>NC_137472.1:34390476-36890476 GCF_918807975.1 Aplidium turbinatum | reverse complement strand
ACACGCTGGATCTGACAGAAGTGCTTCGACAATAGCTGCAAAAGTGACACTATATTCTAGATAGATAGTCGACCATAACAAACCTGCAACACGTCCATGTCTTCTTGAACAACAGTTCTAGACTTGGAAAGTTTTTCTTTCAATTTGTCATAATACGAATCTGGGATGCTAAGAAATTCCATGCCTCTTGCCGTCAGGTTGGTGATCTGAAATGTTGCACAAAGCCATGGAATCTCCAATGCAACATCAACCTAACTCGAATGCAGTTTTTATATCGAAACGGAGAGGGCTCAGTGAGAACGCGGAAATGTCAGTATGCCACTCTTTCATTTTTTTTCCACTGACGTTGCATTAACATCGATTTGTGTTGTAATGATCCTTATTTTATTATGTACCACTAAAGCACACTTCCACACGATGACCTTGAGAGCAATATTTCCATCACAAGTGTCAATAATTCCGACACCGAAGCTTGTCAAGTGAAGCTGTGCATTGCATTAGTGTACATCTGTACATTCGTTGTATATTGATGTGCAAAACCCGGATCCAATTGCACAGCGGGTGTAATTAATTACATTACTGTAATAAACTTATGTCAGTTTTCTCTTGATTGCAGTGCAGAAGTGAGCGTAAAGCCAACAACTCGAAGCAGTTCTACATTAAAGCGATCAAAACATCACCTGATTATTCCATAAATAACCTAGAAACGTTATCCACTGTTTCCAGGAGGCTTCATTGTGGTCGAGGATATCAGGTATTGTTTCTTACACACAATAGAACGGTTTTAAACAATGCAGATATTTCACACCCACTTTTTCTAAATGAACTGGTGACATTTCAAAAACGACTTTTAACTCTAGTTGTTTCAACCCAGACAGCAAAATACGTCATTTCTACATTGATTCAACGTCTTCAGGCGTCAAATCAATGTAAAAATGACGGATTTTTGCTGTCTGGGAAGTCTCCTTCAGTTACAGGTTGCATTCAAAACAGTGATACCAACATTTGTGCAACGTCGGTTGACAAAAAAATCAACAACTTACAGCTGTGATGATATCCGAAGTGTTGAGGGCGATGTGCTGCACTCCTGGCCCATCGTTGTAATCGCAATATTCCTGGATCTGACTCTTGCGTTTCCCTGGCGCCGGTTCGTTGATCGGCATCTTGATCGTCTCCTGATGGTTGGTGACGACAATCGACCGCAGGGCACTGTACTCGGTGTGCATCAACTTGTCGTCGATCGACCAAAACCGATGAAACAGCAAATTGTCCTCGTACCTGAAAGTCCAGCATATCGTCACCAACGTGTGGGATTTTGCAAAAAGGAAAGACTTGCTGATTGGGTCCTGTGCTTGGATGAAAGGAACTTGTGCAAATATTCTTTGCAATTATATGCTGAAAATGTAGAGAGTATCACAATAAATTGACAAACTTAAGTTTATTAATATATACGTACTGTCTGAAACGTATGAAGTGCAAGCAAATGGGAAAAACAAAACGCAAAGCGAGAACGAAGAAAACCCGATTTTTAACACATGTACTTGTGATAACTTAGAAGTTTAAACATGACGGCCGACGGGGCATTATCAGCAACTCACCACTTCGCTGTAGGCATCATGGCATCGTCAGGTTGGTTCCCTACCACGTGATCAATGAAATTCAAACCAGAAGCAGGCCTGCAACAATGCACAAAATGCAGTTGAAACTACCACCACAATAATGCGCATATGCTACAAACGTCCAGAATGTATTTAAAATGACATTTCAATCTGTCTGCTTGTGAAAGTAAAGCAAGGATGGTGAAGTCTGTGGATTCGGTCAGTCACTTTTCAAAAGGTGACGGACTGATGAACACTTTTATACAGCAATATTATCAAAAACTCTCGCTGAATCTTCTCAAAATATTTTTAGAAATAGTAAAGTAGCTATAAAAATGCTTTAGCATGAATTCTACGAATTTTCGATATTATTTAAGTTTACTGTCAGACGGCAGAATAAATGGAGTTATTTAAACTTACAAGGTTCCGTAGAACGAAGGAGCGCTGAGTGGCTTTTTGTATCCTGGCAAGAATAAACCTTTGTAGTTTCCACGTTCTATAAGTGTGTGTGTTGTGTCGCCGTACGTTTGAACAGTGGCAAATGTGATAGTTCCATCTTCATCGCTTTCCGTCCACAAATCTTTTACCACCACTATACCTGGCTTCGATTTGGCCACCTTATTAAAAAATAATAGAATGTTCTTAAAACATTTAATAACACAACGGTGCTTGTTTATCGCCGTATGATCTTTCAAAGCATAATAATTTTTAGATATCAAATTATAAAAAATTGCTACTTTTGCTTTGTGATATTAAGTTGTTTTCTGAATACTCCTTGGAAAGAATTTCGTTTAAACTCATGCTATTGCTCACAAGCGACATGTTTGCGGGGCCTGTATTTTTGAATTGATCCGGAAAATGAAAATCTCAACAGAAAAGATTATTTGAAGATCAATATAAGCCCAAAAGTTGAACTTTCTCAATGCATCAGTGGAAAAGGCAAACTGGCCAGTATAAAACTATAAAATACACACATGAGTCTTTTTCGAACTTAGCTATGACCAGTTTAAAGTCGAACAAACAACCTCGAAAGGCCGAGACCCGATTAGCAAGGCTGAGAAAATCAATAACATCCAGCAAAAGGTATGACAAAACACTATTGAACTGATCTTTGTCGCATAATGATAAGTTTGCCAAGTTTGGGTTTGCGGTATAAATACTTCTGGCATTGTTACCGCTTAAATAGGACATTTCATACGAGAAAAATGACCATGTACTATTTCATCAGTCCTTAAGCTCTAGAGTCTACATATAAAAAAGTGTAATAAGAAATGGCCAACGGAAACTGCCAGCGGCCCCTTTTTCAAAAAAAAATAATAATAACCGTACACCTCCCGTTTTGTTTTGGTTAAGCTGCAGTCTGATAAACAACAAGTTTCATTCTTTATCTCCTGAAATAGTATTTGCAAGCGGTAAACCAGTGACGTAAAGGCAAAAAATAAAAAGCTATAGATCCGTACACTCATCAGAGCTTCACAATCCTCAACCGTAAATGACACATCCTTCACTGAGTCTCCGTGTTTTTCAAGGTGATCTCCAAACTCTTTGTTTCCAGGATTGAGCGCAGATTGGAACACAAAGATTATTTTCCCTTGCCTGAAATATGGAATTACTATTTATTTCATTGCGGCAACAATATGTACTCGCTCGAAACAAGAACAACGAACGCAACATATGCCTACAATGCTCACTGCTTAGCATAAAAAGTTACATGAACACAACACTCAATGATTATAATACTATTCTTGCACATGCAGTGCGAGACGAATCTTTCACAACCACAAGCAACGAAGCAATCTCTGAGCTATCGAGTTTTAGCTACATTTCGGACCAATGCCACAACCATGCAAGATGATAAACGTTTTTGCGCACCATTTTCTTTCTACTAAGTACTAAACCACCATACAGGCCCTACAGGGGCGTATTCAGAGGGGGAAATTGACCCTCTACCGAAATACTTTAAATAAAATGTTCACACTCTGTTACAGCATCATTTGATAAAGTTTACAAAGTCTACTGATTTAGACTGAAAGTACTCTCAGAATGCGCAATTGTAGAGTTTTTTTTAATTTTCTGGGGCAACCCTCAGACCACCCCGCTGATGCTCCGCCTTTGGTGACTAGTTGCCAGACTCACTTACATTTGCAAAAATAATCATTTGCCCGGGCCACCCGAAATTTTGTGCTGCCTAGGCCCCTGCCAAAAACGACATCTTAACAATGATGAAAAACATTCTGCAATAGAGCAGTTGTTACTCGCCACATAGGCGCCGACTCCGGGGGGGCGGAGGGGCGGCGCCCCCCCGTGTATTTAGCTCGGGGTGGCTGCCCCCCCCCGCAAATTATTTAAAAAAAATCCTAAAGCAAATGTTTCTAAGTTCAAATTTGCGTTAGTTTGACCTTCATTGCGGATCGATCTCAATTAAAAGATCTACTTGTTGCAACAAGAGCGCTGCTCCTAAGATAACAAAAGAAACAGAAGTACGGTAGTTGATAAACGCCAGCATGTGCCGTTGAAGCATTGTAACAATGATTGAAAAACGTTTTTCTTGATTTCTTCCGCTTTGTTTTTTCTTTGGAGTGTCAATAACGAGGTGCAGTTTGCTCAGTTTAGTATCTTCGCGTATTAAGAGCTAAAGTTCAAAGTGACTAGCATATAATTCGAAGTAGCCTACAGGCCTCGAAATTCGTTTTTGTTGACGGCGGACAAACGTGTCCGGTCTGAGCAGCTATCTCGGCGGACAAATTAAGTCTCACGGCGGACACACCAGTTTTAGCCGTCGATCTTCATGCTTAATCACTTTATCTTGATAATAAATCTTCGCTATTTCAGAACTATAACTACGGTTTTAAAAGGCTTTTTAAAAAATCAGTAAAGTCACTCTGAAAGGCTTCATCAGACCAACGACTTGCGCTTGAAGAGTCAAAGCGCCATGTAGCTGGTCAATACGTCACATAACTGATTAACTTCCACCGAACGAGGTCGTGTGGCTTATTGCGTCACAATGCTTTGGGCAGGAGTCGGAAATTTTCTACAATGACGCTACTATTTTCTGCTGTGCAAAGTTTCACCAGCTTTTTTCTTTAAGTTTATTTTTGCGTGTCATGTGAGCGAAAATGAATTTTCCTTGGGTCTTTTCTTTCTTACTGTAATACCAAAACTTAACAAATTTTGTTGCATCTTGCTGTAATAGCCTACTCGTATAATCTAATTTAGTAACCAACCTTGCCGTATCATTATTACTCGGAGATCAAAGCCAGATATTGTGACGTAAAACTTGAACTAAATTGCGCGTGATTAGTGTAGAACAGGGGTGGGCACAGTTGTTCAAAGAAAGAGCCGCTTGCGGATAAACCACAAACACCAGCGAGCCGCAAAATCAGTTGACACAAAATAACATAACAGCAATAAAAACAATGATTGTTTATCCATATCAGTTTTGTACTTGACTCGCTAATCTCTGAAAATTTGGACGATAAGTTGTTAATGCTGTGCGAATTAATTCTTCCAAGTGTTCATTTGTCAATGTTGCACGATGTTTTGATTTTATAAAGTTCATTACAGAGAATAAAGATTCACAACAATAAGTCGTAGATAAAACAGAAATGAGTCTTACACTGGTCTTTTTTAATTCTGGATATTTATTCTCTGGAACCTGTGGTAGAATTCAATGGTAGAGTAGCACTGACTGAAGTTTTTTAGAACCACATCTTCTTGCATGTCAGTCAGTTCCATTTCTACAGCGGACATGTTAATGGCGAAAGTTTGGCGAATTGGAGAGCCATCCCTGACTACATTAACGTTGAATGGATTGTTGAGAAGGAGCGATCTTCCTGGCATCAGCGCTACCTGACTACTCACTATAGAACAGCGAGCATTGTGTTTCGCTAACCATACTGGTGTATAGCCTGCACAGTGCACACTAGCCATCAAGACTTTTTCCAAAAACATGTAGATTAGCCCAGCCTCATGGGCGCTACACTCGACTGTCGAGAAACACATGTTTTTGGGAAAAGTGTTGAATGTATTTAATCTTTTGATCTTTGTATTGTATTGGGCGTAGCCTAAATTAGATTTTGAATAAAGTGTCATAAATTTTAATTTTTACCAACCGATTTTTGCGCCCCTACCAATGTGGCGCCCATGGCTCGAGCCATGCCTGCTATACCCTACGTACGCCACTGCTTGGTTGACAGCGCGAGATAACATTTATAATCTTAATTTTTTTTTGGAATATTACGATTCAATACAAGAGCCACCAAATTTATGTTGTCGAGCCGCATGCGGCTCGCGAGCCGCAGTTTGCCCACCGTTGGACTGTAGAAGTACCTGTACTCCTATCGATTCTTAGCAAAGAATTCACCTTTGTTACGCTGATTCAATGTCATCAATCCTTGAAGCAACGTAAAAATCGAAAGTTTTCCTCCTTAAATGGAAGCTAAGCGATACAGTATTCACATTTTCTAGATGCGCGCTAGAATGCGCTGGAAAATATATTATTGCAATAATTGTTCGTGCTATGCAATCACGATTTGTATCGCTAGTTCCTGTGCTGTTTCTCGGCGGACAAATATGACCGATCTAGATGGTACTTCCCGCGAACACCACATGCTGTGACGGCGGACATGTCCGCCGTGAATTTCGAGGCCTGAGCCTACATTATAAAGCTTGGCGATATACAATGGCAGATAAACGCAAACAAACATCAATGCTGACAAACAAACATCAGCATTTTGAATGTAAGCAATCAGTCGGCTAGAAAGTTTGCCCCCCCGGCAATTTTCAAAACCCGGCGCCTATGACTCGCCAGTATGGCCGGTGCAGAAAAACAAGCACATACTCAATCTTAGGCTTCGTGCAAAAACTTACCTGACAACATGCGATACAATGTTTCTTTCTCCAGTTTCAAGTCCACGATATGCAAACGGTTCAAATCCCATGTGAGTGCAATAATACGAAGCAGACTGTGCAAAACAGCATATATATATATATAGCATGAGATAAGTCTTGTTTAAGTATTAGGACAGTTTGAAACAAAAATATTTCAACAATTATTCGAATTAAGACACAAATTTTTCAACCTTGATTTGGTTTCGTTTCGAATTTAATTTTAATTTTTAATTTAATTTTATTTCCAAAATCGCATTTGGACAAATACTGTACAACAAACTTACCGTATTTCAAACAGCCTTGTTGGTTATGATACTGATAAGAAAATAGTAAAAATAAACACAATACTGTAGCAGAATTAGCCCACAATATGAGCATTGAACAATCTAAATTTAGGAATTTATAACTTTAGTGCAGTTTCCTGCCCACTACCATTTTCGTATTAGTATACACATTACACAATGTGATCATGACATTTTCTATCCATCAAAACTGCAATAGAATAAAGTTAAATTGACCTGTTTGGCATTTCCAACCCACATTGTCACATGATCGAAGCATTTGAATTCTCCTTTTTCATGCTGCAAAGTAAAGGATAATGCAACAGACTCTCATAACAGTGCAATCTTTGCTTAAAATAGTCTAAGTAAAAAAAAGCAAAATGTGTACGCAACATGTTGTACAATACACAACCATGTCAACCAAGCTTGGTAAAAACCTTACCACATTAGCAACTATACAGCTACAGATACTAAAAACTGCAAATCAATCAATATTTCTAAAGCAAACCTGGTGTTTTGTTACAGTAGGCTACCGTACATATAATACTAAATATATAACAATAGTGACTAGTTACCTACATCACACAATATCAAGTAACGCATATTTACATGCCCATGATTACACAATTCAAGTTAAAATCCACTACAGACAAATCCATTTAATGGTAAGCCTACCCAATAATTTGTGTTATTGCATAAGGACCGTCAGTCCCAAATCATTGCCAATGATTTGCTAAGAATCAAGGTAAATTCATAAAAAAGCTTAACACATTTATTAGTTAGATGTCCCTGCCCTCTTGAGAACGTATAATGCATTTTGTATGCCTGCGAACTGGTAGTAATATTTAAAATGCGAAGATAATTGGTACTGCACGCAGTTGCTCTATTGATGATAGCTCTGCAACACATTAAATGCTGCAACAGAAGGCATCAAACTCTTTGAAAGCATCAATCAATCTTTTTGTGTGGTTACAATGTGTTAAACCGTATTTGTTTGTAATAGAAAATAAATTTTTATGCAGTGATAACACAATACATATATACATAAAAAGCAAAAAATACCTTTTCGCCTTTCTCTTGGTAGTATGTCTAAAATAAAAATATAAAAAGTTATATTTCGCTACTTTGTGTACATTGTACAATGTAACTACGGTACATCACTTGTTATCAAATTTAGTATACAATTCAGAAGAGTTTTATGTGGAGCAAGTTAATTGAAGTTCATTACAAAATTAATTATGCAACAAAGTATAATAAAGTCAACAGAAACTGCTGGCCATGAGCAATAATTGCAATTTGAGATGGATATGCATGATAAGCAAAAACTACAACTACATAAATATCTAAAAAAAGTTAGCCACAATTGCTATGAAACGGCAGAGCATTCAAGAGATTCTCATGGTGCCGGGATATAATTAACACAGTCTGTCATTTCAAAACAATCAAATAATCTTGAACACTTACCATGACTTGTAGTTTTGTAATAAAAAAAAAATCCGTTTCACCCAATGCAAAAATGTGAGCTATTGCTAATCTAAACAAAAATTGGAGCTGGTATACAAGTCCCCCCCCCTCTTGGTAACTCATGACAGACAGGACTCGACCAAACATATAGGGTGAAACTACTTTACCTTTGCTTTACTGTTCACACACTTCAATCCACATGTTTTGGTCAATTCCTCTTTGTCATGAGTTACCAGGGGGAGGGACTAGTATACCAGCTCCCAAAAATTTATAATAAATTATAATGTAAAGCATCAATGCTTAAAAATAGGAAGTGGCCATATCTATCTGTTACATATTTATATATAGTCATTCCATTAAAAATACGTATATCCATGGTGCTTTTTACACACAAGTGCACAATCATGCATACAACTGCAATGATGATGATCACAGTGATCTCCGATATAATTATTCTCTTTCAATATATATTTTGAAATGTCTCTCAATATTGGCTGAGAAAAACAGTTCACTTAACAAGGTAGAAACCATTTTTGTTTTGCATAGGGACGCAGAGCAATGGAAATTGGACGGTGAAATATGAATACAATAAAAAAATGTTTGAAAATAATTTGCCAAATTTGGGATAAAGTTTCTTGTTTGAGCAACACTGCCAAGACTCTTTGATCACACAGCATCACAACAAGTGCTGGAAATTTAAAGCAGGTGGTCTTTAGTGTATTTTTTTGAGGATTTACTACTGAGTGATCAGTGAATGCTTACCGGTACATCTATTGAAATGGAGAATTTGGAAAAATCAACAAAATTTCCTTGTGGTGCAAATTTTTTTATCAAAATTACTTTGAAACCAAATTTTATCAAGAAAAAAAATCTCAATGATTGTTTGGAATTAGCCTAGTCTTGTAGTTGAAGATCTTGGAATAAGTGCGGCACACTGGACGAACTACACATGGAACATGGAGTGGCAAAACAACACCTCCCGACTCCGTAATTTCCTACC
Organism: Aplidium turbinatum; assembly: GCF_918807975.1. NCBI lineage: Eukaryota > Metazoa > Chordata > Ascidiacea > Aplousobranchia > Polyclinidae > Aplidium > Aplidium turbinatum. Next base: position 36,881,243 of record NC_137472.1, on the reverse strand, counting down.
CGACGTCGATCCCCACCCTCTGGGAATCTCCCTCGCAAGACTTGTGTGGGTCCGGCTTAACCGCCTATGAACCGGCGTCGGTCGCTTTCGTTCAGACATGTGCAGATGGGGCCTGGCTCCCTCACCGGGATGCGAGTGTGGCGCCACAGACCAGACAGTAGATCATGTCGTCCATGACTGCCCAATCCATCAACCACCACATGGAACGCTTGGACTGAAGGCCCTGGATGACGAGACTGTCGAGTGGCTAATGACATCATGCCCAAACATATAGTCCGGAAGAACAGCTCATACGACGAAGAAGAAGCCTAGTCTTAAATTTTCTAACGACTTAAGTGCTATTTTATCTTAAAAAATTTGCGCTTGCATTTATCTATCCGAGTTGGTTACAAACATTGACTATTTATAACAATATTTTCTGTTATTTTTATGTTGAGTATTGCAAGCAGGAGTACACTGGGGTTATATATCCTTTATGGCATGCGGTACACTTCAAAGTAAAGCACATGAAAAAAGCAGCTCAAAACATATTTCAAAGATAGTCACTTCACTAAAACTTGCATGTTACACATTGCATCACAATCATGTACAGGGGAGGAACCAACAAGTAGTTTAAGGGGGAGGGAAATCTTCACAAAACACAATGATGTCAATGGGTCTACATCAGGGGTTTTTAACCTTTTTTCCCTTATTACCCATTTCTGTCCAGATCAAAGTCCCATTACCCAAAATCTAATTTTATCTATTTTACCATATTAAAAATATAAGAAAAATGTGAACACTATAATATAAACGACGACCTTTTAGAGTATATATATACATGTTAATATTATGAGTACATGGGTTCCAATTAGAAATTCTTATGTTGCATATCGCGCGATTTTGGGTATTGAACCCTCATCAGTACAACTTTTATCAACAGCATAGTACAGTAAAATTTACAGCAGTTCACTTTAAAAAAAATGACTAAAAATGTTATTTGGTTGCTAAGAAACAAATAAGTCTGCAAAATTATGCATGTACTCATAATATTAACATGTACTCTAAAAGGTCGTCGTTTATATTATAGTGTTCACATTTTTCTTAAATTTTTGATGCTTTTGTATCTGCTTAACGCGGATCCCCGATTGACTTTACGTTGATACGGGTTTAAAGTAATCGCCTCCTTTTTTAAAATTAATAAAAATATAAAACAGCGTTTTTCAGCAAAAATAACATTTAATGTAAAGAACGGCATCAATAGTTTCAGTGAGACATTTGCGCTTTTTTTTTGTACAATTGATGCAATATTGGGTGCGATTTTGGATACTGCACATTGCACAAAGCAAATCTGATTTCAGATCTAACAGCTTGTTTTGAAATTTTGACTTCAAAGCAACAACACTTGAAAATGCTGATTCACAGAGATAAGTGGAAGGGAACATAGTCAACAGTGTTAGTGGTTTTGCACAACTTTTGGATATGCTTTCCCCATCATTCCCCAGAATTTTCCCAAGCTTTCATCTTCAAAAGAATATAGCTCGCTCGTATCAACACTAACTCTAAATGTACGGTACACTTAGCTATACTATTTCAAACAGCAACGCAGCCATCAAGCTTGCTCATAAAACAACTGTAAATGAACTGATTATACAAGAAACATCTTACTATTATGTCACAAAAATGAAATACATAAAACCGGCAACAAAAGTGATGCGAAAAATAAATCACTATGACGAAACAATTCTAAAAATGAGAAAATATCACTGTGCTTGTTTGGTTGTTTTGATCGGACTCAAAACATCAAAAAAAGTGTAAGTAATAAAGCAACTTTACCACTTACAGCTGTGACATTGTTTGTTACATCTATAATTCTAAATATTCTGGTTCAGCTGATTACCCACCTGCTATCCTGAAATTACCCACATGTGGGTAATTACCCAAGGTTAAAAACCACTGGTCTACATACCGTAAATCCAAACTTACAACAACACCATGAAAACAGTTACTTCTCTGTGTTTTTGGGGAGGGACAATTGTCCCTGTTACTTTCAGTACTAATTGTAAAAATTTTTCCTGTCTAGAATCTAGACTTCAAAGTGATGCACCGTGAAGTCATCAGAAAATTTTTTCATGATATGCATAAAAAGTACCAAAAATAAAAACATTTTGCATGAAATCATTATATTTACAATGCCATGCTATGTGCACAGCATCATAGATATAGCATAGCTACGTCTTGAAATAATTTAAGATGCCTATTGACCAATTAGACTATTAGCACCTCAGTCTCAATGCAAAACAAATATATATATACAGCCTAAAAATCAGCCAAGCAGCTACAGTAATTTTACCTTAACACTTTTCAAACAGTTTTTTGTGAATTTTTTTTCGAAAAGTGAACTCAACAAAAGAAAAAAATTGTTGGCATCTTTAGTACGGTAGTTGTTGTCTCAATATGCAATTTCTAAACAAAATCAAATTTCTCAAAAAAATTGTTGGCATCTTTAGTGCGGTAGTTGTTGTCTCAATATGCAATTTCTAAACAAAATCAAATTTCTCATTGGCTTGATTGCTGTGGAACTTGCTATACTTTAATTATTAGTTCTCTTCCCTCTTCTGCACATTCGTCTTCCTTCAGGATAACTTAAAGCAATTCTTTTCACTGCAAAATCTGTAGATCGACGAACATTTTCATTTCCCGTTTAGCTTTCAATCACATGCTTCATTGACCACTCATGCAGAGCTCCATGATCCAATCCATTGTTGTCTTCTGTTATTACAAACTATCTTAATCCATCTTGGCTATGTTTATGGGTTGTTACTTGTTTGTAAACCAGGCTGTGTAGAAATCCCAGCTGACACGCACCATATCTTTACTGGTGTATATTAGCTTATTCAACCCAAATGGGTTGCATTAAGAGTTTAGCTACTCATTTTCTATCCGCCAGCTTTTATGACAAATATTGTTATAATTAAATATCAGTCAGTCAGTCAGTCAGTCACTGATTAGCAAACTTTTCGGTCTTTTCCTTTGCCCTTCATTCACTTTACGGACTTACTATCCCACATGTGTGAACTAAGTTTCAATAATTTAAAAGTTGCCAGATAAAAACGTCAAAAAGTTGTGAATCATGGAAAAAAAGATAATTATTGAGTATAAAAACAACAAAATAAATTGAAAAGTTATGAAAAATAGCTAAAACTACACAAAAATTGATAAAAAAAGTTAAATAAACATTTAGATTTATTTTGTACAATTTCAGTTTCTCTCTAATTTTCCTTTAAGAAACTTCGACACAAAAAGTAAATTGGCTTAACAAATGTTTCTGTGTTTATGAAAAAAATGTACTGTATTAATGTTTACACACGTCGGCTGCATAGCCGAGTGATGAGAGCCCTGAAAATGTAATCGAAAGGGCACCGGTTCGACACCGCTCAAAAGCGTGCGGCTGTGTCTTTAGCAGGACACTTAAAGGCATGCCTGAAGGTGGACATGAAGATTGGCTTCCTTGCCTTCCCGTCCACTTAATCAAAATTTTCAATCACCGGGTGTAAGCCTGGATACGACAAACAAACATTGCTGAAATAAAATCAAACTGGAAATAAATCACTATAAAGTGTTTAAAATATCTTAAGATTTAAGTACAGTAGCAAACTTGATTTCTTATTAATATACCGTAATCGGAAAAATTAAAAGGTATTTTGTACAGATTGGAAAATTGGCAGCACTGGAAAAAGTCAGCTGTTTCGTAATTGCTCTTAAAAAACATTGGTTTATTTTCATTGGTTGATATTGAAAACGCCCACTTTGTTGTGTTGGAAAGATAGGGTGTGTTGTTATCGTTTTATTTGGGTGCGTGTCAATCGTCATGTTCGTGAACTATCTCAACATCCACAGCGTACTACTACACAGAGGCTAAGATAACACTTACAATAGGTTAAAAAAGGTGGCTGTGCAAATTAAAAACAGTGACATCCAAACACTGTTTTTGCATATTTTAAACCTTTTGGTTTTGCCATCTTTCTCTTTTGTTGGTGCCAAATTCGTGTGTTTACTTTGCTGTTCTCTACATGTTTGCGCCAGCAATGCAAAATAAATTGAATTAAAATTGAATTGAAAACAGAACTCTTGTTTTGATAACAGCAGTTATAAGTTATATAGCCAAAAAAATTTATATGAGGGAACAAAACAGTAGCCTATGCTACAAAAATGTGTTGCTGGCGTCAAATTTTTAATTTGTTGCCAACTGGTCACAGCGGTAAACCATAATCTCTTCGTGGGAAAATTGTAACATAAGATTCTCGGATCCGTTCGTCTGTATGTAATGACCGAAAAAGAAACACTCCTTTGAAACGTCTATTCAAAAAGTGTATTTCTGTAAAATTAGCCACCTGGCTGTCGAAATTGAGATGCAACACCGTACACCACTAAAAACTTGTCACTACAACAGATTACTTGGATAAAAGACGGAAATTTTGCCCAGCTTATTCAAGCAATAAGCAAAACAATTAAATATGCGACCAACTTCCAAGTAACAATTTTAAGAATGATCAGAATGATTTGCGATATCTCAAACTCACGTAAGCAGTTATGTGACGCAATAATGAAAGGCATTGTCAAGCAATTCAAACAGGTGTTCAAAGGTGATGATGCAATGTTTCATCAGGTCTACGAATGATGGTGCAATATTTGGACATTTTTTAGCAATTTCCATGACGTAGATGCCAGCTAGGTTAAGTAGACCATAACGGTTTTATATGACGTTTGATTTGGTGAACAATTGGCTGGAACACCGACTAGTAAATTTTTTGGTTTTAAAAATTTTCTGCGTAGGCTAACTGGTTTAACTTTTTCGCCAACATTATGGCGCAGCCTAAATAAGGTTAGCCTACTAACGAGTTGAACGCTCAGTAGCCTATTTTAACTTGTACGTGACAATAGCCAGTGGTTCCCAACCTGGGGTTCGCGGACCCCTTGGGGGTCCGTGAGAAAGCATTTGGGAGTCCATGATTACCTTGATGAATTTTAGACTATATGCATGCATTTGATGAATTTTGTTTTATATGCACGGATGGAGCACCAGCTATGCTCGGGAACAAATCCGGATTTGCTGCTTTAGTAAAAAACGAAGCTCCTCGCGTGGCTTTTACCTATTGCTTCTTGCACAGGTAGCCTACACCTTAGCAGCAAAAACTTTAGCAGCAAGTCTCAAAAAAATTCTGACGAATTGCGTGAAAGTTGTTAATTTTATCAGAAGCAGAGCTGTAAACCACCGTACTTTTAAAGCGCTCTGTCAAGAAGTAGGGTCAGATTACAAAGAACTTTTGTATCATTCTGAGGCAGGCTACGTTGGTTATCTACAGGAAAAGTTTTAAAACGACTGCAGCAGCTAAAAAGTGAAGTATACGTCAACTCTTTTAAAAGCAAAAGGAAGTCTCCTCTCAAAATTGTTTGAGAGTAAAAGTTTTCTATACGGCATGGCCTACTTAGTCGATATTTTCGGTCATATTAACAATATTAATCGTGGAATTCAAGGACCAGGTGTGACAATAATTGATGCAGCTGAAAAACTGAAAGCGTTTTTAGCTAAGTTGCCGGTTTGGAAACGCAGATTGGAAGCAGGTAATTACGCTAACTTTCCAATGTTAGAAGATCTTATCTTGATGGATGAAACTCAAAGAGAATGTACTTTTTTGATCTCTTTGAGAGAAAAATTTTGCGCACACTTGGAAACCCTGCAAATCTTATTTCAACGTTATAGGCCTATTAATTTAGAACACCTGCCGAACGAAGTTGAAACATGGATTTGAAATCCTTTTCTTTTTGACTTGAACAACATTAGCGATGACGATCTCAGTAAAGATGACCTAATTGATTTGAGATCAAAAGAGTTATTACGCATTGAATTTCATTCAAAAACTGTGGAAGAATTTTGGTGCTCGCAAACCTACCCATTCTTGGCAAAGCAAGCGATTATTGTTTTGTCACCATTCATAACCACTTACCTTTACGAGGCAGGATTCTCAGCTCTTGTTACAATAAAAACGAAACATCGAAATCGCCTGGACGTTGAAGATGACTTGTGTGTTGCATTCTTGTCAAAAACTCAACCACAGTTTCAATCGCTGCTGTTCTTCAGGTAGGCGCTGGAATGTACTGTGGAGGAGGTGGTCGGGGTCCAAAGCGCGACGAGCAAGGGAAATCATGGCTCCTTTACGGCGAAGCTCAGCATGTTGGATGCCTGCAAGGATGAAAAAGCAGTCCGTTGGAGTGGGACGCAGGCATCCAGTCACAGTGCGTAGTGCGTCATCGATGGCGTTGTCAATGTGGCGGGTGTGGGAGCTGCGGCACCACACTGGTGCGCAGTACTCAGCGGTAGAATGGACGAGGGCCAAGGTAGCTGTGCGAAGGGTTTTCGCATCAGCTCCCCAGCCGGAACCCGCCAGTCGCCTCAAAAGTGCAACGACTGAAATCAGGAGGCCCATTTGTGCCCGCCGCACGACAGCTCCTGAACAACGTTGAAGATCTTGAAATAAGTGCTGCACACTGGACGAACTACACATGGAACATGGAGTGGCAAAACAACACCTCCCGACTCCGTGATTTCCTACCCGACGTCGATCCCCACCCTCCGGGAATGTCCCTCGCAAGACTTGCGTGGGTCCGGCTTAACCGCCTACGAACGGGCGTCGGTCGCTTTCGTTCAGACATGTGCAGATGGGGCCTGGCTCCCTCACCGGGATGCGAGTGTGGCGCCACAGACCAGAGAGTAGACCATGTCGTCCATGACTGCCCAATCCATCAACTACCACATGGAACGCTTGGACTGAAGGCCCTGGATGACGAGACTGTCGAGTGGCTGATGACATCATGCCCAAACATATAGTCCGGAAGAACAGCTCATACGACGAAGAAGAATCACAGTTCAGTCGCTTAGTTCAGGAAAGGCAACAACAGCTCTCTCATTAAATTTGCTTACGTTGAAAAAGTTTCGGCATGGCACTTTGGGTCCCTTTAATATTCAAATACCGTATGGTCACAGCGGTAAACCATAATCTCTTCGTGGGAAAATTGTAACATAAAGTTCTCGGATCCGTTTGTCTGCATGTAGTGACCGAAAAAGAAACACTCCTTGAAACGTCTACTCAATAAGTGTATTCCTGTAAAATTAGCCCGCGGCTATCGAAATCGAGATGCAACGCCGTACACCTCTAAAAAAACTGTCACTACGATACAGATTACTTGGATAAAAGACGGAGAATTTGTCCAGCTAGCAAGCACCAAATAAACCAGTTAAATGTGCGACCGACTTCCAACAAACAACTTCGAGAATGAATCAGAAAAATTTGTGATAACTCAAAGGCACGTCAGCAGTTGTGTGACGCAATATTTCATGTTTAAACAGGTTTCAAACTGAAACAGGTTTAAACCGGTTTAAACAGGTTTGACACAAGTCTTACGAACGATGGTGCAATTTTGGCACATGTTTTAGGAATTTCCATGACGTAATATTCAGTAGACTTGAACGGTTTTTATATGACGTTTGATTAGGTGAACAATTGTCTGGAACATAGCGGCCCCTAGTTATGACAGTCTGACATGGCATAACTAAAAAAGACTTGACGACAATTGTGAGCCAATGAATAAAAACACATGATACACAAATTGTTTGAATCACTCACGTTTAAGTTAATACGCAAATACAAAGGGCATGCAAAGAATGAACAGCAATAAGAATAAACACGACGATACATGAAATTGGTAGCCTACCATAGGTAGTAGGTACACACAAAAAAATGACGCTGTATACCATGGTTGCGATAATAACCGACTGTTCTGGGCTCAGACAAGTGTCGGCCACCGCAGAAAAAACCAGGCTCAAACCCTAACACTTAGGTGTTCTTTACGGGGGCGAGGCACGAAATATCCCTCAACACATAGTCTACTTTCACTTTCCCCGTACTCTCATCATAGTTGCAGACGGCAAGTTTGGCTCTACGAACCACAGGCTTCCCTTTCCTAATTTGTGGAACTACCTCATGCACCCTCCCAAGTTGATACTTCCCACGTTTACCAATGTCTTGGAGAGAACCTACCACTACAAGTTGACCAGGCTCCAAATTCTCGGCCACTTTTAGCCATTTTTTCCGGCCCTGAAGACCTGGCAAGTAAAAATCGATCCATTTACTCCAAAACTGCTGAGAAAGTGACAAATTGAACCGATAATCCCTTCTTAATTGGTCACGATCATGTGGTTGCCCAACAGCACAGTATGGGTCTAAGTATGGGGTCAAAAGTGAGGCAGGGGTGATGACAGTAAAATCCCTAGGGTCGTCACTCAAAGGTACCAAAGGGCGTTCGTTCACGATCCGAACGGCACTGCCTGTGTGCGTAAGCAGTTCAATAAAATTGGGCTTACGACTTGAAGAGTCCAAAATGTGAAAAAATGCAATTTTAAATTGTTTAACCATTGCCTCCCAGGCGCCACCTTGCGCCGGAGCATACGGAGGTATAAATTCCCAGTTTATCTCTCTCTGTCTCAGGGCGTTGTGAAATTCAGCTGATTCTATCAACTCGGGTAACTTCTTAGATACTGCCTGAAAGGTACTTCCATTATCGGAATAGATAGCATTAACCTGCCCACGTAAATCTGTAAACCTTGTAAAGGCAAGTAAAAAATCACTCAGCGACAATGACGTAACCAGCTCAACATGAATAGCGCGAGATGCCATACATGTGAACAAGAGTCCCCAAGCTTTTTTGTGACTTCTACCTTCAACAAAGGTTAAAGGTCCAAGATAGTCTAAGCCGCAATCAAAAAAGGGTTTCCTATGCGCAGTTGTGCGAGACAAAGGTAAATCAGACATGAGCTGCCTTATAGGCCATGCTTTCTCAATCGCACATACACCACAATCATTAAGATACCTCTTCACGGAGGCATTACCATTAGCGATCCAAAACTTCTGTCGCGTAGACAACAAAGTGTGCTGTACTCCACAGTGCGCATTTCCATTATGATGCGACAGTACAACAAGCCTAGTGAAGGGGTGCTTCGAAGGCAAAACAATCGGATGCTTTGCTTCAAGAGAGATCTCGGGAGAATTACTTAAGCGCCCTTCAATGCGGATTACACCAGCGTCATCTACACAAGGTCTGCACTTTTTAAGTGAACGTAATTCTTTCAAGCGTTCCTTCTCACGTTGCGAAGCGCCAACACTACCTCGCTTTATCACTTCCTCAAGGGCATCCGGCGATCGTTTGGTCAGTAAATGTACCACATCGCCATACACGCTCTTCTGAACAAACTTCACAGCCAACTCTGAAGCACTGTTAAGATAAGATGCATCCAGTTTTGGCTTCACAAAGCTACGCTTTCTCGTTTTACAGCACAAAAATTCAACAAAAGCAACCAAATAAGCGATTCTCTTTTTCATAACATACAAAGAAGGTGCGGCCTCGATCAATCTGTGAAGACCACCCTGTCCAACGTCAAGCGACTCCTCTTCGTCACGAAGATATAGGCTATGGGCAGGTACTGGAGTGGCATTTTCTACAGATGGAATTTCCTCACACTGGTAGAGAAGACTAGAACCATTTAACCACAACTCTCGAAATTCTTTCTTTGTAATAAGATTTGGCCGTGTGCCAACATCAGCTGGGTTCATATCGGTAGGGCAAAAACGCCAATCCTGTGCTCCAGACAACAATAAAATATGCTCAACTCGACGCGTAATAAACTTATTCAAACGTAAATCAGGGTTTTTAACCCACTGCAACACAGTACGAGAATCACACAAAAAATACTTAAGGCAGTCGGGCATCTTCAATGCCTCGTAGGCCTGCTTCACGAGTCTTGCTGTATTCAAAGCGGCAATAAGCTCTTTCCTAGCTATCGGCCAAGAAAACTGATTTTTTACAACAATGGTAGATTTACCCAGAACGAAAGACACACTCGGAACTCCGTTAACCAGTCTACGTAAGTAAACAACAGAAGAGAAAGCTTGATTCGAAGCATCACTAAACCCATGCAATTGATATGAAACAATATCATCCGGACTGCACACACCAGAGTTTGCAAAATACCATCTCGGTAACGAAAAATCCTTAAGCAGGTCCAAAGAGCGAAGCCACGACTCCCACTCTTTAACAAAGCTATCAGGGACCTCGGTGTCCCAATCAAACTTGTCTATCGCCAATTGCTGAAGTATAAGGCGTGCTTTTAGAAAAAATGGCGCTCCAAAGCCTGGCGGATCAAAATTTTGTCCAAGCTGACTGAGCATACTTCGGCGCGTGTGTTTAGCTAAGGGCTTTAAGGAACATGCGATACGCATCTCGTCAGAATCGGTTTGCCACACACAACCCAATGTCTTCGCTGATGGCATAGTCATATTTTCAGTCTGAAAGTCAATGTCACGAATCAAAGGTGAAAGCATCTCATTATCCAAATTTGACAAGACAATCATAGCCTCCTTGTTAGAACTCCACTTACCAAGTTTAAACCCACGGCTATCAAACAAAGCAATTGATTCATGAGTGATTTGCTGAGCTTCCTCTAAGCTATCAGCCGAAAATATAAAATCATCCATGTACATATTAGTTGCAATATTGCAGAGAGTCAATTCACCAGCACTCCTGGGATTCTGCTCGATCATTTTCTTTATAGCCAAGCAAGCGATATACGGGCTACTCTTTATTCCCCAAGGGTGTACACAAAAACGAAATGGTACCATCCTACCATTTTCAAGGTCATCATCTTCAAACCACAATATACGAAACAAATCCCTTTGCGACTCAGGTAACTTTATTTGAAAGAAGCATTTAGTCACATCAGCCATGAGACCAAATCTACCAAGCCGAAATCTAGCCAAGACATCTACCAGAGGGTTTAACAAGTCAGGACCCGAAAACATTACATCATTAACACAAGTTCCTCGAAATTCAGACTTGCCATCGTAAACAATGCGCTTTTTTAATTGTGACGTAACAAAGTAGGCTATAGTAAATACCATTCAAATCCCTTGACATTTCCTGCTTCACCAGTACGCTCAATATAGCCATTTGATTTAAGATCTTTCATGGTGTCAGTAAGGAAATCACGAAGTTCAGGTTGTTTTAAAGCCTTTTTCCTTAAAGCAGCAACTCTATCTGACGCCAACACAAAATTGTTAGGTGGATCAATATCTTCCTTCAACGGAACAGGTATCTCAAATCGACCATCTTTCAACTCAATATTCGGTTCAACAAGTTCTCTAGCCAAAATGTCATTGCGAGACAATTCACAGGTTTCATTTTGCAAGGTCAAATCCTGAATGACTTTATTCAGGTCTGCTATTTCCATATCGCGACACTCAATTTTACGCTGAAAGCCAGAGATGACATCCGACTCTGAAGACGTCTGCACTCTGCACACGTTAGCAATGCTTTCATCTAAGGGTGACTTACCACCACAAGCCAACCAGCCGAGAGGAGTGAGTAAAGCATGCGGTTCACTACGATTTTCACCAACACGCTCTTCTTTTGCACACATCAAATAAGCGTTGTCGTTGCCAATCAGCACATCTACAGTACTACAATCATTCAAATGAAACATATTCACGTCATGAAAATGACGGAAACTATTTAGATCTTGTTTATGCGGTAAAGTTTTAACATCGTCAGCCCAAGCTGGGTTAACCACCGAAGTTATATCACAAAACAGTTCATCTGTCTCTAACGACTGGATGTTGAGTTTAACAAGGTCAGCACAAGTAGCTTTCTGACCAGCCAGGGTATCCATTTTAAACGACGCTTTATCGTACGGTTTAAGATCAAGTTCACACACCAAATCACTCGAAACAAACGTCAACTGCGAACCAGGATCATGCTGACAATACACCAACTTCGATTTGCCAGTCATTGGATTCAAAACACGAGCAGCAGTAACGCGGTTAAAGGCTGCTTTAACATTTCCAATCTTAACATTACGCACAGGAACTCTGGCACGAGCATCATCTTTCCCAACCGAATCCAGAGAATCACGTGACGTCACATAAAAATCATGCAGAAGAAAATAGTGTTTCCTATCGTTGTTAGGCCCACACTTACGACAGTCATTTGCATGAACGCAATCCCTAACCATATGCTGGCGCAAACAATTCAAGCATTTGCCAGCTTTCACAATGACATCTCTCCGATCTTTAGGTGTCAAGCGCAAAAATTCTTTACAATTAGACAAAAAATGATATTCAACTTGACCACGTGACGAACAACAAATGCATGCCGGCAGGTCTTTACGTCTAGCCTCACCACCGCGCGGTGCGCCAACAACAGTCGAGTACTGCGAACTCCCTGACATCACATCATCGTGGGGTTTTACGGACGTCTGCCTAACCGGACATGAAGGCAATTTTCCTTTGCCAAACTTTTTAAAATGCTGCGACTCACCAGAATCGCCCATTAGCATAATGCTAAAATCAGTCGACTTACGCGTTTCCTCTCGTACAACAAAATCGAACAAACTCTGAAAAGTAGGCTCATTAGTGCCACCATACTGATCACCTAAAAAGTCAAGATAACGCTGCTTAGCGTCAAACGGGAGTCGCTTAGCCAAATCCAAAACAAAACGTCCTTCCAATTTGTCACGCTGACCATAAGCTTGCGCGTAAAGCAAACACTGCGATAATTCATCTTTAAACTGCGATAATTCATCTTTAAACTCTTTCAGATCACTGGAAGAGGTCGAAGTCAATTTGCTACCATAGCGATACTTTCTAATTTCTGGTTCGGCGAAAAGACCTCCACGAACCCCAAAACGCTGGGACAAGCGAGCTAACGACATTTCTATCCTGTCTTCCTCTGACAAGCCAGGGGTATCAGAAACCAAATTAGCAATCGTTTGCGCAGCTGTTCTAAGACAAGCTGCTTGTAACAAAGTCAAACAAGTCCCCTTAAAGGGCGAAGCTGCCATTAAGGCCGTAACACGATTTTTAAAGAAGATAAATGGCATATTATTACCATCGTAACCAATCAAGGCCGCCTTATCGAAAAACGTCCTACTATTTTGGTATTCAAAAAAGCAATCCTGCTGTTGAGAACTCGATTTAGCGGGAGAAGACAAGCTATATCCCTTAAGGGGCTGAGTGGGCTCAGTCACATGCACAGCGCGATCACGATCCTCACACACGTTAAAATCAGTAGACGCGATACGCCTCTCACAACCACCCAAATTACGTGTAGCTGGGCGAGCAAAACCTAGCGGCGCAGAAAACTGTGAAGGGGGCAAAGCATTACTACTAATGGCGGCCCCGTGACCTGTACGCTCTGGGGGAGGAGTTCGGTTGTAATTCGCAGACCTTGGCTCTACAGCATTCGGAAGACCCTTAGCCGCGGCCCCGAGACCTCCTGAAGCAGCTGGAAAACGTGTGGATTGCCCTGGTCCACTCACAGGTTGAACGGGCGTTTGGAAAAGGTTATGTAAATTAAACTGCGATTGATGTTCATTTCTGGAATGCCTAGAAGAGCTCTTCTTAGAGCTACGCCGGGAGCCCGCCTCTGAACGATATTCAGCTAAAACTACCTCTTTTCGTTGTTCGGCCCTCAACTGAGCGTCTTTGAGTGCGAACTCAGCAGCTCTAGCTTCAGCTTTCGCGGCGGCCTCAGCGGCTCTCGCTTCGGCCTCAGCTCTCGCGATGGCCTCAGCTCGTGCGGCCTCAGCAGCTCTCGCAGCAGCCTCAGCTCGTATGGCCTCAGCTCTCGCGATGGCCTCAGCAGCTCTTGCTTCGGCCTCAGCTTGTATCTGGAGCTCCTCTCGTTTTAACTGTAGGTTAATTTGTGTAACTATCCGTGACGAGCTCTCAGACATCCTAGTGCTTACGTTTGAGGCGCTATCCTCAGGATGTATGTCAGCATCCAACCTATCTGAGAACTCACTTTCTTTTTGTTCGAAGTTATGTTTTAAAGAGTTAAATTCGGGATCTACCCTATCACGAAGTTCTGCCAGAATTGCAGAGTTACAAATTTTACTCAAAAGAGCATGGAAATGCAGTAATTCCTCTTCTAAAGTAGATAAGTTAGATCGAAAAAGTAACAGTTCCTGTTTATCACTCAAAGAACCTAGGGCTACAGAAAGTTTCTCAATTTGAGTCAAAACATCCCGTCTAAGATGCCGGGCCTCTCGAACTGACTTAGCCTCATCGTTACTGGGTCCCTCCCCAGAATGGCCTGCCCGACCGCAAAGAACATCATCAGGCTTAAAATCAGTCGAGTCTACGGCGGTCGAGTCCTTGTCGCCACCGAGTGTAGACATATTAAATGTTGGGGCTAAATTTAACAATTAAAAAAAAATTAAGTTACACAAACACACAAAATTATTAGGCTACAGTATTTATAAAAAACTTAACTGCAAAGAACGTAAAAATACAAAAAAGAATTTAAATGCACGATACCGTAGCTGTACGAGTATGAAGTCCTAAAGTCCACAAAACTTGCTTGGATTCTTCCACTTGAATCTACAAGCACAGATGGATTGTCTTTAATCTTCTTTCTTGCCAATGAATGTCAAAGTTATTTTTCTTCAGTACCAAACTGAGAAGAAATGTCTTTACTTTTCTTTGCTTCTGTAAGAGTGTAGACTACCAACCAACAAATCTTCTTTTATTATTTCTTGTACTTCTAAGTAGTTCTTCTGCACTAGCTGACAACAAACACGTCGTTTATTTTTATGCCTTCAAGTGCTTCTTGGCCTACCAGCTAACAAAATCGTCTTTTATTTTTTATGGTCACAGCGGTAAACCATAATCTCTTCGTGGGAAAATTGTAACATAAAGTTCCCGGATCCGTTTGTCTGCATGTAGTGACCGAAAAAGAAACACTCCTTGAAACGTCTATTCAATAAGTGTATTCCTGTAAAATTAGCCCGCGGCTATCGAAATCGAGATGCAACGCCGTACACCTCTAAAAAAACTGTCACTACGATACAGATTACTTGGATAAAAGACGGAGAATTTGTCCAGCTAGCAAGCACCAAATAAACCAGTTAAATGTGCGACCGACTTCCAACAAACAACTTCGAGAATGAATCAGAAAAATTTGTGATAACTCAAAGGCACGTCAGCAGTTGTGTGACGCAATATTTCATGTTTAAACAGGTTTCAAACTGAAACAGGTTTAAACCGGTTTAAACAGGTTTGACACAAGTCTTACGGACGATGGTGCAATTTTGGCACATGTTTTAGGAATTTCCGTGACGTAATATTCAGTAGACTTGAACGGTTTTTATATGACGTTTGATTAGGTGAACAATTGTCTGGAACACCGTACTGCTGACATTTCTTGAACAATTTATTCATTTTCTTATTTGAGCAACTGTTTAACGTGATATTTGCCACAGGAGTCATAGCGGCAATGCAACATGAAACAGTACAGTAGTTGAGTAGCATTATTACAATAGTCAATAGTATGTTAATTGAGCTTTAGGCAAAATTTAGGTAGGGGTCCGCAGAATTAATAATTTTTCTAAAGGGGTCCGTGACAACAAAAAGGTTGGGAACCACTGCAATAGGCCTACAGCTTCATCTTGGTGACACTACCCTCAATTAAAAGCATTGCTAAATGGAGGAATTTGCAGACTGCAGTGCAATTGCATCGAAGACAATGATATTATGAATTCATCATCAGCCTCCAGTTCAGGGAACTCCAGTTTCAAAAATTCTATTGTAGCCTATGTTCTTGGCCTCTACCTTCTATGTAGGCTACTGTGTCAATCCCCAATTTTCTCATGATAGCTGCTGAATTATGACATTCCAAGTTTAGGCTTGCTCAGTTGTTAGCCTACTTGCTTCTTCTTGCTTATGAGGCAGTAATTCAGGTAACATCTCCCAATTGTTGCAAACAGTGCAATGTCTTCATATCAGGGATTATGAGATCCACATACTCTGCAGGTCGAAACACTGGACAGTGATTTATGATGTGCTGTACTGTTTGACGTTCGCCACAAACACAGGCTGGTCAGTCACACAAATCCCAGGAAAACATATTGTGTTTGAAGCGGCCAACACCAGTACGGAGGCGATTCAAAGTGACGCATTCTTTTTTTGCCAAGTTTTATGGTCAGGTGGTACTTTAGTGTCTGGTGTGACTTTATTTGTAGCTGATCAGGCCGTGAGATAGTTTCCCAGTAGTCTCTCTTTGACTTCATAAGGTCGAAGTGATCTTCATGAAGCGCCACAACGTGTCGAGAAAAAGAACGCCTGGAAGGCAGGCGTTTACGTGTGAGCTGTTGTGCGTCAACAACTACAGTATGGAAAAGATGTCAGCAGTATGGATTAAAGGCAGCGATCACTGACCTCTGTCTTTAATGCGAGCCGTATGGCAGAATTTTCTCTTTGTTGTTTTGGTGGGGCGATGTTGAAAGCACTGCTGCACTGGCAATAAACCTCTGTGGAGGTTAGACGCAGACATCCAGTGATTAGGCGCATGGTATTCTCATTAAGGACGATATCAATATTGTTGCTCATAGCCTATTGCTCAGTTTCATCAGCAACAACACTTTAACAATCGGAAACTTCACTCTGTCAATCTCGGTGACCGAGCCCGCGTCAAACCCCCACAGTAAAAAGTATTTAAAAATAATGAGCTACTTGATGAAGAATGTGCGGGCCACGTAAGTGGGTACCGCGAGCCATGCTCTGGCCGACGGGCCGTATGTTGCACGCCTCTGAACTAGAAGATGGACTTGTCCGCACCGATAGCTCAGTTTGTTAGCTCATATTGACTTCGTAAACGAAGAAGCTTCAAGATCAAGCGGCGCTGGTTTGACTCTCGGGGTGTGCGCTTAAGCAATGCATTCTAAGGACTGCTTTCCATTCAGCGGCACCTAATGGATGGAATAATTCCCCGGCAACAAGACTTCAACAGTGGGAAATTTCACTCTGTCAATCTCGGTAACCGGCTCTGCATCAAAAGCCTCTACAAGCAGTGATGGGGATTATCGGCGATAATTTATCGGCGATAATTATCGGCGATAAATTTTTATCGCTTATCGTTATCGCTTAATTATTTTTTCAGTTATCGTTTATCGTTATCGCCAAAGGCAATATTTGATTATCGCCGACAATTAATCGCCGATAAATTTTATTTCGGATCAACACACAAGTGGAAAGACCATGAAAAGTAATATTTTTACTAGCCACCTAGTTCATGAAACTAAAATTAAAACGTTGTCATGGGAGGGGCACGCCTCCTGCAGCGACGGCCCTGACCACACAATAATTTTTAGAGTTGCAAATTGCAATGCAATAAAATGCATGCAACAAGTCTCTTGTTGTTTTGCTGCAATCGGCAATCGCGAGTGAATTTTACAATTAAAATGTAAGCGCACAGGCGGTACAGATTCCTTTGAAGCGAAGCGAAAGAAATTGGCAAGTGGTTTATGAAAGTGTCGCAATACGAGGCCGCTTTTACATCGGAAACATGGTCTTTCGCGCCACCATCACTGAAACAAGTCATTGCAGAATATGATACTGCTTGAAGCATTTGATATGCAGACCGACATTACACTTTTTGCATCTTGTAGTAGTTTTTGCATGACAATAGGCGCATCGAGTTGCGTGGTAAAATTATGGTAAGTACAGTATAACCTTTCTCATTTACCTATGCTGCATAGCCGAGTGGTGAGAGCGCTTGAACGGCAATCGAAAGGGCGCCGGTTCGACACCGCTCATGAGCATACAGTTGCGTGGTAAAATTATGCTAAATACAGTAGGCCTATAACCTTTCTCATTTACCTATGCTGCATAGCCGAGTTGTGAGAGCGCTGGAACGGCAATCGAAAGAACAGGCACTGTCTTTCGCAGGACACTTAAAGGCATGCTTGAAGGTGGACATGAAGATTGGCTTCCTTGCCTTCCCGTCCACTTAATCTAAATCTTCAACCACCGGGCGTAAGCCTGGATACGACGACGATTTACCTATGCGACATAGCCAACGCTCAATCAAATATTTTTATTCCCACTAATTATACAGTGCCTATATTGTAATTCTTATTTCAACAACTCAGCGTTCTGCCATTGCTTTAATGATGGTGTTCACAAAGAAAACAGAAACATTTATCTGAAATTATCAGTAAATTACGATAATTATATGTTATTGTTTTTAAACAAACACGACTAATTTGACAAGCTTGATGGATTTCACAGTATGCACATTTTTACTACCAATAACGCTTAAGATTACTGATAAATTTTCAAGCATTTTGCGTTTTTTGGAATTTTTTCAATTATTGCTGACTTTGCTGTAAACAGCCCCGTAGAAAGCAAAATACAAAGTTTGGATTTTTTTATGGTAGCCTATATTTTCATTTGATTTAATTATTTTGTTTACTGCACGTAAGCGGCAGTGTAACTCAATTAATAAAAGCATCCAACTGGTATGTGAAGGTATAATTATAAGCACGGCGGTTACCTCAGTGGTTTGATTCTGGATCAAAAGGTTGAAGATTCGATACCTACTGCCGCTGTTACGATTCTATTCATGCACAACTTACAAAAAAATTTGTCCCTTTACAGTATATTATGTTCGATTTTTCGTCATGTTGATGAAAACAGTTCGTGCTGCATGGGATGGGGCAGCGCTAATAAAGAAAAAAAATTATCGTTATCGGACATTATCGGCGATAATTTTATCGTTTATCGTTATCGCTTAACTTTTTTTTGATTTATCGTTTATCGTTATCGCTTTAGGCATTTTTCGTTTATCGATTATCGTTATCGCTTAACTGAAAAATGAGTTATCGCGCTCAACACTGTCTACAAGTATGCGAAACTACTAGGAATAACGTATCAAGGCTTTGTCAGTCCGAGGATAAAGATTCAAAATCAACCAACCATAGCCTATCTGTATCTTGTGTTGGTACTTCAACACTTATTGTGCAGGAAGCGCAGCAAGATGAGTGCGTTGGAGTAGATGCTTTCAGCACAATCTCAGGGTCAGGGGCATCTGGCGCAGATAACTGTTTGCTTTTTTAATGCTTCCAGGTGCATCGTCAACATGTTTTTGTGAGTTAATGGAGCGTGGGGCGCCTGCTTTTGTGTGTTTTGTTTTCCTGATGATTTCTATCGAGTGTCTGTTTAGAGCAGTAGCCTATAGTTCCCAACCTGGGTGCCATTCAGGGGCGGATCTACCGGATGGGCCTGATTGGTACAGGCCCACCCAGATTGACAGTGGGCCCACCCAAAATCAGATTCATGAAAAACAACATATTAATGTTTAATACTAAAACAGGTTACAACCAAGTGGCACTGAATTGTCTGTGGCATCACTATTTCACAGCATTTGTAAGAGATATTTGGTAACACTTAGTTTTTGTATCCTGGCCCGCCGTGGCATTATTGGTGAAGGCCCACCAAGATATTTCTTAGGTCCACCACTAAATTACGTTCTGAATCCGCCACTGGTGCCATTTACAATATTCTGAGGTGCAGGGACTTTGAAAGGATATTTTACGCCCGGTACCAATGAGATCCTCGGGCTCTAGTCTATAGACTAAATCAAAACACAAGAAAAGCACATTATTTCCAAAAAATACAGATAGAAATCTAGGGTCATTGCTTCTGATAAAAAGTTTCATGTAGCCAACGGTTGTTTTGCTACATCATTGAAAAGGGCAATTTTTGTCATACCCTATAATGATATTTCGTGGTCACAATTCCTTAGTGTAGCACTCTTATGTTGTTGTGGCTGTGTGATTTCAATGCCTGTACAAGTTGTGCTGATTGTCGGTTATAATTCAGCAGGTGAATGATGTGCATGAAATGTTTTTTCCCATTTTGTGTGCTAAGAGAAGAGCAGCATACGGTATTTAGTTTCACACTGACTCCGAAATAAGTAAACTTCACTTCTTCTTTTTTATTTAAAATGTCGTTTCAAAGCGGCATTCAATTTCCAAATAGACTAAAACTGAAATGTGAAGAGAAGGGCGTTCTTCCCGGCTATCAGCACAAGGCTGAGCACTCGCTAGTACAGCGAGCAGCTGCGATTCGCTAACCATAACGGTGTAGCTTCCACGCAAGCCATTCAGACTTTCCAATCAACGATCATTGTGGCAGAATTAGTGGTGCGATACTGACGAGCCTAGCCTCATGGGCGAAACACGGTGTCTATCGCTGTCAATTCTTGCTACAAATCGGCTGCCGAGAAATAAAACTGAAATGTTACTGCATTACTATATGAACATCAAGATTGATGGGGAACGCCTGCCCTACTGTGCCGAACCTACATACCTCGGCATAACCCTGGACAGGTCACTCACGTACCGCCGGCACTTGAAGTCACTGCGCAAAAAACTATCTACACGCGTCGCACTTTTGAGGCGATTGGCGGGTTCCGGCTGGGGAGCTGGTGCTAAAACTCTTCGTACAGCTACCCTAGCCCTTGTTCATTCCACCGCTGAGTACTGCGCGCCGGTCTGGTGTCGTAGCTCTCACACCCACCAGATTGATACCGCCATCAAGGACGCACTGCGTACTGTGACTGGATGCCTGCGTCCCACTCCAACGGACTGCCTACCCATCCTAGCAGGCATCCAACCCGCTGAGCTACGCCGTAAAGGAGCCACGATTTCTCTCGCTCGCCGCGCTTTGGACCCGGACCATCTCCTCCATGCAACATTCAAGCGACCACCACCTATAAAGCAGCGGCTGAAATCAAGATGCCCCTTTGTGCCTGCCGCACAACAACTCCTTAAGAACGCAGAAGAACTTAGTTTAAGTGCGGCACACTGGACGAACCACATGTGGAACACCAGGGATGTCCCTCGCAAGGCTTGCGTGGGTCAGGCTTAACCGCCTGCGAACTGGTGTCGGCCGCTTTCGTTCGGACATGCACAAGTGGGGCCTGGCTCCTTCATCAGAATGCGAGTGTGGTGCCCCGGAACAGACCGCAGACCATGTCATCCACCACTGCCTAATCCACCGGCCTCCACACGGTGCGCATGGTCTGAGAATCCTGGACGACGAGACTGCTGAGTGGCTGAAGATTTCCTGCTCTCCAATCTAGCCTGGAAAGATCGCTCATACGCCATCATCATATGATGTTGATTTCTGAAGGCGTTATCACTGATTGCCTTTTCCAAGGGTACGCGCAACAAGCAAACTTGCCTACTTTTCTTCACATTGCATTACTGCGTAGGGCTGATAGTCCAGCAGAAAAGCTATAAATATCATTTTAAAGTGTTTTGTATGAAACGATTAAGGTTTGTTCCAACAACCTAGCTACTGTAACTGCATTCGAAGTAAAAGATTGTTTGTCTCCTACGGGGTGCCACAAAATATTTTTTCTTGTAAAAGGTGCAGTGCCTAAAAAGGTTGGGACTTGGGAACCACTGGTTTTATTTGTCGAATTATTTCAGTTTAAGAAACCTTATCAAATGGAAAGTTTTACTCAACTTACTCTACAAACTTTGTATGTTTTCATATCGTGTTAAAAAGTTAATGATGGAATTAGGATGAATAGATGGAAGACTTCCATCTATTCATCCAAATCTTCCTTTTTTTTCCATCCTTGACATTTTGCTCTTCCATGCCAAAATGTGCCTTCCACTCCATCCCATCCCTTTCCAACTTAACAATAGTTTTTTCCGGTACCGGTAGCCTATAAAATAAAAATTAAAACAAAATTTAAAAAAGTATTTTCCTACGATGCCAAGAAACATGCAGCGGCCTAGTCTAGCTATTTGCGCGTGACTTAATTAATATATTCCTTCATCATTAGGCCAACGCATATTTCAATTTTAAACTCCAGACAAGCAACAGAGAAAAAAATTTGTTTGCAAAATGTCAAAGAAACATAACCTGCTTAGTAGCCTACACAGTGTGACTACAAGTGCCGTGTTTGTTATTAGTTAAAAATGGTCTGATTCGGTATGATTTGAATCCGAAACTCCAATACTTCCAGGTAGTCTGCGACCTGCATTTTATTGTTTGACAAAACTGCATTGGCGCAATGGATTGCTTGCTTTCGATGACGAATCCATCACGGAAGCATCGTGCTTTGCTACAATTACATTTAACATTGTTGCATCATTATAGACTACATAAGTACTTGTAGGCTACTCATGTCTTTGTGACTGAAATACATATTTTATATTGTATATTGAGTATTTAAAATACAGTCTTGCGATAATAATTAGCAGTAGCCTATTAATGATAACCTGATAATTGTAATAATCGTTATACTCCCGGTAAAGTTTATTTTGGCGAATGATATAACTTTTAGCAAACAATAATCTTTTATTTTGATTAAAAGCCATGATTTTTTCCATTGTTAAAGACATGCTAGTGTGATAAAATAATAGCCACCGAAACAAATGCAAGAAAAGCGATTTAAACAATGTGCACAAAATTTATTTTCTAAACATAAGCATAAATGAAACACATCAAGACATTTAAACTATTTTGAGTCACTGGCTTGCAGCACTTAAATCGAGGGTCGATAATTCGGTTGTAGAAAAAGGTCTGAAGTTGCAAATAGTAGTTTATAGCACAGCGCTACAGGCAAGTGTTATGTTTTTCGATACTCTCATTACATAGTATACCGATGAAGAGTGATATGTAGTAACTAATGTATTTCCCATGTTTTAACATAATGTTAGCCTATAAATAAAACCGCTACTTTATCATTCTGCTAAACTAGACAACCACCTCTGTCACAGAAACCATAGGCTACCACAACAACGTAAAAATCATAAAAGCGTTAAATCATACAAAAGTAGGTAATTCCTTTTGTGATGGTTTAATGGTTGGAAGCTTTCTTTCCTGTGTCAATTGCTTCCATCCTGTTTAGCTGGAACGGGTCCTTTTTCTCAAAAACCAATTCTTCTTTGTTGCAAAGCTAATGTGTTTAAGTGATGATTTAACATCCATTAGATTTATTTGTGAAAGAAACACGGTCATATAACACAGAGAACACAAGCAGTGCAGCATTTTGTAAAGTCGCACAATCATTAGACAAAGAAAAAAAATCTTGTTTCAGAAGAACACAGCTAGATTGCTATACAGCTAGAGATGGCAAAGATCACGTTGTTTTGGTGATCTTGAAGATCAAGATCAGATCTCCAAAACAACGCTATCTTGAAGATCAAGATCACTTTTTCAAAACTTGAAAAAATGAAGTTTTTGATTAATGATGTTGCAAACAAAACCGAATTTAACTATGAGCAACCTACTTAAAGATAGTTAGTGCTGCTAACTGTTGCTTTTTACTACTCGATCGCTGGCCTAAGAATTCCAATAGGTTAGTGACTGTTGCTATAAAGCCTATCAATCGTTGTTGTAGTTTGCGAAGAATCCCAACGTCACACCCAAGTCCGAGGGTAATTACAGATACCGGTACTGAAAAAGTCACAAAATTTGCAATTAGTTTTGTGCTTCTGTCACAAATTTGCAATTAGTTTTGTGCTTTTTGTTTGAAAGAAAACTTTAATCGGCATCCTTTTTTACCAAATTTTTGTCTGGTTTATACTGGAAGGTTTATATCAATGTTTATTGCACCATTTACTTATCTGACAATCTTAGTAGGCTACTGTTGTCTGCTACTGGTATCCAATTCGTTCAGAGGTAAACCGCTCCAAACAAAATTACAATAGCTATACAAAAAAGAGATGTTTTCACAATGAATATATTTGTTTATACTCAAACCTTAAGCAATTAATACTTTTCGGATTTGCTGCAATAAACATCTTTGCATGACCAAATTCTGCTATAGAGTCCAGTTTTTTAGCACCGCCATTCTAAACTTTTAAAAAATCTAAAATTAGGCCAAAGAAGGTAAACAACTTTTTTTTTAATTCATAAAACAGAATTTTGAGCAAAGTTGAATCATTTTTATCATACGTCAATATAAGTATATACGAAAGTTGACTTATGTATTATGACCAGCTTAGAAAACTTTTTAAATTTAAAAATGGCAGCACTGACCAGATTATTGAAACTGTAAACCGACTTTTCTTGAACACATATAGACTTTTAAATAGGCACTATAAGAAAGCTCAAGGACTTGCTTGAACTAAACAAAAGATCTCCATAATTGACTTTTCTTTCGTACCAACGTTTCAGGCGATGGCACCGACACACTAAAAAGTTATCCTCGGAGTTGTGATTGGTGTTGGTGTCACTTTTGTCGATATCAACGTGACTTGATATTTCCGGCAATAGTCGAAGGATTTTTGCTTTGATTTTTTCATGCATTGTGTCCATGAAAAATCTCCAAAAACGAGTCACTTTTTTCACTTTATATTGGAAAGTAGCGGGAGTGTGACTGAAAGAAATGTAACACCTCTCCGCTACATTGAAAAAAAAAATGTAATAGTCGCTACTGCAGCAGTTACAGCAACAAAAATGTAGGGCCGCTACCAAAAAGTAGCGGCGCCACAAAAGTAGCGTGCTACCTACTGCCCATCTCTGACCGTAGGTTAATGCATTCGGGCGTGTGGCACAAGAACCTAATACTTAACAGTAGGCTAACAAATGTTTTTATGTTAAACAAGACAAGTATTAGGTTGATGCATGTTTTAGTGAATAAAAGAAGTTGTTTAGGTGATATTTTTAGTCTATGTGTGCAGGGATATCTAGAACGGGATTGCTGACTCTATTTTGAAGTGGACAATAGGAGGGTTACTGCATCATAGACTATGCTGCAGTGCATTTAAGGAAGAATAAATGTTCCTCAACATACATTTAGTGACTGGCTGGTTTAACGCTTGCTTTTCAAGATCATGATTGCATGGCACTGGTTCAAGTCTCACACCAGATAAAACAAAATTAATAAAGCAGTATAGGGTACAACATTAAAATCAGCAATTTAAACATCAGAGAAATGAATATTAATGCAAAAGTGCATAAATATAAAAGAATATTAATTTAAACAGCAAATAGATAAACAGCGTTGAATTGAAACACAAAATGGGGTAATTTTCATTTAGTTTATTTAGCACTTTTGGAGTTCAGTTTGCGAATAGTACGAGACATTTTTGCTGGTGGTTCAATTTCCACACGATTCAACCGTGTCAGTTCATTTTTCGCAAAGCAATTAAATGAGACTCTTAAAATTAAATCGAAATTGTTATGGCCTGAAGTACATGTTTGCGAAAATAAAACATTGTAAGACTCTGAGTCCTTCGCAAATTTGGCAGCAGCTGCAACAAATGAACCTCGCTGATTGCTGGTAGCAAGCAGCTTTTTTCGAATGAGCTCATCTGCTATTGCTGCGGCATACAGCTGGTTCGCAAAGCTACAGAGAGTAAAACAGTATTCTGTTGGTACCGATAAATAATTAATCCGCCACGATTTGCCATCGCAAGTAGTTCATTTGGATTACTTTTTAAGCATTCGTCGGTTATGGATGGATCAGTGTTTTCTTGAACTAACATATCTTTGCACGGGGTGCATTTCCTTGTCCGTGATACACTTCTGGCAATGTATCCACTCACGTAGTATGTGATGGAAGAATCTGTTTCGGAAATTTCGTCTATGGTTGCAGTTTTAAAAAATTTCAAAAGCCAATTGTCTTCCGTAATTTCAACATAGTCCTCATGTAGCCTAACGGTGTATTTTCACTTTGAAGAGCAAGGTTAGATTTCTTGAAAATGGACTCTTTTTCGATTAGGCTTAAGCAACGGATTTTTTTCTCAGCTTGAAAAAGTTGATTTATGGACATGAAAAAATTGCCACCATTAACTTGGCGGTACCACCCAAATCTTCCCTCAATCGGATCGGAGCAAAACTTTCCAGGGAGAACGTAGAGAAAGTCGTGGTGGAATATTAAATGCTCAGCCAGAGACACCATTGCTTGAATACTTTGAATGCATGCTAAGAAAGTTTCTTTAGTTAGTCCTGCTTTGCCTGATTGCTTCCAAGATATCAAAATATTGGCAGCCGTGTTCAGAAAAGTGAACCTGCTGTCCGACTCGCTTTGCGTCAGTTGAAGAGGCTCGCAGCGGCATCCCTTTTTCTGTAGCCTGCATACAAAAAACAGCAACATAATATTGTTTACACAATATATAAATATAAAAGTCTTGAAACTCAACTTATAATAGCCTAAGTATTAACAAAAATCAACCACTCCTGATATTTTCCACGTAAACAGACAAGTCAAAAGAGGACAAAGAGACAAATGATTGAGGCTTTGAGTTTGCAATAAATTAATACTTTACAGTTAAACTTTATCATTTGGAAATTATTCTTCAAAATTAAGCTAAATTTAGTGGAAGCGGTAGTGCTTAACATTGTGCAGGTCGTTACATGAAACAATAACTGCAGAGGTCAAAGAAACAGACACACAACATAATGTAAAATCATAACACAGATACGTTTTCTGTCATGCCAGAGCTTTTAGTCTGAGAATTGAACTTTGGGCATTCCATACATGAGGTGGACGTTTTAACTACGGTAATCAACCATTTCTACTGCTAGCAGATTGAACTTTGCAAGCGTAAGATATATGTACTAGCAAAAACTAAAACCGTACGGTCACTTTCAAACTCACATTTGCTCGGCGTTTTCAAGGACATTATTTTCCAAATCTCTATTACAAATTTTAAAAATCGAGCAGTCCCCAAAAAGTCTGGATTGTCTTTTGCATAATACTCCAAGGCAGTGATTGTTGGCTCACTGAATACACCTGAAAAGTAATAATTTTTAAATTAAAACAAGACTAAACATAAAATTTACAGTCAGTAAAAGTTGCACAAATTCTAGTTCTGCGATCAGCAGCAGGTGTCATCGTATACAAATGCATACAGGTACTTCTTACATGTTACTTGTAGTTGTAACCAATAAGAGTTAGGCTAATCAATAGAAAATTAGCATATGCTTTACTGTTTCATGAAACACATGCACCATCTTCTCTACGGAAAACAAATAGTTAAACGGAA
This sequence comes from Aplidium turbinatum, assembly GCF_918807975.1. Classification (NCBI taxonomy): domain Eukaryota; kingdom Metazoa; phylum Chordata; class Ascidiacea; order Aplousobranchia; family Polyclinidae; genus Aplidium; species Aplidium turbinatum. Next base: position 36,854,359 of record NC_137472.1, on the reverse strand, counting down.
TTGAATGCTGTAAGTTAGGTATTCTATTGCAAATTAAAACTGTTTTAGAAGCGACTTACACAAAGCATGTTGCGGAGATGTTCGTGACACATTGCTGGGATTTAGCGAAACTTTCTTCAAGGTGTGGGCAACTTTTAAACATTGAGTGTTACTTTTTGAAGTTCATTCTTAAGTGCAAAAAAGTCTTTGATTTCATCGACTGCTAAAAACTCCATATTTTCTTATCTATTTTTGCGTTTTGTTTCTCGGCTCTTCCGGCTGCAGTGGACGCAGACGATCGTTTGATAGTTTGAGCTGATGATAAATATTTAGGAAGTCCTGGAAACACTTTTGGAATTACAGTAGGTTTTAGCCGTTTTCGAACTAATTCGGTGGTTTCTCGTTTTACTTTTCGTCTTTTCTTTTTATCAAAGGAAACTGTTTGAAAGTCATTAGCATGAAAATGCTTATCGCAAACTCTATGATTTTTACTTAAAGTCCAGTTTTTGCGTGGAATAGCTGCAACCCATTTTCTTCGAATATCAGGATCTGCAGGGAATTTAAATAAAGCGGGCTTGTCTTCTTCTTTGCTCGACTTGTAGCTACTGCTACATCCCGGTACACAGCACGTGTTCACCATCGCGACAAGATTTTAAAAATGAGCGATGAACGGAATAAATTTGCAGATAACTTAATTAACTTAAAATCAACTTACACTGTGACAGATTATAGAAACTTTTAGCATTCCTAAATGCAGTTGTTTTTACAGTTTAAAATGTTGACTCCAAGCTTGCCTCTTGTTTATTCAATTCAAACTGTGACCTACCAGAACCGATGCCGTACTAAAATGTATCAACATACTGACAGTAGTCCAGCAATCGTGTAAAGTACAAAATGTACATTTAAAGTAACGCCAACTACCGATATTCTTCGAAGTCTGTAACAATACTAAACTTAACTGACCATGTTCTATATAACTAGCCAATTGAATCTTAACTGCCAGTGTACTGGTACTAAAACGCTGAAACTATCACACTATCCTACATCGTTAGATTCTCTACTTTACACAGCTGCAAAGCAACGACTGGATTTCTTTTTCTGTCATACAGTCACGAGACTTGCTTCCAGCAGGGATATTGCAGTGTTTCGTCATAGAAACCATTGTTATATTTCACTATCGTTTTGTAATACGTGCGACTGTTGCGAGACTGGAACCATGAGATAGATTAGCTGAGAGAAAGTACAATAAAGTGGTCTGTGTGTAATCTATTAAAGTGTGGTGTATCTAAGTTAATCAAACAGAAATACAACAGATATCTAGAAAAGGCGACTTCTCAACAGCGTAATTGACAGTCGCCTTTTTCATTTTCGGGCGGTAATAGCGCTGACCCTTCTAGTGTCCATCGCTTTATCGAAATTTGCTAAGTCAGCAATCCCGGTGTTCTAATATCCCTGTATGTGTGTCACTGAATTTTAAGATTTTTAAGTGTGCCGAAAGTGAAAAAAGGATGGGGAGCACTTTGTTAAAAGCACTGATTTTTTACATTTATACTTTTGCAATTGTTCAGTCGATAACAAAAAGTCATATTTTTTGTTGATAGACTGAAATATTGTCAACAATGTTGCTCGAATTTTTGTTGGTGTCTCTTATAAGCAGAAGTTTAACAGGTAAGCATCTTTGCTTCAACTAATAAATCTTTTACAACTTATTTCATGAAATAACAAAATAGGCTACCGCGCATATTAACAAGAAGATAACTTTTCTCAAAACTACTTTAAAAAATGAATTGAATTATAGCTATTTAAAGGTATTTAGAGACTGTTTATAACAGTAGCGGAACTACAAGAACACGTAGTCATATGACTTTAAATTTGAAAAAATGTCCAATTTGTACAATTAAAAAGAAGCTTTCATGCTAGTTTCGCCCGCTAAAATACATGAAAACCGATCTTAGTGGTAGGCTATTTTGGCACGTGTGTCGTAGCCTCGTAGGTAGGCTATGTAGCTGATTCTTTAAATACGTTAAATTAACCTATCTAGATGACATGCTAATAGAGGTAAAAGATGACAGAAGGTTTATGTCAAATTAGCATGAAAGCTATTTACAATTTTGTCACATAATATAGTTTTAAAATAAATTTATCGTGACGAAGAATGTTTTTCGATAATTAATGAACGAGCTCCAATACTCCATTCCATGAACAACACTATAACTTGTTTTTGAGAAGCGTTGACTTAAAAAGCAATAATGTTCACTAAAACAACTGCTGCAAACAGTTGTTACAAGTTACAACTCTTCAACAATAACAACAACAGTGATTAACCGGCCGTATAGCCAATTCATGACAACCCTGCGGTACGAGCTAATGTATTTGTGGCAATTCATTTAACGGCATGCCGAAGGTGGGCAGAATAATCAGTTTTCTTGCCTTCTAGTCGACTTAATCTAAATTTTTAATACCACCCGAAATCCATTCTCAAATGGCCTGCTGTAATGCACCAACAAAGGGAAATGATATGTTCTCTCTCGCTTCAATTCTCACGTAAAAGGATTTAAGTTCAACTGTTACACAAATTTATTTGAAATTGATGATTCTGCGGCTATCTGTTTGGTTTGTGTAGCTTCTGTTATAGGATGGACACGAAGAGGATGGTTGAAAGGGAGTTCTTGTTGAAGAGTTGTTCCCGTTATGTGACAGCAGATGGTGAGTCAACGTTGGCAGGAAGTCCTTCGGAAAGCCTCAGCTAAGCTTTAAAGCATTACTTTTCCGGCCACCACCCATAATTAAGCTTTCCTGAAAGCAATTGTTTGGCAATGCAACTAGCTAGTATTGATCATACCTGACCATATCAATTAAGGCGTAGATTTCCTAGATCAGAAAACCTCCACCACAACTAAGACACTGATAGCTCAGCAACAGGAAAAAGTGAACTATGGAAGTAAGCTAGGCTTCAGTACTGCTTCAGTGCAAAAGTACTCTACAGTCATACCACTCATTACAAACGAAAACATCTTATTGATACAAATTCACAACAGATACAAGGTAACTAACTAACTAAAAAACATAGAGAAAAAATGTCAGAAAACAATGTAGATTTCTTTACTTACCCAATAATGTATTTTTCAGCTGCTGACATTTCTTTGAAGTGTGAGTGGTCAGCTTGGCTTGACCGCGACCAGCCGACCGGAAAAGGAGATTTTGAGACTCTCAAAGACCACTTGGAATTAAAACGAGAAGAACTCTGCAACGAACCTTTAAAAGTTGAAGGAAGAGTGAAGAGTAAACACACTAATGCTTTATTAACCGGCCAAGACGTTGACCTGAGCACAACTATAGGTCTGAGGTGCCTAAATGATGAAAGACAAACTTGCTTGGACTACGAAGTTCGCTTCTGTTGTTCTAGGAGTAAGTGATTGTGCTAAGTTGAAACAATTAGTTATTATTCTGAAAATTGTTCTAACTTCCAATCAAATCATATCGATTTTGTATTTTCGTAATAAGTCGCAATTTTACAAAAAGTAAGCTAAATATGTGAAAGCATTATTATGTGAGCGGCATTTGGATGTTGCACACAATCTTTTTTAGAGCCGCGTTGCATCGGCGGGGAATGGAGCCCATACTATTACAACGTTGACAAGCCGGATGGAAAAGGCGATTTTGAAACACTTAGGTCTATTCGAAGAGAACATCCTCAAGTGTGTGAAAACCCGTCGGCAATCGATGCTAGACGGGCCTCGGATGGTATGCATTTCCAATCCGTGTCAACTCCGCTTGGTCAAATAAAGAAAAGAGGAAATAGGGTTATTGGATTTGTATGCTGGAATCCAACTCATAAGATTTTTGCTCCTCAACTTCCAGTAATCAAACCTCTCGTTACACTACAAAAGTGTGATGACTATGAAGTGAGATTCTGTTGCCCAAAACGTAAGTAACATTTTTAAAACAATAGAAAGATGCTTAAGACAATTGATTGAAAAATTTAATACTTTCAGTAAATTGTGTGCATTGAAACTTAACTTCTCTTTAAAGCTCATTCCCCTTTTTACTTTAGTACAAGGTGCAAAAACGGAATGGAATAAGTGCACGATTTTGGATTAACACAAAATAGATCAATAGGACTGTGTATTGTTTTTTTTTTTTTTTTTTTTTTGATTTCAATGGTGTTTCAATGTGTTGTTCAGCATTTATTTTTCAATTTTTTAAATAAAAAATCAACTGTGTTTTCAAAGTAAGAGTTAAAAGTTAACTCTTATTTTAATTATTAAGTTACTCATTTTAAGAGTTCAGTGAGGCTTCCTGTTACAGCATCGAGTTTTGAACACAGGCCGGCGGAGTGACGCACTATGTCACTTTCCGCTGAGCCACTCAATGTACCACATGTGGTCGAAGTGGTGGTACTGAAGGACAACGGCAAAAGAATCGGTCTGCTACGTACTAGTGCACTGACGATAAACATCGCATTCATAATATTTCATTTCCGAAATATCCGCTCAACGGAATATTTTAAACATAAAATTTGCAGATTTGTTTGTTATGTGGATACCATGTTTTAAAAACTATCATCCAACTCACCCACGGGTCAATGTTAGCTCGATTGATCATTTATTTTGCTTTTTAGGGGAAGTACCTCCATGCGGACCCAATGGGTGGTCCCCTTGGTTGAATCGTGATAAACCCAGCAGGCTTTGTGACGACGAGACTTTGTCCCTTTTGAGACAGGACTATCCTGGTGACCTAAAATGCGACAAACCCACTGCAATAGATGTTCGGTTAGCCTCAAGTGGCGAGAGATATGATCACACAGCGATTTATATAAAAGCAAGTCCAACCTTCGGGTTTAAGTGTTGCAGTCGATATGGACATCTTTGTGGGGATTACGAGGTTCGCTTTTGCTGTCAACCAGGTAAGTTATAGCCTGCCCTAGATATTCTATGAAGAAACCAGTTTCGTGCCGTACTTTTAACCTCAAAACCATGCATGCTGCTTACTAGAGCACTGATTGTATTAAGATGACAATTAAGCTGTGAGACCTTATAGCCTACGCTGGTTCATAAAATTAATTCTTCAAACCGCAATTATGCCATAGGTCTACTGCAAAGACGCGTTTCTGTTATGTTTGCCAAATTGGCTTAATTTGCTTCTTTTCTAATGACAGAGCTTATAGTTGTTTTTATGTGAAATATGTAGGCAGAGCCGTATGAGCACTATCTTGCCCCCCCCCCCCAGAAATCCACTAATGGCCCCCTATATTTAGTAATGGTCGTTAAAAAAATAAGACAAGAAAATATTAAGTTAGGGCCACAAACTCTTTCAGTGTAGGGAAAAAAATTGCATTTATCATTTTAGCAAAAAGTAAACTAGGCTACTCTGATTTTATACAAAAAAAAGCAAACTTTACAAGCTAAGCCGACAATGCAGCCGCTGATCTACTGTATATAGAAAAAAGTTATGAAAGGATCAGAATTTTAAAGTTTATAAAATGAATGGACTATGTGAAACTTATTGTATGAAAAAGGAAAGTCATAAAGGAGATATGAGGTCTTGCCCCCCGAAATTTTTTACAAATGCAATCTTGCTTTAGTCACTTTTTGGGCATTTTTAGGAACAATAATGTTTTTTGTTTTTTATCAAAATGTACAGCTTGTATGACCAAAGCTGAAAACATAGGTCTCTATGTAGGCTACCTGCAAGGCTACCTGCAAGTTTTATTTAAGTTTGGTACATAAATTTAGAACATTCTTATTGCAAAGTTACACAACTACAAACTACTTTAACTCAATCTTGTGCAACTTTAAACTTCAGGTTAGTTTTGAACGGACAAGCTTTGGGCGACCACTACTCTTTAAAAATGCAAAAATAATAATTTGTTCTAAAAATATAAAAAATATCTGGCAACACTTTTACACTCCGATTGTCGGATTTTCAGCCGAGTTGGCGATCCCTATACTATGAATCCCTGCCTCGTGTAAACAAAAACATCTTTAAACATATCAAAATTCCAATAGAACCCCATGATCCATACCTTGACGTAAAGAACTGGTTTTTATTTTTTGTCGCTCTGCAACTGCAAAGTATTTTAGCGACAGGGCTTATCTTTAATTTTTTATCAGATTTAAGTTGCGATGTCAGCACATTATTACCCGACTTAATCTCATTGAGTTATGCAAGAAAGAACACAACCGCGGTACCGTTTTTAAAGTCTTCGGTATGACCCGACCTGGAATAGATCTAAAGCCGACCGGTACTAGAGCGAAGGCGAAACCCCGCGTCCAATGAGCTGGTTTACATAGCCTACGTGACGGACAGTCTATCAGTGCCTTAAAGTTTGTTTTGGTTTCAGATCCTCCAGTCATTCCAAAGTGTGATGGAAGGTGGACACGTTTTTATGATCGCGACAACCCTAGCGGTTTTGGAGACTATGAAACTCTTGAACATCTTCAAATGGAAAATGAAGGCGATATATGCGAACGACCCACGGCAATTGATGCCAGAATCGTTGGAACCAATGTACATCATCCAGTTCCAGGACAAGTGGTAACCATCGATCTAATAAAAGGATTCTACTGTGTCAACAGCAAACAACTGAATCAGAAGTGCATGGACTTTGAAGTCAGGTTTTGTTGCCCGAAAGGTGAGTCTTGGGACAAATACGAGTCATGGGGGGGGCTTGGGGAAGAAATAGCCGCCAGAATTTTCTTTCTAATTAAGTCACTGATCTTGGAGTGAAATATGACGCCGTCGCAGAGTAAAGTATTGTCTCAGTGCTGAAGTAAAACTTTTAGCAAACTTTATACTCCGAGATAGCTAATTACGTATTTACTCGTTCGTTTATGAAGCAATGCTTGCTTTTGTAGCATAAAGGGGTTTGTGAATGAAAAAGACTTGCCATAAAAACATTTTTTTCGAACTAATATAAGTTATACTTTATAATGGTAGGACAATCTTATGAACTTCAACAAATGAAAGATTAAAAGTGTATAAAAATCAAATTAATAACACAATTTTTGCTGATCGATTGTTTTTGATGATTTTTTTCCGTTCAAGAATGTAGGGCGTAGGCCTACTGTAAGTAAGCACTAATTCTTGGAAAATAAAGCTCTTGCTCTTTGCATTATCCTAAAAACACGTGTTCTTTTCAGTACCACCTAACACATGCGATGACAATGATTGGACCAAATACTATAGCATCGATACCCCAACCACTGGCCTAAACAATGGAGATGTTGAAGACCTAACAACTGTGTCTAAAAAGATAGATGAGGTGTGCCTAAACCCAAGCGCGATTGATGTGAGACTTTTAAATGGAGCGCACTATTTGAGTGTCAACCAGGAAGTCCACATAAACTTGGTTGACGGGTTTAGTTGCCTGAATAATGAGCAAAGAGAAGGAGAGATATGCTGCGATTACGAAGTTCGTTATTGCTGTCCTTCAGGTAATGACATTTGAGACTATGCAGAATTGTTACTATTAGATTTTGAGTAATTATAAAATAACGTATTTTTTTAAATTATAAGCTATGCATAAGTTGCCATTTCACATAAGGCCTATGGAGTCAGCTTACAGTTATGGAAAGACTGTTGGAAAAACATTTCACGTTCCGACCAGTTTCAAGTAACACCAGACACTAAAGTACCACCTGGTTCAGACCTGTCGAGAAAAGGTGACTTTAAATCGCCTTCGTGCTGGTGTTGGTCGCTTTAAACACAACATATTTTCCTGGAGTTTGTGTGACTCACCAGCCTGTGCTTGTGGCGAACCTCAACGGCACTTCATAACCGCACATTGTTCACTGCTTGGACCTGCAGAGCATGTGGATCTCAATGACCCTGGATATAAAAACACTGCACTGGTTGCAGCAATGGGGAGATGTTGCCCGAATTGCTACTTTATATATTATGTCAAGAAGAAGAAGAAGGCCTAGGCTATGCCGAAGCAATACAAGTGACATATTGGATGATACTGTAAAAATATCGATTTGACTTGCGAACGAAACAGAATCTAGAAAAACCTCATTCTTAACAGAATATGGCTTAGTTTAACATCAGATTTTGTTCATCGAAGAACACTTATACATGATAATCTGATTGCACTGCATCAGCTTAAAATCAACAAACTTTAGAAGACTCGATAGAAGAAGAAGAAGCTTAAAATAAAAAAAAATAAAACGTGTGTTTTGAAGAAATGCAATCGAATACTATTTTAACGCTCCAAACTTCTGCCCATGTATTTCAATAGCTACTAGTAGACTATATAAAAAGAAAGTTCAGTTAAACAGCCAAGTAATGAGAGCCTTGGTGCAAAAGAGCGGCTGTGTCTTAGGTAGGACACATTAGCTATGTACGGGAGGATTACTACTAACTGTGCCGCTAGAATGGCATAACGGCCAGTAAAGGCATGCCTTAAAACAGACACGAAGATTAGCTTTCTTGTCGTCTAGTCTACTTCAATTAAATTTTCAACCACTGGGTGTAAATCTGGATACAACATCAAAAATGGAAATGCAATCTTCGTATCAACCATCAACCGTGTAATTTAGTTTGGTTGGTTGGTTTGGTTTTGAATCTTTATCCTCGGACTGACAAAACCTTGATGGGTTATTCCTAGTAGTTTCGCATACTTGTAGAGACTTTTGACGTAGGGCCGGATATCAAGATTTACAGAGTGAAGTTTTCCGATTGTTGAAGTGTTGTTGCCGGGGAATTATACAGCAGTCCTTAAAATGTATTGCTCAAGCGCACACCCCGAGAGTCGAATCTACTCCGCCTGATCTAGAAGCTTCTTCATTCACGAAGTTACGCACTAACCAACTGAGCTTTCGGAGCGGACATATATGTGTTTAATCAAGACACAGGTTCGTGTTTTCGATCGGTGTTTGTTGAACCAGTCAAGCAGCCGATACCTGAGTGTTAGTATCGCACAGCGATACCTCTGAATGTTGATATCTTATTGCTATTGTTTCAATCAAAACATGAAAAATATCATTACGGATGTAACGGATCTTACTCACAAGTAAATCCGGTTGCCTTAATGACATGCAATTACCCAATGGTTGAGCACCTACCTGCCTTCCTGCTTCACTTACATCCTTTTCATCAGAAGGAATCTATTGTTTCACTTTGGTCTGACACTGACTAAATTGTTTCATATTGCAATTTTATATATAGTTAGTAGATGATTAAACGTTAGTGTTCCAATAAATTTTCTTGTATTCATTTATATGTTTCATATTGTGTTTGGGTCTGTAAGTCTACATTTGTTTTAAACTCGTAGAAACATATGAAATGTAGTTTAACATGTTGTCTCAGTTTACCATGCCATAACCCTGTATTGCATTATTTAGTCAAAAAGAATAAAATTTTCTTCAAAATTTTGAATTCACGATCTTGTCATATAGGCTAGGACCATCCCTGTACCTTGAGATACACGATCTCTGAAGACACTGGCTCTTGTTTTCGCCCAAAAGTTCAATATAGCCTAGGCTATACAATCATGCAGTAAAAATGAAGCTGCAAAGCGGGGTTGCTCAAACCGAGCCCCGACGGCCACTTATTAATGCATTTGATTCAGCAATATTGAGAGTTGCACACCCCTGCTTTAAGTTTGGATGTTCTACCTAAAAGAAGCTTCATTCATGTTAAACACAGCAACTGCTTAAAAACTTCTTTGAAATCGAACCAACGCTGCTGAATCAAAAACAAAAATCTTTGGTCTAAAACTCAACTAAAGTTTTATATCAAAACCCAACTTTCAATTAAACCTTTTAGAGCAGTGGTTCCCAACCTTTTTGTTGTCACGACCCCTTTAGACAAATTATTAATTCTGCGGACCCCTACCTAAATTTTGCCTGAAACTCAATTAACATACTACTGTATTGACCATTGTAATAATTATGCTACTCAACTGCTGTACTGTGTCATATTGCATTGCCGCTATGACTCCTGCGGCAAATATTAGGTTAAACAGTTGCTCAAATAAGAAAATGAATGAATTGTTCAAGAAATGTCAGCAGTACCGGTATTTGAATATTAAGGTGACCCAAAGTGCCATGCCGAAACTTTTTCAAAGTAAGAAAAAATTTAATGAGAGAGCTGTTGTTGCAGTTTATTCTCGCGGACTTGAGCTTGACACATTTGCATTTAAAGAGAGAAATGAAAGTAAAAAGATCGCTTTTCGTTTTTTCTAAAATTCATCAAGGTAATCACGGACCCCCAAATGCTTTCTCACTGACCCCCAAGGGGTCTCATGGACCCCAGGTTGGGAACCACTGTTTTAGAGCTAAGTTTGAAAGCTTCCCAAAAGATATGAAAGCAAGAAAAAATTTTAGGACCACGACCTTTAGCTTACCTAATTAATCTTAATCATTTTAGACCTAACATTTTGTATTGTCTACAGTATTCAGCCTTACAATGGTCACCTCGACAAAACTATGATGCCTACATACAGCTTTTTATAGATACAGGATCAGGTCACTGTTCAATTCATTTTGTTTTCATTGCCAAAATATTATCCATAGCACACATGTTAATCTCATCAAAAAAAAACATTGTGAGCTACCTAGCTGCCTTGTCCTTATGTGGTTTATTTTAAAATTCTATTTGAAGATCTTTTTGCAGATTAACTTATGGTTAGTTGGTTGGTTTTGAATCTTTATCCTTGGGCTGACAAAGCCTTGATAGGTTATTCCTGGTAGTTTCGCATACTTGTAGAGGCCGTTGATGCAGGGCCGGTTACCGAGATTGACAGAGCGAAGTTTTCCGATTGTTGAAGTGTTGTTGATGGAGAATTATTCCATCCATTAGGTGCCGCTGAAAAGAAAGCAGTCTTGAATGCGTTGCTCAAGCGCACACCCCGAGAACTGAACCAGCGCAGCTTGATCTTGACTCGGGCGTGTGACCACTGAGCTAACAAGGCGGATGTGTTTGTTATCAATTAAAACAACTCAACGTGAAATAACATATTTTGTTTCAGTCCCTCCACCAGTTTGTGACAAATGTATAGAGTGGAAAGGCAAATGGACGGAATTTTTCAGCGTGGACCAACCTTTTCCAGTCACTAAAGGCGACAACTGTGACTGCGAACTTTTGAGTGCCATACGAATGAAAGATCCAACAGTGTGTGAATTTCCGATCCTAATCGATGTTCGGATAATCTCTAATAATTCTGTATATACAAGTGCCGGACAAGATGTAGACGTCAGTCTTCTTGGAGGATTTAAGTGTGTCAATGATGGACAAAGATGCTTGGATTACAAAGTCCGATTCTGTTGCCCGGAAGGTATATTAACTTTTCAACTTTATTTGAAAATGTTTGAACGGCATACAAATCTTCACTGTAGTAATTTTGGGCACATGCACGATGTTTAATAAACCAAATGAGCTTAAACCTCTACCCTCCATAGCCCCACTATTAAATTTTGTTTCGGAGAATAACTGACCATCTGAGATTCTGAGTCAGGAAGATTGCTAACAAATGCAGCAAGCCATCGGTGACTGGTCAGGCAAACTTTGTCGAAATTGGGCCTGCATTTATTATAATTTGCTCTAAATATACATTATAACTTAAACAAAAAAATGTAGCCTAAGCTGCAAGCCTCTTTCTAACTTGAAGAGACTGGGGTTAGTTGGAAAGTTTGTTTTTTCAAAATAGAATTTGAAACAATTGATGCGTAACCTGACAACTTGAAGCGGCTTAAATTATCACCTGTTGTGTCTGTAGGGTTTTGGTACATGTTACATGTCCTCTATCATACAACCAAAAATAAGTATTGCGTCAATTTAGCTTTTAATAAAAATTAAAAAAAAACAACATACAATTGGTTTTCCTGATAAACCCATGCATGCGGTTAGGTGAAAAACGTCAGCTTACTGCACACTTATTAACTAGTTAGCTTACTCTCGTTTGAACCACCAACCATTTATATGTGATTCTAAGCAAATATGTTTACTTGTTTTGAAATCAAAATACAATAAATTCTACACCTATTTACCGGAAATTGATGTTTTTAATAAACTCATTGTTTAAACTTTGTGATAGCCTACGTATATTTTTCACTTTCTAAGTTATTCAACTAAAATCTTGCATGATAGTATGTCTGCTAACAACAAGTACTGTAATTAGAGCACATACTACTTAGACTATTATCAGTAGCGTAGCGTCTAAGGGGCACAGGAAGGGCACGTGCTCCCCCAATCATTTTGACATTGCAGTAGTTTATTTTATTATTTAAAAAAAAAAGTATTTTATAAGGTTGGTTCGAAAGTGCACTACTGCAGCACATTTGTTCAGAACAGACATCAGCAAACATGCTGAATTCTATTTTATGACATTATCTGTTCAATTGCTGTGCCGAGTAACCATGGTTCTTCTTGACGATAAAACAAACTGAGCAAGGAAGATTATGACAAAATTTGCCATTTTGTTCACTGACAATGAGGTACACATGGTACATTACAGTTGTCAAATGTTAGAACAATTGCTTTGTGAACAATTGATAGAAACACAATCAAAAATACACTTCAAATGTTTTCTAGTAGCCTATAGTTCAATATTGTTACATTTATTTTAAATCTTTCATTTGGGATTTTTTGCGTTTTTGTCTAAACTTTGACGCACACTTTCTATAAAAAAACATTAAAAACCATTGATAAATTTTGCATGGTAAACTTACCATATCTTAGTGAATAAGTGGACAAAATTAATTTCAGTGCAAATTTTCACTGGGGTCATGGGCAACCAAGATATTAAAAGGACCCCACTTTTTGCTTTTTTTTCATTTCGACCCACGTTTCACATTAAATAAACTCCCAAACCCTTTAATATTTTGTACTAATATTTTCTCAGTTCATCGAGAATCTTATAAACAACATTTCTATCAAATTTTAGCCAAAATCAATCAAAAATGAGGTCTTAGCAAGGTTTTAAATTTTGGAAAATCTTAGCCGAGAGCTGGAAACGGCCAAATTTGGATGTCTATGACCTTTGACCTTTTAGAGTGACAATGTAAACGATGTTGTTTTTTCAATATTTGGCAGAAGTACTATCACCTGTAAAAAAATTGGGTTGTTACCTAATTTGGTTTAGCAGTGATAGGGCCTCAAACATGGCCAAAAATCAAAAAAATTGTGCCCCCTTGGCATACCCCCCCCCCCCCCCACCAAAACTAAATGCTTCGCTCACACTAGGATAAGCTAATTTTTGATTTAATAGGCAAATAATACCCTATGAACCAAATGCTAAATTCTTTGGTTAAAGAATTTAGCATTTTCACCAATTAAGGCAAAAATTTGGCACAGCACTTCGTGACTGACTTGTGTTGCCCCAACCAAAATAACCATGACTGAACAAAAATAAATACCCAATAAAACTAATTTTCAAGGAAGAACTACAAAATGAGTAGTTTTGAGACAAAGTACAATAATTGTAATTTTGTCTAAACTAGAAAGTCTTGGTTTAATTAACAATTTTCATAGTGTAATGCTCTGTTTAGTCGAAACCATAAAAACAGGTTCGTCCAAAATATGAAGGTAAAATTTTACACCAACTTACGTTTCGCAGCCTAGACCGAGACAGCAAGCAAAAACTGCACAGCAGTTGCTGTTGTCGCATCACAAAAGAACCACTAAGTGCTCTAAAGCATTTTTTGAGTGTATTATTTCCAAAAAAAAAGTTATGCTTGATTAAAATCAAACTGACCGGTTTTACCCGACGACTTGTTTTGCCCCGAACTACCCCTGCAAACCTACTTTTTTTTTTATAAATTTCATAATCTCAGGTTTGCTTCTGCCGCAGAGTAAAAGGTGGTTACCATAGTTCTATTTAACGTTTCTTAATGCAATTTATTTTCGACCTTGCCACCATCGGAAATTTCTGTAAAGCACGCGCCACTGATTTAAAATGTTTTTTTCTAAGGTTTATCGCATACATAAGCCTACTAGCAAGTGCAATGTTCAGTCACTTTCAGTACTCCATCTTCGTGATGATATTGTACTGCGAGAACTGTGGCCTAATTTTAACATAATTCGTCTTCACCAGTTTGGCAAAATCAAGAAAAGCAAGAGACCCTGGTCGGATTTTGCAAAAGTCTTCATTTTTGTTTGTTATGAGTCTTTTTCGTGTTGTGCGTACCTTATTATGGGGAGACTGGGGTTAGTTGGAAAGTTTTTCTTTTAAAGTGAAATTTAAAACAACTGGTGCATAACCTGACAACTTGAAGCGGCTTAAATTATCACCTATGGTGTCCTGTATCTTACAACCAAAAATAAGTATTGAGTCAATTCAGCTTTTAATGGAAATTTAAAATAAACAAACATACAATTGATTTTCCAACTAACCCCATGTCTGGGGTTAGTTGGAAAACATCATGGGGTTAGTTGGAAAACGTCATGAGGTTAACATTTACATGTCGTTGTAAGCAAATAAATTACTTTCTTTCAAGTAAAAAAGCAATAAATTCAACAATCAATTACTTTAAACCAGGGTTTCTCATCCTGGAGGCCATGGACTCTAGTAGGCCATGAGCCTTTTTCAAGGGCGCCATTGAAAAAAAATAATTTTTTTAATTTATTTACTCTATGTCCTTTGTACTTTCCAAGATATTCAAAGTTCAAACTAAAACCTTACAATGTGCTAAAAACAAGTAAATTAGAGCTTATACTACTTTCAAAAGCACAATTTAAAAATTCAAAAGTATTCAAAACATTTTCCAACTAACCCCATCTACAATTTTCCAACTAGCCCCATCAAGACATGACTAACAATTTTCCTAAAATATTCAAGCATGGTTCATTTGACCAAAATTTATTTATTTCTCAGTATTGTGGAACAACTACAGCTAACACACACCAAAAAACGTGTGTCTATCTTTAACGCCATGGACGCATAAGATGTTTCCCAAAGAGCCAAAAATTTTACTTCATAGCTAAAAAAATAAAAAAATGTTCGCTCAAGCAGGCATACATGGACTCAGCAAATCGAAACTAACATGGATTGTGTGTTTTGACAAACTACATCACATGGTGGCAGTAAATATTTTAAAAAGTTTTCGGGAGTTGCAAAAATGCTGATTTTTCAACTAACCCCGCTTTCCAACTAACCCCAGTCCTACTTAAAAATTCCATATCGTCCAGTAGGCCAATTATTGCAAATAAATTAAATTAAAAAAAAGGAAAATGGCCAGAGCTTATTACAAATGCGTTTATGAAATAATGGGTAAAATTTAGATTGTCATATAGAACAAAAATTACCCACGGCTAAATTTTTATCTCACGTTAAATATTGTGCTTCTAGAGTGCCCCCCTCAATCAAATGAGTCACGCTACGCCACTGGCTATTATCATACCACGGCAGCATACTCATATCATACTATACCATCAAACCATTTTCCAGCATGCCCTATTAGCACGTGACAAACAATTTCCCTAAAATATTCACCAAACAACGTCTGGCTATCTTTATCAACATGGACGCATAAAATGTGTCGCAAAGCTCCAAAAATTTTACTTTGAAAGTAAAAAGATACAAAATTTGCAGTCAAACAGGCATACCTTGACTCAACAAATTGAAACTAACATGGATTATGTGTTTTCATAAACTGTAAAAGTTATCAAGAGTTGCAAAAATGATGATTTTCCAACTAACCCCAATCTCCCCTATACACAAGAACACATCTCAATCCAAACGTTAAGATTACAGTAGGTTTACTAAACATGTGTTGATAACAAAATCTTTTTAAATCTATTATCATAAAAATTTACTTTTCTTAAAATAAATTTGCTCGATCAATCAATAGAAGTGTCTTGGGATTGTTGAGATAACGTCATTTAGGCTACTTGTTCAATAGTTTGTAAAATGCATGGAGACATGTAGCAAGCAGGTGTGGTTGTTACTTAGACTACTTTGTCATGATTTAAAACTGTTGTAAATACTTATTGCTTGTGTTCATACTAAACACAGTAAGCTAAAGTACGTATAAGTTTTTTGTCCATATAGAAGAAAAGCCAATCGGGGATCTGTCATGGTGCACTGCAAATAGTGATCCTCATTTCAAAGGCCTGGATGGGAAGAGATTTGACTTTCAAGGAACTTGCACATATACTTACGTGCGAACAACGGAAGAAGCTGAACTGTGGCATCTTCACCCTTTCACCGTCGAGGCATGATCATACTTATGATGAAGTACAGTAGTATAAATTGCATTCAAATTATAATTTGTTGGTTAAAATTGTCATTACGTCTCTTTTAAAAAAGTTAATATTCAAGCATAATCAAGGGATAAAGAAGCTTGTGTGTTTGAACATCACCCTTTAGTTGAGTGGCAAAACAATTTTATCTCACGTGAAAACAACTGTTACTTTTCTGTGCACTTTCACAAATAAACAAAATTAACATAGGTTACACCACAGCTCTGATGTCAAGTTAGGCAGCCTAAGTTAGTTTACGTAATTGCTTCGATTCAAGTTGCACCAAAATTATTACAAATGCATTGAAGTTGTTTTTATTTTGATGTTTTATTTCAGGTTGAACACGAAAACAGAATAAGACCAACTGTTTCCTTCGTGAAGAAAGTTATCTTTAAAATAAACAACGAAGTTGTTGAACTACGAAAGGGGCCTATTATATTAGTATGTTATGTTTTCTAACATAAAGCGGCAATTACATAATTATGGTCGTCTTATCCTGACACGGACAAAAGTAGCGGTTTGTAGGAGGTCCATTGGTGGCAGTCTTTGCATCTGTTCAGTGGTTTTGATTGAAGCAGAGCCAAGATAATTTATGTTTTTGTTTTACTCTTCTCACTGTCATCGCCTTTTCTTCTTCATATTTTTTAACACTTTGAAGATCCTACTTAACTTGAGAAACACGCCGTTAAGGTTTCTTAATGACAATAATTTTGCTGAGTTGGATTAGCTTTGCTCATATAGCATTGCGCTTGGCACTGAGCACTCTTTTTAATGGTATTAATGCCATTTATTGTGGGTCTATGTACAGCAGCCTATTGTATATGAGAGGAATTTCTGATCTTTAACTATGTCTTCTGGTGAGATATATTTAGAAAAGATGCTAGTAGTAAATATGCTATGTGTTAAGATTTTTCCACACAATTTAATGTTTTAAGGCTTTATAGAGTATAAGTTATAAACAGTAACGTATAAAACCAGGTGAACACGATGATGATAACTCTGCCTTACACTGATGGCTTTAATGGGTTTGAAATCAGAAAACTTAGAAATAGAGCTCATTTGGTTACAAAGTTTGGGCTAGAAATTATTTACGATCATAGTCACAGAGTGGAAATTGGAGTTCCAGACAACTACAAAGAACATGTCGAAGGTACTAGACACATCTTCACTCTTCGGTAATAAGCCTAAGCCTGTTACTACAAATGTTAAGTATTTACTTGTATTAAGTAAGTCGCTTTGTTCTTCAAGACGTCATTACAAATATCAATAGAAATGAACTAGCTTTGCAAATCGGACTGCTCATTCGTGTACGTTAGTATTTTTCATAAAATATAATAACTAAGCTATCTTAAGGACTACCGGTTTTAATTCTCGGGAAAAGGGGGGGGGGGGCTAGTAAAATTGTTTCATCACAATTTCCTTTGAAAGCAGCTTCAGCAAAATGATAAAATTTCAAACTTTCATCGTGATGTGAATTTTCTGCTTATCCCATTGTTTGGTTTTTGTTGCTTTTAATGCTACGAACAGCTCACACTTTTGTTTGTTATCACGACTTTCAGCTCTGTCATTTATGTCGAAAAAAAGCTTAATCGAAACTTTTAAGGAAAAAAAAATATATTATTCATTTCAGATCAACTCCAACAGACATAGCTTAGGCTGCTATTGTTGGTGAAGACGAGAAACTGAAACAACTTACATTTTATGTATCACAAATTAAGTTAAAATCAATGAGAAATCACTGAGCTCAAATTTTAAAAAGATAAATACTTCAAAATTAAATGATTCAAAATGAGAAAATTAAACTTATTTCGAATGCGAAAACTCTGTAGGCTATAAACCAAAACTTCAATTAGAATAAAATCTAATCAAGGTTACAGACCAGCTTCTTGCTATTATTTAGCACGATAGGCTGACTGTAATCAACAAATCTCATCTATTGTCGAGTGTTATTTATTCACATTTCATCTTGAATTTTTTATTGCTAGGTTTTTTAGATGCATGGCTCGTGATGGTTTCAAAGTAACAAAACCCATTTTGTGCATTAGAACAATTATAAGGCAACTTATTTTTACTGTAATCTCAATTTTTAGGGCTTTGTGGAAATTACAACGAAAATCCGAATGATGACTTTATTATCAGTGGGACAGCCGAAACAACAACCGATGTTGACGTATTCGGAGAAAGTCATAAGACTGATGCTGGGTGGGTTGCGTTAGTAGGCTGTTTGTTTTAACTTGATGAACTGCTCAAGCACATATGTAGGTTGCTTATAATTTTCGCAACTGCGCCTACATTGTGTTTCATTTAAAATCCTCTATTGCCGTTGCATTTATGAGGCCTAGATGGTGCCACGCAAACAAAAACTTCATTATATGTAAGTAGGCTACTACCTTTTTGAGCAAATGTTTCTGTTAGGGTGTTGCATTATAAGAAATGAAAATTTGGAAAATAACATGACCAAGATACTAAATCTTTTCAGCCATCTCACTAACAGTAGCTTTGCTACTGAGAACTGTGTGATTTATCACACAAGAAAATTAAATGAGGTTTATCCTTTTTGAATAGTTTTTGGTCCCTTATCACAAGGTTATTAATTTATTAATCAAGTTTATCAATCAATTAATTAAGGTATCACTTTATGTGATTTATTAAACTCCTTAAAATGCCTATGTAAGGTAACCGGTTATCAGGAAAACATTAATATCTCAAAAAGTAAAGGCAGTTCGACACAAATCAATTCTATGTTTGGATTCAGCGCCCTTAATCTACTTCTATCTCTAAACAGTTGAAGCATTTCTTGCATCAGAAAAAGTCTTGGGCTGTGAAATACATCACCACTGTAAATACCGTAGCCTACTGTTTTCTGCAGCTGCTCAAGCAACCCAGGTGACGTACGACAATGCACAAACGATGAAGAACTAAGGTATAGAGGTTTATGTCGAACAACTTTGCAGAACAGTCGTGCTTGCCCGCAAAGCTGCTCAAGAAGTGTCTCCATTGATCCATTCATAGAAGTATGGATATTTTAAAAACGTATTAGTTGGATTTTATATTTCAATGATAGATATACTTCTGATTTTATTTTCTTATTATAAATACGGTTATATTAAATACGGTTAATCCCAGCTTATTAAATCCATAAAACCAGACAAAATGGGTGAGATGATTACTGTAAGTTGCCGTTGGATAGGCCGAAAAAACCTCTGGATGAATTCGCCTTTCATTCTTAACTGACTTTGGCCAATTGACCAGCTATATTATTGCTTACCTGAAAGATTAAATCTACAGTAATCTATTATTACGCTTAATACTGTACGTGTAGGCCTACTACTGCACACAACAATTACAGATATAGTCAGACGTTTAGATATACTGTAGTTAGACAATAGATGGAGGAATTTCTGACTGGACTAAATTACATTAGGCTTGATAATCTGATGGGCATATTCACAGTGAATTTAATGAGCGGAGACTACGTAACTGTAACATGGCGTTACTTATGGCATCATATTTGTAAAATAAGAATGCTTTAAGCAAACCGTTGAAGCATGGTGATTAACTTAAATGCACCAGTAGCCTATACAACCTAAGATGTATTAAGAAAAAGTGTGAACTTTTCAAAAATGGAATAATTACTTTTAACAATTAGAAACACATTTTATTGTAAGCCCTTTATCTAAATCAGGAGTTCCCAACGTGGGGGCCATGGCCCCCTAGTGGACTATGAGCCTTTTTTAAAGGGGCCATGGAAAAATTTGAAAAATAATAATATTTGTAAATTTATCATCTCTAATTCCACTCCAACACTTTATAACAAAAGAAATAAACTAAACTTTAATAAAAATACTAACACATTTAGCCCAAATCTTCATGAAATGGTCTTTACCGGTTACTGTATAAACAAGTTATTTAATTAAAATAAAGTTTCTCAATTTTTTCAAAAGGTTGAAAAAATTGGGGGGCCATTGATTTTTCAAAATTTTCAAAGGGGGTAAAAAAGGTTGGGAACCCCTGATTTAAACCCACTGTTTACGTATGACAACATATGAGTAATCCATTTCCGTCGATTCATTGATTGTGTCATTTTCTTGCTTCCGTTGTGTGTTTTTTGATATATTGTTCAATTTTACTGTAGGCTATTGGGCTTTTTGGTAGGCTAGTGGGGTTATTTTGGTTATTTCAATTTAAAGTATGTTTCTGATGACCATCATTTTACAGAACTGCGTGTACGATGCATGTGCACTGCAGGATGAAGTGACACCAACAATGCATGCCATAGAGGCTTACATAGGAGCTTGCGTTAGAAATGGCTTCAACTGCACTGCAGATATAGGTGAGCGACAGTGCGTAACTTTGTAGCGCTGCTGCTTTTTTGTAGCAATAACTGGAGCGACGCTATGTTTTTCACGCTAGTGACTGAAGTATAGCGACTCTTCTATTTCAATACGATTGCCGAATACCCGCTACATTTGTTTCTGTCGTAACTTAACTGTCCGCTAATTTCCTGTTGATAGAAAAATTACCATCAGTTCAGATATTTTTTTTATATAAAACTGAAGAGGTGCTAGGATTATCACTTTCAGGCGGTTAACATTAAGTAATGCGTTGCTAAGCTTTAACAATCGTGTTGAAGTTCATTTTTTAATCTTTCAAGCATGTAAATAGTCTATTATTATCTGTTACTATTAAGCTACTTCTAATCACCGGGTAGCCAATAGCAGAAGTGTTGCGTGGTAGCACATTGCAGAGGTAGCGAGAGTGCGCTATTTTTAAAGTAGCAGGTGGCCACTTTGGCTATAAATCTCAATAATTTTATTAGGCCTTCGATAAAACAGCTACGTTTTGAGTGATGATTAATTGAAAATAAATCGCTTTAATTTACAATCTGCTGGTATGGTAACATGGTCACATAGGCTGACACAAACCACAGGAAATACGAATAGTCTTGAACAGGGCAACATCTCGACTCTCCCCTACGAAATCTATTAGTGGGCCTCTATGTTTATTGATTGCTCTTAAAAATAGGTCTAGAAAGCGTTTAGGGCGGCATAGTCTTTCAATGTGGGAAAAAATTACATTCATCATTTTAGCAAAGAGTAAACAACTTTTAAGATTTTATAGAAAAAATTAGTTGATAGGCTATGTCGACAATGCAAAAGGGATCTATAAAAAAATTCGGGAAAGGACCAGAGTTTTAATAAAGTAAAATTTTCGTTAAAATCTACATTGTGAAGAAAGTAAAATTTGTAACACAAATGAACAATGCAATGCAAAACTTAATGTCCAAATAAATTAAACGAAAAGTGTGTGTGGGGTAAGTGTCCCACAGCAATTTTTGACAAGTATAATCCTGTTTTGGTCACTTTTTAGGCATTTTTAGAAAAAAATACCTTTTTTTATCAATATGCATGCTTGTATGTAACCAAATTCATTAAATAAAAATTGGATTGGGGTAGAAGTTTTGTTGAAAATTTAAGTTAGCTTGCCATTTCCAAACTTTTTTATTCACAACTACAACAGGATTTGAATAATTTATTTCTTGAAAGTTTGTATAGCTTAGTGTGTTATAATCTTTCAGCAGACCAGAATTTCGAAACTTTTACCTGAGGTCACGAATAAGTTAACATTTTTACTTCACAACCTATCTCGATTCACATTGAAATTTATTTATTATTAATTAACTAGGCTATTTGAGTGAGCAGTGTTTACTTCAAAGTATTGCATCACTTTGTTAGTTTTTTTAGACACAAAAACTTCTCACTCCCTTGGTGTTTGCCCAATATCGCCTAAATGAAAGAAGTGTGGTTGAGCGAGGGAAGCGAACGAATTTTTTTTACAAAAGTGGAAAAAAAAGATTGTAAAACTACAAGCAGAAAAACGCAGCACAAACTATATATGAGTGAGCCCCTAGTTAAAGGTAGGCCCCCAGTCGGGATTTTGGAAAGCAGTAAATACGGCCTTGCTTGATTTAACTAGCTATTGATTAATTATTGAGCTTCTGTAGTATTTTATTTTTATTTTTTATTTTTTTATTTATTTTTTATTTCAAAAAACATTAACTTAGGTATACTAAAATGAGTGGGCCCCTAATCAACCGTGCCCTTGGCCAAGGGGAGGGTACAGGAGGTGGTTAACATGGTCCTGGTTTTGACTGTCTCTATTGTCGGTATAATACTGAAACTTTCCATTTTGTAATTTTTGATTCCTAAATATGACAGACAGCAAACAAACACATAGATATTTACTTATTCAGTACAACACTTGTAAGTCTTGCTTGATTAGATATCATTGCGGTATTTCAGCATATTTTCTTTGTATTATAACTAGCATAAGGGATGATTATTCGACAGTGTATACTGTGCTAGAAATGCTAGATGTTACACGTTGGTAAGGTGGGTCTATGGAATCATGTTGAGCATCATAGATAACACACAAGAGGGACAAAGTCCAGGACCACAACTGATATTGTCCCGACAGAGTCGACAAAAAGTTTTAGAGTCCGCAAGGTATTAGGGCGTGTTTTGATTCCACTTTACAGCTCTGCATGCAACATAGCAGCTATCAAATTTCGACTTTTCCTTGAAATGAAACCGTTTACCCGTATAGTGTTGATTGTGTCATAAATCCTGACGTAGGCTATTTTGTTTCTAGATTGTGGCTCCGGAAAAACCTATTCCACTTGTCGTTGTGACACTCCTCTAAATTGTTTCAATTGGAATTACTACACTGTTGATTTTTGTGAAACAACAAACTGCACAGCTGGTAAGTAGACTTTTTTCTATGGTCACACTGGTGCTTAGACTCTCTCAAAGAAAATGTAACTTTCCGTTTATTGATTCAACGTCTGCAAACGTTGAAGCAACGAATGTCTAAAAGGAGTTGAAACTTATAAGTTGTTTAAAATATTGTTTGTCGATATTTGTGTCAAAAACCACTAAAAACATGTTCAATGGAAAGTTCACATTGCAATGAATTTTGAAAATACTTTTGTTTCAAACAACCCCGTCCCGTGCAACAATATAGGCCAAACACATTCCTCCAGAGGTTTATCGCAATCGTTTTTTGAGACACGAAGCTTATGCTGTGTGGGATCCCCGTAGCCTATATCTTTCAAGTAAGTTGTTCAATATTCATATTCCCGGTGCGCACTCCAGTGGAAGTCGTTTGAATTAGGTCCAAAATTAGAATGAAATAATCCGTCCCACAGTGAAGCGATTGAATTTTTTTAAGAAAATGACTGTGTTACGACATTTTACTTGATTAGGTTGTGCGTGTGATTCTGGATTGGCTTTAGATACAACCGGTCAGTGCATACCACCTTCGGATTGTAGATGTCTAACAAGTGGGGTAAGTGAAGTCACGTTTACGGATTGCGTTGCTATTCATCCATAAACTGTAAAATGACTTCAAGCAACAAAAGATCAGCCTCATTCATGCAGTTTTAGTTCTGTTTTTGAATCTTTATTCTCTGACTGACAAAACATTGATAGTATATTCCTGGTAGTTTCGTATACTTGTAGAAGCTTTTGTCGCAAGGCCAGTTACCAAGATTGACAAAGTAAAGTTTTGCGATTGTTAAAGTGTTGTTGCCAGGAAATATTTTCCATCCATTAGATGCCGCTTTTTTGACGCATGAATGGTAGCAGTCCTTAAAATACGTTGCTCAAGTGCACACTCTGAGAATCTAACCAGCGTCTCTTGATCTTGGAGCTTCTTCGTTCACGAAGTAGCGCGCTAACCGCCGTTAAAGAGTTTTTAAGAAAAACAGTCAATAAAACATATTCCCTTGTACGAACTACACCAGCAGGGCTACAAAAAATATAAAATTACCGTACTTTGAAATCAATCGGTCAAGCACACGACGATGAAATATATTCGCTAAATTAAGATTTCAAGAGCTGACCGAAAAAAAAACTTACACACAAATTAACAACCTACACTGGTCGACATGATTTTTATTTTTATGGTAAAAATATCACTTTTGAGATAAGTTTCTAGAGCTGATTACGAATATGAAGTCACTTTTTTTCTATCACGTCAGGATTTTTACAATTTGCGATTTAAAGTTTTTGCATTACAGCCTGCTTTAACCCTATTCGGACTAAGGAGTGGACGGGTTCCGTCCATATCTAAAACTTTGATCGATTACACAAAAACTACAAGCTTAAATTAACTAAAATTTTATGAATTTTCCTAAAAATTATTTATTCTTGTTTTAGTGATAAAATGACATTTTGTGTTGTGTAATCTTTTAGTTATAAGAGGTTTTTGACACCCTACTCCCAAAATTTTCTACAAAACCAATTAAAAATTAATCAGCGTGATATTGAAGTGGGAGTAAGAGGGCTTAACTCTGCTGCTTGATTTTGCGTCAGAGGTTGTCAAAAGTAAGCATGTTACGACGTCTTTGTTCTGCTTGATAATAGATTTATTGGAATGTAGCACATTGTACAGAAAAATCAGTGAACTATGACAAGTTGACTGGCATTTATGAACAAATGCAATTGAGATAGTTTGGTGAAAATTGTGTTTTCTCAAACAAAATCGTATAAAGTTTAGAACTCAATTTTGTTACAGTTTTGCAATTGGTTTCTAGCAATACTTTAGTTTTCCCACATAAAACTTGAATCATTTCAAATTGGGTTGCTAGCATCCAACTGAGAAGCCAGATTCACATTATTTGCTTTTGATTGCACTGTATAGCCTAACTTGCTTGGAGCAATTATCTTTTATAAACATTCAGGTGATAAAAATAATTCTCTAACCTTTATGATGATGAAATGTAGGCTAATCACAATTTTATTGAACGTTTTAATTTATGCCATGATACACACAACGAAAATGCCAAAACAACGAAGAGAAAAGTGACTCATCAAGCAAACTAAACAAATAAAGCCAACTTTTGACGGGCCGGCACAAAAGTTGCCGCAGACCGGCGGTTAACAATCACTGATTTAAAGGATCTTTGTATGCTTTCTTAGACATACTGGTCTCCTGATTGCGACTCCAAATGTGCGTGCAGAAATGGCACCCCACATTGCGAGCAGACGAATTGCCAACCACTTGGAACATGTGTGCCAATAATGGGTGGATATTCAGAATGTCAACCAAAAAAATAACTACAAAGGTCGTTTCAACTTACATTTTCAGCACTACTACCACGTATGTATTTATATTTTGTGGGTGTAGCATAAATATTGAAAAATTACGGTAGCAAATCGCTTATTGTAGTATTTCAATGGAAAATCAGAGTTCAGAAAGCAAAGCCTTCACAAACAGCAGGACCTGTTAACTATTTTAAGAAGGATGTGTAGCCTACCATTCTACTCTATCTAGGAATTGCAGTAGCCTATTCACACGAAGAATCAGAAAGCAAAAACAGAAGCATATAAATTAATTACTCTGTCATTGCGTACCGGTATGTCACCTATCTCGTTGTCTAGATTGCAAAAAGTATTGAAATACCAATCAATCTTACTGTAGTTGTCAAGCAACTTCGCAATGACGTTTTCAAACAAATCTAGTTTCTTTGTGTAGTTTAGGCCTTTTGTTGACTTTTTTTTGTTACCTACAGTACTAGCCTATACTGTAGTATAAATGTTGCTGCAGAGAAGACCAAATTTCTTCCAGATTGAGTAAAAACAGTTTATTTAGTTGTTTCGGTTTGATACTACAAATTACTTTTCGGCTTTCGTTGCAGGTACACAAATGTGTAGCCTAGCCTACGTGTAGATATTTCTAAATCTCTCACAAATTTATTGTCTGTTTTGCAGTTCTTTCATGAAGACCAAAAGAAAACATCTTTGGAGTACACTTTCGTGTTACGTTTGCCTCGTTTGCAAAATTAATATTCGCAGAAGCATCAAATTATTGCTTGGACACTTCAGCAAATGCATTTGCAAATTTTATTAAAAAAATGAGTTTTTGTACATGTTAGTCATTATAACTAGATTACATTTTAAGGAACTTAGAATATTAATTTCTTATAAACAGACAAAAGTGCACGTTACGCTGACAATGTCTCCATCAACCAATTCAAAATTATTACTTGAGGCAGATCTGAATTCCAAACTAAGATCATGGAAGCCCTAAAAATCAAGTGTAGCAATCCGTTCTCAAGAGGCAATTATTTTCCTGTGGCTCATCGTTCCATTTGCGTGTGTTCTAACTGTTTGTCACATGCTTGTACTTTACATCTCATGTGATCTATTTCCCGTCATATTTAGAAATCATTCTTGTATCGCTTGTTGAGTTCGTAGTTTTCAGTTCGGAGTGTCGTTACAGTGCATAGTCAGATTTATCTTATACTAATTCTCATTTTGCGTATATTGCCGATCTAAAGTAATTCCTGATGAGGACACAAGTAATCGTCGAAAACGTTTTTTCTATTTTTAATTATGTTATATTTTTTTGTGTAATACATGTACATCAAAAATAGTTGTTAGTTTCTAAAACCTCCACAGCCTGTTTCTCCCTAAAAGGGGTATCATCAGAAGGTCTTTATTCAAATAGAAATTATTTCATTATTCTTTGTGTAATAAAATATGTTAAACCCGTTGAAGTTATGCAATTGATTAAGTTTCGCTTTTAGCAGCATGATCGTTGCTTACTTCACAAGGTAGATTTAAACGATCTGTCTTAGCCTGATGCTGCGAGTTTGCTGTGGCAATAGTAAGTTGCACTAGCTTTCGGAACACAGTTCCCTAGTCATGTGCTATGATGAATGTGCTATTCATCATAACACATGACTAGGGAACTGTGTTCCGAAAGTTAGTGCAACTTAGCCTACTATTGCCACAGCAAACTCGCAACATCAGGCTAAGACAGATCGTTTAATTCTAACTTGTGAAGTAACCGTTGAAGTTACTTTGTTTTGTCTGTCCATGATTCAACAAACCAAACTCTCTACCAAAGCTTTATAATTTCTTATAAGTACCAGAAAACATTTTATTTGGCAACTCAAAAACCTTTGGAAAGTTTGTTTGTAAATGTCATAATTGTAGCTTACAGGAAATCGCAATTATTATTTGTTAAAATTAAAATATGTACAAAAGAGAAAGTTATCATAAAAACTTACAACAGCAAAACATAAATTTCTCGTTTTGAAGCTTGTTTATCGGCAACTTATACACTTGCATACTTGTATGTATAGTATGCTAAAACCTCAATTGCTAAGGTAACAGGGATCAGTTGTCAGTAGATGTAACAGAAAATATATGTCGCACTTGCTAGTGCATCGTCAGTTCTGATCTATATGTATGTATAGTCTATGTATTTTTATGTTCTTTATACAGTAGCTATTGTGACGTATGTAGCCTAATATTGTATTCATAAGTGACTGCAGTATCTCACAATGCTGATCGCTTTTCTGACAATACAAACAATGACTTCTGGATGTCAAAAGAACATCTTTCAAAGTTTGAAGTCATTGAATTTTTCAAACATTTGTTAGATGTTTGCATGCTTATGAGAGCAACTGGTACATTACATGCTGTGCAATCTTCGCTCAATAAAGTAGGTTTTCAACCTTTTTGTGCTCATTTAACTCTTGACAGTTTTTAAAATAAAGTTCAACCAGTGCCGGTCTTAGGGTATTTCGGGCCCTGTGCGGAATATGCTTTGCGGGCCCCAATGACAATAATCTAATTCAGTGGCGTAGCTATAGGTACTTTGAAAGGGGAGGATCGGCGGTCGCCAAAGACCACAACCAGCGGCGGGGGGTCTGGGGAGACCTCCCTCAGAAAATTTTAAAAAATTACTTTGAATTTGGGACATTCTGAGAGCATTTTCAACAAAAATTTAGGTATGAATATTACTGTAAAATGGTGCTGTCCGGCAAGCCCGCAACCAGGGGGGGGGCATTGAGGGCATTTGCCCCCCCCGAAATTTTTTGAAAAATTTTTAAGCGTTTTATGCAGTATGAAATGTAGGCCCTACTATACGTCGTACACGTACAGCCATACTGTAGGGTACCCGGATATTTTGTCGAAAGGACATTTTGCCGAAAGGACATTTCGCCGAAAGACATTTTGCCGAATAGACATTTTTTCGAAACTCATTTTGCGGAAAGACTAATTGCCGAAAGGACTAAATGCCGATTAGACAAATTGGCGAAATTATATAATTCGGTAATTAGTCCTGTCGGCAAAATGAGTTTCGGCAAAATGTCTTTCGGCAAAATGTCTTTCGGCAAAACGTCCGTGCACGTACTGTAGAGTGTAGACTATCGAAACCGAAAGTAGGCTACGCTGGTTGGAAGCTATGCTAACAATTTTGTTCGATAAATTAGGCTGGCATCCTCATTATCTGTTTCGCTAGCGTATACATAATGTCAGCAACCATCATCACCATAAAAAGCGTTTAAAAACAACTAAATAATTCGAGATCAAAAGCAGCTGCGATAGCGTGGTGAATAAGCTACTCAGTTGGGCTTAAGCATTTGTAAATCTGATTTTAAATGAATTCTTGAAAGTGAAAGGCCAGCAAGTGCGCTTGATGCGGTGTCAGCAATAGAATCCCAAAAAGAGTTTTATCCAAACATTTACAAACTCTTGATAATTTTGGCTACACTTCCAATCACAATTGCTTCTGCAGAAAGAACATTTAGCTGTCTACGACGCTTGAAAAGTTACCTTAGAAGCACTATGGGGCAGGACAGGCTTTCTGGACTAGCTCTCATGCAAATCCATCGTACTCAAATTCCAAGCGCGGAATTGGTGTTAAACGAACTTGCCAAATCAAGTAGAAAGTTAGACATTATGCTCTAAATTAAAATGTCATTTTGCATTTGCAAAGTCAACTTCTTTGGGCCTACAAACATAAAAACTTGTTGACCCAACAAAACGTTTCAGGATTGTAATTTGTAATTACCGTGTTGAGTTTATTCATATGTATCTGTTTGTTTATGTTGATGTAAATATATGTTATTGATTAATTTATGACTCCACTCGTGCCAATGCAGTTCGTAGCCTACAGATGTTGTATTTTATTTGTAACCGACTGAACACATTACTGTGATATTGTAATTTTCTTCCTTGGGTAATCATAGCTAAATGAGAAAAGGTTACAAAGGCTAGTTTCCTTTAATGCTGTACTAAACAAAAACGTGATTGACGTAAGTTATGACCACTGAACCGTAGCATGGTAGTGCCACACACTCTATCAATGGGCGTGGACATTAACATAAAAATGTCACAATGCATTATTTTAATGTTTGTTCTTTGATAAAAATTAAATGCCCCCCCCGAAAATATTTGCTGGTTGCGGGCCTGCTGTCCGGTGGCATAGCAAAAGGATAAGATCATGCTTTCTTTGGCATTTTTCGGAAATAAAGCTATGTCTCTACAGTATGTTTAGTCTGGATGCAACCTATTTCGTCCCCTGAAATCGTGTAACAAAATTAAATTTTGACCTATTTCGTCCCCTAAAAAGATCGAGAAATTTTGAAATGTTTGCGGCAACTCCGATCAGCGACTTCGGCTATGTCGTTTTTTTTTCTCGATCTCTTCAGGGTACGAAATGTTCAGGTGACGAAATAGGTTGAATTCGTTGAGTCTCTATGTTTTCTTGTTGCTAATTCCTTTGCTGAATTCACTTGTTGAATTTTTCCTTTGAAAATGACAAAATTACTGCATTTTCTGAGTAAATTGCGGGCCCCCTAATTTGCGGGCCTTGTGCGATCGCACGGTTTGCACATCCCAAAGACCGGCACTGATTCAACCCCCCTGTTATTTTACTGTAAACTACAAATTCTGCAATACTGCTACAAAAACATGATGAGGTTTGAAATGCAAAGGCGTATTTTTAGTCTAAATAGGTCGTTGTAGCAGATGGAGTGTTTTGAACGGTAGACACTTTGAACATACGACAATTTTCTGGACCAAATTTTCCTCTGCTATTTCTCAGAACATAGGCTATAACAGGTGCGATATTGATATACCATGACTTTTCTCAGCTTTTCTTAATCTTTAGAAGAATATAATAATTATTGATCTCAAGGAAAGGTTTGTAGCATAAAAAAAATAATAGCATCTTGCACAGCGGGGTCCAATGGACCCCAAGCCTGCTGCATTCGAAGTAATCTTGTAGTACAACAGCACCAAAAGTGGAGTCGACACTTTTGACAGAATGGTTAGAACATGCACTTCCAAGAGAATGAAGCCAACGTCAATAAGTGCTGCTGTTACCAACGCAGCAGCTTCTCTTTGACTTATATCCCATCGCATCACTTCCTTCGCAACTGTTGGAAGTTGCAATCGCATTTGATGTCCTGAAAATTGAACATAACTTGTAGGTTATGTTCCTATGTTAATAAGCAATTTACAAAGTAGAATTAAAATTTACAATTGACATAACACTTTATCTTTAAACAAAACAGTACGTTTAAAAATTATTAAAACTAAATGCATGGTTTACACAAGCAGCTAAAGTGGATGTAATATTAACCTGAAATTAAAAGCTTTGAAAAAACCATAGAGTTAGCCACGAACTCTCAGTAAACCCTATCTGCACTACTTTTCAGAGTAACCAGGGCATTGTAACAGATGTACCAGGTGCAGCTGGTTCGAAAGGAGAGTCATTTTCTTCTTCAATTGCTGCAGAAAACTGCTGTTTTTTCCAGTTCTCTTCCTCTATCACTTGTGACTTCTTTGCTGCAACGAAATCATCTACTCGCTGTTGTTTGAGGCTCTTGAAAAACAAGTTTTTTGTGTGAATGATAAATTAAAATAACATAAAATAATCCATGTAATTCAGTTCAGTTTGTTTTTACTTCTGACTGTCACAACGAAAAACAATATATGCCAAACATAACAAATATATAATACTCTTTCGGACAAACGGCAGCAAAAATCAGTGATAGTCAAGAAAAATCTTGTCGACATTGCACGACTTTAATGAAAGCACAAGCCATCCTTTACAGACATAGAAATCAGAACATCTGAATTACTTCCCCGCAATACTTTAGGAAAAGGAAAAAATTCTCAAACCACCTACTATCTAGAGTTGGTTGCACTACATCTGCAATGGTGAAGTGGGGTTGTAGAGTTGGCAGTAACCCTATATTCTCTTTCTCATATGGCTCCAATCAACAAATGTTGTTAGAAGAGCCACGTCAATGACAACAACTGACCAACCCCAGTACACAATATGGGACCTGTCGCTGCATGACCCTGTTATCAAAGAATATACTTATACAAGCCTATGATCGAGCAAAAGTTTGGTACATTTCATAGAAAATTACTAGACAAAAAAATTTGAAAAGATATGTTAGAACTCATCGTTTTGTAAACTCTCTTTTGAAGCGTTGTCAAAAGGCCCAATTTGGTATAACGGTGCTTCTACTCCACGATAACGTTGGGAGAGGAGAAACTTCAATTCTGCTTTAGGAATGCGATCTTCATTATGGCAGGTTCATGAAATGTGAGCTCCCATGGGCAAGAGTCCTTACAAATAGATTTATCACAAGCTGATACCACACAACGACATTTTAAAATAAAGCTTACCCAATCTGTCATTGAATGTGTTGCGTTTTTGGCTATGAAATCCACTCCGTTGAAAATACAATAAGGAAGAGTAGAAAGTAGAAACAATGCTTCACTTATTTACTTCACTTCAATAAATGTTTTGACGATAAATAACAAACCAAGTGAAGCTGTTTCCTGATTTCTGTTCTAATCAGTTGCCATAAACTAATAGCTTATCGTACGCAGAACAAGATATTTTGCACTGAAACTCTGTATTGATTTGACGTCATTAGTAAACTGGCACTTTGAATTAAATAAGTTGTCAATTTTCGATGTATATAATTATATTAGAACAATGTAAAGAAAACTAATATAGAACAAGCCATCTCGAAGCAATTTATAAACATGCGTACAAAGCATCAATATTACGTCATAAAATATTAGTTATCAATTACACTGGTCTACACGATTTTTGCGGCATGAACTTTGAAAACTGATTTAGAGTAATTGTGGGGTGCTGAATCCGAATCTGACCTCAGATTTTGCCTATCACGTCAGGTTTGTGAGATATGATAACAAAAAATTGTTACTTTTGTCAAAAGTATTGACGTTGCGTTTATCACGCATACACCTTGTGCTATATCCAGAAATTCAGGTCATGTGGTGCATAGGTCTAAGTACCTGTAATACACTCACAAACTACAATTTTGATACCAATTTGTTTTTTAAGCAACATTATTAACCGTGCAGTAATAACAAGCTAAAAGGGAGGCTAAAAGTATAACTGACCCCCTCCCCCGTCAATGTTTTGCATGAAACCACAAAGATTTAAGCAGGCTTATGGCGATGCTTGTTCAGTAACCTTATTTTAGCTGTTTTGGCCTGTCTAACACTAACCTTTCGCTATAGCACTGCATATGTTGGTAGTAAATGCAACGCCAAATCTTTCACTTTTGGCAAAAATAAAATATTTTTGTTACCATATCTCAAAAATTTGATGTGATAGTAAAAATCTGAGTTCAGATTCGGATTCAGCACCATAAAACTACTTGAAATCAGTTGTCAAAGTCCAAACCGCAGAAATTTCTTTTTTTTTGTAGACCAGTGTTATCAAGCATCATTTGTCAATAAGTGTGAACAAAATCTTTAGTTTTAAAAATCGATGATCAACATGTTCATGTGATTTGTTGATCACATAAACCATAAATAATCCCAAAGATATATTTGCATCTGCATGCAAAACATCAGTATCGCGTAAGAAAAAGTTGCTCATGCTTGTTTTTTCAATATCCATGAAGAACACTTTAAATTTTGACTGGAGGTGATCAACATGTTCAATGTCCATGTGATTTGTTGCTCATCAACTTTGTCTTTGCTGCATTTGGATGCGTATCGATGACGGAATCTCCTTTATCTTTCTTGCTAGAAATGACGAGTATATCCACGGATTCACTGCGCTGTTGATCGGGATGAGAAAGATGGCAGTTATCGGGTAAGCCATGCCTGGTATTTCAAATCCACCAAACGACAGGAAGGACATGATGCAAATAGGAATCCAACACAAGAAGTCGGTGATCATAATGCGCATGATTGTTCCGGATAAGTCTTTGCTTCTTTTGGTTTGTGCTTGACTGACGGTGTTGACATTGCCTTGTCTAGCTGTAGCTATAATAATAACAATAAGTGGAGGTTAGGGGAAGGCGGGGCAAAACGGACATGCGGGGAAAAACGGACATTTGCTTTTTTGAAAAAAACTATGAACACAAACAACAATTTTTTTCTCTATCTTCTAAAACTCCTTGAATGAATATTCCACTTAAAAACATTTGAAACTTCCGTACCACACTCGGCGGCCAAGAGGTCGAAATAGCTTTCTCAGTACTTTGTTATAAAAACTTGTCTACTAAAATGTGATGATATTTAGACGTTTTAAAAAAAATTCTGCTTCTCTTTTAATTTTGAACATTGGTGGACAATGGATCACTATCCTCCAAAACATGAGCTTTCTACATGTTTTAGTTTTGCTTATAATTATAAACTTTTTTTTATCTAGCTTGTTTGGGGCAAAACGGACAATGAATGATTGGGGCAAAACGGACATATGGATATTACTTGCAACACAGCCTAAAAGAAATAGTAGTTTGTTTGGCTTGAAAATTGTTTTCAAACAGATAGCTAGTTTGTTTTAAAGACCTAAAACAGCAAAGATGCATTAATTTTGTCGAACACTGTCTGACAAACAGTTAGTTTCATTCTATTTGAATAAGACTACTGAAGAAGAACGCTTTATGACGGCGAAAGCTTTCTTTAGAATAACTTTATTGGTCACCAAATCTCACTGTTTTTATTTATTAATATTTATTCGAATAACTTAACCGTATCTGTTACTGATTCCTTTTGGGGGCAAGAGTTACTGGCCGAGACCATCAGGTCTACGTCTCTCTTATTGCTAATTACTCGGTCGGCTTATATCAAATAACAACGGGAAAAAGTATGCCTTTGGTTAAAAGCCTTATCTATCACTTCAATCAATTTATTTCGCAAAATATATTCGTGATAGTGTATTTTAGGTAGAAAAGGTGATAGACTCGGTTTTTGACCTATTTTCGCCATTTCTTGGTCAAATTTCTCAATTCACATTTTATTTTGAAAGTCTTTTTGCATTGAACACATAATTTCATCAATTTTGTTTTTCCGTTTCTGTGCAAACAGTATTCCATGCACTTTTTGCTCTACAAAGCAATTTGCGCCAATAACAAATTACCTTCCTAATGGATGTCTGCCAGCAAAGAATGACTCGTATCGCTACTACCTACCCAGACAGCAAATCGACGTTGAATCAATGTAAAAATGGCGGGTTTTAACGCTTGGGTACAAAATGAAATTTTAGCGCAGTCACGTTATGACTGACAAACACAAAATGAAACCGCACGCTAATAGTAAACCGTCAATCAAGCTATTGAATATCAGAAAATTTCTTGCATTTCATAACTGGCTGTGACAAAAGGTTTATTGTGAACTTCACAATTATCCGATACCAACATAATCGCGATTAAAAGTTGGGGCAAGAAAAAAAAGTAAAAGTCAAGAAATCTCAGGTTTCTAGCGTCACTGCTTCAATGTGAAATTGCTGAATTAGCAGAGGGCGAGACCATAGGGTCTACGCCAGTATCAGGTACGGTTAACAAAAAATCGCTTGATCGTGACAAATAATTAATTAACAAAATAAACTTCCAGGCAAAGCAGTCATATACTATGTTCGTTTTGCCCCATGTCCGGGGCAAAACGGACACCCAGAATAAAAATCATTTTTTGCAAATAAACTAAAAAAAGATGAAGACATTAAGTTTTATACTCTGGGCGGTTGTTGTTGAATAACATGTTAATTCAAAAAACGCAATAGATTCATGATATCTAATTTATTTGCTCAAATACTGTAGAGCACTTTGAAGTTAGCATGTCTGTTTTGCCCCACCTTCCCCTATATTACTGTGTTTATATTTACGTAAATTAAACAACCAGTAAGCAAAGCCAAGAAAAACAGGAACATAAAACGCAGTCTTTGGTAGGAAGATTGCTCGTGGAATTAAAATAATGTTAAATAACTAAATTATGATCAAAAATAATACTAGTGGACTAGGGTTCGATTACAAATCGGATCATACCAACAACTTTAAAATCGGTACCAATTGTACACCTTCTTAAAAGAAGCAGAGCAAACAAGTCGTTATCTCGTTAATATTGTCTTCCATCTTAAAATGATAAACCTTTGGTTGAGAGTTTGCTTTGTTGGACTATAGACAAACAAAACAAGATAACTCTAGCGGGTTTAACATGATTAATTATAAAGAGATATAACATAATTTAAAAAAAATGAACTCCAACGTTTTTGACAGGTAATTGTGTCCTCATCAGAAACTACTTACATCTGCAATATACATCAAATCAAACGACACTGATAACTGTAACGACACTCCGGACTGAAAAGCTCAAACTGAACAAGTGATACAAGAATGATTGCAAGTAAATTATACGGCGGGAAACAAATCACATGAGGTGTAAAGTACAGGCATGTGACAAACAATTAGAACACACAAAAAAGGAACGATGAGCCACAGGCGAATAACTGCTGGTTGAGAGACGGATTTTTACGTTTGACAAGGGTCGGGGAGCACTTAAACTCATACTTAACAACCAAAAGTGCAATTAAAGGGCACATCGCCTCTTGTGTAACGTGCACTGACAATGTCTCGACCGACCAAGTTAAAATCATCTCTCGAGGCAGATCTGAATTTCAGACTATAAAGATCATGGAAGCCTAACATCAAACACATCTCTCAACCGGCAGTTACTCGTCTGTGGCTCATCGTTTGTTTGTCAAATGCCTGTGGTTTACACCTCATGTGATCTGTTTCTCGTGGGATAATTTATTTGCAATCATTCTTGTATCACTTGTTCAGTCGGTAACTTTCAGTCCGGAATATCGTTACGGTTATAGTGCAAAGTCAAATTTATCTTATAATTTTCATTTTATATATATTGCAGATTTAAAAACAATAAAAACTATTAATATTACAAAAAGTGCTCAATGCTAAGCAAAAAAGCAAAGCAGAGCGAATTAAATCAAATACAGTTGTTACTATCTGAATCCTTAACAGCCTGTTTCACCTTTAACGGATCATCAGAAGGTCTTATTCAAATAGAATGTTGCAGATTTAAATAATTCTTGATGGGGAAAAAAACGTTTGAGTTAATGTTTCTAATTTTATCATATCTCTTTATATTAAAACATGCTAAACAGGCAAAAGTTACCTTGATTTGTTTGTCTATCTTAAATATGATCCAATGGAAAAAAAGACAGTCGTGAATAACAACAGCAGGTTCGTTGCGACAGTAAATAAGCAATACCTTCATATTATATTGCCAGCATAAGCACGTTACCTTGTTTCTTTTGGTAACTTGCAGAATAGTAAAGTATCATATAAACAATGAACATGTAGAAGAATGCTGCAAAATTCATCATTAAGATCCCAAACGAATAGATGAATGCCGGTTCGTTTGAATCACCGTAATATCTGATAAATATAAAAATAAAGATGCATGCTTACAAAAACATATCGGAAGTATAATCAAAAGGTATAGTTAGACGAAATTAGGTATAAATTGCAACAGTTAGTTTCCAAAGAGAAGATGTCGGAGAAAAACTACAAAATCCTCTCAAAACTTTATCACGTGACCCTTACAATCGAAACGAGCTCTTTACTCACACGTATCTGGTTGTCAATTGAAATTATCTGAAGAATTGTAACTATTTCGTCACAAAATAATGATTACAAATAATGAACCTGCTGTCTGATTTGGTATCAACATATAAGTTGCATGAGAACAAAATGAGCCGAGGCAAACAGAAGCAGTAAGTGGCTAAAGTGGGCCCAAGTAACCTACGACAAAAACCTAAAGTAGGCTAATAAAGAAAAATCCTGGACGAAAAAGACTTCAGCCTGCGTGTAGTAGATTGGTAACAAAATAACAAGTTTAAACTAAACAACAAATTCACTTTAGTTTTAGCATGAATATATTACAATAGAATGTAGCGATGCGGACCCCTTGCGCTAGGACCCCGATGCCTTGTACCGGCAGCACAAGCGGTAGTTACGCCCTCAATCAAGTTGGTTGTTTTTGTTTCCAACATCTTCTGCTGGTCAGGAAGGCTGTTTAAAGTTTGCCGCTTACCTTGGCAAGCAAATTCCATCTGTGCTGTAATAACCAAATGATCCAAATGTGGTTTGTGAAGACTCTTCACAATAATAAGGAATAACAGAAGACTTGTTGAATATACTGCAAAAGCTTGAAATGGACAGAGAAGTGACTTCTAGAATAGTTTGTCTTTCACCAGGAAGCTTGTTTGCAGTTTCAATCAAATTCTTTAGTTGCTTTGCACTGACGGACTGTGGTATGTAAGGTTGATCTATGACAATTTCAGTTGCCAAGTTGTTGGAGATTGACGGGAAAGTTGGAATGACAGCAAGAAATATGGACAAGACCCAGAAGCATGCGATTATGGAACTGAGACGCCTCCAGCTCATGGAATTTGCTTTGAAAGGTTTCCAAACTATATACAATCGATAGGATGACATCACGATCAACATGCAAACCGACATCTGACTTGAAACTACAGCAAGGACACCAGCGAACACACATTGATTGCTGAGCAACCAATTTCGTTTCTGCTCACAATACCTTCCGGAAAATTCAACTAACTTTGAGGCAATAAATAAAAGATAGAAACCCATCAGGAAATCTGACACTGCTAAGTTTAGGAGCATGACATTGAAACAGAGTCCACCTGTACTTGAAGAAGCGTTTGTGTTTCGATTGGCTTCACTAATGTCCACAGATGTTTTGATGATTACAGTCAAGTTTCCCACCACCGCTAATATCATTATGATCCACAAAGCAACTCGAAAATATATGTTTCCAATAAGTTCGGTTTGGGATGAAATACTTGAGCTTATGACAAGGCATTCGTCCGTGTAATCGTCACAATCAAAAAGTCCATCAAGCACTTTATGCGTTGGAAGAAATGTTTTGTTGTTGTCGCAGTAAAAATGTGTCAGAGATGAACAATTCAACTCATCGGCGATATTGTCGCAATCCTTCACAAAATTGCATCTGTAAACATAAGGTAGCAAGTGGAAAGTATCTTTTGAATTTAATTTTTTCTTAATTTATATAAGTTATATAATCCGATGGTACAGAGTTGAAAGCAGTGACGTAGCCAGAAAGAAAATTTAAGTAGTACAAAAATAACTTTCGAAGGGAAAATATTTTAATGTTTGAAATAAAGAGTTAGTTTAAAAACAACTGCTGAATGCAGCCAAACATTGTTTATCGTTTGTGAGTTACAAACAACGTCGCAGGTTGTTCCTCAAGTGTTGCAAAACATCTAATTCAGCCTACCCAAGGTATTGTTAAGATCTCTTTCTATGGAAAGCAGAATACACTTATCTGCACAAACACATTGCGATCAAAAACACCAAATAAGTGCAAAGCCGACAGAGCTTTTACCATAAAAAAGCGATTATTATTTTTGTGGTTCTTGAAAAACTGTTATTCCACTAGATGACTAGACTATAGTGAGTAAATCATACAAAAGACTCTTTGTGACAAATAACGCAACAATTTGTAAATGGGACTAGGTAAAATTTGCAGGAGTTCCCCTGAGGTTCCAACAAGAGTTTCAACTTCAAGACGAATATTTTCTGGTCGAAGCAAAGTTGTTTATATGAAACCTCATTCAACATAAAATACAATGCCATTAAAACGTCATGATATGTTTTTTAATCATATTTGTTTTGGATTGTAGCGAACCCAGAGTGTTGTGCAGTCCGCTCGTAGACAGCTGTTAATATAACAGCAGCATCCCAAGCATAGTGGTGGTAGGGATAATCTGAGTACAAACCTGTAATCCTGTTACCCATGAGCTCATACAGACGAAGAAATTGACATAACTGAGCAACAACACAACATTTAACATTATAACAAAGAAAAAGTAAACTAAAGCAAACGTTTTCGGTTACACATATAGCCCTTATCAAGCCTAAAAAATATTACATTGTATAGATAAGAAGAGCTTGAGAAACATACAGTATAACAAAAATATGGTCTGATATAAACAGTAAAACAAACCACTTATTTTGCTCACATGAAATAACAAACTAGACACACGGCACAACGGATCGAGTATTTGAAAGACAATAAATAAATTGTTCAGAAGGGAAATGTACAAACATATTTGCCTAACGCAAGATGGACAGAAGCACACGCGAGACAATTGCACAAACAAAGCACAAAACCCAAACCACAAACACGTGACAAATTTATTGACGATGGTAAAAGATCGGAGGCTCCGCCGGCAAATAATTGCTTGTTAAGCTAGCGTAGATTGTATAATTTGATAGTGCCTCGTGGATCTTGGTGTCCAACTCCGACAAACAATTCGAACAATCTGGAAAACTTCAACGAAGGTTTATTATTTGAGCACGATTAGCTGTTTCGAATATGATCTTTAATAGCATTATTTTTGCTAAAATTACTTAAATTCAGGTGCATGCTCTCCTATTTCGTGATCAAATTTCACGTGGACATAGGCTACCAATCATGAACTCGTATCATGCGAGCAAGTGAACTTATACACGACGTTTGAACATAAGCGGAAAGGAGTTTTAAATTTCAATTGAAAATAGTAACCGGCTTTAAATTTTTGTAGACAGAAAAATCTTGAAGTTATATTTTGAATTAATAAATCTCGTGACGCGACAATTTATCGAAAGACAATTTATCGAACGACAGTTAATCGAAATATCGAACGACAGTTTATCGAAAGACAGTTTATCGAACGACGAAGCACATATGCAATGGAATACTCAGGGGTTAGGGGTTAGTGGTTAGGGGCTAGGGGCTAGAGTCTAGGGGTTAGAGTTAGGAGTTAGGGGTTAAGGGTTAGGGGTTAGGGATTAGAGGTTAAGGGTTAAAGGTTAAGGGTTAGGGGTTAGGGTTAGGGTTAGGGTTAGGGTTAGGGTTAGGAGTTAGAGGTTAGAGTTAGGGTTATGGTTAGGGTTAGAGTTTAGGGGTTAGGGTTAGGGTTAGTGGTTGGTGGTTAGTGGTTAGTGGTTAGTGGTTAGTGGTTAGTGGTTAGTGGTTAGTGGTTAGTGGTTAGTGGTTAGTGGTTAGTGGTTAGTGGTTAGTGGTTAGTGGTTTGTCGTTAGTCGTTAGTCGTTAGTCGTTAGTGGTTAGTGGTTAGTGGTTAGTGGTTAGTGGTTAGTGGTTAGTGGTTAGTGGTTAGTGGTTAGTGGTTAGTGGTTAGTGGTTAGGGGTTAGTGGTTAGGGGTTAGGGTTAGGTTTTAGGGTTAGGGTTATGTTTTAGGGTTAGGGTTAGGTTTTAGGTTAGGGATTAGGTTTTCGATTAACTGCCGTTCGATAAATTGTCGTTCGGTGAACAGTCGTTTCGATAAACTGTCGTTTCGATAAACTGTCGTTCGATCAATAGTCGTTCGATAAACTGTCGTAGTACCAACAGATCTGGACACATTTGTGGCAAAACGTTTGGAGTCCTTACCAATAAACGGGATTATTAGAAAGTTCTTGAAATCAGATTCCTCAACCAGAGATGTAGTGGAATCCAAATTCAAAAAATCTCTAAGAACTTTCTTAAAAAACAAATGGGATAATGATTGGCACCAAAGTATGAACGTGATTTATTAATTTCAATGTTGAAATAGTCATCGTTTAAACAAAAGTATACAGTAGAGCTCACAAAATAAGGCAGATTTGATTAAAGCAGACTTAAAGCACATATAGGACTGAAGTTGAGAAAAAGACTAGTATTAATAGGTTTGCGTCAGACCCAAGTATCAAATCCATTACCATTTATCTTAATTTCTACATAGAAAAAAGGAATAGTTTGAGTGGCTTCTTCTAAGGTGAAACTTATGCTATAATATTGCGCGAGTACTTCAAGAATCTGTGAACAAGAGTCATCACTGTCAAATATGGCAAAACCTACTGTTTCAACACCTCAAAGTGGCTTTGAGACACCGAGTTGCGAAAGTAACTTTGAACCTCCAAAATTAATACTCACGGTTTCATGTTGTGGTAAGAATTCTCGTCCCAAGATTACATCTCATAACAAATCATCCATAACCGAAAAATCAACATCGGAGTGTTTGTGGCCTTGCAGCTCCACCGATGCAGCACAGCAGCCTTAAGTTTCTACAGTAGCACCTCAGCTAAATCAATTTTAATGTTGGTGCTGGAACTGGCAATGTCAATTTTTGCCTTACGACAAAATTTGCTGTCCATCTGGTTGAGCTTAGCTCCAGTATTGAGGAGATAACTGGCTAATGAACCATTCCCGAGAACATACAAATTTACATTTTCTCCACTTCTAACTGATGTCGATAACGTAGATAGCTCAAAGTTTGGTTTCATTTTGTCAGAATCAAACACATCAGCTTTGATCCGCTGGCTTGTTCGCTGTGTAGATCGGCATTTCCTAGCATAATGCCCCATTCGTCCACATTTGTAGCATGTGGATTGCTTTGCCGGGCAGTCAGTTCGTTTGTGTAGAGCTCCTCTGCAACACGTACAAGTTGCTTGATTCACGGTAGCACATTCAGTCTGAGGTGACGCGACATCCTGACTGTCACAAGGAGCGGTCGAATTTTCAGGAGTCATGCTGCTGCTTATCAAATTATAGCAATCAGCACTCTTGTGAGCTTCTTCAAGCCTTCTCGCTTTATCAAATACGGCGATTGAAGACCAGCGATAAAGGCATCCCTGATTGCCTCTTTTTGATTTGCACGGAGGTAGAATCCATGAAATTGCAATTGCCGCTTAACGATTTTAATCGTTGTAAAAAATCTTCTAACGATTCAACAGAGGTTTAATGGCAAGTGTAGAGCTGGTGTCTAGCGAATACTTCATTTACGGGCTTCACATATGCACTTTCTAAACGCGCAACTGCCTCATCAAAAGTATCGCATTCACTGATATAGGAATACACCGATGCATCAATCAAACTGACCAGAATATCAAGCTTATCTTCGGTCGTAGCATTTACCACGATCCGACGTAAATAATTTTGAAATGTTTTTCTTCCATTTCTTGGTTCTATTTAAGGCATTCACGTCTACATCGAAAGTCAGCAGTCTCAAGCACTTGCAATCCATCAGTAAGCAGCTTATTAATTTATAATAAAACGCATTTAGTTTCAGTCAACGTTTGTTAGGCTTCAATAAGCTGGTTGCAAACTTAACACTATGGAACATAAAATAGAACGATAATAAAAGTTGCGCTCATACTACACAGCCTGCAACGCCTCTTGGGCCACTGCACTACAATATGAGTAGCAGACCCATCGAGTAAGCAGTCATGCAGAAATCAGCCAGCCACAAGCACAGTAAGAAAAACACAGTAGCAATAATAGTAAGTAACGCAGTAGCCTAATAACGCAATTTTACGACACCACTTTCAATGAAAAACCATGAAAACATATGCAATATGAAACATTAGCCCAAAAACCGCAACAAAATCAAAAGTAGTCCAAAAAAACACAACCCTCGGCTGATACTGTAAATATTTCCTGCAACTCCGAAACAAAACTAGCCTAAGCCCCCGGGAAAACCGCGGAACTGGCAACTTTGACCTCACCTACAATACAGTGCATGTGACGCAATAAATGCTATTGTTTGTTTATAATTATGAAACCTCAACTTGTTTACACAACAATTCAATTACTATTCTATTCACCTGTCTCCCTCACAATGATCATGATAGACTTGTGATGAAGGATCGTTTTTGTCACAATGCTTCAGAAGAGGACAAAACATTTCATCACTTTTGTCATCGCAGTTTGCCTTTTTATCGCATGCATCCGGGAGTAT
Organism: Aplidium turbinatum; assembly: GCF_918807975.1. Lineage (NCBI taxonomy): Eukaryota > Metazoa > Chordata > Ascidiacea > Aplousobranchia > Polyclinidae > Aplidium > Aplidium turbinatum. Next base: position 36,811,290 of record NC_137472.1, on the reverse strand, counting down.
TGGTCCGCAACGAAGACCACATCGGCCTTGTAGTAGTGGGTTTGGTTGATCATCATTCCGTTGGCAATTCAACCAATCGCAGTAAGGCAATTCCTCTGCAATACAAAAACAAACTGCACAATTAACTTTTCACATTTTCAGGATTTTAAATAACATTCAACTGAAATTCTTTTACTCAAATATCGTAATTTGGTTTCATAAAGTTACTGAGCAAAAGTTACATTTCAACTTTCATAATAATTATGTAATATAATGAACTAGAATTAAACGCATTCGTTCTTCAATGATGACCAAAGCAATGACGTCATTCAAAACGCGTGATGACGAGACTTCACATTGTCATCGTTTTGTTTCAGTTTCGTAACAACGAAGAATAAAAAATAAGCGACACATGATTAATCAGATATCTAATGTTGGAATACTCAACAAAACAAAGAATACATCTTTACTTCTTTGAAACGTCATGATCGAAGACAATGGAAATCAATGACAATGTCAGCTAAACATTAGAACTGGAATATACAATCTATTTACTTCCTAACATGCCAATCAGGAGTTATTTTGACGTTTGTTTTTGTGAAGTTAAGACAACCTTTTATTGCGTTATTTCCTTGTTTGGGACTGGAACATTTCTAGTGAATGACAAATTGACTGGTAACATGTTTATATTGGCCTTTCATTGGTTTGTGAGTGCTATACTAGTATCAGGCTACTATAAATTGAGAACTTTATGCTAACTACAAGTTTTTGCCTTTTGAGCTGCACGCAAGGCAAATTTCACATGGGATCCAAACAAATGCCACTCTCGTAGGTCTTTCATTATTGTATTGTAGTGAAATTTTAAGTTGCTACAGTAAAGAAGAAGGAGACGAACATGGGGAGATGACGTGATACAGTGGGCTGATTTGTCAAGCATCGGAGAAACAAAAAGAGTAGAGGAAGAACGTGACTTGTGGAAGAAAGTGACAGCCAACCTCCGGATCGGAGACGGCACGTGATGATGATGACAGTAAATCTCTTGTGTTGCTTCAGATTTATGACGCGCACTGCTTCAAGTTAATCAGTCGGCACGGCGTTCAATCATTAGTTTCAATCAAAATTCAACCTGATTTAATCTCAGTCTAAAATATCAGGCAAAAGTAAATAACATTACGATGAAAGTCTGCAATTATTTGACAGTGCGCCAGCAGTGGGCTTCCGTAACCGTGTATTTGGTAATGTGTTTACTATAAAGTTATCAAGATGGCGCCGTGCATTGGCAAGGCCACCAGCAAGCTAATCTCTAATAAAGTGTAGACCAAGGTTATCCAAATCTGGCCCGCGGACTAAATTCGGCCGAGATACGTTTTTGCATGATCTACGCCTGTTGTTGCACAATGTGTTGTTTTTGGCCGGGACACACATAAATCACACCAATTCAACTGGCAGGCATTTAAAAAAAATTATGACAGAATTTTCTCACAGACAAAAGCAGGCGAGTAAAATTAGAATCATTTTGTTTTTTTGTTTATCTATTTTATTCAGTGTTTCTATATGTTTTTGGGGTTGCTGATGCCGAATTTGGTGCTAGTTTTTGTCTAGTGTCAATGGTTTGGAAGGTAATAGCGAAAAACGTTTTTACTGATATTTAAAAATTAGTCAAAATATTCTGCATTAATTGAGATTGTAATTTCCTGTAAAGTGCGATTCGATGCCACAAACCAGCTTAAGTTATATTATATGTTATTATTCACCACTCTCTAGATCAGTGGTTCCCAACCTGGGGTTCGCGGACCCCTTGGGGGTCCCTGAGAAAACATTTGGGGGTCCGTGATTACCTTGATGAATTTTGGAAAAAAAAAGTTTGTTCTATATGCACGGATGGAGCACCAGCTATGCTCGGGAACAAATCCGGATTTTCTGCTTTAGTAAAAAACGAAGCTCCTCGCGTGGTTGTTACCCATTGCTTCTTGCACAGGTACGCCTTAGCAGCAAAAACTTTACTAGCAAGTCTCAAAGAAATTTTGACAAATTGCGTGAAAGTCGTTAGTTTCATCAAAAGCAGAGCTGTAAACCACCGTACTTTTAAAGCGCTCTGTCAAGAAATATGGTCAGATAAAAAAAAAGTTACAGAGTACTTTTGTATCATTCTGAGGTAGCCTACGTTGGTTATCTAGAGAAGTTTTAAAACGACTGCAACACCTAAAAAATAAGGTATCAACTTTTTTGAAAGCAAAAGGAAGTCCCCTCTCAAAATTCTTCTAGAGTAAAAGTTTTCTATACGGCATGGCCTACTTAGCCGATATTTTCGGTCATATTAACAATATTAATCGTGGCATTCAAGGACCAGATGTGACAATACTTGATGCAGCCGAAAAACTGAAAGCGTTTTTAGCCAAGTTGCCGGTTTGGAAACGCAGATTGGAAGCAGGTAATTACGCTAACTTTCCAATGTTAGAAGATCTTATCTTGATGGATGAAACTCAAAGAGAATGTATTCTTTTGATCTCTATGAGAGAAAAATTTTGCGCACACTTGAAACCCTGCAAATCTCATTTCAACGTTATTTTAATTTAGAACACCTGCCGAACGAAGTTGAAACATGGATTCGAAATCCTTTTCTTTTTGACTTGAACAACATTAGCGACGATCTCAGTAAAGATGACCTAATTGATTTGAGATCAAAAGAGTTATTACGCATTGAGTTTCATTCAAAAACTGTGGAAAAATTTTGGTGCTCACAACTTCAAATCTACCCATTGTTTTGTTACCATTCATAACCACTTATCCTTTGCGAGGCAGGATTCTCAGCTCTTGTTACAATAAAAACAACATCGAAATCGCCTGGACAGTGGACGTTGAAGAATGAAGATGACATGCGTGTTGCATTGTCAAAAACTCAACCGCAGCTCAGTCGTTTAGTTCAGGAAAGGCAACAACAACCATCTCATTAAATTCGCTTACGTTGAAAAAATTTCGGCATGGCAATTTGGGTCACCTTAATATTCAAATACTGCTGATATTTCTTGAACAATCCATTCATTTTCTTATTTGAGCAACTGGTTGACCTGATATTTGCCGCAGGAGTCACAGCGGCAATGCAATATGATATGACACCGTACAGTAGTTGAGTAGCATAATTATTACAATAGGCAATGACAATAGTAAGTTACTGTGATTGAACTGACTCGTGTGAAACTAAATTTCTTTGCAATAGTCAATAGTAGGCTATGTTAATTGAGTTTCAGGCAAAATTTAGGTAGGGGTCGCAGAATTAATAATTTGTCTAAAAGGGTCCGTGACAACAAAAAGGTTGGGAACCACTGCTCTAGATGATAGGGAAAAGCTACAAACTTGCAACGTGGAATTTTTTTACACGTGATTGGTCAAAAGTGTGGCTGTCTACAACTGGCCATATTTCTTGGAGAGTTGAATTAGTGTAACTGTAAGCAAACCATATTTTCATCGCCTAAAAACAAGACAACTTTTACCAGCTAGTAAAATGCAAGTTTACGTTTGAAAAATCTTATGGCCTACATCTCTTTAGATTATTATAGGCATAAGCAGCAAAAGTTACAGCAAAAAAACAAGACAAATTTATTTTGCAGATTTGGCCAATGAATATTTTGCAGCTCTCTTATACGGCCTGATTTGTTACATTATGGAAGGATTTTCCATATTTTTCTTACTTTGGCGATTGTCTGAATAAAAAATTTAATAATCGTAGGTTTTTGCTCTTTTTTCAGGTTACACTAAGTTTCAACATCACAAGGGTTGGAAAAACGAAAACAATTTGACCCAGACTATTTCGGTCAGACTATTTTTCACTTGCTTTCTTTTTCTCATTTTTTACTGCTTCCAACAAAAAGCCTTCATATTTTTACGGGTCAGAAAATTTTTAAAAAATCTGATTTTTAGAAAATTTCAGTCAGACAGCAACGATCGCAAAAACCTACTAAATGTGACAAAATCAAACAACATCTCCAGGTAACTGTGGTATTCGTGTGTGACGTAACAAAGACCCACTGTTACCGTCTTGTTATCGTATGCGCTATGATCAGTTTAGTACTGTAGCTCTCGCTCAGGGTTGCCACATTGGCCTTTTTGCGGCCAAATGTCAGAAATTTGGCCTTTTTGAAAAGTGTTTGGCTGGACAATTTTTGTTTGGCCGCTTGGCCTTTTTTTGGCCTTTTTTAGTTTCCCGATTGGCATTTGTTTGGCCTTTTATTCTTTTGGTTTTCATAGTTCTTTTGGTTATCCCTAGCAACAGTGAAAAGTTTTGGTGTAGCGTTTTACATCATGCCCATTTCAAAGACCTTGCTAGCTATGCTTTAACATGTCTCTGCATCCCTGTCAGTAATGCAGTAGTAGAGAGGATTTTTTCATTACTTACTGCGGTGAAAAAAAAAAACTCGAAACAAAATGCAGACTGAGCTTTTGGAAACGATTTTGCGAATACAAACGGACATGCTGCTGAATGGAAAATGTTGCACAAACTTTGATGCCAGTGCCATAATGATAAAGCGTTTCACATCTGATATTGTTTATGGTGAAACTAGCTGTAACGAAATGGCAGAGGCGCTAGCATTCCTAAAATAAGGAGTGTTCATTGTGGAAGGATGTTGGACATAAATGCAATTGATTTCTCTGATTTTGCAGTGTTGGGTGTTTAATGTAGCCTACATGTAATTGTGTTGGGTATAAATATTGTATATATATACTATTTCATATTGCATTAAGTGATATGCCAATATTAACTCCTTCTCACTAGTCACCTGGGTCTCACTGGTGGACGTTAATGGCTTTTTAGTCTACAGGATGATGCTTAGCCTAATATTGTATGCATATTTCAGTTGTATTGTAATTTTTTCCATACCTATCTGTTTGTATTTTATGGATTGCATTTTTTCAGGAATTTTACTAAGCGATTCTTCTTTAACAGATAACATGTAGAACAATAGAAACTGGGTAAATATTATCTAATTTGTTGTTGAAAGTAAGTGCAAAAACACCACTGACTTCAACAAAGAGAACAAAACCTCAGGTTTGGCCTTTTTTTCTATAATTTGGCCTTTTTTGGGGATGCATTTGGCCTTTTTTGTTTTGGCAATCTGGCAACCCTGCTCTCGCTTAGTGGTTGCTAATTGTAAACTGTTGCTCGATTGTACATAGTATCGATAAGCTGTAGTTCTTTCACAATTCAGATATACAACATGGCGTCGCCGGCATTTTAAAGCCGAGTCAAGAGAAAGCTAGAAGGACATTAAATTTGCTTATAGCCTAGATTTACTGTCAGCTGAGTTTAGCAAAATTTTGGGTTAGCCTAGGCTACCTAGTATTTCTAATCATGCCAAAGTCGCGCAAAGACTTAGAAGCTGAACTTCAAGCAGCTAAGAAGAAATTATCTGAATTAACTGCAGCGCAACCCACAGTCACCGAAGCTGATGAAGTGGCCGCAAGCTCAGCCACCCCAGCATGGCTTCAACAATTTTTAAAATCGCAATTAGAAATGCAACATCGCGCTGAAGTGCAGACAGCTGAAAGTCAGCAACAAATGCAAAATCTAATTGCCCAAATGATTCAGCCGCAAACGCCTGCAGAAGATTGCCCACCAACTAGGCACAGTGAGGTCGGGAATCATAGACCCTCAAAAGCAGATGCGCAGAAGCCGCCTGTACTTAATGTAGGAGTCTCGTTAGGCGAATTTTCAAGATGGCGGAAGTCGTACAACGATTACGTCACAGTCTCGCAAGCAGCACAGCTATCTCGGAACAGCCGATTAGCGTTAATGAGAAGTTTTTTCTCTATAGAAATGCGAGAAGCTCTCGAACATGTCTTACTCATACCTGATGACACCGAGCTTCAACCGGAAGAAGTTCTCGATAAAGTAAAGGGTTACATTCGAAGCCAACGCAACATAGCCTTGGATTGTGTAGCTTTCGAAGAAAGAAGACAGCTCGAAGGGGAATCTTTTGATTCGTTTCTTATTGCTATTAAAACGTTAGCTAGAGAAGCCGATCTTTGTGTGAATTGCTTAGATCGCCGCTTAGTTACAAAAGTTATGTCTGGAATTTCAAACAAGGAACTTCGACAGAAATTGTTAGCTATCACGCCGCTTCCAACTCTTCAGAAAGTAACTGATGTTTGTAGATCAGAAGAAGCTGCAAAATCAGACGAAGCTGCCATGGAAAGGACGCGGAGCAGGTTTATTAACCGAAATAAACTTCCGCGACGTCCATATAAATCTAGAGAGAGAGATGTGAAATCATGCAGAAGATGTGGAAAACCGAACTGCCCACCCAGAGGACAAACCCAGTGTCCTGCTAAAGACAAAGTATGTCTAAAATGTCGCAAAAATGGACATTTTGCTTCTGTATGCCACTCTAAAACGTCAAATTCTGTCAGTCGCGTAACTAACAAGAAACACACAGGTCAAGTTAAACGAAGTGCTATTAATTCATTGCACAAGGATAGCCTACCAGCTCCGAAAATTTTAGTTACATTGCGATCAGCAAAATCTAGAAGTGTTATTGGTTCCAGTCAAGCCACGCCGGATACCGGTGCTGAAGCCACCCTTATAGGAACAGGCAAGCTTAAACAGTTAGGATACGATCTTAGCATGTTAAATCCACCAACTAACGATCCTTTAATGACCGCGAATGGACAGTCACTTACATGCATTGGTACTTTGTACTGCGAAATAGAGTATGGAGAAATGTCTTCAAATGAAACCATCTATGTGTGTAACGAAGTTGAAGATTTTCTACTCGCATGGTATGTTTGCAAGCAACTTAGTATTTTGCCACCAGACTATCCTAAACCTCTAAGTTTGCATACTGCAAAGCAAGTTTCAAGTGTAAAAGTAAGCAAGTGTCAAGAGCACTCATCCAGCCAACAGCAAGAGCAAATGAAGTTTGATCCTCCTCCAACTCGCCCCTTTGAAGAAGTATCTATGGATCTTTTCAGTTACGCGGGAAAGTGTTATCTCGTGTATGTTGATCGTTTGTCTGGATGGATAAAGATCACAGAGTTTAACCACGATCCAACTTCTCAACAGGTGATCAGTGTTATCAGGAAATACTTTGTAGATACAGGTGTACCAGTCCGCGTAAGAACAGACGGAGGACCTCAGTTCACTTCCAGTAGATTTCGACAGTTTCTAAAAAGATGGGGTGCTACCTCTGTGCGCAGCACACCTCATTATCCTCAGTCGAACGGACACGCTGAAGCCGCTGTTAAGGCTATGAAGAACCTCCTTGCTAAAACGTCTGAAAGAGGCAGCATTGACAGCGAAGAATTTTGTGAAGGCTTTCTAGAATGGCTAAATACTCCGAAAGCTCATGGTTTATCACCCGCTGAAATTTTATATGGATCTCCCATACGATCGATCGTACCGGCCCGGATCCAGTCGTTTAGTGAAGCGTGGAAAAATAAATTTGAAAATTGGGATAAAGCTGCAGCAAGCATAAAGAAATATGCAGAACAAAATTACAACAAACATTCTAAAGTTCTCAATCCCCTTATCGGTCAAAGTGTACGGATACAAAACCCAGTTTCACATAAATGGGATCGTATCGGTCAAGTTGTTGGCATAGGTAAAAACCGTGATTACAACATCAAACTACCCAGTGGTCGAATCTACTGGCGTAATCGACGATTTCTGCGACCAGAGATAGATGATGCCACCGCGACTCACAGGACAACCGAAGGAGAGGATGAGATACCTTCGCCCAATCGGAAAGTTCATTTCAATGACAATGTTAATGTGCGATCGATACCTCCACGACGGAGCAGGCGACGTGCCAAAGGACCGTCAAAGTTGAATGACTATGTTTGTACATAAAGCTCCGGACGTTGAGAAACAAACTGTTGCTCACAACTTCCTTGTAGAAAAAGGGGGGTTGTGGTATTCGTGTGTGACGTAACAAAGACCCACTGTTACCGTCTTGTTATCGTATGCGCTATGATCAGTTTAGTACTGTAGTTCTCGCTTAGTGGTTGCTAATTGTAAACTGTTGCTCGATTGTACATAGTATCGATAAGCTGTAGTTCTTTCACAATTCAGATATACAACAGTAACCATGCCCTTTCTTCAGTAAGGAAAGATCAGCTCCAACGAAATTATGAAACTACTTGCACGAAATATCATTGAAATTTTGGACAACCGATCTAAGATGTTAAAACCGGACACTGAAAGGCTGTTTCTTTTCTTCGTTCCTCCATTGTGGCTGCATTACCGATAAAATGTGTTCTAATTGTATCTGCATAATCTGTAAGTATTTATTCCACGATTTCTTTTTGAAGTGGACTATGACGATGTTATTCACAGTGCACTTTTTAACAATCTTTTCGATTTGCTTCACGCACGGTAACAAAATAGTTAAATTGGCAATTAGCAACATCCACAAGCCTTGAATCTAGGAACAGTTGCATCAGTATAAAATAGATCAGGATAAAAGAATAATATTATGCAAAAAGTGTGGCGAGGATCGAACAATATAAACACGGGAAAGTTTTTTGCAATCTTTTAAGTCAACGTCTTATTTTTTAATGTCTCATTTTTTCATGATTAGCTTAATTATTTTTTGTTTTTCTCAAGTTTTATGATTTTGTCACAAATTTCCTTATCGCTGACCGCTATTACTTACGATCAGGGCCCACAAGAGGGGGGACAACCGGTGCATTGCACCGTGGCCGGGTGAGTTCAAGGGGAGCCCGACAAAATGTCTAAATTCACGCGTTAAAGTTGATTTCAACGATTTTGCATAAAATATTGTTTTTTATGTTAGTTTCGTATTTCGATTAGGCCCCCTCCGAGGGGGGGGACTTAGACCAAAAGTTCTGCTCTAACCCCCTGAAAATATGGAGAAACATGTAAAAACACCAACCATCTTACTTTTAACGCTTAAAAATAACGTTTACCCCCTTGAACATAGGGGTTGAAAGTTTTGGAATTTTTTAAAATTTTTACTGTTTGTGGTACGTAAACAGTACTTGTTTGATTCAGTCACAATTGTTGTGATTGCTTCACTGAAGTCTTCCATTGTCACATCAGTCTTTGATACAATATTTTCAAGGTATAGTTTCAAGTTTGTTATGTATGTGTGAAGTGGAAGCTTCTTGTGTCCTTTTTTCAGCTTAAAAATATCGCTAGTTTTGGGAATGGATAACGATGTGTCCCTGGCGTAACGTAGGCTATTTCCCTGTACAATCTGTCTGTCTTGGTTCTTTCTGCTTGAATTGAATTTGCGTAAATTTCGAGTTCCGTTGGTGAAGTAAACGGTCCACCTAAGGATTTGAGAGCTGCAAGATCTTTGTGTCGTCTTTGGTCTAGTGCAATATTAGCGGACATTTTGTTTTCTGATATCGTTTTCCGCAAGTTATCTTGAAGTTTTCTCCACTCTAGCTGCAATTCGGGAATAAGGATGGTTTTTTTGGTATAACTTTTGAAAGATCCAGAAGGCATACTTTCAATTAGATCTTGGGATTTATTTTTTACTTGTGATGAAGAGGCTGCTGGTAGTTCTCTGGCCCCTCTGCGAGATAGTTCATAGTTAATGAAGCCAACACTTCTCTCAGAGTCAATGTTGTGGATAGGCACTTTTTCCAGTTTTTCCTCATCCATGTGGGCTAAGGATATATTTGCCTTTGGGTTATGATCTTTGAATCCAAAAATGTTTCCTTTTTGCCTCTGGAATGCTTCAGCGATAGCTGGAAGAAGAACTTGTAACATGCTTTTAAGTTGTGCTTTGTATGTGGATGTCATTTCTGCAATGCTTGCACATATTTCTGGGCTGTACTTTGTGGCATGAAAATGATCGGATGACACGAATTGGAATGCAGGGTTATCAAGATCGAATAGCTTTTCAGGATTTGTGTTGTTCAGATCCTCATAAAGTTGATGGAATGCAGGTGTTAGTTTAGAGTATGTGGTAGTTTGGGACAGAGTGAGTGACAAAAAAGGTTCAACCAGATGTAAACCCAGAAGAGCTCCAATACAAAACATAACCTCTAAAAATTCGATGTCAAGGAAAGACCTAACAATGCATGCTAACTGATTTGAAACATGACAAAATTTACGCAAAAAATCAGCTACGTCTTCCATATGATTCAATACAATAGCGCAGGACAAAGTTAAACGATTAAATCTTTCATCTTTGAGGCTTACTGATAGATTTTTTCTTGAGGCAATGTGAAGGTCAAAGTCTCTGGCTTTATTCTATGGTTTGTGATCAAAATCATGATTAATTAGCCTTGTTATGCAATTAAGAGCTTGTTCGGTGACACTTCTTGCTGATGAGGTTGCATTAACAAGAAAGTTTGCATAAATTTTTTCTCTTCCAATTGCGTTTTCCAAACTTGCCCAGTGCTTACTTATTTCACGATTGAACATCAAACTTGGATGAACATTGCAGAAGACATGATCTGGTAGTTTTTTTGTTTGAAACTTTTCAGCCACCATGTGGTCCACTTGAAAACTATGTGAAGTTTGATCACTCAACGCAAAGTCAATCTTTTTATATATATCTTTAGCCTCCACATCACTAGCCACAGAGAGGATCCGTAGTGTATTCATTTTCAAGTCTGCCAAATTAGCTCTGCTTTCTGAAACAATGGACAAGGTAGGCAGTGCTCTGTATTTTCCATTTATTATTATTTCCTGTACAATGAAAGAACCAGCTCCTTGTTTTTTTGATCCGTCATTAGCATATGTAATGGCTGCATTATTCTCAGAAAACATAATTTCTTGAACAATGGAATCAAGAGCCATTGTTTCGATGCTTTTGCCGGTTTTCCTTATAATATGTCTGTCCGGCAAAGTGTCCAAATTGAGTTGATCCGGGTCACTACCATGAAACTTTCAAGTTCTTCCAAACATCTTGTTTGCTGTTTCCACGATAGCTGCCTCTGCTTGGAGCTGAGACATATAATAAACACTTTTTAGTTTGTCCAAGGTTTCATAAAATTTACTGCGAACATTTCGCAAAGTAAGTCGAACACGCTGGTATTGCTTTGCCATAGTGTCATCAACCACATGATTAATAGCTACTTTCCTCCTCTTTGGCTTAGGCTCTTCATCATCAGTTGGAATGTCGTCTGAAGTGACCTCAACAGCACTAGATTGTTCAGAGTCTGAAAGCATCTCATTTAATTCAGTTAAACCTTCATTATATTCTTCCGTGATTCTTTTTTCGGAGCACCTCAATCGTTCAAGAGCATGAAGATCTTGCTTTCGCCTTTCCATTGTATTACACCACTGTTTGTCAATGTAATCCTCACAATACATTTTTCGTTCTGAGCGTTGATCTTTCAGAAAGTCCCATTCCATACTGGTCATCGTTACTCCATGGAGAGCTTCAAGTTTTTTTCTTTGTACGTTATTTTCACAAAATATATCAAAAACACCACTGGACCTGTCATTGAAGTCATTCACTCGTTTCTGATGCCGATTGTTTTGACGAGATTTTCTTAATCTCAAAAGATACATAAATTCATCATAAATCTTAACAACACGATTTTTAATTGCAATAGTGGAAACTGTATACAAATTGCAGAAAAACCAATGTTTTTGCAACATCATTGCTATCATACCAGCAGCATCCAATTTACTTCTCTCATTTGCACCTGCTCTCTTAGGCTGTAACAAGTACAACATATTTTCAAGGACTGCCTTTTCTACAGGAAGGGTTCCTGCTGGAAAGCCAGCTGCTTCAGTGTAAACAACATCACCTAATTTCTTTTTTGCTTCGGACCGAGTTTCAAAAGCAGACATTATTAGGTGTAAATAGACTGCTAACTGCCCAAAGGGTATAATAGTACACTTTCAGATTTCTGTATCTTCAATATGATATAGGTTTATAGTACAGTACATCTGAAAAACAATAAAAATCAATGCTTGCTCTGGGTCTGTTTTGGTTATGGTATACTCGACTGCAATATTACAACACACCATCAAGGTGTTGGCCAAACAAAAGTTGTTTCAAAGAGCAGATTAAAACTTATCCTCAAAATAAATCAAAAAATCCAAATAAGGTTAAGGGGCTGTGGCCCCTGCTCCATCCCTCTCTACACCATAATAAAACTATGTAGATTTGAAACTGAACCAAAATAATCATTTTATTGCAACTATAGTACTGATAGTCACCAATGGCTAGGTTGGTTTCGCCACAAGCTATAGCCCAGTCTTCTACAAGATTGTAGGCTAAGAACTGTCAGGCATTAGCCTAATATGGCCTACTACACCTTTGAATTGTATCTAAATCAGTACTCTCTTCTCAATTGGAAAGGCTTTATACTCATTGATCAGGCAATCTTCCAATATAAAGTAGCCTAGTTGCTTTGCACTATCACTCATACTAACGTGTACAAACAATCAAAAGGCACACGCTTTTATTACATAGTCTCCAAAACAAAACACATGTTGCCATTCACAAAAAAAAATACTATTTTTTAACTTAAATTCAATAAAGTGTGTCACTAAACAACTAAAATATCTTTCTACATACTGGTAAATTATCAAAAACTGCTTAAAAATACAAAGGAACAAGTTTTGCTAGATAAAATGTGTTAAGACTTGATCGTATTGTTTTATATGGCAACACTGCAAGAAAATATCCAAAATCTCAAAGTGGTCATCTTCAAGGGGTATGTTCAAGGGGGTAAACGATCTTCCAGAGGCATAAATTTGGGCTTGTTGGAGTTTTTATATCTCGGTCCATATTTTTAGCCCATTAGAGAACCGTTTTTCGCCAAAAAGCGTTCTAAGTCCCCCCCCTAAAAAGCAACTAAGTACCCTTTGACCATTTACCTTACAATAAACAAAAAGCAAGCCACTGATTAAAAGAATCAAAGTATATCGAAATTAACTAACCTATACAAGCCAAAAAACAGTGAAACCTTATTGATTTACCGAAATAACACATTCAGCAAGAACAAAACCCAGTATTTAGAAAGATCTGGAATCGAGCCAATAGACCTACCTATCATAATCAATGGTGAAAACTCTATTCTTACAAGCAAACACCTTTACGAAAAGCATGGCCACCCCCAAACCGACAAAAAGTTAACAAAACTTTTTATAAAATTAGCCCCGCATATTACCCCGCACATTAATAAATAAACCCCCGCATATTAACCGATCTATGAACTTTACATCCTTTACAGTTATAAAATTTAAACAACATCAATGAACCCACAATGATATGACTTCAAAATGTCTTTCCCATTGACTAGTATACTAGGTGTTAGGTGCGAAGTGTTAGGTCATTTGCTTGGCAGAAGTTAGGTTATTGCAGTGGTCCCCAGCTGTGTGTCTACAGTTATAGAATTTAAACAAATGATTTTAAATCAAGAATGACTTTGTTAACTTTAATTTCAGGTTAAAAAGTTGTTTTGTGAATTATTTGTGAATTACTAAAAATATGCTGGTTATGTTTTAAAGTCTTTTCTATATCTTGTAGTCATTGCAACCACTGTGATTATGTAAGTTATGCATACAAACTGACCAACGAGACATCTAATGTATGAAAATTTACATTTCTATTGCTTTAAAAAACAACATCAGACCGGGGAATCAAACATAGACCACATTATCATTAGTGAAATTGATTAAAAAGGCAACATCAGGCATGGGAATCGAACACAGTGCACATTATCATTAGTAAAATTGATTAAAAAAAACATCGGACATGGGAATCGAACACTGAACTGTGGAAAATTGCTTTAAAAAAATCACTCTTTACAGACCACAAATGAAAAAATATTTATTTGTTGCTTTTTATAAGTAAACCAAGTTATATATTAGATAAGCTTGTGGTTACTAGTCAAGGCTCGTACTTAGATTTAACACATTACCCTTTAGCATCACTCGTTCGTACTGAACCCGTCCTAGGTCGGAGGGTTCGATGCCAAGTTTGTTCATAGAGTTCTTACATATCATTACGCCATAACATTCGATCTAGCCGTTCTTACCGGCAGTTCTTACATATCATTACGTCATAACATTCGATCTAGCCGTTCTTACCGGCAGTTCTTACATGTCATTACGTCATAACATTCGTTCTAGCGTTCTTACCGGCGGTTCTTACATCATTACGTCATAACATTCGATCTAGCGTTCTTACATCATTACGTCATAAGTTCATAACATTCGATCTAGCGTTCTTACCGGTGGTTCTTACATATCATTACGTCATAACATCCGTTCTTACATCATAACATCCGTTCAGACCAAACAACCTTATCTAGGGTTCTTACCGAGGGCGAAGGTTCTTACCAAGCGAGGGTCCTTACCGGTTCCTACCGAAGGGTAGGGTTCTTACATTTACTCCCTCTACCATGCATCTACTACTACTCCTACTTGCTTGCAACAGTTAATAATTGAAGCAAAAATATCAAAGCAACTGGACCTTTGCTTCAACCTATTTGTTAAAACAGTCTAGCCAATCATGCAAATGTTTCAGGCATTGTGGTGAGTTCTACAAAAGAGCCCAAGCTATCTTTGCTGAATTATTTGTTATACTGTGATTGAATAGCTAACCTAACGGCTTATCTATTACAATGGTCATCAATAATTAACGTTACAAGAGATTCAATTCAAAAACTGGCAAAGAAGGCGAACGTGGCCTATGGAACCATCTTCACAGTTCTCAAGAAGGATTTGAAGATGAGCCCATTTAAATACATGAAGAAACAGTTGCTAAATGTCAATACTATTGAGAAACGTCTCTCCAGAGCCAGAATTCTGCTCTCACGCATTGAAGGAGGCACGCTGCCAAACCTTGTGTTCAGCGATGAGAAGAAATTTGATGTCTAGCATCATTTTAACAGTCAAAATGATTGTGTTTGGTCAAGAAATGGTTACATGGAACTCCAGGTAGTCACTCGGAGACAAGGGGCGGCAAAAGCAGTGATGGTGTGGGCCGCAGCCAACGAATCAGCAGGAAGGAGTCCATTGATTTTCGTGGACCAAGGAGTGAAATTGAACCAAGAAAACTACTGAAATGATATACTTGAGGGTTCATTGTTGCCTTGGGAAAAGAAACACTTCAAAAAAAACTTAACTGGTCATTCCAACAAGATTCTGTCCCTTCACATGGAGCAAAGAGAACGCAAAACTGGCTTTCAGCTATAATGTGCCGTTCTTCATTTCCAAGGAAGAATGGCCTCCTTCATCCCCAGACCTGAACCTCCTGGACTTTGGCATCTGGTCTTACCTGGAGAACAAGGTTTCGACTAAACACCATCAAAGTTTGGAAGTGCTGAAGGCTAATCTAAAAAAAGAATGGACCTAAATACCTCAAAGATTTATTTGTGACTTTTGCAGGTCCTTTTCGAAACGTCTCCGACTTGTTATCGATGCAAATGGCGGACACATTGAGTAAAACTTGTTTCTCCTAAATACAGTAGGCTACCGTAGTCTATATGTCTTGTGGCTGGAAATGATAGCAATCCATTCAGTCGCAAGTTTATCGAAGAAGGTACCAACAGTGTATCTATTAAATGATGTTGCCCTTGCTAATCATGTCGCTTCAGGAGTAGGCTATGTATCGACAACTTTTGGCGATCTTTGAATCCCAACCAGAAGCTTTGTTCTGCTTTCTTGTCCTCTTTCCAGCTATCGGGAATAACAACGTTACTTCTCACAGCAAATTCGTAGGCAAGCATGCGACATTTGTCTTTTGACCAGCCATAATAGGTAGAGGCCAAGTCTTTCACGTGATTGACTAGCTCGATTTCCATTGTAAATATCATATTAGCTGTTTTACATTTCTTGTATCCAAAATTGTCATGACGTTTTTCTTTGCGTTTCTTAATATATCGCTCTAAATTGGACCTGTTGTTGACCCCAAATTCGTTTGCAGCTGATCGAATCAAGGTGCCACGTTCATTTGCTTCAGCAGCACGCTGGAGATCTTCTTCAGAGCTACTACGAGTAGAAATCCGGGTGTAGGCTATTTTATGGCATACTGCATACAAGCTTGATGTTTTCTTTTAAAAAAGTCTGCACTCATAAAATTCTGTGGTGCATAAATATACAGTACTTTAGGCTTACAGATAGCTTACTGTTTAACAGAAAAAGTCATTCTTAACTGCACTGATTGTTTGTCGAAAGCTCAAATTATGACTCACAAGGTTTATAAGGCTTTTGCAGAACATTGCTACTCTAACTTTGAACTTCTACATTACATGGATCAACTCTCCTTATCCGGTTCAACTCTCCTTAACCCTATGCTCAACTCTCCTGTAGGTGCAGGAGAGTTGAGCCATTTGGCAAAACTTTTTTAAAGTTAAATTCTGAAAAACGTTTGATATTGACCAACATTTAATCAGAGTGATTGGAAGCCAATTGGTTCTACTTCAACATAAGCACACAACATTTGGACAAGCAACCATACAATCGGAAATATGGGCTCAAGAGCAAAAATTGGCTCAACTCTCCCGGATCTCCCAATGAATATTTCAATGTTTTAAGTTCAGTGTCAGTGTTTTAATTTCAGTGTTAGTCTGGATGTTTTAATGTGAATATTTAGGTGTGTACGGTATGTTTTAATAAGCAATTGATTGATCAGGTTAGGTTACAGTCATTACACAGAAGGTATTCTATGCATTTTTCTGACATCTTGTCAATTTATGACACAAGCAAGCAGTGATAGTTAATGTGTAATCATGTTGAACTGGTACAATTTTAGTTGTATAGGTAGCCTATAATCTTGTTTAGTGTGATATTTTAAGAGTTCAGAAAATAGTAAAAAGTATTGAAATATTGTTAGAATTGCTTAGCAAGAAGTCGTTACTGTTACTTTTTCAGTACAAAAATGCTCAAGTGTTTTTTGTGTTAGATATGATACTAATTACATGTACTGAAATCATGGAACTTTTCTAATATAGCCTGAGACAGTTACAGTATTTTTGAGTTTTTAGGACTTGTTGAATGATTTTGCTATATTGGAATGCAAGTAAGTTTCGTGAAAGCAGTGTTGGAAAATAATTTTGTCCTTCTAGCAGGGCCAAATGTCATAACAGTCTAACAAAAATCGAAAAAAAGATTAGTGAAAGTGTGATTTTTTGAGCAAAAATCATGGATCTTTACTTCTGTTGACGTATATACAGTTTCTTTCAACTATAGACAGAATCGGAAGTGTCCTAATTGCAATGCAACTTACTTTTTCCAGCACTGCAGAAAGGAGTTGATTTTCAAAAATATGCTTAGTTTTTTAACAAATATTTGTTTCGTTGAAGTTTTCCTTTTCGTTTGTTTTCACTATTTATTTTTTAGCAGTCTTCTCCAACCAGGCCAATCCAATCTTACTCTTGAATTTCAGGAACAGTGTCAATATTGACTCAAAACAGCCATTTTGTCGTTATGCAGGGTATTTGTAAAGGTCTCGATACATAGTGTAGTGATAGATGTTGGTGCATTTACATTGATAGGACTTGAAAATAGAAATATATTCAACTTTGGTTTCTACTGACCGCTTGCTGTAGAAACGAAGAGAAAGTGATCCTGAATCGTGTGTGAATGCAGTTTCACTTAAACAAGCAAAGAAAACTAAAGGAGTAAAAATAAGAAGCTGCCTATTGATCCTGAAATAAAGTTGGTAGCCTATTTCTTAATGTCATGAACAATAGCAATGCATTCATCCAAGTTTGGTCTCCTAGTCTCTGCTGATTTTAAGGTCAGAAATGATATTGTACGGTATGTTAATGTAAAGCTGTAGGCCTATGCACACATATGCAATGCTACATATGAATGTCAGCCATGCGGATAGTGTTGCTATTTTTATCTTCAAAGTGGCTATTTTTACCCACTTTTGCCATGGTTACAATCAGGTGTTGCCAGAGTTAGGATGAAAGTTAGGAAGGGGTAAGGTAAGGGTTAGAGTTAGGAATAAGGTTAGGGTTTTGATCTTTGCCCATGACTAAAATTTTTTCCCAAAATAGCCTACAAGTTTTTGTTTTCAACAGCTATAAACTTTTCCTCAAATTAGAGCAGAATTCCTTATGTGGCAACGCTATTGAGGATATATTACACTACATAGTGTAACTATAGCCACAGCCTTTTATCTTTGTGTATAACTAGTGTGTATCTGTGAATTTAAAGTCATAAACACCACTACAATACTGCATTCTTTGTGAAATAGTAGAGTGACTTTAACCTAATGTATTCTTTTTTAAATAGGTCTGGTTTTAAAATAAAAACACTGTGCGGAACACCATGTATGCATTGGCCTTGTGGATTAACGCCCACCGCAAATTTTGCTTGTGATTTGTGAGATATCACGCAACATGTCGCGCTGGGGGGCCCGGCAGCAACATCTGCACCGGGGCCCGGCAGGGCTCTTGGAGGCCCTGCTTACGATAACCACAAAAAATGGTGTTTAATATGTTACAATGATCGTCTAAGATTTTATTGTTAACAAGTTTGTTGATAGTGTCTTGACAGTTATTCTTGCTGCGAGGCGTATTCCTTGCACCCGATAATTTTTCAATCACTAGTACCACATCTTCCACAGGTTGACTTTACGCAGTGCTGGTAAATTGTTACAATTTTATTGTTACACAGCTTCCCAACATATTTTTTCGCTTTCTGGAAGGTCTGGGGAGATCTTCCTCTGTTTCTCTATGTCTGATCTATGCAGCGCCGGATTTACCACCAGATTGGAAAGACTGAAGTCAAGGGTCTGCAATTCAATTTTCTGGTCTTTAAGAAGAAAAGCAGCTATAGCTTATATACTGTGTCAAAGTTTCACAAATGTTTTGCTTTATTCCTAATCTGTCAGCATCTGAGTAAAAAAGTCATCAAGGTATTGAATTACCACTGATAGAAGCGTACGCAAAAGACGTTGACATGAAACTGACTGATGAAATTTTGCACTTTCACATGTAGGCTATGCAAGACATAACCACAAGTCTACAAAAGAGCACGTTTTGTCTCATACAGACCTTTATCAAATTACATAGGTGTTGTGTTTTTAGCTCATTCAATCAGAGTCATACTGGAATTCTGTTTTATTATAAAATTGCACAACCAAGATATAGTGTGAAACCTGCAAAGTAAGCCCAAAACGAGAAGTGCCAATTAACAAAAGCAGGCGGATGAATATTAAGCAAAAGAGAAGACCTGAGGGAAACGAAAACAAAGTACATCGTTTCAATGCAAATAAACTAAAATACATAACACCTCCCCAATAAAATTTATGACCACCCATAACGAAGAGGTGGTTGGCGTCTTCTCTTTGATCGCCTTAATGTTTGTTCTTGATGCGATGACGATGATGGATCGTCGGTCGCTATCGGCGTCGATGAATCCTTGGTCGCTGTCGGCGTCGATGAATCCTCGGTCGCAATCGGCATCGATGAATCCTTGGTCGCTGTCGGCGTCGATGAATCCTCGGTCGCAATCGGCGTCGATGGAACTGGAAACTCGTCAGCTGTCGATGACGACGTGAAAGTAGTCTCCCCTGGGTCCCCGTCTTCCGGCGAGATGTAACGCGGACGTAGCTGGTCGATGTGGCGTCTCCATATTGGACCTCGAGGGTCCACTCGAACCTGCAAACTACGACTCCCGTGTCGCTTCACCACGACGGCAGGAACCCACCGAGGGCTTCGGCTTTGCCTGGAACCAAAGTATAAAGCATAACAAGGATCACCAACATCGAAGTTAATTGTTTTCCGGTTTTGTTTCCGAGGCGAAGGACTCGTCGATGGTTTCGTGATCTGAGCTGAGGAAGGAAGTAACATATCTAATTTAGTACGTAGTTGTCGGTGGTTTAATAACTCACTGGGAGAGTAACCACTGGCATTAGGCGTACGGCGAAACTGCATCAAGAATTGAGTGGTGGCACTTTTAGGCGGTAACGACGATTTTCTCAACGCCTGCTTGAAAGTGCGCACCAAACGCTCTGCAGCACCATTCGTAGCTGGATGGTATGGTGCTCCAGTGATGTGGACTATACCCCTAGCTTTACAATAATTCTTGAAGTCTTCTGAAGAAAACGCAGTCGCATTGTCTGAGACAATGGAGTGGGGATATCCAAAATGGGCAAAATCCTGCTCTAAAAGATCAATAGTAGCAGACGTCGATACGGAAGAAGTTGGGTGAATAGAAGGATACTTACTATAAGCATCGGTAACAATAAGCCAATTGGAACCTAAAAAATTAATAGCGTGATCGACATGAATTCGACTCCAAGGCTTCTCTGGAGCTATCCATGGGTGGATAGGAGCCTTGCTTGGTGCAGCTTGATGCTCACCACATGTAGTACATGTTCGGCAGAGGTCGACAATGTCCGCATCGATCTTGGGCCAGTAGACTGCTGTCCTGGCCAGCTGTTTCATTCGCTGCATGCCGAAATGACCTTCATGTAAAAGAGAAAGAATATCATTGCGGAGTCTAAAAGGAATAACTACTCTAGAACCATATAATAAACAACCATAACATGTTGTTAGAGAATCAGCAACTCTTCTAAACTGTTCGATTGGATCGTTAGCATTTGATTTCGCAGGCCATCCTTCTTGTGTAAAGCGAATGATTTTAGACAAGACTGGATCATTGGAAGTTTCCTTGCGCAAAGTAGAAGAATCGGAATGACTAACCTGCGAATCCAACGTATCAATTGCGCAGACAATATCAACATCATCTGCACTTTCCTCCCCATCAAAAATTGTGTCATCGTTGGACGGAAGACGGCTCAAGGCGTCAGCATTTTGGTGATGCGTTGTTTTGCGATACTCTATAGTATAACTAAGTTGACTCAAAAACAACGCCCAGCGTGCTAACCGGTTAGCCGCCAGCGAAGGGGTAGGTTTATCTGGACCAACAAGTGAAAGTAAAGGCTTATGATCTGTTACCAAAACAAAATTCCTACCGTAGAGGTATTGGTAAAATTTCTTCAAAGCGAAGATGATGGATAAAGCCTCCTTTTGGATTTGGCTGTAGTTTCTTTGAGACTTTGTCAAGATTTTCGACACATTGGCTATTGGCCTCTCGCTTCCGTCCGGGGAGCGGTGAAACAGTGTGGCGCCAATGCCCACGCTTGAAGCGTCGCATGCAATTCCTAAAGGAAGCAACGGGTTAAAGTGTACGAGAACATCGTCTGCGGAAAGGAACGTTTTTAATTTTCCAAAAGCGCATTTTTCTTTGTGTTCCCATCTCCAAGGAACACCACTCTTGGTTAAATGATATAACGGTTGCGCTACCGTAGAAAAATCTGGGGGCAAAAACTTAGAATAAAATTGAACCGACCCCAGAAAAGAACGTAAGGTACCAGCATTGGAAGGAGCAGGCATGTTCAGCACAGCATCGACTTTAGGACCCTTTGAAATCCCCTGTTTAGAAAGAACATGACCTAAGTACTCGACATTTGCCTGGGCAAATCTACATTTTTCCTTCCTACATCTAAGACCTTTCGAAGATAAACGATCGAGTAGTCGTTTAAGGTTCTGGAAATGCTCTTCCGCTGTAGCTCCACTTATCAAAATGTCATCCAGGTAGACTGCTACACCTGGAAGGTCACTAGTTAAATCATCCATTATCTTTTGGAAATGGCCTGGGGCAAAAGAGATGCCAAATGGCATAACATTTTGCAGTAAAACCCCTCTATGGGTACTTAATGCCAATATTTTTCGACTCTTTGGACCTAACCTTATAATCTGGTTATACGCATCTGCCAGGTCAATCTTAGTGAATCCGTGGCCACCCCCTAGTTTACGCATTAAATCCTCTGGAAGAGGCAAAGGGTGCCTGTGAGTTTTAAGTTGTGGATTAACTGTCGAAGAATAGTCACCACAAACCCTTAATTTTGATTTCTTACCTTTGGTAGAAGCCTTGCGAACTGGTACTACAGGAGTTCCCCAGTCGAAAAATTGTACAGGTGTCTAGATACCTTTTTCTATGCCGGCGTCATAGGCAAGAGCTAAGTCTTCTTGAATGGCGAAAGGCACTGGTCTGGGCTTTGAAAATACTGGTTTACAATCAGAGTTAAACTCAATCTCTAATTCGTAATCCTGAAGACAACCTAACTCAGGTTTAAATAAGTCTTCGTATTGGTCACATAACTCGGAACATGATTTTTGCAAGTTAAAATCTATGTCGTTGTGACGATGAATAGCATGCAAAGATGAAGAAAAGAACTTATCTACCGAAATATCTAGTGCTTCAATAGCATCACGCCCTAATAAGTTAAGGTTAGGGATTTCACATACCATAAATTGAACTGTGGTCGTCTTTCCCGATTTGTTGCAGCTCGTTTCGGCAGTGAAAGATCCAATAATAGGCATCGAGTGCTTACTTGCCGACTGAAAACGTAGCTGCGGAGTCTGCAAGATAAGTTTGCCTAGCTGCGACCAAACTTCAGAAGAGATGAAATTTCCACCTGTAGCTGTATCAAGTTCCATTAAGACGGGAAAAGACTTAATAAAAATTCGAACCTCGAGTTTAGGAACTTTACTCGACGAATTATGAACAGTATTTACCTCCTGTATGCAGTTGACCTTAGAAGAATGAACTTGTGCGGCTTTTTTACGGCATGCGGATTGTACATGCCCTGTAAGTTTACAGAAAAGACAGACCGCATTTTTAAATCTGCAGTTGTTAGCAAGGTGATTAGAGTTACCACATCGATAGCACTTACTTTGCTTGTTCGCATTAGCACTGACCACTGGAGCTTTCTTGAAAGAATATCGTCTATCGGTGCCTTTAACTTTATGTACCACCGACGGTTCAGTGCCAAACACCGTCTCCTTAGCCACTTTGGCAGCGTCTTCAGTTTCTATGGCTATTTCAAGAGCACGTGAAAAAGTAAGATCATCAGGTTTAATTTTAAAGAGAGCTTTAAGAACTGCTTCGTTTCCTACCGAGCACATAAAACAAGTACGCAAAGCTTCATCTAACGGATTAGTAATAGAAGAAAAGTCGCACGTGGCAGCGGCTTGCCTTATTCGTGCACCCAATTCTGGAACAGTCTCACCTGGTTTCCGCTTCCAGTTGCTGCAGAAGCGAAATCGTTCACGAATAACGAAGCGCTTAGGGTCGAACTGTGCCTTCATGTAATTCGAAATTTCCTCCATTGTAAGTTCATTGATTGGCTTTGCTGTAGACTCTTGTGCGGCCAGATTGAGGATCATCTTGTAGATGCTGGCTGACTGGTTAGTGAGGAAAACTTGAGCCTTCTTATCATCAGGAACGGACTGTGCTTTTGCAAATGTGCAAAAACGTGACCAATAATCAGTCCAAAGTTCTAAAGCTGAATCAAACTCACAAAATTTAGGAATGGCTTGAGATAATCGATTTTGGTTTTCTGATTCGCATGGAATTTTGAGGGCTGAAATTAACTCCTTCAGTTGTTCTTCATGATGACGTTCTTGCTGTTGCATTTGTTGTCGTGCCTGTTCTTCTTGTTGCTGCATTTGTTGTCGCATATGTTCTAGCTGCGACTGCATTAATTCCACCACCTTATCCATATTGTAAATAATTTAAAAAAAACTAAAACTTATAGAAAGTAAAACTCGTAGGGACTAAAACTGAACACTTCTGCGTACCACTGTAAGTTTCTCGTTCAGACGTTCAGCATCCCATCCTCGTCGCCAAATAACTCTGTTGTGTTTTTAGCTCATTCAATCAGAGTCATACTGGAATTCTGTTTTATTATAAAATTGCACAACCAAGATATAGTGTGAAACCTGCAAAGTAAGCCCAAAACGAGAAGTGCCAATTAACAAAAGCAGGCGGATGAATATTAAGCAAAAGAGAAGACCTGAGGGAAACGAAAACAAAGTACATCGTTTCAATGCAAATAAACTAAAATACATAACAATAGGCTACAAGCAAAACATCTAGATGACCTTTCCAAATGTAAAATAAATCATTCGGCTATTTCTTAACTTATTGGCTGCCTTCTGGTCAAGAGAGGGGCTCTTTTCAAGACTTAAAAGAATTAAAAATGAAGATCCATAATGTTTTAAGATATAGGTTGTCTGCACTGAGCGTTGTGTGTATTGAAAGTGACAAACTGAGGCTAATAAATTATGATTTGATTTTGGATGATTTCACTACAATTTATGATTAGTCAGTCTAAGTATTTTTGATGATAAACATTCATTTCTTAGGATGTGTGGTGACCCAGGCTATTTAGTAAGAACATAAAACAAGAAATGTTAAATGCTATTAATACTACAAAAGTGCTCAATGCCAAGCAAAAATAGCCAAGCAGATCAAACTGCATAAAATGCAGTCACTATTCACTAAAAACCTTAACAGGCTGTTTCACTCTTATTGGGATCATCAAAAGCTGCTTATTCAAATAGAGATCGATTTTATTCCAGAAATTCATTTCTCATACAGGTCATATAAAAGTTGCAAGTTAAGTATTTTTTTAAGAACACAATATTAAAAAAACAATTATTTTATTTGATCAACCCTTCCTGTTTTAATATTCCACAAAACGTTTGTAATTAAATTACAAACTTTGGTTGTCTTCAAATGGTTAATTTCTACACTTGCATGTTTCTCTACCACCAATAATGATTATCAATGGCTATATGAAATACTCGTTTGCGTGGCTGTTAGGATAGAGGTTGGGAGGTTCAAAAAGGCGCGTCTCTAGGCCTAGAGTCTCTCTTTACTTAAATCCGGCCTTGCCCAGCGCTCACGCAAGCTAGAGGCCCCTATTTTTTTCAATACGGCCCTAGATCTATGCACTTTTTTCTACAAAAACGCTACTCAGCTCCAGGAATACCAATACCAATTAATTAACAGTATTTCAACTACATTTAAGATTACATTTACTGACTCACATAAGCGTGTAGCCAATAATTGCTTTGTCTATATAACATGATCTCTAAATGTAAATCTGTTTGGTTGCTTGCAGGTGTCTTTAATGAATCTATAGTGCAAGGTTTGCAACTGGATAGTTACACGACCTACCTTTATTTTACAAACTTTGAAATTCATTGAGTTTAGCCTTAGCATTTGGAAGATCATATCTATGAAGTCCCCATCAAAAGGTTTGGTTGCCATCAGGGCCGTGTTAACCGCCCCTGTACTCCCGACCGGGAAGCCTATGCTGACTAGAAGCCCACTCAGTTTAGTCTGTTTAAACTTTTTGACTGTTTAGAAAATAGAAACGCTGCAAAGCTTGACATGTAGCCTAAACCTAATTGCTTAAATCATGCAATGCCATATTTACTGTTTCCCAAACTCCCGGCTTGAGTCCACTCATATTTATACTTCGTGCAGCGTTTTCGGGTTGTAATTTTACATGTGCCAGTAACATTTAATAAGTAATTTTATTTCCATTTTTGTAAAAGTTTTTGCAACTGCGGAAACCGCTTAATGCCTTGAAGAGCATTTGTCGCAATATCTATGCATTCATACTTTATTTAGAGCAACTATGGTATACTGTTGGTTGCGCAGATTGCAGTAGACTATTGCATCTAATTGTGTTGTTTGTAAACGTGTTGGGGCACATAGACAACCTTGTCAAATGCAAAAAAAATTGTCGGTTGCGTAGCAGAGTATAGTGAGAACGTTCGCGCGACGTTCGAAAGGATGTGAGTTCAACACCACTCCACCGCTGTATCTCGGCAAAGACTCTTAATGGCAAGCCAAACTAAGGGGAGCAGCTGACTCGAAGACTACATGTTTTTTTAATACTTCCATGATAATTTAATAAACAAATAAATTTATGTTAAGTTTCTGTTAAAATTTTCAATGTCTGCAACTCACCAGGGCAGCCAACTCCACATTCATCCTCACCAAGCTGGCATTCGAAACGTCCATCGCATTTATTTGCGTTGATAGCGGCCCCTTGCTCACTGAAATTGAACGAGGCAACGAATGAAACAAATTGAATCACGACATTGCCATTTGCAAAGAACGAACAAAGATATTTGACTATATATCACCTTTTATTGATCCCTTCCACCATTACAGTCAACCTCTTTATCTTACCTCGGCGTGCTATATGATCATAATTACGGATTTTATTAGATGAAAATGTGATATTCTGTTATAAATTTCATGAGGTTTGAAAAAATTAAATTTTGTGAGATGTAATAATTTTGTCAAAAAATATTAAATTATACTTGAGATCACAATGGGTGACTGATGGGGTTTGAAACAAGAGCGTATACGAAGAAAAGGATTTTGATTTACTTTTCTCATTACTGTATGTTGGGTGGACTGACTGACAGGTTTTAATGCAAATGCAAGCAGTAACTTACAATATTTTTGACAACAATACAAGGAAACGCAGGCATCTGCTATATAAACTGATCGGATAGAATGAAGTTGTAATATTTCCCAGAGATTGATCAGTTTTGTAGAATGGTGTCTCGACTTAACTTGCAACTGTTTTGGTCAGGGCCGGATTAAGGGTTTATGGGGCCCTGGGCTGAGCTGAAAGTGGGGACCCTTATCAAGTGACGTTTTTCGCTAAGAACGTTATCGATCAATGACGCTAAAAGCATTTCTCACCAGCTGGGGGCTCCGCCTCCAAACCCCAAGTTGTGTGTATTGTGTAGTTGGTACTGTGCTTTTGCTGCGATTGGGATCGAAAAAAGCGATTAAACAGGAACATTATTTTTAGAACAACAAAATGACATAATTCGTTTAATGCTGACTTTACTGTATTAGAGGGGCGCAAACTCTCGCCACTATTCTCTAGGTACGCCACTGTTCTCTAGTTGTCTTTTTGAAAGCAAAACCAATTATTTTAGAGTAGATCAACAAACGTATCCGTTTGTGAGATAGGCTATTACTGTTCAAAGTGAACTCGATCCTTTCTTCACAATTTTTAGTGGCAGCACTTTCAATACAAATTGGCGATTATTGATATGTGAACACATGTTCATAGTTCATAGATATATGAACATGTGTTCACATATCAATAATCGCCAATTTGTATTGAAAGGCTATTGTTCAAAGCAAACACATTTGCCCCAAGAAAATTGTGAGGAAAAACTTGGTTAATTTTCAGCAGTATTTCTTCGGAAAAGATTCGTTTTCTGGTTGAAAAGCAAATTTAGCAATGACAATAAACTTTTATTGCTTGGTGTGAATGGTGACGAATACTTAAACACAAAACTGTTGAGATACAGAGCGATCAAAGTAAGCTTAATCGTTTCACAAAAAAAAACTAACTTAAACGTTTGTTTTTGGCCGCAACTTTATGTATGAGAACTGTGAATTGTTTGTCAGCTTCACACGATAAAAACAGAATCATATTCATAGGAGTATTAGGACATAAATCAAAAATGAAACTGCAAACTGGTAGGCGGTACCGGTAGTCATTTTGTTTGTTGCCCTAGAAAATTGTTCATATCAACTCAAAATTGACGCTTTTTTGCTTTTCTCGAGGCAAAATCGCTGATCAATTCTTCAAAATTCAATAAATCCAAAATATCGTGTTCAATGCTTAGAAGCGAAAGATTCGACACTCGCTCTTGCCGCGAAGAATTTCGAATTTCGTTTTTGCTTCTCTTTAATTTTGAAAAAGATCTTTCTCCACTGCAGTTGGAGACCATCATACACAAATACATTCGCAGAGCAACGAAGACATTGGGAAAGGTTTCAACGCACCTGTTTTCCCTTAGAAGTAAGAACATGTTGAGCTCAACACTGTCTTCCACTTTGTGTTTATCAGGGTTTTCTGAGGCTTTTTCCACCATCAGAAGTTTTCACTTCGAAAAATTCTGCAAAATGAACTGTTTCAGTTGGAAAATTGGCTTCGAAATCCATGGGATATTCCTTCATCAATGCAACAGTAGCTTGATGAATCTCGTTAGGGCTAAGATCCGTCAGTTTTGAAATGAAACCAAACTTACTTTCGACGTCACGGTATGCTTTCAAACGCTTATCCAGTTCTGCAGATGTCAATTATGGCAAGATACACTTATCTTCTAAATTTATCTCTTGGGGAAAAATCGTTGGCTCTGTAGAGGGCTCATCAAAATGCCTATAGCGTTGGGTTTGAATTCGTTTTGAAGAACCTGCGTAGGTGTTGGATCCACATTTCTTCTTACCTTTTTCTTTATACGTTTCAAAGTTGGATCTTTTGCTTTTGACAAAGCAACTTTTTCACAAATCCTTCTTCGACTTTGCTCTCTCGAGATTGAGCATCATCAGAGGCCAATTCTTCAAGCGCTAAAAATGGTCTCACTGTAATATCCTTTGTTTAATGCACTGACTGCATCATATCTAGCCAGTAGCGTAGCCAGGAATTTTGAAAAGCGTGGGTTTTGCCAACCCAGCGGCGGGGGGTTTGGGGGGTCTCCCCCAGAAATTTTTGAAAAATTACTTTGAATTTGGTGCAATCTGAGAGCATTTTCAACAAAAATGTGGGTATGAATATTCCTGTAAAATGGTGCTGTCCGGTGACATAGCAAAATAATAAGATCATGTTTTCTTCGGAATTTTTCGGAAATAAAGCTAAGTCTCTATGTTTTCTTGTTGCTAATTCCAGGCTGAGATGTTTGAATGTTCGGTATTGGCAAAACTCGCTCTTTTAATGCAGTTTTGTTTAAAATTAGGCAATTTTTTTTAGACTGAAAGCATCATTCTCAAGCATAAAGAGACTGAAAGCATCATTCTCAATATCGTGACGTCACACACGTGCCAAAGGGAGGGGGTTGTAACCCCCAAAACCACCCCCCCCTTGGCTACGCCACTGTATCTAGCTGACCATCTTGTATCAGATAATGTCTTTAAAACAGGCAAACCATCTAGGCATTTTCGATGGACTTGCCAACGATGAGTAGACGAGACGAACCATGAATAAAGGCTTTGCAACAATTCAAAAAGCTCAACGGCGAAACGGCATGCTTCTACAGCACATTTAGGCTACCGATTAAATTAAGTGAATGTGCTGTGCAAGGCACATAATGAGCTACACTACATTTCTCGCGCAGAAGAGCTTGAAGACCGTTATACTTGCCACTCATATTGGCAGCATTATCATAACTTTGACCGCGGCAGTCTTCAATGTTGATATTAAGCTTTTCAAAAACTCCAAAACAATTTTGGCGATTTCTGCTCCTGTATGAGAGTGCATTGGTACAAATTTTAAAAATCGCTCGATTGGACCTTGTTTCGAAATGTATCGTATTATCACTGTCAGTTGGTCAATATGTTCTAATTCCGGTGTTGAATCTACATACATAGAAAAGTACTTTGCTGCTTTGATCTCATCAACTATCACAGAGAAAACTTTTTTTCTTTCAGGTGGGGGCCCCAAAAAGTGGGGGCCCTGGGCTTCAGCCCAGTCCGCCCCCCCCTTAATCCGGCACTGGTTTTGGTTTTCAGTTCATTTGCTGCACCACCCGTGGACGTCGCTATAATACCATCTGGACTGGTAGCCAAATGCGACGGGACAAAATCAGGCTCAAACAGGATTGCCATATTGGCGGATTTAAAGTTTAATTTGAGAAATTTGGGGTTTTTAATGGATTCTCAGATTGAAACAGGGCACGCTCGCAATACCTTATGCTGGTGGTTCTCAACCAGGTGTTTGGGTACCCCAAGGGATGCGTAAAAGTTTCCTTGTTTACAGCATAATTGATAAATTACGAAATTTAACCCTATTTCCTGTGACGTTTTTTGGCCAGTTGGCCTGCGAACGGGGAGTCGGTTCGACACAAGTGTAGTAAAACCATCTACAATTCTTCTATTAGAGAAGTTTATTTTGCTAAAAATGCAGCTAGGTTGTTCTGACGACATAAACTGCAAACTGAAATCAGACTGAAAATAAACACCAGTAAAAGACGGCAAAGGAACTTAAGGCAACGTAGTAACAAAGCAATCAGCAACAAAGCAACCAGCAACAACGTAAATTACAATGCAACTTAAAGCAATAACATGTCAACTAGCACTTGAGCTCGTGTACCTCAAAAACTACGCAAGATAAATCAATCAAATTTTCTGATGATGCAGATAATTTATCTGACGACACAGCATCGAAATTTTTTTGCTATTTGTTTAACAGCGTAACTTGAAAAATGAAACAATTTTATGGTTGGTCATATTTTTTTATTTGGCTTGAGAAATCGCTTCTTAATTACCTTATAATTGAGTGTAACAGGACAATTCTTTTGTGTTCAATATTAATCTCTTACGCTGGACGTCGACCACGTTTCAATGAAACCGTAATTGGCGTCTGACTTGCGTTTCTTGTTGTCTTGCCCGAGGCATTTTAAAAATCCTTTGCTTTGTCTCTTGCAAACAATGAGACAAAATCACCACAAAAAAAATGTTTCAATTTATTTTTTAGCCACATGTTATAGTCTACATTTTTTCGAACGTACTGTCATCACTTGATTTTATAACTAAATCAAGCAATGAGCTTTAGTCTATGGCTTTAGTGAACATTTTATTTGTGACAATTGTGTTTAGTTCAGTTTTCTTTTCACACTCACACTGTCCAATTTGGTTATACATAATCAAGGAACATTTTGTATTTCGCAGCACATCCCAGAAAACTATTTATTTGTTTTTAACATTGTTTCAACGTCTAGAGACGTTGAATCGATGTAAAAAGTGTCTGATTTGCAGTCTGGCTAGCGGTTGATTACAGAAAAGTGAGATAATGGTGTCACATGGTATTGCTTCGATAGGAGCTCGTTCCAACTTGTCACAATCAATGTGCAAGGCCTCGCGTCGGGCTGCTTTGTATCTTGATCGAACGTGCTGTTTTGATTGTGGTGTTCACTGGGCGATGTGTTATTATCGGTTATTGACCTGTAGTAACCTTTGATTGCGAAATTTTATTATGTAATGTATTTCTAGAACATTCTGTAACCTGCAAGCCTGGAATAATCTGTTGCTTTTCACAATTGCCAAATGTCGTTTGTCATGACGTCATAAGGATGTTTACCAGTAGATCTTTGATTACGAAATCTTTATTAGGTAGCGTATTTCTAGAACCTTCTACCCTATGTGACAATCTGGAAGCTTCTTTGACTCGCTTGTTTACGTTTAGTGCAGTACTTCTCGAACTTTTTCCAATCGCGTACCGCTCATTTGTTTTTTAATACACTGCGTACCACCTGGCTGATATTTATTAGTTACCGTATTACTATACCAATATACATGACACCAATGAATAGCAAGACAATACAATTTAATGCGATAGATGCAACTGTTTCCTCTGCACAAGCATGTCTATCCGGGATACAACCTTACTCACAGCACATCGGAAATCATGTCCAGGCGCAGTTAGACGATTTCGGCTCTTTGACTTAATAGCCATCAAGGCGGAGAACCCTTGCTCACACTCCCATGTAGAACGGAAAACGAGCAACTGAGGAACAGCATTTCGGGTCAATGTTGGGTAAGTGGAACCCATGATTAGCCAGAAATCTATAGGAGAACATTCCTTCTGCTTTGCTTTTGCTGTCTCGTCAACTTGAATATCAATTATCTCTTCTTGTTCTCCCGTTCCTACGGGTAGAAGAGCTGGATCGATGCAGAATGGATTGACAGCGTAGGTGCAACTTACTAAATCCGGGAAATAATGCATTAATTCCATTCTGAGCAGCTTTAGGTGATCACCAATTTCTTGAGATAATTTATGACTGGGGTCCACTGGAAGAGTGGTAAGGAGTTTGAACATTCCGTAGGCTACTGTTTGCTCTCCCCTTTTTTAGTCCAGATATCTAGTTTGCGAATGAATGCTTCCAGCTTTGTAATAAAAACAGTGATATTGTTGTTCGATCCTTGGAAAGAAAGATTCACAAAGGAGCCTGGAAAATATCCGACAAGTAGGCCAGCCGTGAGATAAACTCAACGTTCTCCAAATCATCTTGATAAACTCAACGTTCTCCAACGTTCTCCAAATCAGCAAAGTGTGGCAAATTGTATAGAGTAGACTAAATACAACAAAAAACCGCCGAACTCTTTGCGTACCAATTAAAAAGCTCTCGCGTACCACTAGTGGTACGCGTACCACAGTTTGAGAACCACTGGTTTAGTGCAACTTGACAGAACAATGAGTCCTAATGATGTAACATTACGTAACCTTCTCAAAGTTACTAGACCGAACAACCTTTTATAAATAGTGGTGTAATTTGCGTAATCATTATTATTATTATGAGTTTATTATGAGAGATGATCATTATTATAGTAGTGGTAGTTGGCAATAGACGCAAAGATTATTGTTGATCGAGAGTTAAAGTTATTGAATACGAGTAAAGCAAAGTTGATGCTAATATAATTTCTGATTGAAATCAGAATCATATTAGAAGCTGTGAGTGGATTATGTTAAACTCGATTAATAGTTGTAAGCGTTGGAATCTATTGCTGTTCACTGTTACTATTACTTTGAAAGTTGCTGGAAGTGCTGAATCATTCGTTAAAGTCCTTCAAGAATTTTCATTATCATTTCACTAGTAAAACTATTCGACTTTTAATTGACTGCTTTTCGGTAATATCCCATTAAACTACGTCATTAATCCTTTCCAAGTCTCTTTTCTGGTAAGAGATAGAAAGACATCGTGACACAACTTAGGCCTTCATGCACTCCAAAAACAAAAAGGGTCCAGAACTCCTGAATGGTAAACTATGTCACGATGCATTACAAAAGTGATATGTTTCCATACTTACCAACAATGATCACTTTGAATGAAATCATTTTGCAAACAGTTTTGATAAAGTGTAGTGATCATAATCGTTTAGTCAAATCGTATTGGTAGGTTATAAAGAAAGTCGTTTGTACATTGCCAAATGGAACTCCCGTTTTGAGTGACAAACTCAAAGTTGTGGCATAACGATACCAAAAATAAATACATTTAGCAAGATATGAAATCTGGCAAAAAAATTTTTTTTAGGTTGATTGCTATTGTCATACAAAAAAAAAGACTAATGTCTTGACTTTTTCCTTCCACAAAATTGAAGGTTATTGATATTTAAAAATCCACGTTTGTGTGTAAACGAGTGAAATGGCTTTTTTCATGTTGTCAACTAGATTTGTAAGATCACGTTTTCTACATTATTTTCTTATTTGTTGGACGTGCATTTTGTGTCAAGCTATTTCTTGGGAATTAAAAGATTTCTTTCCCTTCAAATTTTGATGTAGCATTTTAGATGTAGTTTACGGTTGACAGCATTACTGCAAAAACCATCTTTTGTAATTGATTCACACCCAAAAACAAAAGCGCATGAACTACTGCTGGCTGATAGACCACGTCACAATACATCATCATGATGTTTTTCTGAACTAAAGACCCAGAAAACCAATTTTGTTGTATATTAGTTCTGACATCTGCAGACGTTGAACCAATGACAAAAAGTGATTTGCTGGTTAGAAACAACGTGATTGCTGTTCCCAATGTACAAACATTTTGATAAAAGTAATCAAGTTTTGGCCACATCTTTCTGGTCCACTCAGGCTACTCTGGTCAATCGACTCACATTGCAAATAACTTATCGACATTATTGGGTAGGCTCACACTGAAGTTGGTTTGTGTAAAGTCTTGCTTGTGAAAAAGTCCAAGTAAAAACACAAAAATGAAGTAAGTTATATTTGCAAAGTATTCTTGAATGAACCATAGTTTTAAAAAAAATATAGTTTTAACAGGTTTCATCTGGTAGAAACTGCAATTGATATCATGGCGAAGGATCAAATAGCTGTGAAAATCACTTCGAGCAATTCTTTGTTATGATTTTCATTTTTCATTATGCAAACCAAGGTGAACCTCAATATACACATTTTTATGCCAAACGACAAACATCCTTTTTTCTTTTTTTTTAATTAGTTTTATGAGACAAGGAAAACGATCCCTATAAAAATAATTCAATTCAACATATTTCCCTTATTTTGTCAGATATGTATTTTGTGCAACAATGCTTTAGAAAAATTGCTGAGTATGGTATAGCGTTTGAAGTGCAGTCAGAGAATGCAACTTAGCGGTTGATAGCGTTATTACAAAAGCCAATCTTTTGTCACGGAAATGTATTCGAAAACAAAAAGGCACAAAAGCGCTGACTGATAGATTACGTTACGATACGTTACAAAAACGAGGCATTGATCTCAGATTCTTTCAACCCAACAAACAACTTTGCTCTAAATAAACATAAA
The DNA here is from genome assembly GCF_918807975.1 of Aplidium turbinatum. Classification (NCBI taxonomy): domain Eukaryota; kingdom Metazoa; phylum Chordata; class Ascidiacea; order Aplousobranchia; family Polyclinidae; genus Aplidium; species Aplidium turbinatum. Next base: position 36,777,241 of record NC_137472.1, on the reverse strand, counting down.
CGTCCAAATTTATTGAGAAAAATATATAGGCCAACACCGTTTTGAGGTAAGCTTTTGTGAAAATAAGCTTTTGAAGACCAACATTTGAAAATAAAAGTTTGAAATTATTGAGTTGGTCCTAATAGTGTATCTGCTGAGATATATCAAACCTTTTGAATCCTTGTGGAGAAAAAATGATTTTGTGATCTCTCAAGCAACTGCAAAATTACCATTTAGGTCAAGATTCTGTGCTGACAATACAGTAGGCCTATGTGTAATGTTTGTCAAGCACAACAATTTAGCTGCGTGCGTTTTTCCATAAAAGCAGAGCAGTTTAGATAGCCGATGTCAAGTTCTTTACAGTATCCCTCAATCTCTTGTTTATATAAAACATTTTAACAACATCCATAAATATTTAACATAAGTGTACCGGCACATGCAGAAGTTTATTGGCGAGTCAAGAACTCACTGCTTCTTGTTATAAGTTGGGAACAAATTGTATTGCATTGGCCACAGAAAACAATGTAAAATGACATCTTTTTCAGCACGGCTTATCGTATGCTCTCTGATAATATAAAAAAAACTCAGATGTAATTAAAAGATTAACCAAAGCAACTCAAAACTCTAGTTTGCAAACAAAAGGCGGAATTATTAAGGTTGAATGCTTTACAACAAAGCCAACTCATGCGATAGCTGCGTCGGAGTTCCACACAAGGCAGCGCTCAGTATTCCTATTAATCCGTATAATTTGAAAACAAAAGGACTAACTAGTAGCAGGCTAAAATACCAGAGTATGTTATGAAAATCATGTCATATCTCTAAAACTATATAGACAATAACGTCGTTTAAATCGGAATAAATTCTTGAATGATTTTTAGGAAAAGTCAAAAAATTTCAAAGATGTGGATTGCGTAGTTCTTTAGTAATATTGCTTTGAAAAGTATCAAATCTCCCCCGACCCCCCGTCACTGGACAAACGATTAAATGTTGGTTGTGCTTTATTTGTGTATTACCGTGATTCTCAAACTGTACGTCGCAACGCACTGGTGCGTTGTTTGAAATTTCAAAAGAGGTCGCACAAAGGTTTGTTTTCCTGACTGCAAAAATTATATGAATGAGTTAAGTCTTTTAATTAGGCTATGTTGGCTATGTTCAACTTAATTCTTTTAAGACAGCGGATTGTTGATCAAGGCTTTAAGTATTGATTACATGTGAAAAAAGAGAGATAGGGAAAACCTGGAAATGTGGCGGATTTAGGGCAAAATTTTAGGGGGCGCCAAAAAAGTATGGAACAACCTCGCCGCAAATGGCTCGGGAAAATTTTTTGCGTTTTTATCAATGAAATTTCCTATCTAAGTCAGATAGGCTACCAGTCATTCCCACATCACAAATCAACACCACAAGTGACAATCATTTGTAAAGTTGAGGCAACGCCATAATGCCGCTCGTGGCAATTAAAAGCAATAACGAACGTAAAATTATAATTTAGGTATTTTCCACTACAACTTTAGGCTATGCAACAGCGATTGCTCCAAGTGAACGAAAAGGGGTAACTACCAAAATCCATTTCAATAAATCACCAACCTAGAGTGCCTGAAGCTCACTGGTGCATAGCCCAAAAAATGCATTATAAAAAACATTCAAACGGTGAGGCCTAGGTGTACTGTACTTAGTACAAGTGAGTGGTACTCAGTTAAGATATTGCAAATAAAAAAAAATAATTCAAATATGAACAAAGCGCTCGCAGCAATAAGAGTCTACTATTTCTATTTTGTAGAATAAACGAAATCGGGCCTATGTCCTATCAGCAAAACAAAATATTGTGAACTGACAATGATGCAATTGAGCAAAAGAACAATACGATTAAACTACTCATGCTGATAATGTTGCAAAAACGTCTCAATAAGTAATTGTAATTTGTAACAACAATAAATGGAATTTTAGGGGGCGCCGCGGCGCCCCGGCGTCATGGGTAAATCCGCCCCTGCCTGGGATAGCTCGGACGATTTTTTGAAAACAGCCCATATTTTTTTTAAATTACACAGCAAGTTCGTAAATGTTATTTTGTTGTAAACCGTAAAGCTTTGCCGAAAAAGGGTAGGAGTATCGTTTGTTTCAGCAAACCGAAAATGTTTATAAAGAGCATAATTTATACGGTCCTCAAATGTCTGAAGTCACCCCGGTACCGGGGTAATTTCGGACATGCCTGGGATCATCTCGGACAGCATTTTTATGCGGACGTTTTGACTTGATTTGACAGTTATTACATAATATTTGTTTTTCTTTTATATGTCCGAACCATTATGTCTTTAAAATCCAATAAATTATACAAAAGATCTGAAAATAAGATTTTGTTTAAGTTTGATTTTTTCCACGGGGATATTTCGGCCATTGTGTCCGAAGTATCCCCGACCACGTGACTACAGATAAATGAAGAAAATATGGCTACCTGATTAACTGCTGGTCAAAATCATCACTTGCTTATCTGAGTATTGTTTTCTAACTACAACCTCAATCAATAAAAAAATTGTTTTGGTTAACTGGAACGGAATTATGGCCTTACACGTACAATTTTGAAATCTCGATATCACTGATAAAGTTACTTTTTCGACCTCAACTTTCTAAGAAAACCAGACATACTTGCAAACTATATCCTGATTTGTAATGGAGCCACAAAGCTTTGGTAAACGTGATTTAACAATACTCTACTGTGACGTCAAATGCCTTATCCGAGGTATCCCCGCATTCGAACTATCCCCGGTCTCCCTTAGTCCTTTTAACGGACTCAAACATTCTATCAATTTTTGATCAAATTTATAGAAAACATTAACATAACTTCGTCAATGTCATCAATCGTCATAAGTGCGTCGCGAGTTCAGCAAATTCTTCTAAGTGCGTCACTTTGAAACTTATGAAACATTTGATTCCATTAGGAGACGTGACATACCAAAATTTCAAGTAAACATCTTTTAGAGGTCCGCGACCGCTTCAAAAGCACCAAAAGGGGCCCGACAAGACAAAAAAGGTTGAGAATCACTGCCTTAGGTTATTGGTAGTAATCATGCTGTTTACAAATCAAAATGTAATATTGGGCAAAGGTGTGATATGTAAAAAGCTACAGCAAATTGAAAAACAAAGTTTTTCAAAACATATCAAATGCTGAAAATAATTAAAAAACGCCAAACATATGTCAAAATGCCAAACTCAAAATTGCCTGCCAAACGCATTAAAAAAATGTAAAACTGCCAATATGGCAATCCTTTTTGAGCATCATCTTCCACGGCAGCGTTTGGCTTCCAGTCCAGATGCTATAACAGCGGCGTCCACGTGGTACCAAAGGTTTTCTCATCAGTTGAGAATTTGCTAGTGCAAGTATGAAGTTGCTGATTTTCTTCGAATATGTGGTATTCACAGAAGGATGCATTGAAGTTACAATAGTTCACAGAGGTTGACAGGAAGAGGACATTTCAATTCAGTTTAGTAGGCCGTAACCCTATGGAAGGCCGTAGTCATTTTTCTCCAGAGCAACTTTTCTCACCCCATCGAGTCCACCTCTCCATCCTCCATCCTCTTCTTTTTCCAGGTTTACATTTTCCACACACCTCTCCTGCGATAGTAGCCGAAACCAAACTATCTTCCTTTCTTTTCCAATGACCATATTAGCAAAGCTTCTTCTCTATGACGTTTGTCAGCACACTTTCATTTTCCCGGATTCCAATTATGTTTCTTACCCATTTATTTGTGCGTCTGTCAGTCCAACTCACCCTCAACCAGGCCCGGATTTAGGGGGGGGGCAGAGGGGGTAGTTGCCCCGGGCCCCCCGACTTTTGAAGGGCCCCCCTATGTGGAAAAAATGTGATTTTGTGTTATTTTTTCCTTTTGGCCTTTAAAGTTTCTGCAAAATGCTGTGCAGTACTGGGCTGATGCTACTGAAGACGTAGAGGTGGTTTTTCGCGCCGTAGGCTTGAAAAAATTTTTTGCACGGGGCCCCCCGATCTAAAAGTGCCCCGGGCCCCCCATCAGCTAAATCCGGCCCTGCCCTCAACACTCTTTTCCATAATCACATTTCAAAAGCATTGATTATATTTTTCTTCAATTTTCTCAATGTCCACGTTTCGCATACGTAGAGCGTAACACTCCACACTGAAGCTTTCCTTGCGTTGTGTGATTGATGACATCCCAAACAATTGATAACCTTTTATTTTGAATAATTCCCGTTTGATCATAAGCAACATGTGACTAGTAAGCTCAACCACATCAACGATTCTTGGTTTCGATTCTAAAGCAACTAGATCAGTGCTCTTCTACCTTTCCTTTATCTTCCGGAATCGATGCCGCTATGCCACGTTCTCTTGTGATTGACGTAACAACCAACCGGTTTTATTAATGATTTACAAACCTGAAATAAGTCGGAAAACTGGAAAATTTCAAATGCGTTGTCAGGAATATTTTCGAGTAGAGCGTTGATGGCCAAAACCTCATCAAACAACTCATCTGTCATCGCTACCTGAAGATCAATCTGTTCTGCCACTTCTTTTACTTTTTTATACTTTTCGATTTCTGAGGAATGTCTACCCCCACGGTAGCTGGGTGCTTCTAACTGTCACCGTTGCATGCGTAATTACCACCGGTATAGCCGTAACTACCGCTGGTGCAGCCGTAAATACCACCGCTGCAGCCGTAACTATCACCAGTGCAGTCATAATCATCACCAATGTAGCCATAACTACCGCCAGTACAACCGTAACTACCGACGGTGAAGTCATAACTACCCCAGGTGCAGCCAGTGCAATGCACCGGGGACCCAGAACGGTAGGGCCCCTCATTGACCAAATGTAACATTTCGAAGTAAACACGTTGCTCTCTCATGCTACTGGTTAACAATTAAAATTTACCTACAGCTGATGTGTATGAAGTGTGAGATTAAACGTTCCTTGTTTCTGGATGTGTGGCATGTTTGGAAGTGTAAAGGGAATTAAGGGGCAACATTTATTGCCACTAGCAGTGAAAAGGCATCTTGCTTATTTCAAGCAACCTACACATATCTTTTGAAATTTCTCAATGGATCTATTAGAGCTTCAGTTACCAAAGGGTAATTAACAGCCGTAGGTTCGACTACGTCATACCTTATCCGTCACAACGAATAACAAATCCGTTTTTGCCCCAAAATATTGGAAACAACTATTTTCAAACAAAAGTGTTACAACGCCAGCAGAAAGACCAAGTAGGCTATAAGCTGTAGGCCATGCAAGCAGTTGCAACCAAATTCAAAAAATACCTCCATGGTAATAAATGCAAAAACTCAAAAACTCTGCAGAACTCAAAAGCTTACCAAAGCATCGGGAAGCAAATTTGGATTCGGACCGAAGTTAACCGGCAAACTGTTCATGTGCCAGTGTGACACCAGCTCAACATGTTCCATGGTTGGGTTAGATGGATATCGTGAGTTAGGTTCTTCCACAAGCTATCCATCAGACACTACATGCTTATGATGGCAAACCTGTGCATGTTAAAGGTCAAGGCATTGTAGATGTCAAGATAGTTCAGTTCAGTTTCAGTTGTTTTTATTTCTGACCATCATATCAAAACAATACACGTCAACATAGCAAAGGTCGAGAAAAAGGTAGAAGCGACAAAACGCGAACGTTAAAAACGTGCTTGTGACCGAAGTAAGTTATTGAGTTGAAAAAAAAATTTGGCACGGTCGCAACACCTTAGGTTGTCAACTAAACTCAAGGATGAAGTTGATCGTACTAAATGAAAACAAAGGCACAAATCTGTGTGAACTAGACTGGAGTGACAGTTTTGGTTTGACCAGTCAGGGCATTTCGGTGCTAGATCAAGTTTCAGATAGAAAAAAACATCTCTTATCATCATAAAAAATGTTTGGGGGCCCGTTTTACGCATTGTTTTCCGGCCAGCCTTGATTTCTCTCGGAGGCCCTGCCTGTAGCCGCCCAAAATTTGATTTAAAAAAAGAACGGCTTAATTTCGCTATAACACGCTGGTGTTTGCATAGAAATAAAACAAAAACAACTTTGAAAGTAGGTTTTGATTCAAGTAAGTAATTACTTAATTTCTTACTCGAAAATCTTTACTTGTTACTTAATATGGTAATTCTCAATTATTTGAAGTTTTGAAGTAGGCTTTCAGTAAATAACAAAGCTGATGATTAAAAGCAAATGATTATAAGCTTCCCTTTGCACTTTTGTCACTTTTGTACAGTTCTTGCCTTCAGGGTTGGCTCAAGGAAATTAAGCCAGCAATTGAGCATACCTTGGAGAAGTTGACATGGATTCGAAGGGTTTGAATGAACAAATGGTCAGAGTTTCTCGTGATTTGGAAGAGAGCCTTGGCATCATTGAGATAAGAGCAACACTCAACAGCCTTTTGCCAGAGATATGTTGCAAACTTGGAAAGTGAGAAGGTGTTTGAATACATCCTACAAAAAAAGAAAAAGGACCCATATCAATAGAATTGCAGGGTCCAGATCATTATGGTCAGATGGTGGATTCTTCTTCCTTGAATTATCCTAAAAATGATCAGATAAAGGTTGCTGAAGATAGTATGTGTAGCGCCAGAGAGCTCTCTCCGACGTCACGTCGGAATTCTAGAATCCAAATGGTTTGTACGAATACCTCGGGCCTTTTAGTGAAATCACGCGTCTCGCTTAGAAATTTAGGTAATTAGATTTTAGATTTGTAAGAACTGAATTTCTGTAAGAATGCCTAATCGCATTCTGGCTAGTGCGTCATGCACACGTAGATTTACCGCTGTTACATTGTGTGGTTGTGTTTAGCGCTTGCAATGATTGCAGTGGCGTTCTTCCAATCAAGACTAGAAACCTTTTTAAGTAACTACAACCATGGTTCCTCACACATTTTCTGACTTCACCAGCTCAGTGGCCGAGTGGTTTCGCCTTCGGCTCTGGTGCTGGTAGATCTGAGATCGATTCCAGGTCGGGTCAAACCGAAGACTTTAAAAACGGTACCGATTGTGTTCTATCCTGCATAGCGCAGTGAGAATGAGTCGGGTGATAATGTGATAACATCGTAAACCTGATATAAATTAAAAATGAGCCCTGTCGCTAAAAGACCTTAGCTGTTGTAGAGCGACAATAAATAAAACCATAACATTATTATTATTATTATTATTATTATTTTCTGAGTTAGTATTAAACACATTTTTTACTCAGTCTAAGACTTATTCTTTTCTGTTCTAATTGAATAAGTCAAGTTGGCAATGTAGAACGACAGAGCATTGTGTTAATTTCTGGTGGTGAGACTGTCAGTCGTTCTGGTGTTTTTCATTTTGGTGCTTTTGTTGCCTGGATTCTGTTGTTCAGCGTCAAGCTCGTTATGTTGGAATGAAGCAATAAACGAATCAATAGCGAAGACCATCGTGTTCCTATCATTTCTCGCTTAAATTATGCCTAGAAGTGTTGTCATTCCACCGATGACTGTGTATGAGCGGGCATGCTAATAAGCAAAAGTATTCATGCCCCTAAAGTATGCATCAGGCTTTTTTTAAATGGAACATTGGAGCTAATGAAAGTGACCACGATGAACACTCCGAGTAAAAAATCCAAAGCAGAAATATTGAATGAAGTTCTGTCTGCAGACTACAAAGTGTCTTTCCATCCAGTCTAAGAAAATATATTGGCTTTCATAAAAAAGAAGATTGGTTTTTATGAAAACCTTGAAAAGTGTCCCAAAGAGCTTGAAAATCTTGCCTTGCCTCTCTCCCACCATCTTCAATTCAAACTGAAAGATGCTTCAGTTTAGCTGGACTATTTGTTTCTAAACTCTAGTCTTCTCTTAATGATAGTATGTTTGATTCTTTGTGTTTTCTGAGAAGTCATTTCAAGAGCCAGTGAGAGAGGTACAACTGTAATCTAACTGGATAGATTAACTATAATGACTATATTTCCATTCATTAGCCTAGTGCTACTTTAACTAATTAATTTTGTTAAAACGTTATTATTACCAAGTAGGCCTAAACACGATATTGCAACCACCCAGCTTGAGAATAACATATCGTCAAAATATTTAACATATCGTCACAGTTACATTGTATACGTTCAGGTAAATTGCAGATTTTTCATTTATAAGTAACTTAAATATTTTTTAATCTTTACTTATTGCTTAAGTAAAAAAATATTTTACTTGAATCTTGCCATAGATGGAAGAACTATTGCTTTATCTCAAAAGTCGTGTTTTGGACTAGAATAGTTTTGCAACTCTGGTCTTCAATTTAAATGCAAGTCTGCGTTCCATACAACACAATATTTCAAAATTGTTTTTCTATTTTGTTTTGTTTCAAAACAAAGCTGTTTGTCTTGGTGATGTAGTTTAAAATGTTTACATCTTAAATGTCACAAACTTGCAAAAACCTGTGCAATTAGTAACTGCATGGAACAGATAAACTGGGTAAACTGGGCTGTGCTAGTGATTATAAAATAGAGCTATTGTCGGGGAGCTTGTGCAAGTGGTTAATAGGCTGCAGATTTTATGGATGGCTACTTATCTATTCATCGATAGCATAGTTGTAATGGATTGATCTGAATTCAAGTCTGATTTACTTCACTCACTACTGCTCTTACGTACTTGTACAAGTAAAAGAAATTATATTTTGTTAACAGCAATAACGAAAATCGTCATACATTGAGAAAATTTAGCTTTTTTTACTCAACTATCCAAGTTGTGCTTCCACTTCTGTCAATTGATAAATCCTCTTCAATTTCCTCTTTTGTCCTAAAAAATCCCTTTTTTCTCAGTCGGAAATCTTTCAAAATTTCCTTCATAGGCGAGGTTATTTTTGACGTTATTTAGGTTAAAAAAGGTGCTAATACAACTTTAAAGTTATTATAATCTCAGTTAAAGCTATTTTCATCTCGATTTTATTCAGTAGCACCGGTATGTCGAAGCAACGTTGTTTTATTAGAACAGTAGACTGCACAAAATCAATCCATACTTTACAATAACATGGTTTACTTCCTTTGTTCACTGTCCAGCCAAAAAACTGCTTGTCAGTTTACAGGGATGGTCAGTTTAGTCGGTTCTGGGACATTTAGGCCTACCACCTGGAGTCCTGGACATCATTTAACAATTACCACTCTCATCTTTCCTACCCGGACTCCTAACCTATAACTATCCCTAACTGCGAAAATGTACAGGTGGTCAATGTCCAGTTTCAACGAATTATCCATCCATTAACAAATTTATTTTTGTGTTTAGTTTAGTTTTCCTTGATACGCTAAGCTGCTAACTTAACACTATTGGCTAGGCTATCTCTTTTTTCTCCTTGTCAGTAGCCTAACGTCTTCACAATCATCTGAGACTGACGAAAAACTCCAGGATACTAGGCCTATTCATGATAATGACTCAGTCTGACTGTGTACACTATACATGCTGTATACAATACATACTACATAGCCTCTATTATTGACACCATCATCAGTTAGCATAGATAAAAACTAGCTTTTCTAAACTGGAAGGATATCACTAGCCTAAACTTATCATACCTAACTGTACGTCGAACCTCAGTGAACTTTGTCATTGCTACTCAACTTCAACCGTAAATCAACGGATTACCTAATTTTAACTCAAAGAATTGAGCTAACTCTCTCACTGCAGACTGCAATCACGTCCAATTTCCAAAATGGCGAGAAAAGAAATCAAGCGACAGAAAGGCGAACAGGAGAAAGAGAGTAAGAGGGGTTCCGAATGTCCAGTGACGACGGAAACCAGCTGATCATCGTTAAATTTTGAAGGGGAATATTAATAAAATTTTCTTTAAAATTGCTAAAAACAACAATTCCCTTTTTAAGACAAAATTTCCTTGTAAAATTGTTAAAAATCCTTAAAAAATCCTTCTCATCTTCATTTCCTTTTTTTATCCTTCGAAGCGTTAAAAAATCCCGATTTCGGGATAAAATCCTTCAAAGTGGAAGCACTGGCTATGTAGCCTATGTATTTTTTTTAAATATTTAATCGTATTTTTGCTTTTTTTACTTTTTTTCTAAATTTGTGCGGTCACTCTGAGCCGGTTTCCTGTAATTTTGCTTTGCTGAGTCTCTTACAGCATCACTTTTTTTTAAATGCTTTTGATGACTCACAAAGCGAAAGTTCAGGAAATTTGTCACCTTTTGGATTTTTTTTTCTTTATGTTAAAAGTTTAATCGCCCTTGCACTTGTAAGTGTTAATTGTAATTGTAGGACTATTTTCCCAAACAATAAAGTTTTTTTTTTTCTATTTCGCTTCTAGGTTTGGTGGCTGTGCAATTTTAAGATAGTGGTAACACTGTTTTATCGATGTATATTTTAAACTTTTGGGTTTTGCCATCTTTCCCTTTTGTTGGTGTCAAATTCGTATGTTTACTTTGCCGTTTTGTACGTGCTTGCGCCAGCAGCAAAAAATAAATTGAATTGAAAAATTGAATTGAAACACACAGTAGTAAACAAATCAAAGGCACCAAACAGTAACTAGCCAGCTACGTATAATCTCGCAAATCACTGAGATCGCTCTAGCATACCGTACGCTACTTGAACATTACGCATATTGGGGCCCTGCGGATGACACATAGAAAGACGCAGGTTAAAACAGATTTGCAGGATACATATCCACAATACAGTAGCCTACACTACAAATTTAAATGAAAGGCAATGGTGGTACAGATGCCTCCACGACACCCGCTAACAATAGACCAGAGGGGCCGGGTCCACAATGCAGTCAAGCATTCCCCACAGGCGCAACGCATGATATATCCCTCAGGACCAGATCCACTTTGATCTCACCCAATGCCTCATCCACCGCTGAGACTGCCACCCTGACGCGCCTGACAATCGGTTTTCCTTTCCTAATTTGGGGGATGATCTCATGGACTCTCCCCAAGCGATACCTCCCTCTCTTAGTTATATCTTCTGGAGAACCAATCACGACTAATTGCCCAGGCTTTAGGTTCTCCCCCAAATTGGCCCACTTATTTCTACCCTGCAGAGAAGGTAAATAAAAAGAGATAAATGTCTCCCAAAAACTGTGAGATAGAGCCAGGTTATACCTATAGTATATAAAATCACAAACAAATGTGAGCTGAGAGCCTGGGTCGTGTTGACAGTAAACCAGAGTGGTCTCTCCATTAGATGGGTTTATGACCCGCGCAGCCGTGACACGATTAAACACTGCCCTCTCATGAGCGATGCTTACACTACGATTAGTGACGGCAGGTGCCGTTCTAAGACCATTGCCCGATGTTCCTTGAGGATTCACATTGGCGTCGTGCAGTAGATAATAGTGCTTAAATTGGAAATGTTCGCCGCAGCGCCTACAATTACATGATTGGGTGCAGTTTTTTGCTTCGTGTCCTAGACGTAGGCAGTTTAGACAACGACCAGTCGTGGCGATGACATCCCGGCGTCGCGACGGCGTCAAGTTTAGGAACTCGGGACAATTGGGTAGTCTGTGACTCTCTTGCTTATTCCTACTCTCACAATAGATACAGAGTATGTCCTTCCTCGTACCCTCAAAAGAGCGGCTACCAAACGTTTCTTCTCGGCTCCCAGAACTAGAGCCAGACTCGCGATTGCTACCTTGGATGACATTTCTGACAGGCTGTGCTGAGGTTTGACGAATACGCATAATGTGGTTATCACTCGCCAACCGTTTTGTATCTTTTCTAACAACGACTTCCTCCACTAAGCGTATGGCGAAGTCCGTATAGCGACAAGTCTCTTTGCAATTTAAAAAATCCATTAGGCTTTAGAAGCTTAGTTCCTCGGTGCTACCATATTGCTCTTTCAGATAGTACAAAAAGTCTTTCTTCGCATATCCAGGTAATCTACCTGCCAAGTCTAGTACAAAACGTTCTTCTAGCTGATGACGCTGGATATACGCCCTAGCGAAGAGGGTACACTGAGCCAGCTCGTCTTTGAATTTCTTTATTGAGGATGATGACATCCTAGATAATTTATTGCTATGCCATATCCGCCGACTCTCCGGCTCCGCGAGAAATCCGCCTTTAACGCCAAAGCGCTGCGACAAGCGATCCAGCGACATATCGATCCTTTCCTTTTCGCTCCAACCAGAAGTATCCGATGCTAAGTTTGAATTGGTTTGCGCGGCGCTACGTACGCAGGTTGCCTGTAGCAAAGTCAGCCGATTTTCCTCAAATGGGCAACTCTCCATTAGTGATTCAATACGGTTTTTAAGAAATATAAATGGCATGTTGTTGCCGTCACAGTTGATCAATGCGGCCCTGTCATAGAAAGTGCGACAATTATGATTTTTATAGAACCAGTTTTGCTGATCCTCAGCACCTCTGTTTGCATCAAGCCCTGGCGGGGTTGTCATAATATGTCTAGTTTCACGGCCATCATCTTTAACTAGTGGTGAATTACATCTCTCACTTTTAAGATCTTTCCTTACAGTTAAGGGGCATGTTTGTGACGGTTTCACAATCTTCCCTCTATAAAAATCACGTTGATCATAATGAGGTTCTCTTTCAGCGGCCCCATGGGTCCCCCAGGGTAGTTTTGTCAAAGCATGATCTTTGGTCCACGTTCTATCCTTGTTTGCGAGGGCGTTCCCGGAAAATAGCTTTCTTAGGGGGGTTTCTCTGCCTGGCGGTTCCAATGAATTCTCCCGTTCAACCTTGCTCTGTTTAAGTTGGGCATCTATGCCAGCGTCCCCATGAGTGTCTTGGGATCTCCCAGGCGGATTGACAATGACAGCACCCCACCTCTGGACCTTTTCTATTGCGGTAGAAAATTGATCGGCGACTCCGAGACAACTGGCCGTAGGCCGTCGTGGCTCATGCTGCAACCCTTGGTCCGATCCACATTGTGAAAACAGCTCAAGTTTCTTTGCCTTGCTCTCAGTTCGGCTGCCTTGATCTACATATCAATTTCGGCTTCTTCAGCTTTGGCTTTGTTTACCTACTTCTGTCTTTCCCACTGCAATTTCTCCATTTCGAGCCTGATATTAATCACTTCTTCTTTGGAACGACTGGAACGACCACTGGAGATACTATAAGTGTTGTTTTGCTATTGACATGACCGTAACTGCTAGAGATTTGCTTTTGTTTCGCTAGAGATACGCTAGAGATTTGCTTTTGTTTCAAAGCCTGTCTTAATTCTTCAACTTCTTTTCTGACCTGTTCTCTAGCTTCAGATATCATAGTGCTTTCCTTCAGTTTATTCGGAAGTTCTAACAGTTCTCCAAAGTTGCCCTCTAACTCTGCCATACCAACCAAGGCCCGCTCTAACAACGCTTCATCCTGTACCATCCGGAGACCTCTCCTCACGTAGAAGAGTGAAAGAACGCAAATTCAACGTTGCTTAATTCAGCCAGCCAAATTACAAAACTTATCACAATTATAATCAAGAGGGAAATTGACCCGCCGGAACAGATAAATTAGTTAGATAGTTTAGTGATAGTAGTTTAGTATGATTATGGTAGTTAATGTACTTGAAAACTTTTAACAACAAAGGTTTAAAATCATTTTCTTACTTCAGACATTCAATTTTTGCAGTTGGACAATCAGGAGTATTTTTGCAGCGCATTTCATCAGTTTCATTAGAACAGTCGTTAGAGCCATCACATATTTGATAAACATCGATGCATTTATTTCCTAACGCGCATGGAACTTCGTTTTGAGAGCAATTGTTATCACGAAGCAAAGGATCGCAAATCTCACTGGTAAATTGTCTCTCGCATAAACATTCGTCCGATAAGTCTGCGCAATCAAACACAGTATCGCACACTTGTTGACGTTGTATAATTGTTCCATCAAGACAAGGCCAGCATTTGGAAATGTTTAAGATTGGCTTCCCATCTTCATTGAACGTATAACAATCGTCTTCATTGTTAAAACAGACTAAAAGTCTTTTATCAAATTTGCTTGACTTTGGCAGCATAGATTGTTGTGGAACAATGCATCGATACGGAACAGCTGTAGAGTTTTGAATTCGGAACCATCCGTCCACAGGAATACCATTGCACTTGAAACCAAATCCGATTTGTTTCTCATCTGATCCATGATAACAATAAGCATTCCCATCACATAAGAAAGTTAACGGTGCGCATCCGGCTTCAATATCGCAGCGTAAAAAGTTGCGCCTGGGTGGATCAGTGCAATTTTCTTCATCGAAGCAATTCTGGCAGGTTGTAAAACCATCACATCTCTGTTCTTCTGTAAAATGGTAATCGCGATAATGACATGAATTGTTGAACTGACTTCCATGGGAAGGATCGCATAAGAATTCATCACCCCCATCATCGCACTCGTAAGTTCCTGAACATCTTAAGCCGTTCGCAAAAACTTGTCCACTGTAACATCTATCTCCACCAGTGGTTACCATCAAATTAACAAACACCAAGCAACTAGTTAAAAACTCAAACATTATTATTCTAATCATAATCATCATAATAAATTATAAAATATTAAAAACTATTTCATTTGTTTTTACAGTACATTAAATTTTGACTCTATTAACATTTTTACGTAGAAATGTTGAGTAGGGTGGGCCGTTTTTGACTTTTTTTCGAAATTCAAAATCGGCTAGTCATAAAAAGTGGCACATGCATGAAAAAATTACGTTTGCAAAATTTCATCAGTTTGGAGGTGCACCTTCTGCCCCCGCAGGGGGGTCAAACTTTAAATTTTTTGAAAAAAAGGGGAAATTTCACTTTCCGTTTTAACATAAGTTTTTTTTATAATTTTTCTACTGGCTAGTTATAAATTGTAAGTGGGATCTACCCAGAACTTTCCTATGTAAAGGCATGTTCGAAGTTTAAGGTTTACTGCCCCCGCATCGACGACCAAAATGTTGAATTTTCACCAATTTGAAATGTTATTTTGTCATTGCTCAATAAACAAACTTGTCGCAACAGGGCGAGATGGTGTTAACGCTGTACGCTCATTTATGTTCTGTCCATTAACTTTGCAGGATGATACGAATGAGATACGAACATCAGTAGGCTACATATTTATGATAAAGAGTTATAAAAATAAATAAATAACCTTTTAAAGTCAAATTCTAGAGGTGGGCCTTAATTTCAGCAAAATTTGGACCAAATAAAAGATTCTGCAAAACAAAAATATTTAAAATCGGTTGTTGTAGCCTAAGTGTTCCAATTTTCTGCAATGTACTTGCCCGCAGGAAAATTGTGTCCCTGTTGCAGAACAACAGTTCCTTCTTGATCAAAGAACAACTCGCATAATAATGATTGATAAACATGATAAATCGGCCACAAAATCTAATTTTAAACGTTTTCCGAGAAGATCAGAACAATTCCGTTTTTTACGTGAAGAGCCAGGAGCAGGCACAAGTAGCGCTTTGGTTAAAACATCTTTAACTTCTTATTCAAGCTCAGAAACTTTGTCATCCAATGAAGAACGCTGCGAAGATTTTCATTATCAACCCAGTTTTGCCTTGGAAAACCCCAGAAAAAGCAAGGTTACTTTCAGTTTAGTAGTATTTGCTGAATCATGCGATCGTACTGATATTTCAGATAGGTCTGCAGCACTTATTGCTTCATCATTTCTACAAGATGCGGGAGTTGTAACGGATAGCGAATCTCAATCAGTCATAGATAAAAGCAAAGTGAGACGAGCGAGAAAAAAGATGAGGTTTAGGCCTACAACTCAAATGGAAAGTAGGCCTATCATGTGCATAAATTTGCAAAGCATATATTTTGATGGCCGAAAAGATTAAACCATCAAACAAAATGAAATTGCTGGGCGACTTCGAAAACATTTCGCAGTTGAAGAACACATTACTTTACTTGAAGAGCCAAGTTATCATTTCATTGGTCATTTTACTGCAGTCAACTGATCTAATGTGTCAATAGCTACCAGGATTCTTGAATATCTTGGATCCAATAAAATTAGCTACGATAATGTAATGACAATTGGATGCGATGAAACCGCAATGAACACAGGTCAAAAGGTGTCGTGATAAAGCTCCTGGAAGATCATTTCCAAAAGCCACTTCAATAGTTTATATGCCTACTCCATAGTAATGAATTGCCTCTTAGGCATCTTATAAAAGATATGGCAATACTAGCAGACCTGATAGCTTTACTGGGCCCATTATAAAGAAGCTAGCCACTGTCACACAACTAGATGTTGTAAAATATAAAGCATTTCCGGCACCAGAGATTGAAATTGATGAAAATGACCTCAGCACTGACCAAAAATATCTTCTGCACTTGCGCAGAGCAGTGAAAAGTGGAGATATATCAATTTATTTTGCATATAGGAGTCCAGGTATGATGAACCACTCAAGATGGTTAAACACAACCAATAGAATTCTTCGGTTGCATCTAACGCGTCAGTTGTATTGGTGGAACGTGTGGACTATATTATGAATGTTTATATTCCAGTATGGTTTGCCATTATAAAGGAAAGCAACTTCACTAATGGCCAAAAACATTTCTTCAAAATTTTACACTCTGCTCAGAAGCTATCGAATAAAGCTCGCAACATCCTCAACAAAGTAATATAGAGGAATGCGTTTTATGCCCATCTTGAAAACATTTTGATTGCAATTATATGTTATACCAAAGAGTACATGTAAGGGAAATAGGATGGAGAAGAATTTTCAATTCAAGAATATTATCATCTCACAGCACTCGTCAGCAGTGCCGGATTAAGGGTCTGCTGGCCTGTAGGCACATTTTATAAGTGGCCCAAAAATCAGGGT
This sequence comes from Aplidium turbinatum, assembly GCF_918807975.1. Classification (NCBI taxonomy): domain Eukaryota; kingdom Metazoa; phylum Chordata; class Ascidiacea; order Aplousobranchia; family Polyclinidae; genus Aplidium; species Aplidium turbinatum. The sequence goes on along the minus strand of NC_137472.1, from coordinate 36,760,560 downwards.
TGCAAATAAAAAATTAGAATTGTCATTGTTGCCAAATCATTGTCACAAAGATCGTGTTTGCAACTATAACACAGGATACCGTGCAAAAACTTGGTCATATGCCTAACTAAATAACACTTTTGCGATTGAAAACGTGTTAACTAGTTTTTGGAGGTCAATCTTACGGAGTAGATCGCTTGCAATACAGATATCGTTAGGATCTGCTATACAGTAAATACACCCGAGACTCAATCTTGCACTACCTACGTCCAAATACTCAATCTGACCTGATCATCATTCTGAATCTAATTAAAAGTTATTTCTAATTTTTTAACACAACGCCACGTTTGTTTCGTTGTGTCACCCAACAGAAATGCGAATTTTTAAAAACATCAAAAGGGAAGTGGCAACATTTCAATTCGTCTTTTTTTAACGATTTTTGCAACCTTTAATTCATCTGGCAAACACAGAGCTATCAAGATAAATACATATTACTTTAGAAAATAATTATTTTGAAAACATGACTAAATTTCTACTGATTTCAAAGTGGCCTGAATTTTTGACTGGCCTGTAGGCACGTGCCTACTTTGCCTAATGGTTAATCCGGCACTGCTCGTCAGCAAAAATTCACCCTGTCAATATTGCGGTTCAGTTCCGAACGTTACTTTGAGATGATAGACTGGCAAAACATTCCAGTTTCCCCAGCGATGCGTGGTGTTGACAGCAATGTGATAAAAGAGCACATCAAAACAAAGATGCCTTCACAACAGTTGTTTTCTACGTTTTCTCTGCCACACACAACAGATGCTCATCACATGTGGTGGACAGCGTTGAAAGAGATGGGTAGCCTACATTTAAAGCAATATTACAATCAAGGAAAAAAAATTCCTAGGTTCCAGTCAAAACAAGATTTTATGATTCATTAGACTTCAGCCAAAACTAAATTTGAGCAATAATCTGGGGAACTGGCTAAAAACCTTGTTGTTTGTTGTATTTTTGACACAATTTCGTTTTTTTTTTTTGTTAACACAAGTTCTTTTTTATCGTTACATTGTTGTCAAATAAAGTTTACTCTTGTATGTGGTTCTGTAGTAGCCTATCAAGTGAACGTTTAATGGTTTGTAAATGACAAATTTGTGTAAACAAAATCATGATAACAATTCACGTGGAACTGTACAGTACATTCCATTTACGGAACCTGCAGACAGTGATGGGCATTATCGCCGATAATTTATTGGCGATAATTATCGGCGATAAATTTTTATCGCTTATCGCTATCGCTCAATTATTTTTTCAGTTATCGTTTATCGTTATCGCCAAAGGCAATATTTGATTATCGCCGATAATTAATCGCCGATAAATTTTATTTCGGATTAACGCACAAGTGGAAATGAAACTAAAATTAAAACCAGTTCTTCTTCAGTGCCTGAAGTGTATGTGCACAGGTCGTTGTCAAGGGAGGGGGCACGCCCCCTGCAGCGACGGCCCTGACAACACAATAATTTTTAGAGTTGCAAATTGCAATGCAATGAAATGCATGCAACAAGTCTCTTGTTGTTTTGCTGCAATCGGCAATCGCGAGTGAATTTTACAATTAAAATGTAAGCGCACGGGCGGCACAGATTCCTTTGAAGCGAAGCGAAAGAAATTGGCAAGTGGTTTGTGAAAGTGTCGCAATGCGAGGCCGCTTTTACATCGGAAACATGGTCTTTCGCGCCACCTCACGATCAACTATTTTATTCTTGTGTTTTCTTTTTTCGTTGGAAGTGTTAGTTTTTAGTAATTGTCGTAAAAAAATAAAATCCCTCTCGTCAAAACATGAAACTTACTGTTTTAAGCGCATTAAATCTTTAGATTAGATTAACTAAAATTGCAAGAACTTGCCTTGAGACTTGCGATTACGTCACAAACTCAGTTTAAAAAACAAAATTCACACACAATAACAACACAAGATCGGTTATAGACTATAAGATCGATTTTTTTCTAGCTTGGCGATATAACTTTAATCCAAAAATAATAACCAAATTCGTAAGTGCCATTTAACTTATAAAGTTAACCCATTTGTGCCGAAAGTGAAAGTACTTAAAAATGTTTTCGGAAAATTTAAATATCGCATAATTATGACCTAAAGAACATATCACAATTATTTTTTTCCTAATTGTGTTTGTACTTTTTGATAAAAAAAACGTCCTATATATAAGACGCTAGGCAAATCCGTTAACAAATTTCACAAGTTTCTTGTGCGTAATGCTTAAGCGTTATTACATTTTACTTATCGCTCAAAGCATAGTTAATATTATTAACTATGCTCAAAGTGATAAATGGGAGATGTCTTGTTCATGTCTTGTCATGTCATTATTGTCATCAAGCATTTTATTAAAATGAAAGTTCAAAAAATATGAAGATGAAAATTAGCAAAGTAACACAATATCCCTGAAACAAGTCATTGCGGAATATGATATTGCTTGAAGCATTTGACATGCAGACCGACATCACATTTTTGCATCTTGTACTAGTTTTTGCATGACAATAGGCGCATCGAGTTGCGTGGTAAAATTATGCTAAATACAGTATAACCTTTCTCATTTACCTATGCGACCTAGCCTACCTCAATCAAATATTTTTATTCCCACTAATACAGTGCCTATATTGTAATTCTTATCTCAACAACTCAGCGTTCTGCCATTGCTTTAATGAAGGTGTTCACAAAAAAGCAAAAAAAATTATCTGAAATTATCAGTAAATTACGATAATTATGTTATTGTTGTTAAACAAACACGACTAATTTGACAAGCTTGATGGATTTCACAGTATGCACGTTTTTACTACCAATAACGTTTAAGATTACTGATAAATTTTCGAGCATTTTGCGTTTTTTGGAATTTTTTCAATTATTGCTAACTTTGCTGTAAACAGCCCTTTAAGCAGAAAGCAAAATACAAAGCTTGGAATTTTTTATGGTATTTTCATTTGATTTAATTATTTTTCCTACTGCACGTAAGCGGCAGTGTAACTCAATTGATAAAAGCATCCAACTGGTATCTGAAGGTATAATTAAATCAAATATAGTTATTACTATCTGAAGCCTTTACAAATTGTTTCACCAAACGGATCATCAGAAGGTCTTATTCAAATAGAATGAAGGTATAATTATTCAAATAGAATAAAGGTATAATTATAAGCACAGCGGTTACCTCAGTGGTTTGATTCTGGATCAAGAGGTTGAAGATTCGATACCTACTGCCGCTGTTGCGATTCTATTCATGCATAACTTACAAAAAGTTTTGTCCCTTTACAGTATATTATGTTCGATTTTTCGTCATGTTGATGAAAACAGTTCGTGCTGCATGGGATGGGGCAGCGCTAATCAAGAAAAAAAATTATCGTTATCGGACATTATCGGCGATAATTTATCGCTTATCGTTATCGCTTAACTTTTTTTTGATTTATCGTTTATCGTTATCGCTTTAGGCATTTTTCGTTTATCGATTATCGTTATCGCTTAACTGAAAAATGAGTTATCGCGCCCAACACTGCCTGCAGATCATATTGCTTGTATTCCGAAGTAAATTATAGGTTGCGTTTTATAGCTGCAACTGATCAAACGTAGGCTACTATTGCTTTTAATTTAAGCAAGACTGCGTCTTATAGTTTGTCAGTTCGTATCATCCGACAAAGTTAGTGGACAGAACATAAATGAGCGTAAAGCGTTAACACCATCTCGCCCTTTTGCGACAAGTTTGTTTATTGAGCAATGACAAAATAGCATTTCAAATTGGTGAAAATTCAGCATTTTGGTCGTCGATGCGGGGGCAGTAAACCTTAAGCTTCGAACATGCCTTTACATAGGAAAGTTTTGGGTAGATCCCACTTACAATTTATAACTAGCCAGTAGAAAAATTATAAAAAAAATTATGTTAAAACGGAAAGTGAAATTTCCCCCTTTTTTTCAAAAAATTTAAAGTTTGACCCCCTGCGGGGGCAGAAGATGCACCTCCAAACTGATGAAATTTTGCACACGTAATTTTTTCATGCATGTGCCACTTTTTATGACTAGCCGTTTTTGAATTTCGAAAAAACGTCAAAAACGGCCCACCTTAATGTTGAGTTTTACAGATTTATCAGAGGAACTGCACAAAAGTATGTAAAAGTAACGTCGTCTATGTTTATATTGAAGAATTTTGTTTTGACTCACATTAATTTTGGTTTTACTTTTACTCTAATTTTTGTACATAAATTGAAATTATAATTTTCAGAATGATTGAAACAAAGATTTTGGTTTGAATGCTACAAATAGAGCAATTTCCACAAGTTTAGAGAAGTTATTAATATTTCTTTGTGAACAGTTCATTAAAATCGCGATTATTTAGCGAAGAAACCTCGACTACGAAATCATTCATGCAACACAATAACGAATTGTGACGTCACTTTTATAAGACTCGTTCAAACTGTCATATTTGCAGTTCAATGGCGCATTTTGGATGTGATGATCATTGTGTAAATTTTAAATTGAAACACTGTATTAAAAACTGTACGCAACAAAATATTCACAAAGTTTATAAATCACACACTATAAATGAAAGGGAGAAATTAATTTTAATTTACATTTTTTCCTTGATTTTAAGGTAGGCCTACAATAAGATATCCTAGGACTTCTTGTAGGCTGTAATATTTTTAAAATCTCCACCCAACTTCTATGACAACAGAAATGTAACTTATCTTCCATGAATAAAGTTACTTTTGTATGCTTTAAGGCAGAGGTTCTCAACCTTTTGAAATTCAAGGACCCATTTAAAAAAGTGTGTCTCAGTCACGGACCACTACTCCCCTCCCCTTCCTCTTCCCTTTATAACGAACAAATGTCACTTATTGCTTGCTAAGTCGTAAACAGTAGTTGGTTTTAGAAAGAGTGCTACATTTAATGCGAACCTTGAGCTTGCACATTTGAGCATAGCATATCCAAACAAGGTGTAAGGGAGACCGGGGAGGGTTGTTACAGTTTTCAGTAAATCTAAGATTTCTCTTTCAATATTTGCACAAAGTTGCTGAAAATTTTATGTAATCTTGCCACATCGTCGTCGTCGTCGTGTGAGCTTCTGGGGCCGAGGGTCTATTCTTTTACTACCTCAGATTCACGATGTTCCCGGACTACACTGGAAGGCTACTAGAGAGCAGCCAGTCTTTGGTTTCATCATCTATGACACGCAGACCTTCCACTCCGTTAGGTGGCTTGAAAATGGAACAGTCATTAATGATGTGGTCTGCGGTCTGTTCCTCGGCACCACATTCACAAGAGGAGGAAGAGGCCATTCCCCATTGGTGCATAGTTGAGCGGAAAAGCCCGACGCCCGTACGGAGACGGTTGAGGCGCACCCATGCCTTTCTCTGTAGTGTTAGGCCAATTGGGCGTGTTTCGGCGTCGGGTATGAACGAATAGAGTCTGGTGGCGCTTGACCTCCATTCAGAACTCCATTTATTGTCCGCCCAAGTAGCCGCAGAAATGTCTTGTCCATCAGCTTCGTTGATAAGACGTTGAGCGGCTGGCACGAATAGATGTCTTGATTTTAGTCGACGGGGTGCTCCTTTGGGAGAGCAGAGATCTTGTGGTGGAGAAGGTGGTTAGGCTCCAGTGCCCGTCGACCGAGGGACAGAGTGGCTTCTTCGCGACGAATCTCAGCGGGTTGGATGCCAGCGAGAATGGGGAGATTGTCCAATGGTGTGGGACGCAGGCATCCGGTCACTGTGCGCAGGGCGCTGTTTATGGCAGTGTAGATGTTGTGGCAGTGAGCACTGCGGCACCAAACAGGTGCACAGTAGGCTACTCTGCTGAAGAGTGGACAAGGGCTAAGGTTGCTACACGCAAAGTGTCAGTCCTCGCCTCCCAGCTAGAGCCTGCCAGGCGCTTGAGTAGCGCAGCGCGAGATGTGAGTTTCTTGCGCAGTGACACCAAACAGTGGCGGTATGTAAGCGATCTGTCCAGTGTTACCCCAAGATATCTTGGTTCGGGGCAGAAGGACAGAGATTTTCCGTTGTTCGGGACGTGTAGCTCACGATCAGCTTCCCGATTGTGGAGGTGGAAAGCTGCTGCCACAGTTTTGGTTTCGCTGAGTTTCAGTCGCCAGTTCTGGAGATAGGCTGAGAGATTTATAGGCTGAGAGATAAAAATCTTGCCACATGACCAGTTGTTATAAATATAACTTCAAAATTTAAAAAAGTTATGTTTACAGGAAAATATTTGTATTAATATATCAATGAGTCAGTTGTAACAAGTCACCCCAGTATCAGGGTGACTTGTTACACAGTATGGGGTGAAATGTTACAATTGCAAATAGGCTGTTCTATTAACTGATTTTTCTTACTAAAATACTTAAAACTGATGGAATACGTTGACACAGCATTCTTGAATTTATTGAACATCTTAATTCAATAGAAAAAATCATGAACAAGCAAATAACATCATTATTGACAATGCATTGTCTCCAGGATTGCAAACACAATATTCTCCATCCAACCATTCATGGTATTTGGCCTCAATAAGGCACCCTTTATTAGTTTTTGGCATGTTTAGGCACAGATACAGCAACAACAGATATAAGTAGAACTTAAAAATGTAATCAACTATTCTAAATAATACAAAATTTGTTATCTGAGTACCAAATTAAGTACTTTTTCCAGTTGAGATGAGCAAGCATTACATTGTGTAAACACTCACCCCAATAGTAGTTGGCTGAATAAGATCAACATATGTCAAGCATGTGACATTCAGCTTTAAAATATTTATAATGAATCAAAGGTATTGCACTTCAAGTCTGATTTAACTTTGAAGCCAGTTAAATATCACTCATAGTTGTGTAGCAATAACATTTTCTTTGACAAAGCAAAAATTTACTTTTCATATCCTAAAACTGTTTTTCATCAATAATTTTCTTCTGCAGCCTTCAAAATGGCTGAAGCTTCGTTTGCACATGGAAACTAAAAACCTGAAAGAAAAAAACTTAATTCCAGCGGTTGATGTAAACTAATTTAAAAATTAAAAGGACTGTAACAACCCTCCCTTGTAACAACCTTCCCCGGTCTCCCCTAATACTTGAAAGACTCAATCGAAGTTCATCTTCGACTTCTAGTCTAGAACAATAGCCTACTTTGTTTTTATTATAACCAGTGCAGAAAATCCACATTCACAAAAGTGAGATGGCGCAAAAGGTAAAATTATTTTCAAAGCTTTCTGAGACAACTGTGGAAACTCGTGTGAAGCTTGTATCTAAAATTTTATCAAGCTTACTCTCAGATGGATGCAACATATATATTCAAAGTAGTGTCACTGGTCAGTTTACGGACTGGAGACCCATGAAAAACTCTGAACGTTCAAATCACCAAAGTAGAAGTTAAATTGATACTGCGGTGACTGAGTATGGTCAGAAATAAAACTTATCAACAGTTAATTGTTTATTGATTTCAGCATTTTCTGGTTTCTCAGTGAATTCGTACAACTGATCAAACATGTCAAATTTACCCTGCAATAATCTTGTCTTCCAAAGATAAAGTTTTTTCGTAAAATCAGACACTTTATCAATGAGGGTACTTAAATTTGTCTGCTTTCCTTGCAGCCAGGGCCGGATTTAGCTGATGGGCGACCGGGGCACTTTTAGATCGGGGGCCTCCCGTGCAAAAACCACCTCTACGTCTACAGTAGCATTAATCCACTTCTGCACAGCATTTAGGTGGGTTCTTCAAAAGTCGGGGAACCCGGGGCACTTGCACCCATTGCCCCCTCTAAATCCGGGCCTGCTTGCAGCGATGAATTAAGTTTATTCAGTTGTTCAAAAATGGCAGCCAAATAAGCCAGAACAGCAACCCGAAAGCTATCGTTGAAATGAGCAACAAGCTTGGATTTTTTATCCAAGAAACTCTCTCACAACATCACGTAACTCAAACAGAAATGTCGAATACGTCATCGTCGATTGCGAAATTTTTGTCATTTGGCGTTTCGCATCGTGGTCGGAGTTGATCTACGTGCCGTCGCCACACCGGACCTCAAGGTTGGACTCGCACGTTTACAGTTCGGGTTCCGTACTCTTTTACTACCGTGGCAGGAACCCACTTAGATTTCGAATTTCGCGTTCCATAAGTCAACGCATAGCAGGGTGTGCCCACTGCATACCGCTCATTGACGACGACGTCGCGTTGATCTCGTCGGTTGCTGTTCATTTGTTTGCCTTGTGCAGCATGAGCTGGTGAAGGCATCAAAGCATCGATCTTCGTACGAATAATTCTTCCAGTTAGAAGTTCAGACTGTGAATACCCTCCTGGTAAAGGAGTTCTTCTGTATTGAATGAAAAACTCTTGCAGGGCTTGCTGTGATGACAAGCTAGATTTCTTCAAGGCTTGTTTAAAAGATTGCACTAACCTTTCAGCTGCACCGTTCGTGGCTGAATGGTAGGGTGCACAAGTTAAATGCACGATTTATCGTTCTTTGCATCACTTTTTGAATTCATCGGACTTAAATGCTGTAGAATTGTCCGGCACAATGGTATGGGGATACCTGAAGTGTGCAAAGGCTTCTTCAAGAAGTTGGGTGTGGCCTAAGTAGCCTACCTACAGAAGTTGTGGAATGGACACAAGGATATTTAGATAAAGCTTCGATTAAGACAAGCCAATTCCTCCCCATGAAATTGATCGCATGGTCTATATGAACTCTGCTCCATTGATTTTTCAGGTAGCATCTATGGATGATTGATTGGCTTCTCAGGCTTGTTCTGACGTTCAGCGCAGCTAGTGCATTGGCGAAAAGCCTGCATAATGTCTTCTTCAATTCTCGGCCAGTATACCGCAGTTTGAGCCAATTGTTTCATACGTTGCATTTCAAATTGCTCAAAGTGCAACAGTTGCTGCACTTGTTTCTGAAGTGTTTGTGGAATCACGAGTTGTGATCCGTACAATAAACACCCGCTTTGCGTGTATGCTTTTTTTATACTCAATAAAATAATCATATTGACTCAATATTAAGCCCATCGAGCCAGGCGGTTAGCTGCTAAAGCTGGAGTTGCTTTAGCAGCACCGAAAACGGATAGTAACGGTTTATGATCCGCAACCAAGACAAATTTTCGTCTGTATAAATATTGATGAAACTTGCAATGGGAAAATTATGGAAAGTGCCTCTTTCTGTATTTGACTGTATCGTCGCTGTGTTTCCGTTAGGGTTTGTAACGCGTTAGCGATTGGGCGTTTGCTTCCGTCTGACAAGCGATGAAACAAAATCGCACCAATTTCAACACTTGAAGCGTTACAAGAAATTCCCAGAAGCAATGATGGATCAAAATGTGCCAAAACAAGTTCCGCACATAACATTGCTTTTAGGTTTCGAAAAACTTTATCATGTACATGATTCCACTCCCATGCAATGCCTTTACTAGTTAGTTTGTAGAGTGGTTCAGTAACAGTTGAGAGATTGAATAAGAACTTACCATAGAATTGCACAGAAATAGCTTGAGATAACTGATGTTAGTTTTCTGACTCGCCAGGAATTTTGAGGGCTGAAATTAACTCCTTCAATGACGTTCTTGCTGCTGCATTAAATGCATTTTGTTGTCGCATCTGTTCTTCTTGCTGTTGTATTTGTTTTTGTTATCGCATATGTTCTAGCTGCGACTGCATCAATTCCACGACCCTTTCCATCTTGAGTATCATTGTAAAAAAACTAAAACTTGTAGAAATTGAAACTTTTAGGAACTAAAACTAATCACTCTGTGTAGCGCTGTAAGCTTCTCGTTCAGTCGATGATCAGAAATCCCATCCTCGTGGCCAAATTACTCTGTTGTGTTTTTAACCCATTCAAAGTGTCATATAAGGTTTTCTATTTGTAATTTAAATCGCAAAAAAGAAACTGTCGTATCAAAAAGGCGTGCCACCAAAATATACTGTGAAACAAAACGAGAAGCGCTGATTGACAAAAACGCAAAAGAGAAGACCTAAACGGAACGAAAGCAAGGTAAATTGTTTCAACGAAAACAAACCAAAATACACAACCATAGCCGTACGAACCAGGGGGGCAGGGGGGGCAGCTGCCCCCCCTGTTGTTTCAAAACGTCGCAAATTCGGGCAAAATCTTGCAATTGTTAGGGCAAAAATTGCTATATGAAAAGCTTCAAAATTGCATGAATTAAGAAAAACTACAAATTAGTATCTTTTACCTATCAAACTAAGTACGGTACAGCCTCTTATTTGCACAAGAAATGTGCCGCAATATTTTCATTTGGCACACCCGTATAGATGTATTGTATGGTGATCAAACTGTAGTACGAAATGCATTTAACCAACTGCGTCATGCCAATTTGGGCAGCCACCAAAATATGTCTCTAATACTTTTGTTAATCTGCCCAAATCAAAACACAAAATTTGCTATAAGTTATAGCTAATTTCATTAATTTTCACAAATGCATCGTGTTGATTTGGGCAGCTGAAAATATGACATTATCTGATTAGTCTGTTTATGCAACTGCCCAAATTAGCGTGAGGCAGTTTCCCCAAAATGAACACATTCATTAATTTTTCCCATTTACATAACTGTATCGTGAAGATTTGGGCAACAAAAAAATATGAAATTATTTGATCATAGTCTATTTATAAAACTGCCCAAACTGGCATGATGCAGTTGCCTCGGCATCAAAATTTACAAAGTGTTTAATTTTTTCATAGGCCTAATATTCATATATGCATCATCTTGATTTGGGCAACTACAAAATATGACTTTTTTGTAGTTGCTACAACTGTCATAAAGAAGGTCATCTTGCCAAGGACTGTCCGGAGAGGAGGTGTTTCCGATGTAAGAAGATGGGTCATCTTGCTCGCCGGTGCACTGAAGATATTGAGGACGTTGGAAACTTTCGCAGTAAACGTGACTATTGTTTAGAGAAACGCTGTCGTTGGTAGATCGTGCAACGATGGACTAATGAGAACTGTTTTATTGAGTAATTAATTGTTTGGTGGTGTGTTTTGTATTGATTGTGTTGTTATATTGTTTGCAACAATATTCTAAGGGGGGGCGTATGTCACAATCAATGTGCAAGGCCTCGCGTCGGACTGCTTTGCGTCTTGACAAAATGTGCTGCTTTCATTATGGAATTCTTGAGCGGTATATTATTATCGGTCAATGACCAGTAGTAACCTCTAATTGTGAAGTCGTTGTTACGTAACGTAGTTCTAGATCATTCTGTATCTGAAACATTCTGTTGTTTTCACAATTGCCAATATCGTTTGTCATGATGTCAGAAGGTTGTTTACGAATGGACCTCTGATTACGAAATCTGTATTATGTAACGTGTGTTTTCTAGAATCATTTTCCCTACGTGACAATCTAGAGACTTCTGTTGTTTACATTTAAATGCTGCTTGATAGAACAATGGTTCTTTATGATGTAACTTTACGTAACCTTCTCGAAGTTACTACACCGAAACAACTTTCTATAAATAGTGGTGTAGCTTGCGTAATCATTATTATGAGTTGATTATGAGAGTTGTGTTATGAGTTGCGGATTGGTAGTTGGTGCAGAAATTATTGTTGATTGAGAGTTGAAGTAATCGAATACAAGTAGATGAGAATTGGTGCTGATATAAATTGTGTTCGAAATTAGAGTTATTTGAGAAGCCGTTCGTTAAAGTCCTTCAAGAAGTTAGATTATCATCTCACTAGTAGAACCATTCGACATGTAATTGACTGCTTTTCGGTTTGACCCATTAAACTACGTCATTGAACCTTTCCAAGTCTTTTTCCTGGTAAGAGATAGAAAGAAATCGTGACAATATAAATCTGGTGAATACTTTCATAAAACAATTCAGTTGGAGAGGTTACAGTACTTTTTCAACCATAAACGGACATAGCTAAGCAACACCACAACAGTTAACGAAAAAATGTTATACCTGTTAAATGTAGTGTTAATGTTGTGGTGTTGCTTAGCTTTGTTTGGTTACTTTTATAAAACTACCCAAATTAAAATGATGCAGTTGCGCCCCAAAATAAAAAATAAATATTTAGTTTGTATATGCAACTGTGTCATGTTAATTTCACCAACACTTTCACCAACACTTAAAATGCTACTGCTGAAGTATATAATGCTCCTACCTACCATGCCAAAGTGCAGAAGCATCGAACAATGCACAAGCAAGGTATATTCAAAGATGAATTCAGTTGCTCTATCTTGATTATTTGGGTAAGAAATTCTAGCTAGCTGGTGATCTTGTTATGTTAGTTTTTCACTGTTATAATGCACCACATAGCTACATTATATTTGGGCAATTTCTATAAAAGCCTGCAGATTTGGGCAAATTTACGTTCTGCCCCCCCAAAATGGTTTGGTTTCGTGCGGCTATGTACACAACACATACAAAACGACGTATGGTTATATACTAAGTGTGCATCTTGATAGAAAACATTATTGCGCAAAACATGCCAAAAGAGTGACCAAAACAAAATTGCATTTGTCAATTTTTTCCCAAGGGCAATTAAGCCCCTCTATCCGACTTTATTATTTCGGACACTAAGTTTTGCTTTGTCCATTTATTTTAGAAATTTTGCTTTAGACTTTAGAGTATTAAAAGTCTGGTTCTTTCCCAACTTCTTTTCAAATCCGCTACTGCTTTATCGGCCTATTTACTATTTTTAAAATCTTAGAATTGTCTATTCTTTATTAAAATTGAAATAATTTGCAGTTATAACCTAACGCTTTCTTGTCCTATTTTTTAGAGCCACCACTAAACATGGAAGAGGCCCACTATTGGAGGGGGCAAGATGGTGCTCACACGGCCCTGGATACATTCAAGAACCATCAGAAATAAAACTTCAAATGAATGCAGGTAAGCTACATGGTACAAGCAAATAATGATACAAGCAAATAGGTTTAATTTCTACTGCACCAACAAACCCTTCATTAGAATGCAAAACTTTTACAACAAGTATGTTGTGACCGCAAGTGAATGCGAGCTTAGAGTTTTAATTATCAACAAAAGTAAAACAAATTTAAAATCAAAAACAAATCTTGAAGATCATGACAAAAAACCATTTGGGAAAAGGGGCATTTTGTTTAGATATAACACTAATAAAGACAGTAGGCTACACTTTGCTTTTTATGCGCCTCTCCTGCTCACCCCAATAACTAAAACACTCCTCATAAAATTCCTTAATACTTTCGATAGCAATGGTAGTCTGCAAGACGCCGAAGCATACTTTAGCCGTCATGCTTGTAACATATTGTATAATAGCGAAATATTCGAAAACAGCGGAAGCAATTGAAGTCCCTACGTCATAGATAGCGCCAGCGCCAGCTGACCGTTATCCCACTGCGAGCAGAGTGTATTTCAACTAAAACATGCCGTCGCAGCTTCGCTCTATCGGAAATTTTCTTATTGTAGTAGCTTAACCGTAACTTTTAAGTCAATAACGTTGAACTGACTCGTGTGAAAATAAATTCGTTTTAATCCCATTTTTCATATGCTACTATTTCCCGCTTTTACATATCGTACCTCAAACCACGCCTTGTCTCACTGACATTGTTCATTCACTGATATCGCATTATCACCTGTTTCCCACTGCATTTCACTGCAATTCCACGTGCTCATTATCTCACCTAACCTACGTCCAGTAGGCTATTCCTTCTCTCACCGCCTTTAATCATTCACTGACATTGCATCACCTGTATTGTATCACATTGTACATTGTGCACACTTACAGTCTACAGATTTTTTCTGCCCGTCCTCATACTTGAACAGCTTCTATCTAGCACTTAATCAGCCAGCATTTGACGCCATGACTACGCCATGCCGCCTAGCCGTTTCAACCATTTTTATGCATTTTTTATAGCGTATTATACGTCCGTGTAAGCACTTTACTTATTACATTAAGCTGCGCCCTTTTGGGGCAAATTTTTAATTTCAATTGGGGGGATATCTAAATATCTGTGTATGCCTGAAAAATGAAGGCATGCAAAAAAAAAATTTTTTTCGTCAATGTTTAGACCCTGCTGTCGGCCCCGGAACATTTGCAGGTTACCGGAATTTTGAAATCCTCATAAAATCTTAATCTTTTGTGCTAGGTAGGGCATGTTGGTATTCATTTCTATTGTTTTTGGATAATTAATCCATTTATTAAGTTTACAGACAAATTTAGACATGTTTTAAAATTTTAATTTTTGCTACGGTGACAAACTTTCTTGCATTTTATGTAAATTTTTGTTGTTTCTGAAGGTTATGATAGTAGCAAGTTGGATTTATTGGTTCTGGTACATTCTGAAGCAATATAAATAGACTCATTAGTTAAACATTTAACAGAAACAGTGGCTTAGGAAGTCCAGATGAAAAAATAGTATTATAATTCTTATTTATGTAACAAATTACATCACAAGCATGTAAGTTTGTATGCTGTTTCTCCACCCATTAACTTGATTCCGATTTTACCTTCCAGGATACTACAAAATATACCTACCTGACTTATTCTATTGAATCTATTGTATTAGCTGAGTGTAAGAACGCACAACGATCTTCAATAAAGGATGATCCTTTAGAAATAGAAAAGTATGAGTCACTGAAAACATCCGAACTTCCGCTTCATTTGAATGTACTCCGACATTTTCTCTATCTCCGTACATTTCAATTTACAAATTCCACAACATCTAGTCAACTGCACAATCAACTCTACGAAGACATCATCAACATAATTATATTCACCTTGCATGTATAGCAGCTACAAAGTGCAAGAAGACCATCATAGACCAGATGAAAGAGTTTGAAACCAATGAAACCAAAAGAAAGACCGTGAACAAAAACAAGAATAACCAACGCGAGTGACACAGTGGGCCAATTTTTTTCTTGATCAAACTTTCTGGAAGATTTCCACTATTGGTCGCCATGCCCAGCTTATACAGGTGCTTTGCATCATTCGAGAGATTCTGTTCAACTTGAACCGAAATTTCAGGATATTTTGGTATATTTATTATTTAGTGGTTCAAATAGTATTGGCTCCATTTCCCATACATTTTTGGCAAGCATTTTTCCGATTGGGCCATTAAAACTGTTTGGCCCTGAAGTTTATCCATCAATGTGTTCAAAAAATTTGCGAAGTGGTAACTCCCAGTGGTGAAGTAAGCAAATAACACGCTGACAAGGTCTTCCTATACTTCTGTCGATATGGGCCATTGAACCATCCTTCCAACCAGTATTAGAGTTTATACCATCTCAAATAACACATATGTTAGATATGTTAATTTTCATTAAGGTTAGATGATCCACGACACCTTCAGCAACACATTTTCCTGTAGGCTAGAATACAAATTTTAAAGTTAAGACTTCCTAAAAAAAAATTATTGAACCTAAGAATCTACTGGTTATTCTTGTTTTTGTTCACAGTCTTTCTTTTGGTTTCAAGCTCTTTTATGTGGTCTATGATGGTCTTCTTGCACTTTGTGGCTGCTATACATGCAGATGAATATATGTCGATGATGCCTTCGTAGAGTTAATTGTGCAGTTGACTAGATGTTGTGGAATTTATAAATTGAAATGTACGGAGATAGAGAAAATGTCTGAGTACATTTAAACGAAGCGGAAGTTCGGATGTTTTCAGTGACTTATACTTTACTATTTCTAAAGGATCATCCTTTATTGAAGATCGTTATGCCATTCTTACACTCAGCTAATACAATACATTCAATAGAATGAGTCAGGTAGGCATATTTCGTGGTATCCTGGAAGGTAAAATCGGAATCAAGTTAATGGGTGGAGAAACAGTATACATACTTACATGCCTGTGATGTAATTTGTTACATAAATAAGAATTATAATATACTATTTTTTCATCTGGACTTCCTCAGCCATTGTTTTTGTAAAAATGTTTAACTAATGAGTCTATTTATATTGCTTCAGAATGTACCAGAACCAGTAAATCCAACTTGCTACTATCATAACCTTCAGAAACGACAAACATTTACATAAAATGCAAGAAAATTTGCCACCGTTGCAAAAATTAAAATTTTAAAACATGTCTAAATTTGTCTGTAAACTTAATAAATGGATTAATTATCCAAAAACAATAGAAATGAATACCAACATGCCCTACCTAGCACAAAAGATTAAGATTTTATGAGGATTTTAAAATTCCGGTAACCTGCAAATGTTCCGGGGCCGACAGCAGGGTCTAAACATTGAAAAAAAAAAATTTTTTTTGCATGCCTTCATTTTTCAGGCATACACAGATATTTAGATATCCCCCCAATTGAAATTAAAAATTTGCCCTAAAAGGGCGCAGCTTATTATTACATGTATCTCGCGGATGCTACTCTGTACCACATTTTGCAGGTGCGCTTCTCAAAAGACGTCTGCTTTACAGCTTGCAACCCTTCCAAGCTGGCCACTCATTTATGTCGTGCTCATCATCCGTCAACAGACATAAACTGAGCGGCTCATCAGCACTGCTGTCATCGTCTCGTCCCGAACTCAACATGCTCAAACTTATATTGTATATTCGAAAGCAGCGAGCTCATTTGTCTAATGCTGTTGCCATTGCGATCGTGATATAGCCTGTTCCGAGTGCGTGGAAAGACTCAAGTCCGATTCCGTTATATTCTCACATACGCATGTAACATAGTCAATACAGAAAAGGTCTGTAGTGGCGAGTCGATCTGTGTGGATTGTTTGCCTACAGCCTGGCACAGTCGGTCCGAACTATGGAGGGAGCGGAAGAAGAGTTAACAGCTTTTTCTTTTTGCGCAACTGCATAATGTCATCACTCAGAACTCAAGGTGGATACCACCACACCTTGCAGGTTTACAATTTTCCATACAAAATGGATTTTTCTACCTGACTCATCATTAATGCGTCCTCTCCGGGAGCTGTCGACACACCTAAACACTCAACAGACATACCTTACTTACATGGAAAATACCTACCAGAGAGCCGATGAACTTACTCTGTCCGAAGGGACTCAACGAGTTGGATGGTTATCTAGGGGTAGGCTATATATAAAATTATGGCTATTGGCTGCCTCAAGCTTATCTCAACTTTTCTCTTGCTGATGTTGCAGACTAGGAGATGACAGGTGTAAGGTCAAGAACTAGCGCGATTTGGTGGCGAATTGATTTTAATTTAATTTGAGTTTGTTTGTGTGTGTGCTTCTTCTTGATGCCTGCTTGATGAAGGGCACTGGCGTGTCGAAAAGGGTCACTGCAGTCTGACATCTCATTTGGCGGAGAAGCCAGAGAAGGGTAGCCAGAAGAAGTGTAGCTTTCGCTGATCCCAGAGTCTTCTTTGGATGGGCCACTGCAATCCTGTCATCCCATGGCGTGTGAGACGACGGAGAGAGACGGTTAAAGATTTCCCATCTGTCTTCCGTCATCAGGCCGTTTCAGAAGAGTGAGAGGGACGGGTTAGATGGGTTGTTATGCCCTTGGCTGTCTAAGTGTCTAAACTTTTGCAAAGATGTTCTACGACCGTACTGAGTTAGGGAGACCCACCGCTTCACTCAGTCTTCGCCACCATCAAAAAAGTTCATCGAAAAAAGTGGCTTCTACAAATATTTTAAAAAAATTATAACGTAGGCTACAAAAAATTCAAGGTACGAACACATATCAAATATCTTGATACGAACAAATCACTTTTCTTTCATACAAACAAAAATATCTTCATACGAACAAAACAATTTTTCACAATTAAAACAAAATATTCGTAAGTTTGGTTCGTAGCGAAGACCATAGTAGGCTATACTACATTGACGAACCACGAATATTCGTGTTTGTACGAAGAACATACTGCGGTATGTGACCCCAGGTGTTTCAATCGCTGACTTTAGTCGCTACTGTATATAACTTCAGCACAAATTTAGTAAATACTGTAGCCTACGCCAGTTCTTCTCAAACTTTATAATACCGCGTATTGGCTTAAGTCTCATTATTATTCGGCGTACTGGTTCACAAGTTTCAAACAAAAAATAGAAACTGATATTAGGCTACCAACCCAAATCTTGGTTTTACAATACAAGTCTGCAATGTGCAAATGCACAAACAGTCTTTCACTGATGTTTCACCAACAGTGTGTGGTTTTTGAGCAATTGCAATCCTTAGTGTTACTTTATACAGGGATCGGCAACCACCAGGCCGCGGCCCAATGCCGGTCCTTGAAAAATTGGTTACTGGCCGCGCAAAACTCTCCATTATCCCAAGGTGAGATCAGCGTAATGCTACAAATCAAACCAAGAGATCTCACGGAAGCAACGTTACGATATGACAAAATACAGTAAATTTGCATGCACACTGCACATCAAACATTTATGTTTTATTGGCCAGGCAGCAAAATAATGCCTGCCTACCGGTCCGTAGTGCGAAAAAAGTTGCTCATCTTTCTAGCAATCAAGCAGCCACAAGCAAAATAAGAGAATCGCAAGAGCAATAACACTCACGCATAACGCAATAATAACGCAATTTCACAACACACTCAAGGAGTGTCTAACACTTCTTCTTTTTTTTGAGCTTTTTGGCCGAGAATCCATCCTTTTTTCCAGCCGGACAAAGTCTGGGGTACTTGATATCCATTCCTTGTCTGCCCAATTAGCCTCGGAGAAATTTTGTTTGTCAGCTTCATATTGAGAAGAAGGGTATGGCGCATTGGTCTGTTCCAGATCACTTTCGTAAACGAGATTACAATACTTCAATATTAAAACTACTTCATTCGCCTCTTATGCTGTATCGCATTTTGTTCGAAATGTGTCTTTTTCTTGTCTGGTGCCTAGTAAACTTTTTTTCTTAAATTATTTTTAAGTCGTCTACACGCCGAAAAAACAGACAAAAACACTGGTCAAAAATTTAAAACCAACTTTCTGGTTCATAAACAAAAAGATTATTTTTAGGGTGAACTTGGGTGGCTGAGTTTGAAAATGAGATCAAAATTTGCGTATCAAATCTTATTTCTTCATAAATCTGGAAAATATTTTTCAATTGAAGGCTTACACACTATTACAGTATATAATGTACGCTAGTGCGACATTTCTGGCTGATGCAATAGATAGAGTTTCGCTTTTAGCAGCATGATCCTTGCCGGTGTCCGAAGTTTTTTTCGTAAACAGTTGTTCATAAAACAATAATTGTTCGTAAAATTAATTCTTCATAACACAATTCTTCGTAAAGCATTTTTTCGTGCACGCAACTGACCGTAATACTAATTGTTCGTAAAACAGTTACAATTCTTTAGAAAAAATTAATTAGGGTAGCGTATATGCTAGAGATGTGCTAGATGTGACGTGCTGTAGACGAGCAGACAGAGTGTAGAGTCCCTGATTCAGAATGGCAGCGAAAAAGAAAAGTCAAAACTTTTGTATGGTGGCCAGCTTTATTACAAAGATTATAGTGCACTTAACGCACAAGGGCAAGAAACTACTTATTGGAAATTTGAGCTTTTTCAAAGGAAATGTCCTGCACGAGTAACAACAGGGGCGCCGAAACAATTTTTGACTGGGGAGGGGGCAGGATTATGAAAAAGGGCACTTTGTTGCTGAAAGGCCAACTTTTTTAAAACTTTTACGATAAGATATAGAGATAATGCTCATCTGTCAGCTCACTATCGAGTAATGATACAAGTGTCCGGTATACAAAGAAGGACATCATGCTATGTTATAATGATGTAACCTACTGTGTTGCAGAATTTGTGCTGTGAATATTATTTTGAGCTTTTGATTGAAAGCTTTTGATTAACGATTTCAAAAATATTTTCATTGTCGAATATCTCGAAAACTAGAGCCAATTCGAAAAAACTAAGTGCATTTTCGGAATCAGGGGCCTTGAAATACTTTAAAATGACTCTCACTTTTTGTGCCAACATTTTTTGTTGGCCTGTGTTATAATTAGGCTAAAAGAAAATAGCACAAATTGTTATATTGCAAAATGTCCAGTAGCTTACATGACTTTAAAAGGGCACCATTACCCCCTGTCCCTCCATGATACCCCCTGCCCCCCGCTTCCGACGCCCTTGAGTAACAACTGAAAAATTGTTCACAAACAATTGACCTATCACCTGTTTACGAACAATTCACCTATGCAAACAGATGTATACGTAGAAATGATTTACGAAGAATTGTTTTACGAAGAATTAATTTTACGAACAACTGTTTACGAACAATTCACCTATAACCTCGTTGCCTACGTACTTCACAATGTAGGCCAAGGCTAGATACTAACGACGAGTGCTGTATTCGAGGGTATACGGCGGTATACGCACTTAGGGAGGGCCGTCAATGCACTTTTTTTGTCAAATCACTTGGCAACTCGGCTCAGATAGGAGGCTTAGGTCACAAACAAATAATCTGAAAACCTTTTTTAGATCAGGCCCCGGGAAGACGCCGCATAAAAAAATCAATATCACCCAAATAAAATAAAAAAAATTGTTTTTCCAAAAAAAAAGTACGTACGGTAATTAAAAAAATAAAAAAATACACAAAACGACGTAAACAGTCAAAAACAATCACAGAACGGAATCTTTCTTTGACTCAAAACGTGGACGCTGTGAACGAGCAGCAGTTCGCGTCAGAATAAGTTCATGTCTACTATCATGGCCGATGACTTCATCGCTCACTTCGGTGGCGAGTTTGACTGCGTGTTCAACTGCTTGTGTGCAGCATGAAAAACTGTCAATCGATGTAGGAACATTGGTCTCGACGAAAAGCTCTGTGAGCTGTTGGATGATGAAATCGCGTAGAATTGATGGCTCAGTGAGTTTCTGCTGACTCCACCGGAGCAACTAGTATGTTGTCATTATTTGCATTCAATCAATCAATGTAAAATACGACTGGTAGGCTAGCACTAGCACTATTACGAATTACTGTCCTGAATACCTGTAATAAATTGCGAATTGTGTTTTAAATATCCCTTCACTTCACTATTATGATTATATGTTTCACTGAAACAGAACCCAATTATGGTACTTGCTTCAGTCAGTAGGGTAACACCCTACCTGTTCTGCCTTCACTGAGCACTGATACTTATCTGATACCTGTGTCGTCCATATACCCTGACTTCACTTTTTATAGGCCCAATAGGCTGCTAAGTAGCCTACTTACTTACATACCGTGCCTTCACCTTTTATATAGGCTACCAAGAAACCGACTTACGTGTATATCATGCCTTCGCCTTTTATATAGGCTACCAAGTAGCCTACTTACTTGCATAGGCTACACTTTCATCACCTTTTATATAGGCTACGCTACCAAGTAGGCTACTTAGGCTACTTGCATACCCTGCCTTCACCGTTCATACAGGCCACCAAGTGGCCTATTTATTTTCATATCATGCCTTCACTTTTTAAATAGGCTACAAAGTAACCTACTTGCATACCAAGCCTTTACCATTTCCATAGGCTACCAAGAAGCCTATACTTACTTGCATAACATGCCTTTAACTTTTTTATATAAGCTACCAAGTAGCCTACTTACTTGCATACCATGCCTTCACCTTTTATGTAGGCTACCAAGTAGCCTACTTACTTACATACCATGCCTTCACCTTTTTTTATAGGCTACCAAGAAGCCTACTTACTTGCATACCAAACCTTCACCTTTTATATAGGCTACCAAGTAGCCTACTTACTTGCATAGGCTATACCCTTTCATCACCTTTTATATACGCTACCAAGTAGGCTACTTAGGCTACTTGCATACCCTGCCTTCACCGTTTATATAGGCCACCAAGTGGCCTACTTATTTACATATCATGCCTTCACCTTTTAAATAGGCTACAAAGTAGCCTACTTGCATATCAAGCCTTTACCATTTCCATAGGCTACCAAGAAGCCTACTTACTTGCATAACATGCCTTTACCTTTTTTATATAAGCTACCAAGTAGCCTACTTACTTGCATACCATGCCTTCACCTTTTATGTAGGCTACCAAGTAGCCTACTTACTTACATACCATGCCTTCACCTTTTTTTATAGGCTACCAAGAGCCTAGTTACTTGCATACCAAACCTTCACCTTTTATATAGGCTACCAAGAAGCCTACTTACTTGTATACCCTGCCATCACCTTTTGTATAGGCTACCAAGTACTTATAAGGCTACATACCCTGCCTTCACCATTTATATAGGCTACTAAGTAGCCTACTTGCATGTTTAACTGTATGATGATTGATGAATCAACCATGTTTGATGGGTGTGCGGCGCACACACTCTGAATCAGGGTTGCCAGATTGATAAAACAAAAAAGGCCAAATGCATCCCCAAAAAAGGCCAAATTATAGAAAAAAAGGCCAAACCGGAGGTTCTGTTCTCTTTGTTGAAATCAGTGGTGTTTTAGCACTTACTTTCAACAACAAATTGGATAATATTTACCCAGTTTCTATTGTTCTACATGTTATCTGTTAAAGAAGAATTGCTTGGTAAAATTCCTCAAAAAATGCAATCCATAAAATACAAACAGATAGGTATGTCATGGAAGCAATTACAATACAACTGAAAGTGAAATATGTATATAACATTAGGCTAAGCATCATCATGTAGACTAAAATGCCATTAACGTCTACTAGTGAGACCCTGGTGACTAGTGAGCAGAGGAAAAAGGAGTTAATATTGGCATCTCACTTAATACAAGATGAAATAGTATATATATATATATCAATCAATGTTCAGTTCAGTTCAGTTCAGTTGTTTTTATTTCTGACCATCATATCAAAACAATACACGTCAACATAGCAAAGGTCGAGAAAAAGGTAGAAGCGACAAAACGCAAACGTTAAAAACGTGCTTGTGACCGAAGTAAGTTATTGAGTTGAAAAAAAAATTTGGCACGGTCGCAACACCTTCAGAAAAATTTAAGATTTAAGAAAATAAAAAAAATAAAATGTTAATAAACAAAAAAAAAACAAATAAATTTAGGCTATAGCTTTATTAGCCCACATAGCTTTAGCTGATATATTTAAGATTTGTATGGACAGTTGCTATGAAGATTGCAATGTTTTATTTGTCAGTAACAGGAACATAGGTACATGTTTGAACTATGCAATATACACAAAAGTTACACAAGTTCCCATACCGACAGGGAGACAACGAGACGACCATACGGTCTACTAGTCAATTGCCACCCTAATACACAGTACAGTACAATATTTATACAGTACAGTACAATATATATACAGTACAATATTTATACCCAATACAATTACTTGTAGGCTACATTAAACACACAACACTGCAAAATCAGAGAAATCAATTGCATTCATGTCCAACATCCTTCCACAATGAACACTCCTTATTCTAGGAATGCTCGCGCCTCTGCCATTTCGTTACTGCTAGTTTCACCATAAACAATATCATATGTGAAACGCCTTATCATTATGGCACTGGCATCAAAGTTTGCGCAACATTTTCCATTCAGTAGCATGTCCGTTCGTATTCGCAAAATCGCTTCCAAAAGCTCAGTCTGCATTTTGTTTCGTGGTTTTGTTTTCACTGCAGTAGGTAATGAAAAAATCCTCTCTACTACTGCATTACTGACAGGGATGCAGAGACATGTTAAAGCATAGCTAGCAAGGTCTTTAAAATGGGCATGATGTAAAACGCTACACCAAAACTTTTACTGTTGCTAGGGATAACCAAACGAACTATGAAAACCAAAAGAAAAAAAGGCCAAACAAATGCCAATCGGGAAACTAAAAAAGGCCAAAAAAAGGCCAAGCGGCCAAACAAAAATTGTCCGGCCAAACACTTTTCAAAAAGGCCAAATTTCTGAAATTTGGCCGTAAAAAGGCCAATCTGGCAACCCTGCTCTGAATATACGCCACTGGATTATCAAGGGTTGCCATCGACATGGACCCCAAAATAAGGAGAACAGAAAAATTAAATTTTCTTAAACATTTTTGAACAAATCTCAGCATTTATACGAGCCATTATATATCACATGCCATATTGTTTGCCAGAAACAATGTGTTCCAGCAACTCATTGTTCGTAAAAAAATACTTTGTGCATCTCACGACAACTCAGGTCTAGGTTTACTTTTACTGTAGTAGGGATTTGGCTGTCATTCCACTAAGTTTATTCACTAATTGTTGAAAATAAGACAAAATAAGGACTCAAATCAAAAAGAAGGATATTTTCTAGCAATAAGGACAGTAATATTTTCTAAGATAGAGTTCTTCAAAATAAGGACAAATCTTAGAAATAATGACGGTATGGCAACTCTGGCAATATCCCTGGAATGGGGTGATTTACCGATTAGGTCCGTGTTGTGCACCGTCTTCCTGGCGTTCAATTAAAAAATGGTTTTCGATTTCGCCATTTACTCGACAAACCTCCTAAGAAACTCGAGTTGCTAAGCGATCTGTTTCCGACGGCCCTCCCTAAACGCAGTATACCCTCTGGTCACAGCGGTAAACCATAATCTCTTCGTGGGAAAATTGTAACGTAAGATTCCCAAATCCGTTCGTCTGCATGCAATGACCCAAAAATAAACACACTTTCGAAACGTCTATTCAAACAGTGTATTCCAGTAAAATTAGCCCGAGGCTATCGAAAATAGGTGTAACGCCTACACCTCTAAAAAAAACTGTCACTACAATACAGATTAATTGGATAAAAGACGGAACTTTTGTCCAGCTAGCAAGCACTAAGCCAACAGTTAAATGTGCGGCCAACTTTCAAACAATCATTTTACGAATGACCAGAATAGATATCAATATCTCAAATTCACGTATGCAGTACTGTGACGCAATAATGAAAGACAATTATGAAGTCATTTCAACAGGTGTTTAAAGCTAATGTAATATTTCCTGTTTAAACAGGCCCAAACAAGTCCTAACAAGTTTGACACAAGTCTATGAACGATGGTGCAATTTTGGCACATTTTCTAGCAACTTCCATGACGTAATATTCAGTAGACTTGAACGGTTTTATATGACGTTTGATTTGTACAGAGATTGGCCGTAACATAGCGACCCCTAGTTATGACAGTCTAACATGGCATAACTAAAAAAGAATTGAAGGACAATCGTGAGCCAATGAATAAAACACACGATACACAAATTTTTTGAATCACTCACGTTTAAGTTAATACGCAAATACAAAGGGCATGCAAAGAATGAACAGCAATAAGAATAAACACGACGATACATGAAATTGGTACCATAGGTATTAGGTACACGCAAAATGACGCTATATACAATAGTTGCGATAATAACCGACTGTTCCGGGCTCAGACAAGTATCGGCCACCGCAGACAAAACCAGGCTCAAACCCTAACACTTAGGTGTTCTTTACGGGGGCGAGGCACGAAATATCCCTCAACACGTAGTCTACTTTCACTTTCCCCGTACTCTCATCATAGTTGCAGACGGCAACTTTGGCTCTACGAACCACAGGCTTCCCTTTCCTAATTTGTGGAACTACCTCATGCACCCTCCCAAGTTGATACTTCCCACGTTTACCAATGTCTTGGAGAGAACCTACCACTACAAGTTGACCAGGCTCCAAATTCTCGGCCATTTTTAGCCATTTTTTCCGGCCCTGAAGACCTGGCAAGTAAAAATCGATCCATTTATTCCAAAACTGCTGAGAAAGTGACAAATTGAACCGATAATCCCTTCTTAATTGGTCACGATCATGTGGTTGCCCAACAGCACAGTATGGGTCTAAGTATGGGGTCAAAAGTGAGGCAGGGGTGATGACAGTAAAATCCCTAGGGTCGTCACTCAAAGGTACCAAAGGGCGTTCGTTCACGATCCGAACGGCACTGCCTGTGTACGTAAGCAGTTCAATAAAATTGGGCTTACGAATTGAAGAGTCCAAAATGTGAAAAAAGTATTTGGTCACATCAGCCATGAAACCAAATCTTTCAAGCCGAAATCTAGCCAAGACATCTGCCAGAGGGTTTAACAAGTCAGACAAGTCAGGGCAAGAAGACATTACATCATTTACACAAGTTCCTCGAAATTCAGATTGTTTTAAAGCCTTCTTCCTTAAAGCAGCAGCTCTATCTGACGCCAACACAAAATTGTTAGGTAAATCAATATCTTCCTTCAACGGAACAGGTATCTCAAATCGACCATCTTTCAACTCAATATTCGGTTCGACAAGTTCTCTAGCCAAAATGTCATTGCGAGACAATTCACAGGTTTCATTTTGCAAAGTCAAATCCTGAATGACTTTATTCAGGTCTGCTATTTCCATATCACGAGACTCAATTTTACGCTGAAAGCCAGAGATGACATCCGACTCTGAAGACGTCTGCACTCTGCACACTTTAGCAACGCTTTCAACTAAGGGTGACTTACCACCACAAGCCAACCAACCGAGAGGAGTGAGTAAAGCATGCGGTTCACTGCGATTTTCACCAACACGTTCTTCTTTTGCCCACATCAAATAAGCGTTGTCATTGCCAATCAGTACATCTACAGTACTACAATCATTCAAATGAAACATATTCACGTCATGAAAATGACGGAAACCACTTAAATCTTGTTTATGAGGTAAAGTTTTAACATCGTCAGCCCAAGCTGGGTTAACCACCGAGGTTATATCACAAAACAGTTCATTCGTCTCTAACGACTGAATGTTGAGTTTAACAAGTTCAGCACAAGTAGGTTTCTGACCAGCCAGAGTATCCATTTTAAACGACGCTTTATCATACGGTTTAAGACCAAGTTCGCACACCAAGTCACTCGAAACAAAGGTCAACTGCGAACCAGGATCATGCTGACAATACACCAACTTCGATTTGCCAGTCATTGGATTCAAAACACGAGCAGCAGTAACGCGGTTAAAGGCTGCTTTAACATTTCCAATCTTAACATTACGCACAGGAACTCTGGCACCAGCCTCATCTTTACCGACCAAATCCAGAGAATCACGTGACGTCACATAAAAATCATGCAGAAGAAAATAGTGTTTCCTATCGTTGGTAGGTCCACACTTACGACAGTTATTTGCATGATTACAGTCTCTAACCATATGCTGGCGCAAACAATTCAAGCATTTGCCAGCTTTCACAATGACATCTCTCCGATCTTTAGGTGTCAAGCGCAAAAATTCTTTACAATTAGACAAAAAATGATATTCAACTTGACCACGTGACGAACAACAAAAACACGCCGGTATGTCACTATGTCTGGCCACACCGCCGCGCGGTGCGCCAACAGCAGTCGAGTACTGCGAACTCCCTGAAATCACATTATCATGGGGTTTTACCGACGTCTGCCTAACCGGACATGAAGGCAATTTTCCTTTGCCAAACTTTTTAAAATGCTGCGACTCACCAGAATCGCCCATTAGCATAATGCTAAAATCAGTCGACTTGCGCGTTTCCTCCCGTACTACAAAATCAAACAAACTCTGAAAAGTAGGTTCCTCAGTGCTACCATACTGATCACCTAAAAAGTCAAGATAACGCTGCTTAGCGTCAAACGGGAGTCGTTTAGCCAAATCCAAAACAAAACGTCCTTCTAATTTATCACGCTGACCATAAGCTTTCGCGTAAAGCAAACACTGCGACAATTCATCTTTAAACTCTTTCAAATCACTGGAAGAGATAGAAGTCAATTTGCTACCATAGCGATACTTTCTAATTTCTGGTTCTGCGAAAAGACCTCCACGAACCCCAAAACGTTGGGACAAGCGAGCTAACGACATTTCTATCCTGTCTTCCTCTGACAAGCCAGGAGTGTCGGAAACCAAATTAGCAATCGTTTGTGCAGCTGTTCTAACACAAGCTGCTTGCAACAAAGTCAAGCGAGTTCCCTTAAAGGGCGAAGCTGCCATCAAGGCCATAACACGATTTTTAAAGAAGACAAATGGCATATTATTACCATCGTAACCAATCAAGGCCGCCTTATCGAAGAACGTCCTACTATTTTGGTATTCAAAAAAGCAATCCTGTTGTTGAGAACTCGATTTAGCGGGAGAAGACAAGCTATATCCCTTAAGGGGCTGAGTGGGCTCAGTCACATGCACAGCCCGATCACGATCCTCAAACACGTTAAAATCAGGAGACACGATACGCCTCTCACAACCACCCAAATTACGTGTAGCTGGGCGATCAAAAACTAGCGGCGCAGAAAACTGTAAAGGGGGCAAAGCATTACTGCTAATGGCGGCCCCGTGACCTGTACGCTCTGGGGGAGGAGTTCGGTTGTAATTTGCAGACCTTGGCTCTACAGCCTTCGGAAGACCCTTAGCCGCGGCCCCGAGACCTCCTGAAACAGCTGGAAAACATGTGGATTGTACAGGTCCACTTACAGATTGAACAGGCGTCTGGAAAAGGTTAGGTAAATTAAACTGTGATTGATGTTCACTTCTGGAATGCCTAGAAGAGCCCTTCCTAGAGCTACGCCGGGAGCCCGCCTCTGATCGATATTCAGCTAAAACTACCTCTTTTCGTTGTTCAGCCCTCAACTGAGCGTCTTTGAGTGCGAACTCAGCAGCTCTCGCGGCGACCTCAGCCGCTCTCGCTTCGGCCTCAGCTCTCGCGGCAGCCTCAACTCGAATGGCCTCAGCTCTCGCGATGGCCTCAGCAGCTCTTGCTTCGGCCTCAGCTTGGATCTGGAGCTCCTCTCGTCTTAGCTGCAGGTTAATTTGTGCCACTATCCGAGACGAAGTCCTAGACATCCTAGTGCTTACATTTGAGGCGCTATCCTCAGGATGTATGTCAGCATCCAACATATCTGAGAAATCACTTTCTTTTTGTTCGAAGTTATTTTTTAACGAGTTAAATTCGGGATCTACCCTATCACGAAGTTCTGCCAAGATTGCAGAGTTAACAATTTTACTCAAAAGAGCATGGAAATGCCTTAATTCCTCTTCTAAAGTAGATAAGTTAGATCTAAAAATTAACAGTTCCTGCTTATCACTCAAAGAACCTAGGGCCACAGAAAGTTTCCCAATTTGAGTCAAAATATCCCGTCTAAGATGCCGGGCCTCTCGAACTGACTTAGCCTCATCGTTAATGGGTCCCTCCCCAGAATGGCCTGCCCGACCGCAAAGAACATCATCAGGCTTAAACTCAGTCGAGTCGACGGCGGTCGAGTCCCTGTCGCCACCGAGTGTAGACATATTAAATGTTAGGGCTAAATTTAACAATTAAAAAAATTAAGTTACACAAACACACAAAATTATTACAGTAGTTATAAAAAACTTAACTGCAAAGACCGTAAAAATACAAAAAAGAATTTAAATGCACGATACCGTATCTGTACGAGTATGAAGTCCTAAAGTCCACAAAACTTGCTTGGATTCTTCCACTTGAATCTTCAAGCACAGATGGATTGCCTTTTAATCTTCTTTCTTGCCAATGAATGTCAAAGTTATTTTTCTTCTGTACCAAACTGAGAAGAAATGTCTTTACTTTTTAGCTTAAAGTTCTTCAGTTGCCTACCAACTAACCAACTTCGTCTTTTATTTTTTTATGCCTTCAAGTGCTTCTTGGCCTACCAGCTAACAAAATCGTCTTTTATTTTTTGTGCTGCCTGTGCTTCCGTACAAACACTAGCCAGAGAATCGTCTTTTATTTTTTATGGTCACAGCGGTAAACCATAATCTCTTCGTGGGAAAATTGTAACGTAAGATTCCCAAATCCGTTCGTCTGCATGCAATGACCCAAAAATAAACACACACTTGAACTTCTTTTCAAACAGTGTATTCCAGTAAAATTAGCCCGAGGCTATCGAAAATAGGTGTAACGCCTACACCTCTAAAAAAAACTGTCACTACAATACAGATTAATTGGATAAAAGACGGAACTTTTGTCCAGCTAGCAAGCACTAAGCCAACAGTTAAATGTGCGGCCAACTTTCAAACAATCATTTTACGAATGACCAGAATAGATCAGGGATGCCAGCGACAAATTTCCAATAAACTTAGATTGTGTGCTTAAAAAAACCCAGATGAGGCAAAAAAAACCCAGGTCCAGAAAATATGTAGTAAAGCGGTAAAAATAACCTGCGTGTGCTTTCAGCACCATTTTAAATCCTTACACAGAAGCCTCAGAAAGCTACAAATAGTAACACGTATATATAATTATACAATATACATGCTTATGTTGGTATGGTAGTTAATATATATGTAATATAACTATAGCCTATACAAAAACAAGAGCTTAGTAGGCCTATATGGGCTCACAGCAAAGATTTTGGTTCAAAATTACCTTTATGGTAAAGCGTCTAGCTAGCAAGGTTCAGTGTGTGTTTAACCAAAATTTCTAAAACTGACTAGATGTATGAGTGTATAGGCTAGCCATTAAAGTTAGTTTTGACTTTTGAACTAAACTTTTTGCTGTGTGAGTTGTAGACTGCGGCTAATCGTGAGTTGTAGACTGCGTTAGTTGTAGAATGTGTGAGTTGTAGACTGCGGTAGGAGAATCATCATGCCTGCTTAGTGCTTATGGTTTAGTGTACAACTACGATAACTTGGTTCTTAGCAATAAACCCTGCTTAGCCTTTTTTATTTGAACATAATGTTGAAAAAAATAACTCAAATTCACAATAAATAAATTTTCAGTAACACAAATAGTTGTACTACTCCAATTTTTAGTCATCCACATTTTCATAAAGTTGGGTCATTTCTTCAGCATCCTGTACGGTACCTCACTGACTGCAGTAGCTGATGCAAAAAACATTACCGGTACCTTATCATTTTTGTATTGCAGTTCAGTTCATTTATTTATTTGTCACAAACACAAACATGAAAAGAATACAAAGTATACAATAATAATCGGTTGTGTGTCATATGACGAGGAGACTGCGAAAAGACCAAACGGTCATCTAGGTCAGTCAGTCAGCAGTGTGGACCATTTATCGAAAATCCCAATGCCATAATACCGTGCAAGCTCTGTACAAAGTTGAAAACCAAAAAAACCTAGATTTACCTAAATTTGAAATAAAAAAACTTAAAACCCAGATGTGGTCAAAAAAACCCAGATCTAGGTGGAAAAACCAAGCTCTGGCATCCTTGGAATAGATATCAATATCTCAAATTCACGTATGCAGTACTGTGACGCAATAATGAAAGACAATTATGAAGTCATTTCAACAGGTGTTTAAAGCTAATGTAATATTTCCTGTTTAAACAGGCCCAAACAAGTCCTAACAAGTTTGACACAAGTCTATGAACGATGGTGCAATTTTGGCACATTTTCTAGCAACTTCCATGACGTAATATTCAGTAGACTTGAACGGTTTTATATGACGTTTGATTTGTACAGAGATTGGCCGTAACACCCTCTGCTTTTTCGAGCAATTATAGTATACCCTCTGGTTTTCCAAAGAGAATGCGTATGCTATCCTTGCTGGTTCTTGACAACTAGGCCTACTACAGAATTCTAAAATGGTGCCAATTAACGCGAATCAATTCATTCAGAGCATTGTTAGCAGAATGCAAATGAGACTTTGCACTATTGCTGACACTGACAATGGTCAGCTAATGGTTGATATTGCTAACTTGCCACCTGAAAAATGACAGCTATTTCAACTTTACCTTGTTCGACAGCAGAATGTGAACGTGGTTTCAGTTTAATGAACAATATTATCACAGGTTTAAAAGCATCTTTGCTCACATGTGAGCTGTTTGATGTTTATTAATTGCAATTTGCAATGGACCACCTGTGGCTCAATTTACCGCTAAAAATATGTAAGATCCTGGCTGCTAAACCACCGATCAGCTAAGGAGACTAGATCCCAAATTTGTAAAGAGGATAAAGATTAGATTCCTCTCGGCAGGCTGTTTGGAATGTATTCATAGAAAAATAAGCAATTTTGTAGGCCTTCCTCTCGTCCAACTTTGATGATGATAATTCAAGTTATGGTACAATAAAGGTTAGTATTTTGCAAGTTGTATATCATTGATCATTTTGGAAAATCTGACAGTATACTCTGTGCTTTTTTTACAAACACAGCACTGTTCATGTTATGGTAGAATAAAGATTAGTATTTTGCAAGTTGTGTATTTATCAGTGACGATCGTTAAGGGAAAGCAAGGAAAGCAGTGCTTACCTGAGCGAATGTCAATGCGTTCAATCGCTAGACTAACTGGTCATATGCATAGAATGGTCTCTCGTCACGGTAGGCTACACATCACAGCATCATAAAGGCGAAAAGATTGTTGCTGTTTTTGATGTCTCCTCGCCATGTACTTTAGCCTACTAGCTTTCATAGTCATGCCTTTGCCCTTTTTACAGCGTTGATATAACGTTACTTCGCCAATGAACGTTCAGGTGCGGATGCAACATTTAGTTCGTTAAGCTTCTATACGCAGGAGGCAAACTTATCCAGCTTTTTGTACAAATTGCTTGCGGTTGTAATGTTTAGGCCTAAGCAGGCGCGAATCTAAGAGTTTTTTTCGGGGGGGGCCAGAAAATTTGAAAATCAATTAAAAAGAAAGAAAAAGCTAAACAGATATGAACAATGATACTACGACATATACGATATGCTAGAAAATAGACATTAAAACAACCATTTTCATCAATTGTGATGCCGAGGGACTAATATCAGCTGTGTAGAAGCATATCAAACCATTTGATGCGGAAACATACAGTTTTTCACAAAATTTTGGGGGGGGCCCCCCCATAAATCCGCGCCTGGGCCTAAGTGTTAATTTTTGTAGTGTAGGCCTAACTGAATATCCGAGAATGAACATTCATGACGAATTAAATATTTAGACAACTATTATTCCATGTCTAACACTGGATTTTGGTCCTGCAACGTTAAAATTAAGATTGTTCATGACTTCTAAACATTAAATGGATGTATGATCACGACATAGGCGAAGCACAATTTGACAGATTTTTATTTTTGATTTGTTTTGGAAATGCTCTCAGAGCGCACCAAATTGGAAATTTTTCAAAAATTTCTGGGGAGGCCCCCAGACCCCCCGCTGGAAGTGTTGCCTTCGGCAACACGCCTTCGGGCTTCGCCCGACGGTTACGCCCTTCGTTCTTACTACCTTGCTGCAGAAGTCCAAGTTGCTTTCCCAACGGTTTAAGCCACCGAACGTCACTGGTATTTATCATTTTATCAAATCTGAGACAGTAGCCTATACCCTGTGCTTTTTTTACGAATACAGCACTGCGCTAACGACCTGTTTTAGCCTGATGCTGCAAGTTCGCTGTGGTGGTAGGCTTGTAGCAGTTTGCTCTAGCTTTCGGAACACAGTCATATGCTATGTCAAATAGCCTAGTAATGTTATGGTTTTATTTTTTGTCCCTCTACAACAGCTAAGGTTTTTTAGCGACAGGGCTCATTGTTAATTTTATATCAAGTTTACGATGTCATTACATTATTGCCCGACCTATTCTCACTACGTTATGCAAAAAAGAACACAATCGGTAGCGTTTTTAAAGTCTTTGGTTTGACCCGACCTGGAATCGATCTCAGATCTACCAGCCCTCGAACCGAAGGCGAAACCACTTGGCTACTATGACGAATTGTGTTGGAGTCAGTGTGTCGTTGTTTTGTGCGGTTCTTTTCTTTGGCTTGAGGCTGCTATGTTGGTTGCTGTTTGTTGAGTTTCTGTGTAGTCAGGCGTTATCACTGTAAAATTTTGTCAAACCAGTCGATAGATCAGATGACGCAATTCTTCTTTTTCTGCACGGTGATTGATTTTTGGACTCTGTCTAGTTATGAAAATAATTAATTAAACTACCATTCAACGTTTTATAGGCAGAGAAAACTTTTTCTTTTCATTTTTTCACGCATTGAAGCGGTGATCAGATAATGAAATTTTCTACGGTTTGAGAAAAAGTTTTCTCTGCCTATAAAACGTTGAATGGTAGTTTAATTAATTATTTCTGAAAGTTCCTTGGTTTCATATTATCTGAATTTTCTCAACTAGCTACTCTCCAAGGCGTATATAATCAATCAGAGTTGACTCTGTCAAGGAAACAAGCAAAGATGGTCCTGTAACCGGTGGTGAAATCTTTCTAAAATGACTGAGACTTTTGCTAAATTCTTATTTCTGTTCAAATTAACGTGTACTTTAAAAGGTCGTCGCTAATTAATTGGATACGCTACTGTATTACATTGTATTATAATCACTGAAATCATATTGAATTGATATTAATAACAATACCGTCTATTAATTTTCAGTGCTTATCTAAGTACTGTAAATTAGTATACTTCGGTAGATGTTCATTGTGATGGCTTTTTTGCTTTGAACATTAAGTTTGTTTTAACAAAAAACACCTTAAGCGAGTAATGTCGGTCTGGAATTGCATGCGGGAAGTGATTTTCTGATGTCTATGGATTTATTAATATTCAATTGAACACTGAGAATATGTCCTTATAATGTTTGTAATGTATTGTATTGAGTTTAAATTTAACCGTTGTTATTGCGTTCATAAACGTAGTTGCACTGATGAGAATTTAATATTCGAAAACGCGTTCTGCAACACTGTTTTTTGCACTCTGCAATGCTTGATGCAGATTTATCTGTAGATTTCCATCACGCATTGAAGCGGTGATCAGATAATGAAATTTTCTACGGTTTGAGAAAAAGTTTTCTCTGCCTATAAAACGTTGAATGGTAGTTTAATTAATTATTTCTGAAAGTTCCTTGGTTTCATATTATTATGAAAATAACCTCTTGAAGCGTTTATTTTTGGATTAGTCTGTCATGCCAAGTTTAATATCGATACTGCAGCGCTAATAAAGAACACAAATCACGATACAAAGGTAATTTAGATGAAAGTAGAAAGTCTTATATACCAATACAATGTTGCTACAGCGTAAAGGAGAAAATCAAAAGGTTACTTTGTACTTACGAAAACACTAACTAACATAAACGCTTCAAAGTGGAACCTTCCTCCGTTTTGTTTGACCAGAATATGACAGCTTAGTGGTTAGTGCTGCAGTCGCACATGAGGCACCAGCATTAATCCACTATAATGCTCGTGTCATGTTGTTCTTGATATCTTCGTTCCATTGTCTTTATATTTTGGTGAAAGCGTTCATCTTGTTTCTTGCTAAGTGCGTCAGATTTTCAAGGAAATAGCTAAAAAAGTAGCTGTAGAGGAAGTGAAACTTTACACTCATATTGCATTCTAGTACTTTGAAGGAAGAAAGTAGTTGCTGAACAAGTTCACAATAATTTTCAGCTTTGTAGTTTCCTGGGAAGTTTGCTGACAACTTAACAAACGATATCCATGCAGTTCTCTCTTCTATTTGCATAGTTTATAAACGTTGAGTCTTTCTGAAGACGTCGAATTTGAGGGCCGTTGGATGTGCCTTTTTTTCACTCTTGCAATTTGACACGGACAGGAAGTAGCAATAAGGCAATGTAGACCAAGGTTGCCAACTGGTATATTTATATACCAAATTTCACAAATCTGGTATATTTTTTTTATGTTTGGTAGTCGAAATTTTCGTTTGGTATATTGGTATATATTTGGTATATTTTGTAGCATTTGGTAGGTGATTTTATGAGTTTGGTATATTTTATAATATTGTGTCAATTGACTAGTATTTTTTTCAATGTACAAATTTGGAGTGTGTTAACCAATAAAAACTTGTTTCTTCTTTAAAAAAGTTAAGTTGAAACACTAAAATAGATGTACCATTTGAGATTTAGCCTAATGACCACCTAAAGGTTTTCTAAAGCATGAGTGTCATTGGACTGGAGTTGCCTAACTGTAATGTTTTACAACGTATTGTTGTATCAAGGTGTTAAAGAATTCTTCTCAGTGAGCAACATTGCAAGTGTTGTTGACTTATGACTTTTACTGTGCTGTTATGATGGAATGTAAATTTTGGTTTCAAAATGTTGAACAGTGTTGTTAATGTGTGACTAAAACTTTATTTATGTTTACTAATACCCCTATTGTGTTATATCGTATGTAATTATTGAATCATAATTACTTAATTCTTTTTATTACCCTGACGTTGATACTTTGGCAAAGTGAAAAATTTCCTAAATTTTCGGAGCAAGTCTATTAGGCGCAGACAGTGGCGTAGACAAGGGGGGGGTGGGGCTTACAACCCCCCTTTGGCACGCGTATGATGCCACAATATTGAGAATGATGCTTTCAATCTCTATGTCTCTAAGACAAAGTTGCCTTTAGAATTGTAAACGAAACTGCATTAAAAGAGCAAGTTTTGCCTATACAAAACATTTAAATATCTCCGCCAGGAATTAGCAACAAGAAAACATAGAGACTTTGCTTTATTACCAAAAAATTCCGAAAAAAAAAACATGATCTTATACTTTTGCTATGCCACCGGACAGCACCATTTTACAGGAATATTTATACCCACATTTTTGTTAAAAATGATCTAAGAATGCACCAAATTTAAAGTAATTTTTCAAAATTTTCTGGGGGAGGTCCATACCCCCTGTCGCTGGGTCGTCAAAACCCCCCTTTCAAAATTCCTGGCTACGCCACTGGGTGAAGACAATTAGGTGCCTGCCAGATAGGTGTGCACACTGTGGCGTCTGGACATTTAGTGTGGCACGCGGTCATTTTGGTGCTATTCGGAGTAAGTCTGTTTTGTTGGGTTCTTGATGATTGCATGGTGGGTTTTATGCATTAGCCACATGAGCGTAGTCTCGTCTGCATCACAGGAACCAATGCTCCAGCAACGTTTAGTTTTTTTGTTTTCTGAAACTTGATTAAATATTAAAATGCGAAATCGCTGTGGTAATCAATTCATCTTCGAGTCATATATATTAAAATTGGCTCAAACTAAAACGTTCTTTGCCCAAGTTAAAAATTAAACATAATTCAGCTAGTTGATGTGTGCAAAACGTAATTTTTGTGAAAACTTTTGTTTTTCAGATATTTTTGGTATAAACTTGGTATAACTTTTTAAGTTTGGTATATATTTGGTATATTTTTTTTTACTATTTGGTATATATTGCTCTGCAGAATCTGGCAACCCTGATGTAGACTGTCTGGTATTACACCCTAGGGCTAGGCCAAATGAGCTAATCTCTTGCCTTCTAATAAATCGCTATTTTGCAAGTTCAAATTTTTAAGATGGCGTCGTCATGACTTTTATGATGTCATTTTGACATTGGTTGGTTGGTTTTGAATCTTTATCCTCGGACTGACAAAGCCTTGATAGGTTATTCCTAGTAGTTTCGCATACTTGTAGAGGCTCTTGACACAGGGCCGGATACCGAGATTGGCAGAGTGAAGTTTTCGGATTATTGAAGTGTTGTTGCCGGGGAATTATTCCATTCACTAGGTGCCGCTGAATGGAGAGCAGTCCTTAACGTGCGTTGCTCAAACGCATACCCCGAGATTCGAACCAGCGCCGCGTGATCTTGAGCCCGGCGCGTAGCCACTGAGCTAACGGGGCGGACAAATTGTTAGAAGCAAATTTCAGGTCTCTTTCTGTTGGACTACATCCATTGAGAAATTTCAATAGATATGTAGCCTATAGGTTGCCTAAAATAAGCAAATGCCTTTTCACCACTAATGGCGATAAGTGCTGCTTCTCAATTCTCCCCACACTTCTCAAAATCATGTCAAACGTCCCAAAATTGCTTTTGCATTTGTGATATACAGTTGATGAAACTGTTTTCTATTAAAATATAGAGTTCCACCGTCAGAATTATGACTCAACAAGTCAAAAATGGGTGATTTTAGCAAAAATAGACAAGAAATGTTTCAGCCTTTTGAGCCAAGGTATCCCCCATCATCTGATAGCAATTTTTTAATTTTAATTAATTTCTAATTTCTCATAGTCACAACCGTGGGAATCATCAAATAGCCTATTTAAGTTTGAACAGGTGTAATCTATGGTGCATGCAGTATGTATGCCACTGGTCCTCAAAGGGTTCACGTGTGATGGCTGCAGCAAAAAACAGATTTGATACGGAAAAACGGACCTCATTTTCGGGGAATCCTTATCTTCAAAAACCCTCAAAACTCAAAACCTCAAAACCTTTGTTTAACTAAAATTTAGCCTAATCGCTTAGAAAATTTTGGAAGTATAAATATGGCCCCAACTCCACTCCTAACGTACGGCACTGAAAATACCTGCGTGAGGTAACATTGCTTTTAAAGTTAAGTCATTTTGCAATAAATAACTTATATAGTCTACAGCGCAACTTCATTAATCACTTTAAAATGTCAACATGGATTTACTTTGTCAATTTTTTTGTTCTAGAAATTTTAGGCCTCGAGGGCTTTCGTAGGCTGCGTAAAGATAAAATAAAAATTTAGTTGACAAACTCTACATAGACATTGCAGCTCTCGAGGGCATTCGTACTTTGCAAAATTTCTTGTTGTTTGGATTGTGGAAATCTTTTAAGAAAACGTCTGTACGCAAGTGGACTAAAGGTAATTTTCCTGCTCTAACTTCTTTTATAATGAGATTTACTTTTTTGTGTACAATGTCCCACAACACAGAATAGGCTACCAGGCGAAACATTAGCTGTCTAGACTGTTTTTTAAACTAGATTGAACGAAACAAAAAGTTTCAAGAACATGCTTGGTTGGTTAGTTTAAGTTTGTATCCTCGGACTGAAAAGATCTCTGAAAGATAATTCTTGGCAGTTTTTTATACTTGTAGAAGCTTTGAATCAATGACGCAGGCCCGGTTAACGAAGAGTGAGTTTTTGATTGAAGACATGTTGAGTATTCCATCCATTAGGTGCGCTGAATAGAGAGCGTTTTAAAAATGTGTTGATCAAGCGCACATGCCAAAGGTTCGGAAGAATGGGATTTCCAACTAGGCTACGTTAACTGCCAAGTCAACTATCGAGAAAAGCATTACCAGCTGTTTTTCAAATTTTAAGCAGAAATACTCTTTTAAAGTGATCGTCTTCTGAATCACGTCTATTCAAAAGTAACCTAAAATTTGAGGTTAAACAAACTCAGTCAGAAAAAGGGCAATTAGCTCATTGCAATGATATTTGTCAACTTTTTTAATCTAAAAAAAGCTACAGGTTTGATAAATATTTGATTAAGCATTTGAAAATAAAAAAATTGGAAAATGAAAAGTACACCTAAAGGAAGATTAAGTGTCATGAGTCACGTGATAAATCTTGTATCTTCTTTCTGGTTATAAATTTTGTTTGTAAATTAAATTTGTAAACATTCTTATGCGTTAGATTTAAAGTATCGCTTATTATGACAACATTGAAAAAGTTATGGAAATCTTTTTAATTCATTACAGAGCTGGACAAGCATTACAAAAATTTTACTATTGCTTATCAATTTTTATTGTTTTATGTTATAGAATCTCGGTATGAAACATTTGGCTATAGTCTTGCTGTTGTGCTGCATGGCTTACGGTAAGTATTTGTTACTTTATAAACAAACTAAGTTCGTAATCACAAATTATTCATGGACAAAGCAGAGGGGGGTTTTAGAGTACAAACCCATCTCCAGCAAAACTAAAATACGATTGGGTTTAACTAACTTCTGTTTTAAAGGTGCACTGCAGCAAAAAATGTTATGGAATAAAGCGTTTTTTAACAATAAAACTTTTTAAAATTTTGTCATAATCTAATAAAACCTAAATAAAAGACTTTTGATTCAAATGGTTCTAATTGGTCAATTACTCCCAAATAATCCTCAGCTGAAGTAGCAAGCATTTATGAATCTTACATGAAAAGAAACTCTTGTAATACATTTCAGAAACTTTACAAAAACTATCTAAATGCATAATATTAGCGATGATTATATTATATTGTAATTTGCTGCTGTGGACATATGCTCTTTGAGCACTTTATCGTTGACTATCGGCACCTAATATTACAACTTTGTATTTTGACACATTATAAATGCAAATTTGTTTATGTTTTGACTTTTGTTGCTAGTGTAGATACTTTTTTAGTATAAGGTGTATTTGTCGTATCCAGGCTTACACCTGGTGGTTGAAGATTTAGACTAAGTGGACGGGAAGACAAGGAAGCCAATCTTCGTGTCCACCTTCAGGCCTGCCTTTAAGTGTTCTGCCAAAGACACAGCAGCATGCTCTTGAGCGGTGTCGAACCGGCGCCCTTTCGATTGCCGTTCCAGCGCTCTCACCACTCGACTATGCAACCGAAGGTGTATTGAATGTTTTTCATTGACTTGACTATGGGTGGCTACTTCACTCGAAGACCGTCATGGTCATTTCGCAGCTTCCCCTTGGAGTATTTGTAATCTGTAAGTCGCTGCAGCAGATAGAGTGTTACATGCACAATTGCACATGATACTGATATAATAAGTTATAAGTAAATCAAGTAAACCTCTCACCATCGGTATCCTGGCGTTGCAGTTGGAGCGCTAGAGTTAAGAAGGTAGTTGTTTTGATGGTGTTGGTTCGATTCCCACCCCTGCCATTATTCTGTTTTCTCTTTTAATTATCGAACAACTTTAAAGCAAAAATCAACTCTGGCTGAGTACTGGAAGGGTCACCATGCTGCATTCAGCTGGTTCACAGGGACAATTGTCCTTTGTTTAAAGTGTCTACAGGTCAAAACACTCCATCTCCTGCTGCCACCTACAGATTACAAATGCGCTTCTCGTTGTTGTTTACTTGAAGCGTTTTCTTACCTGGTTTGACCAACTGACCTGGTGGCTAACATAAAACATGTATCGCACCAGTTGGCAAGATATTCAAGAATTTTACATCGTTTACGTGACTAGGCTAGGCTATGTATCGCAGAATACAGTATGTATGCTTTATTATAGCTTAGTGCACAGTCGTATAGGCTACAATATGCAATTATTAGCAGGGGAACAGCCACTAAAACTTTACTTGATGAGGTTGACGTCAGACTCAACAACGTTGTTGGCACGATAACAAGAAACTCTAAATTTTGCCGTCTCAGTAATTTACAGTATACAAGTCATTACAATTTTTAAAACGGAAAGATATCAAATGGAGGAAAATGTGTGTGTAACATTTATTATCTTGGTTTATCCTCTACATTCCCAAAAAGAGTAGGCTGTGTGTCGTAGCTTATAGCAATTAGATATGGTGTTTACTTTTTAGCACACAATGTCGCTAACTGTTGAATTTCCTAAGTAGCTTAAGATTAAATTTATCAATTATTTTGATGATG
Source organism: Aplidium turbinatum (assembly GCF_918807975.1). NCBI lineage: Eukaryota > Metazoa > Chordata > Ascidiacea > Aplousobranchia > Polyclinidae > Aplidium > Aplidium turbinatum. Next base: position 36,719,589 of record NC_137472.1, on the reverse strand, counting down.
TCACTCGTGAACTGGCGATGTCGGCCTAGTTGTATAAAAACTGAAGCTAATATGCATTGCAGATTATGAACCTTTATATGTAGTCTACTAGCCTACATGTAGTTATTTTATTTTAATAACGGTTGTCAATTTAATGTAAGTATACTATTGCTGTTGTTTGATGACAGGCAGCACCTTGACTAGGAAACCGCAAGGTTATTCGGTGCTGCCAGTCCTTTCTGCATTATAACTTATATGTGTTCTGTAGTGTAATTACTTGATTTTTTCTCGCGCTGGCAGGGCAAATAAAACACATCTTCTCTCTCTCTCTCTTACTGTACTCAGTGTACATTTGTTATTTTCCGTTGTTAACTATGATCGTTATGCGTACTTTAAAATTTAATGTTTAGGTGTTATGATATTGCATAACAAAATCAACTAATCAATCAATCATGTTTCGCCTGTCAGGTCTCAATATCAATGTAATTGAAAGTGTAATTAAGCAAACATTTTAGCAAATTCTAATTACAATATTACACAAAATAAACATGATTCAATTACAACTACATGAAAAAATGTAATTATGCAGTATAATTAAATTATAAAAACACACAAATTAAAACATATATAAACACACAGCACAACTTTGGATGAAAAATGTTTGTTTCTAACCAACAAAAATCACACCGTTTAATAAACTAAACCACCCAGTTCATTGTTTCAGATTCAAAGAACACATACTTTCTATTTCAAATTCTAAAAATAATGCAGATTATTTTGAATATTCTTTTAATATCCCTGCGGCATACCTGGCGGCCTTTCAGGGCGCACCAGTGCGCGTGGCGCAGCGGTTAAGAAGCGCTGCCTTAAGCTATTACATTGAAACAATGACCAAGCATTGACGAAAAAGATTATCATTAATTGCTCTGTCAGCAGTTTTCAAGCATCAGTCACATCGTGGCCACCTGGAGAGGCCATGGTCACATACACAGTACACACGTCAGATAGCCTACGTCAGAGGTTCCTCACCACCGGGTCGCGACCCAGCACCGGGTTGCGAGAACGCAGGTCCAAAATGCCTGTCAAGAGTGCGAGTTGTTTGAAAGTATGTCTTTGATTACGATGAAAACAATTTATTGCAGCCATGCACTAAATACGTAGACTACAAATGAATATTACATATTGCCTGTTGTAGATCTATTAAAGCAGCAGTAACGGATCTAAGAAGGATCTAAATCAAGGACTTAACGGATCTAACCACTTGGTCACGTATCTCCCCACAAACTCGAAAAAACACGTATATTTTCTACATTTTCAACATTTTCTCGCAAGCTCAATCCTATTAACCTGCGGGATAACATCGGGTAGCTTACTGATGGTTTCCGCAATGAACTTCAAAAATAGATCCGGTACACTTCTAAGGACCCCTCAAAAACCAAAAAGGTAATGAAACATTCCGAAGAACACATCTTGTTCACTAACTATTTAACAATTCAATGGACCTATTTCAGGTGTGGTAATGTATTTATTATTATATTTAAGTGTAAGGATAGTTTATATTTATAAGTTGAATTGAATTTTACGGCTGTCTAACTGCCTGATGAAATTTCTATCTATCTAATTTATCTAGTTAGGCTATCTGACTCCATGAACTGATTTCCACACAATTGTTATTCGAATTATAATTTTAAGTTATCAGAAGGTGTTCATATAATATTGTAGGTCTCTAACACAATTTGAATTTAAACAGTACAGAATAATGAAATTACATGATAGTGAAACATTATCACGAGTTATTACATTTTAATTAAACAATCAATTTAATGTTTTTCTGAGAGCTGAACTGGTCTAACTGGGCTGGTTTGATGTGAGCTAGTCCGATTTGATAGAGCTCTTTGTCTAATTGAGCTGGTTTGATGTGATAAAGCTCTCGTCAAAGGACGAACAAACCATTTTATTTTGTGTTCCCTTTTTCTTATTTACTTCGGGAGCAGTTTAAATGGAAAATTACAGAAACTTTAGTAAAAGGCAGGAAAACTTATATGTTGAAATAATGAATCGCTACAGAGGGCCTCTGTAGCGATTCATTAAACTTACTTTTTATTTTTTAAAAAAACCTACTTACGTGCGGGGTAACCAATGTGGTAACATTTTATTTAGCGTAACTTATAAAAATGTGGTAATATTATATTTAGGTTATTTAAGTGTAAGGATAGTTTATATTTATAAGTTGAATTGAATTTTACGGCTGTCTAACTGCCTGATGAAATTTCTATCTATCTAATTTATCTAGTTAGGCTATCTGACTCCATGAACTGATTTCCACACAATTGTTATTCGAATTATAATTTTAAGTTATCAGAAGGTGTTCATATAATATTGTAGGTCTCTAACACAATTTGAATTTAAACAGTACAGAATAATGAAATTACATGATAGTGAAACATTATCACGAGTTATTACATTTTAATTAAACAATCAATTTAATGTTTTTCTGAGAGCTGAACTGGTCTAACTGGGCTGGTTTGATGTGAGCTAGTCCGATTTGATAGAGCTCTTTGTCTAATTGAGCTGGTTTGATGTGATAAAGCTCTCGTCAAAGGACGAACAAACCATTTTATTTTGTGTTCCCTTTTTCTTATTTACTTCGGGAGCAGTTTAAATGGAAAATTACAGAAACTTTAGTAAAAGGCAGGAAAACTTATATGTTGAAATAATGAATCGCTACAGAGGGCCTCTGTAGCGATTCATTAAACTTACTTTTTATTTTTTAAAAAAACCTACTTACGTGCGGGGTAACCAATGTGGTAACATTTTATTTAGCGTAACTTATAAAAATGTGGTAATATTATATTTAGGTTATTTAAGTGTAAGGATAGTTTATATTTATAAGTTGAATTGAATTTTACGGCTGTCTAACTGCCTGATGAAATTTCTATCTATCTAATTTATCTAGTTAGGCTATCTGACTCCATGAACTGATTTCCACACAATTGTTATGCGAATTATAATTTTAAGTTATCAGAAGGTGTTCATATAATATTGTAGGTCTCTAACACAATTTGAATTTAAACAGTACAGAATAATGAAATTACATGATAGTGAAACATTATCACGAGTTATTACATTTTAATTAAACAATCAATTTAATGTTTTTCTGAGAGCTGAACTGGTCTAACTGGGCTGGTTTGATGTGAGCTAGTCCGATTTGATAGAGCTCTTTGTCTAATTGAGCTGGTTTGATGTGATAAAGCTCTCGTCAAAGGACGAACAAACCATTTTATTTTGTGTTCCCTTTTTCTTATTTACTTCGGGAGCAGTTTAAATGGAAAATTACAGAAACTTTAGTAAAAGGCAGGAAAACTTATATGTTGAAATAATGAATCGCTACACAGGTATTTGAAATCTGCCTTTTATAGGATTACACTATGTAACACAAAATTTGTCCTTGGGTCAAAACTATTATTTTCTGATTTAATATGGCCTAAATCAACACAAATGAGCATTCATCAAGTTCAAACTTCGGTTTTGACTGAATGAGATTCATTTATTGGATTTTCTGGCTAATTGTGCCTTTTTAATGCAATGGCTCCCACTATATCTTTTTAAATCAATATAAAAAAGTTAAATCTAAGATTACTTATTGTTGTCTGTGTTGTCATTCTAAAATAATGACGATGAACGTTGTTTCAGAGATTTTTTAAATACATAAACAAGACAAAAACATGTATAGTACGCGATTTTAATTTAGGCTACAAACACGATAGAAGACCTAAAGGCCTGAATACCCTGCTACAGGCCTTTGGTCAAAATTATTACTGAACAAACTTATACGTCATCACGTAAAGCACTTACAACTTATAACATAATTACAAAGAAATGTTTTTTTTTTAGATTGGCGATGATATATCAGTTTTCTTTCACGTAAACGGTTCATATGTAGGCCTAGTCCTCCATCATACTTTCATTGTAGGCCAACTGGCCTTTATATAGCGTTCCTCAAAAACCTGATATCTTGAGCAAATCTTTCACCTTGTTTCTCTGAGGAGTCGCCCTTTTTATCTTTGAATTGATCAAGGTGAGCATGTAGTGCGTGTAGTTTCAGTGACATCCTGCATCCCATTTTCTAACACGCATCTCTGAGTTGATCAAAAAGCACCCTGTAATTCTCTGTCTTGTGATTGCCCAAAAATCTGTTAACTACAGACATGAAACAGGTCCAAGCTGTCTGTTAAACTTCAGACACCAGAGGTTGTTGTTTTACATTATAAGATCCAATCTCATAGCTGGTTCTTGGAGGCCAATTCAACTTCTTGTAGTGAAAAGCTGTGTTTCTGCTATCCCAGAGACAAAGACAGCATTGAAACTTGATAGAGATAGAACCACCCTGAAGCGCCATTATGAAGGCCACTATCTTGAAATCATCAACAACCTCCCAATTGTAGAGGTCCTACTTCAATGCACTCATCACGATTTTGATGTTTTAATATTCTTCCTTGATATAAACTGAGCAAGCCGGAAGAATGGAGGGACACTTGTCTGCGTTACTCAACAATACAGCTGTGAGACTTCTAGATGAGCTGTCGGTGAAGAGCTTCCACTCAAGGATTGCAGGAAAAGCCAATTTAGCCTGAAAAAGTTTTTCAATATCATGGCAGTAGCATAAACTGTCTTTAAATGTGTAGAACACTGAAAAACTTCTTTGTGAAATAAGTTGAACACTGTCATCCAATTAAGTCCCATTGCTCTATTGTAGAAATGAGTAACTCAGCAGTGGACTTATAAAGATAATACTTGTTTTGGATTTGTAGGTCAATGACAATTTTCCGACACTATCGTTTATATCTTTTTAATGGCGGTAGTAAGGGCCCTTTTCACCAGTAACTCGGAGTTGAAGACAAGACAAACACACTGTGTAGGGTTGCATCTCGCAAAGCAGTAAATGTTAATAAATTGCTCAAGAAAAGTATGCGACTGCAAAAATGCTCAGCCTTTTTTGTTTCATCACAAAAGCAAAACCTTGCAAGGCTTTGTGTGCAAACATAATCCAAGTGTTACTTAATTATACCCAATTACCCATTATTAGGTAACTATTGCTGGAAGCAGCTGACAGTAAATTTTCAACGTTATGTATACACTATACTGTATGCCTATTTTCATGAGAAATGAGAAAAAATTCAAACTAATCTGAGGAACACAAACCTGAAGTTATTGTGGTACAATAAAGATTTTTTGTATTTTTTAGGCAAAAGCAAACAGAAAATAGCAATTATTTCCCAAGGACAAAAATTTTTTCTATTTTTGTTACATAGTGTTATGGGCCTATACGAAAAGTGGGGTCATTTAAGATGGACTTTAGAAATTTTACTAGCCCAAACAATGCTATACAAACCTTCAACCAATGAATTATTGAAATCCTTCTGTAGTCGTGAAATGAAAATATTAAAAGTAGCCTAACTTTAATTTCAAATCAATACTTGTCACTCAAACTTTTAAAGAAATCTAATCTTAATTTGATGATATTGGTCAAACCCAAAGCGTGTGTCTTTTGTGTCTTTGTCTTTATTTTTTGAATCATACTTAAAGAGCGTTTAAAATGATATAAAAAATTAGAGCAGCATTATAGGTTAGATATAAAACTTCGTTTTTTTTTCATCGCCGGTCCGCCAGGTTAATTTCATTTTAAAATCGGTCCGCGGGAGAAACAAGGTTGGGGACTGTTGATCTACACCAGGGGTCACTAACCTTTTTTGCACGTGGGCCACTTTGGCACTTAGGAGAGCTGTGGCGGGCCGCACTAATAAAATTTTAGGTACTGTAGGTTGATTCTTATGCAAGAAAAGAACACATTTCGTACCCAGTAGGCTATCCAGGGTTACATTTTGTTAATATTTATCTTAGAATACCGCAGCAACAAAATTAATCAAACAACGCTACTGCCAGGCCAAGCTCCTTTGACAACACATTTGACTTCTTTAACAATGCCTAATAAACAAGGCCACTTGTTTTGTGCACTTATAGCGAGGCGAGAGGTTTCATCAGAATATTCATCGCCAAGCAAGAGTATGTTGTTGTTACTTCGCTTCACAAAAGATATCTTGCAAGTTGCAATTAACATTTTCAGTAAACAAGGAAATGTTTGACACATCGCAATACAGGCAACAATAGTGATCTGCAAACATATCAGCGAAAAATAGGCTTCAATAACAAGGAGAAAAAAACCAGGCACCATGAAACAAACGCTTGTGGAAATCACCGAAAAACGTTTCTATCGTAGGCTAACTCATGAATAGGGGTTCCCTCTAAAAAAGCAATGAGTTGGTTTTTCATCATTTTTGTGAGAGTTATAAAACCGTCTTTCTTTGATTATTAGACAACTGTCACTTGTGGTGCTTATCAGCATAGCAAGAATTGTTGATTAACAACATTTTGCAGTACTAAGCTAAATATTTTCATAATACAACCAGAAAAAGTCTTTAACCCTTTGAAGGTTGCGAGGTGGCTGTCCTTTTTGCATCAACAGTTGTATCTCTGAAACCACTGAGGCTGCGACTACGAGATTTCTTGACTTTTCCTAACTTTTATTCACCTCTATTGAGCTGAAACTTTGAGCGAATAAAGGTTATAAATTGAGAGATATAAGGCATTTCTCAGCACATCCTCTGAAATATTTCATATTCTATTTAAATCAAATATAGTTATTACTAAATAAAAAATCAACCAGGTTTGGTAACAGTTACCAAACCTGGTTGATTTTTTATTGATTATTATATGTTTGGTTGAATCCTTTTACATGGATCCTACAATTATTTATGATTAGCAATTCCCAAAACACCGAGAAGCCAGAACTGAGGTTAAGAGTCTGCAGAAACCTTTTACTACTATAGTTATTACTATCTGAATCCTTAACAGCCTGTTTCACCTTTAACGGATCATCAGAAGGGTCTTATTCAAATAGAATATTGCTATTCAAATAGAATAAGTCCCTTCTGATGATCCGTTAAAGATGAGACAGGCTGTTAAGGATTCAGATAGTAATAACTATATTTGATTTAATTCGCTCTGCTTTGCTTTTTTGCTTAGCACTGAGCACTTTTTGTAGTATTAATAGTTTTTATTGTTTTCATATTCTATTTATATGTTATTTTGCATTATTATATGTTATTTTGCATTATTATATTATTTTGCATGAAAAATATAGATTCAAATTGAGTTTATGTAAAAAAATTGTAATCACAACATTGCAATGCATGTTCTTCATTACTCTACCAAAAAGTAATGTGTAAACTCACGCAATCGCAAAATAATCCAAAAGTCATAAGTCACCTCAACATTTCTATGTATATGAGCAGTTCTAAAATTCACATAGTTTTAATTTTGGGATATGCTCAGCGTGAATAATTTTACAAAGTGAATCCCAAACTTTGAAACCGTGCCTTAAAAAATAACGGAGATACATTCCTAAAGCATAAGAAGAATCGACAGCCCCCCCCCCCCCCGCGAAACTGAGAAAGACACCAGCAGGAGCCCAACCTTGTCTTCTAAGGGTTAAATTTATATATAATATTTTGCCAATTTATTATAAATTGAGTTGGCACACCGACCTATTTTGCCAACAAGAACTTGCACAAAGAGAACACTGCTCGTGAAACACAATAAACGTGAAACGCACACTAGTGTTTACATGACGTTTACAAACTTAAAATACGCAACCCTATGCTCACAGACGATTTCAAAAACAGACGTTTTAATCAACCACTGGGACAGTGTGGTTGGACATCGCATTGGAATAACTTTAAGCGACCCCCATCTAGAACAAGGTACAATCTGATTGGTCGGTAGGTAGAATTGTATGCAAAGCGAAAATATGCTTTCCGGAAAGTATTTTTTACTTTCTTGCTCTTTAACTCCTTAAGAAAAGTATTTTTGGTTATACTTGTGCGCTGATACATTCCGCGGGCCGCACATAACAGCGTGACGGGCGGCCAGTTGGTGACCCTGGTCTACACCACTGAACTTTTAATAAAACATTTGTATTGTTTAGAATCTCACAGCATTCCGTTTTGTCGAGGAACTTGGACTCGTTTTTATGACCGTGACAATCCCAGCGGAAATGGAGATTATGAAAATCTTTCAAATCTCCGAAGGGAAAATCCAGGCCAGATATGTCAAAATCCTACAGCAGTCGATGCCAAAATCGTTGGAACCAAGATACGTCATTCTGGACAAGTTGTCACCAAAAATTTGATATCGGGATTTTTTTGTGAAAACAAAAAGCAGAAGCATGGAGGTTGTCGAGATTACGAAGTTCGATATTGTTGCCCAACAGGTAGCGACGATAGCAATTAACTGATCTCTAGAATCATTTTTATGATATAAAAATCTATTTTAACTTTGTTTTGTTTAAATTTTTCTAGTCGAGTTTTAATAGCATTTAAATAAAGACAAACCAACTAGTTTTTGCAAAAGTTTATTCTAGCCCATTTACCAATAACGTTATCTCCGCCAATTAGTTTGCTGCCAATACTTTGTTTTAAGGCAGGCCTGCAGAAAAAAACAGTTTTCTCCCAGTGTTGCCTACCTAAGGCTATATCAGTAAATGATGCAGCGATTTGAATAAAAGTGTTGAAGAAAAAGAAAAGGCATTTCACACAATTGTAAAAAGGGCTTTATTTGTATTTTGTCATCAGCAGTCTGATAAAACCTCACTTCATTTAAAAATCATTAATTTGTGCATTTGTAATGAAAGGTTTGAAGTCACATTTGCAACAAATATCTATCAAACTACATCGTTCCAGTTCAAAGAAGCATTTTTGTTAATGACAATGGGACCTTTCTACAGTCAATCAGCTAACGTTTTGATGGCTTGGTTACGTAATCAAGCGTATATCATCTTTAGCCGATTTGTTTCTCTGAATTCTTGTCCTAAGCCAGACTCCGACTAGTGAATGAATTTTCAAAACTTTAACAAAACCTTCTCCACGCCATATTGAGGTAGCCCATACTGCACCACAAATCAATTCTTCAAACATTTGTATTGTTTAGTTCCGAGTTGCCATGGAAGTTGGACTCGTTTTTATGATCGTGACAATCCTAGCGGAAATGGAGATTATGAAAATCTTTCAAATCTCCGAAGGGAAAATCCAGGCCAGATTTGTCAAAATCCTACAGCAGTTGATGCCAAAATCGTTGGAACCAACATACGTCATTCGGGACAAGTTGTCACCAAAAATTTGGTATCGGGATTTTTTTGTGAAAACAAAAAGCAGAAACATGGAGGTTGTCGAGATTACGAAGTTCGATATTGTTGCCCAACAGGTAGCGACGATAGCAATTAACTGATCTCTAGAATCATTTTTATGATATAAAAATCTATTTTAACTTTGTTTTGTTTAAATTTTTCTAGTCGAGTTTTAATAGCATTTAAATAAAGACAAACCAACTAGTTTTTGCAAAAGTTTATTCTAGCCCATTTACCAATAACGTTATCTCCGCCAATTAGTTTGCTGCCAATACTTTGTTTTAAGGCAGGCCTGCAGAAAAAAACAGTTTTCTCCCAGTGTTGCCTACCTAAGGCTATATCAGTAAATGATGCAGCGATTTGAATAAAAGTGTTGAAGAAGAAGAAAAGGCATTTCACACAATTGTAAAAAGGGCTTTATTTGTATTTTGTCATCAGCAGTCTGATAAAACCTCACTTCATTTAAAAATCATTAATTTGTGCATTTTTAATGAAAGGTTTGAAGTCACATTTGCAACAAATATCTATCAAACTACATCGTTCCAGTTCAATGAAGCATTTTTGTTAATGACAATGGGACCTTTCTACAGTCAATCAGCTAACGTTTTGATGGCTTGGTTACGTAATCAAGCGTATATCATCTTTAGCCGATTTGTTTCTCTGAATTCTTGTCCTAAGCCAGACTCCGACTTGTGAATGAATTTTCAAAACTTTAACAAAACCTTCTCCACGCCATATTGAGGTAGCCCATACTGCACCACAAATCAATTCTTCAAACATTTGTATTGTTTAGTTCCGAGTTGCCATGGAAGTTGGACTCGTTTTTATGATCGTGACAATCCTAGCGGAAATGGAGATTATGAAAATCTTTCAAATCTCCGAAGGGAAAATCCAGGCCAGATATGTCAAAATCCTACAGCAGTTGATGCCAAAATCGTTGGAACCAACATACGTCATTCGGGACAAGTTGTCACCAAAAATTTGGTATCGGGATTTTTTTGTGAAAACAAAAAGCAGAAGCATGGAGGTTGTCGAGATTACGAAGTTCGATATTGTTGCCCAACAGGTAGCGACGATAGCAATTAACTGATCTCTAGAATCATTTTTATGATATAAAAATCTATTTTAACTTTGTTTTGTTTAAATTTTTCTAGTCGAGTTTTAATAGCATTTAAATAAAGACAAACCAACTAGTTTTTGCAAAAGTTTATTCTAGCCCATTTACCAATAACGTTATCTTCGCCAATTAGTTTGCTGCCAATACTTTGTTTTAAGGCAGGCCTGCAGAAAAAAAACAGTTTTCTCCCAGTGTTGCCTACCTAAGGCTATATCAGTAAATGATGCAGCGATTTGAATAAAAGTGTTGAAGAAAAAGAAAAGGCATTTCACACAATTGTAAAAAGGGCTTTATTTGTATTTTGTCATCAGCAGTCTGATAAAACCTCACTTCATTTAAAAATCATTAATTTGTGCATTTTTAATGAAAGGTTTGAAGTCACATTTGCAACAAATATCTATCAAACTACATCGTTCCAGTTCAAAGAAGCATTTTTGTTAATGACAATGGGACCTTTCTACAGTCAATCAGCTAACGTTTTGATGGCTTGGTTACGTAATCAAGCGTATATCATCTTTAGCCGATTTGTTTCTCTGAATTCTTGTTCTAAGCCAGACTCCGACTAGTGGATGAATTTTCAAAACTTTAACAAAACCTTCTCCACGCCATATTGAGGTAGCCAATACTGCACCACAAATCAATTCTTCAAACATTTGTATTGTTTAGTTCCGTGTTGCCATGGAAGTTGGACTCGTTTTTATGATCGTGACAATCCTAGCGGAAATGGAGATTATGAAAATCTTTCAAATCTCCGAAGGGAAAATCCAGGCCAGATATGTCAAAATCCTACAGCAGTTGATGCCAAAATCGTTGGAACCAACATACGTCATTCGGGACAAGTTGTCACCAAAAATTTGGTATCGGGATTTTTTTGTGAAAACAAAAAGCAGAAACATGGAGGTTGTCGAGATTACGAAGTTCGATATTGTTGCCCAACAGGTAGCGACGATAGCAATTAACTGATCACCGGAACCATTTTTATTCTGAAATAAAAGTATATATTTTAACTTTGTTTTGTTTAAGTTTGACTATTCATAGCTTTGGCAGTAAATTAATGGGATCGGATGATAAAATTCAAACACTACAACAAGCTGACATAGCCTACATATTGAAGTGCTTTGAACAAAACTTCTGCTAGATATGTTTGAACGAAATATACGTTTTTCAATTTTTGACATAGTGGTTGTCACAAGCTTGTCCGTTTAAACTAGTTTGAAATTTAATGTTGCACAAACTTGATTTAGGCCTACAGTAATTTTGTACTGATGTCATCTTGCAATGGGATTGTTAACTTACTAATAAAACTTAAATTAAAAATAACTTAGGCTAGAGCAGTGGTTTTTAAACTGGAGTCCGCACTCCGCGGCAGTGGCGTAGGAGCATGCTGCCGCCCCTGGCTTTCGTTGAAAATGCCACCCTAAGTAGACTGCAGCAATTTTGAAATAGTTTCATGTTCAAGCAATCTTTTCAATAGAAATAATTACAAATACTGTGCCGCGTCTCAGAAGGTCTATATTGCTTGAGAGAGAAGCCTCACTGTCTCAGCGTTAAGGCCAAAAATAAAAGACAAAAAATGGAAAACAAATGTAGCCTATTAGGCAAATAAAAGATCAATAGCCGCCTCAAAATTGAACTTTTCGAGCTTTCGTCGAAGCAAAATCAGCGATAATATCTTCAAAATCAAGTTTTTGAACGTAGTATCTTTCTTTAGAAAGAATCGATAGAACTGATAGCCGATCATCATTCATGGTAGAACGTAAATACGACTTTATCGTTTTGAGCTTTGAGAAACTCCTCTCACAGCTCGCAATTGAAACACCAATGGTAAGATAAAGTTTCAGACACAAGCATAAATATGGTGTTGAATCAAGTAGGTGTGATTTAGCTAACCACTGTAAAACATCAAACGCTGTTGCATTACGATCAAACGTGGTTTCACTGCTTCGCACCAGCCTCTTAAATCTGTCAATTTCCACACCTAACTCCAAAAAGTCTACCTCGTCGTCATAAGTGCTTTTAAAAGCGTTGGTGAATCCATTGTGACAAGAAGCAACTCGAGCTTTTTAGCTGTTGTTCTATCCTTAAAATTTTTAAGGTGTGCTAGCTGCCTCTATGTAAATCATTTTCTTGTTTTACTTTTTATTTATTTTTGGATTACTTCATTTCTCGTGCTGTGTGCACTGTGCAGCCTCATTTTGTCTCCCCCTTGCAGCCTGCCGCCCCTGGCGCAGAGCCAGAACCATCAAGTGGCTGCTACGCCACTGCTCCGCGGTCCTTCAGGAGTCCGCGAAGCAATATTTTGAGACCACGAAGCACCTTCAAAAACGCTATCGGTTTTTCTAAAACAAACTTTGCAACATCCAAGCTGACAAACTCTATCTTTTCTTCCTCTTGCACCAGACAGGGCTTTTTTCGTTCGAGTGGTAGACAACCGTTTTTGCTGTTGTGAAATAACGGCTGGAATCTGCTTTTCCATTCTTGGAAACAAGCCGTGCAACGTTTCTATTCTTAGAGATGAAATTTGCTGTTAGAGATGAAATTTGCTTCTCAACCTACAAGATCTTCAAAAGAACTGTTGCTTCATCAACCCCCGTTTGAAACTAATGTTAGAAATTTGCCTTTGGAAAACAATTAATTCAAGAACAGTTTACGGATTGGGGTGTAAAGCGTATTTTCCGTAAGATGTGTTGCAGTTACTTCTGGATTGAAATGGCGCAGTCTTATCCTAATATTACCAAGATGGCACTAAAACTGCTGATTCCATATTCAACAACTTACGAATGTGACAGCTTTTTTAACACTACTCGCTATCAAAAAAAATCCCGAAACAGGTTGGATGTGATGCTTGATATGAAGGTCACGTTGTGCAAAACAGAAGATAACACACCGTAGCCTACAGGCATAGAATAACTGGTAACAGCCAACCAGCAGGTGCCTTAATTTTATGGTAGACCACGAGTCTTTAAAAAATTAAAAGGAGACCACTACACAATTTTTTTGAATAAGTTTAAGAACTACTGCGCTAGAGATATAAAAAAATACATTAGGTCTACTACTTATTTGAAACCAAGACAAAAAAATTGGGAAAACTTAAATTACACACCAGAAATAGCCAAAATAGATTGATGCTGCATTTTTTTCAGGTAGTTAGGCTACTACGTTAAGTTACGACAAGATTATTGTTATCTGCTCTGTTTGCAACTTTCAAGCGTCAGTCACATACACGCATTATACAGCCTGCACCTACGTCACTTCTTGTACGGTAATAAAATATTCTTATTGTTTAGCATCACGAAGCATTCCGTGTTGCCAAGGAACTTGGACTCGTTTTTATGACCGTGACAATCCCAGCGGAAATGGAGATTATGAAAATCTTTCAAATCTCCAAAGGGAAAATCCAGGCCAGATATGTCAAAATCCTACAGCAGTTGATGCCAAAATCGTTGGAACCAACATACGTCTTTCGGACAAGTTGTCACCAAAAATTTGGTATCGGGATTTTTTTGTGAAAACAAAAAACAAAAATATGGAGGTTGTCGAGATTACGAAGTTCGATATTGTTGCCTAACAGGTAGCGACGATAGCAATTAATTAATCAACAGAACAATTTTTTATTTTAAACTAAAAGAATATAAGTTACTTTCATTTTGTTTTGTTTAAGTTTGACTAGTTATAGTTTTGGGAAAGGGGCAATTTGCAATACCACATAGCCTACAGTAGTCTACAGAGGATTGACAGAAAATAAATGAGATTAAATTTCATCATTCCATCGCTCTGCCTACTTTACATAATAAATAGGGGAGGAATGAAAAGTTCCATTATCACAAAGGGGGAATGCATCAAAAAATATTGGAAACTACTAGCATAGTCTACACTGATAAGCTGCGTTCCTTAACTTGCTATACTTCCATCACCATTGAAATCGGTCTATTTTAATGTACTGTATTGTTAATGTGGTTAAGTGAGCAAGTTTTTCATTTCAGATGATTACATTTTTCGCCAAGTTATGAGCTGGGTATGGGATATTGGCTAATGAAATGGAAGACGTTTATTCCATCTTCCATCCTGACATTTGCTTTCATCTCATTTCCACTCTATCATAAATATCTTCTAATTCATCAGAAAATTTTCTTCCATCTTTCATTCAATCTTCCATCTGCAAATTTGGTTGCTAAGTGCTGAAAATGTAACAATTGTTTTTTTCTATGGTTTAGCCTATGTACCGTCTGGTGCTACAAGTTAGAACTACTGTAGTGTAGAACGCCGACATCTGTGGTCTTTTTTTTCGGTGCAACTATAAAACGTGGTGTTCAGCAGAGTTGGATTATTTACGTTTCAGTTCAATTACATTACAAGTACACGATCAAAAATTTTAATAACATATTAATCATTTTGTTTGAAATTTTCAAATTAGCCTACAACTACATTCAAATGTAATTAATTACACGTTTCGATTACAAAGATTAAAAGTTTCAATATTCATGTTCAATAATGATTTTTTTACTGTTTGCTATTATCAAAGGTTGTGGAATCGCATTTGATAAAGATTAGGTTATGAAAATTGTCTGCACACAAGTAGCCTAAGGTGCAAAAAGTTCCTCTAGTGATAGTCACTCTATAATATGTAACTTACCAAGTATAATAACATTAATCTGACACAACTTTTTTTTGAAATTACAATTAGCCTACATTACACAGCAACAAAAAGTCTCAATTTCATGAAAGTGGGATTCGGGTAAGTGGAGTGGATTCGGGTAATTATGTACTCAGTTGCGCCTCTATACGGCTGCATTGACATTGTCTGCTTTGTAAAGCGCTGTGGAGCAACGCATTCTGCGATAGATACAGCGCTATATAAAAACTAACATTATTATTATATTATTATTAAGTGTATAATTAATTACATTTGATTACAATTGTAGTATTTAGTCCAACTCTGGTGGCCAAAGAATGCAGCAAAGGGGAATGCGTTGAAGTGGTTATTTTGGTGTTTTGTCGATTCGTATAAAACATCAAGGGTATTTCACTTAGATAACTGGTTTTTTTTTATGTCTTTCGGTGTATCGTCAACTAGTTTTTGAGGGTTGGCGAAGCGTGGGAGAGCTGCCTTTTGGTGTTTTGTTTTCCCTGTGATTTCTGTCCGTGTGCGTTTGGAGTTTTAGCAGGGCAAGCTGGCTCTCTCTTCGCACCTTGACTTACGATAGATAACCGCATGATTTTTTTTTCGGTCTCTTAACGGTTTAGCTTCCCTGGGATATCTAAACAAGAGGATAAGAAGGCTTTTATTACGTCTGACAATAGAAGGGCTTTTGTTTATCGTAAATAATCTGTGTCTATCGTAAAATGACAATTGGCACCGATAGTAGTTTAATAAATCTTGTTATGATAACTTGCATTGCACTATTAGCATCAGGCCTGGATATTCACAGCATGCTCATGGTTGCTTGTTAATGCAACTACCCATATACTTGCTTTACATCTATCCTACTGCAAAGGCTTTGTTAAAAAAAAAAACAGGTTAGGCTACTGGTAACTTTTCAACTGTCTTTGTAAACAAGTAGCCTATTCTTTAAATATGCTCTACGTAACATTTGCTAACTGTCTTCTGTAGCTTATTGTAGGCTACCAGCTGCACTACAAAACTTTCTACGATTTAAAAAAAACTACATGTTTAAAGCACTACAAACTACCGCCCTGGTAGTGTCATGAGAATAAAGCAATCGCTGCAAGCCTTCATAGCCTATCCCTGTAGCTTCCATAAAAAATAAATGTGTTTGATGTATAAGTTTCGTACAATGTTTAGTGTTTACATGTACACCGGTACATGAAGTTATACTGAAATAAACTTGGTTGATTAATTGCATTATCACAATTTATCGCTTTGGTTTCTACTCGTTGTTCCAAAAACAGGGGTTGTTCATCTTACCCCACTGCACACTTTACGCCAGTCTTTCCTACTGTGATTGTTTTTCAGACTCTTCGATTAATTGCTCGGTTTCACACAAACACAATTATTCAAGAGCGATGTAGTGCATTTAACTGTTTGAGCTGAAGTGAAACTGTGTTACTCACAAAGTGTGAATGTTGTCGACGTCTCGTTCTCGAACAACAGTCCAGGCAACAGTCACTTGTTCAATACGAACACTAAATCGAATTATTTCAGTTTAAGAAATTTAATCAAAAGAAATCTGAGTTTTTTGTATCTTGATATGGTTTTGAAAAGTTTATAATCGAATTGGGATGGAACGATGGACGACTGTCCTCCATCCCACCGTCTAACTAAATCTTCCATTACTTTTAACCCTTGACATTTTCCATCTTTTACTTCAAAATCTGCCTTCTGTTCCATCTTATCCCATTCCCTGGTTATGAAGGAAAATGACCAAATTCCTCTTCCTTAAATCTGATGTTCAACAAACGTGCTTTACACTGTCAAGCCAGTTAATGAATTGTGATTGAGCAAACGACCACAATTTGCAAAACAGGGGAAAATGTCAGAGGGCAAGCGATAAGTTCCTCCCTGGATCTTCAGTAAACCTACTAGTACTAGCCTACTATCAAATTTACATTTAATCTGAAATGTTGGTGAAAGAGCTAAACGTTTTTGGAACATTTTCAAATTAAATTTCGAAAGATGTTTATAGGCTTATGTTTAATACAAATCAAGTTACTGACCAAGAGTTAAAAGAATTAAATTAGTTTAGATGAAAATTGAAACTTTATACGTAGCCTACCGCATTTAATATTTCGATATTTTTATTTTACAGCTTAGCATAGCCTATTGAAGAAGAAGCCAGAAGCTTTGCTGTATATCCATTCTGCACTTGTAATCTTTTTCTCTGGAATAGGCTACTATAACGCCAGAAGCTTATATAGCCTACGCCTACTGGCTACTGTATATCAATTCTGCACTTGTAGGCTCAGTCTTGTTTTCCTAGCGACCTAGCTTACATTCTAGGCTAGCCTACTAGCATTTAAATGTAAATAAACGCAACGAATTATGGGTGAAACGTAGGCTATTACGAATTTAGGACTACAATTTGCTAAGATCGAAATTTTCCCCTTAAGCAAGTTCTTTAACTTTTGTTGAATCTAGCACTCTTCCAAATAAGCCTATAGGCCTAGACACTTTAGCATCTCCGAAATATTGCCACCATCAGACTTCTGTAGTGCATAGGAGAATCAGTACCGGTCTTAGGGTATTTCGGACCCTGTGCAGAATATGCTTTGCAGGCCCCAATGACAATGATCCAATTCAGTAGCGTAGCTAGGTATTTTGAAATGGGAGGGGGAGGGTTTGATGGTCGGTGGGCGAAGCCTGAAGGCGTGTTTGCCAAAGGCAACACTCAGCGGCGGGGGGTCTGGGGGGGCCTCCCCCAGAAAATTTTGAAAAATTGCTTTCAATTTGGTACATTCTGAGAGCATGTTCAACAAAAATTTGGGTATGAATATTACTTTAAAATGGTGCTGTCCGGTGGCATAGCAACATGATAAGATCAAGTTTTCTTTGGTATTTTTAGGAATTATAGCTATGTCTCTATGTTGAGTCTGGATGCAACCTATTTCAGTCAGATAAGTTAAATCTGGTATGTCTGCCGTGAGACTTAATTTGTCCGCCGAGATAGCTGCTCTGACTGGGCATGTTTGTCTGCTGTCAACAAAATCGTATTTCGTCCCCTGAAAAGATCGAGAGCAATTTTGAAATGTTTGCGGCAACTCCGATCAGCGACTTCGGCTCTGTTGTTTTTTTCTCGATGTTTTCTGGGTACAAAATGTTCAGGGGACTCTATGTTTTCTTGTTGATAATTCTTTTGTTGAATTCACTTGTTGAATTTTTCCATTGGAAATGACAAAATTACTGCATTATCTGAGTAAATTGCAGGCCCTGTGCGATTGCACGGTTTGCATACCCCAAAGACCGGCACTGGTAGAGTAGAGACTAGAGAGGGTCTAAGGAGTAGGCCTAGGCTTACTTTTTGACTCGGGTCTGGAAGAGTTTTGGGGCCGAAAACTTTCCGAGAGACCCGGAAACTAGGCTATAAGAACCAATCGCGTATTATTTGAATGTAATGTGTTTTTTCTTAGAAATGACTTGATTTGAGGCCCTAGGATCTCATTGAAGTAGACCGGGCACATATTATCCTCTCAACGAACTGGCAGTGCATGCTAGACTTTTAAAGTTGATTTGTGATAGACAACTAACTATATCCTACTTTCGTAATTAGTATTTCTAAAGGTAAGCAGTAGCGCGCTTTTTTCATATCGATAGTGGAAGCGGCATTTCATTGTAGTCCATGATTGTAGTAACTTAGCGGCTGCCGTAGTGACACTACTTTTTTCCAATGTACCGGCAGCGGATAAAGGTTACATTTACTTGACTCGTACTACCCGGCCTTCCAATTCAACGTAAAAGATGAATTGTTTTGAGAATTTTTTTATGGAAACAATGACGTGTTTCCATCAAAACTTCATTTTCCATACCGAGGTTGAAACAGTAGCGCAAGCAAAATGATACCTCACTGAAACGTGATGTCATTCGTTTTCATGGTCATTTCGACTTCACTAGGCACTTGGTAAAGCTTTTCAGTATCAGCTCAAGACAAACTTTGTAAAAGCCGCGCCAATTTTGATCCAAACAGGCAACAGCCTAGTTCAGTGGTTCCCAACCTTTTAGACCTTGCGACACCCTATCAAAGAGATAAATAGTTTGCGGCACCCTGGCAAAGCTGGATCAATTCTATGAGGTTTCTGTATTTCAAATAACTGTATGAAATAACAGAGAATGAGTTGTAGCCTACAGTATAGCGCGCGCAAATAAATGTTGTTACCATTCAAAAGTCAGTGTGAAATTTGGGCTTGACTTCTTGCACAAAGTCCCTTAATATGTGGGGGCACATTCGATAAAGCCACTCGCATTTCTTCGTCGACTAAAGGAGTCGTTCTCGTTTTTTAAGTTCGTTACGTAAAATCCACTCTCACATAGGTAGGCTATGACGTGGAAAACTGCAGCAAAAGCACAATAGATTTCTTTCCAACTCAAGGATATTTGTTTTGAATTTTTATCCAGAAGTCGTGGAGAGGCATCTGCTTGTGCATAAGCTTAAAACTTCCATCGCTACGAATGTTAATTTATTCTTTTTTAAGATTCAAAACAATATGAGAGTCCAGTAAAACTGGATTTCTCAAATTCTTCGCAAAATAAAATCATGAAATCTGGCAATAATGATGCGTTTCAAACGTTTTTATGGAAAGAACAGCAACGAGTTAAAATCTCTTCCACGCTGTTTTTCCTGGGCGAGAAAACAAAGGCTTACCGCGGATTATCTACTTACCGCCAGCGACTTCCCACTAAGCGACCCTCCAGAAAGGAGCTGGGAATAACTGCGAGACGCGCAACTTAATACGCACTGAAACTCGGCCATAAATAAATAAATTCTGCACTTAACGGGTTAAAGTTAAAATAAAGAATGGGCCGCAGTATTGCAATATCTCGCGGCACCCTTGAGCATTGCAATTGGCACCCCAGGGTGCCGCGGCACCCCGGTTGGGAACCACTGGCCTAGTTGAAGCGGTAGGCTAGCGAGTTAGATTTCATCGATTGTTAGCGAGTAGCGGAGGGCCGCTTTTTTGATATATTAAAGAGATAGCGCGCTACTTTCAAAGTGGCAGATGTTCACCGCTGAGCGTTTCGCAGCACTCCCGACAGTTAAATGTTTCCAACACTTTCATTCATGAAGTGATAACACTCCAGTGCAGTAGGCTAATGCTGCCACTAGAAGACGAATCATTGGCAAAACACACTTGGGCTATAGTAATGTTATGGATGTTTTTAAATTTAGCCTACATCAAATTTAAAATGGTCTGCGCGAAAACATTAAAAAGAACAATGCGGTGGCCATGTCTGGTGCTAAGCCATGGATTTCTAGAAGTAGGCAGGCTGTAGGCTGCGGGTTGCAAAACTATAGCCTATGGACTACATTCTCAGAGGAAAGTGTGTTAAATATGAGTTGCCAACAGGGTTGCCAGACTGAAATTTGTAAAAAAGGCCAAATTCACCAAGAAAAAAGGACAACTTAAGGCCAAATAGGTAGAAAAAAGGCCAAAAATAAGCCAAACTCAAACAAGATAAAATAAGCATTGTAATCACGGTTGCCAGACTATAAAAAGGTCTTGATGCAAAATAATACAAAAAAGGCCAAAACAAGAAAAATATTAGATAAAAAAGGCCAAATGGACAGGCTATTTACCTGTTTATATTAAAAATAATGAAATATACATAATTACACATATTTAACAAATTTACTTATATTTTATTTGATTATTAAAGAATTTCTTCTAAATAGTTGGTTTATTCATTTTCTGATGAAATATACAAATTCTCATTGTTGCAGGCCCGTAGCCAGGGGGGGCCTCAACCCCCCTGAAAAAAATTTCGCCCCCTCCTGGCAAAATCCCAACGTTCTCAAGCAACAGCTACAATTATAATGATTTTTCCCATCTTTCCCGTGTTTTTCTTTTTTCGGCCCCCTAAAAAAAAGTTGGCCACCCTTGCTGTGCGGTCTGGCTACGGCCCTGCACTGTTGTGCAAATCAATCATATTTGGTGTGCACTTGAAGTCTTTGCAACACATTTTGTGGTCCAACAGGTGAGAACGAATTCTTATGACAACTTCCAATCGTTGAATTTGTGTTCTGTTTCTAGGCTTTGTTTATACAGCAGTATGCTAACTAGTGAAAATATTATCATGATAATGATACTTCACCACATCACAATGTGATCAATTGAGCGAATAGATGCATGGCACGCTATGGTTAAACTTAGATCAATTTCTGCTATTGTTTCTGAATCAGTGACTTCATGGACAAATTTAGTGAGAGAACTTTAAGAGGAGCTTGGTATTTTATTTAGGTGTTTCTTGGTTTTTTCATCTGTAGAAATGTTGCTTAGCTTTGGCAATATATTCACTTTGCACATTACACAGTACTCAGCTGGCAAGCCGGCGGTTGTGTTCCAGGGGTCCGCAAATACTTTTTGATGCGACCCAAAAAGCAATCCTTCGAAATCTTCGCGACCCAAACGTTTCGGAATGCGCAAAACACTTTGCAAATTAATATCAATTCCAATACGGTCGTCCCCGCTTATTAAGGCCACATCGGGACCGGACGATTTTAGCTTATTAAGCGTGGGACAATTTTCTACCACTCCTATACCTTCAGTAATTCCGGAATGGACAAAATTGGGCTTAATAAGCGGGTGGACCTAATAACCGTATGCTTCGTCGTCGTCGTCGTGCAAGCCTCTTGGGCCGAGGGTCTACTCTATTCTTTTACCGTCCCAGATTCAAGATATTCCCGGACTACACTGGAAGGCTACTAGAGAGTATAGCCAGTCTTTAGTTTCATCATACACGATACGCAGACTTTCCACTCCGTTAGGTGGTTTGAAGATGGTACAATCATTGATGATGTGGTCTGCAGTCTGTTCCTCGGCACCACAATCACAGGAGGAGGAAGAGGCCGATTCCCCAATCCCATTGGTGCATATGGTTGAGCGGAAAAGCCCGACGCGCGTACCAAGACAGTTGAGGCGCACTCATGCTTGTCTTTGTAGTGTCAGGCCGATGGGGCATGTGTCCGCGTCGGGGATGAACGAATGGAGTCTGGTGGTACTTGACTTCCCTTCAGACTTCCATTTATAGTCCGCCCAAGTAGCCGCAGAGATGAAGTTCATCTGCTTCGTTGATCAGAAGTTGAGCGACTGGTACGAATGGTTGTCTTGATTTCAGTCGACGGGAGTGCTGGTTTGGGGGAGCAGAGATCTTGTGGTGGAGAAGATGGTTAGGCTCTAGTGCCCGTCGGCCAAGAAACAGAGTGGCTTCTTCGTGACGAAGCTCAGCAGGTTGGGTGCCAGCAAGAATGGTAAAATTGTCCAATGGTGTGAGACGCAGGCATCCGGTAACTGTGCGCAGGACGCTGTTTATGGCAGTGTCGATGTTATTGCAGTGAGCACTGCGGCACCAAACAGGTGCACAGTACTCTGTTGAAGAGTAGACAAGGGCAAAGGCTGCTATACGCAAAGTGTCAGCACTCGCCTCCCAGCTGGAGCCTGCCAGGCGCTTGAGTAGCGCAGCGCAGGATGTGAGTTTCTTGCGCAGTGACACCAAATGGTGGCGGTATGTGTACGGTCTGTCTAGTGCCACCCCAAGATATTTTGGTTCGGGGCAGAAAGACAGAAGTTTTCCATTGTAGCTCACGATCAGCTTCCGATTGTGTAGGTGGAAAGCTGCCGCCAATGCTTGGTTTCGCTGAGTTTCAGTCGCCAGTTCTGGAGATAAGCTGAGAGAGTTTTCATGCCCTGCCTCAAGGTGTCTTCCAGGCTATATAACCGTGGGCTTAACTACTGTACCGTACTGCAATCGAAAGTATAAATTTTCTTGTGGCCTACCAAATTGTACGAAACTCAGCACATCAAAGACTATATGATTGTATTTATTTTTGCCACAAGTTATATTTATGGTAAGTTTAAACCGTTTTGCGACCCACTGCGAATGGTCTCGCGACCCAAATTTGGGTCGCGACCCACTATTTGCGGACCCCTGTGTTAGACTATCGATCGATTGAAACGTGAACACGTTACGTTTCTGTATAGGCTAGGCCAGCGGTTCTCAACCTGTGGTCCGCGGACCACTAGTGGTCCGCGGGCATTTGCCTGGTGGTCCGCGAGCAAAGTCTGAAATCGTTGTTTTTTAACCCTTTGCATAAAAGTTGTTAATTTTATCACGGCTCATCCACTAAATTGTCGTCTCTTTGCTTCATCATGTTCGAATAAAAATCTTGATCATGAACAGCTACTGATGCATACTTAAATTCGCTGGTTATCATGGGGAAAAGTGTTTAACAGACTGTTTGAGTTACGTGATGCTGCGAGAGAGTTTCTTGGAGAAAAAGTCCAGGCTTGTTGCTCATTTCAACGATAGCTTTTGGGTTGCTGTTCTGGCTTATTTGGCTGACATTTTTGAACAACTGAATAAACTTAATTCATCGCTGCAAAGAAAGCAGATAAGTTTAATTACGGTACCATCAGTGATAAAGTGTCTGCTTTTACGAACAAAAATTATCTTTGGAAGATAAGATTATTGCAGGGCAACTTTGACATGTTTAATCAATTGTACAAATTCACTGAGAAACCAGAAAACGCTGAAATCAATAAACAATTGCTGATGAATTTTATTTCTGACCATACTCAGTCACTGTAGGATCAATTTAACTTCTACTTTGTTGATTTGAACGTTCAGAGTTTTTGATGGGTTCCAGTCCGTGAACTGACCAGTGACACTACTTTGAATATGTAGCATCCATCTGAGAGTGAGCTTGATAAAAATTTTGGATACAAGCTTCACATGAGTATCCACAACTGTCTCAGAAAGCTTTAAAAATAATTTTACCTTTTGCGACATCTTATCTTTGTGAATGTGGATTTTCTGCATTGGTTACAATAAAAGCAAAGTATTGCTATCGACTTGAAATCGAAGATGAACTCTGATTGAGTCTTTCAAGTATTACACCTCGTTTGGATATACTGCGGTCAAATGTGCAAGCTCAAGGCTCGCAGTAAATGTATCAATCTTTCTTAAATCAACTACTGTTTATGACTTAGCAAGCAATAAGTGACATTTGTTCGTTACAAGGAGAGGGAAGTAGTGGTCCGTGACTGAGACACACTTTTTTTAAGTGGTCCTTGAATCTCAAAAGGTTGAGAACCTCTGGGCTGGGCTACCTACTTTTGAGCGTTGACATTATAATTCCAAAATAATATCTATAATATTCATATTTATCGATATTTTATGACTTGTACTGGATTTTAATAAATTGTAGCAAAAATAATTCTGAAAGTAGCCCAAAAGGTAGCAAGTATAAAAGGATTGTAGCGGATGAGTTTTAATCCGCTACAGTGGTGACATGTGCACCACTGGCTGCCTTAGCGGGTGAGCGCAGTCTGACCATAGGAGTCTGACTCGGCGCCAGCGTCACATTACGACTAGTAAACAAGCATAGAACATGTAGCCTATTGAACAATGGTGAATATGGTTTTATCTGGTAAGGTTACGATATAATATGAGAAATATTGATTATTATGCATTTTGAAGAGTAAATTTTAAAAAAGGCCAAATTTAAGGCAAATCTAGAAAAAGGCCAAACGTATAATTTCTAAGACCAACAGACTTTAAAAAGGCCAAATTCGAGAAATTTGGTTGCCAGACGTTTTTTCTTTCAGCTAAAAATGCTTTTCATGAGTTTCGGAGATATAAACCGATGCTTATTGGTAAATCTCCGGACTACGGACTAGTCAAAGTCCGGGAAAGCAGCTTATTGTTAAGTTCTCACTTTTAGATTTATAATGATAGTTTGTTGTCGGATTTTACTGGATTTGGATTTTTCAATGCTTATAGCTAGCCCATTAGGCTATCTAGATTGGACATGATTTAGATTTTAAGTTGAAATCTGAAAACAGATTTGGTTTATAAATTATAAAATTCGTAGCCTGCATCTCTACAGCACAGTAGCCTACTCAGCAGGGGCGTAAACTAAATCTTAAGAAGCATTTGTTCTTAATAGCCTTTGGCATGAACAGGGCCGGATTTAAGGGGGCATAGGGTGCAAGTGGCCCCCGACGTAGAAAAAATGTGATTATGTTTTGTTTTTTTTCTTTTAGCCTTTGAAGTTTCTGCAAACTGCTGTGCAGTGCAGTGCTGAATTAATGCTATTGTAGAAGTAAAGTTGGTTGGTTCATAAACATTTTTTGCACGGGGCCCCCTGATGTAAAAGTGCTCCAGGCCCCCCATCAGCTAAATCCGGCCCTGAGCATGAAGCAGCTCTATCCGTTTTAAGGATTTTGCACTAGCCTACTTCGGCACCACAAACCTAAGTTCATCTGACAGAACACAAGCCTAATCCTTGCCTCTGCTGACGAAAGTTCAACAAAACTTTAACCATATGCCGGTCTGGGGTTGGCCTATCTGCAACAGTTCGTAACTTGCTTTAGGCCTCTGGTCACAGCGGTAAACCATAATCTCTTCGTGGGAAAATTGTAACATAAACTTCCCGGACCCGTTCGTCTGTATGTAGGCTAATGATTGAAAAAAAACACGCTTCCGAAATCGTCTATTCGAGAATTGTATTTCTGTAAAAAATAGCTCACTGGCTGTCGAAATTGGAATGTAACGCGATACACCACTAAACTTGTCACTACAATGCAAATTACTTGGATAAAGACGGAAATTTCGTCCAGCAGGCAAGCACTAAGCAAACAGTTAAATATTCGACCATTCTTTAAGCAACAATTTTAAAAATGACGAGAATACATAGCAATATCTCAAACGCACGTATGCAGCTACTGTGACGTAATAATGACAAGCAATGACAAATTATTCAAGCACCTGTTCAAGTTTGGCTTACACCTGTTCAAGTTTGGCTTACACCTGTTCAAGTTTGGCTTACACCTGTTCAAGTAATTAAAGATTTAATGATGATGTAATGTTATGCCGCAGCTGCAATGCCCCACAGGTCCTGCAAACGATTGTGCAATCTGCTCACCTTTTAGAAATATTCCATTACGTAATACGCTAAGATTCAGTAGACCTGAACGGTTTTATATGACGTTTGATATGAAAATTGTCCGTAACAGCCTCTGTGCCAGACAATAGTATTGCATCCGCAGTAATTTCAAAGACTGCTCCTGACTTCAAATTGGCTGCAAGCCTATGTATCTTCGTTGTGATGACCAAAGTTACATGGTAGATTATTCTTTGTGGATCTTCTTCTCCTGGAATTGGCTCTTTTTGTGGGAGTTGTGGTTGCAGCGGACGTTGCTCGTTAGCATGTCGGCCCAATCGCTCATATAGCCTACAGTTGTCGATGGGACGACAACACTTCTGGGCATGGTTATGGCCAGAAGTGATCAGGACACGATGATCTTCGCTATTGATTCGTATTACTGTTTCTTTCTATCTCTTACCATGAAAGAGACTTGGAAAGGTTCAATGACGTAGTTTAATGGGATATTACCAAAAGGCAGTGTTACGGACAATTTTCATATCAAACGTCATACAAAACCGTTCAGGTCTACTGAATCTTGGCGTCTGACGTAATGGACTATTGCTAAAAATGAGCAGATTGCAGAATCGTTTGCAAGACCTGTAAAACATTTGCAGCTGCAGCATAACATTACATCATTGTTAAATCTTTAATTACTTGAACAAGTGTAAGCCAAACTTGAGCAGGTGTGAGCTAGACTTGAGCAGGTGTGGGCCAGGCTTGAACAGATGCTTGAACAACTTATCATTGCCTATCATTATGACGTCACAGTAGCTGCCTATGTGCGTTTGAGATATTGCAACGTATTCTCGCAACGAAGACCAATCCATCAGTGCGGCTACCTGGGCGGACCACCAATGGAGCTCGGAGTGGAAGAAGAACTCCTCAAGACTCCAAAGTTTCATCTCCGACACCAGCAACCACCCAACCGGAATGCATTTGCCAAGGAAGGCCTGGGTGCGGCTCAACCGCCTGCGTACTGGCGTCGGACTATTCCGCTCCACCATGCACAAATGGGGGATGGCTCCATCCGCGATTTGTGAGTGTGGCAAGGAGGAACAAACCGTAGACCACACCATTTGTAATTGCGCCATCTACCATGCGCCAAATGGTGTGCGTGGTCTGCGTGAACTGGATGACAAATCAATTGAATGGCTGCTCGACACCTGCCCAAACATTTAGACCGCGTCGCAGCCACTTCCCAAGGGTGGTAAAAGGCAGAGCCCCTCGACCCTTGGAGTGGCGAAGAAGGTTCAAACGAAGAAGAAGGTTGGTCGCATATTTAACTGTTTTGCTTAGTGCTGCCAGCTGGACGAAATTTCCGTCTTTTATCTAAGTAGTTTGTATTGTAGTGACAAGTTTAGTGGTGTATCGCGTTGCACTCCATTTTCGACAGCTTTGAGGCTATTTTTACAGAAATACACTTTTCGAATAGACGTTTTCGGAGGAGTGTTTCTTTTCGGTCATTACATACAGACGAACGGATCCGAGATTCTTATGTTACAATTTTCCCACGAAGAGATTATGGTTTACCGTTGTGACCAGGCAGTCAATTAAAAGTCGAATATTTCTACTGGTGAAATGATAATGAAAATTCTTGAAAAACTTTAACCAACGGCTTCTCAAATAACTCTAATTTCGAACACAATTTATATCAGCACCAATTCTCATCTACTTATATTCAAGTACTGTACTTCAACTCTCAATCAACAATAACCTCTGCATCTATTACCAATCCACAACTCATAACACAACTCTCATAATCATCAACTCATAATAATAATATCCATCAATACTCATTTACGCAAATTACACCATTATATATAGAAGGTTGTTCGGTCTAGTAACTTCGAAAAGGTTACGTAATGTTACATCGTAAGGACTCATTGTTCTGTCACGTTGCGCTAAACGTAGGCAAGCAAGTTTAAAGAAGCTTCCAAATTGTCACGTAGGGTAGAAGGTTCTAGAAAATACGTTACATAATAAAGATTTTGCAATCATAGATCTACTGGTAAACATCCTTATGACGTCATGACAAACGACATTTGGCAATCGTGAAAAACAAGAGAACATTCCAGGTTTGTTCTGCATGAATGTTATGGAAATACATTACATAATAAAGATCTCGCAATCAAAGGTTACTACAGGACCATAACCAATGATAACCTATAGCATAAGAATTTCACAATCAAAAGAGCACTCTCGATCAAGATGCAAAGCATCCCGTTGCAAGACCTCGCACATTGATTGTGACAATTCGTTTATTGATTTATTCCAAGATAACAAGCTTGACGTTGTAGGACAGAATCCAGGCAACAAGAGCATCGAATGAAAAACATCAAAACGGCTGACCAGTGATCTGACAGTCTCACCACCAGAAATTAACACAGCACTCTGTCGCCCTACATTGCCAACTTGACTTCAAAACTAAGAGTTCTTCATGAGTGAGTGAGAAATAAGAACAATGGACAGGTCGCAAGGACACGGGTTGCAGGTCACGGGGTTTGTTTAACAAATTTAGTGTGCAGATATACTGTACTTCAATCCTAAACAGAGCTGGTGTCGACAGTTCAGTCAATTCACCGGTCTGCAGGGCTTGAAGTTTACCAAGTTAGCGCACAGATATGCTTCAATCCTAACCCTTTTCTTCCCAGTGTTGCCGTTCGGCAACACTAAATAAAATAAACAAAAAAAAATGTTTCAT
Organism: Aplidium turbinatum; assembly: GCF_918807975.1. Lineage (NCBI taxonomy): Eukaryota > Metazoa > Chordata > Ascidiacea > Aplousobranchia > Polyclinidae > Aplidium > Aplidium turbinatum. The sequence continues at coordinate 36,690,955 of NC_137472.1, read as the reverse complement.
TTTTTTAAGTCATTACTACCCCATGAGAGCTTTTAAAGTCGAAACAGTCATACAGCAATAGATTCTACTAGTGCATCTTATAGGGACAGTAGATTACCGGGACGAGCAACTCCGTTGTTCCGCCAACATTAGAAGGGTAAATTGCTAATTTGACATTTTTTCACGCTTTGCTGCTGGCTTGCTTTCAACTAAAAACTTTAAATTACTTCAAAACCAACTTCACTCTTTTTATATAACCCATAAAAAATACATTATTTTGTAAATAAAAAAAAAATTACCCTTCTAATGTTGCGGATGAACGAAAAAGCGGATGTAGTTAACAATCCCGGTAATCTAATATCCCTAGCATCTTATTGGTTAAGAAATATTTAACATAAAGTTTCTCAATTTATGCTTAAGAATTAAGATTGAACAGCTCGTTTTACAAAATGCAGCAAATATAAAACTCAAGAGAATTTCTCGTCTATGCTTTCACAAGTAAACAAACGTTCGCTTTGCTAAGCTTTCATGCTGATGTAGCAAAACACAGAGAAGGTGCGTTATTTAAAGACAACGAGAAAAAAAATAATTTCAAATAATAGGCTATGCCATGGTTGAAGCAAGCATGCGGATATCGATCGTTCTCCAACGTTAATGTTGCATCTTTCAAGATGTGGCAAAAGGCTTCGAAGAGATAACGCGCTTAACCAGTATTTAAAGTCACATACAGACAAATGACATTTAGACGTAGAATTAACGTTGGCCATGCTATGCTAACGTTTAGATGAATGATAAAAAACGCTGATTAATTTTCAGCCCACAAAATGACATAAAATTGTTTTTTACAGAAGTAAAAGTTACAAATAGCGTTTCTGAAGCTACACAATACAGCCTTTGGCGCCCGTTTCATGAGTCACGCCTTTGCAAACCCAGTTTTTTGTCTAAAAACTGACAGCAATTATTTAAACTTGCTTAAATTCAGAAAGAACAAAGAATTCCTAAAATGTAATTGTTTTTTGGACGATGAACCACCAATTCCGTGGAAAGAGAGATAGCCTATGAAATAAAATAAACGCAGCATGCTTATGTCTGTAAAAGTAACGTAATAATCTATCAACACGTAGACACGATTGACGTTTCAGAGGTTTTCTGAAAACAACAAGACTTGCTTGCTGGTCAGCTGATACTTGACATGATATTTAATTCGATTATAAAATTAACAGTCAATAGGCTATAATAGGTTCTACTCATTGGGGCCTGTGCCAAATTTCTGTAATTTTGGCTAGGCTACTGGTCACAGCGGAAAACCATAATATCTTCGTGGGAAAGTTGTAACATAAAATTTCCGGATCCTTTCGTCTGTATATGCGACGACACTGAAAAAATACTCTTCTGAAAACATCTTTTCACGAATTTGTATTTCAAGAAAAAATAACCACAGACTATTAAAAAAGGAACGCAACGCAGTACGCCACTAAAACATGTTACCACAATACAAATTACTAGGATAAAAGACGGAAATTTCGTCTAGTTGGTAAGCACAAGCAAAACAGTTTTAATATTCGACCAACCTTTCTAACGACAATTCTAAAATGACGAAACTGAATTGAGATATTTCAAATGCACATAACCTGCTTCTGTGACGTACCAGTGATAAACATTGTGAAGCAATTCCCACAGGTGTTGAAAAGGATTATGCAATGTTTCACAGGTGTTACGAAATATGATGCAATCTCTGCTCATTTTTTACCAATATTTTATGGTGTAAGACGCCATACAGGTTCAGTAGACCTTAACGGTTTTATGTGACGTTTGATTTGGGGAACGATTGTCCGTAACAGATATTCCACATCTTTCTGTAAAAATTTTCTCCACAATGTTTGTGTTCTTAAAGCTTATGTGTTTGTAAACAGAAAGAAGTTGATAAATCGTTTTCTAATCAGTAACATTTCAGAATCGCTGATGTTGTTGAAATTTGGGAATTTTAAACTAATATACGGTAGCCTCCGTGAATAGACCTATCTGCTTTTCTTCTACTGTGGAAGTAGGCCTACTTTAAGTGGTAGCTACTTTAACAAGTCGAAATTCTGCCACTGAAAATGACTAAAATGAAACCGCCAACCAATCATAAGCTAACGGTTTAAGTGACGTAAAAAATGGCGAAAAGAAGATCATAGAAAGCAAATTAAGTGATGGATTTTTTGTCAGCTGGTTGGCTTAGGGGTTAGGGTTCGGGCTAGAAAGTAGTCATTTCATTGACGCGTGTTCGATTCTCACCACTGCTATTGCTCTTTTTCTTCTGTAATTACCAAATAAAGTTCAAAACAAGCATTTACTCTCTGGATGAGTGCTAGAAGGGTCACAATTGGACGGTAGCCTCATATAACACGTTCTGATTGGTTGGCGGTTGCATTGTAGTCAATTTCAGTGGCAGAATTTCGACTTGTTAAAGTGGCAGGTTATATTGCAGAATTAACACTTGCAAACAATCAATACGGTACATGAGGCCAACAGTTTGGAACAAGCTTCCAACTACTATAAGAAATGAATGTAAAACTGTAAAGGGCTTTAAATCAAAAATAAACAAGCTAAATCTTCCTTGAAATAATCCCATCTAAGTATTACATCATGCACCAAACATACTAATATTTTTTTCTTTTATTGCCCAGCAATGATTAGCCAATGTGTGTAGATTTATTAGCAAAATAGTAAGATTGTAAGGACTCCTACTGGCCTTCTGGTTCTTGTGTTTTTTGTCCACAGAAGTTCTACAGAGTCCACAGAAGTTTTTCCATCCTTTTTGACCAATCTCCATCTTTCGGTGAAGCGGTGGCCATGTGCTCCAACCAGTTGTTTTATTTCAATATCTTGGACTGGATCGTCATGCTATTGTCTGATTGTTTATCTATTTTTTTAACGTAATATGCCAAATTGGATATTTTTTGTCACTTTAATATGGTTTAACGTGTAAAACATACGGTAACCCAAATTTATCATATTACTGGGACATACCACTACTACATCCCAGCTGGCGATGACTGTCATTTTTGCATTAATTCAACGTTAGCCAACGTTAGATCGGTGTGGAAGTGGCGAGTTTAGCTGACAGGGGTCTAAAATTATCGCTTTATCAACGCAACTTTTATCAAAGCACGCTTGATATCTTTAAGACATAACTTCCCTGGGTATAATTGAATTTCCGCAAGATGATGATGTTGTTTTTTGCTAGTTTGATTTATTTGTTTTTTGTCATTGTTTCATGTCGTCAAGTTATAGCCTATCTATTTTGAGAGTCGTGCAAGGCCTGGTGCGTTGCGCTTGAAATGGCTTTGCACGTGGTAGGATTTCTTTGTGGGGTTTTCTTTGCCTGCCTTGCTCTTTGCTATGAGCTAAACGCATCAAGACGTGTTCCCCTTACGACCATCAGCACTCTTGATAACGCACCATGGCCGATCTTCATCCCAGCCAGCAAGCCCATATGGGCCCCATATACTATTTTAATGGGCTTGTGGGCATGTGGGTTTTATGTGGGTTTTTTTGTTTTTGCCATATGCGCCCAATATGGGCTTTCTTGCAGAATGTGTTGCTAAATGACAAGGTGGAATATAAAACTTCCAATCTTCAAATGCGTGATCATATAAATGCATTTTAAGAAATTTAGCCACATAAAATTATTGATCTTACTTTGTTTATGGGCAGACCATGGGCTGCCCACATTTTTTATGGGCAGAACATGGGCAGCCCACATTTTTTATGGGCAGATCATGGGCTACCCACATTTTTCATGGGCAGGCCATGGGCTGCCCACATTTTTTATGGGCAGACCATGGGCTGCCCACATTTTTTATGGGCAGACCATGGGCTACCCACATTTTTCATGGGCAGGCCATGGGCTGCCCACATTTTTTATGCGCAGACCATAGACTGCCCACTTTTTTATGGGCAGACCATGGGCTACCCACACAGTGATTCAAAGGTTTGTGGGCAACCCATACTAATATGATATACACCTCGATCAGCATTTGTCTAGACTTTGAGATTTTTTAGTTGTCTCAAACGACTTTTGTTGATCTTTTAAACAAACACAAAATGAAATTGAACAAGCAAAATTACTGGAGGCACCTTGCTATGCATTGCGCAAAGCTCACTGCTTGCAGTTGGAGCACTTTGGCAAGGTTAGCAGTAGTACTATTTTTTGTGCTTACGTACCACAAATAGGAAAATGTCACATGGAGCTATATACCTACTCGTGCGTTGTTGATCAAAACAAAACAGTTCATCATCGTGTGCACTGTCTGCAGTTGACGCTCTTGGCTTACGCCGATTGAGCACTTTACTGGGGGCACCTTGCTATGCATTGCACAAAGTTCACTGCTTGCAGTTTGGCACTTTGGCATCTGTCTGCAGTTATATACCTGATATACATATGGGCAGCCTTGTATTAGATTTATGGGTTACATATGGGCAGCCCATATTAGATTTGTGGGTTGAGTGTGAGCAACCCATAAATGAATATGGGCAGCCTATATGGGGGCAATGTGATGCCCGCGGACACAATGTGTATGGGCCCCATATGGGCATCTCACATGGGGCCCGTACATCAGCCCATATGGGTCCCCATGTGGGGCCCATATAGGCTTGCTGGCTGGGATAGCAACTGTCCATACAAATCTTCAATATATCAGCTAAAGTTATGTAGGCTAATAAAGTTATGGCCTATATATGTTTATTTGTTTTGTAACATGTTTTACTTTTTTATTTTCCCTTTATATCTTAAATTTTTCTGAAGGTGTTGCGACCGTGCCAAATTTTTTTTCAACTCAATAACTTACTTCGATCACAAGCACGTTTTAACGTTCGCGTTTTGTCGCTTCTACCTTTTTCTTGACCTTTGCTATGTTGACGTGTATTGTTTTGATATGATGGTCAGAAATAAAAAAACAACTGAACTGAACTGGCTACCACTTTAAGTAGGTCTACTTCATGTCAAACAAGTTTTATTCATGCTTAAATTCTGATGTTCATCGAGTCCATGAAAACGAACTCACAACAATAAAAATCCTTGAAACTTACCAGGTAGCCTACCAGTATGCTTGTACCGACTGCCTTACTTCATTGAAGGAATAGGCTACTGATAAATGCCCTTCTTTGACGGCATAGTAGCTTTCTCCTGGCGATTGATCAACCGCAATTGATGTAGGCCTACTGGAAAGTTGCTTAGCTTAAAACAATATAGAAAAAACACTTTATTTTGGAAAACATTTTTGGTGATTTCATATGCCCTTGCAAAACACGGTGCCTCCAAGTTTATTGTGACGTAACAATTTATTGAAATCATCGCCCCTTGGGATTGCCTACAGAAACAACATTCCATGATTTCATCGAAAATATTGTGTTCGATTTGTTGCTTCTTTATTATAATTTGGGAATTTCAAAACATGTAAAAATTTATCTTAAATAAGCGCACTTGTGCCTGAAATATTATCAGACAGTTTGTAGCCAACGTTGGGCAAAAGTTCTGTTCATCTGTGAACTTGGGTTGTTTTGTCAGCCAGTTCGGACTTATTTAGTAAGTCGAGATTTGTAGAATTCGGACAAGCAGCTTTAAAGAGATTGCTTCATGTGAGTAGGCCTACCGTACAAATTGATTGCTGATTTGTAAATTTAGCCTTTGCTATGTGTTAATAGTCTGACGTATCTAAGCTGAACATATCTATCACTATCAGTTTTGTACGCGCTGTGTTCACTTGTAAAAGAGCTTACTTAATGACACAGTTTTATTGCGCATTATCTACGTATCGTAACGCGTTATTTTCATTTGTTATAGCTGAATTGTAACCGCATTGGAATCCTGTGTAAAGAATTTCAGACTGTAGCTGTTGCCGAAATTCACCGGCTTACTTGGCAAAAATTGGTATGGACATTTTAATTATGTGAAATTTATTGCTGATTTAATGTATTGTTATTCACACTATCTGTCCGTAGAGCGCTAAAGGTCGACGCATATTCACGATGGATGTAGCAATGTAAAAACTCACATTAATCATTATTGCCTTTTAGTTTTAGGCAAATGCGTGATTTGTGCTTTTATGTTATTTCAGAAAACGACTTCTCTTGTCACTGTTCCTGTTCTGTTCACTCGGAATTGTGGTTTGAGAGACTGTTGACAAAAACGTCAAGTATCATTGTAATTTCGCTCCAATTTAATAAACTATTTTCATTTATATTCGACAACAGTCGGATTGCCTTTGCGGTCGAGCCTAGTGATAGAGGATAATATCACACTACAGTTACGCTCAACAGTGGTTCTGCTGTCATCAGGATTAAACATCAACCTCGAAACCCTGCGTATTCATGTGCAGAAGAGAGAAGACGCGTAAGTGACTTGAAAAGTACGCAAACTACATTTCATAAAACTACATTAGCCTATAGTGTTTTCTCACGCATAAAATTTTTGTCATTTCATCAGAGCCACTATATACATAGTCTGGAAAGTCATGTTTTGAGGTTGTTGTTTACAGCGCCACCTAGGAGAGCTATGGTTAAATCACAGAATCTGCTTGGAAGGTATGCAAATACAGGCATATTGTCTACTATCAACAGTGAAACTGTGGATGATATTGTGGTTGCAGACTTGTTTTAAACTATTGTAGAACGTTTAGGATGTTAGTTACAGTTATTATTTAGAAAAATTCGTTTGGTTTACTTTTCTGAGGTTTAGTTAAGCATGACTACAAGTAGTTAAAAGATGATGTGACTTTTCAAATTACTAAGGAATTGATTAGTTTATAGTTTGAAGTAGTGGTCTTTAAAGTTCATAAGTTTCAATGTACAAAGTATATACAGCAGCTTACTAATGGAAGGGTTTAATTAGTAAATATTTGTGGAACCTTTAAGCTGAAGTAGGCTTGAAATTAGTACCGTAATTGGCAGATGCTACTTAGCCAGCATCATTTCCAAAAACATTGATTGATCAACTAATTCAGTTGACAGTTATTTAAAAAAGGTCTATAAAGATACAACAAAAAGTTGATAGGTTTCAATCTGTGACACTCAAAATAGCCACTCCCAAAAATAATTTGTAAACAAAGAGCATTAGCAAGACAATTTTGAGTAGGCTACTGTATCGGTAACTATGCAGGTTCAGTAATTTAAAGCAACAATGTCACAAAGGTTACAAGTCCTGAGATTTAACTTAAAACTAGTTAGGCTGAGGGAAGATACAGCAGAATCCGATACCGTAACGTGTTCCATATTTGAAGAACCTGGTTTGCGACGTATATAGCATCTTAATTGATTACGTACAAACTGGAAATTTGATTGAATGGACCAGTTAAGGCAGTTATGCTGACAAAGGTTATGTTTTGTTTATTTCCTTTGTGTTGTAATTTCCTATTATCTTAAGCATGCCGTTCTTTGAAGATCAATTAGTCTACTTTGAGACTACTAGCAGACACTAATGCATTAACCGGTTAACCACTACCTTTGTTAGCAATTATCTTTTGTTGTTATTAGCATTACAGTTATAATCAAATGCTGTACTCTATGTAGGGTTGTGAATTATCTTAGTTATGATTATTTAGTTTGATAATGTCCCAAGTTACGCGTAAATGGAGTGGAATAAACTGCTGTTTACCACAATGTAACAACACTACAACTATGGGATTTTGTTACTTGTACAAAGTTCCAAGTGATGAAAAGAAAAGGTTTTCAGTTTCAACAGCACAGTGGGAAAAACAGTTTCATCAGGTAAGATCAGCACAATAAAATAGTATAATTTTATGCTGTATGTCATGATGGTTGACATTAGTAAAAATTAAGAGCTTATGCCTAGTGAATCACATATATATATATTATGTTTTTTTTTAAATTTAAGCAATAAGCATATGGTGCTCACTGCTACTTTACTCGTATATTGAGAAGATTCACTAATCTAGCATCCCTGTGTAGTGTGTATAGTTGATTAGTGATGAACACGTGTGCTAATTGTAACATACATTGCTAAATGTTATTTATGATAGGTCATTGATTTTCAGATTTAGTTGGGGATGTCAATAGAGAGAATATGCTACTAAGTAAAGCTTCAGATGCTCTTCTTGTATCGTCCTTACCAGCAATAATTCGAGAAACGTCTGCTACTGGCGCAGATTATGTACGGTACCATACTTGCAAGAATAAAGCAGGATCCTCTTGAACACTACTTCGGTCGACAGCATCAAAGAGTTGCATGTGATACCGCGCCTGCAGTTCGAATGTTTAGCAGTACCGCCAAAACTTTAGATATTGTAAAGCACTCTGCAGTGAAGGGATCTAATGTCTAGAGTGAACATTAGACTAACCACCCCGGCATACTGCGCTTTACTCGAGACTGCATAAAACAGTGATTGAAATTGGCACTTTGAGAATCTGTACCTACATTGAAGGAACTCCGTATCTACAATGCATGCTGTATATTCCGGTACAGTAAACCTCACATAAGTTATAACATACAGTATGGGTATATAAACGAGAATTTTAATCCGCATGGTTTCTTATACTTTTTAGTTCATTCGAATGAATGGGGATTATAAAAGTGGTTTACTGTACTTTCACTGCAACTACATCATTGCCGCATTGGCACCCTTCTGTGTACTTTTTACAGTATTTAAGTTACGGTATTAATAGAAAGCCTATTTTATTCTTTATTAAAGGAATGTGCTGTGAAATCAGCTTGAAAAGCATGCTACGATGTTTATTGTACAAATCAAAAACGGATAACAAAATACAACAGGAATCCCCCTTCAATGTTTGCTTTTAGAATTGTTTATACTTTTCGGAGTGCTAGGCCTACGAAGTGCACTGTTCGGCTTATGCGATTGTTTAGCTGTTTTGTTTCTACCATGTAAGAAGTCTTGTAGTGGTAAGTAAAAATATGACTCCTCATACGCATACAGCACTTTTTTTTATAAGTTTAGTTTTTTTTTTATTTCTGACCATCACAGTGAAAACAATACATGTCAACATAGCAAGGGTCTAGAAAAGTTCTTCAAAAGCGCCATCGTAGAGGTTCCAGTTAATGGATTGCTGTATACCTTCCACAGTCCAAGTCCGGCAATAAGCTTTCTTTACAATACTCATGATATGCATTAGGCAGATTAAGGTTGTTGATTTCATTGAGCAATATGTCAGTGTAATACGCCACTTTTCGAAGAAAATTCCCCTTTCATAGGCGAATTTCCACCATCCAAATCTTCATTCAACTGTAAAATACAAATAAATTCAGTAATGCACCATCTTCATCAAGTGCCATTAATCTCTCCGAACTAAGGTGACCATGTGATGCCATTGTTCTTTAGCATACCAGTAATGTAAAGTAAGTCACGTTCAATTGCTATATATAGTATGCAAAAAAATGGCACCAAAGAAGAACGTTCATTACTGGTACCTCAAAATGTAAATATAGCTCGGAATTATTGAATTAATGCACTTCTAAAGTAGCACCAGTATAATCGTGTATATTGCATATTATGCTTTTGAAAGCTAACTTTTTCGACCTGAAGGCCCTGAAGCAGTTAAGTATTTCATTGGTTAGATTTCCAAATTTCATATTGATAATGTTATTATTACAAATTATTTGCACCACACCAATAAGTCCATATTAATTACCATACATGCAAAAAGACAAAAAAAAAATACAAGAATAATCACAATATAATAGCCCGGTTAACAGACAATGCTGTTGCGGAGAATTGTTAACCAGTAAGCTTTAGGTTTAGATAGTAATAACTATATTTGATTGAATAGTATTTTGCATGTAAACAAGTCAAGCTCAACATACCTCATCGAAAAATATAAGATGTTCTTCACTCATGTCTTGAAGAGCTTCCAAGCATTGTGACAACATTTTAATGACTTTTAAGAATTGTATAATTGTAAACCTTTTTGTACACTTATTGCTGCATTGTAAGAAATATATAATATATATATTATATACTGTATTTATGAACATTCTCTATTTGTATTAAGCATATAATTGTTTTCATAAGCATAAATTGTTTTCAAAATCAGGAATGACAGGCCCACAAGTAACATGCTAAAATGTAACATATCCGAAATATTCAAATTGTCAAAATCAACAACTTGGCAGTTCATTTTAAATATGTGAATTAGTTAAGAAATTGGGATGCAACCTCATGCCAAGTTGTTGATTTTGACACGTTATGATAGCCTATAGGTATTTTGTAACATATGTCAAGCAGATCACAAGCAATTAGTAATGGTAGCCACTTCAACAAGAAAAACTTCAGCCATGCCACTGAAACCTCAAGCAGTCATAAGCTATGTTTTCTGTGATGTGAAAAAGGGCGAAAAGAAGATGATACAAAGCAAAGTAGTGGTTAACCGGTTACTGCATTAAACCAGTGTTTGCTAGTAGTCTCAAAGTAGACTGATGACCTACAAAAAAACGGCATGCTAATAAAAAATAGGAAATTACAACACAAAGGAAATAAACAAAACATAACCTTTGTCAGCATAACTGCCTTAACTGGTCCATTCAATCAAATTTCCAGTCTGTACATAACCAATTAATTTAAGATGCTATATATGTCGCAAACCAGGTTCCCCAAATATGGAACAAGTTACGGTAAGTATCTGATTCTGCTGTATCTTCCTTCAGCCTAACTAGTTTTAAGTTAAATCTCAGGACTTTTAATATTTGTGACATTGTTGCATTAAATTACTGAACCTACATACTTACCGGTACTCAAATTTGTCTTGCTAATGCTCTTTGTTTATAAATTATTTTTGGGAGTGGCTATTTTGAGTATCACAGATTGAAACCTATCACCGTTTTGTTGTATCACTAAATAAAACAACTTTATAGACCTTTTTAAAATAACTGTCAACTGAATTAATCGATCAATCAATATTTTTGGAAATGATGCTGGCTAAGTAGCATCTGCCAATTACGGTACTAATTTCAAGCCTACTTTAGCTTAAAGCTTCCACAAATATTTAGTAATTAATCCCTTCAATTAGTAAGCTGATGTATATACTTTGTACATTGAAACTTATTAACTTTAAAGACCACTACTTCAAACTATAAACTAATCAATTCCTTAGTAATTTGAAAAGTCACATCATCTTTTAACTACTTGTAGTCATGCTAACCTAAGCCTCAGAAAAGTAGACCAAACGAATTTTTCTAGATAATAACTGTAACTAACATCCTAAACATTCTGCAATAGTTAAAACAAGTCTGCAACCACAATATCATGCACAGTTTCACCGTTGATAGTAGACAATATGCCTGTATTTGCATACCTTCCAAGCAGATTCTGTGATTTAACCATAGCTCTCCTAGGTGGCGCTGTAAACAACAACCTCAGGCAGATTTGCCATTGACTTTCCAGACTATGTATATAGTGACTCTGATTTCATGTCAGGTTTGTATCCGTATTTCCGCCTTTTAGTGTTGTCCTGAGTTTTCTTGATTCAATTTTATGCAATCATGGTGACGCTGACATTTCTGATTTTATGTTTCATAGTTTGCTCGGCGAGATTGCCAGTTTCGTGGTTTTTTTGTTTGTTTTGCAATATTGGGCTTTTTAGTTTCCACTCCCGTGAAAATTTTAGCAGTCGCAGGTTGTTGTCCCGTCGTCCGGTTGGTTCATTTTGTGTCAAATCGATTTTCATGGTTCAAAATTTGTCTTTTTAATGTCCAAATTTTGCAGTGTTGGGGTTGATAGATTGCGGGAATCTTTATCCTCGAATTGAGAAAGTTCTTTTTCAAACTTAATCTTGGTATACTTGCAGAACCAATACCGTACGCACGCTGGTCATGGAGCTTGACAGAGTGAAGTTTTCAAATTCCACTCATTGAAGTGGTGAACTGGTGGTGTTCAGGGCTCCATTTCTGGATATTTTGCTACCTGTCTGGGTTTATAAGTTTTTTTTTATGAAACGTATGACTGAGCTTAAAAATTAAAATTATAAGAATTGCGAGCTGAATTATCGTAACCATTCAAAGTAATTACGGTACTTTCACTACAAAATATATATCGCTTACTGGTAGCCTATCTAAAATAAAATCTCTTTGATTTGAAAACTATAGGCCAGTTCCCCCACCTGATCACAAGTTTAGCATGAGCAGTTTCTAGTTTGAGTACTGGTACCGGTAATGACTTTCAGTCAAGTTCAACTGCAGTTTTACCAGGCTGCTCTTCTGAGTGAGTACCACTAGTTTTGTTCCTACAGTATAGCGTAGGACTGATTGTTTTAGATAAGTGAACAGTGATTTGCCTGCTGATTGATTAATTATTTGATATACCGGTATAGGCTAGTCAAGTAAGGCATAAAAAAAAAATTTTCAGAAAGGTTGTGCTAGTTTTTTTAGCTTATCAAGTACCGTACTGGTATGACCACTAAAGTTGGTTACAATATAGATTAGAGACCATGTATGTCTATCATCCCACAATAAAATTTTTTAAATCCATTAACTGGTTTGAAAATTATGCACAAAATACCTGAATTGCAGTATTTTTTTACCACAGTTTTGGGGTAAAGAAAAGCACCTGTTAGTATAGCTGTGTCTTCTTTATTATCATAATATTGATTTCATATGTTTTGCTATTGATTTGATTCTTTGATCATCAAACTCCTTCACTATAAATTTTATGTCTTTAAAATGTATCATTTTGGTCATTTTTGGCAAATAATCTCAAGTTCGTAATGTAGGTCAGAGAAAATTCAACAATGATTTATCATGAAAACAGTGAAAATAATTAGGTACTATGCTTAGTGATCATAAACATTGGAATGCTGATACTGTTTACCATTAATTTATGTTATGATGCTTTCACCCCTTCTCACCCATGAAAAAGTACCGTACCTACCTGCTATCAATAAGCTATGATGTGGAGATAAAATTTAGATAAAAAAGCATCATTTTGAACATATATGTGTTAGCTATAGCATTAATATAGTACCGTAATGAAATATACATACACTGAGCAAATAATGAGAAAATAATTGTTCAAAGAACTTTTAGCTAAAAACCATATGTCTGGACCACATCTCCTCTTAATGTTTATGTTTTGTTAAACTGGTCAGCAAACTTATTAAGTACGGTAGCACATATCAGTGATGCACAATAGCGCAAGCTGTAAAACACCCCGATTTATGTTTTAGTGTGACATAGTAAATGCATAATATACTAGAATGTATATCATTGTACTGGCTTAGTAATGGTATATATAGAACGAAATGGCCCGTTTCGGCTAGTCCAGTTCAGCTAGTTCCCTATTTGGCTACAGTCCGATTCGGCTAGTTCCCTATTCGGCTACAGTTTTGAATTGTATTTTGTATTTTTTTCCACAATATCGTTTCTTTTGCATTCTGACAAAGAAAAATAAATTGAAATTAAATTTAATACAATTTTGATAAAGAGGTCACTTTCTTCAACCACAGACATATACAACCAAGCAACCACACGGCATTTAACATAATCCATTAAAATTGAACATAAACTATAAGCTACAAACGTTTTCGGCCATACACACGTTAGCCCTTATCAAGCAACAAAAAAATAACTGATTATCATATCTACACAGAAAATGAATTACTGATCTAAACACTGAATTAAAAAAACGAAATGCAAAATGAAACGGCATAGCATAGGAGAAAAGCACATCATATGGCGTTTAAATTACACGTTTAAATTACACTGTTGCTCCGGTCTAAACCCACTCACCTAAAGCTTCGATAATTTCAACTATAAAAGAAACGATATTGTGCAATAAAATACAAAATTCTCTAAATAAACAGAAGGCGTCGTTGGATTTAGAATTTTGTAATAGTTGAGGATTCTAATATATTCTAAGTTTGCATGCAGACGGCGACGCAGAATACATGTCAATGTTATCTGAGCAAACATTTTGCGTTAAATTTCATTTCAATTTATTTTTCTGTGGTGAAATGCAAAAGAAACGATATTGTGGAATAAAATGGGGGTTTGGGTTTTTTGGGTTTTTTTGGGGGTTTGGGGTTTTAATTAGGCTACGGTACCCGGTAATTTTCAAAAAAAAATTCAAAAAAATCACCGAATAGGGCTCTCACCGAAAAAGGCTCTCACCGAATCGGACTCACCGAATAGTAGCAGACCCGGTAAACCATCACTTCTTTGCCTTACATAAATCAAATCAGATTCCATATCTTGGATTCGGCATAATCATTCTAGAATAGATTTAAACCCTCAACTATTCAAAAATGCCTATGTTTATTTTCTGCACACTGCATGAGTGCAACCTGCTATGCAGAGGTGGGCACCCGCTACTTTTAAAGTAGCGCGCTACCCGCTACTTGGGCCAAAGTAGCGCGCGCTACCGCCACCCGCTACCAATTTACAAAAATAGCGCGCTACCGCTACTCGGGCCAAAGTAGCGCGCGCTACCGCTACTTTTGTCTAAATGACACTAGGAAACACTCAAGTCCCTAGTGACGCAAAAATGACCTTGAAAACGAATGTAATCATTTGTTTACGCTGTCATTTTAACGTCATTATAGAAAACACATTTTAAGGGAAATTTATTGTTACGCATCTTTCAAAAACACGAGCATTTCAAAATGAGAGTCACTAAGTCCTGCCCGCTTTCGCTTTAGCACATCTTTTCCAACCGAGAAAAGTTTCTCCACCGCAGCACTGGAAGGAATGGGGGTGTTGTATTAATGAACAGATACGTTTTAACTCGGTATTCGAAAAGCTCAAGGACTTGCTCTTGTCCGAAAAAAAGGCGTCCACAATTGCTGCTTCCTTCTGCACCGCCGTTTCACGGGATGGCGCAAACACTCCAAAAAATACATCCTCAGAGTCATGACTGGTGTTGGTGTCACTCTTCTCGGTATCAGCCTGGCTGTATGTCTCCCGCAACAGTCGAATTACATCTGTCTTGACTTTTTTTCGCAGTGCGTCAGCATCATCCGTGGAAACGTAGTGCAGAAATTGTAGCCACGACGTCTTGAAGGAGGGATGAAGATATGATGCCATAACGCATTTCATGTTGTTGAAGTACTTGTTGAATCGTTTTTTCACCCCTTCAAGGACTTTCACTTTCAACTCCTCACAGGTCACAAGATCACTCATCTCGGTCAACTTCTTCTCGCAAATTGTGATGGTTGGAAGCAAGACTCCGTAATATGTCTTGGACTCGCCCTGAAGAATGTCTAAAGCCTGGCTGATAGGTTTCATCACACGGAGATGTTCGCCGAAGAAGTTGACGTCAGCTAGAAAAGACCGAAACTTTGCAACCAAGCCGATTATATAGCTGCTTGACCACGCCAGTATTGCAAAAAAAACAAGCATTTTTTTCAATTTAAATTAAAAAGTAGCGGGTAGCGGGAGTGCGACTGAAAAAAAGTAGCGCCTCTCCCGCTACCGCTACTTTGGAAAAAAATAGCGCCGCTACTCCAGCTAAAAAGTAGCGCCGCTGCCGCTACTTTTACCAAAAAAGTAGCGCCGCTACAAAAGTAGCGCGCTACTGCCCACCTCTGCTGCTATGTATGCAAAATTGCTGTTCTTGATGTACAAGGTCTTCCACACTGTCTTAAGTGTGTGAGTCTAGTGAGATGTCTAAAAAGTTTTGATGTTAAACGATGTTTCTCCTTGTATGACATAATGGATCGTAACTGATGTCCTTATGCAGGCCTTAAAACTCGTTTGTTTTTTTTTCGGCAGCCCACGTGGCCTGCCGGGAGCTCCTTCTCGGCGGCCAAATCTGAGCGCATGGAGGCCAACATACAAATAACGATAGCACAGGTATATAAATAGACTTAAACTTGCAACAATATTAAAATGATTGCTTAGCGTTGTTGAAGTTTGGGCGACGTCCTGCAATAGAATCGTTGTACCACGCAATAACTGCTTTATCGGGATTGTAATCCGGTATTGCGGGACCATCTAACGACACTAAATTGTTTTAACTGTTTGCTGCTCAGTAAATTGTTTCAACTGCATACTGCATTTCATAAAACCTGACCATTACCGTTATGATGTCACCATTGAGGGTGTGAAGTCACTATCCCACAGCGGGAACATTTCTCAACTATGAAGACACGTGTTTCCCCTCGGATGTCAATTAACCTAGTTCTCCTTTTTAACAACGATTCAATGTCCGACAACATTGAATGGACATAAAAACGACAATAACGCCGGCCGATGTAAATTAGCACTTCGGATTAACACTTTGTTAAAATAAATGTCAGGAATTACAAACAAGACTTCCAGCGCTGGTGATCGCTGCTAGATACAATAGCAAATGTTCCCGCACAATGCAACAGTGGTGATTATGACACGCTGACCTAATTCTGCATCACTCTTTGATACTACAGATTTTCGACAGTTAATCCACGATCATTCTATTGCGAAATTAAATAATTGGCTAGACGAAACCTGCGGCCAAACTTGGCCGACTGAGGAGGTAGCACAGGCGGTCATTCAAGCACTACTTAGCGGCCATGGCCGCCAGCTGCTTTAAGGCTTGCTTATAGGTACCATACTTTGAAATATTATTATCTAATAAAAGCACAATAATCTGAGCTATGAAAAAATCTTTTCAGGAAAAAAGTAGTAATCACTTGTATAAATCTTATTGCTGTTTGTTGTAGTTTACTTGATAAATGTCCTAGACATTGTTTTGTTTATGATGTAACATGAGTGTTTTCTCAAATGAAAAACACTTGCAACTTCGAGAAAAGCAGTTGGGATTTAAGCCACAAACTGAAGTAGTGTATAATAGTAATCTTCCATATAGTGAACACATTGATAAGGAATCCCATCATGCACTGTCAACAATCAAAACCAATTTAGCCAGAGTGGTTTTAAATGGAGAACTGCGGCCAGGGTTGAGCTACTGGGCAAGTCAGCTGACAAGATACATCAGACTGTATGGATTGAAATTTTCAAAGGAAGATCATGTTCTCTTTATTAAACTGCTGTTTCAAGTTATCACAATTCCAGAACTAGAATGTTTGCTGGTAGAGCAATTATGTAATGTTCTAGGAAAGCTGCTCAAGAAACGGGAGTTGCTATGCCGTGAGAACCTGGTACTTGACTGGTTACCATTGTACAAGTTGTCTGAACGATTAACATACTCTAAAATGGAACCGATGGGTCTTGAATGGATTCCTTCTTCAATGGATAATAAACTCAGGACTCTGATTAGAAATTGCAGATCTTATTTTTCTCCAAGTTGCACTCAGTATATGCTTGATGAATGGCGACCATTGCTTTGCCCATTCGATGTTGTCATGGAAAAAGCTGTTAAATACATGGATTATTTTTTACCAACTCTTGTGTTTAATGAAAGTGAAAGAGATGTTTCTTGGAAACTTTGGTTTGAAGAATTTTTATCACTTTGGACCTCCATCCAAAATGGTCCTTCTTGTGAAAAAAACTTTATCAACTTGTTTGCTCGCCTTGCTCACAACAACATTGGTTACATTAGTTGGGAAAATTATGTTAACCCACTGTTTGCAAGATCACTTCGTGCTTTGAACCTGCCTGTAGGCAAATTACAGCACACAACTGCTTTGGCAAATCAGTTGCCGTTAGATTCTCTGAGTTTATGGATGGTGTCTATGATGGGAGGCCCTTTAACTAAGACTGTTCTTGAAAACTTGAAATGTCTTTTGGAGGCAACTGAAACGTTTTTTCATCCTTCCAATTTTGGAAAATGGTCTACAAGTTTATTCCATTTCTTACTGAATATTACCTCTAAGTTTGTTAATCGAGTGTTTCGAGAGCGTTACAAACAACGCTGTTGGGAACCCAAAATACCGTCAGCATTTTTGCTAAAAGATGAAGAAATTGAGGAATTTGTGCAAATTTTAAAACCAGTTACTTTGTTAACATTGTTTAGCAAAATGGGTGGTTTCACAGCTGCTAAAGTGCTAAAAAGTCTTGCTTACTTGCAAGCTGATCTCATTTTGCCTGCTGTCTTGGATAAAAGTTATGTTGCACTGAGCACTTTAACTGAACCACATCAGGTCACGGCATGTTTGGCCGCTCTTTCTTCTGTAATCAACCCAGGGATATGTGGTTATCCGGAAACAAAAAAGCATATTATTCCCTTGCTATTTCAGTGCTTACCTGCTTTAGATCCCAATGATCTTCCAAAATCCACTGTTGCTTTTCAGTTCATTAGCACTTGCATGACCAGAATCCCTCTCATTGATTGCAGCGCAATGGTCCAGCAAAGACCCCATTTAAGTGAAAGTGACAGGGAAACTTGTTTCTTGACAGCCCAATTTGAAGATTTTGCTTTGCAGTTTTTTGATCGTTGTTTTGTGCTTTTAGAAGCTCTTAATCAAGGAAACGAATCACGAATCCATGAGTCTGAAGACGCTGATTCTCAAATGACACATTCTGAAGGCATTTCTGGAATGATTTTAGTCACTTCGTGCGCAATTGTTTGTCAACAAGCATCCAAATCAATTTACAGTTTGTGTTTGAAGAAGCTCTTCCGATTTTCAACTACACATCTTTTGGAAGGCCACGTTGCCATGTCATCTGCTGCAACTATGATTGCTGTTACCATTAAGGCTTATCCTGCTGATGGGTTTGCCATCTTTATTCCATACTATTGTAATGCTATTATGGATTACTTTGCAGAGAACCCAGAAGCAAAAAAATATGAGAAGGTTGACAAACAATTGATTTGGGATTTGAAGATCCTTTCAGAAATTTGCCATATCGGCACAGAGCATTTGATAAAGTATAAAGACATATTATTTGCTGTCGCTCAGAATGTTATTCAAATGGAGGCCAAGCAAGGGTATGAATTAGCTGTCAAACTTGTGAAGTTTTGTATCAAAGGTTGGACAACTTACTACACAAACGACAGAAAAAGTGTGGATCCTGCAAGGGATTCAGAATTTGCTCTTGATAACTGGGGAGAGACTATGTCCCCTTGGAACATACAGATAGATTGGCATCAACCAACAGAGAATGAATTGGAAGCATCCTTTGACGCATTAAGTCAGTTTCTTGATCCTACTATGGAAAAGTTGCACAAGTTCAATGAGAGTGAAATTGACCTTTCCAAAGAAGAGTTACGAAAGACTTTGTTTGTGATTAAAGAAATAATGAAAGAGTGTCATTTGCTTTTGCCTGTTGATCATTCTGACCTTGTCCCTTTGAGTGAAGACACGAAAGTTCCTTTGAAAAGCTGGCCTGTCTATACAGTTGAAACGTTGCCGTTTATCAACTCGGTTTTGTCAAAAGGCAATCGAAAAGATATACGTGCAAAAGTATTTGATGTTGTCAGCTCTTCTTTGCAAAAGATTTTGTTGGTTCGGCAAGATGATGTTGATGCGGTTTGTTCTATCATCAGTATCTACAGCCAGTGCTTTTTGATGCATGAGACATTGAAATTTGAATTTGATCACCACTGGAAAATTTTTGCAGGCTATAAGGAAGCAATGCGAAACCCCTTTCAAATCAACAAGAACAGGGATAGATTTTTTCATATTGACCGGACTGTTTTGCAGCAAAGAATGAGAATACTTGCTGTGGAAAGATCATTCTATACAACAATGCATCACAAAATAATGGTGGACTTGGTCAATCTTTCCATGTCACATTACATGAAAGTGAGATCAACAGCCCAAGCTCAGTTTTTTCATGGTTTGGGACTTGTGCCGAGTGTGACATACAAAGAATACTTGCCCTTGATTTTGAAACATTTTGATTATCAGCATGAAATTGATCATCAGGCTTTCAAAGGTGCTTTGTATCTTCTCATTGGCAAAACCAAAAGCCGTTTATTCTTGGGCTGCTATCAAAGGTGGGATGCTCTTCTAAAAGTTTGGCCAGCTCTTATAAGTGCGCCTCATTCAGATAAACCTTCCATCGCACGACTGTATGAAAAACTGGCTTTGAAGATTCAAGCTCACTTTTCATCAATTTCTGTTCATCATCGAGTATCTGATGAGGCTGTACAAAGTGCACTAAATTTACTAGCGTCGCAAAGCCTGCCAATTGTTCAAGATGTTGATATTTCAGATTCCACCAAATACCGTGAATCGTTTGTCAAAGTATCTAATCAATCAAACTTGAGAATGTACAATCAACTTGTGGATGATCTCATTGGCTTATACGAATCAGGTAAATTAACATGGAAGTATTCTGAGTTGGTACTGGGAATGCTTTCTCTCATGCTTCGTTACGATGTCGAAATACCAGTTAAGCTTTCTGCACTTTTTGCGTCTTTGCTTGTGGATGATGCCGTGTCATTACGGACTCTTGCAGTAGCATGCATGGGCTCCATTTTCAAACAACAGAAACGAAAACATACAGTAGAAATGTTATCCATCAGAGAAATCGCACCTTCTGTTGAACTTCAGTCTTCCGGTCCAAATCCTGGTGACCGTGTTGACAATTCGTGGCATCAGTACAATCCCAAGGATCTTCCCACTACAGAAGAAAAGTTTGATGCAACGAAATTTATTGACAAAACTCACTGGGGTTATTACTGCTGGCCTAAAAAATTGAAAACTTACACTTCAACTGATCAGCAACCAACCCTGGATCGAAGTAAAGAGGAACTGTCTTGTGGTGAAGTAGCGATTTATGACCACTTCACAGATGCAACATTTGTTGAACAACTTGTCACATATTTATCTCTAGAAATCGAAAAAGGTAAGGACAAATTTGATGACAAAGTGATGGATATGTTCAGAGGTCTATTTCGAAACTTTGGTGATACATTTCTACCTTATTTTAAGCCACATATTTTGCGACTGGTTGCGGAAAAGCAAGAAAGTCATCAACGATGCGCTGCTCAATTAATCACCGGTTTGGTGATGGGCTCTAAACATTGGCCTTTTGCTAAAGTTAATGAAATGTGGAGCTGGCTTATACCTGCCTTACAGACTGCTATTTCTAACATTAGTGTTGAAACACTGAAGGACTGGGACACGACTTTTAATCGGATGGTTCAGAACAGGGACCCTCGTCGGATTCATTGGCTGCTGGATTTCCTTGTAAGTGAACCAACAAACCCAAGCAACAGTGCGTTAGTAGAATCTAGTAAGCTTTATGTACTTCAAGGTGGTATTCATCAACAAGAATGGAGAGTTCCACTTTTGCTAGAAAAAATGCTAGACCACGCTGAACCTTTGCTTGGTCACCCCTACAAAAACATAAGAAACAGGATTGGAAGTTTAGTGGCAAGCATTTTTCTTTTTGACATCCAGTTGTTGGATAAACCTCAAAGTGCTGGGCGATCTCCTTCTATTGACGAATTTGTTCAACGACTTCTTCCTCGTCTTGAAAGTTTGTTATCTGAAGAAACACCTCCTTTAAGCACCGTATCTTCTCAAACCTTAGTTGGAGGAATCACTCAAGTTTCTGCTAATTCAGAGATTTTGGAAGACTTATCTGAAATTTCACCATTGGCTAATGGTGCTGAGCTGTCTGGAGAAATGGAAGAATTAGATCCTGCCATGATGGAAGAGATAATGAAAAATCTCAAAAAAATCCTCCCACCAGGATCTCGTGCTTCCGGGGCCTCCAATGTTTCTGATATTCAGAGCCAGCTTTCGGCAAGCCTGATGTCTGCTTTGAAGCTAAAGAAAGCCACCTCTCGTGATGGTGCACATACTCCAGTTGAAGACTCTATGGAAGCACAGGTTAGCAATACTGTGTAATGTTTATCGCTTTGTATGTGTACTTTTGTCCGGAATGGCCCGTTTCGGCGAGTCCGATTCGGCGAGTCCGATTCGGCGAGTGCCCTATTTGGCGAGTTTTTGAAATTTTATTTTTGAAAGGGAATTATCGGGTACCGTAGCCTAACTGTTTTCACATTGTTTTAACGTCGCTGAACGTGCAGAAAGGAATAAAAATAAAATGTTTGAACTATTAAATTAAAATTCGTCATGTCAGTTCAATTCAGTTGTTTTTATTTCTGACCATCATATCAAAAAGAATACACGTCAACATATCAAAGGTAGAAGCGACTGTTCCAGACAATTGTTCACCTAATCAAACGTCATATAAAAACCGTTCAGGTCTACTGAATATTACGTCATGGAAATTCCTAAAACATGTGCCAAAATTGCACCATCGTTCGTAAGACCTGTGTCAAACCTGTTTAAACCTGTTTAAGTTGAAACCTGTTTAAACATGAAATATTGCGTCACGAACTGCTGACGTGCCTTTGAGTTATCACAAATTTTTCTGATTCATTCTCGAAGTTGTTTGTTGGAAGTCGGTCGCACATTTAACTGGTTTATTTGGTGCTTGCTAGCTGGACAAAGTCTCCGTCTTTTATCCAAGTAATCTGTATCGTAGTGACAGTTTTAGAGGTGTAAGGCGTTGCATCTCGATTTCGATAGCCGCGGGCTAATTTTACAGGAATACACTTTAAGAATAGACGTTTCAAGGAGTGTTTCTTTTCGGTCACTACATGCAGACAAACGGATCCGGGAACTTTATGTTACAATTTTCCCACGAAGAGATTATGGTTTACCGCTGTGACCAGCGACAAAACACGAACGCTAAAACGTGCTTGAATTCGTTATGTCCATTCAGTTGTTTTTAAGGTAGAAGCGACAAAACGCGAACGTTAAAACGTGCTTGTGACCGAAGTAAGTTATTAAGCTGAAAGAAATTTGGCACGGTTGCAACACCTTCAAAAAAATTTTAAGATGTGAAGGGAAAATGTAAAAAAAAGAAAATGTTACAAAAAAAAAATCATGTTTATATCTATAAGTTAGTACTTTTGAATAGTTAAAATGATTAGTTTGGATAAACAAATGTGTGGCCTACAGCTTGGATTGAAAGGAAATTATCGGGTACGTAGCCTAGTTATCCCTACCAGCAAAAATTTGTCCCAAGAACCCAGTTAGCCTAACAGTTCGTTTTTACATTGTAGTAACAGAATGAAAAAGCTAACCAAATGTGTGGCCTATCGTTTTAACGTCGCTAAACGTTGAAATCGTCTAGAAAAGAGAACTTTGATGACTAGGATACGTTGCAAGCCTTAAAGCAGCCGGCGGCCATCGCCGCTAAGTAGTGCTTGAATGACCGCCTGTGCTACTTCCTCCGTCGGCTAAGTTTGGCCGCCGGTTTCTTCTAGCCAATTATTTAATTTCGCAATAGAATGATCGTGGATTAAATGTCGAAAATATGTAGTATCAAAGAGTGACGCAGAATAAGGTCAGCGGTTCATAGTCACTACTGTTGTATTGAATATATCCAGCTGCGATCGCCAGCGCTGTAAGTCTTGTTTGCAATTCCCGATGTTTATTTTAACGAAGTGTTAATCCGAAGTGCTAATTTACATCAGCTGGCAATGTTGTCGTTTTTATATCGATTTAATGTTGTCGGACATTGAATCGTTGTTAAAAAGGAGAACTAGGTTAGTTGACATCCGTGGGTAAAACGCGTGTCTTCATAGTTGAGAACGCTGTGGGTTAGTGGCTTCACACCTTCAATGGTGACATCATGAGGAATGGAGGAGCTCTCGGTAGGCCACGATGGCTGCCGGAAAAAAAACACGAGTTTTAAGGCCTGCGTTGAAACTGAGAAACATTCACAGAAGCCCTTCGATACGTTGCATATTTAAGATTATGCATTTTTAAGATAATGTATTCAGACGTGGAATCAATGTACAAATGAACTGTTAGGCTAAATGGGTTCTTGGAACATATCGAAGGGCTTCTGTGAATGTTTCCCAGTTTCAACGTATCCTAGTCAGCAAAGTTCTCTTTTCTACACGATTTCAACGTTTAGCGACGTTAAAACGATGTAAAAACGGCAATTTCTGCTGGTCGTGATAACTAGGCTGGGGTACCTGATAATTTCCTTTCAATCCAAGCTGTAGGCCACACATTTTGTTGATCCAAACTAATCACTATGATTTTTTTTTTTGTAGCATTTTCTTTTTTTTATTTTCCCTTCATTTCTTAAATTTTTCTGAAGGTGTTGCGACCGTGCCAAATTTCTTTCAACTCAATAACTTACTTCGGTCACAAGCACGTTTTAACGTTCGCATTTTGTCGCTTCTACCTTTTTCTACACCTTTGCTATGTTGACGTGTATTGTTTTTGATATCATGATCAAAAATAAAAACAACTGAACTGACATGACGAATTCAAGTACGTTTTAACGTTCGCGTTTTGTCGCTTCTACCTTTGCTATGTTGTTTTTCATATGATGGTCAGAAATAAAAACAACTCAACTGAACTGACATAACGAATTTTTAATTTAATAGTTCAAACATTTTATTTTTATTCCTTTCTGCACGATTTCAACGTTTAACGATGTAAAAACGGCAATTATAATTAGGCTACCTACGGTACCCGATAATTCCCTTTCAAAAATAAAATTTCAAAAACTTGCCAAATAGGGCACTCGCCGAAAAAGGCTCTCGCCGAATAGGGAACTCGCCGAATCGGATTAGCCGAATCGGACTCGTCGAATAGTAGCAGACCCACTTTTGTCATTATTTTCATAACTTCTTAATGTTATTTTAATTTAAATTCTATTTCTCAAGTATCGGAATTAGCAGCGAATTGCCTTTTAAGTAAAGAGAAATCAGTCATCCGTTGTCAGCACCAAGCTGAATGCCCCAATATTTGTGAGGAGGACGCCCATCACAGAACAGGACTATGGTGGAAGCTCAGCCTTGTGCTGACAGCTAGGAAGAGAATCACATGATCCACTTTCTGCGTATTGTTATCAATTGGTAGTGATCGATTCTATTCGGAAAGATACATTTTATATCTCCAGTTGATTTTTCATTACGTACAAAATATTCATTTCAGTTTACTCTTAAAAATTGAATGTGGCTGTCCAGTGTCCATCAGGCTTTTGGTTCAATGAAATGATATGCTCTTCTGGTGTAAACTTAGCTAGTTGAAATATGTATTGAAATATATTATCTACTGTAATTTCAAATGTGTCTCACTAATTCGTTTTTGACTCTGTATGAATTCGTGATAGCTTTAGCTCACGCCTTGTTTTGCAACAAATTTAACCGAAAACTCTCCGTTCAGGTGAGCAATGATGGGGCAAGAAGTGAAACTGTTCGAGTTTTCAAAACTGTTATGAAATGGATAGTCAGCGCTCAACGCAGCACTCTGCAGCCATTTAAGCCCTGTCTGGTACACCTTCTTCCATTGATTTGCAAAATGTATCCAGTTGATCAGCAGGCCGTTGATGAGGAACTTCATAGGGACACACGCCTGTGTTTGTCGTGCATAGCGCAAAGCTTCGTCAAGGATGAAGACATCATGAGAGTGGTTGGAACGGTTAGCGACATTGTAGCAAACAGGTCTTGGCACGCGCGCCACACAGTTCTTTCATACATTCAAGTATTTGCTTACACCAACCTTTTTTCAGTTCGCGCTAACAAAGAAGCCACCGCTGTATTGCGGCAGACAGTTTTAGATTTGCTTCAAGATGACCAATTTGAAGTTAGTCGCATGGCCAGTCTCACTCTCAGTGGACTAATTCAATGTGGAGCGCTACCAATGGATGAAAGCCTTTTGAATTTAGGCCGCAGTATGTGCGGTACAAAGTTAAAGCGAAAACGCAAGGCTACTGTGGAAGACCCAAGCTTTCAAAATGATGACCACCAAAAGCGTGTGTTAAAACGACATGCGGGAGTACTGATTTTAAGTGCTTGTGTGCTTTCTGCGCCTTACACGGTGCCTGACTGGATGCCTGGCCTAGTCATGTGTTTGTCAGATCATCTTCATGATCCTCAGCCTATTCAGGGCACCATTAAAAGAACTTTGTCTGACTTTCGCAGAACTCATCATGACAGCTGGCACGAGGACAAGGTGAAATTTACCAGTGACGAACTTGCTGTTTTAACAGACTTACTTGTATCTCCAAGTTACTATGCATGAAAGTGCTTTTTTGTCTGTGAATTCTCCGGTTTAACTCTGTAGAATATCCATTATTAACGTATCAATTTCCATTGCATTTTTAACATTCTTAACATAGTCTACTCATTTAGCATTTTTAACATAGTCAGTTACATTGAGATCTTTCACTAAGCTATTAACAGATTGCTGTGGTCGATACTTGAAATTGTAATACAGTACTTATTTTTTCATTTTTTTTTTAAATTGTTATTTGAGTTTTTTCTTATCAAACAATGAGTTGTGGGTAATGCGTAAATTATATTATATTGTAAGTTTCGGAATTCAGTGAATTTTATTTCTATATTATTTGATAACATCTAGGAAAATGCTTTTCCCGCAGAAGTGGTAAGTCAATTGCCATTCGCTACGCTTTATTATGAAGGACAATAAATTGTCTGCATGATTGTGCTGAATTACTTTGCTGTAATTGAGCAAACTAAAAGATTGTTATCAATTTCTCATTTCTGTATTTACAAGAAGATCAATAATTGCCACGACACCGTTGTGCAATTCACTGCAGTACTCTCTACTACATAGCGGGCTGGCACTCAGTTTGTCTATCAATGTATCGCAGCTTTAATTACGAATTGTATTGCTCTGTGTCACTGGAAGTCAACAATGTTTCACTATTTTTTTTCCTGAAACACATTTTTTCCTTTTCTTTAGAACGGGAGAAGCTCCCATTCCGCCTCTCTTGTTTTAGAATATTATTCTTTCAACGAAAATAGTGACTTCGTGCTTCGCTTTTACATATGTAACTGTTTTAGATTGTTCACGGCAGAAAGTAATCACAGTAGTGGCAAGTCTTAAGGGCATGAAAAAGCCGTGTGTTTTGATCGCTATGCTCCAATTGTCTATTGCTTGAAAGACTACTTTATCACAGTGCCGTTGTACATGTATTTAATTTTTAGACACGTAAAATCAATGCAAAACAACGTCAAATCACGATTGTTTGTTGAGATTTGCACGTGCCACTATAATAATTGATACATCTGGTCCTGTGGTAGTTCATTAAATTGTTGTATTTCTGTCAGAAAATGTACATTGTAATATTTAATTTTGAGGTTTGTTTTGTGTCTAGATGTTTTGTCGTTTTCATTTAAGATCATCATTTCATTGTTAGATGACCCAACAGTCGAGGTTATAGCTCGTGACCCAATAATGACTTTCCCTATCAACTAACTATGCGTTGCATGCATTTAAAGGAGGGAACCTATACGTCATCAGCCTCTTACAAAGCAACCAATGATTCAGGTTTTACTTAAATCAGTTGAATACCAACATATCGAAACAGCTTTCTGGGAAGCAGCACGTTAATTTTTTTCCTACAACCTGTACTGCAATGTACATAGAATGAAAAACGTACCGCATCAGGAGCGTGGATTTTCGTAACGAAAGGTTAAGTCATATACAATGTCGACGCATTAATTCTGCTAACAGTAAGTTAGAATAGACTTCAGTGATTCATCACGGAGCATAATCGAGCTGACACGAATGTGTATAATGTAGGTTTTCGATTCATAGACCTATCTAGACAGCAAATCAATCGGTTTTTACATTGATTCAGACGTTAAATCAATGTAAAAAAAAAACGGTTGATTTGCTGCCTGGTTAGTGGTTAATGTACTAGTAACGAAGCCAGTTGGGTATTTGTTCGAGACCGTTGTCGCGGTGTGCTGTATTTCAAGCTTCGTCAAATCATTTTTGTACGGCAGCAACTGTTCTCAGAGAATAGTTTGCTTCCGAACTAGAATATTAATCTATCACTACATTTTAGTCGTGTCTCTGTGTTTAATTTCTCGCTATATCATTGCTTGCAAATGGGACTGGTAATTGCAGATCTGTTTTGTGTTCTAATTTTGAAACTCGTGCTCCTCATCGGAATCGCTTTCAGTTTGCATATGCCTGGGCTGTGCAACCAGATGCAAGCAATGACATTCACTCGACTCGCCTATCATCTCATAGACAATATAAAGCGAAAATCGTTTGATTACTATTTCCTGATTGATTGCAACTTATAACTAGCCTTGCAACATAATCAGAATGGGTAATTCTGTGTAGGTTTATTTAACGTTTGACGTGTGTTGATTGACTCGTAAATTACAAATAAATGCTTTTAAATGTGTGTTTTTTCGAGCGCTCTTACATTGCGGAGTCAGTGGAGGAACCAGGGAAGGGGAAACTTGTTCACATGCCTCCTCCAAAATCTAGAAAATACAACACGTAAATTTCTACATTTTTACTATCGCTTTGCTCGCTTAATTCTATTTCATTAACCTAACAGGTGGCATTGGGTATTCATGCTTTCATGGTTTGAAAACCTTCAAGTAAAATTTTGAAATCTTTGGTAAAAGAGAACATATTCAAGACGTAACTTCAATTTTAAACCAAAACTTGTCACTCCAACTTCTAGAAAAATCCAGTTTTAATTTGGTCTAATACAAGCACAGCTTGATGAAAATTCACAAAAAGCGACCAAAACAAGGTTAAATCTTTCTGGGGGCAAGCTCCACATCCCATGCCAAACTATTTTCTTTTATAAACCTAAACTTTAAATTCTTCATTTCATCTTACGAATTTTGATTAACTTATTTGAAATATTTTGTGCCCTTCCCTCAAAATTGTTTCTAGATCCGCTACTGTGCGAAATATTGGTAGGCCTAAAATCGTTAAAGTAACTTGCGTTCTTCTGGTGACTATAGGCTACTAGGTTTACGCTAACGCTTGCTGCCACATTTTTTTGGATACCTAGTTTGCGCTTGAGGCTACGCCGTAAAGTTTTCGCGGTTTTTTAGCGTATAGCGTCAACGCATACTTTTTAATGTATGTTTTTCGCTACAACACGCCAATACCTTCCAGCGCTGCAGTTGAAAGAATGTTTTCAATGGGCAAAGACATATTGAAACCAAAACGCATCAAAATGTCAGATGAACACTTTCAGATGCTTGTGTTTCTTCGTAGAAATTCAAAATAAAACTTGTTTGTTTCGAGTGGTTTATACCGTGTGAATGTTTGGCACCCAGCAAACAAAATGAGTTTACGCTAGTGTATGCGCTGACGCCGCCAACTTTTTCTACAAATTACGTTGACGCATACGGCGTATGGTTTTTCGAAGGGCCGGTTACCGAGATCGACAGAGTGAAACTTCCGATTGTTGAAGTGTTGTCGCCGGGGAATTATCCCATCCATTAGGTGCCGCTGAATGGAGAGCAGTCCTCAGAATGCGTTGCTTAAAGCGCACACCCCGAGCGTCGAACCAGCGCCGCTTGATCTTTAAGCTTCTTCGTTCGCGAAGTCACGCGCCAACCAACTGATCTATCAGGGCGAACTGTATGGGTGGACGTGTGAACTGTTTTTATTGTTTCATTTCTACACATTTATCTTTTTTATTACAATACAAATAAAAAATGTAAGTAGCAACAGAATAACAAAACTAATTGGAGGCAAATGCAAGGTGTTGCAGTCTTTTTTTTTTCAATTCAAAATATGCTTTTCTTTTTGTGACAGGGGATAGGGAACGTATAGTCCAGTGGTTGAAGCGAAAAAAGAGGCCGAACCTTGATTTAATTGATGTAAAGCTGAAATTTTGCACATTGGTTCTGTTCAGTGTGTATATTGACCAAAAAAAATCTTATGGGGAAAAATGTTATCCGCCTTTTTTGAAAATCCGCCATTTTTTTCTCAAATTGGCGGATAAACAAAATTTGAATATTTGTCCGAAGTATCGACGGCTTTTTTAAATGATATTATTACCGTATTGTCACAATTAATAAGCAAGTAGGTACTCAATAACAACTATATTTGTTATTGGCTTTAAACGAAGTTTCGGCTTTAAACGAAGTTTCCATATCACACTCCTGTCCTAGCCAGACCATTATTTGGTAGTAAACCCTTAGACCAGTGGTTTTCAACCTTTTTGGTGAAATGGAACCCAATGAAACATTCCAAAAGCTCGAGGAACCCCTGTTCAATAATTTAATTGCCTTATGCAAAAATAAATTAAATACTCATGTACTCTTATCCATAGTTGTAAGACTGTATGCAGAATTTTATCAATAATAAATATATATAAAAACAAACCTAATAGACCTACTGGCAAAACAAAATGATCTCTAACACGTTCACGGCGATTTGACCCACCGGTGTACAAACGATTAAGCTGTCTGAAAGAACTTCTTGAAGCGAAGAAAACATGTCGACGAAGTTTGGCGGGAAAGCAGAAAGTTAATGGTAATCGCACCACAAGAAAACAACGAAAATTCGGGACCGCAGCGAACGTGTTAAAGTGTAGCAAATTTATTATAGTGGCAAACCTAATCAATATTTGATTATATTTAAACAATATGCATATAATAATAAAATAGACTCTCGGATTTGAATGTAAACTTGCGGAAACCCTAGACTTACTGGCGGAACCTTAGGGCTCCGCGGAACCCTGGTTGCAAACCACTGCCTTAGACAGTGAAATTTTGTTGATGACTCAGTAGGTGGTAGGCGTTCTAGTGTCACAAATGATTGGGAAGAGACTACCGTACTATTTTCTTAGTACTCTGTAGCGCAATGACGAGAGGGGATCCGTCCGCGTGCCCCTAAAAATCACAGCCATCGCTTGACAACCTTTGTTCACAATGGATGCTGCTCTCTGCTTTGAAAGAAGGAAGTAGCCTAATTGGCACAGTCTTTCAGAGTAGCATCACACTTTACCAGCTTGTGAAAGACAAATTTTCTTACCCACACCAAAGATTCTTGATGTTGTGTCACATTTAGTGTACCGGTAGGCAATCTAGGCATGTAGAAAAAGTAACTGGGAACATAATTCTTCACCCATCACCATTTTCGGTTCGTTTATATGATACACTTTGTCAGCATTTGCCTTGTCGGAACGGAAGTATAGATCTTTGTTTGCTTGTTGCACATAATGAAGAAGCAGGACCAATAAATCTGTGTCTTCTCCAATCAACGTTGTCGAATGTGACACTGCACGAAGAACACAGCAGCCTTCACAATGGGAACATCAGCATCCCCTGGGCATTGACCACTTCGCAGCCTTCAGGCTACCCCGAAGTGTTTTACTGATCAGATCGATCATTTTTTGTTTGTTCATGTTCATCATGATTCGAGTTCATGTACACTAACGTCATCCTCGGCCACCACAACATTCACAATATTCCTTAGGTCTGATCCTGAGAAAAAGGTACATAACCAGCCAATGATGTCTTCTGCGCTTCATTGGCAAAGCGGAGTTGCATGATTTCAATCCTAGTCTTCTCTGTGATGTTGAGCCTTGGAATCATACGGTTTGCTTTCTGACCCGGTGTCAAGGCAACAATCATTCCCATACTGTGGAAAGTCCCCTTTCCATCCAAGGTGATAATATTATGATCAACATTGTCAGCTGCAAATAACATTGTGCTTTCGAGTGCTTTTGTGCATTGTGCTTTTCGAGATCTATGTTCTCTAGAACAATGGATTCTAACCCTACACAATCAGCTGCATTCTTTTCAAACCTCTGGACTTCTACGTAAGAAGAACAATATCCCATATTGTGTAAAGTATCAACAAGAAATCTCGACCTGTACAAATGATGTCCTTGAACAGCAAGACCAATTTGAAATGGTGCAATCACCGCTCGTGGTCTGACAGCTCGGCCAATACTTGCAACCTTTCGCTTTGTGTCTATTCCTACAAATAAGAAACTCAACAGTGTTTGCAAAGTTTCAGGCAAGTACATTAGAGCAGGACCGAGATTGAGTGTCAGTTGCGTAGCCGAGTGGGGAGAACGTCTGCGCGACGTTCGAAAGGACGTCGGTTCGACACCGCTCCAGAGCACGTGGCTGTGTCTCGGCAAAGATACTTAATAGCAAGCCAAACTAATGGAAGCAGCTGACTTGAAGAGTATATGTCACTTCGCTGCTTCCTGTCGTCTGCTGTAGAGCATCTGTGATCGCAGAGTTACTGTATGTTATGTATGGCAATGGGCGCAAATAAAACACGATTATTATAATTATTGAGTGCGTCTGTGCTTGGATAGTGATCATTAACAGATGCAACATCATTTTTGATGAGCCTTGCCGCAGTTTTAATTATTTCTTTCTTTTGTGACTCATCATCCTCATGCCTTGTTTTTATGTAATGAGATCGGAGGATTTCGGATGTTTTCTTTCTCATAGTGACAATGTCATAAAGGCTCTGACCTTCAGCTACCGTATATAAATAGATTCACCGTATTTTCTATAAATAGGTTTTCAGCAATCATCATTTGCTAAAAATTTCTTCATTTTATATCTGAGGTCTGATATCGTGAACTGTCCTTCTTCATTCTGTTCAAGATGGGAACACATCTTTAGAATGCCTGGTCCTGTTCCTCATCCTTCGGTCGCCCAGATTTTGACATTTTGCCTCAGGTAGCCTACTCTGCCGCATTGCAAGGGTATGTTAAATCCATATATAAAATTAACACTACAAGAATGATAGTATAAAATGTCTGCTGCATGCAAATCGCCACCGTAATATTCAAAACGACCTTTCACGGCGAATGACCAATCGTCAGAACATCTCTCACAACACTCTAATATAGGCCTTGCAAAAACATCTGCTTTAACAAAACTAAAGCCAGATCTGTCCGTGAGAACTCGAGTCCCACAAAACAAACAATGAGTCTTACTGTAGAAATTGCCATCAAGAATTCGAACACTTCGTTTCCTCGTGTCGCAGGACCCACTTTCCTCTCTGTTCTTCTTAAGCTGTATATCGATTGGGTTGGTGTAACGTTTACAACTGTCTATGTGTACTTTTCGACTAGCTGTCGCAACAATGTAGTCCCCTCTACTAGTACTGGTAGCATTAATCCTATCAGCACCCTTTTGACGCAGTATACTGGAGGCTTCAGAAGCTTAAATTTCCTTGTCACAGATCGTAATTTCTTTGCAGGCATTTTTCCTGAACTCTTTTTCTGTGTATCCGCAAACTTCCTCAGGCAATCACGGCGGACCAAAACTTGGCCAATGCGAAATAATTGCAGTATGAAATTTACTTTTATTGAGCACCAACACCGTAAGTGTGATAGTTTCATCAAAATTGAATAATTCAGTATTTGTACATCTGCCATTTTGAAAAAAATGGCGGAATTTCGAAAATAGCGGATAACTTTTTTTCTCCAAAAAATTTTCACGGGGATTTTTTTGGTCATTGTACACAATGAACAGAACCAATGTGCAAAATTTCAGCTTTACACCAATTAAGTCAAAATAAAACCCTTCAACGACTGGACTAGTAGGCTACAAAAAAATCTGGATTGTGGTTTGAAATCGAAGTGGAGTTTGGATTCAATACAGTAGTACCAAAATATTTGGAGCAGGAGTGGGGAATCTACAGACTACGGCGTGGAGCAGGAGTTCAAAAAACCGATTTCGTACACCTCTGAACTCCATACAACTTCCATACCGGTACTGAGTAAAAAAAACAGCTTTGATGTTATAGGCTATAAGGGCCTACAGAAAAAAAAATCATTTCATTAAATTACAAGACAGGCTATGCTTTTTCGGTAAAGAATTGTCGAAAAACGCAATAGTCCACAATAAACCTTCAAAGTTGTTGCAAAAACTATATTGTTGAATGTTGATAGTTTATTTCTTCAGAAGTGGAGTAGGCTGCCAGGGTGACAAAATCAACTGGACTTCGCCACATGAAACTTTACACAAAATATTAGTGGAAAGCGTTTATTTCGCTGTGCATTAACAAAAAATGCGACATTTTTAATAAGATTTAAATAAGTGAAAAGCAGATAGAAACACATAGAGACTGTTGAAATACCGTACACCCCGCTTATTAGGCCCCCGGATAATACAGTAGGCTAGTCTCCCCACGACGCCCAGTTTGGTCCGGAACTACTGAATGCATTGAAATGGCAGAGAATTGTCCCTAGCTCAATACGCCCAAAATCGTCCGGTGCCGAGGTGGGCTTAATAAGCGGTAACTACTGTATTAGA
Organism: Aplidium turbinatum; assembly: GCF_918807975.1. Classification (NCBI taxonomy): domain Eukaryota; kingdom Metazoa; phylum Chordata; class Ascidiacea; order Aplousobranchia; family Polyclinidae; genus Aplidium; species Aplidium turbinatum. The sequence continues at coordinate 36,657,077 of NC_137472.1, read as the reverse complement.
CATACCTCTAGATGTGTCAGAACCTTCATATTGAGTTAACACATATAGGTTGACAAAATAACGTCAAATAAAGGAAAGTGAAGAAAAACAAGAAAATGGCGTCGTATAGCTAAATATTTGCACAAAATATTGCAAAAATTACAGAGATCAAAGTAGCTTAAAAGGCTGTTCGAACTCAAATGAACGAGATATTCACGCATGAGTTGGCTTCCTTCTATGGTTTGAACTGGCCATTAGGTGTCAATATCTAAAGATCACTACTCTGAGAGGTATCGTGCAAGTCGACAGTCCAGATGAAATCAGAGTTTCGAGACAGTTTTTGCCATAGGTTTAAAAATAATTTGGTTTTGTATTCTGTGAACCTTTGTTCACTCAGACTACCTTTATTGATTTAACTATTTTAGAAAATCTAACTTTTGGACTTTAATTTTCGGGTTGGGGCCAAAGTAAAGAAACCGTCCAGAACTATGGAAAAACAAAACAGGGTCTTCGGTAACTACAGTTGAAAATTGATAACAAGCATCAACCATAACATGGAGCTTACATGCAGTTTGTAGGCTAATAGTTTTCAAATCAAGATCGGTTTTTCAATTTTAAAAATTCTGACGCCAAGGTTTTGTAGCAGTGTATGTTAACAAAGCAAGAAAATACGTAATGTATTCGGTTAGTTAGAAAGATTAAGCTTGGAAGAAGCACTGAACATCTCCTGAAATTAAAAGAAATTCTAACCAGTCCTAAAGTTGCTGAGCGGATAGAAACAGAAAATAATAATTAAAAAAAAAAAAACTACAACTCTATGAGCGAATACAATCTTCCATAAGTTCCGCCTTAATCCAACTTCGAAATGAGGTTACATTGGTGGGCTCAATCCTCAACGAAAGATGAAAAAGAGTTGCTCGTGCGAACATACACACGTAAACGCCGCAATCGTATTCATTTTGTTGACGAGGAAGGCCCTGAAATGCAATAAAAATTCTTAACCCATTGTAAACTTTATTAGACGATTTCCATACTTAAACGCAAACTGAGCAATTTTTAACAGGTTCAAGTTTATTGATATTTTTTTAATAAAATTTAACATGTTGCAACAGAATATTAAAGCGTTGTGTAATTAGTAATTACTTAGTACTTACCACTACCAACTCAGCAGTCCAAGCACTATTTTCTTTTATGGCTTTATTATATTCGTGTTCCAGGAAGGACAATACAATCTAGAATATGCAATTTAGAAGTTAAAACAAACAGTTTATAATTTTAAAAAATGCATTTCCTAGCCGTAACATTGATCGCTTGCTGCACTTTACAGAAGCGCCTGACTTTGTGAACGGAAAAACCTCAAGATGAAGCAGCGCTGGTTCGGTTGTGGGGGATGTGTGCTTGACCAACCCATTTCAGGACAGCTTTCCATTCAGCTGTTAATCTCGTTGACCGAGCGAGCCTGCGTTAGTGGCTTAGAGCCTTTGCACGTACTGTATGCGGAACTTTAAGGATTAAGCTTACAAAACAGCTTGCAGTTATGGTCACTACTTCATCCAAAGGCATGTGGAAAAAGACATGTCTATTTGGTATCAGTTTTCACTATTCTCCTTTGGGGCTACAAAAACCAAATGACGATCTTGAGAGAAGGTTGTCGTAACTGCACTATTGCGTTTGCACGGTTGGTGAGAAACCTTGGTGGGTGGCGGCATACATAATTATTGACTTAAATCAAATATAGTTATTACTCTATAAGCCCTTGACAGCCTTTTTCACCTAAAAGGAGGATCATCAGAAGGTCCTTATTCAAATAGAAGGGCAGAATTCTATTTTTGGCTTTTTGCTTGGCATTGGGCACTTTTTGTAGTATTAATAGTTTTCATTGTTTAATTATTGGCTTATTGACATAAGTGTTACAAGCTGAAATCCGCAATTAAAATCTCTGCAATAAAAGATTTTGTAGCTTTTGGAGAACAATTTTCATCTAGTTACTGAAAAATAGTTATTACTAGACAAGTGGTAATGTAAAAGTCTTTCTACTCACACAAGAACATTCTTGTTCTGCCTCTCCCATGCGCATGGAATTGTAAACTTCGACTGCTTGTTTCCGTGGGCGTGCACACAGCAAGCTCCAGTGGGAATCCAGGCACACGGGAACCAATAAATATTCTTTCTTGTGCCACTCAAATGGCAGAGAAGAGTTCACATTTCTATGCAATTCTTCGTAAAAGAAACTGCTGACACAACATGCAGACAAGTTGTCGCGGACCAAAAGTTCAACATATTTATTGATTATGACGTCATTTAACCATTCTTCGGGGTTCAGCGTTTCAAGATCCAATTGCCTCAAACCGGGACGAACTTCTTTGACGAGATTGGACAGTTTTTCACACTTACTCTTCGCAATTTGCAAACATTGGCTAATATCTTTCAACCTAAACAGTGTTGTGAAAAACAAAGGGCTAAATTATATTATTTTTTATGAATTGTTAAGTATCACAATTATTACAGTCAGGTTCAGCAGCCTAACTTAAATCATATGGTGATTTATTGTTCTCAAAGATTTCATTATTGCATAGATAAATTTATCTAGAATGAATTAGAAAGTACCAGTACCTAAAAATACCATACAAATATTATACAGCATAACCAAAAAACATCGCTAAATGCTGAAAAACTACGGTACCTACAATAAAAATCCAATTAAAAGGTTCTTTTGAAAAGTTGCATCAACAAACGGCAGTAGCAGTCCAACAAATAAACTGGAGCTGCTATATATATACACTTTGAACTACTGTTCTAAAACTACTAAAATCTTACAGAGATCCAGTTCAGGATATGAAGCTATGCTCCAAAGTGCTGATTGTGATTTATAATGCAAAAATTTACAAATCGCTCATATTACGACATTAACTTTGAAATAAAAAACTGATTTAAGCACAAATACGATGTACAAGAATGTGCCGTGACAGCAAGCAAAAATAAAACCATGAGCACCAGACAAGCCATGGTATCATTTTAAAGCCATTGAATACAAAAAGGATTTGAAATTATCAGGCAATTAATACTAGCATTTATAAATCCTCTACGCCAGGGGTCACCAACCTTTTTTGCATGCGGGCAACTTTAGCACTAAGGAGAGCTGTGGCGGGCCGCACTAATAAAATTTTAGGTAGGATGACTCTTACACTAGAAAAGAACGCATTTCGTACCCAGTATCCAGCATTACATGTTGTTAATATATATGTATCTTAGAATACCGCAGCAACAAAATTAGTCAAACAACGCTACTGCCAGGCCAAACTCCTTTAACAACACTTTTGACTTCTTTAACAATGCCTAATAAACGAGGTCACTTGTTTTGCGCACTTGTAGCAAGGCGAGCGGTTTCATCAGAATATTCATCGCTAAGCAAGAGTGGTGTTGTCACTTCGTTTTACAAAAGATATCTTGCAATTATCGGCGTCAAATAGTGTGGGCCGGGTGGGCGGTGCCCACCCTGCCATGAAACGAGAGGGGGCAAAATATGTTTCGCCCACCCTGTTTTCATGACACTTATGAAGTGGTCGTTACAATTATTTCCGTCTTTGTTAAACGCTGAATTATCCAACCAACTGCAGCGCAACTTCTTGTTTTACGCTATGTCTCTCGCTAGGTATCCCACAGAACAATGCAATTCCGCAACAACGCTGCGTTGAAAAAAAGGCGGTATTATATTCACTGCATTTGTAGTTGGTGGGGCAACTGCCACAGTGCCACACGCTGGCAATTCCTGTTGAGAGAAAGCCACGTTTGATCTTTTCTCCGAATGGTCTCACTTTCGTTATGTCACAATCAAACTTCAGTTCCGGGTCAGCGTAAGGGAATATGAATATGACATCATAATGAACATGGCAATAAAATAACCGATACAAACTAAAGACGCACTGAAACAATCGCTTTTTACAAATCTTTCCTCACAAACTTGTTGTTGGGTATAAATTGGGGCACCGCACGATGTTGTCATTTCATTATTGAAAAGTTAAACATGAAGCAAAGTCAAACATCTATTTGCGCATTTTTAAAACCAACTTTCAAAAGGCGTCGAGATGATAATGCTGAAGAAGCCACGGCCAGCACGAATGAACGTAGAGATGACATTGATGAAGAAAGCAATGCTTCAAAGATGGACAGTGGTGCAGTCAATGTCTCAGGCAATGCACCGGTAGTTGTAGAAGACAGCATGAGACATGGATCTCTACCTGCTCCATTTGACGTTAGCATGCTGCCGGATCAGCTTCCGGCTCGGGAAGGTCGTTTGTTGCAAAGGAAGCTTTTTTTTCCGAATTCTAGTGGATGCGTCTGATGATAACCCTGATAGTAGCCTACCAGTTACTGTAGCTGCTGTTTGTGGGCCTCGGAAAACAATCGGTTATCTGCGCAGACCAACGGAAGTTATACAGCAGCAATATCAGCAGTCACCTGTCCGAACATTTTGTTGGAAAATCCGAAAGCGCCACTTTAAAGATAACAGGTCACGAGTCACGCGCTTTTTGGGTCGCAAAGAAAAACATAAAAGAAGTTTGTTTAGTTTAGCAGCGCTCATAAGATCGCAAGGCGCAAGAAAGAAACATCAAACCTATTAAAGCTTAATTGCTGACGTGACGCTAAACGCAGTCTTTGTGAGAAAGACTAACCAATGCGAATTTGCGAACATACCCAATTACCCATTCAATGAAATCTGTTTGAAAACTCTCGCCCACCCAGAATTCTTCTCTTCTAAGAAAAAATCGACGCCTATGCTTGCATTCCTTGCAATTACCAGTTTCAGTAAACAAGGAAATGTTTGACACATTGCAATACTAAGCAACAATAGTGACCTGCAAACATATCAGTGAAAAATAGGCTCCAATAGCTGGAAGAAACCAGTCATCATGAAACAAACGCTTGTGAAAATACCAAAAAAACGTCTCTATCGTAACTCATGAACAGTATTCCATCTAAAAAAGCAATGAATTGATTTTTCATCCTTTTTGTGAGAGTCTCTAAAACCGTCTTTCTTTAATTATTAGACAACTGTCACTTGCGAATTGCGATGCTTATCAGCATGGCAAGAATTGTTGATTAACAACATTTTGCAGTACTAAGCTAGCCCATACATTTTCGTATTACAATTTACAACCAGAAAAAGTCTTTAATATTTTGCCAATTTATTATAAATTGAGTTGGCACACCGACCTATTTTGCCAACAAAAAACTTGCATAAAAGGGTACACTGCTCATGAAACACAATAACGGTGAAACGCACAATAGTGTTTACATGACATTTACAAACTTAAAATAAGCAACCCTATGCTCACAGACAATGTCGAAATTCGAAAACAGACGTTTTAATCAACCACTGGGACAGTGCGGCTGGACATCGCATTGGAATAACTTTAAGCGACCCCCACCTAGAACTACAATCTGATTGGTCGGTCGGTGGAATCGTATGCAAAGCGAAAATATGCTTCCCGAAAAGTATTTTTTGCCTTTATGCTCTTTAACTCCTTAAGAAAAGTATTTTTGGTTGTACTTGTACGCTGATACCTTCCGGGGGCAGCACATAACAGCGTGGCGGGCCGCATGTGGCCCGCGGGCCGCCAGTTGGTGACCCCTGCTCTACGCTGATATAACAAAAATACCTGTTTGTAAAATCTTGATGATACAAAGACTTCATTCGCTCAGCTACTTGACAGGCAGTTAGGTGTCCCACAGATTCAGGATTGTTAACCATGACATTATTGACAATGTCTGAAACATTTACAAACAAACTGTAAGAGATCTCACAAAATCTTACAGTACATTACAGAGCACAAAAGCTTTGATATTAGTGATCTAACATTTTCACATAGATATCTACCCTTTGAAAGGTTTAGCAATACTGTACTATTGAGAAATAATATTATTGAAAGTACTATTGTACTATTACAATTGTACAATAGTACTAGTAGAATAGTACAATAGTAGAAATAGTACAATAGTAGAAATAGTACAATAGTACAATAGTACAATTGTACTATTGTACTGTACTATTGAGAAATACTATTGAGAAAGCAAACTCTCTACCAAAGCTTTATCACTGTATCATACTATTGATACACCAAAATAAAATATTAATAATCATGTTTTACTCTACATATGGTATTCAATTACAACAAGAACGGTGCATAAGATATTGAACACACTTTCATTTTAGAGATTGCAAAGCCATGCGAATAATTCCTCAATTCAAAAGAAAACTTACTTTTTACGACTCGCTTAATGTCCCAGTAGCTAAACACAACATTTTCGTCTACTTTGGACACAACAATCAAATCTTCATCAGCTTGGCTTTCTTCGGTTTGTGAAGAGGAAGCATCTTTCATTTTATCACGCAAAAATCTAAAAGTTTTCATAAAGGTGGTTTCTGATTCTGTTGCTGGTGGCACTGTATGATATTTTATGGGAGTAGTGTGGATAATCGTACACCTAGACAAGCTGGGCTTTCTTCCAGAAGTGGAAACAACACCATCAACCGAATTTTTAGCACCACACTCCTGGTTAGCATTACAAGTAGAGATATTGCACGAAGAAGTAAAGTCTGATGAAGAATCTAGCAAATCTGTAGTGTTCAGCAAATTTGATTTATTATGAAAAGGTTTCTCTGCACTGCTAGATGTTTTAGAATTTGCAAAGACCTTTGACATAGAAGTAATAATTGGCAATGATGATTTGTTACTGGAATTCCTTCTAAACGTTTTTAAGTCTTTAACCCCAAGTGGTTTTGAAACAAAAATTGCTTTGTCTTCTTCATCACTGTCAGTTATTTTCTTTTGTGGTGAAACATTTGAAAAACGATTCTTGCTGTTCTTTTTCAATTTTCTTTTCTTTACCTCATGATGGTGCACAGAATTACAGTTTGATTGGTCGTCTGATGTTGATAAATAAATTTCCTTTGACATATGAAGCGGGCGCCTACCATGTATTTTCAAAGAAGAAAAAGACTTTTCTCTATGTCTATAGTGATTTTTTGAACCGACATTACTGACAGAAACACTAGAAGAATTAATCATTTGACAACTGCTCAATACCATGTATACACAATAATATTGCAGTGCTGAAATGCAAAGCTATAAATTGTGTTAGTTACGTGACAGGATGGTGAAGATTTCTGACCAATACATAGAACGTTATCATATATCAACAATTAAGTTTGGGCAAGGTTTGGCAAAAAACAAAGGTTTAACAAAAAAAATAGTAAAAAGTGTGCCTCGATAGCTCATTCACAGCAACACAAGATTAGGAAAAATTAAGCTATTAAGGTTTGATTATTTATAATCTGCAGGCCGCTGCAGCAGTTTTGATGACATGGGTTCAATTCTCACCACTGCAATTACTTTATTTATTCTTTAATTACAGAATAAAATTCACGCAAGAATCAATTCTCTGGCTGAGCTTTAGAAGGGTAACAACGACTGCAGTCAGCTGGCTCATTTATAAGAAAAATTGTCGTGTGTTTAAGTGTCTACCAAACAAAACACTCCATTTGCTGCAGCGACCTGCAAGTTACAAATGCACCCACTGTTCCACTCTCGGAGTGTGGATTTGAGCAACTCATGTCAAGAACAGCTCTCCATTCAACAGAAACAAGTTATAGTAGGCTATGCAGCAACCTTCAAATTTGGCTTCAACAATTCGCAATGACGATACTGGGGTAAATGCAGAAGAACCCGTAATCGAACAAAATATGAATTGCATCAACAAGAATGTGCAGACGCAAATTTTGACACATGTTGATTGCACAAACCCCGTCAGCAAATCCATCTTTTTTTATACATACTGATTCAATGCCTGCAGACATTGAATCAATGTAAAAAAGGTGATGACGTCATAACCATAACGCTATTTTACTCAATTAAAATAGTCTTTGATTAAGCTAAATGTCTTGTTTATATTGACACCTAGGTCGCAAACCGAATTTATTAGAACCTCTGCTTGAAACGATTAGTTTTACGTATGCAGTACGCCTAGTCGTAAAAATTTTGATATTGTTAACTCATAATTGGAACAGTTGGAAAACAAGCCGATTCATTTCCTTTTCGTGCGAGTGAATAACAACGATCAAGACAGTGAAGTTATCGAAATAAAACGCAAAAAATCGTGATCTCAAGCAGAGTGGAAACCGCTATCAGTTTTATTAACCTCGTTTCGCTCGTTTTACTAATTACTTACCTTCAAAGCGTTAACAACGGCGAAGTGTTTTCTTGTATATATGTTTTTTTATCAAAAGTCTTTATTATATAGTCTTTTATCGAATACCGTATATACTCGAGAATAGATCATCAAGATTGTCGCAAGTGGTTTTCACCTCAAAAAGACAGGCTCAACTTATGCACGGGACAAGCTGTTGTCTCCAACTCGGCAGTGTTCAAAATTAACGCATTTTTACTGCGGCAAAGTCATTGCCGACGTAGATTACGGAGTGTGAAATGGCGTCGGCCGAAGAAAAAGTTTTGAATACGTGTATTTGCATAGATTCAAACTTAATTTTTAAATTTAATGATTTCTTGTCAATTCTAAACTTTATGCACTTGTTGAGCAATATGGAAAGCTCACTAGACAAAACAGCAAAAAGAGCTGTTTTAAGTTTTACAGTGGTTCTCAACCTTTTTACAGTCGGGGACCGGCAAAATTTTTAAAAATGTTGGTGGACCGGCAACCAAAGATCGTAGTGTATAGAATGAATATTTGTAACGTTTTATTAAGCAAAGTTGTCGTTGCGCACCATAATGCAATATTTTAGCATATGATTTGTATTCATAGGCGTCGATTTTTTCTTAGAACAGAGGAATTCTGGGTGGGCGAGAGTTTTCAAACAGATTTCATTGAATGTGTATGTTCGCAAATTCGCACTGGTTAGTCTTTCTCACAAAGACTGTGCAGCAATTAGGCTTTAATAGGTTTGATGTTTGCTTTCTTGCGCCTTGCGATCTTATAAGCGCTGCTAAACTAAACAAATTTCTTTTACCTTTGTGACCTAAAAAGCGCGTGACGCATGACCTGTTATCTTTAAAGTGGCACCTTCGGATTTGCAGCAAAAAGTTCGGACAGGTGACTGCTGACTGTTCCGTTGGTCTGCGGCAAATAACCGATTGTTTTCCGAGGCTAACAAACAGCAGCTACAGTAACAAGTACCATCAGGGTTGAGACGCATCCACTGCAATTCGGAAATAAGATTCCTTTGCAACACACGACCTTCCCGAGCCAGAAGCTGATCCGGCATCATGCTAACGTCAAATGGAGCAGGTAGAGATCCATGGCTCATGCTGTCTTCTACAACTACCGGTGCATTGCCTGAGACATTGACTTCACAACTGTCCATCCTTGAAGCACTGCTTTCTTCATCAATGTCATCTCTATGTTCATTCGTGCTGGACGTGGCTTCTTCAGCATTATCATCTCGACGCCTTTTGGAAGCTGGTTTTAGTGTTGGGCGATATATCGAATTTTCGATGCGATATCTTTTTAATATCGATATTTATTTCAATTTTGTTCAATATTTTAACTATTCCAGCCCTAACTCGTAACTGTAAACCCCTATAAAAACGTTGCCAAGGCCAAACGGAAAAAGTTGAAATTGCCTTGGCAATTGCTGTGAACGTTTATTACGAAAAAAATTGTACCAAAACATGTAAAACAAGAAGCGAAAAATATACTAGAGTAGTCTATCACGACCGCACTGTTTGATTTGTTGTGATGTAATAATACCATCATCATCGTCATTAAGTTCTTTCCTCTCGTCGAGGGTTGGAGGCAATGAGACGCCATGTTTCTCTGTTGTGAGATTTTTTTACTGCAGTTTTGTAATCAAGTCCTGACCAGTCTTCAATATCATTAGTCCAAATTCTTGGTCTGCCCTATTTCGTTTGCCGTTCATTTTTACTTCTACTAATTGTCTTTGAATAGAATTAGTGCGAATCATGTGGCCAAAATATTTCAATTTTCTTGATTTAATTGTTTGTAGAATTTCCATGTTGGTTTGTATTCTGGATAGTACATCTTTTCTAATAATACCAAAAGTAGCGATAAAGCGAGCGACGCGATACGCACGCTGTTACGGTAATTCACGTTAAATAACTCACGGGGGGGAGAAAAGTTAATTTTAGATTGATTCAACGTTCGAGTCGGCACAAATCGATTTAATTTTCCCGGCGGGTTATATTGCGTAACAACAATGGTCAATAAGAAATTTACGTTTGTTTTACATTAATTCGACATCTAGCGACGTTGAATTATCATAAAATAACGTTAATTGCTCAACCAGGTACCGGTAACAAATTAATAGCTCCCTGCGAGAAGATTGCCTCGATTTACGTATCCACTAACCAATTGCGGCACAATTGGGATACTGCGAGCAACACAAAGTCTGTCTGATAAAGAACTAGCTGTCAGAATCGGAATCATCAGATGCTGTATCGGAGGATGAAGTTGTCACGTCATCACTGAAATCGGACACATCAAGAGGCTCATCGCTTGGCTGTAAATCTACACTGTCTTTGCCGTTCGCAATGAAGCGTCCACGTTTTGCTGCTTTGATACCCATCCACACGCCTCTTTCGCAGAGCTCCATCAGGGTGTTGACTAAGGATCAAATCTATGGCTGTGGCATAACGACTGGGAGGAATGTTTAACGCTAACCTTACAAGCGCTCATGTGGCCTCGGCATTTTTATTGCCGACGCTAATGCGCCATTCATGCATCTGCGTCGGCAATTGCCAACACTAATTTCGAAGACTGAGAAACTCTTTTCTTAATTAGAACAAAAATATCGAAAAGTATCGAAATATCGAGTATAATATTTTTTTTAAATATCGTATCGTATTGTTTTTTTCAATATCGCCGAACACAAGCTGGTTTTAAGAATCCGCGAATAGATGTGTCACGATTTCTTTCTATCTCTTACCAGGAAAAAGACTTGGAAAGGTTCAATGACGTAGTTTAATGGGTCAAACCGAAAAGCAGTCAATTAAATGTCGAAAAGTTCCACTAGTGAAATGATAATCTAACTTCTTGAAGGACTTTAACGAACGGCTTCTCAAATAACTCTAATTTTGAACACAATTTGTATCAGCATCAATTCTCATCTACTTGTATTCGATTACTTCAACTCTCAATCAACAATAATTTCTGCATCAACTACCAATCCACAACTCATAACACAACTCCCATAATCACATAATGAACTCAATAATAATCATCATAATAATCATTACACAAACTACACCACTATTTATAGTTGGTTGTTCAGTCCAGTAACTTCGAGAAGGTTACGTAGTGTTGCATCACACGCTGGGTTTTTTTTTTCAGTCATTTATCGGTCATTGACCGATTTTTTAGCAAAATGTCCGAAAAAAATATAGTTAATTCGGTCAAAATGTCCGAAAAAATATATAGTCAATTCAGTCAAAATGTCAGAAAAAATATGTACGTGCGCAAATCGATTTCAGTGATTGCAAAGAAGCTCCTTGCGCCACTCTACGATTTTTGTCAATCGGAAATACAAGACGTAGACTTAGTGTTTCAACGTTGATCCAATGTCTTATTATACGTGATAACGCAAATACAGAAGTAACATTTCCCAAACGTGACTGACGGATGCTTTCAAGTGTGACGTAATGTTGGGTTGCCTTGGAAAGGTCAAACCGTTTGGTAGAGATTGATCGGTCCGTTTTATCAATCCGGACATTTTCTCAGCATGTTGCATATACAGTCAATTCCGCTTAATCGGACCACATCGGGACCAAGCCAAATTGGTCCGATTAAGCGGGTGGTCCCATTAAACGGGGACAACGAATTTCGTTATTTTTTTCATCGTTTTTGAAAATAGTTTAAGCATTTTACAATTGCGGCTATAAACACAACCAAAACACCATCAACAATCAAAACAAAATACAGTACTGTACAGTAGTAAGTTATTGCTGCCATTTTTATTTAAGCACTAAAAGCATTCATTCATTCTTCTGTACAGTATTCGGTGCCGCATCACAATTACTGCAATTCTGATTAGATGACAATTGACCTTATGACGTGACAACAAGCGTTTGTTTATCTGTAGCCTACTTCACTTTAAAATAGCTTAGCGAGAACGTGGCACATTGCCCATCAACAACTCTTGACGCATCACCTCACAGAAAAATGTACAAAAAGTAAAAAACGTTAACCATAAAGGCCTATTTTAGGGCGGAGGGTGGTCCGTTTAAGCGGGAAAAATTGTACAGAAAAATGGATTTGGATTCGAGACCAGTGCAAAATGGTCCGAATAAGCGAGTGGTCCTATTAAACGTGGTTCGATTAAGCGGGGTTGACTGTATTATCAATTTTTGAGCTGGTGGCCAATCCTTTCGAAATGTTATTGATCAGACCTTGATAAACAACGAAGTATCCGTTTGTACGTTGATCCAATGTCTCATTGCTTGTGATAAACACAATTCCGCAAACATGAAAGAAACACACTCAAAGACTTCAACTTTCTAGAAATGCCACTGTGTTTTCAAATCTTTCCTTCGAGCCATGGAAAAGATTGATCTGTCAGTCGGGAAATTATCCCAGCATGTTGCATAATGTTGTTAAATTTTGAGCTGGTGATCATGATCAAATGTTTGACTCCACATCGAACAAGAAATCGCTTGCGTTGTTCAACTGCAGATAAACTTATGCGTTTGAGCTTAAATGCTGCATCATACAAAACATTCAATTATGATGCAGCATACGCGCACTGGCACAGTAACGCGAAGCGAGCACGCTACAACGTGAGCGGTGAAATTGTTGAAGAGTTAAATCACTTTGTAATTGCGAACCATTAGAGTGTAACGTGTTTTTTTTATTTGGTCATTCTTGTTGTTATTCCTTTCTGTTTTGAGTTATTTTTGAACGTGTGTTAGTGTGCAATAAAAGATGTTTGCAGCCGAGTGTTGCAAGGTTGAGTTTCGCTGATGAACGTTGAAGAAACGTTTGTCTGCTCTAACTATTCTCAGATAAAACACGACAACGTTTCTCAGTGAAACTTAATGTTAATTGTAGCTAGTCAGGAAGTGCAAATTTTGGTTTGTATCAGCTACTTGAAAGGAAATATTTTCATCATAAAAAATGACCGAATTAAATAAAAAATGACCGAATTTTTTCAAGTCATTTTGGACAAATGACCGAAAAGTCTCAGCGAAAAAAAAAACCCAGATCACACGAAATCATCGCCGGTCACGTAGCATTGAGCGGCATAAACAAGCAAGTTTAAAGAAGTCTAAAGAATGTCACGTAGGGCCGAAGGTTGTAGAAAACACGTTACATAATACAGATTTCGTCATCAGAGGTTACTTTAGGTCAATACCCGATAATAACACATCGATCAAAATTCCATAATGAAAACAGCACATTTTGTCAAGACGCAAAGCAGCCCGACACGAGGCCTTACATATTCATTGTGACATACGTCCCCCCTTAGAATATTGTTGCAAACAATATAACAACACAATCAATACAAAACATATTACAAAACAATTAAGTACTCAATAATCAATTCTCATAAGTCCATCGTTGCATGATCTACCAACGATAGCTTTTCTCAAAACAATATAATAGTCACGTTTTCTGTGAAAGTTTCCAACGTCCTCAATATCTTCAGTGCATCGGCGAGCAAGATGACCCATCTTCCTACATCGGAAACACTTCCTCTCCGGACAGTCCTTGGCGAGATGACCTTCTCTGTGACAGTTGTAGCAAGCCTTTTCATCAAAAGGGCAGCTCCTGGCTATGTGTCCAATCTCTCCACATCGGTAGCAGTGGTTGTCACGGCAACGTCTGTTTTCCGAATGTCCGCCGTCAGCAACGCACTCCCTGGCGAAGTGTCCGCGCCTACCGCATCTATAGCAAACTCCAAATGGTTGTCGCCTGCCTCTTCTCCTTGGTTCTTCGCGCTCATTGTATCCATGACCGTGAGATCGTCGCTGATTATCTGCAGAACAATCTCGAGCAAAGTGACCATTCTTGCCACTCGAATAACAAGTAACTTCAGAATCTTGGGCACCGCCCACCCGGCCCACCCTATTTCGACGCCTATGTTTGTATTCATGAAGAAAATTGGAATAAAACGGCCATCAACTCAAACAGAAAAATGTCAATCCATTTGCATACAAAATCAATGTCAGTGGGAAATTTGCTACTGTTACGCTGCCAGAAGCATACGCGAGAAAAACGAGATATCAAAGAAGTTTCAAAAACACATAGCTCTGTTTCGGCATCCAGGCGATTTCTTTGCTTTGTCCTTTTGCTATTTTAAAGCTAAAGATGAAAAAGAATTGTCGTTTCTAAATAGCTATGTGAAACAATTACAATCAAATCGATTGTTTAGAAAGTTAGGCACGAATTCGTTTGCAAGAGATAACCAGAAGTGTGACAATGATGTTTTTCGAATCTGGACTGCTAAGTAGAAGCACAACATATTGTAATTCAATCAGACCTTCTTTTTCATGAAGATAGATTAAGGTAGCATGTGTTGACATCATCGATGCATGGATTGTTTATCCAAAAGTTTCCATGTCGAGGATCTGCATGTTACGCAAAATGATCGTCAAATTGTCAGCCAACTCTTTCAAGTGTTGACTCACATTGCTCAGCACCTCTTTTTACTTTTTTTCACCACTCCACTTCACAAGCATTTTCCAAAGCAAATCGGCTTGTCTTCATTCCATTCCGAAGTGCTATTTTCTGCATGGTCTTTGAAAAACAAGATCTTTGCTTTCTTAAACTCCGGTTCTGGCAAATTTCCATTGCAGGCTTGACTTTTATCCTGGAACTTCAAATTTATCTAATTCCAAATTTTCGTCTCCAGCAACTTTGAATTTTTTCAAAATTCCCCATTTGGTTGTCTACTTCTGTGTTTCAAAACTTTTTGAAAACTACACGCAATTTGTCACAAAAACATTATCAACGGCACAGAATTAGGTCACCAAAAAGTTCACCTTTATTATCAAACAATTTTGCGTGGAGATGTGTCAGTTTTACAGCTGTGCATGTTTCACAGTGCGATCACAATTTTACAATATGCTAATGACTCCATATTAAAATAAGCTTTGCAGAAAGCAAGATATTCTGCGGACCGGCAAAAAATTACACGGACCGGCACCGGTCCGGCGGCTAAGAACCACTTTAAGAGATCTTTCAATTTTTTTTATTTTTGCATGTAGGATATAATCGTTCTTATTACCGGTACCTACGTAACATTGCATGATCGTTGAAGTCGATGTCAAACCTTAGCGGCCGCATAAAACAATGATGTCAGGTTGGCTAAGTGATAATAGCAGTAAGAGACGTCGTTAATGCAGGCAATATCTGCGACCAAGACCATTAAACATCTTTTCTTCATCGGTTTTCGATTTAATTCTCACACATTGCGAACAAAACAATGCTGTTGAATCATAATTGATCTCACAGCGGGAAGACCTAGTTGAAAATAGCTTGTCTAATTTAGCTGGTTTACGTAATACTGCAATGAATAGTTACGTGACTATTCAAGCAGCGTAAGTTACCTTAAGCTCTACTTTGAAATTTCCATATGGTATGATTTCCAAGCTGTATTCACGTAATTGTTCGGTGTGTCATAGTTTTAACTCGATACAGTTTGCTAAAATCGATTTCATGTTTGAAGTCAAAAAAATATAACGGACGTTTGGATAACTCGTGAAACGAGAGTAATTATTCAACCTCGCATTCGCTTTTTCGCTACCACGCGTTTTGACTTTGAAGTTGCTCCTCACGCGCGGAAGATAAGCAGTGTGTGACTGTGAGTGTGAGGTGTGAGCGTGCATGCCGTGATCATCTCAGTACTCTGAGTCAGTAGTAATTCACGTTCCAGAGAAAGCCATGCGATCAGCTGCTGTTTTGTGGGCAAGAGCAACGCATGCTGTTTTTCGCTTACGGCATTCTTTAGGTCCGTTTAAATGATCTAAATCTCTCGCAAAGTATTTTATCTTTGAAACACCACTTAATAGCCATTTTTGTTGCCCCTCAACTATAAATTTATGGGGGGCGCCGCCCCCCCCGGAAGTCGGCGCGTATGTCGCTGATTGCAGTTTCCGCAAACATTTCAAAACTTTCCCCCTGAAAAAATCGAGAGAAAGATAGCACAAAGCCAAAGCCACTGATCGCAGTTTCCGCAAACATTTTTCCGTAGTTTCCGCTAACCCTTACCCTAACTCTAAGTCTCTAACCATAGAGCAATCTATGCTCTAACCCTCGCTGATCGTAGTTTCCGCAAACATTTTTCCGCAGTTTCCGCTAACCTTTTCCAAACTCTAACTATAGGAGTAATCTATGCTCTAACCCTAACCCTCGCTGATCGCAGTTTCCGCTAACTGCAGTTTCCGCTTACCTTAACTCTAACAATCGAGTAATCTATGCTCTCTAACCTTAACCCTCGCTGATCGCAGTTTCTGCAAACATTTTCCAACAGTTTCCGCTAACCTTTACCCTAACCATAGAGTAATCTATGCTCTAACCCAGGGGTCACCAACCTTTTTTGCATGCGGGCCACTTTGGCACTTAGGAGAGCTGTGGCGGGCCGCACTAATAAAATTTTAGGTAGGTTGACTCTTATGCTAGAAATGAACGCATTTCGTACCCAGTATTCAGCGTTACATGTTGTTACTATTTATCTTAGACTACCGCAGCAACAAAATTAGTCGAACAACACTACTGCCAGACCAAACTCCTTTAATAACACTTTTGACCTCTTTAACAATGTCTAATAAACGAGGCCACCTGTTTTGCGCACTTGTAGCGAGGCGAACGGTTTCATTAGAATATTCATCGCCAAGCAAGAGTGATGTTGTCACTCCGCTTCACAAAAGATACCTTGCTAATAACAGTTTCAGTAACCAAAGAAATGTTTGACACATCGCAATACAGGCAACAGCAGTGACCTGCTATGCTACTAACATATCAGCAAAAAATAGGCTTCAATAACAGGGAGAAAGAAACTAGGCACCATGAAACAAACGCTTGTAGAAATCACCGAAAAAACGTTTCTATCATAACTCATGAACGGTGTTCCCTCTAAAAAAGCAATGAGTTGGTTTTTCATCTTTTTGTGAGAGTCTATAAAACCGTATTTCTTGATTATTAGACAACTGTCACTTGAGGGGGTCTGCTACTATTCGGCTAGTCCGATTCGGCTACAGCCCGATTCGGCTAGTCCGATTTGGCTAGTCCGATTGGGCTAGTTCCCTATTTGGCTACAGTCTTAATCAGTTAGTTCCCTATTCGGCAATTTTTTGAAAATCAAACGATATAATCCTTCTGTAATCCAACAAAATCCTTCTGTAAATCCAATGACGCCTTCCGTTTAGTTAAGAGAATTTTGTATTTTATTCCACAATATGGTTTCTTTTGCATTCCGACAAAGAAAGATAAATTGAAATGAAATTTAGCAAAAAATGTTTGCTCACATAAAATCGACAACGACCCTTTCTGTTTATTTAGAGAATGTTGTATTTTATTCCACAATATATTTTCTTTTATATTTGCAATAATCGAAGCTTTAGATGAGTGGGGTTTACACCTAACCACTGAGATCTTAAATCATATTTATGACACCGGAAACATCTCTAGTAATATGGTATGTTCCATATTCATAACTTTACCAAAGAAAACCGGAGCAACAGAATGCTCACTCCACAGAACAATTAGCCTTGTGAATCATTTAACCAAGATCTTACTCCGAATCATGATGATGAGATTGAGACCAAAACTAAAATCGAAAATTTCAACAGCACAGTTTGGAATTGTTCAAAACAAAAAGACCACAAAAGGAATTTTTACATTAAAAATGATAACAGAGTATGTCCGATTTTTCTGTGTATTTAGAGAATTTTGTATTTTATTCTACAATATCGTTTCTTGTGCATTCTTCCATTTTATCCAGTGTTTACCTTTGAGTGCCTTCCTAGACGGCAAAATTCGTCATTTTTAGAAATTAAAAATGACAAATTTTGTTGTCTGGGTTAGTTCAAAATATGTTTTTTACATCAAAACAACATTTTTCATTATTAACAATAAATGTTAATGAGATATATAAATAGAAGTGTTTTGTTAGTTGTTCGAGTGTGTTATTGTTCAAAATACATGTAAAAACTTACATACGAGTTATTAATTACGGAGATAGCATAAATTTGATGCTCTAAAACAAAGTCATATATTATCATAATAGTATAGTCAAACTGGCAAATGAGCGGACGACAGTTTTTTATAATAATACGCGGTCCATCAATTTAGAGTACTAACTGGCGGTAAGTATTAACCGGCAATTCAATTCGATAATATCAAACCTCCATCTTTACACTCTGACCACAAAAAAAAAATTAGGCCTATATCACGTGAAAGTTACGAGTAATTAAGCATTGATTTCAACGACCTAATTTTAGGGGAAAAATCAACTTTACGACCGGTATTGCAAACTTTGATCTTTCGCTTTGCAAGGCAACTTGATAGTTACTTTGCGCTTTAGTCCAACGTAGAGTGGTTTCACTTTAACCTAAATAAAAAAATGTCTACTTTCTGGATTTCTTTCCCAATTAAAATCATTAATCAACGCATTCGAAGAGGTTTTCCAGAATTTCGTTATTATGCGGTGACATGCATTTCTGTGGTAAACAACTTTCCACTTTTTTCTCCGCTATTCTTTTTTAAATACCGGTGCGCGTAATTAGGAGTGATAATTACGCAATTTATTATGACGCAACCAAAGGCTTTAATTTATCGCACGGCTCACCCAGACAGTAAGATCCGCCATTTTTACATTGATTTAACGTCTGCAGACGTTGAATCGTTGTAAAAATGACGGATTTTGCCGTCTGGGAACGCACTCAAAGGCAAAAGAAACGATAAATTGTGGAATAAAACACAAAATCTCTAAATAAACAAAAGGCGTCGTTGGGTTTAGAAATTTGTAATAGTTGAGGATTGTAATAGCCTATATTCTAAGTCAGTGGTTCTCAACCTTTTTGTCTTGGTGGACCCCTTTTGGTGTCTTCGAAGCGGTCGCGGACCACTAAAAATTTCAATTTGAAATGTTGGTATATCGCGTTTCCTTATGGAATCATATGTTACATAAGTTTCAAAGCAACACACTGAAAAGAATTTGCTGAATTCGCAACGCAGTTCAGTTCATTTATTTGTCACAAACACAAACATGAAAAGAATACAAAGTAGGCTATACAAAATGACGATTGACGCACTTGACGATTGATGAGATTGACGAAATTATGTTATGACTTATGAGCTATATGTTGGCACACAGGATCAAACATCGGTAAGCTACGGTATATGCTCATTTGATGTTTTTCTATAACTTTTATCAAACGTTAATAGAATACTTGCGACTGTTACAAAGAATTTCTCCCTTTTTTCATTTGAAATCAATATTAATTCGTTATAATCACAGTCATTGCAAAACTGTGAGTGGTGATAGACTGCTGACTAACGTTTGTATTTCTAAATTTATCATTAATCAACAATCTGTTGTCTTTAAAGAATTTAGTTGAACATAGCCAACATAGCCTTATTAAAAGGTTTAAGTAATTTATATAGCCTATATGATATAATATATATTTTAGTTAAGAAACCAAACCTTTGTGCAATGTCCTTAGCAATTTCAAACGACGCACCAGTGCGTTGCGACTTACCTACCGTACAGTTTAAGAATCACTGTAGGCTAATACATAAACAGAGCACAAACAATTTTTAAATTTCTTAATTTATCCGTCATGTTGAAAACTCAAAAACTTTCGCGGACCCCCGGAAATCGCTTCACGAACCCCTTGGGGTCCGCGGACCCCCGGTTGAGAACCACTGTTCAAAGTTTACATGCAGACGGCGACGCAGGATGCATGTCAATTTTATCTGAGCAAACATTAACAGTACAAAAATAAATTGAGCAAACAGTTCAATTTAATAGTTCAACCATTTTTTGCTAAATTTCATTTCAATTTGTTTTTCTTGTAAATACAAAATTCTCTAAATAAACAGAAAACGTCATTGGATTTACAGAAGGATTTTGTTGGATTACAGAAGGATTATCGTTTGATTTTCAAAAAATTGCTGAATACGAACTAACCGATATAGACTGCAGCCAAATAGGGAACTAGCCCAATCGGACTAGCCGAAAAGGGTAATAGCCGAATCAGACTAGCTTAATCGGACTAGCCCAATCGGACTAGCCCAATCGGACTAGCCGAAACGGGCCATCCGCGCTTGAGGTGCTTATCAGCATGACAAGAATTGTTGATTAACAACATTTTGCAGTACCAAACTAAATATTTTGATAATACAACCAGAAGTTGTCTTATGAAAACACAACCATAATACAACCAGAAGTAATACAACCAACACCTGTCAGAAGATATTGCATTTTCTTGATACAACCAGAAAATGTGTTTAAATTTATGCGGCCTATTTTGCCAACAAAAACTTGCTTAATGGGTGCACTGCTCATGAAACACAATAACGGTGAAACGCACACTAGTGTTTACATGACATTTACAAACTTAAAATAAGCAACCCTATGCTCATTGCTCACAGACAATATTGAAATTCGAAAACAGACGTTTTAATCAACCACTGGGACAGTGTAGCTGGATATCGCATTGGAATAACTTTAAGCGACCCCCGCCTAGAACTACAATCTGAATGGTCGGTCGGTGGAATCGTATGCAAAGCGAAAATATGCTTCCCGGAAAGTATTTTTTGCCTTCATGCTCATTGGGTGCAACCTAGTTCGTACCTTGAACCATTCGTACAGTCAGTTCGTACCCTGAAAACATTGAGAGAAAAAATTAAAAAAAGCCGAAGTCGCTGATCGCATTTTAATAGCACAAAGCCGAAGTCGCTGATCGGAGTTTCCCCAAACAATTTGAAACAAACTCGAGGGTTAGCGGAAACTGTGGTTAGCGGAAATTGCGAAACTGCGGGAAAATGTTTGTGGAAACTGCGATCAGCGAGGGTTAGGGTTAGAGCATAGATTACTCTATGGTTAGAGTTAGGGTAAGCGGAAACTGCGGTTAGCGGAAACTGCGGAAAAATGTTTGCGGAAACTGCGATCAGTGAGGGTTAGAGCATAGATTACTCTATGGTTAGGGTAAAAGTGGAAACTGCAGAAAAATGTTTGCGGAAACTGCGATCAGCGAGGGTTAGGGTTAGAGCATAGATTACTCTATGGTTAGAGTTAGGGTAAGCGGAAACTGCGGTTAGCGGAAACTGCGGAAAAATGTTTGCGGAAACTGCGATCAGCGAGGCTTAGAGCGTAGATCACTCTATGGTTAGGGTAAAAGTTAGCGGAAACTGCGGAAAAATGTTTGTGGAAACTGCAATCAGCGAGGGTTAGGGTTAGAGCATAGATTACTCTATGGTTAGAGTTAGGGTAAACGGAAACTGCGGTTAGCGGAAACTGCGGAAAAATGTTTGCGGAAACTGCGATCAGCGAGGGTTAGAGCATAGATTACTCTATGGTTAGGGTAAAAGTGGAAACTGCAGAAAAATGTTTGCGGAAACTGCGATCAGCGAGGGTTAGGGTTAGAGTATAGATTACTCTATGGTTAGAAATTAGAATTAGGGTAAGGGGTAACGGAAACTGCGGAAAATTTTTTGTGGAAACTGCGATCAGCGAAGGTTAGGGTTAGAGCATAGATTACTCTATGGTTAGGGTTAGCGGAAACTGCGGAAAAATGTTTGCGGATACTGCGATCAGCGGACTTCGGTTTTGAGCTATTTTTTCTCTAGATCTTTTCAGGGGGAAAATTTTAAAGCGATTGCGAAAACTGCGATCAGCGACTTCGGCTTTTTTTGTTTTTTTTTCTCGATCTTTTCAAGGTACGAACTGACGGTACGAACTGTTCATGGTACGAACTAGGTTGCATCCATGCTCATTGACTCCTCAAGAAAAGTATTTTTGGTTATACTTGTACGCTGATACCTTCCGCGGGCCGCAGCAATACAGCGTGGCGGCCGCCATTTGGTGACCCCTGCTCTAACCCTAACCCTCGCTGATCGCAGTTTCCACAAACATTTTTTCGCAGTTTCGCTGTTTCCGCTAACTGCAGTTTCCAACAAAGTTTACCCTAACCACAGAGTAATTTATGCTTTAACCTTAACCCTCGCTGATCGCAGTTTCCGCAAATATTTTTCCGCAGTTTCCGCTAACTCTAACCCTCGAGTTTGTTTGCGAAACTCCGATCAGCGACTTCAACTTTTTTAATTTTTTCTCTCGATCTTTTCAGGGTACTAACTGAGGGTACGCGAACTGTTCAGGGTACGAACTGTTCAGGGGGTGCAAGTATAGAACCCGCCACCTTGGTCAACATGACGTCACAAAACGGACGCAACTATTATTGGGAGGGTGAAAAAAAGGAAGGTATAAAGCGGCGGAATGGAGGTGATAAGGCGGAATGGATACGGTTTTTTTGACAATTTTACTGTGTTTTCACAATAAAAACATTAAACCAACGTTGAGTGTTCAATATAACTACCTAGAATGACATAAAATTTACCAAATTGCATCAATTCAACTAAAAATTTACCCAATTAAACATTAAAAATAAAAATACGAAACGTTTGCAACTAAATGTGTTGTAGCTATCTAATTTCTGCTCGCATTTTAATTTTTACAATAAAAGTACCAATCTAACGCAACTGCAAAGAGTATGTCTTGCTTTATGCTCCTGAAAAGTTTCAGGTTTATATCTTATCTACAAAACGAGCAATCGTCGTTCAAACTTAACCGCCCAGGAAAGCTTTTTTCCAATGCACTGTAATGCGGGGTTCACACTGAGCTTGCCTAGCATTTAGCATATAGCGGGTGGGCGTGTTTTCATGTCTGGCGTGTTTCGGCTTTATGATTTGCGCTGACATGTTCACACTGGTTTCCATAGAAACAAGACGTTAAGCGTGTGGAAGCCATTGACTGAGTAAGCTTGTTCATATATCCGTTGACAAACTTTCAAAGTTATAACAAAACCCGACATTGCATTTATATCCACTCTGATGCTTCGTCAACAAGAAAACTTAGCATTTTTTTAAAAAGTAGCCTATGCAAGATTAGCCTACTTGCAAATAACAATAAAGTTTTTCTTCTGGCATAGACCTAGGCTACTTTTAAAAAAGTTTGTTTATTGTTCTTTACAAGTAGACCTAGTCTAAGCCTACTCCACTTCGTGGCTGATTAACCAACAAAACAAACTGAAGACGGTATTTATAATAACTTTTTCACAAAACATTTATATGGTTGGTGCGGACCAGATTTCAAAGAAGGGATGACCTGGGAGAACAAAATCTTGTGACATAATTGAGGAATGCTTCCATCGTTAGTTTAGAATGAGTAGTAGGCTAGTAGGTCTACCTTAGATGTTTTCTTGACAAAACGTGACAGATCCGCTTTGTCGCTTCTACCCTTTTTTAGACCTCTGCTATGTTTGCCATATATTATTTTTCGTTGTGATGGTCAGAACAAAAACAAACTGCAAGCGCAGGTTACTTTTATTTCAGCGATGTTGGGAAATACAATTGGTCATGAATTTAAGCGGCCCATTTGTGAAATTTCATTTGGAATCTTGTGTTAACTTCTCCGCTTCTCTTACAAGTTTTATGGTTTGCCCTTAATCAAGACGGTCTTGCCTTAACATATCTCCGCATCACGACTGTCCAAAAAGTATTGGCTGTGGCTGACATCAGATGCTCTGAAAACATCAACACTCAACAGTCATCATATAAGACTGGCAATATAGGCTACAGCTACACGCGTCGGGCTCTTCTTTGCTCTAAAAACTACCAAACCAAGCACGGATGTACCGAAGCAAGCAACTACGGGGTACCAGTAACTTATATTGTAAGGCTTCGAAGTTGAGGAAAACGAAAATTGACGATAACTACAACGTAACAAACGAAAAAATATGTAGTATGAGTCAAGCCGCAGATAGTGTAGCTACATTCGTATCTACACTGGGCAAATAGGCCTAGCATAAGGCTTAGGCAAGACCTAAGCCTTATGCATAAGCCTAAGCCTAAGCATGAAACCAAGACCTGAACATACACTGCAATATTGAATCCTTCGAAAAAGAACCTACACCAATCATCACTTAAACTCAGTCTACTCTAACGACCAGAAAGATTCATATGATAAGTGATATCAATCATACCAGTGGCAGTAAACGCTCTAAACACTGATTGAACCAAGTAACACAACGAATGATTACTATAGCCAGTAATAAGCTAATCTGGCATAAGCGTGAAAATGACGGTACAGACAGTGCATATACGTATATAAGTCCACAGATCATTGTGAATGCACATTGCACAGCCCACATATTAGCAGACAATAAGCACTTTTATCAGCCACACATATTAAAGTAAACTAGATACAGTATAAGTTACAAATTCAAATAATTGCCAACAATATACAGAACAACATATACTGTATACTGTAACCAGGGCTGTGGAGTCGGAGAAATTTTGCTGGCAAATGCTTGAATTGTTTGCGCCAGCATATGGTTAGGGATTGCGTTCATGCAAACAACTGTCGTCAATGTGGCCCTAACAACGATAGGAAGCACTATTTTCTTCTGCATGATTTTTATGTGACGTCACGTGATTCTCTGGATTTGGTCGGTAAAGATGATGTTGGTGCCAGAGTTCCTGTGCATAATGTTAAGATTGGAAATGTTAAAGCAGCCTTTAACCGCATTACTGCTGCTCGTGTTTTGAATCCAATGACTGGCAAATCGAAGTTGGTGTATTGTCAGCATGATCCTGGTTCGCAGTTGACTTTTGTTTCGAGTGATTTGGTCTGCGAACTTGACGTTAAACCGTATGACAAAGTGTCGTTTAAAATGGATACTCTGGCTGGTCAGAAACCTACTTGTGCTGACCTTGTTAAACTCAACATTCAGTCGTTAGAGACGAATGAACTGTTTCGTGATATAACTTCGGTGGTTAACCCAGCTTGGGCTGACAATGTTAAAACTTTACCACATAAGCAGGATTTAAGTAGTTTCCATCATTTTCATGACGTGAATATGTTTCATTTGAATGATTGTAGTACTGTAGATGTACTGATTGGAAACGACAACGCTTATTTGATGTGTGCTAAAGAAGAGCGTGTTGGTGAGAATCGTAGTGAACCACATGCTTTGCTCACTCCTCTCGGTTGGTTGGCTTGTGGTGGTAAGTCACCCTTAGATGAAAGCGTTGCTAACGTGTGCAGAGTGCAAACGTCTTCAGAGTCGGATGTCATCTCTAGCTTTCAGCGTAAAATTGAGTCTCGTGATATGGAAATAGCAGACCTGAATAAAGTCATTCAGGATTTGACCTTGCAAAATGAAACCTGTGAATTGTCTCGCACAACTGCGCATAGGAAACCCTTTTTTGATTGCGGCTTAGACTATCTTGGACCATTGACCTTTGTTAAAGGTAGGAGTCACAAAAAAGCTTGGGGACTCTTGTTCACATGTATGGCATCTCGCGCTATTCATGTTGAGCTGGTTACGTCATTGTCGCTGAGTGATTTTTTACTTGCCTTTACAAGATTTACAGATTTACGTGGGCAGGTTAATGCTATCTATTCCGATAATGGAAGCACCTTTCAGGCAGCATCTAAGAAGTTACCCGAGTTGATAGAATCAGCTGAATTTCACAACGCCCTGAGACAGAGAGAGATAAACTGGGAATTTATACCTCCGTATGCTCCGGCGCAAGGTGGCGCCTGGGAGGCAATGGTAAAACAATTTAAAATTGCATTTTTTCACATTTTGGACTCTTCAATACGTAAGCCCAATTTTATTGAACTGCTTACGTACACCAGCAGTGCCGTTCGGATCGTGAACGAACGCCCTTTGGTACCTTTGAGTGACGACCCTAGGGATTTTACTGTCATCACCCCTGCCTCACTTTTAACCCCATACTTAGACCCATACTGTGCTGTTGGGCAGCCACATGATCGTGACCAACTAAGGAGGGACTATCGGTTCAATTTGTCACTTTCTCAGCAGTTTTGGAGTAAATGGATCGATTTTTACCTGCCAGGGCTTCAGGGCCGGAAAAAATGGCTAAAAATGGCCGAGAATTTGGAGCCTGGTCAACTTGTAGTGGTGGGTTCTCTCCAAGACATTGGTAAACGTGGGAAGTATCAACTTTGGAGGGTGCATGAGGTAGTTCCACAAATTAGGAAAGGGAAGCCTGTGGTTCGTAGAGCTAAAGTTGCCGCCTGCAACTATGATGAGAGTACGGGGAAAGTGAAAGTAGACTACGTGTTGAGGGATATTTCATGCCTCGCCCCCGTAAAGAACACCTAAGTGTTATGGTTTGAGCCTGGTTTAGTCTGCGGTGGCCGACCCTTGTCTGAGCCCAGAACAGTCGGTTATTGTCGCAACCATTGTATATAGCGTTATTTTAGCGTGTACCTATGGTACCAATTTCATGTATCGTCGTGTATTATTCGTATTGTTGTTCATTCTTTGCATGCCCTTTGTATTTACGTGTTAACATAAACGTGAGTGATTCAAACAATTTGTGTATCGTGTGTTTTTATTCATTGGCTCACAATTGTCGTCAATTCTTTTTTAGTTATGCCATGTCAGACTGTCATAACTAGGGGCCGCTATGTTCCCGACAATTTTCACCAAATCAAACGTCATATAAAAACCGTTATGGTCTACTTAACCTAGCTGGCATCTTACGTCATGGAAATTGCTAGAAAATGTCCAAATATTGCACCATCGTTCGTAAGACCTTATGAAATATTGCATCAGCCGCTTTAAACAACTGTTTGAATGACTTCATAATTGTCTTTCATTATTGCGTCACAGTACTGCGTACGTGAGTTTGAGATATTGCAAATCATTCTGGTTATTCTTAAAATTGTTTGTTGGAAGTCAGTCGCATATTTAACTGTTTGCTTGGTGCTTACTAGCTAGACAAACTTTCCGTCTTTTATCTAAGTAATCTGTTCTGTAGTGACAAGTTTTAGTGGTGTACGGCGTTACATCCAATTTCGACAGCCAGGTGGCTAATTTTACAAAAATACAAATTTGAATAGACGTTTCGAAGGAGTGTTTCTTTTTCGGTCATTACATGCAGACGAACGGATTCGGAAATCTTACGTTACAATTTTCCCACGAAGAGATTATGGTTTACCGCTGTGACCAGCTGTCAATATATAAAATCATTTCAATAAGCAGATAAAGATTAAGGGTTGTCAACTAAGCTGCAAGCTCATTTGAAACTAAAATTTATAATAAAAGTTACTCACGAAAGGTTTCAGTTTATTTGTCATGCAACATAAACACAAGAATAATAAGAGATATGCTATAGACTGGTATGTGCCATAGGACATAGTCGGCAGCAGTGGCCTAGTGGTTAGCGCATTGGGCTCGCAGTCGAGAGCCTGCATGTTCGACTCCAGCCACCCGCACTTGCTGTTGTTTCTCTGGGCAAGAAACTTTACGATAATTGCCTCTACTCAGTGATCGATTTCGAGTAATGGGTAGTACCAAATTTAAGTCATAAGTAGAGTAGATAACCGGTGTAGCAGTCCAAGAGTTACTGCATGCCAAAAGTTACAAGAGTTGCCAAATATTTCATTTAAATTTTATTTAATTTTGTTTTGAAAAGTAATTAAATTTTTAACCTCTCAAAAGGTCAGATTAATAATTATAAGTATTTTGTAATGTTGATTGAAAAGCTTGCATTAGTTTGAGAGCAAGGAATTCATTACACTTAGTTAAAACAATTTTCGCTTTTCTATCGATTGCGAAAACGCCGGGCACCGCTGGTAACTTTTGGACTGGCAGTAACTTCCAGACTGCAACGCCGCAGAAGCAGTCCAAAAGTTACTGCTATTGTAAGTGGGTGTGCTTTTTTGAAATTCTTTTGGGAAAACTTGTAAATGGACTGAAACTTCACTTGGTCAGTAGATTAAACCCTCTGCAAGTGTGCGAAAGATGAATCCCAAGGATAAACATTCTCACCACGAAACCATAATTCTAGACTTTAAGTTTCGTGCCACGTGTTTTCGATGGGAGTCCAACAGAAATTCATTGGAATCTCAAAGTGTTCAGCACTTTCGTAAAAGCTAAAGCCTTCCCCGCGTGTGAGACTGTGATAGCCTACTCACTGAAGGTTGATGGCGTTTTGACTACCCGTTGGCCTACATGTAGCCTAAGTTACTTTATATTTCTTCAAAACGGTAGTTATGAAAAACCAGACCAAAAATAGGCTTAGTGCTTCATTCACATGAAAACTTTGGTTTTAACTTTCATGAAATAGGCCTACATAAAATTTAGTCAAAGACTATGTTCGTCAACTACAACTCAAGACCAGCGGCTAACAAGTCAGCCTTCAAATGCAAACTTTGCACGATATATTAAGGCCTGTAGCTTATTAAATGCCACCGATTCACGTATAGCCACGATTTAAACTTTGAAATGTTTGGAGCGATGATCAGTTAAATTATTTGTTTCAACAGAACCATATACAGTAGAATTCGCCTATAGTGACTTTGGCTGTAGTGACACTTCGCCTATAGTGACACCTGTTGCAAAGTCCCGTTTGCATACGCAACAGTTGAGTAGAATTCGGCTATAGTGACACTTCGGTTATGGTGACACTTTTTCCGCGGTCCCTTCAGGTGTCACTATAGGCGAATTGTACTGTAGCCTACAATGAGTCAATAAAACACTCATAATAGGCTACTAGCCTACATTGTGAATCGTAGCTTGCATTATAGCACAATCAGGATGACAGCAAAAGACTATAGGCTAAGTGGTCATCTAGTCAATCACCTCCCCATGCAAATTTATTTGCCAACGCACGTAAGGCACGGACACGACTTCAAATGGTATAATAAAAACAAATCAGGTTAAAATGATAGCCTACGTAAATTGTTAGGTTACAAATTCAAATTTCATTCCAATACAGCAAAAATTTCTGGTACAAAACTCATCTTTTAACTTTCATCTTATTTTCGCTTCATTTCCAATTACGTTTCTGCTGTAAATCATGCTGTTAAGATGCAATGGTGGACAAGTCTTCAAGTTCAACATGTTTCCAATGTTGAAATCATTTATACTAATCTGCTGCAGGCGTCAAATCTGAAAACCCTGTTTTAGTAACTTCTGGACTGGCAGTAACTTTCAGACCGCGTATACGCGGTCCAGAAGTTACGGTAACTTTCAGACCGCAGTAACTCCTGGACCGTTACACCGGAAACAGACATTGCCGTCGGCTGCAGCGTGGGTCAGGTGTACGTTGGAAGGCGTACACCGATGCATAGCGCTCAAGTCCGCTTTCCCGCAATCCAGGATAAAGATAATAAAACAAACAAACAAAACGAGGAAACAGCAAAAACACAAGTTGTTTATCGAGTCAGCTGCCACCTTATGATAAATGATAAAAATAACATACACATTAAATATGATTTATAAACACAAAAAAAAGAAAAAAAAACACAAAAAAGAAAAAATTTAAGATGACAATAATTGTATTGACAATAATTGTATTGACATTGTATTGACGATGTATTGACAATAATTGTAGCCTAATAGGTAAAAAATAATGCATTGGTCAGTATTAGAAATTGGGTGGTTTTTCTAAGTTTTTCTACCTGCCTTTATTTATAACTATTGTTGGCCTAAACATGGTTGAAATACTTCTGTTTTGTGAGACCCTGGCTAAAATTAGCGCTGACGCTGACGTCGTCAATTTCTTTAAGAGCTGACGCAGTAGGCTACTTTACGCCGTAAAGTTTTTAGGCAATTCGCGCCGACGCTGACGCCGTCAGTTTATTTCACTTACACGTACAACTCTGACTATAGGCCTATACAGTGGCGCTGGCAGGGGGGGGGCAGGCGGGGCAGCTGCCCCTCCCAATGTTTTGGGCAACATCTTTTTAATTTTTTTATTTTTTATTAATACGTTACATATTAATATTATTTTTTTAATATTTGGATCCCAACCTCAAGTACGTCAACTCAAGTTGCAAGGGGGGGGGGAGGGGGGGGAGGTAAAAGCTCTCTCTTTAAAAAAAAGTATGGAAAACCTTGATGACTAAATTGTACAGTAGATAAAAAGATTTTCTACAGAAGCAAAGATATAGACTTTTTAAAGTTTTAACTAACGTCACATTGATGTAGAAAAATAACAACCTGTTAAATTTTTGATACCTCACACTCCCATGACTTCTTCTGCGCGCATTTTGGCATTGGTTGCTTGCAGTGATTCTTTCACTTAAACAAAACGTTTTGTTTCAGCAGTTTTGAGTTGTTCGATTCTTAAGTTGTAAAGGAGACTCAATTTCTCCAATATTTATCATTTATGTTTCTTCTTTAATCTCAGCAGAGTATAAAACTTGTAAAAGTTTTTCATCCATACGACGTCATGCATGAAATTATATCTCAAATCGGCGTAATGACGTTGTAAGATTATGACGTCACACCAAATGTTTGTTGTGATTATTATTCATTGTGAAACCTCTTCGTGTCACTTAGCATTTGTGTAGTAAGGTCAAGATTATAGTTGAGCTTCGTTACTGCTGTTAGTTGATTGTCCTATCTGATTAGTCAAGTTCGTTCATTAATAAAAGTAACTACAGCTTAGGGCCAGTGGTTATCTTATATGGCGCTGCGAACAAACAATTTGAATTAGGCTACAGTTGTATTTGAAGCTGAAAGGTTGTAAATCATGCAAAGTCCCTTATGCTAGACACGTTCCTATCATTAATAAAAGTAACTACAGCTTAGGGCCAGTGGTTATCTTATATGGCGCTGCGAGCAAACAATTTGAATTAGGCTACAGTTGTATTTGAAGCTGAAAGGTTGTAAATCATGCAAAGTCCCTTATGCTAGACACGTTCCTATGGCTTACAAAGCAAAATTGAAAGACGAACTGGATGAATTAGTTAAGGAAGGTATCATTTCTCCAGTTACAAAGCCAACAGATTGGTGCAGCCCTATTGTCGTTACTACCAAAAAGAACTCGGACAAAATTCGTTTGTGTGTTGATTTTAGACAGCTAAATCAGCCAGTCTCACGAGAACTCTATCCAACAAAATCGGTTTTGGAAGCATGTCAGAGCATAGAACGAGAAGAATCGGGGATTTTTTCAAAATTCGATGCTGTAAAGGGGTACCATCAAATTCCGTTGGATGAAGAGAGCAAGGATTTAACCACGTTTATTACGCCATTCGGCAGATACAGATATGAGAGAGCTCCGATTGGCATCTGCAGTATTTCAGAGCACTACGAGCGTCGAATGGACGAGAGCCTAGAAAACTTGACTAACGTTGTAAAGTTGTAGACGACAATTGTATTTACTCAAAAAATATAAAGGATCACTTAAATCATGTTCGTTCGTTTTTGCAACGTTGCAGAGAAAAAGGAATTAGACTCTTAAAAGAAAAGTTTGTATTTGGTCAGAAAGAAATCGAGTTTGCTGGAGCAGTGTTATCAATAGATGGCTATAGCCAAAGATGCAGCCCAAAATTTATGAAGCCATTCAAAGTTACTCTTTTGCAAAAAATTTGACTGAAATGAGGTCATTTTACGGCATGGCAAATCAGCTTGCTCCATTTAATGAAGGTTTGACAAAAGCTCTTTTTCCGCTGAGACCATTGCTAAAAAATAGACGCTGACTATCTTATCGATGAGAAACGACAGCAAGCGTTTGACAACGCGAAGAAGATCCTGAGTTCTAATAAAACCCTTGTATTTTATTGTCAAGGCAGGCCACTAAGACTATTTACAGATGCTTCAAATATTCATGGATTAGGCTGTGTTTTGCAACAAATGCAAATCGATGAATCGTGGAAACCTATTCAGGTGGCATCTAGATCATTATTGGATGCAGAAACTCGCTACCACCCAATTGAGTTGAAGCTACAGTGTATCGCGTGGGCAACTAGAAAATGTCGCACATTTCTACTCGGAAATCGTTTCATTTGTTACACTGATTACCAACCTTTGATAAACATTTGGAATAAGAAAAGACTAGATGAGATGCTTAACAACAGAATTTTAAAATGCCTTATGAAGTTCTCAGATTATGACTTCAAGATGGAACGGATTCCTGGAGCAGAAAATAAAATTGCAGATGCATTAAATAGGAATCCATCCTCAAAGCCTGATGAGAACGAGATGCAGGAGTCTGAAGAAGATTCAAAACAACAGACTATTTTCTTTAATCAATGCTTGTGCTCAAGAAGCTGAATGCTCTTTCAGATTAGAAAAGGTTAAAATGGTTGCTGATGAAGATATTGAGTATCAATTGCTAAAGCAACAGATCCTTACTGGGTTCCCAAATGCGAAAAGTAAACTGAATGAAATACTTCAACCATTTTGGCAAGTCAGGAATAATCTCTCTATAAGTGATGACGGCTTTATTCTGTTTGGTTCACGACTATTCATTCCAAAATTTTTAAGGAAGCAAGTATTGGAAGATCTTCATTCGTCACATAGAGGGATCGAAGGAACACAAGCAAGAGCAAGGCTGATTGTTTATTGGCCATCTATTGATCGGCAAATTGCACAAAAATGTCAAAGCTGTCAAAAAGGTTGTCAAGAAGACAGACCATCCAATCCTAGAGAGCCCATGCGACATTTTCCGATTCCAACAAGAGCATTTGAAATTGTATCTGCTGATTGGTTTGAATTAAATGGTATGAAGTTTATTTGCTATACAGACTGGTACACTGGTTGGTTTACCACAGCTAAAACTGTAGCCTACATGCGGGTTCAAATTTTCTCAAAGATTTTCTTAGAGCAGTCTTTGTTGATACTGCTGTGCCCGATCAAATATGGAGTGATCAAGGTCCTCCATTCGGATCTGAAGATATGAAAGCGTTTTATGATTCTTGGTCCATTAAGTGGGTACCAAGTAGTCCGGAATATCCACAAGCGAACTGTTATGCTGAATTAGCAGTCAAAAACGCTAAACGTTTAGCTCGTAAATGCATGAATGGCAAAGTGATCGACATGAATGCATGGACCACAGGTCTATTGCAAATCAGAAACACCCCTCATAAAGCTACTGGGCTCAGCCCTTCCGTTTTACTCTACGGTCATCCGGTGCAAGACTGTGTCCCAGCACACCGAAAAAACTTTGAGCGGTGCTGGTACGACAAAGTGGGTGAATATGATCGAAAAATGTATGAGGCTAAGATTCGTAGTGAAAAATACTATAATACCTTGAAGCCCAAAGAGTTGTCTTCTGTTAGGGTCGGTGATGAAGTGGTTGTGCAAAACACAAAATCTAAGCGATTTGATCGTTGTGGTGTTATAAAAGAATGTGGTGATAACCGTCGCTATTTGGTGCAATTGCCTAGTGGTATGATTTTAGAGAGGAACAGGAGATTCCTCCGAGCTTTCAAAAAACCAATTGATGGTGGTGTCGAATCACCCAAAAACTTGTCGCAAAGTTATTTAAATGTCAGCTGTGATGAAGCACCACTCATATCAAAGAATGTTATTGATCTACCTGTTTTTGATCCATGTGATAATATGTTGAACAGTTCAAATAACAGTGATGTTGGAAATTCCGACATTGCTTGTAATCACATAAATGAACAAAACTCTTGTCTCCCTGAACTTATTCAGATAAACTTACGCAGAAGTTGTAAAACACGTAAACCACCTAACCGTCTTAATTTGTAAAAAGGGGATGTAAGATTATGACGTCACACCAAGTGTTTGTTGTGATTATTATTCATTGTGAAACCTTTTCGTGTCACTTAGCATTTGTGTAGTAAGGTCAAGATTATAGTTGAGCTTCGTTACTGCTGTTAGTTGATTGTCCTATCTGATTAGTCAAGTTCGTTCATTAATAAAAGTAACTACAGCTTAGGGCCAGTGGTTATCTTATAGACGTGACATCATCTAAACATTTTACCGAATAATAAATTAACAAATTCGATCGTCAAAAGTGGTTTGGTGGTGGTAAATATTACGTAATGAAAAAAATGTGATATGGTTGGAAGACATTACGTCATGTATTTTCAATACAAATATGAAGTTTAAAATTTATTCTGTTGTTCATAGTCGTAATCCACCTTCAAAGCGGTACTACAAAAAACAATTTTCGATAAGGGGGGCATCAAGAAGAAGTCGACATGACTTTTAACCCTTAGAAGGTTGTGCTCCTGGAGTTTTGCTCAGTTTGGGGGGGGGGCTGTCAATTCTTCTTATGCTTTAGGAGTGATATCTCTGTTATTTTGGCACGGTTTCAAAATTTGGGATTCACTTTGTAAAATTATTCACGCTGAGCATATCCGAAAATTAAAACTATGTGAATTTTAGAACTGCTCATATACGTTGAAATGTTGAGGTCACTTATGAGTGTAATTTGTAGCGTGAGTTCACACATTATTTTTTGGTAGAGTAATGAAGAACGTGCATAGTAATGTTGTGATTAATTTTTTTTACATTGTTTTACATACAGCCAATGCCCTTCACGCTGTGAAACAGTTAGGATTAACGAGACATGGGCCAAATTAATTACTTTCATCCAGCTGGTGGGAAAATGTTTCACAATAGAATATGAAATATTTCAGAGGATGTGCTGAGAAATGCCTTATATCTTTCAATTTATAACCTTTATTCGCTCAAAATTTCAGCTCAATAGAGGTGAATAAAAGTTAGGAAAAGTCAAGAAATCTCGTAGTCGCAGCCTCAGTGGTTTTAGAGATACAACTGTTGATACAAAAAAGTTGAATTGACAGCCCCCCCCCCCCCCCAACCTTTAAAAGGTTTGCATTGAGTCAACAGATCTATGCCTTAAGGTTTACGTCAGCTCCGGAGATCAGTAAAATATAAGGTTGTCATCTTCAGTGCAACAAGACCATTGATTGATTGGTTTAATGAGGATTCGTAGTCCCATTGCTTTCATTTTGAGTGATCATACTGATTTTCAATATATTCCTACAAGACGTTACGTAATGAAAAAATATATAACTAAGGTTGGAAGACATTACGTCATGTATTTTCATTTCAAAATGAAGTTTAAAATTTATTCTTTTGTTCATAGTCGTAACCCTCCTTCAAAGCGGTATTACAAAGAACAATTTTCGATAAGGGGGGCATCAAGAATATGTCGACATAACTTTTAAGGTTTACGTCAGCTCCGGAGATCAGTAAAATATAAGGTTCTCATTATCGTGATTGTAAGCCGCGGGAAATTTTTTTTCTAAAAACAGATTCCCGGGAAGCTAAACATTTTTTCCGGCCCTGGTAGAAAACAAGAGAAATTAAATAATATTCCACTGTCTTGCATGTTTTGCACCAGTGGCGTAGCCAAGGGAGGGGGGTTCGGGGGTTTCAACCTTTCAAATTGAATTTACGGATGTTAATACATTGTTTACAAAAAAAGGTTTAGCCTATGATGTAATTTTTCGTCAAACTGTGCAAGGATGCAAGCCATCTGCAACTGCTGAGATCGCTTGTTCGATCTAGATTAACATCTAAACATCTATTCGTTATACAAAACTTGAATATATCAGAAATACCCTAAAGTAACTTCATTGTCTCAAAGCTTTTTGTTTGACACTCATCAAGATGTATAACGTCTATCTATGACGTTACATTTTCTAAACTTTGGGTTGACTTCAGAGCATAAAAGTTAGTGACTTACCGGAATAAGATCGTTTTTTGAATCAACCAAGGAGAAAATTGATAAATAATAAAACTGTAATAATCTCGCAAAAAAAAGCAATCAACCTATGTCTCTAAAACAAAGTTGGCCTAATTTTAAACGAAACTGCATTAAAAGAGCGAGTTTTGCCAATACCAATATATCGGCAGCAGTGGCCGAGTGGTTGGCTCGTTGGGCTCGCAGTCGAGAGCTTGCATGTTCGACTCCAGCCACCCGCACTTGCTGTTGTTTCTTTGAGCAAGAAACTTTACGATAATTGCCTCTACCCAGTGATCGATTTCGAGTAATGGGTAGTACCAAATTTAAGTCATAAGTAGATAACCGGAAACAGACATATTGCAGTCGGCTGCAGCGTGGGTCAGGTGTACGTCGGAAGGCGTACACCGATGCACAGCGCTCAAGTCCGCTTTCCCGCAATGCAGGATAAAGATAACAAAACAAACAAAAACAAAACAAACCAAACATTCAAATATCTCAGTCTGGAATTAGCAACAAGAAAACATAGAGACTTAGCTTTATTTCTGAAAAATGCGGAAGAAAACATGATCTTATCCTTCTGCTATGCCAACGGACATCACCATTTTACAGAAATATTCATACCCACAATTTTGTTGAAAATGCTCTCATAGTGCACCAAACTAAAAGTAATTTTTCAAAATTTTCTGGGGGTGGCCCTCAGACCCCCCGCCGCTAAGTGTGGCCTTCGGCGAACACGCCATCGGGCTTCGCCCGCCGGCTGTCAACATCTCCCCTTTCAAAATTTTTGACTATGTTACTGTCTTGCACTGTCAATATTTTGCCCCCCATTGTTGAAGGTCTGGCGGCGCCACTGGGCCTATATCTCTTTCTCAAACAAGTGGGACGTTTATGTCATTTGAAGCAGTCGAGTTGCTTGTTGGCTTGAAAGAATCTGAATTCAGTAGCTCATGTGTCTTTTTATTTTCGAATATATTTCCGTGACAAAAGATAGGCTTTTGTAATTACGCCATCAACCGGGAAGTTGCATTCCCTGACTGCATCTCCAATGCTATAGCACACTCAGCAATTTTTCTAAATAATTGTTGCACGAAGACGAAATAGGCTACATTACAAAATAAGAGAAATATGCTACCTCTTACCCTGATGATGACCACCCTTTCTCTCACTAAACTTTTATTGAAAATAACAAAGATAAGATATCCTTTTTCACACGACCTTTGTTTGGCTTGGATGACGGAATACACAGAATTAGCTCAGTAAGATCAGTGGTTGCGCGCTCGCTCAATGGCACTGAGTGGAAGAAATAATTCCCCGACAACAAGATTTCAACAATCAAAAACTTCACTCTGTCAATCTCGGTGACCGGCTCTGTGTCAAAAGCCTTTACAAGTGTGCAAAACTACCAGGAATCCAATCAAAGGCTTTGTCAGTTCGAGAATAAAAATTCAAAAACTAAACCAAAAACCAAATCAATAGGCCTGGCCCTGGTTAAAAGGATACTAAAGGAAAAACCTGACTTGGTTATTTTCCACGTTCTTTCTGTTTAAAACATGCTACCATAAAACGATTTTCAATAAAATTTTGCCCCATTGCGATCTGACCACCATTGCGCGCGTGCTTTTGTCAGAGCTTTCAAAACGAGATTGGACTTGAGCAGCGAAGCGTGCGACTGTACAGTTTGCGTCACTAGAGACTAGCAATCAGCTGATCTCGCAATAATTGTTACTGCGGGTGATTTGACTGTAGGCTATGTATGTAGGCTACATGGCCACCTAAAGATACGGCCTGATTTGTCACAATTTGCAGAAATTTCCAAGTTTTTCTAGTTTTGGGCAAACGTTTAAATAAATTTTTCTAAAAATTAGATTTTTACGCTTTCTTTATTCTTTTCCCCAGATGACACAATAGGTTTTAACATTCTCACATGTTCAAAAACAAAGAAAATTTGATTTCGTAGATTTTAGTCAGACTGTTAATTTTCTTTTTGCGTTTTTCAACTTACTTTTTCTCATTTGCTACTACTTCCCCAAGGCAACAAAAAAGTTTTATGTCATTAGGAAACCGCAAAAAGTAAAAACATCTCAAAAAGTGTCAGTCAAGCACCAGCAGTAGCTGTAATCAAAACCTGCAAAATGTGACAAATCAGGCCACATCTCCAGGTGGCCATGGTATGTATGTACAATTGTACATCAAAACATCAGATTTCAAAATCAAAACATCAGACAGTTTGCTCAAAACATCAGATGTGGTAACATGGCTGTCTTTTGTGACGTATTCTCGAGCAGTGTTTGCACTTTTGGTTATTTTGAAAAAAAATTGAAAATAAATGAAACATTGGACTTTGGGCCTTGCCAGCGCCATTGAAAACATTTGTTTTTCGCTAAGTTTTCTTGAAATGTATTCTTGAATGTTCAGTTTACGCATTTTCATGCTTAATTTCCGTTCGAAATTTTCATTTAGTAGGCCTTTAAGCGCTTTGCTTGGGCGCAATTTCTCATTCTTTAGCTTTCTTTGAAGTGCATTCAACCAGCTAAAAATAATAGGCTAATAACGTTATGGTATATTTATTGTCGCTCTGCAACTGCTGAGGTCCTTTAAGGACAAGGTTTTCTTGGATTTTTTCATCACATTATTAGCCTACCCGACTTATTCTCACTGCGTTACGGTATGCAAGAAAGAATATAAACGGTAGGCCTACCGTTTTCAAAGTCTTCAGTTTGACCCGACTTGGAATCGATCTCAAGTCTACCAGCTCAAGAGCCGAAGAAAAAACCACTCGCCTGTTCTGGTCATATTCAGGAGCTGGTCATATTCAATCAACGAACGCTGTCACTGATCTAGAAGAAAATGAACGAGATTACGACACACAATCTCTGAATCTCATAAACGTAAAACGTGCTTCACTTTGGTAACGCCTAGAACATCACACGGCCAGGGCGAATAAGAAAATTGAATTGAGTCCTGTCTTTGTCATGAGTTACCATGGGGGGTGAGGGGGACAGGTTATACCAGGGACTGGTATATAAGTCCCCCCACCCCCTTGGTAACTCATGACACAGACAGGACTCAATTCAATTTTCTCTTTCGCCCTGACCGTGTGATGTTCTAGCTTTTTCCTTTCGCTTTAGGCACTGTTCGGGCAATCGAAAAAGTTTCCAGTCACAAGCCACAATGTAGAAAGACATTCAAAAGCACCTATATGCTGCAAGCTACAACCGACAATAACTATTTTTTTTTACCTGCTTGGTAACTCATGACAAAGACAGGACTCAATTCAATTTTCTCTTTCGCCCTGACCGTGTGATGTTCTAGCTTTTTCCCTTCACTTTAGGCACTGTTCGGGCAATCGAAAAAGTTTCCAGTCACAAGCCACAATGTAGAAAGACATTCAAAAGCACCTATATGCTGCAAGCTACAACCGACAATAACTAATTTTTTTACCTGCATTAGGCAATAGTTTAGTAATCAATGAGTCAAACAACCTCGTGAGAAGGTGGTTTGTGTTTTCAACGCTGTTTTTGATGGACACACGTCGCGCATTTGTCCAGGACACACCACAAGCATGATGTAGTCCGCCAGGTGCGTTTTTTTTCTTTTTGTAATATTTCAGGGCGATAAAAAGGTTTTATTGTAAACATTACTGAACTAAACGTGGTAGCGTACACTTAAGAGCGAGATGTAATAAACTAATCAGTTGACTGAATCCTTTTTTGTAATAAAGTGCCAAACCAAAGTCATAACTTTTTCAAACTTTGGAAATGTTGTTGTCTGCCAGCGGCAGCGCTTCCAGTCAGTGTTGTCAGATTGGGCGATTTATCTGCAATTGGGCTACTTTTAGTTGGGCTTGGCGCCAAAAAATGTTGGTTTGCGACTTGCGCTTTTTTGGGCTACTTTTAGTCTCTGATTTGGCGCGAGACGGCGCCTAAATTTGGCAGAATTTTAAGTTGTTTGACAGTGAATTTTGAGTTGGCAGTACTGAATAATTGGTAGAATCCGACCAGCCTTTGAAAATGTGGGTAAAGTTTCGGTTTATTACGGAAAAAATGACGTTATTTTTTTGATTCGGCATGAGGATTGATTTTACTGCTGACCATTAGCAGCTTTGACTGTTGTTACAGCAATGCTGTATTCATTTTCATCCGGGAGAATGGAAGGACTGACTGGCGAGTGGTGAAAGCGAAATTGCACTTGTATCGAATATCGGAAATTATAGGGTAGTTATGATCTTGGTTTAGTACGGTACCGTACCATAATTTTTGAAGCTTTTATTGGTGTCTAAGCTATAAATTAAAGTGGGAAAAATTGAATGTCAGTGGAGAAACTTACTGAATGTAAACTAGTCTTCCTTATATATATGATTGAAAAACAATGATAGATTCTTGTATTTTTTGTACCAAGGTGTACGAGTTTAGAAATGCTGCAGGGGAGTATAAATTTAGAGAAGTTGCTCAATTGGCACTAACAATGTAGCCTATACCAATCAGCAATGCATTACGGTAGTTGAGCGAGCCTTTTCGAGAGTTTCTGCAATCAAAACCAAACTGCGAAATGGTATCGGACTTCAATTTTTGTCAGCGATTGTGAGGATCAGAACTTTGCTGCAACAATTGGAAAAATGCTGTTTGATCCCCGGTCATCAATGCGGAAGCATGACAGCTCTATATATGAAAATGAAGCTTCAGCAGTTGATGATAGAATTTTGTTGGGTGTTGGTTTTTGGTAGTTCATCTGAGTTGACGGGCTTATGCTATGCATTAGCATCTACTATGGAACCATTTGTATCTTGAATTTGAAAATAGGAATTTGTATGAAGTTTGTATAGCATTGGCTCGTCTAAGTTTTTTTCTATTGAACAATGCTTGATTCAATATTGAACATTGTACTTATTGTATGTTGTATTAATGTATGTATTTTGTATCTACA
Organism: Aplidium turbinatum; assembly: GCF_918807975.1. NCBI lineage: Eukaryota > Metazoa > Chordata > Ascidiacea > Aplousobranchia > Polyclinidae > Aplidium > Aplidium turbinatum. The sequence continues at coordinate 36,616,469 of NC_137472.1, read as the reverse complement.
CAATCAGCATGATGGACAAAGATGTTGCTTTGTCCATGACTCTTGGGGGCATGCCCAAAAACCCCCCTAGAAAGCCTGCGCCTTCGTTGCTCAACCGTCGACGTCGCGACGGCAAATTGGGCTACTTTTAAGTTGCTTTGGCGCATTTTTGGGCTCTTTTTTAAAAAAAAATCTGGCAACACTGCTTCCAGTTCCACTGTAGTGTCTTGGTGGTAGTTACTGCAACTGTGGAATTTTTATCATGCTTGTGGTCGTCGTCGTCTGAGCTTCTGGGGCCGAGGGTCTATCCTTTTACCACCCCAGATTCACGATGTTCCCGGACTACACTGGAAGGCTGCTAGAGAGCAGCCAGTCTTTAGTTTCATCATCCATGACGCGCAGACCTTCCACTCCGTTAGGTGGCTTGAAGATGGTACAGTCATTGATGATGTGGTCTGCGGTCTGTTCCTCGGCACCACATTCACAGGAGGAGGAAGAAGCCATTCCCCATTGGTGCATGGTTGAGCGGAAAAGGCCGACACCCGTACGGAGACGGTTGAGGCGCACCCACGCCCGTCTCTGTAGTGTCAGGCCGATTGGGCGTGTGTCGGCGTCGGGGATGAATGAATGGAGTCTGGTGGTGTTTGGCCTCCATTCAGAATTCCATTTATGGTCCGCCCAACTTGAAGATGGTGAGTAATGCTTGTGGTAAAAATGTGGTAATGAAAAATTTTTGGTGGTTTAGTGGTAATATGGAAATTTTGTGTGGAAATGTTGCCAAGATGTGGAAATTATAAATTTTGAAAATTTGACATAAAATACTATCAATAAATAAGAGCATTTGAACTGCATGTTCCGCTGTTTTTGGTTTGATTTTGGAATGCGTCCTGACTTTTGACTTGAACGTAGGGTGACCATGTGATCATATTCATAGTCAAAATGTCTTTCAGATTCTAGCTGTGGTGTCAAGTACTTTGCTTACTTATTTTGGACGTTTTAATAACTGTTACGGTAATAACCGGTACATTATTTTACACTATATAGTGTAAATATAACCAAATAATAGCATTGCCATAAGGAATTCTGTCCTAATTTGAGAAAAGTTTAAAGCTGTTGAAAACAAAATCTTGCATTTTGGAATTTTTTTTTTAGTTCTGGGTAGAGATCAAAACCCTAACCTTATTCCTAAGTCTAACCCTTACCTTAACCCTTCCGAACTTTAATCCTAACTCTGGCAACACCTGATTGTAATCATGGCAACAAGTGGGTAAAAGTAGCCACTTTGTTAATGTAAAAGTAAGTCAAAATACGGTTAAAATCGGGAAGAAAATCACAGTAAAAAATGTGGTAATCTGAGGACAAATGTGGTACAGACGAAGTCGATTAATCAAATCACCTATTTGCCAGACGTTTTGATAGGATTACCATATACGATTGATTCGTTTAACCAATTTACTAAAAAAGGTTTATTGTGAATGGGCATAATTGTTGAGAAGATGTCTGTGCTGACTAGGCTGCAACGCACATTACAACTGATACTTCCTACAACTGTTTACAATTCTGGTTAAACTTTAAAGAGTTTACTAGTTTTGTGTTAAATTTCACTATGCTGTATGCCCTTTTTATATTGATTTATCGTCTGCAGACGTTGAAACAGTGTAAAGAAGACCAGCTTTGCTGACTGGGAGAGGATTTACAATCAAAGCATTTTTCTGCAAACTGTGGCAATCGGACTTCTTTTAATCTCACCAATCTTTGTGAGGTCACAACGCTAACTTTGAGGGCAACACTAAAATGCGGAAACGCGGAAATAAGCAGAAATAACTTTAGAATTAAAACAGTCATAGTATTTAATGACCTCACAATTGCTTCTAGGGTCATTCCATTATATTTCAGGTCAAAATTAGAGGAAATGCCACCCACCCTCTCCGATTTGGTTGATTTTGACATATGTGAGAGATGGCAACCCACTGAGCTCAACAAACAAAAAATTTTCAAAATTGGTCAAGGGGTTTTAAAGTTACACTATTTTCAATTTTAACCGCATGGTGGCAGTATTTCAGCTCCAAAGAGTAAAAATGCCCCAATATCTGTTATACCGAAGCTAAGAAGTTGATGAAAATATGTAGAATACCATTTTCGGGGATGAGGAATCCAAATTTGCAAACAGAATATAAGAAAAACATGTAGTTTTGGAGTAATTTGATTATAAATATTTTTTGAGGTATATATTTTGGGGAGAAATTTGCCCATGTAGCCGAAGAAAAAAAAAACATTTTTTTTGGAGGGGATGTTAAGTTGGACTTATATTTTGATAAACACACTCCAATTTTGTTGTTCCATATTGTTCCTTGCCTGGACTGGTGGTCAAAATTCTTTATAAAATTTTGCAAATTTTAAATGCCTTTTCAACATTGTACAGTGGGGCATTCCATTTATAATTATCAGATTTTTTCAAATTTTGTAACCACTAGTCACAAATTTTGCTTATTTTGACATATTTTGTACATACATACTAAAAAATGATGACAGTAGCAAAAAAAATTTTTGAAGTATCTTAATTGGGGGCCGAGATAGAGCACTTTGAATTTTTGGCCACTAGTAGGATTTTTGAAGCTGAGCACAGCCATTTTTTTGATTTTGCGCCTTCATTTTTTGACAATAACTTTACCTTGAACGACTTTCGCACTGAAAACATGCATTTTACCAATTTAAGATCCAAGGAATTCATTTAAATTGCAATTAAAAATATGCCAAGATGAACATATCAAATGATAATTTAGTTATTTAGGTTTAAAGTTTTTCTTAATTTATTTTTGATACGCTAAGTTTGGGGGAATATTTCAGAGCGTTGAGAAAAAGATCGCAAAAAAAATTTCTTTTTCTAACAAAGCAATTAAGTATAATATTTTCACGAAATTTGATTGATGTAAGTTTTGCATAAACCAAAATATTCAACTTAGAAATATCAACCCATATATATCGAAAAAATGAAAATAATTGAAAAATAACTGATGCTTTGTCACAATATTTGCAGGGTTCAGCCATATTATGGTCCATTTCTTTAAGAATTGTTTTATGTGTCAAACTACCAATGTTTTATTATTCAGCTGATATCACACAGCTAGTCTGATCAAGATTTTGCTACCGTTTCTTATCAAACCAGCACATGCACCCTTATCATTTCTGAACTAACTTTTCATTGAAGTAGAAAACTGCCTGGCTATGATGTTTTTATTATTCAGCAGGAAAGGAGTTGTTAAACAGTTTGGTTTGGAAAAGACGATATATGCTGGATGCCACCCACTTCTGCACTTTTGAAACTAACTCCACCTTCTACATCCAATGGTAGAAGTTACACTTTTAGCTCAGAACTGAACAAACTTGAAAAACTTTTTAACTAGACTGATGTGCAATTTGGTGTATTTTTTATAACTTGATGCTCACTCAATAATTTCTAAACTGTACCTATGGGATTTAATAATACTTTTAACTTTTTTGATCATATGGATTGAAACAAATCACTGTCAGATGACAGACATTGCAATTTGCTGTTTCAAAAATGCCAAAACTTCATGTCAAATAAATTGGAATTTTGCCAAACTGAGTATCAGTTTTAAACTGCAATTCCTCTCAAAAAACACATGGAACAACTAAAATAACTCATCATAAAGACATAACATGAACAGGTAAATAATTTCAGGGAAAAAAATTTTGAGTTTGGTCATGGCTACATGGCCAAAGCACCCCCCAAAGTTATCCCCCCCAAAATTTTTGAAACGTTGTTTTCATCTATAAATGATATCTTTTCACCAATTTTGACGGGAAATTCAGATTCCTTGCCTCCAAAAATGGTATTCTACATATTTTGGTTGTTTTTTTAGCTATAAATTACGAGATATTAGCAAAATTTGAATTTTGGGAGGGCACGATGCCCCGGTCGCGTGGTGAATTTCAAACTCCCACAACTTCTAAACCACTTGGTCAATTTCAAAAAATTTTTTTTGGTGTGCTCAGTTAATGATTGTGAACTAACTGCCAAAGTATGAAACATTTCCAAGAGTATTGGTTTTTTCATGACCTGAAATATAATGGAATGATAATATCTTTCAATGATATTTCAACATAAGAAAATGTTCGGTATTGAGTTGTTGCTAAAAATCGCATTTCCGCCTTTTTTCATGTTGTAACATTTCATTCTTTCATGATGAAGTTATCGCTATGTTAAACAATATGGACGCCAAGATCGTATTTCCGCGTTTTCTACATTGGCATTAAATCGCTCCTTCTGCGGACAATACGCCATTTCACGCCCGGCTTATTTCCGCGTTCCGCATTTCCGCCTTTTAGTGTTGCCCTAACTTTGACGTTTAAGTTTTTGATTTAAGCATGCTATTTTTAGCTTCGTACCAGCTGTGTAGTTTTGAGTATGGAACGTGGCTTACGAAAATAGTGGTATGGTAGAAAAACATGGCTCACACTTATTGTTTGTTTTGAAATCGCAGAAGTTTTTTTTTCAAGTCTTTTGCACTGTCTGGTAAAATAATTAATTTGCAATGTTCTTCAACTGAACAAAACTGCACAAATGAAATTATGCACTACATTTCACAACAGTAGGCTACTTTTTTTCAGCAATTTAAAAAAAAAATTCTCCAAAGTTTTCTGGTTTAAACTTTTAGACATGCTTTCCAACACTTCCCTCTCAAGCCGAAATAATTTGTCCATTCCTTGGAAGGCCAGTCGTCTACGGATGACATCAAAAGCAGTTAAACTTCTTTATTGGGAAGTGTGATTATTCCTTTTGTGTGCTCTTCTGTTTTAATGAAGCCCAGCTGTGCAAAAATTGGTTCTTTGTAGTGCGAAGTCTAGCACATAAGATTATTACAGACACTTGTCTTTGTTTTGATCGCATGCGTCTGTCTCACCTTTGCTTCATTTCGCCTTTGAACATTGCAGACAATTATGCGAAGCAAAAAAGAGACATTCTCTTTTCGCTACCAGGTACAATTATACAATTAAATGAATGAAGTATGCAAACTAGAAGCAAATCATGATGCTTTTATCCGACTTATTCTTTTAAGCGGTATACACTTAACCGATGTTTTTACTTAACATTAGATTGATTTTGGTTTGGGATTTCAGGTTTTGATTCAAATAAACGATTAATATGTTTAAGCAGTATACTATTAACCGATTTCGTCTGTAATACAAGGGGTAATTTAGCTTTGTAAAAGTGCAAGCACTGGCCAGCGCAGCCAGCCAAGCAAGCACAAGCTTTCTTGGAGGAGATGCTTTGTAGCCTAATAAGCAAAAGTGTTCAGGAGCTGAAGTCTAAATTTTGCGGCAAAAATAGGAGCCGGATTGAAGCAGGAGTCTGAATTTTTTCCTAGTTGATGCTTTTAGCATACAAATAGTCTACACTGATATGGATTTTGGTTTACATATAGTTTGCGTTCAGAATCGGAATGGAGTTTGAAGTCAATATTCCAAAATACTTGTAGTCAGAATGGAGTATTGGAGTAGGAGTCCAGAAAATCTGACTTCGTACACCTCTGCTGGTAAGTTGGTGGTTTTTGCACACTTGAGAAAAAATGATGCTTAATAAAAAATGTATAAAGTAATGATAAAACATAAACTAGGCCTATCAAATTTTTGTGATGGTAGAATTCTCCTTTTAGGCATAAAAATCTAATGTTGAGTCGATCACAAACCCTGATTTTTAAAGTTTTATTTTGATAACTAATAACTATTGATGAAACCTCAGAGGCCATGATTGTTGTAACAACACATTTTTTAGAATCAAAGTCTGCAAGTAAACAGCTTAGGCCTATCTATCTTGTGTGAATTGTAGTACCGGTATGAGTTAGGATATATTTTGTATTGTGTACAAAATTTCATCATTTGAACATTAGTGTCACAGGTGCTTACTAATTTTATATTTTTGTCACAAATTGCATATTGTTTGAACTTTCTCATTTGTCAGTTGTTTTGGATTGTTAGTTGGTTATTTTTATATTTTGTTCTACCCAGGCTTGAGTAGGTGGTTGAAGATTTAGATTAAGTTGACCGGAAGACAAGTAAGCCAAGTAATAGTTAAATTGGTAGTTAAATTATAATTAGTTAATGTAGACATTTTGTGTGGTGAGTGCTGGGTTTTTCACTGAGACTTTTTGGTCATTTGTCCGAAATGACTTGAAAAATTCGGTCAATATTATTTATTTCGGTCAATTTTAGTCATTTTTGGTCATATATAGTCAATTAACTACATCAAATCAAATAAATCAAATACAGTTATTACTATCTGAATTCTTAACAGCCTGTTTCACCTCAAACGGATCATCAGAAATAGTTTTCATTGTCAATTAACTATATATTTTTTCGGACATTTTGACCAAATTGACTATATTTTTTTCGGACATTTTGCTAAAAAATCGGTCAATGACCGATAAATGACCAAAAAAAAACCAGGGTGAGTGTGAAGTAATTCCGCAGTTAATGACAGTCAAGCCTAGTAGGAGTAGCTAGCTAAAATATTAAAAAAAAGTAATGAGGTCACGCAATGTAGCGCAATGTAGGTCACGCAAAAAATAATGAGACATAGCGCTCGAAGGTAGTGTATATTAAAGACATGTAGCTAGGAAGCTGATTTACTACGTCCCACGAATTACTTGAATTACCAATACACAGAATTACCATGCTGTCCATTTCTAATATTTGTCATAGTTTTGATAAGCAGTGTTTTAAAAAAAAATCCATGGTATTTAATTCTAAAAAACGTAGAATTCATGTGCGTATTTGTGACTATCGACGTAATTGCATCCACTTTACAAATTTGTAAATATTTTGCAATAAAAAACAATTTGACAGAAAAAATATTAACTGTTTATTTATCAATAATGTTATCACAACTTGTGTAAGTTTTATTTTATTATACCAACTGTGTGACTTTTTTTTGGTTGTCAAATTACTTTTTTAGAAAGATTCTATGTTTTATAAAAATACATAAAAAAATGGCATCTTGACTTTCATGTAGCATAAAAATAAATAAGTTAACGAAAAGTGCTGACATTAGGGTCTGTGTGTTGTTGCTGTCATCGCTTTCTTTACGATGCTTTATAAGGCGGAATGCTCAGAATTATTTTGCTAGAATGCCAATAACAGTGGATGCATTTCGGAATTAGAACAGCAACCACACGCTATTGTAATTTTAATACACACAACAATACCACCAAATTATTTCATGCTTAAAAGTATGAAAATATCTTTCTAATGAAAAAAGTATAACTGTTTGAGTTAACAAATACGATTTTCAGATGTCCTTGAATAAAATAGTCACAAATACACACATGGACTGATGCCCTGTAAAATTTAAAACTTGATCATAGCAACCCTAACTTTTTTTGGAAGTGAGGCTTGGTGTACAAAGCTTAAATATGAAGTTTCAGCAAAATTAAATAAGGTCTAGGGCAGTGGTTCCCAACCTGGGGGTCGCGACCCCCAAGGGGGTTGCAGAGCATTTTATAGGGGGTCTCGAAGCTGTTGCTCATGCAACAACAAAAGTGAATGTAAGTAGGACGAGGGACCGGTCCGCTAGTAGTATGTGCCTTAGGCTACGTTTACACGACGTTTCATTGCGCCTGAAGTGAGATTCGTGGCGGTCTGGATTTCATGTCGGTAGTTTCAACAGAAGTAAAACCGAAATGAAGCGGTTGCGGGTGATGTAAACACACCGCAATGAGATCCTAGCAACGAGATTAGCCCTAGTGCTAGTAGTTTGTGGTCTGTTTAAGTATTTATTTGTAGTGTAGTAGGAAGGGAGAACTTCCGTTTCTATGGATGCAAGTGGCATTCCTGATGAAATACAAGATCAATATTTTGATCTTAAGAATGCCTCATCTGTTCGCATTCTCTACCATGAAAAGTCACTCTCTCAGTTTTGGTGTGAAATGTATGATTCATACCCACAGATTTCTAAGCTGGCTTTTCAAGTATTACTGCCCTTCGCTACGACGTATCTAAGTGAGAGTAGTTTTTCAGCTCTTCTGCATATGAAAACGAAGGAAAGAAATAGAATGGATGTGGAAGACGACATGAGACTGGCTCTGTCTAGCACGCAACCTCGAATTTCATGGTTAGCTGCAGACCTACAAGGTCAACCATCGCATTGATTTGTCAATAAATGCAAGAAAAACATTTTTAGTGCTGCCTTTTGTTGTATTATTTGTTAATAGTATACTTGCATTTAGGAAAGAATATAAGTGGGGGTCGCGGTATCTACGAAATTTTTTAAAGGGGGTCACCAAGACAAAAAGGTTGGGAACCACTGGTCTAGGGGGTCCAGATTGCAATCAAACTTTTATAGGATTATCGATTTTTTCAAATTTCAATTTTGACAATAAATTAAGTGATTTATGTTGAAAAAAATGTGAGTGATTTTTATATGCTCATGTGATACCAGCTAATTTTTGTAAATCATTGCAAATTATAGTTTTTATGCTGTGAACAGCAACTTAGGTTTCACTTAGAACCAGTGTGTCAATTTAGGGGTAATTTTGCATACTTTGTGCCACGGAATTTCTGAAATTTTGCAGAATTATGGCAAACTCTCCGAGTTTAGGCAAAATCTGTGGAGCGTACTTTGCAAAAAATTTCAAAAATGGTGTCTTCGGATTGCAGATTCTTTGAATGAATAGCCTACCCTGTTCAGAACATATCATGACACTTCAAAATCAGTGTTTTATACTTTTAATGCCATTTACCACAGCGCTGTGTAGGCTTTAGCCATAATAAATTTAATTTAAGCACTCCTTTGTTGCTTTTAAGTTAAAATTACAAAGTGATATTCTAACATTTGTGTTTTAGTACTCTATGATACATAATTACATATCATTTCACCACAGGTTTTCATCCTAAAAAGAATTACTTCACCCACATGGTGCCTACACGCAGCCTAAAGAAAAGAGCGACCTATATCTTCTTGAAGTTGTATACAAGCACCAGTTTTATGCCCTGTATTACAGGTTGTTGTGTCAAAAATAAGAGATGTAACAAAATCTTTGCAATGCCAGTCTTCAAGCAACTGCGTAGTAACTTTGGACACAAGTGCTCCAGTTGTTTCTGTTGAATGGGTTGGAATTATTGGAACACCCAACAATTTAATGCCACCGATGCCAGATATCAAAACTCGGAGCCTTTCATCTTACTTCTACTTGCTGGTTAAAGTCTCCAGAAGCTTTCCATCCCAATGTAAAGCACCAGCAGCAGGTGGTGACCAGATGGAAAGAATATTTTCTAAAATATGTTGCACTGTTTCAACTCTGTATCTGTGTGATTGAGATGGATGGAGATTTAGCTTCGAAGCATCTCCAGAACAGGCTTGAATAGAATGGAGAGTAACAGATAAGGCAGTTGGTGGAATGCTGTTTCTGATTGCTGCAGAGACGAATCCTGGAGATTTCATTACGTCATGAGGATTGAGGAATGAAGATGGCTGTTCCTGTTTTTGATCTTCTTTCATGAGAGCGTTTTTGCTCTATCTCACAAATCATTGAAGATGTACATGGCTCATTGTCCACGTCATCCTTAGCTTTTATATCAATAGCATTGTCTATGTCATTAACTCGGGCCTCCTCCTTTTCTACTGGTCTATCTTGCTGTTGTCGCCTGGTACTGATCTTTTTAACTTTTGCTTCTAACACTTTACCTTCTCCAGTCATACTTGCTTCCTGGTTGCCTTGTATCCTGATAAGGAATAGCATGTCTTCTTCATTGTGATTTGTTTCCATTACATTGCGTGGCCAGAAAGAAAAGGTTTCGCTAAGCTTTTTCTGAAATTCCTTTATACTTTTTAGTGGTTTGCCTTTGTCACGTAATCTTCATTTGAAATTCTTGCTGGTAAAAAGAAATTATTTTTTCTGTTATTTTTTGCTTTGTAACTGTAGAAATGATAGCCCACAAGTAAAACGTAAAAACTTGCTCAACTGTACTGTAATTACCTGCCTTCCTGATAACCTTGTTTGAATTAATTTGAAAATCACTTGCTTGTAGGTTGGCAACTTGCTACGTTTGATATCTTGATCTGCTTTTGTGGGAACCATAGCAAGTAGAACATACCGAGGGTCATGTTCCATTGTGCGTAAGAAGACATAGCCTAGCTAACTTTTTTCGATTAAATAGCCTACTAACTGAATACAAACTACACGTCTTGATTCTGATTTGCAATCAATAAATACGATTCTATGAATGTTTTATCACATAGCATACTAAATGTCTAAGGTAATTCACCATTTCAATTGTCTAAGTTGTCACAATTAAAATGGTTAGGAGCTTTGTCTTGATATAGGAGAAGTGCTCTGTAACGACTCCTTACACTTAACCTTATTCTGAACCTGGGAACAATGCTTTAGAAATGATCTGCACTTACTAGACTGAAACTGGAGGTATTTGACTGAGCTAAATAGTGGAAATTCATTTTGAAGGTATTATGACATCACAGAGGCATGTTTTCACTTTTAGCGATTCTCAAGGTAAAGCTGACAAGTTGTGACCAGGAAGATTTCAGTCACTCACATTTAATAAAAGACAAGTTGTGTGTTATACTGGTTAATACACAGACTATGTTGTTCTACTGCTTAATACTTGCATTTTCCAGCAATTACATCAAGCATATTTTGCAATAGGTTGTCACATTACTTCTCAAAATAGTGTTTGCTTGCAAAATCCTACTTGTTAAAAAATAGTATGGAACATAATAATGTGTCAAACATTGCAACTGTGGAGCCTAGATGACCTTAAATACAGAGTTTACCATGATAAATGAAGGATTATGTAGCACTGTAAAACTACTCGATTAAGCACCAAATTTCTCAATTTTTAATTCAAGTCTGGACCTCCTAAACATTAATAGATTGGTCTTAAACTTCATAAATATTGTTTTTCTACCAAGTGTCACCTATAAAAAAGTTAGGGTGTTTTGCTTCAGGTCGGGGCATCAGCCGCACCCTAATGGACTATAGCCTACTGATTTTGGAAACAGCATATTTTCGCTATAAAGCAGGAGCCACTGGCATAAAGCTCGGCAGCTCTAGAGGTAGACTCCTGAGCCACTGATGCAAAATCTGACAGCTCCAGAGCCACTTGTGAAAACCATGACAGCTGGAGTCAGATCTCTTATACCGGTATATCAGCTTTGCAGCCCTGGTAATGAGTGCTTGTAATTATGTACCAACAACTTATTGGTTGGCATTGGGCTGTTGAATATCAGTTTTATAAAAGGCATATTATCCCAGCCAAAAGCTCTGCCTGGAGTTACAACTTTGTAGTTGTAACATTTTGCTTCCGGCCAATAGGCTAGCTTATCATCATTACAACTAAAGATTAACAAGTAAAGAATGCTCAGGATTTCATATACTGATCACATCACAAACGCAGAAGTTTTAAACCAGGTACATCAAGATAAGGAACTATTGAACGACATAACTCAAAGTCAACTCAAATTTCTCGGTAAACATCATCAGAAAAGAAGAATTCGAAATGCTTTGTCTAAGCGGCCGCCTTCTCAGGAGATGTGCTCGTGGCAGGCAACGAACAACATTTGTATCTAATTTTCCACGAAATACATCAATCAGCCAACCAAGAACACTTTGGGACACTGCACGACACAGGAAACGTTGGAAGAATTTACAAACTGAGCATCTAGTTCATCAAAGGCCGCATCGGCTATGATACTGTAGTAGTAGTTTCACTATATAACAGCAAGTCCTAAAAGTGTCATTTTTATTCACATGTTCTTGTTTATGCAAAAGAATCGTTTGCATAGGCTAATGCTTATCTGTTTCGAAATCAAAAGTCGGCAGCAGTGGCCGAGTGGTTAGCGCGTTGGGCTCGCAGTCGAGAGCCTGCATGTTCGACTCCAGCCACCCGCACTTGCTGTTGTTTCTCTGAGCAAGAAACTTTACGATAATTGCCTCTACCCAGTGATCGATTTCGAGTAATGGGTAGTACCAAATTTAGTCATAAGTAGAGTAGACAACCGGAAACAGACTTTGCCGTCGGCTGCAGCGTGGGTCAGGTGTACGTCGGAAGGCGTACACCGATGCATAGCGCTCAAGTCCGCTTTCCCGCAATGCAGGATAAATATATGAAAAACAAACAAACAAAACAGAAAAAACAAAATGATCATACTTTGGAAGTTTACATTCGATATGTTCGGTGGGTAAAATTGGTTTTTGGTTTAGTTTTTGAATCTTTATTCTCGAACTGACAAAGCCTTTGATAGGATTCCTGGTAGTTTTGCACGCTTGTAAAGGCTTATGATGCAGAGCCGGTCACCGAGATTTTGATGGTACAGTAGTGTTTATATACTGTACCATCACATGTATTAGTTTATCATAAAATACTTTAGAGCAGAGGTGGGCCACATGCGGCCCTTTTCCATTTTTTGTGCAGCCCTTCGTCTTCTTCCAGCTGTTTCTCCCCAAATAAGGCTATTTTCATCTCCATTTACATAATTTTTAAGCTTAAGAAGTGATATGACCGTCTTTTCACTCCCCTGCACCTGTGAAATAAATTTTGCGCCTGTAGAAATCCAGCTTGAATTGAATTCACTGCCGGAGGATGACTTTCTTAAGTACAAAATTTCAATAAGATAAACTCCATTGCTGAAAATATGAGTTAGTGTTTATTTGATTTTCGGGCTCCTGTAAGCATTACATTTTCCTAACTGGCCCTTGTGTTAAAAAGGTTTTCCACCCCTGCTTTAGAGCAATCAAAATTATACTTAATTTGCAGCTTTGCGTTTAGTGCATTTGGATTATTTAATCATTGCTTATCATTTATATTTATTTTAGTTCTAATATTATGTAGGTTTAATTTATGTTCTGTAACTGTACAAGCATGTCTGATTATATGGAAGAAAACAGCATTCAACAAAAAAGCGAAAATTTTTCTGAAACTGAAGAAGATATTTCAACGAAAATCTATGAAGATGGCGGTGTGTGACTGGTGTTATTAATACTTCTTTATTTGTTATCTTTGTGATTTAACATATTTGTAATGCATGTAAATAAATACTATGTCTTGATGGTACTGGACTACTGGAGATTCAGGGTTAAAGAAATGTTTTCAAGAATTTTCGAAAGTGTAATTTTACAGATGGTTTGGTTTGGAATCTTTATCCTCTGACTGACAAAGCTTTGACAGAATATTCCTGGTAGATTCGCATACTTGTAGAGATTTTTGACGCAGAACTGTTTACCGAGATAGACAGAATGAAGTTTTCCGATTGTTGAAGTGATGTTCCTGGGGAATTATTTCATCCATTAGGTGCCGCTGAATGAATAGCAGTCCTGAGAATGCGTTGCTCAAGGGCACACTCCGATAGTCGAACTTGCGCCGCTTAATCTTGAAGCTTCTTCGTTCACCAAGCCATGCGTTAACCGACTGAGCTATTGGATGTATTGTATATATTCAGTTTAAGCCGTTGTTTTTCAACCTCCTTTTTTATTAGTTTATCTCACCACGTTGCTTTTACTCTCTAAATAGCAGGCCTCGAAATTCGTTTTTGTTGACAGCGGACAAGCGTGTCCGGTCTGTGCAGCTATCTTTGCAGACAAATTAGGTCTCACGGCGGACACACCAGTTTTAATGTCAATCGTCATGCTTAATCACTTTGATAATTATCAAAGTGGTGAAGAATTATGATTCTTCACCATTTGAGAACTATACCTACGGTTTAGAAATCACTGTGAAAGGCTTTCATGGGACCAACGACGTGCGCTTGAAGAGTCAAAGCGCCGTGTAGCTGCTTAATACGCCGCAAAGCTGATTAACATCCACTGAACGAGGCGTGTGGCTTCTTGCGTCACAATGCTCTGGGTACGAGTCGGAAAACTTCTACACTAACGCTACTATTTTTTGCTGTGCAAAGTTTCACTAGGCTTTTTTCTTTAGATTTATTTTTACGTGTCATGTGACTGTGAAGGCTTATTTTTGTGTGTCATGTGACTGTGAGCGAAAGTGAGTTTTTTCTGGGACTTCTCTTTCTTACTGCAATACCAAAACTTAACAAATTTTGTAACCAACCTTGCCTTATCAATATTACTTGGAGATCAAAGCCAGACATTGTGACGTAAGACCTGAATTAAGCTGTACGTGATTAGTGTAGAAGTACCGGTGCTCCCATCGATTCTTAGCGAAGAATTCACCTTTGTTACGCTGATGCAATGTCATCAATCGTTGAAGCAACATAAAAATCGAAAGTTTTTCTGCTTGAATGGATGCTAAGGCATACAGTATTCACACTTTTTAGATGCGCGCTAGAATGCGCTGGAAATTATATTTTCGCAACAATTGTTCGACTGTTCGTGCTATGCAATGACGATTTGTATCGGTAGTTCAGCTGTGTTATTTCTCAGGGACAAAATAATGACCGATCTAGATGGTACTTCCCTCGGACATCACATGCTGTGACGGCGGTGAATTTCGAGGCCTGAAATAGATTTATTATTTTGTACTAGTACTCAGTAGGTTGCCCTTCTTGTGGAAGGGTAAAAGCATTTTTCACAGAGTGTGAAGGTCTTCTTTAACCAATGCTTGGAAAAGGATGTAATCTGTATTGAATTATAATCACACTATACTAGTTCATGTTTATCAACTATCTGGTACTAAACTATATCCAAAAAATATTTTTAGAAATCCACTAAGATATGTTAGGGTCTATTTTTCTAAACTTCAAGTTCTATATCTGTAAGCTTCAAATAACTGGTCATTATTAAGTGGAACATGAAGGTTATCAAGATGTAGAAAAACTTCTCTAAGTGCTAATATCACAGTCTTTGTACCGCTACAATAATATTTTGACCCACAGCCTCCAAATCTGCACTTTACTTTCAATGAACATTATTTTGTACAATGATTTTTCAGGAGTTGATGACTTTAACCCTACTCCTATTCAGCTGCATGAAAAATATCAACAATTTCTGAAAGACAATGGGTAAAATACAATATTCTAATAAAATGAGTTTTTTTTTTCTTTTTTTGTATCTCTGAATAGTTATGCAAAATAACAGCATATTTCACAATTTTACATATTTGATAAATTAAGTCAACAATGCAATTGGACCAAATTGCAACAAGGTTCAATCAAAAACATCTAATAATATGCTTTTTTGTAATTGCTGCAATATTTTTCTATGGGGCCACAGCACTAACCAGACTTATACTGTATTAACTTTAAATATTCCAAGTACCCACCGCACTTATCAAACTCTATGGTTTTGACCTCTCATTAAGTAAAGTATGCTGTAACGCTGTTAGCTGATTGCTGATATTGATGCAGTCAACCTTGCTTTGGATTTTTGTATAATATTTTAATTTGTATTATTTCCTAAGGTTTAAATCTATTAATTTTTGTAGATCAAAAAACACAAGTCAAGATCTTGATGCAGGTAAATCGCAAAGGCAAAAATACTAGTGTGGTTATTCAAACCTAAACATGCCTTACACCTGCCTTGCAGACTGCAGAGCAGTAGGCCTCCTGGATCCAGGGGAACTTAGTGACGTGCCACTGCCCCACGTGCCCCTTTCATGTTGCGAATTTTGTTTATTTGAAATATCTGGTGGCCCCTCCCATTTTTTTCTAGATCCGCTACTGTTGCAGAGTGACACGTTTGGTGAAATAGTCAGAAATAGAACCCGCCATAGAAGTCTATGATGTTGCATATTTGAAGATAGCTTTGCTGCGTCTTACACATTGTTGTTAATTTTGTAGATGAAATTGGTGATTCCAATTTGAATTCAAGTTTTGGATCTGAACCGGCTGCTCCAAGTTTTGGAGATAAGTATGAAGTTAAAGCCAACACATTACATTTGTTTTCCTGTATTTTGTGTCGTCCTTGTGTTGAATTCACAGGCATTTCTTAGTTAATTTTTGCTTTGGTTTGTTCAGCAAACTTGATGAATTGATCCACTGCAATAAGACGTTGCGACAGCGAAATGATGAACTGCAAGAAAAAAATAAAATCTTAATCCATCAGTTGGAATCTGTTGAAGATCAAAATGAACAATACAAAAAAGAAATAAACACAATTGAAAAAGAGTTAAAATGGTAAATATTTCATTGATTTGTTGCATTGTTAATAACCAGTTTCAAGTTTGTAAAACATAAAGAATTTTTGATACCAGGTATTACGTATTTTGGTGGAAGAAAAAAAAGCAACCATAGACAAAATAAGTCCTTGCCCTTAAACACTAAACTATCGGTAGGCTATTGTTACAACAGATTTTTGCATCTAACGCATGACTCGCTATTTAGTTGCCATGATATGCTAAGAGATCGAGATACTTTGGAAAACGAGATGGAAAATGTTCAAAAAGAACTAGTCGATGTTTGTGAAAGCAAAGTGAAATTGGAAAGTCACATGAAGCGACTAAAATGTGACAAAGATGAACTGATAACTACAATAAATAATCAACAAGAGCAGGTATGATAACGACTTTTTGGCATTCAAACAACAATGACTTTGTCAGAGGAACTTGATTTTTTTTCTGATGTAAGGTTCCATATTTTTGCAGTCAGTGGTGAAACAAAATATTAATACCTTTCTCACTTTATCGATTGCCGAACCGATATTGGTTACTTTACTGTACATACATTTAACTTAGTTTTCTTTTTCACCTTTAGTAGGGTGGTTGAAAAATATTTTTTTTACAATTTTAATGTGGGGGGGGAGGGGTTCTGAAAACCTGGCAAACCCTTAAAAAATAATATTTACACAATTTTTTATGGTAGGCCCCAAAACCCAGCCACCTACCCCCCAATAAAGATCACGAAAGGTCAAATTTAGTAAAAAAAAATCCTCTAACTTGCTAACCACTCATAGTAGAAAGTCAGTTTTGGTGTCAAAAGATGCAGAATACCTATGTTTTTATGTGTCATAAAAGGAACTTTTCTCTAAATGCAATATTTTTTATGATAATAAAAAAATGCATTTTTTAGAGTATTTGGGTTATTCCATGCCAAACGTCCTGAAAAGTTATAAAGTTTATGTTTGGTAAAATGGTTCACTTTTAACTATATTACAGGATTGCATTGTCAAAATGCAATTAACTTGCAGCATAGTGAAGTAATCAAGCCTCAAAGTAGGCCTTTTCTTCACCAAAGACAAATTTTATGCCATATTTGGAAGTCTGTAACTTTTTTATGAAAAGTAGGATGGTTATTATATTTATCATGAATGTTCTTCCCCTACCAGATAACAACTTCACCAAGTCCGTAATTTTACGTTAGCAATTATTTTTGCCGCAGTAAAACTATGCCAAGTTCGAAGGCTGAACACATAGGCCTAGCGAATACCCTTGAATGCTTACGTAGTACTCAGTTAAATACAACGCAGTGAATGTCGTTCGTTCAGGATTGAATTCGTCAGGCCATCAAACAAAACTATCACCACAAAACAAATAAGTAAATGAAAAAAAAAACATAACAGTTTTTGTTATCTAACTATTGTTGGCGATTTTCATTTCACACACGATCTTGATAAATAGCTTGAACAGTTTTCGCGAAATTGAACTTTTTTTGCTAGCCTGTTAGACTACATATTGCCAAAAGTCGTAACAGACTTTCCAGACAAGCTCGTCACTCAACGTTAAATGGACGAGCTAAAATTGCCACAGCACGATCAGACTCGCAACTTTTGTTGCAAGACATTTGGTGAAGCCGACTTTTTGGAATTTGCATTCGCGTAAACAGCGTAACACCGGCAGTTTTTTTACAAAGTTGTTAGTATTAACAAAAAACCAAGGGGTCAGACATATCTCGACCCTTTATGTCTCAGACCCGAGGGGGCACCGCCCCCTGCCTCCGCATAATCGACGCATAAGTAGATGACTAAAATTTATTTGCATGGTCGGACCCAACTAATGGTTGACGAAGCTACATAAATAGAAAGCTTAAACCAACTACTTAATGTCAGCGGTTAATGTTAGTAGTTGTGTGGTGCACTGATAATACGTAAATGGCCGAAATGGTGCTGGTTCGACCCTCGGGACGTGCGGTTGAGCAAAGCATTTTAGGACTGCTCTTCATTCAGTGGCACATAGTGAATGGAACAATTCCTTGACAACAACATTACAACAATCGGAAAACTTCACTCTGCCAATCTCGATAACCAGTCCCGCGTCAAAAGCCTCTGCAAGTATGCGAAACTACCAAGAATAACCCATCGAGGCTTTGTCAGTCCGAGGATAAAGATTCAAAACCAACCGACCAAACTGATCTTATATTATCTTCATCCTAAATTGCCGTCGTATCCAGACTTACAGTACGACCGGTGGTTGAAGATTTAGATTTAGATTAAGATGACGGGAAGGCAAGGAAGCCAAATTTCGTGTCCACCTTAAGGCATGCCTTTAATTGTCCTGCCTAAGACACAGCTACATGCTCATGGACGGTGTCAAACCGGCTCCCTTTCGAGTCACTCGGCTATCCAGCTAACAATGATCGATGTTCCATTAAGGTGGAGCGGCTATCCGATGACTTGAGGTCCCAAGTGGTCAAATCTAAAACTTTCTATGATGAAAACGTTTCTTTAAAAGTAAGATCTTGTTTTTCTTGTTAACTTTGCAATACTTAATATGCTCATTTTATTATTTCAATTAATCGCATTTATTTAGTTCCTACCATAGTTGAAAAGCAATTTTGCCACTGGTGTAACTCACTTTGTGCAGATTGGCTCAAAATCCTAGAAATATTCTCCTCATGTAATATGTATGTTCTTTTAGGATCGATGTGAAAGTTTAAAAATGGATATTGAAGTGAAAGACAAAGATCTTGAGGAGGTATGAATAGTTATTGACAGACAGGCATTGCATTGTTAGAACCTATTAATTACGAAGACTATGAAAGAAAATATAGAAGAATAGTACGAAAATATAGAAGCATATGAGTTTTTGCTGTCACTGATACCTATCGCTATTTTTTAATCTCCTGCTGGTGAAGACTTCTATTTTTTTTAAATCTTTTTTGTAGTCAGTTATTCTGTATTTAACATTTAAGCAGATTCTGTGCAGGGATTTCTAGAAGTACGGATACGAAACTCGCCGCTCTAAGTGGGTTAGTAACACAAGAGTATTGCCGAAGGGTGTTTAAATATTCAGTCAAAATCCAATTTTAATATTGCGCAAAACTTGTGTAGCCGCACGAAGTAAATGCAAAGGGATTGTTCAAATGTTCGATTTATTACTATTTGTAAATTTATTTACAGAACTTTTAACCTAAAAATTTAAAAGCTTGTAATGGCCCTTTTAAAAAAATTTACAGAAGTATGAATACGTCTAAGAGAGATATTATGCCTTTAATGCTCAGTGCAATGTTTGACTGGGTCGGGTCGTTAATGTTTGGAATTGTTTGATTACAGAAAATGCAGTTGTATCAAGAGATTAGAGAAGAGGTAGAGAGCTTGAAGGGAGCAAACCAGGTAAATTTTACTTATGATATTATTTTTCCATGTTTGGAATACTACGTATGTGTACTATTGTGTAGCACTTATATGATTTTTGCGTCTATCTACTAATTTTATATTTGTGATGTGAACTACATAGTGTTATCAACGGTCTATCATATCTCGGAAGAAATTCTTAAGTAGATATAATAGCTACAGATAGCTGATCCATATTCACCTTGAAGTTAGACGTAATTTCAACTTTTGTTGTTAATGTGTCAGAAAGGATACGCAACTCGATGCCTGCTGCAGGTCAGACGGTCTTGAATTAAACAGCTCAGAATCGTATTTGTTACAACAATAAACCAGTCGCATGCTACCAGCCTCGATGTCCTGACCTCCGGTAGCGTATATGCAATCTGCAAGTCGCTGCACCAGATCAGGTTTATTAACCAATCAAAAGGCAGGATTTAACTCAGCTGATTGCAGTCATGCGACTCATGCACGTTAGAAATTAAAAGAACGTTTTTTGGTCGCTATCGTAGCCCAGAGGGTTAGGAAATAGTTATTTCAATGAACTAGGAAATAGTCATTTCAATGACGATTCCTACTTCTGCCATTATTTTTCTACCAAACAAAGTTCAAAGCAGAAAAATCAGTTCTCTGACTGAGTGCTAGAAGGCTTACAATGTTGCAGTCAGCTGGTTCATAAAGAAAACATTCCTATGTTAAAGTGTCTTCCAGTCAAAATACCCCATCTGCTGCAGCGACCTACAGATTACTAATACCCCTCTGTTACGAGCTGTTCCTCACTGGCAACAGAAAAAAATAAATTTTATAATTTTGATAGAATTTACTTGAGGAGAAAGGTGCATTAGTAATGCGACTAAGAGAAGTCCAACTGGAAGTGTCATGGTGAGAAGCAAGAAAAAATGTTGATATCTTTGGCTATGTTGTTATTTGTGTGATAAAATCACATGGGCACATGTTTGGGGTGCATATTAAACTGCGCACTGTGCCTTTCCACTTTGCAAACACCATTTTTGCATCAAATTAACCTTTTACCTTTTTTTGTTTGCTAACCTAGGGATAATTTCAATATTAATCCAACAACCTGGTACATTTTACGAATGTCTGTTTTTATATTGTCAGTTATCAGACCGGACATAGAACACCAGACGAAATGCACCTCTCGTCGATGCCAAACACACCCAGGCAACTCTATAGCTTGCACTCGGAAATCGCTGAAGCAGAACAGGTGGGGAAGTGATATTTGGGCCATGAAGCAATTCTTTAAGTGCTATTCGAGTCCATGCAAGCAAAAGCACAGCTCTTTGTTATGAAGTTTACTGATTGAACCTAAACCGGTTTTGGCCTGTTTGAACTTGATACAGTATATTTAATAATCTAACTAATTCAATGTTTGATCACATCCAGTTCCCAACCAAGCCTAAGATGATGCTCTCCCTACGGATGACGTAGCATGACAGTATGACCATGAACTTTAGCCCAAGTTGTAATTTTAGTACCCCATTGTAACTTGTTGTTGATGTTCAGTATTGTCTCAAGTACAGTATTAAAATTATTAATTGGGAACGATAAGAAGCCAAGTACTAGACTGTTTTGCACGCGCAGGAGAATCAACGCAGCTCGTTTCGTTGCTCCAGTCCTGTCGGTTACAGCAACTCAAATGGTAAACTTCTGTTTTCTGACGTCTCCGCGCATTCAAACAAGGTAAATTGTTCGTGTATCCACTGATTGTCTAGACTCAATGTTTTCGAATTACAAAATAAACAAATCTTCCTTGTGTGGACACATTCTCATTTTGCTTAATTTCCCTGTTACGTCACGAGCATTTGAATTGAACAGTGAAACTATAGTTGTTTGATTCCAAAAATTTATCAGGGTAAGCAGCGCAGTTTAAGCCTAGGGTCTCAAACACGCGGCCGGCATGCGGTCCACGAGATACCAGTTTGACAAAAAATGTCTGCTGACATTTATGGAAATTTGCATTGTTCGTAACAGGGCAGCTTTTGTATAAATACTCATGCCATATAGTAGGGTTTCCATCTTTATAAACTGTTTTAAAACCATACAGTTTTCCTGGGTTGCTTCAGGATGGGATGTGTATTTTTATGTGTCTTTTGTCAAACTCTTCAAGATACGTAACTGCTACAATATCTCACTAGATAGCTACTCAGTGTGTAGCTCTCAATATGAATGAAATCAACAAAAATAAAAATTAATTCTATGTTTTGTGTTAATGCATATTGCATATCCTGGGCATTTCTTTGATAAAGCTCTACAGTCTTCAACTTCAAATGACGTCATAGATTTCCATAATTCAATATCCATACCTTTCCTAGGAATGTAATAACTCGTTTATGCTAAACAAACTATATCGACATTTTGTAAGCGCAAGTTGGATATCAGGATTGTCTCGCTATGAAACCGATTGAATTTAGTACAGAGCAGTTCTAGCAGCTTTTGCAGAGATTATTTTCCTTATGAGGGCATATAGTTTTGCCGAAAACGTTTGAATGTAACATGTATGTTAGTTTACTGTATTCTTTGAATAGCATTAATGATCCCATTAATTCTCTGGCTGTTATTATCTTAGGTATATATTGCAAAATTACCTCTCTACCAAACCTATATACAATTCTACATGGGGTAACTTACTCCGTATCATTATGCAGTAGGTCCTTCGTCTAAAATATTCTTGCTCAAGCCTTTTAAATTGCTGGCAATGAAGACTTGTTTGTGCCACCGGTTTGACAATTTCAAAAATGTCGAATTTAAATCTTCAGAAAATCTATCAAGATTCGTTCATCCAAACTGAAGAATGCGGCGGCTTGGAGCAATGTCCGGGTTTTGAGGCGCTGAAAGAACAGTGCCGTGTGCTACAAGGTAATCCTTGCTTGTTGCTGCGCCTTTGACAATTTTGCAGAAAATCTAAAGCCTCTGTGGTTTCCAGATAACTTGCAGTCTTCAGAAAAACGTGCTTTTGACCTGAGCGAAGCTTTGAATCAGCATAAGATCAAAGGACAATATCTTTCAAGACAAGTAATCTTTTCATTTTATATGTAGGGGAGACCGGGGTATTATGAACCACGGGGTATTATGAACCAGGCCATTTTCTGGAAAACTGTTGGAAATTCTAAGATCTCACTTGCATATTTTAGTCACAGGATCATCATGCTTTTTTTGGTACCATCATTTTTAGTCAGCAGTTCTTTGTTCTCAGTAGAACTGGAAAAATGTAGTTTAAGAGGTCAAAAGTAAATTCAGTTTTCCATTTTGGTAAGCCCGGCATGCTTAGTACAAGGACTCTAGAAATCTATATTTTTATTTAGGGATAGGTTATATGTATGAAATACTGATGCAAACTGATTTTAAGCTTTATGTTGATTTCATTTTGTTAGGCAATAGCTTGAATAAGAACACTCTAGCTGGGGTATTATGAACCAGATGGTTTCTACCGCAAAAGTGAAAATTCACTATTCAAGAAGCCCCCATCTGATGATGTGAAATGTAGGATCTGGCCAAATCGAGCAGATTCTCCCTTATCCCACTTACACAGGGCAGACAACCAGAACATTTGGCTCAATCCGATTTCAATGCCACTTCAACACTGAACATGAAGTTAACTGATTAAATAAACTGAACAATGAACATTAACCTATGTGACTGAGTGAACTGTTATGATTTCATAATCTGCATCTCTTTGAAAAATGTAAAAATAAATTTTGTGTGCTAGCTCTCTTTACCAGTGATTGGTCATGAGTTGTTTGTCTGAATCAATTTCTAAGTTTGCACGCAAACCACACAACCGTCGTTGTTAAGAGACCAGTCGTGTAGATTACTACGCAAGTGAAGACTTGCTGACTGCAATAACTGGATTTGGAACCTCAACTTCGGCTTTTCCTATTCAAATAATGCAAATAGTCAGACTTGAAAGGCAAGAAGTTGCTAAAAATCTTCTTAACCCCAATCTACAAATTTTTGCGTTGATAATCACTGCTTTGAAGCATTTTATGGAAAGTTGTTTATATTGGTTCATAATACCCCGGCAAGGTTCGTAATACCCCAGGCCAATTTTTCATGAAAAACTGCAATAATTCAAATTCTTGAGAAGCTAGTGAATTGTGCTTGTGATATGTTATAGGCAATATTAAAGACTATGCAACCAGAAAATTTCATAACTTTAGATCAATTAGGGAGCGAAAGAGAGCATCCCAAATTTTTGTGGTTTATATTGCCCCGATCTCCCCTACATTGTACAACAGTTGTCATCAATATTGAGCTGATTTCATAACGAACTTCAACAATGTTCTTCACCCGTCGTCTTTAATTTTAACTGTCACGATGCAACACGTTTTTTTATGGTAGAAGTTTTTCCCTTTTTTCAGCTCGTTCTCTTGCGTTTCTGATTCAGTTTTGCAACATAAACGTGCATGTGGTGTCGAGTGATGTTTGGTTCCCAAAGAAGTTGCAACATGGTGTCTTTTGATAACTTCGAGTTAAGGCCATGTTTGGAGATAATGCGATGTCGAAAAGTCATTTTTATAGTTCACACTTGTTAAAACCGGTTTGATTTTACACGGCTTCAAATTTACTCAAATACTCTACCGAAGATTGGGATGAACTCGAGTAAAACAAGAGAACTGCTTCTCCAAAACCAAAAGCAGGCGGACGACATTCGACATCTTTCTGAAATCAACAGCAGGTTGTGCTCGGGGAAGCTAAGTGCTTGGTAAGAGTTGGTTGTCTTCAAATTTTCTCTTCCTTTCATAGTGTGGTTCACTTTGTACCAGACATGTTGCCAATCAACAAGCATTTGTCTTGCATTTGGTTGTTTAAGCTTAGTCATTTAACGTTGTTTTTACGTACTGTGACTCTTAATCAATGCAGTTCTGGATGGGGTGGTCAGAAGTTATTTATTAGTGACTTTATGATTTTTCTACCAAAGACAGGCAAGACACAACAATAACACAGGGTTGAGCATTACAACAGTATATTACATATTTACAAATAGTTCAACATATCAAACGTTTTCGACTTAACTTAAGTCCTCATCAGGAATCTGTAAATAATTATAAACTACAATAAATTTCACTTCTTGACAGTGACTACCGTAACTAACTAAAAGCATCGAGAAACACGCACGATTAAAAGCAATAGAGTGGAAAACATACAGACAGACGAAAAAGGCAACTGCATGATTAAGTTACAAACGAATTTGCACCACGGAGTACGTGATACAACTAGGCTAATAAATATTGAGGAGAATGGAGGCGCCACTGGCAAATAATTGTTTGTTTAGATTTGGATTGTAGCGTTTGATTAACAACGCTTCCTGAATTTTTGTGTCAAATTGGGATTTGCCTTTGCGTAAAATTTTAAATGAGTCAGCAGAGAATTTTTGATCTGTGCAAAAAGAACAATCCATGATATGGTCCTTGATGGCACTTTTCTTTAAGTCTCCAAAGTTCAGATGCTCCCGTACTCTCGTGGTCAAATGTCTGGTGGACATACCGATGTACGTCAATGCCGAATGCCGAATGACGTACATCGGTATGTCCACCAGACATTTGACCACGAGAGTACGGGAGCATCTGAACTTTGGAGACTTAAAGAAAAGTGCCATCAAGGACCATATCATGGATTGTTCTTTTTGCACAGATCAAAAATTCTCTGCTGACTCATTTAAAATTTTACGCAAAGGCAAATCCCAATTTGACACAAAAATTCAGGAAGCGTTGTTAATCAAACGCTACAATCCAAATCTAAACAAACAATTATTTGCCAGTGGCGCCTCCATTCTCCTCAATATTTATTAGCCTAGTTGTATCACGTACTCCGTGGTGCAAATTCGTTTGTAACTTAATCATGCAGTTGCCTTTTCTTAATGTAATTTTTCGTCTGTCTGTATGTTTTCCACTCCAGTGCTTTTAATCGTGCGTGTTTCTCGATGCTTTTAGTTAGTTACGGTAGTCACTGTCAAGAAGTGAAATTTATTGTAGTTTATAATTATTTACAGATTCCTGATGAGGACTTAAGTTAAGTCGAAAACGTTTGATATGTTGAACTATTTGTAAATATGTAATATACTGTTGTAATGCTCAACCCTGTGTTATTGTTGTGTCTTGCCTGTCTTTGGTATAAAAAAGCAAACTCTCTCCCGAAACTATATTATGATTTTTCACCTTGAATGTTGGAAACCTGGTTACGTTGTTTCGATGTTCTTTGTGGCTAACATAAATTATGATTCTTTGATATGATTTAAAAATTCAAACACGAACAAGGTTCAACGCCTGATGAATATTTAAGAACAAACAATGAACTAACAGCATTCCACATGCTCTTTAAACAAATCAATGTTGGAAATCTATTACAGTCTCTTATTTTCACGCAGGTTGGACGAGAACGAGACGACAGATTCCAGATGTTCAGGTAGTTTTTCTATTAACCTTGTCCGAATACTTCTGTACGTCAGTTGCAACTGTCATTTTTGATTCAGGTAAAGATGACGCTGGTGAAGGAAACAGCGACGAACACTCCCTTCACATGGTGAGTTGAAAATGTTGAAATTTCAATTGCTGTACAAGTACATGCGATGTCATGGCGAAACTCCACTCCACACGCTGTGAAGCCAAACCTGCTTTAAAATTAAGCTTCTGTGTATTGACTGGATAGGTTTTTTTCACTTTTTCAGCAAAATATGTGTTTGAACGTACAGTCTAGATATGATTCGATTGTCCAGCACGGAAACACTGGAAACTGTCTGTAGCTTAGGACAAATATACTTGTTAGGCTATTCACCTAAAAGCCTTTGAATAAGAACTTTTTGGTAATCTCAATAATTAGGATGAAACAGGCGTTGAAGGTGAGTATGCGTTTTGTCGCTTCTATCGTTTTTTAGACCTCTGCTATGTTTGGATTGTTTTTCGTTGTGATGGACAGAAATAATAACAAACTGAACCAATGATTTTTAGGTGAATAGGAACTATATTTGACATAATTCGCTCTGCGCTGCATGGAGCACTTTTTACAGTGTTAATAGTGTTTTTGTTTACGAACTACGTTTCATAGCTTACGGAATATACAACTTGAAAAAATTGTCTTCTGTTTTACTGCACAGGTTGATGCTTCTCTCTCGAAGCTAGCTGGTGAGTGTTCTGTTTCAAATTGAATGAAGGAGAATATTTCTTCATGAATCTTGTTTGTATTAGACACAACAAATAGGTTTTAATGTTTCTCGGCTTGCCACAAGGGTATTCGACCGCCGCTTTACCAGTCCGTTTAACTCTTATCTTTGTGGAAAGAAAAGAGCCAACAAAACCAGCAAGATAGGTTGTGTTGCTGACAATAGTGATATTTTTTTACAGATGCGCTTGCTCTTGAAGACCGTTCTGCTTATGAGATGACCAAGCAAGATCCAAGGATTGCGCTGTGTACTGGCTCCGTAAGTGATTTAAACCATGTTTTGTTCTCAATTGATCTCCAATGGATTTCTTGCATCAGTGCAACAGAACATGATAGGCTACTGCTCGGCATCGACATTTTGTTTGGTTAATTTTGTGTCATTCAACATCTATTTAACAAAATGGACTTCCTAATTGTAACTGTAGAAAACAGAGGATTTGGAAAACTTTGTCAGCAAAGTGAAATACTTGCTCAAGCATGACATGTCTTCAGCCAACGCTCGGCTACATGTTTTGAACAAGTCCACTCGCGTAATGGAGGAAGCCATTACAAAGGTACGTTGCGAAAAGGTTGATGAATCATCGAAATATACAGATCTACCAGTCGCTTTTGACTGCTTGTGATATGTTAAACTAACGCTTTTCTTTTACGTTTTTTTGCGTTTATACAGCGTTTTTCAATTTTTTTGTTGTTACTACTTTTTCTTGCGATCCAACGTTTTTGGTGTGATTTTAATACATTTTTTACTGCGTTTTAACTGTTAATTTGTTTATTGATTTTTTTATTGTGTAAGCCTGTTGCGGCCCTCGTGTTAGTTTACAAGTGTTCTTATAGCCCTCAGAGCAATTTGAGTTTGAGACCCTTGTTGTAGACTGGCTTTCATTGCTTTGCAGAAAATTGATTTGATTCGAAGTTTATTGAGGGACGTCTTCCAGTGGCGACAATTTGGCTCTTCAGCTGATGAGAATCAACTTCAATGTGTCCCCTTGACACTGTCGCAAGATATCAAGGGATACTTACAATCCGCTCACTTCCTAATGCGACAATTGGGAAAATATTCGAAGCCCATCGGTGCACTCGAAGTAGAAAGGCGCTACAATTATATTTTTGAGGTTTGCAATGATTTCTTTATTCCTCCTCGTGCCATATTTGTTCCAGGCCTGGACCGGCTTTCACTGATCTTACAATTTAATTACTTTGATATTTTCTTCGGTTTTAAACTAAAGTACTCAATATTTTCTAAAATCAGGCTTTTGGATTTAACGTTGACTCACAGAGTATGGTTTATTACCCATTACTTACACCCAAAGGCTAGTCGAACTGGTATTGGTCCGTTGACCATAGTTTTTGTGTGGTTTCATAGCTTGACCTAAACGTGAGCTCCGAATTACTGTACCCCAGGTCCCCAGGTATCCTGTAGCAGGGTGGTTGACCTTGCTCGCTGACAGATACGCCTCTTGTAAAGATATTTTTTCATGGAAATAGTGATTGAACTTTGCTACAATCTACTCAGCTGCGCTTTTGTGCGGCTGCCCCGAAGCTGTTGCTCTACAAAGCCCTGAGAGCGACTCGTTTCGGCACAGCGCTTATAAAAACATATTATTTACTGTATATTTCAGGTTTTTATTAAGCACATCGACAGTTTGAAAACGAGAAGTTGCAACTTAGAAAGAAAATTGATGCATTCGAAACAAAATCTTGACCGTTATTGGGTCGAAGATCAAGCAAAGGCAGTTAGTACCGACCATTTATTTTCCAATTCGCCATTTTTCTGAAATCTTCCGTTGTCTTGTTCTTTTTTGCATTGATTTCCCATCACGTAGTGTCAGGCTCGTTGTATTTTATATAGAGTTTTAGACAGTTCTTTAGAAACTAAGCTTAGAACAAGTTAGCTACATGCCCTGATAAGGTCGACGCTATAGTGTGCAGGTGTTTTCAAGGCAGGTAAAAGATTCAATTTCTTTTAAATTCAGATGTGCAGTTACAATAGTCCAAGCGTGGTGGATGACAGTCGTATTGTTGAGATTTCACCCAATCTGTTGCGCACCATCACTGCGCCACAACCGAAATGGATCGAAGTGAGTTGTGTTTTTCAGACCGCAGAATTAAGTTTTTGAGCATACTATTAAGTGTTAGAGAAAATAAGCTGGCGAATTGGTGAGGATTTTCAGTTTATTTATCTCATAACTTTGTTTAATGAAGTTCAGTCAGGTTTACCCTTATTGATATTCTCACAAGGCAAGGCGTATTTTCACCGTGTCTGTAGCGTTAGGTCAGGTTCGATTTTACAGACAAATTTGAAGAGTTACACAGTACGCACGGCATCCTTGGTTACATGAAATCCACAGAAATCGGCTTTCCGAATTGTAGATATGTTCATTGTTCATTGATTGGTTTATCAATTTAAATTATTGTATCTTCAAGGTGTCCCGAATTCTGTCCATAAAATATTTTTTCAGTAGAACTATGATGTTCAAAGTCTCTCAAACAATCTCGGCTTTTAATGGAAGCATCTACAGATGTTTCCAGGGAGCACTTATCTCAAAATACTTGGCTTTTACTTTATTGCAAGCCTACTCTTAATACAAATAACTTTTTGCATGTTTTTTTATACAATCAATTTATTGAAAAACCTTACTAAAAATTGCTATATATTTTCTTTGTCTTCCTACGTCAAAAGTGATAAAAGTAATTTAATTTGCAACTCAGCCAATGCGATATTGCAAACTTTTGCAAACATTTTCCTGTATCATCTCAGTTCCCTAGAAACTGTTCGTTTTTGTTATCTTGCTTTAATTTTGGTATAAGAACCAGCTTACTCAGCTTTCTCCTTGTTTAGGTGCTTTCGAGAAACAGACATTTTGGCGGTTTGTTTGAAGCATTTATGGGTATGAGGTAAGTCGAAATCCTCCACGATAAATTCAACTTGTCTTTAGTTAACTTCCACAGAATAATAATGAAAATCTCAAAAGACTTTCTCATCGCCCAAGTTCAACACCAGAATAACAGCAGACCTGCGAAACAGATCACTGTATACCACCAACGCAAGTATTGACCTGGGTCTACCAAATGAAGCAGAAGGATTGACTGCCTTGCTGTTGCCTTCCAGGAAATAGTCACCAACATGGGTGGTGAAAAGGATATCCTCTCGGATCAAGAAGCTCAAGCAAAAACAACAACCATGGTATTTTTTAAATAACGCGTTTTAAATCTAGTATGTTTTGTTTTCAGTTATAAAGTCCACACGTCCTTCCCTAACCTGAGCCGGACGTCCTACCTCCTTTTGACTTTGCTGTTATGTTGTTATTTCACCTTCTCCTGGGTAGATTACAAGGTGGATCCTGTGTTTTAAACCGAAAGGTAACGAGATCATTTCAATATGACCCGTATGAAAGGACTTTAATGTTACATCAGTTATTTTTATATTAATTTAACGTCTGCAAACGAAAGGTTAATAGTTTGTACAAGAAAGGAATTTGCTTGTTGAGTTTGTCTAAATGCGTTATCCAACCAAGAAAACGTCTGCAGACGTTGAATCAATGTAAAAATGACTTGAAATTGACTAAAAATGTGCTGTCTGGGATGGCTTGCATATTTAAACTATAGTAACTTAAATGTTTGTACTATGTTTGCAAATTATTTAGCAACATACAATTGACGCGTGTTGGACTTTCTTTGTAACAATAAAGCATTTCGTCAATTTTCAACTTACCACAGAAAGACATCGATTGTAAAATTCGTGCGACGACAATTAAGTATCAATATTGAATGTAAAATCAACATCGTATCAGTGGGTTCAAGTATCATAAATTCAAGTAATGCCACAAGCTTAAGCCTTACTCGATTGCATCTCAAAATATACAAAGATATAAGCTGACTAAACACTTGCAGCTTCCAGTCTTTCTATTTTTATGAATTAAAATAAAGTGAAACTTTTTGTTGATTTATTGTAATTTATTTCAGATAAAAATGAACTTTGAAAATCTGCAAGTGGG
Organism: Aplidium turbinatum; assembly: GCF_918807975.1. Lineage (NCBI taxonomy): Eukaryota > Metazoa > Chordata > Ascidiacea > Aplousobranchia > Polyclinidae > Aplidium > Aplidium turbinatum. Next base: position 36,585,847 of record NC_137472.1, on the reverse strand, counting down.
TTCGACCATTACCCGTTTGCAAGTTTATAAGCTTCAACAAATGCAACGTTGGGCGATGTTGAAGCAATGTTCGTGATACGAGAGCTTGAATTTATCTTCCCATCACATGCAAAGTTATTTTTAGACACATTTTTATTTCAACATAATTATTTCTTTTCTCTCTTCAAACTGGCTGCACCCAAGCTCGCAATCTTGAAGAAGACTTGTGTCTCAAAAACCCTGGTACATTGCCAACCTTAAATGAAATTATCTATACCAGATTTTCTTGACTTCTGGGTCAAAGCAAGCTTAAGTTTGTTCCCGAATGTTTTCAATTCCTTTAGCGTCGTTCTGCCGGACAAGTTATATATTTTTTTAATCAATGGTGTGAGGCTAATGCTTTTGTTTCAACGATGAGTGAGATATGAACGTTCGTCAGGCGACATTTCGACACTTCCATCAACACATCGCTTTCAATTTATTGTCTTTGTAAGTCTCATACCACAACTACGTTTGTGTTATCGGTTCTGTTTCTAAGTTGTAGGGTAGATTTTGAAGAAAAAAACACCCTAATTGTTCTTAAATTCGATATTTTTTTGTTCATGAAGCACATCTCGATGTTTTTTCTTCATGGCTAGGCTGTCAAAACTTCCATCGCTGTTTTAATGTCATATGACGTTTTTGGGTAGCAGTCATACTCGTACTGTAAGTTGGCAATAAATGTCGTATTTGGAGAGAGAAAAAGCGAGGAGAATGGTGTCATGCAATATTTGAACAGGTTCAGCTTACATGCATGTCCTGTTTAATTGTTTTTCAACAATAAATCTTCCTACACGAGCTAAAATATCTTCAGTGTTTATAATGGTATGGTACTGAAATTGTATGTTTGATCAATTCACTTGATTTTTTCGACGTTTGAGCAATTTCATTCTTCATTTCTATTATTTCATTGCATGTTTTTCTCAAGGTGCTGCTTGCCAAAATCCACTTACTGTATTGTATTACATTGTTGCTGCTACTGCCATATCTTTATTATGCAAAATAATTTATTTCAGTTCAAACATGCTGCTCATGCGGACATGTTAAAGGAAAGTTAGGTACGAAAATGCCTTCCAGTTTTTCAGATTTTTCTTACTGCCGTACCGAAATCATTAGACAATGCGGTAATGTTGGAGGGAATAGCCTACTATTTTAAGCTATTTGAGTTTGTGCTGAATGCTGAAAAAATGCAGAAAGATGATGAAAGACTTCTACAGGTGGTAGCCTACTCAATAGCGCAAATGCAGGTTTCATGTCGGTAGCAAACTATTGTTGTCCTAACTGTGTCGCTCGCAATTTGTTTCTATTTTGTTATTTAAAAAGATTTATATTTTGTTGCGTTTATTACCCAGTCTTAGCCTACTCTTGAAAGTTGCGTTGAAATTTAGTATTACTGTTGTTGGTTAAAACGTTTGTTGCTTTGCTTGCTATTTCTATTAAAGAAGAATCTTGCTGTGCTCCAGTGTTGCTGATAGAGGAGTTTATATTCATTTATTTTTTTGGAGCCATGAATCGAAATCTGTTTACTATTAGCATAACTTCTGTGCATAAAGCTAAAGAATGTGTTTTTTTTGCAATTTTTTCGTGTTAACAAGGGAACCTTTTCACTTAGGCTACTCATGGCTCATGTAGCTCGGCAGAGACAATGACCCGTCTAAACGCCGGGGCATGTAGGCTATGGAGTAGCCATTGTGTTTTATTCGGTTTTGCGTTCTATAAATGAATCAAAATTTTTTTTCCGTAATGAAATGAATTCGGCTGCTGAGGTTAGAAAAAGATATCTAAGTTAGGCCTATAGTAAGTAGCTTTGACAGGGAGGGACTCAAACCGATGGCTCTTTTGGTGATAGCATCTGACTCGCAGAAATTTTTACTTTAACTTTTCATTACAATTTAGAGCTGAAAATACGCTCAGAATGCACCGAATTAAATGTAATTTTTCAAGTTTTGTGGAGGAAACCCCAACCTCCCGCTGTTTTTCTCGTCTTCAGCGAACACGCGGACCCACTTTTACAACTCACCAGCTGCCACTACATGTTAGTTGTTTTAAGTGTTAAAGCATTATATGGCTTTCACGAAAATACAGTTCCAAAAATGTAACTTTCGTGACTTTTTTACTTATAAAGGTACCCAACCCCTGCTAGCCTGTCGAATATGACACCCAAAAGAATCTGTCATTTTTACATTGAGTTAACGTTTGCAGACGTTAACAACAATTTTTGATTTGAGGCTGGTAGCCTAAGCCTAATTATTACATTGAACTGGTACAGTATTTGCGAAAGGCTCAAGTCAACTCTGATTGACAACTTTTTAGTTGTTTGAAAGGAGCGATCTTCCTGGCGTCAGCACAAGGTTGACACTATAGAACAGCAAGCATTGCGTTTCATTAACCATACCCCATCGGTGTGGCCTTAGCGCTAGCCATCACGACTTTCCCAAAAACAGATCGCTCTTATTCTGAACGGTGCTCGCTGCTCATCCTTGGCGACAGCTTGTTTGGTTGTTTTCTTTCCATAAAGTCATAACCCAATTGGCTGGTAAAAGCAACGGTTGAGGACACTATTTAGCGTGAACTAGTGGCGCGATACTGATGAGCCCAACCGAATGGACGAAACACTTGTTTATTGCTGTCAATTGTTGCTGCACTCCACTGCTGAGAAACATTTTTAGTTGTTGTGCGTAGAGAATTAAAGTAGGCCAATCGTGAAAAGAGAGCACACGGCGGCACAGCAGAGCAACATGCAGTAGTAATTGAATGGTGATAGGCCGATATGTAGCCCTACCGTGCTTTAGCAAAGTTCGGTTTAGGCTCCATTATTTTATTCGGGTGCTTCATATTCCACAAGTAGTCCGTGGCTCGTGATGTTTTTAAACTATTCATGTCGAACAGCCGTCAGGAGGTATACTGCAGCCTATAGGTCTACTACAGCGTTGCGAAGTCTTTGGCTTGTGCATTGAACAGTTTCAATTTTGTTAGCAAGTTTACGATAAATTGTAGCCTATGGGCCATAAAAAAGCTGGAAGCCTATATTTAATCCGCTGGTGGATGGAATGAAACAGGATATTTGTGCTGCCTTGTTGATCCCATAATGTTTCATGTTAAAGGGGAACCAGCTCAGTGGCCGAGTGGTTTCGGCTCTGGTGCTGGTAGATCTGAGGTCGATTCCAGGTAGGGTCAAACCAACGGCGAATAAACACTATTTAGCTAAGCTACTATTAGTCCATTGGTTTAATTTATTTGTAACTTTAAACTTTTTTTGCACTGCTAAACAGCTGTGGTAATAATTTAATAGATTTGTAAATTTGACTAGCCCAGTAAAATCAAATTGGTTCAAAGGTTGATTTCGTCTCAAGAACTCAACTTCAAAATGAAATATACTGATGATTGTCATTGGCTACGTAGTCTACAGTTGGGTAAAACTCGCTAATGGTGACACCTGAAGGGACCTTCGAAAAAGTGTCACTAATTATAGCGATATGTCACCATAGGGAACGTTCAAATATTACGTAACGCTTTTTTTCCGAATTTTTGACCCCCCCCTCCCCCATGTAACGCCAACGTAACGCTTTTTTCAATCCCCCCTCCCCCATGTAACGCTTTTTCAGTACGAATTCAGCACAAAAAACTACTATTCCGTACTCGAAAGCGTTACGTAACGTTTTGCTTGAACCCCCTCCCCCCCCAATGTGACGCTAACGTAACGCTTTGCATAAACCCCCCCCCCTCCCCCTCGAAGGCGTTACGTAATATTTGAACGTTCCCAATTATCTGAACTCCACTGTATTTTATTATGGTCATGTGCTTAAAATTACCCTATTTGCTGATCAAGGGACAATTCAATTTATTTTTAATCGCTGGCGAGAAAATGAAAAGAACGATAAAGTAAACACACGAAATTGGCACCACCAAAAGGGCAAAACCAAAAGATTTAAAATATTTATCGCTAAAACAGTGTTTGAAAATTAATGTTTTTACTTTGCACAGCCATCAAGCCTACTTCATTGTTAGGAATTAAAAGTTACAATGCAATGGACAAGAACAGTCACTCCCATAAAATAAAAACAATAAAAGACAACTTATTAGGATGCTGAAGTTATAGTGAGCGGTCGTTACAACTGCAGAGAGAAAAACAAAACAAGCAACAACAACAGAAAAACAATAGGTCTAAGTAATAACGTAATAAAGTAACATCACGCGAATGGTTGGTTTTAAATATTTATCCTCGGACTGGACAAAGCCTTAAAATGTGTTGCTCAAGCGCACACTCCGAAAACCGAACCGACGCCGCTTGATCTTGAGGCTGACACGTAACCACTGACCTAAGGGTAGCATTCAAAGAGCTTGAAGGTGCAATGTAGAATTGCTTTAAAAATTAACATTATACTCAGCCACTTTTTGAATACAAACTTATTGCAAGTTCCAATGTTTATTATAGCACAGTAGGCCTACACTCGTACCTACAATATGGAATCATTAACTGGGGGTGCGGACCCACAAAATACTTGAATAGAATCCAAGTCATACAAAACAAGATAATTAAAATTGTTACAGGAGCATTTCAAATGAAAACAAAATTACTGCCACTCTACCAAAATAATGATATACTAAATGTGAATTGCACTACTATAAAAATTGCTATAAACCATGAAATATAAGAAAATTTATGTTCAAATTTTATAATAACAAACTTCCGGAAATCTTCAAAACTTTCTTCACACATGTATCAGCTATAGCAGTGTTTCTCAACCTTTTTTGGCCCAACGCCCCCTTCATGGACCGGCAAAATTTTACCGCTCCCGAACAAAAACGATTAATTACGAAAAGCGAATATAAAACAATAAACACTATTAATACTACAAAAAGTGCTCGATGCCAAGCAAAAAGCCAAGCAGAGCAAAATACATCAAATATAGGCTCGTTACCAGTCTCTAAAACCCTTACAGCCTATTTTACCTTAAAAGGTGGATCATCAGAAGGTCCTTATTCAAATAGAATTATATTTCTATTAGAATAAGGACCTTCTGATGATCCCCCTGTTAGGGTGAAACAGGCTGTAAGAGTTTTAGAGACTAGTAATTATATTTGATGAAAAGCAAATATATATTTGCGAGCATGAAAACAGTATAGGCCTACTGGTAGTCAGAGTGAACCTTGGGCTTGGTGAGAAAGTGCCAGTTTCTTCACATCCGGTGTAAAGCCAGTGAGAAACGTTCGAAGATCACCTCTTGTGGATATGTCAAGGGGTTTCGCTGTTTGGTATGTAGCAGAACAACACAGCTGAATCCCTTTTCCACCAGGTATGAGGTAGGAAATGCTACCACCAAGATACGAGCTGTTTGACGAAATCGTTACGCTGGGCGGTAGATGGGTTAAACCAGAATGCTCCCTAATAATGAAAATGCCCCCCTTAAGCCGAGGTAATCATACCGCCCCCCTTAAGCCGAGGTAATCATACCGCCCCCCTGCAAAATCAAAACGCCCCCTGGGGGGCGGTACCGCCCCCGTTGAGAACCACTGAGCTATAGGTTACAGGGTCATCAATAATTAACGTTATAACTTCAAACAACTGTATTTAACAAATGGTAGACAATTTTTGAGTACATCTTTGTACATATAATATTATTGTCAAATTAATAAATATTTAGGAAAAACGAGTTTTACACAATGTGTCCCCCATTTGCATCAATAAAAAGTCGGAGACGCTTCGAAAAGGACCTGCAAGAGTCACGAGGTATTGAGGGTATTTTGACTTATTCTTTTTTCAGATTAGCCTTCAGCGCTTTTAAACTTTGGTGGTGTTTAGTCGAAACCCTGCTCTCTCCAGGTAAGACCAGACGCCAAAGTCTAGGGGTTCAGGTCTATGGATGCAGGATGCCATTCTTCTTTAGAAATGAAGAACGACGCATTAGCTGAAAGCCAGTTTTGCGTTCTCTTAGCTCCATGTCAAGAGGAAGAATCTTGTTGGAATGACCAATTACGTTTTTTGAAGTGTTTCTTTGACCAAGGCAACAATGAAGCCTCAAGAATATCATTTCGGTAGTTTTCTTGGTTCAATTTCGCTCCTTAAGGTAGCTCAGCCTAAGTCGAATATCTTTGCACGTGGACGATGGATCGCCGTATTAATAAACGATGAACCGCCGTGTTAGTAGGGAGGGTGGATAGTACCCCTATGAGCTATGGCCCTATTCAGGGGCGGATTTACCTATGGTGCCGGGGCGCCGTGGCACCCCCTAAAATTCTAATTTATTTTTTTATGTCTGCATGCAAATTTCCTTTTTATGCTATACTTTAACTTGTAAATTTCCATTTTACTAACGTAAAACAATGCGTGATGTTTTGTCTCGGCAAGTAGACCTAGGCTACTAACCGCTAATAACCGCTGTTAACGGCACAAGAGACAATGGACATTATATAAAATATTAATAACTAATAAAGAAACTTTTTTTAACTCAAGTTTAAATAATATAATGCATGGTAGAAATCCAGATTTTATGGCAGTTTAGGCAGATAGGATGGAATGCCATACATCAACCATTTGGACAGTACCTAAAGCTGGATCTGATCTTGAACACATCTCTGCTAAATTTATTACGTATTTTATTCAAAACATGTTTGTGATCGAATTACTTGTCTGAGGAAATCTAATGTCATTTTTATGCGTTGTTACAAATTACAATTACGTATTGAGACGTTTTTGCAACATTATCAGCATGAGTAGTTTAATCGTATTGTTCTTTTGCTCAATTGCATCATTGTCAGTTCAGAATATTTTGTTTTGCTGATAGGGCATAGGCCCGATTTCGCATATTCTACAAAATAGAAATAGTAGACTCTTATTGCTGCAAGCGCTTTGTTCATATTTGAATTATTTTTTATTCACAATGTCTTAACAGAGTAGCCTACCACTCACTCACTTGTATTAAGTACACCTAGGCCTCACCCTTTGAATGTTTTTTATAATGCATTTTTTGGGCTATGCACCAGTGAGCTTCAGGCACTCTGGGTTGGTGATTTATTGAAATGGATTTTGGTAGTTACCCCTTTTCATTCACTTGGAGCAATCACTGTAGTAGCCTATAGCCTAAAGTTTTAGTGGAAAATACCTAAATTATCATTTCACGTTGTTCCCGACAATGGTTCACCAAATCAAACGTCGTATAAAACCGTTCAGGTCTACTGAATCTTAGCGTATTACGTCATGGAAATTTTCCTAAAAATGAGCCAAGATTGCACCATCGTTCGTAAGACTTGTATCACACCTGTTGAGAATTACTTCACAATGTTTCACTATGACGTCACAGTAACTGAATACGTGAGTTTGAGATATAGCAATGTATTCTAGTCATTCGTGAAATGGTTGCTTGAAAGTTGGTCGCATATTTATTTGTTTGCTTAGTGCTTGCTAGCTGGACGAAAGTTCCGTCTTTATCTAAGTAGTTTGGATTGTAGTGACAGGTTTTTAATGGTGTATCGCGTTGCATCCCATTTTCGATAGCCGCGGGCTAATTTTACAGGAATACACTTTTTGAATAGACGTTTCAAAAGAGTGTTTCTTTTCGGTCATTACATACAGACGAACGGATCCGGGAATTTTATGTTACAATTTTCCCACGAAGAGATTATGGTTTACCGCTGTGACCACACTTCGTTATTGCTTTTAATTGCCACGAGCGGCATTATGGCATTGGCTCAACTTTACAACTGATTGTCACTTGTGGTGTTGATTTGTGATGTGGGAATGACTGGTAGCCTACCAGACTTAGATAGGCAATTTTATTGATAAAAACGCAAAATATTTTCCCAAGCCATTTGCGGCGAGGTTGTTCCATACTTCTTTGGCGCCCCCTAAAATTTTGCCCTAAATCCGCCACTGGCCCTATTGCGAGGTAGGCTATAGCTCCCTGTGATTGACGACTCTTCATTGCGAATGATTAGCGCGACCACACGTAACAGGAACTCGATTCATCGTAGAAATTATTGTTCGAATAATTTTCTGAAAATATGTTAGCCTATGTAGCCTACCTTAAATTGTCAGAATTTTCTAGGGGTCTAAAGCAATTATAAAAAAAATTCCAGGGGCTGAATTATCTCTAGGGGGGCTACAGCCCCTTGAACACCCCTATAATTCCCGCGCCCCTGGAATTCATCCAATTAGTCTGAAAATGAGATGATAGGTAGGCTACCTGCCGACTTGAAATTGGATACACATAATTCACGAAGGTTTTATAATTTGGCCTGCAACGGTTCACTTCATACTAGGTTAGTTACAGAGTTGATTTCGCTCGGGTTGGTTCTTTAGCTCAGTGGTTCTTAACCGCCGGTCCTCGGACCGGTGCCGGTCCGTGTAATTTTTTGCCTGTCCGCAAAAGATCTTACTTTTTGCAAAGCTTGTTTTAATGTGGAGTCATTAGCATATTGTAAAATTGTGATCGCACTGTGAAACATGCACAGCTGTAAAACTGACATATCTCCACGTAAAATTGTTTGATAATAAAGGTGAACTTTTTGATGACCTAATTCTGTGCCGTTGATAATGTTTTTGTGACAAATTGCATAATAGTTTTCAAAAAGTTTTGCAACACAGAAATACATAAACAAATGGGGAATTTTGTCCTTGATTTTGAAAAATCTCAAAGTCGTTGGAGACGAAAATTTGGAATTAGATAAGTTTGAAGTTCCGGGATAAAGTCAGGCTTGCAATGGAATTTGCCAGCACCGGAGTTTGAGAAAGCAAAGATCTTGTTTTTCAAAGAATGGAATGAAGACAAGCCGATTTGCTGTGGAAAATGCTTGTGAAATGGAGTGGTGAAAAAACTAAAAAGAGGTGCTAAGAGTTGTGAGTCAACAATTGAAAGAGTTGGCTAACAATTTTAACGATTCATTTTGCGTAACATGAAGATCCTCGACATGGAAACTTTTGAATAAACAATCCATGCATCGATGATGTCAACACATGCGACCTTAATCTTCATGAAAAAGAAAGTCTGATTGAATTACAATATTTTATGCTTCTACTTTGCAGTCCAGATTCGAAAAACATCATCGTCACACTTCTGGTTATCTCTTGCAAACGAATTCGTGCCTAACTTTCAAAACCATCGATTTGATGGTAATTGTTTCAACCAGCTATTTAGAAACGACAGTTCTTTTTCATGTCTGGCTTTTACAAAGCAAAGAAATCGCCTGGATGCCGAAATAGAGCTACGTGTTTTAGAAACTTCTTTGATATCTCGTTTTCCTTACATAAGCTACTGGCAGCGTAACAGTAGCAAATTTCCCACTGATATTGATTTTGTATGGAAATGGATTGACATTTTTCTGTTTGAGTTGATTTGATTGCCGTTTTATTCTAATTTTCCTCCTGAATACAAATCATATGCTAAAACCTTGCATTATGGTGCGAAACGACAACTTTGGTTAACAAAACGTTACAAATATTCATTCTATTCACTACGATCTTTGGTTGCCGGTTCGTGAACATTTTTAAAAATTTTGCCGGTCCCCCACTGTTAAAAGGTTAAGAACCACTGCTTTAGCTTGTCACTTATTTAACTTCATGAGCATTAAACGATCAGTGATAGCCGGTAGGTGACCTGATGAACTTTATTTTTGCATTGTGGTTTTTCATCGCCCTATTAAATATTTCAACAAATGTTTGTTTTTGTTTGCTGAGTGACTGCGCCTTGCCAGGTTTGTGTCTGGTTCGCATGATCAGTCCCTTCGCATTTATATATAAATAAGCGATCAACACTCTGCCTTCTCAGTTCACAGACAAGAATGGTGTCGCTTGACTCGAATGCTTGATTTTTATTTCCTTGGCAACGAAGACACCAGCAAGAATTGCTTTGCTGCAGAAATGCGGATTTATGTGGAGCTTTTGCTGATACTTGAGTGTCAGTGAGTGAAGTAGACGATCTATATCGTAGCAGTACATAACTTTTGGGATATCTCATCACATTATTGTTGTTTATCTGATGAACAGTGTAGTTACGGTATGATCCACTGCACAACTGCCAGATATTAGTAAATTTAAGTGTTGATGCAGACAGACTAGGTGTGTTTTGTGAAGGTTTTGCAAATTGTAGCTACGATTGAAATCAAATTTAATGAGAAATTGTATGGTGGGCAGTCTAAATGAAATATAAGTTTTGTTAAATGCTTACCGGTACTTTGTTTCGGATTGGTTTAATCTTGTTTCAACTAAAACTTTGGTTGATTAGGCTACTATTTCAATCAACAACAAAAAAACTTAACACCAAAAAGATATGATTGATTGAGCTTTTATTTGAATTCTTTATTTAGCCATGAAATCCATGATTTAAGTTAGTAAAAAAATTGAATTTTTCTCATCGCAAGACAACTTGATACAAATTCTGCTTTATCCATTGAGCGTATCTTACTCTGTAAGCTTACGGATAACTTTGTTTACTTTGTTTAATTCTTACACAATTGTTTTCACTGGACACTGGCTGAGTGGCTGTGACTCAAAAGTTGTCCAACGTATCTTTGAAACAAGAAAACACAAGCTACATTTTCAATGAATTCAATTGTGGCTTGAATGTAGGCCTATTTTAAATTTAAAGTACCTTTATTGTATATTATAATATAAGGTACGATAGCTTTTTAAATCAAATTGATTTTACCATTCACTTTCCAGTTTGAACGTGAAAAGTAACACAATGATAATTGCATAACTTTAGCATTATAAAAAGTGTCTTTCGAAAATGTTTTTCATTGAAACTCAACATTTTTTTAAACAGAAATATTTGTACAATGCAAGATAGAATAGAGTTTGCATCACATATTTTCATGGTGAGATATGCCCTGTGATGTCTCCATAACGTTAGCACAATGGTATGTCCTGATCCCATATTAGCTACCATATTATATTTTCTTTATTTGTAAATGGTTTGGGCTGAGCTATGAAGTGTTAGTGTTTCATAATATAGAGCAGTGGTTCTTAACTGGGAGTCTGCGGACCCCAAAGGGTCCACAAAGCAATTTCAGGGGGTTTGTGAATTTTTTCAAGTTTACATCACAATTGAAAAATTGGCTGTGCTTCATTTGTGTATTACAGTGATTCTCAAACTGTGCGTCGCAACGCGCTGGTGCTTTGAAATTTTACAGGACATCGCACAAAGTTTGGTTTTCTAACTCAAAAAAAACAAAAACATAATGAGTTAAATCTTTTAATATGGCTATGTTCAACTTACTTCTTTTGAGACAGTAGATTGTTGATCAAGTGTTGACAGTTTTGCCATGACTGCGTTTACAACAAAGTATTGACTAAAGGGAGAAATTCTTTGTAACAGTCACAAAAATTCTATTAATTTTTGATAAAATTTATAGAACAACATTAAATCAGGATATATATAGAGTGCTGATTTTTGATCCTGTGTGCCAACATATATAAGTCATAAGTCATAACATAACTTCATCAATGTCATTAATCATCATAAGTGCATTGTGTGTTCAGCAAATTCTTCTTGGTGTGTCGCTTCAAATCTTATGAAACCTTCTATTCTATTAGAAGACACGATATGCCAAAGTTTCAGATAATACTTTATTAGGGGTCCGCAACCGCTTTGAAGGCACCAAAAGGGGTCCGCCAATACAAAAAGGTGGAGAACCACTGATATAGGCTATTGTAGCATAGTCAAACTTGAAATTAAACATTTTAATTGTCAACAAAATCTTTTTACTATGAATATGTCAAAATATAAATGACAGTGTATGCTTTGTAATCACTATTTGTAGACTATTTAAGAAAAACCTCCATCAAAAAATTACTACTGTTTCCTGCAACGTATTCATCAACATGGATCTTGAGAAATTTTTATTAACATTAAAGTGTATTCCATTTTTTATCTTATTTTTAGTTGTTTTATGTATTTCTAATGCAAAGAGACATTGCCTTTTTATTTCAAAAAATTCTGAATATATTCCTCTGGTAGACCCTGTTGAATTTGAAAATGTTAAGGTTAGTTTTTCCCACGATTTATGGGTCCACATCTTTTAGGCGCAGACAGTTAGGCGCCTGTTAAATAGGCGCGCACACTGTGGCGTCAGGATATTTAGGTGCGGAGCACTGTGGCGCCCGTTTATTTAGGTGCTATTCGTAGTAAAGTCTGCAGATTGTATCAGCTCAGTTTTAGCAAAACCTAGTCAGGGTTTTGACGGAAAACTAAGTTACTCTTCACTCAAGCCACCCGCTTGAATATAGGCTACACTACAGTATATTTTTTACTGATGCTTAGTGCAATTATTATTTGACTTCTAAAAGTGAACTCAGTCATGTTCGGAAACTTGAATATTATATTGAAAAAGCTTTCGCCGACGCAAACCTGGACTAACAACAAATAAATGCCGAACACGCCTATTAAAAAAACAATGTATTTTTCTGTTGAATGTAACATTTTGTGTGAAAAGCATTGCCGATTTACGCAACTTCACTCACGGAAGCCATAACATATTTTTCTGTTCAATACAACATTTTGTGTGAAAAGCATTGCCAGATAAAGCAGCTTCACCCACTGAAGCCATGACTAACAACAAATAAATGCACCCGCATTAACAAAACAACATATTTTTCTGTTCAATATAACATTTTGTGTGAAAAGCATTACCCTACCTTCCAAGCTGATACAATCTGCAGACTTTACTAGAAATAGCACCTAAATGAACAGGCGCCACAGTGCTCCGATCCTAAATATCCTGACGCCACAGTGTGCGCGCCTATTTGACAGGCACCTAACTGTCTGCGCCTAAAAGACTTGCTCCCCGATTTATGGCTTCTTGGACTTCCAAACTTGAATTAACTTTCTGTAAGTGTGATCCATCAATCATGCTTCTCAAAACTAACTCAGCAATTGATTTCATCTTGCTGGTGTTTTCTTTCATTGTGAATTTGAATAAGGTGAGTTTTCATGCCTCGTTTACCTCAAAGTGTGGTCACCTGAACTGCAAAAACTAGACAATGCAACAATCACCTTGTAGAATAAACATTCACTTATTGCCGCCAAAGCCTAACTTGGAATTAACTAACATAAGTTGTTTGATCTTTTAATGATCCGTTGTTGGTGCATCCAACCCTCAGTTCAAAGTACAGTAGTGAGTTTTAATTAAGAATAATCTTGGTTTATGAGGTATCTTCAATGAACGTCTTCACAATTTGAAGCATTTGAGACAACGTTGGGCTTCTGGGCCCGGCGTTGGAGCCAAACCACCTTCTTCACCGTGAAGTTTCTTCTTCAAACGAGCATCCTGGTCTACTGAAATCAAAACACCTATTTATGCCAGCCGCTCAACTACTGCTTAATGAAGCTGACAAACGAAACACCTCTGTGGCTATTAGGACAAACCATAAATGGAAGTCAAATGTGGCCTCTTTGATGTGATTGGTTCAATCATATAGTTCAACAATGATTCACCATCAATCACACTTTTCAAAGCTGTAAACTTACCCGAAACAACTAACTTAATTTTTCTTGTTGTTTTCTGTAATTGTGGATTTGAAAAAGGTGGATAATTTGCATGCTCCATTTACCACCTCCTTTAGTACAGATCAGCCTATTTTGTTCAATTTCTCACGGCTCGGTGCCGGTCCGTGAGTAATTTGTTACCGGGCCTCGCAAAACCAAGGCCAAATTTGCTACAAAAATTGCAATGTTTTTTAATCAAGTGAGCATGTGCCAAAATAAAAATTTTATTTTTAATAATTAGCAAACATTTGCTACAAAAAATACTCAAAAAAAAACAAGAATTTTATAAAGTTTCCTTCACAAACAGAAGAACAACAGGGTGAGCTACAAGACAAAATTACAAAGTAGGCTGGGCATAGCGAACACACTGCGGGTGTCATTTACTCATTGACTATCATAATCCCTGTCGGTCAGAGCAGCTTATTGCTGCAAAACAAGCCCAGGGCTTTCAGCTTTACGATGATTAAATGAGTTGTCATATACAGTATGTACATTGTACAATTGTGCATACACCAAACATAATGTGTTGTGTTTTATTGATGGTCGGTTCGCAAACTGATGCTTGCCTAAACAGGTCCGTAGTGTGAAAAAGGTTTCCGGCCCCTGTTGTAAACGATTAGTCTAACATTTTAAAGATGAATCTTGAAGATAAGTCTGTACAAGGTATCTTTAACAAAAGCATTCGCACTTTAAAGCTTTTGATTTGATTGAGTCTTTATCCTCGGACTGGGAAAGCTTCTTGCAGAGCTTAATTCTGGCAGTTTCGCATACTTGTAGACTAGAGGCTTTGAACCACTGACGCAGACCCGGTCACTGAGATTGACAGAGTGAAGTTTCCAATTGTTGAAGTCTTGTTGCCGGGGAATTATTTCATCCATTAGATGCCGCTGAATGGAGAGCAGTCTTTAACGTGCGTTGCTCACGCGCACACTAGGGTGGATCAAAAAAAACGAATTTTTAGGTTCAGCTTAGTGCATCTGCCAAAAGATGCAGTTTGGGCTATCTTTTACATTGGTACATGAAAAAACATTTTTTGACCCCGTTTGACCCCTATCCAAGAGCTCTCTAGTGACCGCCGAGGCAAAATTCCTTAAATTGACTATAATTTTTTTTCTAGTGGGTGCAGGCTAGTGGTTTTGGTGTCTATCCCCACTAAATCAAGTCTTGGGAAGTCATTTCTGCAGTTTAAAATCATCTATGGGCTAGCAAAATGACATCAGAGCCTTTATTCAGCAAAAATGCTTGAAAAAGTTGGAAATTTATTGTTTTTTCAAAAAAAAGGGTAAAGAAAAACAAATTCATAATGCTTGTAAAGGTACTGCTGTTAATACACTGAAGCAAACATATAAAAGCAAACAATTACCGTATGAAGTTAATTGCAAAAATGCTGCCTTTAATTTGTGCATCCAATTATCCATAGCATTACAGTAATGGACAAAATGCATGACAACGGGTTCAGGCGAAATCAGTATGTTAGTGTTTTGTTGAGGAGCTTATATCAAATCCTGCAGACATATCTTTCTTAAAAGGAATGATGACAGACAGGACAGCCACAATAGCCGGATTTGACTCTATTTTATTCGCACGAGTCAGAAAGAAAGAAAGTAGGATTCTTAGTGCAGAAAAACGACAAAAACACTCTAAAAAAGAAACGCAAAAACTGCTACTGTAGCTCTTAAGATAAGGAACTTCTCTGGTCAGGTTGTTTACATCACATCGGTGAAATCGTTGTGTCATGTATTTTTGAAGATTTGAAGCTAGAGGCTTCAAAATAACCAGAAATGAGCATCTTCGTGAGACTCCGCAATAACTGGGATTCTATTCCACAGTGGCCAACTGCTAAGTACACTGGATATCAACAGCTTTCCAGTAACAACACATGATCTCATTCAGAACCTCAAAGATGACGTTGTTCAACTTGCACAAAGCAAATATATACAAGTTCATTTGAGGCGACTATAAATAACTTATGAACTTGTGCATTGCGTATATCAGTCCTGGTCTACAAAATGTGAAATTCTACCGTTTTGGGGCCACACACAAGGCCAGATGGATGGCCAAATTGATTCATTCCTATTAATTGGTGCTACTGGAAAAGCAAATAGCTAAGTTACCTAAAGGAACTATCACATCAGTTTCACAAGTGGCTAAATTAAAAGATCTCATGAATTTTATTTCACTCGTCTACTGTATATATTGGTTTCGGTGTAGTGTTGCTGTAGATGCTCCTTGGAACTGTTTGACTATGTACAAGAACATTCTCAGATATGGAGCAGTGCATAAGTTGATATTAGATGCTGCTGAATGTAGCTTCAAACGTCAATTTTGGTATCTCTCTGCTGAGATGGTACCACTGGACTGGCACTGTTCAGCTCTGAAGTTCGAGATGAGAAAAACATCAGATGGCTGATGAACTTATACAGGTAAAACCTACAGATCCTGTTTTTACACCAGCAGATCGGTTTGGCACTGCCTAGCTACGGACCACGTTTTCCATCCGAAATCAATCTGGAATCAAAACTGACAGATTTTATCACAAAAGACTCTCGGTTCTTTTTCTCTGTTTTAGAGATAAATGATGATTTTCTTCCTTTATCAGTATAGAAATGATCTGAATCAGAGTCGTACCAGAAAGCTGTTTACAATGTGGCTGAACATGGAGTTAAACTGAGCACCGATTACCTACATTGTGCCAGAAACAAGGAACACTATCAAAACACTTTACAAATAGTGGAAGCTAACAGAAAAGACGCACCTAATTTGAGAAAGAGAAAAAACTAATATCCTCTTGCACAGATTAGACTAGTCGATTATGTTGCCTTCTGTGACAAAATGTGTTAGTAAAAGTTTACAGTTACTGTATACATACAGATTCAATACCTAGCCTATTGGTAACTTTCTATGTGTATTTGATCTATTTCCAGTGCGAAATTAGAATCTTAGACCACTTCCGCTCACTGGAGTTGTATTTTTAGCTATTCCAACGCGTAAAAAATGTGAATTCACAGACAACTCGTATAGACAAGCATATTCTTTTAATTCCCTGTATGATAGATAGTCGAACAGGCAAAAGTTTTATGCATATTATTTTGTTGAAACATACAACTTCTGTTGAGAAACGTGAAAATACCGGTAATTAAATATTTACTTAATGGCAAACCTGAAAATTTGAATGGGGTGGTGGCCCACATAAACGTGCCCCAATTCTACTGATTTTTGGACCAGCAAAGATTCTTGGCTAGTGGAACAATTTCACAAATCTACAAGTCAATAAGTACAAAAAAAAGTAAAAAACAAGGGGGTTGTGTGCACACTACCCAGGATGTGTTCAATGTGATGCTTATTCAGAAGCCAAATGCAAGTTTTGCCTCTATTAAACATCATATAAACTCAATTAAGTTAAGTGTGATCAGATATTTACAAACATTGAAATAAACAATATCTAAAGCTGTAATAAATGCAATAGTTAAGTTTACACTATCAAATAAATATATATGCGGCATGCAGCTGCACTATCGTATGCTTCTGTAGTCTATTGGACCTCATATCACCTCACCACCTCACCACCTCATTGGACTAGAGGCCAGTTTGCACACAAATGGTCACACCCTAGTGTGTTTTACCTAGGTAACACTTTTTTTACTATTTCATCCATAAAACTGTCCAAGTTATCTAAAAATGCCATTTTTTCCCCATAAAATGCCTTTTTTAGAGCAAAAATGTCATTGTGCGATTTTGGCTGCCCATGCATCATTTTAGACTGCAGAAGTGACTTCCTAAGACTTGATTTAGTGGGGTTAGACACCAAAATCATTAGCCTACACCCACTAGAAAAGGTATTATGGCTAATTTAAGTAATTTTGGGTCAGCGGCCACTAGAGCGCTCTTGGATAGGGGTCAAACGGGGTCAAAAAATGTTTTTTCAAGTACCAATGTAAAAGATAGCCCAAACTGCATCTTTTGGCAAATGCACTAAGCTGAACTCAAAAATTCGATTTTTTTGATCCACCCTAGCGCACACCCCGAGAGTCGAACCAGCGCCGCTTGATCTTGAACATTTTGCCAATGCTACCTCCGTAGGAAGTTTGCAGTGGCGCTGAGGTTGCTAAACATTAATACCTGCAGGAGTGTGTAAACGAGAACTAAAATTGTACTTTCCTTTAACAAGCCAGTCTTGTTTGATATCTGTACTGGTAGATTTATAAATGCATTTGCACGCAGTTTCCTTGCTTTAAATTTAGTTGGTGTTATTGTTATTATTTAAAGCACAGATAAGCTTGTTGCAATTTTGCAGCTTTTATCCGCTTTATTGTCATGAAATTAAGTTTTGAAAAAAGATGGAATATCAGTTTGCAGTCGTGGATATTTTCACTTTTTTTTTGAACGAGTTGTTTTAAATTTGCATCTTTGCTTTCTTGTTGCAGGATTAAGGCGCTCAATCTCACGGTTGGGAAGGTGCTCAGTATGGTCGTGGTTACAGACTGTGAATTTTTCAAACCACGAATAGAAACTTGCCTAAAAAAAATTTTTTCATGCAAACGCCGAAATTTTTTTAACCAGTTTCCCACGTGTTTTAAAATCAACTCTACTTGAAAACCTAACCTTCGTTTTAAATCTGTTGCGGTATGTTTTTAAGTTAAATGGTCGGTGAATCTATTTCCAGACAGCGAATCAACCGTTTTTTTACATTGATTCAACGTCTGAAAACGTTGTAAAAACGATTGATTTGCTGTCTGGGATTTTATGTTGCCATTGCAGTGTGTAGTGGTAACAACGTTCTTTTACCCCACAAATTACAAGAAACTTTTTTTCTTTTTAAAAAACTTTGCATTTAAACAACCGCGCAGAAGCTTTTTGAACATCATCATCATCATAATTGTTTGACGAGATGAAACTGTATACAACAATAAGTAAAGTTTATTTTTTTATCTAGAAGTGTCAATAAAATCACAGATTATAAGAGAACAAATAACAAACGACTTTTATAGAATGCATACCTATACTATTTTAGATTAAAGTTACAAAAAATGGAAAATCATAGAAATCTAGGCAGTGTTGGTTAGCGGAGATGATTACGCACTACCCGTTGATTGATTGAAGGAGTAGTATTGTCTGCTGTGTGGCTACTGGCCGTGGTGTTTGAAAGGACGTCCGTTCGACACCGCTCCAGAGAACGCGATTGTGTCTCGGCAAAGACATTTAATGACATGTCAAATTGAAAGTGAAATTATGACCTGTTACACATAGACTTGACGTACTGTTTGTCCCAGCTAATTAAATTTTTTTTAAATGTAAATTTAAATTTTGTGTTTAGCAATTGATATTTATATGTTTAAAGTGCAGTAGATGTAAAGTTAAAGGCATTGGAAGCCATGACTTTGTTGAAAAAGCATGCGGCGCGGTCCCTATGGAGCAAAGCTTTTCCATTGCTTGTGAGAAGAGAAGGAAGCACATCTACTGCAAAGATTTTAGATGAATCTGTAAGCACTCCATTGCTGCATTATCGTTCTTCTTCTTTCCGCATTAACATTCATTTATCAGTCTCAGGGGCTTATTGACAGTGCCTTGGTTAAGACGTCGGGCATCATGCATCCCTTATCATATAGTTATGAAAAACAATAATGCAACATACAGTCATACACCATAAACTCATCTCAAAACTTATCGACGCATCTACCCAGAAAAGTGCGATGTTATTTGCCCAGCATCATTGTGTTTCTTTGTAATGACGATATACATTGTAGGCGAATCGAATGTTATGCTGGCAATCTGTGACAGTTTTGTTTTAATTGTATATTTTTTAGAAATGTTTTATGTGACCGTTAAATGAAACCCATTTGAACGTGCCCAGACTAACACTCCCAGTTTCGATAACTACAACCAAGATATTCTTAGCTCGTTGGCATTGCAAATCAACAGATTTGCTACAATGACGGCGTATGAGTCGTTGCAAAATCAAAGTTTTACTTTGAGTCTTTTGATAAGTTGGAATTATTTTAACTTTTCCAGCCAGACAATCTTCAAACGTTGAATCAATTTAAACAATGGCTAATTTACCGCCTGGTCTTTACAAGTTTACGCAAGCTGCCTGGGACGCCGATGTGCACAGCTGGCAAGGCAGATCATGTCCTAATGTCCTATCCCAGACGGCAAATCAGCCGTTTTTTTACATATAATAAAACTGCTGTCTGCTTTGCTGTTTGGAATATACGTATTCAAAGTAACAATGTTTGTAGGGAAACATACTGTACAAAATGAAACAAAGTAGCATGCTGCAAGCTAATCAGTAAGGGCACCAGGAATTCTCTTTACGGTTCCTAGAAATATTTTTTTGATATTTATTTTATGTATTTTTCTAGAGATATTTTTTTAGTAATATTTTCCTTGTAACAGATATTTTGATATTTTCTGTTATATATTTCTGTCTAGATATTTTCCTACTAATCCTAGAGATATTTTTGATGTACAAATTCAATGATTAAAAGTGACAACCGATGACAAGAGAACGACTTACACTCTACATCTATTTTTGATTGAGACCTGTTTTCCTAATCTCAAAATTTGTTTTGATTTTGTGCTCAATTGTGAAAAAAAATAACTATTTATATTATTTATTGGAAAATGCGTGACTCAATGCTTTTCTTCAGATAGCCGGTGCGAAAAAGTTTGCCTTTTTAATAAGCTTCGTTGTTTCCACTATGTGTTTCTCACATATCTTAAATTTTAAAGCACTATTCATTGTGACTATCTTTAAAGTGTGCATACAATTGATAACTCATTGCACTTCCTTGACACACTGTTAAGCAGATGAAGGAGAAGCCTTTTATGGAACTTTGTGTACGTGATTATTATCTTTATACCATCAAATTCCTGTCGAAAACTGAACAAAGTCGCTAACCTTGAACAAGAAAAGTTGAAGTTTTAAATAAACATGATTTTGCTATTGTGAAGCGGTTTAATAAAAAAAAAACTTTTTGTTAACTGTTTTTTTAGAAACGTTCGCTTTTGTTTCAAAGATTTTTTTTTATGCGATCATAGGTGATGTTTTAAGTTAGCTTCCTATTGAATCAACTCAGCACTTCGCTATCTTGGCATGCCGTGTGGGCGTATCATGGCCACGTCGCATTTCGCTTCGTTTTTATCGCATTTATCTTTTTGCTACTCCTTTTTTCTAAGTAAGCGTAAGCCTGGATACGACAAATTGCTACCTGATTGGGTTGCCACAATAATTGATAATATCTCCATAGTTTTCTAGCTTTCTGGTAGCATCTAGCATGTCTGTTTGTCAGAGTATGTTCACCTGACTTTGGGTGTTTGATTTCGTCGATTCCTTTGCCCAATCCCATGTCGGGCTTGTGAAAGTAACATACTTACGTTGTCATTTTATTATATTGTAGATCGAGTCAGAGGAAATTTTATACAAGACGGAAAAAATGAAAACTTTCAAAAAGAAATTGAACGAAAACTATTTACCGCTTTCTCATTTTCTAATGGACAACTTCAACAGGCATCACAACTATCTGCGAATATCTTTGACTGAAAAATGCAATTTAAGATGTATGTTTATATTTTTACAATGATAACTGCAACTCAACAGTCAACATATTTTATTTAAAAAAAGTTTTGTTCTTTAAATTCTAGCCTGAACTTTTATAACGGAATAACATCTGAAATTATATCTCTTCTAAATTTTTAAATATTTTAATAAAAAAAAAGTATTTTATTTACATATTGCATCGAGATCAGTAGACCTGCTGCGTCTGTAAGCTTACATTTTTTTACTTTGAACTACTTTAGTAAAAAAATGTCAATATATTGTTTATAGGTCAATACTGCATGCCTAACGATGGTGTCCAATTGACTCCCAGCGAACGGTTGCTGTCGGCGGAAGAAATCGTCAAAGTCGCTCGTTTGTTTGTGAGACAAGGCGTCACAAAGATTCGGCTGACTGGAGGAGAACCGTTGGTGCGGAGGGATCTTCCCGATATTGTCGGTGAGTGATAAGCAACTCGTCTATCATTGTGAACTTGCACCGGTCTAAGAAAGGTACAGGGTACAGTGCGCAATATCCGAACACGACAATGAGCCGGAAAAGAAAAGCTTTTGAGGTTTTAAACAAACGTGTTTGGGACTTTGATAGTAAAGTTTATGTCCGTAGCTAGAATGGCTGCAAAACCTGAAAAGTGAAAAAAACTAATAAACGGTTGATAATAAAAACGACATGTCTGCTTGAAAACGTGTACACCCATCGTATTCTACAGATTACATTTCAAATTTTGTTCTCAGCCAACCTCAACAAATTGAGATCTTCCAAAGAGACTGGAAGTCCTCACACTTTAAAAACAATCGGACTAACCACCAACGGAATTGTACTGGCGAAGAGGTTGCCTCTTCTAAAGGAAGCCGGTCTGGATTCCATCAATATCAGTCTGGACACTCTCAGCCCGATTCGATTCCAGCTGATCACACGAAGAAATGGGTGGGATAAAGTGATGAATGGAATCAAAACTGCCATAAACATGGGCTTTGCTCCTGTGAAGGTATTTTTTGAGGAACTTAAGTTGACGGCCAATGTACTTTTTACGCTATTTTGTTCGTTAGCTTTTCTATAACATAAAGCGTGTTTACATTTCTAATATAACCAGAAAAAAAGAATTTTGAAAGACATAATTTGAAAAATTATAACAGTATACTTTGTCTATGTGTAATGAGAGTATTTTACGTTTTTGCTTCATAAAAAAATCTAACATTGTTCCTTGTGTCACAATTCACCAACGCGTAATATTCGAGACGCTTTTTATGCCACTCATTATCTTACAACGTTTCCACTATCTTCCAAAAAATATTGTCATGTTTTTCTAGAGCCGTGTATATTCACCAACATTGTAGGTCATCACGTCCTTTTAATGATTGCACGTTTTTAGTGTGACGGATTGAGTTTCAGAAAATCTTTCTGTCCTTGATTTTCATCCTTTTGTTGCATGTTTCGTGTCTTCAGGAGAAGATAATAATGCTTAGTGCTAGAATAAATTATTTCATAACTAGCTTGTGATTGGTCCAGTATCTGTCGGTTTTGAAGCAATTGAAATTCATTACACAGCGTAACACTAACAGCTTGAAAAAAATCACCTATGCAATATTGAAAAAGCGTCTATTAAGTGATCAAGTGGAGATAGCTTCGACTTCAAGAACAAATCACTGAATGCATGAAATTGCAATTTTTTCGATGTTAATCCAGATCGGTGCAACAGTGTACTGTATATCATGGAACGTTTGCTTCCACTTATTTAACAGAAAGATTTTGCTTGATAGGTCAATTGCGTCATCATGAATGGAATGAATGAAGACGAGATATGCGATTTTGTTCAACTCACCGCTAAGTTACCGGTGGATGTCCGTTTCATTGAGTACATGCCTTTTGATGGTAATTGCCAGTGTTATACTGCCAAGTTTTCTTGTGTAAAGTGTGAGGCAATTGATTGTAGTAAACTGGGCGAGTTATTTCCGCACTGTGACATTGAGACTTACATTATTCAATTAAGGTTTTTCGGACGGATATTTTTTAGTTTCTTAACATTCTCTATATTATTCGTGGTTGGCAGAGAACACTAGATTCAGCCCAAACGTTCTCAACAAGACTTTTTCTAATTACCTTGTTTGGTTTTGTAATTTTACTCTGTGAAGTTGTGTTTCGTGCACTTCCTTGCAATGCTTCAAACCTAGGTTTGCGGTTTGTCCGATGCATCGCACGACGTTGAGTGTTTTCAGCTTGACGATTGCAATAGTTGTTGATGTCTAATCGGCACAGGCGTTGTCTTCTTCGACCACATTTTCTTGAACATATTTCCGTAAGTTGTGCCAAATCTTTATTCCGCCATATTACTAGGAAATAAATGGAACGAAAAGAAAATGGTTTCGTACGAGAGCATGCTTGACACTATAAAAAGTTCCTTTCCGACGGTGGAGCGTCTTTCAGATGCGGAAAATCACACGTCTAAAGTGAGTAAAGTATTTGTACAATTGTCATTTATTCTCGCATTTGTGAAAGGATCGATTTTACAAATTTCTTTCTTTATTTCTTTTTTTATAGCTGAAGAAATTGCAGGAAATTGGTGTGAAACCGACAGAAAAACATATTATGGTTAAACCAAACAAGTTAAACTTGCACCGTTTTAAGATATCGCTATAGGGAAATCGGTGTTCATAATTTGCATTGCTAATGACTAGTAAATCGTAAAAAAAAATAGGAAATTGAAAATCACTACAATAACTGCCCCTTTTTACTCTCAACCACTCGTGACTATGCCTCTGAATCACAAAACAAAAACTTTCAATACGCAAATTGTGCAAGTGGATATGATGCGCCGCCATCAGTCTCCATCAACATTTTGACAGTGTTTTCCCGTGATGACTTATGTATCTGCTTTTAACTAGTATCATATAGATATTAGCCTGACGTTTACAGGCAAAATTTCAAAGTGAGTTGTTTTCAATCGGACCAACCTGCGAAGTATTTTCTGCTTAACTAGGGTTTGTTAAAAGTAGATTTTCAACATTTCCGTTTTCAGCATGATGACTTAGTTTATAGAGCACCCCGCGCAACAGTAGTTTTTCGAGCTACAGGCATAAATGTACACCAGGTTTACCAATGTCCAATAATAACAATAATTAATCAAATGTGTGATTTGCGCCCCGAGTTTGCTTTTGATATCGCATTTTGTGCAATGCTTTATAACAGTATATACAGTAGTGTTGCCTTTATCATTGAAGTCGTTTGTTTATGCACAAAAGATCCCATTGATTGGCGCTCTTTCAATGAAAAGTAATATTCTTTCGACTACTATCACTTTAATGAGCTTTTTTGTTCAAACTTTTTTTTATCTTGCTTTGTCTGCATCGGACTGATTGTTAATCGGCGTGAAAGTGATCGGCTATGTGACGGCTGTTTCAAATGTCACTGATAAGTTGTGAGTATAGTGCTAGTGTGTAATGTACAGTGTACTACCACTAACGAAACAGTCTAATTCTAGCCCAGAACGATATCCAAGCCATGATTAGCATTCAGAAAACTGGCGTAACACAAAACACCTGTTGACGAGCGACATGCGGTTGCTTGTGGGTCTGAAGTTGAACCACCATTGATAAGCGCCTAGCAAGCAACCACAAATGAAACAAAGCTCCATCATGAGATTAGAATATATTTAAAAGAGCAACTACTGTATGTACAGTATATTTGTTTTGATTCGCTTTGACTTTTCGCTTGATATTGAGCACTTTTTATGTAGTGTTATTGATATGTATTGTATATTTAATTTTTATGTATCGTTCTCAGAGTGCTTCGTTGGTATAATATATCTTGAGATATAATTGAAATGATCACTAAACTAAAGCGACCTCAAGCTCCTTCCCAGCCGTCCAGGCAGCAAATGTAATCTTGTGAAAAATAATGCAGCCGACTTGAAATTCAACGTTGGGAAAGAATTGTGAGTGCGGCAAAGGGAAACAAACAGCAGACCACACCATCTGCAACTGCGCCTTCTATCATGCGCCGAATGGTGTGCGTGGTCTGCGCGAACCGGATGACGAATCAATTCAGCGGTGACTCAATACCTGCCTAAACGTTTAGATCGGGTTGCCGCCACTGCTCAAAGGTGGTAAAAGGCAGAACCCCTCGAGAGCTGTATTCGCTTGAAAGTAAACGCAAATAGAGAAAGTATTCTGACAAAAAAAAACAAAAAACGTCTGAATCAGCATCCAAAAGTTTGACAAGGTTCCACTTTAATCTTGTCTTTCAGGTGTCAATGTAAATAAAGCAGTTTGCATATGCTGTTTTTATTTTTGTATCATGGGTATTGACTTTCGTATTTGAATTAAGGTTAATGTGATCAGTATTTGCAACTAATGTATGTGGTTAACCAACCTAGCAACAGTCTAATAATAATTATTAAATACAACTATAATAATACAGTACATGATTGCGTTTTAATCAAATTCTATTTGAATAAAACCTCCCGACAACCCCATCAATTCGAAACAGTCTGTAGAGGTGTTTATTACTGATAGATGGTGATTTAACTCACGAGAAAACTGTGAGTCTGTGACAATGGTTTCAAAATGGTACTTTGCCTCAAGCCACCTTTGAATAGGTTTTTTGTGCACATTAATGGGTAGCAGTGCAAGTGGCGTGATATTGGCTTGATTAGATGCTTTGCTTGCACAGCGCGTGTGACTTCAGGGCAATGTCAATTCTTGCTACACTCGACTACCGAGAAACATTTGCTTGTTTTAGGTAAATATTATTTTGTCACGTGGCAGCAGCGTGATCTGCTTAGAACTTTCCACCGGTACTGTGGTCGCAAGCACGCTTTGCAAGCGATCTTATCCCAGCTAGCAAAAACCCGTTCTCTTTAACGTTTGAAACAACGGTTTACGTGGAATAAATGCAAAAGGATGGCTTTTGCTATTTGGGACAACTGTTTGCTAAACCAGCTCAAGTGACAGTCGTGGGTGTATTTTTTCTTTTGTCAAAGCGCCACCGATTGGACAAAGTTCTGACTACGTAGCTTTGATTTTTGGAAGGCATGCTTTCACATCGGGGTAGCACTGACAGAGGAAAAAAGTTCGAGAAAAAAAACACAAAACTACATGAATAAGAAACAGTAAAAAAAAGAGCAGTGGAGTGTGATCTCTGTTGTTCTTTTTAAAATGTTCTTCCGATCTCGTTAGGCGCACGGTACTATATTCTAACCAGAAACTTATCTAGGAAGAAACTTATCTAGGAAGAAACCCAAGCGCAAACCCTCAAGTTGCATAACATTTTATCCCAACTCCGACCTAATCAATAAAATTGTTAATTTTATACAGTACTAATTGTGAGTATATGTGCAAGTCAAGCATTAAAAAAAAATGTGATTTTGTTTCCTATCTGAAATTATCACATTCTTTCTGAGGCATTGTCACGGACCACTATTCGCACTGCCATAGTTTATGCTGTATTGACCCAGGTAGAAAATCTGTCGTTTTTTTACATTGATTCAACATCTGCATACGTTGAATCATTGTAAAAAACGACAGATTGGCTGTCTGAGGAGAAGCTTATACTTCCCTCTTGTAAAATTGCCAGTCCGATAACTATTTGTAATGATCACAAACTTACTGCAATTTCTCAAGATCTTCTGATAATAATAGTTACATTTGCTTTATTTGGTTCCCATCAGCACAGTTCGATTTTAGGAGCTCTTCCTTTCCTTTTTTTAACACGTATAAAAATAGGAATAACTCTGTGGAAGCAAAAAAACTTGGTAGCATTTGTGTGTTTCCAAATATGGTCGGTCATTTTACGATTCTGTTTATTTAGGCCTCATTTCTATGTCTTGGCTATTTCTATGCGCCTATCAGCAAAAACTTTCTATTTTTACATCATTTCAACGTCGCTAGACAATGTGAACATGTGCTCAACCATTGCTCGTTGAAATTTTCTTTTTATCGGTATGCAGCCCAACTCGCAAGTGCACTGGTGCATAGGCGTAGCCAGGGGGGGGGCGAACGGGACCATGGCCCCCCCCAAATTTTCCAAGTTTGGATTCCGAAGTTGAACCCTTTGTTGAAAATATAATATAATTTGTATAAATTTATATTGTTTTCCAAGACATCTGGCTATTAACACACCCCAGGACTTGTTTTAGACACACAGAAAGACACCAATAAATTTTGCAAATCGTAAATCGCGCGAAGTTTACGCGATTTACGCTTCTTTTAACTAATCTGTGGAAGCAATTTCAGAATCGCTTACTCTCTAGGGTTTTTGTGTAGCTGAATTTTTTGTGTTCTCTAATTTTAGCCGCAGTTTTTGCCCGTTTGTGTGTAGATAAGAGCTACCTTTAATAAGTTAATAGCTGTTTATCTGCTAATAAGTTTCATACAAATATTACCCTGAAAGTGTTTTCAGAAAGCGTTATAATCCATTATTTAAGTGCAATTTTGCAAAAAAATTCCGGGGGAGCATGCCCCCGGACCCCCCTAGAAGACGCGTGCTTTCGGCACGCTCTAACCCCCACCAGCTTTATTGCTTCCCTTGCTTAACCCACCAGGATGCGCCATTGCACATCAGGTGGCGATGTCTTAAATCAAACATTTTGTCGTTCTCTTCAATTCATCAAATATTTGGCCCCCCCCAAAAATTTTTTCTGGCTACGCCACTGCACTGGTGTCCACCCATTAATCTTTCAGCTTTATGGAGTGTTGCATTATTTCAATGTTTGAATGCGGCCTGTTTTAGTAGTCAATTTCACAGTTGCTAGTATTAGTTTTAAATATTTCTCAAAAGAATTTCTGCAAATCAATAGTTCGAGACTACTTAGAATGCATACATCGCCTGCTGCTTGGAAATGGCGTAGTTTACGACTTGACTCTTGATTAATTGCTTTCGAAGAATTGGACACTTCAATTGAAAAGTTTGTTCTCAACGATGAGTCATTCCGGTATGCATGGCAGTTGGCAACACACCTAGCATTAATATGAAATTAACATCATGTTTTCATGGAAGTAAATTCAATTGGTGTCTGAGAATTTTCTTGATTTAGAAATGCAATCAAAATCTATCATAAAGAGTTAAAGACATATTTTGTCAAGAGAGATTGAAAGCAAAATTTCGTGAATAGCGTTTAATTTGATAAACTGCAGTCCAAACAGATGCACCACTGAAGATTTTTAGTTTGTTTTTGAATTGTTTTGATCAGTTGTGCTCAACGATTGCTTTTACAGAAAACTTCAATTTGTTGTTTCAGTTTATTTTTGTGCTAATTTTAGACGAGCTTTCATTGAAAGCTTCACAGTGTAGATTCAAACGATCTGTTATAGCCTGATGCTGCGGGTTCTTTTTGGCAATATCAAATTACACTATCTTTCGGAACACAGTTCCCTAGTCATGTGCTATGACGAATGGTGTTTCTTTGAAAGATCGTGCGCTTCTATATACTAAAATATTTTTCGATGAAAACTTGGATAGTTTTATAAAAATCGCAAAAAAATGCTTATCCAGCAAATCAGGATAAGCATCTAAGTAATTTGGTTTCGAAAAACCGAGTTTTGGTTTTGTTGCCAGTTAGATTTTTTATTGAAAAACTTTGTTGCGAAAAATAATAATGCGTGCGTTTCTATAACGCTATATCCATCGCAGATATGCTTGACTCTCAGCGCTTTACAAACCAACAGTGTCACTATAATCGTGCAGAAACGCAGAGTACTTTATTGCCCTGAATCTATGAAAAGACGAATTGGCAACCCTGAAAGTGAAACTTGAATTTTGTATGACATTGGTATATTGCCACATAAAATAACAGGTCCAACTATCATATCATCATGTTTGGCCAGACAAGAAAAAGAAAAACCATTGCGACCTACGAACACAGGCTATGCCAATGTGTGAAATTTAAAAATTTGGTTGGAAGATGACCTGCTACGTTTAATAGCAGTTCATCCAGCAATTTTGCAGTGATTTAAGGTTTGCTAATCACACTTTAGCAATCTGGTTTCTCATAACTATTGTTCATAAATATATAGAGCTATATTTAGGCTTCAGCTTAGAGCCCGAAATCAAAATTATATTATCAACTGTCGCGGTCGCTGTGGGCAAAACTGATCTGATACAATTTGAAACGCAAACTTGCTACATTGCAAAGTTGCCGTAGAGGTTGAGTGATCACGCCTCTAACTTTAGCAAATCACAGATGAAACTCAGTCGACTCCAGCGCAAAGCATAAAAGTTTAAAACTCGAGTGAGAGTTCAACGCAAGAGAATGAATACAATTCAACTTGTTCAGACCGAAGTCCACGCTCTTGTCTGTACTCATATAATATGTATAATATATTTTTTACAGCCGTTTTCTAATATTGATACAATTACTGCTTTGGTATAAGTAAGTTGTTAAGTGAAATAACTTTCAAAAAGACTTGTGAAATACTAATTGCTTACACTGCGGTACTATAAACTGGCCTCGTGTCGCTTTTCGTGCCACAAGTGATTGAAAGATTACAGGTTGAATGTTGTAAAAGGCCGCATTGCATAGTTTGCAAGCAGCTACTTGCTCAGCTTTTCGTGCGCTGTTATCGCCGTTTAAAACCTGTGAAGTGTTGAAGGATATCATAAACATTATCTTGGACTGACGTCATTTAGGACATCGATTAAGCTTTTCACAAGAATTCCTGTACTAAGGTCACAAAATTGCTGCAAGTTTTTGCCGCCTGTGCAGGTATTAGTGTTAGGGTTAGTATCGACGTGTTGTTACAAAACGTTTTCTGCTTGCAATTTTTTCATCCTGAAAGTATCAATTGTTTTTCTGTCACAATATTCAATTGCATTTGACGTTGTTATTTTTATATTAAAAAGGTTTATTATAATGGTTATCATTTCATGAACATGTCGCTGCTGACGATGTCATTTGCGAGGATTGCTTCATTTCTTTCAGCGAAAAATACCAACTAGATAATCAAGAGACTGCTTGTTGGTGCACGTGTAAAGAGAAGTTTTTGACATGCTTATAATGATCTTTTTTCTTCCAGGCTTACAAGGTGTCGGGCCACGCTGGGCAGTTTGGTTTCATCTCATCAATGTCCAACCACTTCTGTGGTACTTGTAACAGACTGCGCATTACAGCTGATGGCAACTTGAAGGTATGTGAAGTCGTTAAAGTATAACCTGGGAGATTTACGACGATCGATCAATGTAAACTATCTACTATAAATTCGGTTTACTCTTTAAATAAACTTGTAAAGTAACTATCTTTACACTTCTTTTTTACACTTGTAATTCTGTTTTAAATGAAATTTTTCTATCACAAAAGTAGCTACAAGGGTTACAAAAATGTAAAGCCCTGTTTTAGCCTGATGTTGCTGGTTCGCTGTGGTAGAAGCGGCTTGTCAAGAGCTTTCGAAACACAGTTCCCCAGTCTTGTGCAATGACGAGTGGTGTTGAGGTCAGAGTGTAGTTGCGTTGGTTTTCTTTTACCATCACTGGTATTGCGGTAGTCCATGTATTCTTGAAATTTTTTATTATGATCCTACGTTGTTTGTATTGAGGATGCGCGTTGTCATGGTGCACGAAACGTCAGTGAAGAAAGAAATAACTCAATGCTTTTGCTTTCACTTTCTAATTCACCAGATGAATGATGCAACTATTACGAAAGAAAGAAATAACGCTGGTAAACATTCAAATTTTTCCGTAATCAATCTACCTTCAGTCATTCTAAGCCCTGAAAATTTCCCCAAACATAAAACAAAACAAAAAATGTGTAATAGATCTTTCACAGTTTCCTTTTATTCTTTTACTATGATCTTAAAAGGCGGAAGCCAGCGCTGCAGTTGCTTCCGCCGTATTAGCGCTCGTGCTTTGATGGTTTTGTGTGACCTTTCGTCAGCGATTGGTCACACATTTCTACCCTGAAAATTACTTTTCGTGTTTAATCGCCTAATATTGTATGGACGTCACTTTTTGTTTATGGCATTTAAAGTTCAAATATCATTTTTTATACTAAAACACATTAAATATGTTGCAAGCATGCCGTATTTTTCTGGTTTTAGTTTCATCGTAAAACATGGGAAAGTGGTTATTTTGATTTGTGCGCATGCGCAAATGCGTGACACTAATGCAAACGGCTTGCATGAAGCTGGTTGTAGTTGAGCCGCCGTAAATGGACCAAAAAAAAAACTACTTTTCAAAAAAAACTTATAGCTTTTTACTTTTAGCTTGTTTTGTTATGATAAGTGATTTAACTGATAAAACGGGTTTGGCTTCTGTCTGCAAAAATTTACTTTGCATTTTCGATTCAAGCTCTCATTCTGAGATTTTCCGCTTAGAATGCTAGAGGTATCAGAATGTGCTGTTGTATCCCTTGCTGCAACTACTCTCCGGATTGAAAAGCACAAACTAAACTAGTGATACAAGAATGATTATGAGTAAATAACACGGTGGGAAACAGATCACACGAGGTGTAAAATACAAACATGTGACAACAGTTAGAACACACTCAAAAGGAAAGACGAGCCACAGGCAAATAATTGCCTGTTGAGAGACGGATTATTACGCTTGATTTTTAGGGCTTTGATGATCTTAGTCTGGTATTCATATCTGCCTCGAGAGATGAATTTTAATTGGTCGATCAAGAGTGTTTATTTTTAGTGTGTTTAAGCACAATAGTAATCCTGTTTGTGCTACTCAGTTTCACACATTTATAGTGCTGTATAATTTCAAATAAAAATGAAAAAATAGTCGTCTGAGTTTGCATACGCTTAATAATAAAAGTCAGTCAAATCACACCAATATCCCAACCGTCCACAAACTATAGACTGTAACACAATCTTCAGACTGTTATCTGGTTCATTTTTTTTTTCAGTAAACTTTTCTCAAGCTAACAATAGAAGGGTTTTGTGCGACATTATCTACCGTATTTAGAAAACAAATAAAAGTTCAAGAACCGAGATCTTCGAATCGGTGACTCTTGCTCGGCATGTAACCATGTGGTCAAACAGCTTCTCTTAGGGAATAGAAAGTTCTTTGGTTTCTCTCTGCTCGCCGAAGCAAGAATCCGTGCACTTGGTTTAGTCTTTGGCTTTGTAGGACTCTTTTAATGGAAAGAAAAAATCGAAAGGCCAAATATGGAACGGGTTGAAGATATTGCCGAAAAAAAAATTAAGGTGTAAACACATTGAACGTAAAAGTATTAGGATTTACATTAAAAGTATTTGAATTGATAGAAAGAGCGATGGGTAGAGATTAATGGTGAAGAATGATTGTGAAGAAAGGGGCGTTCTTCCCGGCTATCAGCACAAGGCTGAGCACTCACTAGTACAGCGAGCAGTTGCGATTCGCTAACCATAACGGTGTAGCTTCCACGCTAGCCATTCAGACCATCCAATCAACAATATGTTTCTCGGCAGCCGATTTGTAGCAAGAATTGACAGCGATAGACACCGTGTTTCGCCCATGAGGCTGGGCTCGTCAGTATCGCACCACTAATTCTGCCACAAAGCCTCATGGGCGAAACACGGTGTCTATCGCTGTCAATTCTTGCTACAAATCGGCTGCCGAGAAACATATTGTTGATTGGATGGTCTGAATGGCTAGCGTGGAAGCTACACCGTTATGGTTAGCGAATCGCAACTGCTCGCTGTACTAGTGAGTGCTCAGCCTTGTGCTGATAGCCGGGAAGAACGCCCCTTTCTTCACAATGTCCTCTGCCCTGGCGCCTGCTGGTTTTGTTGGCTCTTTTCTTTCCACAAAGATAAGAGTTAAACTGACTGGTAAAGCGGTGGTCGAATACTTTTGACTGACGAGCCCAGCCTCATGGGCGAAACACGGTGTCTATCGCTGTCAATTCTTGCTACAAATCAGCTGCCGAGAAACATATTGGTGAAGAATGATATTACCCAGAGTCGTGCTCGATTGTTAGAGATCAGATGTTTGACTTACTTTTCCTTTTTGCCACAATCATGTTCAGTTGGTAACAAGATTGCTGTATGAACAAGCATAGCATGTGAAGAAGTCACTATGACCTTTAAATTCACGCTGTGCTGTAAAATACCACACGGGATGTCCTCTTGTCAACAGCAAGTGATTTCATGGTGTATCCTTTTCAAGTACTTTTCTAAACAAATCCCTTCCTTCCTCCAACGTTACAACCAGCACGTTGCGTTGGAAACATGTTTTGCGTCGCGTCACGATATAAGAATCGCCTATGGCATGCCAGTAATTTTCAACCGAAGTTTTGCGGAACACTAGTAATCCGCGAAAGATCGTCAGGTGTTCCGCAAGAAATTCTTTAGCTTGACTACAGTTCCATGGAACATCAATCGAAAATCAAAATCACAAGAGCTTCGCGTTTGTCTTTCTGCAATTCCTGCCCGAATACCATTTTGTACTCATCCAAACAGGCTCAGATATCGCACTAAAAAAAGTAAAAGTGAATAGATTGTTGTTGTGTTATTTATTGTATTGCATCATGATAAAATTTCGTTTGGTGTTCCGCAAGATTATTTTAATACATAAAATGTTTCGTGACTCAAAAAAGGTTGAAAAATGCTGCACTGTGCCACAAACCTAACCGTGTTTCCCTTGAATATTCCTACTTTTAGTTTCATGTTCGACACTCATGGTATTTTAACCCAGGACAACATCACTGCCTGTCTCGGTTCCAAGTGTTGTTCAGATATTGTCGCATTAAATGACGCTGGCTAATTGGCAAAATAAACAGGTATTTGTAAGCGGATTGCTGTCCACGCTTCTCGCTTGTGAAATACGTCTATCGTTGCTGGGCTGATAAATATTTCATTTCAGATTATGATAAATTAAAAGCCTTCCAATAGACAAAGCAGCTTATGACTTGTTCTCAGTTTACGGTATTTTGTGAATAAATAAAATTTGGTAATTTTAATTCTTTTTTCTGTTTATGCTTCTCTTCAAAATAGCAACCATGAAGAGTGTGATTTTTACACTAATGCGACCGACAGGTTTCGTAAAATGGAGCCCAATGCACTTGACATTTATGACGCTTGAGTTGATGGATAATCTAAGGCGAGGTCGATCCAGCTAATGCTATTGAGGTTTTTTTGTTATCAGAAAGGAATTCAATATTTGCCACAAATATAAATATTGTGAATAAACCTTGCAACAAATAAGCAATTCACCACGGTGCAATGGCTATGAAAGGAAATTGTTTACTCAAAGTTCTACTTTCTCATACAACGCTTTCTTGATTGTAAAAACAGATACTGTAGGGATTTCCACCAACACCAATCGGCATGTTCTTTCTTTTGTTCAACAAAAAATTGCGACGCAAATGTTGCACAAGTGGAGTTCGAATTCAAACTTGAACTAAAACAGAGCCCAAGTTTCAACCCTGATAAAATAGCAAATGATGTATATGTCGATGCAATTGCAATTTTCTTGGTTAAGAGCTCAGATTTATTTTTGGCTCACATTTTATGGCTCACACTTTTCATCACAGTGTGTAAGCATAGCCTGTGTCGTCTACCTACGTTTTAATGTTGTACTTAGCTGAAATACATTAATGGAATGATGTAAGGACAAAAAATAAATCAGTTTGAACTTGTTTGAACTACGGCAATAAATTACGCAAAAACAGTAATTTGGTCATTGCTTTTACGGAAAATTTTCTATCCTAGACAGCAGAATCCGTCATTTTTACATTGATTCAACGTCTGCAGACGTTGAATCAATGCAATGTCTGGGACCAGAGCTTTCTTTGAGTTTGCGTCATTTTTCATCAGAATGTTGTTTTGAAATGATTTGGCTTTGGGCAGTTACTTCGAACGTCGTCGACACCACCGCCTGTTGCGAATTACAAATGTGCAGTTCTCCCAGCTCAACATAAATACAAAAGACGCCGGTTATTTGATCAATATTTTGTTGAACCTCTTAACAATTTTGAAAATGTCGTATGACTATGAGTAATATTATGATGGTCAGATTTTCAATACTTTCAAGTGTGCATGTGCATTGTACGTGCAGTTCTGCTGGTAATCAAGGTATTTGTCTGTGTCACTACCGAACAAAAAAACTTATGTCGTCGTCCATTTTTCTTTGAGCTCAAACTAATTGATTGTTTGGTTAATAAATTGACTTTCTCTTGGAAGTTTATGATTTGTTTTCACATTGAAGCTCCATAATCGTTGTTGAATTTGCAAAGTTCCTTTCTATGCACAAGTTTCCTTGTTGGCCGCACAATGTAAACCTTTTCCAAGCAGTTTGCTTTTTATTTTTAAGGTCTGTCTGTTTGGGAACAGTGAAGTGTCGCTGCGCGATGAAATTAGATCGGGAAAGAGTGAAGACGAATTGTTGGAAGTAATTGGAGCAGCAGTGAAAAGAAAGAAAAAGCAACATGCAGGTTGGTGGCAACGTGATTTTTCACTAAAAATACTTTGCTTTCTGTGATGCAGTTTGTTCTGGTTTTCTTGTTTAATTGTTTGTTCATAGTCATTTTACGTCTCCCAGTTTGTTTTCTCTGTAGTCCGTCTTCCCGTGTTGTCAAAGTTGCACTTAAATTTTTATTTATTGCCGCTTTTTTTAAAAGTAATAAAAAAAAGTTCCACGTTAATAAGGACCAGCGATCTGGTTCAGTAAGGCTGTTTTAATAAAGCCTTGTAGAAATAGAAGAAGCATTTGGTTGTGCATTTGTTGAGTCAGCCACGATTATGTGAATAAAGTTAAAGATCCCGATGCATTAATTTAGCGGTGTATTTCTTTTCACCCCAAAACTGTTTTTGCATGAACTTTTTAAACAACGTGATCGCTGCACGACTTGTAAAAGGCCATACTCAGATTTTGTGGATTCTGCTTAGTCACGGTTGTTTGTTTTAGAGAGAAAATATTGCTTCATGATGTAATCACATGTCAAACAATTGGTTGTGGTTGGTGACTAATTCATGCCTTAACGGCAGCGAGTTCACATCCTCGTCAACATGAGCCAACTCCGAGAAATACTGAATGCTGCTGTTGCAATAAACATGCATTTAATAACTGAGTTTGGATACCGGCCAGTTAAATTGCTAGATGCATGGAGAAAAACAAAAGTGTAGTGCAAATGGAAAAGTGTGGTGAAGTTGGCTGTTGAAAACCGACATATCTACTGTAATTTTCAAAAATCGTCATTGAAGAGCTTATTCTTGGGAGAGTTCGCAGGTGAAATATTTGCTCCCGTTTGTTCCAAAGGTTCAGAAGGTTTAGTTTCAAAGGTCGGAAGCGTACGTGATGATGCAGCAATGAAAACTACATTGACAAAACGGTACTAGCTTGCTGTCAAACATGGTCGTTTGTCCACCAACAAACTCGGCTTGCCAGTGATTTCAGAGCAGAAGTCTGCCTCTTGAACGATTTGCTTGCTTCGTTTACAGATTGTAAATAAATCATGAAAGCTTTGTGTGTTTTCCATGAATCTTTGTCTTGTTTAATCTTCTTTTGGTCTATTTCAATTTGTGCTAGCTCAAGGCCTTTTTATACACATCTATAACGATTTTCGACGATAAGTCATTTATGCGAGATCCTGATAACAAATCAATCGTTTGCTAAGTTGTTAGCCATCAATTCCCTCTCTTTAAACTTGAGGCATTTCCAAATAACATTTTTTTGTTAACACAACGGTGGAGTTTTGAAAAAAGATTTTGACAGTACAGCCACTACAGAATAATCTCATTCACTTGCCTTGCAAACTTCCTCACTGTGTTTTGCGTTTGCAAATGCTATACAATTGGTTTCGAGTGATGCCATTTAATTTATTTGTTTACAATCTTGAATTGTCACTTCTGGTACAGTGCAACATTAAGTTCACTATCACCGGATGTGATAAGGTAGGCTAGAAAGTTATCTGTTTTTCCATTATAAATTGAAGCATTTAAAAACTTTGTAAAACACAGCTGTGTTGATGTGAAGGATGAAGCTTACGTATTGATTTCAATACCCAGGTCAATTTGGTTCGAGGTTAGTGGTAGACAAGCATAAAACAACTCGTATACGGGAGTCGCTCAGTTTTAATTTCAAGCGGTTCTTGTTTAAGTTTATCACCGAAAATGTCTGCTCCCACAAATATGTTGAGCCGAACACGCTCAACGTTTTCTTTGCAAACGTTCGCATTTTTGGAAATTTGTTTTTATCCAGCTGCTGAAAAAAAAGCACAAAAGAAAGATGCTGCTGTTGACTTTGGCGTCACTGTGAAGCTCAGTTAGCTACAGGTGAGCCTGAGCCTCATCAGGGTTCATGCAGAAAGAAGTGAACAGCAATAAGTTCTTTCCAATTGCAGCACAATCCTGAAAGCGGTAGTTGAATTCGCCAGCAAGGAAACGAATCGTCGTCGTCGTGTGAGCCTCTGTGGCCGTGGGTCTATCCTTTTAGTACCCAAGATACCCCTTTACGATGTTCCCAGACTACTCTGGAAGATTACTATACAGTAGAGCAACAAGACTTTGGTTTTATTATCCAGGAGGCGCAGACCTTCCACTCTGTTAGGTGGCTTTAAGATGGTACAATCGTTGGTGTGGTCTACCTTCTCTGTTCCTCAGCACCACATACACAGGAGGAGGAAGAGGCCATTCTTCACTGGTGCATGGTTGAGCAGAAAAGCCGGACACGTACGAATATTGTTGAGGCGGATCTACTCCTGTCTCTGTAGTGTCAGGCCAATGGGACGGTTGTCGGTGATGAACGAATGGAATTCAGTTGTGCTTGACTTCCAGTCAGACCAGTCAGATTTCCATCTATGAATGCTCGCCTATCACTCATTAATACGTATAGTCTTCAGAACGATAATAGCTGATTTCGCAATTATGACGTAATAATGATTCTAACTTTTCTCTCCGGGTTTTCACATGTCTGTGAGAAATGCTGTCTTCATTAATTTAAAAAAAATGCAAATTGAATTGGTATGATTCCTGTGTGTCTGCAAGCCAAAAATAACGCATTGTGAAACAACAGGCGCGGGCCACACAAAAACGTATCACGGGCCGGACTTTGGACCCCTCTGACATACACCGATGATTCGTAACCATACACTTCACATGATGAGGAACATGCGTAGATTGAAAGATCAAGTAGTCTTGTTGCGACAGTACGATATTTTTAGAATGAAAAAAACAAAAAAACAGTAGAAAAACGGTGCAGCAAGAACTGTTTTCTACATCAGATATTTACTTTTTTGTTTCATATACACACAATCGCAGTCTATTAATACATTGGCGGCATTAGTGTTCCGGCTATTGGTCGAAAGTCATCAATAAATTGATTGAAAACTTGCCTAAAGAAAGTAACGATGTTAAAAGTTTGGGCGTCTGCGCACTTTGAATCAACGTAAAAAAACAGATTTTTTTACAGCTACGACGTAAAACCTTTTGAAGCGGGTCTCAAAGGTGTTTGAATTTTGCTGTGTTTTTTTAAGACTTTGAATTTGCTATTGAATTACTGTGATGAATTTTTCTTTTTATGGATGGATGTGGAATATAATCTGCTTCCCAGCTTGCAAATTTAGTTCATTTTGCATTTGGTCAAGGTCTGCATGTAAAAGCCAATGCCAAATCAGACCGATTTTGTTCGCATGGTGTGCGTTGAGTTTCCAATGTTTCTTTATTGTCTAACTCCGTGTATGCTTGGGGTATGGGTGAAATGTTTATCTTTTTTATTCGTGTTATGAAAATTGCTTCTGACCCATTTATATTTGTAAATTTCAATGGACTTTTTACAACTTTTTTTAAAAAGGCGTTGATTTTTTATTATTTAAACTGTCCATTATTTTTATGCCAAATCATACAAATGCAATGTACTGTAAATACACTGAAAATTCTAAGGAAACATTTTTTCCTGAAAATCTTGGTTGTTAATTAAAATAATCCATCACCACATGAAATCGGTTTACCATCTCCCACATAGAGAGCAGTTTCGCCGGGTAATTTTTTTTTTTATAATGGGAGACGTCAAAGTTGATCAGCGTTTATTGCAGAAAGCCAGATAGCAAAATCCTTCAAAATCCAACGTCAGACGTTGAATCAATGTAGAAATGACTGATTTTGCTGTGCGAAAATGCAGACGTTAACGCGAATTTAGATCCCTTACACCAAAATTCGTCATTTTTACATTGATTCAATATCTGCAGACGTTGAATCAATGTAAAACTGACGGATTTTGCTGTCTGAGATAATCTTGGTTCGGTATGACTAGGGTGGCTTTCAACGGGCACTTGCTTAGTAGAAATCAACTGGATACCAGGAATAACTAATCCATCAGTAAAAAAATTCCAAACAAAGACTCTTATTTAAGGTTATCTTCAGCTTCAACATAAACAAGAAATACTTGAATTGAAGCCACGTTTTGACCGAGTACATCAGAAGTGGTTTTTAAATTGTTGGTTAAATAAACAGTTAAACACATGCATCTAGTCCTGCAGCGCTTGATGAATCCGCAGCCTCGCTGCTTATGTTTGCTTGCACGCCTTTATTATTAATAGATCACGAAACTTGTGGATTCATGCGATAAAACATCTCTTCGTTAAACAAAGTATATGCAGCGTGCACATCACAAAAAATGGAGAAAGGTATCGATGCTTTCGAGCTCTGATCATACAGGCAACTGTTAAAAATTTCATGGAAACAAAAGATCACCAACGATGAAATATTATCCAAATTCAATTCAAGCAAAATTCTCTTATAAATAGTCAAAAGAAGAAAATTGAAGTACTTCGGACACACAATAAGGCAAAACTCGTTACAAAGATCATTAATAGAAGGGAAGATAAACTGCAAAAAAAAACAAAGGCAGACCAAGAATGATTTGGACATCAAACATCACTAAATGGACAAAATTAAGTTATGAAAATGCAGTACGAACAGCTCATGGTCGAGAACAATGGCGCATTGTATCCAACCCTCAATACGAGGAAGGCATAATGATGATGACATTGCGTATGAAGAATAGAGACTCTGTGAAATAAAATAACTCATTCCACTGTTATATTTCAGGAATGTTTAACCTTGCCAAAATGAAAAATCGCCCGATGATTCTGATCGGTGGATGAAGCTGACATTATGCTTGGTGAGTACTTGATTGTACAGTTATCGTGTTTCTTGGTCAGGCTTTAGCCTACAAGTGACATGGTGTAACATGGCTACTTGTTTTTGCTTTACATGCGAGTCAAAAGAAACAGTGGTCCATTTAAAAGGTTTTGAAGTGGTGATCTTAATGTTGAAAATGTTTTGAGAGTCATTATATTATATCTCAAACGGATCGGTGGCACCAGTAGGACTTTTCCCGAATCACGCTGTTAGCTAAGTTAAAAATTATTCACATGCAAGTGATGCAACTAAAAAATAAAATGTGTTTCCAATGCTTGCCTATGACTAAAGTTGCTTTTTTCGTATTTGCTTTTTTACCCCATTTTCAGGTTTATCCATGCTTGTGTGTTTGGAGAAAATTGCTGTCGCATTTTTACATTTTACTTTTTTTTGCAGAAAACTTTCTTCATGACGTCCATGCTTCTGCAAGAACTCGCCTGTGTAGCTTTTTTATGTGGGAATTTATTTGACACCAATCGACAGCAACACTGTGGTGTCGTACGTGCTTTTGAAAGAGCCGTAAATAGACGTAGCATACGATGCAATTAAAAAACATTACAAAGACTGTCCAGGCACTCACATATGCTAATTTTTCAAGTTATTAACAGTTTTTCATTTATATTTGTGTTTCCTTGGTATGAGGTCAACAACCTGTCAAAGTGAATGTTTCCTGATAAGTTGAAGTTTGTGTGAGAGAAAATGTAAGGAAAGCAATTAGCGGGAGACTGTTGATAAGAAAGCTTTCGATTCTTATCTAAATGCTTGCCTAGGTTTACCTGGTTACAAACTATACAACTTCAAACTGGAACACGCTCGTTCGCACAAACTTGCAAAACCGATCGAACAATACCGAACTAATCGCGTCACCCGTCATGATAACCCATTCTGCTCATATGTGTGATTGTATCAACGACGTAGCCTAGTTCGCTAACTAGTGTTTTTTACATTAGATCTACAGGCGTTGAGGTAACGAATATTTAGTCTCAACTCTTTACATTCAATCATGATTGAAATTTATATAATTAATTGATAGTCTGTCGGATACGCTTTGTTTTGTCCTTGTTTTTCTGGTCGCTTTAATTGTTTGCACTTTTGTGTGGCTTGCAACTGTTCACATTTTATTCAATTGATTGAAAAATCAAGGTACCAGTGGCCGATCTTTCACCTGGATTCGGTGTGACAGGGACACAATTTTGCAGTGTCATGTTGAACCCAGGCTGGCCAACCCAAGTTGTGACAAAGTTTGTCGACAATGCCATCAGCATAGTGTGATGTTTCTTTGTTCCAGGCTGCAATTTCATATTTTTCATCCAGTAAATCAATCCTTATTTACATTGATTAAACGTCTACGCTCAACCATAAAAGGAATGATTTACTGGATGGGTGCGAATACGCACACAGCTACAGGCGGTGTGTAGTTTGCAATCTAACGTGATCTACATGAAATTTGTTTCCATAGCCATACTAAAAATTTATGTCTTAATTATTTGTTACAGCTTGTTACTGTTAAATTTTAGGATTTGTTCTCATCTCTGTTACCGTCGTTGCTGTCTTTATGCTAATCACTGGTGCAATGTATGTGAGGGATTTTACTTTCGCTACATGTTTATCATTGGTCAGAAGATTCCATAAACAAAATTTTATTTTCGTTTAGCTATGTCTCTTTTCCAGTGGACTGCTTTGGCTTACTGTGGGGCAGATTCGGATCCAAAAAGTAACTTACAGTATAGTGGGCGATTTCGGTTATTTTTAGTGATGGTAAATATATTTTTTACCAGCAAAACACCAAAATGTGTACCTGTGCATTAACTATAGAATGGCAGTTAGAAATAGAAAACACATCAAGAAGATAAACCACCTTTAAATGTGTTATGCACGGTCACTACTCCCGACGTATAAACATAATTACGGTAAAGGAAGTTACTTATGTTTAAGGAGGGCAATTACCTACTGCTGTAGGGTTGCACAAACGAAGTACTTTTTTCAACTTTAAAGGACATTATTTGTTCGCATTTTTATATCCAAGAAAAATCAATGAGAAAAACTAAATATCACCACACCAACGTCAGTCAAGTTGTATTTGTGCCTGGCCGAGACAGACTTTGCAAACACGAATTGCAGTTTGCATTGGTCCAGCTACAATAGTAACTACCTGTTTGTATTTGCTACTGCTCTAGGTTGAGGTTTGTTGGACCAGAAAAGATGAAATCTGTTTGTTATACATCAACTTGAGTCAAAATTGATTCACAAAAGTCAAATTCACCATTTCTCTATTTTGACTACGTACAGATTACTACTGACTCAACCATAAGTTCATACTTTTGGAGATTGATTCAATGTCTGCAAGCAGTGAATCAATGTAAAAAAGAAATGATTTTCTGGCGAGGTCAAGCAAGCACGTTACGGGCAGACTAGAGTTATGCTTTCAACACGTCCTTCAACTCTAGGGTAAACATTTTTGCCAATCATCAACCACAAGGTAATTTTACTAATCCTCTTCAACAATTTTGCATGACTTGGTCGGTGGTTTAGCTTCTGACGTTTTTTACACTGAGCTATCAAATCATTTACCACACCGATTTCTTAGCTGTTTTTATCGATTTACTTGGGATTTAAAAGTTGTCCTGCAAAATATGTAGGTCTCCCTGCAAACCTGAGTTTGTTTCCACAGGAATACTTGACGTGCCAATGCATGTGCGTAATTTTAGTTGTTTCTATGTAATTCTTGCATTTTCTGAACGTTATTTCTACAATGCTGCACAATGAGTTGATGTACATGAGCTTTAATTATGTAAATAATTTTGTTTTTGAATCAAGAAAACTTTTTATCCTAAATAAACAGTAAAGTTAATTCATACTCCGAGCTGTGTGTACTTGGATGTCAGGCTAGCATGACAAGCTTGTGTCCGGTGAATGATGACGTTCCGGTTAAAAAAAAATCATTTTTTTTTACACTGGTTCAATCGTGATAGACAGACTTCAAAAAGGACTGATTTACTGGCTGGAATGGTTTCTCTTCACGATCCAAGACTTATTGCAGTTGTGCATTACCATATTGGGCGATAGCATGAAGTCTTCAGACTGTCCTCTTTACAGTGATTGAAAGTCTGCAGAAGTTGAATCGGTGCAATCTGAACCGTTTTTTTCTTTTTGGCGGAGCCAAAGCAACCATTCCTGTTCAAACCGGTTCTGTCATCTCTGGTTGTCCGCATTTTGCGACCGATGTCATAATTTCGGCTAGCAGCAGATCTCAAGTGAACCAACCATAAGCCTAAATTAGATCATTGATATGGTTTCACTGCAAGTGATAACTGAAAAGAAAAAAAAATAGGCTGTACAATGGAACATAAGACATAAATAGGGTAAAGCAATGCGGTTGGTTGCTGTTGAGGTGCCATAGTTTTGACAAACCAAAGATTGTAAAATAGAAAAAAAATTGAGATCAGAAGCACAGATTTTTGTGTGGAACCTTTCTGCCAAAAAGTTTGACAAAATTTGCTTTGTTTCGGTCGCTTGTTTCATATTTTTGGCCAGTAGGCTGAGTAAGTACTAATAGTTGTCCTTTTTTGACACGCACATCTTGTATTTGCTCTGCCCCGAGCCATTATCAAAAACGCTAAATTTCCGTACATGCTAAAGTTAAAAATTTTGGTTTAAAATTGAATTTAAGTTTAAAGCATTTTTTATAATGGCGGAAGGGTTTCAATGACTATTTCTTGTTTTGTTTTGCCTTTACGTAAAATTGGGAAAAGTGAGCACAATTTGA
The DNA here is from genome assembly GCF_918807975.1 of Aplidium turbinatum. Lineage (NCBI taxonomy): Eukaryota > Metazoa > Chordata > Ascidiacea > Aplousobranchia > Polyclinidae > Aplidium > Aplidium turbinatum. The sequence continues at coordinate 36,541,978 of NC_137472.1, read as the reverse complement.
GTGGAAGGAAATTTCAAACGCATAACGTAGGGTAGCCTAGGCTAAACCTGACTATTTTTGCATATGAAATTTGTAAGGAAAGCTGCAGTATTTCTGCTTGCACCTTATACAATAATTGTGCAACATAATGAACACAAAACTTTTGTTTGTGCTTTTCATACCGCAGTGACATTTCGAAAATCCGTTCTAAGTCTCCCCACTTTCTAATATACAAGGCATGCTTCACCTATATGTAGGTTAATTTAATTGCTAACTTTAATGTGGTTGAGCAAGCAATGTTTTTAGAAAAAAAAAACTCTTTGTCCCCGGCTAAGTCATTACAATGTGTTTGATAGAGAAAAAATTGCTAAAGGAGAAAAAATGCATGTTTATTAGTTTTTCTGTTGGCAGGTGACCAACCGCCCCTCTCCCCAAGATTTGCTACTGGATGTGTTAAGAGATCGCACAAAAGGTATCTTAAGAGTAACCTGTTTATTTAATAAAACTCACGTGCATTGTTCAGGAAATCATTAAGTTATTTTCTCATTCACAGTCTGATATAAAGACAACCTTTTTGGCTGGGCTTAGCAAAGTAAACACAAAAATGCAAATTTTTGAGTCTATGTCCAGTGCTGGATTAACCATTAGGGCTAGGCAAAGTAGGCACGTGCCTACAGGCCAATCAAAAATCCAGGCCACTTTAAAATCAGTAGAAATTTAGTCATGTGTTCAAAATAATTATTTTCTAAACTAAAGACGTTAAACGATCAACAATGTGTCAACAACGTCTTGGTACACTGGCACTTTTGTGTATTGAAAACGTTCTACTCCGTAAGATTGACCTCCAAAAACCATAGTTAACAAGTTTTCAATCGTAAAAACGCGCGAAGTTGTTATTTAGTTAGGCATATGACCAAGTTTTTGCACGGTACCAGTTGAAACAACGATCTTTGTGACAATGATTTGGCAACACTGATAATTCTAACTTTTTAGTCGGCAACCCTGATTTTCGGGCCACTTATGAAATGTGCCTACAGGCCAGCAGACCTTTAATCCGGCACTCTCTATGTCCCAAATGAAAACCAGCTGAGCAAGCGAAGTTGTTGGCTGCATGACGATGCAGATTTTTGCTTGGTGCTCAATTCCAGCCAAATTTAGAAACATTAGAGCTAGTTCATCAGAATACTTTTTTAAGAAAGTGATATTTGTAGAAACGTGGTTTGTGGTCTTTTCATTATCAATGTGACAGTCATGTGCAATTAAAAATTAGCCAGGCACGACTTGACAAAACCAACCTTTTTTCTACGAAAGGGAAACCTCAGCTTCAATAGAAAAGCTTAAATTTCACTGCTACGCCGAATGCATTTTTATAAAATTTCCAAGCATGGTTAAAAAGGAAATATTTAAACGTAATTTGTCAAGAGCTGTGAAGTCTTCTATAAACGACAATAACATGTGTTTTTTTTCATTTTTTGTCAATTCATTTATACCATTCAACAACCCTTTGATTTCTGACAGTTTCTGGTTTGATAAAAGGAAGCTGGGTAGCAACAATTGTAATTTTTGACTACACAAAAATTCCTGAAAGTTAGTAAATGTAAATAAAGTTGTGGAAAAAAATTTATCTCAAGAAAAATAAAATTTCAATAGCCTACAGGTAAGCTTTATCTTTTCTCTCAACGTTTTTATTAATTATACCTTAAATTTTTTATTTAAGTTTTACTTGAAAAACAGTACTGCATGAATGACTTGTTTAAACAAAAAATAAATAAAATCATTTTTTGGTAGAGGAAGGTGGAGTTAGTTGAGTCATGTTTCAGATTTTTCCTTATATTTTTTTACCTATTGTAGATACACCTATGAAACTCTAAGTGAAACAAAGGTAATGAAGTATGCTTGCTACTACCCATTTATCAAAATGCTATCTCATGTTTAATTGCCATTTTTATTACCTCAAACATAGAGTACCGTTTGACTCAACCAACCCCGCAGGCAGGGTTAGTTGAGTCAGTGGGTGGGGTTAGTTGAGGCGCAATGGCATTCATGAGATGCATAACTTTCTGGGTCTATATTGGGCACCGCCCCCATCTGGCACCTCTGATATATACCATCAATGAACGTTTGTTGTATTCAGGAGTGGGGAATAACCTACTTTGTACTGTGGGCCACAAGAATTATTAACAATACCAGGCGGGCCACATGACCCCAAATTCCCCCGTTTCCACAGTCTTTCCCTGAAAAAAGAGTCTTCACTGCAACCAGACCCAAATTTTTCTCGGTTATTTTACCCGACTTTATGTCGTTTCTCTAAGAAAATAAAAATAGATCTTTACTGCAATCAGGCCCTAATTTCTCTCGATTTTGCCCTACTTCATGCCATTTCTCTAAAAAAAGTCTTCAAACCGCCTAGAGCCAAATTTCACACATTCTATCGAAATTAGTGACGTGAAATCTAATACTTTTCATGCTTTTCCCGCGGGCCACATTGTATTGCTTCGCGAACCAAATTTGGCAAAATTGGAAGTATTTCCATTGGAGACACATAGGCTACAGCTGTTGTTAGTCATGCCTTGTTGCGTCGCTTTGAAATTGTAAAAACATCACAAGCCAATTTCACCTAAGTTTCAAGGTACCCGGACATTTTGCCGAAAGACATTTTGCCGAAAGACATTTTGCCGAAACCCATTTTGCCGAAACCCATTTTGCCGAAACCCATTTTGCCGAAAGACATTTTGCCGAATGGACATTTTGCCGAAACTCATTTTGCCGAAAGGACTAATTGCCGAAAGGACTAAATGCCGAATGGACAAATTGCCGAAATTATACAAATGCATTATAATGTATTATCATAACCTAATAACACATAAATATCATTCACAAACAGATTTCACTCACAAATTATGTGCGACAGCGCGTAAGTATCCGACAGAAGTGTTATATAAGCAAACGTCTAATACTGATCTCCAAAACCTGTGGAGACTGCATATATACTTATAGATGGGACTTGGTGTCACTTAAACTAATACTGATTTCCAAAACTGTGGGGACTGTATATAAAGCAATTTTTAGGCAAACAACAGTAGCAAAGTAATTACTACTTCAAAGCCACTGCTTGCATGGTAACGAGACTTGGTGTCACTTCAAAATAATTACCAGTTCAAAGGCACTGCTTGCATAGCAATGAGACTTGCGACTTGGTGTCACTTCAAAATAATTACCAGCTCAAAGGCACTGCTTGCATAGTAACGAGACTTGGTGTTGCTTCAAAGTAATTTTTAAGCAAACAACAGTAGCAAAATAATTCTATTTCAAAAGCACTGCTTGCATAGTAACGAGACTTTGTGTCACTTCAAAGTATTTTTTTTCCAAATTGTTTCGGCAATTTGTCCATTCGGCAATTAGTCCTTTCGGCAATTAGTCCGTTCGGCAATTAGTCCTTTCGGCAATTTGTCCATTCGGCAAAATGTCTTTCGGCATAATGTCCTTTCAGCAAAATGTCTTTCGGCAAAATGGGTTTCGGCAAAATGTCTTTCGGCAAAATGTCCGCGCACGAGTTTCAATATCCGGAATCGCAATCTGCAACACGATAATTGGTGTTATCTGGACTTTGTCGTACATTGAATCTAGTGTTGCCTGCACATTAGACACAAGAATAAAAGCAAGCCAAAGAGGCTGCTTAGCTGAGTAGTGAGAACCCTAGCTCCACGCTCGATAGGACGCCAGTTCGACTCCGCTCAAAAGCATGTGATTGTGTTCTTGACGAGGCACACAAAGATTTGCCGTCGATTGCGTAGTGGCGCGCCTTGATTTTTCACATGATTATGAACAGTAGCCTATGCTAGTCAAGAGAAAAATGTTTACAGCCCTTTTCAGGGCTATGGCCTGCTGAATAGTATAGTGGTAACTTCGCTTCAGGATGAAATACAACATCGTTTAAATTGTGCTAGCACTGCTTTTGGAAAACTTCGCTCACGAATATTTGACAACCATATTATAACATACGAAAAAGTACAAAGCTCGCCGTCTACAATGCAGTAGTTATCACAACACTACTGTATGCTTCCGAGACCTGGACCACCTACCGAAACCACATTACAACTCTTGAAAGATTTCAACAACGCTGCCTGCGCAAAATTCTGAATATCAGCTGGGAAGACAAAAGAACAAATTTGAGCGTGCTAGAAGAGGCTGAAACAACAAGCATTGAGTCCCTCCTTATTCGAAATCAACTCAGATGGTGCGGGCATGTAGTGCGAATGCCAGATCAGCGTCTCCCTAAGCAAATGTTCTACTCGGAATTGGCTAAGGGTAAACGTTCGGTAGGTGGACAAAAGAAGCGGTATAAAGACTCACTGAAGAGTAATCTTAAAATGTGTAACATCAATTATACAAACTGGGAGGAAACCGCAGAGGATAGGCTGCTTTGGAGATCTGCCACTCGTGAAGGTGTTGCCACGTTTCAGAAGAGCAGATCTAAAAGGTTAAAAGAAAAAAGAATGCAAAGAAAAGAACGACAATTACACCCACAACCAACTCTCCCAAAGGATCTTAAATGTACCAAATGTAACCGAACGTTTAAAGCTAGGATTGGACTCAGTAGCCATTCAAGAATGTCGGCAGCCGTGGCCGAGTGGTTAGCGCGTTGGGCTCGCAGTCGAGAGCCTGCATGTTCGACTCCAGCCACCCGCACTTGCTGTTGTTTCTCTGGGCAAGAAACTTTACGATAATTGCCTCTACCCAGTGATCGATTTCGAGTAATGGGTAGTACCAAATTTAAGTCATAAGTAGAGTAGACAACCGGAAAATCAGACATTGCTGTCGGCTGCAGCGTGGGTCAGGTGTATGTCGGAAGGCGTACACCGATGCATAGCGCTCAAGTCCGCTTTCTCGCAATGCAGGATAAAGATAAACAAACAAAAGAACTCACCGTTAGGTTTTATTTTATTGCGAAGGCCATCATCCTCGAAGACGAGGGATAGCCATCACAGTGGTACATTAACTAGGCCTAATGTGTAATTTACATTAACTGTGTAAAACAAGCAGACCATTGACTAGTTTCTTTTCTTATTTTAATTTAAGATTTTTAACAAGTTTGTTTATCATTCACTCCGTGGCTTGGCTATGTTCAATAACTTCTTTGGTTGGTTGTCAAAAGTTTAACAGCTTGAAAAATCCGAGGAGTTTTCTTAAAAAACCAGGAAGCAAACCATCGAATCAGTTACTAAATCTCCAGAGTTTTTCATAGTAACCTGAACAAGGTATGAAAATAATAACAACTTACTGTATTTTTACATCGAGGTGTAGGCTATTCATTACAGATTTGCGTTGCTTTGAACGCTTTACAAAGCAGTCCGTCCTGCTGTTAATCAAATCATTTAACAGTTTAACGCTGATTTTAATAATATCAGAGAAACCTTTTTTCAAATGTTATCCGAAAGGAAATTACTAAGCTAATGAAAGATCTTTCATTTTTACGAAATCAATTTGAAAGACACAATTATGTCTTTCGTAAAATAGTATTTTTGTCTTTTCGTAGCAGCCATCCCTCATCTTTGGTATGTCTTTGTAGAGCCGTTGTGAGGATATTTCGGGTCCGGTGCCAATGAAATCCTTAGACTCCAAATCAAAACGCTTCTAAAAAAAATCACAATAGCCAAAGAATACGCGGTGGTTTCTTCAAATTTCCGGGCCTCCAAAATTATCCTTGGGTCAGATGTAAAAGTACCCCCTGGGCTCCCCTGTCAATGTTACTGCGTCTCTGAACTGAAGAATAAATGTTTTTCTTTTCTTTATTCAAACTTGGATAAGCTACAATTTTAAAACCGGTATGTGCAAAAAAAGGAATCTAAGGTTTTTAGAAGAGGATAAAACAATGTCATATATTAATCACAATACTTCAATCTTTTTCAAACTAGTTGATAATTTTGTAGGGTTTTTGTTTCAAGTTTAAGTTTGAAGAAAAACGTTTATTTACTTTCCTTTAAATAGCAAAATGATTACGTGTTTAGATGTTATTCCACAATAACTCTAAGATCTAAAAAGCATGCTAAGCTATAGAAAGCTTTGTTTGACATAGCAAATATGAAGGCCAATATAGGTGGTTCTGTGGAAAGAATACTCAGTTAAGCAGCTTAAGCTATAAGGTTATCTATGAAATAAATCTTGTAGAAAAAACACCAATTCGAAACTTGTTTGAAGCTGCATGCAGTTTGCGAGGTCTTAAGTTACTCTTGTTTCACTTGTATTCAACTTTGGCGTTGTGGTGAAATAAAATAAGCCACATAGGCTATGCAGATATTTTGAGTTTCTTCAAACAATATCCAACAACTTTTGCAGAAAATGATTGTTTTAAATTAAGGCTGTTTTCTGACAACCTGGAAGTGATAAAAAGCAAAACTTTCAGCTTATAATTTGCAGATTAATCCAAACAGCAAAATCCATCCATTTTAGATTGATTCAACATCTGCAGACGTTGAATCTACGTAAAAAGGACAGATTTTAATGTCTGAAAAAGTAAAGATGAGCTAGATCATTTTTGTTTGTTTTCTATTCTGGGGCTATCTATTTTCAGTAAATTAATTACACTAATTTGTTTGTTAACTGAATTACCGTTAAGGGAATCGTCATCACGTTCTTTCCTCATGGAGAGTGTTAGTTAGATACTATGAGCCATGATTCACAGTCATGAGCAGTTCTTGGAGGATTTTCATATTTAAATTTTGTCTATTCTGAAATATTTGTTGCCCAAATTATTTTTGGTCTGCTTCTGCGCCATTTTCCAGTGATATCTCTTTTTATTATTATCGTATAATAGCTGTTGTATCAAGTCACTAAAGAAGCTGCTATTGGACGTTTAAAAAAGGTCTTTTGTTAGTAAATATTTTAAAACATTTAAAACCTTAAAATCTCAGAAAATACCCTTCCAAACAAGTTGTTGTTTTATTCGACAAATCCACTTCATATAATAGATTTAGCTTAAATTGGATTGATAAGGACGACTGCAACTGTAGCGTCATTTGATGCGTTTGCTTTAATTAGGAAGTGCATCGCGGGTTTAATGAGCGTTCATTCGTCCTTTTAGAAACCACAATAAGCCTCCTTGCTTGCAAATAGATTTTGATTTAAGGTTGAACCACCCAAGCAATCATCATCAGCTCTGTCATAGACTGGCTCTTTTTTGTCCCTTCGTGGGAACAGAATAATCAATACACCATCATGACGTCAAGCCTAAGAGCATGTGTTGACCAATGGCAATGCCTTGGCTTTTCTTCAATAAAATTCAAAGTTGACTGGAGTGGAAACCTTGTTTCTTTATTATTCTTATCATCATTTGTGCAATTGATCAACATTTGATCAGTCAGCCTTACTGTCATTGTAATTTGAACATCAAAACTTAAATCAGGTGAATCTGGGTGTGATGTTATTTTTTCAAAGCTTCAGCTTTTGTTTTGTCTTCTGGAATGCATTTTTTTCGATTTTTAATTTTTCTTTATTAAAATTTTTTCTATCTACTTTGGAACATTGAAGGAAAATGAATTCACGTGGTATTGTTTTACGAGATCGTTATGATGAGGGTACACCTCAAAACGGAATTAATACTACCAGAATTAAAAAAATTATTAGGTCTTGGGAACACTTTGGATGAATAGCATATTCTATTATCATTTTCTTCTCTTTGGTCCTAAGCTGCATAACAGGGCCTTTGTAGAGTATTTTCTTAGAAATCCACTCTGAAAATCTATTTTAATATGATTGGAGATTATAAACTTTTGAATCTTATACAAATAAAATATATATAGTTGCATCAACAACACATTGCCTGCTCTTTGTTTGGCAATCTTATGACACCACCAGGCAACTACCCACTGAAGCTTCACCAATGTTTGTTTATCTATTAAAATCGACCACAGCTTAACCATGTTTTGTCAAAACAAACTTTGACGAAATTGGACGTAAGAATCTTTATTTGTGAAGCGAAAGATAGACCGCAATTCTTTTTAATCTACAAGCCTAGGGCCGTGTATCTGCTCAAACATGTCCCCTGGCCGCGGGCCACGGCTTTTTAGAGCCAATTCATTTAGCCTGCTTTATGTTTTTTCGGTGATTTGAAAAGAAAATATTTACAGCTTTCCCCACCCCACCAGGCTGGGGACCATCTCCATCTAGGGATCACCCATATTCAGTTGGTTCAGAGTTTTTCGGTTATGTGAAATAAAAATGTGAAAAGACTGCTGCAAAACGTCGACATTTTAATAGCTTACATCAATGGGGTATTGTATTGTCCGTCATCACTTGATATGACTATTCCAAATCAACGACAGTTATAATTTATTCTATTTTATTAGAGTGCATGAGAAAGAAATACTATCCTCTCGCTTTCTTGGATAATAGTTTTTAACAGTTGATAAAATAGGATTTATTCAACAGTAAACGCTCATGAAAGGGCAAAATGTTGGATAATACTTTTGGAGCGGAAATGATGTTATTGGCACACCATGGCCACCTGGAGACACGGTTGCCAATCTGTCTTCACCAAAAAAAGCCAGACCTAGTCACAAAAAAGCCAGCAAAAAAACAGCTGAAAAAGTCAATTAGTATTCATTAAACATACACATATAAAAAGTGCACAAGCAAATAGTGTCCCACCGAACTTTGACTTCAGCGACAACGCAGAAACATAGTTAATAAAAAGACAAGCAACTAGAAAAATTTCTAGTTTCGGCTTCAAAACGAAATTCGGTCGGACACTACAACCAAATATAAGGTAGAAATTACTGCTCGAATTGACGCAGACCGAATTTTTTCCTAAAAAAAAATCGCGAAAGATAAAATTAAGCCAAAAAAAGCCAAAATTATATTGTTGGCTTTTTATTAATTTGACAAAAAATCGATGAAACATGAAAAAAAGCCAGAAAAGCCTAATTTTTCTGGCTTTTTTTATTTAAAAAAAATAAGCCAAGCGAGTTGAAAAACAGCCAGATTCTCTAAATCTGGCTTCAAAAAAGTCAAATTGGCAACTCTGCCTGGAGATGCGGCCTGATTTGTCACATTTTGCAGATTTTGTTTACAGCTACTGCTAGTGCTTGACTGACATTTTTTGAGATGTTTTTACTTTTTGCGGTTTCCTAATGACATAAAACTTTTTTGTTGCCTTGGAGAGGCAGTAGCAAATGAGAAAAAGTAAGTTGAAAAACGCAAAATCAGACTGTTATTGAAAATTAACAGTCTGACTAAAATCTTCGAAATCAAATTTTCTTTGTTTTTCAACATGTGAGGATGTTAAAACCTATTGTGTCATCTGGGGAAAAGAATAAAGAAAGCGTAAAAATCTAATTTTTAGAAAAATTTATTCGCCCGAAGTTAGAAAAACCTGGAAATTTCTGCAAAATGTGACAAATCAGGCCGTACCTTTAGGTGGCCATGGGCACACATAAAGTCCCTTTAGAGGGCCTGCATTCGGAAGGAATCTCCGTAACAACAACCTTGTGATGTTAAAAAACTTTGCATTCACTCCAGTGCTTTATTAATTTTTTTAAAGGCACGCGCAATACGTCATTTTTATCCTCCCTGTTTATAGTTTTTGTGTTTCAAAAGTAACGCAATTGCAAGTTTTGGAGTTGGAGATGGCCTTTTTACATACCAGGCTAGACTTATTTTTAAAAACGGCCCAATTGACAGCACCCTGTTGAAACCAACCGCAGAAAAAAAGTGACTATTGGATGGAGAAAGTAAAGCAGTGCATTGTATAGTTATGCTGCTGAAGAGATGAAACTCATGACCAACTTTTTTTCTGCACTTAAGCTATATTATAATATGACTTTGATAAAGCATATAGTGTGACTAATTATTTTAAGTTCCATTTGAATAAAAACGTCTTAATATCAGGAATCATAGCTACCTTTTGACAATACCAAAGGTTACGACAATACCTTGAAGCAGGGGCGGCTCGCTAGTGTGTGCTGCGGTGCTGCAGCACTCCCACAAAAATTTTCGCGAAAAGTTTCTCAAATATCTTAGCGTTTCTTCAGCCCAAAATGTAGCTTATGTTTTCTGTTCACAGAATTGCTGACTGTGTAAAATAAATTATATTTGGCAACTCTGCGTGCTGTGATATATTTTGCGCAAGGCTACAATAAAACAAACACTCGATCGTGACGTCAACGAGCCGCGTGTTTTCTTGACTTGCCTACACAAACGAACAGCAAACGCTTGTGCTTCGTTTCAAACAGCACGTTCAGGATTGCCAGGTTGGCATTTTTTATGTTGTTTGGCATGAAAAAAATCCTGTTTGGCTTTTTTCAAAATTTGGCAGTTTTTTGGCTTTTCTCGTTATTTTTTTGCCGAAAAAATTTTGTTTGGCATTTTTTAATTTGGCCTTTTAAACGTTATTCACATGGCTAACCCACTTGTTTGGTTTTAGGCTTTGCAGCTGTTGTTTATGACCAGTAATGGGCATTATCGGCGATAATTTATCGGCGATAATTATCGGCGATAGACCATAGATAATTATCGGCGATAGAACATTACTTTACAAATTAGACTGGTCAACAGTAAACTTTAACAGTTAATCCACGATCATTCTATTGCGAAATTAAAGAATTGGCTAGAAGAGACCGGCGGTCAAACTTGGCCGATTGAGGAGGTAGCACCGACGGTCATTCAAGCACAACTTAGCGGCCATGTCCACAGGCTGCTTTAAGGCTTGACAGTAAGTTACATCAATCATTATACAGTAACATAGCATGATGCCCTTCTTTGTATACCGGACACTTGTAGGCTATCATTACTCAATACATAGTGAGCTGATAGATTAGCATTATCGCTATATCTTATCTTAAAACTTGAAAAAAAATTGGCCTTTTAGTAAACAAAAGTGCCCTTTTTTCGTAATCCTGCCCCCCAGTCAAAATTCGTTCCGGCGCCCCTGCGCTGAATTGAGAAAAGTCTTGGTTTGGTTTGGTTGGTTGGTTTTGAATCTTTATCCTCGGACTGACAAAGCCTTGATTGGTTATTCCTGGTAGTTTCGCGTACTTGTCAAGGCTTTTGACGCAGGGCCGGTTACCGAGATTGGCAGAGTGAAGTTTTCCGATTGTTGAAGTGTTGTTTCCTGGGAATTATTTCATTCACTAGGTGCCGCTGAATGGAGAGCAGTACTTTAACGTGCGTTGCTCAAGTGCACACCCCGAGAGTCGAACTCGCGCCGCGTGATCTTGAGCCGGGCGCGTAACCACTGAGCTAACGGGGCGGACGAAATGCATTGCTCAAGCGCGCATCTCTCAAGAGCTACTTATTTTATTGCGATCTTACGTTCTTGGTGTAGGCTATACTTATACTTCTGCCTTTCTGTTGTATTGCGTTCTCAATGTATTATTTTATTTATTTACTTTTTATTGTGTATCGCGGCCCTCAGAGTAATTTGAGTTTGAAACCCTTGCTGTAAGTTCACAATTTGAAGAGATCTGATCTCCTGTCGATCAACGTTTCATTGAAACAACAGAGGAAAAACAGAAGTTTGCACAATGCATTGATCAATAAAAAGGTGGATATGAAAACTCAATAATCGAGCAAATTGAAATATAAGCGCGAGAACAAAACAGGTTATGGTTGAAACACTCAATTGTGCTTTGATCCTAAGCGCAATTGAGTCTATATGTAATATAGACAAAGTTTTCTTTGATTCAAAATGGCGGAAGATGACATTGCAAGCAGAAATGTGAAAACCCTCAAATGAATTTCACAATTTTGCAAAAAAGGTCAACATTGCTGCAAACGTTTTGAGTTTGCATATGACCAATCAAAATAGTTTTTACTTTCATGGCTTTGGTAAACTGTGGTAAAACGGTTTGGTACCGAAAAAGCAAAGAATTTGTATATTTAGAAAGAAACTAGGCCTAGCATTATTAATATACCGTACACTTTCTTATTTAAGAAAGATTTGATGAGCGTGGAGTTAGTGAAATAAATTTTTCTCCAGACAGTTATTAATAGAACAACGTTCGGTAAAAGCAAATTTACCAGTCATAATATATGCCTGCGATAAAATGGACTAGTTTGAAAATTGTAGCCTAAACTGGCTTTGACGCACTAAACATCGTGAAATCCGAAACAAAGCAGGCCTTATATACAGTTGGTCTAAGTATAGACCATGGATCATCATTACTGTAATTGTAGCAGAAACAGAGTTTGGATTCCCAATCTTTTATTATTGTGTTAAACATGTAGAAGAATTCTATGCTGGAATTGTTATTTTAAAATGAAAGACAACAAATACAGTTGGCCACAAAGTTATTAACAAATTTTCTTTGACGTAAGAGATAATAGATAAGCTTGCAAATATAATTTTTGTGCGTCATTCAATTGATATGGTAACATCAAGCAGACTTATAGCTTGCTGCTAAAGTTGCTCGCAAGAAACTTAAAGAATAATACAAAACCAAGAAACTTTCAGAAATATTTGATAAAACTACCATTCAACCTTTTATAGGCAGAGAAAACTTTTTCTCGAACCGTAGAAAATTTCATGATCAGATCACCGCTTCAATGCGTGATGGAAATCTACAGAATTTAATATTCGAAAACGCGTTCTGCAACACTGTTTTTGCAAACTTAAAGAAGCATCCAAAACAAGGTAAAATTTGTCCGAAGTTTGTGGAAAAGCCCCTAACCCTTGTCTATATCTTGGTTTCTTCAGATCACGAGATAAAGTTTGTCCATTTTCTCTTGGAATTCTTGTTTCGTCCAACTAAATTATGCCGTCCCCTCAAAGCAAAACATTTTCTATAGACCCGCTACTGCTGGCCAATCAACGCGATTGATCTTCTCATTGATTTTTGATATAACCTCCGAGCCATGCTTCCTAAGAAACAATCTGACTTGGCAAAGCCCCTTCTCGTTTTCTTCAAATTTCCGGAAAACGTGAGTTTCTGCACAAGACAGTGTTTACTAACGCCGTTCGATGTTGATTATTCTACTGTTATAGGCTTGTACAACACCCTACCGCAATGTAGCTACAAATTTATTGGTTGCCCACTGAGTGCCTAATGTCTTTGATTATGTTGATAACATTAAACACGAAATTTTGAGCAAGATACAGTAGCCCAGATACCATCAAAGCGTTATTTCTGCAAACAAGAGCGCACAAAAATTTCAACCATTTTAGGGACTTTGGGAAATGCTTGGAGAAGTGGCTTTAAAAAAAACATTACTTTACAAATTAGACTGGTCAACAGTAAACTTTAATCAGAAAGCATTTGAGATGATCCGAAATCTATTTTTAACACTGATTTCAAACAAACCTTCATTTTTTTTCTAGCACATCAGGTTTTTAAATTTTTTTTTATGGTTTATTGTTAAAACTTAACCGACAAAGACTTACTTTAACAAGTATTGTGAAACGATAAAATGAAAATTTGTAAAGTACAGTAGGTTCCAGATTCCAGTATTTCTTTTTCGAAGTAAAAAAAAAAACAACAATATGAAATATTAAAGTTGGTTGGTTTTGAATTTTTATTTTCGGAATAGGTTGATTGGTATTCCTGTCTGTTTTGCATACTTCTAGATTCTATGGGCTTTGAACCACTAGTAAAGGTAAAGGTGAGTCCCATACTCGATCCAAGCATCGGGGGATGAGAAGATAAGGTTCTCATTATACTAAGTCTTCGGCACAAACGAGAGCAGGGTGGCCACTTCCTTTCTCTCGGCCGCCTTTCTTTCAGCAACTACACCCACCCAAATTATTACACCCTGGGTAGAGGTGAGCGGTGTTCTTCAACAACCGGGAGTCGAACCAGGATTGCATGATTGGAAAGCTGGCGCCTTATCCGCTGCGCCATCCCACCGCTGAACCACTAGTACATGGACGATTACCGAGACTGACAGAGTGAAGTTTCCGATTGTTGAAAATAATGTTGTTGGCGGGAAATTATTCCATCCATAAGGTGCCGATGAATGAAGAGCAGTCCTCAAATGCGTTGCTCAAGCGCACACCCCAAGAGCGGAAAAAAGCGCCGCTTGATCTTAAGTCGCCTACACTGAATTAACGGGGCGGACGTTTTCCACGCTCCCTGCTTACAGTTAATCTGTTGATGCATTCCTCTCTTTGTGATACTGGAACTTTTCATTACTCTCTTATTTATTACGTAAAGTAGGCAGAATGGCTGAAATAGCAAAGCGTCGTTTTTAGCATCTCAAATCGCATCTTGTAGGTTGAATTACCATCTTAATAGCCCCTTTTGTTGCCTTGTTGCATCTTTGGATAAGCCATTGCAGTCATACAAGGTTTTTCAAACTACGTGGTATTAGTATAGTAGCAGGCTATGCCGCAGCCGAGAAGAGAAAGGTGTGTCATGAAACTTGCATCACTTGAGAAAAAGCTGTCAAAAATATTTGAAGATGCTCTTTCAAAATATGATGCAATAGGTGCAAAGGATCGGATATGTTGGTCAATAGTTTTAATAGTTCATAGTTTGGCTGTGTGTTGTTGAAGTGTTGTTTGTTGGGCTAATTATTCTATCCACTAGGTGCCGTTGAATGGAGAGCAGTCCTTGAGTGCGTTGCTCAAGCTTACATCCGAGAGTCGAACCAGCGCCGCTTGATCTTGAGGCTTTTTTGTTCAAACTGAGGCGTTTCACCAACTGAGCTATTGGGGAAGTCTCGGGAAGACATCATGCCTTGCCTACTTATATACCATTATCAGGGCGGTTAAGAGGTAAATTCGTGTCCAGTGCCAATAACGGGCCCCCGAATCAAGAAAACTCTAAAATAAATCTCAACTCAAAAGTATAAAACATTTACCTGAAAAAGGACCAATGTCCAATAGGCAATAGCTATTACAGTCATCTCCATTGATCGACCACTTTTCTTTTGAGATTTTCGTTGAGTCGATTTAGTAAAATCTAACGTTATCACCCAGTGTGGAAGTGATAATCGATTGATGGAACGCGAAGTAGCCTACTAGGCTTGCGGTTATAGTGGGCCCAATGCAGAGTTTAAAAAAAGCCCGATTTGGCAATTGCGCCATAAAACATTTTACTATGTAGTTTCTGTAAACTGGTGATGTTTAGAGGGTTCGCAGCAAAACCTTATCGTTACTTTGCATTCACTTGATATGAACTTTTAACCTCTTCAAAGTATTTTTCATGAAAAGAGTAGGTTTGTATTGACAACGAATTTGTGGAGCATACAAACAGGGCTACCAACAAATGTTAAGGTACATCGTAGTTAAGTTTCAAGCAAAATTATAAACAACAATCATTTTTCAATCTGAATTCCGTTTACAGCCTAGAGTTCTTGACCCCAAAAGCAATGTGAAGGTTGGCGCTATGCTAGGACATGCCCCTAGCAATGGAGATTCCAAGGTGAACCGAACACTTTTTAAGTCAAAAGATCCACGGCGAGATTTACTGTAGGTTGTCAATCTCAGCAAATGAATAAAAATCTGGCTCACCACCACAGAAACAAATCAAGGCCTTCTCTGGGCGGTAAAAGGATATAACCACAACCTCACAGATATCTTATTGATGTGGCAGCAAGCAACAAAAAGAGCCTGGAGATTTTAGCTTTCATACCAGAAACTAATAGCATAACTTACTTGTTCTTTTTTAAACTTTTTTTTTCGTTACAGACAATTTTTTGACTGATAGGCTAGGCTACTTGTTAATTTTAGAACAAAACTAAACCTTCCCTGGCATCTATTCAGAGAAAACCCAATCAGTTACGCTGATGAAGAAAAGTTGACAATAACTTTTGTAAGAAACCGATAATACTATAAAAAGTTAAATATCATGCTCCATGAAAAAAATTTATGCCACTGTCCGCCCCGTTAGCTCAGTGGTGAAGTGCTCGTCTGAAGGTCAAGAGGCGCTGGTTCCGCTCTCGGGGTGTGCGCTTGAGCAACCCTTTCCAGGACTGCTCTCCATTTAGCGGCGCATAATGGATAGAATAATTTCCCGCCAACAACATTTCAACAATCGGAAACTTCACTCTGTCAATCTCGGTAACCAACCCTACGTCAAGAGCCTCTACAAGTACAGTAGTCAGTAGCCTGCATGAAACTACCAAGAATAACCTATCAAAGGCTCTGTTAGTCCGAGAAAATAAAAATTCAAAACCAAATATCGTTTCTTTCGAGTACGTGGTGACAAGATGCGGTGCAACGGTATTTAGCTACAGTTGCAGCACAACTGAAGACAGCAAACAACTTTGCAGTCATCAAGTCAGGTGGTGCCATTTAGTTTGCTGTTAGGGGTCTGGTCAAGGCCTTACATTAACCTACAACCTTTTATGTCAGTTGTTTACCTACCCTTTCAAGGATATAATGTAACTTGCGGTATAGAATTCAGGAAGCAATAAGCTTACAGACAAGCCATTGTAAAACGTTCAGTTTAAATCTGAAATTCACAAACTCAGGCCACTAGCCCATGTTGTGCAATTATTTCCATGTAAAGTGAATAATTTGCAGCTATATTGCATATTATTGCAGCTTGGTAAAAATTAACATGGCGCCCAAGATGTTTTATTCGCAACGCACATACCTTTATGACGTTCCATATTTTAGAACGAGTTTAAAGCCTGTCTTGGTTTTTGAATCTTTATCTGCGGACTGACAAAGCCTTGATAATTTTTTCCTGGTCGTTGTGCATAGGCTACTTGTAGAGGCTTTTGACGCAAGGCCGGTTACCGAGATTGCCAGAGTAAAGTTTTCCAATTGTTGCTGGAGAATTATTCCATCCATTAGGTGCCGCTGAACGGATAGCAGTTCTTAGAATGCGCTGCTCAAGCGCACACCCCGAGAGTCAAACCAGCGCCGCTTGATCTTGAAGCTTTTTCGTTTACGAAGTCAAGTGCTGAGCGACTGAGCTATCGGCCGTAATAGCTTGCAGTAGGCCTAATAACCTACATTTTATTTCAATTTTTTTTAGAAGCAAATTTGTTTTAACATTAAAAATATTGCTGCAAAGTGCAAATATTCCAGTTTTCACAGAAACGGAAAAATTTTCCAACTGACACTAGCTGTCAATCGACCGACCGAAGTTAAAAATACAATAGGAAACTGCTACAGTGACTTTACCTCAATCCGGGCAGTTGAGAAAATATTTTGGGCAAAAATCAAGACAATTTTAAGAAAAACGCGTTATATCCAAATAATACGCGATTGGCTTCTTTCAGTTCCCGGCCCCAAGTCTAAAAGTACCCCCTGTCAACGGTACTGACCTTAACTTAAGGTCTGCTCTGCCTTAAGTTAAAGTGTACGATTAAATAGCAAAGTTCAAGCCAAAAATGCGCAATAAGCGTTCAAAACTTTCCAGGGCAAGTACTTCACTCATGCTACATATTCAGTATTCACGTCTTCGAAACTCAACTTTCATGTCGACCAAGCTCTCATAAATTCATGGCAACTTCTCACCAGAACCATTTATCTAATTTAGGATTTTACAGTTTACTGTAACAAACATGGGCCAACTTTATAATATACAAGGCCAAGACTGCACCACTCGACGATACGAGATTACCGGCACTAAAGTCTGCCAAATTTAAGCCACGTCAGGTACTTGAGGCAAATTGTGTGATTAAAATTTATTGAGATCCTTGTAACAATCAAAAAATAGGCATCGCGATCAATAATTTTCCAAAGTCAGTTGCAAGAGTGAAGCAGTCTGGTCGGCGTGTTGGAAACTTGTGGGGTACTTTAAAGTTGTTGAAAATGTAGAAGAAACTACATCAACTGCACCTCACTTTCGGGTGCACTTGGCCAACATTCTAGCAGTGATGTCATGAAACGGACAATCGAAATCGTCGAGTCCGTTGACTGAGATTCGTTTTGTTTTATCTGACTCCACACTATTAAGCCTGAGCAATGCGCAGGGTGTTGAAGCCGAAAAGATCCGTATTCGGCCGTTAAAACTTGTACACGGTGGTCGGAGAAGGCGTATATGTGCCTAGTTTAAAGCCGGCTTTAAGTCTACTATTCTCAATTTAAATCACTCCACAGGAAAGGTGACCAGAGGAATATTTCTTCCATTTGCGATGCCATCTACCAACCTTCAACATCGTAGACCTCTCGGAACTGCGGCGGTTTCATGGCTTCGGTAAAAGTAACCGTCGATTGGGCTCAAGATTTTGACTTCATATCACTTTCATCAAGGCCACATAAAAGCCACAGAGATCTCGCTAATGAATTCGTCACATCCGAGCTTTCGTTTGTATTGCTCTGTGAATCGCCTGAAATTGACTTGGGATAAGCAAAGGCTCCTTTGCATTGGGCACCGGCGTCAAAAGCAGCTCCCAAAAGTTGAACAGCGTTTTCTCGACATAAAACGACAACATCTGGTAAAAATTGCAATAGATCTCGGGCCGTGGTCGCTGTATCGGCCAACAAACTGTGAGAAAGGCTGTCGGACGAGTTAGTGCGCCATTCCAGGGGGCGACAAAGAAGTTTTTCTGGCTTCGTTTCTTCTGCATCTCGATCACCAGTCTGAAACAAAGATTTGTTTAAACAAACAAGGATGATAGACAAAAATGAATTTTCAAAGCAACAAATTGCAAATCAAACTTACATCGCTTAATTCACGCAGGCTCCTGAGAAAATCCGGATATATTTCTCGAACAGCGTCTTCTGGATGGTTTCGCGCGTGACGTAAAGCGGCCGTCAGAGCCAAGACACGAGCCTTTGGGTCACGTGACTGACTGAAGATCCGACGCAGATCAGAGACATACGGGGCGATGTTATCGATTCGTCGTTTAGACGACTCATCAAAATCAGCCAAGACCTGTACAGAGGAAAAGAGATTACAAATCAAAATCGTGTTCGCGATTTTCAGGTTTAATCACATCAAAACAAACACAGAAACAAAAAACTATAATTACTCAGCCAGCATAAGTTACTTCTTTACATCGCTTCAACGTCATTGAAACAAAGGAAAAACGGCAGCTATTGCAAGCTGTGGAGATAGGAGTCGGTGAGTTTCTCTG
Organism: Aplidium turbinatum; assembly: GCF_918807975.1. NCBI lineage: Eukaryota > Metazoa > Chordata > Ascidiacea > Aplousobranchia > Polyclinidae > Aplidium > Aplidium turbinatum. The sequence goes on along the minus strand of NC_137472.1, from coordinate 36,523,030 downwards.
ATGATGCGGAATGCAACCGTCAGTCAAAGCCAGTGATGTTCATCGCTTACGTTTCTTATAACTTGAATTTGTTCATGAACAGCCTCAAAACAAATAGAATACCATACGATACATTCCGGAGCTGTTGCATGGCACAAAGCGGCTATTTAAAAGTTCTTTTCGATAAAATATAGCTTTTACCACTGACACGCTGTGGAAAAGATTTGTGGCACGGTGCGTCCTTGCTGTTATAAATATAAAACAAAATGACACGCCGTGCATCTTATACGAGACAAGATAAACACAATAACGAATGTGGCTCCAACAAGCGTTGAGAGCGGCCTGAACTGCTTTCAGCCGCCCACAACCAGCATCGCCTTTTCCCAATGCAAGTAAGTCGTGATCAGCGTAAGCGGTTAAGTAAACTGTTTATTTTTTTAAATCTAGATTGGTGGTAAATCGCAACTACCACCGCAAAGTAAGTGGAAATGCAACCACAGCAGCTTCAAAGCGCTGGTTTTCGCTTCTATGTATTCAGCGTGAATAGCGAGAAATGCAAAATGTAAACAAGCCAAATAAATCGCTTAAAATTTACAGCGATGTCTTTCTTCGGAGAAGTGTGAAATTTCCCGGCCCGACTGGAGATTAAGGCTAAAATATATATATTATGCTCTAAATCAGGGCTTCCCAAACTGGGGGTCACGACTCCCTAAGGGGTCGCGTAACGAACTTCAGGGGGCGCAGAAAGTATACCAATTTGCACAAGGTAGGCTAATGCATATCAACACTTCTGTGCGAGATGCGGTGACAGTTATTAATTAACTTTAAAGTCGCTCACTCAATAGGCTGCCCGTATTTTTCAAAATTTATGAGGTGACATGAGATCAGAGTTAAAAACTCTTTTACTGCATCGTGAAGTGAGGTGGCTTTCAAAAGTCAACGCTTTGAAATGGCTAGCCAATTAACGTTGAAAACCGAAATCGTGATTTTTCCAACAGAATAAAATTCAGTCTTGGTCCACCATTTTTGCAATGGCATCTAGCTTTTGAAATTATGCCAATTGTCAGATTTGCTTGAAAAACTAAACGAAATTAATTTGTCCCTCCTATGAGAAAACATCAATATTTTGCATGGAAATCTAAAATTGATGCGTTCATCAAAAAATTAAACAACTGGAAACAAAAATTTCAAAATGATTTATCCGAAATGTTCTTACTTCGTCTACCGTTCCAGCCTAAACAACATTGAAACCGCCTTGAGACCTGCGAAACACTGCGCCACGGCTGGACTCGCTTTGTTCACACTGAATAAATGTGTTTGCTTTTTAGTTTTGTTTCCAGCAGGCTGCCCATGGGCTTCGTTGTTATGGTCAGAAATAAATAAAAACAAACTGAACTGAGAACAGTAAATTGTTAAATATCACAAATGTATATTTCGCACTGTTCGTCGTTTTAATCGTAAGGGGCCGCGAAGCATTTTAGGAGATTAAAAGGGGTTGCGAGCAAAAAAGTTTGGAAAGCCCTGCTCTAAATTTAAACAAAATTAGCTGAAAGATCTCAGCCATCACAAGATCATTCGACCTGTAAAATGTTTTCCAGATCCTGATTTTCCCCAATAAGTTCCACGTACAAGGGCATAGCTTTGTCGCGGGAAGAACTGATCGCCATCGACTGGGAAAAAACCGGTGGCCGCATCGAGGAACTCCCAATCCCGCCGTTTGGATTACTCATCCACGATGATATGGTTGACTGAAGGCCGGTCACAATGGAAGCTATGTTTTCTTGGTCTGCATAAGTTCGGCATAACCCCTATGGTAAAGAAATGATATATTGTACGTCGCTACAAATAAAAATAAGAAAATCCTTTATTAAAATTACTATCAAAATAAATTGCATAAACGCAAAAAAATGGCCATCTCAGCTTTGCGAAACAATCACATATTTTGTATTCTTCAGATAACTTACAAAACACTAAATGACTTGCGAGAAAAAAAATTGTAACCTGGAATGTTGACTGGTGCTTGGTCAGAATCCTAGCTGCGTCAGCAGGTGAATGGCTGACGTAATTCTGTGAAAGGTTGAGAGTCTTCAGCAAGGCGGGCAACATCTGGCGACGCGCACGATGGCAGTAGTTCCTTATCATCTGCGAACATAGAGCAAGCGGTTATTGTTGAGAATTTTTTTTCAAGACAAGTCCATGAAAGAGTTTTGAAACACTGATTTTAATCTCAAAGCAATACTTGCGACGATGAACAAATAAAACAAAAATTAACAAAATTGTGAACAAATTTATGATGTTTCAATGGAAAAACGATCAAATTGCACATGTTGAACTCCGGTCATTCAAAGCACCTGCCAAAACGCTTCCATGATGTCAAACAAATAGGGCGCATGCATCTCCCTGTAGACGTGCGGTGTGAGCTGCTGGACGATACCGATCACGTTGATCATCAGGGGCAGGTGATGCTGCATTTTAAATTCGAAGAAATCGTGTCTCGTCCGACCGCGCAGCATCGCAGAGAGTAAAGGAAGCTAGGTAAGATAACACATTGTTTGGAAATGTTTGTTTAGTGAAAAAAAAAAAAAAACACAACAAAATAGGTAAAAGATGCAGTTTTTAAGGGAGAAGAAAAGTGCAGCTGCCAAAACTTGTGCTTATTTCTGAACAAAAAAACGAAACAAAAACAGGTTAAATTAATTGATGACCACAATTTTTTTAGTGTGTTTCCACAGAAAAAAGCAATAAATCTCAAGGTGGTCCCATACTTGATTCAAGTGTCGGGCATAAAAAGATAAGGTTCTTATTGTACTAAGCATCGGCACTAAGGAGAGCAGAGTGGCCAGTTCCTTTCTCTAGGCCGCTTTTCCTGCAGCAATTATGCCCAACCAATTTATTACACCCAAGGTAGAAATCCCACGTAGAAGGCGGGTAATGTTATCGAAACCATGATATTCGCAGAGCAAACCATGCTTCTAGGCGCTGCTTCTTGGAAATAACTTAAACTCTTCAGTAAAGTAGAAAATAGTCTGGGGAGTATTCAATTTATTGACATCTATACACACACGCGGACAGTTCCAACAACAATCTGGGAAGATGAGACTGTTATGTTACATTCTTGCATACAAGGATAAATACAATCAATCAATAACAATGACGTAACGTTCTTTCAAGCTTATAATGCACGTACAATGGAAAGGATGGTGCAAACGTTATATACAAATCGAGGAGTTCAATCTCAGGAGCGTAGTTCTAACATTTTGCGAACTGGGGGGGGGGGCTTGCATCCTAGCTGACCCCCTGTCAGCAAAACTTTGTTTAATAGACCAACAGCTATCATCGTTATTTGTACAAACACAAGTTCCACCGTCACCTCGGACGCGCCGAAACTCTGCAACTTGCAAAACATTAGAAGCAATGAACCGTACAGCAGCATGTGTGTGCGCGCGCGCTGATCGCATGTTCGAAGCCACACATGTGTACGAGGGTTATGCTCATTCACTAACTGTCTTCAACGGGCAGCGCAACAAATGTGTGCGCGTGGGTGTCCGACGTTTTCTTCGTAAACAGTTCTTCGTAAGCAATTTTTCGTAAAACAATTCTTCGTAAAGTTAATTCTTTGTAAAACAATTCTTCCCAAAGCATTTATTCGTGCATGCAATGGAGATTTGATGTATACGAAGAAATGCTTTACGAAAAATTCTTTTACGGATTTCATTTCACCAACAACTGTTTACGAACAATTGTTTTACGAAGAATTGCTTACGAAGAATTGCTTTACGAAGAATTGTTTACGAAGAATTCGCCTATAACCATGCGCGTGTATGCTATGGAGGAGAGGTCCACTAGTTCATCTGGACGCCAGTGTGTCTATAGATGTTGAATCATCGCACACTACAAGTCTCAACGCTGGGAAAATAATTTGACACTACAAAAAAAAAGAACGATGACGCAATTCCTGCCAAAGGACATACCTGAGTAACAGGTAGTTGGCTACTTCATTCAGCAAACCGGTCCTGTTTACATTGGTTCAAGGTCTAAAAACTATTTGTTTAACCAAGATACAATCTCGGTATTCCGCTCTCTCGCTTGTGCCCTGGACCGATCAATTTCGCAAATACCAAAAGACGAGGTGGGGGTTTATCACTGTTGCATAAAAATAGACCAGATATATCAAAAGATGAGGCCGGAAATGCTAAAGTGGCGAGATCGAAATCTCAACTTTCGTTGCGCTACCTTCGAATTTACGTTTTTAAACACACATGCAAACTATGCCACAATTCATTTTGCTGCTTGTTGACAATACTGAAGGGGTGATATTCCAACATATGAAGAAGGGAAATCGCTACCAGATTACGGACTGAGAAACGTCTTGAAGATTCTGACTAGATTCACGGCAACAGAGCAGCGTCGTCAAAAACGCGACTATTATGAAGTTTACAAATTGACGATGACGGCCAGTGTTTAGTGCATGTTACGAAATATGCGGCCACTCGTTAACACATGTTTAAAGTCTCGTGGCCAAAAAGCAAAGTTGATACGCAAGAAGAATCAAGCAAAACATAAAGATATGAAAGTTATGCTCACTTGACGAAGGATGAGAAAAGGTCTTGAACTCGCCATCTTGGTCAGCGTCAGATTGGCGTCGTAGGCGGAATCCAAGCTGGACATGACGATGCTTGATCCAACCTAAGTTAAGTCTTTTTTAGTTGCCGGTTTACTTGTGAAGCAAGTACTTTGTTCAGAGCACGAAAAACCAAGTTCTTTTTATTGTTGAATCAAACTGTAGCTAAGAGCAAGGATGCGGGGCTAGAGTCTAAATATCAGATAGAACTTTTCAGGGACAGAGCTCGATTCCATTCAAAGCAAACTCCTTCCGACCGCAGTGCTGGCCAATGAGCTTAGTTGTTAAAACGTGCGGCTCTAATGGAACTTGAAAATCTTTCACGCGTCAAAGGAGTTTGTCGGAATCAATCTCGCAAAGCACGGCAAGATTACATAATAGAAAACTGTAAGCCTATGCCAGAAACTAATGTGGGTGGCGTTGTTATAGCAAAACTTAATTTTCAGTACAGCAAAGTGAAATATATCTTACCCTTGTATCAACATTGGATCGAGAACATACGTAGCCGAGTCTGTTCAGCAAGGAACAAACCAAAGCGTCCGTTTGGCAATCCGAACCAACTGTTATGGAAGTGACTGTGTCGGAAAACTTTTCCAGATCGCTCTGGCTGAAACCTGCAAGACAATCCAGTCAGAGAGAGGAACACGTGAAGGAATGAACTTGTCATGAACGTCACTGCAGTCGCAAAATGATGATTTAAGAAAACGCGTTTGGGTTTTTGTTTTAATCTGTGAATGGCTGGGAATAGAAATGTGACATCGGCAGTTGTAGGAGAGTTCTCGGTCGAAGATCCAACCAGTAGAGTTAGCTGAAGCGATATTATTGGTTCGAAGCAAAACATTCCGTCTCAGAACCACGCTTATTGGAAGAGAACGTTCAAAAGCAATCTCAGAAGAGTATTTCACCTGATTTCGTTTCGGAGGGTTTCAGCATTCCGTCCCAGACAGGTATATTCGGCTGCAGAATGTACAGCTGTGCCAGCAACTGCCACCAGATTGGGGTGTAGGGGCTGAAGAGCGAAGCCGACTTGATTTTATTGCGTAAAAACAACGCAATATCGCAAATGTGCTTCTTTCCTTTTTTCGCTTGGCAAAATTTACTGAAAATAGACCAATAATTAAGAAACAAGTCGTGACGTACGTATATACAAAAATAACTGAGGTGAACGGCTGCTACAGTCTAAATAAAAACACAGTTCATTGCAGAAAACCAGTTTACGTGTTCATTGGTTTGTTGGATAAAAGTCAATTGGTAATTTTGGTGATAACGAAAAATCACGCAACCAACTCATATGGTCGTTATCTTCATTGAAAAAAAAACTGTCTCAAAAAACCTCGCTCTCTTTCCTACCTGAAGTAAATGCTGAAAAGATCGACGTAGTTTACGCCATGTTCCATGGTGACGTCATCGCTGACTTTCTGATTGGCTGTGGCAGCGACGACGTAAGACAGCAGCCTGGTGAAGTGAGCGGTGCTCAACTGCAGGACTGGCTCACTGACGCTCGTGCTCTTGTTCTCCCGACCCTGCCAGATCTTAACCAACACAAGCATGAAGTTGACACAAGTGTTGTCGTTAGACTAAGATATGATCAGTCATTTTGAACGGTATTGGTAGTGGATGTGAAAACCTCAAGACATGAAACCGATCGTGTTTTACTCTCGGTATACAAGATATTATTGAGTGGATTATGTTGTAAAGTTACAACATTGGAAATTACATAAATTTGGCATAGTTTGGACATTTTTTATTCGATGGTGGCATTGTTTTTGTGCTGTTCATAAACCCGAGTCTACCGGTTTATTGCTGTGGGTCGACCGTCCAAAGTAGAAAAAACTTACAGACCCTTGAATCGAACAATACTAAATGAAAAAACTTACAGACCTATCGAACAATACTAAATGAATGAATAAACAACAGAATGAAACCTCCAACCTTTGGTGCTTGTATGACGACCCAAACAAAATCCAGAGCAGTTTTCGGGTCAACGGCGATAGAAGCTTGCCTGGTAAAAGAGACACAAAATTTTAAATGTTGAAAAAACGCTGCTGCAAAATCAGCTGAACGAAAGTTGACAACTTACGAAGACGCATTCACATCTGTTGGGTCGGGAGTCAGATTTGAGAGTAGCCACCGAAGAGAGCTGTGGATAGTCTCCCAATTGCAATGCTCGGCGAGGAGGGAAAGAAGGTAGGCCTGGTCAAAGACTGGCGTGGAAAACTGAAGTGCACAAATAATAATTTACAATATTGCAAGTAAACTTGTGAAAAATACACGATGAAGTTCTTTGAAAGTTTTAATGGGCTCACATAACTAAAACTAAAAACGATGCTTCAAAAACTGAACGGGAAACTCGAAATCAGCCAAAAAAACAAGATTTTTTTAATTTATTTTGTAATTAGTTTTTGCTTCTCCTCTTCTACGTGATGGGGTCTATTGCGGTGATTTTTAAAGTTAGCAATATGACACTCCTAGGGACGATTTTAAGACTTTGGGGGGTAAAAAAGTCAAAGAGCAATGAAGGGCGAAAATACTGAACAACCAAGCAAGTATATTCGCTGTTCACTATTTGTTCGTATGAAGAAAAAGGTTGATCAGCAAGATAGTATGACGAGTCGAAGCCATAGTATTGTTACGGCATCAAGTCGGTGAAGGCCAGTTATTTTGTTGGGAAGGCAATAGTCAACCAAACATTATGTCACTGGATACCTGCCCCGTCGCTGCAGTCTCAGTAGTATCGTTTGCAGCTTTGTCAAAGAAATATTTTTAACAGTTAATTTTATTGCATAATAATAATAATAAACTTGTAAGCAGTTGAAGAATCAAGGTAAAGCGTTTTATAATGGTGACGGTTTCAACAACTCGGCAGTCAATATTACAAAAGCGATGATGTACATCTGAAAAATCGTTCCGTCCACTTTCAAAGAGCAGCTTCCTCTGCAAAGTTGGAGTGTGGGCAAGTAGCTCTGGATCCAGCAGTTGAAGCCAATCCACCAGCAACCCTGCATAAAAACAGCTTTCTTTTAGCGATGGTTGATGAGGAATTTCTTTGCAAAATGTTTTCTTGCAACAAGATTTCCTGACAAGCCTTCCTCTTCGTGAAGGCCACATGGAGATATAAACCGTTTAGGGGTGGAGTGTCGAAGATTGAAAGCAGCATCCAAAAACACCGAAGAAGTTATTTGAAACACCAACCTGTGGTGCCAATGCTGGTGAAGCACGCGCTGGTGTAGTGGATCCTCCCCAGACTCATCTGTGTCCTCCTGTGGCTGATTTCTTCAAGAAGTATCTGAGCCACTAAGCCAACCTGCAAATACGTGTATTAGTAGCGGTTGGATAATGGATAAGCATTTCAAACATATTCCATTTCGTGTTAACTTACCACACGGTAATTATCGCAAGTTTTTTCGAACCACCCTGATAAAGAGGTGAAAATTGAATTATATATGATTAAAATACCTCCCAGAGATTATGTTAAAGATGACAGCTGTTTTGCGAGCAAAGTCTTATGCAGTATCCAGCAAACGTGAAAAGTGTGCTAATGACCTTCGCTTTAATTTCTTCATCTTTATCCAAAAATGCCAGCTGGTGTCGCAGAAACTCCTCCAATCTCGACCAATCAGACTGTCTTAAGTTATCATTCTTCTCTGACGTCGAAGACACTCGTCGCGGTCGAACGCCTTTGTTTGCTGACGCGTGACGGGATTGCCATAACGTCACCAAAGAATATAAACACTTCGACTTGGCGCCTAATTTGTCAGTCAGAGGCTTGCCAAGCTGCTGAAGCTTTGCCATTACCTGTGATGCAAGTATGCAACGTATTTTATTTCCTTTCAGAGACAAAAAGTCAAGATGATGATGATAATAATACTAATAAATAACAAACATATAAATAACAATTTGATGGTTATGCCGAAAGATAGCTGTCACCTCTCCAAACTTGCGAAGAACTTTTGGGTTGGTATTCTTTCTTGAGCACAGCGCCCGGTCCATCGCCCGCAAAAGACAAGACGCGCGGGACGGGGAGTGGTAGAGAGACGAAATGAATTCTGAAAAGAAACAGTTGATTCGGTTGCTTTATATCAGCGTAGGATATGCAGATGATTAAAACAAAAAAAACATTTCGAAAGTTCGTTTCGACAAAACATTCCAAAAATCTTTGTTTACATTTCGCTTGAAGGAGGTTTCTAGAAGGATTTTATTTTCTCAAGCACCACGCTTCGTTTGAAACCCAACACATGAGAATCTCCGAGCGCAGAAAGCGCCATAAAACTTAAAAGAACATGGAATCGCGTCATGTTCTATGAAGCTTTACCACTTATCCAGGTCTACCAATTCCTGTAGCTTGATTTCGTTTCATGTCGAACCGCATTTTATACTATACAACTTCGTTTCTTTTTATTTCCAGCAAAGAAATCGTTTCGAACATCCTTGGTAGATCTCTTACCAGTCGCTTTGCCGGAGGAAATGATTTTATGCAAAGCTTCCAAACAAAACAAAGCGGTGGGATTGGATGATCCTTGGACTTGATTGACAGCTTGCAGCAAAGAGCTCCACCCACTGCTACTTCCACCTATCGACAAAAACAGAATAAAGATGACCAACAAAAATCTATTGATAAAAAAATCGTTTATTGAACAAAAGAATAATTCACCTGATCCTGAGAAACACTTGAAGAGCACATCCTTAATTTGGTTGGCATCATGCGAGATCGGGGGAGCATCCTGGACGACGTCCACATCCATGTCAGAGCTATCATCCAGGAGGTCAATCACACAAGACGAGGCCTAGATGTGGCGAAACATCACATTCAACCACTCCGTAAAAAGTGATGCGGATCAAAAAATAAGAAATACTGTATAATGTAAATTTGTTATCACAAAGATTAAACATTCTCTTGTCCGTAGACGTTGAATCAATATAAAAATGATGAATTTGCCGTCAGGGCACAAAATGGTTAAGGCAGCAGTGGCGTCAGCAGATTTCAATAACAGTCGGTCTTCAACAACTTCAGGTTACACTTGAGTTACTAGGGGAAACTTTTACACTTTGGTCTGTCAAGGCTAGCAATCGACTGGGAAAGTGACTCAAAGCTCCCACAGACATGTGAAGCTGCCAGAAATGAGCTTAAGAAGCGCCTTTTTTATGTCAAGAACAATCAGTTCACATCGACAAACAAACTGTTTGCACCGTACGTAAAACAAAAAAATCGACGGCGACTAGAGCAGATTGAAAAATAACGCGAGCTGTCCACATCGACCAAAGCAAAGTGCAGCATTTCACCTTTTTAGCGGGTTCGTTTAGATTTACTTTCAGCAAATCGGAAACTACGAGACCGGATTTGCAGCCACGCATCCTTTGCACGTCCAATAACTTCGCCATGTAGCTGGCGTTCCCGCTGGTCGCATTCAAAATAACGTCACTATTCGATTCGCATTGAGAATCCAGTATCTGGGAATGCAAAAATATAGAAGTTTTGATGATACGCTAAGACACAGATACGCAATCGAACGTCTTTTTCTCGGGAAAGAATGATGAAAGCTAGAGGAGTTGAAGTGCACACATGAATTGTATCAAATTTGCAACCCAAAAACCGCGAAACCTGTCAATTTGCAACTTGACACGTTAAGACAAAAAGAAAACGATAATGATGGAATTAAGTTCATCTCAACGATTGTGTATTCGATTTCGGTAATACGTTGCTTATTGGTTTAATAAAACAAGCTGAGCCGTTTGATGAAATAAAATTGTAAGCTTCGTTCATTTAAACTTATGCAATAAGACTTTCAATGCTAAAAATGGCTTGCAACTCAAGCGAGCAGACCACAAATCGTTTTTTTACGAAAGTATTGTACACAACAGCTAATTGATGGTAGTACCTCCAAAAGCAAATTCATTGATTTGACTGGAATGCCGAAGGACTGAACGAATAATATGATTTGATCAACTTCCAAATCTCTCACGGCTGCAAAGGCAAGGCGGCGTGTTCTCGGTGTGACCTCTGACCTAAGCATTCTCAGTCTTAACCAATCAGGAATAAGCAACGCCTCCTCTTGAGTGTCCATGAGAAAAGCCTAAAAATTACATTTGTTAGAACACGCAACAAGAAAAAAACTTTCCAGAATAGAGCAAGAATAAACAAGGCACATAAGCTGTTATTTTACCTTTTAAAAACATAACCTTCAGAAAACAAAGTGTGAACATTTCTAAATACCTGGGGGATAACGTAACCCTCCTCGCTGAACCAAAGGTTCATTAAATCATTGTACAAGGCGTCGTTTTGTAAGTCAATGTTCGCATCGCTGCTTCTGCCAGGGAGCCGTGACGGCGGTCCCATGCCGAGCAATATGATGCTGGCTTGTGGAATGAATATGTGCAGAGTGGCAGCCCCGCTGTTGTTGGGCCACCTCACGTAAATCTGAAAAAGTTGAACGTTTGTTAGATGTTGCGATTACTATAATTTTACAATAATAGAAAAAACATTTAACAACTTATTTTTAAAGATGACTGACAATCGCTTCTTGAAAAGATTGAATAGCATTATTTATTGTACTTGTTTTGAATAATACTATTCAATCCTATTGAGTTATTGTCAGCCATCTGTTAATGGCATGTTGAAAGAAGCTGTACGGCACGTGGCACCATTGATCGAGACAGTAAATCCATGAAATCTTAATTCTTATTCAAAGTTTATTGACGAAAATGTGAATGATATTTGTTGCTGCATGTGGCTCGACCTGCCATCCAAGCAATCAAAGTTCTCATTTCACATCGTTTTAAAGTCTTAAAACAACGTGAAAACGACAAACGTTCCTGGCTGGGATGGTTCCTACCTCATCCTGTGAGTCGCTCCAAGGCATTCCATCGTTGTTCGCGTCTTGGGAGTTGATCCTTCGGCGCATTTCATATTGCTGAGCTTGTCGAATATGAGCGAGCAATAGCTCGAGCATTGAGGCAATAAACGCTTCTGCAGCACAACTGTTGTCCGTTTTAATCAATTTCTCGTCAATGAGAGAGATTGCGCAATCGACGATGATCCGCCTGAAGAAAGCAATCGAGGTCAAATGAAGATCGGGATGACAACGCGTTTAACGCCAAAAGTAAGGTTAGGGGTCACTTTGACCCAAAGCAGTTAATGATCAGTTGGATTAGTAACAAAAGACAAGAAAAACATATTTTATTTGTCAAAATCAAGATCTACGTGCATGTACTTTGTACATCATAAAACATTAAATGTTGACTAAGGGTCAATTTGACCACTTTCAGTTCTTCTACAGTACAGTAGTTCTACGCAGTATAGAAATGGCCATAATTCCCAATGTTAAACAATAAAACTAGGTAAAAAAAAAGTCTTATTTGTGATGCAACCATAGCGCACTATCACCACAGCTTATTTGTATCTAAGATGAGCAGACACATTAATCAGAAAGATAAAATGTATTATTTTGCCAGATTGGAGTGTGAAATAATGCACATCTCAAGAAGAAAACAACAAGAAAAAATAGCGTTTTTTGATGGTTTAAAAAACAGTAGATTTCGCACACTAGCGATTCTCATTTCGATACCTGTCCAACAAAAGCTGTGCAACCATTCTGGCATAACTCATCGATTTTTCAAATAGATCCTCCTCGCTGCTCAACGCTTCAAATTGCCGCAGATCGTTGACCAGAAACTTGATGTAGGCGACCACACACAGCGGGTCGGCTTCAACCAAAGCTGCACTCTGGACAGCTTCAACCGCGTGAGGCCGAATCACCGACGCATAATGGGGGGTTTGAACAAAGTCGTGTAAAAGCCACCTGAGCAGATGGATAAAAATGACGTCATAATAATATTTATGCAAAGCAATATCCGTGGCACAACGCACAAACGATGTACAAGGTACCAGCAAACAAAATCATTGAAATCGATGGTTTTCAGCTATTTCCGTATGTCGATTTATAGTGCCAAAATTTCACACAAGACGTTTAATACTATGCAAGACCACACAAAACTCTGTAAACAGAATGATTGAAATCCTTCTGTGGCCGTGAAAAAAAACATTTTAAACCTTGACAAATCTGGTCAAATATAAAATGAGCGTCTTGAAAAAAAAAACATTATTGAGTAAAAAAAAAATACAGAAATGACCGAAACGAACATTTGTTAAAATTACCTCGGGGAAACCCTCCAGAGACTTCCCGGAAAACTTTTTTGTTTTATTTAATTCTCTAGACCTCAACTTTTGCATTGTCTATTCACTCTTAGAAAATGTGCTTTGTTGAAACTCTGGTGCCTCGCGATTTTTTCCTACTTCAGCTACTGAAGACGTTGTAGTTGATTGTAGCATTAACAAGACACAACTACAAGATCGTCATCATCAATCAGAAAAGCCACATTTGGTTGATGGCGGCTGATGAAGACTCACTTATATCCTGCATCAGTCAACTGGTCGTGGTCCATTGTATCTTCCGATGCATCGCTCAGTATGAGCGCCAGTGCTTTGCGGGCCCTCGCTCGCATCATGTGTTGTGGAGAGTAGAGTCTTTTCAAGAAATATTGAGCCACCTGTGAAAAAAAGATAATTAAATACTATTAAAATAAACGACATGTGCACTTACCCAGACAGAAAAATCTGTCATTTTTAAATTGACTTATCGTCTGCAGACGTTGAATCAATGTAAAAATGACGGATTTTGCTGTCTGGATAAGTGCAACGGCTTGCATAAAAACTTTAACTTTAAAACACAGATGCATGTAAAGTGACATATGAACGCAAACTTGAGTTCACCTGCAGAGGTTCTTCGATGTTCTCACCGCCAAGCAACCTTCTTAATTGTGATACAAGCTCACTGATATGAATCCCTCCAGTTGACAGCTGAAAGTAATTGAAAGTTGTTACTTAGGGGTTTACAGAAAGACGAATAATTTCGTTCTGAAAGTGGTTGTGGCATCAGCATACTTGAGTTGCATGGCAGCTGTAAAAGACTGAGTTGAAACAAGGATCATTATTATGGACAAGACGCAGATCTTCCGTTCACCGAACATTGCTAGACAGAAAATCGATTACTTTACCACGTTGATTTAACCGTGATTTAACCTATGCAGACGTTGAGCTAATGCAAAATAAGAACTGATTTCTTGAAATGGTTTTGCAGTCAGCAGAAGTTATTCGACATAAAACAATTTTTAAATATTAATCTTTCGTTTCAACAAACTTACTTTTTCGGACTCGCTGTCGTGAACAAGTAAAAATTCACAGACGCATTGCACCGGAAGCAAACCAACATCCCCCTTGGTTGACGCCACCAGGTCAGGTAGCCAGCTCATGGACTGGTTCTCACCGTGTCTGGAAATATGTGGCTCATGAAACTATGTGGTTTAAGTAATGAAAAATATTTATTAAGCCATATAAGAGTGGACAAATAAAACTTAAAAAAAAAACAGAATCAGCAGCGTTAATAGCTGACATAGAATGGTCAACAACAAATTTTAATCGGAAATGGATTGCGACGTCCCACTGATTACAAAAAAATGTCTAACCTTTTTTCTGGCACATTATGTTTTCAAAATACGGTATTTACAGGTTGTATTGTTGAGATTTGACCAATAAAGGCGCAAAGCAAATTTAACCATTATTGTTTCGTTTCAAAACATTGCTACCGTACACAACAAATATTGTGAAGCTACAAAATGAGGAATTCAAAAACTAAAATAACATGAAATAAAGTTCTACTTACTAATTTATAAATATTATTACATACGTAATTCTAAAATCTACAGAAAAACTACGCGCATATTCGGAATCAGCGTAAAAAAATCATTTAGAAAAGTTGACTTGTGTCTCTAATGATAAACATTTGTTGACCAGTGTAAAGTTTGAAATGTTATCAAACCTGTTGATTATTTCCAGAAGAAAATCAGGTTGTCGTGAGCGACACAACCAGACACCAAGCTGAAGGTGGGATGACATCGCTCCTATCTGCTCCAAAATTCGCTCTGGTGGCCGACGTGGATGTCCTTGAGGATCCAGAGCCATCAGTTGCGAGAGGAGGAGACTGGATTCCTCCGTGACCACCAAGCGCGTTGTGGCAGCAGCAAGATGGGATTCAAATTCCAGGATCTCAGTCTTCTCAATCTTCATTGAGACACAAAAAGGACCAACTCAGAAAAAGGATTTGACATTTAGCTGCCAGTTGTACAGTAATCTGCTGACCATTGCAAGTTCTGACAGTAATTAGCCAGCAAACGTTGTCGTTTTTACGTCACTTTAAAATCTGGCGACGTTGAAACGCTGTAAAAGGCACCTTTTACTGGTTGAGTATTTAGTCGGTATGCGAGTGGCCTAAGAAATTGAATTACCGGTAATATCTTTTTTTGCAATTGAGTTTAGCTTTTAGCAGCATGATCGTTGTTTACTTTAAAACGACGCAAACGTGTTTTGTTTGCGTCGTTTTTGCAAAACAAACTGTTTTAGTCCGATGCTGCGGGTTCGCTATGTCATTAGCGGTTTGCACAAGCTTTCGGAACACTGTTCCATTCGTTATTGCACATGACTAGGGAACTGTGCTCCGAAAGCTAGTGCAATTCGCTACTACCACAGCGAACCCGCAGCATCAGTTTAAAACAGGTCGCTTACATCTACATTTTTGAACTATAACTTTTGTTTTGTAAATCAATGGAGAAATTTACAGTAGATGTTACTTACTCTTAGATTATTATTAATAAAAAAAAAATATTAAAAAGTGCTTTTTCGCATTAACTGATGAAAATGCTGAATAATTTTCTAATCTTCTACAAGTTGTACTGCGTCTGTTTTATGCAAACTACTGTTTTGCTCACCAATGCCATTTGCTGTTCCTTTCCTACCATTTGACTCTTGATATCCTCATCGACCAAAGTTATCGGTGGATACGTGAACCGGTTCACGATGGACATTTCCATGAGCACTGTCATATGAACATGATAATTTGTGATCACTGAAGCGTCATGTGAGAGATACGTTGGTTTTGTAATTACAAACATAAAGCAAGCCCTGCTGTAGAGTATTTTGCAACAGCAGCGTGGCATGTACGTTTTTTCATATGAGATTAGAAAAATGTATGATCAATCATTGATCATGTGTGGCCTGTTTTCTCTATGTGTTGTTGTGTATGTAATTGTGTGGCTAAACAGCGTTTAAACAGACAGGTACCACAGTTTTTGAAAAAAGCCTTAAAACGCACCTTTCAACATTGGATATTGAGTCCATGCCTGATGACCAACGGTTGAGGGATTGAAAGCAATGACAGCCAACAAGCACTGCAATGCTGTCCAATACAGTAAAGATATGGCTAAGGACGGCGGGATGTATTCCGATGGTAATCGTATGGTGCCAGGATGGTGGTACTGGCACAAAGCGAGGATGGTGTCGATGAAATCGACCCTTTCTGCAGCAATCGGGTTGACCCCAGGTCGGGCCAGTGCCCCGGCACGTCTGAAAAACACACAAGAACATTTATCTGAACAATCTAAAAAAGACACAAATACAAAAATGACTCTTTCAAAGTGAACGATGTTAATTCGGAATATTGAGGTTTATAAAAGTTATCAAAGTTTTGACATTCTTTGAAGGTAACTTTTGCAGCCAAGTGTGGTTGCCATGCTCAAGAAATTTATCTCGCAATAGAAGGGAAAATGTCTCACAGTAGAAATCAAACCAACGACCTCCACTGTATCACATTCAGTTCTAAAGACAATTTCCCAACCGTTGGATCCCTTTCCTCATTTCACGGAGGGTGGAAAGCTAATGTGCTCAACGGAGGTAATGATGTGAATTGCTTAAAAATACAATGGGGGAAGATCAAGCGTTTGATATTTGTATATGAAACCCAACGCAGTGCGGCTACACTAAGTTTGCACCATAGCGGCAGTGGTGCATTTTCTCAGTGTGACTTCTTCATTATGGCACAAGCAATTAGGAAAGCAACACTTCTCAAATTAAGTTACTCTTTACTCTAGAAAATAAAATAATTTCTTTACTACCTGACAAGCAGGTGGATGAGATCTAGAGCATCGGCGGGAGACAGAGGATGCTCTTGGGAAAGCCCTATCGCTGCCACCCGCAAGAGGGCGTCTTCGAGCACAGGTACGTCATGACACGCTTTAATCATGAAACTTCGCTCTGACTCGGGCGGCCAGTTATCTCTTGTATGATAGCTGTCGGTAGGTTTCAAGAACAAAAGCTAGCAAGAAAATATCAGCATGATGTTGACATCAGTCAATTAGTTAAAAGGGGAAAAACATGCGGCAACTGATTTAGTTTCATTAAATGTTTCATTAACTGAGTAGCAATGAGTGGACTCAGCGTTGCTGGAAATATTCGTTGCTTTGACTACACGGCTCTAAAGACCAAGTAAAGTTAAAAGAGCTTACCTTGTATATCAGTTGCTGGTATTCAGAAACTTGCATTGTAGAGTTGAGTTGGGGGATGACAATGACGTGAACCCACCAGAGGGCGCTGTGTTGGATCTCGGCTATAATTCGTTTGAACTTTGTCGTCACCGCTTCCGGGTTCGTCACGAAACTATCGGCAGCTTTTTTCTAGACACAAGTTGCTGTGAAAGTACTTTATTGGTGTGACAAAAATAGAATCAGATATGGTTAAACAACATGCATGCGGTTAATGGCAGCTGCAGAAAACGTACAAAACGCTAGATATCGTTATTTACATCCGTTTGTAGTTCAAAAGACGTGAAACATCACAGATTGACAGCAATAGACGACGTGTTTAATTTTTCTTGCGGTGAAATATCTATCTTGACCCTGGAAGAGTCATTGGGCTTACATGATCTTACAAGACAATACCGGTCACACAGAGGCAAACTTAACTTGCTGAGCTTCAAACCCTCAAAGCTTCAATTGGTCTAGAATTAACATGATGATAGGCTTTACCTTGCCATTGATAACATGGATGGCTTCTTTAACCTGGGGGGTCACACTAAGCAGCATGGTGAGGCAGATCAAGTCGGATGTTGAAGTGATGTAACGATCTGCGAGAATCATCCGTGTTAATGTTGGCTACCACGACATTGCACGACCATTAACAAAGCATAGCTGCATGAACATCACCCAGTTCATTTTCGTTCACGGGTCTGCTACTATTCGGTGAGTCCGATTCGGTGAGTCCGATTCGGTGAGAGCCTTTTTCGGTGAGAGCCCTATTCGGTGATTTTTATAAATTTTTTTTTGAAAATTATCGGGTACCGTAGCCTAATTAAAACCCTTAACCCCAAACCCAAAAACCCAAACCCCCAAAAAAAAACAAAACTCCCAAAAAACCAAAAAAAAACACAGAAACCACCAAAAAACCCCAAAACCCCCCAAAAAAAAAAAAAAACCCCAAACACCCCAAAAAAACCCCAAACCCCTAACCCTATAACGGCAATGATAATTAGGCTACGGCGCGCAATAATTTAAAAAAAAAACTCACCGAATAGGGCTCTCACCGAATAGGGAACTCACCGAATCGGACTCACCGAATCGGGCCATTCCGTTCGTTCACATACTGGTCTCACCAACTTATGCTGGAAATAAATGTTTACTCTTTTCTTTTTCTATCGCCTTCTCAGAAACCAGCTTTTCTCAAATAGTAGAGTAAGAAACTACTTAGCTTCTGCACGTCTGGCAATGCTTTCACATTCGGCTAGTGGAGTTCCATGGAGTTTCTTCGTACACATATCATTTTCAACAGACACCAAACAAACGTGAGGTGAAACCATACAATTTGGAAATAATATACTGTAATTTTTTTGTAGTACAGTATTAATAACATTTATTGTTTAATTCGGAATTAGATGAAAAACATGATGCAGCAATTAAAATACCTTTATGTGCTTGGTCAAGTAGTTGGTATTTTTCCATATCTGGCTCCTGCATTAGGCCAAGCGCGAGGGATGGAAAACGTACTTCGTGTTTGGCAGATCGCACAATCTCCCGGAGCAAAGATCGGACTGCGCGAAGGTAATCCTCTTGCTGAAGCAGAAGATCTTGGCACACGCAGGCTAGGAAAAATTATCAATAAGAGCCGAGTAATGTTAAAATCAAAATCTTTCCTGGTTATGATGGCGCAGCAACATAGTAACACGAATAATGTGTTTCATAGAACGATGTATCCATTCCAGATATGAATTGCTTTCAGGGGTTTAACAAGAAAAACAGGTTCAGTGCAGCCCCACAGAAGCACAGTCGAGTACGGTACGTTATTATGAAATGTAAGCCTCAGCGTATAATATATAGCGTTATTACGCTATATCAAATGTAAGCCTCAAGTGCTAAACAGGAACGAGATTTGGCTGTTACTTTCATAACGTGTTTGGTATGACCCAACAGAGTATCGAACCCACGTCTACCAACAAGAGCATCACCACTGCAGTTTTGCTCAAAGGCGGATATAATATACAATAATGCAGCTTGTGTTGTTTCGTATTTTTGAACTTTTAACAAAATATACAGTATAAATATAAAACTCTAAAAGTGATACCTTTCTTCTGGGTAAGTTCTTTTGCAAATTGAAACAACAGACATAATATGCCGATTGCTGAACTAACAAGGCAATTATAAAAAACGTAGCTTAACGAAAAGGTTGCGTTACCCAAAGTCTTCGATGCAGCTTCTGGGTAGTTCTGCAAGGTGGATGTGACAACAGCCATGTTGCTCTGATTCCGTGAGTTCGATAGCTCGTTATAAAGCACATAGCTGAGCATGGTCTTCAGATTATCCGGATGAGCGTCAATCAGTTCCTATGAAAAGCACAGAGACATTTCAAAATTGATTAGAAAATGATTGTCATACGTACGTACAGTGCAGTTGTCAGAAGTGAGCCGTTTTCGGTCGGGGAAGCTTTAAGTTGAGTTTCCGCAACTTAAGCTGGCTCTGGATTTTGTCTCAGACTGACCGAAGTTGTTTCATATGTTTCAGGCATTTTCAAAAGTACCAAGTAGTGAACCATCCGGCAGCACACTACGATGGGTTACTACACGAAGATAGTTGGTTTTATCTGGCATTATCGTACACATGACGAAAACTAGATAAACTGATTCTACCAATTTAATCACTTTCCTCTGACAGATATCAAGAGTGGCTTTATTTTTATTTTACGTACTTTGACAGAAATGAGATATTGGTTCAGATGCAGCTTCGACTTCAACCGCAACTTGGTGAGGCTGCCTATGACGTCAACGTCTTCTTGAGAGTGCGTGTGACAATTGACGCAAACAGCGTGGAGCAGATCCTGGGAATGGTGTGGAAAAGTCATTGAAAGCGACTTTCCTTTGATTATGATGTTTTAAAAACGAACCACTTTATATATGTATTTTTTTACTCATTAGGCTACTATGGCAGTTTTTGCAACTTATTTTTACATTTTTCAACAGCTTCTAAAATAATAAAAACCTATATATACAGCCAAATGTTGAGCTATTTCCAGGAATTTGTTAAGGCAACTTTCTTCGTTTTGCAATACAATTTTAACTGCAACTTTCGTTTAGTGTTGTATCAAAAGGCAAAGTACGATATATAATTAAGAAAATGTTTTGTTTTCACTTTTACATCGACTAAGTTAGGAAAAACTTGTACTAGGATCGTGATTATAGAGATGTCTCAACCAAACATTACTCCAGCATCGTCAGCAATTGTTGTAATGCGAACCAACTTTGTGTTGTATGAAGTTTCAGCAAATGCATGCTAAGAGAACGATTGTCAATCTCAACGGACGACGTGTAGAAATGTTTGGCATTGCATGTGAATAGTTCACATGGATAAAATACTGCGACTACAGCAGTTTGAAATGTTCGTGAATAAATGCAACTTTTCAATGCAACAAAAACTTGCCCTATTCATTACCTACAACGATTTGAATCAAAAGTAATCACACATCAAAATTCTCATGTGCTTTTGCGTGCCCATGATATTAACTTGTTATATAAGCAGTGTCTGGTTTATTTTTGCAACAAACGCTTCAAACAATTATAGTTGCTCCATTCCCTGGTAAAAAAATAAAAAAGTACAAATCATATTAGCATTAAATTCCATAAACTCTGTCATAACCAAAATAAAAAAACGACACCATACTTGAGTGGGTTTGACAAGTTTCGGATTTTGAAGCCACATCTCCAGTTTCTGAACGGCCGCAGTTCGTACATCCTGCATGCCGCATGCAGACGTCAAGGTTCGGATGAGATATTTCCCTGTTAATGCAGCTCCTGTGGCAGCCTGGCCTTGCCCAACTGAATTGACACCGATTTCGTTTTGACGCCGAGCAAGTCGCTCTTTAATTAGATCCAAAGTCAAATTTTGAACGACTTCAATATTGGATTTAAATCTGAAAAAAAAGCATCAAATGTATTTTATTTAAGCAATCCTGTCCACAAATTTAAAAACAAGGTGGCTATCCACTTTACCTGGTTCAAAGCAACGTAACTATGTAGTAAATAACCCGTAAATGAAAATGTGATATGAAGTGCATACGGTAAGCACACATAAATATAAATTCTAACAAACAGTGCACACAAATGCAAGTTCATTGTAAATTTACATACCGAGACAATGTAATTTCTTTTGAAAAGACGTCATTGATAACACCATCATCCTTTTCAATGTTCTGACTCAATTTGGTACCAAAAGCCGTTTGAATGTTCTTAACAAAATACTGGCAATCGACGTGGTCAACCCAAATCCGTTCAGCAAAAGAATCATCCAAAAACACTGAAACACATAGAGCAATGTTTTGCTGACTTTGACATGGTAACTTTACGTTCTTAAAATTAAATTCACGGTTAATCCAGGAGCTGTAGTGAAGATTTCAGCTTAAATAATAAAAAAAGCAAGGAAGCCAATCCCTGCGTTCACCTTTAGAGATGTCATGAAACGTCTTGCTGAGACATGGCCTTGGTGGGTTTTGAATCGAGGTCTTCCTGAGCCTCGTCAAGCAGCTTTACCATTCGGTCACTTGCTCACTAGGTTAACTGATTTTTAGCATAAATATTGTGAGACTGATACTCGTACAAAGGTATTGATTTGTTCTACAGCAGTTCGGTCAGTATCATCTCAACTTTTTAAAGTGTGTCAATTTTTAATTAACTACCTATTCTTGTTATCAAAGCGTGACGCACAAATAATGATAACCACAAAACCACATACCTTGAACAATCAATGTGGGCCAGTTGTTTTCAGTTTCTAAAACCTTCATGAGAATGCTACACGCAATAATAGCAACAATATTGTTTGCTGAAAAAATACAACATGGTGATTGGAAATTGTGGGTCAGTAAATTTTTTAACAAAAATTAGAAAAATATATTGACAATTGTTAACTACTTTATGAGCGCTTTGGTCGTATTTTGTTTGCTACTCTGTGGAAAGTAGTTTTTGTGCAAACTTCTCCATATCTTACAAAATATAATCTTAATAATCTGTTTGATGCATTTGTTTCATGTAGACACAGCGATAGAGCACAAAACCGAAACATCATTACAAGTTTACAACAATTTCCATGCTCAACAGGTGCCGGCCACCATTACCTTAAAATGAACATATTGCATACAATGACATAAAGATTATCCAAATAGTAATATCATGTGTTACTTTTAGATTTGATGTAATCCACGCCAACATCCTTTTTCAGGAGACTACACAGACTATCAATAACATTTTCTTTATTGAATATAGAGGGATGGGTTTTTGCAAGGTGTAATAAAGACAGCACAGTGGTAGCATCTGGCTTGATTCTGTGCAGCCTCAAATTGCGAATGGCACCACATATTAGTCCCTGTAATGAAAACATCATATGTGAAACTACGGTAGTGTAAGGAAAAGATAAAATGCTCTAAGATAGAAAAAAATCAACTAGTTACACTGAATTCAAACAAAAATAACAAACATGGGTCTTAATAAAGACAAGTGGCCAAAAACACTCAACTGTTTTAAAGATAACAAGTTTGTTTTATGCAGTCACTAACAAAACTGATGAAAGCATAAAATGGCTGTAAAATGGAAGGTTTTTTAAGAAAAAAAAACTTTGAAGACTATGGCAGACAGAATGAAGACAGTGCATTTACCCAGTTTTCTGAGGTGACCTTCCCAGGTAGGTTGCAGCCACACCAAAAGAAGTTTATATTATTCTATTTTGATTTATTATTACACATTGACTACTCTTAGACAATTTTAGTCAGCCAAGCATGCCGAAAGCTTTTTGGAAAATTAGTATAATTTTTAAATTCAAATTTAAATTTTTCTAACCAATCACCAGTTGCACATCAAGTCACACTTGCCTCTACTTGGTCAGGATTAGTGTCAAGATGCTTCAAAACACGATAAACAATATCTTCCGGGGGACAATCAATGCATGGAACATTTGGTTCTGGTATTGTCGGGGACATTCGATTAGTGGAAGATTCCACCACTGACAAGCGACTCAATGGTGTCATCATATGATGCGAAGGTGCAGAAGACATTTTAGGCTTTTTTATAGGAGGCATTCCTAGATACAATCAAAATGTTAGCATGTGCACTTGTGCAGGCGTTATGAAAGGCTGAGTTATACATTGCAAGATTACAAAAGAATTTTAAAATGAAACCATTTTTTTAATACAGTTCCTGAAAACTTTGTCAAGACACTACTGATAATGAGAGTTTCATATAGTTTTAAAACGATATATATTTGTTCTTCAGTAGCACTAACATAATTTAGTAATAGTAGCACAAAGTAAAAATGCATTTTTGCAAAATTGACCCGGATGATAGGCTACAATTCTTACTATATTGACTTGAGTTGTCACTTCCAGCATTTCTGTTGTCTTTGGGTTTGCTTCCCAAAGCAATAAAGTCAGTTGGTGGTTGACTTGGACGATTTATTGGCACTGGCCGTGCAACACGCTTCATCCCTCCAGCTGTAGTTTTCTTCATATCTTTCTTTAAAAAAATTGCCTTACTGCATTGCAATTAAAGTACGAGTATGCAATAATCTGTTAATGTTATTAGTAGAGATTAAACAGTTGAACCAAGAAACATAATTTCTTTAATTGGTTGCAATATATTCTTTGATTACCTGAGTACATGATTAGAGGCCAAACAAAAGAATGCAACAACTTATAATAAGGTACAGTTGAACATAAGTAGGCTACTTAAATTTCTGGCGTAACAATGTAGGAGATTATATGGTTCAATTGATGAGTTAATATTTTTTATGTTATTTCTAGGGTAAAATTTAAGGGTCTGCTACTATTCGGTGAGTCCGATTCGATGAGTCCAATTCGGTGAGTTCTTAACTCCTGACCCCTAACCCTTAAACGGCAATGATAATTAGGCTACGATACCCATTAATTTAAAAAAAAATTCAAAAAATCACCGAATAGGAAATCAGACTCACCGAATTGGACTCACCGTATCGGATTCACCGAAACGGGCCATTCCGGAAATTTAAGTGCATCAAAATGCAAGAGAAGATTTATATCTTAGTTTATTAAACATTTATTACTAATAATAATAATGATGTTTTGCATCCATTGCAACAACATATAGTAATCTGCGATCACAGATGCAACACGACGGACAACTGGAAGCAGCAAAGTGATATGCAATCATTGAGTCAGCTGCTCCCATCATTTTTACATTATTGGATATGTTGTTAATTGTCTTGCGGAGACACAGTCATGAGTTCTGGAATGGTGTCCAACTGAAATCATCAAAGTGGCTATTTTTACCCACTTGTTGCCATGGTTACATCAGGTGTTGCCAAAGTTAGGATTAAAGTTAGGAAGGGGAAGGTAAGTGTTAAAGTTAGGAATAAGGTTAGGGTTTTGATCTTTGTCCAGGACTAAAAAAAATTTCCAAAATACAAGTTTTTCTTTTCAACAGCTTTAAACTTTTCTCGAATTAGAGCAGAATTCCTTACCTGGCAATGCTATTGAGGCTATATTTACACTATAATATAGCCACAGCTTGAAATCATTTTGAGCGTAGCACTTAGGGATGGGCAAAATAGAATAATTAGCTATTCTAGAATACTGAAACTGAATACAGAATACTGTTTTTTTTTTCGCTGAGACTTATCTGTCATATGTCCGAAATAACTTGAAATAATTCGGTCAACTATTACTTATTTCGGTCATTTTTTCTGATGAAAATATTTCCTTTCAAGTAGCTGGTACAAACCAAAATTTGCACTTTCTGACTAGCTACAACATTAAGTTTCGCTGAGAAACGTTGTCGTGTTTTATCTCGAAAGGGACATTTGACCAAATTGACTGTATAATATATTTTTTCGGACATTTTGACTGAATTGACTACCGTATATTTTTTTCAGACATCTTGCTAAAAAATCGGTCAATGACCGAGAAAAACAACCCAGATAGAATACAGATATCTATTCTATGTAGAATAACTGACAGCTTTTGCTATCCACACATTTGAATAATTTTTATGAGTTTACAAAAACAATGAATATATATCACAAAATTGCTTATTGCAGTTTAACAAATTTAGGCGTTCTAAATGTTCACCAACGGGATCTCAACTTTGTGGCAGTTAAACCTGCACTTGAAGAAGAAGCAGATGTGGCACTTGAAGAAGAAGCATCTCTCTGAAGAAGCAGATGTGGCAGGTACACAAAAATATTTTGAAACTAACTGATATAAACAAGAAAATTGGTTTTTATTGCTTTCCACCAAACAAGGGCGTTTTCAACAGTTGTGGTGGATACTTTCAACAGGGTGATATAGGTAGCCATTTCTGAAGGTAGGGAAGCCAAATTTGATGCTTCATCTTCACTACTGCATGTAGCATCTTCAATCCCACAGCTCAGCAAGTCGTCCATGTGGCTGTACTGGCATAATAAAAGCTAAGACAAAGCCAACTACTCGTACATACTTTCATAAGACTGTAACGACTGCAAAGCGTTTGACAAGAAAGATTTCTTTAATGCGAACAACGAAACTTGTGCGTTTTCTCTATGCCGGATTGCACCAAATCGATCAATAATTCTACTTTTGCTGTAGCGAATTTGTTGCGACTAGACGGAGTGGTACGAAGTCAATCGTTAAAGCGGTTTCAATTATCCGATTTCACATGCATTTTAAAACCGGTTAGGCTTCACAACCGGTTATTCTATATTCGGTATTCTATTTTGCTCATCCCTAGTTGCACTGATGTTCTCACTACTTGGCCATGCAGTCGGCAAAGAAAACATATGTTACACAGAGAATATGATTATCTTAGTTAATTTTATTACCTCCCATCATTAACTTTGCAGTGGTTATTGTTACTATGTAACTGGGTTTTTTTTTGCTGAGACTTTTCGGTCATTTGTCCGAAATAACTTGAAAAAATTTGGTGATTTTTTATTTATTTTGTTCATTTTTTCTGATGAAAATATTTCCTTTCAATCAAACTAGCTGATACAAACCAAAATTTGCACTTCCTGATTAGCTACAACATTAAGTTTCGCTGAGAAACATTGTCGTGTTTTATCTTAGAAAATTTAGAACAGACAAACGTTTCTTCAACGTTGACTATATATTTTTTCAGACATTTTGACCGAATTGACTATATTTTTTTCAGACATTTTGCTAAAAAATCGATCAATGACCGATAAATGACCGAAAAACTCCCCAGCTATGTAATAACAGTAATACGCATGGTAGACTTAAAGCCATAGTCCCACAATAATTTAGGTGTAACATTTTTTTTTGCCAATTTTTCAACAACAAACAAAAGCTAACTGTCTTTATTCAAGTATAAATTACACTCGAATTAAAGCCACATCTTGTTTGTTTGTTTTTCAAACTTATGACTTAAATTTACTTATGACTACTCTACTTATGACTTAAATTTGGTACTACCTATTACTCAAAATCGATCTCTGGGTAGAGGCAATTATCGTAAAGTTTCTTGCCCAAAGAAACAACAGCAAGTGCGGGTGGCTAGAGTCGAACATGCAGGCTCTCGACTGCGAGGCCAGCACCCTAACCACTCGGCCACTGCTGCTTCAACTCAGGCCTGTTGAGATGGTATGGTATATACAAAATTTATTACTAGCAAATGGCATGCTGCACATGTTGCGGTTGTCTTTTCCTGACCACGAATCATTCCGTCAAAACATGTGCAATTGTGCATTAGGGTGTCCCACTTTTAGGCGACTTTTCAGAAAAATTAGGTTCGGGTCAAATTCTGACTGGATTTTCGTTACTGATTTCAAAAATGACGTTATTTTTTCATTATGACGTCATCTTGATGTGCCAGCTAGCAGATTTTTGGTATTTCGGCCTTATCACAAATATGGTAAGAGCTAGAGAGTTGAAACTTGCGCCAAAATGACTGGAAGGGACGATTTCCTATTTGTTGTCAATCCAATATGAAACGCTAACTGCAACAAAAAAGGAGTTATTTTGAAAAAACATGTTTTTGCTCATTTGTGGATAAAAAAATGAGAAACACGGCAATTTTGCTCGGGTTTTGCTACAGTGATGCTTTTATTTCGATTGTTAAGCTGCGCCACCTTGTTTAACAATTAAGTACAGTGGAAGTAGCTTAACAATAAATAAAATGTATGTTGGCGAATCAACGTTGCACTTCTTTACGTCAGCAGGCCGACCAATTCACTCCCGAAAATGTTGAAAAATCTGGAACATCCAAATCATCTGTGCATCGTAAAAGAGAAAAATATTGTCTTGAATCTTTAAAAGCAGCTAAATTAGAATTGTCTTCTATTAATGCTTGGCAGCTATGCTACAATGGAAAAATTATAAATGGTGTTGACAGATATGTATTCATCAGCCAGTATCTCTACACAACTGCTGGGGAAACAAAGGTGTTAAAGACGACGCCTGTTAAAGTGAAGTCATTTTCGAAAGAAATTTCAGTTACTTCAGAAGCAATACTCCACGTTATAATCGAAAATATTGACCAACAAATACTTTCTCGTGTGTATTCGATTATGGTTTATACAACAGCAGTTAATACTGGTAAAAAGACGGTGTCAACAAACAATTAGAAGAATATATCAAGTCTGAAATTGGTCATGAAGTACACAATCTTGAATGTCTCTTCCATGTAAATGAGATTTATTTTACACACGCAAAAAACTTTTTGGAAAGCAAAGTGAAAGGCCCTAAAGCATATGAAGATGGTGGTGTGATGAACATAATTAAGAAAATACCAAAACCTAAGCCCTAACATCTGAAAATCCGACAAGATTGCAAAGTTTCCATCACAGCTATAGCCGCAAAAAAAGCCAAGATCTTATGGTTTTCTGAGCACAAGAAAGAAGCTGAAGATTCATTATTTCGGAGCGACCATATACTCTTGCCCTGGCAGCTCATTTATTGATGGATGTTCAAAGAAATTGTAAACCCCTACTTTTTTATCGCCAAGGAGTGTCCCATGCGCGTTGGATAACAACAGCGAGTGATTGCTGATTTTTGGGTATTGTGTTGAGCCTCAGGATATCCCTAAACTTCAACGTATGGTTTCTTTCATTGTTTGTGTTTTTTGCCAGCATTTTTAGTCATCCATCTTAAACCTTCTGCTGCTGAAGGTCCCTCAATTGTACTGTTTTCAAGAGATTTATTACTTGCATATAAATCTGTTGATGGAACAGTATTCAACGCTGTTCTGAAACATTTCGCTAAGCATCCATCTCAATGATTGAGCCCTAAAAACGTTGCTTTAAGTTCCCACGCTGAAGCTCCGCCTTTAGCTCCTGATGCGGTAAGACAGAAAAGTTTTCCAAGAAACGTTGATATCGAGCAGACGCTTTTGAAGCGTGGCAACTTACGTGATTTTTTCTCCGAAGAAAGTAAGATGGCTCAATGCATTGCATGTTTTTCATCTCCATCAGTGTTTTGGCGTATGATCAACAACAACAATTGAGGAACAGAGCGCTTCATTGGCAGACTGAAACAGGTTGTGAACGGCTTGATTCAAGATGATCAAGATAATTTGGGCAAACCAGACATTTACGCATTTGTGCTGCTTTGCACACTATGGTGTGATAAATAATCCCATTGAACTGTGTTGTGTTGTTGAATGATGGTTTTGTTTGATAGATCTTTGAACTAAATGATCAAGGGTTTACAGTTAGCTAGTATTAGTAATTGCAACATGCATGTAAAAATCAATGCTGAGGTAATCAATAGTAAATACAATATGCTAGACTACCACTGTAATTGTTAAACAATAACAATCGAAATAAAAGCGTCACTGTAGTAAAATTACCGGGTTTCTCATTTTTTTATCCACAAATGAGCAAAAACATGTTTTTTCAAAATATATAACTCCTTTTCTGTTGCAGTTAGCGTTTCATATTGTATTGACAACAAATAGGAAATCGTCCCTTCCAGTCATTTTGGCGCAAGTTCCAACTCTCTAGCTCTTACCATATTTGTGATAAAGCCAAAATACCAAAAATCTGCTAGCTGGCACATCAAGATGACGTCATAATGAAAAAATAACGTCATTTTTGAAATCAGTGACGAAAATCCAGTCAGAATTTGACCCGAACCTAATTTTCCTGAAAAGTCGCTTAAAAGTGGGACACCCTAATGTGCATACAAGTGAACATGCATAGAGTAAACAGCATTGTTTGTGTGCAAGCACACACAATCTATTGCTCATGGAGGCATGGTTCCATTAAATAATGTGGTTATTTTAAGTAGATACAGCTTATCTACTTTATACCTTTGAAATTATTTGTGTATAGGTCATGACTTTGTGGGTAAACATTTGATATAAAATTCTGTCTATACAGCTGCTTCAGTAGCCTTTTAACTCACTGACATTTTCTATGGCAATTTTCGAAGGGCAGCATTTAGAGATGTACGTATACTATATACTGTAAATTCTACGCCATACACTTGCAGCGTAGACTTTTTGTTTACGCTAACGCTTACGGCCACATTTTTTGGATAGTTGTCACTTGAGGCTGCGCCGCAAAGTTTTTGCGGTTTTTTAGTGTATAACGTCAACGTATACTTTTTAAGGTCTTAGCTGTTGTTTGCATTTTTTTTATCAAACTTTCCAAATTTTGGATAAGTTGAAAAATGTTTTCAATGGTCAAAGACATATTGAAACCAAAACGCAGAAAAAATGTCAGATGAACACTTTCAGATGCTTATGTTTCTTTGTGGAAATTCAAAATACAACTTGTTTGTTTCGAGTGGTTTATACCGTGTGAATGTTTGGCACCAAGCAAACAAAATGAGTTTACGCTAGTGCAGGGGTGGGGAACCTTTTTAGTATTGCGGGCCACATAAAATGAGAAATAACACAGGCGGGCCACTAAAAATTTCGAAATTTTAGCTAGTAGCTTGACAGCGGTGACAGTGCATTCTTTCAGGAATTCTCCATCTGCATGTGGTTTCAGCTTCTTTGCTATCAGTTTAGTATGGTAACTTCATAACTCGTTCTGACAATATCTTCATCCTGTTTGCAGTAGCCTACCTTGACAAAGTGCTTTGCTGCGCTTGTAACTCTCTTCTAAGGACATTACTCTTATTCTGCCTCGCCTGCCCTGTTAGCTGTTTCAAATAGCAGGAGTCATAATGACGCTCTAAATGTGATTTTTTCTTTGCTGGTACAGATTTACCACAAACAATGCACACAGGTTTGCCACTTAGGCTACTTCAACAAAGTACAAGTTTGTCCAATCTTCCTGGAACATTCTGCCTTCATCACTAATTTTTCTTTTCTTTGCAGAAGACATTATACAACGTAAAATTTTGCTAATTTGAGAAGTAGGCTACTCTGCAAAACACTTTTCACGAATGGCATAACTGACCGATTAACAATAACTGGTCACATTGTTGTTACAAATTGCCTTCTATGATGGATTAACTAGTCATAGAAGGCCATTCGCAATATACCGAGAATGCAGAGCCTAGCCTACTCTTTTTTGAGCTGTTGTTTCAATATATTTTGGGTAAAGAAATATTGACGCGGGCCACATGAAACAGTCACGCGGGCCGCATTTGGCCCGCGGGCCGCAGGTTCCCCACCCCTGCGCTAGTGTATGCGTTGACGCCGCCAACTTTTTTTACAAGTTATGTTGACGCATACGGCGTATGGTTTTTCGAATGTTTGCGTTTACGCTGACGGCGTGAACATTTTTTGTATGCGCGTACATCACTGACAGTATTGTTTGTATTGACAAAAAGGGAAAGGAGTAAAGTTCCTTACAAAAGTAAAAGCCAGCTAGGTGTACACAGGAGCTGAAGTCTTGGAGCATTTACGAGCCAGAGTCTCGGTTTTCGACTGGAATCAGAAATTCTTGGCAAAAACAGGAGCCTGAGTCTGACTTTTATGCCAGTTGATACTTTAACATACAAACATTTATGCTGTAGCCAATTTAGCGCAGTTGTTATTTTGGTAGCCTATGCTATATCCTACTTCTATGGTTTTATTTTCCAAACAGTAACTTTTTTATTTAAAAATATCCTTCTTTTAATGACAAAAGATCAGGAAGGTACAAGTGTTATAGGCTGTCCTAAAACTCTATAAAGATCATTGTTTATGTTTTTAGTCAATATTCTTAAAATGTTTGGAATAGGAGTGGATTTGGAGTCGCAGACTTTGGAGTCAAAGTAGAGCAGGAGTCCAAAAAACCTGACTCCGTGCACCACTGGTAAAAGCCTGTAGGCCAGGGCTACCCAACCGACAGACCTTCTGGATTTTGGTTTTGACTGAGATGGTAGACCTTGAGCTTTTGGAAGCATAACCTCATTGCCACATTTCAGGGTAGTGTTGGGCGATATATCGAATTTTCGATACGATACGATATCTTTTCAATATCGATATTTATTTCAATATCGTTCGATATTTTAACTATTACAGCCCTAACTCGTAACTGCAAACCCCTACAAAAATGTTGCCGAGGCCAAACGGCAAAAGTTGAAATTGCCTCGGCAATTGCTGTGAACGTTTCGGCAATTGCTGTGAAAGTAGCAATAAAGCGAACAACACGATTACGCACGCTGTTGCGGTAATTCACGTTGAATAACTCATGGGGAGGAAAAGTACGTTAATTTTGGGTTGATTTAATGTTAGAGTCAGCACAAATCGATTTAATTTTCCCGGCGGGTGTATTGCGTAACAACAATGCCCAATAAGAATTTTACGTTTGTTTTACATTAATTGGACATCTAGCGACGTTGAATTATCATAAAATAACGTGAATTGCTCAACTAAGTACCGGTAACAAATTAATAGCTCCCTGCGAGAAGATTGCCTCGATTTACGTATGCACTAACATAATTTCGGCACAATTGGGATACTGCGAGCAACACAAAGTCTGTTTGATGAAGAACTAGATGTCAAAATCGGAATCATCAGATGTTGTACCGGAGGATGAGGTTGTCGCATCATCACTGGAATCGGACACATCAAGAGGCTCATCGCTTGGCTGTAAATCTACACCGTCTTTGCCGTTCGCAATGAAGTGTCCACGTTTTGCGGCTTTCGTGCTTTGATACCCACCCACACGCCTCTTTCGCAGAGCTCCATCGGGTGTTGACTATAAAGAGCAAATCTGTGGCATAACGACTAGGAGCAGGGCCGTAGCCAGACCGCAGAGCAAGGGGGGGCG
This sequence comes from Aplidium turbinatum, assembly GCF_918807975.1. Taxonomy (NCBI): domain Eukaryota; kingdom Metazoa; phylum Chordata; class Ascidiacea; order Aplousobranchia; family Polyclinidae; genus Aplidium; species Aplidium turbinatum. The sequence goes on along the minus strand of NC_137472.1, from coordinate 36,490,842 downwards.
AACTTTTTTTAGGGAGGGCCAAAAAATTAATTCATTATAATTGTAGCTGTTGCTCGAGAATGTTGGGATTTTGCCAAGGGGGGGCAAAATTTTTTTCGGGGGGGCAAGACCCCCTGGCCTCCGGCTGGCTACGGGCCTGCCTGGGAGGAATTTATAACCCTAACCTTACAAGCGCTCGTGTGGCCTCGGTATTTTTATTGCCGACGCTAATGCGCCATTCATGCATCTGCGTCGGCAATCATCTCGGCAATTGCCGATATTAATTTCGAAGACTGGGAAACTCTTTTCTTAATTAGAACAAAAATATCGAAAAGTATCGAAATATCGAGTATTTTTTCAAATATCGTATCGTTTTGTTTTTTTCAATATCGCCCAACACTATTTCAGGGCTTCTTTCAACAGGTTTCTAATGTAAGAAAGCAATTTTTACTGTGATTATCCCAGTTGCTCGGGGGCTTCAACCCCCTGACTCCCAACATTTTTTTTTTCTTTTCTAGGTTTGGTGGCTGTGTATTTTTAAGATTATGTTTTTCAAACACTGTTTTACTGATGCATATTTTAAACCTTTTGGTTTGTCATCTTTTCCTTTTGTTGGTGTAAAATTCGTGTGTTTGCTCTATCGTTTTACATGTTCACGCCAGCAATGAATAATAAAATTGAATTTTTTCAAAAATGCAAGTCGAGTAGGGTTGCCAGAGGTTAATATAAAAAAAAGCCCAAGCTTATGCAAAAAGTAGCCCAATTTTTTGGGGGTTCTGAAATGGAGCCCAAATTGGAGCCCAAGCAAAGAGATAAGCCATTATACAAAATTCTTCCAGAGCGCTTGATCATCAGTCCCAAATTATAAGTGTTTTTCCAGTTCTTCACATCTTTCAGACAGATTGGCAACCATGCATTCACTCAACTGTTTGTTAAAATAACTACAAACAAGTACCGGTACCACAAAAGTAACACAAAAAATGGTTTAATTGCTTTTCGTGATGATCTAACGCATCAAGAGTGTTCCCCTCAAGACCATCAACAGTTTTGATAATCAACGTAGAAACTAAATTTTTTGTCTTTTATTTTACTCATACAAATTGTTAAAAAAAATCACTAGCCTTTTTTTCTCATCTTTCTACATTTGTAAAAACTTTATTAAGGTGTTGCGACCGTACCATAACTGATTGTTCTGCTTTGGCATCATGCACGTTACAGCGTCCGTGTTTTGTCGGTTCTACCTTTTTCTAGACCCCTGCTATGTTTGACATATATTGTTTTTCGTTGTGATGGTCAGAAATAAAAACAAATTGAACTGGTCTCAGTGGTCTGATGTCCACTGCATTTTCATGAAAACCTGGACTGGATCACTGAAGTTGCCAAAGTTGCCAGATATTAAAGCCTAAACATGCATATTTTTGAAAATTAGCATCTTTATACCAAACCGGTAACCCTGCCTGACCGAGGCCTCCAAAAACGCTGCTCTTCAATGAAATAACTACGAATTGGGTAAAATTCTTAAACATAATACAATTTTTACATAAAAAGTTACGTATATTATATTAAAAAAAAGTAGCCCAATTGGGCGCCAGCCAAAAAAGCGCGCCCAACGCGAATTTTTGGCGCCTGGAGAAATTAAAAGTAGCCCAATTGGGCGTAAAAGCGCCCAATCTGGCAACTCTAAAATCGAGTTACATTTTACCTAAAAAAGTGGTTTGGTTCAGATAGTTTAACTTTCGTGGTTGCGTGTGAAATAACTTATTCACAGGAACGCTAAAATTATTCAATTTGTCAAACCGGACCTTTGTTAACATTAGTTAGCATTACTCCCAGTCCAGGGACGTGCAGTCAGGGGAGGCAGGTGAGGCAGTGCCTCACCTGCCAACACTGGCAAAGCAAAAGTTATATCAAAGAAATGGTTATCACAGAATAAATATTATTTGTTAAAAAGTAGTAAATATTGCATGTGTTTAGATCTTTCAAGCCTCTTTCAAGCAAATTTTACGTTTCTACACCCAAACTGTGCTTTAATTTTTTCTGTTTCTGTGGCGATATTCATATCGAGCGTTTACGTGGTCAAAATTGTTGAAATACGCGAGGAGAGGCAACGCCAAGCCTTGCCTCACCAGATCAGAAAACTTCCATACACTGCATTATGCGTGCCTTTTTCTTTCGCAAAGTCGCCCAGAAATCATCATGAACGATTTAGCTATGATTTGAGGCACGCCTCAAATGTGACGTCACAGCTATGAAACCTTTTTCGTCAAGCTGGAATGCCCGCATAGTACGTGGTATATGACTTCTTGCAGTGTAAAGGATTGTTTCTTATAAAATTTAACCAAAATGGAGAAAGATTTAGTATCAAATCTGAGAGATTTTTAATAACTAAACTTTCAAGCCAAAGTTGAAGTCATAAATAAAGGAAGACCTGTTCCAATTTTATAAGGTTTGCGTCAGACGACTGAACAAAAAAAATAACTTGCAACTTTCAAAGAAATTGGTAGCCTACTCAAAAAAGAAGTGGCTATGTGGCTATGCCTTATGAATGAAAATAATCGCCTTTTCTACTTTCCCTGTCCCTTGTTTTCATTATCTAATGATAATGTTTGGACTAAAGAAGGGTCTCTACAACAAAGTCACAGATGTTTTAGTCCAAAAGGATAGGCGCATGGATTTTATTTTTAATAAATGTGAAAGCATGCTGCTAATTTTTTTAATTAGTATGATACCGTTTTTGTTGTTGTTAAAAAATTTTATTGTAAAAGTGACTTGAAAAAATTAGTGCCTCACCATCCAGGAACCTCACTGCACGTCACTGTCCCAGTCCCAATGCCCAGAACCAGAACACCAACAGACAAAACAGAAGTCAGATCGTCAGAACTCAGAGTCAGAACTACAGAAATAACCAGTTAAAATAATTCAAGCATGACTGCCTTCACAGTGTTTCACCATAGATATCTTACATATATGTAAGATATCTATGGTTTCACGCTTTGTTGTTTTGAACTAACTTATGTTTTTGCAATAAAAAATATACTTTACCTCAGTTTCATAACTTATTTCTGATTATCAAAGCGAAAAATAAAACTTGCCATTGCATAAATTTTTATTTTATATTTTTTGTAGTAAATTCAAATCCTATGAACTTTTCGTTTGATAAAAATAAATAAACTACAGCCTTTACATGTGCCTGGAAAACGATAGAAGCGATAAAATAAAATAAAGTGTTTAAATAAACATGTTTAAATTGACGTAAATAAAATGCGAAACGTGTTTCTGTTTTGCACAACGTAGCCGAAGGCTGAGTAGGTTCAGCTTTCCGCATTGTAAGTTTCTTACTTTTGTAGTCATGATGGTGGTTCATTGTTGGATTTGAATTTTACGAAGCTAAAATCTACATTTGCATTGTAAATTTCTAGAAATCTTAATTTAGTCTATTAATACTAATTAGAGATCTTTCTTTCTTGCGTTTGAGGCCGCCGCAGATCACGTTGTTACATCCAGACGCAGCAGCCAATGTTCATCGAGCGTTGTAATAGAGGCCCACATATCTGACTTAGGGTTGATACACAGGACAATGGTAGGTAATGTGGTGTGCAGACTGAGAATCTGAGCCACATGCACAAAATGATGAGTTGGCAAGGTCCCATTGAAACATATGTTGCTGTTGAAACGGCTCACCTTAGTCCGCAGGCGATTGAGCTTCACTCATTCCTTCCGAGGTATTTCTGCTCCAGGTGGAGTGTTGGTAGCCTGTTGGGAAGGATTGTGAATTGGGTTGGTCTCACAACTTCTCTCCATTCACTATTCCAAACTTCATAAATTTTAGTTGGATTTACAGATAGCTGCAGCATGTTGGAAAAAGGGCGTTGAGATTACAATCGCTGGGCTTTTGGGAGTGCGAGTTTAGGACAATCTTTGAGTTGGAGTTGGAAGCAGGCAACCAATGTCTTCTCATGGTGGTGATGAGGGCAGTGTTAATTTTGCCTACGCTGCGATACTAGGCGGGGGAAGAATATTCGGAGGTGCTGTAAACAAGTGCAAGAGCACTTGTATGGAGTGTGGATGTAGGCTACCAGCACCCCAGGATGTTCCAGCTAGGCATCTCAGCAAGTTGTTGTGTGCTGAATGCTGATAGCTTAGCATGGAGGGCTTCAGCTTGTGTTTGTAGGTTAATTGTCGGTTGAGCTGCACTCCTATGTATAGGTAAAACAAGGGTTGTGTGGGAGTGGGTTTCCGTTGAGAGAGACTGACGATTGGCGCGTAGATTCCATGTTTCAAAGGTTAAAAGCGGTGACAGTGGTCTTTGCCAAGCTCAATTTCAGCATCCACAGCAGGGTTACCTAGACACTAGCATCCGCCCCCCTGTCCCCCCGCTTTCGGCGCCCCTGGCTATGCCTGAATAAGGGGTCGGCTACCGTGAGTCTCCTCAACGATCGATTGTCCATAGTTCTAATTAGGTTTTCAAAATTTTGGTTTGTCCATGTTAAAAGATTTTTGAAGATTTCCAAATGTGAACGCGCCCCGGTGCCTCTGACCAGGAAGTCGCCCCATCATTGCCGAGTGTTCAATTCCGCGTTTGCTGTAGACATGCCCGATAAATTTCATTTGCCTTTTTTTGATAGTTGTGATGTGGACGCCAGAGGTGCACCTACAGCGTCTCCATATTTCTTTGTTAGTGATCTCATATCCATCCTGTTAATTCCCATCATTCTTCGAATGAACCAAATTTCAGCACTGTTGATCTTCTTTTCTATCTGTAGGCATACAGTCCAGGATTCACAGCTATAAGTGTTCAATCTTTTTTTGTGTGTCATCATAGTTTTCTTGGAAGAGTAGAAAAGACGGTAGGCTTCCGTTACTTTCCGTCTTGAGGTTTGCAGCTTGTCGGTTTTCTTAGCGGCTTGAGTCCCGCCCTCAGAGCCAAGCTGCTAGCTCTACTAGAAAGTGTAAATAACTTTTTAGATTTTACGCACATAGAAACAAGGGAGAAGTTCCTTGTGAGAGCCAGTTTGTAAACGGTCAAAAAACCTCTTATATGAATCGGCGTGCGCTACCATTCAAAGAGATTGTTGACAGATTAGTCGCTGACAACCCGACACTAGATTTATCGTTAGTCGTGGTGCTATACGCGCCAGAGAAACCGTGGACACAGAGTTCTTCCGCTTCTTCACGCCGCTCTAGTCTTCACGTACTGAGAGGTTACTTCTCTCTCAACTGCTTCCCAAATCTATGAGAGAACCGCACCCCTCAACTAGTTTAGCAAGTCAGTCGAGATCACTACCCAGGGTATGCCGCGTTGGCGTACGCTACCAACTACGAAGAGGCATAAGTGAGAGTTGCAGCAGCGCCGAATACCATAGCCCATGTCATCCACCAGCACATAAGTCATACGCAGAGTGTACGCTATCGTATGAGTGCGAAAAGGTGTGACTGATGCTAGGACAAGGTGCTAGTTCGGCAACTGCTACCAGATACCCAGAATTGTATTAGTCTAACCAAAAAGTTTGGTATTGGGGATTCCACTTGCGCTGTAGTCCAATTTAAAATTAATGCGTGTGTGTTGCAAACTTGTGATGTGATTATTAACGTTTTATTTTATTTTTCTCTTGTAAGCTTATTTTAAATGGCAAAATCGTCATTTCCGTAGGGTGGCAATTGATTAGTAGACCGTGTGGTTGTCTCGTTGTCTCCCTGTCGGTATGGGAACTTGTGTAACTTTTGCATTGTGTATATTGCTTGCATATTTCAAACATGTACCTGTTACTGACAAATAAAACATTGATTGATTGATTATTCCTATTTCGACAGAAAGTAATAGGGGAGACTGGGGTAAAGTGTGCAATGGGGTAAGATGAGCAACCCCTGTTTTTGGAAAAACGAGTCGGCGGAATTTTTTTATTTTTATTCTGGATGTATCACTCATAATGCCACTTCATTCAATGTATTTGTTATGTCCACTGAGAACTGCATTTTACAATGGCACGCAATTATATCAGATTATATTGCTTATGTCGAAAATTCGAAATTTTTATTTTTTTGCCAAAAACTGAATAACTTTATTGTTACACTATGTAAATCAAATCTGTTTTTTTGTATTGGTAAGTATAAAGTGTGAGGATATTCAAAAAAACGTTCAGGTTGGTTAGTCTTGTAGTTTTTTAAATATTGGTAATTTTGTCACAAAAATCAGGATGGGGTAAAGTGTGCAATGCTAGTTGAAGTACTGTATGTTGGAGCAGTTGCTCAACTTACCCCAAAAGAAATAGCCTTAGCTTATTTAATGTTTGAACTGTTGAATTTGTGTCTTTTTAGGTTCGTATTGGATAAAAAAACAGTGTTGTGTTGTGAAGCATAATGCCTCGCAATTATACAAACAAACTGACAGGGGAATGCTTCAACTTAATCGAATTGCTCAACTTACCCCAGGTCATTGCTCAATTTACCCCATACAATTCATGCCGGGGTAAGTTGAGCAACTCGCGAATAAGTATCAATATAAAAAAATATAAAAATCGCAAGGTGATAAAACTCAATCTAAAATGTAGCTGATTCATTAGTGCTTTAAGTTCACCCAAATAAAATTTTCCAAAACAAACCGTTCTTTTGTAAAAGCGACTTAAGCAAAAAGCTGCTCATCTTACCCCACCCTCCCCTAATTGCCAAAAATACATAGGCCTATGCTGTCTCATTCTGTGTCAATAATTAGTTCCATAAGAATAAAAAAAGCCAAACCAAACACAAACATAAGTGGCTAGAAACCTGGAGTGACCAAAAGCATAGGGTAAGCTAGGACAAAAACATCAAGTAATAAACGGAAATGCTGCACGAAAAAAATTTAAGTGTAGATTTTAAATGAAATGATAACACGTTTAGGCTACCTACTTTAGTTGAACTCAAATATTTTTTTAAATAAAATTTGTCAATGCCAGGTCCTTTCATTCAATGGTCCCGTGCAGTAGGCTATAGCGCCGGCTCTGATAGCGCTGTGCTGGCGGTAGTTAGGCCGATGGGCTAAGGCCCTGTAGCAAATTCTTTTTTTTTTCTGAAAATAAATTACTTAATTGTAATATTCAGTCAAAAAAGTACTTTAAGTACAAAATGTACGACTAAAATGAGCAATGGTTCGATTAAAACGTTCAAAAACTGTGCTTCACTAGTCACTACTATGAGTTCAGTTCTTGAAGTGGTTTGTTTTTAACGTCACGCTTCATTGGTTGGCTGCGGGGAAAGTGCTAATTCCACGTCACGCTTTATTGCACAATGATTATTCTGTGATTTCTTTTCACGTTACGCTTTATTGCACAGAGCTGTAGGATAGGTAGGTCTGGTTGGTCTACACTACACAACAGGGTTGTCATATTGGCGTTTTTCCTGCCAAATTCCACAAATTTGGCGTTTTTTTAAAGCGTTTGGCAGGAGAAAATTACGTTTGGCAGTTTGGCATTTTTTTGGCATTTTTTATTTTTGTGTCTGGCATTTTTTTGTAATTATTGCGATACCGGTACAACTCACCACTACAGTTTTTTCAAAAACTTTTATTAATGAAAGTCCATCAAAAAACTTTAATTTATGGACTAGAAACTCTGAATTCTTAATTTATTGAAATGGAAGCTCCAGACCAGAGGCCAGTCACACCAGTCACCAACCAAAGTTGGAGTTGGACTGGGCAGGTGGAGGCATGCGGTTTTGACATTTATTTTCTTGCGGCTTGCCAATAGTAAGTGTTAACAGGGTATGGTTAATGATGCGCAGTCGCACCGTTTGAGTTGAAAGCATAGCTTAGGGTCTTTAGGCCAGAGGTCTTGTAGAAATTTGAACCGGAACGTATTTGGCCTACCGGTATGCTGTACTGTGTATGAATGGCTGGCTGGGCTGAACACGTTGACAATGACATACAGGTAGGCTATAAACCTATACGGGAGGCTACTGTCTCGAAGAGCACACGGTCACTGTGCAGCCTACCAGGAATTTCGTTGACTTGAGCTGCTGAATTGGTACCAGAAGTTCCTCACCAGTACCGTACATGCAGTCTATTATATAGCCTATGGCATGTGAAAAAGCATGTTAAAATGAAATGCGTTTTTTTATCAAATTATAATCAAAATCTAAAATTGTAGTCTGCAAGTGCCGCCCGGGGCGGTCCGCCCCCCCCCCCCCCCCTAGCTACACCACTGTAAATCACCTTCAGTTAAGCTTATTCAAACAGAATATTTGCGATGCAAAAGTTTCAGATAGCTGTTTGATATTATGAATGCATGTGAAAACCTATCGAATGCCAGAATAGCTCCACATCCACTTGTAAAAACATACACTACAAGGCCAGTTGGTCTTTATCACCTTTTTCTGATTGCGCTTGGTTGATGCTTGATAGCTCCAACTATGTGGCTGCGTACAATCTTTGAAAGTTTGTTTTAATTTAGCTTGATACATGCAGTTTGTGTTTCATTATTCATACTAAGTGGTCTACCAAGTTAAATTAAGACAATATATCATCAGACAGAGCCATATGTAGCACCAAATAGTATGGTGTATGACCTTTCTGATTAACAGGACAAGTAACTATTAACACTAACAGTTTGGCATTTTTTTTGGCAGTTTATTTTGAAACCCCGAAAAATTTGGCAGTTTTTTGGCGGTTTTTATGAAACATTTGGCAGGCAAAGCTATTTTGGATCTGGCAACCCTGCTACACAAGCGTTTCAAGTTGAAATGTTTCAGCTGCATAACAATTTATTTGGTTAATAGGCAATACATTTGATATAGGATACTATTACAGAAGAAGAGTGAGCATGTTGTAGATGTTTAAAAGTAAAAAAGTAGACAATATCATACTAAATCAGAAAAATCAATTTTATTTAAAATGAATCTAGGTCAGCGTGGTTCAGCTTGGCCCGCGGGCCAAACTTAGCCCGCAAGCTCTGTTTTTTTGGCCCATGAACTGATAGTCAGCTTTGCTTTAAAATAATCTAGCAATATCACTTCAATTTTTGTTTCTTTGTTGTGGTAATTGGCAAAAAAACTTTGTGAATGATCTTTTATGATGCAAAGCAAAACCACTTTGTTCAAAATTTTTTCCCATGGGCGTGAGAGTTAATACACAGCCCCCTGAGCTTCAACTTCAATTATGTGAACTTCAGAGCGATCCGTTTTTGCTGTCAAAGAAAATGAAAAATCCTGCAAGCTTTTGGAAGTTAGTGTCAAAGGAGAAGTTTCCCCTTTTAATAGATGCTGTTCTGAACCTGTAGGCCACTCGATGTTTGGAACTGCATACATTTGCGAATAAACAATATTAAAACCAAAAATTGAAATTAACTTGAAAACGATGCTCTGTACGCTTGCGTTTGCATGGCCACAACTACGATTCTTGTTGGATAGGCTACCGTACCAACGCTAAATTGTCTAAAATTAAAATCTAAAGTTGATAACGTTAAAGATGATCCCCCTTTTAGGGTGAAACAAGCTGTAGAGGTTTGAGAGAAAAAACTATATGCCATACATAGGCATAGCCAGGGGGGGCGAAAAGAGCCATGGCCCCCCCCAAATTTTCAAAGATTGGACTCCGAAGTTGAGCCCTTTGTTGAAAATATAATAAAATTTGTAGAAATTTATAATGTTTACCAAGACATCTGGCTATTAACACCCCCAAGGATTGATTTTAGACACACAGAAAGACACCAATAAATTTTGCAAATTGTAAATCACGCAAAATTTACGCGATTTACGTTTCTTTTAACTAATTTGTGGATCAATTTCAGAATGGCTTACTCTGTTGGGTTTTTGTGTAGTTATTGAGTTTTTGTATAGCTGAGTTTTTGGTGTTCTCTAATTTTAGCCGCAGTTTTTGCTCGTTTGTGTGTAAGAGCTACCTTTAATAAGTTAATAGCAGTTTTTCTGCTAATAAATTTCATTCAAATATTACCCTAAAAGTGTTTCCAGAAAGCGCTATAATCCATTATTTGAATGTAAATTTGCAAAAATTTTCCGGGGAGCATGCCCCCGGACCCCCCTAGAATAAGCGTGCCTTCGGTACGCTCTAACCCCCCACCACTTTTATTGCTTCCCTTGCTCAACCCACCAGGATACGCCAATGCACATCAGGTGGCGATGGCTTAATCAAACACTTTGTCGTTCTCATCATTTCATCAAATATTTGGCCCCCCCAAAAAAATTTTCTGGCTACGCCACTGATGCCATAGACTACCGTATGTATAATTTGCCAGCAATATGCCTATGAATCACTATTTAAAAACATTGGCCCGCAAAATAAAAAAAAGTTTTTGGCCCTTGATGAAAAGAAGTTGGGCCACGCTGATCTAGGTTATCGTTAATTATGTTTTAAAATAATAATAATATTTTTATCAATTTTGTTTTTAGTTCAAAAGTAAATAGCATTTTATAGTGAGCAAGACGATCTCTATAACAGACCAGGACACCACGCACCTCCAGTCGTTTTGACCACGTTTGGTCCATGTAGGTACTCTATGGGGTGAAATAAACCCTCTGGGGGTCACTTTGATGACATCTTACATCACCTTTCCACCCAAAAATATTGTTAGATTTGATATTTTGTTATGCCCTGACATAAGACTTCGTTTTGACCAACTTTGGTCCATGTACCTTATGGGGTGAAATTAACCCCCTGGGGGGTCATTTTAGGGGGTCTTACATCATCTTTCCACCCGAAAATATTGTTAGATTTGATATTTTTGTGATGTCCTGACATAAGACTTCGTTTTAACCAAGTTTGGTCCATGTACTTTATGGGGTGAAATAAACCTTCCGAGGGATTCACATTAAAGGGGGTCACTTTGAAGGCATCTTACATCACCTCTCCACCCAAAAATTTTGTAAGATTTGATATTTTTGTGATGTCCTGACATAAAATCTTGTTTTGACCAACTTTGGTCCATGTACCTTATGGGGTGAAATTAACCCCCTGGGGGGTCACTTTGGGGGGTCTTACATCACCTTTCCACCCGAAAATATTGTTAGATTTGATATTTTTGTGATGTTCTGACATAGAACTTCGTTTTGACCAATTTGGTCCATGTACCCTATGGGGTAAAATAACCCCCCTTTTGGGGCTTTTTAGGTCTCTAGAGTCCAGATCCACCCGGTGGGGTCACTCTTCCATACTTTTTGTGAGTGACATGGTTGACCCCAGTAACTTCAAGGGGTCAAACCTTTTGTACCTTATGGGGTGAAATCTTCTGTCGCAGGCTCCCAGACTAATAGCTTCACTTGTAAGATGATACATTTCATAAAAAAAACACACATAGAACCATTAAATATGTTTTCAAATTTGTAGATATGTGCTATTCAGAATGAAATAACATTTGTGTTTCAGAATTTTTCGTCCTTAATCAATTTTAATGCAATATATTACGAAATTGTTGCATAAACTTTAAGAAAACTTTTCAAGCACAATGTTGATAAAGGAATATCGCATCCCCATGCCTTTAAGTGTTGACGAATACAGAATAGCTCAGTTGTACATGATCCAGGTTTGTTACATTTTCCTCCTAACTACATCAAGATTTTATACCTAACGTTGCTTTTGTCTGTGTTAGTGTCTAAAAATTGTAACATGAAATACTAACTCAGAAAAAGAGTAGAGAAGAAAGCCAAGGAACTGGGAGTGGTGTGGAAATAATAGAAAATGAACCCTACACAGATGGCCCTGGTGGCAAGGGGCAGCACACACAAAAAGTTTATCATATTGGCAAACACATACCAGGTACAAATGTGTAATTGTGTATGCTGCTATTTCACTGTGCATTCAACAGTTCATATTGATTAAAGGTTTCAAATAATTATTCAGGCTATTCCAGAAAAAAAAAGTGTTTGCACAGTATTACTGAATAACCTTTTTTTCCAACTATTTTGTTGCTTTTGATTAAGATTGCAGATTCGAACATTGCATTAAACTGTGTATGTGTAGAATAGCATTGTTTCAATGTTATAGCTGTGCAGTATGGAATACAATTGCGCTTTTTTGCTTATTGACAATGTCATAAAATCTACTTGTTTTAGATTTTATCTACATCTCAATTTGTTTCAGGTTGGTTGGTATCTTTATTACCCAAGAACGCTTTGATTGTTGAAGAAGAAGCATGGAATGCCTATCCATACACAAGGACACGTTACACTTGTCCGTTTGTGGAGAAATTTTCCATTGACATCGAAACTCGTTATTTCAATGATGCAGGAACTTCCGAAAATGTGTTTAACTTGTCGTCTTCAGAATTAAAAAATAGAACTCTAGGTATCACAAAATATTTCTTTTGTTATTTTTTTTTGTTCTTGGTTATGAATTCAGTCTTGGTGAGAAACTTCAAGTACTATAATGTGTTTCACAACAAAAAATTTAAGTTTTGCAATTTACTTATCAAAGACATATTTTCATTAAAAATATTTTAAAGTTTAACCTCAAAGAATATAATATCACAAACCGACAAGATCAAATTACCATGGATATTGGCAAAGAATATTTTATTTTATCCTGTTTGTAATACTGAAATCTAATTTGATTCACAATTTAGACAACATCGATATTGTGAAAGAGCATTCAAGTGATGACAAAAAAGAGGAAGATCTCAAGTTTTATAAATCAAAGAAAACCGGTCGAGGTCCTCTGCGCGATGATTGGCTGGCCGAAGTCAAACGTCATGAAGGGAATAGTGACGAAAAATTCATGTGCGCTTATAAACTTTGCAAAGTGAGCAATTGTAATACTTGTGATATTTTCTGTATAACGCCAAACGCTTGATGTAAGGTCTTCAAACAGCAATTCAACCGTTCTTGCATCCTCCAAAGGAATTACGTCTCAATGTGAATCGCTTGATGTTTGGCAGTAAAAGATTACAAAACACAACTTTTAGGTATTGTTGTTGCCTTGAGTGTTCTACATGATTGTTTTTTATTTTTAGGTAGAATTCAAATATTGGGGAATGCAATCAAAAATAGAAAAATTCATTCACGATACAGGTAATTTGCTGGCTTTATTTTTAAATTTTGTTTTAATAGCATAAATTATTATAATTAAAAATTATCATGTAATCAAAAAATTATCATTAAAAAAACCTCATTTATTGATTTGAAGCCCATAATAGTTATACAACTTGGAAACATAAACAATAGTCAAAATGTCAAATGCGTCCTTCTGTGTGCATTGCCAATTGCCATGTTTTACTATATACACAAAAACACACGTATGTCATTAATATTTTGTATACTTTTTAACACTGCCAAGGTTTGCGAAAGGTCATGCTGCGAGCTCACAAGCAAGCCTGGTGCTGGCAGGACGAGTGGTTTGGCTTGACGATTGCCGATATCAGAAAGTTAGAAAGAGAAACCCAGCTGGCTTTACGTCTTAAATTCGGAAACGATGGTTTAGCGAAGGAAAACGATTCAATGGAATCAGAGGTGAAGCAAAGGGGAAAAGCTATTCGTCATATTTCATTTGAAGTCTTTTTTTTAGAGAGTGAATCATAGTGATAGCTGCTGTAACACGTATTATTCTGCTTATAAATTTTCTCTTCATTTTTTTAACGTTAAATTATAAAGCTTTAGTAGATTGACTGTACTGCAGACATACAAAACAGCATTACTTCAACGGGTTTAACTTTTTTTTATTGCACAAAGAAATACAACATAATTACAATTGAAATGATTAAAATGTATTTCTTTGTGCAATAAAAAAAATGTTCAACTTGTTGAAGTTATTTTGTTTTAAAGTTAAAATTCACAATTAATGGCTTATCTAACGCATTTGTGTTGTTTGATCTGTTGGAGGTTAATGGATTCCTGCTTTAGTTGTCTACAAACGATAGTGCTTAAGTCAAAACCTTCATCCTTCCAAACGTAGAAGCATTGAAATTGGCATTCTGATATTGAAGAAAAATAAGACTTATGAAATAGTTCTATCAGCAAACTTGCCAGGGGGAAGTACCTGGTGATAGTGTATCATTCGTGAGCTGCTAACTCTTCTTGCGTGTTAGGATGACGATGATGCCAATGATTCATCGTTAGGTGACAGCACCACTGAAGATATGTCGAATAACGAAACGATCATGTCATCTTCAACGGCTCGAGGACAAAGTTTGTAACAATGCATAACGTTTCTATCAAGCGATTTTTTGAAAACAATACACAGATATCAGTTTTTAATGAAGCTAAATAAAACGTAAAAAAATAAAACCAATAAAACGTTATTTGATCATTTGGTTATATAAAGTGGACTCGTAATCATTATCATTGCACGTAAGTGGAACGATTTTGGAATTGTCAAGCTCTTTATTGATTAAAAGTGATCTATACGTAGTATGGTTAATTGGTTATCGAAACATTTTCATGTATTTTTAAATCTTGTGATCAATACGTGGACACGTACATCGATGTAAATCGAATTTTGTCGTCAATATATTTTATATGCAGCGCCACTCCTGCAAATTTGATGCTTATTTACTTTCGCTTTTTATTATTAACTTGCAATCAAGAGTGCAGATATATAGGTAGTTTGTCATATCCAGGTGCCAGGAAGAAGCTGGTGAGACAAAACTCAACGAGTTCTGCCTTGTCCAGCCGAACTGCAATCGACCACCAAGAAGGCAAGTAGTTGCAATGGTGTTTGAGTGATGTCTTTTATATTCTCCGTTTCTTGGTCTAGAAATCATACAAGTAATCTCCAACGGAAAACGCACTTTTAAAACTTGTTTTAGCAAACACACCGACCGATTTTCGATAGATACTATTGTGTCAAAAGGCTCATAATTATTGAATGCAGCTTTGCGGATTCACTTGACAGATGAAAAATGCACTTTTTTATACTGGTTTAAAGCGGCTCTTGCAACCTGGAGTTGTATATTAAAACGGGTGTAGGCCTACTGGTAAATTTTCCGTCTTCAATTTGGTGTTTTTACACGCATACCGCTATAAACTGGCTAATTAAATTTATTGAAATGGCATAGTAATACGACATCGTCAAAAACATTACCTCTAGGATGTTGCTCGTTAAAATGCGCAATGCTGCAGAGAAAGGAAGCTTATCAATGTTATTCTTTGCGTTTTGCAGGCCGCTCTAACCAAACCACTGCCTCCGACCCTGGGTCACAAAACATTGGCAGCGACAGCTTTGACGTCAGCTCTGACGAAGACGAATTTTTTGACGCAACAGGTGACTATAGCCGCTATGATAAGTGTGCTTGCATTTTTAGTTGATGAACAGTGAACACACACGTAAAAATCGCATTTCAAAGCATAAATAATTAAATATTCTTTACATGTGGCCAATTGTCAAATACCTTCTCCGCTTAAATTGTTGCATCGTAACCACAACTTTGCGATTTTGTTGAAACATAAACAAACGAGAGATTAAATTCACAGATTTCAAGAAACTTTAGACAAGTAAAAATTAAGTCGCAATAGTTTTGCGGAAACACAAATTTACATATTATAAACGCTTTCAATGTTTTTCTGCTGTATATTTAACCTTGTTAGCTTATTTAGTAGAGTCATAGCAACATTGTCATTATTGACTTTGTACAATATTCTCCTTTCAGTTAAGTGTTGTGCGATTAGTTTGTATGTAATCTTAAGGTCATTTCCTTCGTTGAAATGCGCTTTCTCGTTCGTATAGAATCAGATTCGATATCCCATCATACCTCTTTCGCGCACATGTGCATTGCGCAGTTCATACCATACCTTTTGTATTTTTTTACAAGAAGAATTCATGAAAAATTAAAATTTAATTCAGCAAATGGATAAAAAGGTTTTTTATTACTTAAAATGGCTTAAAGGTTGTTTTCTTATCAAACACGGAACTGGCCTGGCAAGCCTCAATCGATTTTAATTCGTAAAAAGATGTTCTACTAAATGTCACCGGTGGTGGTCCTGGTATAGGTATCTACTTAAGAACTGTACTTTTGACAATTTGAAGCCCAACGTTGACTTTAGCTTGTTGTGATCGTAAAAAGTATTTCTAAAACCCACTGCGGATGCCCGCAAATACAACGTATATAAAACACGCGTGATACAATCGATACATTTCAATGTTATGTCCTTGCATTGTTTCCTAATATTGCACTAGTTAATTTGGCGGGTAGGCCTACTTTCAAAATTATAGATTAGCGTGAAGCTAAGCAGAACATCGATTCTCATCTTTCATAATCACATAATGCAGTAGTCCGCTCTTGGCTTATCCCGATTGAGCAATTTACTGGAGGCACCTTGCTGTGCATTGCGCAAAGCTCACTGCTTGCAGTTTGAGCACTTTGGCAAGGTTGGCGGTAGTACCATTTTTGGAGCTTAGGTTCCACAAATGGGAAAACGTCACACGGAAGTATATAATCTCCGTGGCCATACCCAGTGTACCCACTGCACTGAGGTGTGCACTGTCTGCAGTAGTATTTATATTTTGAGTTGAAGGAATTTCATGCACAGAAAGAAAGTGATTGTGCGCCTCAACTTCCGTAAGACGTGCTGCACTGTAGGAGCTGTAATAAAGGATTCTTAACTATGACCGTTCTTCCGGAGTTAAAACTACACAATAGAAGCCGATTTTCTATGAATTCACAATCGATCAAGTTACTAGGTAGCAACGTACGAGTGACTGATGTGTTGATCGTTTTTTTTTTTTTTTTTTTTTTTTTTGAGTTAGCTCAACTGGCTTTCTGATTAGGTAGATTATAAAACAAGGCAGATAATAATTACGACCTGTCTCACGTATGGTGGAATAAGGCCACATATAAATGGGTTCGTATATCGCTCGCCAGACCACTTGGCGAACAAATGCGGTTCACAATACAAAAAAAGATAATACAAGTTGTGTGCTGGTTTCCCGCTTGCATAATCAAACCATTGAAGCTTTGCTCTTGCGAACCAAAACACTTTAATCTTTCTCTATTTTTTTTGCTTTTTAAAAGTAACGCCCGTAACAACAACCGTCTGATTGTACTGCAATATTTTGTACAGACGAACTTCCTCATCATTACTCGTCGTTGCTGGATGGCGATCCACCGACATCAACGAATATTCCGTGGAAATCCTTGGAAAACATTTCAAACTCTGGTACAGTGCTTGTCTTTGTTCCACATAGCGTACATGTTTAGCTAATGAACTGTTTTGTGATATGCTCAGTGCGAGACAACAAAATCCGTCATGTTTACATTGATTCAACGTCTGCAGATGTTGAATCAATGTAAAACTGACGGATTTTATCGTCTGGGGTGTTTATGTGAATTCAAATAGAATACTGCAAAGCGAAACGAAGAGATATAAAACTGAGCAAAAAGTTAATCGGTCAAACGCTTATCCAGGAATCTGGCTTATGGTTAAGTCATCAAGGAAAGACCACTTTTTGTAGCAATGCTTCTATTCGTATAATCTTGATGGGCGCGCTATGTTGTGTTATCGACCGAGCTGTCAAACATACCTGCTTTCATGGCTCCCAGCAGTTGCTTTACAAACGCGCTAACTTCCTGTTGCAATGACTAGATTTCAATGAGAAACTTTCATCGAAGCAACATCAGCAAGTCGATGAAAAGCAACAAAGTACGATCAGTGACGCCTTTGATCAGGTGCTCGATGTTTTAATCCTTTATTATGTGAACATTATCCTCGCTCTCTTATTTGCATTCTGCAGACGACACGTGATTAATTATTCGTACTAGTTTATTTTAGACTCTTTGAGAATTATGAAGTATTATATATGTTGTAGTGTTTTTGTGGCCTGCTTCGAAACTTTCTTAACATACGAGCGGTCCCAAGTGATAATGAAATAATGTAAAATGATAACTTTGTTAGCTGGGATAGTTTTTGTACTTTCTTGAAAACGTTTTATTTTTGAAGTTTCGCGTGTCTTTGAAGCTGTCCACTGTCCAGCGTATTCAAATAAGGAATTCACCACAGAATTGTTTGTTTGTGCATATTCCACCAAAATGTATTTTTGAAAATGCTCAATTGTTGAGACGATTTGACAAATAGCTTCGTCAGTGACATGAATTAGATTCCGCAATCAGTAATCGCCTGCAGCATTCACAAACTAACTTTGTAAACTCATCTTTCAGGCGGACAACCACCTTCCTTCATCCTGTCAGTTTAATGTGTTGTTTCTGATCATACATGGCGGCAACGCACTTGAAGCGTCTGGCCACGGGATACAGTCAAACAAACAGGTACGTTTGAGCCGAAGCTTTCACCAGTTTCTTTTGAGTGAAAGTTTGACGTCATATTGTTGTTCATGTGGGATTGTGGGCATTATTTATCAGCGTTTCCACTTAGGTTATTTACAAATCGTATCACGTCCTTGAGGAGAAGGTTGTCACTGTCAAAATAATTATGCTGTACTGCGTTATGTATATTGGCAAAAAAACGTCAACATAACGTCAATATAGTTTACCCTTACGTCAACGTAGGGGTAAAATATGTCGTCAGACGCCATGCGATAATTTAACAGACCTTTATCATGACATCACTGGTTTGCTCAAAGAAAGTTGCTATAAAATCTCAATATTTAAATTACATCGATTGAAGTACGGTCCACGATTTACCTTGTATGTTTTAAGACTCCTCATCCACTTTGCATTATTACATTCTGCTGTAGAGCGATCTACAAACACTCAAGACTACTTTTGAAAATGTCACAAAGTCTCATTACAAAGCGGCTATCGGCCGGGTGGCAATGCGTTTGGTGGCTTGTCCAGTGGTTTGTAATGACGCCTTCCACTTGCTGCAAAAGTAAGTTGCTTTTTTGTGCGAAATAATAATAAAACTCTATGAACTTGCTTTGGCTTGTGTTTGTTCAAACTGAATGTTAGTAGGCCTATGCTGTGTTGCCTCCAAAAAAAAATTTTTTTTTTATGCTATTGATGTGATTACAACAATGGATATTGAGGTTCACTTGCATTCGTAACAACCGGATTTTGAATCACTAAGCTTGAGTAGTCACAGTTCGGAAAATCTCTTTTGACCATATTATAAAATGCAATTACTTCTTTAGTTTGAGCCCATTCGGCCACGACAATACAATATCGCACGAACAAACGTTGCCCAGTGCTTTGGTATCTCTCTTCGCTACATCATCGTCTCTCTACCAAGACAATCTCAACTCTCTCGTCCTTTCGTGCAATCATGAATTCAACTCTTTCCTTGATTCTCCTGAAGGAAACGGCTTCCATGGCCAGGTAAGCCAATGGTGTCATTCCTCAATCCAGTGGTGTGTAGATTAAATCAACGTGAAACCTTCGGAGCTTTTCGTATGTTAAGTCGTCTCGTGAAGTATAAGCACTATACACTAAGCAGGTTTGCCTATCATGTGTAATTGTGTATACTCTTCCCGTTCAATGGTAATCGTGGTTCTATGAGTTTGCCTATTTCTGCTAAAGAAAGATTTGGCCTTTGTTTGGCAAAATATGTCAGCTGTTCTGCAGAGCTTGTGCAATAAATTGGTGCATAGAATTATTTCTTGTATAACTTTCTATACATATAGTCATACAAATTAAGTTGATACAAGTCAGTTTTAGGCAAAACATTTGCTGCTACCCTTACACTTATGGTTGATTCGAATTGATCCACTGACAAACGATAATCGGATGCGCGAAATGAGCATAACAATTTGAACGCTGTCAATATAGAGGAATAACACGCTCAATAAATGAAGGTGTTCCTAGGTTTCATCACCCGAACCTGTCTATTCAATTGTACTGTATATTTCAAACTGTAACTAGAGAGAAAAGTAAATTTTGCTGAACCATAAACATATGATTGATAACAAAGTAATTGGGGAAACCAAATGCATCAATGCAAAAAAAGGACTGATTTGCTGACTGGGAAGGTCCATTTTTCATCCATTTCAAGCTGTTGTGATGAATGCAGAATAACAGTGTCCTTATTTGCAGGTGTGCATCATCAGTGACACGGTTGGCAGTATTTTGGGCTACGACATGTTGTGCGGATGTTTTGACCGACAAGGCGACACTTGCGGCAATCGACATGTAAGTTTCACAGTCACAAGGTCTTCGCTCTTGTTTCCATTTCGTTTATGCAGCTGGTAACATTTGCTGAAAATAGTTTTAATTGCGTTAAGCATAATGCTTTGTCTGTCGATCTTTGGATTCAGGGGCGGGCGAACTACCACCCAGGGCATGTGGCCAACAAAAGATTGTTATGCGATTGTTATATCACGAGTTGCTATAGAGCATGACACTTCGTCGTTATTATTACTTCGACGTGAAATTTCTTCTTCCAAATGTTCGTTCATCAAAAATTGATGAATTAGTTTTAAAAAACATTTTATTTCGATTATTTTACGTATTCAATATTTTTTCTAATATATAGTCCCATACGGCAAAATGCGCCGTTTTTACATTGATTCTGCAGACGTTGAATCAATATAAAAATGGAGGATTTTGCTGTATGGGATGAGACCCTTTGAAAACTTGATTTTTTATGTACAGCTTTTACTGTCAAAAGTTTGTACACTTACGTTTGGTGGTTTGCTGCATTTATTTTCATTTGAACGATCTGTCGCCTTTAATTCCAAGGAGAATATTTTACTTTTTTTCCACAAGTTTTTTTATTAGGGTTTCCACATCAGGTTTTTCTATATTCAAACCCAGATGTGGAGGAAGCACTATTTAGTAGTTTTTCCACATTCTTTCAAAACTTAAAATTTTCTCATGAAATAGCCATGGTGGAAGAATTCATTAGGATCAACGGTTGGCGCAATTAACTAAACATGACACTGCTAAGTGCGTTAGTCCTGGGGGCTTGGCGTACCTTATTAGCTCCTTTGTATTGTTCATATGAGTAAACACAAGTCGAGATGAATTTCGCGGGACATATTTTGAGAGGATCGGCAGGACAGCTGCTACTACACTCGTTTCTACTGCACCCGTTAGTGGCGCTGGTACCCCACAAAATTTGCATAACGTCGAATGTTCGCATAACTCAAAACACTTCATTTTCAAACTTGGGTTTCTGTTGCCAAAACTAGGCATCTGAGTTTCGAAAACTAAACCGAAGTGGAAACCCTGAAATTTGTTAATTAGCCAGTTGACTGGCTCTGCACTCAGCTTGTTGATTCGCATTGTGCATGCGTTAATGCTGCTTGCTCAGCAAAGTGTTTTAAATTTATCACACAGAGTATCGAAGAAAGCAAAAGGACAAATTTTGTTTTGTTTTGCATGATTTCTATATTGTCTTGCTATAGCGATTGAATGCTTTTTTTTTTTTTTTATTTATTGCCCAACCATCACTGCTTACAAAAGTTGCGACTTCGAAAAAGTTAAAACTATGTAAAAATGTCAACTTTTGCGAGCTGAGTTGGGTGAAGCGTCAAAACCGTCTTGTCTCTTGCGGTGCCAGGGAAAAGATGTCACCCACACTTGGAGCATTTCCAATTCCCTCAGCCTGAAGGTTGATGCGCCTGTGCAGCGCTTTCAAAGCGACTTAAGTCGTGTTTCCGTTTCCGCACTGGGTAAAAGTTCCACTTCTCAAAGCATTGACAACTCATTTCTATCCGTTTCCGCACCGAGAAGCTTATCATATTCTCTTTCGCCCAAACGACGATCAAGTCCTAATTGCCATGCTGACGCACAGGTTTGATATTGAGTTTGAATACGAGTAAACTGTGAATGATCTACCTCTTCTAGTTTGAAGCTAGGGCTTGCTGGGAAAATGCAGATGATTTGTCCAATTTATTATAATGTAGAAATGGCTGCATGTTAATTAAAATACTAATTGGCTGGTAATCTCGGCTCTGTAATTATTATCAACATAACTGAGATGTACAGATATCTGAGATATTATGAAATGTTGGGAAATCTTCTACTCATTCATTGAACAACTTAAATATACTTGGTAGCAGTTTTACTTCCTTTCATTGCAACTTATCCGAAACTGCACGAAAAGTTCCGAAACTGCACGAAAAGTTTAATTTGAGTTGTATTGACACAAAATATGAAGGCTATGTTGCATTATATGGTTTCATTACTTATAAGTTTGTTTTTTTTTTCACCGAATGGTTATTTTGTATATTTTTTCGCTTGATTCAGCAACTGAAACGAGATTGTATTTAATGTTGTTGCAACGTGTATTACTTGTTTACATACCAGGTGTGGCTTCAGATGTCACGTGAATGCAAAAGCGTTCAATGGATATGAGCCGGTTGGCGCTATCCACTTCATGTGATGCCAGAATGTAAAATGCCGTTTTCAACGTTTCAACAACCCAGACAGCAAATCAACTATATTTACTAGGTCTGCAGACGTTGAATCAATGTAAAAAAATGGCTGATTTGCTGTCTGGGTAGATGCAGTTTTTAATCTCAATTGTCCGATAAATCGTTTCAAAGTAGAGCAATGGATTAAAAGCTGCAATTTTTTCACATTTCAACAACTTAGCTTTGCTTCACCAACGCAGAGATCTTCAAGTTGTTCCGGAGCAAGTGAAGCTCCTACAGAGCGCTCCATCTCCCAGACAGAAAGCTCCTCTTCTGAAACCTTGCTCAAACTTGACTTTGAAGTCTCGGAATTCTTCATGCTAGGTTTGTTATACGTTTATACCATGTAGTATCGCTGTGGATGTAGGTGTCGAAGAGGGAATGATCATTAACATCTATAATGAATCTTCAACTTACAAACGATAGTAACCTGTATTGTTGTATTTTTAATTGTTTTAGAATTACGATAATTTTCTTTGAATTTTTGGCAGCACGTGGCGCGATACAAAGCAGTTTTGCCAGATGTTTTTTTTTAATTTACTGGGAATTTTTTTTCACTTCGATGCGGTTTGTTGACGTATGCAGTTTTTCATTTCAGTATAGAAGTGGTACAGCCACAGGCCTGCATTGAGATTAACAGCTTGATGTTTATACTTGCCACTATTCTTTCCGCGTAGGCCTAGAAAAGTTTGTTCCAAACGTTATATGCTATTTTAGAGAGAATGCTTTTCGTCAATTGTTTCTATTGGCACTTGACATTACTCCAAGATTATCACCACAAGTTGAGAACTCATCGTAGCGATAATAGGAAAAACAGTGTCTGCCATTTTATTCTATCCAGTTTCCACAGTCCCAGTCTGCTGCAGACGAGCTTTGTTTAACTGTAATATCCTTTGTTCCGCTAAAAATTTTTTGCAAATAGATTAAGATTGGAATTTATTGGTTCGTGATGTTATTCAACAGTTTGTGATTCTGCAGGGTCTCCTTTGGGTTTGATACTGGCGTTGAGACAGCTCTCATCTGGCAATGACACCATCATGCCGTCCACCAGTGTCGGTGACCAGATAACTCCACAGAAACCAGCTTGCCGCAACATTTACAATCTCTTCTACACTGCCGACCCTTCTTCGTCGCGAATCGAACCTCTTCTTGACATGAGGTACAACTGACATTTTTTCGTTAAACTATTTTCGAAAATTTTCGCTTAGTGGCATCACATTGACATGCAGTTGGTAGTTTAAAGCCTGTCGTATAGTTTGTCATGCTAACTGATACCACCACTGTCTGTCTTAGATTTTCCAGACTTCCACCAGCGAATGTAGGAAAATACCAAATGTATCCTCTTGGAGACGGCCAGTCCATTGCTATTGGTTAGTAGGAGAACCTACAGTGTTCTTATTTCGTTACTTTTACTGTAAATGCATTGAAGGAACCGAATTGATTGAACGTATCAGATTGCGTTGATTGAAACCAAAGTTACAAATTAAATGTAAATTGAAGTGGAGTTCAATTGAGTTGATTTTTTCCTGGTTAGTGTCTTGCTTAGTAGCATAAGTGCTCATTCGAAACAATGCACAGACCATATTAAAGAAACGTAAGACTTTTGATACTAGACTTGGCTTCTCGTTTATAAAAGTTAGATAGCAATGAAAGAAGTCTTCAAACAATCATTCATTTTTTCCACATAGCCACGTCACATCTGGTAAAACAAAGACAAAGCAAGGACATAAAAAATTGCCATTGCAAATATATTTTTGTTGCGCTCTTGCAAAATTGCAACTATACAACTTTGCCACATGTCTCCTGGAACTAGTGAACTATACAAAAGTCTTTTCAGGAGATATTCTTGCATCGAGCTCTCATTATTTCAGCGATTTGACTCACGGAGTGTCCAGGAGAGGCAGTGGTGGTGAACCACCAAGAGCTGTCAGCAACAAACAAGCTACTGAATGTGTTCAACAAAGTAAGACAGTTGCTTTGACCTAGTCTCATGTTGCTTAGCTAATAGCTATGCTGGCTTTTAAGCTGTCGCTTTTATATTAGTTTTTTGTTGTTTAACGTGAACGTGCGTTATCAATTTTGATTCTGATCTCTACGTTGTCCGTTTCAAAAAAAGGGAAATAGTTTTCACCGTTCATGTCATCCTAGATAGCAAATCAGTCGCTTTTTACATTGACTCAACGTCTACCGAATGTAACAAGCGACTGATTTTCTTTCTGTGATCGTTTTATTTTCAATTCAGCTTGGCTGTGAATAACCATCACTTACCGTGTGTAATGTGTATAGCAAGAACCATTAACAAACCACCTATCCCAGATAGCAACATCCGTCATTTTTACATTGAATCAATGTAAAAATAACGAGTTTTGCTATCTGGATTACAACGTTGTTGTGCAAATGTTCGTTCCGGTGTTCGTAGTTTTGTGTTGGATTGACATTTGTTTTTGGTTGTTACAACGTAAACAAATGACAAAATGTTAATACCTGGACTGCAAATCAGCCAAACGTTGAACCAATGTAAAAAAACCGGCTGATTTCCTGTCTAGGTAAGTGTATAACAAACGCTTTCTTGCTAACACGCATGTTAGAGGATTCATTGCATGACGTGGTGGCATCTGGTGATGACGTTCATTTCGATCTGCCTGCTGGTGCGTCCCGTGACGTCAATTCGAAAGGTAAATTTTTCATCAGTGCCGAGTTAAGAAATCGATGTGCTGATAAAGAGACTACAAATAACTGTCATTTCATAACTACAAGAACACACATGCGGTGTGTGAGTAAGTGGACTACTCATTTGTTGAACACTCGCGATGTTTCTAAACGTACCCTTGCACGATTTGGACTTGCAGTGTCTTAAACAAAGCTTCAACAAGGGGATATTGCTTATCCCAATTATCTAAACCGAAAAATTACGTTTATAATAACTGATGCAGCGTAACATAGTACTGAAGCTTTTGAAAGGGTTGCCTCATAACTACACTATGCAATGCATCCCTGAGATTATTTTCTTCAAGGTGTGATGAAGCAATTTAAGTGATATTTTGTAACCCAGCCTATTTTCATACGTTGATGTGCAGATCGCTTTTATCAAGCTTTAGGCTTTACAGGTTTCTTGTCATATTTTGATTTTTTGAGTCACAACCTCTACATACAAATTCCTAAAATTACCAGGATTACGCTTGAAAAAGACTTTGGTCCAAAGATGCGTGTCATATCTTTTTGTCGTCATTTTCTCTTCAGCTACCATATGCTCGTATCTACCTATACATTCCATTACGATATGCTCTGTCTGTCTACTCATATGATCTAGTATCTAGAAAGTAACTTATACTAAAGTGGTGATACTTTTAGTTGCTAAGCGTTGGTGGGGAGAAAAGCGCATGGACTATGCTCTCTTCTATCCCAAAGCCTTGTCGGATTTCCCGTCCTGTGTTCTCCCTCATTTATTCCACTCAAGCTTCTGGGAATCCGCCGATGTTGCTGCCTTTGTTTTAAGACAGGTAGGTAGATGACTCTGCTAACACAGTAGGCATTGCAGTTGCGCGTGTTATCGTCCGGTCAGCAGTCAGTCTTCTTACGCTGATTCAACGTCTGCAGAAGTTAAATGTATCCTATTATGGTGTTGGTGTTTTGTCATACCTGTGGGAAAAACTAACTGACCAAACTGACATTTGATTCAAAAATAATAGTTTCACGTTGGTGCACACTGCACATGCGACCTATCAAATGAACTTTTAGCTCATGTAACAAATAAGCCGTTTTTTACATTACAGACTGCAGACGTTGAATTAATGTAAAAAACGGTTGATTTGCTGTCTGGGAGCTTTCTTGTCGAAGTTGATGAATATCTTAATTTAATCACAATGATTTGCGTGACTTATTCAAAGCTTTGATTTTCCCGCACCAGGTAGTGAAGCACGACCAAGTGCAGATTCGCTTGAATGATTACAATGACATAGTGCGGTTCACACCAACCACCCCCAGAGAAAAATGGACGAAAAAGAGAAACCAAGTTAAGCTGAAGGTAAATTGAATCTTTCAGCTTGTTCACGAGTAGCAATTGGCGTCATTTCATCATCGTTCTACCATTTACGTCTTTTACGACATCGTCGCTTTTTCAATTCTTAAATTATTGATATTTCATTTATTTTCTTCAGCTAACTTTTAATTTAGACTATGATATGTTGTTCAACGTTTTGTACAACATCGGCTCACAAACGTTTTATTAGGAAGTACAACAAAATTATAGCTTTTTACAAAAAATCACGGTTTTGTCATTGTCGTCAGTGTAATATTAGAAACGTACCTTTAAACTTTTAGTTTTGTGAGAACTTGCCCTTTAGGTTTGTACCTGTGTTTCGTATTTTGCTTTACGCGCTTTCCATGACCTTTCAATGGGCGTCTGTTGAATACGCTTTCTTGACAGCGGCATTTCAACTCCAATTGTAATACTAAGTTTGCTCGTTTTAGTGCTGCAGCCATGTGGGCGTTTATGTTGAAGTCTGAGTACATGTTGAAGTTCAAATAAAGTTATTTGTTTGCATATGATTGATAGTCAAAGATAGTTAGACGTCAAGGTTTTCGTGTAACAGTGCAGTCAGCAAGCATAGATTGACTTTATTGTTCATACATCTTTCTCAGAATTCGTCGCCAAATCACAGAGCAAGAGACTCTATAGCTCTGGAGAACGATCCGCAGGTGATCACGGGCAAGTTCATGTACGGACCACTCGACGTCTACGCTTTAAAGGGAGAGAAGGTTGACGTTTACGTCATGACCCCTGTGAGTGAGAAGTAAACTTAGCACGGTGACACTGCAAGAAAGCAAACATTAACACAATTGCAATAGATTGAACTTCGCTTTTAGATCGTTGTTTACTTCACAAATGTCGTTTGTAAAATTAACAAAATTGCTATGAATTTTGAAGCAAACTTTTCTGTTTGCACTAATTGAATTAACACGCAAATTTCCCTCCTAAGCCACCGTCGTCAGAGTGGATGTTGCTAGGGAACGAGGTGACTAACAGCAATGGCAGAGTGACGTATACTGTTCCTGATAGTCAGAAGCTTGGACTTGGCATCCATCCCATCAAGATGGTTGTTTGGTGAGTGTTGTTGGTTGTGTGAAAGATCGACATTTACTTCGTGAAACTTAGCATTTATAAATGCATGGGGATAATCACAAGGCCTATCTTGACGTGCACTGCTTAAGGAAGTTGCATTATTGGACGCGCAGCTCCTCTCTTCCTGCAACATTAGAAAGGTCAACTGTCATTCTGACAATTGTTTACTACGCGCTACTAGCTTGCTTTCTAAGAAAAAAAATTAAATTGCTTTAAAGCAACTTCCCTTATATCACCCATAAAAAGTACATTATTTTGTTAATCAGAGAAAAACTTCTAGTGTGGCGGTTAAGCCAAAAGCGGATGTAGCTTCGCATCCCCATAATCGAGAATCCCTAGCACGGCTGTGGGTATGCAACAATAAATAAACTTTTCCATCTTGTTTTTGTTTTCAGTGGTGATCATTCCACAGCCGACAGCTACCTGGCCGTTCTTCCACCGGACACAGATTGTGTCATCTTCAGCATCGACGGATCGTTCACTGCCAGCGTCTCCATCATGGGATCCGATCCTAAAGTGAGGCCTGGATCCGTTGATATCGTCAGGTCAGTGAAGCCTCAACTTTGTAGAGTTGTTATTTTTACATCATTTTAACATTAACACACGTTGTGAAAGATATTGTGTAGATATTCTTTGAAATATGTAGATATGCGATTTCTTCAGAAAACAAATATTCACACTTTTCCTCTTATCCAAAATTTTACGTGCAAAAGTCCAACGAACGTATTGTATTAGCCGAAGTATCGCTCACTTTCTGAACTGACATCACCGCGCACCCTCGGCGTTTCAAAAACATCCATGTATTGATAGGTTTTGGCAGGATCTCGGCTACTTGATCATATACATCACGGCACGACCAAACATCATGAAGCACAGAGTGGTGACTTGGTTGGCGCATCACAACTTCCCGAAGGGCTTGGTTTGGTTCGGCGATGCGCTCACTGCTGATCCATTGAAGCAAAAGGCCACATTGCTTAAAACCTTGAAAACTGAGGTGAGAAGCTGGCCTTGTGTGGTGGTATGGGAATTTTAATATTTAAATAACTCTATCGAAGTCTAATTACCAAATGGGATTGTTTCACCAGATTTAATAAAATTGTCGTTACAGTAATTTTTTAATACAGTATTTTTAAACTTCAGTACAAACTGCACTACGCTGCTGGCTACGGGTCGAGCAAAGACATCTGGGTCTACACCCAACTTGATATGCGAGAAAATCAAATTTACATTGTCGGAAAAACGTCAAAGAAACTTAACTCCCAATGCTCCGTAAGTTGCATTCCTTCTCTCTAACTTGTACCGCACTGTGGCATGATATGAAAGCCAACCATCGTGGGACTCACATTCCACTTTGGTCGGTATACTGTATATAGTGAATACGTTGTTATGCCTTTCAATTTCGAGAGATATCTCCACGGTGTGTAGTTGGATACTGCTTTATAACCATCTCTAAAATTAATAGTAGTTTAGACTTGTGCTAATGATGCAAAAATATTTTGCTTGTCAATCAAATGCAATATTTCTTAAATTTAACTGAAACCATTAGATGTTGTTGACGCATCTGTGAGCGTTAAGGCAAATCAAGCATGGTTGTGATGTAACGTAATATGTTTATAACGTTAGGTATTAAGCGAAGGATACTCTGCCCACCTCAGTGATTTGAAGTCGAGAGATCGTGTTATTGCTGCCAAGTTTAATGCACAGGTACGTTGGGGACGTTTCTTCTTATGTTGCATACTTAACGTAGAGGCTCGGGTATTTTATGAAAGTTTTTATCGAGAATTAAAGAAAACGGTTTGTGACGACATGTGTAAGTATCACATTGACAATGTGTCGTTGCACTACGAAGGCACAAAGTTAAGCTTTGGAAGAGAATTGATGATTTCCACCCCTATAACTTTACTGTACAGTATGTTTTTTCGGCAGCCGATTGCAGCAAGAATTGACAGCGATCGACACCGTGTGTCGCCCATGAGGCTGGCCTCATCAGGATCGCGCCACTAATACATGTCACATACTGTACAATTTGCATACAGCACAGTGGAGCTTCGTATCGTTTTGTTGCGTTGACTAAATTTTATTTAAAGCCTATATTTTGCGTAATGATGTCGATTTATACAAGAATTATTGAAATCGTTAAAATCAAATCGCGTGTTAAACATTTTTACAACATTTGATTCTGAACCTGTTCTATTTCCAGATAGTTTTACGCAAAGGTTACTTTGATTTGCCTGGTCAAACCAATTCACTCAAGAACAAATCAACGTTGGACAAAAAGAGACGGTCGCTAGCCAAAAATCAAACCAGTTAGTCTCGTTGGAAACGTCTTATAACTTATCGAAACCGTCTTTTGGTTTTTAAACAACATTGAGCAAACATAATTTTGAAGTCAATTTTTTTTTTTGCTTTTGTCTTAAATGAACTTGTGACTACGTAGCCTACATATTTCACAAGCGACATTGTTCGATTCTTTCGTCGCACACCAGGGTTCCAATCAAACGTCTATGGATTTTTTATTTTTTTATTCAGCTTTTTCAGTTTGCATGTATTTGTAGTTTGGTGCGTTTACACAGGTGAGATAAAATGAGATTTGTACGAAACAGCATTTGCTTTATTTTCTATGCGTCGTTTTGACTCCCAACCGCCAGCAGTAGTCAAGGTTGTCGCGAGATCATGATATTTGACAAATTGACAGCTCACATGTCACATCGAATGTGTTGAATTTCAATTCGATTTCAAATAGACGAAAATGGTGACACATTTCACGATTTTCTGTCATAGAAAAGTCGCTTTGATTCGTACAGCGTTCAAATATGCTTTTTTGATTATATGTTACAGGATAAAACAAAGCGTTTTGTGTTGTTTCTCAGGCGTGCTGCTGCCTTTGAAAGTGTTTAATTCTCACTTTTACTGTAAACTCGACCGTACTGTTACTGTAAAAGTAATGACTGTAAAAATAATCAACAAAAACGTCGTGGATCTCGTAATAATGTGCAACATAAGGTGAAATGTTTTTATTGAAGAATCATAAATCGATTGTGTCCGCACGCCGGTAGATTGAATACACACAGTGCAATTAGAAGGTGTTTGTGCGACAAACCCTTTTCAAGTTGTAACTTAATCATTTTATATGTAAATATTGATGCAATTTGAATGTTTTATTTGGATGTTTCCTATTTATGTAGTAAAGGGAATTGTTGATTTTTTCTGCATGCAAAAGCGTAGTTTATGAGAATTCAAGGTTAAAAATACTATCTTTACTCGTTTTGATAAAAAAGATATATACATTGTTTTAAAACACCCTCACCATTTTTTTTTTGTCAAAATGTGAAAACTGCATCTGTCTTCCCTGGTATTTACAGTAGTAATAATAATCATGTTTTTATTTAATAATCATTTTGTAGTAATGGGTTCGATGACACGACCGACCATATATATCATGTGTCCCATAGCCTGCATGCCATCGTCTTAATAGCTGAATTGGTTTAGCGCGGACGTTGTGCTCGAAGAAAGCACAATATCGCGCTGTGCTGGTTCGGCTCTCGGAGTGTGCGCTTGAGCAACGCATTTCAGGAATGCTCTCTATTCAGCGACGAATAATACACCGACAACAACATTTCAACAATCGGAAACTTCACTGTCAAACACGATGACAGACCTGTGTCAGTTGTTCAAGGCTCTTTTCAAAGCCTCTACAAAATGCGACACTGCCAGGATTAAACTCTCAAAGAAGCTTTCCGGTCCGAGGATAAACATTTTCACAGTCAAAGTTACCACAACTCAAGGAAACGTACAACAAACACTTTTGATCAATTTTTGCTTGAATCCGATCTACTTAGTTAGACCTATTTAGTTTCGAGTCCATATTTTTTACTTCCATTCAAGCGTTCGTTTAGTTGTGAGGTTGTTTGTTTCTGTACGTAAAAGGTTCATCATCTACAACTCTGTTATATTTATTTTTGTGCTGCTTTTTTAATTTATCTAATTTGATATTGTGGTGATCTAAGCGGGACACATGTACCCAGAGGTGGGCACCCGCTACTTTTATAGTAGCGCGCTACCGCTACTTGGACCAAAATAGCGCGCGCTACCCGCTACCAATTTACAAAAGTAGCGCGCTACTTATGTCTAAAATGACCCTAGGAAACACTCTTCAAGTCCCTAGTGACGCAAAAATGACCTTGAAAACGAATGTTATCATTCGTTTACGCTGTCATTTTAACGTCGTTATAGAAAACACATTTTAAGGGAAAATTATTGTTACGCATCTTTCAAAAACACGAGCATTTCAAAATAAGAGTCTCTAAGTCCTGCCCGCTTTGGCTTAAGCACATCTTTTCCAACAGAGAAAAGTCTCTCCACCACGGCTACTGGAAGGAATGGGGTGTTGTATTTAATGAACAGATGTTTTAACTCGGTATTCGAAAAGCTCAAGGACTTGCTCCTGTCCGAAAAACGGCGTCCACAATTGCTGTTTCCTTCTGCACCGACGTTTCACGGAATGGCGCCAACATACCAAAAAATTAATTCTCGGAGTTGTAACTGGTGTTGGTGTCACTCTTCTCGGTATCAACCTGGATTGATGTCTCCCGCAACAGTCGAATTACATCTGTCTTGACTTTTTCTCGTAGTGCGTCAGCATCATCCGTGGAAACGTAGTGCAGGAATTGTAGCCACTACGTCTTGAAGGAGGGATGAAGACATGATGTCATAACACATTTCATGTCGTTGAAGCGCTTGTTGAATCGTTTTTTCACCCCTTCAAGGACTTTCACTCTTAACTCCTCACAAGATCACTGATCTCAGTTAACTTCTTTGCGCAAATTGTCGATTTCATACCTTGATCGCAGCTCCACACCAGAAAACGAGATTCCCAAAAGACCCAAACTTTGCAACCAAACCGATTATTTATAATATAGCTGCTTGACCACGTAGCGGAGTGCGACTGAAAACAAGTAGCGCCGCTACCGCTACTTTGAAAAAAATAGCGCCGCTACGCCAACTAAAAAGTAGCGCGCTACTGCCCACCTCTGCATGTACCCAGACAGCAAACCAGTCGCTTTTACATTATACATATTCTTTTACGTTTTTATGCATTGAATCAATGTAAAAACTAACTGATTTGCTATCTGGGCTCATAGTAATGCTTTGGTTCTGGAAATCTCACTTTATTTTAGAAGGCTTTGATGTTTTTAGTCTAGCCTACACCTTTTCTACGATATTGTTTTTTTTGGATCAAAATATCTTTATTGTATCAAATATTCTGATACAATTTAACCACCGCTGACGGCTGGAACTTATCGTGTCATATTATTCCTGTCACAATTTTAAGAGTTTCTAGCACTAGTTGCAACGTTTATCTGATGAAAGCAAAAGCTACGGCAAACAGGTTGATTTAGTGCTTCACTGACGTTTCGCGCACCATGACAACGCGCAATCGCATTGCAAAATATAACTCCGTGAATTTTATTTTGTTTGTTATTCGCTTTGAGGATGCGCATTTTCATGGTGCGTGAAACGTCAGTGAAGCACTAAACCAACCTGTTTGTCATTGCTTTTAGTTTTATCAGGTGAACGTTGAAACTAAAGTAGAACTCGGTTAATCCGGATTCGGTTAATCCGGATCTTCGCCTAATCCGGATGAAACTGGAAGTACAAATGATTTGTAATCTTTTTCTTGAGAAACGGCTTCGGATTATCCGGATTATTTAATCCGGATCTTCGCCTATTCCGGACAAAAGTTGCGCTTTCTCTATCGCTTTATCCGGATTTTCCCGACAGTTTTGCCATTTTATGCTAAAACGTAACGTTAAAAAAGCTTATTGCGAGAAATTTTTTATCTATTGTTCCGTTAATGTGACGCAATAAATTATTGCGGATTTCTTCTTTTCATGAACAGTAATCCCTCCTAACGCAAAATTCGTGCGCAAATGCTCAAACTCGTACTGTAACTTGAAAAGATGTCGGTGGAATTTTCGGCGGTATGTTGGTGATGTTTTTCCAATAGAAGACTTTGTTTGATTTTTTGTAAGTTTTCCAAAGAAACTCGTCTTCTGTAACTGTTTTCAAAAGTTTTGAGTGACTACAGATTATTCCGACACGCATGTCTAAAGATATAACTTTTGCCAGTGTGTTCTTGCGTTAGACGCAGAGTCTACAAATACATTCGTTTTACATGCATACTGCATTTTCAAAAGAATTCTATCGCTAATATGGTGATCGCGCGTCTCGGAATTGGCAGACCGATACCCTTCTATCTAGGTAACGTCAGGCTTGATAGAACCGTCATCGGTTAATCCGGATCTTCGCCTAATCCGGATGGAATCGCCGGTCAAATCGAATCCGGATTAACCGAGTTCTACTGTAGTGCTAGAAACGATTATCCTGAGCAACACCCAAATGTTTCTGTATTGTGAGAGTTATTATTTAACCATCATTTTTTCCTTCATTTGAAACAAATAAGTTATAATCATTGAACTGTAATTTTCAAATCAATTGTTCAGCTTTTTCGTTTGTCAAAGACTTGAAGCTGTCGAATTCTTAGTGTTTTATCATGATTCTTTGTACCGTACTAGGTACTAGCCTACTGCTAACGTACTGTACAAGTGTACATTCTTTTTTTCTGTAGGCCTAATAAGTTTTGTGATATTTGACAAAGCAAATGGTAACTTACTTCAAGTTTTCGCATTACACTGCACTCTGGTAAACTTCAGTTGCTGACACAACATCAGTTATTGTCTTTGAAATACATTTACTGTGCAATAGATAGCCTACGTCCAATTGTGAAAACTGTCAGATCGGTTGAAAGTTTTGTAAGTAGGCTAGGCATGAGAAACATCGTGACCGACGAGACAGATCCGGAACATGAAGCGAGGTTTTTGTGCTGACGATGCAAAGCTACGCAATGCGTGAAAGTGGTTTGACCCTGACTTATTAACTGAGGATGGAGTGCGATAGGCGAAATAGCGGAGTATCAACTATTTATTTTTTTAACAATCTTTTCATGCAGCATTTAATGGTAAAATAGCATCAACAAAAGGTCTACTGAGGCATGGCAGGATATATCTGCAGTTGAAATTGTCCGGAAAAAGCACTAATTTTAAGCTGTTTTTTTTTCAGTGAACTTTTCTGAAACCATAATTTGGACAACCCGTATCGCAAAGGGTCAACCCTGCTGCATTGTTGTTGATGGGGTTAGAGATTTCTAAAACAGGTTATCCCTGGATGGAGTTTGGTTTGCCCAGTTTCGTTAGTTTGGTTTCATTTTGATTGGAGTTAATCTCAGGTTTTTAAGGAAGAATTTGTTTTTAACTATACTGACAGTGACACAAACTTCGTTGTCAACCAGAAACGCACAAAAATCTCAAACTGTAGAAAGCACCCTACTTGGCTACAGCCTACATACGTTTTTTTTAATGAGCCCTCAGCCCGCCTGCTTTTGCTCAACATTAGCCTAGTTTTTGCTTAAAAATCGAAAACTCTGTGGGAGGGCGCAGAAGATAAGGCGCTCAGTTCAGTTTTTTTTTATTTCTGACCATCATATCAAAAACAATACATGTCAACATAGCAAAGGTCGAGAAAAAGGTAGAAGCGACAAAACGCGAACGTTAAAACGTGCTTGTGACCACAGTAAGTTATTGAGTTGAAAAAAATTTGGCACGGTCGCAACACCTTCAGAAAAATTTAAGATGTAAAGGGAAAATAAAAAAGAAAATGTTACAAAAAAATAAAAAACAAAAATTTAGGCTGTAGCTTTATTAGCCCACATAGCTTTAGCTGATATAGCCTATTTAAGATTTGTATGGACAGTTGCTATGAAGATCGGCCATGGTGCGTTATCAAGAGTGCTGATGGTCGTGAGGGGAACACGTCTTGATGCGTTTAGCTCATAGCAAAGAAGAGCAAGGCAGGCAAAGAAAACCCCACAAAGAAATCCAGAGGTGGGCAGTAACTAGTTACTTTTTGAGCAACTGTAACGGTAACTTCGTTACTATTTTCCAAAAGTAACGAAACGCGGTACCGGTAACTAGTTCCTATTTTAGCACTTTTTCAACAGTTACAGTTACAAGTTACTTTTGTACTGAAAAGTCCAGAAATCTGGCGATTTTTTAAGACGTTCAGCTTCATATTTATGATTTGGCTCTTTTTTGGCGATTTTTGATAACTGATTTGGCTAAATTAATTGTTTTGGCGATTAATCAATATGTACCAAAGACAGGCAAGACACAACAATACAACAGGGTTGAGCATTATAATAATATATTTTACATATTTACAAATGAGTTTAACAGTCAAACGTTTTCGGTTTAACTTAAGCCCTCATCAGGAACCTGAAAATATTTATAAAAATGCAGTAAATTTCAACTTCTTGAAGGTAACTAACTAACTGACTATAAGCATCAAGAAACACGCAGCGATAAAAAGCAATTTGTTGATGCTTCTAGTCAGTTAGTTAGTTATACCTTCAAGAAGTTGAAATTTATTGCATTTAGTGTAACGCTTGCAATGCCTCTTAAAAGATTGTTTGACATTGAAACCAGCAACAGCATTGCTGTGTGCTTGCTGTTGGTGGACGTTCTTGTGGAAGCAATATAGGCCTAAACCAGATTTGGTCATTGGTTCGAGGACAGCGACTTTCAGCTTGCGACTGCATTCCACCCACAATTTAGACTTATCTGTGTTTAATGCCTGATCATTAAGCGACACTGCTGAATTGAAGACCAAAATAAAACAGAACATGCTTCAAGCAATTGAAGAAGCAAACTGCTCTGCTGAAGAGGGGAGTAGCAGCAACACTGAAGTGGATGGTGGTAGGTAGAGCCACGGAAGAGTTTTTGCACCACTTTACGCAAAAACCAAGAAAAGAAAGCAATGCGCGTTGAATCTGTTACAGGAGTATTTGGAAGCGGACCCTTAGGACAAGTTAAGCGGATCCAGATTCACAATTGGACCAATGAAAAACTGTTTTAAGAACATAACACTCCCATTCCGTCAAGTGCTGCAGTAGAAGTATTGTTTTCATTGCAGCACTTGTTCATCACCAGACTTTATTCGTTCATCCCAGACGCCGACACACGCTCCATCGACCTGACACTACCAAGACAGGCATGGGTGCGCCTCAACCGTCTCCGTACGGGCGTCGGGCTTTTCCGCTCAACCATGCACCAATGGGAAATGGCCTCTTCCTCCTCCTGTGAAAGTGGTGCCGAGGAACAGACCGCAGATCACATCATTGATTGATTGATTGATTAAATCTTTATCCTTGGACTGGGAAAGCTAGTGTACTTGCTTGTAGACACTAGCGTACACAGGGGGGGGCATTGGGCCATGCCCCCCCCCCCCCCCCTTAAAAATGTTTTAGTAGTTAACAACGTAGATTAAGGCATTTAATATGTTTTGGATTGCACTGTCAAAGCAATTAACAATGTTGTTTTATAGACTAAGCCAATACGAAATACATGGCCCAATCTACCTACCCCACCCCAGGTATGCCAATGTAGCATAGTGCTCTGTAAGCCTATTATAGTGAGAAAGAAATGGATAAAGTCTAAACTAAAACCATACTGGGATATCATGAAGACGTCTGGGATATCAATGGCCAGTGGCGTAGCCAGGAGGGGGGTTAGGGGTTACAACTCCCCTTTTAGCACGCGTGTGACGTCACGATATTGAAAAGGACGCTTTCAGTCTCTTTATGCTTGGGAAGGATGCTTTCAGTCTAAAAAAAAGCTTGCCTAATTTTAAACAAAACTGCATTAAAAGAGCGAGTTTTACCAATACCAAACATTCAAACATCTCAGCCAGGAATTAGCAACAAGAAAACATAGAGACTTAGCTTTATTTCCGAAAAATGCAGAAGAAAACATGATCTTATCCTTTTGCTATGCCATCTGACAGCACCATTGTACAAGAATATTCATACCCACAATTTTGTTAAAAATGCTTTCAGAATGCACCAAATTCAAAGTAAATTTTCAAAATTTTCTGGGAGAGGTCCCCCAGACCCCCCGCCACTGGGTGTTGTCTTAATTGACAAGGCCGTCCGGCTTCGCCCGCCGGACATCAAAAAACCTCCCTTTCAAAATTCCTGGCTACGCTACTGTCAATGGCCCCCTTTCTTGAGAAAATCCTGCGTACGCCACTGCTTGTAAACTAAAGGCTTTAAATCACTGACGCAGGCCCGGTCACCGAGATTGACAGAGTGAAGTTTCCGATTGTTGAAGTTTTGTTGCCGGGAAATTATTCTATGTAGGCCTATATGCCTCTAAATGGAGAGCAGTTCTTAACGTGCGTTGCTCAAGCGCATGCCCTGAGTGTCGAACCAGTGCCGCTTGATCTTGAAGCTTCTTCGTTCCAGAAGTGACGCGCTAACCAATTGAGCTATCGGGGCGGACATCATCAATGACTGTAACATCTTCAAGCCACCTAACGGAGTGGAAGGTCTGCTTGTTATAAATGATGAAACCAAAGACTGGCTGCTCTCTAGTAGCCTTCCAGTGTAGTCCGGGAACATCGTGAATCTGGAGCGGTAAAAGGATAGACTCTCGGCCCCAGAGGGTCACACGACGACGACAATTGGGCAAGGACATTTTAAAGCTCAAAAGGGCACGCCTGAGTGACGAGCACTTTGAAATGCTCGAAGGAATAAACATATAAGCCACCGAGTATTTTTTTTAAATAAAACCTTGTTGGTTTTGTACTTGTGCTGTTATGTTAGCATGGATGGCTCAAACACTATATATCAAACATTGCGGTTAAACTGGACTTGCATGCAGAGCTGGCCAGGTGCAGAATTTTATGTTCAGATTTGTGAGTAACTGAAAGTAACTAGTAACTGTAACTAGTAACTGTAACTAGTAACTGTAACTAGTAACGGTAACTAGTTACTTTTTAAAATCGATAACTGTAACGGTAACTCAGTTACTATTTTGGCCAAGTAACTGTAACTCAGTTACTTTTGAAAGTAACTTTGCCCACCTATGAAGAAATCCTACCACGGGCAAAGCCATTTCAAGCGTAACGCACCATGCCTTGCACGAATCACAAAATAGATAGGCCATAACTTGACGACGTGAAAACAATGACAAAAACAAATAAAACAAACTAGCAAGAACAACATCTTCATCTTTTGGAAATCCAATTATACCCAGGAAAGTTATGTCTTGAAGATATCAAGTGTGCTTTGTTATAAAGTTGCGTTGATAAAGCGATAAATTTAGACCCCAGTCAGCTAAACTCGTCACCTCCACACCGATCCAACGTTAGCAAACGTTGAATTAATGCAAAAATGACAGGCATCGCTAGCTGGGATGTAGCAGTGGCATGTCACAGTAATATGAGAAATTTGGGTTACCGTACCGTATGTTTTACACGTTAAACCAAAATAAAAGTAAAAAAATATCCAATTTGGCATATAACGTAGAAAAAAATTGCAGACAAACAAACAGACACTTTCCAATCATGCTATCTTGGGCAACTGGCTTCTGTTTCGGCAAGATCCGGCCGATAAATAAAACAAATTTATGAAAAGGCCAAATGCTCACTTCAGTCAAACAATATTTGAAATTTGAAAGCGCGAAAAAGAGCAAAAACAAATGGCAATTCCTTAAATCCAGAGTTGCCAACTGAAGAAAGATGATGATGACAACTGCGAAAATAAAAGTAAAATTTGTCATGCATTTTGAGATGAAAAAATTTTCATGACTATTAATAACTTATTTTTTGTTTGAAATAAAGGAAGCATAAGTTAAAATGATGTTTTCTACAGCAACAGTGTTTTATTACAAAAGTATTTTTGAAATATTTAGATTTTGCATCTGACGCTTTCTCAGTTTGTTTCTGGTGATGGTCATTGGTGGCCAATAATGTTATAGGCTACTGAACAAAGCAATTAAAATTACTTTTTTCTAATATGTGATAAAAGGCAAATTTGTCAATTTAAACAAGTGCTAGGTGGTGTTGGGCTATTTTCGTTGTTTCTTTTTTATTGAAAGATGCTTTATAGACTAAATAAGGCGGTTTCCTTTTGCAAAGGTACTGTAGGGCTAGGCTAGAATAGGAATGTTTATTTGTAATTTAAGAAATTTTATTGTAAACTTAACATTCATTTATTGCTTCTGCCTAAAAATTTCTATAAAAATCTTAGGCCTACTTGCCTTGCAATACAAGTATTGTCAGTATTTAGGCTATAATAGCAACAAGGCGCCAATTTATAGCGACATTCCCTGTAACTGTAATGCAAATTTTCCACCGAATAAAAAGCACTTTTCACAAAAAATGTTGACATCTCCTTAATGTATTGAGCTCTATCTAGCTTAGCCTACATTTTTCCAGTCATTTCTTACCAAAGAGGAACTCTGGCTCAGTTAATATCAAAAAAGAAGTAGGCTACAGTAGGCATGTTTTTTTATAAACTTTTAATTTTTCTTTTTAAAATTGTAAAAAAGGTTACTTTCGATGAGATTTTAACTAGTGTTTATTTTATTTAAGGGTTATCTTTTATGCTGAAAATGAACACTTGAACATTGCAAAAGTCAAGTTTAGCATTGTATTACAAGTAGCCTACAGTAAACAATTGTTTGCTGTATACAATTCAAGTTTAAAGAATGGATTCAAATTTTTCTAATGCTGAAATATCAGACATAAAGGTTAGAGTTATGCATGTTCTAGAATGAATTGTCATTATGTCATGAAGGCTTATTTGAAAAAATGGTCAATTCTTAAAAAAAAATTAAATCTGTTGTAAGTTTTCTTCCGCTCATTAAATTTGAAATGTATAACCCACAGTTCACTAATTTTGTTGATGATAGTTTTTACTTTTTGAAGGTTGAGTACCGGTACCAGTAGCGTTAACTTCAATGTAGCTCAACTATTTTCCACTTGTACTCAACCTCTCTGTCTTATAAATTATATCATAATGTCAAAATTTATTATAGAGAGTTAGCTTGTTTTTAGCTCATCAAAATTAGGCTTAACATTACTACCTTGTGAACGTTGCTCCAAAAAAAAAAAAGTTTATACAATAGATTGAGTTTCACTTTCTGCAGCATCATTGTTACTTACTTCACTACTGTAGATACAAACGGGTGCAACCTAATTCGTGCCATGAACAATTCATATCGTCAGTTCGTACCTTGAAAAGATCGAGAGAAAAAATTAAAAAAAGCCGAAGTCGCTGATTGAAGTTTCCACAAACATTTTAAAAGGGTT
The DNA here is from genome assembly GCF_918807975.1 of Aplidium turbinatum. Classification (NCBI taxonomy): domain Eukaryota; kingdom Metazoa; phylum Chordata; class Ascidiacea; order Aplousobranchia; family Polyclinidae; genus Aplidium; species Aplidium turbinatum. The sequence continues at coordinate 36,450,310 of NC_137472.1, read as the reverse complement.
AGGGTATCGGTATCCACAAACAAACAAACAAACTGAAAAGATCGAGAGAAAAAAATAGAACATTGCTGATCACAGTTTCTGTTTTTCCGCAGTTTCCACAAACATTTTAAAATTTCCGGTAGTGCAAATATTTTAAAATTTCCAGTAATGATCTTAAGATTTTGCCGAAGCCGCTGATTGCAGTTTCTGCAAACATTTTAAAAGGGTTAGGGTTGATCGGAGTTTCCGCAAACATTTTAAAAAGGTTAGGTTGTTTCCGCAAACAAACAAACTGAAAAGATTGAGAGAAAAAAATAGAACAAAGCCGGAGTCGCTAATCGCAGTTTTCGTTTTTCCGCAAACATTTTAAAATTTCCGGTAATGATCCTAAGAGTTTGCGAAATCGCAGATCGCAGTTTCCGCAAACATTTTAAAAGGGTTAGGGAACGTTCAAATATTACGTAACGCTTTTTTTCCGAATTTTTGACCCCCCCCTCCCCCATGTAACGCCAACGTAACGCTTTTTTCAATCCCCCCCTCCCCCATGTAACGCTTTTTCACTACGAATTCAGCACAAAAAACTACCATTCCGTACTCGAAAGCGTTACGTAACGTTTTGCTTGAACCCCCCCCGATGTGACGCTAACGTAACGCTTTGCATAAACCCCCCTCCTCCTCGAAGGCGTTACGTAATATTTAAACGTTCCCTTAGGGTTTAGGCGAGGGTTAGGGTTAATCGGGGTTTAGGTTAGGGTTAATCGGAGTTTCCGCAAACATTTTGAAAGGGTTAGGGTTGATCGGAGTTTCCGCAATCATTTAAAAATTTCTGGTAATGATTCTAAGAGTTTTAGTTTGCGGAAAATTTTAAAATGTTTGCGAAAACTGCGATCAGCAACTTCGGCTTTTTTTTATTTTTTTCTCTCGATCTTTTCAAGGTACGAACTAACAGTACGAATTGTTGATGGTACGAATTAGGTTGCATCCGATACAAACCGTCTATTTTAGCTTAATGCTGCAAGTTTGCTATGGTGACAGCCGTTTATCATGGACTTTAACACAGCTCCCTAGTCATGTGCAATGACAAGTGGTGTTGAAGTCATTACATCACCTGTTTAGTGTTTATTTATTATGATATTTAATATTTGGAAACTTATACTTTGATTTGAATCAAAGTTCAAACATGAAGTTTTTCAGAAAAATAAAGTTTCTTGAACTTGGCCATGGATATTTGACTTATTGTTTCTTTTTTATTTAATAATTGAGTAGGCTACCGTAACACAGGAACATGACAATAAAATCATAATGTATGACTAATTGAGTATAAGTGCATATCAAGAGTTATTTTCTATACCATATAATATCCATATGCTGGATTGCTAAATGCTGGTATTTCATTTAAGAAGAAGATTGCCAGTAAACACTTTATGAGCTCTTTATATGTTTCAGCAAAAGGTGATGTGCTTTCGTGTGTCTGAACTTCAAGCACTGCTGGGTTATGCTGGTAAAACAAAAAGTGGAAAAAAGCATGAACTGATGACAAGTGCCCTTCAGCTCATAAAATCACCTTGTTTCAATAACTCTGTAAGTTTATGGTATGCCACCACCTGACTTTGAAATTGTACCCTGAAAACATGTGATAGAATGGCTTTTGATTTGTTTGTCAAAATAAACTATGACATAATGTTATTTACTATTTGGAGTCATTTTGACAATAGGGGTTGGGTGTTATCTTTGAGCTATAATAATTACATATATCATTCACTGGACAGTGGACAGATTAACAATTTGATTTGGCAATTTTGCAACAGGTTGCCTCAAAAATACATAATCTTTACCATCAAAGATATTCACATGATCAGCTTATGAAAGAACCTCTATATTCTTCAACATGGTAAGAGCTGTTGTTTCAAATCGATTGTTACTTTTGTCATATTTTACCATTTAACTCACATCGCATGGTCATGATTCAAATTTAGTGGGACATGTGAAATCAATCTTTGTGTTGTATAGAGATGTACCGATATATCGGTATCGGTGATATCGGCCATTTTTTGAGTATCGGTATCGGCATCGGTATCGGCAAAATTTGGCCGATACTGTGGCCGATACTAAACATGTAATCAAAAGGCGTTTGCTGCGAATTTTCTGCAGAAGCAAAGGTCACACTAACGTCACATTGATGAAGAAAAATAAAAACCTGTTCAAATTTTTGATACCTCACACTCCCATGACTTCATGCGCACACCTTTTGGCATTGTTTGCTTACAGTGATTCTTTCACTCAAACAAAACGTTTTGTTTCATAAGTTTTGCGTTGTTCGATTCTTAAGTTGTGAAGGAGACTCAATTTCTCCAATATTTATCATTTGTGTTTCTTTTTTACTCTCAACAGAGGATAAAACCAGGCCAGGACTGCCCAGGTGGCGGAAATGTGTATAATTTTGCATCGTTTTTGCGTTGCTGGACGTTTGGGGGACCCGTATAACTTGGTTCTTTTTGGTGGGCTGGTTCTGTCGGTTTGTGATTTGGTTTCCGCATTTAGTTATGGTGGACTCGCCAAGCTTGGGCAATGTCGTGGCGGAGTGGGTGGGAGCGGTGAGACTGCGAGTCCTCGCTGGGCTGGTCAATAAGTGGTCTTGTTGCATCTGGGATGGCGGCCTCGTTGTGGGGGGAGCGTTCATCTCGGCTGTCGGTGCGGTGCTGGGCACTCACTGGTTTGGCGGGCTGTTGCAATTCGCTGGCCATAGCGGTGTGGCTTCCACGCTAGCCATTTAGACCATCCAATCAACTATATGTTTCTCGGCAGCCGTTTCGCAGCAAGAATTGACATCGACAAGAATTGAAATGGCTAGTGTGGAAGCTGCACCGTTGTGGTTGGCGGGTCGCAGCTGCTCGCTGTGCTGGTGGGTGCTCGGCCTTGTGCTGGTGGCCGGGAGGGGCGCTCCTTTCTTCGCGGTGGGGTTGTCGTCTTGGGCGCGGCAGGATCGTTTTGATTGGTTTGGTGAGGATTCGTGGTCCCATTGCTTTCGTGTTGGGCCTGCTAGTTCTGCCGTGGAATTGTTTGGGCTTGGTGGGTATGTTGCAGCGAGGGGTGGAAGTTGGGTCGCGGACTGGTGGAGCCGGCTTGCTGGGGCAGCCGGGTTGCATAGTTTTTTTGGACGTTTAGCAGCGTGGGGGCGATGGGGGATTGTGCATTTTTGCTGCCTGGGTGGTCTTGGCCTGGCAAAAGCTTTTCAACCAAACGACAAGCGCCCTTAGGTTGCATATTACTTGTCGAATAGTTTTTGTACGACTACACAAATCACTTGGTTTACATTTTACATCTTATTATCAATTATGATAGCCTATTTGGAGAGTTGGGTCTGCTACTATTCGGTGAGTCCGATTCGGTGAGTCCGATTCGGTGAGTCTGATTCGGTGAGTTCCTAATTTCTAACCCCTAACCTTAACTCCTAACCCCTAACCCTAAAACGGCAATGATAATTAGGCTATGGTACCCGATAATTTAAAAAAAGAATTGAAAAAATCCCCCGTTAAGGGATCGGACTCACCGAATCGGACTAACCGAATCGGACTAACCGAATCGGACTAACCGAATCGGACTCACCGAAATGGGCCATTCCGTGGAGAGTTTGCGCAAACACTTTATTTAATTTTTCAGAAACCCCAATTATGATGTAATGTTTCTTCCCTTATACCCTAGTCCTCAATTATGGTGGCCTTTCATTACTAAAACCTACTATTATGACACAAAAATGCGTTGAGATTGGATTCTTGAATCTTTAATAAATTATACCAATTGAAAGCTTTTTTTAATAGTTTTATGCAAATAAGGTAAAACTTAGCATTTGATATAATACCTTGCAAATACCAAAATTGCATCTTTTTGTAACACCAAAGTATCGGCCAAAATATTGGTATCAGTATCGGTATCGGCCTAAAAAAGTGATATCGGGATTGGTATCGGCCACAATATTGGTATCGGTACATCTCTAGTGTTGTAGAAACACAAACAGTGAATTTAGTTTTTATTTTGTACTTTCAGTGATCAACAAAACGCGAGAAATAAAATGATAACAAATTCTTGTCCAACCAGTTATCATGAGCCTCTCAAAGCAAAGCAACATGATTCTTCTTTAAAGTTCCAATCACTTCCTTTTTATGAACACATTTCTGAAGTTATGCGTCCAAAGACAATGAGTAAGTTGCAAAGACGATGTCAAATTGATGTCGAAGCTACTACTGTAGTACTAAATGCAGCAGAAAAACTGATTTGTGCTTTTGGCTTGGGGTGTGAAACTGGACTGTGGAGTCAGGCAAAAAATATATTTCTTCTCCTTGATTTATAACTGGGCGCCTCTGGACATGCCAAAATCCCTCCGACTCCACAGCCCTGGTGAGAATTGCGTCTTGATACTGTTTTACGTACTGGTACCGGTGGACATAAATAATTAAATATATGAAGGAAATTATAAATGATATGGAAGTTTGATTAATTTATACTTTTTGTAGATCCAAAGCCCAGCAGACCTATGCAAGATTCTTCCTTTAAGTTTCGCCTTACATCACAACAAGGTGCCAAAATACACAGTGGAAAAACAAAGAAGTCGAAACATCAAATCAAATTTGATATACAGGTTCAACTACGGTAAGAAATTGCATATGCACTGTGCAGCATACTAGACTACCTTGCTCGACTGATTTGATACGCTGATATAAAAACGATGAATGACATATTTCTTTAAATGATTGTTATTGTCACCGGATTTACTGACATGATGTAAGATTTCAAGTGGTCACGTGCACGTGGTCAAGTGCTGATAACGTCTGTGCGACGTTCGAAAGGACAAGGGTTCAACACCGCTCCAGAGCATGTGGCTGTGTCTCGGTAAAAACACTTAATGATATGCCAAAGATAAGGGGAGCAGAGCAGCTAACTCGAAGACATGGTGTGACACCAATTCAGAGTGTAACCCAAAGAAAGAAAAGAATCTGTCAAGCATGAAAAATGTGTGTGATGCAAAACAATTGTGGAAAATGCTAGCAAGCAGCAATTCTAAATTTATAATTTAACAACTTTAATTTGATCTTTAAAGACAAAATAATTTACTTACGAACAATAAACATGGTTGGTATAACTGCTTCACTGCAGTCTCATGAATTAGTATTCAGTAGCAATGCTCGCTTTAAACTTTTCTGTTGCAAGGGTTTAGCCCACTTTTGGTTTTAAATTATACAATTGGATAAAAACTGGATATAAGGCTGGATACTAACAGAAAGCAATAGCCTATTTGTTGGAATGACAGCTATGATACTTTTTCAAGGTTCTTCATATTTTCAAATCCTTTTTAGAAAGCATTACAGTTCGAAGAGTTGTGTCTTAATATTCTATTATGTTAAACATGGCAACCTATATGCATGAGCATTGAGCCAAGTCAATGTGCAAAGTTTTAATTGGATTGGAGACTGATTTGCTACTCTTGATAGCCGTTGCAATCGCTAGTATAAGTTGCTGTTTGAGTATTTTTTTATAGATATAAATCGAATATAGTTATCACTATCTGAATCCTTAACAGCCTGTTTCACCTACACGGTTCATCAGAAGGGTCTTATTCAAATATTGAATTTGAATTATATATTAATATTCTATTTGAATAAGAACTTTCTGATGATCCGTGTAGGTGAAACAGGCTGTTAAGGATTCAGATAGTAACTAATAACTATGTTTGATTTAATTCGCTCTGCTTTGCTTTTTTGCTTAGCATTGAGCACGTTTTGTAGTACGGTAGGCTATTAATAGTTTTCATTGTTTTTATAGATATATATATATGATTTTTGTACATATGTGATGTAATTTTGGGCTACTTTTGTGTTACTGTTACCACAACACTTATGCTAAAAAACGCGACAAGCATCTGGCAGCACTGATGACATTAAAAGGTTTATCTTTTTTTTAAAAGCGACACCAAGAGTTTTGCAGTGATTTGAGATTCAGTGATCACACTTTGGCAATTTGGTTTGCATAATTATAATATCGTTTTAATAGATTAATCCAGCTTTTTTTCTGCATTGCTTCATCGGATATTTATGCTTAGGTTTTGCTTGTTGAATACATCTTGCGAACAGAGTGACTCATTGCCATCAAACCTGAACGTAAAGGTTAGTGAAAAGTAGTCTATTGTAACTTGGACAAAGTTTTTACAAGGACAAACCTTGTGTTTTGGATAAAGACATTTACCGTGATGAAATTTCATTTGAAATCATACATACATATAATGTCAAAGAATAAGCACTCATTAAATCCTTCTGGGACTCCAATATACTTCTACCAATATCTTTAAAAAAGCTTAAAATAATTTTGTGCTTTCATTCAGATCAACAGATCTACTGTGACGCTTCCTCCTTTTATATCTCCAACTAATACCGGCCAAATACCAAAGCGCATCAACCAACCAGTCGATATCACGCTTAACTGTTTACCGCTCCTATCCCCGGATGACAACTACACGATAGACATAAAATGGTCAAGTGAAAATCATGAGGTTTGTTAGTTATTTTTGACGAAAGAATGCTTAGTAGCTTCATTGATAAAGTCCACTTGCTTGTCTGTTGACTGCAAATTGCAAGAATTGAAATATGTTTGAGACATCATTTTAATTTTTTTTTTTAAGGAAAGTAAGTATATGGGGATAGGTGACGCTTCACCTTAGTATTTAAGTTTGAACTTAGCAACAACTGTTGTGTGACCATTGTCCTGGGTATATTGAAAGATTTCGCCTTTACTGAGGTTTGAACTTCGATCTGTGAATGTACTCAGCAACGTTGCGTGTGGATTCGCATCTCAGTGGAGGCATTCTGCTTCTCTTTGCGGATCGGTTGGTTTCATTCTGAACCCGACCGCTGTTGCCAAGGCAATAATGCAGAATGGAAGGTTCTACCAGGCACCAGAAAAGCAACTCATTTCTTTACTTATTTTCCCAAATTAAGCTGAATGTCTTGAAAACAGTCTCATTCAATCGGCAGTCTCACGACAAGCGCCAATGCAACACCAACGAGTTTAACGAAACCTGAATGCTTGCCATACGAGTCAGTGACAACTTTCCACTGAAAGTCATGTAGAGTCGTTTTGGCATTTTTTGGTGCGTTGTTGCAGCGGTCAGTAACATTGCAACCCGTATTAAAATGTTAAACTAGTTGCCCAATGAAAATGTTAAATTTGTTCATTGCAGATGCTGACTAACGACCAAGGTTACGGTGTGACCATCAACCTTGTGCAGAAGCTCAATGTTGACGATCTACTGCGCAAGGTGAAGCAGGTTGCGTTGATTCCACCTTCTACGTCGCGGGCTGTTATCAAAGACAAACTATCTGGTGATCCGGAATCGGACATCACAACAACCAGTCTAAAAGTGTCACTTCTCTGTCCGGTATTGGCTTCATTCGATATTGAATTTGCTCATGTTTCCCAGATTTTTGACTGAATATATACGCTCGAGTAAAGTGATAAGGTAGAAATGTTTCATTTTCAGCTTTTAAAGCTAGTCTTTGGGAAATGTTGTTTTTGTAAAATCTCATTTCATTTACTGATTCATACATGACAAAGCATGTAGAGGATTCGTTAACTTAACGTAATGACGCACATTTTTGTCTTGCTCTCTTCCATTTAAAAATAAAAGTCAGATAAGCAACATGTCCGCACACCTTTGTAGATAGGCAAGACGCGCATGAAGGCTCCTACCAGGCCGTTGACTTGTAACCACCTTCAGTGTTTCGATGCGGCTACTTTCTTCATGATGAACGAAAAGTAAGTTTTGTTTAATTGTGTTGGTAGATTACCATGCAACCTTAGAGATATCATATAAACAAATTGGACTGTATTAGTAATTTTGTGTTCATTCAATGCATGACATGACTGTAGCGTAATAAGACTTACAAACTTACACGTTTTTTCTTTTGTTTTAATGTTTATGTTTTGTCACAGAATGTAACTTAAATTTAAGTGAGTATTAAACTGCACTGGAGAACATGGGAAGAGAATTTATGTTTTCTGGGGTCCAACTAACCAATTTAATGTTGATTTCCTCAGGAAGCCGACGTGGATTTGCCCTGTGTGTGATAGACCCGCGACCTTCTCCAAGCTTGCTATTGATGGTTTGTTTCTGGAAATTCTCAAAAGCTGCGACTTTGATGAGATTGACTTCACCGAAGACGGCAACTGGCACTGTCCAAAGGAAAAAAGAAAAATGGAAACCCTTGTCGTTGGGACACCAATCAAGGCAATAGGTAGTCTCTTGAAGGGGCGAACATTTTTAGCGATTATCATTGTATAGCTGCTACCCTTTGTAAGGTTTTTTCGCTTTTTACGTTATTGCCAAATGCATCACTTTGGTTTGAATTTGAAAGCACCTGCAGACCTTAAGATGCCAAATGCACTGGAACAATTTTACATCGCGGAATTTTGATTATAGCAATGCATTAATTAATAGAAAGAGCATTTTCTTTGTGGTATAATTTAGTCAAACTAAATCGGTTTAAAAAAAATCTCAAAAGTGAATATAAAATCAATTTTCATGTAAGTTTTTTGACTTAATAATATTTCAACAACTAGCATGAAAATTTCCGTTTTGCGTGCAATCAACTGCAAGGCGGCAATATCGCTTGATCCAATATTTTATTACTCGGTTAGATTTGATTGACTGCGACAGGAAAGATACCGAACAATGGAAGAATGAACCGGTTGTGATCGACTTAACCTGCGACTCAAGTGATGACGAAAAAGCTCCGAACTCGCCAATCTTTGTACCAGATGGAACGCTAATGGAAATAGGTTCACCGTAAGTTGTGTTCGTTTACTCAGTAGTCAGTACCCTTGTCTTCGCGTTTGCGCATTGGAGAATTAAGATGAGGTATGCGGTTTATGTTTTCAAGTTATCGAAAGTTGTGAGCTTTTGTTGCCAGGTTTTAAAACGTCAGTCTATTTTGTATAAACGCTCATGTGAACCAGACTGTACAAACTCCCCTTTATATTATAATGGGCAGTTTTGCATACATAAGCCGTGTTCTGCGAACTCGCCACTGTTACTAGTATCACTTTTATGTAATTTCTAAACGTTGTCGTGTTTGCACCATATATGGTCATTTCTTGCAGCTGTTCTGTTTTGTTCAGCAGACCATTGAAGACAGGAAGTGACGTCGTCGATCTCAGTGCACAGAGTAGCTCTTCTGATCACGAAAAGTCATCATATCGGAAAAGACCCCATTGTACGTCATCCTCGAAACCTTACTCCTCTTCAGCTCCCCGCTCTCCTTATAAAAGCCACTCGCACCATGACAATTCTCATTCTGACAAATCTTCCAAACCTGAAAACGTTCCATCTTTAAGACAACCTCCCATCACCGATCATTTTTTTCGGTCTTTTCGCACTCATTCTCCTCCTCCTCCTCAGATCCACTCTTCTTCAACCTTTAGTTCCCTTTCATCTCTTAACAATGATGAAAGCCTCCGATCTTCGGATGGTGCCGACCTCGCAACGTTGGATTCGTCATTGGTAAATTCACTAAATCGTCCCTCGTTCCCAATGGACCTGAGATCTCGCAGCCCTTCTTCGGGTAGGTTCAATCCAAGAATCCGTTCAGAAGTCTCAGAAGAGTGAAGTGGAAAACTTGTTGAACAATTTAGAGTATTCAGTGCAACAGCACGCATTGCGATTGTTCAAATTATTTCTTGACTGACTTTCGAGTTGAAGCTGGTGGTAACTAAACGCTCTTGGTAGAGATATTATCAACTCGTTTGATATTCTGCTGGCCTGTACCAAGCAGGTGGCTCTGCGTGTCGTGAAGATTTTTATTTTCAATCACAACTAACTCTCAATTCATTTTCAGAGTCACATCTTCATCCACTTCTTCCTAATCCGTTGTTACCCTCCGTTCTTCCTTTACGTTTTTTGGATCATTCTCTGCAGGCAGACGATCTAACGTCCAGTTTTCTTTCGGCCAACAGAGCAGACGGAAATTTTTGTAGCCCAATTAGAAAACCGTGATTTCTCACCCGATCATTCCATGGGTTGGTGCTGGATCCATTGTTAGAGATGAAAGACAGGATCGGGAAACGGGAGTGACCACCGCTAACAAATTAAAACTGGGATACAATTTTGTCCATCAAATAAGGAATTTGCCACTGAAAATTTGTTTTCTCACTTTTTTTTACGAGTTTTGAGATACTGTGCAAGCCTTTACTTTTAAAGTATTTGAGTCGTGTTTCTTTGACGTTAAAAAATGAAAATCTAACGTGACAAAACAAGGTTACGAGACTAGATTTTTATTAATTTACATCATGACAGCTGGTTTTAACAAAACCTATGTTTAGTTTTGAAAAATCCCTTGCCTTTTGTTCATGTGGATTTGTGTGTCATGATCTCGCAGCTGCTTTTAACTTAAGTCAAAATATGAACTCTCCCATCACCGCAGCTTAAAGCTCATTCTTGGCACATGCATTCGTTAATTAACTGTTCTTTCCTCGATTTTTATTTCCTTGTTAGGGAACGTTCAAATATTACGTAACGCCTTCGAGGGGGAGGGGGGAGTTTATGCAAAGCGTTACGTTAGCGTCACATCGGGGGGGAGGGGGTTTAAGCAAAACGTTACGTAACGCTTTCGATTACGGAATGGTAGTTTTTTGTGCTGAATTCGTAGTAAAAAAGCGTTACATGGGGGAGGGGGGGTCAAAAATTCGGAAAAAAAGCGTTACGTAATATTTGAACGTTCCCTTACGATGTTTTTGCTTAGAATAGTTGCCACAGCATTTACAAAAGTAAAAGTATTTCTTGGCAATGATGAGGTTTCGCGTATTTCAGCGTTTTTTGATAGTCATTCTGTTGAATTTAAGGGAATAAAAGCAGCTACAATTCATGCGTGTGTGATTGACGGGTCATAACTTTATCCAGTACCCAGCTTCAACTAAAAGCTAGCCTGCTCTTCTGATAGCATTCACAAAGTCAATAATGAAATTTTACCCATATTCCACCGCAGGTAATGATCGTTGTAAGTTACGTTAACATACATTGCTGAAAACAAAAGAACCTTCAAATGACTTCAAAACATCCCACCTTATAGCCTATACCTTGAGCATAGCTGATCCAGAGTCCACAAAATGTGAAACTGTCTAGACCAGTGGTTCTTTACTAGAGATGTAAATGCAAAAAAAAAAACGAACCGTTTTTTTTTTAAAAAACGTGTTTTTTTTCAAAAAAAAGTTGGGCTAAAAAAACACGCGTTTTTTGTTTTTTTTTCATATTTATCTGGAAAAGTAGCAAATTTTTTGCAATTTGCAGCTTAGTTTCATTATAGTGCTCTTGAAAAACATTAAACTAGTAAAATTGGTTTTATTGGTGTGCTGAAATTCCTAAGTGTTTGTGCTTGGCAGCATAGCCTATATTTTTTGCATAGTTCTACGTTGTTTCGCTTCTTCATTCTCAGGCATGTTTGTGGCAGTAGACCTGACAAACATTGAATTAATGCAATTTGATACATGACACAATGTAGATGAGTTAATTTCTTTTTCCTTTTATGGAAGTTAGCCTACGATGTTAGTATACCGGGACTGGTTATTCTTGTACACACTCAATGGGTGGACAAAATTTTGGCAAAAACAAGATGGCAGTATTCAGAACACACATTACCTTGTTTGTGGTAATTTACTAATGCAAGCTTTTGCCAATAGCTTGTTTAAACATGCTTTTTAACTGATAGCTTAGCAACGATGTATAATTTGCTTTATAAATGTTGAAATAGAAGTATTCTTTTTGTGTGTTGTAAGGTCTTAGACACTTTGTCATTGATGCTTCTTGCAGATCATTTGTGACATAATGCAAGAGATCTTATCACTGATATTTTCCGCTGTCAAAAGTAAGTGCATTTGTCAGAAAAGGTTTAGGTTAATGTTCCTTTCAAATGCCCACCACACTCATGTTGACTATTGCTAGTAACTACCAGCCCTGAATGAAGAAATTTTCCCTTTAAAGTGGGGTTTTTCAGCACTGCTCAGTGTTCACATAGTGAATAAATGCTTCATAATAGCCTACTTTTCCTGACAAGTATAAAGTTTTACCCATATTCCCGCAATGCAGGATAAAAATACAAAACAAACATCAAAGATGAAAACTTATTTTATTTGGGAACTAGGCTTACTACTTTTTGAGATAAAAAGAAATTGACCTCTTGTCGTTACGCACCAATAAAACCATGATGTGTAACTTTATTTTTAATTTTTTTTGTTTTGGATTGGGTAAAGATTGACGAAAAGTTTGGCAAAAACAGAAAAGTGCTAAAGTCCTGCAAACTAGTTCAATTGGATGGATTAAGTGCTACCATACTTCTTTTAAAAATGTCTATGACAGCACAATGGTGTGATTAAGGGAAAACAAACATGACTATGACATCACAAAGGAGTATTGAATCTCTTCAGGGAAAATAAAAAGCATCAAAATGTTTCCATCTTTCACTACATTTAAATGTGATTTGGGCTAAAAGTTGGGACTTTAGCACTACACTGCTTTTGCCAAACTTTTCATCTATCTTTCCTCTACCCAATTAAAAAAAATATTTTTTTAAAGTTATGCATCATGGTTTCATCGGTGCGTAACGACAAAAGGTTAATTTCTTTTTATCTCAAAAAGTAGTAGCCAAAACTTGTTTTAATGTTCATAAACAGATGGCCCACCCCAAAGTAGAGCTAAAAATTATTCAAATATGTTGAGCGGTTCTTAAGATATTGGCGTTTTTCTGTTGCTCCTTATCTATGAAGCCACTTAGTGGCTAAGATTATTTCACTTATAACCCGTGAACCGCTTGTGTGATTTTCATCAAGTTTGCACCAAATGCACATCAACTGGAATAACCTCTTAACGTTGTACTGGAAAAGGTGTATAGAGTGCTGGTCAAAAGTGCCTTTGTGAAGCAGAGAAACAGGACACTGACCACCTGGTCCTGACATGCCCATGAACCAAAATCCCAGGTGGCTTCGAAACTGTACACGAGTGTGGTACTGCATTTAACAACTGGCTGGACCAAATTACAGACAATACTTGAGATGTGCCAACCATAGGACACTGTTACTACTATTTGAGACGATGAGAAATCTTTATGGCTCGTGTGTTGAGACTTGAGATCTACAAAATTGCAATGAAAAAATATACCAGACATATTGTCTGATTTGAAATAAGTTATACGAGTTATGAGACTGTTTGTTTGTTGAAAGAGACGCTATTGCAATGAGTTTACTTTACCCTAATTGCTGCATATTGTGACATTTAATGTCAAAATAGGTAAAAAAAACGAATAAAAAACAAAAAAGCGAGCTCGTTTTTTTTTAAAACAAAAAAAACCGTTGTTTTACATCTCTATTCTTTACCTTTTCTTAGACACGCCCCTAGGCCCGTAACTAGGGGGGACTTCGCCTCCCCTGGAAAAAATGATGTTATTTAATTAGCTCTGTTCGCTAACTTTTCAGTTTTATACCCAATTTTCTTGTGTTGTTTAATTGTAAACATTGTGTGTCTAATGTTGTGTTAAACAGACAGACTCGAGATTTATTGCTGGTAAGAGCCAGAGTAGGTTTACACCAGTTTCCAACTAAACTAAGCAGTGTGATAGCCGATCAGTCTCCAGAATACTGTGCAGTTGACTGCCACAGCGTTATTAAAGGACCGGACAACCACCTTGGCATTTGCGTTCCTGGTATGCTTCTATACTTGCAGTTTAAAACTTAGATTGGCAGACAATTCATGGTTTTACACATCTGTTCGTGCCCTTTCAAGAAAAAATGAAAACTTCTTGGACCGTGAATCGTTCATTCCACTATACACGAAACTGAAGATAGATATTCCATCAGAGGCGGAATTGCAAGTCGCAAAACAGTTCCTACATGACCATGTGGAAGTTGCAGAACACGAGGATTCCAATATAGTACGTACTGAAAGAACTGTACAATCAACGACTGGCATTCCTGAATATATATAGGCTCTGTTAAGGTAGGACCTAACCTATCCATGGTGAGGATACATTTCACTGATGGTGTGAAATAGATTCTCACTATTATCATTAAAGGATTGATCTTGAAGAGATAATTGTTGATTCTGCACTAAAAAAAATAAGGTGCATTGTACAATTATTTACAAAACGATGAGTGGTGCAGCCGCTGCTGCCCTATTTGATCGTAGCCGGGTGCAGCCGCTGCTGCCCTATTTGATCGTAGTTCAACGCCTATTTTCTATGTATAGGCCCATGGCGACCTTTATACACGGCCTTTGTACACAGGCCATGGCAACGTGCAGCTTAAAATTTGACTGAAGGCCGATCTGTTAGTAGCCAAAATCGCGAGTATTATAAGTTGATAGTTTGAGTATTAGTTGATAAATAGAGTCTTTGTCTATATTTTGTGTATATTTCATAAGTTTCGCTGCGGTTGTGGTTATATATATTTTACGTAACTTATAAAAATGTGGTAACAATTATTAAGTTAGTTTATTTGAGGTCTAATGTTTGTTTATATTTGAATTAATATTAAGTTTGTCTGACTACCTGATGGAAGTTTTATCTATCTAGTTTGGCTATCTGACTCCATGAACTAATTTCCACACAATTATTGTTATTCGAATTATAATTTTAAGTTCTCAGAAGGGGTTCATATAATATTGTAGGTTATGGCAAAATGAATTTAAACATTGTAGTTATGGCAAATGAATTTAAACATTGTAGTTATGGCAAATGAATTTAAACATTGTAGTTATGGCAAATGAATTTAAACATTGTAGAATAACGAAACAAAAGGGTACTGATTTTCACATTACAACAGGCGTCCAACTTGTTACATACGTTTTCTTCACCGAGCTCAGTTTGAGCTGGTCTGACTGAGCTGGTTTGATGTGAGCTTTTTGTCTAATTGAGCTGGTTTGATGTGAGCTCTCGTCAAAGGGCGAACAAACGACAAACCCTTTTATTTTCTGTTCCCTTTTTTCTATTTACTTCGGGAGCAGTTTACATGGAAAATTACAGAATGTTTAGGAAATAAATTTAGGTTAAACTAGTTCACATAAGTAAAAGAAAGGGAAACATATATGACGAAATAATGGATCGCTACACGGTTTCTATGCCAATTTTTAACCATTTTATCACTAGTTGATGGTCGGATGTTTTAAAAATGATTTTGCTTCTCAATTTCTATGCTGTCGTCATTATAACTGTGCTACTGTACAGCATGTAATTCACTCTATAATGCCACCTCACGCTGCTGTTTTTATGATAATCTATATGCTAATGTAAACACTGTTTTACGATTAATGTTTTTGCTTAAATATACCCACATTGTGTACAAACGTCGTTTTCGTACATGATACGGAAAGTAAAAGTTAGGCCCCCTCTAGAATACTTATTGCCCCCCCCCTAGTGCTCCAAGCTAGTTACGGCCTGCACGCCCCTTTTAACAATGATTCCTACATGCTTTGCGCCCCCGTTCCAATTTTGAACAAATGCAACACTAAAAGCAATTCTGTTTTTGTTTATTTATTGATCACGTACTTGTCAGTAAAATGCCGTACTTGAAATTACTTCTCAGCAACTAGATTTTTAATGCGAGGTAGTTCCGCAAAAATTGTGCAACGTAGCTTAAGTCTTCAACTCTCAGCCTGTCCTTGGTCGTAACAGCAACTGCAGTAAAAAGTTAAGCTTCAGATAGATATGTGGATCAGAGGTCAGAGCACTGTTAGTATTTAAATGTCCTGAGTTAAGAATGAGACAAGTGAGTAGGCTAAATAGAAAGATAATTTCAAGTTCCAGTTCTTCGAAGTCTTAGCCTACTTGTAGGGGCGCCGGAATGATTTTTGACTGGGGGGCAGGATTATGAAAACAGGGCACTTTTATTGCTGAAAGGCCATTTTTTAAAGTTTTAAGATGATCCCAGCTAGAAATTTCACGTGTATTACACGTAGATTCTACGTACCTTGGGTCGTGTATTATACGTTAATTTTCACGTATAATACACGCATATGTGTAGACACTATTTCACGTGCATTACACGTATATTTGGTGGTGGATTTTACGTGTTTTACGCCCGCGTTACACCTAATTTCCTCGTATCTGACACGTAGATTCTACGTACCTTGGGTCGTGTATTATACGTTAATTTTCACGTATAATACACGCATATGTGTAGACACTATTTCACGTGCATTACACGTATATTTGGTGGTGGATTTTACGTGTTTTACGCCCGCGTTACACCTAATTTCCTCGTATCTGACAACACTAATACACGTGTTTTCCACGTATATTTGGTGGTGGATTTTACGTGTTTTACACCCGCATTACACCTAATTTCCTCGTACCTGACACGTAGATTCTACGTACCTTGGGTCGTGTATTATACGTTAATTTTCACGTATAATACACGCATATGTGTAGACACTATTTCACGTGCATTACACGTATATTTGGTGGTGGATTTTACGTGTTTTACGCCCGCATTACACCTAATTTCCTCGTATCTGACACGTAGATTCTAAGTTCCTTGGGTCGTGTATTATACGTTAATTTTCACGTATAAGTGTCGACACTATTTCACGTGTATTACACGTATATTTGGTGGTGGATTTTACGTGTTTTTACACCCACATTCTACCTAATTTCCGCGTACCGTATCTGAAATCAACAATTTAACACATTTGTATTTATTTAACACATTTGTATAACACATATTGTTATATGAGGCTACTGTCCAATTGTGACCCTTCTAGCACTCATTCGGAGAGTTAACGCTTGTTTTGAACTTTATTTGGAATTAGAGAAGAAAAAGAGCAATAGCAGTGGTGGGAATCGAACCCGCGTCAATGAAAGCCAACCAGCTGACAAAACCCCTAAGCCAACCAGCTGACAAAAAACCCATCACTTAATTTGCTTTCTATCAACTTTTTTTCGCCATTTTTACGTCACTTAAACCGGAGCTTATGGTTGGTGGGCGGTTTCATTCTAGTCATTTTTAGTGGCAGAGTTTCGACTTGTTAAAGTGGCTACCGTACCAAACCTTAGTAAGTAATTGTTTAATATCAGTAAGCGAGACCACTTAAATTTACACTAAGAACTATCGTTAAAAGATCACATTAATTTGCGACTAAAAAATGTCATGAAGTTTCCTTTATACATAACGTAATAAAAACGTGTAAAGACACCTACAAAAACACATAATCTAACTTATATCCTAAAAAATGCGGAGGAGTGTGGTTGACACCAATCCACTTGAGTGGAGAATTCTTTTTGTTTATACCGTCCTTGGGAGGTAGTTTTACCTAACACAGATTAAAAATTGCCCAAATGAACGAAAGAACTTCAACACGTTTAATATACGTGGAAAACACGTGTTACTTTTCAACAGATGGAAACGTGCAATACACGTGGAAACAACATATAATCAAAATATAAAAAATTCCGATAAAACATCCTTCTGCTCGGGTAAACATTTTTTCTCTTTTGTATGCCCTCTTCTGGGTGTGATTTTACCTTATATACCTTAAAAATTAGTCAAATAATCATAGGATTTTGAACACGTGTAATGTACGTGGAAAACACGTGCTATTTTTGCAAGAGTTATATTCAAAAAATAATCCCTGATAAAACTTCTAGAATCATATTTACACACTAGTCATACTAAATGATAGCTAAAATATGTCTCTAAAAAAATGTTTTTTAAACTAGTGAATTTGTGTTGGTGTACACAAACTCCTTAATAACACCTGAATTCTACCTAAGATACCATACTACCTAAAATCAACCAAAAATCAACGTGTAATATACGTAGCTTTCTAGCTGGGATATAGCCTATAGCGATAATGCTCATCTATCAGCTCATTATCGAGTGATGATACAAGTGTTCTCCTGCCGGTATACAAAGAACAATGGCACAGAAGGGCATCATGCTATTTTATAATGATGTAGGCCTAACCTACTGTGATGCAGAATTATGTGTCGTAAATAGGCCTATTATTTAGAGGCAAAAATTAAAGATAATAATTAGTCTGAAAGCGAATAGCAGAAATTGCGAAATATGCAGTAGCTTACATGACCTTAAAAGGGCACCATTGCTCTCCCTGCCTCCCCCCCATCCAAAGAAAAATTGAGAGCAGGAGGGCATTCGCCCCCCTGTTCCCCCGCTTCCGGCGCCCCTTCCTACTTGGCAGTGGGTTTAAACTTGACAAATCGGATTTTCAGGTTTTCCTCTCTGGAAACTACTTTGTTATTTTTGCTTTCAAGACATTTAAATAAGTTGTTGCTTGATTTGTCCGCTCAAGCTAAGCATCTGCGAGTGCAGCATCTAAGTTACTGATGCTCACTGGATTCCTTGTTCAACTTCACTCTTTCAAAGGAAGAGCTTGAACATTAAAGTTTCAATTAAGATGTTTCTTTGGACAACCCTCAAACACTCGTGTGAAAAGGCCAGGTAGGATATTACGATCAGATTATGTCCTTACACTTAGGTAGAGGTAGACGATTGAAAATACGACTGCAAAAAATTTTGATTTCTGCAATCCTGTTTCAGATTTTGTTGAAATGCGTTTTATTCTTTGTGCAGCCAAATATGAACCTTGCCAGATTACAATTTAAAACTTCTGAAATTGATATTCTTTATCGTTCATTTCCAGAAAAAAAATTGTTCAAATGCTATTTTTTACTGCTGATAATAGACGTCTCAAGTCGAAGAGATATTTTTTAAACTGCTTTGTAAGTCTGTGGTTTATTATTGTCAAAAAATGAGATAACGATGATTTGCAATTTGGTTTCGAATCAATCAATCTACCGGTTATTTTCATAAACTGATAATAAGAGCTCTCTCGGAACGTTTTCACAGAAGTCCCTTCACGATTTTTCAACAATGGATTTAAAAAAAACAACACTTCAATCAAAATAACATAAATAACAGTGAGAATGTTCGATTATCCCAAGCCAACGAAACCAGACATTTCATCACCGATTCATCTGTGAGTCCGATGCTGAAATAGCGTGTGTTTTGTTGGCTATGAGATTATGGCTTGTCATCATAACAGTGAAAGACATGTACCCAGTCAGCAAATCAATTACTTTTTAAATTGATTGATTTGTTGGCTGGGTAGTTAAAATATGAGCATTAAGTGATGGTGGCTTGCAACGTTTGCTTCATCAAATCACCAACACTTAGTTTTTCTTAAAGAATTGAATTATGGCTTTCTCTCTATTTTTACAGCAGTTTGTACAGTGGAGTTTGAAGGCGGGAGAAAAGTTTTCATTCGAATTGCAGCAAAATTTTGATGTTTCTAAATCCGTGCATCGAATTGTGCGTTTGTTATTTCAAACAAAAGAATAAGCAATTTCCACATTGCATGCTCTGGCTTGCAGTGGCTATACACATAATCAACCTATCACAATACAGCGAAATAGTTCCTAATAAATTACACGAAAAAAGTGGATAGCTTTTCGGTGTGACCGATCAGAATTCTTCATTGCTTAACCGAGCAACTTACAATTCTGTTGTGTCGAAGAACAGAAAAAGCAAAAATACTTATTCAATATTGTTGACATTTTCATGAGTGGTCAATACAGGTTTTCTTGACAATGTTTTCAATTGCAAACTTGATAAAAATATACATCTAGATTCTAGATGATTGAACAAGAATCATCACACGTCAACGAATAGAATAATTAGTAGCTTACGTTATACTGCACGCATTTACTAATATCACTGCACTGAATACTGCAATAACATGAAAACTTAACACAGTAGCATATTGAAGTAATACTAATTGTTGACAAAGTCTGCAGATGCATTTGTGGGTTCTTTTTCAACTTGCTGAAAGAGAAGTTGTTTTTTCTTTTCGAAAGGCTCGATTTTTGGTCGCCGTTAAGTACGAAATAGCGGCTGCTATAGGCTCGGATATAACCTTGCGTGGTCTATGAGTGGTGTGTGCTGCGTTCTCCGATTGACTTCGGTCGAGGTGTTGGCCGTACCGGGATTTTTTTAGTCCTCCATCAGTGTCTGTGTAGTTCTTTTGCCACTTTGAAGGAATCGGAAGTTTTGTGTCATTCAGTGATGCTGATTTATCGCCACGGGAAGATAAAGACATGCGGTTGATTCCATTGGAATACCCGTTTGAGGCAGGAAATGAACGTCGGACTGCTTTATGGTCTCCTTGGAAGGGACGAAGTTCTGTTTGTTTTATAAGTTTCGTCTCTTTTTTTGGCTTGGAGCTTATCAGTGGAAGCATTGAAGGAGTGGTTGGTTTGCTTCTAGTGGAAACACGAGGAGACTTTTGACCACTTTTCTCTTCTTTGTCGATTTTTAATCGGTCATGCATAGAGCGTGGTCTGGGTGGAGAGTTTGGTGTGTAAATGTACCGCTTTGGGATAACAGCGCCATCTGACATTTTGGACAGCACAGTGTTGTGAGAAGCTGGCCTTGTGTAAGGAGACTGCATCAGATACTGATCTGAAAGCTCAACTTTTCCCCTTGTTCCTTGTTGTGAAATGCTTCTCTGTTCTGTTGGGACGTGGTTTGAAATGTGTATTTGAAGAGACTTTCTTGGTGAGGTTGTTAGTTCTTGTAGACCGTTTGATGATTTTTTATCTGATGGTCTTTGACTTAGGGAATCGTTTTTAGCAAATTGGTTATGTGGAATTTCAGGTTTAACTAGATTTTTTGGTTTAGCTAAATTTAATAGGTTCCGCTGTTGGATTTTTTGTCTTTTCTCCAACAGTTCTCGAGCCTTTTTCATGCTAGCCAACAACTCGTTTACTTCTGTAGACTTATTTTTTGAGAAAGTACAATTGGCTGTTAAGGGATATCTTCGTTCTTCTAATGAAAGAGCTTGTTTATCTGTTTGATCTGTACTCTCAATATCACCCCTTTGCTTCACTGCAACAATGACCGTTTTCGCTCCGTTGCTATTTGATTTAGAATCGCTTTGAGACGGTGTTGGAGACCGGAAATCAAGTGTTGGTTTCACCGTGTTTCTGAAAGCTTTCCTTTCGATGAGTTTTTCGGATGTGGTAGAGGTATCTTCGGCAGGAGAAATCTGCTTTCTTTCTTTGTGTTGTGAAATCCTATCAACGTCATTTGTGGATGTTTTATCCGAATGTTCTGGAGTGCGAATTTTCGGCAGAGGAGGAGTAGTCGTGAGGTCTTCTTCTGATGATCGTCTGCTATCAGGGTCATCAGTAACAGCGGGATGATTACTCTGAGAAAGGACATCCTGCTCCAAATTTGTAGGAGCGCTTTGTTTAAGTGACGGTTGATGTTCCTGAGAACCATCTTGCCCGTTGACTAAGCCGTTCTTCGTCAAGTCGTCATTTTCTGAACGTCTGGAATGTTTCGATTTCTTTCTCTTCAACAGATGGTATGTTGCTAAAAGAGGGCCCGGTCTGTTTTTATGCACACATTGTATGATGTCCGAAAAAGCAAAACCATACATGGCAGACATATCTTTCACAATTGACGAATCAATAGGTGGAGACACAAGTGGAGCAAGCAGCGTGTGACGTCGACGAATGTTTGAATCACCAGTCAATCGATCTCTAGAAACGACAAAGTATGCTGTAAGAAAGTTTAAATTAAATCAAGAAATTAAGCGATTCACCTGTATTGCAGTTTAAAACCATTTAACATCAGAATAAGTTTAGCATAATGTTTGGATAAGCATATTTTCACAAAAATAAACTTTGAAGCGGATATACTGATAATAATTTAAAAACTTACATAAGCAAAGAGGATACGGAGTTTTTTGATGACTTTCCGTCGATTTCCTGATAAGCAGCAATCCACTTCAACCTCATTGCGTCACTTATACTTGGTCGACGGGCTTGGTCGGGAGAGAGAAGTTTTCTTATGAACACCCTGCCAATTTCAAGCACAGTCAATGAACTTTTTCAGTTTTCTTCATGTAAGCAAAACTACAAATTCGAACTCCACAAATAAAAATTCTGAAACTCCAATTCAAACTTTTTATTTGTCACAATTTATTGATCTGAATGGTTAAGACACTTAGAAAATTTCCAGCTGACTTGCAAAGCTGACTTGCTTACAAGACATATAAAAATATCCAACCACATTTTTTTAATAACATATTTTTTACTGTATAAGAGATATCTTCCCAAATTACCTGCATTGAGGCGATATGTATGGAGGGATCGGATTCATGTCTCCTCTCATCATCTTCTTACATAATTTTGGAATGTTGAAAGGCTCCACCGTAAATGGGAGCTTTCCAACCAGAAGCGCAAACGTTATAACTCCACTGAAAAGTAAACAAGTCGTTAGCAATGGAGCAAATATTTTGGATAAATCTAAGAAAATTTTACGGGATAAACAATGGCTGTAAGACTAATAGAATGCAAATTTTGAAAAAACTTTGTTAAAATCTAAACATTTTTCATCATCAAGTTTCAGCGGCTCAAGAACTTTTTTACTCACATTGACCAAACGTCCACTTTAGGTCCGTACATCTTCTTAGCTAATAGCTCTGGAGCGGCGTATGCCGGACTACCGCATTGTGTTGCAAGTGCACACGAGATGTCGCTACAAGGCTCAGGAAGAACGTTGCTCAAACCGAAGTCAATGATTTTGAGGTTGTCGTCGGAATCCAACAGCAGGTTTTCTACCTTTAAATCTCTACAAACATCAAAAATTGTTCTGTAAGAATGTTTAATTATGACTTATAATAAACATGGTCCTACCGAACACAAGCATAACACACAAGGAAGTAAGCAATCTAGTTCATTCACTATACGCTACTTAAACTGCAATCATTGACAAATTGAAGTTGTAAACAAAAACCCCAGGCTCCAAATGTTGTGCAAGAAAGTGTAAACAATATTCATGTTGGTGATTCTTTTCATCATATTTGATGCACATTGTGATAAACAACGACCTATATTGTTAACTCTACCAAGACGATGAAGGGCAGTGTTAAACTTGATGCCCAGCAACCCGTTTAGCCCGTTGCTAAGTGGAGAAATTTGCACAGAGACAACAGCGTAAGAGAAAGATGCAACATGAGCATTCAGCTATTAACAAGCTGAAGCCAAAATGTACACCAATGGTCAGCAACCTTTTTTGATCCAGGAACCACTTCTGTCTTCACAAAACCACTGAGCTAGCCTACAGCTCTACACTGTTCTTTTTAAGATTTGACATGCAAACAGTCGTGCACAGTAGCTTACTGCCATCCTCACTACATAAAGTGAGTCTCAAACACCAAGATAGAGTGTTTCCATTTAGCAATTTGTGGACTCTTATCACAAGCTTAGCCCTAATTTGAAGTGTATCTTAAAATAGAGTGGCTTGTATGTTGAAACAGGTTGTCATCTGATAAGAGGTATCGGCAAATAACCTTCACAGTGGTTCTGCTAACCTCAGCACATTCACTGCAAGATAGTGGAATTGGGTAAGTTGATTGGCCTTATTCTGGCGGTATTTTCAGTACACAAGCATCTCGGGTATTTTCTCAATTTTGTTGAAAAATTCTATGCTCCTAAATTGGGAGTTTGGTTGGAACAAGATCGGCTTTGACCGACACCTCTACAGTGCGCTTGTTAAGGTTTCGATTGCATTATTACGGTTTGAAAAACAAAAGATTAAAATAAACACTCGGAAGGATTTGTTTGGCAGGTAGAGATTTGTACACTTGAGATTTGTCACAAGAACTTTAATCAAGTGTGCAATTATGAAGCCTATTGGTCTCAGAATTATTTCGAATCAATACTTTGGAAAACGCGGATCAATATCTTTACCGGTGTTAATTGTGGCTTGGTGGTGGCTGTCATTTTCTTGTTAATGACGCTCTATCAACGTAAAAATACAAGTGTGAACTCAGGTTCAGTGAATCAAGAAAAATGCCTTTCAAGAATGCATACAACTATTTTTTCATTTTGACTTCGGCGACCCAGTTTGACTGATTGAAAGCCGTTACATTAAAAAAAATTCAGACTCGTTTCCATGTTGAGCACAAAAAAGCTCAGTTGGAATTTCAATAACAATACTCCCATAATAATGAACTTATTCTGTTCAACAGATTTCCTTGTGTGATAAACACACAAGAGGTTTAACGTTGTCTGGTTTCTGCAAACATATAGTTTCAAGCGACATTAATGAAACATACAATGAGTTGTCAGAAAGGTTTGAAACAAGCAATTAAATCTCATCATGCCAATGATTTTCATTCATATAGGAACAGAATTCTAATGACCTCTCATGGATTATGGATGACTCGAAAGCAACCTGGTTAAAGTCTGATGGAAATGCTGAGTTTCCACTTTTAGGCTACTACAACTACCGTACTAGATAATAATTATATCAACATTTATTGCACCATGTACTCATCTGGCAATCTTGGTACTGCTGTCTGCTAACAAAAAAGTTTACAGACTTGAGGTCAGACAAACCGCATCAAATAAAAGAAAAACAAAAGCTACATAAGAATGGGCAACATCGCAGTATATATCTTATGTTTATATTGGTTTATACTCAGATTTTACATTCTTGGTCATGCAAAAAGTGATCTTAGATCAAGATCGCCAAAATCAAAATGATCTTGAAGATCATTCCAATCTCTGCATGTGGTTTCTCATTGAATAGCCACGTGCGAGTAAACCAGAGGTATTGGTAGGCTACTACGCATGTGTCTGAGAAACACATAATTCGTTTTTTATTTCTCATTATCGTAACAGGAGTCAGAAGTATTGAGTATTAAGAAAGGGAATTTCTATTCATTTCATTCCTAGTCTTATAAGTAGAGCTCTAACTTTAACAAAAAAAATTCCACATGCAGTAAATTACATCTATAAGCGGTTCAAATTACTAATAAAATCAACGACAGATAGAGCAATACAAGGGCAGATTGTAATGATGGTCCATAGAGCATGAAGGTTAATGTCATGATGCTACAAGTTCAAAGCCACGTTGCATAGGAAGATTATACACTATACAGCAACGATGTTGGGATTTTCATACTATACTATCTTTTTGAAGCGATGGGTCAGCATCAAGGTTAGTTGTTTGTTTGTTTTAAAGCACTTAATAGGCATGGCTTAAAGGTGCACACAAAGATTGGCTTCCTTGTCTTCTTGTCTCAACCAATCTCAACCTAATCTCAATACCTAAATCTTCAACAATTGGGTGTAAGCCTGGATACCGCAAAAAAAACGTTAGTTAATCACTATGCAATCACTTCACGAATGTTGAAAACAAAAGGTTTTGAAAAACACAGTTCAATGCATTAACCGGTATGAAAATACAGTGAAAGCGTATTTGTTCTTGGCAAACACCAAATAAACGTATCGAAAGAGTGAATAATAGGAAATTTAAATACGATAACTTTTACATCTAACCAATGTCTTTCCTTAAATTCCTGTGAATAGTGAAGTTCTTTGCTATCTTCCAGTCAAATTTGTGACACAAGCTATACGACAACCTAAAACAAACCATTGAAAAGTCTATTCAATGCAAAAGGATGACTCAAATATTTAAAAAATTTGTGCTGCTTGTTTGCTTGATTCGTTGTTGAACATGTTTATTGATCCTTTTAATCAACATACATTACAAGAAAACACCTCTGGCAGGCAACGTATTTCATCTTACACAATGAAAACAGGAAAGTTTTAAAGAGGAACAAAAATTTCCAAAATATTACATGAGTAAATAGCGGTTGTAATGTTTTCCAAATAGGACGCCTTTTATCAAAACTGTTGTAATGTAAAATGAGATTTTTGTCTTATGCTGGTGAATGTGTGGGTTAGCATAGCGGTGTTCAATTCTATTTGGTCCGTGGTCATTCTACTCATGTTCTACTACAACTCTTAATAAATGTGACCCCATATTTACAATGAAAAATTTAAGAATTTTGTGTTACATATTTTTTGTATTACTTCAATCGCCACGTTAGACGAACACACATGCAAAATGTCCTCTGTCGCTCTTATACCTATGGGGTGCTTAAGAGTTGGACGATACTTATATTTAGCTCAATATCGACAAGAACGTCACTGAAACGATAGAGACAATTTCTAAACTGATTTTTTTGTCAGGATAGTTTACTAGGCTATATCAAATTGAACAATCAGAATTGCCAACCAGAAGCAGGAGATATGTAGTAAGTATGTCAACAAAAATACATTTATCTTCTTTAAAATTTGCTCTGTCATACTTTCTATTTCATGTTCAGTAGAACTGATATTGGCAAACGGGTCCCTATGACTATGCCATAGAGACTCAACGGCAAGCCGTGAAAGCTGTAAACACGGCAAAAACTATACCGAGAGATTGGAAAATCATTTTTGTCTCCTAATGTTCAATTGTTCATCTGACAAAGAAAACGAGGCGACAGACTAGGTCTTCATTCACACCAAGCAGGTTTAAATTGGAGTACTGTAGATAAACCGGCAAACTATTCCTCTAAACGTCACTGACTGTCCCATCGAAGACTTGGAAAGAAAGGTTCGCATTGTTCAGACAGAGGTGATACATCAACCAACATTATGACAAAATCTTCATCGTGAAAGTTTACAAAATAAACGCCGTGCTTTGCGTCGTTAAGGTCATAGGAACATTACTAGTCCTGTGGTCAGTAATTTTGGTCGCTGTCCAGACTTGAAATTTGGTTCTAAGACTTTTCAAGCAGACAGTAAGGAAAAATGTACCTCATTTGCCCAGTGCCCACCCATGCACATTGTCATGGATTTAAACTCTTTGACTTAAAATTCGTTTTAAAATTTTGTGAGTATCAGTTTATCCAGGTTTCGTTTTTCAGCTCTATTTACAGAAAAACGAAATAAAACATACAAAGCTTTTCTTTGTCTAACATCTATCCAAGTTTGTTAGCTTTTCCACAGCGACCTGAAAGGAGCAAACTTAAGCTGGCCAAAAAAGTAAAGTCGTGTCACATTTTTTAATCATTTGCCTCGTAAGCTTAGTTGTCGGTGGTTACGCCCTTCATGATTCCCGCACAATAATATTGTATACCGTTTTATCAGTTGCTATACAAGGTTTGCTTCATTAATTTATCCAACACGTATAGCTCACGAAATAAGCCTTTTAATGTCCAACACTAAACGAAGTTTCAAAAACATTGCAAAGTCTTTGAAAAACAAATACAAAGCTACATTTTCTTTATATCAAGAAGCGTTTCCTCAGAAAAACTTTGTTTTTTTGCACAAATGCAACGTATATGAAAGTTAACCAAAATACAAAGCTATATTATTTCCAATTCGGTTTCTCATAATTTATTTTAAAGATCGACTGTAAAAGGATATCCAGATAGTAAATAAGCGTTTTATATGGAAACAGACGAGGTAAACTTGTTTGCTAACACGTTACACAAGGACCAACGCAATGGTTAACAGCGGGAATACAGCAAATATATAAATTACGATTTTGCGAGTGAGCAAGTTACGGCATCCTGTTTTGTTTCGTTTGTGTAGGCAAGACCGTTGGTGGGACGAGTTCTTCGCTAATAAACTTTATCCTGATGTGACGTCGGCAAGTTGTATGGCAACATGGAAAGTTGTGAAACCTTTTGGTTTGGAAAAGTTTCATCGTTGGCATCTGCAGCTTTTTTAACATGGTAACAACGTGATTCACGGCTTATTGCTTGCATCATTGCATTTGTCAACACCTGTGGGCTGAGCTTTTCGTTTCAACAAATGGCGATAGTTGTCTTTAAAAAAAATTGGAAGTACATTTGGGATTTCCTCCCTGGTTCCGATATCTTGAATTTTGATAATTTTTCTAATTCCTTATCAGGAACTTAAACTTTTTCTAATTTTGCTTAAATTTCAACCTTCATTTTGAAGCTCGTGCAAAAGTAAAAACAAGTCTCATTGACCACATGCAATTGCTTTATTGCTATGCAGAAAATACGACGCGAAATGCCAATCAAGGCGCAATACTTAATTGTCAAAAAGTTTAAATTTTGAGCAAAACAACAAAAAGTATCTAAACTTTACACCATTTATCGTACCCCTTTCAATTATCGTGAATAGAGCCTACAACTAAAAACAAAATTGCTGTTTCAAAAATTTCCACTGATGCTACGTCGGTCTGCCACTCCTTAACCAACTATAGTAAGTCAATATTAATCAAAGTTGACTCTTTCATTGTCTGCTCCATACTTGTCTTGTCTATTTTGATGACAACCATTTTATCAAACATGGCTCTGTTTTAACAAGTTGTTACAAATAAAATTCTGTCCAGTTACATCACTCCAAAGAGTCAATAAAAGTATACACTTCACGGTTCACCACTGGACAACGTCATTTCATGATTTGAAAACAATTTGCACGACTGAAGTGTTTTGTGCACAAAATACTTGCTTATGGAGAAAACGTTGTTTGATAAACAGAGGTGATTTTGTACTTTCCGGAGTTTTTAAAAACTTGTTTGTTGGAGAAAACATACTGTAGATATTATATTCTACATCAGCTTCAATGGCTGTGACTCATGCAGAAACTCCAAGGATCTTGTTTGTTGACCCTGCGATCTGACGGACGCAGTGATGCACATGTGACCAAGACATTAAAACATGACCTCACCCACTTAAAAAAATCCCAACTAAATTTAAATGCAAAAACGACCACTGCGAATAATATTTCAAAAATCTTATATATAGCCGCTTAAAGAAGAACTATAAGTAAGAGCATCAACCTAAATTATGCACCACCTCTACTTCAACAATTTTCAGTCAGCTTGAATGTACCAACACAAAACAATCAGCTGAACGATCGTACCATGAACGTCATACTGCCTGCCGTCTACAGGAAAACTCACGTAACTCACATAAAAGTCACGACTAACCAGTCAGTCACACTTTCATTGCAATTTCTTTTGCAACATACAGTGTAATTAAAATGTTAGCTTGAGTGTACCAAGTTTTTTCGCTTGTTTGTATTCTGCAAACTTACGAAAATTTTCTTAAAGCGTTAAATTCAAACTAGAATTTTAAATGAAATAGAATTTTAAATTTAATTAGTTTACAATAAACACGATGCACTGAAAAGTGAACGACATACATTTACAGTTATGCTGGTGTTTCATTTTTACTTTATAGTTTATTGTAGATAATGTTCCATGAACAGTCGAAGACATATCGTTAAAAATGTTTTGCAAATCTCTCCATAAAATTTGTTAGTTTTTAGAAGACTGAAATAACATGAAAACTTAAGGATTTAAAAGAATATCGCAAAAAGTAAAAATTAAAAAAAAGAAATTGATCATGAGCAGCCGATAACAGTGGGAAGCCCACATGTTCTAAGAATCAACCCGAAGTTGCGGCCCACACAAAGGCAATATGATGTTTTCGTTTGGTAGAGACAACAAATCATTTTAGAACATTTAACTGCTTTGTGCACTATTTTTATACTTTGTGTTGATTCGACTCGTTCTCAGCGAATATAAAACTTCCAAAAATATGGTTGAATCACTTAATATGCACAGGAGAAAGGCCGCCCTATAACAGACCACTACCCCGTATACAGCGCATAAAGCGGCGTTTCATCCCAAACAAATAATAAAGTCAGATCATCAACAACAACATCCATTATTAATTGCATACTCAGAAACCACAAAAACCTCACTTGAATTAAAATCGCCGACTGGCTATTTACTTTATATCACGTTCCAGAGTTTATGCATTATGCCTCCCGTTAGAAGTATTGCAACAATTCTTGTGAACTTTGTTGACATTGCAGAACTTTTAAATAACTTTGGTAACCAATGTAGAGCTAGTACCGTAGTGTAGTTGCAAAACTATCCCAAATGTCTACGTTTTGAAATCCAGTGTAAGTGTAACATTAAACTTTGATCGCGTTTCCAACATGATATACAATGACATTGCTTAGGCTATGCTATAGTTTTCATATACGCAAGCCACATTGACATGAACGTAAGCTCTAAAACTAAGTCGTAGGTTATAGACTTGCTCGAAGTTGGATGGCATCATTGCATATTTGAGGTCTTGAAAGACTTACTGCACATACTTTTTTTAAAGAAGCTGCTTTGTTAAAATAGTCATCATAAACGAAACCAAGCAAGAACACAAAACTTATTATGAT
The DNA here is from genome assembly GCF_918807975.1 of Aplidium turbinatum. Taxonomy (NCBI): domain Eukaryota; kingdom Metazoa; phylum Chordata; class Ascidiacea; order Aplousobranchia; family Polyclinidae; genus Aplidium; species Aplidium turbinatum. The sequence goes on along the minus strand of NC_137472.1, from coordinate 36,420,218 downwards.
ACGAAATAATGCGAAAGGTTTAATTTGTATATGTAGCCTTTGTTTTAGAAATGCTTGACAAGGGATAGACGATAGCCGAAAATGTTTGCATGTTTACTAAGTTTTTGGGTTGTGCTTGGTTTCGTATTCTTATAGGGTGTAAGGCAAAGCAAAGCTTATGTAGATAAAAAGTGCGAAAATTGAGAGTGTGAGAATTGTGCAGCCTACTCACCGATGTACTATCTTACGGTCATGCATGTAAGAGACGGCGTTCACCAGCTGGTATGTGTATTTCCGTACAACCTCTTCGGGAAGAGAACCCTACAAAATAGGATGCTTTGGTAATACCTTGACGTGTAATGAGACTTTACAAGAAGTTTACACAAGCATAACTGAGCGATGCACAATCCGTTTTTGAAAGGTGGTTACACGCTATAGTCTTTGTTTGATATCATCAAATCGGTTCAATTTCAAAAATAGTGTGGCTGATCAACTACCATGTGATGTTTTACAGGCAGCGATCTGCTGTTAACAAAACGCTTCAAAAATCGCTTGATGAGAAATGTTCACCACTCATCTGGAGTGACGAGTTACCGGGTAAAAGCTCGAAGAGTTCAGAGAAAATACTTGTGTGGGTCAAAGAGCAGTTCTTTTAAAAACTTGTCTTATTCTTATTGTTTGCAGTATTCATTTGAGCTTACTCCACCCTCAGTGTATCGTGTTATTATAATACAAATTACGGTAAATAGAAAATGCTAGACTAGTTCAGACAGTCGCAAAGAGAAATAATAGTTCGAATGAGACTGCTGATTACTAGACCGCAACAACACAACTGGTAATCAAGCAACGTCTTAAAATCTCAGTCTTTTGTTCAGCGCCCTAAATACTGCTGTGATAAAAACAGGCTTCTGCGAGAAAAAAACTCTCAAAATGTTAAACTACATCTCTTTTCAGTTACCTGTTCCGTAACAATGTCAATGAGTTCTCCTCCGGTACAGAGTTCCGTCACTAAGTAATAATTATTTCCCGTTTCGAGAATATCAAAAACTTGGACAACATTTGGGTGGCGAAGCATCTGCGTGATCTTTCCCTCTCTGTGAAGATTCTTGAAGACGTAACTGTCTTTTTTCGCTTTCGCTTTGTTGATTATCTTGACTGCGACCTGCGAGTATGTTTGTTCCGTTTAGGCCAAGCTACAAAGTAACAGCAATTGCACCAAAGAAACTACAGTAATTGCAAAGCAGAGAGTGAGTGATATATATAGTTATGTTATGTGTTTACCACCAATGAAACAACTTTCTGGCTTGGAAAATGATTAAACTTAAAAGAAACGACAAAATCAACACCACTTTCTACCATACTCTTCAACGAGGTTACACCTAATAAAAGTCTACTCTACAATTGCTGATTATCCACACGAAATTCATATTCCATCTCATGGTGTCGTGTTGGTGATTTGTATTCACTCATGCATCTGCAGAATTTGGACTTTTAAATGTTGGAACTGTGCACGAAGCACAATCATGGACATAGGATGATAGGCAGATCATTTTCATGAGTGAAGTTCGAAACTAAGCAACAAACTGAAATAAGCTTTTGAAATCGGATCTTGTGGTCGTCATTTTAATAAAGTAGCCTACTGTTTCTTATTAAATTGGATTGCAGAAACTTTAAACCTTTGTAATTTCATAATGCCAGTAACTATAGAATACCATTGTGATGACACAATACTGTATAGCTTGTAATAAAGCTTTGAGTGTTTAAAACCTTTGATATGTATTGATAATTAATTTAACAGGCTGCTTAGTGCTTATGTGAGTGTGACTGTTATGCAAGTAACATTTTTGGGAGCTGGTGTATAAGTCTCCGCCCTGGTAAAAAATACCATGAAGTCATAGACAGGAATCGATCAAACATTTCGCGTGAAACCACTTTACCTTTGCTTTACTGTTCACACAATTCAACCCATGTGTCTTGGTCGATTCCTGTCTATGACGTCATAATATTTTTAACAGGGCGGAGCTCCATTTTGCGAAAAAAGGCTTACTTTTTCCTTTGTGGGACAATGGAAGCCAACCCGAACTTTGGCAAAGGACCCTTCTCCGACACAAGTTCCAAGCAAATAGTCTGACACTCTTTTGTAATGTGGAAACTTTTCTTCGTTCATGTCTTGCCGTGTCTTGTTGCTGACCAGTTCGTTCTGGTCAATATCCTTTGTTTCTACATAAATTTACATCACGTTTATTTAAAGTTTGGTCACCTTGTTGATCGGAATGGCCCGTTTCGGCGAGTCCGATTCGGCGAGTCCGATTCGACTAGTCCGATTCGGCGAGTTCCCTATTCGGCGAGAGCCTTTTTCGGCGAGTGCCCTATTCGGCGAGTTTTTGAAATTTTTAAAATGAAATTATTGGGTACCGTAGCCTAATTACAATTGCCGTTTTTACATCGTTTTAACATCGCTAAACGTTTAAATCGTGCAGAAAGGAATAAAAATAAAATGTTTGAACTATTAAATTAAAATTCGTCATGTCAGTTCAGTTATTTTTATTTTTGACCATCATATCAAAAACAATACACGTCAACATAGCAAAGGTCGAGAAAAAGGTAGAAGCGACAAAACGCGAAGTTAAAACGTGCTTGTGACCGAAGTAAGTTATTGAGTTGAAAGAAATTTGGCACGGTCGCAACACCTTCAGAAAAATTTAAGATATGAAGGGAAAATAAAACAAAGACAATGTTACAAAAAAAATCATGTTTATGTCTATAAGTTAGTACTTTTGAATAGTTAAAATGATTAGTTTGGATCAACAAATGTGTGACCTACAGCTTAGATTGAAAGGAAATTATCGGGTACCGTAGCCTAGTTATCCCGACCAGCAAAAATTTGTTCCAAGAACCCAGTTAGCCTAACAGTTCATTTTTACATTGTAGTAACAGAATAAAAAGGCTAACCAAATGTGTGGCCTATCGTTTTAAGGTCGCTAAACGTTGAAATCGTGTAGAAAAGAGAACTTTGCTGACTAGGATACGTTGAAACTGAAAAACATTCACAGAAGCCCTACGATACGTTGCATTTTTAAGATAATGTATTCAGACGTTGAATCAATGTACAAATGAAATGTTATGCTAAATGGGTTCTTGGAACAATTCGAAAGGCTTCTGTGAATGTTTCTCAGCTTCAACGTATCCTAGTCAGCAAAGTTCTCTTTTCTACACGATTTCAACATTTAGCGACGTTAAAACGATGTAAAAACGGCAATTTTTGCTGGTCGGGATAACTGGGCTACGGCATCCGATAATTTCCTTTAACAAATTTCAAAAACTCGCCGAATAGGGCACTCGCCAAAAAAGGCTCTCGCCGAATAGGGAACTCGCCGAATCGGACTAGTCGAATCGGACTCGCCGAATCGGACTCGCCGAATAGTAGCAGACCCTTGTTGATAGAAGCTACAACGTTTTGAACAAAAAATCCAGAATATGCAATGAGTTTAAAAAAGAATACTATTTTAAATTTGTCGTCAACAACTTGATCACATTCAGAAATAGCAACACAAACAATATAATCTACAAACCTGACTCTTTTCGGCCTTTCTGGCTGATACGCGTGTCATCCGCTGGGGTAGGCAATTTCATCTTCTTAACAATGTGACAACATTTTCATAAGATTACTAAACAATTTTATATCCTGATAATAATATAAAGCAGTTATTTTCATTTAGTAAACTCTAATCAACCGCATTTCTATGCAAGCCCATTGAGAGGTTTCCATAGTTGCATTGCAATATATCCGCTACTTGAGCCATGAGTGTCAAAACACAGCCGGACCACAAACAACCTAATGCAATCCCCTAGCGCAGCGATTTTCAAACTTATTTGATCTCCAGCACACCAAAGGATTTTCAAATCTATCGCGGCACATTGCTTTACTACGTCATCGTTTTTGTCGAAATATTGCCTTACAACGCTTTCATCGAAACAGCTACCTTGAACAAACTATACATAAAAAATAGTAGAAGTCACTAAAGCTGTATTTCAATCAATGTACGCCAGAAAAATCATTTGCATACACACTGCAATATGAGCTGTGATGGCAGGGTGAAAACTACTAACTGACCACGTGAATTCGCATTGCAAATAATTGTCGACGAACTGTGCTGTTGATTAACTGGTTTAGACTTTTTCGGAGGCCAAAATGCATTTAATTGTGGGCAATTTATTGTAACCTACGGCACACATGCGACCTGCTTGCGGCACACAGTTTGGGAAGCTCTGTGCTTATGCAGCAGAATTCAAATGTAATACAAAGCAAACGCTGCTGAGGTAGCCTACTATTACAGACAACAAGCTGTGAATAGAATTTGAAGGCAGCTTGCATTAGACACATTTGTTGAATTGACAAGATTAATCGAATGCAAACACCAGGACCACAGAATGACTGTGAACCATCGTAATTCACTAATTGACATTTATTTGCCAACAGATGTGCTTCAGTGTCACCTTCTGCAAAAAAGCTTTACAATTCAATTGCTTTTGAGAAGCAGAACGCCAACGTCAGCTATCCCACTATCTGTCAATCGCCACCTTATCGCTAACTTGGTTGCAAATGTCTTGCTCTGACACCATCGCATTCCACAACATGGCTGCTATCGCAATAAGAAACTAAACGCTTTGGCACTGTCTTTCTGGCAGATGGCTGCCTTTTACGCGTTTGCTGCTTGTACCTCTATAATTCGTTAGTGATGTCATGCAGATGTATTGTAACAACGTTTGAAAACGTTTTTACAATCGTTTGGAAACGTTTTTACAATCGACAAAGAGTTGTTTTTTGAGACTCCCAACTGCGTTTAATGAACGTCATTCAAAACGACAACACTTTTTTATTGCATGCAATTATCTTTTGTCAAAACAAATATTATACTAAAAGAAAAAAAATTCAAGCGATTATGAAAATTGTTACTTTTGACCTTCCTTGTTTTTTTGTTTTGACGTTTTGTTTGTTGACACCCAGTGAACTGCACGCTGAACAGCCAACGCAGCAAGGTACGTAAAGTTTGGTGAAATTAAGTGACCTTTTGTGAAGTTAACTTACACTCAAAGGTTATTTCTAACTCTCTCAGATGGCGGGAGTTGTTAAAAAATAATAACACGGAAAAATTTTCATCTGAAACTTGACGGTGCAAAAGAAATTTTCACTTCGTGCTCATCAAATTTTGCGTTTTGGCGACAGATTGAAGAAAAACATTCCAATGTCTATTTCCAAAGCTGCACAAAGCATACATGCTGTAAAATCCATTGTAATTCAAGACCGCTGAATTGAAAAAGAAATAAAAAGGCTAGTCGGACATAATTTAATCTTATCTTGCTGATTCTTTTTTGTTATTCAAAATGAACATAAATTTAAATCAAATGACACAGCTTTTATGGGTGCTGCTCAACAAAAGAAAATTGACTTAACTGTTTTGCTATAAGATTTTATTTTCAATCGAAGAACTGAAAGAAAAATAATCCTTTGAAAAACCAGTTTCCAACAGTGATAGGAATTTTAAAAGGAATATAAACAAACGAGGATTAAAATCATTATAACATCACACATGAATACACAATGTAGAGCGCTAAACCCTTTCCATGTTCAAAACCTAAATATAACATAATAGAAATGAATTTCTGTAAACAAATCACATGTCTCCGCAGTGTGGAATGTACAGTTCAAGAAAATCTCTTCCACGCATTGAAACAAGAACTGCGCAAACCAAAACAGTTGAAACATTTCATTTAGAACGTTCTAAGGTTTCGGCTGTGAAGTGATAATATAATTATATCTTCCATCATAGACTTAGTTCTTATCAGGTTAGTAAGCACACGGTGTTTAACTGGAGCAGGTGACAAAAGCAGTTTCCGTGCCTGCTTGTTGATTCATTAATATTTGATTGTTTTCGTACGTTAGTTTTTAAAAAGTCATTTCTCTTTCCTCCAGCAGCGTGAAACGCCTAATTTTACGATGTTACGAATCAAACGCGAATGTGCGTCAGTGTGAACAACTTCTTATTTCTTGTGCAAATCAAAACGTCTTTCAAAAGTAATTCAACTATCAACTTGATTACTGTACATTAATGATTTTACGCCTCACCTTTTACCTCACAATATTTAATTATCTTTTGAGCCAAAATCTCACTACAGTATTTTGTATCTTCATGTTATTTTGACAGGGTGAATCAAACTTGTCATTACGGAACTCAGATTGATTCTATATCCAAGCTTACCTTGCTTTTTTTCATTATTATTATCCTTGCTGTAGCAAACGCGTTTCCCTGTGTGAAGAAGCCAAATTATTTACTAACAGCCTACAGTACATACATTTGTAACACTTAGCTTTTTTTAAATTTTCAGTTCTTTTGTTGCTCATCTGCTTACCTTGACACACTTGGCTTCCAAAATGAGCTTTCCGAATTTCTAACAAATACTTCATAAGGAAAACTCTACCACTTCAACCACAATTTGTTCACTAGATGCATGAGCGTGCAAGGTTGTGCTTTATCAGCAACCTGTATCTCGTTCTGAGAAAATATGTCCTGTCGCCACTGTCTTGCCTGTATCTAGGTGTAATGTTTACAAAAGCCTTTTTCCTTTCTGTCGTCTGAAATGAATCCTGAACAGTGGTGCAGCAAGCCAACGTTCATTTGCTCTTTTTATTTGCTCAACAACACGAAGCTTTTTAATCAAAGGCGCAAATGGATTGGCATAATAAACAAAAAAGAGTCCTTCCGCCGTTTTCTATTTACTCGCCATTTAGCTTATCGCCATTGCAACATAATTGAAATAGCACTTGTTCGAAATGCATGTGGATTAGGATTTAACATTTAAGTTGAATGCAGCAACATTACGACTGTGTTATTGTCGGCAACGCAAACATTGCTGCTACAACATTTAAATAACGGTATTTGATCGAGTAAATCTGTAGACATGGCTGCTGACCGCCAGATGCTGTTAATTACTGAGAAAACGAGCTTGTGCAAATCGATCTAAACTAATTGAAACATTTAACCGAAACTCAACAGTTGATTAGATTGCTGAAATCATGTTGAAAGTGGTTTGCTGAAACTAGAAGAAGAATATAGGCCAAAAGACCCTTAAAAATTATATGGAAGCCCATGTCAGGGTCACTCAAACTGAATTCCGTGAGAGTCTGTGACGACGGGTAGACTGTGGACTGTGATTTACGAGTTTGCCCGTCACAAACAGCTCCGAGAATTTATAAATGGTGCGATAAGACACAACCTCATCCGTGCTCCGTCTAATTGGGTACTACGACAGTTTATCGAACGACAGTTTATCGAACGACAGTTTATCGAACGACAGTTTATCGAACGACAATTTATCGAACGACAGTTAATCGAAAACCTAACCCCTAACCTAAAACCCTAACCCTAATCACTAACCTTAACCCCAAACCCTAACTCAAACCCTAACCCCTAACCCAAACCCTAACCCCTAACCCAAACCCTAACCCCTAACCCAAACCTCTAATCCCTAACCTCTAACCCCTAACCCCTAGCCCCTAACCATTAACCTCTAGCTCCTAGCCCCTAACCCTTAACCCCTAACCCCTGAGTATTCCATTGCATATGTGCTTCGTTGTTCGATAAACTGTCGTTTCGATAAACAATCGTTCGATGAACTGTCGTTTCGATAAACAGTCGTTTCGATGAACTGTCGTTCGATAAATTGTCTTTCGATAATTTGTCGCGTCACGGTCCAATTGATGTCAGCTTTGTTAACAAGTATCATTCAACGTTGTTTTAAATTTGTAAAGCGAAGATAAAATTCATGTTTAGAATGATTCCTTTCTGTGCCATTTATTTTAGGTTTTCGATTATGCTTTCCCACTGGTTGGATGGAAAAATAGATAAAAAATATGATTGGGGTGCCAGAAAAATAAGATTCACAATTAGTGGTCGGCGGCCGTAAAAACTTCTGGGAACACTGGCCTATACCACTTCAAGTTTACACAAAGATTTTAATTCGACAAACCATGCTCAGTCGACTATAGAAAAAAGCAGGCACCAAAGTTTTACAAGAGCTTCTTCAAAAAGCCAAAATTCTCATGGAAAATGGTCATTGCAACATTTGAAGTTCGACAAAGGATAATAATTATAGTTTGGTAAAGTCCGGAGGGGATTTCCCCAGATAATTTCGACAAAAGATGATTAGGTTAGGGTACTTCTTGCGTATTTCATGGTCCAATACTGTTTATTTTATATTTTGTTTATTTTTGATAACGCATGGTTTGTAGTTGGCCATAATTGTAATAATCAATAGTAGATAGTTGTAGAAATTAATACGCTCATGAAAACACGGGGTCTTTTGCGACTGGTTAGGTCAATGAAAAAAAGGTTGAACCAGAGAAGTTAGTGAGAAAATTCTATAAAAAATTATTCGTTTTTCTCGGTTTTGGAGGAGCATAAGTGTGCCATTGGATACGCCACTGACTATGCTTCAATGAGCTTTTAGTTAATTACTTCAATAAATGAAGACGCTTTGAAAATGTCTATGGATTATAGCCTATCATTCTTGGACTTAATTTTTTAACTTTTGGTTTCTATTTTGCGCTATCTTATAGTTGCATCAGACCTTGAGCCTGGAAATTAAAATCAAGAAAGCAGCAATACACTTATTTAGGATGCAGTTTGTTAAAAGTAAAAAATCTATCAATTAGAAAGTACAGTTTAAATAAACCAGCTTGGAATGAGTAAATAAAATTAAAATCAACAGAATTAAGCCAACCAGGAGAGGAAAGAAAGCAGGAAAGTATTTCAGAAGACCAATTTCAGTTGCATGTACAAAATTATCTAGTAAACTTATAACTTTTCATCGAAAACAAAATGACTTGAACCATGGCTACCTAAAGATACGGCCTGATTTGTCACATTTTGCCAGATGACACAATAGGTTTTAACATCCTCAGATGTTAAAAAACAAAGAAAATTTGATTTCGAAGATTTTAGACAGATTGTTAATTTTTCAATAACAGTCTGATTCAGCGTTTTTCAACTTACTTTTTCTCATTTGCTACTGCTTCCCAAAGGCAACAAAAAGCTTTTACATCATTAGGAGACAGCAAAAAGTAAAACAATCTCAAAAAGTGTCAGTCAAAAACTAGCAGTAGCTGTAATTAAAATCTGCAAAATGTGACAAATCAGGCCGCATCTACAGGTGGCCATGCTTGAACTTTACTAATCTCATTCCAGTTCAACATTTCCCACTTTTGGTAAATTTCATTCCTCCTCAATTATTATTGAATGTTTAAATGTAAGATCAATCAAAAATAAAACACTTTCCTTAACTGACTTTATTTTTGACTCCAAAATTGATGTGTGTGCCCTGACTGAAACTTGGTTGGGAAGTTCAATTGATGGCCATGTGCTACGTGACATCACTGCTAAAGGTTATGACATTTCGTATGTTCCCACATTTAAGGAAAGCTTGGTAGTGATGTTGGTTTCTTGTACAATGTCTCTGCCAAACCTGACAAGAGTAAAATTTTAGTTAGCTATTACTTTTCTCGGTTCGAATATATGGAATGTATTTCAAAGCATGATGATATTCCAGTATTAATTTGGGTAATTTATCGACCTCTTCCCTCCATAAAGAATGGATTTATAATAAGCATATTTTTAATGAGTGGTCTAACTATTTGCAACAATTGTCTTTATGTAGTAATCGGAGTGTCTGGGGAGCTGACTTTCCTCAGCCACCATCTGTATGGAGATGCCTCTAAGAGTCCAACGCGGTGTAGAGGTGAACCCAGACTGAAAACTAGGCTCATTTCTAGAAATTCCTGGGGTTAATGGACACACGTAAAAGTCCCCAACGCAATCTTTTTTGGCGGAAGAGGGCAGTGTCTGACGGCGGCGAATCGGTCTGGATGTTTGAGCAGGTGTCGAGCATCCACAGAACAGAATTGTCATCCAGTTCACGCAGACCACGCACATCATTTGGCGCATGGTAAATGGCGCAGTAACAGATCGCCACACCTTATCACCTCACATTGTCAAGGAAGGAGAATTCATATTTTTCCACCTCATCGTTGCTTCGTTATTTTATATCTTTTGCGACACCTGCTGAGCATAACTACACATTTTCTTTCCCATGTTGATCCGCATGCACTATGTGGATCCACAACTAATGAGCACAGCACACTTTTCTATTATCACAATAACAGAAGTTCTATAACTTTGATTGGTTTCAGAAGTGGGGATATTGTCCATCCCAATCTCTATTGAAATCAGCATGATTTCGTGTTAAGCAATAGTGCGCCCCGATTCCTCAGTTGGTTTAGTGCACGACTTTACGAACAAAGAAACGTTAGGAACAAGCGGCGCTGGTTGGACTTTTGGGGTATCCGTTTGAGCCACCCAATTCAAGACCAGCTTACCATTCAGCGGCACCTCATCATCATTAAGTTTCTTCCTCTCGTCGAGGGTTGGAGGCAATGAGGCGCCAAGTTTCCCTGTTGTGAGATTTTTTTACTGCAGTTTTGTAATTAAGTCCCGACCAGTCTTCAATATCATTAGTCCAAATTCTAGGTGGTCTGCCCCTATTTCGTTTGCCGTTCATTTTTCCTTCCAGTAGTTGTCTTTAAATAGAATTATTGCGAATCATGTGGTCAAAATATTTCAATTTTCTTGATTTATTTCTTTGTGGAATTTCCATGTTGGTTTTTATTCTAGATATTACATCTTCGTTTGTGATTTTATCCTTCCATGAAATTTTAAGCATTCTTCTATAAATCCACATTTCAAATGCCTCAAGTCCCATTTGTGATGACAGTGTCCATGTTTCTGTATTGTAAAGTAACTTAGTTCATATATAGCATTTCATAGTTCGTTTTCGAGTGTTGATGTTAATTTTGCGTGTATCTTTTTCATTTTTATGAAGTTTTTACTAAGTTTACGAAGTGGCACCTAGTGGATGAAATAATTCAGAGACAACAACAAACGAAAACTTCACTGTTAATTTCGTGATTGGGCGTGCGTCAGTGGCTCAATACCTCCACAAGCAATGCAAAACTGCAATGAATAAGCCTGCAAAGGAGATCTCAGTTCCAAGATGGAAATTTCCATTACCAATCAGTGATTTAGTTTCTGCTTTGTTCAACATAAAAATGCAAGAAAATTTGACTATCAGCCTGACGTAGCACAAGCTGTCCAAGCATTGCAATTTTGCACACTCTGTCCTACGATTGCTCACAGCCGCGTGTTGATGAAGGTCATAATGATAAGGTTTTATGTTTGGCCCATTGCGACAACATACAGTCCTACTGTGATCACAGATGAGATGCAACTGGCAACAGGAAGCAGCGAAGGGACATATTACACTTCGTAGCTTTTTTGGTGGGCCATGTGCCCAGACAGCAAATTAATCGTTTTTTATGTTGATTCAACGTCTGCAAACTTTTAATATAAAAACGACTAATTTGATGCCAGGTTAATTGGTCCATTGTTTGTGCTCACAGCTTCTCGGAAGTAGGTTTATGCCAAGAAACAATTTGAATAGAGTCTAAAATAAATTCCCTTTTGTTCTTTGTTCAAGATAGCAATTGCGGCTACTGCGTTTTGTAAACAAGATTAAAACGAATTGTGCAACTGTTTTCTTTCAAGAATAATTTAATGAAAAGGGGTGAAATGTCACTCCTGGATATTCAGAGCAGTTCTGTTTGTCTGTGTCGTAAGTGGTTCCAAAAAAGTACGTCAAATTTTGTGATAAGTCTGCTGCCAAGATTAGTGCAATTTGAAAGAAGTGAACCAAGGCTCTTTTTCCGTTTTCCGCAATTTCTAACATCCGTTGAGAAGACAAAAAACAGTATTTCAACATTTTAGCTGAGCAAACGTAAATTCGTAAGTCAACTACAAAATGTGTAACACTGATTATTAGAGGCAGATCACTGACGAATCCGAATTTGGTGAGTAAACAAATGGAATATGGGTAACAAAATAAAAATATGGACATTGAAATAACTAAGCTTCGCAATATCCATTACTTCAAATTGTAATGAAAAAACTCACAAATATTCAAATTTCTATCACGCAATGTTTTGTCAAATTTGAAAACAGTTTTTGTAGCTAGTTTTGTTCACAAGTCATAGATTTCACGATACCACCTTAGCCAAATAAGTTGTTTCAAGTCAAGCCCATCTTGTGTAAAAGCTTTGTAAAGTTTTTTCACTTTCTGAACTACATTTTTTCGTTACAATGAGAACAATTTGCAAGCCACGATAGGTTTCTTAACAATTTTTAATTTTCCAAATTATCTTTCTAAATATCCAACAAATTTAATCGTTTGAAAGTCACATGAATTTTGGTGGAACCACAACGTGGCTACAACCTGATCAAACAGCTTTTCAAATCACTTAATGCAGGGGTGTCCAAACTTTTCCCCAGGCGGGCCAAATCCGTGGGCCAACAATATCTGATAATCTTGTTTTGCTCAATAACTGGTACAATTTATACTATATATTTTATAGTCTTATATATATTTATTACAGTCTTTATATATTGTATATATTGTACTATATATTGTATAGTAATATTGTGTTATTTAATATCATTTTGACACAACATAGCCATACGCAGGTTTAAGTATTTTGTTATAGGGCATCAACTCCGATGATAAAGTCATTTGACATAATTATTCTAACGTTTAAAATTGATTTTGAGATTATATTCTTCTCGCATGGGATTTAACAAATTTGAAATTATTGCGATATGAATCCAGCAAACAAAGGGCAGCTAATTAATTTTTCACCAGCAATCCATGGCTAGAGCAATCACTAATTGTCCTTTTTTATGAATCTTTGCGAAGCCAACAAGCAGCATTTATTTCTTGAGGCGATATCAGTTCTCTACACTGAACCAGAACTTTTCTAAAAAAAATTGCATGTCACAACCAAAATGCATTTAGAGATTTGAATTCAATGCCGTAATTATGACAGGTAGGCTAATTGTTTTGGCGTTTTTGTTTTTGTGACGAAACGAGAACGACAACCTTCTGTGAAAGCAGTCACCAGTAAATCAAATTCATATACTGCAGTCATCGAAAATGACTATCTTATGATAAAACAAATGCTTTTGATTAATGGCAGAAGTTTCTCATATTCAGCAAAATTATTCAAGCATGAACTCTTGAAAATTCTTGATATTTGCTCTGAACTCACTGAACTAAATTCCTTTGCAATGAACCGCATGAAATCTCGACCTTTGTTCCAATTTTATTCCAAACAACGATGATGTCATTTGTTCAGAACAAGAAGGGTTTCGTCGAAGCGTACGACTTTGCATTCCAACGTCGGAAAATGTAGTTGAACAACTTTGCTAAACCTTTAAAATGGAAAGAAACATTAAATCCATGAAGTAATTGTGATGGCACATCTACAGGTGTATATACAGATAAAACTATGTTTTCTGCTAAGTAGACTAATCTAAGCTACATCAATTGATTTATAAATAAATGTAAATTTTATTTTAAACGTCAGTTGAAGCCATGATGCATTAAAACCAAAATTCTTTCAAACTAAACAAACTATTTGTTACCTGCCTACATCACACATCTCGCGTAGTTTTCAACCCTTGAAGCATGCTTGTTTGTAAATGATAATAGTTATGATTCACTTGTTATGTTATTGGTGGGACTTTGCAAGCGATATTGGTTGATATATTAAATTCATATTGACTGATATATTAAATCAAAATCATCGAGGGTAAAAAAACTGAACAAAAGAAGCAGATGCACTGTTTTATTTAGAGTGTAAGCTCAGTGATGATTTAACCTAGCCGGTAACTTGAGACAATCACATTCAAGATCGTTTATTTCTTTGAAAGCAACAAGTGCAAGAAATATTTGGCCGACTGCAGAACAAGGCTGCACTCGCGTGTGCTACATCAGTACAAAACTGTTCAGCAGCTAGAGATAACGTTAGTTAGAGGCATTCTGACTAGAGCAAATTGTAAGTTAGTTTTGTATTGTATTCTTGGATCCACAGCATTTTCAACACATAGCACGTGGTGTTTATGTTAGAAGGCTTGTTTACAAAATTATCTCTTCATAGGAAAAAGGTTTTTCTTTTTGTTAATTTGTTCGTCAACGAGTAAACCAATTTAGACTTAAAAATGCAGACACAACTCTCAATAAACATAAGAAATCACGATTGCGAATAAAAAAGGCAACGAAAAGATCCTGCATTTAAATTGAACCAATGCGCGTGTGTTGTTCACTCATGCATAGCTCATTATAGCTGCATGTGGAGAGGGGACACAAAATGTGATTGAACTGCCAGAGCTCGGCAGAATTTCATGCAGAAACAGTCTTTGTTTCAGAAACATTGGTTTAAGTTGTGTAGTGTGAATCTGTTGTTGTACATGACACTATGCCACAAGAATACTCTAGACCTAACTTAAATCAAATGAAAATTGAACATTTTCTAGAATAGAGTAATTTTTTGCTTACAAAATTACGTAAAATGCAAAGCAGAGCAAACGAAACATAGCAGTGGAATTACCTCGTGTTCATAACGTGGTGTCACTATAGTGTTTTGAACCAGGAGAGAAGCGTATCTACAATGGTAGTGCACTGTGATACATTAGAATCAAAATGTGAATAACTGTAGGACAATTTCATACCTTACTAGGAAAAGCAGTTCACCACATGCCATTTTTCAAGTTACATCAGTGGTAGTAAAAAGAAAAAGATGAAATAAAGTATGGTATGTAAGCTAGCTTACAAGTAATGAATATTAATTGGTCTTTTGTTGTCTTATTTGAGATCTACTGTACAAGACCAAAAAGTGCTCATTTCAGCAAACGTTACCGTTGTTACTTCAGTTTAACGTAAATGCGTTCTAGCTGTGAAAATATTTAAACCACAGTAGCGGAAACAGAGGGAGCACTTGATCACGTGCTCAGAATTGTTTTGTATTTTGTTGCAAAATTTTCTCGCTCACTGCTAAATAACAGTAAAATAACAATAAAAATTTACTGTCCGCTTAATAACAGTAAAAATTTACTTCTACACTGACAAGGACAAAAACCGACTGAAACAAGATAACTAGTTAATATATTCTGGGGTGTAAGTGTACCAGCGTAGTTTCTTAAGACTTTGAAAAATTTTCTTTGTCATTTTAATTTTTTGCTTAGTTCAACCTCTGGTGCTTCCCAAAATTTTGTCTAAATCAGCTATCGATGGTGATAGGAAAATATGTGACAAAGGGTATAATGTATCGCTTTGTGAACAATATCTACCATTACTCGTCGTCGTATCAATTATAGCAAGATCTGTATTTATTAAATGTGAAGTACCTTCTGTGGCTGTTGCAGATTTTTTCTGGATTAACCTAATTTTAAGCGAAGCGACCATCAGTTTAATCTTGTGTCAATAAAAGCACCTCTAATTGGTAGTGGCGAATCAGAACTGCTTCTTTTTTTGTGCCGTTGGCACGTGATTAAGCTTTGGAAAACAATGACCAAGAATGAGGTTAATCTGCACTGACCCAGTCTCAGGTCCCAATCATCGAATTGTGACAGACTGTGAATGTTTTCATGGGAGATTAGCTTTGTTTTATTACAAAAGCTCGCAGATATAGAAGGTGGTTTGTCAATGTGGAGGGGGACTGTTTTTACATGTTTTGGTTGAGATTTGGATGTTTTTTCGCACATGGCTGCGCTGAAACCGTTCAATTTATTTCTTCGGTATTTCAGAAAGAAATAACATTGAATCGTGTCAGGTCATTTAGTTTGCGTGTTTAGGTACTTGTGTTAGAAACAGTTTAGAATTAAACTCTTTAATTAGGCTAGTCTAAATCTGTATTACTTTAATATTTTTCATTTCCATTGCTATGCATATGACTTGAGCTTGCATTTTAAATATCTTGTGGCAGAAATGTACTCTTTCACTAAAGGTGCAGCCCTACGGGTTTGATGAAGGATTTTTGCCATGGGCAATCGACAGCAATAGAAAATTTCGACTGCAATACCTTTAAAATCAATTTTACTCAAAACTAGCTTGGCAGATAATTTGTTGCAGGTTTGTAGCAGATAGTTTCACAACATTTCTGTTTGACTATACTTCAATTCAATTTCACAAGCAGCCTACACATTCATTATGTCAGAATTGCATGTGAATGAATTAGGAAAGCGTTTTAATGCAAAAGACTTCCATAAAAAATATCTCCTGTGCTAAAGCCTTTTTGCAGAATTGCTTCCATTTGATAAAATGTGAGATCACAGCATTTGTATAGCTCCACATGCATGTTTTCAACTGTGATCTCATACGGTTTTGTAGATGAATATTGACAAACAATTTTATTTGAGTTTAGACAAATGTGTGTGTTACAATGGAATGCTTTTCAGCATTATGCAAACGGACAAATAAATACAGTAGCAAGTAGCAACAGCTGGAACATGCAACGACACCAAGCGGCGAAATAATTACGAATCCCTGTGACACTTGGTCACATGCCTTCCCACAGCCGAGAAAAAACTATATTTTTTCGCTTTTGCAACATTTTTTCTCTTGCTGCTCTTAGTTCAGTTTCGTTAGGCTTTTTTTTAAGCTCGATTTTTTTTCATTAGGCTCGATATGTTTTCTCATTGATTTGAAATGTTGCCTGGAAATTAGAATTTCTTATTTATGTAGGCTACATGCTAGTTTGCTATCTTTAAAGGTTTTTAGATGAAAAAAAGTTTCTCAAATTTAAATCTTTCTTGCTTAAAATAAACTATGAAGTAGCTGCGGCTTTGCTTATTAACTTTCCTCTTTGATAAGCGAGATAACGAGAAAAAATGGTCTGTTTTCCGAGGTTAGACACTGACAGGCAAGACCATTAGCAGGGATATTAGAATGTCAAACACCTTCGTAGATTTTTTGATTTATAAATAAATTTATTAAGTGATATAATGTCACGCAATTAAAGTTTCTCCTGCGTAAACAACTTAAAGTGGTAATATTTCTTTATGCAGATTTATTAAATGTCATTAAAATTAAACCAAGTCAGCAAAAGTCACTATTTTCACATCGTTGTGACGTTTCCAGACGAAGGTAGAGCCTGGTCACAATGGTAACTTTTGATAGCCGAAGAGCTCTCTATGCAGCACAACCTTGATAGCAAATCAATCGTTTTTTGTATCGGTTCAACGTCTGAAGACAACCAATGTAAAAAAGTTGTCATTTGCACATTGATTCAAAGTCTGCAAACTTTGAATCAGTGTAAAAATAAGGGATTGGCCTGCCTGGGTAGCTTTCTCGATATTGGAAATATTACAATACAACAACGTTATTTTCAGTAACAGAACAAATTTCAATACATGATATTTTATTCAAGTGTCAAGGCTAAGGTATTTTGGTTACAAAAGTACTTGTTCTTGTTCTAAAAGTAGAGTTCACTTTCTTCAAGCTTCTTGAGAGTTAAAATTCTGCAACAACGCATATGGAACACTTCAACCAAGAACCAATGGTGGCAAACGTGAGAGTTTTATGAGATTCTGATTTTTACTTCTTCTTTATTAGATACTAGTTAATCAATGCGAAAATGCAAACTTTAAATTGTCAAAGTTGTTTGTGTTTTCTAATGATACAGTGTTGCGAATTAGTTACTGGTTGATTTATTTTTTTGACATCTGATTCAAAGAACAAAACATGAAATTCCAAGGAGTACTACAGAGTGTAGCATCGTTTTTAATTTAAAATATGTTTTCCTTTGTCAGCTTAAATAATCTTCATCATTAAGTTAATTGAACAACACTAAATTAAGGCTGAAAGTCAACTTTGGCTTTAAAAGAAAATTGATAATACTATAAGTCTATAAGACTTCTGTTCAGCTAACCAAAGTGTTTTGTCGATCAGTTCAGAAAATATCTCAACGAAAATACAACGTGGGGTCCAAAAGAAATTCTATAGTTTTACAACGTAAAACGCTGTAACAATGTAGTGCTTTTCTTTGAGTGTTGTATATTTTATTTGTCATCTATGATGTCTGATGTCATAGCATCGGAAATATTGTTTTCTTTTTCTTTCGTGATGAAAGCGAGATGGGAACCAACAATGCTTCATACGTTTCTTTGTATTCAGATTTCAAATCAAAACACAGAGCCCTAATGTCTTTGATGTTACCTGATTCTTTGTTTCAACAAAACACAACTATTTTTTAGATCATCAATCCTGTTTCAAATCACTATGCATTGGCACAGCCTATGTCAAGTATCCCAGCAACTGGCTATAGTGTTCACCCCAGCACAAACTGGAGCTTGCATGTGGTCGATCCTAGGCTCGGTGGTAAGTGATGTTGCGTTTCAGAGCTTCGTTTTGCTACGTCTGCAGACGTTGATTCAATGTTGAAAATAAATGATTTGCTGGCTGGGATGACAGTGAACGTTTCCCATCCATCAAAATTGGTATTTTGCATTAACTTCAACACTTTATTATGTTGATAAGATAGCTGGGTTAGAAAATGTGAATAAAAAAAATCAATAGGAACGGTTTGAAATAGAAATTGTATTTTGAAGTAAAATTTTCTCAGCTTTACATTTTTCATATTTTTTCTTTTAGTGTGCAGAGATCAGTTTTGCCACATTTGTTTGATATATATGAAGTCTAGAGTTTCTTCTTCTCAACAACAAGCTATTTGCCAGTCACCTTATCCAGTGGTTGTACAACATCCTCCACCTAGTTTTCCTCCTTATAATCCATCTATTCCTCCGCCATCCCACGTGACATCACTTCCGTTAAACAATCCAATTAATCCTGCGGCTCCTCCTCCAGAGATTCTGTGGAGTAACCTTATTGCGGCAAGAAATGCTCTGCAGGTAAGCTTGTGACTATGGTATGGCTAGGTTGGTGAGAATCTTTTTCCAGCAAGTGGTTAGTTGTAGCATTGAGACTTTGTAGAAGGAGACAGTGAATTATACAATTTCAGTAAGGAGGCGAGTTTGGTGAACCATAAGCAGATAAAACAAAGCAACGACACGCATTTAGCATAACATGCAAAACTATAAATTGCTAACATTTTTGGTCATAGAGCACGGTAGCCCTTGTCAAGCATCTGAAGAACGGACTTACACATAATTATAGCCTAATTATAAAAATGTGAAATAAGAAATGTAAAACAATGAACTAAACATGGCAAAGGAGATGAAGCACATTTTATGACAGTTCGATTACACAAAAAAACATGACGATTTAATTAAACAAGTCAAGTAGATAATAGACCTCTCCGGCAAACAACTGTCTATTGAGCCGTGATTTGAAGGTTTGATGAGCATGGCCTCGTGGATTCTAATGTTAAAATCGCTAAAATATTTTCTAAAAGTTTTAAAAAACTATACTTGAAGTTTTGTATAACTCTATGTGAATGTTTCTTAGGCATGTGGATCAACTACGCAAGTTTGGCAAATCCCAAGTCAACAACAGCAAATGTCTTCGGGTTACGACAAGAAACACAATAGTGGTATCCAAACTTCTGCTGAATGTCTTCCGCTGGTTCCTGTTACGTATAACAGAAGGAACATGGCTCCCAACATCGAATTTATTAATCACAGATCACTGTATAGCGATCCTTGGACTTCAAACAAGATCGGGATACCTGATCGTGAGAAAGGAGAAGTTTTTCCACAACAAGTATGTTGAAATGCTTAGTCAATCTAGATAAAAATACAGAGTCCAACATGCAGCAACTAACATGCTACCAAACGACACGAAAACTATACTGTTTTCATTATTAATACAACAATTACCCCGCTCTGCTACTATCAAGAGAATTCAATTCGGAGAAATTTCAATTGGCAGACAGTCTTTTTCTGAGAAAGTCTTCTTCAAAGATTCTAAAATCTCACAGCGGCATCTGTATTCCAAAGAATTAGCTTACAATAGAAGTTAATCAAATAAAGTTTCAGCAAAAAGTTTCAACAAAAGTCTCAGCAAAAAAATAAAACAGTTGTTAAACGGCGTTTCGTGATTAACAGTAGGCCAAGTGGTTAAGCGAATGAAGTCTTAGCGAAAATGTCTAAACTAAAATTACTAGATATGCTAGATTTTGCTAAAACCTATGCCCGCAAGATATCAGATGATTCACATCTACTTCACTGAAACAATATCTTTCTCGTTTGCATGGGTATGGGGAGATGAATACAAAAACCGCCTACCCAAAAGATCCCTACAAATTCTTCAAATAAATAAAAATCGCTGAAATTAAGAAATCGCCAACTTGGGATTTCTCCAAATCGGCCTCTCCGAAACGGGCCATTCCTCAATTAACCCTTACTGCATCAGAAGTACAGCATTTAAAATAAATTTTAGTCGCAGGTGAAATTTTGTGGTTTGATTTGTTGCAGTGATGATGAAAAGTGTTTTGCTTTTCGAAATGTTCGTTAACATGAGTTTAGTTTCTGCATTTTTGGTTTGTATTTTTTACTTAAGATATTCAATTTAACGATTCAATTTCAGTGTTGAGCAAAATCTATTTTGTGCAAAGATTTTATTTGTTTCCCAATCCAAGTAGGAAACACAAAGTTAAACGATTCGTCACTGTAAATTTTAAAACATATGAAATTGAACAGCCTTTTGAACAACTGCAACAATTGTAAGTATTTTCTGTATTGGCTACTGTTGTAAAACTATTAGTTCCCTTTTCTGATTGGTTGTGTTTAATTGATCTTGCGTGCTCTGTGCACAGTCGACGTGTTTGGCTTCTGGCGTGATTCGCGAAGCTCTTGTTCAACAGTTCTCTTTGTCCACTTTTCAGTTGTATTGTGAGGGTTGTGTAAAGTTTAGGTGCTAACTTTATGTTTATGTTTAGCTATGTTTTATAAAACCTTTGTTATGGTAATCCTATTAAGTAAATTAAATATGTCAATTTATAAAACATAGCTTTCAAAGAGATAAATAGAAGAAATGGATAAAGTGTTGAGACCAGACAAATTGGATATTGATCCAAGCGAGAAGGAAACAGAATGGGCATGGCAGCATTGGATAAGGACTTTTGAGACTTTCTTGGCGGTTTTGCCCCAAGAAAATTTAAACAAGTTGAGTGTTTTATTCAATTATGTATCTCCACGAGTGTATCGCTTTATTAGCAATACCACTTCGTACGAGGAAGCTAAGCTTCAACTTGAACAAATTTTCGTTCAGCCAAAAAACGAAATATATGCTCGCCATGTACTCGCAACTCGAAATCAACACAATTCCGAAACCATTGCCGCATACTTGCGTGCATTACAAGAGTTATGTAAAGACTGCAATTTTCGTCAAGTCTCAGGAAAAGAATACGAAAACGAATATATTAGAGATGCTTTCATAAGAGGAATACATTCTTCGTGGATCCGTCAGAGGCTCCTAGAAAACAAAACGCTTACTTTAAGTGAGATGACGGATCAAGCAAAATCCTTAGAAGCAGCTATAAATGATTCGCAATCTTATGCAACTCAGAACGCTATTAATGCCACCTATCCCGAAGAATCAGTCGTGGAAGATGTTTCTGAAAACACTTTGTCGGCCTCTATCAATAAGGAACAGTGTATGTTTTGTGGGAGAGCAAGACATTGCAGATCTGTTTGTCCAGCTAAAGAAGCACATTGCTTTAATTGCCAGAAATTAGGACATTTTGCTAATGTGTGTCGTGCAAAGAAAAGTGTTAATGTTATGAAAACTAAACCAACTAAAATATCTGCTTCCATTTCTTATTCTACAATCGGAGCAAGTTTCAAACAGTACCCTGCACCAAGATGTACATTGGGATCTGTCAAAGGTTTTGTTCCTAGTTCTCTTTCAAAGGCGGCGGCCCCTGTTGTACTGAGCGACAAAACTGTTTCTGCGTTGTTTGACAGCGGAAGTTCTGAGAGTTTCATTCACCCTCGCATCGTAAAGTCCCTCAATCTCAATTTGGTCCCACAAAGGAACACTATAGCTTTGGCGTCTTCGAAATGTTCCGCTGAACTTTTGGGTTATGTGACAGTAGACGTCTCCTACCAGAACCACGTATACCCAGGTATGAAGCTCGGTGTTCTTGACGCCTTATGCGCGGATGTCATACTCGGATTAGATTTTCAATCTCAACATGAAAGTGTGATATTTCATTATGGAGGGAAGAAGCCCAGTGTTTCTGTGCCTGTGTGCAATTTTACCTTTTTGAAGATTAATCCCCCAGAACCATTTAAACATCTAACCCCAGACTGTCACCCCATCGCTACGAAATCACGAAAATACTCTCTAGATGATCGGACATTCATTCGCAGAGAAACCACTCGTTTGCTGCAAGAATCAATCATCGAAGAAAGTCAGTCACCTTGGAGAGCTCAAGTCGTGGTTGTCAAAGGACAAAACAGCAAAAAAAGGTTAGCAATCGACTACTCACAAACTATAAATAAATTCACACTATTAGATGCTTTTCCGTTGCCTAACATGGGAGAATTAGTGAATGAAATTGCTCAATACCGAGTTTTCAGTACGGTCGATCTAACTAGTGCGTACCATCAAGTCCCTCTTCGAATAGAAGATCGAAAATTTACAGCGTTTGAAGCAGATGGCGGGTTATACCAATTTACAAGGCTGCCGTTTGGAGTCACTAACGGAGTAGCTTGTTTTCAACGAGTAATCACTGAAATCATCAAAGAAGAACACTTAGAAGGGGTCTACCCATATTTAGACAACATAACTATCTGTGGACACAATCAAAACGATCACGACAAGAACCTCAGGAAGTTTATGGAAGTTTCCAAGAGAAAAGGAATCGTTCTCAATGAAGCGAAAAGTATTTGGACCACAAGGAAGTTACCAATACTTGGCTACGAAATTTCTGAAGGTGAGATCAAACCGGATCCGGACAGACTGGAACCCTTACGTCAAATGCCTGTGCCAACTAATGCGAAAGAGTTAAGTCGTTGTTTGGGATTTTTTTCTTATTATTCAAGGTGGATACCCCGTTTTTCTCATCGTATACAAACACTCACCAAATGTAAATCGTTTCCTTTAGATGAAACAGCCGAACGAACATTTGAAGATCTTAAACGAACTATTGCCGAAGCTGTGGTAATAGCTGTAAACGAAAAAGCAACTTTCGAAATTGAGACAGATGCTTCAGAGAACGCCTTGGCTGCCACCTTGAATCAAGAAGGAAGACCTGTTGCTTTCTTTTCACGGACACTTAGAGGCTCAGAACTAAAGCATCCAGCTGTGGAAAAGGAAGCACAGGCAATTGTAGAAGCTGTTCGCCATTGGCGCCATTACCTGGCTTGTCGTCATTTTGTTTTAAAAACTGATCAAAAAAGTGTTACTTTCATGTTTGATCAACGACACAAAGGTAAAATCAAAAATGACAAAATTATGCGATGGAGACTTGAACTGGCTGGATACCATTTCGACATCATGCATAAACCAGGAAAGGACAATGTAGCTCCAGATGCTCTCTCAAGGATGTCGTGTGCTCTTCCTTCAAGTGAAACCTTGTACAAAATACATGATAGCTTGAATCATCCTGGAGTTACAAGACTGGCCCACTTCGTGAAGGTGCGTAATCTGCCTTATTCAATTGACAATGTAAAACAAACTGTAGCTGATTGCAGAATATGTAATGAACTCAAACCTCGTTTTCACCGCCCAGACGAACGACACCTGGTGAAAGCAACGCAACCATTCGAACGTTTGAGTATAGATTTTAAAGGACCTCTCCCATCTCGTAATCGTAACAAATACTTCTTGTGTGTCATCGACGAATTTTCTAGATTCCCATTTGCCATACCCACTCCCAGTATGACCACTGAAAGTGTAATCGAAGCGTTAACTTCATTGTTTACCGTTTTTGGAATGCCTGGTTACATACATTCTGATCGAGGGTCTTCTTTTATGAGTCATGAACTAAAACAGTTTTTGTTGGAAAGAGGAGTAGCCACAAGCAGAACCACGCCGTACAATCCTGCTGGAAACGGACAAGTCGAGAGATGCAATGGCGTTATTTGGAAAGGTATTCAACTAGCCCTAAAGTCGAAACGCTTACCTACTGAGTGCTGGCAGGATGTACTTCCTGATGTCCTACATTCGATGAGATCACTCTTATGCACAGCTACTAACGTCACTCCACATGAGAGACTTTTTAACTTTGTTCGCAGATCTACAAGTGGATATTCAATGCCTACGTGGTTGTCGACTCCGGGCCCGGTGCTTCTTAAACGCTATGTACGAAAGTCTAAAAACGACCCGTTAGTTGATGAAGTACAACTAATTGAAGCTAATTCACATTACGCTCGTGTAGAATATCCAGATGGACGAACCTCAACAGTAGCTACAAAGCATTTAGCACCGTATGGAGGATCTTCCGAAAAAACTGGAGATCATACCCAATTGTGACAAAGTGTGTGGTCCAGATGATGAAGATGCCCATGAAGAAAATACTACCAGTACTAGTAAAGTCGCCGAACAAACTGACTTCACCGAAACTCCTCCAAGAGCATCGGAATTGAATAATACACCGATTTTGTCCGAAGAAGCCGTCTCTCCAATTACTGATAAACGGTCTGACACTGTTACGGACGATCTCACAAAAGAGCGAAGTGATGTCGCACCAGAAACATTACGTCGATCTACTCGTGAACGACGCCC
Organism: Aplidium turbinatum; assembly: GCF_918807975.1. Lineage (NCBI taxonomy): Eukaryota > Metazoa > Chordata > Ascidiacea > Aplousobranchia > Polyclinidae > Aplidium > Aplidium turbinatum. The sequence continues at coordinate 36,395,609 of NC_137472.1, read as the reverse complement.
CGTGGATCGTTTAATGTATTATTAGTTATTGTCAAGATTTTGTTAGTATGCATTGCTTTCATTTTAAAGTTTGGGAGAATGTTGTAAAACTATTAGTTCCCTTTTCTGATTGGTTGTGTTTAATTGATCTTGCGTGCTCTGTGCACAGTCGACGTGTTTGGCTTCTGGCGTGATTCGCGAAGCTCTTGTTCAACAGTTCTCTTTGTCCACTTTTCAGTTGTATTGTGAGGGTTGTGTAAAGTTTAGGTGCTAACTTTATGTTTATGTTTAGCTATGTTTTATAAAACCTTTGTTATGGTAATCCTATTAAGTAAATTAAATATGTCAGCTACCGTACTTTGATTTAAACTATAAAGTGTATATTTCAGTCATCCAGTTCCGACGAAAAGTATTGGACTATCGCCAAAGATACCCAATACTGGGAAAAAGAACGTCGTTGGCTGCCAAACAACGACACTATGACAGCTATCGTAAATCAAATAGAGTTCTATCTCTCAAACGATTACCTTGCCAACGACAAGTATCTGTTACGAACCATCCGCTGCAAGAAAGATGGCTACATTAGTCTAAGATTGATGACTGCGTTCAAGAAAATAAAGAAGCTGACGAAGCAATGTGAAGTGGTTCGTAGCGCTATTGTGCGGCAGTCTAGATCTATTGTCGTCAGCTTGGATGGGGCTCGCCTAAGAAGGCGAGCAAACCTGCCGGAGGAATTGCGCAAACCAAGAGAAATATCAATCGTCTTGGTGAGATGAATACCACATTTTCTTTCCAATAGTGGTTATACACTTACACACTACACAGTAGTTATGATCGGAAGAGCTCACTTTCAAAACAAGAATATATTATTTGATTGAAGTCATTTTGTTCGTTTGGCCTGATGTTCTTTTGTTCTGTGCATTTGTTTGTGGAAATCTTCATACTCTGACCCAGAAAGCCTCTTTGAAAACTTAATTATGGCAGTTCTGCTTACCTTTACTGTAGAAGCTTTGAATCACTGATGGGCCTGTCATAAAGATGAATCAAGTGATTTTTTGGGACACTTTTTGCGACAATATTGTCTACTGGTATGCCACTTATTCTCTGCCTCTAAATGGAGAGTTTCTCTTGACATGCGTAGCTCAAGCGCATATTTTGAGAGTTGAACAAGCGTCCCAGACAGCCACTTTATCTGGTAGAGATCTGGTCAGATCCGTACTCGATCTTGACCAGATGAAGTAGCTGTCTGGGGTTGTTGGATGTTATTATTTTTTTGCTTACAAACTTATAGCATACCGGTATGCCTTTCTAATATATAAGATTTATGTTTAGGTCGTCCGTTTACCAGAAGTTTATAACTCTGTCGAAAACTTAACGTCTCTGTTCCGTCGTTTTGGCAAGATCAACCTGGTCAGAATTTTGCCAGCAGACAAGGAAGTGCCTTCGGAACTACGAAATTACGCTACTCAAATTGAAGACTTAGGTATGTGTACAATAATATGATTGCATTCAACCAACAGGCTATTTACTGTAGCTAATGTGTTTATATTGTTATATATAGTTTTGTATTGTGACAGTCACTTGCGATACCTACGTCGTGTAAACAATTTCTTTAATCAGACATTTAACTAAGATTGTACAATTTTCCACAAGTTGATGAAGAAAATTCTTTGAATATTCAGGTTTTTCTAATAACTTAGTAAATAAAAATAACTTTTAATATCGTCATATTACGTTATATCGGAATATTATGTTGTTGGTGGAGAGCTTCGTATTTGGAATCATAAAGGAGAGAAGCTATCACATTGTCTCATACGATATTTGAACAGCCTTTTGTGTCGCTGAAATTTTTGGTGTGTACAACATAAAAGATTAAGACTTAAGACCGCATGATTGAAACAAATCGTCATCAACTCCACGATCTAGCACGTTTTAAATGGTGTGCATAGTCTCCGTGAACTGGATTACCAGACAACACATTAACTGTTTGGCACGAGTCTTGACACCCAACCCGAGCCACCACCTCACTCTAAAAAATGATCACAGAAAGAATCTTTTGAGATGTCAATGACAAAAAGATTGATGTGCAGAAAACCAAAACAGATATTTTTTTTATCCAGGCAAGTCACTGTGTGCTGTTGTCGAATTTGAGAACCCCGGACACGCCATTTTGGCGGTTAGGGCCTTAATGTTCTTTCAGCGGCAAAACAATCCATCTTTATCTTTCCCGGAAAACACAAGCCAAGAGAATACGAACGAATTGGAGAATTTAGTTGCTGAGTACATCGAAGAGTTAAAAAGTAAGTGTCAGGTTTACACTACGTAGGCAACTGGATATAATGTTTGAAAATGTTGCTTTATATTCTGTAGAAACAACGCTATATTCCCAATAACCCGAAATAAAGTGATTTTTTAACGCATGACAAGAACACAGACCACAAACATATATATTTGCTTAGTAGTAATTACTCTCAACAGCCGATTACATAGCCTAGTAGCCTAGGCTTTTACTAAATTAGAGTTGCAAGTTAGATTATTAAAAAGAATTGTTGCGACCCTTCATAAAAAATAATGCATCATGGGTATTGGGCATCTTCTTGGAAATATATATGTTTCACAACCAGTTAAACAATACTTTTCATAAAACATATGTTTGAGTTGTTGTGGGTAACAAATTAACCTACTATACAGCTAATCATTTAACCAATAATTACTTTGTTAAAACAGAGGAACCTTTACTCGGTGACACGAGGCTGGCATTATTGGGACCAAGGGTCAAAAGCAACTTGTACCAACAGGATCGGAAGAACAAGTCACAACTCGGCAAGAAGTCTACTAATGGGGTTGTGGTTGAAATTGACCAACAATTTGCAGAGAACAACGCGATACCTTCAGAACTTCTTGAGCAGTCTTCTGCGCAAAAAGGAGCAGCCCGTTCTTCAAATGTCTCGATTTTGACCAAGAACGAATCTTCAGACAACAAACAAAGCAGCCCCGGAAAACTTACCTGCGCACAGGTGGACTGCGAGATTAGGCAACCACATGCTCAGGAAAAAAATTCCGAATAAAACAAAGTGCAGTAATGTACAGTATAATGTACTATGTTATTTATTGACTTATTTTCAAGCTTGTCTAATGTCTATAGACCTACACTTTTTTTGTCTCATTCCCTTCGGGCAATCAGTTTGTGACTGTCTCATTTGATCAAACAAATCACACCAAGTGCCACGTCATATTTTCAAGTCAGGTCAAGTCAAGACATTTTCGTTTTACTGTCATTTTAAGACAATTGCTTATTCACATGTGGGGCCATTTGTTCAATGTGAAGGTTTCAGCTTTTTCTTTGTATCTGTGGACCGTAGCTTAGTCTGAAGGGGTGTATTTAAATTCCCTCGAGACTTGTCAAGCCGTTTGAATAATCTAATGATTATTATTGACAATATTAAATGACATTATTATTATTTTATTAGTTACAACCAGTGGCGTAGTCTACGGTTAACAATGTTTTTGGGTGTTCAGTTTTTTTTAGCAGGCTTCAAACACACATTAAGTTTGCAGTTTGCTCAATGGCTGTCCAGATAAAAATAAACTGGTGTGTAATATGACATGTCATTGTGCAAATCAAGCATGCGTTTTAAGCTGTCTAAAACATGAAAACCCCCCAAACGGTTCACAAACCCTCCCTAGTTGTAAGTTAGATAGATAAATCTCTTGGGGTTTGTGTAATCATTACTATTATGAGTTCATTGGTACTTTTGGACTTTTTCATTTTCCTTCATTTTCAACCATATTATTTTGTAATTTTGATATTGCCCCCTAAGGCTATGACTTGCTGTATCCACCCTGTCTTTCAGTAACTGCTCAAAAAGAAAGGTGTCGATTAAAATGCAATGTTTTACGTGAAACAATTATTATACCTGTACATCTGTGTTATCGGCACTTAAATATATGCAGCAGTCCGTATTACTGCTGTTTGTGCAAAAAATAGCGTTCTCTGCAACAAAACTGTCTCGTTTTGAGCACAAACGTTCAGCTTGTACCACTTAAACGCTGTAGGCCTACATCTCATGGGTGCAATAGCGGATATGGTAACAATTGTGGATGAGAGCATCACAGTATCAACGAAGCAAATACTTTGGGGTGAGGTTTAGTGGGCCCAGAAATCTGGACAAATCCTATCCGGTTTTGATCGCTTTTTGGATATATAAGACTCAAAAACGTCTTTTTTGTGCAATACCTATACTTCGCATTTGACCAAATTTATCAAATTAAAATGGCCCAATGGATTTCTATAGAAGTTTCAACGTTTCGCTTTGGAATTGAAATTAAGTTGTTGTTTTTTTCACCGCTATGAAAGGATTTCAAGAATTTAATACAATTGTTGACGAAGGTTTGTGTGACCTTGTTTAGTTTTTCAGTAAAATTTCCAAAACCGTCTGAGATGTCAAGACTGTCCCCACCTTCCCTCTATAAACACTGCAATAAGTTATTTCAAACGTTAACTAGTTGTTGAACGAGCAACAAATACTGTATTGCTTTCTTAGTTTTAAAGGACAACATAAAAAAAAAATTGAACTCCTAATTCCACAGCTGGAAATATGCTTGTCCAATGCCACAGATTAGCTTAATGAATCGGGATTAAACAGGCAGAAGAATTGTGATCACGCCAAAAAAAAATTCATTTTTTTTCTCAATTGAGGAGCGCAAGACCAAGTGTCCCCCTTACCCACTAGGATACTGGATGGATGCATTTAATTGAAGCAGGTGTCATAAACTCTGCGATTTCTTTTGATGCCTGTCGCTTACAAGAAGTCATCGAAAAGGGTGTAGTCTTTTCTGTATTTGAATGTTATTTGATTCTGTCATGTGTTATGCGTTTAATTCTGTGTAATTGTGGTCTACCTGCACTCGTGACGTTTTTGTATAAAAACATTTATCTTCTCAAATAAAACTGTTTTTTTTTTCAAAATAAGAAAAGAAAGTGGTTTGACAAAAGTGAAACTAGCACTAGACAAGACGATAGTGAGATAAAAGTTTAAGCAATATTTGATTGCAATCATGTGTAAATACTTAGACAACCAACACTTGCGATCATCATCATCATAATCCATCGTCGGTTTGTTCCCCACTAGTGGGGGTGGCCGATTGTTTCCGCGCAGCAATTGTCTTAATCCCTTTTCTCCATTTCACCCTGTCCCTTGCATCTTCCTCCTTCAGTCCGACTTTTTTAAACTCATCCTTCACTTGTTGTTTCCACGTTCTTCTTGGACGACCGCGTTTCCTCTTCCCATCCACCTTTAGATCTAGTGCCTTTCTAAGAAAACTTTCTTCCTCCCTCCTTATCACATGTCCATACCATCTTACTCCATTTGCCCTTGCCAGTTGGTCTATGGTCTCTCTCATCTCTAGCATATCCAACAATTCTTCAGTCCTTTTTTCCCTTCTCGTTTTCACCCCACACATTGCTCTCACCATTGACCTTTCCGTTCTTTTCAGGATTGCCAGTTCACTCTCTCTCAATACCCATGTCTCGCTACCATATAGCATTGCAGGCCGCACACAGCTCCGATATACTTTTCCTTTCATCCTTACTGAAAATTTTCTGCCATGCAACATTTCCCCACATTCCCTGAACTTTGCCCAGCCCAATCTCGCCCTTGTTGTCACCGCTGCTTCACATCCACCACTTCCATTTATCCGATCACCCAGATAACAGAAGTCTGTCACTGTTTCGATGCCATGGCAGAACTCATCATCATGGCCTTCCACTTTATTCCTTCCTTTACTGCATTTCCCACAAACAAAACACTTCGCCAATCTTGTTGCGGCTCTCTTGACATTAGCACATCTTGCATGTATCCACTTTCCACATTCCTTGCATTGCATTGAATTTCTCATCACTCTCTTGCCACATATTCCACAGGGATCTACTTTGCTCTCAACAACTGTTCCTTCTGCTCCACTCACCATCACTTTTGTTTTTTCAAGATTCACCTTCATACCCTTGGTTTCAAATGCTTCTTTCCATTTCTCAAACTTTCTCTCCATTCCCTCCATACTATTACTGTCAAGTTTTAGCGATATTTAGTTTAACTGTCTTTGTTCATTAAAGTCTTCGGTTTGACACGACCGCGTATTTGTAATATGCAGGTCGCTGCAACAGAAGAATACATCAATTAGAAAGCAAGGCGTAAATCTGCTGATTACAGTCGTGCGACTTACGCACGTTAGAAAGTAAATTAATTGAACGTTTTGTCGTGGCCAGCTTGATCTAGAGAATAGTAATTTCAATGACATATTTTTTCGATTCCTTGCCCTGCCATGGTTCTTTGGTAATTACCAAACAAGTTCAAAGCAAGAATCAATTATCTGGCTGAGTGTTGGAAGGGTCACAATGACTACAGCCAGCTAGTTCATGGAGTAAATTGCCCATAGCGTCAACCGGTCAAAACACTAATAATATAATAATCATGCTTTTATTCGCGCCCATTGCGATAACATACAGTACACTGCGATCAAAGATGTGATACAACAGACGACAGGAAGCAGCGAAGTGACATATAGTCTTCGAGTCAGCCGCTCCTCTTAGTTTGACTTGCCATTAAGAGTCTTTACCGAGACACTGCCACGTGCTCTGGAGCGGTGTCGAACCCACATCCTTTCGAACGTCTCGCAGATGTTCTCACTACTCGGCTACGCAGATCCTTGTGCTGCAGCGACCTACAGATTACAAATACGCGACCCGACTTGGAATTGATCTCAGAGCCGAAGGTAAAAGCACTTGGCTACTGATCGAGATAATCACCGTAATAAGGTTACCGTACAGAAACAGTTGAGTTCCACAATCGCATGTTATAAAAAAACGTTTAAACCTAAAGGCCCCAAAGAGCCGTAGGTCTAATAATATTTGGCAGGCTCCAAAATTTCAAACTAAAGTTTGAGCAGGTTTGTAGCCTTCCATAGCCAGTTGTCCTCGTTTAACTTCTAGGCTGTTAAAGTGGACAAGGGTTATTTTTTACTCGAATCCATGTTTACTTTGTGCTATAACTTATTAGTTTCTCAAAAAATAAGCTTTAACCTTCAATGACCTTAAATGGACAACCATGATACGAGGCTTGCGTAAACTAACCTATCTAATATGAAATCAAAGTCGCAGTTGAATATCTTCAGCATTGTTAGCCAACAAGTTTTTTGGAGATCTTCAAGATTACGAAGCCGACTTTCAACGTTTTGCTTGTAGGCTACAGTTGAAAATATTCCAGTCTAAATTTCGTTAATTAAAAAGAATAAAACTTAGAATAAAACCGATTTTTTCATTTCATCTTTCGCAAAAGCTATGTACTACACATTGAAACTAGCTTAATAAAATTCAGATAAAAAACGCAGGAAACTTTTTTTTTTCGAAGCATGTAATGAAGGAGATTGTAAAGACACAATACCACGATGTCTAATCAACTCTTTTCCCAAAGATGACTTTGACTTTGCGAATGCTTTTCTATGGGCAGATCTTCAGCATTACGGTAGGCTATTAGTGTTGGTTTGGTTTTCAAAAACGTTTTATTGTAAAGATTAACATGTTAGACTTTTGGAGGCTACAATGCTAAATAACGGAATAAAAAGTACGCCGTGGCTAAATAGCCTATACTTAATGAAATATAGGTTTGATATTAGTGTGGATTGTGTTGGGTGTTTTTTTGAAAGGGTTGGATGGGTATACAAGAGTGATCATACGAGACATTGGCGCCACACAGAAGTGCTTGATCGGGTGGAAATCAGGAAGCGAATTCCTTGGAAAAGGTCTGAAATATAAAACAATGTTATGGGCACAGCTCAATGTTGCACAAGCAATATAAGAAGCAAGAAAAAAGAAATCTAAAATAAGCATTTGATATTATCTCTGCTTCAAAGTTCACCATCAGTAACTTTTTCAATTTTTAGGCCTTCTTGGCGTAAAAACCATTGATGGCTGGCAAACATCGGAAATACTGCGATGTTTTGAAAATAAGGTTGTTACAAATCAGATACGAGTCTGTTTAAAAAGTATCCAACCTTTTATCTTTTTGTCAAAATTAGTGCTACATGAGTCCTGAGCCAAATTTTGGTGGATTACTGCTTCCCTATTAGGCCTACTCCGTAGATTACGAGTGAATCGTTTCAAGCAAATCGGCCATGTTATTCTTTCTGTAGGCTACATTTAATGCAGGTGTAGGCCTATAGCACGTGCTCGACGATTTTTTCACCGCATTTGAATCACAAAACGCACGAACAGAGGCATTGCATTAAGTTTTACCAAAAGCTTGGTGACAATCAAACTGAAACTATTTGAAAACTGCAGCAGGTTTTTGGATATGAGGCCTTAAGCTCAACTGAAATAAAAGAATGGTTTAATCGCTTTAAAGATGGCCGAATGTCAGTGGAGAGCAAGCTATGCTCAGGAAGGCTATCCACAAGTCGAAGCGAGAAGGTGATTAAAAAGGATCGCTAATTACTGCTCGAAGATCGTCATTTAACATCAAGCCTGCAAGAAAGCGTTACAGATGTAGTGTAGAAATAAGCAAAGATTGAGTTCATTTCATCTTAACCTAGGATATGGACTGGCGCAAATTGTCGGCAAAATTCATTCCCAAGCTGCTGACGAAGCAATAGAAGGAAAGGCGTAAGAAAATTCCCAAAGACATGCTGAATCCTGCAAACCATGACCAAACATTTATGAAGACTATCATCAATATTCTCATCAAAGTTGGAAGTTCGATTTCCGTTCAAGACTATGGTAACGACGCAGAAACCAAGTTTACCTAAGTTGTCACAATGGAAGTATGAGGATTTTTTGTGGAATCTCTAAAGCCCAAAAAAGCGCGTCAAGTTCGTAGTAATGGGAAAGTGATGATACTCAAGCGCCTATAATGTGATCCAATCTCTTTGGTCAAAAACCGCATGCCACTTGTTTGCTATAGGCTCCATACTCTTCAGACTTGGCACCATGTGATTGCTTTTCTACAAGTTTAAAAACACTCTAAAAAGGGACACGAATTTAGTCACGAAACGACATTAGGCTATAAAAAAGTAAATGGAGGAGCTAAGAAACGTTCCGGAAGAGCAATTCAAGAGATGTATTCAAAATGTAAAAAGCGCTGGAAAAAGTATGTGGACCACCAAGGCGACTATTTTGATTTTTTTTTAAGTTTGAAGTTCATTCTGTTATGTGTTTCATGTCAAAAAGTGGTATACTTTTTGAATAGATCTCGTATAATGGAAAACTTTCATAGCAGCAAGCTTGAACATTTTTGGTGGTGGCAGTCATAGCTGGACGGAAGGGTGTCATCGCTTAGAGTTGACTTTCGATGCAGTAGCCTGTAGAGTTACTCCACTCTCCACCCCTCAAAATCACAGTAACATTTGAAAAGTAAGCATCAAAAACTAAATCCCCACTGAACAGACGATAGCAAGTAAACTGGTTGGTGATGTTTTAGTTACAAAGCTACAAAAAAGTATTTTCTAAAGTCGTATTTTACTGAAGAAGGTTTTTAAGCCTTACAAGACAGTAAAAGTAGAACTTTACCTGTATGCTCGACTCGCAGAACTTTGATATTTTTCTTGTGCAACTTTGTCAAAAGTGCATGGCACAGGATCCCGTGGCACGAACCCAGCATACCCAGGAATTTTTCTTTCTTTGCATCTGCAATGTCGCATTTGTCATATCGTCAGACTAAAAAAATAATGGCGTAACTCACTTTTTGACGAAATTGAGATATTAGTGTTTTGTAGGTCCCTAAAATGTAGCGCATCGGCCACATAACTTTCTAAAACTTACGTTAACGAGAAAGTGGCATTTTCGTAAAAATGTCAAATGGCCTAACTGAAACGCATGACTTAGGCCATTTTACAAATCTTTTTAATCGTTTGCTGGAAATAAAGCTTTCCTCCAACAGAGCAGATGGTCAGACAACGGCGATCTAAATTGTACAGAAATAGACCTTTCACTTCATCACAAGTCTAGACGATTAATTTAGCACAAAAAATTATGTTTTTTTCTATTCTATGTATCGTAATCTTGGCCATTTCCAAGTAACTACCCTACTTAAATCAATCTGTTTTCTTTCTGTTCCTTTGAGAAGCTTCATTTTCCTAGCACTCTGGTAGTGCGACTTATCACCTCACACTGTGATACAGGTTAGATCTTCTCAATGCACCGTTTCTCGGAGTCTTCTTGCACCCATGACAGGTTTTGTTGAAAGCCATTGTTCAATACTTAATTAATTCTCAGCTTAATATCACACTTAGCAACTTTATAAGCTCGTTGCTGGTTCTTCGCCATCATTTCTGACTTTCACTGATGGGCGAAGGAGAACATAGGAAAACATAGATTTCAACACGTATGAATTGACTTTTATGTGTAGGTAAATGACAATGTGCTAAAATGGGAAAGGAGGAAAATCACTTTTTGGCGAAATTTCTCAATGACCTGCCTACTGTAGATTCCCATTACTGTAGAAAGGTCACAACATACAGAAAGAAAAAATTCTTGTACCCTGGAACTACCATAATCCAACTTCATCGGATATACAAAGAGCTTGCTGAATCATCAGGAATACGATCATTGAGCACAGCCTATTTTAGTGAAGTATTTCATGATGAGAACATCGTCGGCTCCAGCTCGTGTCCGAGCATTAGTTTGTCGTCAAATTGAATTTGGCTGTGGATGGAAATGTCGTATGTGGCTTTGGAGGCCCAGTCTATGATGGAAGACGTGGGCAAAAGGCACTGGGAGACGATCATCATAGATCCGCCGCCAATGTGTGAAACCCGGTTGGAGGGTTCCAATTCTACCAAGCTTGCTCCCGTTACTCGTGATTGGTCACAGCGGTAAACCATAATCTCTTCGTGGGAAAATTGTAACGTAAGATTCCCGAATCCGTTCGTCTGTATGTACTGTAATGACCGAAAAAGAAACACTCCTTGAAACGTCTATTCAAAGAGTGTATTCCTGTAAAATTAGCCCGCGGCTATCAAAATCGGGATGCAACGCCGTACACCTCTAAAAACTGTCACTACAATACAAACTACTTAGATAAAGACGGAATTTTTGTCCAGCTAGCAAGCACTAAGCAAACAGTTAAATGTGCGACTAACTCTCAAGCAACCATTTCACGAATGACCAGAATAGATATCAATATCTCAAACTCACATATGCAGTACTGTGACGCAATAGTGAAAGACATTGTCACGCAATTCAAAACAGGTGTTCAAAGCTGGTGATCCAATGTTTCATGTTTAAACAGGTTTCAAACTGAAACAGGTTTAAACAGGTTTGACACAAGTCTTATGAACGATGGTGCAATTTTGGCACATTTTCTAGCAACTTCCATGACGTAATATTCAGTAGACTTGAACGGTTTTTATATGACGTTTGAAATGAAAATTGTCCGTAACATAGCGCCCCTAGTTATGACAGTCTAACATGGCATAACTAAAAAGAATTTAAGGACAATTGTGAGCCAATGAATAAAAACACATGATACACAAATTGTTTGAATCACTCACGTATAAGTTAATACGCAAATACAAAGGGCATGCAAAGAATGAACAACAATAAGAATAAACACGACGATACAAGAAATTGGTACCATAGGTAGTAGGTACACGCAAAAATGACGCTATATACAATGGTTGCGATAATAACCGACTGTTCTGGGCTCAGACAAGTGTCGGCCACCGCAGACAAAACCAGGCTCAAACCCTAACACTTAGGTGTTCTTTACGGGGGCGAGGCACGAAATATCCCTCAACACGTAGTCTACTTTCACTTTCCCCGTACTCTCATCATAGTTGCAGACGGCAACTTTAGCTCTACGAACCACAGGCTTCCCTTTCCTAATTTGTGGAACTACCTCATGCACCCTCCCAAGTTGATACTTTCCACGTTTACCAATGTCTTGGAGAGAACCTACCACTACAAGTTGACCAGGCTCCAAATTCTCGGCCATTTTTTGCCATTTTTTCCGGCCCTGTAGACCTGGCAAGTAAAAATTTATCCATTTACTCCAAAACTGCTGAGAAAGTGACAAATTGAACCGATAATCCCTTCTTAATTGGTCACGATCATGTGGTTGCCCAACAGCACAGTATGGGTCTAAGTATGGGGTCAAAAGTGAGGCAGAGGTGATGACAGTAAAATCCCTAGGGTCGTCACTCAAAGGTACCAAAGGGCGTTCGTTCACGATCCGAACGGCACTGCCTGTGTACGTAAGCAGTTCAATAAAATTGGGCTTACGTATTGCAGAGTCCAAAATGTGAAAAAAGTACTTGGTCATATCGGCCACGAAACCAAATCTACCCAGCCGAAATCTGGCCAAGAGATCTGCCAGAGGGTTTAACAAATCAGGACACAAAAACATAACATCATTAACACAAATTCCTCGAAATTCAGACTTGCCATCGTAAACAATACGCTTTTTTAATTGTGACATTACAAAGTATGGTAAATACCATTCAAATCCCTTGACATTTCCTGCTTCACCAGCACGCTCGATATAACCATTAGATTTAAGATACTTCATGGTATCAGTAAGGAAATCACGAAGTTCAGGTTGTTTTAAAGCTTTCTTTCTTAAAGAAGCAGCTCTATCTGACGCCAGCACAAAATTGTTAGGTAAATCAATATCTTCCTTCAACGGTACAGGTATCTCAAATCGACCATCTTTCAACTCAATATTCGGTTCAACAAGTTCTCTAGCCAAATTATCATTGCGAGACAATTCACAGGTTTCATTTTGCAAGGTCAAATCCTGAATGACTTTATTCAGGTCTGCTATTTTCATATCACGAGACTCAATTTTACGCTGAAAGCTAGAGATGACATCCGACTCTGAAGACGTTTGCACTCTGCACACGTTAGCAACGCTTTCATCTAAGGGTGACTTACCACCACAAGCCAACCAACCGAGAGGAGTGAGCAAAGCATGTGGTTCACTACGATTTTCACCAACACGCTCTTCTTTAGCAAACATCAAATAAGCGTTGTCGTTTCCAATCAGTACATCTACAGTACTACAATCATTCAAATGAAACATATTCACGTCATGAAAATGACGGAAACTACTTAAATCCTGCTTATGTGGTAAAGTTTTAACATCGTCAGCCCAAGCTGGGTTAACCACCGAGGTTATATCACAAAACAGTTCATCTGTCTCTTACGACTGGATGTTGAGTTTGACAAGGTCAGCACAAGTAGCTTTCTGACCAGCCAGGGTATCCATTTTAAACGACGCTTTATCGTACGGTTTAAGACCAAGTTCGCACACCAAATCACTCGAAACAAACGTCAACTGCGAACCAGGATCATGCTGACAATACACTAACTTCGATTTGCCAGTCATTGGATTCAAAACACGAGCAGCAGTAACTCGGTTAAAGGCTGCTTTAACATTTCCAATCTTAACATTACGCACAGGAACTCTAGCACCAGCATCATCTTTGCTGATCGAATCCAGAGAATCACGTGATGTCAAATAAAAATCATGCAGAAGAAAATAGTGTTTCCTATCGTTGTTAGGTCCACATTGACGACAGTTGTTTGCATGATTACAGTCCCTAACCATATGCTGGCGCAAACAATTCAAGCATTTGCCAGCTTTCACAATAACATCTCTCCGATCTTTAGGTGTCAAGCGCAAAAATTCATTACAATTAGACAAAAAATGATATTCAACTTGACCACGTGACGAACAACAAATGCATGCCGGTAGGTTTTTACGTCTGGCCTCACCACCGCGCGGTGCGCCAACAGCAGTCGAGTACTGCGAACTCCCTGACATCACATCATCATGGGGTTTTACGGACGTCTGCCTAACCGGACATGAAGGCAATTTTCCTTTGCCAAACTTTTTAAAATGCTGCGACTCACCAGAATCGCCCATTAGCATTATGCTAAAATCAGTCGACTTACGCGTTTCCTCCCGTACTACAAAATCGAACAAACTCTGAAAAATAGGCTCATCAGTACCACCATACTGATCACCTAAAAAGTCAAGATAACGCTGCTTAGCGTCAAACGGGAGTCGCTTAGCCAAATCCAAAACAAAACGTCCTTCCAATTTGTCACGCTGACCATAAGCTTGCGCGTAAAGCAGACACTGCGACAATTCATCTTTAAACTCTTTCAAATCACTGGAAAAGATCGAAGTCAATTTGCTACCATAGCGGTACTTTCTAATTTCCGGTTCGGCGAAAAGACCTCCACGAACTCCAAAACGCTGGGACAAGCGAGCTAACGACATTTCTATCCTGTCTTCTTCTGACAAGCCAGGAGTGTCGGAAACCAAATTAGCAATCGTTTGCGCAACAAAGTCAAACGAGTCCCCTTAAAGGCGAAGCTGCCATTAAGGCCGTAACACGATTTTTAAAGAAGATAAATGGCATATTATTACCATCTGTTCCCGACAATTTTCACCAAATCAAACGTCATATAAAAACCGTTCAAGTCTACTGAATATTACGTCATGGAAATTCCTAAAACATGAGCCAAAATTGCACCAGCGTTCATAAGAATTGTGTCAAACCTGTTTGGGCCTGTTTGGGCCTGTTTAAACAGGAAATATTACATCAGCTTTGAACACCTGTTGGAATGACTTCATAATTGTCTTTCATTATTGCGTCACAGTACTGCATACGTGAATTTGAGATATTGCTATCTATTCTGGTCATTCGTAAAATGATTGTTTGAAAGTTGGCCGCACTTTTAACTGTTGGCTTAGTGCTTGCTAGCTGGACAAAGGTTCCGTCTTTTATCCAAGTAATTTGTATTGTAGTGACAGTTTTTAGGTGTACGGCGTTGCACCAGTCATTTCGATAGCCTCGGGCTAATTTTACTGGAATACACTTTTGAATAGACGTTTCGAAAGTGTGTTTATTTTTGGGTCATTGCATGCAGACGAACGGATTTGGGAATCTTACGTTACAATTTTCCCAAGAAGAGATTATGGTTTACCGCTGTGACCACCATCGTAACCAATCAAGGCCGCCTTATCGAAAAACGTCCTACTATTTTGGTATTCAAAAAAGCAATCCTGTTGTTGAGAACTCGATTTAGCGGGAGAAGACAAACTATATCCCTTAAGGGGCTGAGGGGGATCAGTCACATGCACAGCCCGATCACGATCCTCACACACGTTAAAATCAGGAGACGCGATACGCCTCTCACAACCACCCAAATTACGTGTAGCTGGGCGATCAAAAACTAACGGTGCAGAAAACTGTGAAGGGGGCAAAGCATTACTGCTATCAGCGGCCCCGTGACCTGTACGCTCTGGGGGAGAAGATCGGTTATAATTCGCAGGTCTTGGTTTTAGATCCTTCGGAAAATCCTTAGCTGCGGCCCCGAGACCTCCTGAAACAGCTTGAAAAGATGTGGATTGTACTGGTCCACTTACAGATTGAACAAGCGTTTGGAAAAGGTTATGTAAATTAAACCGTGATTGATGTTCACTTCTGGAATGCCTAGAAGATCCCTTCTTAGAGCTACGCCGGGAGCCCACCTCTGATCGATATTCAGCTAAAGCTACGTCCTTACGTTGTTCAGCCCTCAACTGGGCGTCTTTGAGTGCGAACTCAGCAGCTCTCGCTTCGGCTTTCGCGGCAGCCTCAACTCGTATGGCCTCAGCTCTCGCGGCGGCCTCAGCAGCTCTCGCTTCGGCGTCAGCTTGTATCTGGAGCTCCTCTCGTCTCAGCTGCAGGTTAATTTGTGCAACTATCCGTGACGAGCTCTCAGACATCCTAGTGCTTACATTTGAGGCGCTATCCTCAGGATGTATGTCAGTATCCAACATATCTGAGAACTCACTTACTTTTTGTTCGAGGTTATTTTTCAACGAGTTAAATTCGGGGTCTACCCTATCACGAAGTTCTGCCAGAATTGCAGACTTAAAAATTTTACTCAAAAGTGCATGGAAATGCCGTAATTCCTCTTCTAAAGTAGAAAACTTAGATCTAAAAATTAACAGTTCCTGCTTATCCCTCAAAGAACCTAGGGCTACAGAAAGTTCCCCAATTTGAGTCAAAATATCCCTTCTAAGATGCCGAGCCTCTCGAACTGACTTAACCTCATCGTTACTGGGTCCCTCCCCAGAATGGCTTGCCCGACCGCAAAGAACATCATCAGGCTTAAACTCAGTCGAGTCGACGGCGGCCGAGTCCCTATCACCACCGAGTGTAGACATATTAAATGTTGGGGCTAAATTTAACAATTAAAAAATTAAGTTACACAAACACACAAATTAGTATTAGGCTACAGTAGTTATAAAAAACTTAACTCCAAAGACTGTAAAAATACAAAAAGAATTTAAATGCACGATAACGTAGCTGTACGGGTATATGAAGTTCTAAAGTCCACAAAACTTGCTTGGATTCGTTCACTTGAATCTTCAAGCACAGAAGGATTGTCTTCAATCTTCTTTCTTGCCAATAAATGTCAATGTTGTTTTTTCTTCACAACCAACAAAGAAACGCCTTTAATTTTTAGCTTGAAGCTTTAATTCTTCTGCAACAACTGAGAAGAAAACGGCTTTAATCTTTTGCTTCTGTAGACTACCAACCAACAACAATCTTCTTTATTATTCTTTGTGCTTCTAAGTTCCAACTGACAACAACGTATTTATTTTTTATGGTCACAGCGGTAAACCATAATCTCTTCGTGGAAAAATTGTAACGTAAGATTCCCGAATCCGTTCGTCTGTATGTAATGACCGAAAAAGAAACACTCCTTGAAACGTCTATTCAAAAAGTGTATTCCTGTAAAATTAACCCGCGGCTATCGAAATCGGGATGCAACGCCGTACACCTCTAAAAACTGTCACTACAATACAAACTACTTAGATAAAGACGGAATTTTTGTCCAGCTAGCAAGCACTAAGCAAACAGTTAAATGTGCGACTAACTCTCAAGCAACCATTTCACGTTTTATCGCCAGCAACCATTTATCGCCAGCAGTGGCCGAGCGGTTAGCGCGTTGGGCTCGCAGTTGAGAGCCTGCATGTTCGACTCCAGCCACTCGCACTTGCTGTTGTTTCTCTGGACAAGAAACTTTACGATAATTGCCTCTACCCAGTGATCGATTTCGAGTAATAGGTAGTACCAAATTTAAGTCGTAAGTAGAGTAGACAACCGGAAACAGACATTACAGTCGGCTGCAGCGTGGGTCAGGTGTACGTCGGAAGGCGTACACCGATGCATAGCGCTCAAGTCCGCTTTCCCGCAATGCAGGATAAAGATAATCAAACAAAAAAAAAATCACGAATGACCAGAATAGATATCAATATCTCAAACTCACATATGCAGTACTGTGACGCAATAGTGAAAGACATTGTCACGCAATTCAAAACAGGTGTTCAAAGCTGGTGATCCAATGTTTCATGTTTAAACAAGTTTCAAACTGAAACAGGTTTAAACAGGTTTAAACAGGTTTGACACAAGTCTTATGAACGATGGTGCAATTTTGGCACATTTTCTAGCAACTTCCATGACGTAATATTTAGTAGACTTGAACGGTTTTTATATGACGTTTGAAATGAAAATTGTCCGTAACAGTGATATCATCGTCATTGGGCTTTGTTTGGTCCTGGTCTAAATTGAGACAAAGGCCATTCGCTTGTATGGTTGTTTAAGGTGGTCGTGACTATGCGAAAGCTATGCACATTCTCTTGGCCAGTTCCATGTCCACTGCGGTCCAATAAAATCGAAACGTGCAGCTTCAGGGGAACTGGTTGCAACGGGATGACGGGTGCTCTGTTCATACCACGTAAGAATCAGTGCGACGTGTGTGTTTAATTCAAACACAGTAATATTACCAAGGAACAATACGATGACCATATTAAGTTGAAGAATGAAGCTTGAGATGAGAAGACGAAAGACAAAGAGTCCGCTAGCACAGTAAAATCCGTATGGACAATGGATTCACAGGCTGTACTTCTGTGTCCCAAAACTAAGGCAAGCAGTATGTACTATAAAACCAAGCTGCAGGTACACAATTTTTCACTATTCAATCTTGAATCAAAAGGTACTTATTGCTCTATTTGGTATGAAACAGAAGGTGATTTACGCAGTGAAGTATTCGCTTTCTTGGAGTTTAATCAGTTCAAACGGGTAATTTCTGGAAGCCCCGGTCTGGAGGAGATAGTTATTTGGAGTGATCGGTGTGAATATCAAAATAGAAACTCTAATGTGTCTAGTGCCTATACTGTGCCCTTGCATGTAAGCATGGCATCACTTACTCAGAAGTACCTCGTGGCTGGTCACACTCAATGGAGTGCGATAGCATGCACATTGCACATAGTACTATCGAGCAAAAATTGGTAAACAACATTTTTAGGACGAGAGAATATGAAATTATTATCCAGAATGTCTGGATCAGACCGCATCCCAGCAATGTACAGAGGATGCAACACAGTAATTTTATGAAAATCGATGGATGATGCTTGTTGAGTATCAGGTCTGGAAAGAAAGCTGGAGATCTCACGGTTCATGATCTTAGAGGCCTGAATCATGAAAGCAGTGGAAAGGTATTGTACGAGGTCCCATTATGTGAGGCTGCACAGTGGGAGGATTTGCCACATGGGTCACAAACAAACTTAGGCGACACTACAGTACATGGATTCCTATTTTTTAAGTCATCTTCCAATCAAATTGAGGAAATACAACGATCTCCAATCTATGAAACATGTTATACCAACAGGGTGCCACTTCTTTTTTGATAATTTGCCTCATCATTGATAATTCAGCTTGTCTTGCCAACTCTGAACTGTTTTTAAGCGAAATATGCAGTCTAGCATGAAGCATAACTCCAATCGTTAGGTTGGAGTTGCTATTACGGATTTTCCTGTTAATTCTAGTCGTATTATTACTGTTATTATGTCACCGTTAAAAAACTCATGTTGATAAACTCAAAATATCAAATGGCCTAAGTCATGTCTGTGCATTCGGAAAATGGCCTAAGTCATCCCAGCACATTATGGGATGCAAAATGAAGCAAATCAAAGTATACATGCTCATTGTACTTGTGTCGACATGCTATTTTCGTTTAACTGTACAATAAATACGATAAAAACAACCGTTTAGACAGTTTTTTTCGATTATCTCAAAACAAGAAAAAATGAGTTACGCCATTATTTTATTAGTCTGACGATATGCTACTGCAACGAAACAGTCAGATTGCACCCATGATTTCAACGCTTTGTTTACAATTGAGAGATGAAGACAATCGTCACATAAAAGCAGGGATTACAGTATCTTGTTCATTCCTTAAATGGATTAGTATTACTTACTGGTCAGCCATCCAGGCACACCTTTCGTTAATTGAAATGTTATCATTGACCTCAGGCTTGACTTCCGGAATAGATTTTTTCTTTTTTGCAGGTTTCATCTGCGGTGCACAAATTTAACATGATAATAATATTAAAAATTTATGATTTTCACCATCACGTTGGACATAATCCAACACGTTTCAGTCAAAATCATTTATGTCAAGATTTTTTTTAAAAGGCATGTGAAATGTTATGACTCATGCAATGCCGACCGTTACCACCCAATGTACTGTAGATCCTAAAATTCAATTCGCTTTTGGGATTAAATTTAATCAATACGTGAAAGCAACTTAAAAGTAGCAATGCGTTCAAGTAGCAAGTAGGTGCACTGCTGCAATAAACATGATTTGGTTTTAAACTTTCATCCTCGGTCTGACAAAGCCTTGATAGGTTATTCCTGGTACTTTCGCATACTTGTGGAAGCTTTTGACATTGGGCCGATTACCGAGATTGATAGAATGAAGTTTTCCGATTGTTGAAATGTTGTTGCCGGGAAATTATTTCATTCACTAGTTGCCGCTGAATGGAGAGCAGTTCTAAAATGCATTGCTCAAGCGCACACTTCGAAAGCCGAACCAGCGTCGCGTAATTTTGTATTAAATAAATTGTTTTCGCAAAGGTAGGTTTTATGGTAGGCCTATAGCCTAACCTTGAAGGGTTTTTAAATTCATTCGAAATTGAAAAAAAGCATTCAATTTTATTTATGTGAAGTATGATACAACAAGCTTTTTTTTGGCAGTTGGTTGTTGTTGGACAATTGATGTAGGTTACCAGCACCATGGGCTTATTTTATAGCATAAGAAAAAATTAATATTGTCAATAGAGAAATGTGGCCAAGTTATAAAATTGAATTATGCACAAAACTTATTTGCTTACGTTACGTACATGTACGTCATGTGATACGTTTTCTTTTTAAAAAAGTAACTAACCTTTTCTAAAACAATGTCTCTTTTTGGTATAATTCCGTAATTTTGCCGATACTGAACTCTGTCCCACGGCGTTGTCGCAGTCTGCCATTCGGCGTGACCGTCTTCATAACGCTTTTCTCCACATCTTATCTTCAAAAAAGTACGAATGCAAAGTTCAATTTCTTGTTAGGCTACTTGGTACAATATGTGGCCTGTTTTGTAGTAACCTATGAAACACTACAATCAATTAAATTTTAAATAATTTGTAATTTGTTTTGTGTATTTTGGTCACGGCAAAAGATATAATTCAACATATAGCAAAAACTGGTTATATCTTTCAGAATCTGTCTTATTGTGACCTATGATTAAAGACTGTTTTACAGCTGCTGATTCATCTGTTTGTCACTATCTTTTAAATTTATCAAGAAATTTTGTGTTTGAAAATTTGTTTCTTTTTACAAATTGACATCATACCATGTTTTTTTCTTGCAATCTTCTGATTAATCGCAAAAGTTCCCATCACACTTTTCGTATTTGACATTAATATAGAGACATTTTATTACATTTATTTTTATATTCTATTTCTTAACCATGTCTGCATGTTCTTCCACGGTTGAGTTCGGGAGTTTCCAGAGTGGCACTGGGAGACAGTAAGGCTGCTCTTCTTTGTGCGTAGTGGAGACCATTTGAACCTTTTGAATCAAATCCTCCAACGAACTTCTTTTTAAATGAGTTGTCGGATTTCCTATCAAACAACACTGCAAGGCACTCACTGAATTTAAAGACGTTTTAAAATTAAAAAAGTGATCACAACCTCAAGTGATCGCATCATCTTTTGTTTGCCACCACCACCTATCGTTTTATAGAATGTCACTAATCAAAGTGATATCAACAGCAGTGACGGAGTCAGACAAAATCACCCAGGGAAAATTATAATCTAAGGTTTGGTCTGTTGAGGCGTGTCGATGGAAAATGTCATTCCACAGTTGAACAGTTAGTTCAATAACTGTCAAATTGCATTAGTTTCATTTTCCATGGCTGCTATGAATATCGCATGTGAATATGTCAAGTTCATGAGTTCATCGTTTTATGTGAATTGAATCGATTTATTTTATGTCAGTTGCCTCATTATTTGTTTGTATGTTACATGACAAAATATAAAGATTCTTTTTGTAGAAAAAATAAATAAACACTGGACAGAAGAAGTTTGTCTGAAAACACTTGCCTGGGTTTAAAAACGAAAAAAATGAAATCAGCTACTTCGTAAGACATGCAGCTTCATATATGGAAAGTTTCACTGCGCTCATAAACTGGTCCATAGCCTACTAGAAAATGACCACAAAATCGACAAGGAAGAAAGCAAAACATGAGCTGAATAGAAAAGAAAACTGTGGGTTTCAAATCCGAGTTTCGAAAAGGTAAACCATTACACAATTAACAAGGAAAAAAAAGCATATAAGCTATAAGAAAAAAAGTGTGGTTTTCGAAAAAGGAAAATTGAAATTTTTTCCTTGTCGATTCTATGGTCTTATTCTGGTGTTTACTGATAAACCAGGGCTGTGGAGTCGGAGTCAAGGGAATTTTGGCGTTTCCGGAATCGGAGTCGTTGAAAGAGTCGAATCCGAATCGGGCTTGATACAAAACGATAAATAAAATTTTCCTTTACAATCTTTTTTCAGAATATTGTTTCCTGTTCTTTGCGCTCTAAAACTCAACCAGAAAATAGAACTGTTAGTTCTTGTCAGTTTTTGTGAAAATCGCCGTTTCAATTTCGACTACAACTTTTAGTGAAATTTAATTTACAAAAAAAATGAAAAAGATCAAAAATTATATATAGAAAAACTTGGCAACCTTAAAAAATCTGGCAACATTGAAATCGGAGTCATATATTTTTCGTCCAATTCCACAGCTCTGAATAAAACCCTTTTTAGAGTGTAAGTTCAAAACAGAAGGCTGTTGGCTGCTATTCCTATGGTGTGTCACAATTCTTTCTAGTTCTTACACGTAATGAGACTTTGGAAAGATCAATGAAGTAATTTATTGGGATATCAAACGTTAAACAATCAAATAAATGGTCGAATAGTTATATTTGTGAGATGATAGTTAAAAATTCTTAAACTGACGAATGATTCACCGCTTTCAACACATAAAGAAATTTAAATCTGAACAGCAAGTGGCTTCGTCGATTTCAAAACAAGTATATAGCCAGGGGCGCCGGAACGATTTTTGACTGGGGGGGCAAGATTACGAAAAAAGGGCACTTTTGTTTACTAAAAGGCCAATTTTTTTTCAAGTTTTAAGATAAGATATAGCGACAATGCTAATCTATCAGCTCACTATATATTGAGTAGGCTAATGATATCCTACAAGTGTCCGGTATACAAAGAAGGGCATCATGTTATGTCATAATGATGTAACCTACTGTCAAGCCTTAAAGCAGCCCGCGGCCATGGCCGCTAAGTAGTGCTTGAATGACCGCCGGTGCTACCTCCTCAATCGGCCAAGTTTGGCCGCCGGTCTCTTCTAGCCAATTATTTAATTTCGCAATAGAATGATCGTGGATTAACTGTCGAAAATATGTAGTATCAAAGAGTGACGCAAAATTAGGTCAGCGCGTCATAATCGCCACTGTTGCATTGTGAGGGAACATTTGTTATTGATGGAATATATCCATCTGCGATCACCAGCGCTGTAAGTCTTATTTGTAATTTCCAAGGTTTATTTTAACAAAGTCTTAATCCGAAGTGCTAATTTACATCGACTGGCAATATTGTCGTTTTTATGTCGATTCGTTGTTGTCGGACATTAAAAAGGAGAAATAGGTTAGTTGACATCCGAGGGGAAAACATTTTTTAATCATATTTTGCAAAAAATTATACTTCTTTTAGTAATGTCAATCACATCATTGAAATACTTATTTTATTACCTTGCCGTCATCGTCAACACATGTCGAACGTTATTTTTCGTTGCTCAACAGAATTCTAGGGGTGTGGCTAACTTCTTTAAAGTCAGCCACATTGGAGACACTCGTGCGAGTGTCGTTAGACGGTTAGATGGTCCCGCAGTACTGGATTACAATCCCGATAAAGCAGTTATTGCGTGGTGCAACGATTCTATTGTAGGACGTCGCCCAGGCTTCAACAACGCTAAGTGATCATTTTTGCATTGTTTCAAGTTTAATTCTATTTAGGCCTACTTGTGCTATCGTTATTTTTATTTTGTATTTTGGCCTCCAAGCACGCAGATTTGGCCGCCGAGAAGGAGCTCCCGGTAGGCCACGATGGCTGCCGAAATAAAAAACGAGGTTTAAGGCCTGTACTGAAGCGAATAGCAGAAATTGTTATATTGCAAAATGTGCAGTAGCTTACATGAATTTAAAAGGGCACCATTGCCCCCCTGCCCCTCCATCTGCAGAAAAATTGGAGGCAAGGGGGGCGGCCGCCCCCCCTGCCCCCCCGCTTCCGGCGCCCCTGTATATAGCCTACACTACTACTTGCGACAGCTACTTTACAATTGGCAATAACTTCCATTTGTAGGCTACAATTGTTACGGACAATTTTCACCAAATCAAACGTCATATAAAAACCGTTATGGTCTACTTAACCTAGCTGGCATCTTACGTCATGGAAATTGCTAGAAAATGTCCAAATATTGCACCATCGTTCGTAACACCTGATGAAAAATTGCATCATCGACTTTCAACACCTGTTTGAATTGCGTGACAATGTCTTTCATTATTGCGTCACAGTTACTGTCTACGTGCATTTGAGATATCGCAAATTATTCTAGTCATTCGTAAAATTGTTTGTTGGAAGTCAGTCGCATATTCAACTGTTTGCTTGGTGCTTGCTAGCTGGATAAAATTTCCGTCTTTTATCTAAGTAATCTGTTCTGTAGTGACAAGTTTTAGTGGTGTACCGTGTTGCATTTCATTTTCGACAGCCAGGTGGCTAATTTTACAGAAATACAAATTTGAATAGACGTTTCAAAAGAGTGTTTCTCTTTCGGTCATTACATACAGACGAACGGATTCGGGAATCTTATGTTACAATTTTCCCACGAAGAGATTATGGTTTACCGCTGTGACCAACAATCTATTCTGTATCGGCTGGAACTCAACAATCGTTTTCAGTATACTTTTCATTACAACTTCTAATCCTCATATTACACAACTCTCAGCACAACTCTAATAATAATTGTAAACAAATCACACGGCTATTTATAACAAATTTGCTTGGACGTGGACCAGAAGCTTCCTGAGACTATAGGTAATATTACGTCACAAAAGTTCATTCTTTTAGTCAACAAGTCTTTTGGTCAACAACAAGAAGTTTCCAGAATGTCATGTGCACAAAATTTTCTAGGAGCAGACTTCACGATAACAGATTGCGTAATTGAAGGTTACTATCGGTCAGTAATCGTCGAAACACCTCAACAGAATTACGCAATAAAATAGTTCACCCATTTTAGAACAAACATGTAGCCTGCCGCCCGAGCTACGCAGATTGATTGTGACGATTTCAAATTTCAACAATTCCTGCCAAAATTGATTTGAAGTCGGCTACGCTTGGAGCTACATATCTTGAGAAGTTGCTGATTTCTAGGGAATTGCTCAGAGAAATATAATTTGAAGCAAAACGATATGTTTTGAAATTGTTGCTTTGCGCTGAAATTGTATACTTTGTCTGCGTCTTCCACGAATGAACATGCAAATAAATGAATGAATATTTTGATTTTATACACTGAGTCAAAATAATTGGAACAGCCTTGATATGCATTTTGCTCCGGGTGTTCACAGCCTAACGAAATATCTTTCTCTTGAAATGAAACCATACCAAAAAGCTTTACTGTAGATAAAGATGAATCTGAATATTTTCATAATATTTTAGTTTTGAAATATCGTTGTTTTAATCAAATCCAAAACAATAAAAGAAAATTCATCAAAAAAGTGAAAACGATCGTAAAAAAGAACAACCTATCGTTGTTTCTCGTCTCGTAGCTTACGGTGCCAAGCCCAGTCAAAGTCGTGGTTTCTATTCCGACCACTCCAGTCATGCTAAAATATTCTCAAAATCAACATACTTGTAAAGGGCCTATGCTGAAGACCAATCACTCTCTCTGCTGGTCCTTTCATTCTGGTGATTTCTTTATCTGTGCTGTAAATAATGAATAGGCTAAGGTAGTAAGGTTTCAAAGAAGGAAAAACATTAAAGAAAAACGACTGAAACTAACAATGGCAACATGTTTCTATTTCTACTTTGGAAAATTTTCAAAAAATTTGTAACTTACTAGTAGCCTACCGGTAGGCCTAGAACTAAGAAGTTGAAAGTTAGATTATAGTTGTGATACATAACTACACTTCACCCTCCAAATGTAAATCAATCAAGTTTATTTTCGGTATAGCTTCACATTTATTTGAATGCAGGCTAAAATAGTAAAAAAAACATGGCATATTACTTTTATTTATGTTGAAACTACACATCAAAGCTGGTTTGGACGCCAACACTATTGTAAGGATTAAAAGTAGGATACATGTAACCAGTGTTGGGCGCGATAACTCATTTTTCAGTTAAGCGATAACGATAATCGATAAACAAAAAATGCCTAAAGCGATAACGATAAACGATAAATCAAAAAAAAGTTAAGCGATAACGATAAGCGATAAATTATCGCCGATAATGTCCGATAACGATAATTGTTTTTTTCTTGATTATAGCGCTGCCCCATTCCATGCAGCACGAACTGTTTTCATCAACATGACGAAAAATCGAACATAATATAAGTTACTGTAGTGTAAAGGGACAAAACTTTTTTAAAGTTATGCATGAATAGAATCGCAACAGCGGCAGTAGGTATCGAATCTTCAACCTCTTGATCCAGAATCAAACCACTGAGGTAACCGCCGTGCTCATAATTATACCTTCAGATACCAGTTGGCTGCTTTTATCAATTGAGTTACACTGCCGCTTACGTGCAGTAGGCAAAATGAATAAATCAAATGAAAATACCATAAAAAATTTCAAACTTTGTATTTTGCTTTCTGCTCAAAGGGCTGTTTAGGCTACAGCAAAGTCAGCAATAATTTAAAAAATTCCAAAAAACGCCAAATGCTTGAAAATTTATCAGTAATCTTAAACGTTATTGGTAGTAAAAATGTGCATACTGTGAAATCTATCAAGCTTGTCAAATTAGTTGTGTTTGTTTTAGAGCAATAACATAATTATCGTAATTTACTGATAATTTTTTTTGTTTTCTTTGTGAACACCATCATTAAAGCAATGGCAGAACGCTGAGTACCAGCTCAGTGGCCGAGTGGTTTCGCCTTCGGCTCTGGTGCTGGTAGATCTGAGATCGATTCCAGGTCGGGTCAAACCGAAGACTTTAAAAACGGTACCGATTGTGTTCTATCCTGCACAGCGCAGTGAGAATGAGTCGGGTGATAATGTGATAACATCGTAAACCTGATATAAATTAAAAATGAGCCCTGTCGCTAAAAGACCTTAGCTGTTGTAGAGCGACAATAAATAAAACCATAACATTATTATTATTAGAACGCTGAGTTGTTGAGGTAAGAATTACAATGTAGGCACTGTATTAGTGGGAATAAAAATATTTGATTGAGGTAGGCTATGTCGCATTCGCATAAGTAAATGAGAAAGGTAATACTGTATTTAGCATAATTTTACCACGCAACTCGATGCGCCTATTGTCATGCAAAAACTACTACAAGATGCAAAAAATATGATGTCGGTCTGCATGTCAAATGCTTCAAGCAATATCATATTCCGCAATGACTTGTTTCAGTGATGTTGAGTTACTTTGCTAATTTTCATCTTCATATTTTTTGAACTTTCATTTCAATAAAATGCTCGATGACAATATTGACATGACAAAACATGAACAAGACATTTCCCATTTATCACTTTGAGCAATAAGTAAAATGTAATAACACTTAAGCATTACGCACAAGAAACTTGTGAAATTTGATAACGGATTTGCCGAGCGTCTTATATATAGGACGGCTTTTTTTACAAAGTACAAACACAATTAGGAAAAAAATAATTGTGATATATTTTTTAGGTCATAATTATGCAATATTTAAATTTTCCGAATTTTTTTTTAAGTAGGCCTACTTTCACTTTCGGCACAAATGGGTTAACTTTTTAAGTTAAATGGCACTTACGCATTTGGTTATTATTTTTGGATTAAAGTTATATCGCCAAGCTAGAAAAAAATCGATCTTATAGTCTATAACCGATCTTGTGTTGTTATTATGTATGAATTTTGTTTTTTAAACTGAGTTTGCGACGTACACGTCTCAAGGCAAGTTCTTACAATTTTAGTTAATCTACTCATCTAAAGATTTCGTGCGCTTAAAACAGTAAGTTTCATGTTTTGACCCGAGAGATTTTATTTTTTTACGACAATTACTAAAAACTAACACTTCCAACAAAAAACTTGTTGCATGCATTTCATTGGATTGCAATTTGCAACTCTAAGAATTATTGTGTTGTCAGGGCCGTCGCTGCAGAGGGGCGTGTCTTCTCCCCTGACAACGACCTGTGCACACACACTTCAGGCACTGAAGAAGAACTGGTTTTAATTTTAGTATCATTAACTACAGTCAGTGATGGGCATTATCGGCGATACTTCATCGGCGATAATTATCGGCGATAAATTTTTATCGCTTATCGTTATCGCTCAATTATTTTTTCAGTTATCGTTTATCGTTATCGCCAAAGGCAATATTTGATTATCGCCGATAATTAATCGCCGATAAATTTTATTTTGGATCAACACACAAGTGGAAAGATCATGAAAAGTAATATTTTTACTAGCCACCTAGTTAATGAAACTAAAATTAAAACCAGTTCTTCTTCAGTGCCTGAAGTGTGTGTGCACAAGTCGTTATCAGGGGAGGGGGCACGCCCCCCTGCAGCGACGGCCCTGACAACACAATAATTTTTAGAGTTGCAAATTGCAATGCAATGAAATGCGTGCAACAAGTCTCTTGTTGTTTTGCTGCAATGGGCAATCGCGAGTGAATTTTACAATTAAAATGTAAGCGCACAGGTGTCACAACTTCCTTTGAAGCGAAGCAAAAGAAATTGGCAAGTGGTTTGTAAAAGTGTCGCAATACGAGGCCGCTTTTACATCGGAAACATGGTCTTTCGCGCCACCTTACGATCAACTATTTTATTCTTGTGTTTTCTTTTTTCGTAGGAAGTGTTAGTTTTTAGTAATTGTCGTAAAAAAATAAAATCTCCCTCGTCAAAACATGAAACTTACTGTTTTAAGCGCATTAAATCTTTAGATGAGTAGATTAACTAAAATTGCAAGAACTTGCCTTGAGACGTGCGGTTACGTCACAAACTTAGATTAAAAGACAAAATTCACACACAATAACAACACAAGATCGGTTATAGACTGTAAGATCGATTTTTTTCTAGCTTGAGGCATGGCCACCTGGAGATGCGGCCTGATTTGTCACATTTTGCAGATTTTGATTACAGCTACTGCTAGTGTTTGACTGACATTTTCTGAGATGTTTTTACTTTTTGCGATTTCCTAATGGTATAAAACTTTTTTGTTGCCTTGGGGAAGCAGTAGCAAATGAGAAAAAGTAAGTTGAAAAACGCAAAATCAGACTGTAATTGAAAATTAACAGTCTGACTAAAATCTTCGAAATCAAATTTTCTTTGTTTTTCAACATGTGAGGATGTTAAGACCTATTGTGTCATCTGGGGAAAAGAATAAAGTAAGCGTAAAAATCTAATTTTTAGAAAAATTTATTTAAACGTTTGCCCAAAGTTAGAAAAACCTGGAAATTTCTGCAAAATGTGACAAATCAGGCCATATCTTTAGGTGGCCAATGGCCATGCTTGACAATATAACTTTAATCCAAAAATAATAACCGAATGCATAAGTGCCATTTAACTTAAAAAGTTAACCTATTTGTGCCGAAAGTGAAAGTACTTAAAAAAAATTTCGGAAAATTTAAATATTGCATAATTATGACCTAAAAAACACATCACAATTATTTTTTTCCTAATTGTGTTTGTACTTTTTGAGAAAAAAGCCGTCCTATATATAGAACGCTAGGCAAATCCGTTATCAAACTTCACAAGTTTCTTGTGCGTAATGCGTAAGCGTTATTACGTTTTACTTATCGCTCAAAGTGATAAATGGGAAATGTCTTGTTCATGTCTTGTCATGTCATTATTGTCATCGAGCATTTTATTGAAATGAAAGTTCAAAAAATATGAAGATGAAAATTAGCAAAGTAACACAACATCACTGAAACAAGTCATTGCGGAATATGATATTGCTTGAAGCATTTAACATGCAGACCGACATCACATTTTTTGCATCTTGTAGTAGTTTTTGCATGACAATAGGCGGATTGAGTTGCGTAGTAAAATTATGCTAAATACAGTATAACCTTTCTCATTTACTGTAACCTACCTATGCGACATAGCCTACCTCAATCAAATATTTTTATTCCCAATAATACAGTGCCTACATTGTAATTCTTATCTCAACAACTCAGCGTTCTGCCATTGCTTTAATGATGGTGTTCACAAAGAAAACAAAAAAAAAATATCTGAAATTATCAGTAAATTACGATAATTATGTTATTGTTCTTAAACAAACACGACTAATTTGACAAGCTTGATGGATTTCACAGTATCCACATTATTACTACCAATAACGCTTAAGATTACTGATAAATTTTCAAGCATTTTGCGTTTTTGGAAATTTTTTCAATTATTGCTGACTTTGCTGTAAACAACTCTTTAAGCAGAAAGCAAAATACAAAGTTTGGAATTTTTTATGGTATTTTCATTTGATTTAATTATTTTGCCTACTGCACATAAGCGGCAGTGTAACTCAATTGATAAAAGCATCCAACTGGTATCTGAAGGTATAATTATAAGCACGGCGGTTACCTCAGTGGTTTGATTCTGGATCAAGAGGTTGAAGATTCGATACCCACTGCCGCTATTGCGATTCTATTTATGCATAACTTACAAAATATTTTGTCCCTTTACAGTATATTATGTTCGATTTTTCGGCATGTTGATGAAAACAGTTCATGCTGCATGGGATGAGGCAGCGCTAATCAAGAAAAAAAAAAATTATCGTTATCGGACATCATCGGCGATAATTTATCGTTTATCGTTATCGCTTAACTTTTTTTTGATTTATCGTTTATCGTTATCGCTTTAGGCATTTTTCGTTTATCGATTATCGTTATCGCTTAACTGAAAAATGAGTTATCGCGCCCAACACTGACTACAGTAGGTGGCTAGTAAAAATATTACTTTTCATGATCTTTCCACTTGTGTGTTGATCCGAAATAAAATTTATCGGCGATTAATTATCGGCGATAATCAAATATTGCCTTTGGCGATAACGATAAACGATAACTGAAAAAATAATTAAGCGATAACGATAAGCGATAAAAATTTATCGCCGATAATTATCGCCGATAAATTATCGCCGATAATGCCCATCACTGCATGTAACCTTACAACTTACAAAACATGGTTGGTTTTAAACTTTTATTCTCGGACTGACAGCCTTGATAGGTTATTCCTGGTACTTTCGCACACTTGTAGAGGTTTTTGACGCAGCGCAGGATACCGAGATTGGTAGAAGTTTCCGATTGTTGAATTGTTGTTGCCGGAGAATTATTCCATTCACTAGGTGCCGCTGAATGGAGAGCACTCCTTGAAATGCGTTGGTCAATCGCACACCCCGAGAGCCGAACCAGCGCCGCATGATCTTGAGTCGATTGCTTAACCACTGAGCCTAAGGGGTGGACAATATAACAATATAAGCTGATGTAATAATATAAGCTTAAGGTAATTGGATCAGGCGGATTTTCAGGGAGCCTAACTAAGTTTTTCGGAAGTCCACAACCAAGCTTCAGACCATTAATGGGAAACATTCCATTGTTTGAACAGCGTTGAAAGATTCCAAACCATATTCACAGGTGCTTTAAATATGACTTTGCATTGCATATGTTCAAAATTACCAAGCCACACGACTTCAGCCCATCATGCAAGGATTATTATAATCTTATTGAAATGAGCGTTCACCAAAACTTGATTAAAACAAAATTTTGTTCTCGACCAGTGCACAATTCAAATCAAAGATTGATTTAAATAACAAATGTCAATATTAAGAGCACATGCTTCATCACGTGCGTGCAAGTGAAATAATCTGTTTGACTGTAGGCTGATCAGTGCTCACAACTTGATTGTAGATTTTAAAGAATACTGGTTGTTGCAATAATTACTTGTAAAATAAGCCACATGTCGTACACTCCGTATGCAATCTATATGCAGCTTTTATTTTTGCGGTTGCCTTCGATGGTTATTTTCCAAGCATAATTCGCAGAAAGCTGCAGTATCAATGCCCAAGAGTATTAATTATTTGCATGATAAAGCAGGTGTATATAAATCAATTCTTTCTCTGTACCAACCACAGTATGGCGAAAGTGACTGCAACAGATGATATATGTACTTGTCTTTGATAAAAGCCAAAATTTATACAGAAAGCAGCACTCACTTAGCCAAGCCATGGTCGCCAAAAGCCCCTAAGCCCAAGCAAGCTGGAATGTCCTTAGACAGTCCTGGAGGTCGAACAAATTTTCGATTTTTGATGTGGTCCTGATGCTCTTTTGAAGTGACGCACCCCGAGTCGCTTTCACCCAGCCTTGGATACTGCATTAAGATGTTGAGAGCAATCAGTTAGATAATAAATAGAAAGTTCACATGGAACGTGTTTGCTCATTCCCTAATGCTGTACATTCAGGTAGGAAACCTATCAGTTGTCTTGTTAGATGTCCAGCTAGTTGCGACTACAATAATCTAAAAAGGTTTGGCTATAACCAAGTTAATAAAGATTTTTTATTGATAAACGTCGAAGGTGCAAGCATGACCACCTGGAGATGTGGCCTAATTTGTCACATTTTGCACATTTTAATTACCGCTATACTGCTAGCGTTTGACTGATATTTTCTGAGATGTTTTTATTTTTTGCTGTCTCAATGATGCAAAAGCCTTTTGTTACCTTGGTGAAGCAGTAGCAAATGAGAAAAAATAAGTTGAAAAATGCTCCATCAGACTGTTATTGAAAAATTAACAGTGTGACTAAAACAGCGGTTCTCAACCAGTGGGCCATGGCTCACTGGTGGGCCATAGAAGCATTTTGAGGTGGGCCACAGACAAATTTAAAAAATTGAAGCATTTTGTTTCATTTTTGTCACTATGGTCAATTTTACACTTATGTGTTTGTTTAGTTGCAATGAATGATGCTGCTGTTTTTAGCTACAAAGTGGCAATCATCGTTCTAATTATTGCAACATGCAGTTTTACATCAACTCAGTTTTTACAACACTTTAAGATATAATTGTAATAGACTAGTTTGTGGTTACAATTAAGCCATCTTTATAGGCTAAGCGGTAGCTTTGTTGAACTTCTGTAGATCCGCTTTTTAGCACGTGCAGCATTTTATTTTGTAGATTATTTTGGGGAGGAATTGACAATACTTGAAGCTTTAAGTTTGATAAAAATTACATTCAGTGTGTACCGTACATCAATCTTTGATAACAGAGAAAAAAAAGGACAATGTGTATTATGTTGTTAAGTTCTTAGTCACCATTCATTGAGGCCATCAAAACTGAAACTTCACCTAGAAAAAGTTCATCCTAATTACAAGGATGAAGATATGATTTTTTTTAACGAAAAGAAGACAGTGTCAAGCGTCAACGCCTGGATTCAACAGGGGGATTCCAGCAACATCCAAAGGCAATATTCCGCTGCTTTTTGTTAATAAACCATTTTTGTAATTTTTTTCTTACATAAAAACTGAATGGGCCACAGAGCTTTCATGCAAACAAAAATGGGCCACGAAAGAAAAAAGGTTGAGAACCACTGGACTAAAATCTTCGAAATCAAATTGTCTTTGTTTTTCAACATCTGATAATGTTAAAACATATTGTGTCATCTGGAGAAAAAAGTGAAGAAAGCGTAAAAATATAATTTTTAGAAAAATTCATTTGAACAGTCGCCCAAAGTTTTCAAAATTTGGAAA
The DNA here is from genome assembly GCF_918807975.1 of Aplidium turbinatum. Lineage (NCBI taxonomy): Eukaryota > Metazoa > Chordata > Ascidiacea > Aplousobranchia > Polyclinidae > Aplidium > Aplidium turbinatum. Next base: position 36,362,266 of record NC_137472.1, on the reverse strand, counting down.
GTTCTGCAAAAATGTGACAAATCTTTAGGCAGCCATGGTGCAATTCGAGTAAAATTTCGCAAGCATAGCCGTACAAATCAATTTTTACTCAATAAAAAGTTGGGCTTTTAGTGGTTTGGCTGTGGTTAATTTGACCTTATCTTTCCGACAAAATTCTCTTTAAAAATCACCTAAAACTGTATTTTGACAGGTCCAACATTGCTTTTAAATTTTAGTATAATTTTGAGACATAGTTGGTTTGTTTTGAATCTATATCCTCGGACTGACAAAGCCTTGATAGGTTATTTCTGGTAGTTTCGCATACTTGTAGACTTGTAGAGGCTCTTGACGCAGGGCTGGTTACCGAGATTGACAGAGTGAAGTTTTTCGATTGTTGAAGTATTGCTGCCAAGGAATTATTCTATTCATTAGGTGCCGCTGAATCATAGAGAGCAGTCCTGAAATGCGTTGCTCAAGCGCACACCCCGAGAGTCGAATAAGCGCCGCGTGATTTTGAGCCAGGCGCGTAACTACTGAACTGACGGGCGGATAGTTAAGATTCTTCCTACTGCACATTGTTCATCAAAAAAACAATAAAAATAAACTTTTTACCTCATGATATTGTTTTCTTTTCTTGGTATCACTTGAGACCTTATTGTATAAACTCGTATACGTTGATCTGTAAAGATCCTCTCCAGTTCTAGCCACTGTCAACATTTCGAGCAGTCCACGTCCGATCAGAGAGCATGACGAGATTTCATCTTGTTTTTAAATCTGGTTGATTTTTGACAAATGTTTTTGTGACGTCACAAAATCACCAAAAACCCCAAAACCTGTATATCACAAAAAATGCAAAGCTTTCATTTCAATGGCATGCTAATTTTCAAGTGCCTGCGCTGGGATGCTTTTATTTTCGCCACTTGGTTGCATTCCATTGTAACCGAAGATATAGCCTACGAAAATTTTGCATTTTGACACAGAAAGCAAACTGTTACTTGGCACTAAAGTTTTCTGGAGTTTTGTTGATCACTTGACCGATGAAATCAATTTGCTACCACGTTACATCAAGCGATAAATTTGATTTATAAAAATTGAATTACATGTAGCCTAAATTATTATTTTTTTATATTGTAGCGAAGTTACACAATAAGATACAAATTGAAAATGTTCGGGCCGATTTTCGAAATTTCTTTATCATGCAACACAAAAGCCTAAAAGACCATACACAACTTAGTCAAAAAATAAGTTATTAAAACTCTTTTGTGTTTATAAAAAGAATAATTGAAATTTAACTTCAAGTTTAACTCAAAGCTTGTTACTTTACATCTACAGACTCCTGGTTTTTAATAAATGATTTTGGTCAAATATAAAGTGTGCGTCTTCAACTAGAAGGCAGTGTAGTCGATTAGTCGTGTAGGCAATTGAGCCACGAAAAGGGATAAAATCTGTCTAAATTCTCTGGGATCAAGCACCCAATCCTCTACCAACCTGTAGCGCACCCAGCATGGGGCTAAGGGGGCTCAAGCCCCCCCAAACCGGCCACCAAAAATGAAGTTTTTGTATGTTCCCCATTTATAACTTACCTTTTTCTTACAGGTTAGATATGAATAAGACACAACAATACAACAGGGCTGAGCATTCTAACAATATATTTTACATATTTACAAATAGTTTTAACAGTCGGACGTTTTCGGCTTAACTTAAGCCCTCATCAGGAACTTAAAAATATTTATAAAAATGCAATAAATTTTAACTTCTTGAAGGTAAAATTAGCCTACATTAGGAAAAAGCAACTACAGTACATGAATAACTACAAAAAAAAATTGCACCACAGGGAACGTGATACCTACACTCTACAGTAGGCTACATCAAGTAGCCTAAATGTTGAAAAGAATAGACGCGCCTCCGGCAAATAAGTTAATCGTTTGTTTAAATTTGGGTTGTAGCATTTGATTAAGCTTGTCTGCTTTCTGAATTTTGGTGCCTTTGTGTAAAAATTTGAATTGAGTCAGCAGAGAATTTTCGATCTGTACAAAAAGAACACTCCATGATATGGTCTTTGATGGCACTTTTAAAGTTCAGATGCTCTCGTGATTAAATGTCTGATGGACACCGATGTAGGCTACCGTACGTCAATGCCGAATCACACGGACATGTAAAACTGTATACGAAATTTGAGCAGAGAGACGAAAACATCTGGGACTTTAGTTGAAAATACGAACTAATTTTGAATGTTTTGGAAGTAGGAAAAACGTCCACATCAAATTTACTGTTTACAAAATTAATGTTTTGTTTCGAACTGTTTTCGTGCAAGTTGTTGTTTTCGCACTTGTTTGTGTTGGCAAACATAAAGCTAATTTTATTTTGTCACAGCCTACATGAGGAAAAAGTCGAGATCTATAGAAGATTGCGAGAGTAGACGTAGGAATGAGGATGCTGAAGATGCTAGTAGTATGGGGTTCACTAGGCCAATTTGTAATCTGATTGAGAGAACAAATCCTGATGAAGGCTATCGCCAACCGGTGGGTTGTGAGCCGTGAGTGCCTTTAAATAATCAAATGGGATGGGCTTTGGCCTATTGTCACTGTCACTATTGTCGCAAATCACTCGGCCGACATTTCTGAATTAGCCCCCCCCTAAATTTTTTTCTGGGTGCGCTACTGTACCAAACTATTTACATATTAATTAACCTCAACCTTTTTTGATATTGCGAGAAGAAGGTATTTCATAGCTCGAAGCTGTAGTTTTTTGCATCTGACGTTTTTCAGAAGCTTGTCAGAATAAAATAAATCTACTGTAAATGAGGTATTTATAGATAGAAGGAAAGCAGAAAACAGAAAGTAACTCTAAACGAACTAATACGATTTGGCTAGTTTCTTTTGGGAATATAAATGTCAGTATAATTATAGGACTAATGCAGCTTATATTTCTTCGTATTGCAGGATATATTACTATCGTTAGATTTACATTTTTTAGTTTTCGATTATTTCTTTTCATCTACTCGCCTTTGGCATCTCATATTTTCTTTGTTTACATGAGATTTTATTAAAAGTGATTTTGGAAGCATAGGCCTATCACTGTTGTTTGGGTTAAAATGAACCTACAAATATTTTATATTTGGCTAGTTCACGCCAAGTTGAAAAAAGCAGTTTTTCCAACGTTATTGAACACAAACAAATCATTTTTTTCTAAACACAAGCGCATTCGTTCATTAATAAAATTCATAAATACATAATAAGCTTTATGGTAGAAGTTTCTTTGCCAAAGGTTTTCAATAAATTATAAATGAGTTGCAAAGTCGGATTATTACTCTATTGCAGCAAACTGTGAGTTTTTCTGCAATTTCAGTGAAAAAAAGAAATGTAAAACAGTTTTATAAATACAAAACAAGAAAATCAGTTACCTGGAAAAGTTTAGAATATTGTACACTGTAAGTGTCTTGCTGTATTATAAATTTCAGATTTTTTAAAATTTGCAGAAAAAAAAGGTATTTTTTGTGTTTATGTACAGCATAATACTTCAGGTTTATGTAAAGCATAGGCCTAATAATAAAAATTGCTTAGAGAGTCACGGCAGCAATTTTTAACTAGTCATTTTTGCATAGATTTATAAGATTTCATCTTTTCTTTGCAAAAAATGGTTAAGTCTTTGTTTTATGTGTTTGCACTTTTTCTTTTGATTCTTCCATACAACGTCATCAATGCCATTGAAGCTAACAATGACGACAACACTGATGACTTTGTCGAAAAAGCTATCAACATTCTTCGACAAAGATTGAATGGAGTTGCAATGAAGGTAAAATAAAGATCTGAGAATGTTTAACGTGTATTTAGTATAAATTTATGTGGGAAAACACAAGACTATTGTTATTTTTTACGGTTAGATTTAATTTTGTGCATTTTAAAAGATTTAAATAATTTAAGATTTACAAGGTTTCAGACCAATAATTGCTGTTAAAATATGTTGTGTCGCTTGAGCTTTGCGCTTTTCACTTTCAAAGATTCACTTTAGGACGATTACACTCATTGTTACGAAAATTCAAAGATCTTTGAAAAATAATATTTACTGCTCAAAAGAATCTGATGCAAATTGTTTTATTTTTATAGTGCTTTGTAAGTTAAAAAGGTTTGAGAACCACTGCTACACTAGGTAATATAAGGTATAACTCAAAATACAAAAAACACGAATAGGCTACATACGTTTGTTAGAAGGTTTTTATTATTATTATTTTTTAAATAATTGACAGTTACATACTTACATCTTGTTATGAGCGAAAGCTTGAAAAAAGCCATTTTATTATATTTGGCATCGTGTAGTTTGAAATACATTATTATTATTTGTATAACAGGATGATGGGTATCTATCAGCTGACATCAAATCGAGAAAGAGCGAAAAGGGTAACTTGTGATGAAATCAATGACGTTTTAAAATCTTGTTCGGTCTGTTAAACAAATCGTTTAAAGCATTTTTTTGTGGGTTGTTGACTTTAAATAAAACTTGTTTCACAAGATTGAATCCAGTGGCAATCGACTGCTAAAGTAGAAATGTGGTAGAAAAGTTTAACGTACTTTTTTGGTTGTATGGAACAAATATAACAAACATATACCGGAAAGAAGGGAGACAGAATGTACACTTATAAAGACTTCAACACTTTTAGAATTACGTTTATGTTATGTTATATCGCCTGCCCCGTTAGCTCAGTGGTTACGCGCCCGACTCAAGATCACGCGGCGCTGGTTTGGCTCTCGGGGTGTGCGCTTGAGCAATGCATTTCAGGACTGCTCTCAATACAGCGACAACTAGTGGATGGAATAATTTCCCAGCAACAACAATTCAACAATCGAAAAACTTCACTCTGTCAGTCTCGTTAACCACTCCTGCGTCAAAAACCTCGACAAGTATGTGAAACAACCAGGAATAACCTATCAAGGCTTTGTCAGTCCGAGGATAAAGATTCAAAACCAACCAACCCAGGGATTTATACAATGAATCCCTGAACCAATCATTGGTGTTTCACAATACTTTCAGTAACTTAGAAAACTTCAATGTATCAAGATAACAAAACTTCCCAAAAACTTTCATGGCGATTCTAAAGCACCAGTTTTTGCTTTGTTCTTACAGTTTCTAAAAATGCTTCTTAAAAGCAAATGAAGTGGAACAATTTAAAGTATTTGCTAAACATTAAATAATGATTATAGCCACAGATGACACAAGCGAACATTGGATGGATACTATCTTTCCGAAGAATAGCGTCCCGACTGACGTTGATAAACGTCGTTATCTTGTCACAGCTCAAAGAAAGCCAGTAAGTTGAGATTGATGGATATTTTTATTCTACCAGTATATTCTCTCACACGAAAGTCAATCGATGTGAAAGTGATTATTTGAACAGGGCGTTAAAGAATGTCTTCGCACCTTGAATATAAAACAGTGGTCAAAGAATGAAAGAGTGACTGCCAGGATTCAACGCAATTTCAAAAAACTTAAATTGTTGCAGGGGTTAAAGATTTTTTACGAATTAAAAAACAATCAAAAAGCATGATTTTACTTGTTTGAAATACATGACAATAATACTTCGTTTTTAAAGCATCAAGTTTAGCGTCACCAATTAAATGATAACACTGGTCTACAAAAAAAGAATTTTTTTTTGCTCCATGAACTTTGAAGACTGATTTAGAGTAACTTTGGGGTGCTGAATCCGAATCTGACCTCAGATTTATCCTATCACGTCAGGTTTGTGAAATATGATAACAACAAATTGCTACTTTCGTCAAAAGTGGAAGATTTGGCGTTGCGTTTACCACCAACATATGCAGTGCTGTAACGAAAGGGAAGTGTTAGACAGGCCAAAACAGCCTAAATATGGTTACTGAACAAGCATTGCCATAGGCTTGCTTAAATCTTTGTGGTTTCATGCAAAACATTGACGGGGGAGGGGGTCAGTTACACTTATAGCCTCCCTTTTAGCTTGTTATTACTGCCTTGTTAATAATGTTGCTTAGAAAACAAATTGGTATCAAAATTATAATTGGTAGGTGTATTTCAGCTACTTATGCACCACATGGCCTGGATTTCCGGATCTTGCACAATATGTATGTGCAAAAAACGCAACGTCAAATCTTCTACTTTTGACAAAAGTAACAATATGCTGTTATCATATCTCACAAACCTGACGTGATAGCATAAATCTGAGGTCATATTCGGATTCAGCACCCCAAAATTACTCTGAATCAGTCTTCAAAGTTCACAGAGCAAAAATCGTGTAGACCAGTGTAATTTGTTCTTATTTTTTATGACCTAGGCCTACGGCAGAACAGAAAACCTGTTTTTTTATAATTCTTCTTTACTTCTTCTTTAATAACTTTTTATAACTAAAAGACTTCTCCATGATGTAAGTTAAGTTTTTCACTGTTATTGGTTCGAAAACGTTCTGGGTCACTGATACGATATGACTTCATTAACTTTCCTTGGTCTTAGTTGCCACTTACTGAACTGAACTGAAAAGAATCAGCTTACTGTAGCCTACTTAGCTGCTACTCTGCAGGCTTGCAGCTTTTATGAAATTGTTTCTATGGTATAGGCTACCGCTAAGAGAAATTTTTGCGCTCCTTCTTTTCTTATATTGTATCTGTAAAGGTATAGCACTCGCACATTGCTAGTTGGTATAGCACTAGGCACATACAGTACAGTGGAATTTCATCAAATGTAGACCCCTAGAAAACCACACATCGCTCGTTGTAAGCCAATTTCAACATTAAGAATATTTTCTATATTTCTTAACATGTGATTATAAATTTCTTCCAGTGTTCTGCCAGAGACGTGTGCATGAAATCTAAAGGACGTCGAGTTTGGCAACACTGCGAGTGTGTTGATGGTTCCTCTTGCTTGAGAGTCGGACGAAGCTTCAGATGCATATAAGAGCAACCTCTTCTGTCTGCTCTTTACGAAACTTTATCATATAAAAGGAAATCTGTTGTTTCATATAAATGTTTTTCATCATGAAGTTTAAATGTTAAATATTTCAGTATTGAAAAAAATATTATTCTTTTGTGATGCGTTTGGAATAACTCATAATTTTCCAATTTGAAGTCCCCTTCATCTTCGTGTTGTTTCAATGAACTAATAACCACAGTTTTGTCGTTGCGTGGATGTGTTGTACATGATCAATAAATAGTTTCGTCAGATGGGAAAAATCATCTGCGTTATTTAGTTTTGTCAATCGTGCTAAGATTTTAATATTTCCAGAACCAAGATCGACTTAATCTTCTGTCGCTCGCATTATGTTTTTAATGATCTAAGACTCCGACTCACACAGCCTGCCATATGACAAAAAATCAAACTTTTCAGTATTTCTTAAACTAAAGTTTGTCACATAGGAAAGGCCGCTATGCCGTGGATGATAAGAATGCGTAAGCTTGTTATCAGCGAAGAGAACGTCTGTGAGTCATTACCGTATGAAATAAACAGTCATTACCGTATGAAATAAACAGTCCTTACCGTATGAAATAAATCAATTACTCCAGTGGGAAGGAAATATTGATGTGATTGATCGTTTACTCAACTGCATCACTGGCTCGTAGCAAAATTCTCCTTCCCCCTCGTGTCTATAAGGAGTTAAAACGGAAACCCATTCTCTCGAGGAGGGAAGGTTCAATTTCATCCAGCCCCGTTTCCGGAGTTTGGAACTAAGTATGAGAGTACAGTATAAAAGACGATGAAAATAACAGATAGATCAAAGGGGCAGTTAGGTTTGGGGCGGTAAACTACTAATCCCGTAACAAAAAAAATCGTTTTTTAATTGCTTTGCTTTGTTTCATACAAAATAAAAATAACTTTTCAGTAAAACTTTGGATAACCCGTTTCCAATGTTTTTGCTAGCCTCGGTTTGTGGTTTCAGTAATAACTTAGCCCTACGCCTGGAACACTTTTCTACAAAATGTTTATAAAGCAGAGTATTCTCCACTGTGCTTTCATGGCAAAATTTGTGTTTCTTCAAGGAGTTTTGATCATGTTTATAGAAAATCTGCTCTCACTTCTTTCTCAAATCGTTTGATTGTTTTTCTTAGAATTAATATAATATTGCCTGGTAGCTAGGTCATGAGATATGCTTGATAATGGGATGGCCGAAATGAAGGGCTCTACTCTTAAGCAACTTGGTTTGATGTTCGGAACAAAGGTCACCTCTAGTCAGAGTTATAGTGTTTGGGAGTAGTTGGTGCAGGAAAAGCAGCCATGATAAAAAAATACCTATCCTACGTAGATCAGTTCAGTTGTTTTTATTTCAGACCATCACAGAGAAAACAATACACGTCAACATAGCAGAGGTCTAAAAAAAGGTACAATGGTGTTCTTCATTTCGTGACGCTCGACAACCATGTAACCTACTAACTTGGTTTGAGGATTTAAATAAAAATAAAATAAAACTCTTTAACAATTCCAGCAATTAGTTTTGAATAAAAATTTTGATTATTTCTAAAGAAGCCAAGTTTGGAAACCTTAGTCCACAAGCATTTCCAGGTCTAGGCTTACAGTTATCTTTTTAGAGCATAGGCCTATACCACCGTTGAAAATATAATTGATTCATAAATTTAGAATTTTAATTTGGTAAAGTATTTTTTATTTATGGCTACATGATAAATAGACACATAGCTTACTGTTTTAAATTCTTGAAAATATGAGCCTGCATTATAAACCAAATTGTTCTCTTTTAGAATATAATTTTATCACGCACGACTAGATTCAAAATAACAAACCCAAAAACTCAGACAGCGTTACATGTCATGAAACTCTTAACACAATGATTGATTGACTGTGAGAATCTTATTTTCGGAGCACAAAGCTTCAAAGCTTTATCATAGCGGTTTCGCATCTTACAGAGGCTTTGAACCACTGACGCTGTCGTGGTCACCGAGATCGACAAAGTAGCCTATAAAGTTTCTGCTTGTTGCAGTTTGTAAAATATTCCATCGACTTGGTGATACTGTATTGAAAACTGTAGCCTACTTGAAATGCGTTGCTCAAGCGCATACCCAGAGATTCGAGTTTACGCCACTTGATCTTGCCGATGTTCGTTCATTAAGTTAAGAGTTTAGCTAACCGATCTATCTGGTAGGCCTATCCCACAGCGTACAAATTGTTTGCGCTTTCCAGCTAAGATACTAATGGGAAGAATAACGCTGCAGAGATTACATACTTTTAATAAATCGCTAACTGAATATAACAAACAGAAGGCTAGTATATAGGCTTTAATGTTTTCTAGTTTGGCCTATTAGGTTAGTCTCATTTAACCTTTTGTTTACGTACAAGTGCTTGTGTTATTTATGGTTTGATTAAGAATAAACAATGATGCATTTTCTTAGCAAGTCTTATCATGGATACTTAGCTGGTAATGCGTAGTCTTTAGGTTCACACATACAGCACTCATACATATAGAGCTGAGACGATTCGTTGAGCTTCGCACAAACAAACATTACAGATTCGCACAAAAATGAAGAATCAAATAAAACGTCAACGAAGCTATTGTAAATCTTTCATGGTTTCATATGATTTTGGCAGGGCGTTCCACTATGCAAGGATTACATTTTCAGCATGAGTTTTAACAGCAAGAAAGCCACAACCATCCACGTCGATTTTTATTTAAATTTTATAATCAGACCGCACCTATCCTAAACAGCCAAAGACTCATGCAGCCACTATTTGTACCAAAGTATAGAAACAAGTAAAATGATTTGCTAATATAATCAAAAGCACAATATTTTTATTACTTTATAAGCACCCAGTTACTTGCTGTAACAATGCACTACTATAGTCTTAGCTTTGTCAGACTTCTTTTTCCAAATAGCTGCAGTAGCCAGTGGCGTACGTGAGGAGAGGCGCATTGAGCCATACCCCCCTCCCCTTTAAAAACTGTTGATTGTTTTATCGTTGCTGTGGTTGTGTTGTGTAAGCATGTTATTGTTCAAGAGTGGTCTTGGGGTGGCAGAGCCGTATTAACCGTCCTTCGTAACCTACAGGGATAGAGGGGCACGGCCAGTAGCGTAGCCAGGAATTTTGAAAGGGGGGGGGTTTCGCCTAAGACGACACCCAGCGGCGGGGGGGTCTGGGGGCTTCCCCCAGAAAATTTTGAAAAATTACTTTGAATTTGGTGCATTCTGAGAGCATTTTCAACAAAAATGTGAGTATGAATATTACTGTAAAATGGTGCTGTCCAGTGGCATAGCAAAAGGATAAGATCATGTTTTCTTCGGCATTTTTCGGAAATAAAGCTATAAGTCTCTATGTTTTCTTGTTGCTAATTCCTGGCTGAGATGTTTGAATGTTTGGTATTGGCAAAACTCACTCTTTTAATACAGTTTTGTATAAAATTAGGCAATTTTTTTTTAGACTGAAAGCATCATTCTCAATATCGTGACGTCACACGCGTGCCAAAGGGGGGTTGTAACCCCACCCCCCCCCCCCCCTGGCTACGCCACTGGGCACGGCTGTTTAGGGCCCACTCCTTTCAGTTTGTGTAATGTTTCATCGTTGATCACTACACCTTAAATCACCCAATGATAGCATAAGACTTGTCCAAAATTAAATGCTATTGAAACGACAAAGATGTTCAATAGTGGCATTTAGAAGCGTTTAGGGATTATTCAGCGTATACTTTTGCATTCAAGATGATTTTTTAAATTTAAAAACTTATTAGGAGGAGGGTGGTCTTGCATACGGAAGGAAACTTCAACTCGCTAAATTTTTGTAGCTACCTTGTTGAAGTGGACTGTTTCGCATTCAACCCAGCGTCTCATTTTTTTCTCAAAACAAACGCTGCGTCATTCTTTTCCTTACTTTTTATGTTTTTTTTTTGGAATGTGGAACAACAAACTGGTATAAAGTAACACACGATCGACTAGATTGGCAAGAAAAGGGGAAGACCTTCTTTCAGCTGTGGGATACCACAGGCTGAAAATGATGACAACGAAAATATTTTAGTTATTTTAGTTAAACTCCATAGCCCTTTGCATTGTCATGTGTCAAGATAGAGTCCCAACAGATTGTGGTCAGTTTGATAGTTTTGATCCGAAGTCATAATTTATGGTTTGTAAAACATTTTAGGAACCTTTACTGAAAAGTCAAGACCGCCAGTGAATTTCGAAAGGAGGGGGGGGCGAGATGGTGCTCACACACCCCTGTAGGGTAGTTCTTATTTTTCGCTATATATGTTCAGAGTGCGATAATTTTTGTTTGAAGTACCGTAATAAATTGCATTCGATTTTCAAACTTTTGCAGAGAGGTTCTATTTATGCTTTAATCTGAAAACTTTGCTTGTTAATTGAGCTGTTACAGTTTTCACTTATCCGTTTAGGCCTACTATTATGCTTTTGATATTCACATATCTAATAATTCAATCCAAAAGTACAGTGACATACGCAAAGACCGTGAGAGTTTATATGTTACCAACAGATAGCCCGGCCAGCCTTAAACCTTGGTCAGACTATAAAGTAGCATTAGGCTACTCTTTATAAAAAAAGTTAGGCTATATCGAACGCTCCCCTCTCCCAGTAATAAAACCCTGCGTACGCCACTGAACGTACCCTCAACGCGCGTGGTTCATTAGGTTGAGCTAGCTAACTACGTCGTCTACGTAAAACGTTATTTGCGACGTCGAGTGTTATATCAGATTTTTTAGTTTTTAATACAAAATCTATCTAAACGAGGAGGCCTAAACTAGTTGCTGCAAATTAAAAAATTATCGTCAATGCAAGCTGAGTCTTGTCGACGAATCTTACACAATATATCTTACTGGTTGTGATTAGCAAATAGGCGTGTTTTCGATTCGCCTTTATTTCGATTTGAAAAAAAAAAATTCGAATGCGCCCCCTTGAGGAAATCCTGCGTACGACACTGGCAGTAGCCTACTAAATTAAAACAGATTAGAGCCTTATTACAAATATTTAATGAAACATTCTTTCCTTGCTGAAATATAGATTTACATTTCGTGATTTTTGAAAAGACAAATGAGTCACTGAAAATCTATGATGGGTCACTTCTTATCTCGCGGTCTGTGGCTCGTCATCCATACCGTGGGCAATGAAAATCTATTCGATGACCACATGGTGGCAACAAAGTGCAGAAAAATTTCTGCACCAGATCCAATGGAGTCAAAACAATGCGATGTAATCTGAATAATTTATCGACTTTCTGTTGCACTAAAGTATGAAAAAAATTGCTTTATTGTTTGAAATAGTTGCATTGATACATGAACATTTCAAACCCTAAACTTTATTCAGATGCTTTAATCGCATTCAACGCCGAATATTCGCATCCAATGTCAATGCTTGACAAACCGTCGAAAATGCCAATTAGGCTACTTAATTAGTTGTTTAACAAATAAATGTTTTATTTTTAAACTATCGGATTTCTTCTTTAAACAAACAAAAATAACCATCAATTAGGCCTAGTGTGAGAAATTTAAATAAGGTTGATTGAAGATGATCTAACAGATCGCAATCGACTTCTAGCTGAATATGATTGAGCTGGCTTGAGTAAAAATCATTCATTTTGCATTTATTAGAATGATAAGAAACGGACTTTGGTCGTCTACCAAGATGATCGAAACCGTGAATTATTGTGTTCTGGAAACTCTTGTTCACTTGAATATTTATCATTAACTCCGCATCAGTAGATAGGCTACCACGTCATTTTCATGTCGACGATAGCTTGATTGATCACATTTAATCAAGTCGAATATCTCCTTTTTGTGGCTTGTGCTCAGTTAAACGCATTTCCATGATATCATGTTGAACTCATAGTCCGGATATAACATTTTATAGATTTGGAAAGGGGATAGCCTATAAATATGCAATGAAAGTTATCAGATGGAAACACAGTTTTCATTTCTGCATGTTGCTTTATGAATTTTTATAACAAGATACTTCAAGGTTAAAAGCTATTGAAAATAATTATGTTTAAAGCTTATTTGCTGAAAAACTTGTATTTTTGTTAAAAATTACTTATCAATGGTTTGGATTATAGATGGCTTATGGCCTATAACCTTGTCCTATATAGGCTACATGCTATTTATTTTTTTACTTAAAAATTTTCTATAGATTAGCCTTTGTGTGGGCCTAATGATTGTCAATCGTATGCAGTAGCCTACAACAGACAGAAATGCTGTCAATAATCTGATTGTGAGGAACAAGATGTAGATTATCAGTTTATTGTAGTTACTGGAATGCTGTATTACTTTTTTGCTTGGACACTATGACAGGCCTTCTGCTAAACGTTTGCACTAAAATAGAATAGTTATGACTATGTTGAAGCTCTTTAAACCCTGGAAACTTGCAAGTCTCACAGACCAGTTCTTTAGAAATTCCTTAACTAATCTGCTAGATTATACTATCAGATTAGGCTATAGTGTAGGGCTAGGCTACATGTAACTAAAAATGGCAAGATTAAGTGGAGTAAGTTTAACTTTTAGCGTGCGCAATTGAATAACGAATTTCAAGAACATGTTGCGGCCCGCCAAAAACAACAACTGAACTGAAACGGATTACACAAGCCAACACACTTTTTGTGTTAGCATAGTAAATGTCATTCTAAGGTATATTTTGGGTGCTGAATTCAAAAATCCCATCAGATTTTTTGTATCACATCAGGATTTTATGATATCTGAATGCTGTTTTAGTAAAAATTGGTAAAATCGACTCCTGATCTATATTGGTAGACTATGGCGTTTCATGGAATTTGAACCCTTTTTTGTCAACAAGGTCTCCGATAAAGTCTATATTCATCACGAAAAAGTCTGAAGTCTACACAAGAGATACAAATATAATATTAATGAAAACATTGAGGTATTTCAAGACCTGTTTTATTTTTTTTAATTTTATTGAAGTCTGGTAACTTGAACCCAATTCGTCAAAGTTTATCTGCTAACACTAAACGTTCAACGTCCTTTTTTTTTTTTACAAGAGTAGGCTACATTGTTATTTTTTTGTGTTAAGAAGTAGGTTTGGTGGCTGTGCAAATCCCCAATGCATATTTTAAACCTTTTGGTTTTGCCATCTTTTCCTTTTGTTGGTGCTACAGTTGTGTGTTTGTAATGTCATTCGTTATATGTTTGTGCCAGCAAAGAAAAATAAAATTGAAGAAATTGAATACAATAGACACTTAAAAATAGGTTCAATTCTACAGAAAAAAGGAAATTCACATGCACATTTGGGAAACGCTTCTCGTCTGGGACAAACTTTTGCTTGCATGATTTTCGTGAATGTTGTGAGTGGATTTAAGATTTCCATTGATCTATCGTCTTAGGTTTTCCCCACAAGCTTTACATGCAGTATGTGGAGCCCATGATTTGTCCTGATCACCTAGGCGAATTTTAAAGTATGCAAGATATGCTTGTTTCACAACACTTGTTATGGTTTGCCTTTGGTTAGGAGCAGTATAACTGCCGCACATGTAACAAAAAACATCAGGGTCATTTTCACACTTTCTCCTTGAAGATGCCATCCTGCTACTTATTCACACCACAAACAGAATTAACACCTTGCTAACATGATAAAATATGAATACAGTACATGAATATTCAAATAAGAATGAGTTATAAACAAGTTTCACATAAACTTAAATCTCCACGTTCAGAAAAAAAGATAAAACCGATGTTATATATCAAAAAGTGGAGTGGCACTAAACATTCAGGCGAAAGTGAATGTAACCCTGCCTGTAAGCAGTGGCTCCGAGAGGGGGGGGAAGTCGGGCCAGTTTCCCCCCTAGCAAAACATTGTAAAGGAAAAACGAGTAGTTTTTGTTTTTGCACTTTTGAGGGGGGCCCATTTTTAGTACTAAAGTAAAAATGTACCAACTAAATAATCAACAAATTCTTAAATGAAGTGCGTAGTTCCAAGTATTTCTCACTCATTGTAAATGTCACTCTCGATGCTTCTCATCAAGAACAAATTATTTTCGTGTTATGGTAGGCGATGTTGAACAGCTTCAAGACGTAAAATCTGAAACTGAAATGATTTCTGTATCACTGAACGGTTTCGATTGTATTGATAGTTTCAACTTGAAAACTGGTGCTGTTTTAGCTAAGCGGGAACTATTTTTGCTTGACACCTGAACCTTAACTTCAAAATCTGCGTTGGCCAGGCATAGGATGTTGTATCCAACATAAGTTATCTGGGAAAATTAAAGGTATCAGTCCAAGCACGATTAAAGAAAGTAAATCCTGTATATTTTTTGTTTATGGATCATCATCAGTCGTCATCTCTGCCTGCAGCAGATTGCGCATCATCATGAGTTATTTGCTTCCAAGAGTGGCGATTTTGAGCCAGCTCTCCCATTGTCGCCAAGTTGAGTCCGGTCCACGATTGGATGTTGTCTTGCCATCGTTTTGGTTGTCTGCCACGTTTTCTTTTTTCTTCTACTTTTCCTTCTGTGCAAACTTTGCCGATTCCGAATTGTGATCTTTTTGTGTGGCCGAACAGTTTTAAAACTTTTGATTTTATTATTGCTGCAATTGGATGTAATTTTGTCATAGTTAAAAGATCTTCTGTTTTCGTGTGGTCAAGTAGCCTTTTGGTGGTCATGCTTTACATGATGTGATTTTGGAAGGTATAGTGAGTTTTTTCTTTATTTGAGTTTTTTGTTTATGGATGTTATTGTTTGGCTAAATCTAATTGGAATTGATAATGTTGCCTACAGACAGCGTTGTTCAAATGTTTTATCATTTTTGGACTAATTGATTATCTGTAAGATTGTGGCATCTTTAAAGTTATAGCCCAGTCAGAGAAAAAATTCTGAAAAATCTAAAGAAAGCTGTCCTATCATCTTGCAAAGAAAATTGACTTCGAGAGGGTAATCAAGACGTGGTGCAGTCAAACCCAATGCTTTACATTACCCTTTTGCAATTGAAGCTCTAAAGACGTTCCTTAAATGCATCAAGTTGGAACCAACAAGAGCTTGATCGGAAGCTAAGTCAATGCTAAAGTAGCCTACAACTAGCAGTTTTAAATTTGTGACTGCTTTGCATTATGTGGATTACGGTCCTAAACAAGATTCACTGATGAATTTAATGACATTAAAGGAAGATGTATTCTATATAAGAGAAAGCTGAGAAGAGTAGGCTTCTCGCAAGCTAAAGTTGCCTTGGCAATTATAAATTTAAAAGAAAATGATTTTCTTTTCCTGAGGACAGAACGCTTTCATAACTCCACTAAACTAGCTGAATCATTCGAAGGAAATGTATTCTACCGTACATTGTAAAGGATTCGATAGTTGTTGGAATTGACAAATGTATCAACAAACTCAAACATATCGTCGATGAGTTTGAAATTCCATGAAAATTTCATCGTATGTCTGTTGTGCAGTTGCGGGCATGTGGGACAAATTTAAACCATTTGTAGGCTACAACAATGACATTTTTCAAGACATTTTGGATGAGTTGGTACTTTTGACAGAAAGCCACACAGCAAACTTCAGCTGCAAACCAGAACGAACCACCCCATAATCTCTACACAAGGAATTATTGATTGCAAATTTCGAAAGGTTTTTCCAAATAGTTTTGTTATGATTTTTTTGTGTTCCGGTAGCTACCTCCAACGGTTGCGCTTTGAGAACGTGGTTTTAGCAATTACTGAAATTTGTAAAGAATTGTTTGTGCTCCAGTAGGCCTATGACTCGAAACGGATTGAAAAGCCTAACTATACATGTTGTGCATCAATTCAGACGTCGCAAAATTTTATTATTTGATGCTGTGATCCGTAACTTTGCATTGCAAAAAGTCCAAAAAGGGTTGAATTAAATCAGGGATGTCCAAAGTCCAGCCCACGGGCCAACTCCGTGTGGGAAAAAGTTTGGACACTCCTGAATTAAAAGCTTGGCTGACTATTTTCGTTGCCTGTATTGTGGTTTACAAAGCTTTCTAGACAAAATAGTTTGCCTCAATGGCATTTTTGCTGCAAGTGTAATCCAGTGATTATTGTTGATTTTTACATTGAAGGAAGTTCTTTTCATGCTGAGGAAAGTAGGCTAGGCTAATTTCAGCTTAACAGGAACATGCAACGCAAGATACAAATTAGTTGTATATTTGCTAAAAAATATTATGGGGCCCATTTTTCTTATTGTTTCCCGACCAGTGCTGATTTCTCTCGGAGGCCCTGCCTGTAAGGGGTGGTTTATGGACAGTTCTCAGAAGGTACATCAGTTAGATGGTCTACCATAGACAGATGGTCGACTAGCCAGAAGGTCTAGGTGACTTTTTTGACCAGTGGACCATCTAGCTAGGGGGCCTTCTGACTAGTGTACCTTCTGAAGATAGGTCGGTCACTCCAATGGTCATGTTGTCATCATACATCTCTAAATGTTACAAAATAAAATCATTTCCATGATTATAACAAATTTTCAAACACTATTGGCTCAGAGACCAAATGCTAGAACAGAATGTCAAAGCTCTCCTCACTTGCAAAATTAATGTTGATTTGACATGTAGTGAATTTTATAAAAAGATAAAATCGAACACTGTAGGCTACTTTTAAAAAAGGTGCTTAGCACAGAAAAATATTATTAGGCCTGATTCATTTGCTCATAAATATCATTAAGTTCTTTTGTTTTCGTTGGTGAAATAGGCCTACATAATACATATATTGGTAATTTGTCCATATTAATTAATTAGTTGCATTAATTTCTTTTGTATTAGGCCTACATTAAATTCATTTGCAGTTTTCAATATGCGTCCCGGATTTGCATTTCTAAAAAATGTCAAGCCTATTTATAACGCAAGATTATGTTTGCTTTAACAAACTAAATGGAACGTCTAAATAAATGTGAACAAATGAATTAGTACTTCGGACATACAAGATTATCAACCTGAACCGCACCTCAACATAAGCAAGTAACAGAATGGTCAAAAGCGGTGTGCGTGAAGCGCAGCAGGAGTGTCTACTGTAGGCTACAAGGCAAATTACACGACATTCCATAATGTTGTACAACATAACATTGGCAAACTAAGTGGAAACCAGTCTTTGTATAGCAATTTGCAAAATGTAGCTTACCAGAGATTGTTCTTCAAACCAAACGCAAACAACGCATCGTTGATCACAATGGCTCCGACCCAGACAACCACTTTATCTGGTCCAGATCTGGAAAAGATCTGGTCAGATTGGTACATGATCTGGTAAGGATTTGCACCTGATAAGGTGGTTGTCAAGGGAAATTCAAGTTGATTTGGAATAAATAAAAACGAATAAAGGAAGGCCTTGTCTCAGGCCTCGTTGGACGTCAAACTTTTCTGAGATAAAACCATTGTTGGTAATAACGCATGTAGGATTTTCGTAAAAGATTTTGTTCAACTCTGTCTCTATTACTTCGTTTTCAAATTCAAACGCTTTCAAAAATTCGAATATAAAATAACATTCTATGGTATCAAACGCTATATAAAATCTATTAAGGATACTGTTTCGAATGGGCCCTAGGTTTGTGTTCAGCGTTATCCATTATATTAAATAATATACAAATATTATCTCCAATATATCTACCAGGAATGAAGCCTGACTGGTCAGTGGTCACGAACGTCAAGTGCATTTATAAGATGCCGTTTAAATCTGTTACTGATTAGCGATTACGTTGCTGAGAATTATGTATAATCAGCATTCAGGAAGGTAATAGGTCAGTAACTGTCTGGCGATAGTGGGTTGTTGTTTGGCTTGAGCAAAAGTGCTATTATTCCTTCGGAATGGGTATTGGTTGTCATGAACACGTTCTTTATTTCGGGCCAAAACACATTGTAGAACTCGATAGAAAACCCATTTGAATCAGGGTATTTATTTTTGCAGTTTTTTTAATAGCACAAAAGCATTCATCTTTTGTGATTTCGTTGATCAACAGGTTGTCTTAATTTAAAGTTGAGAAGGACAACGAGAAGAGAGAATTTTTGATTTTTCAAGCATCGCTACTGGCAGCTAGAAATCTCAGTAGCTAAACATTCCGAGACGTTAACGTGGCTGAACAGAAACGAGCCAAGATCTACCATTATTACTCTGCATGAAAGGAGGATTATACTTTTAAAGATAGCCTACTTTTCTATGCTCAGTTAAACCAGAATCCTATGACATACAGACTTGCTGCTTCACAGAGAGTCTTAGATGGTAGGCTAAGAAAATGTAATTTTTTGGTAAAATCCATGGAGCGGTTGCTTGAAGTTAGGGACTGTTTGAAGCTTTCATATTGTGTGGAATAACATGCAAAGCTATGGGATTATCAGTTCCGTTGATAATTATCTTCTTTACTGGAAAACTCAATGCATTGTATTGAATGTGAGAGATTCATGGTAGGCATACTGTTGAAGCATAGTGAACATGATGAGTAGGCTGCCGTGAACACGTTTAAAAGCCACAGCTAACTTCTAGCAGGCCGTAGCATGGTAATCTGTAAAACCTTTTGCATAGCTTAGGGGAGAGTGCCCAACAGTGCCCGGGTGCCTACAGTGCCCCTCCCATCGTTTTTCGCAATCCGTGACAAATTATTCACTCAACCGTACATTACCGTGGTCACGTAGTCCGTAGAAGCTGCTAAAACTAAGTTAGGCAGAAATAAGTCATTGCTTGTTGTTGGCAGAAGTGAAAGTTTGTTTTAGGGGGTAAAAAGTAAATTTTCAGAACTTTATAACTTTTTTTGTTGCAGTTTTTACGGTGGCTTCAGGGATGCTTCACAAGTTTTTCATGCTTTGTCAGTCACTAGACTAGGTTTTAGTAATAACGTTTCAGATCGTAGGCCTCGGTAAAAAAAACTGACGCCATTTTATCTTGTAGGCCCGTGGTTCCAACAGTGCCCCACCCTGAGGTATCCTACAGTGCCCCGATGGAGCAATGTTGGAAGCCATGAGATTCTATTAATCAATATGCACTCATCATCAGTCGTTATCTCCGCCTGCGGTAGATTGCGCATCAACATGGCTTATTTGCTTCCAAGAGTGGCGATTTTGAGCCAACTCGCCCAGTGTCGTCAAGTGGAGTCCGGTCAATGATTGAATGTTGTCTTGCCATCGTTTTGGTTGTCTGCCACGTTTTCTTTTTCCTTCTACTTTGCCTTCTGTGCAAATTTTGCTGATTCCGAATTGTGATCTTTTAGTGTGGCCAAACAGTTTTAAAACTTTTGATTTTATTATTGCTGCAATTGGATGTAGTTTTGTCATAGTTAGAAGATCTTCTATTTTTGTGTGATCAAGTAACCTTTTGTTGGTCATGCTTCTCATGATGTGATTTTGGAAGGTAGTGAGTTTTTTCATTGTTGATGATGTCCAATTTACGCATTCTAGACTGCACAGCACGACTGGTAAAACGTAGGTGTTGAAAATTTTTGCTTTCAGTTTGATTGGGAGTCTATTGGATGTTAGAATCTTTTTGTTCTTTTCAAATGCTGCCCAGCCTAAGCCAATTCGGTGTTGCACTGCAGTCTTTCCATCGTTGGTTGCGGATAGTCGGTGGCCAAGATATATGAATTCTGGTACTTGTTCTATTTGTTTTCCATAGAGAGTGAGATTGAGTGTGTTGTTAGTTTTGTCGGTTGTCATACATTTGGTTTTGGACACATTTATTTGGAGGCCGAATTTAGCAGCATTTTTTGACAGAGCATCTAGGTATTCCTGCATTTTCAGTTTAGAATTATTCAAAATGGCCATATCGTCTGCGTAGCTTAAGTTGGATATTACATGACCGCCGATGGTGAATCCAGTTGTACACTTATTTTCTGTTTCTGAGATTATTGCAGCCGGTACGATGCAAAACAGGATAGCAGACAAGACATCTCCTTGCTTAACACCTTTTATAATATCAATTCGTCTGGTTGTTCCGATGTCTGTTTTGATTTGTGCTTTAGAGTCGTCGTACGTTGCTTTCAAGAGGTTGATGTATTTTTTGTTGATGGAAGTTTTATCCTATGCAGTGCCAAAATGATTATCAACATTTTATGTTATATCAACAATATTATCGGTGTTGGGGAGTTTTTGGTAGCCTAAGTTTCGGCTGTGGAAGAAGCTTCGTGCCTGAACTATATGTGGGCCTATTGTTTAGTAATTTTGTCTGCCAAATTTGGTTATTTTGCTCCATAAACCAAGCCATTTCTTGCGAAACACATGTCATTATAGGCCTACTAAAGTGTGTTGTGTCTGTATCTTGTGTTAATCATACCTTCCATGTGGCCGAATCAATGATGTCTTTAATCGCCTGCATTGCATGTTCTTCCACTGATTGACTGTTGAATTCCACCTTGGAACACCTTCCTTGTCATTGCAATTGGTAGTTAGGTCATAACACCGAAGCTTTTAAAAAGGTAATTACAGCTCTAATTAAATCAACTTGGGCGTTCTATAAACTACAGCTCAGTGTGTTCGCATGGTTCCTTGGAACCTATTCGCATTTTTTCGTTTAAGCACAGTCACCACGACGGGCAGATAGCGTGTCCTACATGTTATGATAATTGTTGCTGTTATATTTTGTGTCTGTGATAATTGTGTAGCATATGTACCACTTTTAAAAGGTTTTGTCTTGACCTGACCAGCTCAGTGACATCCATCATGTGAAACATTACCGGTACTAACACAAGTTTCACACCTACGTTAATCATTGCAAAAAGAGTGGCTCAACATTGCAACTAAAGACACCAATTACTTTGATAGGGGCACTGTTGGATATGGTATCCAACAGTGCTCCGGGTAGGATCCAACAGTGCCCCACTTTGACATGTGATTTTTAACGCCTGATTATAAAGTTTGTGTAAAACTTTTAAACTTTTTTTTATGTGGAAATACTAAAGAAAAAGAGGAATTTTCATAACAGAAAAAAAAAATTGAAAAAAATTTTTTTTTTGATGTCTAAACCTCAATTTTCCAAAACGCGGGGCACTGTTGGACATTCTCCCCTACTTCTTCTTTCCACAAGGGATTTGCGACAAAAGTACCTGTGTTCAAATTTACATTTACAGCATTACTTATAGACCGAGAGCCTACGACAGAAGATTTCACCCCATAAGGTACAAAAGGTTTGACCCCTTGAAGTTACTGGGGTCAACCATGTCACTCACAGAAAGTATGGAAGATTGACCCCACCGGGTGGATCTGGACCCTAGAGCCCCCTAAAAAGCCCAAAAAGGGGGTTAATTTCACCCCATAAGGTACATGGACCAAACTTGGTGAAAACGAAGTTCTATGTCAGGACATCACAAAAATATCAAATCTAACAATATTTTCGGGTGGAAAGGTGATGTAAGACCCCCCAAAGTGACCCCCCAGGGAGTTAATTTCACCCCATAAGGTACATGGACCAAACTTGGTCAAAACGAAGTCTTATGTCAGGACATCACAAAAATATCAAATCTAACAATATTTTCGGGTGAAAAGGTGGTGTAAGATGACTTCAAAGTGACTTCCCTTAATGTGACCCCCTCGGAAGGTGTATTTCACCCCATAAAGTACATGAACCAAACTTGGTCAAAACGAAGTCTTATGTCAGGACATCACAAAAATATCAAATCTAACAATATTTTCGGGTGGAAAGGTGATGAAGATGTCATCAAAGTGACCCCCTCAGAGGGTTTATTTCACCATAGAGTACATGGACCAAACGTGGTCAAAACGAAGTCTTCTAGGGCATCACAAAATATCAAATCTAACAATACTCTCAGTTGGAAAGGTGATAAAAGACCCACCCAAAAGTGAATCTCCTCCTATAGTTTAATTTACTTCATCCCTTATTCGAACCAACCTTGGTGTAACGGAAATGCTATGCCAGGACAGTAGGCTACGAATGGATTAAATTTAAAAATATTTTTATATAGGTTTTGGTGAAATACATTCACAAGCTGTCCCATGATGCATGAAATGGAACTATAGCCTACTTTACAAAATTTTTTTGTATAAATCATATTCAGTCAATCGAAAAAAGGCAACAGGACATGACAATACATGGCTTTGTAACACCAAAAACAGAAAGTACATAAGAAGCATATAGGCTACAGCAGCCAGAAAATTGATCCAAGATCTTGATACGACCACTAAATGTGGACTTAATCGAACAACTGACTATCCAAATTAAAACGTTTCGAAATGAATCATTTGGAACCTTAATTCAGGCAGTAATGAACATTTTCCAGCTGCTACAATAAATAACCCAATAAACCCAATGTAGTAAATTTTTGTTTAATGCCATTTGCTTCATGTCTCCAATCAGTTATTGTAACTGTTCATTCATAAACAGAGATTGTTTGTGTAAATGTAAACGGTCGTTTCTTTATTCTTCATTGTCACTGCTGTCGCTTTCACTTTCTTCATCTTATTCTTCAGATTCATACATTTCTCCTGTTATATACAGAGAAATAAAGACTGTACGAAACATTTGCTATTATGCACTACAGATATGCGTAACATACAATAGTAATTTTATTATCTTTTACAGACGTCTATTTTTCTTCGAATAATGCAACATTGCAACTTACTATTAACTGGAAAAAGTTCAACATTTATTTGTTATTTAGTGCACCCAGGCATTTTTCTCAAGATTGCAGAAACTATTGGTTATAGGTTCTTATAACAAAACTTTACAGCCAGTTATTGGCTAATGTTTACAGTAAGAAAGTAAATGACGGATAGACCAGGAGAAAGTTTTATATTTATAAAGGGTAACCCAAGCGACATCCAATGCTGTTTACCTTCTTCTTGACTTTCCTGGATGAGATCAGATTCCACGCAGAGACATCTAAAGATGCTTTATACTTTTACCTTCAAACCACACCACTTTATAACAACCTCCTTCTTCTTTCCAGCCATACTCTAGCAGCGACGTTGCTGCTTGTTCACTTCTAGTTGAAGATAACCACCATCTTGTGATGAGATGTGTGCGCCTTGTCTTCTGGAGAAGTACTCGTAAACAAAGTGGTAGAGTACTACTATCTACAGTAGCTTCTGGTATGCATGATATCCTTTCATTTTCTTTTTTGGGATTGTAGCCGTCTAAAAACATTTGTAAACGGACTTCGTTGACATAATTAATTTTCTTGTTTTTGTACATGTTACACACAAAGTTCTCTATTGCGATGATAGTGTCTTCACTAATTTCTTTGTCTTGTCCGAGTTGGCTAAAAGCTGCCTGCGCTTCGTGGTTTCCTTGGAGTAATTTCAGCGGCCGCACTTTCCCTTTCCTGCTAAATGACGAGGTGTAATCAGAATCTGTAAAGGCATGATATGCAGGTAAACACTTGCAAATCGTCACTCCAAGTGCGGTATGCAGCTGGTTGATGTTGATGTACCACTGCGTGTTATTGCTTTGCAAGCCAGCTTCTATCCATATCTTTAATGAAGGATCAAAAGTTCCATAGCAACCTAGGCCAATTACAAGACAGTCAGTGTCAGACGTGCGGATAACCACATTGCTTGGAGCTGGTACATCGCAGACAGCTTGCTTTATCTCTGTATATAACAGGAGAATTGTATGAATCTGAAGAATAAGATGAAGAAAGTGAAAGCGACAGCAGTGACAATGAAGAATAAAGAAACGACCGTTTACATTTACACAAACAATCTCTGTTTATGAATGAACAGTTACAATAACTGATTGGAGACATGAAGCAAATGGCATTAAACAAAAGTTTACTACATTGGGTTTATTGGGTTATTTATTGTAGCAGCTGGAAAATGTTCATTACTGCCTGAATTAACGTTCCAAATGATTTATTTTGGAACGTTTTGATTTGGATAGTCAGTTGTTCGATTAAGTTCACATTTAGCGGCCGTATCAAGATCTTGGATCAATTTTATGGTTACTGTAGCCTATATGCTTCTTATGTACTTTCTGTTTTTGGTGTTACAAAGCCATGTATTGTCATGTCCTGTTGCCTTTTTTCGATTGACTGAATATGATTTATACAAAAAAATTTTGTAAAGTAGGCTATAGTTCCATTTCATGCATCATGGGACAGCTTGTGAATGTATTTCACCAAAACCTATATAAAAATATTTTTAGATTTAATCTATTCGTAGCCTACACTGTCCTGGCATAGCACTTCCGTTACACCAAGGTTGGTTCGAATAAGGGATGAAGTAAATTAAACTATAGGAGGAGATTCACTTTCGGGTAGGTCTTTTATCACCTTCCCAATTGAGAGTATTGTTAGATTTGATACTTTGTGATGTCCTATAAGACTTCGTTTTGACCACGTTTGGTTCATGTACTCTATGGTGAAATAAACCCTCTGGGGGTTACTTTGATGACATCTTACATCACCTTTCCACCCGAAAATATTGTTAGATTTGATATTTTTGTTATGCCGTGAAATAAGACTTCGATTTAATCTACTTTAGTCCATGTAGCCTACCTCATGGGGTGCAATTAATCCTCTGGGGGTCACTTTGGGGGAGTCTTACATCATCTTTCCAGCCAAAACTTTGTTAGATTTGATATTTTTGTGATGTCCTGACATAAGACTTCGTTTTGACCAAGTTTGGTCCATGTACTTAATGGGGTGAAATACACCTTCCGAGGGGGTCACATTAAGGGAAGGCACTTTGAAGTCATCTTACATCACCTTTCCACCCGAAAATATTGTTAGATTTGATATTTTTGTGATGTCCTGACATAAGACTTCATTTTGACCAACTTTGGTCCATGTACTTTATGGGGTGAAATAAACCTTCTGAGGGGGTCACATTAAGGGAAGTCACTTTGAAGGCATCTTACATCACCTTTCCACCCGAAAATATTGTTAGATTTGATATTTTTGTGATGTCCTGACATAAGACTTCGTTTTCACCAACTTTGGTTCATGTACCTTATGGGGTGAAATTAACCCCCTGGGGGGCCACTTTAGGGGGGTCTTACATCACCTTTCCATCCGAAAATATTGTTAGATTTGATATTTTTGTGATGTCCTGACATAGAACTTCGTTTTCACCAAGTTTGGTCCATGTACCTTATGGGGTGAAATTAACCCCCTTTTTGGGCTTTTTAGGGGGCTCTAGGGTCCAGATCCACCCGGTGCGGTCAATCTTCCATACTTTTTGTGAGTGACATGGTTGACCCCAGTAACTTCAAGGGGTCAAACCTTTTGTACCTTATGGGGTGAAATCTTCTGTCGTAGGCTCCCAGACTATTATGGCGTTAATGTTTGGTTGTTTTCTGAAAGAGTAAACCTTCAGATCTCAATAGTTTTTTTGCTTTAAAGTAGGCTACGTAAGATAGGCTAAAGTAGACTAGGCTACGTCTATTCTTTCTTTTGTGTTCTCTCGGAAATGGCAAAATTTACTTTTAAAAATTTGTAGTTCAGAATAATTTCTGTTTCCAAATTTACCGCTGCTTGCACATCTGTGCAATTGCATCATGTTGTCACAACCATCAAAAATAAACCGAGTTCTGTTTTGCCATGGTCTCGCCAAACCGGCACCAAGTTAGGACAGTTTGTGATGATACTCCACTTAAGCATGGATGAATAACTTTGAAAGGATTTTTTGCGAGACAATTTTTATTGCTCTTATGTTTGCACTTG
This sequence comes from Aplidium turbinatum, assembly GCF_918807975.1. Classification (NCBI taxonomy): domain Eukaryota; kingdom Metazoa; phylum Chordata; class Ascidiacea; order Aplousobranchia; family Polyclinidae; genus Aplidium; species Aplidium turbinatum. The sequence continues at coordinate 36,335,776 of NC_137472.1, read as the reverse complement.
AATAAGCTATAAAGTTGTTTGTGTAAAGTTTGGTCATGTAATCAAGGTTTTTTTTTGGTATCAATTATTAATATAATCTGTGCCTTTTCAAGATACTTTATATGAGAATTAGTTTTAAAAAATTAAAATAAACGAAATCCGCCAGACCGTCTGCTTAAATCAACCCAAAAAAATATACTGTTACTGAAACACAAACTTTTTTATACCTCTATTCTCTCTGTTTGTGAATCTATTTTGTGAATTACACGTTTTTGTTGAACTTGCGTTTCCAAGTGTTATCTCAACGCAAAAATATGCTATTATTGAGGTAAAAAAAATTGACTTGAAATTTTTATGCTGCAATAATCAAGATATTATAATTGCGCCGAAAGGATCCAACAAGTAACTAAGAGCTTGATAAATAATTAAATCAGGGTCAATTCTTTTGTTGGAAAAATAATATGAAAGAGTGATGATAATTTGAAATACGAATATTAAAATAGTTTATGTCATGTAACACCACAGAGTGCTGTAAAACCTCTCAAAAGATGAAATATTAATAGCAGCATTCATAATACATAGGCTGATATTTCAAAATTTAAGGAAATATGATTCCTTAAAATATTTTGAAAGAAGAAACAAACATTTTTTCAAATAAATGTTTTTCAATTTTATCCTGCTGGACATGGCATATAAGTCATTAGCATTCTCGTTTTTAGGCATAGTCTCCAGCTCTCGTTAACAAGGTTTGTTCTACGGTTATGACTGATGTGGTAACAGCGACCTATCTTAAGCTAAAAATGTTTCGAGCCATCGAACGTAGTTGAAAATATTGAAAGAAAATGTTTGTTGGAAGATTTTTGAATTTGATTTTTACAGTACAGGAAATTAATACAGAAGAACGTTAAAGTTTCAATAATTTTATGTGGGTCTTTTACGACGCAGCATAGGCTACGAAAGCAAGTGAAAGACACTTCTTTTAATTTGTATCAAACATGTTATCTCTGAATTTAATTTTTGGGCTTTTATTTTGTTTAATCCATTATGAAATCACTTCTGCCCAATATGAAGGAAATTCTGAGAAGCCTTTTGTTGGATATCTGAAGAATATTGTACAAAATTTAGAGCAGGTAAGAATGTTCAACAACGTGCTTTCAACGTCAGTGAAACGTTATTTAAGTTATAAAGTTCAGAAATATTCGGTAGCAGTAGTTATAAATTAAGCCTGTTTGAAACAAAAATAGCCATTTGGGTAAAAGTTGGAAAAAAAACTTTTTTCACAGCGCAATTTACTTTTTTGGGTTTGTTTGGCGTTTGGTAACGTAGTTTTGTGGGTAAAAGTAAAAAAAGTCGCTCCTTGGAATTATGCAAGATCGTGTGGATAAGAATCATAAGACAAAACTAACAAGGCAAGAGGAATTGGATTTGTTGATGTGCATTGCATATTACGAAAATCCATGGACTGCTGAGCATTTTCTTGAGTTTGCTCTAGCATCAAATAATTTTTTCAAACTTTTTTATTCTGCGCCTTACAATAGTGAAGTCAAGTCAATTTATTTGTTTCGGTAACTTCATGCCATATAATAAAGAAACGGAATGAATAAAATTTAAGTTGATGCATTGTATAACTGTAATGTAGATCAATTATGGCACAATCAAAATGGTAACAAAAGACCATAAGCTGTCATCTAGTCAACTATCATTCCATAATATTTAATGAAATTATAGCCTACATTCGTACACACAAGTGTGCAGAGACATGCATAGTATTTGCATAGTAAACCTTGAAAGATTTACAACCGAAATGCTTCTGCATTTTAGTACCAATATTTAATCTACTTTAATTGTTTTTAATTCATTTTAAGGCTGCCTTTAAAGGACTTTTCAAATACCCTATTTTGTTGCTTTTCTCCACTCTTCCTTATATGACGAGAAGTGTGACATTTATACACTCCCTTCACAATGTTGTTATATGACACTTGAACAGCCTTTTAACAGCGTAATTCTATATTCTACATTCTACAATATATTCTAATCCAAATAGTAAAAAATAACCACACGTTTAGGTACGCTAATAAAAATGTCTTATTTTGGTTATTTTGCAAAAATAAGACATGTCACCTAATATCGCAACAGGCTGGCTTTCAACCTCGGAAGTCAACAACAGGACAATTGCTGTGTTTAACGAAGCATATTGAAGACGGATTCCAGAGATGATTACTGGTGCTGCATTTATCGATCTATCTTTGGCCTATGATACAGTTATCTATCGTCTCCTGCTAAAGAACATCTTGCAGATGTAGAAAAGATGCTGCAGTAACAAAGCTAATAGCAACTTTACTTAACAATAAATGATTCCAAGTAATCCTGAATTCTAACACAAGTCGTTAGAATCATCAACAGAGTGTACTTCCCCAAAGAAGTGTTTTAGCACTGTTACTGTATAACATATAAGTTACACCAACGATCAGCCGATGAATCAACACACTAAGCAGTGTATAACGCCGATGATCATTGCATAACATCACAAGGAAAGATCTTTGCACAAACAACACCTTAACTCACCCTTCAAAGACACAAGTAGGGCATATGTTCTTGCCACCTCAAAAATGGAGAAGCTGAAAGGACCCTTAAAATATACTGGTCAGGAACAGGGCTGGAACATTGCCCCAACCCCGTCTATCTTGAAGTGACACTGGGTCGTACTCTCAGCTGCTAACCCACAAAATGACCGCATTGGCTCTGTGCTACTCTACGGCAGAATATGCATGTCCTGTTTACAACTCTGCATTCAACCATTTTTGTCGCCTTTTTGCTGGATGTCTAAAGCCTACAAATGCCAATAAAGTTTACCTGCTTGCTGGTATTGTACCACTACATATTAGAAGAGATGTTAACAGTGAAGTTGAAAGGTTAAAGTGTTGAGACACCCCCTCTATGGACAAACTTCTGCGCAAAACCGGTTGAAATAAAAAAAATCTTCCTAACACATGCCCAGCCACTAATCTTAACAAAAAAGAAAAAAGGTTTAAGCAATAGAAACAATAATTCGAAAATGACCGATCATACGCGAAAATGAAGGTTCCCCCAGGAGCAAACACCAATGGGGAAATTAGAAAATCTTGTATCGACTCTGAACCGCTGTTGGCCGTATTAAATCTGCAATGGTAAAGTGGAGCTACAACACGCGAGCCCAGGTACATGTATACAAATACAAATGTGCCACAAATACATGATGTATTTGTGGCACCAAACCCCATACAGTGGATCATCTTCTTGTGTGTCTCCAACTTACCACCCCGTGCAGCAAGTGGGACCTTTCAATATACAACTCCGTCGCACAAAAATGCGTCGTGGTGTATTAACCACAAACCGAACTTAGAAGAATAGATAGAAGAAGATTTCAGAACCAACATAAACCATAACTTATTTCAGAACTACAATAAATAATAAAACTAAATTAAACCTGTCTTATTTCAGGACTACGATGGAAACATGGCTGATGATCAAATGCCAGAGGCATATGAGGAGCTTGGCAAGAGCAACAATTTGATTGGTTAGTTGTATCCTTATGTTAAGACTTGTGAAATTATATCACAAAGAAAGTTTATCGCAGACAAAAAAAAAACAAACGGGAAAAGCGCAAACTTATTTAGCCTACTGTAAATTCTAAAGTCACAATACCCAATGGTTAGCCACGCCGCCGTTGAAGAGCGGTAACTGTGCTTTATTATTTCGAAACCAGTCATAAACGACAACTGATAGAAACTATTACAATATAAGCCAGGGGTCACCAACCTTTTTTGCATACGGGCCACTGTGGCACTATAGAGAGCTGTGGCGGGCCGCACTAATAAAATGTTAGGTAGGTTGACTCTTATGCTAGAAAAGAACGCATTTCGTACCCAGTATCCAGCGTTACATGTTGTTCGTATTTATCTTAAAATACCGCAGCAACAAAATTAGCCGAACAACGCTACTGCCAGGCCAAGCTCCTCCACACTTTTGACTTCTTTAACAATGCCTAATAAACGAAGCCACTTGTTTTGCGCACTTATAGCGAGGCGAGCTGTTTCATCAGAATATTCATCGCCAAGCAAGAGTGGTGTTGTCACTTCGCTTCACAGAAGATATCTTGCAATTAACAATTTCAGTAAACAAGGAAATGTTTGACACATCGCAATACAGGCAACAATAGTGACCTGCAAACATATCAGCGAAAAATAGGCTCCAATAACAGGGAAAAATATACCAGGCACCATGAAACAAACGCTTGTGGAAATCACCGAAACATCGTAATTCTATCGTAATTCATGAACGACGTAATTCATGAACATGAACAACTGTCTTTCCTCTAAAAAAAGCAATGAGTTGGTTTTTCATCCTTTTTGTGAGAGTCTATAAAACTGTCTTTCTTTTATTATAGACAACTGTCACTTGCGGTGCTTATCAGGGTGGCAAGAATTTGTTGATTAACAACATTTTGCAGTAGGCTACTTGCTTCGGCAGTACATACACTAAAATTGTAGGCTAGATGTACTAAAATTGGAACGATACAGAGAAGATTAGCATGGCTCCTGCGCAAGGATGACACGCAAAATCGTGAAGCGTTCCATATTAAAAAAAAAAAAAAAAAAACATTTTGTAGTAGGCCTACTAAGCTAAATATTTTCATAATACAATCAGAAAAGTCTTTAATAATATTTTGCCAATTTACAGTAAGCTTATTATAAATTGAGTTGGCACAACGACCTATTTTGCCAACAAAAACTTGCATAAAGAGAACACTGCTGGTGAAACACAATAACGGTGAAACGCACACCAGTGTTTACATGACATTTGCAAACTTAAAATAAGCAACCCTATGCTCACAGACAATTTCGAAATTCGAAAACAGACATTTTAATCAACCACTGGGACAGTGTGGCTGGACATCGCATTGGAATAACTTTAAGCAACCCCCACCTAGAACTATAATCTGATTGGTCGGTGGAATCGTATGCAAAGCGAAAATATGCTTTCTGGAAAGTATTTTTTGCCTTCGTGCACTTTAACTCCTCAAGAAAAGTATTTTTGGTTGTATTTGTATGCTGATGCTTTCCGCGGGCCGCCAGTTGGTGACCCCTGGTATAAGCGATTAAAAGCGAATGTCTTTATTTTGTGTGGAGTATCACTTGAGGAGCATGTACCAAATCTCACTGAGTGGGTCAAAGATGGAGTGTTATCTCTACTCCAAATGACATATGTACATTTGATATCTTTTTGCAAGAAACAAAACGAGTTTTTAAGCAAAGCCAAGCAGAAAACCTTGACCTAATTATTGACAAGAAAACAATTTTGACCCAATGCTTGTTGCCAAAGTATTTCTAGTAATATAAAAACTACAAGCTTTTGATTATTTAGATGTGGATGACGACGACGTGACGGGCTTTTATAATAGCAATGGTGATGAATCAGCTGACGAAGACGACATTTCAAAGCGCTACTACATGCGGATGAGGACTCATTATGTATGTCACACTATTGAAATCCCATTTTTCTTGATTTCGTGAACATTTGATTAGAAGGGCTGTGTTAACTGTTGACGATGCGTTCACAACCTATTTTGTTCCTTTAGGCTTCTATTTCTGGAAGTGTAACGTTGTATCAAATAATCAATGCACCTTTGTTGTATATTTGCAGTGTCTTCCCATTTCGCCTTGCATTGCATCACGAGGCCGCCATCGTTGGGCAAGCTGCATTTGCAGAGGAAAAAGCAAGTGCCGGAGATTCGGAGGCAGTTCTCGTTGCTTCTAAAAGCTTTCTTCTTTGGCAGATTTGTTGATTTCAATGTGGACTAATATAATTGTAGTTGTAATACATAAATGCAGAACAAATGTCAATACCTCGATGCTCAGATAGCTAAGTCTTAGTTTAGGGTTGTGGGCTATGTAGATAAACTGCAAAGGGAGAAGATTCAGTAAAAGTCTTTGGTATTGACCCAACAAAGTATCTGGTGAACAGCCTTATTCAATTTCAAAGTATTGAAGGTTGATTGATTTAATTTGATATTTATCCTCGGCCTGGAAAAGCTTCTTTGAGAGCTTAATCCTGGAAATTTTGCGTACCTGTAGAGGCTTTGAACCACTGACGACAAGTGCGACAAGTAAGCTACAGAGTAAATTTATGTACGTGCAGTGAGCGTGGTGTATGCAAGTCCAAACCACTGACTTATACACTAGCCGTCAGTATGACGATGACACCCCTGGGCCCAGTGGTGGCAAGAGGTGATCTCAGCAGGAAGTCTTCATAAAGGTAACGTTTATTTCAGTAGTATCAGAGCACAACTTCAAGCAGAAAGGCAAAGCATAAAACCGTTTCTTAACAGAAACAAAACAGAATCCAAAAAAACAGAATGCCAAAACCACACCACACTAGGATTACTGGAGTTCAATCGTTCCATCACCGAACAAAATAGAAAAGCCAGAATAAGAATTCAAAAGACCAACTGTGACAACAACCAAACTAGAAAAAAAACAGATTTAAAATGTTATAACATCATTACGTAGCCTACCCGACCTATTCTCTCCGTTATGCAATAAACAATACAATCATCGGTAGCCTACCGTTTTTCTTCGGTTTGACCCGACCTGGCATCGATCTCACATCTACAAGCTCCAAAGCCGAAAATGATAACCACTCGGCCACCAAGATGGTGAAACACTAAACCGGTTGATTGTTATAGTTTGTTTTTTGTCGCTTTTGATAGGGGAAGGGAGTAAATCGGCTTTTTTCAAATCCAACTTTAGCCCTGGTTTTATAATACAACACGACATTCTAAGACTTCCAGAATTGCTCAATCCTTCTCTGTTTAGCCATGGATTAGCCTATAGCCTACTGGTCTATTTTACAGTATCCGCTGATTTCAGTTCAATCACGTAGATTGGCTTGCATTTGGTATGCTTCTACTGCAGCAACCAATTGAAAACTTCAGGCTTTTTTTAATATTGGGCAACCCACTTATCACCCATGTTTGGGTGATTTTACAACTGGGCTGTCCAAATTCAACCCACATTAGTGCTCATATTTTTTTTTTCGAACTAAAAGAAAATAATGAGAAGTTGAAATTAAGAGATGAGGCTCAGTTTAGGGCAATTAATTAAACAAACATGAAAAACTAGACTTCTGCTAACCCATTTATGACCCATAAATAACCCACATGGTTAATTGCTAACAAGCCCAAGTGCCCACCTGAATTTTTACTGGGCCCCAATCGAGCTTGCAGTCTGGGTCTTGAAGTGCCGCTTGATCTTGATCTTTTTTGTCCAGTCACCAACTGAGCTATCGGAGCAGATTCTTTTGGATTTTGAAATCCTCTTTTGAATTTAGCGATGATCCAAATGGATGCGATCAATGCTAATCAAAAAAGTAGAGAGTAGGCTACAAATTGATAAATTTCAGTGTATTGTGAAGCTTTTGCCACACAATTATGGCTTCGTTAGTGACTAGGCTATAGCCTACATTATCTATCTTTGCTATGGACAATTTTTAAATCAAACGTCACATAGAACCGTTGTCTACTGAACCTGACGTCTTACGTCAGGGGTCGGCAAACTGCGGCCCGCGGGCCAAATGCGGCCCGCGGACAATTTTTTTGCGGCCCTCGAACGATCTTACTTTTAGTGCATAAACTAAAGTTTCATCATTATGTACGCATGAATTTATTTTATTTCATAACAATGTCTACTGTTGTTAAAATAATCAACTTTGTTTTGGCAAGAGGCCTTAACCCAGCCAATTCGAAAGTTTATTTGAAGAGATGAATGCTGCGCATCAAGATCTGGTGCCTATTTTTGCGAGGTTAGATGGCTAAGTCGCAGTGCAATGTTACAACGGTTTTATGATTTGCGAAACGAAATAATGACTTTCTTGAAACAAAAGAATGCAGGTTTCGGCATTGATGAACTTAGTGATCCTGATTGGTTAACAGATTTAGCCTTTCTCACTGATTTCACTTCTCATATGAACAAGCTAAACTTACAACTACAAGGAAAGGAGCAATTTATTAATCAGATGTATGATCATTCATATTACTGCCTTCGTAAACAATTAAGCTACGTCTTTGGGAAACTCAATTAATCAATTCCAACTTTGCTCATTTTCCCAGTTTTGGCCTTTGTAAACCTTCCAACCCTGATAAGTACATATCACTTATCGTTTCCACTAAAAGTAACTTTGAATCTCGATTTTGCAAGTTGAAAAATCAAAAAAACAGATTCGATTTATTTGCCTTCCATTTTCAATGGATGTCAATACTATGCCACGTAGATGCAAATGGAAATAATTGAACTTCAATCATCCAACATATTGAAGGCCAAATACGATTCAGTTCCAATTGCCAACTTTTATAAAGAATATGTCCAGAAATCCACCTATCTTCATCTGTTGACAATGCAAAACGTGTAATGTGCATGTTTGGAAGCACATATTGCTGTGAGCATCTTTTTTCAAAAATGAATTACGCAAAGAATAAACTTCGCACTCGCCTGTCAGATCGTCATTTGAATTACGTACCGGGTATTGCAAATATCATCAACAAAGTTGCAAGTTGATTTCAACACCTTGGCCATGACACAGAAACAACATCATCCTTCACATTGATAAATGATAAGTAAATAAAAACAATGCATTGCATTTTAATACGTGTTTGATAATAAATATGAAGCGTCAACAAACACGTCTGATAGTGCAATAGACACAGAAATAGGAGTTGCAGGTGCGCCATGATTTTAAGGATAATGTGGCGATTGTTTATAGGTTGAAATTTATGCGGCCCGCACGTTACCGGAAATTTGTAGATTTGGCCCAGTAGTACAGAAAGTTTGCCGACCCCTGTCTTACGTCATGGACTGTTGCTAGAAATAAGCAAACATTGCATCACCTTTGTCACACCTGTGAAACAATCCATAATCGTTAAATCTTGAATTACGAGATATGGTGTAAGCCAAATTCAACAGGTGTTTAAATAGCTTCATAATGCCTATCATTATTACGTCACACAAACTGCTTACGTGTGTTTGAAATATTGCAATCTATTCTCGTCATTTTAACATTGTTGCTTGAAAAGTTGGTCGCATATTTAACTGTTTTGCTTAGTGCTTGCCAGCTGGACGAAATTTCCGTATTTATCTCAGTAATTTGTATTGTAGTGACAAGTTTTAGTGGCGTACGGTGTTGCGTCTCAATTTCGACAGCCTTGAGACTATTTTTACAGAAAAACAATTCTTGAATAGACGTTTTCAGAAGAACGTTTCTTTCGGTTATTGGGTTATTGCATAGCCTACAGACGAACGGATCCGCGAATCTTATATTACAATTTTTCCACGAAGAGATTATGGTTTACTGTTGTGACCAATCTTATCAAAGAAGGTTTAAAGTTCTACTTTTTTGAGAATGATAGGTGTAGCCTACCGTACTGGTAAAAGCTGTACGATACCTACCCTTGGATCAATTTAATGTGGTAGCCTATATTCTTTATTTGTTACTACAGAACATTTGTATTTTTGGAACGATTTTACGCATGCGCATAATCAAACTGTAGCCTACGCACAAATCGAAATGGCCACTTTACAGTGTTTTACAATGAACCAAAACCAGATAAAACTATTTGCGGCTGTCTTGCAACCAGGGCCGGATTTAGCTGATGGGGGGCCTAGGGCACATTTAAATCGGGGGCCCCCCGTGCAAAAAATCTTTTTGCTCGAAAAACCACCTCTACGTCTACAGTGGCATTAATCCAGCACTGCACAGTATTTTGCAGAAACTTCAAAGACTGAAAGAAAAAAAATAACACAAATCACATTTTTTCCACGTAGGGGGCCTTCAAAAGTCGGGGGGCTCGGGGTAGGGATATCTAGAGAAGGGGATACGAAGGCTTTTATTACGTCTGACAATAGAAGGGCTTCTATTTATCTTAAATAATCTCTGTTTATGATACAATGACAATTGGCACATATAGTAATTTAATAAACTTTGTTATGAAAACCTGCATTGCACTATTACAACCAGGTATGGTTATTCAATAAATGCTCATAATCACTTTGTTAATTCAACTATCCGTATACTTGCTTTGCACCTAGCCAACTGCAAAGGTTTTTTCAAAAAAAAAAAACAGCTAAACTGGTAACCTTTCAACTGTCTTTTCAAACAAATCTTCTTTAAATATGTTCTACATAACACTTGCTAACTGTCTTGTGTAGCTGAGTGTACCAGCTGCACTACAAAACTTTCTGCAATTTTAAAAAGAACCGCATGTTTAACGCGGTACCAACTACCACCCTTCGAGAATTAATAATCGCTCTGAGCCTTCGTATCTCCTTCTTTAGATATTCCTGGCTCGGGGCACCTGCATCTTCTGCCCCCCCCCCTAAATCTGGGCCTGCTTGCTGCATCATTAATGTGTTTTAGTATAGTAGGCTAGCGTAGCAAATAATATTTGCATTTTAAATGTCATAAACAAAAAGTGACGTCAATGCAATAAGTTCCAAGGTAATTAAATGCGAAAAAAATATTCACACCTCTGCCACTCACCTCTGCTTTAGATTTGTAGGTAGGTTTTTGTTTAAACCACAAGTTCTCAACCTGAGTTTCACAGAGCGGCAGACCCCTTGGGGGTCGGTGAGATAGTGTAAACGAGTCTATGAGTTGTTCCAGACAATTGTTCACCTAATCAAACGTCATATAAAAACCGTTCAGGTCTACTGAATCTTACGTCATGGAAATTCCTAAAACATGAGCCAAAATTGCACCATCGTTCGTAAGACTTGTGTCAAACCTGTTTAAACCTGTTTAAACCTGTTTCGGTTTGAAACCTGTTTAAACATGAAATATTGCGTCACACTAACTGCTGACGTGCCTTTGAGTTATCACAAATTTTTCTGATTCATTCTTGAAGTTGTTTGTTGGAAGTCGGTCGCACATTTAACTGGTTTATTTGGTGCTTGCTAGCTGGACAAATTCTCCGTCTTTTATCCAAGTAATCTGTATCGTAGTGACAGTTTTTTTAGAGGTGTACGGCGTTGCATCTCGATTTCGATAGCCGCGGGCTAATTTTACAGGAATACACTTATTGAATAGACGTTTCAAGGAGTGTTTCTTTTTCGGTCACTACATGCAGACAAACGGATCCGGGAACTTTATGTTACAATTTTCCCACGAAGAGATTATGGTTTACCGCTGTGACCATAAAAAATAAAAGACGGGTTCTTGTTAGCTGGTGGGCCAAGAAGCACTTGAAGGCATAAAAATAAAAGACGAGTTCTTGTCAGTTGTTAGGTCAAGAAGAAATTAAAGCAAAAATAAAATAAACGACGTGTTTGTTGTCAGCTAGTGCAGAAGAACTACTTAGAAGTACAAGAAATAATAAAAGAAGATTTGTTGGTTGGTAGTCTACACTCTTACAGAAGCAAAGAAAAGTAAAGACATTTCTTCTCAGTTTGGTACTGAAGAAAAATAACTTTGACATTCATTGGCAAGAAAGAAGATTAAAGACAATCCATCTGTGCTTGTAGATTCAAATGGAAGAATCCAAGCAAGTTGTGTGGACTTTAGGACTTCATACTCGTACAGCTACGGTATCGTGCATTTAAATTCTTTTTTGTATTTTTTCGGTCTTTGCAGTTAAGTTTTTTATAAATACTGTAGCCTAATAAATTTGTGTGTTTGTGTAACTTAATTTTTTTTTTTAAATGTTAAATTTAGCCCCAACATTTAATATGTCTACACTCGGTGGCGACAGGGACTCGACCGCCGTCGACTCGACTGAGTTTAAGCCTGATGATGTTCTTTGCGGTCGGGCAGGCCATTCTGGGGAGGGACCCAGTAACGATGAGGCTAAGTCAGTTCGAGAGGCCCGGCATCTTAGAAGGGATATTTTGACTCAAATTGGGAAACTTTCTGTAGCCCTAGGTTCTTTGAGTGATAAGCAGGAACTGTTAATTTTTAGATCTAAGTTCTCTACTTTAGAAGAGGAATTACGGCATTTCCATGCTCTTTTGACTAAAATCTTTAACTCTGCAATCTTGGCAGAACTTCGTGATAGGGTAGATCCCGAATTTAACTCGTTAAAAAATAACTTCGAACAAAAAGAAAGTGAGTAGGCCTACTCCGAAATGTTGGATGCTGACATACATCCTGAGGATAGCGCCTCAAATGTAAGCACTAGGATGTCTAAGAGTTCGTCTCGGATAGTTGCACAAATTAACCTACAGCTAAAACGAGAGGAGCTCCAGATCCAAGCTGAGGCCGAAGCAAGAGCTGCTGAGGCCATCGCGAGAGCTGAGGCCATACGAGCTGAGGCTGCCGTGAGAGCTGCTGAAACTGCCGCGAAAGCCGAAGCGAGAGCTGCTGAGTTCGCACTCAAAGACGCTCAGTTGAGGGCTGAACAACGTAAAGAGGTAGTTTTAGCTGAATATCGATCAGAGGTGGGCTCCCGGCGTAGCTCTAAGAAGAGCTCTTCTAGGCATTCCAGAAATGAACATCAATCGCAGTTTATTTACCTAAACTTTTCCAGACGCCTGTTCAATCTGTAAGTGGTCCAGTACAATCCACACGGTTTACAGCTGTTCCAGGAGGTCTCGGGGCCGCGGCTAAGGGTCTTCCGAATGCTGTAGAGCCAAGGTCTGCGAATTACAACCGAACTCCTCCCCCAGAGCGTACAGGTCACGGGGCCGCCATTAGTAGTAATGCTTTGCCCCCTTCACAGTTTTCTGCGCCGCTAGTTTTTGATCGCCCAGCTACACGTAATTTGGGTGGTTGTGAGAGGCGTATCGCGTCTCCTGATTTTAACGTGTGTGAGGATCGTGATCGGGCTGTGCATGTGACTGAGCCCACTCAGCCCCTTAAGGGATATAGCTTGTCTTCTCCCGCTAAATCGAGTTCTCAACAGCAGGATTGCTTTTTTGAATACCAAAATAGTAGGACGTTTTTCGATAAAGCGGCCTTGATTGGTTACGATGGTAATAATATGCCATTTATCTTCTTTAAAAATCGTGTTACGGCCTTAATGGCAGCTTCGCCCTTTAAGGGGACTTGTTTGACTTTGTTACAAGCAGCTTGTGTTAGAACAGCTGCGAAAACGATTGCTAATTTGGTTTCTGACACCCCTGGCTTGTCAGAGGAAGACAGGATAGAAATGTCGTTAGCTCGCTTGTCCCAGCGTTTTGGGGTTCGTGGAGGTCTTTTCGCAGAACCAGAAATTAGAAAGTATCGCTATGGTAGCAAATTGACTTCGACCTTTTCCAGTGATCTGAAAGAGTTTAAAGATGAATTATCGCAGTGTTTGCTTTACGCGCAAGCTTATGGTCAGCGTGACAAATTGGAATGACGTTTTGTTTTGGATTTGGCTAAGCGACTCCCGTTTGACGCTAAGCAGCGTTATCTTGACTTTTTAGGTGATCAGTATGGTGGCACTGATGAGCCTACTTTTCAGAGTTTGATTGAATTTGTAGTACGGGAGGAAACGCGTAAGTCGACTGATTTTAGCATTATGCTAATGGGCGATTCTGGTGAGTCGCAGCAATTTAAAAAGTTTGGCAAAGGAAAATTGCCTTCATGTCCGGTTAGGCAGACGTCCGTAAAACCCCACGATGATGTGATGTCAGGGAGTTCGCAGTACTCGACTGTTGTTGGCGCACCGCGCGGTGGTGAGGCTAGACGTAAAGACCTGCCGGCATGCATTTGTTGTTCGTCACGTGGTCAAGTTGAATATCATTTTTTGTCTAATTGTAAAGAATTTTTGCGCTTGACACCTAAAGATCGGAGAGATGTCATTGTGAAAGCTGGCAAATGCTTGAATTGTTTGCGCCAGCATATGGTTAGGGATTGCGTTCATGCAAATAACTGTGGTAAGTGTGGGCCTAACAACGATAGGAAACACTATTTTCTTCTGCATGATTTTTATGTGACGTCACGTGATTCTCTGGATTCGGTTGGGAAAGATGATGCTCGTGCCAGAGTTCCTGTGCGTAATGTTAAGATTGGAAATGTTAAAGCAGCCTTTAACCGCGTTACTGCTGCTCGTGTTTTGAATCCAATGACTGGCAAATCGAAGCTGGTGTATTGTCAGCATGATCCTGGTTCGCAGTTGACGTTTGTTTCGAGTGATTTGGTGTGTGAACTTGATCTTAAACCGTACGATAAAGCGTCGTTTAAAATAGATACCCTGGCTGGTCAGAAAGCTACTTGTGCTGACCTTGTTAAACTCAACATCCAGTCGTTAGAGACAGATGAACTGTTTTGTGATATAACTTCGGTGGTTAACCCAGCTTGGGCTGACGATGTTAAAACTTTACCGCATAAACAAGATTTAAATGGTTTCCTTCATTTTCATGACGTGAATATGTTTCATTTGAATGATTGTAGTACTGTAGATGTACTGATTGGCAACGACAACGCTTATTTGATGTGTGCAAAAGAAGAGCGTGTTGGTGAAAATCGTAGTGAACCGCATGCTTTACTCACTCCTCTCGGCTGGTTGGCTTGTGGTGGTAAGTCACCCTTAGATGAAAGCGTTGCTAACGTGTGCAGAGTGCAGACGTCTTCAGAGTCGGATGTCATCTCTGGCTTTCAGCGTAAAATTGAGTCTTGCGATATGGAAATAGCAGACCTGAATAAAGTCATTCAGGATTTGACCTTGCAAAATGAAACCTGTGAATTGTCTCGCAATGACGTTTTGGCTAGAGAACTTGTTGAACCGAATATTGAGTTGAAAGATGGTCGATTTGAGATACCTGTTCCGTTGAAGGAAGATATGGATCTACCTAACAATTTTGTGTTGTCGTCAGATAGAGTTGCTGCTTTAAGGGAGAAGGCTTTAAAACAACCTGAACTTCGTGATTTCCTTACTGACACCATGAAAGATCTTAAATCAAATGGCTATATTGAGCGTACTGGTGAAGCAGGAAATGTCAAGGGATTTGAATGGTATTTACCATACTTTGTTACGTCACAATTAAAAAAGCGCATTGTTTACGATGGCAAGTCTGAATTTCGAGGAACTTATTGTGTTAATGATGTAATGTTTTCGGGTCCTGACTTGTTAAACCCTCTGGTAGATGTCTTGGCTAGATTTCGGCTTGGTAGATTTGGTCTCATGGCTGATGTGACTAAATGCTTCTTTCAAATGAAGTTACCCGAGTTGATAGAATCAGCTGAATTTCACAACGCCCTGAGACAGAGAGAGATAAACTGGGAATTTATACCTCCGTATGCTCCGGCGCAAGGTGGCGCCTGGGAGGCAATGGTTAAACAATTTAAAGTTGCATTTTTTCACATTTTGGACTCTTCAATTCGTAAGCCCAATTTTATTGAACTGCTTACGTACACAGGCAGTGCCGTTCGGATCGTGAACGAACGCCCTTTGGTACCTTTGAGTGACGACCCTAGGGATTTTATTGTCATCACCCCTGCCTCACTTTTGACCCCATACTTAGACCCATACTGTGCTGTTGGGCAACCACATGATCGTGACCAATTAAGAAGGGATTATCGGTTCAATTTGTCACTTTCTCAGCAGTTTTGGAGTAAATGGATCGATTTTTACTTGCCAGGTCTTCAGGGCCGGAAAAAATAGCTAAAAATGGCCGAGAATTTGGAGCCTGGTCAACTTGTAGTGGTAGGTTCTCTCCAGGACATTGGTAAACGTGGGAAGTATCAACTTGGGAGGGTGCATGAGGTAGTTCCACAAATTAGGAAAGGGAAGCCTGTGGTTCGTAGAGCTAAAGTTGCCGTCTGCAACTATGATGAGAGTAGGCTACGGGGAAAGTGAAAGTAGACTATGTGTTGAGGGATATTTCGTGCCTCGCCCCCGTAAAGAACACCTAAGTGTTAGGGTTTGAGCCTGGTTTTGTCTGCGGTGGCCGACACTTGTCTGAGCCCAGAACAGTCGGTTATTATCGCAACCATTGTATATAGCGTCATTTTTTGCGTGTACCTACTACCTATGGTACCAATTTCATGTATCGTCGTGTTTATTCTTATTGCTGTTCATTCTTTGCATGCCCTTTGTATTTACATATTAACTTAAACATGAGTGATTCAAACAATTTGTGTATCATGTGTTTCTGTTCATTGGCTCACAATTGTCGTCAATTCTTTTTTAGTTATGCCATGTCAGACTGTCATAACTAGGGGTCGCTATGTTCCAGACAATTGTTCACCTAATCAAACGTCATATAAAAACCGTTCAGGTCTACTGAATCTTACGTCATGGAAATTCCTAAAACATGTGTCAAAATTGCACCATCGTTCGTAAGACTTGTGTCAAACCTGTTTAAACCTGTTTAAACCTGTTTCAGTTGAAACCTGTTTAAACATGAAATATTGCGTCACACGAACTGCTGACGTGCCTTTGACCCAGTAAACATTGATTGTTGGGGCAACATTGGCAAGAAGTTGGCCGCAACATTGGCAAGATCCAGACGCCAACGTTGGCAAGATGTTTTATGCACCATTTGGATGCATCTGACCAGCATTGGCCTCTGCATCTTGCCACCGTTGGCTTCTGCATCTTGCCAACATTGGATTATGCATCTTGCCAACGCTGGCTTCTGCATCTTGCCAACGTTGGCTTCTGCATCTTTCCAACGTTGGCAAAATGTTTTATGCACCATTTGGATGCATCTGGCCAGCATTGGCGTCTGCATCTTGCCACCGTTGGCTTCTGCATCTTGCCAACATTGGATTTTGCATCTTGCCAACGCTGGCTTCTGCATCTTGCCAACGTTGGCAAAATGTTTTATGCACCATTTGGATGCATCTGGCCAGCGTTGGCGTCTGCATCTTGCCAACGCTGGCTTCTGCATCTTGCCAACGATGGCTTCTGCATCTTGCCAATTTTGGCTTCTGCATCTTGCCAACGTTGGCAAAATGTTTTATGCACCATTTGGATGCATCTGGCCAACGTCGACTTCTGCATCTAGCCAACGTTGGCATCTGTATCTGGCCAACGTTGGCAAGATGACTTGTGCACCATTTGCTTCATCCGGCGCCTAAATTCTGGTTGACGTTTACGCACCATGACGCTGCTTCATCTGACCCATTGACTATTGTGATGCCCGCGCTTTGACCAAGGTTGGCCATGCGAAGCAAGCTGGTGCATAAAACATCTGAATAGCATTGGCATCTACATTTGCCAAACGTCTCTGTACCTAAACCTCGCTGATCACCAAAAGTTTATTGTTGAACCTAGCTAATCCTTGGGCGAAAGAACAGCAGCAACACGGATTTATAAGCAACACTACTCCCTTTGTGACAAAGCAAAGTAACAGTCGAGCTTCGTATATTTTCACATTTATTAGAAACAAGCCACATCAAATCGTATTGATAGATGGAGATTCATTGCACATCATCAGCTTTTTCTTATGTATCTTTATCATTCTGAATTCCTGCGAATGAAACAAAAATATCTAATTCAAGAGAGCTGTTTGGCAACAGTGTAGGATTTTGATCAGTTGTCGTTCAGGATACTACGAAGTTAATTGACAATCTGCAATATCAATGTAATATCCCTTTCTCCAACGTGCGTGACAAAAAACTTATCATTCGATTCTGCGCCACGCAGAGCGATAATCAAGTTCCAATACATTCTGTGTGTACAGTAGTTATTCAACAACTAAAGCAACACATTCGCTGTTGTCTTTCAAACATATAACAAGCTCACCAAAAGTTAGTTTTTGCCGTTTTCGGCCACCTTGCCTGTCCTTCCCATTTCGAAATCACTCTGAAACTCTTCCCCAATTTGCTGCACGGCAGCAGCTTTGTCGTGCGCCATCACCATGTCTAATCATGAATGTAAAAAAAGAAGTGTTAAATCAGTATATAAATGCCGACCATCGACATAGCCTACTAACCACCATGTTCGTTGTTCCCATCAATGCGAGTACACCACTAAAACATTTTCATACATTACTCAATATACTTCACAATTACATCATACATTAATCAAAAGAGCAAAATGGCATAGTTATGACATAATCATTTAGTCATAGTAGAAACATTTATCCGTACTCACCAAGAACAACCTTTTTCAGATTCTTTTTTAAACAATCAAACGAGTGCTTAGACTTCACGATGTTTTTTTCTTTCTTTGTTCTCGACATGACTTGAACTGTGTTGTGTTCGATAATAATAGTTGGAATAAGTCCACTGATCCAATCGCTTGCATTTTTGCCAACAACTTGACTTAAATTTGCCACCTGCAAAATGTAAATCGAATGTAATGACAGGGGTTTCATCCATCATATTAAAAAGCTTCAGCACTTGTTACAGAAATTTTCGACTGTTCCAAATGACAGCCAACGTTTAAAGTTTATTTTGGGATTCCAGTCGTCTGTTGTGTTGCGTATGTAGGTCGCAGTGTAGGCTACTGTAGGCTATGTTGTAGCAATGGGCGCAAAATAAAACATGTTATTATTATTATTATTCAGTTGACGGCAATGAAAGCTACATTTGCAAATACTCTACAACCATCACAGACCAATCCACACGACATAAAAATACAAACACATTCAAGCAGTCAGGCAAACACTGCCGGAGCAGCAAAATCAAAGATTGAGTAAAACCCTACACATTTTGTGGGTTATCACAAGCTCTGCTACTTTGCTGATATCTTCTTAGCACTCATCTATGAGCACTGGCACTAAATTTGTCACGAAAATATTTCATATGAAAGTTTTTCATTGGTCGATAAGTTTTATAACTTTCTTTAAATTGTGTAAACGTAGCCTAGTGACAAAAACGACTTTACACAATTATTTCAGGTTTAATGAATAAGACATTCACTTACCAGGTTTTCATAAACATTGTCGTAAGTCATTCCTATAGTTTCATTTTGATCATTTCTAAAACTTCTTTCGGCCGTAATATCTCAATTGAATTCGATTTTTTATATTTTCGATGCAAAAAGCGAAAATTCCTTTTAGCGCTGTTCACGTAAGCATTGTGCTTTCGGCTCTCCACGTAATTGTGTATTGCGCACAACCGCCATGTTTGAACAGTCGAAGTGAATCGAGTGACGTCATAATCCCTTTAGCAAAGGATTAAGTCATGGCCTTTGTCTTCCTTCATCAAAAAAAAAACAAGTTCTTCTGCTAAATTGCATCTCCTCACGTTGATATAACACATCGCCGCATTCTAAAGCTTTGTTGCCTATTTCACTTCAACGCGTCATATTGCCCAGTCAAAGTTTAAGTAGTGACGTCATAATGGAGTTTTCACAACAATTATTGTGCCTGCAGCATTGTTCTATGCACCGCGGAAGAAAAAACGATTCGCCGAATCGTTGAAAGTAAAAGTAGCGATCGTTTTGTGAAATCTCGCTTCGAGAAATTGAGGAGAGATTTCGACGCAACATGACTGCTCCTGAAGCTGGCCTATTGTGCAAGCTTTGCTACATTTGAAGTAAAGACCCCCCTTTGTTGGCGACACGAGAATCTAATCCACGTGGTCAAAATCAGACAGTGAGCGAGACTGCTCTCAGAACACAATCGATAAGTGATAGCGCATCAATCGATTTTTTTTTTACATTGATTCAGCGTCTGCAGACAGGTCAGCAGCGCGGCGGCAGTGCAGCCGCAACTCAATGATCACATGATCACCACAATCATGCTGCTGTGTCGAGCGCTACCAAACATCAACAAGTGAATTCGATTAAGCTTACAAGTTGTTTTAAATTTTCTTAAACTGCACGCAAATTTTGAGGTTAGTCCTGAAAAAATGTTTTCAAAAATAACTTATTACAACACATTTTAGTATAGTTAAACTTGAAAATTAAAAAAGCTTTTGTTGAACACAAGAAAAAAATGAAGACCTGGTAACTTGAATTAGCAACCACGTTTTTAAGTTTATCGCTTGTTAGTTACCTTACCAACGTCTGCAGACGTTGAATCAATGTAAAAAGAACGGATTATGCTAGTTGGGTATTGGAGGCGCCAAAGCCTAAACTTTCTGGAAGTGCCTTCTGAATCACAAGACATTTATTGCACTAAATTATCTGAAGCAATTGAATATGAACAAACGATTTTTATCATGGCGTTGTTGCTACAAGAATACGGTATGCTAAAGAAACTGTGTTTCTCCGCTAAACCACATAAGTCATTTAGTTAAAGAGTCATTTTATTGTTGGCTATTAATATTTTCAAAGAATAAATCAAGTGAAACTGAAATGAAGTAGCCAACGTTGCAATTGTTTATTTTGTAGAAACGTGTCGGGCTAATGGAAACTTTAAACTGTTTGGGTATCAAGCACGTTATCGCGTTCGCGTTTCTGTTGCTCCTACCTTTTTCTAGACCTCTGCTCCGTTTGGCATAAACAAACTTGGCAAACTGTTGGCTACACTTCTGACCAACGCTGGTCTTAAATATTCATAGTATACTTGTACGGTATCATAAAAACAATAACAGCATTGATAGCCTATTATAAAAATGTAAAATTGTAGCAAAATGATGGTATACATTTGCATAATTTTAAAGAAAACACCGAAATTGTTATGAATTGGCACAACGCGGGCAATGCTTCTGACCAATGTTAGCCAACCACACAACTGTGTTTTGAAGCAATACCACATGAAAAGAAGTTTGTGTTAGTAATTTTAAAGATTAAAACAAATAAACCTGAAATAAAATCTTTTAGACCGTTTTGAACGCATAATAAGAAATAAGCTATTGAAATTGATGGCATATTGTTGGCAACATGTTGGACATAATTGCCAATCTTGTGCCCTCACATCCAGCATATAGCCGACGTTGCAATTGTTTATTTTGTGGAATCGTGTCGGGCAAATGGAAACTTAAACTGTTTCAGTATCAAGCACGAAATCACGTTCGCGTTTCTGTTGCTCCTACCTTTTTCTAGACTTCTGCTTTGTTTGGCATAAACAAACTGAAATGAAACTACTTTGTTGGCAAACCGTTGGCTACACTTCTGACCAACGCTGGTCTTAAATATTCATAATATACTTGTACGGTATCATAAAAACAATAACAGCATTGATAGCCTATTATAAAAATGTAAAATTGTAGCAAAATGATGGTATACATTTGCATAATTTTAAAGAAAACACCGAAATTGTTATGAATTGGCACAACGCGGGCAATGCTTCTGACCAATGTTAGCCAACCACACAACTGTGTTTTGAAGCAATACCACATGAAATGAAGTTTGTGTTAGTAATTTTAAAGATTAAAACAAATAAACCTGAAATAAAATCTTTTAGACCTTTTTGAACGCATAATAAGAAATAAGCTATTGAAATTGATGGCGTATTGTTGGCAACATGTTGGATATAATTGCCAATCTTGTGCCCTCACATCCGAATTGCAATTGTTTATTTTGTGGAAACGCGTAGGCAAATGGAAACTTAAACTGTTTCAGTATCAAGCACGAAATCACGTTCGCGTTTCTGTTGCTCCTACGTTTTTCTAGACCTCTGCTTCGTTTGGCATAAACAAACTAAAATGAAACTACTTTGTTGGCAAACCGTTGGCTACACTTCTGACCAATGCTGGTCTTAAATATTCATAGTATACTTGTACGGTATTATAAAAACAATAACAGCATTGATAGCCTATTATAAAAATGTAAAATTGTAGCAAAATGATGGTATACATTTGCATAATTTTAAAGAAAACACCGAAATTGTTATGAATTGGCACAACGCGGGCAATGCTTCTGACCGATGTTAGCCAACCACACAACTGTGTTTTGAAGCAATACCACATGAAAAGAGGTTTGTGTTAGTATTTTTAAAGATTAAAACAAATAAACCTGAAATAAAATCTTTGAAACCTTTTTGAACGCATAATAAGAAATAAGTTATTGAAATTGATGGCATATTGTTGGCAACATGTTGGACATAATTGCCAATCTTGTGCCCTCACATCCAGCATATAGCCGACGTTGCAATTGTTTATTTTGTGGAAACGTGTCGGGCTAATGGAAAGTTTAAACTGTTTGGGTATCAAGCACGTTATCGCGTTCGCGTTTTGTTGCTCCTGCCTTTTTCTAGACCCCTGCTTCGTTTGGCATAAACAAACTAAAATGAAACTACTTTGTTGGCAAACTGTTGGCTACCCTTCTAACCAACGCTGGTCTTAAGTATTCATAGTATACTTGTACGGTATCAGAAAATAATAACAGCATTGATAGCCTATTATAAAAATGCAAAATTGTAGCAAAATGATGGTATACATTTGCATAATTTTAAAGAAAACACCGAAATTGTTATGAATTGGCACAACGCGGGCAATGCTTCTGACCGATGTTAGCCAACCACACAACTGTGTTTTGAAGCAACACCACATGAAAAGAGGTTTGTGTTAGTATTTTTAAAGTTTAAAACAAATAAACCTGAAATAAAATCTTTAAGACCTTTTTGAACGCATAATAAGAAGTATTGAAATTGTTGGCGTAATGTTGGCAATGTTGGCAACATGTTGGACAAAATTGCCAGCCTTGTGCCAACATACCCAGCATATAGCCAACGCTGGCCCAGCAATCAATGTTTGCTGGGGAGTTATCACAAATTTTTCTGATTCATTCTTGAAGTTGTTTGTTGGAAGTCGGTCGCACATTTAACTGGTTTATTTGGTGCTTGCTAGCTGGACAAATTCTCCGTCTTTTATCCAAGTAATCTGTATCGTAGTGACAGTTTTTTTAGAGGTGTACGGCGTTGCATCTCGATTTCGATAGCCGCGGGCTAATTTTACAGGAATACACTTATTGAATAGACGTTTCAAAGAGTGTTTCTTTTTCGGTCACTACATGCAGACAAACGGATCCGGGAACTTTATGTTACAATTTTCCCACGAAGAGATTATGGTTTACCGCTGTGACCATGAGTATTTTAGTACCGTACGTAGGCTGCTTGCAGCCTAGGTTACACCGGGCTTTATTTTTCTATAGAAAAATATGTTCAAGATTGAATGCATTAAATGCAACCAACTCTGAAAATGTTTGGGCTAGTTTACGCTGTAAAAAAAAGGAAAAAACAAAGGTATGTCCAACAATTTAAGTCTCGTATGTTTCGTTTTAGACACTTTATTTCGTTGAAATTCCTAACAGCTGTCATGTGAAAACCGATATTAGGGTTACAATTACAATAGAAATATTCCCTAACGATAGGTTGTACATTAAAGTATTAAACAACAATATATTTTTTGATCGAATTCATAGAAAATATGAAGTTGAGTCGGCAGGCTTGAGCATTTTGTTTTCCGACAAAGAAAAAAAAACAAAAATTGAATAAAAGGGATCTCTGACTGAAAAAAGTTGGGAGCCACTTGTTTAACTTTAGAGTTGCCAGTTTTTCTGATTATTTTCTTTAAATTGCCAAGTTTTATAATTTTGTTTAAAAATTTGTTTATTCAAAAATACGAATTTTTTTCTGCGATTTCAACAAGCAACTTGGTAGCTTTTGCATGGGTTTACACGGTTTAACAGTATGAGACTCCATTTCACGGAAACTGAAAGCATTATCGGGCAACTTTAAAATTGTTTTGCATTGGACACTTGGTTGAACTTTGATTTGAAGGCAAAGTAGACTTGTAGTTTCCTGAGTATCTAAAGATGGTGACGAGAATTCAAAGATTGTGTAACATCATGGTTGCAATAGATTCACGAATAGCTTTTCTTTAAATAAAAATAATTAAAAGAAATAGACTCAGCGGTAATTAATCTATAAGGGTCTTCTAAACTTTTCCAGTAGGGCAATACCGGTACAATTTACGGTAAGTGAGGACAGATTCATCATGAGGACAGATTGCTTAATTTTGATTGTTTACTTTTGTTTGTTTGATTGTTTACTTACTTTTGTTTGTTTGATTGTTTACTTTTGATTGTTTACCGCCCCGATAGCTCTTTGAAATTGGTTAGCGCGTCACTTCTGGAACGAAGATGCTTCAAGATCAAGCGGCGCTGGTTCGACTCTTGGGGTGTGCGCTTGAGCACCGCACGTTAAGGACTGCTCTCCATTCAGCGGCATCTAATGGATGGAATAGTTCCCAGGCAACAAGACTTCAACAATCGGAAACTTCACTCTGTCAATCTCGGTGACCGGGCCTGCGTCA
The DNA here is from genome assembly GCF_918807975.1 of Aplidium turbinatum. Classification (NCBI taxonomy): domain Eukaryota; kingdom Metazoa; phylum Chordata; class Ascidiacea; order Aplousobranchia; family Polyclinidae; genus Aplidium; species Aplidium turbinatum. The sequence continues at coordinate 36,311,695 of NC_137472.1, read as the reverse complement.
GTGAATTAAAAGCCTCTACAAGTATGCGAAACTGCCAGGATTAAGCTCTGCAAAAAGCTTTCCCAGTCCGAGGATAAAGATTCAATCAATCAATCACTATTGTTTAGAATGAAGCAGTCCAGCTCATTTTTCTATCTCGTAAATATAGCAAAAATAGTAGTCACAAACGAATTAACAACCAATAATTCCCACTGAATGAAAAGAAGACAGTGAAATCACCACAAAGGGTCATAAAAATCAGCCTTAGTCGTAGACTCCTATAGTCCTATGCAATTGATGTTAAGGAATTTGGTTTTGCCCTGCACTTTATGAATTCGGGATTGCGAGCGTACCGTATCTACAGTACGGTATTTCACATACCGTAACAAACGGAAAATTACAAAAAAGTGCAAATAAAATTGGCTTTGGCTATAGTTACACTATAATATATAGTGTAATAATAGCCTCAATAGTGTTGCCAGATAAGGAATTCTGCCCTAATTTGAGAAAAGTTTAAAGCTGTTAAAAACAAAAGCATGTATTTTGGATTTTTTTTTAGTCCTGGACAAAGATCAAAACCCTAATCTTTTTCCTAACTCTAAGCCTTACCTTAACCCTTCCTAACTGTAATCTCTCTGGCAGCACCTGATTGTAACCATGGCATTAAGTGTGGAAAAATAGCTACTTCCAATAAAATTACACCTATTGATGAAAAAGTTCTGGGATGTAAGAGTCATTAATACAAAGAAAAGCAATCTGCACAATCCAAATTATGGTATTATTTCTAAAAAGTATTATTGCTGTGTTTATAAAGTGTCATCTGGGAAGGAAGTGTCATCTGAGAAGAAAACATGTACGGTACCGTATCTTACTTAGAGATGTGAGTTGTTTTGATTCTGCTCGTTTTAAAAAAAAAAAAAAGTAATAAAACGATTGTTGTTTTTGCACCAATAATCTGACTAAAATTTAAATGTTGAAACAAAATTGGAAGTGGCTGCGTTTACGGCGCCGTAAATACAGACGTTCCATGCCTTTTTTCTAGTCTTTACGTCGCTTTTAGTGCGCATGCGCGTTGTTGCTGAAAAAAGCTGGATATATAACTAAATTCAACTGTTTTCACCAAGTGATTCAGTGGCGCATGCGGTCTGCGTCAGATTCGTACTCCCAAGGATATGAGTTCGATACTTCCAGGAGGTGTGCTTTTTTTTAAGCTAAATTCTCACTTGAAGTGACTCAATCGTTAGGCTGCGCATCACAACGAAAAAACAGTATATGACAAACATAGCAGAGATCTACAAAAAGGTAGAAGAGACAAAATGCGGACGTTATACCGTGCATGATACCAGATAGCCGAGTGGTGAGAACGTCTGCGCGGCGTTTGAAAGGACGCGGCTGTGTCTCGGTAAAGACACTTAATGGCAAGCCAAAATAAGGGGAACAGCTGACTCGAAGACTAAATATCACTATGCTGCTTCCTGTTGCCTGTTGTATCGCATCTGTGATCGCAGTGTAGGCTACTGTATGTTATCGCAATGGGCGCAAATGAAAACCCGATTATTATTATAAAGCAGAACAATCAGTTTAAAATATGGTGTCGTCGTCGTCGTGTGAGCCTCTGGGGCCGAGGGTCTATCCTTTTACCACCCCAGATTCACGATGTTCCCGGACTACACTGGAAGGCTACTAGAGAGCAGCCAGTCTTTGGTTTCGTCATCCATGACACGCAGACCTTAGTTCAACTCTCCGTTAGGTGGCTTGAAGATGGAACAGTCATTGATGATGTGGTCTGCGGTCTGTTCCTCAGCACCACATTCACAGAAGGAGGAAGAGGCCATTCCCCATTGGTGCATGGTTGAGCGGAAAAGCCCGACGTCCTGTCCTGGTATAGTGTTAGGCCGATTGGGCGTGTGTCGGCGTCGGGGATGAACGAATAGAGTTTGGCGGCGCTTGACTTTCATTCAGAACTCCATTTATGGTCCGCCCAAGCAGCCGCAGCGACGTCTTGTTCTCAAACCTTTAGTTAGTAGGCTACGTTACGATTCAATCGTTAGGCTACCGGTACGCATTTTTATGGCCGTTCAGTTTAGTTTGTTTTTAGTTCTGACCATCACAACGAAAAATCAGTTTAAAATATGGCACGGTCGTAAACACCTAAAAATTTTATGAATAAGTTATAGAATTTTAAAGAAAAAAAACTCACTAGCCTTTTTTTTCTTTCTAAATTTATAAAAAAAATTATGAAGGTGTTCGACCGTGCCATATTTTAAACTGATTTTTCGTTGTGATGGTCAGAACTAAAAACAAACTAAACTGTTTTTGTTTTATTTTTTTGCCATTTGTTTTTTGGGTTTTGTGGCCGTGCTAACTACTGATATAGCCTACTACATAATTTTTCATTCAGGCACGTTTTTTAAACCTTTCAAGGTTTTGCCACCTTTTCCCGTTCGTTAACGTGCTGGTAGGTTTATATCGATTTTTGTAGTTAGTATCTTTTTCGTCCCGGACGCGTTAATGACGAAAAATAAAATGATTGATTGATTGAACGGCCACAAAAATGCGTAGCCTAACGATTGAATCGTAAAGTAGCCTAACTAAAGGTTTGAGAACAAGACGTCTCTGCGGCTGCTTGGGCGGACCATAAATGGAGTTCTGAATGGAAGTCAAGCGCCGCCAAACTCTATTCGTTCATCCCCGACGCCGACACACGCCCAATCGGCCTAACACTACCAAGACAGGACGCCGGGCTTTTCCGCTCAACCATGCACCAATGGGGAATGGCCTCTTCCTCCTTCTGTGAATGTGGTGCCGAGGAACAGACCGCAGACCACATCATCAATGACTGTTCCATCTTCAAGCCACCTAACGGAGAGTTGAACTAAGGTCTGCGTGTCATGGATGACGAAACCAAAGACTGGCTGCTCTCTAGTAGCCTTCCAGTGTAGTCCGGGAACATCGTGAATCTGGGGTGGTAAAAGGATAGACCCTCGACCCCAGAGGCTCACACGACGACGACGACACCATATTTTAAACTGATTGTCCTGCTTTATAATAATAATCGGGTTTTCATTTGCGCCCATTGCGATAACATACAGTAGCCTACACTGCGATCACAGATGCGATACAACAGACAACAGGAAGCAGCGAAGTGACATTTAGTCTTCGAGTTAGCTGTTCCCCTTATTTTGGCTTGCCATTAAGTGTCGTTACCGAGACACAGCCGCGTTCTTTCGAACGCCGCGCAGACGTTCTCGGCTATCTGGTATCATATCATGCACGGTATAACGTCCGCGTTTTGTCTCTTCTACCTTTGTGTAGATCTCTGCTATGTTTGTCATATACTGTTTTTTCGTTGTGATGTTCAGAATTAAAAACAAACTAAACGGCCACAAAAATGCGCAGCCTAACGATTGAGTCACTTCAGGTGAGAATTTAGCTTAAAAAAAAAGCACACCTCTTGGAAGAATCGAACTCATATCCTTGTGAGTATGAATCAGGCGCAGACCGCATGCACCACTGAATCACTTGGTGAAAACAATTGAATTTAGTTATATATATAGCTTTTTTCAGCAACAACGCGCATGCGCACTAAAAGCGACGTGAAGACTAGAAAAAAGGCATGGAACGGCTGTATTTACGGCGCCGTAAACGCAGCCACTTCCAACAAAATTTGCACTTTTGGTTCTCTGAAATATCTGTTTTGAAATATAATCAAAACATCGATAAGTTGCTAAAATAAACCTTAGTCACTAAACTCTTCATTAAAATCTGTTTGTGGCTTCACCAATGATTCAAAAAAATACGTAGTAAAAATCATAAAAAAAGTATGAATATGAAGTACATACCATACCAAACTAAATTGGCAAATTTCAGTGCATTAAATATATATTGAAAGAGCTTAAATGTTCCAGTTTAGTATGGAACTGTCTACTTTTTTTATCAATAAGTTAACGTTCACTAGTTCACAGTTCACTAGACTACAGGTTTATCAATAAGATTTTAAAGAACACCAAAATACTCATCATATTCAGCTATATGTAATAAAAAAAACGATAGTCTGAATGAAATAAATAAACAAACTAATAAAAGAACTTAAGACAAGCAACAAATGAGGTTGACTGTTAACATGGTCTCCACTGAGACTGCAATGTTCCCATCCTCATCACTGGTGGCTTGTAGGTACCGTACCATTTGCTGAGCATGCAACTCACTTTTTACTTACATTACAGGACAGTCAAAACTGCATTAAACTAATTCAGGCCTCGAAATTTGTACTTTTTTCCTGCGGTCAAGCATGTCCTATCGGACTGGCCCTTTCAGCGGACATTTAATATCTCAATCGGACATATTTTTGCATGTAGCTTTTGCACAAAATCACACTACAGTATTGTGTAGTCGTGTTTGTAGAAGGAGATTTTCGACAACTGAATAACTCTGCAATGGTTGATGGCTTAATTAACCGGAATGACCCGTTTCGGTGAGTCCGATTCGGTGAGTCCGATTCGGTGAGTCTGATTCGGTGAGTCCGATCCCTTAACGGGGGATTTTTTCAATTTTTTTAAAAATTATTGGGTATCGTAGCCTAATTATCATTGCCGTTTTAGGGTTAGGGGTTAGAGGTTAGGAACTCACCGAATTGGACTCACCGAATCGGACTCACCGAATAGTAGCAGACCCTAATTAACCGACCCTGAAGTATACTGGAGCAGATTGCTTGCAAATAAATCAGTGCGTTAATGACAGTCGCGTAATGACGCAATAAACTCAATTGAAAACAACAATCCAAATTTCCTTATTACAAAAGCAACTACGATCACTTAGTCTGTGGTTTTTCTCGTTATAGAATTGTTGTGTCAAGCAATTACTGCCGACGCGGGGTCGTAAATCTCCAGCTCAGGACTATCCAGACAAATGCGCATTGGTGACTCAATAGGGTTGGCCCTCAAACTCAAGCTGAGACTTGCTTCTCTGTGACATTTCTTTTTAACAAACGATCAATGTAACGCAATAGTCCTCATTGTTAAAATTAGAATACATATCCTGCCGAAAAGTTCAGGCAACTTTATTTCAAGGCAACATTGCAAGGCGTTGAAACGATGTAAAAATGGCTACTTTTGCCATCAGCTCGTTAGCCACGCCACTCTAATGTGATCTTTAAAGCAATTGCCTGTACTATTATTGTTTCAGCTCCGTATTTGTTCGCGTTAAACAAGTAATTGTAACAATTCAAATTTAAAATATATTTTTGCTGCATTAGCTCTATTTTTGTCAAGAATTTTGCGGCGGTCATTTATGACTGACCAATGAGTCGACTTCGGCAGACATTCGAGGTTATTCTGGAGGTCATGACTACCGGATATTTTGAGGCCTGGAATTTATAGATAATAAGTTATTCAGCAACTATGAATCAACACTTTCTTTTGCAGTTTTTTGTTATGATGAATGAAAACAGTTGTTACTTAAAAAACTGCATGAAACGATTGCAAATAGTATGAGATACAAAAAACAAATAAAACGTAAAAAAAATGGATAGTTGTTGGATAGTTATTTTTTTGGATAGTTGTTGCTTGAGGCTATGCCGTAAAGTTTGCGTTTTTTTTAGCGTATAGCGTCAACATATACTTTTTAATATCTTAGCTGTTGTTTGCATTTTAATTTTGCAGTTGAAAGAATGTTTTCAATGGGCAAAGATATATTGAAACGAAAACGCAGTAAATTGTCAGATGAAAACTTTCAGATGCTTGTGTTTCTTTGTGGAAATTCAAAATAAAACTTGTTTGTTTCGAGTGGTTTATACCGTGTGAATGTTTGGCACCTAGCAAACGAAATGAGTTTACGCTAGTGTATGCGCTGACGCCGCCAACTTTTTTTACAAGTTATGTTGACGCATACAGCGTATGGTTTTTCGAATGTTTGCGTTTACGCTGACGGCGTCAATATTTTTGTATACGCTTCCGTACGCCGTACATCACTGTATATAGGCTACTGTTAGTGTTGCTCATGGTTAAATTATTCATGTTTATTGTGTTTTTGTATACGTTTGTTACTTTGTTTATTTACCTACAGAACAAACTAAACTGAGCTGGCCATAAACAAAATGTAACTGAACTTAACAAAAACCAATGTAGGTAGCATTGTTAGGGATGGGCAATTCAGAATAATTCACTATTCCAGAATTATTCCAGAATACTAAACCGAATCCAGAATCGAATCCAGAATACCGAATCCTATTAACTTCCAGGCTCCAGCGACACAAAAAGTAAACAATTTCAGACACAAAAGCTACACAATCAAAGTAAATGTTTGTTGCAATGCAACACATTAAGGCATTCTAAATGACTTCCAGGCAAACGGGAGCAGTGTTGCCAGATGATGGAAGCCGCTTGGCAACAAAAAGTAACTAAAATTTCATCAGATATTTAAAACACCCTAACAGGATCGTAGCCAGCCGGGGGCCAAGGGGGGCATCGCCCCCCCTGAAAAACATTCGCCCCCCCTGGCAAAATCCCAACATTCTCGAGCAACAGCTACAATTATCATGATTTTGCCCAAAAAAATTTTTCGGCCCCCCCTAAAAAAATTGGCCCCCCTTTCTCTGCGATCTGGCTATGGCCCTGACCCTAAATAAAGCAATTTCGCTTAAATACAAATAGTTTTTAAGACATAAGACACTGCCATCATCCATATGCAAACCTCTTGCAAAACATTTTCTGTACGAGCAGGGATTATTTGCTAAAAAGTTTAAAAAAATTAAAAAAACTCTTGAAAAAAATTGAGTAGGGAAAATTTCACCAGATTTACCAAAAAGTTATCTGGTTCCAAGGTCAAAAAGCTTGGCAATAAAGACCTCTAAATTTCACCAGAATTTTTTAATTTGATATTCTATTTCCTCATCTGGCAACGCTGAACGGGAGCGCAGCTTAGTTGCCGTCAAGCCGCAGTCGAAAAGAATCGCTCGGAAGATGCTGATGTGGCAGGTATGCTGAGGTGTTTCAGAGCCAACTCCTTTAGCAGGGGCATCTGCTCAATGTTGTTACACCCACCAGTCAAACTATCGCAGAGTCGCATACGCAGGTGGATTGAAAAAAAGCATTGCACGATTGTGCATGTGTACAAAGCGTGAAGAAAATTGCGCGCTTAGTTTCTTTGATTGCTCATGCGAGCGAGTGACGTAGAGTTGCATGCGCCGTGCGCGCACACCGCGTGCACAATGTTTTTGAAAGTGCAGAACTGCGGATGGTGTCAGTGCAAAGAAAAAAGTGAGTAAACCACACTTTTTTTCAGTTCACTGTCTCCAGCTGACAGCTTGCACAAGACTTATGTATATCTTTAAAACCGAATCTTATTACCCGGTTTTATTGCCGTTTTGGATTCGGATAGTTTAGAATCCGAATCCTTCTGGATTCGGTATTCTGAATTGCCCATCCCTAAGCATTGTGTATTGATTAGCAACACTACTGTACCAATCAGACAAAAATATATAATAAGCATAGATCTGTTGATCCACCAGAAAGGATAAAGTTTTGCAGATTTACAAAAGTACTATAGGCCTAAGTTACTTTTAGTTAACTACAGTAAGCAATAAGCATATTTAACTGTTCTTTTATTAAGGTACAATTACATTAAACTTTTTTTTATTTCAGTACAGCTTATTTTTAGGCCTAGTTGTCACACAATATGTCATGGATTGGTGGGTTAAATAATAGTTTCAATCAAATAACATCAAAAGCTGGACAAATCGGAGGCCAACTATCAACATTTACAAAAGAAGTTTTATCTGAAGGCACTGATGAAGTAATAGGTGAGAAATGATATTGGTTTTGAATGATATACCACACTATATGCTATATGGCAAGCCATCAGCTTAAGTGTGAATGTGATTGCTTGATTTTACATTTTAACATGAAGAAAAGTAATCATTTGAGCTTTTTATGCTTAAAATGCAATTTGTCATATGACTCAAAACCACACATTTTATGTGTATTTAATTTGATATGGATTGTGAATAAAAAGAGGGAATTTGCCAAAGAGATTGATCTGCCACCCTCTTGGATCAGTGCCAATTGTCAAACCACTTGTTCAACATGAAAAATGAGTTCTGTGACAAAACATTTTAGAAGGCATCCCATTCTTTTGTTTCACTATTTTTAAAACATAGCGGTAGTAAATAATGACCCTTTTCAGAATTTGTATTGCGTTTCCTCAATCCTCATGCTTGCTTGCAGTTAGTGTTGTGTCATGATCATTACACAAGTAGCCTATTTCAAGTATGGTGCCAAAATAAAGCAATACATTAACTTGGCAGTGTGAGAAAAACTAAACCAGAGTTCAACTGATCATTTCAAACTCCTTTAAGAAGTTTATAAGGATGATGTGATGTCAAGAGCACTGATCTTGTCATATGACACAAATGTTTCAAAAGTAGCCAAGTGAAGAATGACCCCTGGTCAAGACTTCTATAACAGTAAAAGTAAAAACTTTATCACAGCGAAGGAGCTGGTGCAAAGTGTTACGGGTTGGCTGTGCAAATTATAGCTGTGAATTCAGCTAAAACAGGAAATCATCGTGAATCATCATGCTGCATGTTAATGCAGCTTCAAATTTAGGTAAAAAAAAACACAAAGAAAGTATTCTTATTTTTCAAGGGGGGTATATATATTTTCTGAGTGGGTATTTTCCAGTTTTGGATTTATTCTGTGTGGGTATTTTCCAGTCGGGATATCTTCCGTATGGATTTTTACAGATTATTTGTTTCTGCACGTTTTCAAAGTGCTCATCGCAAGGAAGAGTAATTTATAAAGACTAAACTATTGTGTTGAACTGATGACTTTTATGGAAGGTCGTTTCCATGAAATTGCACTTTTTGCTTATGTCTTTGGTCTTTTGCTTTGTGCACAAGTTGCATCTTTTGATAAGTGACAATGCTTCCACTGACAGTAGGACTTTGAACAGTTTCTAACCTAAATGACTAGACAAAGACTTAAAGTTTGACAATGGTAATAGTTCTTTCTAGCATGCACATAATTTCATTTACATACTGTGTAATTATTTTTAAAGTTGAAATGACAGAAGAAAATTTGAGAATTTTTTTTTTTGTTAAATGTTGTTTGAAATGTGAGAATTAACCTTCTGACTGTGATGAATCAGATATTGCTTTTGTGTAGATTATGAAGCAGAAGTGAAAGCACTTCGATTAAAGTTGATTGAAGCTGAATCTGCGACTGTAGAATATGAAGCACAGGTCAGTTGACTTTAAATTGAAACAAAGTTTTCTTAGTGTGCAATTTTAGAATGCTTTTTCATTTTTATTGTTAAGTAGTTGCTGAAAAGATGTGAAAAACACACTTTGATTGTGAGTTTAACAAATGATTTTCCAATTTAATAATCTATTGACATTATTGTTCATTTATTTTTTTTTATATCAACTATATAAGTGCTTATCCCAAGTGGGATAAAACAAACAAGTGACTCGCAAGTCGCAACTATCATTTGCTCTGTTTGGTAGGCCGATTGAGCACGGCCGTAGCATTAAATAGCATTATTAGTTGGAGAATGTTTCTCATAGCTAAGCTAAACGCTCTTGAAGGTCAGTTAGGTCATAAATTTGTCAGGGCTTTGTTACTTTATCAGACATATCGCATAGTATTATAATGTTAAGTTATGTTGTGCAAGTGAGTACGGTATATATACTAATTTTATGTAAAAAATAAAGTCATAGGGCTTGTTAATTTTTTCCATGTTACCTGTCAGACTATTAACTTCATCCATCATTAATCCGTGTTGTTGAATGAAAAATATGTGAAGACTTCACCCAACTTCAACAATAGGCTAAAGTCGTTGTCAAAATAAAGACAAAATTGAACAAAACACTTAGGATGAAAAAACCCTGCCTATAAGATTTCATGTTTTTATTGTGGGATAAGATTGAGATGAGAGTAATTTAAAGTTAAACAGCTGATTCGCAACACTTTTTGTGGGTTTAAAGGAGCAAAATAGAAAATAACGATTTCAGTTGTCGAAATGCTTATCACTGGAAATATTAATTTTAAATGTCCGCATTTCCTCTTTTCATCCATCTGAAAAGCAGTTCATACTGTTTTTTTTTTTCTATTTATTTTTGCAACTGATCAATACAAACTGACTAAGAATGCAACAATACTTGTCGCTCTATATAGGATGTACTGCGTGTAAAAACACTTGTCCGTAATTGCTTCATTCATCAAACATTCTCTGTGGCCTGCAGACTTGTCAAATAGATCTTTTTCCAATCTGCGTTCCTAAAATAGGAGGTTCAGTCTTGGTCAGCATATCAGTCATTTTTACATTGATTCAATGTCTGCAGACGGCTCAATGCAAAAATGACTGATTTGATGGCTGGGAGTGGTTTACACAAGAATTTTATAGTTTCTGTTAGCTTCCTCCTGTCTTGTAGGTGACAGAGCAGAAGCAAAGAATACATCTTCTACAAGATCAATGCAGAAAAAGCGAGTTAGAAGCTCATTCTTGTGCTCGACAGTATGAAGCAAAATTTCAGAAACAAAACGTAAGTCTGCCAATAGTATGCCTTTAAAGATAGATTTTGCTCATGGTGTTGCGAAGAGTATTTTGAAAAGTAAATGACTAAACTTATCACCAAAGTTAATATTATAATTACCACTGTTTTTAAATGATGCACTGAGAAATTTGAGCAAAAAATGTTCAAACAGTTTATTTGTTAGGCATTTCATAAAATTAACTCATTCACCTTTTTTGAATGACATGTTGACTTTCTTAGTTTGTCAATGTGTGTTACAATATGTTTGCACAGCTTGTACAATGTACATAAAGACTAAATTGGAAAGCATGACTATATAAAATATACTGTATATGATAAAGTAACCAACATCACCGTTATCAATATAACCTTGACGTTTCATTTTATCAAAATATGCGAAAAAAGATAAAATGGGAATGTTGAGAAATAGTAACTAAAGATAATTACCTTGACTTTGTCCGTACGTTATTTTAAAATATCATATTACGTCGAAATTATTTGATAATGTCAAATCCATTAGAAAAAATGTAATAAAAGTCGACATTCCTTTAACTGTTTTTTGATTTCTTTTTGCGAAAAAATCCATTTTTCATAGAACACATAAAGTATACATTTCATAATATATTTGTGGAAAAATCGAAACGTGTTCGAATGCTGCGGTTTGCCACGCCCACAACATTAATTCAGCATGGCTTTCCAACTTCTTTGGAGTTGTGACTTTATTTATCATAAGGATAGTACGGTAACGTGATGTTTTCAAAACATGTGCTCGTGCTCACAGTTTTAACAACTATTTGTTGCTTTTTTAAATTGGATAAGTTGTAATAAGTATATTATGGTATTTTTTGTTTTAATTTTGCATCGTACTATGCTGCTTCTTGTCGTCTGTTGTATCGCATCTGTGATCGCAGTGTACTAGTGTACTGTATGTTATCGCAATGGGCGCAAATAAAAGCATGATTATTATTATTATACTTACGATTCTTATTAACTATATTATTAACCCGATTTGTCCGCTCTGCTTAAAACAAGAACACGGCAGTACAATTTCGAACGTCTTTGTTTTGAATCGAACTTGGGTACACCGGAAGAAATGATAGATGCAGCATTCATTCCGTCACCTGAGTTGGTTGAGAGAAAGTCATTTGAAGCTCACCAGTTTCCTTTTTTATTGTCGCGCAAGATTTGATGCAGGTTGTGCTACCAGCTGACACATTCACCGTTCTTTTGGAGTTCACCATGAGTTACTCATTACCTCGATGCGACCTTTGCAGCTTGGTGATTGGCTCAGCGTTTATTCAATGGCATTGGGTCGATCGTGGCACCGAACAGCAGGACAGTTAATTAACAACTAGATTTCTCATGCTTGCCGTTTAAAGATCGCGTGATTTTGGCTTTTGCTCAAGAAGTTCTTGGTGGATTAAGTTTAGTGAAAGTGTAATTGCGAGATAGCTAGTCATGCCACTACCCAGTCAGCAAATCAGTCCTTTTTATATTAATTCAATGTCTGCAGACGTTGATTCAGTATGATATAAAAAAAGACTGATTTGCCGGCTGGGTATTTATGATGTGTACAATAACAATACAGTGATATTTATAGAATAGATTTAATTAAGTCATAGTTTTGCAGCTGTGAACTCTGAAATGATGCATGCCGTGACTGCTGCGTGCTAAAGTTATGACATAGCGCTTATACGTAAAAAGTTCCAACGAATGTTTATTGTTTAGTCAGATCGTTATGACATATTTTGCATTGGTAGTTTTGCCTTTGGTACATGTATTTTTAAATGTTTAACAGCTGAAACAACAGAAGTAGATCATGTGAAAATACTTACGGCTTTGTATTTTGAAACGGACTTCATTACTAAGGGAATGCTTTGTTAGTGCTGCCAGGTGAATCACCTTGGTGGTGTTGGGGATGCTGATCATTTGAATTCGCTGTATGGAGTTGTTTTAAGTTTTACACTTTGCCTATCGATTTAACCCTAAGGTGAGACTTTCGTTTAAACATTGCTTTTAACCTGGTCCTTAAATACTTACAATCCAGGGTTTTCGAACCAAAATTTTTTCTTAGAAAAGTGTTGTCTTATTAATGCGTATTTTCGTATAGCTCCTTATAGCTCCCCGCATAACTATTATGGCTTCCGGTTAGCTCGATTGATTTTGTGCGAAAAGTGCAAACGTAAGTTGGAAAATATTTTTGAATTTATGTGGTGATCCTCCGCTTATAATAGAGTCTATGTAGATATATACTTCCAACTGTACTATATAGACTATACAGCGACAACTTTTGACCCGAAAATGACCATAATAATAATATGTTTATATCTCTGTGTTGTTAATTAAACAAAGCTTACAGTGAAGTGGCCAATTGCCACTTGTTGATTTTGACTTCGCCTTTGGCATGCTGAAGAGTGCTCAACCGATTTTTGCCTGAGCTGGATGCCATGATTTATTTCCACTAGGGGGCAGTGTTGATCTGCAATGACGGTTTGTGAAAGGAGTTGCATTGTTGGTTGGTTGTTAGATTCTTTCTCTTTGGCAATTGAATTTTTATAACTTCAATATACCTACCTAGTTTTCTTCATTGCTTTTTTCGATCAAATTGACCGATAACCTGATTTACATCCACTTCAACGATTCATATCAAGATGTTATGGTAAACACCATGCAAGTACTAACTGAATCGACATGAAATAGTGTTGCTGGTTGATCATCACCAGATGACTGATGACATCACCAGACAATGATTGACATTCATCACCAGATGACACGAAAAACACAGATTTGGTTGCTTTATTGACAAATATTGTCAATCATGAAACAACGAATAACCTTGAATTCTCAAAATAATATCTTTCAGGAAATGTTTTATAAAACAACAAAATTTTTTTTATTTATAATTAATTTTTATTTATATGTAAAACACAACCTTGACTGCATTCGGAATATCAACTGTTATTCATGACACAAATTTTACACCACCAAGCTCAAATCGTCAACTATGCAGGCTAAAGTTTTATAGCAAGCTAAACAATGATATAATATTCATCATCAGTCACCATCTCCGCTTGCAGCAGATTGCGTATCAACATGGGTTGATTGTTTCCAAGATGGAATCATATGATATACAGTAGTACTAAGCACGAAATTTTATTCGCATGTTTCATCATTACAGCAAAACTCCATGTCCCAAAAATTGTAATTTTGCAGTTAACATTTCCTAAGAAATTAACAAAATAACATTGTACTTAGTAGAAGACATTGTGACTTTTGTTGTGTTGTATTTCTTCCTGATGGAACAAGTGGGTGTGAAATTGCTCAATTTGAAAGTTGTAGATTCGGATGCGCAGAAATACTTGCTTCTTACGGCAACCAAATTGAATGCAGTCATGAGTATTATCTTGGCTACAAGCACGTTTTTGCTGAAACTATGCGATTTTTAACTGAATCAGCGTGCTAGCCAAATCCACGTGTCCAATAATCGTGTGTGGACCAATCACAATGAGTGTTGCTTTGAAAAGTTACGCGGGGAAACTGAACACCACCAGACAATGGTGTTTTCTTTTCAATGGTGTTCGTAAACTTGCTCTCCGTATTTAAAAACGAAGTAAAAAGTACATTTTTGGTTTTGATCTAACGTAAACAACAAGATTGCGAGTGATTTTACTTTATGTCACTTCAAGGATTAATTATTTGATTGAACTTCAAAATCTCCAGGTTTTTTTGCCTGGTTTTGTTTCTCTAAAAAACGATAACTTTCTGTTTTGTTTAAATTAGCCAGACAGAAAAGTAGTCTGCTACTTTGTCTGCAGACGTTTAATCAATGTAAAAGTGACGGATTTTGTTGTCTGCGTACATCTGATGCTGTAGTTTTTAATGCTTCACACTCACGTTGTCGTTGGGTTGCAATTCGAATACTTTTTTTCTGTTTAGTTCTAGTATTTTCCTTTCCGCTTGAAGTGAATGGGTTAAACACGTTGTAAGGATATATCCTTTTCATTGTGTCCAATTGTCTTCTCAGGGATTATGTTACCACGGACTAGATAAACTGATTTTGTTACTTTTCTTGCAGAAACCTCAACTGTGAAAATTACCACATGTTCTTGTGCGTAGGCCTCTACTTTTTGTAGTTTTCACAAGTTGACCGTTTGAATCGGATAATACAAGTTTTAAGTAGACTCTTTCAGTAGGCTACATAGTACATACAACCAACCATACAACCCGGATATAGTGAATAACAACCCTTCACTCATGTCTGGTAAATCAGTTGATTGTTTTTATTAACCATTACCTTAGAAACAGACAGGCAATTTCATATTTTGAAACTTTTATCATAAGTGAAGTTCCGTTTTGGTTATTTGCTCAGCTCCGGCTTTGTTTTAAGCTTTGAACAACTGTCCAGATAGGTCGCTTTCGTAAACGTTTTAACATTTGAGTGTTCTTCAAAACTGCTTCTGCCCAAAAGTGTTTACTATGATACAGATGTTGCAAGCCGTTTAGCCTATCACCATGTGTATGATCTGAAAGATGTTCGAACAATTGCTGTTACTTAACGTTGTATTGATATACACGCGTGGTGGAGATGAAAGATGGAGTAAGCGTATGCCATTGTGCCAGCAATGTTTTCAAAAATCTCCAAAATGTGCAAACAATATTATTGCTTCACTTCTACCAATATTTTCAAATTTGCTTTAGAATTTAGATGACTTTTGGTAGCTATTTGTTACAACTGACTTAGCAAAAAGATATAATTGCTCAAGTGGTACTACTTTTCTAAACTTGTTTGAAGCAGTTCTTAGCAAATTTACTTGCAATCGCAGCACTTTACGATTATAAAACCGAAACGATGCACTTGCAGAGCTCCAGATAGCATAGGCATTTTTCTCTTTTTTTAATAGATTGTTTAATGTTTATATCGTTTCAAAGCACGAAGAACACTTGCGTTGGTATGTTAGCACGCTTAATGACTTTAAGCTGGCAGGAGATGAATTCCCATATTTTATCCAAATCTTTCCCAATATCCTGGTTTCGAAAGAAAAATTCCTTGTTATTGCATAGGCATGATGACGATCTATACCCAGACTGCAAATCAGTCCTTTTTTTTATTTATTTAACATCTAAAAAGGTGATGCACCGATCTCGAAGACAACCAAAATTATGATTCAGCCGATAAAATATTGCAGCCATATCATTTAAAGCTGAGTTTGGTTTTAAACAATTTTATATTGCTCTTAGCCTCTTATGTTAAAGACAACCTACTGCAAATACCTTGAAATTCTGATACTGGCTTTGTTTGTTCATTCCTTTTAAATTACATGTGCAACACCAGGCCTACGTCGTGTTGAATGTTTAGCTGACTTAATTATTATTCAGAGTTTGTATTATTGGTTTAAGGAGTGTTGATGGAAAGAGGTTAATACGGTCGCAGTGTGTTTAGCATGTTACATGACTGCTTGTGTGTTTAACATAAACCTGACACGTGCACTTGGTTAGTATTGTTTTTATGATTTAATGCAGACTTTTTCTAAACTGAAAACGTTAATCTACAGTTTTCCCAGTCAACAAAGTTGTTTCTAAGAGACTGACTGACTAAACGATTTGTTCCGATTTGACAATTTTGTTTGAGGAATCATCAACATTCTGCGCAAACTATTCACGTTATATCCCATAATCAATTATAATGTTTACTTTGATTCAGTGTAAAAAGGACTGATTTAACGGAGGTGGTGTTGTTGCAACGGTTGTACTTGCCAAAAACCAGGTAGTTTGCATAGATGGACAAGTGCAATCATAAGTTAATATTAGCAACGTTTTTTTAACCTAAGTTGCAACTTACTTAATTTCGGAAAATTAGGATTAGTGGGAGCCTGAATTAAAATTAATCGAGTGGGAGCCTGGTTCCTTCTCGCTGTATATCTTTAGCTTTTAGTGTTATCCTTTAGCCAGTGTTTATTTCTGATTTTTATTGTGCTTCCATTTTGTGGATTTATATATGCAATTCAAATTGCATTAGTCGCTATCGCAAAGCGTTGTGAACAAGACTAGAGATTCGAGGCTCAAAGGTCGTGTGCTGTCTACGTCAGCGAGCAAAGGAAGATAGATTGAAAAAAGTCAGAGGTGCATTTTGAAAAACCTGCTGCATTTGAAATTGCCCCTGTAATAAAGCTGTTACAATTAGACAGGTTGTTGAAATCAAATTTTGCAGCAGATGACTTGCCAGCTGTGTTTTCAGGTTAAGTTTTTATAAACAGATAATTTTTAGTGCACGTTTTTAAAATTTTGTATCAGTGAGCAGCCTGGACTGGGAAACACCGGAGCACTGTCCATTTATTGTTGAAGCACACCTTGGTATTGAAACTTTCCGATCGACAGAGAAGCCGATCACATTTCAAAGGAGGAAAAACAGATCAAGATTAAGACAGAACCCGTTTATTGCCTCATCTCAGTCAAAAGGTTTCAGTCTGATTCCTCATTTCTGATAAAATCTTTCACCATTGGGTGTTAGAAATTAACCCCTAAGCCCCAGTTGAATAATCCTGGGATATGCCATGTTTCAAAGTACAAGTACCTTTTGTTTTGTTAAATTGCACATTAGGTAAATTAGACTCACAGTTGGACTTTGTGCTTGTCCAATTTACCGCAAAAAAATTCAAAACCGCTTAAATTGTTTAATCGAGGTATGGTGAGCATTGTGCAAGGTTTTTTGGTTCTCAGCGTTATAAAAATGTTTCTAGCGTTTCTTGTCTTGCTTCCCATAGGTTCGGAGCACGCATCTTTCACTTTGCAAGATTTCTCCAGAATCGCTTAGTCAGCATTCGAGATAAATCATTGTCACACGTGGTCTACTTGACTCATCGACTTAAAGGAAACCATTAAAAGTCCATTTCTTAAACTATGATAATTGTGCTAAAGTGTCTTGACAGTTTTCATTTCGTTTTAGAAATAAGCATTAACTTGCTGTGTCAGATATAATAGTCAACTTTGGAAAGAAGGTTTCAAAGCTCCCAATTTTACAGCAGCTTATGTCGGATGTCTGTGATGTAATCAGTTTGCCAGTCATTAAACAACATAAGTACTGTATTACCAGTGAATAAGTAGATTTATTGTTACTAGTGAATAGTAGAAGAATTATTTTGTATGTTGTAAGTACAGTACAGTATTACCCGTCGTATATTTCATACGTATTCAAACAAAGATGGCAAAAGACCTTTGTTGAGCAGGCGGGAACGATTTGTAATGACTTCAACTGTGGAATATCATTTGATTGATAACCGATTACCCGGCTATGAACCGATTACCCGGCTATGAAGCGAAGAATTATGTGGTGTTTTTAACCTTGAAGTTTGAAAGGCTATAAAGGTTTTATTCCTAGATGTAATACGCCTGTGTTGTAAACATTGCGAAATCGCGCGCCTTGCACAAGTGCTCTTGAAAGGGTGTACAGTATACAGTAGTGCCATTTATACTGTTGGTTTGTAAGCCTATCCTGAACAAACATTCGCTTTTATGTCACTCTATCAGCCCGCGCTTTCGTCAGCGACTCTCAAAATCGTTTGTTTATTCATTCGCAGTTACAGCGTTTTAAGATTTTCTTTTTTGGCCTTCCTTGAATTTCCAGCCAGCAAAAACTGCTGATTTTGTCTAATGACGTTGGAACAATGTAAAACAGGCAATTTTTTTTTTTTGACCAGGTTCTGGAATTTGACTTTCACAACTTTGCACTGTAGTCGGCTTAGTCTTTCATCTAACGCTGCTTAATGAGATTTAAAACAATTGGTTTCGTAAAAAAGGCAGGTGGACCTGCGCTATGCCAATATATTACTGTGGTTCATTCATTCATAGCTTGTCACGTGTAGTGTAGCATGAACATGCACAAGGTACATTAACATTACCATGCGTTAATGCTGATGCTGTTATCACTTAGGTTTCGCCAGCACAGTCAGGTTTGTGGTTATAAGAATATGCAGATTGATGAGACTTTAACATCAATTTTCGTGTTAAATCCAGTAGAACAGGATAGCTGGAGCTGCACTGCTGCTATTTTCAATTTTCATTGACAGTTTGATGACGCACAAACAAACGTGTTTGTGCAATCCAAGATATCATAGTTGCTTTTGGCATAACGATTCTTTCAACAAAAACACGATGACGTATTTGTTTTTTGGCCATGTTTGTTATTTTAACTTGTCGTTGGCCTGTTGTGTTTAATGGATAAGGTTCATTAAGATCAGCTGTTTTTAAGGTTTTTGTTATTTTTAGACTAGGCAGCATAGCCTACATTGGTGGGTTTAGGTTTGGCGTCGAAGCTGATGGACAAAAGAAATACCGAAGAACTTATGAACTTGCTTAGGTTGAATGAGAATTTTGATAAGTTGGCGAAAGCGAATGGAGTAAGGTGATATGGGCATGTTTTGAGAAGGGATGGATATTGGATATGGATTGGCCTATACAATCTATACATGATGTTTTGAGAAGAGCGTTGGAGTTGCAAGTAGTGAAGGGTCGTAGAAAACGAGGGAGACCCAAGAAAACGTGGAAAAGGCAAGTTGAGGAGGAAAGCAGCAAGGTGGGCTTGACAAGAGAGAACGTGTTAGACAGATCGATGTAGAGGCAGGGTGTGAAGGCAACTGCGGCACTTGGAGGTGAATCCGGCCACCCTTGTTAACGGGGACATCACCGGATTAAAACTGGACTACTACATCTTGTGCATCACGCAATAGAATTTTACTTTTAACAGCAGGTGTCCGAAACAAAAATAACCCTGGTCTACGCCCTGGCGTTTCATTCATAGTTTAATGTTTTTTATGTTTTTGTGTTTACTCACTTTGCGAATAAGAAAACACCTTGTAGAATAACTAAACAATTTTTATAGATTTTACTCGATGCAGAAAGCAGAAGCCCTTATGTTTAAAGTAATATATCTGTATTTCAAAGGAAATACCCTGGATAGTAAAAGACAACAGTTAATTATAATTATTACTGGACCGTTTATGAAGTAAACTTTCCCTCATTGTCAATTTTATATAAATGTTTTTTTTTAGAAATTAATTGATAAGTTGAAACTGGAACAACCTGTAGAAACCGAAGAATTTCAAACTATTTTCAAAAGAGACAGCGACTTTTCAAAACGAACATTTTCTGGTGGCTCTCAAGATGCAGCGGAGTATGCCGACATCATACATTGTCAGCAGGAGATTAATCGACTCTCGGAAGAGATGGAAAAGGTTCAGGAAGATAGAGACAAGTGGAAAAGCCTTGCTCAATTTTCTCAGGTGACTGGCACGATTTATAGTGGCCCAGCGCGGGCTTGGGCCCTGAGAGTGTCGTTTTTCACTCTTGCAGCGAAAATGCCTTTTTTACGTCGTTTCAACGTCTGATTTTGTTTAACGTTTTCGTTTTTAGATCTAACCCCGTTGAAACGATGTAAAAAGCAATTTAGACTGGGATGTAGCAAGGCTGATTCTTGGTGACTTTGCTTTTTAAGATAAATTCATTGATGTCGCCTCCGCAGCTGGACAAGGTTTGTGATTGCATTGAAACAAAACTTTTTGTTGCAGGATTCTTCGTTACAAGGAGATGTACCTTCACAGTCTAAAATAAAGGTGAGTTTGTCAAGGATTAACAGTAGGCTGCCAACGTCGCATTTTGTTCAGCTTTTCACAGCAGGGCTGGTCTGGATCACTTTGCGTTTGCTTGAAAGATTAAATTAACCGGCATTTTGCCTTCTACAGACATGCTGTCCGGATTTGTCTTGGCCCCATAAGGTTAAAATAAAATTTACGACATATCATGGGTCGGTTACCTCAAGGCTGTGGCCCAGTTGCGGGCCGCGTGGCATGTTGCCTGGTCTCATATGAACAAAGAAGTCCTACTATTGATATTTTACAAAGATGTGTATTAAATTGACTTGGAATAAATTTGCATGGCGTCGGCATAAACAATTGTTCAAACAAGACGTGGTTGATGCAGTTAAATCTGTAAAACGCAAAGAGCGGTTTCCTTTTGCAGGCAAATATTGATTGAGTGGCTTCAGTCTGAAATATCAGCGTCATGCAGTCTTGCCATTGAGCTGGGTTATCTCGCTAAATGTTAAACTGAACGTTGAGTCAATTAGACGATTAGAGCTTCTTGCGTGTGTGAACGATCTATCTTTTATTACACGACGTGGTTCAATTTTGATTTTGAGAATTTTCTACCCAAGATATCTTCCTTAAAAACATTCAACTCCCAAAACTCGAAGACTTGAGTTTATTGAAAAGGAAATTAACTAACGGGTTTAGAAAATGCTTTAAGCTAACAAAACCAGGTGCCATTCAGCACAGACGTTGAGTCAATAACAGTTCGATAAGAAAAGGTTCTATTCTGATAACGGGTTGTTGTTTTGCAACAGGATTTGGAAGAACGTTTGCATGAAACATTGAACAGGCACCAGCATGAGTACTTCGCACTGCAGGAAAGCAACGCTGCCTCAACTCGTCGATTGCAGGACGAGGTATCGATCTTACATAAAGCCTACGTGACGCAACGTTGAAGTAGTGTTTCTTCATGTTTTTTTGCTGTTGTGATCGTTGCAGTCTTAATTTTTTTCTGTTGTTTTGTCGCTCATTGCTTTTTCTCTGTTGAAACAGACGAAATTACTCACCAGTGATTCAAATAAACTCGAAACCGCAAAATTGATATTAAATTACAGCATACAGCATTGTTCTTCCGAAACTCATTTGTGCTGCTGCTTCCCATAAGATTATACCATAGCGAATGTTGTACTTGGCATTTGCTCTGCAACATGCTAATTGCTAACAACACTGTTTCTAACGGTTTGCCCAGAGAAACAACGATTTATTTTGAAGCAGCAACATTTCAATGATTTTTGCATCAATCCAAAATTAAACTTTGAAATTGCATAAAAAAAAAATGAAGGTCGCACGCTCTGTTTCAGAACCGTAAGTTACGAATGCAACTATCCGGCCAGGCTGAGGGGGCAGAGAACAGCGGTCAACACAGCACGGATGACGCCCATTCATACAAGCAGCAAATTTTTAAACTGACCAATGAAAACCAAGAATTGAACGAAAAGCTTCGAACCAGAGGCAGACAGTTGCAGGTGAATCACTTGAAACCATAATTCAACGTCTGCAAACGTTTAATCAATGGTCAAAAAAGTTTAGCTAGAAAAGGACTAAATTTGGTTGCATTTGGAACATTTTAAAATTTGATTTTTCGCACTTGACTTTAAGGGTGGATTTTCTATACGTTTTTAGATTTTTCAAGTTTCTCTTTTTTGCTTGAATTTCAGCTATCACAACAATAAATAGAACATCTCGAGAGTGCAACCAAGTCAAGTTGTCTGCTTCTGAGCTAGAGATGTAAAAAAACGTTTTTTTTTTTGTTTTAAAAAAAAGAGCTCGTTTTTTTTGTTTTTTATCGTTTTTTTGTTTGTTTTTTTATTCGTTTTTTTTGTTTTTTTGTTTTTTTTACCTATTTTGACATTAACTGTCACAATATGCAGCAATTAGGGTAAACTTATTGCAATAGCGTCTTTTTCAACAAACAAGCAGTCTCATAACTCTTAGAACTTACTTTAAATCAGACTATATGTCTGGTATATTTTTTCCTTGCAATTTTGTAGATCTCAACTTGAGAAAGTCTACACTTTGAGTAAAGCAATGCCAGATGTAGACAAAAGTTATGGAAGAACTGGCAAACTTTTCCAGTCAACAAGACTTTTTTAGCTTGGAGTTTCTGTGGGCATCACTTTCTTCTGAAACACTTTCACCCACAGCTTGGTGGACTGGCTTGTCCAGACAATGTCAAATATCGAAAGTCGCAACTCGGGTTCTAGAACTTCCATGTACTTCAGCTGCATGTGAAATGAGCTTCTCCGCTCACGCTAAAGTACATTAACAAAAAAAGAAACAAACTCACACATGAGCATACTGAAAAACTCGTATTTCTAA
Organism: Aplidium turbinatum; assembly: GCF_918807975.1. Taxonomy (NCBI): domain Eukaryota; kingdom Metazoa; phylum Chordata; class Ascidiacea; order Aplousobranchia; family Polyclinidae; genus Aplidium; species Aplidium turbinatum. The sequence continues at coordinate 36,289,228 of NC_137472.1, read as the reverse complement.
GCTAGAACCTCAAACTGACGGAGTTGGTTATTTCCACCAGTGACAAAGGCACTTTTGACCAGCTCTCCACACCTTTTCGGTACAACGCCAAGAGGTTGTTCCAGTTGATGTGAATTTACCAACAACCAGCAGAAAAAGCCCTTTGAAATCCAATCGAACATGCAGCAGTGATAGCGACAGCTCTGATATTGAGTCAGACTCCTTTACATCTTCTCACATTCCTTATGCTAACACAACAGATTATTCATCTGAGGACTCTGATCTTGCATAACTACTTCGTAGCAAGCAAATAGACTCTTACTACATCAGATTTTTGTTAGTTTCATTAAATTCATTCTCGTTCCCAAATAAAATAAGTTTTCATTTTTGATGTTTGTTTTGTATCTTTATCCTGCATTGCGGGAATATGGGTAGCCTAAAACTTTATACTTGTCAGGAAAAGTATTATGAAGCATTTATTCACTATGTGAACACTGAGCAGTGCTGAAAAACTCCTCTTTAAAGGGAAAATTTCTTCATTCAGGGCTGGTAGTTACTAGTAATAGTCAACATGGGTGGTGGGCATTTGAAAGGAACATTAACCTAAACATTTTTTGACAAAACCATCAACGTAAAAAAAAGATTTTATGTTGTGTGCTTATTGTTCTATCTTTTCATTCCTAGGTTCAAAAGAAAAGTATCGATGATTTGCGAGTGGAATTAGAAGAATGTAAAGTAGCTGAAGGGAATTTAAGGTTGGAATTGCAGAGAAGTACCGCTCGTTGTGAAGCAATTGGCGACGAAAAGCAAAAGCTTCAAGCAGAGTCTGAGAACAAGACAAAAGATTTGCGTCAATTCATCGAAGGTAAGTTAAACTCAGATCATCAGCTGTTGTCGCCGTTTTTACATTTATTCAACTTTCCTGAGTAGAAAACTTTTTCTTCCTGAATATTACTGTGAGAGTTTTGTGAAAATTAGTTTCCAGTCGCCTGACCAAGGTATCGATGATCCCTCCCCCCACTATTGTACTAACGTAACTTTTATGGCAAGGGACACTCTGTATAAACAGTTTTTCTCATGCCATTGTTTCTGATGGCACTTGGATGGTTGCTGAAGCCTGAGAAATGTTTATTAGTGAAAGAGTGTTTGTCATAAAATTCTTACCAATACAAATCAATGCAATGTTTGGGTTATCCCTACGTTTTAAATTTTTGCCGAAGCGACTTTCACTAACACTAATCCCGAATGTCAGAGTGTCCCAGCCAGCAAATCAGTTATTTTTTACATAGAATCAACGTCTGCAGACGTGTTGGCTGCCGGTTTGTCACTATCAGCTCTGAAACTTGTGCTAGCTTGAAATCTTAACTGGTTAACTCTTTTCTTCGGTTGGATCCACAATCACCACGACGCTACTTAACTTATTGTTCAATCTTGTATTTCAATAGAAAGCTTGAGTAACACAAGACACATGTCTACTTTCCGCGTTTGCCATGCTTTCATCTTAACATTTTTTACTCTTTTGATGGAACTTCGGTTAGAAAAGCGACTATTTATTCCATGACACATTCGATGGTTATTGTTCGGTTTTGGTGTGTTCTCACAACAGTTTGAACTGAGGCGATCTGAAAAAGCGCTTTTTGTTTTTGAGTAGCCTGCCTAGTAGTCAAGGTAGCCAAACTATTGAAGAGTAAAGGACTGAAAACTCTTGTCGGTGTGGCTTGCCGTCAAAGGATTGTTATGGTTTGAAGACAACCAGTACAGACGTTTTAGAGATATTTGACATTTCAGTAAGATTGTTGTTAGTAAAAAAGTGGTTTTCTGTGTAGCTTTTACGCTTTTTTACATGTTGAGTTGGAGCTTGGTAAAGTCGCTGTTGAAAAGCGTATTGGCATCAACCAGTATATCAGTATTTTTAGCATTGATTTAACATCTGCAAACGTTGAATAAATGCAATAAAAATGACTGATTTGCTGACGTGGATTGAGCTAGCTCGGATAACTTCATAACTTGCAAGGCAGGGGTGCATAGACAAGGATTTACAACTCACCCGACCCAGCAAAATATTGTAAAAATGAAATAAATTAATTCTTTTGAGTCGAATCGGTTTGAGAAAGACACAAAGCTGTAAAACCTGGACGGGATAGTGATATTAAGTTTGTCTGTTTAATAGGTACATTTGAACGCAATAATCGACGATTATTTCAAATTACTGTAAACAACACAATTTTTGTCAGCGATTTCTTACCAAACTTAAAAACGGGCAATTTGCTTTCTTTGAGAATTCCAAAATTATAAAACAAAAAGTGTCACTAAGCTTTTTTGTCTCTAAGCTAAAACGGAGTGATTTATAGAGGAGGGCACGTTGAGTTAAGAAAACAAATCAAAATCATGTAAATTCATCTTCAGGTATTGCGGATTGCATCCCGAAACATGCAGAAGACATCACGAAAAGCGAGTCATATGAATCCGTGATGAATCATGTGAAAGGTTTACGTGAGTCACATGATTACTATCACGATGAACTGGTGAAAATGAGGGAGATTAAAAAAGACCGAAAAGAAAAACAAGATGAACTAACTGCATCCGAGCAGTGGAACAGTGAAAGGTATCGTAATAAAATTTTAGCTACACTTGCTGCTTTAAATTTGAACGAATCTTGAACTTGTCGACTTCACAGATCTTACTGAGTTTTGAAATCACTGGAGCTTTTATTGCAACCGTCCACATTTCATGGCTGCTATTTATCTCTTACCATGATTGGTGTGTTATGGTTGGTTATTTACCTCTAATACGTTTGGTTGTTCGTTAATTCATTAGGATTTGCTGTGGAGTGCTTAAAGTTTAGAAACTACTTTTTAGTGTTATGAATGGTAGAAACGCTTATCCTGGTAATGTTTACTATTTGACTTTTACTTTGCAGATAAAAACCATTCATTTTCGAAACGTTTGTTGAACCAGGCGTTTAACTTCTCCAATTTAAGTGCTATACTTATCATTTGGATCGATCAATCGTTTCAACTAATTTGCTCTAACGTTTCTCAAACGTTGTAACGATCTTTTACAATTATCTCTTATTAGTTTGGAAAACTCCTTCAGCCAATTGTCTGTGGTGGGCGACAAAAGAGAAGATGAGTTGCAGCCTCACATGCCAGTCCACATGACCCAGCCGCTGTATCAAAGCTCGCCCCAACTCAACCCACAGCCTCATCAAGTGGCTTCTGATGAAAACTTCCTCATCGTTCCTTCAGAGCTTTCTGAAAAAGACGCCCCCGAGACTGATCTCACCTTGACCTTGCAAGCACTTCAAAAACAAGTAACTTTGAACTTTTCAGGCGGTTTTATTATGAAGTAAGACGTAATTAAGACCTCTGATTCTTTAAATTGTTTACATTGTTAAATTTTGACCGCTAAAACAAGTGTCATGCTCCTCAAAAAAAAACTTTAAACCTCCAGTCGAAATTCATTTGTTTGTCTTCTTCTGTGCCTTCGTCTATTGAAATTGATTAATCAGCGGAGAGGCAAAAAAAAAAAACGTCAACGATGACCCTGATGCTGAGCGGTAAGTCAAGTCCGACTTTTCGGCTTGTTCGAGCTTGTGCTTCATATGAATTCGGGCATGACTTTACTGTTGCAACACTTGCGTTTCAAACTGGAAAAATTGTAGTATAACTGAAATTCAAAAACACTGAACTGTCGAACCTATTTAGGCTTCACGTGTTTTTTCGTGTTTGACTTTACTATGCAAAATTCACTTACAACCCAGTTCCATGACAACAGCCTATTGGCATCAATATTCTTATAATTTCCTAACTGCGTTCTGATTCCACAGGTTGAAGATTACGAGATAGAGGTGGCCCAGTACGAGCTTGTGCAGAAAGAATGGCAAGACGAGAAGCAATCACTTCAGACGATGCTGGAGCGCTACCAGACTGAACGCAGCGGCAACACACCGACACCGGTAGGGCTGCTCCCCAGACAGCAAGTCAGTCGGTTTTTTACATTGATTCAACGTCTGCAGACGTTGAATCAATGTAAAAAGTGACTAATTTGCTCTGGGGATTGTGTGACAATTTGAAATCGCGCTTTTTTAAAAGCAAATACGGCGCTGTTACAATGTGAATTCTTATGTGAAATCCCATCCGGTGAAACTTTGAAGCGATGTAACAAGGCAACTTTGCTGGCTTTTTTATGACCTATGCTCAATGCTTGTTTGTTCCAGGATAAAACTCCAACCGAACCAACTGATCGGGCGTTCATTGTGAGTCAGTTGAAGAATGAGATCAGCGAATTGCAGAACGTAAGGATCAGCATGGAGAAGGACAAAATGAAACTCATTCAAGAGAAAGTGAGTGGACACATTGAATCATGGCTCAACTTTGAAATGTTGGTTGGCACAGTTGGTTGGTTTTGAACCTTTATCCTCGAACTGACAAAGCCTTTCACATACTAGTAGAGGGTTTGGACCACTGAGCTAACGGAGCGGACAGTCAGATCGATCGTTGCTGAGGAATTTGATTTGCTGCAGTTTAGCATGTCAAACATATCCAATTATCCAACCCAGAAAAACTGCCGTTTTTACATCGTTTCAACGTCGATAGATGTTCAGCGACGCCAACGTGATGTACAGAATGAAACTTTTGCTAGTTGGATAACATTTTCATGGTGAGCATGGTACAAAACAACCATCGAAATTTCAACTTTGTATTCCTGCATTGAACAGTTTCTGTTTCAGGAACAACTTCAGAATGCGGCTCTCAACTTGCAAGAAGAACTGAACATGTCGATCAATGAAGCACAAATTGAAAGAGGTGACAATCTTATCACATTTTATTTCTTTGCAAATGAAGACTTGAAACAATTAACGCGTTTTGTGTGATTTGTGTCCGGGCAAAATGATGTTCGACTTATGGGCTGTTGCAATGATGAATGGAGTTTCATGCGAAAGCCTTGTTTAGGTGCGCTGTTCGTGTTTTTTTTAAAGTCTTCCAACATCCTATTCAATTTGACGCTGAAGCTGTCAGCGCTCTTCATATTTTTTTTTTGTTTCTGTTCTCCATATTTGACAAGCCTAGTCTGCAAATGATGCCCGTGACGCGACAATTTATCGAAAGAGAATTTATCGAACGACAGTTTATCGAAAAACAGTTTATCTAACGACAATTCATCGAAACGATAGTTAATCGAACCGACTGCTTACCGAAACGACAATTTATCGGACGACGAATCTCCCGAAACAAATTTTATCTAGGATTAGTCGTTCGATTAATTTTCGTTCGATGAACGGTCGTTTCGATAAACAGTCGTTTCGATTAACCGTCGTTCGATCAATAGTCGTTCGATAAACTGTCGTACTACCATGATGCCAAAGGGGCAGTTTGTTTTGGCTCGAAAGATGCCATGTTATATCACCATATGAAGTATCATACGACCAATCATCCCACGTAGGTTCAGGCGAACTTACTAATTCCACAACCGCATACTTTGTGTTGATTGTGCCGCATATTCAACCACATAGTCAAGGTGTTTGCTTTCGTTGTCATGGCATAGCTACAAAGTGCATGTCGTTTACATGCATTGCTACAGTGATTGAACACGTAACGAGGCTCTCTACATCGACCAGTCGATGTCATCTTACTTGTGATTTCGTTTTGTCAAAAGAAACAAAGCCTGATGCATGCTGACGTAAATTTGATGTGAAAAATTTCAGGCAGTTGCTTGCACAGACCACGTTGTGAAGTTATTCACTGAAGTCCGTGCTTCTGTGCATTCTATGAAGCCTGTCTTGTAACAACAATTAGTTCTTCATTGATGTTAATGACAGCAGGCAGTGTGTTTTCACTTTTCAGTATGTGAATTCAAGGAGATAGAATTAAACATAGGTATTATGCAGACCGGTGCAAATTTGCCTTGCGAAATTTCACGTGTCTGCATTACTGGAAGTACAGTGCATAAAAAACTTGGTTCAGCTCAGACAGGAAAGTTAATATCGTTTGAATCTTGGACTTAATAAACTCTTCGGCAGTGCGCGTATACAGAAAGTGTGGTTGACGTTGAAACATGTATCGTTGTTTGTTTATTTTATCACCAAGACATTGTTTTGCTTTGCAGAAAGCTTTGTTGCATTGAAAGGGGATTTAGAAAACGCCTTGAAAGAAAAGAAAACACTGGAAGCCATTTTGAAAAGCATAACTGACGAGCTCAACTCAAGCAGGTTTCTCTTTTACTGTTTGTTCTTGTTTTTTTTTTATATATATATATATAATTTATAATATATAATATAATCGAACCAGCTCACACAATCTAGAATAGATTACCTGACGGAATCTCATGAAATGTTGCGCCCACTCAGCTATGAAGTTGTCGCTCTTGACCGCCCACCAAGCAAACCAACGTTGAACCTTCTAGTTTCCGCCTTTCTCATCCGCATGGGTTGATAGGTTGCTCGATTTCCTCTCACGACTCATCCCTGTAGCCGGGTTTCTTGGGTATTGGAGTTTCAACATAACTTTAAAATGAAAGGAGCGTTGTCAGATTAAACTTGGTGAAATTTTTCTCTAAGCATTACCGTTGCACCGCCATTAAAGCAGATGTCAGATTGTTGAAAACCGCTTTCTTTTTGCAATTTTTCCGTATTGAGATGTTGACTTCATGTTTGCAGGATGGAAAAGGCAGAGCTGGATGAAGCTATAGAAGCATTGGATGCGCAACATCAAGACGAGATGGCTCAGGTGCTTACGATCAGAGATGATCTCTCTCAACAAAATAAAGTGCATGAAGAAAAACTCCAAACGATCCAGGTATTTTGTGAGAACCATACCCTGCGGTCATTGAGCAATTTCATGATTGCTTACAATGCTTAGTGATTGATTTTTTTTTTTGCAGGACCAAAACGAAAATCTCAAATTGAAAGTTCAAACGCTGATGGAAAAGGTAAAGTCGGATGAAACGGGCAATGATTCTGAACTCTCAAGAGTTCGTGATGATCTTGCTGCTCTCGTTGATGAGAAGCAATTGCTGGAGGTGGAAGCTGAAAGGTTGCGAGGAAAGTTATCTGATTCCGAAAGAAAGATATTGGACTCGGAAAATGCGATGTTAAATGCGGAAACAGCGTTTGAAGAGCTGAAAGAAAAGTGGATAGCTTTGGAGCAGGAAAAAGTTGATGTCGAAAATAAATTTTCTTCCATGGAGCTGGAAAACCGTGCATCCATCGCAAAGTTGCAGGAGGAAGTTCAGAATTATGTCAAGCAACTCGAAATTTCTGAAAGCAAATTAGATGCAGTTGAAGATCAGAGGAAGAAGATGGAAGAAGAGCAAAGGATGACCGTTCTGAAAATGAATCAATTAACAAATGAACATCAAAATGTGATTGCCCAAATCGATGCTTTCCAAGAAGATCGGAGAAAAAGTGAAGAAAAGTATCTTTTATCCATCAAAAACAAAGAGGAGCAAATGGAAATTTTACAATCACAACTTACTAGTTTAGAAGAACAAAATCAACAGAGACTAAAGGAATTAACGAAGCACAACGATAGTGAAGTTGCCTCTTTTACTGAGGTCAGTTCTCTTAAGAACGAAATTCTTCAACTTAATGAGCGATTGCAGGCTTTCATGCTGGAACGGGATTCGTTAAAAAGTAAAATCCAAGTCGCTGAAAATGCATCGAAACAGCTAGAAAGTGACTTGCAAGCAAAGGCAACGGAAATCGCAAGTCTTTTGAAACAGTTGGATGCGACCAAAAGTGAGGTTATCATGAAAGTCCAGGAAACGACAAAGGAACACAACTTGAAATATGTTGAGCTGACTGAGCAGCATCAAGCTGAACTATTGAAAATTGAAACTGCACATCAAACAGTGGTAGAGAATTTGAAAGATAATTTTGCGCTGAAGATGCAACAAGTGCTTTCTGAACACGAAGACAGCTTAAAGCTTCTTCTAGAAGAACAAGAGTCTTTGAAGCATCAGAAACTGATGATCGAAGAAAGAGTGGAATTCATGGAACAAGATGTTGGCGATGAGGTGAAGATTCTTCAGGAGAAACTCGACAAATCGGAAGTTGATCATTCAAATGATGCCCAAGAGCTTGCATCAATCAATGCACAACTCAACAAGGAACTAAGTCGTCAAAGATCTTTGGCGGAAAACCTCGAAGAAGAGCTGAAGAAACAGTTGGAAACTCATCAAAGCCAAAGCAAGCGGAAACAACAGGAGCTCAATCAACTACACTCTACTGTTTTGAACGAAAAAGCTCTTCTTAAGACGTCCTTTGATGAAGAGAAAAAACGCTTGGAGGAAAAGTATGAAGAAGATTTAGCAGAAATAAAACTCAGCTTCAGGGACCAAGCTGAAAAATCAGAAGATATCCATGCAAAAGAAATTGTGAAAACTGTGTCAGAATTAAAGGATTCTCACCGAGCCAACTGCAAGAGTTTAGAAGAGCGTCTCTTGCGAGCTCAACAAGAAAGAACCACCATAGAAGAGGATTTACAGAAAGCTCAAGATGATCTTGTGACTTTATCAGAGCATTATGAACAGGAGGAAACGAAATGGAAGAATGATGCATCTTTTGCCATGGAGAAACTGAAGCAGTCGCACAAGGAAGAAATTGTGAAATTAAAATCGGAAAACGAGGATTTGTTGCAGAGGGTGTTGAATCAAAATACGAACTCGATTGGGAATGAACTGGCAGATTCACAACTGAATGATTTGCAGGATGTAGAAAAAAGGCTGCTTGCTGAAGTTGACGCATTAAAAAGTGCTGAAAAAGAACAGCAGAGAATCCACAGAGAAGAACTGGCCGAAAATGTGAAAGAAATATTGAACCTCAAAGAACAGTTATCAGATTTGAAAGGTCAGAACCAAAATCTTCAAAGCGTAAACAAATCTTCCGAAGAAGCTCATAGTAAATTATCAAACGTTGATGGAAATGCTCCTAACGCTGAATACGAAGCCACGATTGCTTCATTGAAGTCTGAATTGGCAAACTTAAAACTTTTGTCCGTTAAAGTGGTTCCTGCTGGGCCGGACTCGACCTCCAGTGGAAAACAAGTGGACATCCATCAGATGCTGGAAGAAGTGAGGATGAGAGATCTCGAAGAGTTGGAAAAAGCGGATCTTTCAAAAGAAGACATCAGTACTCTCTTGTCGTTAATAAAAGGTTAGTTGCTGAAGTAAACGTAACAATATTTTAACAATTGTTCTGTTATTGCTTGTTTGAGTGTTGGCTTAAAGAAATTCAGTTTATTTTTTAGTACCAGCTGAAAGTTTAAATAGCAACAGCATTTGTTTAGACTTAATATTAGTTTGATGCATTTATGTTGAAACAATGCCAGTAGTATGTTAAGGTTGTAGGAACTAACATCGGGACCAACTGGAGCACCTTAAAAAGTATTGATTTAAATACAGATGGTAGTTTGGAACCTACAGGCAAAAATACATAAAATGTGTTCACAGTAAGCAAGTTTTGTCAATGATCCACGGCACCGGATTAACTTTTTGATTTCAACTTAGTGGGGTACCAGAAAAGCTGTTTCACGACTATGCATTTATGTGATGACTCTTCTAGTACAAGAGTTTCATGTCAATTTGTACTTTGCAGAAAGAGATCATGTTATCAACGTACTGAGTGCCGAAGTCCGGTCTAAAGGTAAGAAGAATATCCCAGATAGCAAATCAACCGTTTTTTACATTGATTCAACACCTGCAGACGTTGAATCAATGTAAAAAACGGTTGATTTGCTATCTGGAATGTTGCATCAAGCGATCAACTAACATATTTATGAAAGGCAGACCGTTTTGTATGTGCATGTCGTTTGGTTGCTTAGAGCGAATCAAGACGTAGCAATAGCTCTGTACTTTTTGCTTATCATTTTAGAATCGACGAATGACCATGAAATTCAATTGAAACAACTCAACGAGGAAAAAGAACAAATCTTGAATGTTATTTCGGAAAAGACGAAAGAAAATCGAAACTTGAAGGACGAACTGCATCGAATGATGGACGTAGTTTCCGCGGGAAAAAGCGCTCTGTCCAAGGTGCACTTTTACTCTCTACACAACTTACTTTGCTTTTTGCTTTCATCAGCTTCTGCTTGCGTCTGTTGAGACTGTCAGATGAGGACGATGTCTTTGGCGGTTCTTACGAGACCACGCCAGTTTATGTTGGTTGATGAGTTGATTAAATTCGAAGAAATATTATCAGCTAAATAACGAATTCATCAAGCATTATGGCGTGATATTGTCTCAACAGTCTTCCAGACCATCTTTGGTTGTTGACCTGCCCATCCAGCAGAAGTTGTAATTTGTACAACGTCTGATGACACTAACGCAATGTAAAAATGACAACTTTGGCTGGTCGGGTAACCAACCAAGTCAGGTTGTGGTAAAACGTTGTTTCAAATTCATTGAACAGAAGAAAAGTTTTTTTTACCTTAAATTAAATATCTGGTCAATCTATTAAAATCTCTTGTTCATTTCCTGTGCAGGTTCAAGAAGAAAACCAGGCCTTGGTTGCTAAGTACGAGGGGCTGGATCAGGGTATGACCAAAGAAACTGTGGCCCAGTTGTCCAAGCTTGTCTCAGAGAAAGATTTAGAAATCGAAGCTCTGAAGCAAAAGTGCCAAACACTTTTGGACGTTCTTCATCAACAAGAGGAGAGACAAGGTAAGCTTACAACACGGGAATGCATCAGACAGTGGTTGACATCGCAGCAGAAACACATAAAATGATCGCTGTCCGCGTTGGTTTTAAGCTTTTTCACCTTGGTTACAATAATGAGTATTATGAGAGCCTTACCTTCTCATCCCCCGATGTATAGAATTAAGTACAGGAGCATCTTTACCATCTTTTATTGGTTGTGTTTATAATTTTATCTTTTTATTTTTAGCATCTTCGCCAGGGAATAGCAATACCACGGAGCCTAATAATATATCTGCTCAGCAATTGCAGGGGTTGCTCAAAGATCGAGATACTTTATCCCAACAGGTAACAGTTATGTGTGTTTTAAATCATGCCAATTGTGTTACGTTCTTTCAAATACTATCCAGAAAATGTCATCATTTTTGGATTCATTTCACTGCACTCCTTATCCAAATCTGTTTTTGGTTAGTTTTCGCACATGTTTTACTCATTTGAACTTTTGCAGATTCGACAGTTGCTCACAGAACGTGATCATTTGGTGGGGCTGGTGAACAGCAAACACCAGGAGGCGGTGTTGTTTCAAGAAGAAGCTCGAAAAGCCGCGGAATCGCTCGAGCGTGACGCTGTTGAGAACTCCCGACTGCAAGTGTCTTACAACAACCTCGTGCATGATTATGAACAGCTTGAAATAAGACAAGCGTCGGTACAGAAACAATTGTCGGGCTTCAAAGAAACGCTGAATCATTTAGAAGTAAATTTTCTCTCATTTTTAGTTTTATTTGTTAGTTTTAACTTAAATTTCCGATGTGGGCTGCAGGTGCAATGATACACGGCATGTTAGGTCTATCATTTGAAAAAAAGTGGATAGATATAAACTAAAGATAGTCAGCCAGGTTAAAAACTTGTAAAATTTGTTTTAATTTCTATCGTAAATTTGTAACGTTTTCCACCGTAACCTTGTAAGCTACACATTTGTTGTTTTACGAAACCAGAAAAGCAACCAGAAACCGTTTTACGAAACCAGAAAAGAGAGTGAGCGGTGTCAGCTTTTAATTTATTACTCAGACTATGCAAAGTATTTTATTATTTTTTTTTTGTCTTGATGCTCTTCCTGCAAATGTATCTGTTTCAAAATCGTCATCAGAAACTTCTCTTAAGGAATCTAAAGAGATCCTCCTCACCAAGCTGGACATCGAATCACCTCCTGCTACCTCCATTAAGCCTTCCAACCGTTCCATCGATGAAGTGATGGAAAATCTTCGATCAGACACCTCCAAGCCATCCTCTGGGAAATCTAAAGAAGAGCTGCAAAGCATTGTGGACAAAAATACTGAAGCTCTTCTTCAAAAAGACCTCCTGCTTCAAGAAAACATGGACAAGTCAAGCCTGCGGGAAAAAGAGGCAAGGAAAACTTTTGTGACATTGATGATAGTATAAATCAATGTTGTATTTCTCAATGCTTTTCCAACATGGATGAAACACATATTTGTGTGAAGTATGAGGTCTGGTTTGTATGACACAAAAATTCTGCTTGTTGCACTTTTTTATAACTAAATGTTGTTATTGTTCATGTGATTAGGTCAAACAGCTAAAGATAGACCTGAGAGAAAAGGATATCTTGATTCATAAGAAGATGGAAGAGAAAAACCAACTGGCGAAAGATCTGGCTCAACGAACCAACGAAGTCACAATCTTGCGGAGATCGGTGGAAAATCTCCGAGAACAGGTAATTTGGCGTTTTATCTTTTTGTGACATTACGCTATTGAAATGGCTATAAGGTAGACTAGATAGACATTGCATTGACCATAGACATAACATTATGGAAGAAACATTGACTATTCCAGTATCCATGCAGTCTTAAGAAAAGTAGTTTGAACACAAACTATGTAATCATAAATTCCAAAACTTTGTAAATTTTGTAATCGTCCGCCTTTGCGGGAACACGTGCCAACTGACGTTAGCGATTTCATTTCCATTAAATTATCATCGCCGCAATTGTCATTCAGATTTCAAATACATCTCATGAAGCTGAAACACTGAGGAAAAGACTTGAAACTGTGGAAAGAACGTCGAGCGATAAAGACTCCGAATCGCAGGCTTTTCAGGTATTTCGGTCTTTATATACCGACCACCCCTAAAGGAAAATAAAAAAATATGTCACCTCTAGTTATGGGAAACATAGCAGTGAGTTCCTGTTGTTTTCGTCTTGCAGGAGACAAATGCTCAACTCTCGTTGATGTTGAAGGAGCGAGAATATGAGTTGGAAACACTGAAAGAGAAAGTTGAAAACTTGCATGATCTTTTGCAGCGGAACGAGCAGGTAAGACAACTGGAACGTCTCTGAATTCAAGTGCAAGAACTCCAAAGCAAGTTAAACTAACAATTCAATATAAGTTCACTCTAACCAGCGATGTTGTGTTAAAGGGAAAAGACCACGAATCTCAAAAATATTTGAAGGAACTCGATCGCGCAAAGGAACAAACCACCAGCGCCAAGCACGAGAGAGATCAGGTCAGATTGAAGGATTCTATAACAATAATACTGTAGTCATAAAAATTGAATGAGGCTGTTTACCAGGTATTTAGTTAAATATCATGATACGTTCTACTGGTGCAAACTAAACTGAACAATCACAAGATGTATAAGGTGATAATCTGCTTTTATTCCGACGTTTCGCCAATAAGACACGACTGACTTCTTCAGGGGGCTAGATCTGGTAGTGGCTACCAGCTACCTGTATATCATGGTAAAATATAGAACCATGTTGCTGTAATTGTAACTCAACTAAACATGCAGAATAAAATTCAACTTCCAAACAAAAATTATTGTTTTACATGTTTAGTTGATTTACAGCAATATCCTTTTCACCGATATTTTCCCAATATTCACCACTCATCGTGTATGTATAGGCAGCCCACATCGTCAGGCAACGCTCCTGGCGGTCGACGTTTGAAACAAAACAGGTTTTCAGTTTCTCTCTGTCGCAGATCATGTTGACACTGAAGCAGAAGCAAATCGAAACGCAGCGAGCTACCGAGGAAGCGAGGCAACTGCGAGATAAAGAATCGAAACTTCAGTCTGAGCTCACCCGCCTGCGTGGCCATCTTGTTCAGGTGACTATCTCCGAAGCAGATTTTGTTTGATTGGCAGACGGAAAAATCTCTATGTTATCTTGTCACTCTCCAAGCAAGTTTCCTGTACATTGTTACAGATTGACAGCTTTACAACTTCTTATGCTAGTCAATGACGTGTTTAGCAGGCGTTGCTCCAAAATTATCTAATATCTATACAAGGTTTGGCTGCACTCACTGTAAGTTTCAGTGCTGCATTGATTCAAATTTGTCCAGAATATTAAAGCTTTGATGAAAACTCCGTGAAGTCATTCTTTCACTGAACCTCTACGCCGCTTGCCATTCTCTTGGTCTTGATTTAATTGTGGTTGTGTTTTTACTCTTAATTTTGTAGAATAACCTTATAGAGGAAACTTTATAACGTGGCAGGTGGAAGAAACATACACACAGGAAGCCGTGCTCTCCTCTGAACGGGAGCAAGCTTTGCGATCTCGGTTGGAACAAATCCAGAATAAGAACGCGTCTGCCGTTGAAGCCAACGAGTTGTCGAAGCAGCAAATGGAGAGCTTGCAAGAACAAATACGTTCGGCTTCGCAGCAAAGAGACCAAGCCATTCAAAACTTACAGGCAAGAACTATTATCTAATATACAGTATTTGGTATTTGTGCTCGCAGCGTTGATATGACATACTTTTCTAATTACTCACGTTATATTTTTGTTGTTATACGTTACTTGGTCGTGCGATGAAAGGCTTTAAAGTAGACAGCAAACGAATCCAGGTCAAAGGTCAGCTCATGGATTCAAGAGCCACCTTTTGTTGTTTTAGTTCAAACGTTTTTCGCGCAAAATCAAAACAACGTGTCAATTGCCTTTGTAGCTGGCGAAGGAACAAAACACGCAATACGCATCAGCTCTTCACCAACTCCAGGTGGCGGCAGAGCGCATGCAGCGTGAGGAGGCTGCCACGTACAACGCGCGCGTTGAGAAAATCAATCAGCAATACCAGGCGAGAGTGAATGAAGGTGAAAAGCTTGCCAACGAGGTTCTGGAGTTGAAGGTAAGTGCTTAGAAAGAAATGACCTCCTGCAAAAGTGGTATGATAGAAATTTTGAGTTGAAGTATTGTGAGCTTCACTTAAATAATAATTAAACGTTTGATTGAGAAGAACTAAAGTTTCAATCGCAAATTTGAATAAGCTTAACTGAAGATGATCTAGCTTCTAGCTGATCGAAATCGATTTTTAGCTATATATGATTGAACTGACTCGTGTGAAACTAAATTTCTTTGCATTACAAGACATGTAACTGAGTCGTTCATATCAAGCATTGTTGTGGGTTTGACACCTGTCAGAATATACTTCATTTTCTTGAAAGTTTCAATCGATTTCCATCGCCAGGTCAAGTTGGAGGATGCCAGTGTTGCTTTAGAATCGGCGTCACGCCTCAACGAGCAGTTGGAATTGAAGGAACAAGCAATCGACAAGTTGAAGCAATTAGGTAACCATCGCATTGCTCGCTTGAATGGCGTTTGTGGACATATTCTATCATTTATCACAATTCAGTAATGAGAATATTCCGTTTCTTTGTGATTTTACAAAACAAAAACCGATTAATTTCCATCCCACCATGTGTTTTATCTTATACAGACGTTGAAAGAACCCTGTTTTTGCTGTCTGCCTCAGATTTGCTTGTTGGTTGCGTTGTTTTCTTCAGTTTTCAAACTTGCCTCAGTTTTGGTTTTGTGTTATCGGATTGTGTTTTGCTTGCCGTGCATTGCCAGGCCTTGTATAATCTCTGCAGGCAACTGTGATGCCGCCTTCACAGCAACCTGCAAGGATTTAACAAATCTTTGGCGCTCTTCAACTAACAGTTGTCGTTGGAATGGCTTGACAGTTTTTTTTTGTTACTTTAACATTTTTTGATTTTGTTCACAACCGAGAAAAAGCCTTGTCATTGACGTCATAATCTCAGCTGGCAATCTGTTGTATTGATTGATGACATCACAGTTCCAGATGAGATTTTAATGTTTATTGACATTGTCATCGAGTCATGGAAGGATTGACATCAGCTTTATGTTTGAGCACGCAGAAAAACATTTCTACTTTTGAACAAGCATCTGTGAAGTGTCGTTTC
Organism: Aplidium turbinatum; assembly: GCF_918807975.1. Taxonomy (NCBI): domain Eukaryota; kingdom Metazoa; phylum Chordata; class Ascidiacea; order Aplousobranchia; family Polyclinidae; genus Aplidium; species Aplidium turbinatum. The sequence goes on along the minus strand of NC_137472.1, from coordinate 36,273,410 downwards.
ATTCACTTAAGTTCAATGCCATGATGAGAAGAAAAAAAATGAGAGGTGATTTTTGTGCTAAGTCTATGGACGTGGACTTACTGCATTAGGAACTGATTGGTTTCAGAGTTCTGGTCAGTTTCTTGTGCATTTGCTCCACTTTCTGTGTCAGCAACAGAGCGCTCGTCAGTGTCCAGGCAGCCTCGTGCATGGTCTCTTCCTCGCAACTGGCCCGATCGCATTCAAACCATTAACTTGTGTTTTTGTTTTCAAGTTTCGGAAAAACAGCTTCAGTTGGAAAACCTTCAGGACGAACTTCACAAACTGAACGCCAAGTCTGACGCCATGGTGGACAGGTTAGTACTCTCCGTTGTGTAAGGCTCTTCGATTCATGTAACCTGCATGGCCGAATCCCGAATGGTAGCGCCAGAAATGTTCCGAAGGCTCTATGTTCGACGCCCTTCTCGAGCACGTGGCTAACCAACTGAAGTTGTTATCTTTACAAGCTTGTTTGGGAACGTGTGAACTTTCACATAATTGTATCATATATCATCAATAGCTCACACACTAGAAGGTAGACACGAGGATTAGCTTCTTTGCTTCCCTGTTTACTTGATCCAAGTCTTCTTCACGATGCCGCTTTTGAAAACCGATGAAATATCCCGCTATCGCTTGTGTATTGTCAGAACGGGCGAAAATAAAATGTTTCTCTTTTTGTTTCACAGTTTTGTGAACAAAACCCTATTTCAAAAACATTTACTTTTTCACTTTCACTTTTTTTTTTATCCTGGATTCGTGTCTGGCAGTTAAAGATTTAAATTAAGCTGACGGGGCAAGGAAACCAATCTTCGTGTTCACCTTTAGGCAAGTTACTAAGCTTCACGCTTTGAAAAACGATGCATATGCGTTGCAGGCAGCTGGTTAAGAACCTACTGATCGGTTACTTCAGCTCACCACCAGCCAAGCAGCCTGACGTGGTCAGACTAATCTCGTCCATGATCGGATTCACCAAGGTTTGTTGAACACTTTTAAAGATACCGAGATTATTGCGAAATGGAGATGGCTCTTCATCTTGCTGACTTTGATTCGACTTTTATCAGGAAGAAGAGGCCAAGTTGCAGCCGCCAAAGAAAGGTTGGACGAGTGGGTGGTTGCCATGGGGACGGAGTGGCCCATCATCCCCGGGAGCCCACGATGGACATCATAATACTTCAACACACGACGATAGTTTGAATGAGGTGCACACTTGTATGGCCGTGTTCTATTCTATGTAACACATCGATACAATCACTGCACGTGCACAGTCGCATTATTGATTTTGATTTGCAGTAAAGGTGCAATTAAGTTGCCGTTTCTGGTGGAGCTATTGAAGTAACCTTGAGCCTGAGCACAATCTCGTATTTTTGTCACTGAATGATTCAATTGGTGAAGTTTTAATCATGTTCTGTTCGGATGCAGTCGTTTACGGGAATGTTCGTTAAGTTTCTTGAAGATGAATCAGCGAAACGACCTGTTGTCAAGCTACCGGCGGCTGCCATGGTCAACAGCGCCCAGCAGCGGATGAATCAAAGAAAACTGGCTGCCGAAGGTGTGTCCATCTCTTTTTTTGTTGATTTACGAGCTAGCTAATTTTTGAAAAAATACTGATGTCAAATCCAAGGCTGCGGCATTACTTTCAGGGTATATATTTTTTTATCTATACCAATCGTTCATGTGTGTATCGTTGATTTGATCGCATTGGAAAGTTAAACGTTATTAAGCGTTAAACTAACTTCTTCAACCACTTGTTTAGGTATCCCGACCCCTGCATTCAACCCCCCTCGCACAGAGAACAGTGGTTTTTCCCTTCCAGCACGGTCCACTGTGGCCGGGCGGTACAACCCCTACCTTGCAACGTCATCGACAAGCAGTAAGTCGACAACTGCTGCGTTGGTGTAGATTTTTACTTTCTAGACTAATTTGTGTTATTACTTTATCGACTTCTTTTTTGAAAGCGGTGGAAGAACCAGTCTTGGACAACTAGATTTTTTTAGCTCTTTAAAATTAGATTAGAATTCGAGTTATTCAAGTTTTCGCAAATTAGGTAAGAGGTTAAACTAGATTAGAACTAGTTAAACGCAATTGTTCCGTATTTTTTTCTATTTGAATAAAAACGCCAATATGGCAAATCTTGATCACAGTGTCATTCCACCATCACAGCACTAAACCTGCCTTGCCACTCACATCAAGTTGTGACGCAGGTGATATAACGAACTAATCCGGTTTATAATGACTTCGCTGCTTAAGCGATGGGATGACAGTTTTGATTTTGATCGTTTTGTACCATTTTCCTTGCATGAGGTTGATAAGGCAGTTTTCTTTGATTTGCTGAAAAGTACTGATGGACAAACTAAAATTTTTAGCAAGACCGGAGATTATTATTAGAACTATAAATAGCGAAGCATGCTTTTACAAATTCGATTAGAATTACCGACATTTCCCTCTAATTCATCGAATTAGACAATCTAGCTAGTTGTCCAAGTCTGGTGAGAACATGTTTTACATTCCAAAACGTAACTGCATTAAGTGATCAAGAAAATGGAAGTATCTTCTGACAGGTGTCAAACCCACAACAATGCTTGATATGAACGACTCGGTTACATGTCTTGTAATACAAAGGAATTCGTGTGAAAATAAATTCCTCTGCATTGAAGTGAATATTTTTTTTCAACCTCAGAAACGCCATCTAGCGGTCCTCCATCTCATCCCTTGATGCAACCTCTGGGTTCGATGCTTCCAACATTCTCGCCGTTGACGAGCATTAAACCTACGTCCGAACGAGACTTGCTGCAAGGAATCCTACAACCCGAAACTAGTTCCTTGCCAACTTCATCCTGAAACTGATCGTCGTCTTATCATATTTATTGCGCACCCGGTGAACTGTGGTGGTTTTGCTTTCTAGGATTGTCATAACACGAGCTTTGCATAGGACGGTGCAATCTATACTTTTGCTGTCGAAATGAATGAAAATCGATATATATTGTTGAGTATTTGTTATATTGTTGAAATACAATTTAAAGAAACATATGATAGTCTGTGTATGTAGCGTACAAACAACTGCAACTGGTTTGAACCTCGCCGAATAGAATTTGTTCGTCTATAACCGTATTAGTACAAGAGTCAAAGACGGAAAGACATCTTCACGTTCATTTTCAAGTCTACAGTGTTATAATGTCATTCACGCGTTTTCGTTAGGTTATGCAAAGAAAGCTGTCATGGCCAGATATACGTTGCCGATCTTCGTGATCATTAGTTTCGCGCCAAAGCCGCTTGCTCAACTACGTTTTCGAGACAAATTTCATGGAATATAACCAACATTAAGCGGCATCAAACCCCCTCACGAAAATTTTTTCTCAAGGCAGTATATTAAAGTTGTAAACTATCCCTATAAAAAATCAATTGTGTAAATATTACTAAGTGTGGATGAACTCTACCGGGTCCACATCGAGCTTGAAAAAACGAAAAATAAGGTCATTCCATATGAAAACAGACAATTATGAAGATACCTCAAATATGCTACCGGTACCTTTCAGATTTTGCTGAAAAGTTGTCATACTATGCCTTTGACTACTAAACGAAGGAATCCCAAATTTTAGATTAATATCAAAGAGTTTGCCCATGGCGGCCATTTGAACTTCGAGTACCACCCTCGTTTCTGACTTGTGGGGGTAGCGTATAACATTTTTTGCCATTTTCAGGACCCCACAACTTCTATTGTAAATGTAATGGAAAACTAAAATTTAGCATGCTAAAAACTATACTGCACAATTCCACAGTAAAAAACAACATTGCTTGATGGGTCACCAAAATCTTAATATTTTGCCCTGTAAAGGTGTTTTTTTTTTCAACTTTCATGACATCCAAACCTGTTAGAATACTTGCCTAAAACATATTGGCCGCACTAAATCTGCAATGGTAAAGTGGCTCTACAACATGGGCCCAGTTACATGCATCTGTCGTGCCAAGCCCTAAAACAGCGGACCATGTTGTTGTGTGCAGCAAGTGGGTCGTTTCAATGTACAACTCCGTCTAAACTTAATAGCCACCTCTCAAACATTATTTCAGGGAAACCACATCGCTCGTTCAACAATATTAAAAAAAGTTTGAAGGTCCATCAGTAGGCCTAGGGTAGAGCCCCTTCTTAAAGCGCACACAAAGTCGTGATATAAACCATCAGACAACATCTCAAAATTTTATGTTTTATTGCAGTAAATTAACGCTATAAACTATTCGAATGGTCTTCATTCATCACAAGAATTAAATACCGTACGCTAAATCCTTCCAACAGACACATTGCTATCAAATTAATAGCTGCAACGGTAGAACAACCTGTGGTGATTTTATGCAGCCATTACTCCATTTATAGGTAGTACAAAACAATGTGATAAAAAATTGTGTATTGCTATTGCAACATTGGAATGTATCAAAGCATTGCATGTAGAGATAAAATACACAGTTGTTACCGGAACATACGGAAGATCTTTGCGTAACAGCATCCACATTTCTAGATCAATTTCTGACAACCTGCATTGGATCTTTCAGTCAGGTGCAAAACAGTCGGCAACGAAATCACCAGTTGATCGAAGGTTGGCAATGCGGTGTTAGTTTACTGCTACCCTACGTCGCAAAACCACTAAGTATTAAGCTTTTCCAAAAATATTTTCGCTAAATTCAAAAAAAATTATTGTATACGTTTGCAGATAGGCTTAGCTAATAATACAAATGATAGAAACAGCAGTTTAATGAACAAAACTACCCATTTGCTGTTAAGTTACGTTAATTTATCATTACAAAAGAAAAACTTAATAACTGACCATGAGTATCCAAACATTTTCCTCTCGTATACTGCGCCAGTCATGATGCAACGAACTTGGCGCAGGTTGTGCAAAACGTAAATTGCTTCACAACACAGTGCAAAATATCAACAATCAAAATGTCATGTGCAAAACACGTACACAGGGAAAGCACAATATAAATTATCAACGACACCACTCCAACAATAATGTTTCACTTCTGTGAAAGCTAACTTCCCAGACAGCAAATCAATCGCTTTTTACATTCCTTATGTAAAAAAACGCTTGATTTGATGTCTGGGTCAACACACCGGGCAGTGCTGTGAGTAGACCACTGTAAGTAGGCTGAAACTACAGCATAGCGACAAAGTCATTAAAAATAAACATTGGAATTAACGGGACCTAGAAGTGTACACTGTACAACTAAACCTTAACAAGAGAGAACATTGATGTATACAGCTCTAACAACGATAGTCATGACTTTAAAAACATAGTTCAATCAATAAATTATAATGAAAATAGTGAACACAACGACACTCGAATGAAGCGAAAAAATAATTACAACCTTCAACCTATTGCTGGGATAATATTTTCAATTGAAGATGGCGAGCTACGAAATACACCAGCAAAAATAAGCTAAAGTGAATTGCTTGGTACTGATAATAATGCACAGTAAAATGAAGCTTCAGTAGAAACCAGCTTGCACCATGGTAAGTTATGAATCCAAAGAAAGCACAAATGGTTAAGCCACGACAACAAGACTGGCCGATTGAAAATGTGGTTTCGTCGTTTTCATTTTGACAACTGTGGACTTATTGTTACTTGCCAGAGATCTGGACACAACTCGGTTTTCAATACAGGCTTGAAGCCACTTGCATTGAATTTAAATTGAACAAATTCAAATAAAATTTTGGTGCATCCTACGGTTAAGATTCAGATAAACATTTTTTTAAAAGATAAGGTCTCCAAACAAAGAAATGAATGTCGTAATTTAAATCAGCAACCCTAAATATTAGTAAATGTGTTTGAAATTGGTAGCCAAGATTAAAACAACTAATTATGCATAGGTCAGTGTGATTAGCTTAAAGTGTTTAAAACAAATAATAAGAGTACGATAGGCTATTTGTAGCAGAGAAAATAATGCGATGACTAAACAATTAAACATAGCATTGATTTTTTTCGGAATGGCCCGTTTCGGTGAGTCCGATCCCTATTTGGTGATTTTTTCAATTATTTTTTTTAAAATATCGGGTACGGTACCGTAGCCTAATTATCATTGCCGTTTTAGGGTTAGGGGTTAGAGGTTAGGAACTCACCGAATCGGACTCACCAAATCGGATTCACCGAATAGTAGCAGACCCGATTTTTTTCACCATTCACCAACACAACTTACAGAAGAAAACGACTTCAATAGATTGTTGCACAAGACATAATAAAGGAATAATATTGTAAGAGCCTGGAAGCAACCTACTTCTAAAGATGATACCTTCCAAATGAAGCTTACAGTTATTGTATTGGATCGTTTTCTGGCGATGTGGTTTGGGTCGATAAATGCGAAACTCATTGACAATTAAAGCTTCTAGAGTCAGGACTTGACTCTAAGCACCGCTTCAACATGAATTAGAAAATTTGCTTCACATAGTAGTTAATAGAAGAAAAAAAAAACACATCAAAAAATAAATGTAACACAGACGATAAGTACGGCATTAAAAACGAAACTAAACCGACGGAAGCCAGTACCTAGATATTACAACAAGCAAAACGCAAGTAAAAATATTGACATGGAAATAGAGCCACAAGACTAGGTTGCACGGGCAACTTGTGTTTGCTTAACTGAAAAGTGGAAAGATATTCGTGAAATAAATGACTTATCTGATGAGTCTGATGCAAAATAAAATATACCTGCCACTAAAATATACCTGTTCCATTTAAAAAAGCTTGCATGAAAACTATTAGCCAAACTTGAAATTCAAAACCTTTTCCTCAAGACAACGTTCGTTTCGTGGTTGAACGTTACAAGCAATGGAAAGATGGCGAAGGGAGCCCATTAGAGATCATCATCCGAAGTTTCGTCCAGCAATGTCAACCGATCGCTATGGTAGACTCCCTTCGACTGAAAGATCAACACCGTTAAAACGATACATGCTGCTATACTTATATGTTCAATAAAATAAGTATTTTCAAAAAAACGTTGTTTGTAAGTTGTAGTGTGTTGAGACTGTGCTTTATTTAAAATATTTCACAATGTCACTTTCGACCAGAAGACTGTCGAATAAAAACCAGCGTCGTCCGAGCGCATGACCATCATTCATAATTGTGTTATTAAGATCCCAGTTGGCAAAGTTCGGCCTTGTTGCTTTGATTCAACGTTTGTTGATGTTGAAATAATGTAAAAAGAAGGGAACCAATATGCGCCACGAACAAAAGACACGGACGTTCCTTTCCACCCAGAAAACAAACTTGGCAAGTTTGTTGCGTCATTGCAAGACACAAAGAAACAAATGGCGACTGCCACTGAGCTGAATAAACACAAGGAACGGGGGAATGACGTGGACCAAGTAACCGAACTTAACTTGAATCAGCCCATCGTCAACATACATTTGTATGGATCATATTTTGAAGCAACAAGTTGCATTTTTACATCGTTTCAACTTCATTAGACGTTCGAGTTGGCAATGCGACTATTGTCATTGATTCGCGCTGGTGTGCAAACATTGCAGCCGTTTTACAAAGAGTGAGACAAAAAATAGGTCACATTCTGTAGGACAGAGGGTTCATAAATAACACTTATTTCGATTATTCAAGATTGCTCGACTGGCGACGGAAAGTTGAATAATGGTGACACTTAAATCTTCACTAACGTTTCGCACACCATATTCAATACGGTACCCGGACATTTTGCCGAAAGAACATTTTGCCAAAAGACATTTTGCCGAAAGACATTTTGCTGAATGGACATTTTGCCGAAACTCCTTTTTGTGGTATATGTATCGATATTCTCCACAGTGTGTTTTAGTCTATCGTTCACAACCTTAGCCCTTTCGGCAATTTGTCCATCGGCAAAATGTCTTTCGGCAAAATGTCCGTGCACGTTCAATACGATACAACGACGCGATACAAAAAGTTGTGGCTTGCAAGTTTCGTATCACAAGTTTTAAGAATGTCAAAGATTGAACAGCTGTGTGGGAGCAATCAAAATTCTTAGAAACCAAACAATATTTCTTTGATTTACTTAAACTATCAGTAAACGAAGCATTACCTTTTTGTCCGTCAAAAGCAAATCTTTTTCTTTCCCGTATTCCTACAAAAACATCGATTGAGTTTGTAAACAAAATATTTACGTACTTATTAAAAGCAAGTATGTATAGTTTCTAGTTATCGTTTTACAACATTACACTTACCCTCGATTTTCGCAGCCGTCTATATTTTCCCCGTGCCCTGCATCGGCACATGCAGCAAAGAAACAAAGCAAGCGAAAAGAAAACAACAACTACAATCCCGACAACTTGGCCAGTTCCGTATTTATCCTACAAATAAAAAGTTAAGACATTCATAAAACGAGTTCACCAAAGTCAAAAGAATACTCATAAAGCGGAATACAAAATTGGTAATCAATCCTTGTTAAGTTGACAAAAGAAAAAGTTCTCAGTTGGCAATATGATTTCAAACGTCATAGTCTACTTTTAATCAGCAGTTCCTTTTGCTTGCAATGTTACTAAATATATTTGCAGCGACATACCAGTGTCGCGGTCTAAGAATTCCATCAATCCAGATATTACCTAATATTTGAGACAAAAAATTTCCGGATGTAAGTGATCAACTTGTAATAAATTTATGCAATTTGAGAATTTAGTTTATACGCAAACAAATGAAACAATGCAAGATTTTCTATTTTAAAGTAATAAATAAATTTAATTGCCAGCATATAAGCATCATTTTTATTCAAGAAATTTAATAACTAAAACATTTGGCAACCCTGGTAACTTCTGGACTAATGTAACTCCTAAACCGCTATGCTACTGCTACGGTAGCTTCCCCATATTTCATATCGGCATGGGTACATTTCTTGTATCAATTCTCTTCAACAAAGTTAAAAAAAAAATCTGTTGAATCAGTGGCACTTTTGAAAAAATAGGAACAAAATGTTTTCAAGGCCTATATTCTGAGTTTCTTCATCAATTACACAAAAACATATAATAAACACCACAGCATTTGCTAAGCATACCACTTACTAGGACAGCCTTTCCGTAGTCTTCTGCATTTTTCAGCCAAGAATCTATGCAAATTTGATTTTCACATCAGAATCTCAAATAAGTTTAAACAACAATGAACTATATGCACTAGTGACTAACAAAGCCAGTAAATGAAAGTGTATGTAAATTGTAAAACTTTGGTAACATTAAACCACTCTAAATATTACTTCCACAACACAATATCAGATAAGCGAAACTTTCTTACCAGGTACAGTATTACCATTCTGTAGTGTAGTTATAGATGAATTGTTTGCCTGAGACTCTAAATAAACAAAGTGGTTTTACTTTACAGATAAATTCAGTTTTTTGTGTATGCTGTTAGGTGTTAGCAGTAATTTTAACAAGCTAATTACATCGAGACTGTTGCTGTCAAGGAAACAGATAAAAATTATAGCCAGCTGACTTCTAATCAAAAGTGCATGTGTGAAGCACATAGTCGATAAATTGGTAATGCAAGACGATTTGCAATGTTCCAATATTAGGCAAGCTGCCAATGTGTATTTATGCAATATGGAACCAAATGCTCTAAATATTTGGGCCTTGCAGTCCATTCACTTGCCTTCTGTTGATGAAAGAAGAGGTTTGGATGATGTTGTTGTTATTTTTCCAAACAACGTTGAAGTAGAAGACACTTTTACAGAGGAAGATGTTGATGACAATGGTGGCGGCTCCGAAGAAAGAACAGATACTTTTTCATGTCTATATGCAATGTCACAGATAAGTGATAACAAAACAGAATGCATAAAATTATCAGGTATATTGTTAAGTTATGGAAAGAACATGCAAAATGAAAATGCACTTTAACCTGTACTGTATAAAGTATGACAAATTCCATTGGTGTGCTTGAACACTTTTATTTGAAAATATATATACTGGCATCGCTCACCCTGTACCAGACAGTAAGGTAGTTGTCGACCCTTCATCTAACTCTGTTGGGAAAGCAGTAAGAGCTAGATCCTGGTCAGGCACTGCCACACTATCACTACTTGCTTCTTCAACATTTTCATCAGCAATAATTTCAGGAGTTATTTCACCTGCATCAACAACAGGAATAACATCAGGGTCAAGAGTCCAACGCCTTAATCTAATCATAATGCATTTGAACCGCCTGATACAATGTTTACTTTGAAAAACAAAAACAAATAAATATATTGATAACAACAGGCTTATATTACTTAAAATATAAAAAATGTTCAAAGAAATAAAGTTGTTAATACTTAGTAGACAAAAATGATTCACTTCCACTCTTCCAGCTCACTTCGACAACTCAGATTCTGCAGAGCCTGATGCCTCTGTAAGAACTTGTCTATGTCTCAAAGCCTATTTTTCTGTTTCATTTTAGGTCTAATGTGGAATGGTGGTACACTGGTACTGATATTTACCCGATTTGGATGTATGCTGTTCCTCAGTTGACGACAATGAAGAACTTTCTTTTTTTACATCGAGTTCTTCAGTATCTTTGTGACTATTATCAGAAGATAATTTTTCATCATAATCATAAGAATCTGTCATGTCCATTTCATCTTTTGACTCAAATGAATTTTTATCAACATCATATGGTACTGACAGTTCTTTATCTTCATCAGACTGATCTTCTTCTGGTGGCTCATCTTTAGATGATATTTTTTGTTCCATATTTTCCTCAGTGGTATCTACTGTTTGATCAACAAGGTTATCATTTGAATCACTTGAAGGTAATTTTGCCAAATCATCAATATTGTCTTCTTGCAGTTGCTTTTCATTGGCTTCCTCCACATCTTGTGAGTTTTGCTTGACATTCATTGCATTATTTTCATCTTGTAGATCTTCTTCAGGTGCATCAGATAATAGTGATTCTTCCGCAAAATTTGAATTTTCATTAGTAACATCATTTTGTTGGTCAGCATCGTCCATTTCTGGTGTTGCCTCCATCGGCTTCTTATCAATAGGCAATCGGTTCTTTTTGTTTTCACCAACTTCCGTTTGTTTTGTTTCGTTCTTTTTAACTTTACCTGACAGTTTTTTGAGTATTTTTTGTGTTGCCTCCATCGGCTTCTTATCAATAGGCAATCGGTTCTTTTTGTTTTCACCAACTTCCGTTTGTTTTGTTTCGTTCTTTTTAACTTTACCTGACAGTTTTTTGAGTATTTTTTGAGCAGTAGCATTTCTCCTGCTAGTCACATCAGCAATGTTAAACCCAGGGGGTTTTACATCCACGTTGTTTTCAATTAGGTTTGTATGATCTTTCTTTAAGGAATTGGAAGTACTTGACATGTTCCCAAGTGGCACATTTTTGATCAGTTCAGAATGTAGAATTTCTGATGAACTTGTTTCTTCATCAGGAGACACATGTGAAGAATTTATAACTTTTTTTGAACTGGCTATTTTGCTTTCATCTGAACTGCCCAGTTTCTTATTTGATGGGAAAAAATTAAGATTGTTTGGGTGCGTATTTCTTTTAAAATCTTGAGCCAGTGAATATGTTGACCCTAATAGTAGAAAGATTAAAAGAAATTCAAATACAGATGCTAACATTTTTAAATTTAAAAAAAAGTACCTAAACTGCAAAATTGGGAAAAAATTGGTTAGATATGGATTTCATTGTGATAGTTAGATTACATCAGTTGTGCCAACATACAGTGCATTGCCATAGTGATGCAACATAATACATCCATCAAACAACAGATAAAGATGACAAATGTACTGATTCAGCTATCCCCATTTGGTTGATGTGTTTTTGAATTATTGTCACATTGTTTGTAAAATAGTGGCTAAATGCATCATCTAGTATAATTGATTGATTGAATCTTTATCCTCGAACTGGGAAAGCTTCTTGCAGAGCTTAATCCTGGCAGTTTTGCATACTTGTAAAGGCTTTGAATCACTGATGCAGTCCCGGTCACCGAAATTGGCAGAGTGAAGTTTCCAATTGTTGAAGTCTTGTTGCCGTTAACTTTGGGTTAGCTTATGCTTAAGTCTGCATACACCAAACAACAACTCCTGGTTATCATTACAACTCAAAAAGCTGCCACCCAATTTCCACAGACTCTCGGGGTGCATGCTTGAGCAATATATTTTAAGGACTGTTCTCCATTCAGCGGCTACTATAGTGGATAGAATAATTCAGACAAAACACTTCAACAATTGGAAACTTTACTAGCTGTCAAACTCAGTGATTGGGCCTGTGTCAGTGGTTCAAAGCCTCTATGAATATGCAAAACCTCAGGATCAAGCTTTCTCAGTCCAATCAATTTTCCTAAAAAATCTGGCAAATGGCAATTCGGTTAAAACATTGCAAAATATAAAGTCTTTTGCCTTGGGTGGCAGCTAACTTTGGTGACCTTTTGGCATTTCGCTGCCATCCTTGCTATGAGATTTATTTTTGTTTAGCCTATTTGCAGGCACAAAAAATAACCTGAACTCTAGAATTTCTCTCTGCATGACGTACAAAAATTGTCAAAAGTAGTATTGAGAACTCCTGTGGATACTGAACACCAGTGGCGTATATTCAGGGTGTGCAAGGTGTGCACTGCACACCCCAAGAAATCCAGAAAAAAAGAAAATTTCCATCGGTTGTCGATGTTCTTTACTTTTCTGATATTCTAACATCTTGCTGCATGCTGATTGCTTTCTTTTCAATTGCAAAACTCGTCCCCTTCTAATTTTAATACTCCAACGTTTGAGGTCATTGCCTTTAATTTTTTTTCGGTCATTACCTTTAAGCTTTAAGCTGGGTGTGCACTGACACCTTGGCGAGTGCTATTTAAAATAAACAATTAAGAAAAATGACGTCACAAGGCAGCTAAAACAGCAATGGTTTTAGTTCAGCTAGGGTGTGCACTCGCTGATTTGCACACCTTGGCGCGTCATTGGGGGAATCCCAGGAAATAGCAAGTTTTAGCTTGTTGGATTAGAGTTTGAGCTATGGTTTGAGGTGATCAGAGTTGGAAACAAGATAAGATAAAATGTTTTTTATGCACCAAGTGCCAGTAAATTAGGACTAGCTTGTCTGAATCTGCAACAAAGCTTATGGTAACAGCCAATATCATTGATGCACCATTCTAAAACAACATATCTAATCGTTTTGTAATTGGAGTGTTTGTATGTTACTGGTATTGTACCGTACCTTATTGCTGAAACACCTTAATTATGTAGCAGGTGCCAGCTGACTCAAAGTCGCTTTCTGTGTCTCCTGGTTTGTCTCACATTAATTATTGCCTATGTTTGTTTCGTCTTGGGTGTACCACCGGTACGGTATATAATATATATATTAAAATGTGAAGCCAATGAACAAAATAATACCGGTAGGCTACTGATAATAAAAAAATTGGCTAGTGGCTAAAGCTGCGTTTAGACTACATGCGTTTTTACTGCGACAAATCGCATCGCTCGATACATTCCACGCGAGTGTATTGGAGCGCTTAGACTGCGTGCGTCTTGTCTGCGGTGACGTGCGGTTTGTCGCAGACATTTGGATGGGCTTTGACGTACCGTAACGCAATGCATCCTAGTATACGTCAGTCTAAGGTAGCCTATGTTTGTGAAAAGACGTCAAAGTAAGCTACTTTGATGTGAGGTAATGGCAGAAAAATAGCTTTCTACTGCAAAAGTAAGTTATTAGGCAGATTTTAGCCAGAAATAAAGGCCTTTTGCAAATGTTTTATTGTATTTTTAGTCAAAGTGGATGCCTCCTAGAATTCAAGGCAATTTTGTTTGCCAAACTTAACTCTTGTTTCATTCATCTAGCTCTACGCCATAGTTTGAACTGCATTTTTTTAAATGCATTGTTAGCTTTCAAGCCAGTGATGATTTTGCAGCAATCTTGATCACCATCTTTACTGTGGCAAGCCTAGGAAATTTACCGGTACCAGTAGGTATGTACAAAATGAAAATCAATCAATCATTGGTTTATTTTTTGGTATTACAGTATATGTACTGAACTGAGAGAGGAAGGAAGCAAAAGATCTTATATGAGGTCAGCTTCCATCCTGTTAATATGTTACAGGAGATGTTACCAATAAAAATTAGTTTAAAAAAAAAGAAGTTTGATGCATACCGGTACTGTTTAATACATAGGTAGCCTACCGTACTTGAATATCAAGTGAGTACTTGAATATCGAGTTACTACTTAATGTATTTTCAAATTGTGAGGAAAATGATCATCTGAAATGCACCAACTACCAGACCTATCATACTGTTAAGTTTGTAAAAAAAACTTCGATTACCGTACTGATAATGTATATTATACATTTTAAAACTGACTACCTCTCCTTATATTATTATTAGGTAGGCTGTAAGTAAACTAGGTACTTACCCTGTATGTTTAGTTTGAGACAACATGCTTTTGTTTAGATTGACACAGTCACCCCAGTAAGATTTTCCATTTTTATTTCAGACTCAAGTGATGATGGTCCATCCAGGCGTCCAAGACGTAATCAAGATTTTGATAATGAAACTAATAAAGTCATTTATTCATTGCTCTATCAGGATATAATCGACAGTGTTTGTTGTCAGATCGATCAAAGATTTACTGCTGTCACAAAATTCGAGTTTTTTCAACTGCTGTGCTGTGACAAGTTTCCTGAATTCAAAAAAGAATTCCCTGACCATTTAATGACAAAATTGCAAGATATATATGGAGGAATTTTCGATTATTCTCGGCTTAAATCTGAACTTCAAGTTGTGTACTCGCTGCCAGAATTTTCGCAACAAACTGTTCAAAACATGTATGAGTATGTTCATCAAAACTCTTTAAGTTCTGGCTTCAACGAATTGTTTAACTTAACGCAGCTCGTACTTAGTATTCCCAGCACTACAGCATCGGCAGAACGAAGCTTCTCAGCTCTAAAGAGAATACATACCTGCTTGCGTTCCACACAAGGACAAGAAAGACTGAGCTCGCTCAGCTTGCTTTCAATAGAGAAGGAACTTTTGCTAGAACTGAAGCAAAAGCAAGCTTTCTACGACGATGTAATTCAAAAATTTATTGCACAAACGAGAAGAATCGAATTATGCTATAGATGAATTTTCCTTCTGTAGTCGAGGTGTTAAACATTTTCGTTTTTACTAAGTAGTACGGCGGATAAAAGTACAGCCGACCAACATAGCAATCGACTTTCTTGTTTATTACACTGGTCAACACAACTTTTCTTGCTTGGAGTTTTTTAATGGATTTAGGGTAACTTTGAGGTGCCGAATCTGACCTCAGTTTTTCCTGTCACGTCAGGTTCGTGAGATATGATAACAGCAAATTATTACTTTTGTTAAAAGTGGAAGATTTGACGTTGCGTTTATTGCACATACACATTGTGCTATATCCAGAAATCCAGGTCATGTAGTACATAAGTAGCTGAAATACACCCACCCACTATAATTTTGATACCAATTTGTTTTCTAAGCAACATTATTAACCATCCAGTAGTAACAAGCCAAAAGGGAGGCTAAAAGTATAACTGACCCCACCCCCGTCAATGTTTTGCATGAAATCACAAAGATTTAAACAGGCTTATGGCAATGCTTGTTCAGTAACCTTATTTAAGCTGTTTTGGCCTATCTAACACTAACCTTTCGTTATAGCACTGCATATGTTGGTGGTAAACGCAACGCCAAATCTTCCACTTTTGACAAAAGTAGCAATTTGCTGTTATCATATCTCACAAACCTGACGTGATGGGATAAATCTGAGGTCAGATTCGGATTCAGCACCCCAAAGTTACCTTAAATCAGTTCTCAAAGCCTATGCAAAAAAAAATGTTTTTTTTGTTGACCAGTGTTATCGAGTTGCTTTGCTATTGTTTTTTATTTTAACTTTCACCTGTTTGTTTTTAATCCGCTTGTACATTTCTCAAGGTGTTGCAACTGAACTGAAGTATGTGACTTTAGAAATGCAACTTAATGTTTGATATTAAGTCTCATTCAATAGGCGCTGTCAAATACATATCTATTTTGTATTCTTCTCCATACCGACAACATTAGTTTTGTCAATTCTGTTCATGTTCAGAATTTGTGCTGAAAATGCTCTCAGAACGCACCAAATTCAATGTTGAATTTAAAAATTTTCTGGGGGAGGTCCCCCAGACCCCCCGCTGTTGCTTTGCCGTCACTGAACACCCTGTCAAAGTGGTCACGGTACGCCACTGCTGAACACTTATCTTGTTTTGTTGTTTCCTAGATCCTAACTACTGGTAGACAAGCTGTGCAATCGGCAACTGCTACTGGAATGAAAGATTGGATTTGGAAGTACTCATGCATGCATTGCGCAAGTCGTATTTACTTTTGTTCACAGCGATGCTGCCAGAGCCTATGGGAGCCGGAATTTTGAAGCACTTTGGAGCCAGAGTTTCGGTTTTTGGCCGGAATCTGAAATACTTGGCAAAAATCAGAAGCCAAAGTCTGACTTTTTTGCCAGTTTATACTTTTAACATGAAAATGTGCACGCTGCACTTATTTACGCAAACTATTAAAACTGACTTAACCTATTGCACTGTTTAAGTCAAGTCAATTTATTTTGTTTTAACAGCAGTTTTAACAATGGTCTTTAATTGCACCATATATTCGATTGCCAAACATGTTCAAACAACAAATCATCCTTGGAGTTTTTTAGAATTGTGTGTAAATGTTCCACAAAACTTGATACGAAAATCCACGAGGCTTTGTTCATAAAATCTTGCAATCCTCGCTTCAATACGCAGTTGTTTTCTATCTCCTAAACGTTTTTCATAATTTGTTGTATGGTGCGCTTTTTTGCCTCGCGTAATCAACCGACATGTGATGTGCCTTTCTCCTCTGCTTTGCAGTTTAATTCTTGTGCATTTCGTTTTTCAATTCATTGTGTAGATCAGTTATTTTCAATGTAGGTTGGATGTTATTGTAAAAATCAATCATTTTCGTTACTTGAGAAGGGCTAACTTGAGTATGGCCGAAAATGTTCGTAGTTTATAGTTTTATGTTCACTCTAATGTATGGTGTTAAATGTCATGTGGTTGCTTGGTTTTATCTGTCTACAGTACAAGTAGGCCAATGCGAAATTGCCAGGATTAAGCTCTCGATGAGGCTTTCCCAGTCCGGGGATAGAGATTCAATCAAATCAAATTTATAGCAGGGCAGTGATTGATTTGGACAATGTACATGGTATGGTCATAGGTAGGTTAAGTTGCTCTCTTTGTTTTTCATCAGGAACATCTTAAAACAAATCAAAAACTTGAATGAATTGTCTCGGCTTTCTTCTGATCGGCTTTGGCTATCGTACGACGTCTTTCTGTTTTTACAAATTTACCAATAAACTGTAGCTACACCTACACTGCTACGCATTTCCGTAACTGGCTGGTTTTATCTGCTTCATGATTGTGTTCAGACAATTATTGATTGCATCGTAGCAGGCGCGAATCTAAGAGTTTTTTTCGGGGGGGGCCAGAAAATTTGAAAATTAATTAAAAAGAAAGAAAAAGCTAAACAGATATGAACAATGATACTACGACATATACGATATGCTAGAAAATAGACATTAAAACAACCATTTTCATCAATTGTGATGCCGAGGGACTAATATCAGCTGTTTAGAAGCATATCAAACCATTTGATGCGGAAACATACAATTTTTCACAAAATTTCGGGGGGGGGCCCGGGCCCCCTGGGCCCCCCCCATAAATCCGCGCCTGCATCGTAGTATTACTTTTTCGTAACATCGAAAGAAACCATAATAGAAGTTGAGACATTGGAGCTGATTAGAGTCTCCTGTCAGGCTACTCATGAAAATACTATTAAAGCTTCGGTTGCTCTTGCATGGCGTAAACAAGCAAAAGCACAACTTTCGTTATAATTTTATTTACAATTTATTGAGTCACGATACAATTTGATTAATGAAAATATTTCAAAGCACTTCGAATTGGAACAAAAATAAATCAATATTGTACAAGTCATGAAGTCTGAACACATTAAAAATCTCACCATTAACTTATTAGTTTTCGCATTAATCGTTGCAACAGATATGAAGAAATAATATCGAAGTTACCACATTTAACAATCCCAATTGGATAAAACCACATTTCTTTTTGAAAATATACTTTTTTTTTCTAGAATTCAAATTTTATAGGCATCAACCACGATGATCAACTCGAAACAACTGAACTTTCTGCAGGACACCTTATTAATTCTCTCGATCATGTGAACAAAAAGTAACAATTTTCCCAGAGCAATTTACTCACCAGCCAAGGTCGCCGATGTATGGTTGATGCAGTTGCAAGCGCACCAATAAATTGATGTTTAATCAGTGAGTATTATTCGTAAGCCAAAGCAAAAACACATCTTTAAATTAATCAGATTCCATGTATGAACATTTACCTTATCGCTCTCATGATCGATTTCATTTATAACCACTATGCAGCATGACAAGCGACACAGCTTTTATTTACTGTCTCTTATGCTTGAGAAAAGCAACATTAAAATATTCTCTTAAAACATCAAAGGGTCTGCTGGAACAAAAAAAAATGCATAGCAAACCTGATTTTTCACAAGTGTGCGAGATGCAATCTCACCTGCCAATGTCTTCCACTGACAGGTATTTAAACTGCAACGTCATAAAGACAAGAACACAATTCAAAAAGTCGTTTTCGATATTTACACTTACGTGATACAACCACAAGGTATCACGAAAAGCACCAAGCCTCTACTGTAAATTTACAGAAAAATATACATTTTTGCAACCAAGAACAGAGTGTTGACAAAACATGTATAAACTCAGGAATGATATGGCTTACACACTTCATCTAGGGATGTCAATGACAACAATGTCAATGAAGTAAAAATCCGAGGCAATCGAAGATCTGCCTTAACAGGACGGTTTGATTGTCTTTGAATTTTAACAACTTAAAACAAAGAAACTTTTCTTTGAAATCAGTTGTAAAGTAACAAATTACGTTCCATCCAGAACTATATTACCGGTAATAGATATTCCTGGTGGTAACTCAGGCTTGAACTTAATCATGCGAGCTGCGGTATGGCTGTTTTCAACTACTTCGCCGAAACCGATTGAATAATTAATCTATGACCAACGTATGGAGGTGGATTAGTCCTTGTAAGCCTATGCAAGTCAAGATCATCACGTGAGAAGCATCGCCATAGAGCCGCATGAACCAGTGTCGGGATGAGTGATTTCATCCGAGTTTAGCCTTGAAAGTTTTCATTCGTATAACGATAACAAATCAAAGCACATTAATAGGCGACCTGAATAATCTTGTGATGAATAAAACAAAAACTTGAAAATGTCACATAGCAATATCATCGAAATCTGATCAAGTGTAATAACAACCACAGAAATTATCATTCCAGCTAGAAAACGTTGGCATTTATGTTACATATGACGACGTTGAAACGAGCTCAAAATGGCAACGTTTGCTAGCTGACGATTAGCAATGAACAAGAACAGAAAAAAGGTAAATTATTGTTTGTTGCTGATAAATTGAAAGAATCTCGCAAAGAGCACGCCTGTGCTCCATGGTTCCAGAAGCCAATAAAAGGTAAGAGCATGCGATAAAAGCTATGAGCTAAGGTAATGCGCATTGACCACTATGTTCCTCACATAAAATATCCGGAAATTAACCCACATGATTACATGAATTTCATTGTCTTATCCTTTCAATTCAAACGTTCACGCAAAAAAAAAACATGTTCAAACGCTAACCAATGTCCAAGGCATTGTTTTGCAAATTTTAGAAGTTGTCTGAAATCCTGATTTGTACAAATATCATTTGATCGGCTACGTTCACGCGCATGATAATGTGCTCTGGGATAACGATTAGTAATCACGACTGTACATTGACGGCTCAGAAATGAAGGGAGTTCCATAAACACACAATATGTACATTTCGGTCTGGTACTTCTCATCGTTAGTGTACAATGTTAGTTCTGTTACTTCAGGTACTTTCAGGTAAAGAACTTGAGTCTAGTGACGAACTTTCATAGCTTTGGAGATATTGATGCCGGTGAGGTTTTCGACCATCTCAGGCAACTTAGCAACAACATCGAGCACTTCTCCGGTAAGCTTGGCCGCTCCAACTTCTCCTTTGCCCGATGTGACCATTGTCACTTTCTTCGCGTTGGACAAAGGAGCTGCAATCTCAGCGGCAACCTTTGGCAGTGTTGCCAGCACCATGTCAACCATGGCAGCTTCTTGGTATTCCTTCCAGGCGTCGGCTTTCTTCACCATCTGCTCGGCTTCTGCCTTTGCTTTGGCTTCAATCGCGAAAGCGCGAGCGTCACCTTTGACTCGAATCGCCTCAGACGAAGCCTCCGCTTCGAGAATCACTTTGTTCCTTTCCGCTTCAGCGATGGTTTCCAATCTGCGGAAATACGAAGGATATGAAACAAAAAATTGATATTCGCAAAAAGGTTAAGAGTTGTGAAGTAAAAACGAAATCGAGTTCATTTAACATTTTACACACAAGGCCTTAAAACGAAGCCAACTGGGTCAAAAATCTTATCTCAATTGGCAAAATCAACACTGTTTACATTGATTAAACGTCTGCAGACGATTGAATTTTGTAACATGATTTTCAATGTCGTATCCAGGTTTACGCCTGGTAGTTGAAGATTTAGATCAAGTAGACAGGAAGGCAAAGAAGCCAATCTTCGGGTCCACCTTCAGGCATGTCTTTAAGTGTCCTGCCTAAGACACAGCTCATGGGCGGTGTCGAACCGGCACCTTTTCGAGTACCAGAGCTCTCACCAATCGGCTATGCAGCCAACGCGAACGTTGTATCAATGTAAAATGTTCGTCTTTTTTCAACCAGGCCTTGTCTCAGTTGTCTGATCGACATCCTGTTAATATAGATGAAAGAATCTAGACTAGAACATCTAAATCTATTGTCCGACTTAAATGCATCGCAGCGCTAACTTTATGTTTTAATTTTAACAAAGGCGGTAAATATAGCATGGTTAATAAAAATACAGCATGAAAAAAATTAATTGAAATACAGTACTACGCATAAGAAGATATGCAAGGAGTTTTCAATCAATTAAAATTTTCACCGGCACATCCAACGTGAAAGAAGCTTTTGAATCAAATTACTCTAAAATCGTTTTAACAACTGGCAGGTTAGTTGTTATGCAACGAAACTTGTTTGTGATATTGTACTTTAATCGGTCTACCTGTTTCAATTTTTGGATTTTATATAATTGACCTTCAAAAATAAAGGTTCGCCTAATTTGTGCCAAAAGCTGTTACATGATGCTCATTTGCTTCAGTTTGCACCACTTTTGTTCCTAAAGTTTGTCTTTTTTAAGAACATTTTTTATTCCTTTGCCAAACCGAAAGAAATTTACTACTTTGGCATTAATCTGAGGTATCGCTAGACTTGCACATATAACAAACTTTGTGTTGAAAGCACTGTATGCTTTCGAAACCAGCTTTGCTGAGATTTTAAATTCGTTAAAGTCGTTAAACCAAAGGCCTTTTCATTGTTTATAATTGACAGATACATCAGTTTGCAAACACGCTCTGCGGACAAATAAGCTTTGAAATCAGAAACCTGTATTTTTCTGCTTCAGCCGGTTTCTTCACTTGCGCTTCCAATTCTTTCTCGCGTCGAAGAATCTCTTGCTCTTGCACCTGGATTTGTTTCGATCTCTCCTCGACCTTGATCTGCATCTCTGCATCCTTGATGGCCTGCTTTGTAATGGCAGCTTGAAGTTGGTAGGCCAGCTCTGATTCCGCTTTTTTAGCTTCGACCTGTTGCAAAACAAATGAGGTAAAACTAGAAATGCAAATATGAATGTTTTGGATTGGAACACACCGTTTTGGTTGTATCACCAAAACGTGTAAAAGGTTAAACAGAATTCTACGAGACAGTAGCAAGAGACCTCAACCCTTTTGCGTCCCAATTTTAATATAAATGATATATTTAGTTGTCCACAAAAATACAGTTGAGGTTTTGTGGCCGTACTTTTTGAGACATGCAACCTTAACAACCATACACGTTTCAAACCGTTCAAGGTTATGCCACCTTTTTCCACGTTGAGCACGAAGTGACAAAAAATAAAATCATAAAAGCAGTTGAGTAAACACTGTAAAAACTACATTAGAAGACTCAAATAAAGATTGTTCTTGTAACATAACAGTGCAGTGATCTCGCTAAAAGTAGAGTTTTCTTTAGAAACAATGTTTCAATTACATTCGTGGTGGGACAATATGTCAGCAGCAGAAAGTACTGTTACCTTTTGTTTGAAACTAAATCTTTGCTTTTTTCATATGCTTTCTTAGCATGGATATTCAACAGCCAACGATATGTAGAGATACTATATTATAACACTGCCATTCCGATTTTGTAACAAACACATCCATGCTGTCGCATATCACTTCCTTCCTAAGCTGCAGCACTATCAGCAAATACGTAGAAGGGCACGTGCAACTGATCGCTGACAATCAGCACAGCCACTCAGCAAATCAATCGGCTTTACATTAATTCAAGGTCTGCAGACATCAAATCAATGTAAAAAAAGACATTTGGTGGCTGGGCAGCAACTAGGTTGGCCAGACAGCAAATCAGTCGATTTTAACATTGATTCAACGTCTGCAAAGTCTTCAGAATCGATGTAACAACCGACCGATTTGCTGTCTGGGTGAAGCGTAGTGGAAATTATGTTTTTTTTTTCGTCTTCTAAAAGTTACTTGTTGAGTTAATCTTTAACTTTGATCAATGTGACGTATTTCCTAATACAATAGGAACTTATTTTTAACACATTAAAAATTATAACTGAACTATACAGTAACACATGGCGCAGACCAACTTTACCGATAAATCAACTGTAAGTTTTAAGAAACGAATCGATATGATATATTCTTTGTTGTTCAATTAACATCTAATAATAGAGAAGTTATTCCAAAGTTGTATTTTGATTCCTTTCAAAATGCAATCAGGGTCACAAAAGGGAAATGCACCAAGTTGTAATAATGTGCGTAAACCTTAGATGTCAAATACATCAAAAAGTGACATAATTAAATGCCTCATACTCTACATCGGTCGGGGTATATATTGGTATTGCAGGGTCGTGAAAATCAGGTTCAATTTTTACCCATATGTCACCGCCAAAAGATAAGTTTGCATTTGTGTGCCCCTTTGCGAGATTCAACTATCGGAAAAACAGCAAGGATCAGAACGTCTGGTATAAATACACGAGCTTTTGAAAAAGATCGATTGAACACTAAACAGTGCTGAGTCAGATGACACGCCTGGTTAGTTCTGTGTTATGCAGGAAACTTGTGTCGTTCCTTTGCCGCAGTACAAACAACAACCTTAGGCTTGCTTCTGTGAAGCTCACCGTAATGAAGGATGCAAGTCTAACCTAGCCGTGGTCGTCGCCCCACGACATATTTTCACTTTTTATTTAGGCTCATAAAACTAAAAGTAGAGCCAGAATTGTGACTTATGCAAACACAGACATTGTCCGAGCATCTGATTTTCTTATTATTCAACACTCAATATTTGAGTGCGAGATTGACTTTTAACTTATTGTGTAGTGCATTGAAAAAATTGTTTTTATCTCGTTAACTTGCCATGTGGTGATTTGTCAAACACGGTTTACGAGCAACTTTCATCAATTATCGTACTATTGACATAATCATCTATGAATTAAACGAAATATATAATCTGCTGTTGTGAATATAAGAATGGCTAACCTCAATATCATATCCAGCTTTCTTCAGCTCATAATCTCTTTTTGCCTTTGCAATCTCAGTGTCGTTTTCGAAACGAACTTTGAGTCGTTCTTGAGTTGCAATCGCTTCTTTTATTCCAGCATCCCGTTTCGACTCGGCCTCTCCGATCCTTGCATCTCTATGCACTTGAGCTGTTCGGGTCTTTCCAAGTGCAGCAAGATATCTGTAAAAAATCAATGATATTTCATAAAGTTGTCCTCTACCATGGTATTGTAACACCAGATTGCAAAATCCAACGTTGAAAACATTCACATGCCATAAAAACGCCATGGAAAAGTGGACACACTTCAATCAATAACTACTGCGCACGCAATTACAGGCTTGTTGTATAAAGTTGAAACAAGCACAGCAAGAATAATAACTAAAGCAACTCTTTTATATTTTCGAGTAGCTTTCCAAATAACAGGCCACAAAATTTTATCACGAATTTGGAACGCATCTTGGATTACTTCTGGAAGCTCAATCACTATCTGACGTCAATTTTTTTCCTACTACTAGTACTCAGTAGTTTAGTTTTTGAGATGTTTGCAGTTTGCCAAACTAGGTTTTTTAGAATTTGTTTGTTTTATTGCGGCAGATAAATGTGTAAAGTCTTAACATCAGGTTATAATTAAAGTTTAGAAAGTACTGTACTACTAAGAAACTGTACTGTACTGTACTTACTGTACTGTACTAGAAAGTACTGTACTACTACTGTAGTGTTATTTTTGTATGGTAGGCCTATGTCTCTCGTCATAGAATTAGAAAAACCAATTGCATTCACTCTTTAATTGATCCAATTCCTCATTACGAAGGTCAACCTATCTTTGCGCTATGTGAGAGTCACCATCTAATGCCTCAAGCATAGGCAGAGATGCAGATTTTCACGAAGCCTGTATGAGCAAAAAGTCTCATTGTCCTAATAACAAAGAAAACGATGACTTCTCCTGATGAGTGATCATAGGGCTGAGCAAAAAAATTCAAAACTATTTGAACAAAGTACACATTTATAGAAAACGTTATTCGGGTTTTGCACAATTTGAAATGCACCAACATCCAACGTTATCAGACATGGTCAAACTCACCGAACAAAATTAGAAGTTGTAAATGGATTTCAAGATGTTAACATTTCTACTAAACTCAACAACGAAGTTGTTTTATGCTTTCTGAGCTTATGGAATTGCAGAGTTGAGGATCAGCATTACAAAAAAACTGTACATTGATTCTATTTGAATAAGCTTAACTGAACATGATCTCGCAGCTAGCTGATCGAAATCGATTTTTAGCTGTCTATGATTGAACTGACTCATGTGAAAATAAATTCGTTTGTATTATAAGACATGTAACCGAGTCGTTCATATCAAGCATTGTTGTGGGTTTGACACCTGTCAAAAGATATTTCAGTTTCTTGATACATTTATAAGAATGAGGAAATTACCCTTCATTATCTGTGACATCTTTCAATGTATATGAAACAACTGTAATCCCCATCTGAATGAGGTCTGAAGACGCAACTTCAAAGACTTGCTTAGCAAATTTCTTCCGATCTTGGTAGATTTCTTCTACAGTCATATTTCCCATGATTGCTCGCTGATGACCTAAAAAGTGAAATATGTTTATACAAGGAAACAATTTTAACAAAATATGTGTTATCATGTTACACAAAGCAGATTGATAACCATTCTCTGATTAAGGACATGTCAATAGGCTGAAACCATCGACTTTATATGAACAGATATTAAACATGTGAGTCATGCTGTTTGGGATAGCTTTTTAAAAATAAAATAAAAACAGAAATAAAAAAACCTTGTTTTCAAACAATGTGTAAATAATTTCACAACTTAAATGTTAAAATAGACTTTGAACTTTGGCAGTTCTGAGTCTGAAATTAACATGTAAGTAGGTGACTCAACTACTCTATAATTATATACCTTGAATGAAAATTCACTTACAAATTTGCATGAAAGTAAATGATTAAAAAAACTAAGCTAAATTAACTTTTCACAGACTTATTCACAGTCATAGTTTTTCAGTTCTGCTATCATACTTCCTTTTACAGCTCATTAAAATGTTTATTAAAAATTACTGTTGTTGTTGTTGTTTGAAAAATGTATGACATTGCAAAAATCAAGTAAAAAATAAGAATTAAACGCTTTTAACTTTCTCTGGGCTGCTCAAAATATGACAATGACAATGTAAAAAGTTTTACACATTAATAATTTGTAAAAAGTAACTAAATTGTGAAGTTTGTTTTCCATATTATTTATTCAAAGTGGAAAATTAACTGAAACATAAAAGCACCACTTGCAATTCAAGTAAACAAAAAAAGAAACAGATAAAACAAGAAAAGAGGTCCATTTTCTTCAAAAACACGTTGCCAGCTTCATTACTAGTTTGCAAGCTTAGCTATAACAACCAATGTTTTTAAGGCAATCAAAGTTACAAAAGTCTAATCTATAGTTATATACCAGCATGGCACAGCAAACTATCTAATAAGAACATTCTTGGTGATTAATTTAATAATCAAATACAATATTCTAGTATATATATTAAATATATCATATATAGCAAGTATAATTTAATTAAAAGTTAAACGTTTTTTTTTCTTTTTAAGTATGTTATGATTTATAGTTCAACTTTCAAGCATACGTTTCAAAAATAAATCAAATTATCACAGGTATTTTCAATCAAATCCAAATCAATGCTAGCACAAACAAAATAGGAAGTGGCTATTTTTCAACACTTAATGCCATTGTTACAAACAGGTGTTACCAAAGTTGGGATTAAAGTTAGGAAGGGTTAAGGTATATAAGGTAAGGGTTAGAGTTAAGAATAAGGTTAGGGTTTTGATCTTTGCCCAAGACCAAAAAAATTTCCAAAATATAATACAAGTTTTTGTTTTCAACAGCTTTCAACTTTTCTCAAATTAGGGAAGAATTCCTTATCTGGCAACGCTATTGGGGCTATTATTACACTATATAGTGTAAATATAGCCACAACCAACAAAATAATGGCCAAAATTTAATGAGAATAGCAACCACTGTACCAACCTTCAAGTGTCTCAAGAGCAATGTTGTGAATTTCTCTTTCAGATTTTCCAAGAAATTGCATACATGCGTTTGCAAGCATATCCTGATTCTGACCTTGAATTTTGACCTGTGCGATTCCAATGCATGAAATAGGTACTCCTTTAGATGTGTTAACTTCGTTGCTGTGAATTTGCAGAGTCATTGTATTCAAAGAAATGCGTTGTAGTTGCTGAAAAATTGGCCAAACCCATATGCGACCTCCAGGCACCATAAGGGGACGAGCGTGTCCGCATCCAGCAACAACCATAGCTTCATTTGGTCCACAAGTTTCAAAACCCATATTAATTCAAGTATATACTTAATTTACTTCAATAGAAGTCTTAAGTTATCTATGGTGTACCGGCAATCCGGCATAAGCATTGATTAGGTCGTTCCTTTATTCACAATCGGTTGCAGCTTAATCCAATAAGCTATTAAGGACCACTTTCTTGTGATTGTGTTTGTTGTAGGCTATCATGAACATGAAGCATTAACAACATACAGTATGCATAGTAGTGAAAACATCGCAGTGACTATTCTTACCAGATATTGTAAATATATACAGCCTCTAAATATAGGCTATACAAATCAGTATTCACCACCCGAGCGTGATGCACTTTTTTTGTTTCACCTTCTCTTCAACAAGAAAAAAAGCTGCATTTGGTACCTGGGTAGGTAATTTCCGGCAGAATATTTGATTGTTCATCTGTTGTCTCCGTGACCAGTGTTGCAATTGGACCTCAACATGACAGCACCCGGATGCACTTTTTTTATCGAAACTTAATTCATAGTTGAATAATTATGCTGAGTCAATGGTAGTACACTTTTGCTGCTTCCAGCTATCTTTTGTACAGCATTTTTGAAAGTGTTTTTTTCTTGTGTTGAAGTTGGAGAATTGTTTAGAAATGTTTATTTGCCAAAAGGGAATGTCACCACGTTTACCAAACAAACTTGCACAACTGTTTTCATTCACAAATGTTTTTGTGAATGTAGGAAAATAACTGATTCTACGTACCACATTATTGCTGAAGTGAGTTAAGCTTGATGACTGCAAAAATCAACAATGCTTATTGCTTATTCCAAAAAGGTTGCATCAATGTATAATTTTAGCGTTTCGCCTTTTTTGTTTTGTTGGTGTGACCTTCATTATGTCTATTGCACAGGTCCACAAAAATTTTTGGCACTAAGGCTGAGAGGCGAGAGCCCTTCTGCCCAAACCCTAAATATCTAGGGGTAGTCCTAGATAGGTTGCCCACTTACCGTCAACATTTGGAGTCATTACGCAAAAAGATCTTAACACGCACAGCTTTGCTAAGGCGTCTGACAGGCTCAGACTGGGGAGCCGCAGTTGACACTTGCTGCGCTAGTTCATGCTCCAGCAGAATACTGTGCACCGGTCTGGAGCCGCAGTGCCCACTGCCATCAAATCGACACTGCCATAAACGACGCCTTGCATATCATGACAGGATGCCTGCGACCTACACCATCGGACAATCTCCCTGTCCTTGCAGGCATCCAACCAGCCGAGCTTCATCGCGAAGAAGCCATCCTGTCTCTTTCTCTCCGTGCTATGACCCTCAACCACTTGCTCCACTCAAGTCTCGAGTCTGCGAGCGTGCAACCTCGGCGACTGAAATCGAGACACCCATTTGTACGTGTCGCACAACTCCTGATGAAAACAGCTGAAGGCCAATCCATCAGTGCGACTACCTGGGCGGACCTCCAATGGAGCTCGGAGTGCAAGAAGAACTCCTCAAGACTTCAAAGTTTCATTTCCAACACCAGCCCCCACCCAACCGGAATGCTGAACAATCAATTAATTTTACCTCTGAAATACTTGACCCGTTGTGCTGTGTAATTTTCAGTTATCATTTTGTGTGAGCGAGGCAGTTTCTCAAATGTTTAGATTTGACCATATTTTTGCTGTGATACTATATGATTCTTTAGCATTTCTTTTAAAAATGTATTTTCTTATAGGCTTGAAAAGGGCTATATGACTAGCCGAAAACGTTCGCTTTTTGTTTTTATAATGTTAAATGTAGTGTTGTTGCTGAGTTATGTCTGTTTATGGTATAAAATTTTTAGGTGTTACGACCGTGCCATATTTTAAACTGATCAGTTCAGTTCATTTATTTATTTGTCACAAACACAAACATGAAAAGAATACAAAGTATACAATAATAATCGGTTGTGTGTCATATGACGAGGAGACTGCGAAAAGACCAAACGGTCATCTAGTCAGCAGCCACCTCAAGCAGTCCTGCTTTGCTATCATACACGCTATAACGTCCGCGTTTTGTCGCTTCTACCTTTTTCTATACGTCTGTTACGTTTGTCATAGGCTATACTGTTTTTTCGTTGTGATGGTCAGAACTGAAAACAAACTAAACTGAACGGCCACAAAAATACGTAGCCTAGCGATTGAGTCACTTATAAGAAAATATTATACAAAGATTATACACTTCGGGTTAGTTAAAAATTAAGTTACAAAAAAATGCTTTTCGGTGGAATTGAACTCTTGACATTGCGAGTATGAACCAGACGAAGATCGCACGCGCCACTGATTCACTTGAAAAAAACTGTTGAATTTAGAAGTTATATACCGGTACGCACTTTTTTCCGGCAACAGCGCGCATGCGCAGTAAAAGCGACGTAAAGATTAAAAAAATGGCATGGAACAGCTGTATTTACTGCGCCGTAAATGCAGCCACTTCCTATTTAAAACGTTGCTGAAGTACCGTAAGTATCATAATGTACAAATGATATAACGTTGTTCAATGCAAATATTCGTATTTTAGTAAATCCATAACACAAAAAATTACAAGTTCCACAATTTTTCAAGACATTCATCATATGCAAAACTATAAGACTTTTGGCGACTTCAGGTCTCAATTGCAGGGCCTCAAACTCTCAACTTTCTCAGTGGAGGACCGACCATTCGTATAAAGAGGAGGCTATACTTGAAACAGTTGTCAGTGTGTATAGAAGCACGGTTAAATGTCAGTATGAGGTTCATTTGTGGAAATCACCGCTCACATTCGCTCGATTAAATTGGAATGGATTTTAGTGACGTTATCAAATTTTGAAGACTCTGGAATCTTTTTTTGTAGTTACATAATTATTCACGAAGTCTCCTCGCAGCTTGGATGCAACCTAGTTCGTACCCTGAAAAGATCAAAAAAAAAATTAAAAAAATCGAAAGTCGTTGATCGCAGTTTCCGCTAACCGTAACCCTTACCTTAACCCTCGCTCATCGCAGTTTCCGCAAACATTGTTCCGCAGTTTCCGCTAACCCTAACACTCACCATAGACAGTGTTGGGCGCGATAACTCATTTTTCAGTTAAGCGATAACGATAATCGATAAACGAAAAATGCCTAAAGCGATAACGATAAACGATAAATCAAAAAAAAGTTAAGCGATAACGATAAACGATAAATTATCGCCGATAATGTCCGATAACGATAATTTTTTTTTTGTTGATTAGCGCTGCCCCATCCCATGCAGCACGAACTGTTTTTATCAACATGACGAAAAATCGAACATAATGTACTGTAAAGGGACAAAATTTTTTGTAAGTTATGCATGAATAGAATCGCAACAGCGGCAGTAGGTATCGAATCTTCAACCTCTTGATCCAGAATCAAACCACTGAGGTAACCGCCGTGCTTATAATTATACCTTCAGATACAGTGGCGTATTTAGAAAGTTTGTTAGGGAGGGGCCAAGACATTGTGTCAGTCAGCCGCATAGCGGCTGACTCAGCGGCTGGAGGCCAATAGGGGTAGTCTCAACGGTAGTACATGGAAAACTCAAATTTGGTGAAAATGGTTGTTAATTGTTTCAAATTTTTTCTACTTGGGTAAAAATTAGACTTGTTTGATCCTTTAAATAGGGGGAGTATGCTATACCAAAATGTCATATGATGCGTCAGAATGGGGGGAGAGGGTTAGTTGAAGCCGTCAGATAGGAGGGGAGGGGGTCCAAAATCAAGAGCGAATCCGTAGAAGTAAGTTACTGTTCCAATCAATGAACCAACAAAAGATATCAAACACTTCAGAACATAAACAATAAGTTAGTCCTTCCGACCTCGAATAGCCTACTTTTTGAACATTCTCGGCGATTCGCAATGACAATTTACAGTTTAATGCGATGGGTGCGCTTGGCAAATATATCAATGACTGCATCATACTCGAGTATAATATCCTTGTTTAAATACATCTGAGCTAGACCATCCAAACGTGGCTCGGTCATGGTCGTGCGGTAATAATTTTGCAGGTAGGCTACTTTAGTGAACTGAAACATCGCTCATTGGAGGCAGTTGTAACTGGAAGCGTAGCAAAGATTCGAAGTAATTTATGGATAATTGCCGAGTTATTCAACAGCTTGACACGCATCCACAAAAGTCGAATGTATTTTATCCACAGAAACTGCAAGCCAATTCGCTCTTAGTAATTTAATAGTACAGTAGCTGCAAAGCAATTGCTTGGTTCAACATCCAGCATTTGATGGTAGGCATGGTAGAAGTCGAAAATCTCGTCGATCGGGCAGTTCTCATCTTCATGAATCAATGAAGGCAGATATATCATGTGCTGACTTTAAAAGCTAGCGAGCAGTGCTCATTGGATCTCTCGTGAATTTGTGCCATGCAATTGTCAAGAAAAGGAAGAAAAACTGTTTGTTTGAAATAGATCTCCGCGGTTTCAGCTGGAATGTTAGGTCAATGTTGCTGTCTAGGTGCTCTCCGCGGCATTCGGATTTCTTCGCCAAAAACTGAGCAAGTCTTGCCAAAAAGTTTGTGAAAAAGCCTATTATCGCCCCTTAGGTCTTGTGACACAGTTGCGCAGGATGAATCACCCAAGCAATTATGTCTTGTGCTACAACTTTTTTTTGCAAAATTTATGATTTTTTTTACCTGATCATTAGGGGAGGCCATCACCCCTTATCCTCCCCCCTAAATACGCTACTGTTCAGATACCAGTTGGATGCTTTTATCAATTGAGTTACACTGCCGCTGACGTGCAGTAGGCAAAATAATTAAATCAAATGAAAATACCATAAAAAATTCCAAACTTTGTATTTTGCTTTCTGCTTCAAAGGCTGTTTACAGCAAAGTCAGCAATAATTGAAAAAATTCCAAAAAACGCAAAATGCTTGAAAATTTATCAGTAATCTTAAGCGTTATTGGTAGTAAAATTGTGCATACTGTGAAATTCATCAAGCTTGTCAAATTAGTCGTGTTTGTTCAAGAACAATAACATAATTATCGTAATTTACTGATAATTTCAGATAAATTTTTCTGTTTTCTTTGTGAACACCATCATTAAAGCAATGGCAGAAAGCTGAGTTGTTGAGATAAGAATTACAATATAAGGCACTGTATTAGTGGGATTAAAATATTTGATTGAGCGTTGGCTATGTCGCATAGGTAAATCGTCGTCGTATCCAGGCTTACGCCAGGTGGTTGAAGATTTAGATTAAGTGGAAGGGAAGGCAAGGAAGCCAATCTTCATGTCCACCTTCAGGCATGCCTTTATAGTCTGAGCGTAAAACGTATTGACCTGGAATAAATTGCGACCTTAACAAATTAGGTATCGTTGGAAAGCTTAACTCATCTAGATTAAGATTTTCACTCTCCTCCAATCAGAGACCCTTGGCAAAAAAAGTTATGGCCGTTTTTGAAGCAGCACCTTGCGCCGCTAGTGGCGAAACTGTATTTTTCCTTTTGCACAAGTTTTTAGGCTCATTTTTAACTTTTTTCTCTATGTGTATAAGAAAGAGACAACTCACATTTGATAAAATATTATTTACATTTAAATGACGTCACTCTGACGTCATCAAATTAAAATTGCTTACCTATTACTCTCAGCCCATTGATAATTGCAGATCCAACACATTTGTTCTAAAAAATCGTTTTTAGACATAAAGGAGCTTCACATAATGATTCAAGGGGGCATTTTGACCCCAGGTCCGGTTTAATGACGAAACTAAACGCTACAAGTGGCGAGAGTATATTATGGGCATTATACAAAAAATGCGAAAATTTTTAAAACTTTACTTCAATAATTATGCCGTGGAGTGTTTTTGTTTTATTATCTTTATCCTGCATTGCGGGAAAGCGGACTTGAGCGCTATGCATCGGTGTACGCCTTCCGACGTACACTTGACCCACGCTGCAGCCGACTGCAAGGTCTGTTTCCGGTTGTCTACTCTACTCATGACTTAAATTTGGTACTACTCGAAATCGATCACTGGGTAGAGGCAATTATCGTAAAGTTTCTTGCCCAGAGAAACAACAGCAAGTGCGGGTGGCTGGAGTCGAACATGCAGGCTCTCGACTGCGAGCCCAACGCGCTAACCACTCGGCCACTGCCCAAGGCGTGTAACTATTGTTCTTGTCGACGGTGAAAATTCGACTCACACTGCTAGTGGATATGCCATGTCTGAGGAGTACAGCTAAACTATCCAGTGGAATCTTTCGGGTAGCCCAAATTTGGGCAATAGGCTACACAAAAATAATATTTATTTGCATCAGACAAAGCTGTCAATATACAAAACAAAGAAATAATACACAAACTGCAAATGCACAAAATCTCACTAAATAGGCTATCTAATGTTACAAGTTTACAGACAATGGTACGGTAGTGTTGCAAGTTAGAAGAACTGAAAGTATTCAGAACGATAAAAACAATCAGATGACATGGCAGCCATCAAAACTAGATATCAGCATACATAGAATTATTATAATGAAAACGATAATTTGATATACGATGGCAATCGGACCTCATCAGGGAGGCAACAATAGAGTTAGACGATACTTCGCATCTTCCAACAAAAGAAAAAACATATTTCCGAAGTAATGCATCAAATGTTATAATGTTGCACAAGACTTGATGTTCACGTACGCTATAATGTTTAGGCAAATTGTGTATATCAGTAGAACTCGGTTAATCCGGATTCGATTTGACCGGCGATTCCATCCGGATTAGGCGAAGATCCGGATTAACCGATGACGGTTCTATCAAACCTGACTCATTTGTACTTCCAGTTTCATCCGGATTAGGCGAAGATCCGGATTAACCGAGTTCTACTGTAATTCTAAATGCATTATTGAAGGCAACTCGCAGGCGATTAATGTTACGTTGATGATAATTTTCCCACAGATGACATGCATACATTGGAGTACAATATGAACGGAATAGAAGATTTTTAATATCACTGGAGCACTTGTAAAATTTTGATTTTAATTTGTTGGCAGAACAGATCATTTATTGAAACATGATCAAAATGTCGCAATCCTCAGGGCAGTCTTCTTGTACACAACTGAGATTGCAACAAGTTTCCCCACGACACTCTCCACATGCTGTTACGCACTTTAAGCCATGTTTTCTGCAGCTGCAAGACATTGTACCACATTGATTTTTTGTTCCTTCTTTGCATTTGCATCGTACAACGTTCAATAGCCATTCTGGTGGCGGATCTAAATTGGCCTTTATTGGCATAACTGCACCTGCTGCGTCAGCTTTCCATCCCCATTGTGCGAGATCCAAGATTTCAGTGTCAAGATGCTTCCACTGACATACCTGAAGCAACAGTTTTATATCAACTTAGATAAATCAAATCTTGCTGCCATAAAATTTTTGATTTGTTGTACACCACATGTTTATGCTAGTCATATTATAACGCAAGTTGTTTTGCTATAACTTGCATCTTTTCCTTACAGCAGTTTAATAGCGCAATTTGCTGTAATATTTTGAAGTTACCGACAATAAACAATTCTTGAAAAATATCTTCAAGTGGTATAATCTATAGAGCAAAGACGCTTTTATACTAAATGATTGTGTTACAATGTGTTACAATTATGTAATATTGTGTTACAATACCATTAGGCTACGCACTATTATTTCACCTGCAAATGTACTCTGAAGGAATGAAAACGAATTGCAGCTTCGGTGGGTGGCAATCTATCAGGATGAACAGTGGAAGCTGTTGCAACCATCTGCATGTACTAATTGTACTTGACGTACCGTAGTTGGCCAAGTGAATCGGCAGGTTTTGCACTAAAGCTTGATGGATCAACAAAATATAGTATTACTATCGGTGAATCTCATTCAGACTGGTAGGCTACTCAGCAACATTTTCATTTCTTCTTATTTAATTAACTGTGCACCAATACAGTCCCAGTAACTAACCTTTTCAATAACAAATCTCTTCCAGCATCAGCTATTTGCTCACGTGTAGAATCTAATCTCCCAAATACATCAGCAGATTGTTGAAATTCTTCCTTCTTCAGGTAATTGAAAATCTTTAGCTTTCCTAAGCAACAAGACAGATGACATAATTAATCATTGTCACCAAATAATGTGTGCATACACTCCATACATTGGCATTCCAAATAAAAGTATTACAATATTAGAATAATATTGAGTGGATTTGGTAATGACTGCCATCTGAATTCTTGCATATCTTTTAAAAGCTGATCAGAAAATGGTAAAAATGTACTTTCAGACAAGCATGGTAAGCAGTTCAGGAATATATAAAACACTGTAACAAATACTATATATAAAACACTGAAAGCAAGATTAAAATGTACTGCTACCAAAGCTGATTAATTATATTGGTACCTTGTTGATATATTGCAGAAGTTGTATCACATCCACTCCAAGCATGAGCAAACAGCAAGTAATTTTTGACACACCTCATGCACCTTACAACTACTTTCGCTCTCTTCTTTTTCTGTTAGATATTGATAAAGATGACTGTCACCAATGTTTTGTGCATAGCTGATTAATGTCTTCAGTCCACCTCGTTTCACTTCTTGTAGCTTCGATAAATTATGAGATTGGCATTTGATGCATAAACTTTCATTATAAAAAGCTTGATTCTTCTTCTTCTCTCGTATTGTCGCTATATGTCAGGGCATCCGTTGGTTAGCCACTGCCTGGTGTCGTCATCGATGGAAATTAAGCCTTCCATACCATGGGGTGGTCTATATAGCCGGCAATCCTTGATAATGTGGGCTGCCGTCTGCATTTCGCCACACTCACAAGCAGCACTCTCTGCCAAGCCCCAGCGCAACATGTCTGCACCATAGCGTCCAACACCAGTGAGAAAACGGTTATGCCTTGATGAGGCAAGTCTAGAGAGGCCATGTCCCAGCTGGTTTTCGGACGGGGATCTGAATACTTGGCGAAGTGGGTACGTGCTGCTTAACCATTGTTCACACCATGCCGCATGGCACCACTGTTTGCTAGGGCTTCCACCAGAGGCTGCCAGAAGGTCTTGTGCAGCGCGTACAAAAGCTTGATTGTTGTTGATTCTGATTTTCCATTATTCAATGATTCTGATTCTGATTTTCCATTATTCAATTATCTCCATAACATCTGAAAACTAGTCTATCAATTCAAACTGTTTAATAAACTAAGCTATACAACTTAGAAATCATTACCGGTATTTCATAAAAATCTTTAAAGCTGTAAAGAGAGAAAACTAACATCAGACCTGGGAAAAAAATGGCCACACAGAACATTTGCTCTTTCAAACTTAATCTATATCTGAATATGTTATTGCATGGATATCACTAGAAGCTACCAGGTCTCAATAAACACCCTTCCTTTGTCAGTTTGTGCACCAGTGCACTGGTAACAGTGGCCTACTACTACTACCATACCGCATTCATTGGTACAAATACTTCACACCTGCATGCAATGCCATTTAAAATCCAAGATGTTAAATGAAAGAGAACTCAACTAAAAGAACAACAGGAAACTCAAAAATTTAACATAAGCTAGAGATGATAAGACATGTTGCATGTAAAGAACATTTAGACCTGTTTCCTTTAACTTTCATCATAGCCCGGCATACCGTACTGTACACAATTATAGGCCTAGTGTACCTGTGTATCGCCTGCTGCCCGGTACCGTATCTAACGTTTTGACTTCTGTTGCAAACCAAATTAAATGAATAACCTGACACAACTTACGGTACCGATGATGATGTTCTTGCAAATAGTTCCCAAAACAAATTAAACTACTGTAGGCTTGCCTGGTACGGTACTCAGTTCTGTGATATTTAGGCTAGTACTGCAGCCAGTGCAGAGTGGTAGATCAAGAATCTTTGCTGTACCAAACCTACTCAGTACCGTACTGCCTAGTTACTTACAAACCTCATGGCTATTTTTTTTTCTTTTTGCGCAACGCTCAGAGTTCAAGATGGATACCACTACATGGCTAATAAGCTGGTCAGTGGTCACCGGAGCAACTTCGACTGCCAGAATTTTACTCGGCTTGCTGTTTCTGCTGAAAACATAGCTAGATTAGCTGCGCCACTAGCGGCGCAAGGTGTTGCTTAAAAAACGGCCACAACTTTTTTTGCCAAAGGTCCCTGGTTGGAGGAGAGTGATAATCCTAAACTAGAGGAATTAAGCTTTCCAACGATACCAAATTTGTTAAGGTCGCAATTGAATAGTTTGACGTTTGAGTTACGCTGAGTCTGAGGGTTGAGAATCGCTTGTTTACTACGGTTTATGAAGGCGTTTCTTGTTATTGCAAGCAAGCGTGAGGTCGGTGGCAGGTGAAAGTAAATTTTTTGTGTTTATGAATTGTTGTAGATTATCGGCACACTTCAAGACTTGTTCGTTTTAATCATAGTGTTGGCTATCAGACTAGGAAAGGCAATTTAGGACGCCATTGTGAAGCGTGTGCATTTTGACCGGGAATTATGGACCACGATAGTGGCACCTTGTCTTGCAACATTTTATTTTCATTCTGCATAACATAATATGAAACGAACCAATCACATTTTATTGATGATACCAAGCATAGTCACTGGTATTTTCTTGTCGAAGATGTGAAATTGACGAATTTTTTATGGTCCTCTCTACATGAATGCGATGGCGTGCAATACTTCGTTTATTCAACACTTCGTCCTCACTCATTTGAGGCCTTCTACCTAGGAACGGTGAGATATTCAAATGTAGACCAATACCATGTAGGCTAAGTCTTTTTCTATAAGAAACCCTTTATCGGCCATAACAGCATCATGAAGTGCTGCAGCATGAAGTGCATTAGCAGCTATTTTCTGCTTCAAAAGGTGAAAAAATCCACTCCTCTGATATATTTCTTTGTCACTCACATTACCAGTGTACAACTGAAATACAAACATATTACCCCCATTTGGATCAACTCCCACTAATGACAAATGCCTTTGCAGTGTTCGTACTTTTATAGTTCGAGTACGTTTGCGACTGACGGTGAAGTGAGGACAGTGTTTCGAGACGTAGGCCTACTTCAGTGCAGTCGATGATGATCATGGTGCTTGGGTAGTCCTTTTTGAAGTCTGGCTTCATGGTTGCTATGATAACGTCACGATGAGGGAATATGTTCAAACTAATCAACCTTAAATACATGAGGTGCATTCATGAATGAAAAATACGGTGTGCAGTACAGTACGAATGCAGAACTAATACCAAACCTTGTGCTTTAAGTCTGTATAAAACAAACCCAGGCGAAGCTTCAACACTAGCAAAAATTCAATCTTCCACCGCTAATCTATGTAGATGCAGTGCTCCTGTAGCATTTTGAGGTATTTCGAAAGTAGCCTCGTCATTAAGTTCTGCATCAATATTTTGATTTGCATGCTTAGCTTTTGAAGCTGTATAATACAAGAAATTCTTCCTATCTTTGCCTGGCAAGATCGCTTCCAATACAGCAAAGAACTGGTCGAAGGTTTACACTTCTGTAGCCTAAGTTTACAACTTAAAAGAGTTTTATTTTCTGGCAAATTATACTGAAACACTGATACACGCCTGTAAAGACCACAAAACAACAGCTCAAGCAAACGTTAAACAATTTATTCGCCTGCAAACTACGCCACTAACCCTATCGCACAGCATTGTGAACAGCGGCTAGTCGTTCACGACTCCAACGTCACGCTCTGTTGGTTTGTTATGCAAAAGGTCTATTGCCTCACACCAGGCAAGATGCCATCCTTTGAAAGATTTAACAATGATGGATTTATGTAGCCAGTGCAGGATGACGATAACAAATTAAGATTTCCTTTTTGTTACATAACTTAGAGCAGGTGATTGATACAGGAGAAAATAATCGCACAAGCACACAGTACAAGAATACAATAAATTGATGTCTACATAAGGTATAGTAACTATCACGATAAAGGATGATATTTGCTACGCGACATGGAAGCACTGAATTTTGAGATCAACTCGTATACAATTATATCGCGATTGGCAACGCAAAACTATAGATTAGTCACCAACATGTTGCTAATTTAGCTTAACGTTGACATACTTCAAACTCTTTAGGCTTACACATTTTTTTTCAGGACAACTATGAAAGACCTGGAGAACATCAACTATGTTTTATTTGCTGTAGCACGACTTCAGACGATGCAAAATGTAAAGTTGTGAATGAAATAATTTGGACTTCATGGAAAAACATTGCAAGCATTCGACTACAATTATCATCCGATTGCTTTTCTGTCATCACACATAAAATCATTCAGACAAGTTCCTCTGCGTTACCCATAGGTGTCTATCATCCGTCATGTCACAAAAAGTTTACAGCAGTTAAAAGAACATTTCAACCTAAGGCAATTGCTTCATCTTCTGCTAAAGTCGCTAAAGTTGAAACAAGATGCAGAAGCTCGCTTCCTAAGTCGGACAAAATAGGTTTATTGCAGGGATATCTATAACTACGGGATTGGAAAGTCTATTCAGTGCTATACATCAGTAGGGTCATCACATTACTACGACTACAAAAAGATTAACAAAATACAATACCCACTAAAAGATATACACAATTCGATTTTACAATAATAATACAAAATGTACACTCACATTAAAACTTAATTAATGTATAAAAGATTAAAAGTAAATTTACGCTGCTAGAAAAAAAAAACGATGAATCCAAAAAATGAATGAATGCAATGAGTCCAAAAACCGCCTACTGTTGTTCTTTGGCATTTTGCGTACTGCAAATCGGATCAGAAGTAAATGAGGACTGTTCAGCAATCAGTGAAATGTGCTGTTGTATCATCAACTTGTTCACAGAGACCAATCCAGTACGAAACCAATACCTTTACAATGTTATCAGAACTAAAACCAATAGTCATTCTGGAAATTTTTTAAGCAGCAAACAAAATACTACATGACTGCACTAATGGAATACAAACAAATAAACACACCAGGCAAGCGCAGTCCTTACAACTTACAGGTGAATTGGTTGTTACACTTTTGGTTGTTCGTTTAGCCTACCACTTGCTGCCCTTTGAGGTCAATTTATGTGAATATTTATCACAGCAGCGCACAAAGAAAAGTGACCCTACTGGTGTATAAAATGGTTTTCAGTTCCACAGAGTTTCCAATCCCGTAGTTATAGATATCCCTGGTTTCCGCTAACCGCAGTTTCCTCTAACCCTAACTCTAACCATAGAGTAGCCTAATCTATGCTCTAACCCTAACCTTCGCTGATCGCAGTCTCCGCAAACATTTTTCCGCAATTTCCGCTAACCTTTACCCTAATCATAGAGTGATCTCTACTCTAACCCTAACCCTCGCTGATCGCAGTTTCCGCAAACATTTTTCCTCAGTTTCCGCTTACCCTAACCATCGAGTATCTATGTTCTCTAACCTTAACCCTCGCTCATCGCAGTTTCCGCAAATATTTTTCTGCAGTTTCCGCTAACCATTACCCTAACTCTAACCATAGAGTAATCTGTGCTCTCTATAACCCTAACCCTCGCTGATCGCAGTTTCCACAAATATTTTTCCGCAGTTAGGTACCACTAACCGAAGTTTCCGCTAACCCTAACCCTCGAGATTGTTTGCGGAAACCACGATCAGCGACTTCGGGTTTTTTAATTTTTTCTCTCCATCTTTTCAGGGTACGAACTGAGGGTACGAACTGTTCAGGGTACGAACTAGGATGCACCCTCGCAGCTTCGCGTTCATCAAAGCACAATCTCTTTCCCACTTCAATGATTTCGTTTTCTCCGTGTGTCATTACTGTGTCCTCTGGCCAAGTAGCTGGATCAAGTATTTTGCAGGCGTAAATAAATGACGAGTCTGTTGAATTCAACAAGCAGTCTTGGATAGAACTTCCAAAGTGATAATAGAATATGCGGGGATTGATTGGCGGGCTATTTCTGCAATTGATACCACGGCTGCTCAAACATGCAAGGCTACTCTGAATAGGGCAAGGCATACCGGTACTAAGAGTGGTGCTAAGCAGCAGAAAACAGTCAGTAACAAAAGTGGAAAAATACAGGAAAAACTAACTGTGACGTAATAAGGTGGCTCAATAAAATATCGGAGTGTAAACGTCAGGGTGTGGCGCTAGCCTATAGGACAGTCAAGCTTCCTCAAGGTTACACAA
The DNA here is from genome assembly GCF_918807975.1 of Aplidium turbinatum. Taxonomy (NCBI): domain Eukaryota; kingdom Metazoa; phylum Chordata; class Ascidiacea; order Aplousobranchia; family Polyclinidae; genus Aplidium; species Aplidium turbinatum. Next base: position 36,232,218 of record NC_137472.1, on the reverse strand, counting down.
TAACGGATCAAATGAATAATACAAATTACAAACACCATCTTAACGCTACTCTGAACAGGGCAAAGCATAATAAGAGCATAAAATAATAAGAGTATAAAGTATTTAAGTTTTCTGAACGCCGTTCCGGACAAGTCAACTTTTTGATCGAGCCTCCGGAGTGGCGTTCCGGACCGTTTTGGCTGAAATCCAGCCCTGACTATATTTAATTTAATATACCGTATATATATAAATATATTGTAATGATGAAACGCTGTTTGCAGTCTTTGAAATTAGCCTCGGCAATCGGCAATTGCCGACGCAGATGCATCAATGGCGCATTAGCGTCGGCAATAAAAATGCTGAGGCCATACGAGCGATTGTAAGGTTATGATTGGGGTTAGACATTCCTCCCAGTTGTTATGCCACAGCCATAGATTTGATCCTTAGTCAACACCCAGATGGAGCTCTGCGAAAGAGATAGTGTAGATTTACATTCGGATTCCATACAGCCAGTTCTTGATCAAACAGACTTTGCGTTGCTTGCAGTATCCCAATTGTGCCGAAATTATGTTAGTGTACTGTATACATAAATCGAGGCAATCTTCTCGCAGGGAGCTATTCATTTGTTACTGGTACCTGGTTGAGCAATTAACGTTATTTTATGATAATTCACTGTCTCTAGATGTCAAATTAATGTAAAACAATGTAAATTTTTTATTGGGTATTGTTGTTACACAATATAACCCACCTGAAAAATTAAATCGATTTGTGCTGACTCGAACGTTGAATCAACCCAAAACTAACTTTCTTTTCCCCCTGTGAGTTATTTAACGTGAATTATCGTAACAGAGTGCGTACCGCGTAATCGCATTGCTCGCTTTATCGCTACTTCAAAAATGGTATTATTACATCATAACAAATCAAACAGTGTGGTCGTGATAGACTGCTCTAGTATATTTTTCGCTTCTTATTTTGCATGTTTTGGTACAACTTTTTTGTAATAAACATTCACAGCAATTGCCGAGGCAATTTCAACTTTTACCGTTTAGCCTCGGCAACTTTTCTGCCGAAGTAAAAATATGCTAATTTTGAAGACTGTGTTTGACAGCCTGTTTTAACCTAGTCAAAATCAGTCTTTAAAAACAAAATAATTCATTATAACTGACTTCCTGTGTTGTTCCTGAAGCAGCGAGCATAGATTGCAGTGAGGAACAAGATTAACAGCGGGAAGTCACATCAACACTTCGAGTATTTAGACATTTCTGATTAGTAAGATATTTCTCCAGCCGTTTTCATTGAGATTAAAAACCAACAAATGAATTAGTGGCACCTTCATGCATACGCTAGCATTTTGTAAGTGCAAAAAGCAAGTTTTGTTGTTGTAAAAAATGAAAATTGCTACTGTATTTTAATAAAAAATAGTGAAATCTCACTTTATTTAGGCCGTGTCACATAATATATGTTTTGCTGCATAAGGATGGCGTCCATTGTGTGAACGTGTGTGCATCGTTTGGATGGCGGCATAAAGTCGTGTATCTGTCCGCAACATAGTAATTACCAAACACTGCTTTATGCATATTTTAAATCTTTTGGTTTAAATTGCCATTTTTCCCATTTGTTATTGTCTAATTTATGTGTTTACTTTGCCGATCTCCACACGTTTGTGCAAGCAGCCAAAAAATAATATTGAATTGAATTCACTAACAGCATTTCAACAACCAAAAACTTGGATATATCAATCTGACAGCGTTTATGACTGGGCCTGCATCCAGTGAAACTGCCTGGATTGCTCTCAAAGAAGCTTTCTCAGTTCAGTGCTGTCACCCAAAAGTTATCCAATACAGAAAAGTCATGTTTGTTTTATAGAATTTAGTTTATAATATAAAATTTGTTTCATTTTAAATGAGCGGTAGCTCATTTTCATTCAAAATGTCAGCACACTCGTGCTATGATCACTACCACATACTGTAGTTAAACTTATTGATTGTGGAAATCTTTATTGCTAGGCTGAAAAAGCTCCTTTGCAAGCTTACTTTTGGCAATTTTGCATGCTTGAATCACTTGCACAGTCACTGAGGTTGACACCAGGAAGTTTTCGCTTTTTGAAGTGTTGCTGTCTGTGATTTTTTTTCATTTACTTAATAACTATGCTCTATGTTGTATGACTGCAATATTGTAGAACAAAAAATAATTTTAACATCTGCATTTTTTTCATTTTTATATCCAGAATTGTAACTTTGAAATTTTTTTTATGTATTGATGCATTAAGATCGTTAGAAAATGGTTTTGTCTATTAGTTAACATCACACTATGTTTTAAAGATATGTTAATAAAATCTGCTTTCTTTAAAGCAAGATTCAGGATGGCTGGCTTATTGGGTTATACCATTTCAATTTTTTCTTCATATTTTCATCATTCTGTACCACTTGAGCAGAGAAGGTTACTTGATGAGACAGAACCATTTGTACGTCACAAAACATTGCATGCATCGGACCTTGTTGGAAAGGATCTTCTGTTAATAGGTGATGTGCATGGCTGCTATGATGAAGCAATGAAATTAATTGCCGAAGTCAAGAAAAGAACAAAAAAATCACTGGTTACTATTTTTGTTGGTGACATGATTCACAAAGGCCCTAAAAATGAAGAAATGCTGAATTACATAATGACAGCTGTAGACACTCACTGCGTTCGTGGAAACCATGAACAAAAAGTTTTAAGAGATTATTTAACTTACAAGAAGAATCCTGACAAAGTTCCAGACTCCAGATTATGGATAAAAAACTTAAAGCCGGGTGCTGTTGATTTTTTAACGAATCTTCCATACACATTATCTTTGCCTTCATTGCAAACAATTGTGGTACACGCTGGACTGGTGCCTGGCATAAAACTTCATTTGCAAGATCCTATGGATATGATCAACATGCGAAATTTGTATTGGAAACCCGATGACTTTCATGGTCAAGTGTTAAAGGCAACTTATCGCAGAGACATCGGTGAGCCATGGTCAGATCAGTGGCCAGGTCCAGAGCATGTGTATTTTGGTCATGATGCTGTGAGAAAATTACAACTTAATGAATACAGTACAGGACTTGACACAGGCTGCGTGTATGGTGGCAAACTAACTGCTGTACTTTTCCATCTACATTGTAATCAAAACGGTTTTGCAAAACGTGAATTTGTAACTGTTAAACCATTTCAAACATATAAACCAGTTTCTGACTAATTTCTATTTTATACTATTATATATGTTACTTTAAAGAATCTCCTTACAACATTATCCGGAATTAAAGTAGATTGAGATCTCAGGATCAATATACTGTAATATTTATGTTGGCAATGAAATTCGACAATTTATTGCAAGTTTTTTGGTTTTTATATATTTTGCTCAGTTCTGAACCAGGTGCAACAAAGTGTTTTATTATGTTGACGAACTAAAGAAGGTTAAAGACTTTATTGTATCTCAAGGTTTGAACCATCAGCGTCTTCGGCATCTGCATGCAAAGAATCAGTATGGGTCTAATACTTGCTTAATTTCTGCAATATCTGCTGGCTGAGTGTCGGCATCATGTACTGTACAAGTGTACATCTTTAGGAAACACTAGAAATATGTTTTAAAAATGAAGACATCGATGCTGCAGAAATTCGTTATTAATGGGTTTCTGATTTGGATTTTCATGTTGCATTCATTGCTATATTCTTAATTCTATTTGTAGAACGTGTTATACCATAAAACTCACCAATTGTGACACCTGAAGAGATCTTCGAAAAAGTGTTACTATACCTAAATGTCACCAGTCACCATAGCTGAATTCCATCTGTAGTTTGAAAACGATGCTTGAAGCAGATGCCTCTGTAGCAAAATGTCACATTTTATATCATCATACTCATATAATTTATCATGAGCCCGAATAACGATCAAGACCTAGACTCGCCTCTGTACGTCACACTTCTTTCTTTCATCCAACCTGTTATTATTTGGTGCTGCAGTGCTCACTCTAAACTGCATCACATCTAAGGTGCACCATGATTAGTCGTGTACTACTCCACAAACGATTGCAGGCTTCCAACTAGTTGAGTATCATCGCAATGAAGCCACCTTGTTTCTAGTTGACGAGCACTGGAGCCCAGCCATCTACAAAGTCTTTGTTGATCCATATGCATGTCCGTCGGCTAAAACCAAGGAAGGCATTCATTCGTGTGAGCACTGAGCAGCCTAAATTCTGTAAAGCAAAGCTGGTAGAAAAACGTCACCACTGCTAATTAGACGGACCATGAATGAAAATCAGAACGGAAAATAAGTACAACCATTATTCCAACAAATTAGTGAAAACTTAGTAGCTTTGCTCCAACCCTGTCAGGTTTGGTTTTTACCCGTAGCTAGACTAGTCGTTGCCCACCCTTACATTATGCAGTAAGGTAGGCTACTGACAAGTCTTACTAACAGCAATTTAATTTGCCAAATGTTTTTTCGCAACATCATGTGGTCATCCGTAATCTTACCAACGATTAGCAAAGTTTTCACCATAGCGACCTACATCCCTAGACCATGCCAAAGTGTAAGCTTTTAATTTGGCTGGAGGTCGATCTCATTTATACTAGATAGGCTTATGAGTAGTAGTTTTTGTGTCTATTTTAGGTTATTTTTGTTCTGTTTCTTCCGCACAAATTAGACAAGATTTTGGCGCTTGTGTTGGAAATCCGAAGAACATCTGGTAGCCTAATAGGGAATTATTTGTCTTTTTAAAAAATTGAAACTAGAAGTTTCACAGTGATTTGAGATTCAGTGATCACACTTTCGCTATTAGGATTCTTAAAACTATCATTTCAAAGAGATATCAACTATATAGCGTAGAGATTAAAATTACACACTATAGCCTAGGCCAGGGGTCACCAAACTACGGCCCGCGAACTGATTTCATCCGGCCCGCCACCTGCTGCCGAAATTACAGCTGCACTACAATTCTGTACATATGTGCTTCCCTTGGCATTAGCAACCGTCTTTGGCTTTGCCTTTTTGTGTAATAGAGACTTTGTTAAAAGTGTTGGTTCTTATAGTTCGTTGTTGAATTTGTAAACCTACATTTTTCCACCAGGCAGCTTACATGTTGGTGTTCTGTTTTTATCATTAGGCCACCACAAATAGGGACAGTCTAGGCCAAATTTGGAAAGATGTAATGTTTTTTCAAGAGCACGATGCCCTGTAGTGTATCACAGCAAGGGATAACGTGTCCAGCAATCTTTCTATTTTCATCACAACTTTGCTATTCCACCATTGACTTTGTTATACAGTATATTGTGCTCAATTCAAGTCAATGAAGATTCTAAATAGTTGTATAATATCGTTTCGCAATTTGCATCCAGCCCGCAGCTGTTAATCTCGCAGCAATCCGGCCTTCAGAGAAAAAAGTTTGGTGACCCCTGGCCTAGGGCTCCAGTCATGAGTTGCAAGGTCTGCATAAAATAGTCGCTATGGTTTGCTTTAGACGAAGAGTTTGTCCAAACGTGCTAACAACTGAATTCATCTGAATATCCCTTCGGGATAGAGTATATTTGACATTATATTCTGACCGTTATTTTCAGTTATCTTCTTTTGGTCATGCACTATCTCCTAGACCTAAACCCATTTGCACCTAATCATCGTTTGCCAAGATAATTCCGCTAACGTTGCTTGCATTTTTGTATCAATGCTGATTGCTGAGCGATATTTTCTTAATTGAGTTTTACAGCATTTCTTGCACGCAACAAAGTTTGATCTTTGTGAAAACAAACTAGCAAAAATGTGTTTTATTTTGGCTGTTTGTAACGATACCTCTGTGCACGGGCGTGCCCCCACTTACGCTTGAAGGGATTTTACGGCATAACTTATATTATTATTGCTTTTTCCCCCGCTTTTTTTCGTAAACTATATTATATTTTTTGTTGTCATTGTAGGCTACTGTATGTAGGCCTATTTTCTCCAAAGCAATGTTAGGGAAACACGATTTTTAATAATACAGAACTAAACAAATCACCTGCGGGCTATCAAAATGTGGAGGTGTTGTGACGTGCCAATATTCTAACTTAGCTAATTACTTATTTCGGTCTCCAGCACGTTTTAACGTTCGCGTTTTGTCGCTTCTACCTTTTTCTAGAGTCTAGACCTTTGTTATGTTGACGTGTATTGTTTTCGTTGTGATGGTCAGAAATATATAAAAAAAAAAAACTGAACTGACTGTACGCAGCCCAGTCGATAAAAGTAGCACGCTCCTTCTCCCGCTGTTTTGCATTGATCACCCCCCCCCCCCCCCCCCCCCTTGGATAGAGCCCATGGATTCGGGTAATAATGTAGCCTACTCAGTTGTGTCTCTATACGGCTGCATTGACACTATTTGCTTTGTAAACCGCTAAGGAACAACGTATTCTGCGATGGATACAGCGCTATATAAAAACAAGCTTTATTATTATTAACAGGTCAAAAACGGGCGATTTTGGCAAAAATGGAAATTTTTAGGCTTCTTGAAGCAGGACATTCGATCATCTGAGAACAAATTGGTTGTCATTTTTGGATTTCTCATGGTCATAATCATGGGAAACAATGCAAGAAGATAAAAAAATTGATTTATTTTTGAACAGGTCTAGTTTATTGCTGAAGGAAATGCAGCCGAGAGAAAAGAACTGGTCATAGCGGTCACCCTACCACTATCGCTAGAATAGAGTAGGCTAATGAAAAATTTGGACTAAAAAAACACTTATCATTTCGCCAATGCTTGGAATCAAGCATGAGACCACAGAAGAAAATATGGCTTTTTGTTAGTGTTTTTATCTGCAAATTATTTCATCCAGTAGCTGCCACTAAAGAGAGCTGTCTGTGATGTGCGTTCCTCAAACTCAGACCTGGTGCGTTGAACCATTGTTTTTGGGTCAGCAAACCCGGAGTTCAACCAACGGAGCTGCAGAGGCAATTCTCTTGCTGGTACGTTTCTTGTTTATTTCAAGACAAGAATGAAACAAAAATATTTTTCAATCAAAATGTACGAAATTTTTTAATACGAAACTTAATTCGAAAAGAAACATTTGATATATTTTTCTACTATAGTGTTTTCATTTCAAACCAGTTGCGGATTCAGAACGTAATTTATGGGTGGGCCTTCACCAGTAATACCACGGCGGCCAGCATACAAAACCTTAGTGTTACCGAATTTCTCTTACAAATGTTGTGAAATAGTGATGCCACAGACAATTCAGTGCCATTTGGTTGTTCTAGTGTTAAACGTTAATATGTTTTTTTTTTCATAAATCTGATTTTGGAAGGGCTTACTGTAAATCTGGGTGGGCCTGTACCAATCAGGCCCACCCGGTAGATCCGCCCCTGTTTTAAACAGTAGGTTTCCTTAATTAGGCTATGCGTTACCTATAAACAATGATGCTAACATTTTCTGTTTGTTTAATCCATGGCCGTATGAGACCACAGCATTTAGAGGGGTGTCATAAAAAATTACTTAAATTTGAGCAATTTTATTGCAGTTGCCAAAACATTCACATATTAGGCCAGTGCTTCTCAACCTTTATTTGTGGCGACCCAAAAAATTAAGGTTAAATTAATAGCGAAGATTTGGCGACCCTATTTCCAAAACTACGTTTCGCACAACGTTTTGTGAGCATGAAAAAATGAGCCACACTCATATAACACGATTAAACATAACAACAAAATGTCGAATTTAATTAATATGAGCCTTGACTTTGCATTGTTTCAACAACTTGTCAAAATTTGGAACTGTCTTACTCAGTGCCAATCTCATTTCATCTTCAGGTTGAAGACAATTTCTCTCCTTTGGTTTGATGAAACAGTGACTGACGAGTAGGCTACATTAAGATTAATTTCTTTCACACGAGCAGTAAAACCTTCGCGGGATTCGAGCATAACTGGAGCTCCATCACTGCAAATACTGGAGCATTTTATCCACTCTAACCCTCTTCATTCATAAATGAGGCGACCAAAGCAAAGATTTCTTCGCCTCGACCTCGTGTTGTTGTTTCTAAAGCTTTGCAAAATAAAAATTCTTCTTCCAAGTTAGTCTACTCTAGTGTGTAGGCTACTGTTGTGTACTACTTCACGGCAAAATGCGTGTGGTAAACTCGTCGGGTGAAACCTGCGGCGTAGTTTGAATCAGGGTTGCCAGATGGCCTTTTTTTAGGCCAAATTCCAGAAAACTGGCCTTTTTAAATTGCAGTTGGCCTACAAAAATTGATGCAAATAAGGCCAGAAAATCTGGCCTTATTTGGCTCTTTTTATGGCTGCAAGTTTTGACCGGTTTAGAAAGTATTATTTTAAGGAAATTCAATTTCAATTGTAATATAAAAGTATCACTTATCATCACTTAGAGCCTGACTTATATTCGTTTTAATTTTAATTAGTGAGTAGAGACATTGGTAAAGAGTAGAGAATGTGTTAGCGGTGGACAGGGCGGTTTTATTAAGTTGCACCTGCCGTAAACCGTAAAGTATACACTTGCCTTGTTTGTTAATGTGATGTGTTTGCATTCCATTTGTGCAATTTTGTCGTATTTTGTTTGCTGCTAAATAATTTTAAAACCGAGTATTAGTTTTAGTTCTTATGACATCTTAAACGTATTGATTTCGTACTGGGTTGGTCTGTGAATAAGTTTATTATAAAAGCCTACGACAACACATTTCACTGATTTTTGAACACTCCACGTTTACTTCTGATCCGGTTTGCAATACGCAAAATGCTACAGAACGACAGGAAATCTTTGCATTCGTTTATTTTTGATTTTTTAGATTCGTGGTTTTAAACTTCTATACATCAAATAAAGCTGGGTTTTTTTTGCTGAGACTTTTCGGTCATTTGTTCGAAATGACTTGAAAAAATTCGGTCATTTTTTATTTATTTCGATCATTTTTAGTCATTTTTGGTCATTAATAGTCAATTGACTATATATTTTTTCGGACATTTTGACCGAATTGACTACATTTTTTTCGGACATTTTGCTAAAAAATCGGTCAATGACCGATAAATGACCAAAAAAAAACCCAGCAAATAAGTTTTGATGTGAGTGAAGGCTATATTTTATATTGTTATTGAATTTTATACATTCTTTAGTTGATACAAACAGTGTTTTATTTTAATAATTCTTCTGTAGTCATATATAGCCCTGAAAATAGTTTCCAATCCTGTAGTTGTAGACATCCCTGGTACATATACTCAATAAGACAAATTCATGCTTATTGCTTAGCTAGATGTTCCGAATAGCACTGTTCATGAATTGAAGTAATAGTGGTTTCTAGTTTATCTGCTACTACAGTAATTTTTCATTAATCAAATTATGCAAACGAACCGGTCATTATGCTCTGACAGTGCTAAATTATTATCTGTCATATTTAATCGTAAAATGGCATTTTCAAAAAATTATTTCAATTAAGTTGTTAGCGTTTATTTAGCCTTAGAAGTAAATAAAAAATTTGGCCTTTTTTTGGCCTTATTTTATAATGGATTTGGCCTTACTATAGCTTGAGTATCTGGCAACCCTGGTTTGAATAGTAGAAATTACGAAAACTAAAGTAGTGGTAGGCAATTTTAACTTTGCTCAAGACTCAAGAGACATTATCTTTTACCACCACATCTTACAGCGACCTAGCCAAATGAAACGGCGACCCAGTTTTGGGTCGCGACCCTGGGGTTGAGAAGCACTGTATTAGGCCATCTACGTTGAAACAGCTATATTTTGTATTGCAACGGTTATCAAGAAAGCTTCCCAACATGTAGGCCTATGCTTGTTCCAGACAATTGTTCACCTAATCAAACGTCATATAAAAACCGTTCAAGTCTACTGAATATTACGTCATGGAAGTTGCTAGAAAATGTGCCAAAATCAGGGAGTCGAACCGTTTGATTTTTCCGGTTCGGGTCCGGTTCTGGTTCAAAGATTGTTTCAAAATTTGGTTCAGTTCCGGTTCAGGTTTGAAGAAACTGAAAACCGGTTTTATAAGTTCCGGTTCGGGTCCGATAAAATTAGGCCTAGGCCTACTATTGCCCAACTACTAACTAGCCCAATTGGACGTGAAAACCGCAAGGTTGGCAACACTGATCTCAACACTGCTTTGCTCAATTAACTTGCCTTTGTTGTTTGTTGCACAAGTTACAATCAAACTATATTGTCTATGATGTCACAGAACAGAAGTTGTTTACCTCAAAAAATTCCTCTCCAAAGCATCGATGATAGTGGATCGTGTGTTACGGAATAGGCTATAATTCATCCGTACAATGTGGCCTCCAAGATAACAACATGCTACGTACAACTTCACTTACCACAATGCGAACAATGACGTAATGCTGGAGTGAACCGCTTTTTTCAACCGGTTCGGGTTCGGTTAGGGTTTAAGCTAACTCAAATTTTCGGTTCAGTTCCGGTTAAGGTTCAGACAAAATCGCACCAAAACCGGTTTACAAAAATCCGGTTCGGGTTCGGTTCGACTCCCTGGCCAAAATTGCACCATCGTTCATAGAATCGTGTCAAACCTGTTTAAACTTGTTTCAGTTTGAAACCTGTTTAAACATGAAATATTGCATCAGCCTCTGGAACAAATGTTTGAATGACTTCATAATTGTCTTTCATTATTGCGTCACACTAACTGCTGACGTGCCTTTGAGTTATCACAAATTTTTCTGATTCATTCTTGAAGTTGTTTGTTGGAAGTCGGTCGCACATTTAACTGGTTTATTTGGTGCTTGCTAGCTGGACAAATTCTCCGTCTTTTATCCAAGTAATCTGTTCTGTAGTGACAGTTTTAGAGGCGTACGGTGTTGCGTCCCATTTTCGATAGCCGCGGGCTAATTTTACAGGAATACACTTTTTGAATAGACGTTTCGAGGAGTGTTTCTTTTTCGGTCACTACATGCAGACAAACGGATCCGGGAACTTTATGTTACAATTTTCCCACGAAGAGATTATGGTTTACCGCTGTGACCAATGCTGTATTACAATTGCAGACGAGGCCACTGTTCCCGAACCAATGAAGGCTTGGCTCTCCACGCTAAAATTTTGTTGTTTGCAAATGTTTGAATTAATTTAACAAACAAGCGTTAACTTACTTTTGAGCAAGTCAAGAATCGCATTTATACTATGCTGACAACATACCTGGCCATCTATCAAGTCTTCTAAAATTGCTTGATGTAGCCTACACAGATCGACACATTCTTGTGCGACGGAGTTGTATATTGAAAAGTTCCACTGGTTGGTAAGCTGGGGGCACACAAGAATTAGATGGTCCGCTGTTTGGTACTTGGTGCGACAGATACATGTAAATTGACCAGTGTTGTAGCCCCACTTTACCATTAAGCCTACAGATTTAGTACAGTCAACACCGGTTCGGAGTCGATTCAAAGTTTTCTACTTTGCCCAGGGTGCATTTGCTCCTGGATGAAGGGACTCTGGTGGTGGAACCTTCGTATGATGGATCATTTTTTAATTGTTGTTTCTAGTGCTTAAAAATTACCTTCTTTTTGTTGTTGTTGTTGAAATTAGTGACTAAACGTGTGTTAGGAAGCTGTTTCTTGATGTCAAGCGGATCTGTGCAGCAGTTTGTTGATAGAGAGGTTGTGTTTCATCACATGTTTGCTTTAGCTTTTCAGCTTCACTGTTATCTCTTCTAATGCCTGGAGGTACAATATACCAGCAAGCAGATAAGGTTTGTTGGTATTTGTAGCCTTCAGACATCCAGTAATAATGCAACAAGAATGGTTGAGTGCAGAGTTGCAGTTTGGTTGAGTGACAGGACCTTTTTCAAACAGGGCACGTTCTGCCGTGGAGTAGTACAAAGCCAATGCGGTAATTCTGAGGGTTTGTGGGTTAGTGCCCCACCCTGAGTTGGTAAGCTTTTTCAAGATATTGTTTCTGGTGTTAACTTTAGCTGGTAATAATGACACACCTGGTAATAATAGGTTACTATTTTAAGCACCCTCTTACTCTGAGAAGGCAGTTTTGCATGTTTGCCAGACATCCCTGAGGTGTCACTCAGTCTCTTTTGCAATATCTTTATAGTTTACATTTTGTTGCTGAGAATTGCTTTTAGGCAGCGGCGCTACGATTTTATTTGATATCCACGTGTGAATGTAGACGAATACCTGTCTTATCGATGTAAAAAAAACCTTGATTTGTGGGAGTAAAGTTTGAAATAACACTTTCATCTCGATCGTTCAGCATTATCAGTAGGGCACCCAGACAAAAAATAGGGGTTAATTCAGAAATGTCGGCCGAGTGATTTGCGACAATAGTGACAGTGATAATAGGCCAATGTCCATCCCTTTGATCAGGGACCTCAGGATACCTTATACTTTAGAAATCCCTGTCTTTGATTAATATTTAAAGTCACTCACAGCCCACAACCCACCAGTTGCTGATACATCAGGATTCGTTCTCTCAATCAGATTAAAAGTTGGCGTAGTGAACCCCATGCTACTAGCACCATTAGCATCCTCATTCCCAGTAGCGTACGCAGGGGGGGGGGGGGCATTGGGCCATGCCCCCCCCCCCCCCCTTAAAAATGGTTTAGTAGTTAACGACGTAGATTAAGGCATTTAATATGTTTTGCATTGCTCTGTCAAAGCAATCACTGTAACAATGTTGTTTTATAGACTGGATCTTATCCTTTTGCTATGCCACCTGACAGCACCATTTTACAGGAATGTTCATACCCACATTTTTGTTGAAAATGCTCTCAGAATGCACGAAATTCAAAGTAATTTTTCAAAATTTTTTTGGGGGAGGATCCCCAGACCCCCCGCCGCTGGCTGTTGTCTTAAGCGAAAACGCCGTCGGGCTTCGCCCGCCGGTCGTCAAAACCCCCCCTTGAGAAAATCCTGCGTACGCCACTGCTCATTCCTATACGTCCACTCTAGCAATCTTCTAAAAATTTCGACTTTTTTGTCATGTATGACAAAATAGAATTAGCTTTCCGTTTGCCAACACCAATAGCCTAAGTGCGAAAACAACAACTAGCACGAAAACAGTTTGAAACAAAACACTAGTTTTGTGAACATTAAATTTAATGTGGACGTTTTTTTTTACTTACAAAACATTGAAATTTAGTTCATATTTTCAACTAAAGTCCCAGACGCCTTCGTCTCTCTGCTTAAATGTCGTATAAAGTTTTACATGTCAGTAGGGTTCGGCATTGACGTGCCGTAGGCTACATCGGTTTGTCCACCAGATATTTGACCACGAGAGCAGTGGCGGCTCGTGCCACGGGGCTGTAGGGCTGCAGCCCCACTTGAAACAAAGAGAAGAGAAAAAATATGTTTTCCTCTGAGTTTGTCCGACTGGGTTACTTTTTTCACTTAAGAATTGTGGATCGAAAATTAAAATATTAAAAGTTTCGTTTGGCAACACCGATTTTGGGCAAACTACTTTGCAGCCCGAGATTCTGGATTTCAAGATTGATTGGCTAAAAATTATCCTTGAAGCTCCACCTCTTTTGGTAGTTTACAGCTATTTTTAAATCTGTTGAGGCTGCATGGAACACAGCCCCACCTAACCGAATAACTTTACAGACTTTTTAAAGTTAGCTTTTATTTTGCAGAGTAGCGATGAGCCACGAATGTAGAAGTGTTAGCTGTAGAGTTAGGGTATTTAACAGGTCATAGGAAGTGCTAGGACATCTCAAAGTTATTTGAACCTTGTATGCAACGGCTAGGCTAGTCAAGACTAAGCTTAATACTAGTAAAGTTTGTCTACAAAGCAATACTGTTAGTTTTTTTTAAACTTAGGAATACATCAACTTTTCAACAGAGTGTGAATGCATTTTTTCAAAACTTGGGTAAAAACATGCTCAGAACGCACCACATTTATTGCGATTTTTCAAATTTTTTTGTGGGAGATCCCGTAGACCCCCGCGAAGTCGTTTGCAGCCCCACTGCTCACAAACACCACCAGCCGCCACTGCACAAGAGTACAGAAGCAGAGTACAGGAGCATATGAACTTTAGGGAGTTAAAAAAACTTGTCATGAAAGAACATATCATGGAGTGTTCTTTTTGCTCAGATCAAAAATTCTCTGCAGACTCATTTAAAATTTTACGGCAAATCCCAATTTGACACCAAAATTTAGAAAGCACTGTTAATAAAACGCTACAACCCAAATTTAAACAAACTATAATTTGCTGGACGCTCGTCCATTCCCTTCAACAATTACTTGATGTGTCGCCTTCCCTGTGGTGCAAAATTTTTTGTAGTTATTTATGTAGGCCTAGTTGCCTTTTCCTAATGTAATTTTACCTTCAAGAAGTTGAAATTTATTGCATTTTTATAAATATTTTCAGGTTCCTGACGATGGCTTAAGTTAAACCGAAAACGTTCGACTGAACTATTTGTAAATATGTAAAATATATTGTTACCTACTGCTCAGCCCTGTTGTATTGTTGTGTCCTATTCATATCTAACCTGTAAGCAAAATTTATAAATGGGAAACATACATAAACTTCATTTTTGGTGGCGGGTTTGGGGAAGCTTGACCCCCCTTAGCCCAATGCTGGGTGCGCTACAGAGCACTATTGTGTGATATTGCAGTCATACGCGGTCAATTCAACTATTAAATGCGCTCGGTTATATTCTACGATGTAGACCTACGTAGCCTACTGTAGCCTACTAATGGATCCCGCACTTTCCCTACCGTTTTTGTCGTTACAACATCTAGTTTTTGCCACAACAAGATGTGGTCAGCTTATGTTTAATACGCTGAAAAAACTTCAACAAAAAGGTAAAGCATGTCACATAAATATATTACCCCAGCTAGCCAGAGCTAAAGTCTGAAAACGTTGTATTAAGGTTAAAACAGTAGTATTTGCTTTTAAAATAAAACAATTGATTGCGGTTTGAAGAAAGAGGCAGATGAAGAAGACAAAGTTTAGTATGACCCAATACAGATCGACTAATTATACAAAGTTAAACGTCAGTAAGTAATGAAATGAGATATTCCACATTAACTTATTGCCCACTTAGCTTTGCATGCGCCGAAGTTCATCGACCACAAAAATAAACTACACGAAAATCTCTAACATACAAATAAAATATACATTACAGCGATGACTTAAGATAAAACTGATGAAAAAGAATTGAAAATTATATAAAACGTTGTCTTGACAACGAACAATCAACACAAAAATAGTGACCAACTGTTTTAAGTTATATGAATTCCAAAAATAACAGCATTAACTCAAGGGAGAGGGGTTTTCAATTTTTGTAACCAAATTTCCTCCTTGCCGAGTGTCTAAGAAAAATTCAGTCACATCAGCTTTTTTATATCAGGTTTTGGGAATTTATCATGTAGTTTGTGTTTTTTTTTTCTTATACCCTCTTGGAGAAGTGAAAACCCTTGCTATAGGTTCTATAACTATAGGCTACCTATAGTATAGGCTATAGGTATTTGATTCCTATACTATAGGTATAGTAGGGTGTTTCATTTTTTCACCACTTTTGAAATTCAAAATGCCTGGGGTCCCATCTGGTGGTATTTGGGGAAAAAAGTTTACACCCCAATTTTTTTTCAATTATGACGTCATATTGAGGTGGTCCACGAGGTTTGAAATTTTTGGGCCTCAAAATCTCGAAATTTGGGCGTATCTCCGGAACCACACATCATAGATCGACAAAATTAGTATCAAAATGCGCAGAAGGGTCGGTTTCCTATACCTGATGTAGAGAATATTAAGGTCTATCTGCTTGAGAAAAAAAGTTATTTCAAAAAATCTGATTTTCGGTCTATTTTCTCCTGATGAACAGAGATCAGGTGATCAAGATAATAAGTTTTTCTGTATTTTTCCACTCTTGGAAGCTGTTATTGCGTAGTAATAGTTGGTGTTAAGGTTTCAGTACTGGGCTTGTCTAGTCTTGCTATCTGGTTAAGCAAAGCCCCATCTTGCATTGCTCCGGGTCCCTTCTTGGCGCCGTCCACAAAAGAAATGACGTGGGAAAGATATATTTCGTTTATGTGGGACATACATTTAAGGGTATGAATATCATGACCAACTTCATCATTATAATAATTGACCAGTCGAGTATTGACTCCGGACTTTTTTCCTGTATTGAGAGCAGTCGTATCAGCCATGACTGAATATACTTGGGATAGGTGAACTCTGCAAGCCTCCTGGATGATGGTGTCAAAAATCAGTGCTGCAGTGACCGACACAATTTTGGGAAAATATTTAACAGCAAGCACACTTTCGTGCTTCATGCCATTATCATCAACAAGTTGACCCAAGAAAACGTATCGATCTATTTTATCGACAACGCGCCCATCATAACATAACTGCATGGCAGAAGCTGAGTTGAGAAGGTTCTCACTTTCCATCAGAGATTTTTCTCTTGTTTTTTGTCGTTGGCGGTATACTGTCGAAGGTGCTGCAGCTATTTGATCTTTTCCAAGAACCGACCTCATAAGATCTGACTGTTGGCGTACCGAAGTCATCCTACGATCAGCAAGTAAACAACTTCTATCATTTATTGAAAAAGAATGTACTTTCTTGTACACTTTTCCCCCAATAGCTGGTTTCAGAGGCTCGTATTCCCTATCATCTTCCTAATTCATATCCCCATCAGAGTCGCTTTCGCTACTGTGTAGACATCTAACTGCTTCATTTCTTTTTCTTTGTTTCGAACATAGTAATGCCGATGCTTTGGCAGATTGTATGCCAGAAGTGCTCGGTTGTTCAACTTCACTGCTCGTTTCCCACCTCCTTTTATGATTTTCCCGTTCTAAAGCCTTTTCTACATGGTTGACATCTACGCCACTGATAAGCATTTTTCAATCTTTTTGCTGATCTTTCAAGAAAGCGATTTCTTTCTCCTGGACTCGGTTTTCGAGTTCACAGGTGCAAGAGAGTTTCTTTTGAAAAACAACCAGATTTTCGGAGATCGAACACTTCACTTACATGCACATATATCGAACAAGTTCTGTAACCATTCTTGATTAACCTCATTACCTCTGCGTTTCATTTCTTTTTTTCTTGCTGCATTGTACTTCTCTATCACGTCTTTTAACTTGGCTTCAATTCTCTGTTTGCTAAGCACTGGAAGACCAGTTTTGTTCCATATGCCAACTACATCTTTCAGCAGTTCATCTTTCAAATCTTTGAAATAGAGTACCGTATTTTCTTCAAAAACTTGGGATTAGTTTCGGCTACCGTACTCTCTTCCTCAAGTAAAAATAGTGATGATTATATCTGAATTAAGGGGAAGCACATTTTTCTCCGATTCCTTGAAGTTTTGCATCGACTTACTAATACTTGGCCTTAATGCCATAATGACACTTAATCAAAATCTAAAGCAGGTGAGCATACATACCTCTTCCTCAACGGTTACATTATAATATCCTCGACGAGGAATAGCCATCATCATCATTATAATAGCATTACCTTCAATTATTACCCTTTCGTCTCTTGCAAAACGAACAAGGACTATTATTACGCAATAGCAGCTTCCAAGAGTGGAAAAATACAGAAAAACTTATTATCTTGATCACCTGATCTCTGTTCATCAGGAGAAAATAGACCGAAAATCAAATTTTTTGAAATAACTTTTTTTCTCAAGCAGATAGACCTTAATATTCTCTACATCAGGTATAGGAAACCGACCCTTCTGCGCATTTTGATACTAATTTTGTCGATCTATGATGTGTGGTTCCGGAGATACGCCCAAATTTCGAGATTTTGAGGCCCAAAAATTTCAAACCTCGTGGACCACCTCAATATGACGTCATAATTGAAAAAAATTTGGGGTGTAAACTTTTTTCCCCAAATACCACCAGATGGGACCCCAGGCATTTTGAATTTCAAAAATGGTGAAAAAATGAAACACCCTAAGGTATAGCCTATAGGCTACCTATAGCTATTATAGGCTATAGGCGACTGGGTGTAAACAATTAATTTCTGAAACTTACATTAATTGCTACACAACGATATGAACTAAATGCAGGTGACGCAGAAATAACCACAAAGAAACTATGTTGTGGCTTACAATATTGCCTTGAAGCTGAAACTTCATACTACTGTCATGCTTGCTCAGCGAAAAGAAGCGCTTCAATTCCTGACTTTTCCGAGTTCAATCATCGATACCTTCATTGCATGTGTTTACAAGTTGAACTCTTTCTCGTACTTCTTTAATTCTGTTGCGCAAATTTTCAAAAATATTCGAGGTCGATTCAACAGGTTCTTTTCACCAGAGGGGTCGCGGAAGAAATTGAGCTGCAGTGCTTGCTGGAGATTTTATTCTTGTTGCTTTTCGAGCCTGTCCAGACCTTCCGATGGCCACGTACCAAGGTTTTTTCACACTCCGAGTTCTTCTTCCTCCTCGTCTCTTTTTTCTTTTTCTCCTTCTCTCGTTTGGTAGTGAATTTGAGAAATACGTGCTGTACATGTTTTCTTCCAGTCGTTCCACAAATTCACAGTTAGAGGAATAATTTTTCTAAAAAAAAGAAGAAAAAAACTAAATTTACTCAAAATTTTTTGTTTAGAATAGAATTCAATAATTAGGCTGTGGGCAAATTATCAAGTGTTTGGAAGCAATTCGTCAGTATGATTGGCCAGCCTTGTCACATAAGGAGTATTTTAGCGTAAGACTATGCTTTTGACATAGGTAGCAATATGTCAGTAGCAGTAGCCTGTTTTTTTTTACATAGTCTTTAGCGAATCCCTTTTGAATTTGTATCCTTGCTAATCGCTATGTATGTGCAGAGTGCAAAACGCATTTCCTCCGTCAATCAAAATTAATGGATTTCTGATATTTGTCATGTGACCATAAACAACTGTTGCAAGATGTTTTTCTCAAACCTTTTTTAGCTTTGCTTGCATGTCCTAAAATCAAATGTAGCTTATCATCTATTTCAGGCCATGTGCTTCAAATTTTTCAACGATCACTTAAAAGACTGTCTATGATTATTATTTGGGATAGGGCTATTGCTAAAACACGTTTTGTTGTCATGTAGTTTCTGGTGTGCTATCGAAGACATAGAAAAATTTTGGTTTTGATACAGTAGCCTAAATGTACCACAATAAGGCTAGCTGCACATTGAATTCAACTTGCTTTGAAACAATGATCTTGCAATAAAAATCGGGTATTGGCCGTTTTTACATTAATTCAACATCTTTAGATGTTAGATCTATGTAAAAGGAGCATTGTTGCTGGCTGAGTTTTAAAAACGTCGTTGCCACCAAACCGAGACTACTTGCATAATTGGCAGACGCACATGCATAGGCCTATGCTGAATAGCATGTGTTTTGTAAAATTTATTATTAAAACTAAAGGTGTTTTACGTATAATTACAACTTTTGATAGCTTATTTTTGCAAAAATACAACATTTTTTCGAAAGAATTTTGTCAAAATCATTTAGCTTGAATGCTGCCGCTGGAAACATTTGACTATGATACTGTAGCAGCGACAAAGAACAAGTAAATTTGGCTTACTGTTCCATATAATCTTCCTTTTTCATTCATAGCAAGATAATAGCCAGTATACGGACTGAAGAACCGAACGATACCCCCAGGTCTCACCGACTGAATTTCAAGAATTGCTGAAACAAAGAAAAGAAATGGCGTTATTTTCACCAGTAAGCTGTCACAAGCATGGCAAAAAAGTACTTAAAGTACCGTATCCAAAGCATGCACAAATTGATGAATTTTTGTTGTTGTATCCTGGCTTACACCAGGAGGTTGAAGATTTAGATTAAGTGGACGGGAAGGCAAGCAAGCCAATCTTCGTGTCCACCTTCAGGCGTGCCTTTAATTGTTTTGCCACAGACACAGCCGCATTGATGAATTGTTCGATGTTTAGTCGCTTATGAGATATTCAACTGGTAGTTTGGGGAATCCACGTTGCACAGCAGCGGTGATAAAGATGTTTCCTGTGGTTTTGAAGGTTATTCACCTAATTGAAATAACATTTTGGTCGAAACAAAACATTTCGCCGAGAATTTACTTCAAAACAAAATTAAGAGTTTTCAGATTGAGAGTTTTCACCCTGGATCGTTTCGTTGCGAGACGAAGTTTCTTTTGCTTCGAAACGACACGATCCAGGGTGAAAACTCTCAATCAATTAACCGGATGTTGGACCTTGAATTGTTAATTATTTAACACTTCAAATCTGTTGAAAATTACCTAGGTTCATTCAAATTCAGAATTGTTACAACCTAAACAAGGAATCAAAACACTATAGCAGCATTTTTGTATTTTATTAAAGACGTTGGTGATGTTTTCGGAAAAAGCTGGCACAGTCTTAACAAAGCTGCATCTATGCTAAATTATGAGTTGCTGAATCTTCTCTACAAAGGCATGAAAACAAAGTTGTAAACGCTATTAGCTAATTTTAAAGCTTTTAATAGTTAGTCTTTTGACACACCCTGTTTCAGGTAAGTGGTGCAATGCAACAACGAAGACGACCTTTTTACCCTGATGAATTAAAAAAAGTACAACTTTAAAAATGCAAGTAAAAGAAAATAACGAACGGAAACCGATAAACTTTTTTAAACTTTCGGTATGCAGTAGGTTAAGTTTTCTCACAAACAAATGGATTTCTGTAATCGTATAATTGTGACAAAAATTTTTGAATTGAATTTCACCTAAATTTGTTCAAAGTCGTAAACTTTTGTTTAATGATAAGCTATCAGTGCAGTGATGAATAGTATCTCAATACAACTAAGCCCCAAAGTAATAGATCAAATACACCATGTGAAAAAGGGTTAGCGGTCAACGCATATCAGTTGTGTTTACAATTGAAACAAAGTTTTTTTGTGACAACTTATCCACAATAGCTTGATAACATTTCTTGACGAGTAACTTTTGAAGCACTTCGAGGTCCGCTAAACAACGTTTTATCCTCTTAATCTATTTGAAGAAAGAAACCTTGAACAACAAAGATTTTTGGGCAAGACTATCCCAGTTGCAAAACTATCCCAGGACTAGCGCTACTTAACGCCGAAATGATTAGTAATCGCGTGCATCGTCGGTCTTGGGGGAAATTCTCTGCATAGTGTCTACAAAGGCAGACATTAGATGGAAGCATAAACATGCTACTGCTTGTTCACAGTATCAACGTTTGAACTCAAAAATGTTAATTTGTTTAGATACAGAGTTTGGCTTGCAGATAAATCGCCAACACCAGTTTGGTTTCGTGACAAGTTCTAAAGAAAAAAAAGCTTTTGGTTTCCAAGGTTGCACAACACCTCCAACAAACATACCACAATATCATTTAGCAAATTTCATTCTAGCGAGTCAAATTGGTACTTTTTACATTGATTTAACCTCTGCAGACGTTGAATCAATGTAAAAAGTACCATTTGGCTCGCTGCAATACAAGTGTAGACGCTTAACTAAAACAAACTGATTTGGTTCATGAAAGTTCAAGCTTATTCAGAGGATAACATTTTCCCAAACATCATAAAAGTTTACGTAGCTAACTACGCAAAACTTTCTTCTCAAGGAAATCAAGACAATGAAGGTCGCTTTTATGCATTTATGCAATATTTGAATACATTGAAACAATACAAAGTGAAATGACTTCAATTTGGTAATCATTTACAAGTGATCTAACGTTCTTCTCCAAGGACAACAAAGTTTGGAATGTCACACACTCACATACTCCGTAAATATAAATCAATCAAAACTACAGCAAAAATTATATCGGCTTATTCTACTTATAGGTAAACCTATACATCATCTTAACGCGTTTTTTTCCCAAAATGTGGCTACTTTTTAGGGACTAAAAACTCTCAACGCCATACGTAGCCTATACGCCGGGCAGTGGAAAATTTTCTTTAAATACAGTGGCCCAAGTGATCATGAGCAGGGCCATTGGGAGGACAATTCGGGCCCGGTACTAATAAAATCCTAGGGCCTTTAATCATGATATTTTTGAGAAAAACGCACGATATCCAACGAATACGATGTGGTTCTTTTAAACTTCCGGCCCCCTTGGATAGGTTACGGACCCATAAAATAATGCCGGGCTCGTAGCCTACCCCATGAACACCCTTGTCAACACTACGGATCATGAGTAGTCTTATACTTGTGCAGTTCAATTACATTTCTAAAAAGATCAATGCAAATGGTTGAAATTTGTTTTTAAACTGGAGACGTCGAGCTGGGTATGTACGTAACAATGACGATTAACGCAAGGTGACTGATAAGTGCTTTATATAATTCAATTAAATTTGTTTCATCATTGTCCCTTGTCGCCAGTGCAAAGTCGCGACAAGCTTAACAATAAAGTCGCAGTCGTGTGTTATGACAAGCAGTTTTTGAAGCAAGGCAAACACGACCGACCGTTTTCTGGAATTCTCAAATCAAACCAATTAAAAAGTCGCGCTTTATGTCGCTATTTGAAGAAGTAGGATTACCCTCTGAAAGTTAATTTACTTTTATTGAGCCTAACT
Source organism: Aplidium turbinatum (assembly GCF_918807975.1). Lineage (NCBI taxonomy): Eukaryota > Metazoa > Chordata > Ascidiacea > Aplousobranchia > Polyclinidae > Aplidium > Aplidium turbinatum. The sequence goes on along the minus strand of NC_137472.1, from coordinate 36,209,826 downwards.
TGGACCGGTTCTGTTAGGCTACCGCTTTTTCGCAAATATTTATTTTGGATCATAAAACATCGTTTGCCGTTTATTGGCGTTCGTACAGTTTTTTCTTCAACTGGTTCAACCAAACATCTCGGCAAATATTCTGTCGATACGCACATTCATTGGTTTTTAAAGACATTATGTCACGCGTTAAAGAGAACACAAAAGCAATACACATTTTATGGATCATACTTAGCTTCTGATTGGCCAAAACGGTTCCGCATGTAGGCTAGCTGTGTGACGGCAATGCCATAACAATATCACTTTCCATAATATGCGACTGCACAACATACGGTTTCCGTTCTGGTTTATTGCAGTGATGGTTAAATGGCGAACCAAGAGCGATGTCGCGAACTTTCGGTGCAGAAATGCCAAGCTCTTCATTAAGTCTAATTTGTAATTTCCAGAGGGCTTAAGTCTCGCGCCTCTGAATCATACACTGCCGCGATTGCTGCCGAGAAAATTGTCACCAGCACCGACTGAATTGTAAGACTTTTATTACACTGTAATGGGGTGGACAACTGGGTGGCTACCAGCGTTAAATTTATAGAGGATAGTTTCAAAAGGATCATTCGTAAGACGTGGGTAGAGATCGCCGTCACATGTGCTAGCTATCCCATTTTGCAAGTTGGCACGTCTTATTGATTAATGTTTCACATATGTTATTATTTCCCACACTTGTTTTTACTATTTTTTGCTTTAGTAATTTACTGCATTGTTGCAATATTGCCTTGAACATTAAAGTATTTTTACGAGGATGTAAATATTAACAACACAATAATCAGCCAGTTATTTTTTCTGAAAATCCTCACCACTTCTTCAACTTAAACGCGAACCAAACGAATACGTGTTGCGATAAAAACTATTTGCTGTAAATGAATAAAACCAAAGACTATTTTGATGAAGGAGAAAGTAGAAATTATTGTAAGACTGCATTACATCCACAACACTAAGATGTTTCTAAGTTGGGCAGATGAGTGATTATTATTGAAGCTAAACGAAAGCTCCTCAATAATACATGAAAGTGTTTTAATGCAAGAATACATTTTGTGCATTCTCAACATTTTCAGTTATCAAGTCAGCAAAATGTTCTATTTTCACATCGTTTCTACGCCAAGGGATGTTGAAACCATGTGAAAACAGGGACTTTTACTGTTTGGGAAGGGAGCAGTGGTATCTGCAAAATGTTGAACTAGCAATGTAATTGCAGTAATGTAGATATGGCTAACATAATTTACGATTCAGTATCGTTTGTCTTCTATGTACAAATCAAAGTGCCACTTTTAAGGTTACGTAAATACTGCAAGGTATGATACATTTTGTTTTCTTGGTAGGCCTTTCCAAAACTCATCGCATGCCGAAGTGCAGTTTCGTGCGAACGAATTCAAGGCAGTTCAAAGATAACTACCCTTATTCAAGTTGAGTAAAGATCTACTGAGCATTCAGTGATGGTAATGAGTTTTGAAAATACTTTGAAAATAGACTACAAAGTCTAATCTTTTAAAACCAGGTGTGGCCCACCCGCTCGTGCGAAAGAAATATTGTTGTCAATTTGTTATCACCTTGTCCTATTCCCACGACGAAATACGGAGTTCCAGGTCTGTAGAACATTTTTGACGACGCTTTTTAGCGCGTTTTCAATCACGTTCTCATGACGCTTTTTGACATACGTCATTTTAACACAACAGATAAATGATTTTGAAGGATTTTCAATGCAAACAATCAATAGCTCACTACCACTCAACGATGAAGTCGTAACAGACTAATGTGCTGTAGTTGCATTTGAGATGTTAAGGTGCTTTTCCAATGATATAATGTAGTGTATAATCATATTAAACTTTATCGATTTACATTAAAAAGAACTATATAAAATTCTATCAAATAAAAGCAAAGTAAAGTAATCTTCTCATGAAGTTTTCCCCTTGAAATTTTGCATTAGGTTAGATGGTAGGTCTACATTGCTTGAAATGAATATCGAATTTGGATGTTCAACGAAATTTGACCTGCACAGCTGCTAGCAATTTTACGTCGTAAATTTTATTTGAAAACTTTGAAATGAAATTAAAAATAAATGATAGTTGAAATGTTGGCATGAAATTTATCTTTTTCAAAGTAGATAAGTAAACAATAAGAACTGATTTGAAGACGACATTCTGTTTTGATCTTGATTGCCAACACACCCCACAACTATACAAAACACCTTAAGTCTGGTTTTATTACTGAAAGACTGGCCTTGTTACGCAGTTTGTGAAAAACATCAGAACATCATTGCTTTATTTTAGCAAAACATCATCCAAGCGACTTAGTCTAGTTTCCAAAATATGAAATTGAACTGTGTAATCGTTTATAGATTAGGTAACCACTCTCTAAGTGCGTAATGGTAGCCTGCGTCCTGATGCAGATGGCGAAATAAGTACTGTACGTATGCAAAACCCCAGCTGACAACATTTCCACTTTTTACATTGATTCAACGTCTGATAACGTAAAAAAGTTTAGTTTTGCGATTTTTTTTGCAATGATCTCCTAAGGTTATGAATAAATAACAAGAGGTCAAGCGCTCACAATAAATTCACACACTTGGTAAACACACAGAGACCTATTTAGAAAAAAAATAATTATTAACAAGTTAATGCGTTAAACGATTACATAGATTTGATCCATCAAGGGAAGCTAATTTGAAAATTCCCGTGCGTACCCGAGTAACTCCGAAAGCCAACGTCACGTATGACGCAACACATCGGCAAAGTCAAACGAAGGGTAGTCGTAAAAAAACAATGGAATTTGCAGTACGATTGTGCAATGGTCTTTTTATAATCGTTTTTTTTTTTTATACAAGTATCCTTCAAACCATTAAAGTGTAGACTACTGTTTTTGTTTGAATATGTTCAAAAAATTGTCGGGATTGGATGTTGAAAATATTTTACCATATAGCCTACCCCAGTCTCGTGCCATACCTGCGGTAATCCGTTTTGACCAACCCGAAAATAGTAGTTTATCAATTAGCATATCATAATTACCTAATTGGTAGGCTAATTTTCTGAGTTTATGAAAGCTTAAAGCCGCGGAAAAGAAACTTTAAAAAAAGAGTTAAAGCTAAAGCAATCAATCATGTAGTTTACCACGTTTCCTAAGTAAAATAATATTGTAACTCTTATTGGAATTAACAAAAATATCTCGTTGTAAGATCTATGCCTCTTTCTGTTAATTTGATTAAAATATGATAAAACAAAAATGTTTCCAACGCTGTCCATGGACAAAAAATTGTCATTTATTTCTGCGTCAGGAGTGCTAACATTAACATTGCAAAATTTTACTGCTCTGCATAATAATCAACAGCAACTTACCATTTGGAGTCTTTCTGCGGCTTCCAACAACTTCACCGTTATTTTGTATCTCCATGACAAACGAAGTCCGGCAGTACATATAGACAAGTCTACGATCCCCCTTTGCAAGCCGTTTTCGCCGGGATAAGACACTCATACTCTGGGGAAGACCATGAAGCGGAGTCGGTGTTGCCGTGACATCGTGATCAAATACTTGTTTAGTTAAAATGTTATTGTTGGCACTAAGTTCTTCAGTCTTATCTAGCTCAGGTATTTCGATTTGCTTCATTCGTTGGTAAAGTAAGTTACATTTGAAATAATTTAGGCCATGTGTCCGACAGAGTCTGTTGAAACGCAATTTTGAGAAATGAGACATATAATTTTCTTTGAAAGTCTCCAGCATTGACATGAATTGTTCAATGTTAGGGCAATTTCTGCAGAACGATGTCATCAATTTAGAAGACATCTCATCTTGAACTGATTTAGATGACATTGCGTCTCCTCCCATCTTGTGTCGATTTAACGAAACCCCATTCGCTGTCAAAGCGAAGTAAGCTGTAAGTAATAAATAAATAAAAACTGAAGTCCTTCTTTTCAATAAAATGTCTTGTAAGATTTTTGGAAGTTTCAGACGAAAGGCAGGAATCTTGGGAATCTTCTCTCGGAATATAGATGGTATCAACAATTGACTTGCCGACTTCTTGAGCATGTTGTTGGTGACATGAAGTATGGTAACATAATTACGTCGATAAATCCACCATCTGAAATGCTGATTTCCGATAAAGGTCATAAATAGATTACAAGCTTCGGCAGGTTTCTGTATTGATATCTTTGCAAATCCACTTTTTAGTTTCTACAAATCAACTTTTTAAACACAGTTTACTAGAATGAGAACACAAATTTAGATCACTGGATGTTAGCAGTCAGCACTTAAAATTATTGTTAATCCCATTCTACGTGTTACTTTATTCTTTTTACGCTGCAAAAATTATAACAGTGAGCATTTAACTAAAACTCAATGGAAGACACTGTGCCATCCTGTTAGTTTCTAATGCATCTCCTCCCTAACAGCCGGTCAAAAATTATTCAAATAAGTCATTTGCATCCTTGTAATGGCAAGTAGCACTGCTAATTTGGTTTCGTAAAATAAAATACGGCTGACCAAAGTCTGCGTTTCTCTTTTCTCGTGGATTTACTTTTTTTTAATTTCTGAAGCTTTGCTGACACCATTGCTCGCTTTGTAAAACAGAAAAAAGTTGTTCTCTTATGCGAATTACACCGAGTAGCATGACATTCACATCATCATGAAAACCCCGACACATGACAATGTGTGAATATCGAATGCGTTTTTGAATTTTTCTATTTCGAGAAAGTAGCTGCATGTTGCTGCGCAGTAGCGCACCCAGCATGGGGCTAAAGGGGCTCAAGCCCCCCGAAACCCGCCACAAAAAATGACGTTTTTGTATGCTCCTCATTTATACCTTTTGCTTACAGCTTAGATATGAATAAGACACAACAATACAACAGGGCTGAGCATTATAACAATATATTTTACATATTTACAAATAATAATTAAAAAATGCAATAAATTTCAACTTCTTGAAGATAAATTTACATTACGAAAAGGCAACTAGCCTACATAAATACCTACAAACAAATTTGCACCACAGGGAACGTGATACATCAAGCAAATGTTGAGGAGAATGGACGCGCCTCCAGCAAATAATTGTTTGTTTAAATTTGGGTTGTAGCGTTAACAGTGCTTCCTAAATTTTGGTGTCAAATTGGGATTTGCCTTTGCGTAGAATTTTAAATGAGTCTGCAGAGAATTTTTGATCTGTGCAAAAAGAATACTTCATGATATGGTCTTTGGTGGCACTTTTCTTTAACTCTCTAAAGTTCAGATGCTCCCGTACTCTCATGGTCAAATGTCTGGTGGACATACCGATGTACCATACGTCAATGCCAAATCACACGGTCATGTAAAACTGTAGGCAATACGACATTTGAGCAGAGAGACGAAGGCGTCTGGGACTTTAATTGAAAATACGAACTAATTCTGAATGTTTTGTAAGTAGGAAAAATGTCCGCATCAAATTTAGTGTTTACAAAATTAGAGTTTTGTTTCAAACTGTTTTCGTGCTAGTTGTTGTTTTCGCACTTACTTGTGTTGGCAAACGGAAAGCTAATTCTATTTTGTCATACATGACAAAAAAGTCGAAATTTTTAGGAGATTGCAAGAGTGGACGTGTCACGTAGAGATGAGGATGCTGATGGTTCTAATAGCATGGGGTTCACTAGGCCAACTTCTAATCTGATTGTGAGAACGAATCCTGATGTATCGCCAACCGGTGGGTTATGGGCCATGAGTGCTTATATTAATTAAAGGGATGGGCATTGGCTTACTGTCACTATCGTCGCAAATCACTTGGCCCACATTTCTAAATTAGTCCCCCCCTAAATTTTTTTCTGGGTGCGCTATTGTTGCTGCGTAAAAATAACTAGAAAGTAGTTACAGTAGCTCAAGTGGAAATTAAATGCAATAAATCTAAGCAAAAAAACACGTCAATCTACTGTAATTTAATTACCTCTGACAAAAAGCAAACACGAAATATATCAGGTCTGCTGCTGCAACGTCAGAAATTAACATGATTATTTTGGCCCGGTTACTTTTTTTCGGTTCTGTTTTGCTAGAACTTTAACAAATCTACTTACACACCCAAAAAACTAAAGCCACGTACCTTTCACCTGACCTTCCACTTGCACGCTATGGTCATGTGACTCTGGCAATCGCACGCGACGAAAAATTGTTGCAAAAAGTAAACAGAAAAATTCTTGCTTCCCTTTTAGTTCATTGCGTGGTAAAGGAAGATTGCTCAAATTTTCTTAATTACAAGCTACAAGAATGCAAACCATGATTCGATCATCACAGTTCCATCTAAGTCCACAACAGCTCTCAACAAAACCTTGGCAAGTGTTTCTTTCTGAATAGCCAGCTTGAACTTTATAAGGAATGCTAATGATTTAGATTTGTGGCAGCACTTGCTCCAACGTTTCGAGTTATATTTCTTAATGATCTATGGAAACTGTTGCACTAGACTTAGATGTACGTCAAAGTGTGCCATCTCGATTTTAGAAGGGAAACCCCCAATCTTTCACCGAGTTTCAACGATGTCGTAGTGTGACGTGTCCTGCAACATGTGGATAAAAATGGCCCGGAGCCAGGGGCGCCGGAAGCGGGGGGCAGGGGGGGCGGATGCCCCCCTGCCCTCAATTTTTCTGCAGATGGAGGGGCAGGGGGGCAATGGTGCCCTTTTAAAGTCATGTAAGCTACTGCACATTTTGCAATATAACAATTTCTGCTGTTTGCTTTTAGCCTATTTATAATCTTTCGTTTTTGCCTCAAGATAATATTTACGGCACAAAATTTTGCAACTGCAACACAGTACAGGCCTTAAAACTTGTTTTTTTTTCGGCAGCCATCGTGGCCTACTGGGAGCTCCTTCTCGGCGGCCAAATCTGCGTGCTTGGAGGCCAAAATACAAAATAAAAATAACGATAGCACAAGTAAATAAAATTAAACTTGCAACAATGCTAAAATGATCACTTAGCGTTGTTGAAGTCTGGGCCTGGGCGACGTCCTACAATAGAATCGTTGCACCACGCAGTAACTGCTTTTTCGGGATTGTAATCCAGTAGTGAGGGACCACCTAACTACACTCGCACAAGTGTCTCCAATGTGCCTGATTTTAAACGAGTTCGCCACTCCCCTAGAATTCTTTTTAGCAACGAAAAACAACGTTCGACATCTGTTGACGATGACGGCAAGGTAATAAAATAAGTATTTCAATGATGTGAAGGATATTACTATAAGAAGCATAACTTTTGCAAAATAACTTATGATCAAAAAATTTTTCCCCTTGGATGTCAACTAACCTAGTTCTCCTTTTTAACAACGATTCAATGTCCTACAACATCGAATCGACGTAAAAATGACAATATTGCCAGCCGATGTAAATTAGCACTTCGGATTAAGACTTTGTTAAAATAAACGCCGGGAATTACAAACAAGACTTACAGCGCTGGTGATCGCAGATGGATATATTCCATCAATAACAAATATTCCCGCACAATGCAACAGTGGCGATTATGACGCGCTGACCTAATTTTGCGTCACTCTTTGATACTACATATTTTCGACAGTTAATCCACGATCATTCTATTGCGAAATTAAATAATAATTGGCTAGAAGAGACCGGCGGCCAAACTTGGCCGATTGAAGAGGTAGCACCGGCGGTCATTCAAGCACTACTTAGCGGCCATGGCCGCAGGCTGCTTTAAGGCTTAACAGTAGGTTACATCATTATAACATGGCATGATGCCCTTCTTTGTATACCGGACGCTTGTAGGCTATCATTACTCAATAGCCTAGATAGTGAGCTGATAGATTAGCATTATCGCTATATCTTATCTTAAAACTTGAAAAAAAATTGGCCTTTTAGTAAACAAAAGTGCCCTTTTTTTGTAATGTTGCCCCCCCAGTCAAAAATCGTTCCGGCGCCTCTGCCCGGAGCCTCTTCCCGAAACGAATATACAGTATTCTGAATCAACTCATGAAAAAGTTTGTTTATTTTACGATATTTCAGATTGAGTGTTTGATAGGCTAAGTTTTTAATTTGTGAAAACACACTTGTTCTGTCGAGGTAATTGCTGATCTCACATCGTTTTTCGAAAGGCCCAATTTGATTTTGTTGATACAACATAGTCTCCGCTTATTAAGCCCACAGTTCATAGGCCCACATCCTTCAAGCCTAACTTGGTCTGGTCCGGAATTACTGAATGTTTAGGAAATGCAGAGAATCGTCGCCCGCTTATTATAGGCCCACCTGCGTAACAAACATAAAATCGCCTTGTGCCGAAGTGGACTTAATAAGCGGGGTTACTGATGTTAGAAAATACTAACAACAATATAATTAGATTAAAGATGTATCAAGATCAGCCTAATTGGCTACAGGTTTTTCATTTATCAGTCTTCGTTTAAAAATGCTACTTTTCACGGTTGCATGAACTTTCTATTGCCTAACTACTTTTTTCTGTTTTTCAAAATTCGTGTAATTAAGATCGTAAACCTGTTAAATTGCTTTAACTTTTTTACCAACGATACTTCCTCATGGCATCACAGAAAGTAATTTGTGACGTTATGAAAACTTGCAGTTGCTTTTTACTCACAATTATCTTTTTTCGTAAGTGTACAGCTATACATTATTGTCGATTTCACAAGTAGGCGTTTCCTTTTTATGAAGAAATATAAATTTGTTTTTAAGGTGTACAAAGTAAAATATCGCAGGCTAATTGCAATTTCATTCACGAGTATTGTATTTATGAAACAAACTTGGTCCAACAATTTCCTTGCTCCAGACAACTAAGCAAAGCTTCTATCTGTGATACGCACAGTAGAGGCATTGTGTGTTGTGAATTCACACGTCAAGCCTTACGTCTTCAATGTTGATATTGTATAACAAATGATCAATTTTATTGCTTCTTTTGGCACCATGCTCGGTGTCAATCTGTGCGATCCAACCTGCAACCATTAATCTCAACTGTCTCCCGGCCAGTGCTAGCTTTGAATATTGTCGTACAATGGAAGAAATCTTGCAATTTGCAAAAGATTACAAAGACTAAGCATAAATTGAACCCTTATTATTGAGTGTAAGCTCCATTGTAACTTATGCATTTATTGACAATTGCAGGCTATTGAACTACAATAGAAGCTCATGTAGTCTTGTATTATGTCTGACATATGGGACTAAAACCGCGTTAAACAAAACATAATTCAACCAGAAAATAATGATACATAAAACCATGCTGAGCATGTCTCTACGACAAACCAAAATATCTCAAATTGCCAAAAGTAGATGGAAATTGCAGAAGAAGGGGTGAGATTCTATCATGTTTTGGATAGTAGGTTGGGCGCACGACTTACATACTGAAAGAAATAACAGACGCCAGTTTGCTAGCTGAAGACTTGATAATGCAGAGAATAAAACATCCTTACGGAAGAATACGTGCTACAAATATAGCTTATGTTGAAGATTTATCTATTTTATCCCAGACAGCAAAATTCATCATTTTTACATTGATTCAACCTCTGCAGACGTTGAATCAATGTAAAAATGACCGACTTTGCTGTCTAGGATAGTTTATCTGGTGAAATGCTATGTAACATTTTTATCGTCATGCACTGCAACTGATAAGCAAAGCCATCAGCTGCTTTTTAAAAACTTACTTTTCTTGAAGATGATGTGGACACGAACTCAAAATTCATTTACTGATACAAATACTTAGTAGTCATTAATATAAACGCTATTACAAGTTGCCTGGCTTAGTGGTAGTAACTACATAACCACTACTGATAGACACGCTAGTTTGCGACATCAACCGTCATGATAACGCACCTCGGTCACCAATGTAACAACTAAATGAATACTTTTCACTATTATGTAGTTTTCTAAACATGCATTTTTTTTTCGAGAGCGGAGATTTGAATATTTTCGAAACTATGTAAATATTTCTGAAAGTGTTACGAATTGCAATCATGTTCATTTTACTCAATCTCTTTTTTGCTCACGAGCACGTTCTTTCACGTATTGTCGCTATTTTTTTCTCATGTTTTCTCATTTTCTCGTACCTATTTTTTTCTCATGCTTGACTATTGCAAGGCCTATGATGGTCAGAAATAAAACGAAACTGATCACAACTGTGGAAGGTCTACAACTGCAAGCACTCAACTCATCAATTATGTAGCATTGCTGCAACCTTTTAAAACTTTTAAAAAGTTATGTAACTCAAAAAACTATATCTATTCTCAAACGGCGTTAAGTTGACAGCTTTGCTTTTGTGTGGTCGCTAGGACTGTTTTTTGCAAAATTACTATTTTATTGCAAACACCGACGACTGTTATAACGTGGCCTTTTGCGTACTGAATGTTCAGTCAACATTTAATGATTGTTTGCATTGTCATTTTTTTCTTGTACCAAAAGCAATGGTCACTCTGAATCAATTTATTCCGAGTAAACACAACTTTCACATCTGTCAATATAAGTTTTATTTTGTTAAAGCTTGATTTTGGATGTTATGAGATAACACTGCAGTTTTTAAATTTCCAGCACTTAATTTTAAACAATATCTCCCAATTTCTGCTATTTCAATTCGTTTACGCAGGTTTCAGAATACGACGCTGTCCAGCTGCATTCAGGTTGGGCTATAACTTCTTCAAGGAGAGGAAATTAGATTGCAAAATTTCATTTTCAGTGTGAGCGTAGCTTGCCTGATCAAATCCCCAAGAGATTTTTACGTGAAGTTAAGTTTAGATCTTGCATAGCTTGTCGAAGAAGCGATTCCATAGAGACAGCTCATAGTTGGTTGTTTATGTTATGTGACTTGCCGGCTGTCTCCCGCAAATACCAGACTAAGATAAATCAAGTTTAAGTCTAACACGTTAACGCTGGAAGAATCACTAGGTTTAATTTTCCCCAAAAAAACAAAAAAAAACTGAAAATTGTAGTTCTTGTATTTTTCAGTCTTGTTATTTTGCTGCTGCTTTATAAGTTAGTTGCAGTATAACAACAAATTAAAATATCATTGTTTTGTAGATCTCTTACAAGTTTTTCACAAATTTGACAATTTGCTATGTGCATTGTGCAATACCAAACTTAAAACAAGCATTCAACAAAAATAAAAATATATGAAATTCTGACTTCGCCTTGCAATAATATCAAACCTAACGTCTAATCGAGTACCGTGCTGTCGCTTGAAGGTTTATTTTAATGGAGTTTGAGTAAACTGAAATTCGTGTCCAAAAACTGCTTTTAATTTTCTCTTTAATAAATCATAACCTTGAAACTAGTTACAAACCCACGAAGTTTAGAGATTGAGCTCTTAGAGAGCATTTCGATTGTCTCGAAGACAACGGCTTTCCACATGAGTTTCATAACCACATTTTTCCAATTTATATCAAGTTGTAGCCTACCCTCCTTTTCTCCATCAAAACAAGGAAAACATTTACGTCATCCTTCAATTCCCCTAAATTACTTCAAAGTTGAAATTTTCCGTTACATCACAGACGTTGAAAATTTAAAGACAAATATTTTTTAGGTTATCAGCTGTGATTGTGCGTAAAAGATATAAATAATAATTAACGTGATGTGCGTTGGAATGAGCGCTTAAAAATATAAAGAAATAAGAATGTTGAGCTTAAAAATCCTACATTCCATTATTTGCAATAATATTTATTCCACTTTCTGAAGGTATGAGTTTAAAATTGTATGCGCAACTAGTTTGGTCACTGGTTGAACAGAAATACACCCTTCAGAATTACAAGTGATTCAAAATATTTAACAACTTAGTGTCATATTTTTTATGTCAATACTTGTTACAACAATAATACAATTACGAATTCTATGTAGCCATGAAATTTCATTCCAATCTTGTAAGACATTGGAAAATATTTTTTCAAATTTTGCTGTTTTCTAGTTGGACTATTAGTCTATTTGTTTCATCTACGTGAGCAACATTTCGACAACTTATACGCATTGAAGAGAAATCGTAAAAACACGTTTAAATCAAATGAGATCCAAAACTGCTTTTATCGCAAACATGACTACGAAAGTAGGCTATGTAGACTTTGATTGAGTAATTGAAGGTCTTAAAATATCTCTTAGAATGGCGTAAAATAGTATTATTCATTACTACTTCAACAACACAAATCACTAAAGCCAAAAGATTTACAAACCCGTATCTGACGTAAACCTTTGAATAAAGTTTCTTACGTCATATTAAAATACGCCACCTAGAGATAAAGTGTAAACAAGTTATTTCTTCAAACGTGAAAAACGCTGTCTGAAAAAAGCTATTGTGGTCGCACTTGCATAATCTTCATTTTGATATTGAGCTTGTTTATAAAATTTCCCAATTGGAATTACGTAATAAATACACAAAACAAGAAAAAAAACACCTTGTTAATTTTCATGAAACTTTCGAAAAAAAACTTTTGCGTAATTTTGAAGTATAATGATTGATAACGACATTAAGCAGAACCTTGTGACAAAAACAAATATTTTTTTTCGTGTAAAACGTTGAAGATTTTGTGATACCAAGTTGCCAAACCTTCAAGCTTGCAGACTTGAAATTTTATTATGCTGGTTAGTGGTTTTTTTAAGATTTGCATGTTTACTCAAGTGAAGTGCTGAGATAAGGTGCACACATGAAAAAAAAAATCCAAAACGCCGCTTATCTTACCATGTGTTGCCGTAAGAAATATCAATCTTTTTTGTCTAAACTCTTGTCCTTTTTTCATATTTTTGTCCAAATGGCTATCTGTATTAAATTTGTTTGTATTAACAAAACTAACTTTGGTTTTGCTGTCGGCAGCAAGCAGCATGTCAGCACATGCTTATCTAGAAGCAGTGGCGTAGCCAAGGGGGGGTTTTGGGGGTCACAACCCCCCTTTTGGCATGCGTGTGACGTCACGATATTGAGAATGATGCTTTCAGTCTAAAAAAAATTGCCTAATTTTAAACAAAATTGCATTAAAAGAGCGGGTTTTGCCAATACCAAACATTCAACCATCTCAGCCAGGAATTAGCAACAAGAAAACACAGAGACTTAGCTTTATTTTCGAAAAATGCCGAAGAAAACATGATCTTATCCTTTTGCTATGCTACCAGACAGCACCATTTTACAGGAATATTCGTACCCACATTTTTGTTGAAAATGCTCTCAGAATGCACCAAATTCAAAGTAATTTTTCAAAATTTTCTGGGGGAGGTCCCCCAGACCCCCCGCCGCTGGGTGGTCAAAACCCCCCCTTTCAAAATTCCTGGCTACGCTACTGTCTAGAAGCTATAATATGTTACATGGTGCAGGACTTTGCTAATATTATCACTCACACACTCAATCAGTGCCGTATGTGCATCATCTCACTGACGGGCTCTTACTTTTTAGTGATCTCGCCTACTGTTTTGTAATGATGTTACTCAAACCACTACCTGCTTAAAACTGGAACAAGAAAGCATGAGGTTTGGGCAGTTGGGCCACCCTCGAAAGCGGCCGAAAGAACAAAGAAGATACGTTTTTCCATCTTCAAAAGATTTTATTGATAACCAATTAAAAATGTCAAAGATTTCTTTTGGTTTAATTGTTCGATCTACTATTTGCATAAAAAAGTTGACCTTGAATTTTATTTCTTCAGAAACATGACTATACATATACCAATGATTTCTGTTTCTTCAAGAGATGCATCAAAACATGTGACGTAGTGCTTGTCGTTAAAAAGATAACTCACCTGAATGGATACAAAACATGGCTTGATACAAAAGCATTACAGCATAATAACAAGTTAGCTCTGAAAAATGCTGCGTCTAGAATTTGTTTATGGTTGCAGGCGCTCTGAAAAGGTTTCGGCCCCATATAATCATCCTCTTTTCCAAGTGTATCTTACAGCTAGATCTGTCAGCTCTACTGGTGGTCAATATTCAATATCTTCACTATTTCGTGGTACATGGGTGATTAACGCAGCTCGGTTCTCAATAACCCACGTGGCCTACCACTTTGATTTTAAGCAAGTTTGATTGTAAGGATCTTGTTGCTTTGAAATGTTTCTTAATCTCCACTATTTTTGGTAGGTATTGTATTCGTTGCAATGCAAACAAACTGAACTGAATATCTTCACTATTTCATTATCAATTTGCCAATACACACTAGGCTAAAAATATCAGCTTGTATTGAACTCGCTACATCTTTATCTACAGCTGAAGTTTACTTTTCACCAACTTTCTCTTAGACAGACTATGGTTTTTAAAAAGTACCTCTCTACCAAAGCTATAACTTTCTCTTAGTTTGCAGACTTGTCACGAATATCAATCGTTTACGAGCTAGCAGCTTTGCTCAATTGGTCTGAAGATGTTAGTGCGTGAAAAAAAGAATGCAACGCTTTTCCTGTTGATCTAATATCGGTATTATTCCAGACAATATCCATTGGTGTGGCAATGGCATTTCATTTTAGAGAAAAACTGCAAGAAGTTATCAAGTCATATAGGCTAGGTATAGGCTACTTACGAATGCAACTTCAGAATCTAACCAATGTTGCATAAAACATCAACCTTGAAAAATAGTACGCGCTTTATCAGGTCACATACAATATATCACATGACCGTCCAATAGTCTTGCCAGGTTATTTTGAAGCCCTTGTGCACATATTGAGGTGAGGTTATCGCAGCTGCGATGGGCACATTATGGATAGCTCAACTTTTCAAACAGCAAAATGAGCTTTGTTTTCATCAACTAGACGTCGTTAAGTATCAAGTTTAGGTGAGGGTTTCGCTACTTGAAGGCAGTGATGCGAATCGGGAAGGTGTCATCGACCGAACATGTTTATCTTGTGCGATCAACAACATGCTCAAACACTCGTTGTAAAAAGAATTATCCGGTGTTGGAGAGATAAGTGCTTCAACACTCTCTGCTCGGTCATCATGACGACTTTTCTCCAACTCTGCTCAAGGTCCTTATCACCAAGCAAATTTCAGTTCTCATGGCTCTATGTCTGGCTTTGGAAAGGTGCAATTAATTTTCTTGTTACATTTAGGCTATAGCTTGTCGAACTATTTATGTGTTGTTAGTACAAGAACTCTAATTGTACAAATTTCAACCATGTTTTTCACTTTAGAAATTTTGTAGTTGACTTATGTCTACTATACTTGACTTGTGTTATACGTCTACCATGGCTCCCTATCTGTAGTCGGCCATGCGTTGACGTATTCCATTTTTATTCTTGAACCTGCATAGTTCAGGGTAACAATTTAGATTTTGTCGAAAAGACTACTTTTGTAATCCAACTTTGACAATGATAATTCTTATAATTATTTACGGCAGGCTACGAGAAAAAATATTGGCAATAAAATAATGTAGTTAGTTTTTCTTTGTGTAGCTTTGTGAAGTTCTCATCCGAAGTGTTTACTTTCAATTGCAGGTGGGCGATGTCTACAAAAACCTGGGGAAAAGAAAGGTTGGAAAATTCTCGTCGACAAATATCTTAAAGCAGAAACCAGACCTGATGAAGTGGCATTTCGCACGCAATACTTGGGAACGTTTATTGCTGACTTTACGTGCTACGCCCATTGATTAAATGTTCAAGTTTATCGCCTACAAATAGCACCACTGCTCTCCTGTTTAAACCTCAACATTCTGTTTTTTATTTCTGTCGGTTCGGACGTCAAACAACAAAATATCCAAAGTGAAAAGGTTCAACATTCAATTAAGTTTCGAAGCATATGATTTTTGTTGGATGCTTTGTTCTACTTGTTCCGTGACTATTTAACTTTGTGTAGCAAATACTTTTCTTTCTCAAATGCTTCTGAGCATTATTTTTGGCAATTCATCAAAGACGAAGATTCATAATTTTTGTTCAAGTTAGAGAAAGGGATTTATTGTTATTAACTGTCAAACACGTAGCCTACTTTGTAAAATCCCTTAAAAGTTTTACCATGTGCGTACTTTGGTAGTTGAATCAGACTTTACAGTTGTTTTTAATCGTGCAGTTTATCTCCATAGCATAGTTTGCTTTATATTTTATCTGCAGAAGGTATTCTAAAAATCACAAGTTAAAGGCCAAATTAGTTAAAAAATATAGTAGCTTTCAACAAAAAAGCTATGCACACAAAACATCATTAGTTAGCCAGAAAAACAGAATAGTACCTTTGTGTTGTTTACAGCTCGTAAACCAATTTCATCAAACAATCAGCATCCATGGTATGCACTGCTCTTTTTACAGGTTCCTTCCTTATTTGGAGATAAAATACGTTAAAAAATGTGATCTTTAAGTCTTTTTAGAACACTGGTGCCGACATAAGCAGCCACAATTGAACAAATGCAGAACATTCTAGAAAACGAGGGTGTGAAAAATTGCAACAAAATTAAAAAAATTGTTATCCATCAAATAGTGAAAATGTCACCCACAATGTCATCTGCATGATGCAATTATTCAGACAATGTGCTGTCGTGAATGCGTTTGAAAAGATTTTCCAGGTCAGCCTCCGATAAAATAGGTTTAGCTCAAAGCCATCACGAAAATTATTTATAAAACAACTTTTTTCAGAAAATTGAAATATTTAACATCCCTGGTTCAACTAATTGATTCAACGTTTAAAAAAAAAACGCATGGTCATACTATGCCTACTTTTTTTATGAAAATAGATCTCTGACAAGCCTTGACATGCTGTAATTGGGATCACTTTTCTATGGGAATATCACACGTATTGTTGCGTAATGTGCGTGCAACGTGGGAAACCTCAAGTATTAATTGACATAAAGCAACAGAGCGAATCTTTTCTTCTATAAGAAGATACTTAGTTGAAGAGAATTGAGCATACGTGATAAAGTGAGCAATTGTGGGCGCTGTGTTAAACACATCTGGAAATAATTGAAAATGTTCCTCTCCTTACGATGATTACGAAATCTAATGTTTTCGCTGTTTCAAAAGGTTGGATATGAATAGCATCACTCGAAGCAAAACACTGACTTTTATCTAGTTCAGCTCGACTAATATTATATCTATATGATGATAATATTATTACCATACGGATTTTATTCTGCGTGTGTTGTGACCACGTAACACAATAATATTGTGTACGATATAGAGTTATAGACTATAGAGGATAGTGTAATAACCAGGACCGTTGGGGGGATAATTTAGATCTAGTACTAATGAAGGGCCGGGCCTCCCAAATGCAACACCTTCAAAGAAAACAAAAGAAATCGAAAGTACATGTGACGTTTTTGTTTTTTCGGATCTACTGAAAAAAGTTCGGGTCTTCTAAAGTGGTCTCCCACCCGAGTCCAAACGTACCCTCTGTAAACGCTACTGACAATAGCACATATATCGTAACAGACCACAAGAGGCAACAAAAAATTGTACAGATGTGCCATCATGTAGTCATCTGCATACAACCTTGGCAACTCGAGGTCTTTCTTTAAGAAAATTTAAATCAACAGAGTTGCCACGTAAACAGGAACACATGTTAATAGTTTGCTATAAAAAGCTCACCCATATGTGAACATCAAACCTAACGAAGAGTTATGTTGGCTTTTCAGCAAATGTTTAACCAGTCCTTGCACGTTTCTGTGATAAATAGTTGCGTCCGGTACTTGAAGTCATCAAATCTTTGCATTCAATCATCTTGATAAAATGTTAACTATCATCTCGCATCGGCTTTAGTAAACAGAATTGACGTATATTGACTTGATGTGAACAAAGATTTAGACAAAACAAAGACGGTCAACAAAACAAAATCACGTTCTTACCACTTTTGTAAAAAGTTACTGTAGTTCGAAACAAAGACTCGACTCTTTGTTTCTTACTTCATGTAGGCTATGCTAAACGTTTCAGTTGGAACAATCACGATTGTTTAGCGTGATTGAGTCTGTGAAAACATCCAACCAAGAATAAAGATCATCTACGTCTACTCGCAATAAAATACGCAACAATCATATAGATAGCCTCCCGTTTTCTATTTCGTATATTCAACGTCAAATTTCGTTTGCTCAAAACTCGTGAGGATCCATGCTTGGAACGTGGAACTGTACGAGAAGCAGTGGCGGATCCGAGGGGGTAGCGGTTAGGCGATTGTCCTCGCTAAAACACAGAAAAGTAACTTTATGCACGGTCCATTTGCAAGGTCGAATTAATGTAGACCAACACATTATTGTGTTTTGTTGACATTTTTTCTCCTAACGATAACTTGCTGGATCCGCCCCTGACGAGAAGTAATCGACAGAATCGCGTGATCTTTTGCAGGATTCTTAATTTGTCGAAAACGATACTTATGGCTTTGTTCATTCGGGCAGCTTTGGTCAGTTTGGTTTTTGACCAAGATCTTTGGTCACTGTGTCTATCGACAAAGAATCTTGAAGAACTTCGAGAAGACTTCATCTTTTTGGAAAGGAATTTAAAAATGGCACATATTTATTGAATCTTCATCCTGAGACTGAGAAAGGTTCTTTGAGAGTAAACCTCGGTAAACTGAAAAAAAAAACATGTTTACGTCAATCGTCAACACACGCGTTTGCGGTTACGACTCACGTCTCCAGATAAGGTACAACTCTTTGTCGTACGTATAAATTGGTATAAAAGCATGTAGGCTAATAGTAAATATAATAGGCAGTAAATAATGCTGAAATATTGTTGCTGGTCATATAAAAACCTTTATAGTGTTTCATCCTAATTGGAATCATCAGAAGATTCTTATTTTAATAGAATTGTAATTACTGTGTTATGATTTCACTCTGCCTGGCTTTGAGAACTTTTTGTATTGTTGATTGTATTTAAATTTATTGTAGAATATAATTAATATATATTTAACTTTTTTAGTGTACCGTACACGAAGAAGTGCGTATTGCGTAAAACATATGGTTGGTATTAAAATAGAAATGTAGTGCATTTTACAATAATAGGCTATTAGGCTACATTATAAATACATAACTACGTTTTCTCTTTTTTTTTTAAAGAATATGTTTTTACGCGATTGTAGGCTACTTACGTTTGGAAATCACTGAACAATAAAATATGGATCGACCCACGAGCTCTTTATTGCTGCGATGGCGCACAAAAGTTTGAGTTGCAATCGCCGTAAATATAATTAGCTATTGTTGTTATACTGTATTAGGAGTGGCTTGTACTAAAATTGTTTTTGTTACCATATATAACTAATTTTGCTCAATATTTCATCTTACAGCAGCAGGTAAACCCCAGTCAATAAATTAATGCAACTTGGAAAAGTTTATTTTTGCCAATTTTCTCTCTAAAACAAAAAGGTTGAATGGCCTAGGCCCTAGAATACCAGATCCATGGTCCCAATTCTCTTGGTCAGTAGTAAACAAATTTTCGCTAAAGTAAAAAAAATATTCAAAACACAAGCCATGAAACCTTCTCCTGTTTAAGGCTAATTTAAATCCAGTTGAAGTTCGATGAAAGGAATAACGTTTTGGAAAAACTTCAACAAAAAACTCATTTTTTCCGGTAGCTGCAGAACAAGCGAACAGAACGCTTCAATTATATTTTTGATCGGGGTTTGAGTTTTACTCTTTTACATGCGTGTATGCTTTGATGAGTCATATACTTCCCTACAACCTTAAAGTAAGTTAATTTTTTTTCCTTCATTGAAAGAAGCTGCTGAGATTCTTAGTGAAGTGGGCCAAGGCTTCTTAAAGATTATGCAACTGTGCGCTTGCAAATGTGAAATGACTTTTTGTCAAAATATATCCTTTGCAAATGAATGCATGTTGCCTACTCTTTGAAGAAAAACAACAAAACGATTTTACAAAGCGGTTAGAGCGGAGACGTCATCGTCTGCGTTTCTTTGTTGTAAAAACAAGCTTGCTTAGATTTAGCTTTTCATTTTTGAAAACAATTGTGCAAAATCTTGACGATTAAAGATCACAAAATTTTAATTGTTTTTGAGAAATTAAATATGTTATTAAAAATTACAATCTATTTGCAATATAATAAGTTAACCAAGCTAAATGCTACAATTTACACATGAACTAGATTCCATTAAAAATATTATGTTTCTTTGTTGAAGTATATTGCAACACCACCAAAGCGCATAAATTCTGCGTGAATATAATTTTTCAAATGTTAAATGAACATGATTTAGGAAACTTTAGCGCACATGACAAACAACTTCATTGAATCAAAAGTTAAAACTATTTGTTAGAATCGCCGTTTTTCAAATTTGAAAGTGCTAATTTTTTCAACTTAAAAATATTTAGGTAAATAGGCCTATATGGAGAATTATCGCAGCCTTTATTTTTTGTTTCTTTGCTTTACAAAACTCATCGATTATAAACTGCTAACTATTACTAACACATCATACTTATACCGACAGAGCCGCTGAGAGGATAATTTGGGCTCGGTACCAATGAGATCCTTGTGCTCCTAATCAAGATACGTCTAAGAAAAACGCACAATATCGAAATACGCGGTGGTTTCTTTAAGTTTCCGGACCACTAAGAAAAGTTACGGGCCTCTAAAAATTATCCTGGGCAAAAGTACTTCCTGGACCTTCCTGTCAAAGCTATTGCGTACCGGTATATTTTTTCATCTTTTTTTACAGATTTAAAATCAAAAATTGAAACTGTTGTTTTAGCCATCCGAGACAAATTGACGTTGATTGATGGTAGTGTTGATGACGCGTATGGCCAGCGAAGTGAAACGATTGATTTTCAAGCAATTATTTTTGGTTGAATTCCTACAAACAGGCAAAAATCTTTTGGCTTTATTCTTTGACCACACAAAGGGTGTTGTCAAAACGAAAAGGACAGAAGTTGTGTTGAAAAAAAAAACTAATTCAATACTGTTTGGTTACAAAATAAAGGCTTTACCTATCAAGTAATAGATTTTCCCATTTAGAAAAATCCATCAAATCCCTCACAATAATTTGACCTACTCTGCAAAGGGCTCTGAACTTTGTGACCCTTAATAAGGCTTAACCAACTTTGCAACACGGTGAGCCCAAATTGGTTAAGCAAATAATACTATATAACCTATCATTGCACTTCATCGGGCCCGCTCTGATCCATGGGCTCGCTATCTCTTGTCACTGTAGATCAGTGATTTTCAACCAGGGTTCCGCGGAACCCTAAGATTCCTAAAAACCCTAAGGTTCCGCCAGTAAGTCTAGGGGTTCCGCAAGTTTACATTCAAATCCGAGAGTCTATTTTATTATTATATGCATATTGTTTAAATATAATCAAATATTGGTTAGGTTTGGCACTATGAAGCTTAATAAAATTGCTACACTTTAACACGTTCGCTGCGATCCCGAATTTTCGTTGTTTTCTTGTGGTGCGATTACCTTTAACTTTCTGCTTTTCGCCAAATTTCTTCGACAGGTTTTCTTCGCTTCAAGGAGTTCTTATTAATCAAACGATGTTTTTTGCATAAGGCAATTAAATTATGGGAACAGGGGTTCCTCGAGCTTTTGGAATGTTTTATTGGGTTCCGTTCTATCAAAAAGGTTGAAAACCACTGCTGTAGATTCTGAAGAAATGTCTACTTTATAATTTGCAACTGATTGGTTATGCCAGACAGCAAATTCGATTGATTTTTCTCTGAAAATCCTACAAGTTCGAAACTTCGAGTTTGTTGTATTTTTTGAAGTTGCGTTACCACTTAGGCCTATCAGCAGTGCTGCATTCGTAAAAAAAGTACAGGGTATACTATCAGATTTGTATAAATAATACACAACTTGCAAAATACTAATCTTTATTCTACCACAACATGAATTATTATCAACATCAAAATTGGACAAGACGTGTTTATAATTGTTTATTTTTCTATGAATACATTCCAAACAGCCCGCCGAGAGCGATCTACATCTTTAATAAAGATTCTTCATCCTCTTTACAAATTTGTGATCTAGTAAGCTTATTCTTAGCTAATCGAGTAATCGGTGGTATAGCAGCGAGGATTTGACATATCTTTTAGCGGTGAATTGAGCCACAGGTCCATTGCAATTAATAAACAAACAAACAAGCTCACATTATCAATGAACAAAGATGCTCTTAAACCTGTGATAATATTGTTCTGAAACCACGTTTACATTCTGCTGTCGAACAAGGTAAAGTTGAAATACCTGTCAAGAAAGGCTTCAAATTATTGGGTACTTTTCACTAAAGTCTCTTAATGCTTGGATTGACTGTATTTCATCAATATCAAAAAGCGTCTACAAATTCTTCTCACCTCTGCTTTTCCATGACGCAAATTTCTTATCATGTTTTTCAGGTTGCAAGTTAGCAATATCAACTAGTAGCTGACCTTTGTCAATGTCGGCATTAGTGCAAAGTCTGATTTGCATTCTGCGAACAATGCTCTGAATGAATTGATTCGCGTTAAGTGGCACCATTTTAGAATTCTGTATCAGAGGAATATTTCTAAACATTAAATTTTATCCTTCGCTGCTAAAGCCAACTGTGTTTTTTCTCCCGGATTTTATTTGAAACTCTCAATAATTCGTATTGTCCTTTTTACTCAAAGTTCGGCTATAGGAATAGTTGTAGGCCTACTTCGAGACTGAAGTTCAATGGATAACATGGATAATTCTTCTTGAACATCATACATTAGGAATCAGCAGTGATGTAGGCTACGCGCATACAAAAAATATTGACGCCGTCAGCGTAAACGTTCGAAAAACCATACGCCGTATGCGTCAACGTAACTTGTAAAAAAGTTGGTGGCGTCAGCGTTAGCGCATACACGAGCGTAAACTAATTTTGCTTGCTAGGTGCCAAACATTCACACGGTATAAACCACTTGAAACAAACAAGTTTTATTTTGAATTTCCACGAAGATACACAAGCATCTGAAAGTGTTCATCTGACATTTTGCTGTGTTTTGGTTCCAATATGTCTTTGCCCATTGAAAACATTCTTTCAACTGCAGCGCTGGAAGGTATTGGCGTGTTGTAGCGAAAAAAAAATACATTAAAAAGTATGCGTTGACGCTATGCGCTAAAAAAACGCGAAAACTTTACGGCGTAGCCTCAAGCGCAAACTATCCAAAAAAATGTGGCCATAAGCGTTAGCGTAAACAAAAAGTCTACGCCGCAAGTAGGCCTATGCGGCGTAGAATTTGCGGCGTGTACATACATCTCTGGGAATCAGTAAGGATAACATAGATAGGCACTCTCTTTAGAAAACCAGATGGTAGGCTATACTATTAGTTGCTCGATAAAGCAGAGAGCATACTGCGTATACCGCCGTATATACCCTCGAATACAGCACTGTCTATCAGTGATGATTTTCTACAAGGTCACATTTAAAAAGGAGTTCCAATTCGTAAACTACAGCTACAGTAGCCTATAACTTAGTTCTAGATGAATTTCAACGACAAATGAAAACAACTTTTTACTTTATTTTGTCTTTTTTGATATAGCAATTAAGCTACATTTTGACAATTTTTTATCGGTTTTAGTTCTGCTAAACAGGGGTTTTTAACCCTTCTTTGTCTCGTCTTCCTCAACGATTAATTACAAGTTAAGATTACCCTTATAAGATTTAATTACATGCCCTCCTTTCCCCCCAGAACAACACCAAAAGTAATTTTGTACCTATTAAGTTAGTGGAGGTAGCCCGGGACGTAGCTTACTTGAAATTGATTTTAAGAAACTAGATTTTTAATGCAAGGTATAACTAGACAAGTTGCTCAACTTTCAGCCGGTTGTTGGTCTTGACAGCAACTGCAGTGGAAAAAGGAGCAAAGGTATATGGATTCCAGCACTGTTAGGCTGGTATTTAAATATCTTGAGTTCAGATAAGCGGATGAATGGGAAAATAATCTCGAATTCCCGTTCTTTGAAGTATAACTTGGTTGTGTGATAAAACTTTCATAAGAAAATTACTCTTGTGCTTCTTCAATATTGGTTTCCAAATTGTTATCCGCATCTGACATTTATTTATGGTGTTTGCTTTCAAGGCATTTAGATTAGCTGTTGCTTGATTAATCCAATCAAACTTACCATCTGCTGGTGCAGCGTCCAACTTAGGTCACAAAAGCTCACTGGATTTCCTTGTTACCTCGTCTTTTCCAGATGTACCTTATAGTTTGGATATGAAACTTCTAATTAGTAGGCGTATTTTTTCAACAACATCAATCATTTGCGTGAAAAATAAACCGGATTGTAGCCTACATCATGTACAATCGGGCTGCGTCTCCTTGCACAAGTTGATAAAACAACTGCAAGAGCTCCAGCTTTTTATAAAGCACTCTGTATTTGCAAAGTTGACCACCTTGATAATTAAGTTTAAGATAGGCCTACCATTCATTGCTCTACTGGAGACAAAGTTTTGGATGCTAACTAAGGCTCTTCGGTAAATAACGTAATGTGTGTTAAAACTTCAAAGATTCTACTCTTTTCATTTTCACGCGTAACGAAACCAGATTGCAGAACAAGGGAAACAAATAACTTAGAAATAGTCTCTCAGCACTCTTGATAACGCACCATGACCGATCTTCATAGCAACTGTCCATACAAATCTTAAATATATCAGCTAAAGCTATGTGGGCCAATAAAGCTATAGCCTAAATATATGTTGTTTATTTTTTTTGTTTGTAACATTTTTTTTTTTTTTAGGCCTATATCTTAAATTTTTCTGAAGGTGTTGTAGTGCAGTCGTGGGAACTTAAAAAGTGGTGTTTGTGGGAAAATTTTTTTATCAAGCTGATACTTTTCTCAGACCTTCCCCACATTATGCAGATGGCTCAGAAAAAAATCCCCATCAATCGGATGATGGGAAACCCCCTTTTGGACCCTTTTTCCAAATGACGTCACAATCCCTTTATGAAAATTTCAAGTTTTTCAAAATAAGACATATTATACATCATTTTTTAGCTTTTTTCAAGGGGAACAACTTTTTCTATTAACAAGAACCCTGAAAATGTACAGAAAAAGAGTTATTACCGATTAAGCAAAAGGATAAATCTGTGAATTTCAAGCAAATTTGAAATTATTCGTCACTGTTGGACTTATTCTTCTCCATTCTATAACAAAAATTAAACAAAGTAAGCGAAACGTAAATTGAAGCTATCATCAAAAACGACAAAGATGTTGCTTTCCTCCTCGTCTTGTCCCGTTTCATATCTTCATTGTACGAGAATTCCTTTTCTTCGGTACCAACATCGACGTTATGCAAAAGTGAAAAAAAACCTTCATTTTTAAGTTTTTCGTCTATAGTCTCTGGAATATGTCGTTCATACAAATTATTACTTAGATACGAAAAAGATGTGAAACTATCTTTGTATTTCAAGCATACTTAGGCTACTATAGGCCTACTATTACATTCAACACCATGACATTCACCACACGAAGAAACACATGCCATTCCATAATTGCGACAGGTGCAAGTTTTCGTTCCACATGTATTTTTCGTTGATTTCTTACCTCTGCATCTAATTACTTTGGTCAATGCTTCTGGTGCTATAGGCATATCCGTCATTATCGGGACAAGTTCGTTGTTGCTATTGTTTCTCCATCTGCATTCACAAACATTGAATTTAAACTCTAAAGACGTAACCCATGGAAGTAGGCTGCTCTTTGGCTCGGTGGTAGCTTTTCCGGTGCAATTATTCCTTCACATGCCATATACATGTATTTGTCATGTCTAAAAGTAAACAAAAATAAATATTACATACAGAGTATCTAGAATTGGACAATATCTTAAAAGTGTAAACATTATTATATAATCCCTATGTAAAAATACATAGGCTACCTGAGTTTAGCAAGCGTTGAATCTTCATTGCCACAATACCAGATCTTGAATGCAGTTATAGAGGCTTCTCCGACCTCGTTTTGGGAACTCCAGACATTGCTGATAATTGCAGAATTCTCTTTCAGCGTTTCTGATTTTCGCAAACTGCTTTTCCCTTTTCCAAATATCGATGACGTTGTGTCGCATCCTGACCATGCATGGAGGAAAAGAAGATCTTCTTTAATATCTTTAATACTTGGGTTGGCTTCTTTGATTCTCCAGGCTTTGTTGAAGCGCTCCTTGGGCGAAGTAAATATCATCATGAGTGTCAGTCTTCCAATGATGCAGTAACATAGTAACTACATCAGTATCATCAGCAATGACATTTACTGGACCTTTTCGAAGAGAAGCATAATCAAAGGATTTCGCTACAATGGAACCGTCAGCATCATCAGAGCATTTTGCCTCGCGTAATTAACCGCCATGCGATGTGCCTTTCTCCTCTGCTTTGCAGTTTCATTCTTGTGCATTTCGTTTTTCAATATTCATTGTGTAGATCAGTTATTTCCAATGTAGAATTGTAGATGTTATTGTAAAATCATCAGAGCTTCAACTTCGGATTGTCTCAGAAGGGTAGAAACAAACTTGATGAATTCAGCCTTGGTTTCGATGCAGCTGAGGTAGTGATCTTGAGTGAAAGGAAGTGAATTGCTCGGATCAATTTTCACAAACGTGCTCTGTGGAACGGAATTTCGGCGCAAGTGCTCGTGACTTTTAGTACTTTCGTCATGATAGACATCAAACACAACAACAGCATGGGTATAACGGTTTTGGATATATTTCACATACGAATTTCAAACTTCCGAAAACTTCATTTCTTTTTTCCAGCGAACTTTATGTAGTAGGCCTAATGCACCACCGTCAATAATAGAAGTTGCTTGTTGATTTCCTCTAAGGCATGCGACGAAGAACCAGGCAAAAGAATTTTTCGAAGAGAGGGTTTGTCAGGCTTTCTCATCATGCTTTCCTTGAACATCGACATTGGCTCTGAAGTCAACTCGAATTCGAAAAATTGCTCAAGGCTTTCCTCGCTTTCAGCAACAGCAAACATCCTATTGAACATGACTTTTGAACCAATACCACTTGCACTACTTTTTGTTTTGTTTACTTCCATTAAGGATTCTCATGGTTTGATCAATTGATTGATGCGATAGTAACTGCTACCCCATCTAAACCTTTTTGGATATTTTGACCAATTTGCTCCGCTTGTTCACAATTGACGTCATCTTTTCCAGCGATGGACACTAGACCGTTTGAAAGAGAAGATAGGTTTACATCTGGTACCAAGAATGGGTTTTTCGTTGTTAACCAGGCCAGAAACTTTTACAATCTTCGTAATCCCTCTTTATTCTTGAAGCACCCAACTCTTCATGCTGGTTAGCCTACTTCATAGAAACTGAGCCTTGTTTAGTTGCGTCATTGCTTCATGAATACTTGCCGAATGACTCACACTAAAAACCCAAAGATGTCGAACACTTTCTGCATACTTTTTCTTCCGTCAATCCTCCACGCGACTTAATTGAGCGCATAAGAGCTTGCTCGATCGCAAGATCTTTCCAAATTCCGGTGAAGCTTTTTGCTGTCCTCTTTACTGTGTGCTGCTCGGTTAGGAGTTGATCGTTGGCCTAAAAATATAGATGAAAAGAGAATTCTGCAATTATCAGCAATATCTGGAGTCATGGTGTTGAATGTAATAGTATAGTAGCCTAAGTATGCTTCAAATACAAAGATAGTTTCACATCTTTTTCGTATCTAAGTGTAATTAGTATGAACGACATAGGCTACTCCAGAGACTAGACGAAAAACTTAAGAATGAAGGTTTTTTTTCACTTTTGCATAACGTCGATGTTGGTACCGAAGAGGAGTGCTCTTACAATGAAGATGAAACGGGACAAGACGAGGAGGAAAGCAGCAACATCTTTGACGTTTTTGATGATGATGATAGCTGCAATTTTTGTTTCGCTTACTTTGTTTAATTCTTGTTAACGAATGTAGAAGAATAAGTCCAACAGTGACGAATAATTTCAAATTTGCCTGGAATTCATAGATTTATCCTTTTGCTTAATCGGTAATAACTCTTTTTCTGTACATTTTCAGGGTTCTTGTTAATAGAAAAAGTTGTTCCCCTTGAAAAAAGCTAAAAAATGATGTATAATATGTCCTATTTTGAAAAACTTGAAATTTTCATAAAGGGATTGTGACGTCATTTGGAAAAAGGACCCAAAAGGGGGTTTCCCATCATCCGATTGATGGGGATTTTTTTCTGAGCCATTTGCATAGTATGGGGAAGGTCTGAGAAAAGTATCAGCTTGATAAAAAATTTTTCCCTCAAAAAACCTCCCACGACTGCACTATTGCGACCTTGCCAAATTTTTTACAACTCAATAACTAACGTCGGTCACAAGCACGTTTTAACGTTCGCGTTTTGTCGCTTCTACCTTTTTCTCGACCTTTGCTATGTTGACGTGTATTGTTTTTGATATGATAGTCAGAAATATAAAAACAACTGAACCCTTTGCATATAGTCCTATTGCTTATTCCCAGTTCTTAAAAAATACAAATGGCAAAAAAATAGTTCAGGACATTGAAATTAGCCTACTGCCATTCGTCAATTTACCACAAAACGTCAATGGCATTGTCATAAAAAACAAATTTTAGGAGTGTTTCAGTCCGGGACGACTCACTTTAATGATTTTTTCAACGAAATGGACAGCTGGAGGGTCACTAAGAAATTCAAAAATTAGCAGAACTGCACAACGTTTTCTTTGCTTTTAGGTGAATTTATTCTCATCAAATGAATTGCTACATTTAGTTAAAATTTTGGGTGCTACAAAATTTGCAAAACCTCACTACAGCAGTTTGAGGCTACCTACCGTTACCGGTGTTGTGTGAAGTCTACCCCTGCATTATCATGACACGAATGCTATTAAATGAACATGATATCACATATTTCCTACATTTATTTTGGTGATACACACTTTATACACACGTGGGCAGGTCATATAAACTGCACCTGAGTATGCGACATATGGCAGTAGATCTCAAGCTGTAGTTGCATCGAATTTTGTCATAACGTTGTGACCCTCCAGTTGTCCACCTCACTTTTGAGTGAGCAATCCCCTACTTCTACCATCCCTAGTTTCAGTTTATGCAAAAAGTAAAAAAAAAACACGTAGCCCAGTTCTCAACGCTACTCAATTGAGGTTAAGACAAATTTGACCACAGCTTTTGGAACCCACTTTCTGCCAACGGCCAGAGAATTACGCATGCATCCCCTTGTATAGAAATCCCAGGGTTCGAAAAAAAATCATGTTAAATTAAAATGCGATGTAAAAATTCCACCTATTGAAACTATTCTGATGTGGTAAGTGATGTGCAGCGTGAATACGAGGGTCGTCGGTGTTAATTTTGATAGGCTACTCACTACTCAGGGAGAATGTCTTGAAGTCGGGAAAAAATTCTCTTGTAGCATGCTATGTTCCCTTTCGAGGAGATTTGATAGGCCTATTTATCATTTTTGTTCCACGCAGGCTAATATACTTTAAATGAAATGACGTTGGCAAGATAGCAAACCCAGGGGGCGTTTGGTTGCATGCCTTCCAAAAACTGTAAAAAAAGACTTAGTTTTGAACTTTGTTTTTGTGCGCTTTGATCATTTTAGATCCACATCAACCAAACCAACAGCAGAGGTTTCGTCGCACGAGTGTTTCAAATCAGCAGCTGTTTTAGAGGCTATGAGTTTGGTCAATTGGTCATGTGCTTATCAGAAATTGAGAAAACCCAGGAAATCTATTTCGAAGTAAAAAATATTTCTTACTTAACTACTTTAAATAACAATTAAATAAAGTTATTCCAGTGGTCGCATGAGGTATAGCTTATGCTTGGAGGTCTGTAGGCTATTGTAAGCAATTAATTCTCAAACTATGAGATGCAAAGAAATAGTAAAATTAGGAGCAAGGTAAGATTACATGTGGACCGCGTATGCACAAGTGAACTTTGAGCCGTGGCAAAAAAGGGTTGGCCTTGTTGGTTGAACGAACGGAAGGTGATTGTGGGTAGCCTTGTACTCAGTTGATTTCCAACCAATCAGCTAATGTTCACCATCTTGCTATCAAATGTAATTTCTGATCAATCTGCGCACGTTTTTCATGGGACAAAAATGACGATCTGCTGGTTTCTGCACATTTCCCTTCCAAAGCAACACAGGCATTGTTCAACAACAGGTGTGTTCTTACTAGGGGAACCAAAATTTCACACAATCATGCGCTCAAATATACGTGAGCATGTCAACATCAAAAACTAATAAAATAATTTATTTAAAAATAGAAATGTCATTTAGCCTTTTTAAATTTGTGGTAGCTCTGATACGTCGAAAGTTTGCAATGACTGTTTAAATCAATATCTGGACAATGAAACTTTAAGTAAACTCTTGAAATGACACATATCTCACCTGTTCCACATCTAGATGGCGAAACATTATTATGAAACTATTAAATAAGCAAACATAAAGTAATATGCATGACAGTCACTGTAACAGGATACTTTATACTTTACCGGGGGTTGAAAAATGTATACAGAAATGACTCTCGTCCGCCGTGCAACGGCAATACGAAATATCTCTTCGAACTGAAATTACAAATGTTACATTTCGAAGCAAAGCTGAGTGGCCATGCACAACCGGGAAAATTGAGGATTGCTCTTTCATCGATCCCCTACCCACTTGAGCACCTCATGAACCTGGTGAAAGTGACTTCCGATTATCTTGCCATTGCGTAGGAATCAAGGCAAAGCGTATTAGCTGTAAGTTAAAGTGCACAGTAGTCAGACAGGTAAACATACTTAACAATCTACCAGCTAGACAACATGCGAGAAAGTTAATAACAGTTTACTTTGAATACTTCCAGTTATAAACCTTCAGATCCCTTCGTGACAATAAAAAACAACGTTAGAAAAAGATAATTTTGCCTTGTTTGTGGGTTCAGCACATGCCTGCAGACGTTGAATCAATGTAAAAATGACGGATTCGCTGCCTGGGTGTAGCCTGTGTCAGGAAAATACTGACTAGAAAACATGAACATAAAAAGACATACTTCGGTATTAAACGCTTTTCATTTGATAAATAGTTGACCAAGGTCTTGATTATAATATTACGAGGGAACCAACCAAAAAAGAAAGCGAGCCGGAATTTGAATCTGTTGAAATCCTTTTTGGATTTACATGATAACTTTAATTAGGAGGTGGTTGAATTTTTTATGATTTGAAACGATCCGGTCCTTGAAGCTAGATTTCATCTGCCGACTTGCGTCGTGGTTATACTAAGGACGTCCTTCTGCGCTTTTTGAAACCTAAGAATAACAGGTTCGCCAGTCAATGTGCAAAGCGGTTCGAATTGTTCAATCGCAGGAGACAATCGCCCATGCTCAACGTCGCCGTGCGTTGAAGATGCTTCGTTTCAAATCGATCGAACTTTGCGGCTTCGACATGGAAACTCACGAACCACCGGAAAAGTCAAGTCTCTGTGCTGCTTTTGGAGGTTCCTGAAACAACATGACAATGAGCAAAATGATTATTAACCATTCGGCAAAAGTAAGATTAATCAGTTAGGATATAGGTTGGCTTGTTTTTCTTCTTTTTATCGCAGTATTCAAACTGATGACCTGATGGTTTAAATTCAGTGAAGAGGAATGCTAGGAATTCAACAGTCGTGTCCGTCTCCAAATGTCACTGTCACTAAACATGTCGTTAAGCGAATAGCCTAGGCATACAAACGTACTCTCGATGACGCCCAAACAATGTTCTTTCGAGCATGGGCTATATCATAACATCAAGCGCTACCTGACCGATTTACAAATTTGGCATTGGGTCAGTTTAGCAACCACATGCCTAAAAATGAAACGTAAAGTTGCATAACTGTTTTTTAAATAGACTATTTTCGTGAGACTTAAACATCCTTTTAATCCATAACACCACTACGCTACTGTATTTGTATCGATTTTCCGCTTGCACCCAAATGAGCATCATAAGAATTCTACTGTATTTGCCGTCACTCACCTCAAAATTAACAAGTAAATTTCTGGAAGCGGGTCGTATGGGGGAAGGAGCGTCGGGGGAAGTGAAAGATCGTTCCAGCTCGATAAGCTTCGTAGGGGAACTGAAAGGAGACGCTTGACGTGCGCTTAAGTCATAAGAGGATCGCGACGATAAAAACGGGGATTTCAAATCGTCATTGTTGTTGCCATCGGCAACCATGTTCGACTCTTCCTCGATGATTTGCAAGGAGTGACAGGTCCCCGTCAAATCGTCGGATGGCTCATGCATCACAGTGGGACTTTTCGTGTTCCAGCAAGAAGTGCCAGGCTCATCTCTGCCCACAACAACGGGCAAAGCTTCGAGTTCCGGCGTTGTTGTTAATCGACGAGAATCAAAATTGTCCTTTTCGGCGGCCATTTCCATGTCTTGATGCTCTCCAGTAAAGTTTTGTGAAATATGGTTGATCACATATTTCGAGTCGCTTTCATTGGCAACAGTCCTGAATTTGGTTTCAGTTGGAGCGAAGGCAAGAGTGGTTCCTTGATGATTTTCAGAAGTGGCGAAAGGATTTGAGTCCCTGGATGCACCGAAGACATCCTTTGGAGGGCTACCAAGACTGCTAGCGAATCGTGACATCTGCTGAGTCACGCCAAGTAAGCCGCCAGCCTCCACAGATATTATCACCCAGATGCTTTCTGCAACAAGCCAACTGTGTTTACAAAGGAATGATGCGCAGGTTTTGTTTTGAAAATGCAGGACTGAATAAGTGAATAGAGAATAGTAATGTAATGAAAGTAATTAATGCAAAAACCAGCCTAAAATCGTTCAATCAGTAAAATGCTGTTGGAACTTCAACGGTTATTAAGTTTGAGTATCATAAAACCAACTTAGTTATGAATTGACAAAATGCAAGTGTTCTCCATGAGTTCAGTTATTGCATTCAACCTATTGTATATATGAATAAACTGGAGATAGAAGCTGCAACGAGGTTCATTTGAGGTTGTAACTCTTAAAATGGCCAAAGCACTTTCGCATTCATCATTTCTCTCATTCATCGCAACAGTAGACTACTTGAAAATAGATGAAACTGATTAAATCAGACACATGTTTATAATGTAAATTGAATAAAGTGCTTCATGTTAACTAAACGACCTCAGCCTCACATAGCGAAATAAGAATGTTTTAAACAATGTTGGAGTACAAAATAGCACTTATTTACTTCTGTAACAAAGCGAGCGTGTAAACAGCTACTTTTATATGAATAAAGTTATCAACATTCAGCAATGACTGTGTTATGTGGTGAATAATAGATCCACTAAAAAACTCTAAAAATGTACAGCAGATGAGCAAATTATAGAACTGCAAGTTTGACAAAAAATCAGTTACGTTCAAGCTGACTAATTCAGCTATAGCTATGTTAGAGATAAAAAGCTTTTAAGCCAAATCGTCAACTGAATGAAGCTACACTTTCAAGATCTTCCATGTTGCCAAACGTGAAGTCAAAATAAATAAAAAGCACCCAAAATTTCAATAGTACATATTTTGTGCATTCAAGCTAGACTGAAAATCGATCGAATTCACATTCTTAAAATGCAATAGGCCAGACAAAGTTCAAATTATTGCTATACAAAAATTACATGCACCTCCAAAAGGAATCATAGTCCTTGTGTATATTTTCCATTGGCCTTGATATAAGCCTCCATTTACAGGACTCCGCATCTTCACTGATATATCCAGCGTCTGTCCACAACCGAGGTCAGCAACTGCCACCCAGTCAGGTGAACCCATCTTGTCACCATTAACAAAGCGCAATGTGCAGCCTGTAGGCCATTTTTCATCACCTGCAGAGTTAACAATAACATGCAGATTTGCAGAAGATTACAGCACTGGTCAAACAATTTGTTAGTAATCAGGTAGTGCTGACGCCAGGAAGATCGCTCCTTCTCAATTGGTAACCTTAGATAGGTAAAGTTTTGAATAAATATGAAAGAAGTAATAGAACATTGACAGAGAAATTAAAAATAAATTAGTAATAAGGATGTTCAAAACTAAGTTTTTTTATAAATTTTTTACAAAATCAACTCAATAATAAGACAAAGAATGCAGTGTCGAAATAAAATAGTTTTGTGATAACCACTCTTAAGCCTAAAAATTGGCTATCATTGACATGTGATTATAAATTAACAAAAAAAGTTTTTTATGTCAATTTGTTTGTCAATGCTAAATGAGTCGCAATGATGGCATCTCCTTTCCTGCTATCTACAAAAAACTATTGTAAGTGCTTATTTGACGTTTTTTTAAATTGGTTTCATGCTGATTGTAAAACTGTGCAGTAGTGCGTACAAAACTCGATTCATGACTCATGCCGTTCACTCTCCTATCTTGTTGTTATTTAAGTTTCTTGTTGATCGTTAATAATTAAGTCTCCCCCCTTTTTTCGAACTTATTTCAAACTTAGCGCGCGATAAGTTTTTGTCCAGAAGTTGAATTTTCATTTTGCATGTTTAGTTGTTTTCAGCAATATGTCCTGTGTTTTGCCATGCTAGACAGGTAGTCACTACCTGGTCTAGCCCCCTGAAGAAGTCAGTCGTGTCTGATTGACGAAACGTCGGAATAAAAGCAGATTGTCACTGTATACATCTTGTGATAGTTTAGCTTAATTTGCACCAGTAGAACATCTCATATTAATTATTTAATTTAATGCCTGGTGAACAGCCTCATTCAATTTTCAGTACAGATTGTGTTGTTGGTCAGAAATCAGAAATATGCTGGTCAAAGAGAAGAAAATTATAATTCACACTTACAATTACATACCCTAACAAATGTGCTAATCTTTTAATCCAAAACACAAGATTCTGTCATAATTAAAATTTTATTGCAAAACCTTTCACAAGTACAGAGTAGATTTGAAACATTTTGCATGAGCAACACAATGGCGTATTCTCCATGCATGCCTTACAATTCTGATGAAATCAGAAATCTTTCAGGAACAACAAATTTAGGCGTAGAAATAGAAAATGTTAATAACAGAACCTCCTCGCTCTCTTAATTTCAATATTCGAAACGACTATTTGTTTTCAAACTTTGGCAACCTCGCTGACCCTGGCAACCCTGCATGCTAATTGCTGAGGAGAGCTCAGCCTGAGTTGATAACACAATTTGCCTACTTGCCGCTCTTTTACCACACTGTGACGCAAATGCGATCAAGACATGCAGATTTGAAATTGCATGCAAAACAAAAATCACTATCTGGAGATAGGGTTGCCAAATTGGCCTTTATACGACCAAATTTAAGAAATTTGGCCTTTTTAAAAGTGTTTGGCCAGACAATTTTTGTTTGGCCGCTGGGCCTTTTTTGGTCTTTTTTAGTTTCTCTATTGGCATTTGTTTGGCCTTTTTTTCTTTTGGTCTTCGCGGCTTTCTACTAGATACTGCAACAAAGTTCTCAGTCAGATTTTGGCATTGGCGATGTCACAGAGCACCAGGAATCTTTCGGTTGGGTGGTCGGTAATCTAATCCTATTTCAGCTGGTCAGGTTTAAACTGGTATTCGTTGTATTGCATTGGAGAAGCTATAATATAATCTAACTGGTTTTGAATGTTTAACATGGCATCTTCAAAGAAATGGTAGCCAGCTTACAACAGTCAGCGAAAATATAATACAGAATGGGAAAAAACATTTTCCATGGTTAAAAAAAGCACCCACTGGACTTGATGAAGCCTACTGCAAGCTGTGGCATTGCACTTTGAAACCTAAGCACAGTAGTTTAAAACAGGGGTCACCAAACTAAGGCCCGCGGGCCGGAATCGGCCCGCAAACTGATTTCATCCGGCCCTCCATGTGCTGCGGAAATAACAGCTGCACTACAACTGTTAAGGAGAAAAGTTACCAAACTTCGCTGAGACTGATGTTGCTGTTTATCATTAGGCCACCACAAATGGAGACAGCCAAGGCCAAATTTTGAAAGGTGTAATGTTTTTTCAAGAGCACGATGCCCTGTAGTGTATCACTACAGGGGATAACTTTTCCAGCAACCTTTCAATTTTCATCACAACTTTGCTATTCCACCGCTGAATTTGTTATTTTTTGTGCTCAATTTAAGTCAATGGAGATTATAAATTATATCTTTTCGTAATTTGCATCCGGCCCGCAGCTCTTAATCTCGCAGCAATCCGGCCCTCAAAAAAAAAACTTTTGGTGACCCCTGGTTTAAAAGATCATCAAGAAAGCGGGTTGGGTGTATGCTGAAGGCCGTACACCACTGCATAGCGCTTTAAGTCCTCTTTCCTGCAATGCAGGATAAAGATATAAAATTAAGACATTGGATTCATGATGCGGTCCAAACCTCATTTTTTGGCATATTAGCTCAAAACAATTATCAGCTAAGTAAGGCTCAGATTTCAAGAAAAGCTATAAAACCTAAGGCAAACTTGTAAAACTTTCCTGGGGGAGCATGACCCCAGATCCCCCTACACTGGCTATGACTCTTCCTCCATTGCATGCCTAGGAAAACCAACCAGAATACGCCACTGGAGCAACATGATATACTCACGTGCTGTAATCATGTATTGTACCGTATAATCTTTCCAAGACATAGGCATTAAAATAGTTATATTGTATGTCCCAACACATGATCACTGTGTCTCACAAAAGACAACCATGCCATTTATTTCAAACAGATGTTTAGCTACATATACAATAATACATAAGCCTAATATAATGTTAGTTAACATAAACTACTTTTTAGAATGCTCAAAATTTGTTACCTGTATTTTGAATCCGCCAAGTTTTAATAAACTCTGTGTCAGGTGGAATGGCTTCTCCTTCACCAATGGTGATGTCTCGAACAAACGACATAGATGGTGTTTTTGTGGTAGGCATTTCAAAATCGTAGTATGCTCCAATAGCAGCATGTAAATTCCTTCAAATAAACCACATTACAATTATATGAAAGCATCAGTTTAATAAACAAAATTTACAACCACTTATAGTTCTTTTTTTTATATTGTATGATTTTTCATAAATCTATTTCGAGAATGTTTAGCTCTACATGCTAGGTCGCAAACTGGCAATATACAATATATACATAAGTTGAGCTTATGGCTCTACATGCTAGCTCTACATGCTAAGGTCGCAAACTGGCAATATTATACATAAGTTGAGCTTATGGCAACAAAATCTATAAGAAGCTTTGTCAACAGCCAAGGGAAAAAAATAAATGGATTGTTGTTTGTATGAAGCAGAAAGTTTGTGATCAGCCAAATGGAATGACTTGGAGCCAAAGTTTTCATTAGCGTATCAAGTTTGTGAAGGCCTGTTATTCCGCTGGGAGGAAAATACCCACTAAAATGATATGGTCGTATGTTTGCTCTGTCGCGCCGCATGGACATGCATCAGAGCCACTCATGCCCCATCGTGCCAAGCAAGCATCAAAACACCCAACTTCTGTTCTCAGTCGGTTCAGAGTAACTCACTTCTGTCTCTGAAGATCAGAACCCAGTAAGAGTGAAGAGGCAAAAGAGATATCAAAAGGAGCAAATAAATGAATGAATCAATTTAATGCAAAAATCAGAAGTAAGAGTTATAAGTCAGAGTAAACATGAACGTTCATAATGATCACATAAATCATGCTTTTTTAGGCTATGGTACTTAGTGTTAACAGTTCCTTTGGCTTGTCAATGTCAGTCATTTAGGTAAACTTTAGAGAGTAGAGTGAGTTTACATGTAAACACAAACAGAACAAAATTACCAATTGGTCATGTCCAAAAAGAATTCACATCCTGCAACGTTGAGTTGAAATCCAAGCAGCTTACGAAATTCACCAATCAGAACATCTTTGTCTGTTGTTCCCAGTGAACTAAATTTTCCAACTAAACACTGATCAATATCCATATCATTTTCAATTCCAGCATCATCCATTGTGCAAGTAAGTATAGCAAACTATAACTGTCTTTCACTTTTCAATGTATATCAACTTAAAATAAAGAAAGCATTTAAAACAGTCTGTAACCATATGGTAGATTTTACTGCAGTTTAACTTGTTTTTCTGCACTATTCCTGGCCTAAAAATTTACCCTATCCGTCATATATACTCTGGTTAAACAATTTTGCTATTCACATACAAAGAGACCCTGTTTTATTTTTCATACAAAAATAAAGTTCAGAAAACACTTGCAGTTTTTCACTCAAGTTTAAAGAATCACGACCACAGAAAGCAAGTGACTCAGAAACTGAGAGAAAAGAATCCTGATTCCTGAGGAAAGACGCAATCGAAAGTCAGAGTTGCCGAGTATGTTTCATAAGAAGTAAAATTTTGAGAAAAAAGATATTTGAAAAAAGCAGAGGTGCATCAAAAATATAACGTTTATGGCTCTCTTACCTAAAAAGTTCACGACCCCTGTAGGCTGTATTAAACTATACGCCACTTCAGAGATGGTGGGTAATGTTGCATTTTGAAAGTATATTTGCAAAGACAAATTTTGGGAAAATGTTGTTTGTCTCCCTACAATGTTTTTTTCTCCAACAGCTATGTTTGTGACATGTCAAGTTTCGGCCTGTTCAGTTATTACTTTCTCAGTTTTATCATTTACTAACTTTAGGCACTACTAGTTCAAATGTTTTTAGTCCAGTTGTCTCTTGTTCAGTTCACAACTGCTGACTAGACTAATAGGAAACTCACTTTTTAGAATCTCTTCTCAGAATTAAGTAGCCTGTTAGTTCAGCATTATTCCTTTGCTGTCAAAACACTTTTGACATGATAGACGTGATTATCAGACTAATAAAAACTATTGTACGAAATCACAATCACATCAGTCAGTTATGTTTGCACTTATTAGCTGCCACCAATTTCGACTTTCAAGGTCTTCTGCACAGTCAGTCGGTATTCGGTTGTTAAAATTGATTTGTCCAAATAACTAGACATTTTTGCAGAAATAATTTTATTAATAACTGCATTAGTAGGATATAAAGAAAATAAGGAAAAAATAACTCATAAGGTTACCAGAACCCAGCAGGCTTTTGAATCCTACCCGTGAAGAAATGTAGCCTACATGCAAGCCTACATAAGTCGGCTGCGTAGCCGAGTGGTGAGAACGTCTGCGCGACGTTCGAAAGGGCGTGGGTTTGACACCGCTCCACAGCACGTGGCTGTGTCTCGGCAAAGACACTTAATGGCAAGCCAAAATAAGGGGAGCAGTTGACTCGAAGACTATATGTCACTTCGCTGCTTCCTGTCGTCTGTTGTATCGCATTTGCGATTGCAGTGTAGGCTACTGTATGTTATCGTAATGGGCGCAAATAAAAGCACGATTATTATTATGCAAGTATGAAGCTTACCTCTGTTCACCAATTGTGCTCGTTTAGGCCTTACACTTACTTTTTACAAATGTTAAATTGAAACTTATCATTCTGCCTACCACATGCAATACTTTCCAAAATCGATGATAATACACAGGGCCGTAGCAACAAAGAACGTGGCCCCCTCCGAACATAAGTCCGGGGCCCCTTCCAACACAGAAACTGGAAAGTGGTAGGCTATTTATTTTACACAACATGCAGGGTTCATATTATGTATACACAGTAGAGGGCACAGTCCCGCTAACCGCTAATTAGCGAAGCTAACGCTTAGCTTAGCAGATTAGCATTTTCGCTAATATTTAGAAACTTTAGCGGACTCGTTAGCGAAAGTAAATTTATTGGAAATCCGCTGATTTTGTTGTTGAAAGCTAACTTTTACATTAGCTGCACCTACCACTGTGTATACAGTGACAGTGTGGACATCTAATCCATAATTATGCAAAGCGCTTCTTTCGAGCCTTGTTCTGCGCAAATTGTAAGGTCATATAAGTCCAAGGATTATAGGCAATCTTGTTTTCGATGGTAATTGCAAGAGCAGAAAGCCTGTCATCTTCCACGGTTAAGCGTAAGATATTCTTGATCGGTTTCATTCTGCTGGTGGTCCTTTCAGCACTGGCGACAGAAACTGGTGTGGTCGGTCAGAAGAATTCTGGTGCAAATGCAAAGATTCGGATATATCTCCTGAAGGCTGTTCTTGTACGTTAAAAAAATGCTTGCCGTGACAAGTCCTCTCTCTTTCTCGATGACAAATAAAACGATTCAATTCCATTATTAGTTCGATGGCATCAATGTGAGTATCAACAGTAGATAGCCCATTTAGTGAGCTTTTAAATCGACGGCATCCAAGGTGGCTCTCTGTGATCTTTGTGCATTTTCAGTTTGTGTATTATTTCGTTGTTTTTGTTTTGGATATGGACAACTTTGTTTGACGCAAATAAATAATAAATAAATAAATAAATGTCTCCCATTTTTCTTTTAATTTTTTTGCAGTGATTGTCCGCCCCATTAGCTCAGTGGTTGCGTGCCCGCTCAAGACCACGCGGCGCAAGTTCGACTCTCGGGGTGTGCGCATGAGCAACGCATTTCAGGACGGTTCTCCATTCAGAGGCACCTAGTAAATGGAATAATTTCCTGGCAACAACACTTCAACAATCGGAAAACTTCACTCTGCCAATCTCGGTAACCTGCCCTGAGTCAAGAGCCTCTACAAGTATGCAAAACTACCAGGAATAACTAATCAAGGCTTTGTCAGTCCGACATTAAAGATTCAAAACCAACCAACCCAGCCATTTTCTCTGAGACACTTCTTCAGGCTGCTACCTTTGTACAGAAATTCAAACAACTTGTAGGCTACCACTCCACGAGTTGGTCAAAGCGCAAAGAAACAGATGACATGGCCTGATCAGTGAAAACAAGGAAAAAAATTGCGATTTGAATTTTTCTTCAGCAGAAAGACGACTCGAATCATCAGCACATTCGTTGGTCACAGCGGTAAACCATAATCTCTTTGTGGGAAAATTGTAACGTAAGATTCCCGAATCCGTTCGTCTGAATGTAATGACCGAAAAAACAAATACTCTTTTGAAATGTCTATTCAAAAAGTGTATTCCTGTAAAATTAGCCCGCGGCTATCGAAATCGAGATGCAACGCCGTACACCTCTAAAAAACTGTCACTACAGAACAAACTACTTAGATAAAAGACGGAAAATTTGTCCAGCTAGCAAGCACCAAGCAAACAGTTAAACTTGCGACTGACTTCCAACAAACAATTTTACGAATGACTAGAATAATTTGCGATATCTCAAATGCACGTAGACAGTAACTGTGACGCAATAATGAAAGACAATTATGAAGTCATTCAAACAGGTGTTCAAGCGGCTAATGCAATATTTCATCAGGTCTTACGACCGATGGTGCAATATTTGGACATTTTCTAGCAATTTCCATGACGTAGATGCTAGCTAGGTTAAGTAGACCATAACGGTTTTTATGACGTTTGATTTGGTGAAAATTGTCGGGAACATAGCGGCCCCTAGTTATGACAGTCTGACATGGCATAACTAAAAAAGAATTGACGACAATTGTGAGCCAATGAATAAAAACACACGATACACAAATTGTTTGAATCACTCACGTTTATGTTAACACGTAAATACAAAGGGCATGCAAAGAATGAACAACAATACGGGATAATACACGACGATACATGAAATTGGTACCATAGGTACATGCTAAAATGACGCTATATACAATGGTTGTGATAATAACCGACTGTTCCGGACTCAGACAAGGGTCGGCCACCGCAGACAAAACCAGGCTCAAACCCTAACACTTAGGTGTTCTTTACGGGGGCGAGGCACGAAATATCCCTCAACACGTAGTCTACTTTCACTTTCCCCGTACTCTCATCATAGTTGCAGACGGCAACTTCAGCTCTACGAACCACAGGCTTCCCTTTCCTAATTTGTGGAACTACCTCATGCACCCTCCCAAGTTGATACTTCCCACGTTTACCAATGTCTTGGAGAGAACCCACCACTACAAGTAGACCAGGCTCCAAATTCTCGGCCATTTTTAACCATTTTTTCCGGCCCTGAAGACCTGGCAAGTAAAAATCTATCCATTTGCTCCAAAACTGCTGAGAAAGTGACAAATTGAACCGATAATCCCTTCTTAGTTGGTCACGATCATGTGGTTGCCCAACAGCACAGTATGGGTCTAAGTATGGGGTCAAAAGTGAGGCAGAGGTGATGACAGTAAAATCCCTAGGGTCGTCACTCAAAGGTACCAAAGGGCGTTCGTTCACGATCCGAACAGCACTGCCTGTGTACGTAAGCAGTTCAA
The DNA here is from genome assembly GCF_918807975.1 of Aplidium turbinatum. Classification (NCBI taxonomy): domain Eukaryota; kingdom Metazoa; phylum Chordata; class Ascidiacea; order Aplousobranchia; family Polyclinidae; genus Aplidium; species Aplidium turbinatum. The sequence continues at coordinate 36,167,889 of NC_137472.1, read as the reverse complement.
TAAAATTGGGCTTACGTATTGAAGAGTCCAAAATGTGAAAAAAGTACTTAGTCATATCAGTCACGAAACCAAATTCACTAAGCCGAAATCTAGCCAAGAGATCTGCCAGAGGGTTTAACAAATCAGGACACGAAAACACTACATCATTAACACAAGTTCCTCGAAATTCAGACTTGCCATCGTTAAACAATACGCTTTTTTAATTGTGACGTAACAAAGTATGGTAAATATCATTCAAATCCCTTGACATTTCCTGCTTCATCAGCACGCTCAATATAGCCATTAGATTTAAGATCTTTCATGGTGTCAGTAAGGAAATCACGAAGTTCAGGTTGTTTTAAAACTTTCTTTCTTAAAGCAGCAGCTCTATCTGACGCCAACACAAAATTGTTAGGTAGATCAATATCTTCCTTCAACGGAACAGGTATCTCAAATCGACCATCTTTCAACTCAATATTCGGTTCAACAAGTTCTCTAGCCAAATTATCATTGCGAGACAATTCACAGGTTTCATTTTGCAAGGTCAAATCCTGAATGACTTTATTCAGGTCTGCTATTTCCATATCACGAGACTCAATTTTACGCTGAAAGCCAGAGATGACATCCGACTCTGAAGACGTCTGCACTCTGCACACATTTGCAACGCTTTCATTTAAGGGTGACTTACCACCACAAGCCAACCAACCGAGAGGAGTGAGTAAAGCATGCGGTTCACTACGATTTAAGTCAAAAGGTTCTTTTAGTCAAAAGAACAGTTCATTCGTCTCTAGCGACTGGATGTTGAGTTTAACAAGGTCAGCACAAGTAGGTTTCTGACCAGCCAGGGTATCCATTTTAAACGACGCTTTGTCATACGGTTTAAGACCAAGTTCGCACACCAAATCACTCGAAACAAACGTCAACTGCGAACCAGGATCATGCTGACAATACACCAACTTTGATTTGCCAGTCATTGGATTCAAAACACGAGCAGCAGTAACGTGGTTAAAAGCTGCTTTAACATTTCCAATCTTAACATTACGCACAGGAACTCTGGCACCAGCATCATCTTTGCCAATCGAATCCAGAGAATCACGTGACGTCACATAAAAATCATGCAGAAGAAAATAGTGTTTCCTATCGTTGTTAGGGACACACTTACGACAGTTGTTTGCATGAACGCAATCCCTAACCATATGCTGGCGCATACAATTCAAGCATTTGCCAGCTTTCACAATGACATCTCTCCGATCTTTAGGTGTCAAGCGCAAAAATTCTTTACAATTAGACAAAAAATGATATTCAACTTGACCACGTGACGAACAATAAAAACATGCCGGTATGTCTCTACGTCTGGCCACACCACCGCGCGGTGCGCCAACAACAGTCGAGTACTGCGAACTCCCTGAAATCACATTATGATGGGGTTTTACCGACGTCTGCCTAACCGGACATGAAGGCAATTTTCCTTTACCAAACTTTTTAAAATGCTGCGACTCACCAGAATCGCCCATTAGCATAATAGCAAAATCAGCCGACTTGCGCGTTTCCTCCCGTACTACAAATTCAAACAAACTCTGAAAAGTAGGCTCATCAGTACCACCATACTGATCACTAAAAAGTCAAGATAACGCTGCTTAGCGTCAAACGGGAGTCGCTTAGCCAAATCCAAAACAAAACGTCCTTCCAATTTGTCACGCTGACCATAAGCTTGCGCGTAAAGCAAACACTGCGACAATTCATCTTTAAACTCTTTCAAATCACTGGAAAAAATCGAAGTCAATTTGCTACCATAGCGATACTTTCTAATTTCCGGTTCGGCGAAAAGACCTCCACGAACCCCAAAACGCTGGGACAAGCGAGCTAACGACATTTCTATCCTGTCTTCTTCTGACAAGCCAGGAGTGTCGGAAACCAAATTAGCAATCGTTTGCGCAGCTGTTCTAACACAAGCTGCTTGTAACAAAGTCAAACGAGTTCCTTTGAAGGGTGAAGCTGCCATTAAGGCCGTAACACGATTTTTAAAGAAGATAAATGGCATATTATTACCATCGTAACCAATCAAGGCCGCCTTATCGAAAAACGTCCTACTATTTTGGTATTCAAAAAAGCAATCCTGTTGTTGAGAACTCGACTTAGCGGGAGAAGACAAACTATATCCCTTAAGGGGCTGGTGGGGCTCAGTCACATGCACAGCCCGATCACGATCCTCACAAACGTTAAAATCAGGAGACGCGATACGCCTCTCACAATCACCCAAATTACGTGTAGCTGGGCGATCAAAAACTAGCGGCGCAGAAAATTGTGAAGGGGGCAAGACATTACTTCTGATAGCGGCCCCGTGACCTGTACGCCCTGGGGGAGGAGTTAGGTTATAATTCACAGGCCTTGGCTCTACAGCCTTCGGAAGACCCTTAGCCGCGGCCCCGAGACCTCCTGAAACAGCTTGAAAACGTGTGGATTGCACTGGTCCACTTACAGATTGAACAGGCGTCTGGAAAAGGTTATGTAAACTAAACTGTGATTGATGTTCACTTCTGGAATGCCTAGAAGAGCCCTTCTTGGAGCTACGCCGGGAGCCCACATCTGATCGATATTCAGCCAAAGCTACCTCTTTACGTTGTTCAGCCCTCAACTGTGCGTCTTTGAGTGCAAACTCAGCAGCTCTCGCGGTGGCCTCAGCAGCTCTCGCTTCAGCCTCAGCTCGTATCTGGAGCTCCTCTCGTCTTAGCTGCAGGTTAATTTGTGCCACTATCCGAGACGAACTCGTAGACATCCTAGTGCTTACATTTGAGGCGCTATCCTCAGGATGTATGTCAGCATCCAACATATCTGAGAACTCACTTTCTTTTTGTTCGAAGTTATTTTTTGACGAGTTAAATTCGGGATCTACCCTATCACGAAGTTCTGCCAAGATTGCAGAGTTAAAAATTTTAGTCAAAAGAGCATGGAAATGCCGTAAATCTTCTTCCAAAGTAGAGAACTTAGATCTAAAAATTAACAGTTCCTGCTTATCACTCAAAAAACCTAGGGCTACAGAAAGTTCCCCAATTTGAGTCAAAATATCCCTTCTAAGATGCCGGGCCTCTCGAACTGACTTAGCCTCATCGTTACTGGGTCCCTCCCCAGAATGGCCTGCCCGACCGCAAAGAACACCATCAGGCTTAAACTCAGTCGAGTCGACGGCGGCCGAGTCCCTGTCGCCACCGGGTGTGGACATATTAAATGTTGGGGCTAAATTTAACAATTAAAAAAATTAAGTTACACAAACACACAAAATTAAGTTATAAAAAACTTAACTGCAAAGACCATAAAAATACAAAAAGAATTTAAATGCACGATACCGTAGTTGTACGGGTAGGATATGAAGTCCTAGAGTTCCACAAAACTTGCTTGGGTTCGTTCACTTGAATCTTCAAGCACAGATCGATTGTCTTTAATCTTTTTTCTTCAAATGAATGTCAATGTTGTTTTTTTGTCAGTACCAAACTGAGAAGAAATGTCTTTAATTTTCTTTTGCTTCTGTAGACTACCAACCAACAAGATCTTCTTTTATTATTTCTTTGCTTCTGTAGCCTACCAACCAACAACTTCGTCTTTTATTTTTATGCCTTCAAGTGCTTCTTGGCCTACCAGCTAACAAAAACGTCTTTTATTTTTTATGCTTTAATTTCTTCTTGACCTACCAACCGACAAGAACCCGTCTTTTATTTTTTATGGTCACAGCGGTAAACCATAATCTCTTTGTGGGAAAATTGTAACGTAAGATTCCCGAATCCGTTCGTCTGAATGTAATGACCGAAAAAACAAATACTCTTTTGAAATGTCTATTCAAAAAGTGTATTCCTGTAAAATTAGCCCGCGGCTATCGAAATCGAGATGCAACGCCGTACACCTCTAAAAAACTGTCACTACAGAACAAACTACTTAGATAAAAGACGGAAAATTTGTCCAGCTAGCAAGCACCAAGCAAACAGTTAAACTTGCGACTGACTTCCAACAAACAATTTTACGAATGACTAGAATAATTTGCGATATCTCAAATGCACGTAGACAGTAACTGTGACGCAATAATGAAAGACAATTATGAAGTCATTTAAACAGGTGTTCAAGCGGCTAATGCAATATTTCATCAGGTCTTACGACCGATGGTGCAATATTTGGACATTTTCTAGCAATTTCCATGACGTAAGATGCTAGCTAGGTTAAGTAGACCATAACGGTTTTTATATGACGTTTGATTTGGTGAAAATTGTCGGGAACATTCGTAACCAAACATTCTCTTCCTACGTCGTACCGTGTTTTTAGAAAACATCTGCTCAATACCAATAAGCTATGCTATTTCGCATGCGTTTGTGACCACGTGGTTATAGCCTATATTTCGATAGTCTTCCAAAAAACTTCGGCGGAGGGGCCCTCCTTCCTTGCGGGGCCCCCTCCGATCGGAGGGCGGTTGCTACGCCTCTGATAATACATTTTACATTCATTGGAAAATATCAATATATTTCTTTAGTGTAATTTCTTCTTATTGGTGAGAATTGATTTGCCCAAATAACTGGATATTTTTGCTCAAATTTGTAAGCTCAACATTTTTTATTCAGCGGGGTAGCGGCCGTCCCCCCCATCTCCTACGGCTAAAAAAGTTGACCCTCAATATCTCCTTAAAGGGCCCTAGTGCACCTCTGATATTGTTTCAAAACAATGAAGTAATAGGTACAATCTGTGTGACAGCTCTGAGATCACTATCATTTTGTTCAATTATTCGTTGTGGGTGAAAACAACTTAATTACCAATGCGCCGCCGATTACAGGGTTTCTGTAAAATTCAAACAGCGTGACTTATTCGGATCCTTCAAAAACATGTTTTCTATATTTTGAGGTTTCATTGCTACACTTTTTTTTGTGATTTTTGAAGGGATATTTCTGGCTTTTTGCTGTGAAATTTATAAAGGCTTGGTCTAATCTGTAAGCAAATTCATGGCATTGCGTAGCCTACATTCAAAAGTGTCTTAAACTTGCAAGGAATTGGGGTTTTCAATTCCAGTATTTTATTTCAATTTTGCAAGCGTGTAGCTGGATTTTTATTGGCAGTGGGCCCAAATTGAAATTATCCTCTCAACGGCCTCGAAAAACAAAGCAAATCGTAACACCACTGCCACTCCACTACAATGAAATGACGCAAAAGACAAACTAAGTGGTTTATTTCTGACCATTATATTAGATAAGCTTCAATAGGTTGACATGTACAGCAAAAGTTACGAAAACGCGCAAATGAAAAAGAACATTTTGACACGTTCGAGACCAAAACAAGATGCAACTAAGTGAGCAGAGTTGCAACATTTAGTCCTAGCAGGGTCGGATTATAACCTTGGAGGCGAGCAGACCTTGAAATCTTTGCTGTCTTAAAGGGCGGGAAAACCCAAATTCACTTTTTGCGAGTTTTTTGTTTCAGCGTGATGTCATTGTGTACAATATGCGTTTTAGCAAAAAAAAAATCCAATTTTTGTTTCCCTCGTCTCGCTAAGGCCGCTTTTGTTTGATACCCGTTTGCGAGGTCTCGCGCGCATCAAGCTGTGATTCTGTTCGCTGTGACGTCACAAGGTACATATAGTTGTGGCCAAAACTTTAAGACCAGACTTGATTTATGACGATTTTTGCATTACTTCAAAATACTGCATCATATATTGTTTCAGTTGCATCATCTTTATGCATCATCTTATATCTGACGCAGTATTTTGAAGTAATGCAAAAATCGTTATAAATCAAGTCTGGTCTTAAACTTTTGGCCAGAACTATATGTACCTTGTGACGTCAAAGCGAACAGAATCACAGCTTGATGCGCAACGAGACCTCGCAAACGGGTATCAAACAAAAGCGGCCCTAGCGAGACGAGGGCAACAAAATTTGGATTTTTTTATTGCTAAAACGCATGTTGTACACAATGACATCACGCTGAAACAAAAAACTCGCAAAGTTAATTTGGGTTTCCCCGCGTTTTAACACTAAGTGACACATTAAAAACCATGCAAGAACACAGTTATCGTGACATAAAAACAAAACAAAAAATGCAAACATTTTCGGCTGTACAGTGTACATGTCCCTAACCGTTTTCAATCATCTCGAGTGCAAATATGATTCAACAGAAGCAACATTTTAAACCAAAATTGCACCAGGCTAAAGCTTCTGAAATTGGTCAGAAAAGTTTACATTTTAAAAATATCACCATACCTACATTAGGCCTAAAGCCTATTATTACCAATGGTCAGTGATGTACGCGCATACAAAAAATATTGACGCCGTCAGCGTAAACGTTCGAAAAACCATACGCCGTATGCGTCAACGTAACTTGTAAAAAAAGTTGGCGGCGTCAGCGCATACACTAGCGTAAACTCAGTTTGTTTGCTAGGTGCCAAACATTCACACGGTATAAACCACTCGAAACAAACAAGTTTTATTTTGAATTTTCACGAAGAAACACAAGCATCTGAAAAGTGTTCATCTGACATTTTGCTGCGTTTTGGTTTCAATATGTCTTTGCCCATTGAAAACATTCTTTCAACTGCAGCGCTGGAAGGTATTGGCGTGTTGTAGCGAAAAAAATACATTAAAAAGTATGCGTTGACGCTATGCGCTGAAAATCCGCGAAAACTTTACGGCGTAGCCTCAAGCGACAACTATCCAAAAAAATGTGGCCGTAAGCGTTAGAGTAAACAAAAAGTCTACGCGCAAGTCTACGGCGTAGAACTTGCGGCGTATACATACATCTCTGCCAATTGTCCTTAGGCTACGGCCGAATGGCAATGTTACTTTCGCAGGTTTGATGAGATAATTTGATAGTATTAGTGATACGAGCTAAATAGTCCAACGTAATTGAGCAATTTTGTTCAGTTAGCTCGACTGAGAGTTAAGATTCGCTCGTAGCGATAAAACTGGGCTAGTGACCATAGTGCCGATGGAATTCCAGAAGACTTTTTATTCTCGGGAAGTGTTCATCAACGATGAGCTCTCTACCGCAAGCTGTTAGATTTAGGAATATCATAAAACGACGACCACAGAGAGGGGAGATCAATGATCAGCAAGACATGTCGACGTGGAAAATTCTAATACTTACATCGCTTTTGTTTTGAAGCGATCGATAGAATGACAAGCACCAGTTTGAAGTTATGTTTATCATTGGAAAACTTTAATGGGCTAAACGTAGTTGCTGCATAGACATTAGACACCATTACGCATGAAGCCATTCCAACATAACTCTTTTCAGAGCCATTTTACGGTCTTCAATGATCACAACTACGTCACATGTTTACTTACTTTTATAAAATGTCCAAAATGATAAATGCAGTCATTGTTTGGTACAAACCACAACGGTTGCTATTGCACATCATTTTAAGTTTTTTTAAAATGCATTTTAATGTAACTTTGGTGATGCGTTTGATCATCAACAGACGATCACATGCAGTGACAAATTGCACAGCAGCTCAAAATCAAATGTAACCTTAAACAAACAAATGACGCACATTAATTGTGAGTGTTTTGAAACTTTACACTTATTCTATTCAGCACAAATGAAATGGGTATAATTTGTATCTTGTAGCAAAACGCACTGTGCCATCCCATTTACTTCGCTTCCAGGCTGTTGGAGTTAAACAGCTGGAATGTGTTTCGAAGTTAGATATGTAGAAGTTCAAAGTAGAAAATCAACATTAGATTTAGGCAAATTATTATCAAATTAAACTCGTATGGCCTGCACGGTACAAGACTTGCAGCTGTCTCACGACAAGAAAAATACCCATTTTCCCGAAGAGTTACAGCAATGTTAAAACACCATTGGATACATGAGCAGTTTTTGCATCCCTGCTTAGAAAACATTGAAAATATAAATGGAACGTAAATTTGCGCCCATGAGCTTTTTATAAACTGAACAGCAATTCAATTTACGCACCATCATTTTGCTGTAACTTGACAAGAGTTATTTATCAAAGTTTCTTACGTTCTCATTTCATAAAAAGTTTTAAAATCCAATCTGTCAGCCACGGAATGGCCCGTTTCGGTGAGTCCGATTCGGTGAGTCCAATTCGGTGAGTCCGATTTCCTATTCGGTGAATTTTTGAATTTTTTTTTAAATATCTGGTACCGTAGCCTAATTATCATTGCCGTTTTAGGGTTAGGGGTTAGGAACTCACCGAATCGGACTCACCGAATAGTAGCAGACCCGTCAGGCAATGCCTTTGAAAAACGAATTAGATTCTAACCCAGCCAGGAAAGCTGGTCTTCTTTTACATTACTGATGAGTCAATGTGAAATTTGCTGACAAGTTGAAAGTTCTTTCTACAGATGAGAATAAGCTGAACCACTTCAAAATATTGTAAGCGACGTTTCGTCGAACAGTCTCTACTGACTTAGAAAAAGTACACCAGGCTTTACTGTGTGTTCAGCAAAAATAATAGAGAATGGGGAGTCATAGAGTAGTTATTTAACAAAATAAGTCCGAGTACAACTCTCTCACTTTATCAAATAACACAGCTCATTTGATGCAACTTAGTATGTAGGCTACACTTGTACAATGCAATCTTACCGTATCGTATCACACGCCTAGTTTAACGTTAACTCAACGAAAGGACGAATCATGCTTAAATTAAGCTTTACTTGCCATATATTTTGCTTACCTAGATTACAAATGGCAAATAATGGTGCTTTAGCTGAGCAATCTACAAGCTGCATTGTCATATACTGGTAACATTGAATAAGAAGGTTAAAAGTAAACCTGCCAAAAGAAAGAGAACCTCAGTGAGACACTGAGACAGTCATTTGCCACAAATTATTTAGATATAATATGTGAAGTCGGATAATGAAAAAAATCTGGCTTGAGGATCTTTCGACCAAGCATCAACAAAAAATTTCACATCATAAATGTTAAAAAATTAAAGGAAGGAGATGAATGACACCACAACTATAAATACTTCACGAGACATTAGTCTGCTGTAGTAGGATCAAAAAACAGAAAAAAGTTACATGTCCATCAAAAATCAAAAAGGAAATTAGATAGTATGGAAGACAGTGGAGTTACTTCAAATCACGTCATGTCCAATTTGTTGTCTTCGCCGAAATGTATAGTTTTCTTGATTCGTAAGAGCATGGTCGTCAACCACTCGTCTATTCGTGTGACTTTGTCGTAGTCAGCGATGGCTTCCGCGAATGAATCAGCTGAGTTGTTCTCATGGGCGTCGATCAACTTCTTGATGAGCTTACACTCGCGGCTGTCCTCGAAAGCGGGCATCCATTCTTGATATTTCTCGATGGCCTGCCTGAAACACGTGGTTACATTTTAACTGGTTGCAAACTAAAAGAATTATTTTTATGAAATGTTGCTTGTGAGTGCAATTTTGTAAACCATCTGTTCAGGGTTGATCAGTTTAAACTGGGGCGGTTTAAACCGGGCAGTTTTGACCACCTATTACTGGTCAAAAACCCCTTTAGTGTATGAATCAAGTTGCTTTTCAATTGAATTAAAAATATTACCCTCCATGTTTAGTCGGAATCGCCCGTTTCGGCTAGTCCGATTGGGCTGATCCGATTCGGCTAGTCCGATTTAGCTGATCCGATTCGGCTAGTTCCCTATTGGGCTACAGTCTTTAGCGGTTAGTTCCCTATTCGGCAATTTTTTGAAAATCCAACGATAATCCTTCGGTAATCCAACAAAATCCAACATCGTTTCTTTTGCATTCCGACAAATTTAGCGAAAAATGATTGAATTATTAAATTTCTTTTATAGTTGAAATTATCGAAGCTTTAGATGAGTGGGGTTTTGACCTAACCATTGAGATCTTAAAACTAAAAAGCGAATTAAATTTATTTTTGAACTATTACTGTTTGCTCAGATGAAATTGACATGTATCATGCGTCGCCGTCTGCATGCAAACTTGGAATATATTAGAATCCTCAACTATTACAAAATTCTGAATTTTGTATTTCGATCTCGAGGCTTTAGATGAGTGGGGTTTAGACCTAACCACTGAGATCATAAATCATATTTATGACACCGGTTACATCCCTAGTGATATGGTACGTTCCATATTCATAGCTTTACCAAACAAAATCGGAGCAACAGAATGCTCACTCCACAGAACAATTAGCCTTGTGGATTACGTAACAAACAGCTTACTCCAAAATAATCATGATGATGAGATTGGGACCAAAACTACAATCGGAAATTTCAACAGCACAGTTTTTATTTGTTCCAGACAAAGGGACCACAAAAGGAATTTTTACATTAAAAATGATAACAGAGACATGTGTCCGATCTCCAGATCTTATCAACGCTTACAGTGAGATGATTTTGAGAGACATCGAACATATGAATGGAGTTAAGATTGGGGTACAAAATGTAACAAGCTTGAGATACGCTGATGAATGATGATACAGTCCTGATAGCAGAATCTGCAAACGATCTACAGGACTTAATAAATTGTGCTGTCAATAACAGTACACCAATGGGTTTAGAGTTAAATTCAAAAACAGAATGTATGACCGTATCAAAAAAGAAAACTTACGGTATCCAAATTGCAACCATACACTCAATGGTGTGTTGCACTCAATGGTGTGAAACAAGTTGATAAATTGAAATATCTTGGGTACACTATAACTTGCAATGGCAAAGTGACACTGAAATTAAAAAGAGAATCACTATAGCAAAGGCAAAGGATACTTTCAGTAAAATGAGCATAAGAGCAGTTAGAAGGCGCCAGATGCAATTTGTAGGTCATATTCACAGACATGGAGATTTGGAAAAATTTGGGATGGGAAAAAGAAGCAGTGGTCGTCAAAGATTAACTTATTTAAACAGATTGAATCAATGGGCCACAAACACAACAGTCCAAACGAACGATTTTATACGAATGGCAAATGACAGAGAAGTTTGGAAGACCATGATCGCCAACGTCTGTATCAGATGAGACACATAATCATCATCAATCGTTTCTTTTGCATTCCGACAAAGAAAAATAAATTGAATTGAAATTTAGCGAAACATAAAAAGCGAATTGAATTTATTTTTGGACTATTAAATTAAAATGTTGCTCACATAAACTTGACATGTATCCTGCGTCACCGTCTGTATGCAAACTTAGAATATATTCGAATCCTCAACTACAGTATTACAAAATTCCAATCCCTAGTTTAACAAGTCAATACAATCAATACGGTACATAACAAGTAGGGTGGGTCGAAACGGACTTTTTCTCCGATTTCATTGCTACAAACTTTCTTTCTTGCGAATAATCATAAAACGACATTCCTGAAAGTTTGAGCTTGATCGAACATCGTCTTCATTTCTAAAAATGCTGATTCTTGCCAGTGTTCACTACCTGTGAAATAAGTAGGGCCAGTAAAAGCCATTAAAGTCATATTTTTTTGGTAATGCAGAAAGTTGTCAAACCGATAACAGTGAAACAACGACGTTTCTACGGTGTCTATTTAAGAAATTATAAAGTCATAAAAAGTTATAAATTTCTGTTTTAGATCATAAAATATGACTTCATTTTTACTTCAAAATACAAAGATTGAGCCGGAGTAACTTTGTAAATGCAGTTCAAACAGCTGCTGTAGACATTGAAATTTGATAATTTGTCTATAAGGGAGACAATGAGAGTTCTCACGCTGAGTCTCACGAAGCATTGGAAGCAACATTTTTATTACTTTCTGTAGCCTAGTATTAGCGCTTGCTGTTTGATGTTAATTTGCATTGTGACATCATCTTGACACATTATTTTGCAACACACAATCCAGTCTCTGAACATTATAAACACTTGCAGTAGGCCACTACGTCGCTAATAAGCTGAACCGTCGTAACTCCAAAATGCAGTTTTGAGAAAATTGAATTTTAAAGTTCACGCTGTGTTTGCTGTACATTGTTTGATCTTTCTAAAAGTTCTCTAACGGAAAAACATGAAAACTATACATTGTTTTTCATGGAGCTTTGTTGTTGAAAAAAAATATAATTCTTTTTTGCAAAAATTGAACGTTAGAACGATAGTTTAACAATAAAAAATTGTCGAAATGTAGTTACAATAAAACAGCAAAATTGTTATGCGAAATAGAAAGAAATATAAGTAAGCCTTAAATATCAACATGCAAAAAACGATTGAAAGAAAAATTAACTAAAAGAAAAGGGAGTGTTAACGTGAAACGTGTAAAATTACTTTCAGAGCAGAGTATCGTAAGTCCCATTTTATTTTTTTGCAAAATTATCGTAACTCCAATTTACGATAGTTCATCGTTCTGTATCATCAAAACTAAAGCAGATGGACTTACGATGCTTTAACAAACTAAACTGTAGTTTATAAAGATATCAAATCAATCAAAAACGCAATTTTGAAAAATTTGGACTTACAATAGTTCAGCTTATTAACGGCGACTAAGTCAACCAGTGCTTCTTCTTCTTTCGTTTGAGACTAGATCAAATTTCAGGGCAGGTGGTGGAGAGCCAGGTGAGTGTAGCTTCGTCCAGCGTTGCTATACCATGCGTTCCATTTGGTGCCTTGTAGATGGGACATTCGAGAACGACATGGTCAGCAGTTTGTTCCTCCGCGCCGCATTCGCAGGCCGATGAGGGAGCCAGACCCCACTTGTGCATGTTGGAATGGAAGCGACCGACTCCGGTTCGGATTCTGTTGAGCTTGACCCAAGTCGGCCGAGGAAGGTCCATACCAGGGGGACGCGCCACCGGGTGGGGCATAAAACCATGTAGTTTGGTGTCGGTGGCGCACCATGCTGCATTCCAAGTGTCTTCCATGAAGTGTACTGCGCTGATGGCACGATCGCTGAATGGTTGTAGTAATTCAACAGCAGCTGGCACAAAGGGGTGTCTTGACTTTAGTTGCCGGGGAGATTCCTGAGGTGGGATGTTGAGTTTTGCATGGAGCAAGTGGTCAGGATCCCCGCCCGGCGAGCCAGGTGTATAATGGCTCCCTTTCGGCGAAGCTCAGCAGGTTGGATGCCTGCAAGGATTGGTAAATACTCTGTTGGAGTTGGGCGCAGGCATCCAGTCACAATTCGCAATGCGTCGTTGATTGGGCTGTCGATGAGGCGGGTGTGGGCACTGCGGCACCAGGCAGGGGCGCAGTATTCAGCAGTGGAGTGAACCAAAGCCAGGGTTGCAGTGCGCAAGGTGTCAGCACCTGCGCCCCAAGTTGTGCCTGCCAAACGTCTCAGCAGGGCGACGCGAGATGTCAGCTTTTTGCGTAGTGACTGTAAATGGTGACGGTATGTGAGTGACCTGTCAAGTGTAACCCCAAGGTATGTTGGTTCTGGGCAGGGCGGCAGAATTTTGCCGTTAACGGTCACTTTCAGATCACGTTTTGCCTCCCTGTTGTTGAGATGGAAGGCTGCCGTCACAGTTTTACTTTCGCTGAGCTTCAGTTTCCATTGATGAAGGTATCCAGATATGGTCGTCATGTCTTGGCTCAACGTCGTTTGTAATGATTGCCAGTCTTTCGCAGAGTGCAAGATGGCCAAGTCATCAGCATATGCATATTTGTGAGATGTTGTTGATGGTAGGTCATGCGTAATTGCGTATAGACGTTGAAAAGGAGGGGAGCCAAGACTGATCCCTGTGGGACACCGTTTTTGAGTCGCCGCAGTCTACTTGGTTTTCCGCTTCCGGTGGTAAGGGTAAAACTCCTGTTGTGGATGAGTTCCATGATCATTTTGACCATGTGCCTGTCAGGGAGTAGGCGGAGTAGCTTGTAGACTAGGCCATGGTGCCAAACAGTGTCATAGGCTGCTGTTAGGTCGATAAAAACAGAGAAACTCTCCTCAATATTTTGCCGAGAAACTCTCCTCAATATCCTGAGTTAGTAGTGTGACTTGGTCTACAGTTGACCTCCCGTGTCGGAATCCAGCTTGTTCGTTGGGAAGCAGTGGGTCAATTATTGGTTCGACACGGGCGTAGATCAGTCTCTCAAGGATCTTGAAAGGGATGCAGGGCAAGGAGATGGGGTGATAGCTCTTTGCATCGTCTAGTGCTGAGACCTCAAGAGTCAAGGGTACTTTTCGAGTACAGAGCTTTGACTCTTACTATTAAGTAGCTGGTTTGGTAGGTAGGCCTACACATAGGCGCCGACTTTTATTTTTGCACGGGGTGGCGGATAGCACAATATGGCAACCTATAAACTTTCAAACTGCATGTTTTTGTTTGATTTTTACTAAGCATTCGAAAATTGCATTTTTTTAATTTGAAAATAGATATTCATTTAGGGGGTGGAGCTATCAATCATCGAGATAATTTTATTTCCGAGTATTTTATAGCTGTCATAATTTATAGCGATATTGAGCAGTTTAAAAATTTTCAAAAAAGATTTTTGGGGGAGGCAATGGAAAGATCGTATTTTATTGATTAATAAATCCCATTGTAAACCTAACAAATGTAACAATGACTTATGAAAAGTAACAAATAAAACGATCGCAACAACAATAAGGAAAAAAATCGTAGCCACATGTTGCGTAATCTTCTTCACGTAGCTTGCTTGATGTTACGCGAGTATTATGCTTGAGACAAAAACAATCATTTTTTTCACAATTTATTGTATTGGTTCACCTCTTGCTTTACTTGACTTGAAGCGAAAACCAATGATCAAAAATAGATTTAAACGTCCGTTCAAATTACATTTATTTGCAGTAAGTAATGTAACCTAAACGGGGTGGCTGCCATCATGCCATAGAGGTTATGGGGTGGTGTGGCTGGCCACCCCGTAACCCCGTAAGTCGGCGCCAGTGGATGCATTAGACATTTGAATTTTTGTAGTGATTTTCAAGCGAAATAGAAGTGTTTTGTTAGTTGTTCGAGTGTGTTATTGTTCAAAATACATGTAAAAACTTACATCCGAGTTATTAATTAGAGATTAGCATAAATTTGATGCTTTAAAACAAAGTCATATATTATTATATATTTCAAAAAATAAAGTCATATTTTTCAATTTTTTAGGTAAAAAAAATGGCCCTAGTAATAAGTAATAGCACAACGTCACTATCAAAGCAGTTGTAATTATTAGGGTAGGCCAGTCCGTGGTGCATTCCCAGGTCCAACGTCAATGCAGGTGAACAATGGTTGCGATTATTACAATTCAAGTACTTGACATTTCTTGGCACATTTTCTCAAATGATCAAAATATAGTCATCATAACACACATTATTACCTGATTTGTTGCCACACAAGTGTGGATGCGAGCCTTGCATTTCTCATCACGTCGGGAACAACGCCAGTATTTCTTAAGCCCGTCTGGACTATATTGAGCTAGTTGAAACATGTAGCCATCATGTAGAAAAACCTCACCTTTGCGCTGCCTACTAATCGATTCCTCTGCCATGATCAAGTAACATCAACTGAGAGTCTAACGAAGGAACTAACCAAAGGCATTTCAGGTCATGTAACGCCGAAACCCAGGTTTACTCTAAACTGCCACTTAGGTTTTAACTTTATCTTTTATGGCAAACGCTATTTGGCAACTGTCTTTTTTTCGTTGACACGTTTTCGCTGAGACTTTATCTCATTAACCCCTATTGGTAATCATGAAAACTGTTGTTTTCATGTAAAACACATATTTTGAACGAACCCAGACATCAAAACTCGTCATTTTTACATTGATTAATATGGAACGTACCATATCACTAGGGATGTAACCGGTGTCATAAATATGATTTATGATCTCAGTGGTTAGGTCTAAACTCCACTCACCCAAAGCTTCGAGATCAACTATTGTGGAATAAAATACAAAATTCTCTACTGCAAATAAACAGAAGGCGTGGTTGAATTTAGAATTTTGTAATAGTTGAGGATTCTAATATATTCTAAGTTTGCATGCAGAAGGCGACGCAGGATACATGTCAATTTTATCTGAGCAAACATTGATAGTTCAAAAATAAATTTAATTCGCTTTTTAGTTTTAAGATCTCAATGGTTAGGTCTAAACCCCACTCATCTAAAGCTTCGATGATTTCAACTATAAAAGAAGCGATATTACAACATTCTCTAAATAAACAGAAGACGTCGTTGTCCATTTTATGTGAGCAAACAGTTCAATTTAATAATTCAAACATTTTTCGCTAAATTTCATTTCAATTTGTTTTTCTTTGTCGGAATGCAAAAGACACGATGTTGGATTACAGAAGGATTATCGTTGGATTTTCAAAAAATTGCCGAATAGGGAACTAACTGCTAAAGACTGTTGCCCAATAGGGAACTAGCCGAATCGGATCAACCAAATCGGACTAGCCGAATCGGGCTGTAGCCGAAAAGGGTAATAGCCGAATCGGATCAGCCCAATCGGATCAGCCCAATCGGACTAGCCGAATAGTAGCAGACCCAATTTAGTAATGATGTTCAACTATATTTTGTTTTGATCAACAATACGGTAACCTAAATGCTGGATTTGGAACAAAAAATATTCAATTTCTCTGTTTCATCATCATCATCATAATCCATCGTCGGTTTGCTCCCCACTAGTGGGGTGGCCGATTGTTTCCGCGCAGCAATTGTTTTAATCCCTTTTCTCCATTTCACCCTGTCCCTTGCATCTTCCTCCTTCAGTCCAACTTGATATTTTTGATATTTCAATCAGTTGGTTATTTTAATTATTGAGAAAATTCATATTCTTAAAATAAGTTTCTGATGCTTAAAATAAGTTCCAAAAAATGCTTGGTAGAACGATGAACCATTTGCACAGCCAACTGAAGTACAAGAATTTATTCCACCAAATTTTTTTTTTATGAAAAACATTTGCCATCAATTTTGCCATAAAATTTGCGCAACATTTGCCTTCCCGTTGCGTAGCACATAAGACGTAGCACGACATGTAATTAAGATAGTAATCTTAACGCTGTTTGATGTCTTGTTTTTGGCGGCGCTCAAACAAGAGAAAAATTCAAGATAAATATAATCTTTCGTACGAATTTTACAGGCAGCCATCTGTGGCTGCCTGACAGGTCGTTATTGGCGGCCAATAATGGAAGTTCAGGCGGCCATGGCCGCCAGCTATTTCGAGGCCCGCATATCAAAATGGTCACAACTCACAGCTGCTTTTATATTTCCTAAATAGCCCATAGCCTAGGTTGCCGACCATTCACTACATAAAAATATTTTTCTGGGTTTTGACCGGTTTAAACCTAGTTTTCACCGGTTAAAATCAGATTTAAACCGCTTAGTGGTCAAAATCAGTTTTGACCACTTAGATATCAACCCTGCATCTGTTGAAAACAATGTTGGTTCAGCCTGAGGTAGTGTTTAGGTTTATTTCTTTGGTGGACAGAAGCACAGATATATATCAGCACAGAAGCAAGGGTGGCTGATACAAGATACCTTTTATATCGCAATGTAACTGCAAGAATGTCGGCAAAAGATTTTAGAAAAAAACTGCAACAGTTGCAATATCAAGCGCAAAAAACGCAAGATAAGTATAGTATCATCACGAAATAAAGAAACTATAACAGAAACAATTCAAATGATTTCAACTTCAGTAAAGCACAGCAAACAAGTTACCAACACAGAACATACCTCGCGTCAACTCCACTTCCTCCAAGAAGGAATTGGCATAAAGTGGCCTTAAACATGTAGTCTTTCGCAGCGTATTTCAATAACGGGCTTTCAATCGATGTCATGGCGACTCGTTCGTACAATTCAATCGCTTTAGTGTATTGTTCCAACTGTGCGGCGTACGAGGCTACTTTAAGCCAACATTTGTTGGCGCTGCTCTTGGAGTCCTCACCGTCATAGTAGTCCGAAGCCTGCAATATTAGTGACGCTGCGTTACAACCAATACAGCGCTTGGTTGCAGTACTGTTTTAAGCTGTAAATTCACAGCTGTATAGTGGATGCTTAGCTGGAGTAAAAAAAAATATATAAAAAAAAATATAAAAAAAGATATTAAATATTATAACCTGCATAAAGGTTAGGATATAATATTTAATATTTAGGTTATTATAATGTATAATACAGGCCTCGAAATTCACGGCGGACACGGCGGACATGTCCGCCGTCACAGCATGTGATGTCCGCGGGAAGTACCCTCTAGATCGGTCATATTTGTCCGCCGAGAAATATCGCAGAAACTAGCGATACAAATCGTCATTGCATAGCACGAACAACTGTTGCAAGAATATAATTTGCGCTGGGAATGCGAAATTATCGCATTCCAAGCGCGCATCTAGAAAAAGTTAATACTGTATCTTTTAGCTTCCATTCAAGCAGAAAAACTTTCGAATTTTACGTTGCTTTAACGATTGATGACATTGAATCAGCGTAACAAAGGTGAATTTTTTGCTAAGAATCGATGGGAGTACCGGTACTTCTACACTAATCACGCGCAACTTAGTTCAAGTCTTACGTCACAATGTCTGGCTTTGATCTCCGAGTAATATTGATAAGGCAAGGTTGGTTACAAAGTTAGATTATAAGAGTAGGCTACTACAGCAAGATGCAGCAAAACTTAAGTTTTGGTATTACAGTAAGAAAGAAAAGGCCCAGGGAAAATTCTGAAAGTGAGAATGAGGGCGATGAACCTACTACTAGGAAATTTAGTGGTGATAGACGCATATATTAAATGAACAACGAATGTAAGGATTAGCTTTGTCCAAGATCACAACATATCGTTTACCCCAAGCCATCAATTTCCGATCATCAAGGCCATCAACAATATGAGTGACAACGAAAAAAATCAAAAGAGGTTGTTTGAAATCGCATATTTCATCGCTAAAGAAGAGCTCGCATTTACGTTTTTCCCTCAACTAGCCGGTCTGGAGAAAAGACACGGAATAGATCTCGGTATCACGTATCTTAACGACAAGCACTGATCTCGTGGAGATTGGCGCACGTCTTTGAAGATCGATGCTATTGAAGCTCTCATCATAAGCATATGTTTGGATGGCCTTGATTGCGCTGATTATAACTCCGAGCCTGCCGTGGTCTCGTGGAATACTGATACTATTTTGAAAAGGCGACCGCATCATGGAGAGGGGAAAAATAATTGTGCTTTTTCTAATGTTTTGTTTATTCTTTTCGTCACTTTCGCTCACATAACATGTAAAAATAAACCTAAAGAAAAAAGCCTATAGTGAAACTTTGCACATCAGAAAATAGTAGCGTTACGCGTTAGAGTTTTCCGACTCGTGCCCAGAGCATTGTGACGCAAGAAGCCACACGACCTCGTTCGGCGGAAGTTAATCAGTTATGCGGCGTATTATTTTTTTATTATTTATTTGCATCAGACACAAAAAGTCCATAGAATTCAAATTTTTAACAATCATCATCATCATATTTAGTAGCTACACGGCGTCAAGCGCACGTTGTTGGTCTGATGAAAGCCTTTCAGAGTAACTTTGCTGAAATTTTAAAAAGCCAAAACCGTAGCTATGATTCTCAAATGGCGAAGATTTATCAAGATAAAGGGATTAAGTATGACGATCGACGTTAAAACTGGTGTGTCCGCCGTGAGACTTAATTTGTCCGCCGAGATAGCTGCTCAGACCGGACACGTTTGTCCGCCGTCAACAAAAACGAATTTCGAGGCCTGTAATATTTAGTTATTATATGCATATTAGTTATTATAATATTTAGGTTATAATATTTAATATCTTTTCAGGAATTCAGGTTTAGAGGTTTTTTTTGCAGATTAAATTACAGTTGTAATATTTAATATCTTCTCAGGAAGTACAGGTTTAGAAGTTTTTTTTGGCAGATTAAATTACAGTTGTAATATTTAATATCTTTTCAGAATTATCGATTCTTTACTGGTTGCATGTTTTTTCAGACCTTCTGATGATCCGTTAGGTGAAACAATTTGTAAAGGCTTCAGATAGTAATAACTATATTTGATTTAATTCGCTCTGCTTTGCCTTTTTGCTTGGCATTGAGCACTTTTTGTAGTATTAATAGTTTTCATTGTTTTTTTATATATATTAAAAGATGAGAGCTATAAAAATGACAGTGTGTATTTTTGGATCAGGCAAATGAATGAGAAGCGTCCACACTGGCATTGCCTCACCAATCACCATAGAGCTGGCTATGTCGACCCTAATACGAGAAAAATATATTTAATTGGGTGCTTGCGATGCATACACCACGAGACCTATTGCACAAAAAGTCACACAGCAGCTCTGCTCTACACAAGCGCATACAGAGTAAACTGGAAATGGATTATCCAATATACCTACTAGAGATGACATGCTGCCGGAAGAACACTAACTTTACACGGGAGCAATAGAAATAACGAAGTTTAGATAACACAGAGCATGATTTCTACTTCCCATAGATTGTAACGCTTCCACTTTACTAACTTACAGCAGGCTTCAAAAATACACCAAGCTCATATGAACATTTCTGTTACTTGAGATTTCAGAAAAAATCTTAAGTTTTACCGAAAAGACACAATCGCAGTCGGCAGACTTGTGTCTTGAAGTACGGTACACTGATTCCACCCACCTTTTCATAATGTTCAATGGATTTTTCAATATTCATGGCTTCCGATTCATACAACTCCGCAATGTTTATGTGGTGCTTTGCTGCCATTGTAAATCTCCCCATGTCAGTGAAAATATCAATTGCCTGAAATAAAGTATACCATATATATATACATTTGATGCACAAGCAGTAAAACAAGCAACATCTGAAAAAGTTTGATATAACATTGCTGGTCACTCATCAACTAGTAACAAAAAAAATCAAAACTGCACCGGAAAGTATGCTCAGTTTATTGTGAGAAATAAAAGATATTTAGTTTATAAAAGATGTAACAGTAACAATAAACTTTTTCCACACTTTTCTAAGTTGGCAGCTAAATTTTGAAAGTCGACTGCAATTTAAAAAAATAGACCAATAAAAAATCAAGGCCTGGAGACGCGTCAAGTTGAAAAAAAATTGAAAAAAGAGTTTCTTTGTGCTTAATCCAAAGAAAAAAATTCCAAAATTGATCAGGAATTGTTAAAGAAAATGCGATTTAAAAAAATGTTAGAAATTTGATGAACCAACAAGTGGGCTTACAAATGGAAATTGACTCTTATAAAAAGTAAACTGTTCTGGACTAATTTGCAATTTTTTTGTTTGTTGTATCCAGGCTTACGCCCAGTGATTGAAGATTTAGATTAAATGGACGAGAAGGCAAGGAAGCCAATCTTCGTGATCACCTTCAGGCTTGTCTTTAGGTGTCTTGCCAAAGACACAGTCGCATGCTCTTGAGCGGTGTCGAACCTTTCGAACGTCGTTTCAAGGCTCTCACCACTCGGCAATGCAGCTGGCTAATTAATTTGCAATTGACTATACTATTAAAATAGAACTTTGAATTATACCAATTTTTATCATTAAATTGTCACTAAACTTACAGGTTAACTGCTAGCCTCGCCGTTTTTTTTTTGAAAGTAGTGTTGTCAGACGTGCTTAGATCAATTTTTATAATGTACTGAAATTCATATCATCAAAACTTCTTTTTTGTAGCCTTAATTTTTTGTGCAAACTATTATATACTATAATAATATTTCTTCTTAACTTGCTTTTAAATACTTGTTTTTACTTTTTATCGCTTAAGCCTTAAGGCTACCTTTTGGTGACATTGCAAATCCATTTAAATTGCTAAAACTTGTTTTATTAGTGATTTTCATAAAGCTTTTGAGATTTTGAATTTAAATTGATAAGGAAATAAAACATAGTAACTTTAGCGGGTTTAGCATACTTTATTTCACACAAAATATAACATAATTAAATAAAATAAACTCAAACGTTTTCGACACGTACGTTAGGGTGTGGCTGGTCCCGACCAAAAATTAAATACTTTACTAAATCAGCTCTTCTTTTGGCATACTCTGTGGATGGGTGATACAAACTCACCTGCAAAATTTTAGCTGATTTCGACAACATTTAGGTGTAGCACACGGGATTTAAAGATTGCGCAATCACGCAGCACCAAAAATAGTCAAAAATTGCTTGTTTTTTAACATTTTTCAATAATACAAGCATATTTTCAACTAAAAAATGTATTATTGGCCTATGTCAAAGTAAGTATTGTTTGCATTATAATATTTGGGTATTATTGTGATAGTTTATTTGCTTTTTCTCCTAATTTCCATAAATTTTTGAGATTTTTTTTCGTCGCAATTTTTTTCGTCGCAAATTGTTGCAATTTTTTCCTTTGAAGACAAGTTAACCTTAGAACTAAACAGGGAAAATGGTATCAAATCTTCTGTAAGGTACCACTGATGCTTTGCAAATGACGCGATTGCGATAGTGGAAATTTCCTCATCAACATCTTTATATGCGAAAAATTTACTTATTAGTTCCAGGTCATTGTAAGGTGCATCAACTGCAATTTGGCAAGTAAACCACCATGGCACATACACAAACACTATGAAATTTACAAATCGTTTCAACTTTAAAAATTGTGATGATGACAAAATTACATTTTTTTTCAATTCAGTTTTAATCTTGTTTTCAAAAAGAACAATCTTAATTGCATACAAAACTCGTGCCATCCACCGTGCCTGATGGAGTGCACCAGGCTTTAACATCGTGTAATTATCAAGTTCCACTAAGTTTGAGCCAGCGTATATCAATGAAAGTTGCAACATCTCTCTGTAGTCATCCCTGCACCGAAATCTCGTATTCGCAGCCATCATAGAGGTAGCTGTTTCAATTAGTTGTGCTTTACAGTCGTATAAAAACTCTGCATTATTAACATCTTTCCAATTGAAAACATTTAATTCCGCAAAATCTTGATTTGTAATATTGTCCCAGTTTGTTTTAAAGCGATTAAATAAAGTGTAATTTGGTCCTCTGGATGCTTCAATTTTGAGTTTGTCATATACATGAGTTAATATGATTTCACCAACATGGTGTCTGCAAGCAAACCACAGTAAACCTTTATTCAACTTATCCTGAATATATATACAAGCTCCACTTTTGTGCCCAGTGTTCGATGCAGTTGTATCAAAAACCATTCCTGCAATTGAAGTTTCACTCACATTCCATGTCTTAAGGAGTGAACAGGTAACTTCTGCAATAGAAGGCCCGGTTTGGCCTGCACCTTGGTGTGTGTGCATTGCCGGCACGCCAAGAAGTTTGGAATTTCCATTACCACTAATTAAAATTGGGATCCTTTCAATTGTTTTGTCCTTGTTGTTCAGTGTATCCATTAGCTTCCCGTCCCAATGTATTAATCCAACTTCTGGTGACTTCCATGTTTCCCGGATGCATTCTGCAATTTTCTTACTTGATGTAATCCTATAACGATACGACTGAGAACAGTGTAGATTCACTTTTTTGGGATTACCAGAGCAGGCAACAATAAATGACTCAAGCAGCGCAGATAAAGCAGTTGGAGAGATATTGTTGCGAATAGCAGTAGAATTTATTACTGGTGACTTTAAAACATCATGGGGAACAAATATGTTAGTTCCAGTTTTCACCGTTCCATCGTGAGACGTTTTGGGTTCTAAACTAACAGCCATGTCATGAATATCCCAATCATTATCCTCAGCTTCTGATTCTGTAAGTATATTACATAGTGTTGATGTCGATGGTTCTTGGTTCGTAGCTTCAAAGACTTTTTGTTTTGATTCAGTTTGTCTCAATTCTCGCTTCTTTTCAATTTTTGTTTGGACTTTATTTATTCCGGCTATTGTTGCTTTTCGGTTTGACATCATGATTAGAAATGCTATGTCTTCCTGAATTTGGACATTTTCTTAAGCCTTTTTACCTACTTTAGATTTGGTCATATTAGCAATAGGGTTTTTTATCCAGAATGGCATAGTCTCATTCATCTTCTGCTTAAATTTTGTCAGCTTTGGATTCTCGCCCTCTCTTCTTTCCAAGCTGAGTTTCATTATTGACTTATACTCATTAAATAACAATTCAATCCTTTTTATTATGTTATTTTTTGCAATACGTGGTATAGTTGTTTTCTCATAGAATTTTAAAACTTCATCTGCAACCTTTTTGGCAGCTGGTCTGATGATGTCTTGCTGCTTTGAAAAATCATTATTACGAAAAAATTCCTTCCAAGCAATTACTGACTTTAATATTTGTTTGCGAGTTGGAAGACGAGCTCTGTGAATAATTCTGTCATCATCATGAGGTAACGAATTAAAGATAAAAAAACGTTGATCCTGGTTTCTGGTTTTTATGCTCATTTTTGATGCTTGATGAATGGTGTATTACATTTAGAGTATTATTATATTACTTTTCTAAACTGACCTGTAAATAGATTGAACAATATTGAACACTTTTCACTGTATGGATGCTGCAGTGTAGCATAACTAATATACTACACATCAGTATCAGTACAACTCGAATAAAATCAATAAAACACGTTAGAATGGAAACTGTCATTATATCACTCTACGTTATACTGCACTACTTAGTCTAAACAGGCCTAATAACACTACCTACTACTTAACAGGAACAGACTATATCAGTGATTGTCTGATTGACTTTAATTAATTGCATTCAATACATTAATTACCTTTCTGAATCATACTGAATTTGACTGCTGTAAAAAGTACATAGACCTATGCAGTGCAAGACTGCACATTGGAAGATTTAGCTGTGCACAGTCAAGCTAGAATAGATAACAATTGGCTATTATGACATATACCTTAATGGAAATTTACCAAAACATGCTTGTAAAATTCCATGTACTGAGCTATTAGCTGGGACATTGTATTGAAAAACTTAAAAATCATGTTTTTTTAATTAACTTAAAAAATTGAACAGCTGGAACTTACTTTGACGACAAAAAATCTATAAAAATTGAAAAAAAAACAAATAAATTATCACAGTAACACCCAAATATTATAATACAAACAATACTTACTTTGACATAGGCCAATAATGCATTTTATAGTTGAAAATATGCTTGTATTATTGAAAAATGTTAAAAAACAAGCAATTTTTGACTATTTTCGGTGCCGCGTGATTGCGCAATCTTTAAATCCCGTGTGCTACACCTAAATGTTGTCGAAATCAGCTAAAATTTTGCAGGTGAGTTTGTATCATCCATCCACAGAGTATGCTAAAAGAAGAGCTGATTTGAATAACATAAGGGGACCAGCCACACCCTAACGTACGTGTGTCCTCATCAGGAATTAAATCTGCAATACATAAAATGAAAAATCGTAAGATAAATTTGACTATGCACTGTAACTGTAACGACACTCTGGACTGAAAGCACAAACTGAACAAATGATACGAGAATGATTACGAAAATGATGAAACCCAAACCTAACAACTAAAAGTGCAATTAAAGAGCACATCGCCTCTTGTGAAACGTGCACTGACAATGTCTCGATCGACCAATTTAAAATCATCTCTCGAGGCAGATCTGATTTTCAGACTAAGATCATGGAAGCCTTAAGAATCAAACGTAACAATCCATCTCTCAACCGGCAGTTATTCGCCTGTGGCTCATCGTTCCTTTTGTGTGTGTTCTAATTGTTTTGTCCAATGCCTGTAGTCTACACCTCACGTGATCTGTTTCCCACCGCATAATTTACTCGCAATCATTCTCGTATCATTTGTTCAGTTTGTGCTTTCAGTCCAGAGTGTCGTTACAGTTACAGTGCATAGTCAAATTTATCTTACAATTTTTCATTTTATGTATTGCAGATTTAATTCCTGATGAGGACACACGTACGTGTCGAAAACGTTTGAGTTTATTTTATTTAATTATGTTATATTTTGTGTGAAATAAAGTATGCTAAACCCGCTAAAGTTACTATGTTTTATTTCTCTATGGTTCAACAAAGCAAACTCTCTACCAAAGCTTTACTAAATTGATAGGGCTAATCAAACTTTATCTAAACAAGTAAATAGCACCTATGTTTTTATTCTATTACACTTAATCGTATCTCACTTTTTATTGGTTTGATTTTCTGAATTCATATTTGTTGGTGTCAAATTCGTATGTTTACTTTGCCGTTTTGTACATGTTTGCACCAGCAGGAAAAACACATAATTGAATTCAACTTACTCTGCTGAAACAAGAAATAGCCTCCTGAGGATCTGACTTCTTGTAACAGCCAGCAGCATCCACCAGGTTTGACGCAGACTCATGTTTATTTTGCAACTGGATTTGAATTTCTGCTGACTTACAAAATGCTGCACCGGCTCCACTCCATTTTTTTGCCATCTGTTAAAATATTTTAATTAGGCTAGTCACTTTTACTGAATGAAAAGTGGACAGGAAAAAAACCACAAGAGGTAATTTCCCTGTTCCCTTTTTCATAGTACCACAGGTTGAGAACCACGGACATAAATCCACTGGCAGCTGGCACCTTACTAAAACACTCTGTGTCTCCTGTAATTATAAATCCTTTGCTAGTGCATTGACATGGCAATCAAGAACAAAAAGTAAAAAAAATCGTTTTCTTATCCTTACTGCAACTGAGTGCCGATATACAGAATTCATTGACAGTGAGAAGAGTAGTTCAGTTTATCCAATGTGTGTTTTGTACACTAGATCTAAACTACAACTCAGGGACGCAAGGTGTTGCCTTGTCTGCAGTTACACACTGCATATTATTATCATCCACTCATGCAACTGCTGGCTTTTATATATGTTTTCACACTTCTATCATTTGCTGCTTTTTCATCCAGATAATACCAATCTTCTCTTTATCATCATCCCACCATTTACATTTTGGTATCCGTTGAGCTCTTTTTGTATCTCATACGGTAGTGTCCAACTGTCCATACTGTGGTTTTCTTGGCCAATGGTGACAGCCTTGGCTGTTTTCTGAAGTCTTTGCTTCATGTTTTGCTAAGTACTTTAATTTTGTTTGCTATTTCAATGTGTTCTGTTACAGATAATTTCATGTCTTAATTTTGTCATTGCTGTTTAGCCTATATTCAATATTTGCCGCCGTATTTCGTAGAGATGCTGCCAGTTTACTGTACTTCTGTTCCAAATGTTAATGTTGGCAATATTACTCTGTCTACATAGAAAACAATAACTGCTGTATTTTATCATTGAAATATATATATTTCTAAATGTTGTACTGATATCCGAGTATATACTTAACATCTCTTTGAACAATTATAAGAAATAAAGAAACGAATTATTGCAAAGTAAAAGAACTTACTTTAAAAAGGTTTCCAGCTCGAATGTATCTATCACACGCCTCTTCAAGCTTAGAACTTCCACCAAACAAAGAACCAAAGAATCCTCTGCTGGATTTTGCAAGCTTATCACCTTCTGCAATTAAATCCATTGCTTCTTTTTCCTTGGAATCCATTTTCATTCAATGTTTTCTTAACACAACTTTTATATATACCTATTGTTTTTGAAATTTAACAAATTTATTATATTATCATCTATTAATAAAATGAGCAACAAAAGCTGTTTTAACGTCGAAATTAAGCAATGAAAATAAAATTATCATTTGCTTTCATACTTTGAGCCATTATTAAGTGCAGCAGTAACATTTCATACTAGTAGGCCTACTGTAGGGTGGGTCATTCCATGCCAAATGAGAAAATTTTTTGGAAAAATTACACCACATGTCATAGATTTTATTGAAAATTGGCATACTTGTAGATGTCAAAGAAATATTAAGAATGCAAAAAAATTTTTTGAAAAATTTTAAACATTGGTGGAGTTATAGCTAACTGCTCTAGGCTGATGCTGAGCTGCGTCGGAGTCTGCCTCGCTTTCTGACCTAGTCTTATTCTGAAACGATCCCTGTTCCATATCTAGAAAGCTAAAACCTCAATTGCTAAGGTAACAGGGTGGAGTTATGGTCGTTAGAAAAATCACCATTTTTGCCTGCTCTGCTTCAGTGATTTTGTCCAATTTCTTGTCATATTTCTAATTTCTTAACTTACGATCATACAATATGGCTGAAAATTGCTAGACAGACATTTTAAGACCCAAGGAATCCAAAAATATAGATTAAAAAGTCGTCAGAGAAATGCTTGATATGATTATAAAGGTTTCAATTTGATACATGCATTTTTCGGAGGCCAAACTTTGGGGGCCTATAAAAAAATGGGTATAAAAATTAAGAACTGAAATTCACATATTTTATACTTATACCAATACTCTTTCATGTCAAATAAAAAATATGAATTAATTTTGATAACTACTATGATAAAAGCTAAATTTTCTGACTTGAAAATTTTGTACTTTATTACACTCATTGTTCAAGATTTTTGTCTATGACATCACAATTTACATTATTGCTTGTTGATGACATCACAATTTACATATTGTTTGTCATGACAATTGTTATGTAGCTCATGAATGAATTGAATACTGGTATATAATGCACTTAAGTTCAGTGTTGTAGGCCATGCACCATAGTAATATTAGTGGTAACTTGTAGAGTTAATTACCGTACTCTTTCAACTGTGATTTCAATTTTAGGTTGACCTATTACTATTAGTAATGTATTATTCCTAACATACTCGACAGATCTTGCAACCAGGAAATATACTTTTCCCACTGTTCAAGTGTTCAAAGCCCATCTATCTGCTTGAAGCAGAGAAATGTCAACGTTCATAATAAACATGTTCATCTGTTTCGGCAAGTCCACCAATGTCCACAAACCCACTGCTTCTAGCAAAGTGAATTTTATGGCACATTTTTTCCATTTTTTTGCAATGTTGCATTGCTGTGATGAATAATTGTGTTATTGTAAAAGTAAAACTAATGTAGTACTAATAGGACAACCTAAAATTGAACACTAAACCTAAATGCATTACCAGCATTCAATTCATTCATGAGCTACATAACAATTGTCATGACAAACAATATGTAAATTGTGATGTCATCAACAAGCAATAATGTAAATTGTGATGTCATAGACAAAAATCTTGAACAATGAGTGTAAAAAAGTACAAAATTTGCAAGTCAGAAAATTTAGTTTTTATCATAGTAGTTATCAAAATTAATTCATATTTTTTATTTGACATGAAAGAGTATTGATATAAGTATAAAATATGTGAATTTCAGTTCTTAATTTTTATACACATTTTTTTACAGGCCCCCAAAGTTTGGCCTCCGAAAAATGCATGTAGCAAATTGAAACCTTTATAACCATATCAAGAAGATCTCTGTCAACGTTTTAATTTACATTTTTGGATTCCTTGGGTCTTAAAATGTCTGTCTAGCAATTTTCAGCCATTTTGTTTGATCACAGGTTAAGAAATTAGAAAAATAATAAGAAATTGGACAAAATCACTGAAGTGGAACAGGCAAAAATGGTGATTTTTCTAATGATCATAACTCTACTAATATTTAAAATGTTCCAAAAATTTTTTTTGCATTCTTAATATTTCTTTGACATCTACAAGTATGCCAAATTTCAATACAATCTATGACGTGTGGTGTAACCCATTTGCTCATTTGGCATGGAATGACCCGGATCGTATAACATGAAAGAATACGGAGACACAAGGACATATTAAGGGAGTGGGGGTACTCTCCTGTAGTTATTACTCTCTATAACTTTTACAGCCTGTTTCATCCTAATAGAGGGATCATCAGAAGGTCCTTATTCAAATAGAACTAAATTTTTTATATTTATTTTTATTATTTAATTTTACTTCTGATGATTCTCCTTTTAGGGTGAAACAGGCTGTCAAGGGTTTAGAGAGTAATTACTAATAACGATACTTGATTTAATTTGCTCTGCTTGGCTTTTTGCTTGGCACTGAGCACTTTTTGTAGTATTAATAGTATTTATTGTTTCATTCAAATAAAATATATTTTCAATTTGTTGATTTCTTTCTGAAACAACTGATCATCAGAACACACCAAACAGGCACAAGAAATCAGACAGAAGATTAAATCTGATTTCCATCTGTTAGGGCACAGAGCGTTATAATTAAAAAGCAAACCAGTGTTGGTGAGTTTTTGCCAAATCCAGGTGTCAAAAGAACTGCGTTTAATTTCAATATCTAAAAAAGAGATAGTATCATTGGATTTTTCAAGTGTAAATTCAATATTTTTATGCTGTGAGTATAAGAGGTTTACAAATTATGAGACCGACTCGTCATATTCAATGATGGCAAAATATCTACAACATCATGTAAATACAGTTTGAGATAAAAATCATGACAAAATTCAAATAGTTTGGTTTCAATGTGTGCCTAGAAAAAATTTGCCAGTGTTGGGCCCAATGGGAAACGCCATCTAACTGTTAAAACAAGCTATTGTTGTACTGTACAAGAACATGTCTTCTTTGGCTAAATGTAATAATTTTATTAAGATTTTTTTCACAATGGGTGGTCGATTAGGTTGGTTTTCACTAAAAATATGGTCAGCAATTGTAGTAGCCTAATAGTTTCTTTCAGAGGCACTTTAGTAAACAAAGACACATCAAAACTCTCCATACGACTACTGAACAGGGTTACCAGATACTCAAGCTATAGTAAGGCCAAATCCATTATAAAATAAGGCCAATAAAAGGCCAAATTTTTAATTTACTTCTAAGGCTAAATAAACGCTAACAACTTAATTGAAATAATTTTTTGAAAATGCCATTTTACGATCAAATATGACAGATAATAATGTAGCACTGTCAGAGCATAATGACCGGTTTGTTTGCATAATTTGATTAATGAAAAATTACTGTAGTAGAAGATAAACTAGAAACCATTATTACTTCAATTCATGAACAGTGCTATTCGGAACATCTAGCTAAGCAATAAGCATGAATTTGTCTTATGGAGTATATGTACCAGGGATGTCTACAACTACAGGATTGGAAACTATTTTCAGTGCTATACATGACTACAGAAGAATTATTAAAATAAAACACTGTTTGTATCAACTAAAGAATGTATAAAATTTAATTTCGCCATAACAATATAAAATATAGCCTTTACTCACATCAAAACTTATTTCATGTATAGAAGTTTAAAACCACGAATCTAAAAAATCAAAAATAAACAAAAGCAAAGATTCCCTGTCGTTCTGTAGCATTTTGCGTATTGCAAACCGGATCAGAAGTAAACGTGGAGTGTTCAACAATCAGTGAAATGTGTTGTCGTAGGCTTTTATAATAAACTTATTCACAGACCAACCCAGTACGAAATCAATACGTTTAAGATGTCATAAGAACTAAAACTCGGTTTTGAAATTATTTAGCAACAAAAAAAATACGACAAGATTGCACAACTGGAATGCAAACACATCACATTAACAAACAAGGCAAGTGTATACTTTACGGTTTACGGCAGGTGCAACTTAATAGAACCGCCCTGTCCACCGCCAACACATTCTCTACTCTCTACCTATGTTTCTACTCACTAATTAAAATTAAAACGATTATAGGTCAGGCTCTAAGTGATGATAAGTGATACTTTTATATTACAGTTGAAATTGAATTTCCTTAAAATAACACTTTCTAAACCGATCAAAACTTGCAGTCATAAAAAGGGCCAAATAAGGCCAGATTTTCTGGCCTTATTTGCATCAACTTTTTCAGGCCAACTGCAATTTAAAAAGGCCAGTTTTCTGGAATTTGGCCTAAAAAAAGGCCATCTGGCAACCCTGCTACTGAACACTTTAGCTGATCGATCCTTTTGTGTTTATTCTAAAATTTGTTTGTCACATGCCCATACTTTACACCTCATGTGACCTGTCTTCCACCGTATAATTTACTCGAAATCAATTCAGGGCAAGTTTTTCCAACTTTTTTCAGAGCTTCCAGCAGCTTCCGCTTCCTAAATACTCAGAATTTATGTAGTATGATGTTTTAAGCTGTTTGTAGAAATTTTATATTGCAGCTTTTTTTTTCTATTTTTCATGCAACTTTTATCAAGTATTGCACAAAATGTAAAGGAGTGATTTAAAAAACATGCTATAAAACTATTTCTAGTATGGTTCTATTCTCTTTGATGTGCATAACAAAAGTGTGATGGATTAGCTGCATCTCAATGTTATCTATGACGTAACAGTTGGCATGCAAGCTAAAAGTTCAACAAACAACAACCCCAGCCAAGCACGATAGTGCCTGAATTAAATTAGAAGTATAATACGGTATGACTTGGCTTTTAGAACTAAATTAGAAGTGGAAGTACCGGTACGACTTCGAAAGAAACGGAACAAACAAACACCCTGCAAATCTTAAACTGTTGGGTTATACAACGGAACCTTTCGAGTATCTCATACCCTATTAATTTCAAAAATCTTGTGCATAAATGCAACTTTTTCTGCAACTTTTGTTAAAATTAAGTGCAACTTTCTCACAATTTTAGTGCAACAAAAACTTGCCCTAGTAATCATTTTTGTATTACTTGTTCAGTTTGTGCTTTTCAGTTTGAAGTGTCATTACAGTTATAGTGCATAGTCAGATTTATCTTATTATTTTTCATTTTAAGTAAATCCTACCCCTACTTACACCATCCCTAACTTTCTGTAGTACAGTAATTATAATCCAAGATTTGTTGTCCTATGTTTATTATTATTATTATTTATTTGCGTCAGACAAAGCTGTTCATATCCAAAACAAAACAACGAAATAATACTGTACAAAAGCTGCAAATGCATAAAGGTCACAGAGAGCCACTTTGGATGTCGTCAGTTTAAACTCTCTCACTATTATATTAGTATTGACCCAAAGCTAGTATTGACCCATTCATTAAGTTTTGGCAAAATCAGCGCAAATTGTAGGATTTTAGAAAGATTTCAAACAGTATATATTAGAACTCAACCCTAGAAACCAAAAGAAAGAAATTCTAATTTCCAGTTTTCGAAACCTACACTTTTTTTCTAACAGCTCATGCTTTACTTTTATCCTTGTCGATTCTATGGTTAGGTACTATTTTCTAGTGTTTAATTACTGTTAAAATACTAGAAAGGAACTTTCAAGAAACGCCAAAAAACCAACCATATTAAAAATACCTTGCTAAATGCATTAAAAAAACGTCAAATTCCTCAAATTTGGCATTACACAATTAAACATACCAATTACCAATATGGCACCTCTGTGTAGGAACCGCGTCTCCGCAGGAATCGTAGTCGGATACGGGGGCCACTTCCTAATCCTATTTGATTGCAATAGATTATTCTCAAGCGAGATTCTATTTATATGGACAATGTGGATTTCACAATGCAAATAATTTGGATTTTAAGTTGAATTCCAGAAATGGATTTGGATTTTGAATTCTAAAATAGGTACATCTCCTGTAAATAAAAATCTGTAAAAATTCCCACGGAAAATTTACTTTGGTATTTGAGTTGTCTGTTGTCTGGCTGATGACCTCATGCCCAAACGTCTGTAGTCCGAAAGAAAGCTCATACGACAAAGAAGAATATTGCTGGAATATTCACCAAATAGATTTTATCCGGGCAATATTTATTTAATAAAAAATCAACCAGGTTTGGTAACTACAAAAATTTATTGGTAGAGCTTTCGCCGCCGTAAAGGCGGCTTCATCAGTACTCTATAAAAGCACAAATAAAAAGCATTAAAAAAAGAATATGTAAAAAATTATAAAGTATAAGGTAACACTTCAAAAGGTAACGTTTGAACCATTAATAAATAATAATTTAAATTAAATGTAAACGAATTCTAGGGTTGAAATAATTTTAAGCTGACTTGAAACTTTCCGTTAACAATTTAAATGCTGTTGTAATACCAATCTTTCTTCTACTGTACCAGCTTAGCAACGCAGCTTATTTAGATGGATTTTTAGGAATATTTACCATAATTTTTTTCAAAAGCTTCTTTTCAACGCATTACATTTCAATTTGTGTTTAGAAATTGCATTGCCCGTGCCCTGTAGCGGGAATTTATTCTGGAACTTTTTTTTGCGAACGATTTTTAGCACTGTTGATAACGCATCAATGTCGATCAACAATACCTTTCTAATTATTATAATTTGTTTTTTACATATATAAATTTTGATAGTTTACTTACTTTTCTTTTTCCGAAAGATTACCGAGATTGACAGAGTGAAGTTTCCGATTGTTGAAGCACAGTCTGTAATATAGAGACTGTGGTTGAAGTGCTGTTGCCGGGGAATTATTCCATTCACTTGGTGCCGCTGAATGGAGAGCAGTCCTAAATTGCGTTGCTCAAGCGCACACCCGAGACTGCCCGAAAGTCAAACCAGCGCCGCGTGATCTCGAGCCGGGCGCGTAACTACTGAGCTAACGGGACGCACGGGTAAGGGTGGCAAAACCTTTAAAGGTTAAAAACGTGCCTGTAATTTTTGCGTGGTAGTTTTGCTTTTGCGTGACGTCAATGCTGAAAATTAAAAAGTGAATTGTGACCTTTATGCATTTGCAGTTTGTGGTGGCTCTGGTTTGTGTATTATTTATTTCATTGTTTTGGATATGGACAGCTTTGTCTGACACAAATAAATAATAATAATAATTAAATGTGTCACTTTCTCTAAAAAAAAGTGCAGGTTTGTTGCTAACTTTCTTCTGCAGCTGTTTACTTTAAATCAAGCTGTTTCATATTTTTCGTTTGAGTTTTTATCCACTATCCAGGTTCCAAGTTCCAACAGTAGGGTTAATGTCTAATGTCTATCCTTTTACCATTTATGCTTTTAACTTCTGCTTTTACCACGTGAAGTTGAAAATGTTTGATATTTTAGCTGCAAGCAAACTTGAAAAATGTGTGCAAAATCATTCTGCAGAACAAATGTCATTCGCATTAGTCACGAAAATCAATTGTTTATATAGGCTGAGCAAGCATCACAAAAAATAAAGGAAGTAGCTATTTTTACACAATGAGGTGTTGCCAGAGTTGGGATTAAAGTTAGGAAGGGTTAAGGTAAGGGCTAAAGTTAGGAATAAATTTAGGGTTTTGATCTTTGCCCAGGACTAAAAAAATTTCCAAATACAAGTTTTTGTTTTCAACAGCTTTAAACTTTGCTCTAATTAGGGCAGAATTCCTTATCTGGCAACATTATTAAGGCTATTTTTTCACTATATAGTGTAAATATAGCCACAGCCAAAAATAAAAAGATGAAACATATTTACTAAAGAAGATAAGTACCGTAGATCGCCAAATAAGCCTACCATATTCACTCAGTTGTAAGCTGCATGACTGTGCTAGTGATACATATACATAATTAATTTACTAAGCTTGTCCATAGTGGATTAGCCAGTGTAGGCTAATTGATGAAAAATCATTAACACTAGATGTAGAGATGTCAGTGGCAACTTGTTGTTAAAAAGTTATTATTTACATACATTATTGTATGGGATAAATTGGATTACTGTTTTTAATTTCAGATTTTTTACCTGTAGTATGATTTGTTTTTGTTGATGATTTGTTTGTTGAAACGTTACTTACTGTTAAGATGTTGCAATAACAATACTTTTCAAAGTTTCTGGATATTAAGTAGGCAACAGCCGAAAGTGAAATTGGTCAGCAAGTTACCTGTGTTGAGCTTTTCTACTTCACAATCCTTTGGTGATGCGATAAAAACCATGCCAAAGTCCAAACCAAAGCATAAAAAAGGTATATACGGTACATTTTTAAACATAAAGTTTATAATCCAGTATAAAGGTCCAGAGGTTTTCAAAAGGACCGTATTTGATAATAATTTTATTAATTTCAAGATGATTTTAAGATATTCGGTCGGCATATCAAAACATCAGATCAAAAAAAAATTGTTATAAAAAATACATGTTGTTATGCACTTTTGATGCTTGGTTTTAATGTTTGCAGGTACAAAGCACAAATCTAAGGAAGTGAGTACATTTGCCTTGACAACATATATCAGTTTCATTGAAGATTTTTCTTATATAAGTAAAATGCTATTTACAATATGCACTACATGATGACACAAATAATACATATGAATTAATAATACAAAGGAATTTATTTTCACACGAGTCAGTTCAATCATAAATAGCTAAAAATCGATTGCGATCAGCTAGATCATCTTTAGTTAAGCTTATTCTATTTGAATATGGCAAAATAAATAACTTTCTATTTGAATAAGCTTAACTGAAGATGATCTAGCTGATAGCTGATCCAAATCGATTTTTAGCTATTTGTGATTGAACTGACTCAAGTGAAAATAAATTCCTTTGTGTTACAAGACATATAGCCGAGTCGTTCATATCAAGCATTGTTGTGGGTTTGACGCCTGTCAGTTCAGATATTTCATTTTCTTGATTATATACTTCAACATTTTTGAGAGTAAATTATATTTTAATACCAAAGATTGATTCTACTTGAAGTGGAGGAATCTAAGCTTGTAGTTCAATGGGTTCAGTCATAAAATTATCAATCATAGAATATACTGAAAAGAATTATGCTGTGAAAATCAATAAAGATATAAAAAAAGCTTTAATGGGATGCAACATATTTCGTCCCCTGAACACTTCGTTCCCCCATTTCTACCCCAGAAAAGATTGAGAGAAAAAATAGAACAAAGCCGAAGTTGCTGATTGGAGTTCCCTCAAACATTTCAAAATTTTACCCCTGAATTAATCATTGAGATTTAATCTTGAATGAACCATTTTACGGGCCACCACAAACTAAGTGTGACTTTTTCTTTGCACTTTTGTCTGGAAATGTTAGTTGGAAGTGAATACATGATTCCAGTGTGACAGCTCGTGATCATTTGTAATGGAGGGGCTACAATCTGTAGTTTGATAACCCTAACTCGAAAGTCAGGTTATCAACTATTATTTCAAGATGCTTAGCCTGGTCAACTGTTTCGGATGCTCTTATCAGCGACTTCGGCGCTTCTGCATTCTTCTACTTCTGCATTTTTTTTCTCTCAATCTTTTCAAGGGAGAAGTTTCCAAATGTTTGCAGCAACTCCAATCAGCGAATTCAGCTCTGTTGTATTTTTTTCTCGATCTTTCCAAGGGACAAAATTGGGTGATGAAGTGTTCAGGGGATGAAATAGGTTGCACCCCCTTTAATTTAATAAACAAATGAAATATTTTGAATTGTTGTGGAAACCTTGATCGTAGACCTTCATCAAATCTTTCTTAGATTGTTTTTGCTAAACTCAGGGAAAACACTATAATAACTGAATAGTAGCATCATATATGCTACTGTATATACTGATGCTACTATATATATATATATATATGTCATAAAGCGTAATTAGATTTCTTCTGAAGACTTTTACTGCTGTCACTTCAAAGCACTGGCGTAGAGTAAGGGGGTGCAGGGGGTGCGGCGCACCCCCTGCTCTTATTGGTATTGATATATGGTGAGGAAATTTCAAAGTAGAGCGTAGAGTAACTTACGCTGCTGGAATAGTCACATAACACTATTCACGGCAATAATAAGTAAACCAGCTAAATTAGACGCGCTATTACTTCGGCCGACGCCATTTCACAATCCGTAATCTACGTCGGCAATGATTTTGCCACAGCAAAAATGCGTTATTTTAAAGGCTGCCGAGCTGGAGACAACGGCTTGCCCCGTGTTTAAGTCGAACCTGTTTTATTTAAGGTGAAAATCACTTGCTAAAATCTCGACCTATACTCGAGCATATACGGTATTTGATGTTTATGCGTGTGATATTCTGATATAGCTGCACCCCCGGTAATTTCTGAAACTCTACGCCTATGCTTCAAAGGCTTTGCATGCTGTGTTGTAGAAATATGTAGTTATGTGATCAAACACGATAAACTGATTGATTGAATCTTTATTCTCGGACTGGGAAAGCTTCTTGCAGAGCTTAATCCTGGCAGTTTCGCATACTTGCAGAGGCTTTGAAACACTGACGCAAGCCTAGTCACCGAGATTGACAGAGTGAAGTTCCTGATTGTTGAAGTCTTGTTGCCTGGGAACTATTCGATCCATTAGATGCTGCTGAATGGAGAGCAGTCCTTAACGTGCGTTGCTCAAACGCACACCCCGAAAGTCCAACCAGCGCCGCTTGATCTTGAAGCTTCTTTGTTCCAGAAGTGACGCGCTAACCAATTGAGCTATCGGGGCGGATAGCTCAATAACTCTACTGTAATAACTAGCTCAATAACTCTACTCAATAATAGCTCAATAACTATGTATTACTATTATTTTGATTATTGTTTTAACTAAATTAAGTGGTTTGTCTGGTTAGACCACAAGATATTCTTCTTTGCAGGAGATGTTTATTTTTTTCTTTATTCTTCTTAGATACTTTTCAGAGTTCTAGCTTATTTAGCTAAAAAGTTTTTGTCATGTTTGCTTGTAGATATTGCAAACGACATCTTTATATACATAATTGATGTTGTCAGCACAGTTGTTTTCAAATTTATGTTCTTGGCATTGCTTATTTTTTAGCATAACAACTTTACAAGTGAAACGCATCATGCAACTACTGCTGATAGTCTAGATACTACTAAGAAAAAACTAAAAAAGAAGCAAAGACATGTGAAAGACGACGCATCTGAAATTACTAAAGCTTTTGCCAAACTAAATGTCACCGCCGAAAAAAAAGCAATACAAAAGAGGTACATACCATTGGGTTTTACATGCGTTTTGTAGTTTTATTGAAAAGCACGACATTAGTAGGCTACTAATAAAGATCCTTTACTGAAGTTGATTAACCGTTTAATAAAAGTGTTGCATTAAAAAAATGATTCATGCATATGTCATGTAACATCTGTATCACTGCCTAAACTGATACAATTGCAACTTTTCCTTTGCATATTTTTTCCATTGTTTTCTTTTGAGATACACATAGACTAGTTTGCATAACCAAGTGGTAAGAGCAACCGTACGACGCTCGCAGGGTGCCAGTTTAACACCGTTCAGCAACACGCGCTATATCTTTGGAAGGACACTTAATGGCATGCCTTATGATGGACAGGAATATCGGCTTCTTTGCCTTCACGTACACTTAATCTAAATCATCAACAGCCAGCTGTAAGGATACAACAAAAAAGGATGTGCTTTAAATGTGAAATCCAGTGAAGCAAACATAAACGTGTCCCAGAAGATTCTGCTTTGTCACAAGTCAAACTGACATCATCACTTATCTTGTACGACATTGATTGTTGCCGGTTGTTGTTGCAAACCGTACGGTATGGTATATATATGACAATGATGGGAATGAATGGGAACATGCGAGAGCTTTACTCACAAGTAAAGAAAGCAAGATCAACCTTCAAGGCCAAGAATGCTACAGTACGTGGAGAAAATGGAGAAGATCTGCATGACAAACAAGCAATTTTGAATCGGTGGAAGGAGTATGTTGAGCAGTTATATCAGGACCCTCAACTGCAACCACAGATTGAAGAACATAAAAGTCAACAGTTTGACCTTGAACCTGACATACTGGAAAAAGAAGTTATCTGGGCAAGAGACCAACTATCTAAACAAAAAGCTCCAGGAGTCGATGGAATTCCAGCAGAATTATTAAGACATGTGCCAATTCAAATACTATTGGCCTTATGCCAATGTATTTGGAAATCACATGAATGGTCAAAAGATTGAAAAAGATCAATATTTATTCCAATTCCAAAGAAAGGAGACATACGGACATGTTCAAACTATCGAACCATAGCCTTAATACCTCATGCAAGCAAAATTCTTTTGAAAATCATCCAAAAACGACTGGGCTCAATTATTGAAAGAGAAATGCCAGATGAGCAGGCTGGTTTTAGAAAAGGCAAAGGTACCCGTGACCAAATTGCAAATCTCAGATGGATTATGCAAACCAGCAGGGAGTACAAAAAAGATCTGTACATGTGTTTTATTGATTATTCGAAAGCTTTTGATGTTATCCAACATAACATTCTTTGGAGTAGTCTGAGAGACATGGGAACGCCAATGCACCTGCTGGAACTCATAAGGTCATTGTATGAAAATCAAGAAGCTACAGTTCGAACAGCATACGGAAATACAGCTTGGTTTAAAATTGAAAAAGGAACACGCCAAGGGTGCATTTTATCTCCTTCTCTATTTAATATGTACACAGAAATGGTCATGAGGAGAGCAGGGTTGAGTAATTCCAATATAGGAGTGAAAATCGGTGGCAGAATTATAAACAACTTGAGACATGCAGATGACACTACCCTTTTGGCCGAGAACGCACAAGATCTTGAAGACTTAATCGTCAAAGTGAAAAAGGAAAGTGAAAGGGCTGGATTGAAACTCAACATCAAAAAAACAAAAATTATAACAACTGGTAAAGCAGATAACATAAACATCAAAATCGAAAATCAAGAAATTGAAACTGTGAATGAATTCATATTTTTAGGCTCAAAAATAAGCTGGGATTCTAATAACTCACCAGAGATAAGGAGAAGAATAGTGCTGGGAAGAAATGCATTTGTTGGAATGAATAGCATTTGGAAGAGCAATGATATAAAATTAGAAACAAAAAAGAAGCCGATCAAAACTATAATATTCCCAATTGCAACTTACGGATGCGAAACATGGACAATGAACAAAACAGACAGAAGAAAGATTGACGCATTTGAATTGTGGTGTTGGAGAAGGTTACTGCGTGTTCCTTGCACAGCCAAAATAACAAACGAGAAAATTCTTGAACAAATTAAACCGGACATATCCCTAGAAGCTAGAATCGTCAGGCAGAAACTTTCATATTTTGGCCACATAATGAGAAGCAAATCAATGGAAAAAGACATCATGCTTGGTTTGGTGAGCGGAGGAAGAGGAAGGGGGCGCCCGAAAACAAGATGGCTTGACACGATTGTAAATGACAGTGGCATGGGAGTGCATGAATTGAAGGAGGCTGCGTGGGATCGAGAGATGTGGAGAAAGATGACGTATAGAGTGACCGAGAGTCGTAAACGACTGAACGGATGATGATGACTGACAATGAAGATAGGTGGCAGCACCTACTGTTGTAACATTTTTCATTCACATTTTGTCTGGCTTCAAAAGATGTATTGTTCATTGTTCAAAAACATTTGTCTACCCGTCCATAAAGGGTCTGCTACTATTCGGTGAGTTCCTAACCTCTAACCCCTAACCTTAACCCCTAACCCTAAAACGGCAATGATAATTAGGCTACGGTACCCAATAATTTTAAAAAAAATTGAAAAAATCCCCCATTAAGGGATCGGACTCACCGAAACGGGCCATTCCGGTCCATAAAATGCTTTCGATGAACAATGATTGTTATCTTTATATTCAGCACCAGGCAATCAAGTAGCACTTCAACAAGGAATTTATCGCACAGTGCAGGAAGCAGTCGATCGTCCAGGACAAACTTCAGTACTTTGGAAGACGTGGCAAGGTTGATTTTGTCAAATCGTGCCAAAAACATAGTCGTCATGTGTGGCGCCGGAATAAGCACCGCGAGTGGAATTCCTGATTTTAGGTAACAACACGAATGTGACACAACATGTGGGCTACATTTTCAGTTTCTAACCCAGACAGCAAACTCGTCTGAGAACCTTCACTTTTTCTTGATTCACCGGCTCTATTGACCTTACTTGCAAGTCTTTTTTGCATTAACGTCTGCGATTGATTCAGCGTCTGCAGACGTTGAATCAATGTAAAAATAGGACTGTTCAGCAGGTATGCAGATGATGTGGTGATAAACTCAAATTACACGGTGCAAATTCCCCTCCACTTATGTAAAATCTATTAGTCAGCCCCATTTTTTAACAATATTTGTGTAACATGTACTAAGTAACATGTACTTGTGTTACTTATGTTGTCTGCATAAGAAATGTGTTAGGATTAGTGACGGGTGACTGCATCTGTCAATTGGCAGCAGCCTCTTTTCACGTATGTGTCTGCTGTGGCTGTTGTTTTGCATTGATTGTTGTATGTCACACATAATAACCGAACATTGATACATTTATAGAAATGGAAGCATATATATTGCAAACATCGTTTATCAGCTTTCTATATCATTTAAAGACAATGCATGAGTACCGGTAGTTGTTAAAACAACATGAAACAACTGTTTTGTTTCAATTCGTTTGTTTTGAAAATATAATAGTCAGATCTTGTTATATTCACATTCGAATTGTCAAAGATTGTTTTATTTGTGTAGTAACTGATACTGATAATCAATCTTAAAATCCTTTGTGTTTGATTTTAGAGAACAATCGCGTTTAGTGTCAAGTATCGTTTCACATCATCAGCTTTTTTTTAGTCGTTGCTTAGTTCCAGGATGAATTTGAATCTAAAAATAAAACCGGTGTTAAAATCCCATCAATGGTCTCTGGCTCCGTCAGGAAATAACCTTGGTTTGATCAACTACCTGTCTTGAATTGAATCATTAAACTACTAGTTCTTCAATTATTTTCGCCACTTACTAGGCGCAAGCATTTCTTCTGCTAATTCTTTCAAGTAACACGTGACCATTTGTCTCAAAAATTACTTTTTGGTGGGAAAGTAGAACTAACTTGAAACCTATCATGATGTTGTTTTGCAGGAGCCCTGGTACAGGATTATACGATAACTTGCAACGCTACAAGATCCCGTACCCCACTGCTGTGTTTGATTTGGATTATTTCTACGCGAAACCGAAACCGTTTTTTGAACTCGCAAAGGAGCTTTACCCCAGTGGAAAGTACCGGCCAAACATCGCTCACTACTTTTTGAGAAGCCTTCACGAGAAAGGATTGCTTTTGAGATTATACACTCAAAATATCGACGGCTTAGAACGATGTAAGTGTACTTCAGTTTATATTGTTGTATGTACCATCAGTAATGTTGACAGGGAGATCTTGAGGGTGTTTTTGAACCCGGATTCGAATGATGTAGCGGCCCGAAAACTAGAAGAAAACACCTTCTGTTCTTTGCCATTGTGATATTATGTTTTTGCGTTCATTTCGTTTTTTCAAAGACAACGGCTTTTTAGTAAAAAAAATACAATTTTTTTCGCAGTGATTACTAGTAATTTCTCCTTTTTCAAGGTAACTTCTCGTTTTTTACTGGTGCTTTTCTTGATGCCCCGGAATTCTTATTGATACAACTCCCATTTTATTCTTTCAACAACTCTACGTACCGTAGTGCGTTTGGTGTCATATAGGCAACGGTGTTAATGTGTTTTTCATTCAGACCTATTGAAGTAAAAGAGAATTATTTTTTATGGTTGTCTTTTTCTTCTAGTGGCAGGAATTCCTTCATCGAAGCTCGTTGAAGCACATGGCACTTTCACCACAGCAACATGCACCAAGTGTGGAAAGAAATATAATGGAGAACAGATAAAGGTATCATTTAAGAGCTAGATAAAGCATGTGATGTGAAAACTGAATTAAAAATACTAACATATATGCGGCAAAATTAAACAAATTTTTTAAATTTGATTTTGTTTATAACTTGGCTTTCCAATAATGCGAGCCTAGTTTGACTCCCGCTTAACCTGGTTGTTTATAAGCACAGCTCACTTCTACCTAGGACGTAATAAATTGGGTGGGCGTAGTTGATGAAGGAAAGACAGCCAGAAGGCAACTGGCCACCTTACTTTCGTTAGTGTCAAAGCCTGAACATAACAAGAACCTTACCTTCTCATTCTCCGAGGCTCAGTAACTAAGTAGACCTACTTTACCTTGTTTTTTAACAGAATGCAGTTACGAGTTTTCAATTTTACTCATATTACAATTTTATAAAAATCGTTTGTTCTTTGGACTGGTCACCCCGGCCGAACATTGCTATGCTGAGCCATGCTTTACATTTTGCAGAAAAAGATATTGAAGGGGATTGTGCCAAGATGCGAACTGACCTCCTTGTGCTGGGGCGTCATAAAACCGGATATTGTGTTCTTCGGGGAAGACTTACCGAAGAGATTTTACTACTACCTGAAGGACTTTCCTTTGTGCGATATGTTAATTGTTATGGGAACTTCGTTAGAAGTAAGTGATGATAATGCTGTAATGATGGTTGTATTGCCATCTTGGAGTTTTAACATCATTTATCAAGTTAATTTTGCCAATTTGAACCATTTTTTTTGTACTGACAAGGCTACCTAAAGATAAGGCCTGGTTTGTTACATTCTGCAGACTTTTCCAGGTTTTGCCAACTTTTAGTAACTGTCTGAATAACACTTTTAAAAAGAATATTTTAGCGTCGTTTTACTATCTTTTCCAAGTGACAAATTGGGTTTTTAAATCACTAGGCTGTGAAAAACAATAACAA
Source organism: Aplidium turbinatum (assembly GCF_918807975.1). Lineage (NCBI taxonomy): Eukaryota > Metazoa > Chordata > Ascidiacea > Aplousobranchia > Polyclinidae > Aplidium > Aplidium turbinatum. The sequence continues at coordinate 36,123,895 of NC_137472.1, read as the reverse complement.
TTTGATAAAAAAAAAATTATAATTCAATCAGACCGTTAGCTGCGTACTGACAGTTGATTGAACGTTTTTTAACTTACATTTTCTCATTTTTTTGCTGCTTCCGCAAGCTAACAAAGCTTTTTTGTATCATTACGAGCCATCAAAAAGCAAATAATCTTCGAAAATTTCAGTCCAACGGTCAAACTTTGCACAATGTAATAAATCAGGCTGAACCTGAATTTTGGTAGCCATGGCACAGGTAAAGAAATTGTGCTATTAAACCAAGCACCTGGTTATTCTCGTGATTGTTTGGAGTTTCAGACTAAACCTTACAGAAAGATTTGGAAACTTGCCTCCTGGAAAGATTAGGTCTGTTTCTGTTTAAATTTAACTGTCAATGCTCAACGTTAGTTTATTTTCCAACAACAACAACAACAACGGCTTTTTCCCTTTAAATTCGACAATGCGTAGGTGGAGCCGTTTGCGAGTCTTGTTGCTTCTGTGCGCCACAATGTTCCTCGTTTGCTGCTTAATCGCGAGAAAGTTGGTCCCTTCAAATCACGACGCCGATCAACCGACATCGTCGCGACAGGAGAACTTGCTGAAACGATTCGTCGCTTTTCAACCGTTCTCGGTTGGAAATCCTTCGTACAGGACATGATGGAAAACCACGAGAAAGAAGCCATTGAGGTATGGTAACACTAGCTTACAACCAAGAAGGAAAACATCTTTCTAGAGCAGTGGTTCTCAAACTTTTTCAGCTTGTGGCACATTAGAAAAAATATAAAACGCACGCGGCACACTTACAAAAGAAGAAAAGTTGCTTTAAAAAAATTATTTTCACGTGTCAATGTGATGGATGTGCTTGTTTATACCAATATAAGCTTCGACTGAAACGAGGTTGCATTGTTGACAAACATATACCCGAATTCCATCGTCAATTCTAAGCAGTCTCTCTCGTTTACAGCTTTTAATTTCAGTCAATACAGAAAAGCCATGTTCACATAGCCATGAAGATGCAAATGACAATATAATTTTGATTGCTTTTGCACGGATCATGAAATAGAATTTGGAAGCAGACAGCCAAAACATATCCAAGTTTTTTTGTGGAAACAGCGTTTGAAAAAATGGGTCGTTTAGTAAATCAATGAGCTGTTCTTCTTCTGCAGAAAGATTGCTTGATTCATTGCTTCCAAATGGTGGGAAGTAATGTTACTTAGCAATAGCTAACATAGCAGCCCAATATTGACGTGGCAATTACCCTGTTGTATCGGCAATGCCATAATTGGTTTCATCGTCACGTGTGGTTATTTATCATTTATTGAAGGAGTTAAAGCGCTTTTAAGTCGCATGCTTGTCTGAATGGTTTATTTTAAATATTTATACAGCTCTTTTCCAAAATTTCAAAAAGATTTGCGGCACACTTGAGAGTCTGTGGCGGCACACTAGTGTGCCGCGGCACACAGTTTGAGAATCACTGTTCTAGAGTGATAATACTTTATAAAATTATTCCAAAATTATGATGCATACCTTTGCGTCATGTTGTATGGAAAGCTTTTGGCCTTGTCTTTGAATGTGAAAATTTGTCGTCCAAGTCAATGTATACTGTAGCGCATAATGCAGGCGTAATGTTGTTAAAAAATTGTAGGTGCTGCTAAACTCTTTGGCAAGTTTACTTTCAAAAATCAAGTAGCCTCTTAAGCACAGTTGGGATTTTATGGAAGTAAAGATAAAATACAAAGTTTGTTAACTTTTTGTTTTGATTCTACAGAAAGAGAACGCTCTTGAAAATCAGTCGGACAATCAAACTGACAGTGGTATCTCTAGCGCTTCTTCTGTTTCGTCTGACCAACAGAAGGAATCTACTCCAAAGAAATCTCTACCGCCTGTTGGTGACAACGTAAAGCGATATTTTCACACCCTTCGTTCCACTCCCCTCCCGAGATTTGCGAGCGAAGGCAGCATCCGAAACGGTGAGATGTGATCGATTGCTTGTCGAGTCGTCGTTAATCGATTGTCGATCGAGATTGTGATCGATCGTCGCAAAGTAACTTTCCAACTTGATAAAGCAATGTTGACAATACTAGGATATTTTTGTCCCAAAAAAGCTTTACTGTAAAGTCGACAATAATTTCTTGGTTGTGGAGAAAAAGCGATCTTCCTGGCGTCAGACTACTCACTATCAGGCTACCTGACTACCCACTATAGAGCAGCAAGCATTGCGTTTCGCTAACCATACCGGTGTAGCTTCCACGCTAGACATCAAAACCAGATCAAAACTTTTTCGAAACATGTATTTCTCAGTAGTCAAGTGTAGCAAGAATTGACAACGATAAACATGTGTGCCACCCCGGTAACGGCCAACGGGAACATCACCGGATTAAAACTGGACTACTGCAACTATTGCTGTCAATTTTTGCTACACTCCACGCCTGAGAAACACAATATCTTCACGCATAAGTATTTCACACCGATTGGAGAAGCCAACACGCTTTTTTGTGCTTTATATTCAGATTCGCGTGAACGCACTCCGATTCCATCGACAGTTTCATATTACGACTTTATTCGTAATTCTACTAAATCGAACAACCATCAACCTCGCAAGAACGAAGCACCGTCTTCCAAGTTCAGGTTCCCGGACAACGCGCTTCAGTTGCTGGATTTGCAAACACTCGCCAAAGCAAACGCACCAGTCATACAATACGCACGCGTCGAAAAACAAAAAGGAAAAAGGACGTCACGCAGAATTTTAAGCAGTGTTTCCACGCCCGCCTTGCGAAAATCAAGCAAGACGAGTTCTGAATCAAGTGAAAGTGAATCCGATTCAAGCGATTCAAATTCTTCGTCTGATTTTTGATGTGATTTTAAAAAGTTTAGCTTGCAATACATCATGTCTAGAGAAATATGTCTTGTGTTTTAGTGTATGTTATTAAAAATCCTACAGTACCTTCTTCTTGTATGTCTATTGTCTAAGCTTGTGTAGAAAGGTCAGCTTTAAAACTGCTGTCTTTTTGTTGATACTTTATCATGAGTGTTGGGCACTTATACACACATAAGCAACTTACGTTGACCGATGAATCCATCCATGGTCTTTGCAATATCATTTAGTGACCGTGCATGTAACGTACTGGATATGGTTCCTGTTTATCAAGCATGATTGTTCTCGATTGCGCTACAGATTATACATTTTTTACTGTAGTTGCATGGATTTAACTTAGCGTACGGTAGCCAATTTTTTGTTAGACAAGTTGTTTCGTTTTTATTAAGTTTTACAAGAAATTTGCACACAATGGAATCACTTTCAGCCAGCAGCGTTGAGTTACTTCATGACCAGATATTTTGAAGAAACCGCAGTGTATGCGTTTGCATTCAATCCATTTTTGGAGTCAAATCTTCATTTGGGAAAAGCACCAGAACCATATCTTTCCTCGATTAGTTTTCTTCCTCGTTTTTTTTTGGTGGGATTTTTGAAACAAGGTTCTGGCTTTTTTTTTAAAGGCGTCTTGATTTAAAGGCTCAGTAATCTCATAGGTAGGCTACTGGACTCAAACTTTCTTACGGCTCTGATTGTAGTCTGCTACTTTGATTCGGCCCAACTGAATCAAACTTTAGGCCTACAACGTTACTCCGATCACTATAATCGATTGTGACAAGATATATGTAGGCTACTTTTTAACCACTCAGTTTTTTACTTCAGTCTTTTAACGTTAATCAGTTCAGTTGTTTTTATTTCTGACCATCATATCAAAACAATACACATCAACATAGCAAAGGTCGAGAAAAGGGTAGAAGCGACAAAACGCGAACGTTAAAACGTGCTTGAGATCAAAGTAAGTTATTGATTTGAAAGAAATTTGGCACGGTCGCAACACCTTCAGAAAAATTTAAGATATAAAAGAAAATGTTACAAAAAAACAATTAAACAACATATATTTAGGCTATAGCTTTAGCCTATTAGCCCACATAGCTTTAGCTGATATATTTAAGATTTGTATGGACAGTTGCTATGAAGATCGGCCATGGTGCGTTATCAAGAGTGCTGATGGTCGTAAGGGGAACTATGCCCAGTGTTTGTTGACCATGGTGCTCATTCGTTACGACGCACACATCAATAAATAAAATTTGACAAATAAGCAAGATTTACCAAGCTTTTCAATTGTTTTTGTGGTCGGTATCGACCAATCAGTAGGCTACCGTACCGCATTAGCGCATAGGTAGGGCAGTTACTTAGGCTAGTTAGACTATAGGCTACTACATAATGTAGCGTATTATTTCAGAGAGTTTTTCTTTAATAAGCACATTTCCAAGTCAGATCTTGAAAGGCATGATCATTTTCGTTTTTTTTTTACAAATAGGCTATATAATTTCACGTTGTAAATTGCATGACATAATTATTTAGTGATGCACCGGAGGCAACATTTTGGCCGGATGTTCCGGTTCGAAAATTGCAACGCCGGCCTTTCGTAATAACTTATCTACTTTATATACGTTCCAACCGAGCGGTTGTATCAAAGAAAAACAACTTCAATTTCTAGGACATGTGCTGTGAAAAAAAATTAAAACATCTCTCTCTCACAGGCAAAATTGAAGGGAAACGTGCCCAAGGCAGACAAAGATTTACCTACTACCAACACACACACAGCAAAAAAAAAAACGACAATCTTGAAAACTTTTTATACAAGAGGCAATTAATGTTTGGAAGCAAGTACGACAATAAGTGAAGAAAACTAGATTTTAAATTTGGCAATGTTCCCTATCACCCCATATAGTAGCCTATTGTTTTTAAGAAATCGGAGTGTCCTCTACGAAATCGGAGTGTCTAGGGAGCTGACTTTGTTCAGCCCCCATCTTATGGAGATACCTCAACGTGGTGTAGAGGTGAACCCAGGCTGAAAACCAGGCTCATTCCTAGCAACTCCTGGGGCTAATAGACACACGTTAAAAGTCCCCAACGGCAATCTTTTTTTGGCGGAAGAGAGCGGTGGCTGACGGGCAGGCATCCTGTAAGGCGGGCCTCAATGAACAGAGCACCCGGCAGCCCGTTGCAACCGGTTCCCCTGAATCTGCACGTTCCGATCTTATTGGACCGCAGTGGACATGGAGCTGGCCAAGAGTGTGTGCGTAGCCCTCGCGTAGTCACGACCACCTTAACCAACCACACAAGCGAATGGCCTTTGTCTCAATTTGGACCAGGACCAAAACAAAGCCCAATGGCGATGATTTTTAAGACATTGAAGCGCTCTTGTTGCAACAAAGATTTTGGGAAATAGCCTACATGACATGGGAGAGCAACTTAGAATGAACATTGAATAGGTAATCTATTTGTGAATAGCATGAAACAAAAATATTCTAGGCTACTTGCAATATGACCCATTACCGTTTACTATTATAGAAAAATAAATTTTTTGAAACATTTACTTCCTTTTTCTTGCAGGGGGTTTGGCCACTAGATAATTTTGTGTAAGCAGTGCCGGGGGTCTGCTGGCCTGTAGGCACATTTTATAAGTGGCCCGAAAATTAGGGTTGCCGACTAAAAATTAGAATTATCAGTGATGCCAAATCATTGTCACAAAGATCGTTGTTGCAACTATAACACAGGGTATGGGATGGAATGGAAGACGTTTTTTCCATCTTCCAACCCATAGCCGTACGAGCCAGCCGCCCCCCCTGTTGTTTCAAAACGTCGCGAATTCGGGCAAAATCTTGAAATTATTAGGGCAAAAATTGCTATATAAAAAGCTACAAAGTTGCATGAATTAAGAAAAACTATAAATTAATATATTTTACCTATCAAACTAAGTACAGCCTCTTATTTGCACAAGAAATGTGTCGCAAAATTTTCATTTGGCACACCCGTATTGATGTATTGTATTGCATGGTGATCAAACTATAGTACGAAATGCATTTTACCAACTGCATCATGCCAATTTGGGCGGGTGCCAGATGTTTCGTCCCTGAGATCTTTCGTCCCGACGTTTCGGCCCTACAAGACATCGGCTACTTTGGTGGAAAGTGCGAGATTAACAGCGGCAAAACACCGCGACCGAAAAAAAGTTTTATTCGAAGTCGGCAAGGGACCGAAACATCTCTTGAGCTGGCAAACACCGCGGGCGAAAAAAAGTTTAATTCGAAGTCGGCAAGAGGCCGAAACATCTCTTAAGTTTTCAATTTAACAACCTTTGGGCTACGGCCGTGTGACACACGATGAAGAAAATCAACAACTATTGCCTTATATGCCTACAATACAGCCACTGCAAGATTCAACATAACAGCATTTGATTATGTTCGTCAGAGGTAGATGAAGACATGACCTTTAATTTCAACTGTCAGATAGTGGAAACGAAATAATATACAATTGTGATTAAAAAGGCTATATGCTAGCCTAATTATCATGTCAATTCATTGATTTAGACTAGAAAAAGAAACGCATGTCGTTTTTTTGGTTATTCACAAACGTATTGTAGCCTATAGAACATTGTTTGAAAAAGTAGGCTAAAACAGCCACAGTAGGCTACATCATGTCTATTCGTCTTTCCATTGATCCTGAAGTAGGCCAGAACAATCAAGCAGCGATAATCGCTCCCCGCGGAGAAGCTGGATAGTGCAATCATTTGTAGGTACCGCGGTAATCTACTGTGTAATTTTTTCAAAACGACTTTGTATAGAATAAATATGCCAATGGTGTGTTTAGGAAAAAAAGACAATTGTTACGGTATTTCAAAATATTTATTTTACCATTTTTTCCCATCATCAAAACAAGAATTCGAACGCCCAAAACTACTAGGCTACATGGACGTAGATTTCTTTATGAGGTCACTCAGAACAAATAAGTTAAACGTAAGTTTTGAAAATGAATAAATGCAAAACATAGGCTAATATATCTATTCGATCATGTGCATGTTTAGTTTTCTTGTGTGACAAGCCATTTACAAGCTAAGTTATGAGTCTGAGTTATTAATCAAGATGGGCTTTTAAACTCTCGCCTCTTATTTTCTAAGCAGTCGAGGAACAAGTAGGCCAGATTATAACGGAGAGGATTACTTGAAGAAAAAAATGTTTTTGAATGTAGCTTCATAGACGGGTGGATGAGCTGAGGGATAGACATATAGCTACTAATTTGCCTCACCGATCCACATTGAGATACGTTCGTACAACAAAAACGATATTGTAGACGGGTTATCGAGACGACAGGAGCTTGCAGTTGTGAGAGCAGAAGTGCCATTTAACTTGGTAGGCCTATAAGCTTTATTCTAGCATACTTTTTTTTTCTTCCTGACAGGATGTTTGCATTAAAGTATTTGTTGAACAGCTGGCATTAGTAGATAATTGGCCACATAGTGTCTTGTTTTGATTCGATTTCTAGGCCAACAACAAACATTACGTAGGCCGACAATTATTGCATTAGTAGATAATTGGAAACCTTAGTAGCGGATATCAGTGATTAACTTATATTTCTTTTTTTATTTACTCGTACTGTTGTTACCTATTTTTTTGTCTTCAACACGCTTCGCACAGTAGCCTACTTTATATAAAGCCAAAGTTGTATTCATCTGCGGTTTCAATTTCACAACTTCTTAGAGATGAACGTATCAGAAAAAAGCTCCTGCTCTTACCAGGCTTATCGCGAACATTGTACAGAAAAATGGTCAAACATGAGTGGGAACTGGAGAAATTGCTATGTTTCCAATGTTCGTCTGAATAAGTAAGTTTATAGCCTACAGTGATATTTTATTAACATACTAGCCTTCATCTATCTTGAACCAGCCGATTTTGGATAGGCTAATAACATGCGGTAGCCTAATTGCAAATGCTGAGGCTATTGCCAATTTTTATGAAAACCTAGTCGGCCCGCGTGAACAATATCTGCGCTTATAATTTGATAATATCCGGCCCCAGTTTGGGCTTGTCAGTTCAGTTTGTTTTTATTTCTGACCATCACAACGAAAAACAATATATGCCAAACATAGCAGAAGTCAAGAAAAAGGTAGAAGCGACAAAACGCGAACGTTATAACGTGATTGATACTAAAACAGTACAATAAGTTTAAAATATGGCATGATCGCAAGACCTTAGTAGAATTTTAAAATTAAAAAAAAAGTGATTTTCAACATTTGTATGAGTAAACAAAAAAAAAACAAGACAAAAAAATAGACAGTTGCAAGGTTGATCATCAAAAGTGCTGATGGTCTTGAAGAGCAATATAATTTCCCTAAGCCGAGCTTACACTCAGCCACGCTTGATCGGGACCAAGCCAAACTGGTCTAAGCGGGGAGAGCAAATTCCAATGTTTTTGCATGTTATAGCGTCGTCGCTTTGCTGCCATTTTTCCTGTCCCGTGTTTCTCTGTGTTGTTTATTCCGCACAAGATAAAGTAAAATAAACACAAAACAAAATTTAAAATTTTTTACCAGTCGGGAAAACTTTGCAATTACAGGTTGTGCGGTGGCTGATTTCTTTTGAAAGTTTGAACGTGGAGCAGCTTGTCACAATCATTCACCAAAACACGGCGCTGAGAAGGTCACCACAATAACACTAGTTGCGAAACGAAAGGCAACCGCTAAACCATTTGAACCAGCGACTAAAATTATACGAGAAGAAATTCGAAAAGAAATTTCAAATCCTTTGGATTTGGAAGGACTACCTCCGATAGACAACATGTCCCGATACGTGAACAAGTTTCGGCAGCAGCACCGCCCCCAAGAACCAACAACTAAGGATTTCGAATTGGATTACTTGAATGTGCCCCATGACTTCATATTTGAAGATATCTGTAGCGTCCCTGAAGCTGGTAGGAGCATATAGTCTTGGCCACTGAAAATTTTAGCGCAAGCTAAAACGTGGTTTATGGACGGTACATTTAAAATAGTCCATAAACCTTTTCAGCAATTGCACACAATTCACGCATTTGTTAAAAAAAATGAACAGAAAAAAAAATGAACATAAGCTCATTCATTTTGAACATATATTTATTTTCATTTCTATAGGTTACGTCAGCGTGCATCGCATTTTGCTTCTGCATGACGTTATAAACGTTGTTATTTAACATCAGTTCACGTTTTTTATCGGAGTCTTGTGCGAAAAACGCTGGTTGTGGTTCTTCAATAACTCTGAGGTTTTTTGCATACAGGTTTAAGGTTATAATGTTAGATACCTTTTCAAGTAGGCTACCGCATATTACCGATTTATTATTTTTGCATATTTTTCATGATCTCCTGATGATTCCAAATAAGGGTAAAACAGTTTGTCTACTGTTCAGTAGATAAGATAAATAAAAGCATGATTATGATTAAGGCTATTCAACCACCGGGCTGACTAGTTTTGCACAGGCGTTTAACAGTTTGTTCGCACTTCTTTCGCCATTTTCATACTGACGCCAATAACGAAATACCCTCTTATGGAGTGCAAAATATTTCTTTCTTTGGCGTCGCTTCAAGCATCCCATATCAAGGAGCTGGACATTTATTGGAATGTCGCCAGCTTCTTCATTAAGTAGAGTTACTAACAAATCAAATGGAGTGTTTGGACGGGCCTTCTTGTTTATTTTGTGATGCCATCTTTCAACGTCGTTGTTTGTACGAAAGGGAAGGCCGTAAACGCTCCAATTTTTTTTTCCACACGCAATTTTCCATCCAAGTTGATTGCACATGGTTTGTCAGTTCAGATAGGGAAGCAGAGGCATTTGCTTCTTGCTCCAGAGCTTCGAACATTCGTCCAATATGAAGGGAAGGAAGATAGCATAACGTCATCAGCTTCTTGATAAAATTTCTTATGTCGACATTATTGCGATAGGATGCCGATAATCCCAAAGATTGCACGTGTCTGTAAATGGCTTGGGTTAAATGAAACGAACAACCTCTAAATTCAACAGCAGGGAAAACGTTTGTGATCGCCTTCCACACAGCCGCTTCGAAATCCAAGATCACGCGTGTAACTGCAGGTCGAAAGAGCTTCTGATACAGCCGTATAGTCTTCTATCTTCTTTCCAGTCATAAAGACGTAAACAAGTGGAACTTGGACAAACTCTTAATTTTCTTATCATAGCATTAATGTCCTCAGACGCTTTCTATAAAACGACATTTTTTAAGCGCTACAATGATATGTTGCACATGTCATCCAAGTGACTCCTTACGTCTTGTCTTTTTGTGTTTTGGTTTTATTATGGACAACCTTGTCTGATACAAATAAATAATAATAATAATGAGTGAAAACGTCCCATTTCAATTATGCTATTTTAAAGTAGGCTATTTGAGTTTAAATTTATTGCGGTGACGACATTTACTCACCAATTCAGAACGATTGTTCCGAAGGTAGTTACAATCGGCCTTCAGAATAGCAAGCTCCTCAGCAAAACAAAGAACACAATTGTTACCACCACCCCCACTATTAGGACGAAAATAACTGTGGACCATAATATGATATTGATAGGACCATGATATTTTATGATCCACACCCTTGTCTTTGAACAATCGTTCTGAATTGGTGAGTAAATGTCGTCACCGCAATAAATTTAAACTCAAATACTTTAAAATAACATAATTGAAATGGGACGTTTTCATTCATTCATTTTGAACATAAATTTATTTTCATTTCTATAGGTTACGTCAGCGTACACCGCGTTTTGCTTCTGTATGACGTCATAAACGTTGTTATTTAACATCAGTTCACGTTTTTATCGGAGTCTTGTGCGAAAAACGGTGGTAGTGGTCCTTCAATAACTCTGAGTTTTTTTTGCAGGCAGATTTAAGGTTGTAATGTTTAATACCTTTTTAAGTAGGCTACCGTATATTACTGATTTATTATTTTTGCATATTTTTCATGACCTTCAGTGATCCCACATAAAGGTGAAACAGTTTGTAGAGGTTTTTAGAGAATCACTTCAAACTGATTGATCATGTTAGATCAGCTGTGATCTCCCATACGAACTGCCTCCATTTTGTTCTGTCTTTTGTTTTTATTAGTACTTCCGGCATGCTTTTTTTTCCCGTAATTTGCTTGATATTGTCAAAATATTTTATTTTTTGTCGTCTTTTTGTTCGTTTGCACCATCCCAGTCAACATTACATTTTCCAACGCGATGCTTCTTGCTATGTGTCTGAAGTATCTCAATTTTCTGAGCCTGATGTTGTTAATCAGACTCCATTTATCGTCTATTTGATGGGAAACAAATTCTTTGTTTTTCTTTGGAGAATAGTAGCCTAATTGTATTTGATGTAATTCGCTCTGCTTGGCCTTTTGCTTGGCATTGAGCACTTTTTGTAGTAAGCCTAGGTTACGAGCATTTATTGTTGAACAGTAGACAAATGTAGATCTGCAAACCAGCAGTGCCAAACGATTACAGTAGAATTCGCCTATAGTGACTTTGGCTATAGTGACGCTTCGCCTATAGTGACACCTGTTGCAAAGTCCCGTTTGCATACGCAACAGTTGAGTAGAATTCGGCTATAGTGACACTTCGGTTATTGTGACACTTTTTCCGCTGTCCCATCAGGTGTTACTATAGGCGAATTCTACTGTAGTATGAAACAGACTAATAAAAGGATGCATTTAAAAAGGTTATTAATAAGCATTGCATTTGAATACATCTGTGAATCACTGTAGGCTATAAACTTCAAGCTTTCGGAAATAAATATTTTTGACTTAGACCTTGCTAGCTATTTTTTTAAACATATCGTAGTCTAGTTTATTTTGCAATTTGCATGTGTGTCACCCAAGTAGCCCATGCTTGTGTTTATTGTAAATCAATACACACGCTTTACGCTACAAGAGTCTGGCATGGTTGTCAACTTTACTAACCCAGCTGTTAGTTTCTTACCATCTAGGCGTCACTTTTTGCTCAAGCTAATAAACTGGCTTGTCATCCCCCATTTTCTCACATTGGCTTACTTTACCTATTAGGACTTCCCTGGCAACATCCACTATGTTTCTTGCAGAAGAATATTAGTGACTCAAAAAAGAAACCTTTAACCTACAGTGGGTCATGCAAAATTCTTTGATGTGGTTCCAAGCTATAGGTTATCTTTCTTGAACTGGAATGGGTATGAAATAATAAAATAACACGATCGTTTTTCATACAACAATTGTAGCCTATCGGACACTGGGCAGGATCGTCTTGCATAGAAGAAAAGCAGCTTCATGGCGTTACACAAGCCCACGGTTAACAGGCACACCCAAGGGCGTACGCAGGGGGGAGCATTGGGCCATTACAACCCCCCCATTTGGCACTCGTGTGATGTTACGATATTGAGAATGATGCTTTCAGTCTCGTGATCTTATCCTTTTGCTATGCCACCGGACAGCACAATTTTGCAGGAATGTTTATACCCACATTTTTGTTGAAAATGCTTTCAGAATGCACCAAATTCAAAGTAATTTTTCAAAATTTTCTGGGAGAGGCCCCCAGACCCCCCCGCCGCTGGTTATCGCCTTTGGCGAAACCCCCCCTTTCAAAATTCCTGGCTACGCCACTGCTATCGCCTGTTATTAGCAAATGGGCGTTTTTTTAGTTTTTTTCGTTTCGATTCAAAAACATTTTCAATGGCCCCCCCCCCCCCTTGAGAAAATCCTGCGTACGCCACTGGGCACACCCGCTTAATAAAGTCAATTCCAAGGTAGATTAGGCCTACACTTGAAATTGCCCGCAACAGCTTGACAGGAAGCCAGAAACAAAACCATTACGAGTCACTGTCCAAGATGTTTCGGTCCTTGCCGACTTCGAATAAAACTTGTTTTTGGTCGCGGTGTTTTGCCACTCTCAATCTTGCACTTTCCACCAAAGTAGCCGATGTCTTGTAGGGCCGAAACGTCGGGACGAAAGATCTCAGGGACGAAACATCTCGCAAGCCTAGGGCCGAAACGTCGGGACGAAAGATCTCAGGGACGAAACATCTGGCAAGCATTTGGGCAGCCACCAAAATATGTCTCTAATACTTTTGTAAAACTGCCCAAATCAAAACACAAAATTTGCTATAAAGCTAATTTTATTAATTTTCACAAATGCATCGTGTTGATTTGGGCAGCTAAAAACATGAAATTATTTGATGAAACTGTCTGTTTATGTTCTGTTTATGCAACTGCCCAAATTAGCGTGAGGCAGTTTCCCCAAAATGAACAAATTCATTAATTTTTCCCATTTACATAACTGTATCGTTTAGATTTGGGCAACAAAAAATATGAAATTATCTGATCATAGTCTAGGCCTATTTATAAAACTGCCCAAATTATCATGATGCAGTTGCCTCGGCATCAAAATTTACAAAGTCTTTAATTTTTTTCATAATAGCCTATCCATAAATGCATCATCTTGATTTGGGCAACTACAAAATATGAATTTATATAAATCTGGTGAATAGCCTACTTTTACAAAACAATTCTGGTGGGGAGGTCACAGTACTTTTTCAACCATAAATGGACATAGCTAAGCAACACCACAACATTTAACAAAAACATGTTATATATACCTGTTAAAAGTACTGTGCTGTTAAGGTGTTGCTTAGCTTTGTTTGGTTACTTTCATAAAAGGTTCTGCTACTATTCGGCGAGTTCCCTATTCGGCGAGAGCCTTTTTCGGCGAGTTTCCTATTCGGCGATTTTTTTAAAATCCAACGACGCCTTCTGCAAATCCGATGATTGAATATTTTTCAATATTCAGACATTGAATCAATGTAAATACGTAGGCTACTGCTAGGCTAATTGGTTTCTTTGAATCCTGCGTCGCCGTCTGTATGCAAACTTAGAATATATTAAACTTAGTTATTTTTGTCATCAAATTACCTGGCCTAACTATATTTTACTATATATTATTTTACCTGGCCTAACTATTATAATTAGTGCTGCCAGACCTTTTTATTTTTGTACTAAAATTTGTATCATCAAAACTACTTTAATTGATTGAACAAAGTTTATTTGAACAGAAGTAGTACGGTATGTCTGTGTTTTATTACATTTAATTATAATTTCTCTATTGTTATGTACTTTTTTCTGAATCCGCATGGTCACCCTGAGCCGGTTTCCTGCAATGTTTATTTTTCTGAGTCTTTTATGACATCCCAACTGAATATTTAAGTGGCCTTGTTTATTATTTGTGGTGTGTAAAACAATATTTGTTACTCCTCCTTACCATGCTCTTCAAAGATGAATTCAGTTGTTCTATCTTGATTACTTTGGTAAGAAATTCTAGCTAGCTGGTGATCAGTGGCGTAGCCAGGGGGGGGGGGGGGGGGCTGGGTATTGTAAAGAGCGAGTTTTGCCATTACCAAACATTCAAATATCTCAGCCAGGAATTAGCAACAAGGAAACATAGAGAATTGTAGCTTTATTTGCGAAAAATACTGAAGAAAACATGATCTTATCCTTTTGCTATGCCACCGGACAGCACCATTTTACAGGAATATCCATAACCACATTTTTGTTGAAAATACTCAGAATGCACCAAATTCAAAATAATTTTTCAAAATTTTCTGGGGGAGGCCCCCCAGACCCCCCGCTGCTGGGTATCATCATAAGCGAAACACGCCCTCAACCCCCCCCCTTTCAAAATTACTGGCTACGCCACTGCTGGTGATCTTGTTATGTTGCTTTTTCACTGTTATCATGCACCGCATACATTATATTTGGGCAATTTCTATAAAAGCGTGCACATTTGGGCAAATTTACTTTCTGCCCCCCCCCCCAAAATGGTTTGGTCTCGTACGGCTATGTTCCAACCTGAGATTTTCTTCCATTCCATCTCAGAAATATCTTCCATCCTCACATTGTGTGATCTCCGCGTTGAATAGGGGAGACCGGGGATAGTTCGGACGCGGGGATACCTCGGATAAGGCATTTGACGTCACAGTAGAGTATTGTTAAATCACGTTTACCAAAGCTTTGTGGCTCCATTACAAATCAGGATAAAGTTTGCAAGCATGTCTAGTTTTTTTAGAAAGTTGAGGTCGAAAAAGTAACTTTATCAGTGATATTGAGATTTCAAAATTGTACGTGTAAGGTCATAATTCCGTTGCAGTTAACCAAAACAAACTTTTTATTGATTTAGGTTGTAGTTAGAAAGCTATACTCAGATAAGCAAGTGATGATTTTGACCAGCAGATAATCAAGTAGCCATATTTTCTTCATTTACCTGTAGTCACGTGGTCGGGGATACTTCGGACACAAGTCACACAGCGGCCGAAGTATCCCCGTGGAAAAAATCAAACTTAAACAAAATCTTATTTTCAGATCTTTTAAATAATTTATTGGATTTTAAAGACATAATGGTTCGGACATATAAAAGAAAAACAAATATTCTGTATTAACTGTCAAATCAACTCAAAAGGTGTGCATAAAATTGCTGTCCAAGATGACCCCAGGCATGTCCGAAGTTACCCCGGTACCGGGGTAACTTCGGACATTTGAGGACCGTAGAAATTATGCTTTTTATA
Organism: Aplidium turbinatum; assembly: GCF_918807975.1. Taxonomy (NCBI): domain Eukaryota; kingdom Metazoa; phylum Chordata; class Ascidiacea; order Aplousobranchia; family Polyclinidae; genus Aplidium; species Aplidium turbinatum. The sequence continues at coordinate 36,108,500 of NC_137472.1, read as the reverse complement.
AGCATTTCCGGTTTGCTGAAACAAACGATACTCCTACCCTTTTTGGCAAAGCTTTAAGGTTTACAACAAAATAACAATTACGAACTTGCTGGGTAATTTAAAAAAAATATGGGCTGTTTTCAAAAAATCGTCCGAGCTATCCCCGGTCTCCCCTATGCCACATATAAACCTAAAAACCATAGGCTAAATATAAGCTAAAAATTTAACAGCAGTATTTTCCTAAGGATTACGTACCGTTTTGTGTTAGAACTAGAAGCCAGGGATTCCAAAACACACCGGGATGCGAAACTGACGGATTATCCGCTTAGGATCGTAACAACAGTAGTGCTATCATCATGTCGCCGAGTGCGCGCGTGGCGGTGACATGTAATTTTGCCAATAGTAAACAGATGCTAGACAGCAGTTCACGTTTCGTTGTTCTTATTCAGTAGTTGTTTATTCCCTAAAAAAGAGATAATTATTTGACCAGCTTGATGAATTATCGGTAGAAGGCAATCAAAGCTGCAATGGCAACTCTCACCATGCTGGTATGCCATTTTTGAAATTATCTGGTACCAGGTTGCAGTACTTGTAGAAGGCAAGTAATGAAAAGAATTATTTCTCCTTGAGACATACTAAAAATGTGTTTTCAGTCAGCAATGAGTGCTCAAGATGTGCGCTTTCAGACAAAATGGCATCTGACATGCTCAATGATATTTATGATGGTACGGGATGCGCAAAATATCATTAATGAAATGATATTGTGTTTTTCTTTTTAGGATAATAGTTTCTATGTGCATGATGAAAATCTGATGTAATTTTTTGAAATCTGATAAAATTTGAAGAGGTTTCTGGTGACAAACTCATTTGAGAATTTGGCATCACTGAGCTGCATAACCAATGTAGGCTAATGGTAGTAATACCATAGATATCTTATATGGTAATACAGTCACCTGGGTTGTTCAAAACCACTTAAAAATGGAAGTTGATGAGTTGTCCGATTTTTCCCATTTCAGTCAGACTTTACCCTATTTCTATGATATTAAGTATGGTTATCAGCACTAGGTTTTATTGAAATTACCTTTTTGTTCAGGTGTTAATTTGTAAAATAACTACGGTACGGTACTAAAATCTATTGGTTAAATTTCTGGTAGTGGTATATGCTATGGGCTACACTTGTTGTGTGCCAAACTGTAATACCGGCTATAGATCAGCTAATAATGGAGAAAAAGTTGCAATGCTTCGTTTCCCCAGTGACCCAGAAATGCTTCGCCGTTGGGTCAATGCGATTCTCAGGAAAAACTTACCTGTGACAAAAAATAGCAGAGTATGTGCTAAGCATTTTTCTGACGTTGACTTTGAAACTGTTTCTATGGATCAATGTAAAAGCAGAACTAAGAAGCGAGACACACAACAGCTTAAAAGATTAAGATTGAAAGCAACTGCTATTCCTCATATCTTTCAAGACCTGCCCAAATATTTATCTAAGCCAGCTCCTCCCAAGCGCTCTACTACTGCCTGTTCATCTTCTGCACGTTTGGACAAAGAAAACCTTAATATCCAAATGCAAAATGACAAAATGCTTGAATTGGATAAGGTCAGAAATTTGGATGAATTAAAGAAGAAGTTGTGTGATTCTAATTTGCCATTGGATATTATCAAAGTGGAAAAAGTGCATGTTATTGAATTTCACTATATTTACTGCAGTGAGAACAAAGACACAGCTCCAAATCTTATGTCTTCTGTTATGATTGGAGAAGATATGTGTGTGAATGCTTTCTTTAACTCGGTGATGCTGTCAAAGGAGAAGTTTCAGCATCTGATGAACTCCAATATAATAAGTACATTGACTGAAGTTAGCAACATTCTTGCATTTTGCAAAAACCTCTGTAGCGATTTGCAATCTGGAATTGTTGATAACTACAATCGCATTAATTTAGCCATTTGTGCTCTAAAAGATTTCAAAAGCGATGACAAAAGTGATGATAATGATTCAGGTTCATGTATGCATTTTGTGAAATTTTTAACAGAACAACTTAATTTGATGCTACTTCCCAAAGGTGGCCGAAGATATTCACCCGAAATGATTACAATATCATTTTTGTGGAAACTCAACAGCAGTTCTTTATACAAGCGACTATCTGACTTTTTCTTGTTACCATCTACACGCAGACTGCAGCAACTATCAATGGACTTGAACATTGAAACAGGAAAAGTTGATATGAGCTACTTAAAGAAAAGAACGTGTAATTTAAGTGAAGGTGAACGAACGGTTGTGCTACTGATTGATGAGGTCTATACTGCCCAGCGCGTTGAGTACAGTAATGGAAGTTACATCGGTCTAACAGAAGACGGTCGTCCAGCCAAAACAGTTTTAGCTTTTATGGTGCAGTCTGTCTGCAAAAACTATAGGGATGTGGTGTGTTTGGTGCCAGTAGAAAAGCTTGATACGAAGCTTTTACAACGCAATTTTAATCTTGTAATGGATGCTCTTGATGAGAATTTTTTTGTTGTGGCTGTATCAGTGGATAATCATGTATGCAACAGGTAAGTCCATTATACTTTTTGATGTTGTTAGTTGCCTTAAAGCAGAAGTATGGAAACTATTTTATTGTCACCTCTCATTCGCCATAACCATCCAGTATATTCGCCATATAATGATACAGTACTACCCTTAGTAATATTAAATTGCAACAAAATAATTATTAAACTTGTTCTAATCAACTTGCATGGGCATCATGGTGAACAGCCATCTGGCCTGTGCTACATTAGGCTGATTGTAGAATCGATTTTATTTATGTACCGGTATACAGACGAAATCGGTTAATAGTAGACCGCTTAAACGTATCAATCGTTTATTTGAATCAAAACCTGAAATCCCAAACCAAATCCAATCTAATGTTAAGTAAAAACATCGGTTAAACGTATACCGCTTAAAAGAATAAGTCGGATAATAGCATCAGGACTTGCTTCTCGCTTGCATACTTCATTCATTTAATTGTATAATTGTACCCGTAAGCAAAAAGAGAGTGTCTCTTTTTTGCTTTGCATAATTGTCTGCAATGTTCAAAGGCGAAATGAAGCAAAGGTGAGACAGACGCATGCGATCAAAACAAAGACAAGTGTCTGTAATCCCAGACCATAATCTTATGTACTAGACAGCGCACTACAAACAACCAATTTTCGCACAGCTGGGCTTCATTAAAACAAAAGAGCAGACAAAAGGAATAATCACACTTCCCAATAAAGAAGTTTAAATGCTTTTGATGTCATCCGTAGGCGACTGACCTTCCAAGGAATGGACGCGGACAAATTACTTTGGCTTGAGAGGGAAGTGTTGAAAAGCATGTCCAAAAATTAAACCAGAAAACTTTGGAGAATTTTTTTAAATTGCTGAAAAAAAGTAGCCTACTGTTGTGAAACGCAGTGCGTAATTTCATTTGTGCAGTTTCGTTCAGTTGAAGAACATTGCAAATTAATTATTTTACCAGACAGCGCAAAAAGACTTGAAAAAAAATCTTTGCGATTTCAAAACAAACAATGAGTGTGAGACGTGTTTTTCTACCGTACCACTGTTTTCGTAGGCCACGTTCCATACTCAAAACTACACAGCTGGTACAAGCTAAAAATAGCACGCTTCAATCAAAAACTTCAACGGTCCAAGTTGATCGGTGAGATTAAAAGAAGTTCGATTGCCGCAGTTTGCAGAAAAATGCTTTGATTGTACAATATGCTTTCCCAGTCAGCAAAGCTGGTCTTTTTACATTGAGTCAACGTCTGCAGACGATAAATCAATGTAAAAAGGACCAGTTTTGCTGGCTGGAACATACTGCATAGTGTTATGTAACACAGAACTAGTAAACTCTTCAAAGTTTAACAAGAATTGTAAACAGTTGTAGGAAGTATCAGTTGTAATGTGCGTTGCAGCTTAGACAGCACAGACACATTCTCAACAATTACACCCATTCACAATAAACCTTTTTTTTTAGTAAATTGGTTAAACGAATCAATCGTATAATCGTATCAAAACGTCTGGCAAATAGATGATTCGATTAACCGATTTCGTCTGTATATGGTACTGATTCATTTTGAAGTATTGTTAGTAAAGCCAAGGAACCCAATGTTTATGAAAGTTTTCTGCTACAGGCATAAGCCATCTGGAACAATAATATGCATATAAAACGGTTTAATTTTAACAAAAGCTAATACGTATTGAAAAGTTTTCTTTGAGATGGCCATACTTTAATTTCTCATTTCTTTAGAAAATTGTTTGCCGAATTATGCGGAAGCAGCAATCTATCAAGCAGTGTGGCTCACCCTACCAAGCCTAATGAACGTTTGTTCTTGCTCTTCGATTTCACCCACAATATGAAGAATATATTCAATAATTTTGTGAACAGAAAGGTCATGCATATTCCAGAAATCACTGGTGACCAAAGCTTACTTGGTGGATAGTGCATTGCTTAGTTTGCACACATAAAACGATTGTATGCACTAGAGGAGCACAAGCCTCTGAAAGTGGCTCATTCATTGAAGAAAGCTTCTCTTAATCCGAGCAATATTGCACGAACCTCCCCACAGCATGCTCTCAGTAAGTGGAATTGATGTATTGATCTGCTGTATGAATCAGTTTTATTTGCTGTGAAACATTTCATTTTTATGGTTGGCCATTATTTCTAGAATTAAGTTACAATTCCATGCATGTACTTTATTTAGTTTATACTGGTGTACTGGTAGTTTAGATCGTATGTCAACAAGGATATATTATACATATCTTCACGCAGGAAGAAACCGAAGATTTCTTTTCGATTTGTGGTACATTATTATCTCTGTACTCTCAAGTGTTTTTGTCTGCTGGTAACATTTCTTTCAGCTTTAATGCTGAATATTTCGTATTATTGAACGTTGTATGACTTGTGCATTGTGTAGGTGTGTTCAGTGAGTCAACTTTCCTTGGTTTGGAACTCTTTTCAGAAGAACACCCCGGCTTCAAAGACACAGCAAAATTTGTGAAATTTATCTGCACTATTTGGAAGATTATGACCGTGAGAACGCCTTACAAAGGTTAGAACATCCATATTCTGCGCTCTTTGAATATTATACTGTATTTTGTGTTATTGTTACGACACTGCCAACTGTTTTGTGTATAATATTTTGTCTTGTAATGTTAAGTAGCCTAACTCTGCATTTCATGAAAACAGGCGATATTTTCTGACACTAATAAGCATCAAGATGTCTTGAGCTATGAAGCTTTTGTATGCCATTGCTATCAAATGGAGATGTTGATAGACATTCTATCTATAAATTCTATATCAATAGCCTACACTTATTAATTGCAAGCTTTTGAGGGCAACTGGCCCTGCACCCTCCCTCTCTCAGGGCAAAAGCAGACAATAAATACTTTACTATAAATGCCTTCATGAAAAGTATTTTTACTCACTGCGTTATTATATTTAGGCATTGAAAAGAGAGATAATATGTGCAAGCCTATGATGTTTGGAGATGAACAGGAACAAGCCAATTTGCAATACCTTACTGCGGCGACAGACATATTTGTGCAATGGAAGCAATCAGGATGTTCTGGACTGACTGACCAAACCTTTTTGGCCTGCATCCAAACCATGACTGCAGTACCAAAGTTGGCAAGGTACTTGCACGAAAAGTTTAAGCTTCGGTACGTTTTACCGGGAAAATTCACCTCAGATCCCATAGAAGGACGTTTTGGATGGTACCGCCAAGCCAATGGAGGTAACTTTTTTATGTCAATAAAGCAGCTTGTTGAAGCGGAGAAGAAAATTCGGACATTGAGTGTTTTGCAACAGCACGGTTTGCTGGCAGCTTCAAGGCTGAATAATGATGAAGTCATGCCTTCACGGCATGCTAATGGTGGTAGAGGGAGAGGTACAGACGACCCCGGAGTAAAGTGGTTGACCGAACATTTGCTGATCGTTGCTGTGCATGGACTGGAAGATTTGTCCCAAAATGATGCGAACGTAGCTTTTTATGTTAGTGGCTACATTGCACGCAGCATTACGCGCCGACGGAAATGTGAATGCTGCAAAGATCTTCTGATCAAGAGCGAGGATGTCCCTCCATTTCCTGATTGTGAGTCAGAAGACCACACCAAATTATTCGATATGGCAGACCGAGGGGGGTTGTCAGTGCCTTCTGAATTCTGTTTTGCAGTAACCACGCTAGCTGTACAATGTTATACTGCTATCATATCGGATGAAAGTGCCAAATCCAAAGTGATGTCAGTTTCTAATCAGCGCTCTGCATATATAGCAGCAGTGAAAAATGTTGCACACGAGTCTGTCCATTATTGTGCTATGCTGCGCCAGAACTGCGTAGGAGGACATTGTAATTTTGAACTTATTTTGGAGATCGTTTTTGGCAATTTACAGTTAAAAACTAACTCAAACGGCTCAACGCACCAAAACATGAAACACCAGCAATGATGGCTAGAAAGATTCGAAAAGTTACGAGTGCCAGCTCCAACAAAACTGCTGCTTAAACCTCTAGGTTTTGGTATTCGATTTGTTATTATGTGTTTTTAATATTCTAAGAAGTGTTTTTTCACCCTTGACTTTTGAATTATTGTTTTTGTAATAGTTTTTTGGGAGCTGGTATACAAGTCCCCCCCCCTTCGTAACTTATGACAAAGAGGAATTGACCAAAACATGTGGATTGAAGTGTGTGAACAGTAAAACAAAGGTAAAGTAGTTTCACCCTATATGTTTGGTCGAGTCCTGTCTTTGTCATGAGTTACCAAGGGGGAGGGGGGGACTTGTATACCAGCTCCGCTTTTTGGTGTAAAAAATTGTAATCAACCAATATTGCTTCCAGTCATATGTAATGCCAATACTAGTGTTTCTAGAACGTTTGAAACAGAAACTGAAGTAGCCTAAGTTCTGTATCAGATACTGTATATGCTTACAAACAGCTGCAGCATTGTTTCGCGTTAGCCCTACTGTTGTTACGCGGCAAACCGAGTTTCGCATCCCGGTTTGTTTAGGAATCCCTGCTAGAAGCGTACATTGATTCTATAAATACAGACAGAAACAACATGTAGCAAAGTTAAAGAAACTGTAGTAGTAGTCTACATTGGATAAGATAAAAAGTAACGAAAATATTTGAGAAGCAACATTACTTATGTTCAGGTTGCAAATACTTTCAAACGTTTACTTTTGAGACATTTTTGTTTTGTTTCCTTCTGTTTTCTATCAACTTTGCCATTGTAGTTTTTCGTACAAAAATCTATTTCGTTTAACTGCCTTCTCGAAACAAAACCCACGAAAATCTCCAAACATGGAACACAAGTGTCGTGTGATGGAATGCTGTCAAACGTCAAGAAGTTTCCTCCAGTGCTTCCACTTCTAACAATTGATAAATCCTCTTCAATTTCCTTTTTTGTCCTGAAAAATCCCTTTTTTCTCAGTCGGAAATCCTTCAAAATTTCCTTTATAGGCGAGGTTATTTTTGACGTTATTTAAGTTAAAAAATGTGCTAATACAACTTTAAAGTTATAATTTCAGTTAAAGCTTTTTTTTCAGTAGCACCGGTATGTCGAAGCAACGTTGTTTTATTAGAACAGTAGGCTGCATAAAAGCAGCACATATTTTACAATAACATGGTTTATTTCCTTTGTTCACTGTCCAGCCAAAAAAGTGCTTTTCAGTTAGTCGGTTCTGGGACATTTACCACCTGGAGTCCTGGACATCATCTACCAATTACCACTCTCATCTTTTCTACCCGGACTCCTAACCTACGGTATCCCTAACACCGAAAATGTACAGGTGGTAAAAGTCCAGTAAGGAATTATCCATCCATTAACAAATTTATTTTTGTGTTTAGTTCAGTTTTCCTTGATGCGCTAACTTAACACTACAGGCTATCTCTTTTTTCTCCTTGTTAGTAACGTCTTCACAATCATTTGAGACTGATGAAAAACTTCACAATATCAACGGATTACCTAATTTTAACTAAAAGAATTTAGAACAGTTAACTCACTCACTGCACTCAGGTCCAATTCCCAAAATGGCGAAAATAGAAATCAAGCGACAGAAAGGTGAAAATGGGAAAAAGAGTGAGAGGGGCTGAGGGGGTTCCGGATGGCGAGTGACGACGGAAACCAGCTGATCATCGTTTTCCAGTCGTTTTTAGAACTTTTGTAAGAAAATATTAATAAAATTTTCTTATAAAATTTTCTTATAAAAATATAAATAAAATTGCTAAAAACAACAATTCGCTTTTTAAGACAAAATTTCCTTGTAAAATTGTTAAAAATCCTTAAAAAAATCCCTCTTATCTTCATTTCCTTTTTTTATCCTTCGAAGCGTTGAAAAATCCCGATTTCGAGATAAAATCCTTCAAAGTGGAAGCACTGGTTTCCTCCTCTTGGGAGAAGTGTGAATCGTTTATTGCTTTCTGATTGGTCAATTCTGCCTAACGACAGTAGGTTTGACAAATACGCGTCAAACAACATGTAGTAGAAATGTTTTTTACAGGATTCTCTATGAACTGAGAAAATTTCAGTACAAAATATTAAAGGGGTTGGGAGGTATTTAACTGGATTTGATTTGTTAAATTTCGTCCGAAGAAAACATTATTGACCTATTGTGTTGTTCGGTTACACTCAAATATTTCTCATTTACTAGTTTCAGGATTGTTCGCTAGTTTCATGCAGCCTAACAGGTCACACTGAGAGTCACTCAGCCATTTCTTTTATGACAGAACAATAGGCCTATACCTTTTTTTTAAATTTTGATTATTTTTGTATTGTAATACTGTTACTAAAAATGTTTTTACTCGTATAGTCTTGTACTATTTATTGGCTTGAACTTTTCTCTGTTGCACTGAAGTTTAAACGCCCTTGCTACAAGAGTTTATTGATTTTAAAAGTTTTTCCTATTTTTAATCACCCGGAATAAAGTTTATATTTGAATAAAAAACCACAGGACTTCACTTGAGGATCGCAGCAGCACATGATTTTTTTTTCTTTCATTAATATTACTCAACATCAGCCTATCTTGTTTCAACGTAATTTGCCGATGCTTGACATTTGTCACATTAAGAACTGGGAAGCAGCTGACTCGATGACTGATATAGTCTTTCGCTGCTTCCTGTCTGTTGTGGTATTTAGATAGCTATTTTATTCGTATTGTCGCAACAGACAAAAGAAAAGGTTTCTCTCTCTCTCTTGTAAGCTTAGTTTAAATGGCAAAATCGTCATTTCCGTAGAGTGGCAATTGACTTGTAGACCGTATGGTCGTTTCGTTGTCTCCCAGTCGGTATGGGAACTTGTGTAACTTTGCATTGTGTACATTAATTGCATATTTCAAACATCTACCTATGTTCCTGACAAATAAAACATTGATTGATTGATTAATGTGACACATGGGTCGAAATAACAAAAAGCAAAAAAGAGGTCCTTTTAATATCCCGGTTACCCATGACCCCAGTAAAAACTTACACTGAAATTTCATAGAGAAGCCTGTAAACAACATTTCTACTAAATTTCAGCCAAAACCAATCAAAAATAGGGTCTTAGCAAGGTTTTAAAATTTTGGAAAATTTTAACCGAGAGCTGGAAACGGCCACATTTGGATGTCTATGACCTTTTAAAGGGACAATATGAACAATGTTGTTTTTTCAATATTTGGCAGAAGTACTATCACCTGTAAAAAAATTAGGTTCTTGCCTAATTTACTTAAGCAGTAATAGGACCTCAAACATGGCCAAAAATAAAAAAAATTGTGCCCCCTCGGCAGACCCCCCAAACTAAATGCTTTATAACTCTCGTGTTTCTCAATAAATTTCACTCAAATTTTGCAGGTGTTCATCATATAAGATAGTGAAAAGGTGTGTAAAATTTAAGAAAAATTGAAGAGGTTGAATTTCTTGACTGTGTGAATTGACACGAAATGGCCCAATGGTAAATTTTCAAGTGGCTGGTGGCAGATCAAGCTCTCGTCAGAATACATTCTAATTTTGCACAATTAGTTTTAGTAGTAATTGGCAAGTTTTCCAACTCCAGGCTAATAAAAATTTTATAAAAAGTTTTTTTCACTCCACCCTGCTGATGAGCCCAGCCTCATGGGCGAAACACGTGTCTATCGCCAAGTTCTTTGCTACACTCGACTGCCGAGAAACAACATGTTTCCGTTCATATTTTTTAACGGTTTTTGCAACCTTTAATTCATCTGAAAAAACAGAGCTATTAAGATAAATATTTATTAGCTTAGAAAATAATTATTTTGAAAACATGATTAAATTTCTACTGATTTTAAAGTGGCCTGGATTTTTGACTGGCCTGTAGGCACGTGCCTACTTTGGCTAATCCGGCACTGTGTGTAAGGTATCGTAGCTGAAGTAGAATTACTTCTAAGAGCTTGTTGCTTAATTTCTTTCCTCTAAAAACCCCCAACTGATTTAAATGCGAGTGCTCTTATGGCGTCAATAAACATGTCACTAAATTTTAGTTTTCTTTCAAAAACCGAAAAAATGCGTTTTTTCCAGTTATTGGGAGTCACCAAAGTGCTCCCTGGATCCACAACACTTCTCTTGCAAGACTTTGAAGCGACGGCATGATTTAATGAATCAGAATAAACTTTAGCCTGATCCATCATCGTTGCTGAAAATGAGAAGGGACTGTTCAAATACCATCAAGCGTCATTTACTTAATTTCCCTATTCTCTCGTATGCGCATGACATTAAAGAGATCAGAAAACAGTCCGGGTTCTTGATTAGAGTCAGACCACTGGAGGAATACAATGTCATGTGGACAGTCTCATATAAAATCCCACTTTTATCAAAATGTATGAAACAATGGTTTCGCATTTCTGCAGCGACCTGCAAATTACTATTACGGTATACGCTAACGGTAAACCAGTAGCGCCACTCAAATTTTGAAAGTTTATTTTACTGGGCCAAGTCTGATTTCTGATTGGCTAACTTTCTGCACGGATGTCATCTAAGAACTGGCGACACAATTCAACACGGTCATTTTTCTTTCATTTTAATAAACCATTTAACGGTAAGACTTTTGGTAACGTGCTCTTGCACCAGGACCGCCGAACTTCTTGGGTTCCTTGCGACGGGGATCGGCAACGAGAAGAGAACGATCGTATTGAATCAACGTGTCTTTTATCTCCTTCTTCGACGCTTCGTCGACAACTGTAAAACATTATGTGGTTGAGTTTTGAATTTCCAAAGGGGAAAAGTTAATTTGATTGCAAAAAGCAAATTAGATTGGTCGAAACAAATTACGGATCCTAGCGGTCGTTATTAGAAAAAAGTGCAATATGCACCCAAGTGTTTAGTCACTTGGGTTATCCGTTCGAAAAAGCTTTTTGGTAAAAAATGTTATCTCCAAACTATCACATTTTGATAAAAGTTGTGCTTGATGGAGATTAGTTAAAACGATTTTCATTTAATTGTTTACAGAGATAGCTAAGTTGGTCCGCCCGATTGCTCAACGCCTGGCTTCCAAGATCGTCGGCAGCAGTGGCCGAGTGGTTAGCGCGTTGGGCACGCAGTCGAGAGCCTGCATGTTCGACTCCAACTACCCGCACTTGCTGTTGTTTCTCTGGGCAAGAAACTTTACGATAATTGCCTCTACCCAGTGATCGATTTCGAGTAATGGGTAGTACCAAATTTCAGTCATAAGTAGAGTAGACAACCGGAAACAGACATTGCAGTCGGCTGCAGCGTGGGTCAGGTGTACGTCGGAAGGCGTACACCGATGCATAGCGCTCAAGTCCGCTTTCCCGCAATGCAGGATAAAGATATGAAACAACAAAGATCAAGCGGCGCTAATTCGACTCTCGGGGTGTGCGCTTGAGCAACGCATTCTAAGGACTGCTATTCATTCAACGGCACTAAATGGATGGAATAATTACCCAACAACACTTCAACAATAGGAAAACTTCACCCTGCTAATCTTGCCAACTGGCCCTGAGTCAAAAGCCTCTACAAGTATGCGAAACCACCAGAAATGACCCATCAAAGGCTTTGTCAGTCCGAGGATAAAGATTCAAAACCAAACCACAGATGGGTTACAATTACGATATCGTGAAGAATTATTAAAAAAAAAAATACTTACATTTTTGATAATAGGCAACAAGAGACTTTGCAAGTGCTTGTCTTATCGCTGAAAAACATACTTTTAGTTAGTTAATGAAAAATTGACGTTAAACTTCTGAGAACAAAGAATCTGTTAGACATCTGAGATTCGGGTGTTTTGTTAAAATAACACATTGTTTACAATTGTTTACATTGTTTACATATTATTGTTTACATTGTTTACAATTTATTTTTTGTTAAAAAATACACATTGTTTACATTTACACACAAACTAGAACTATTTACTATACGAACCATATATTTGAGCAACGCGACCGCCTCCGTTCACTCTTATTCTGATATCAACTCCAGCAAATCGTGACTTTCCAAGAAGGAGAATAGGCTCCTGAATCTATGAAGTAGATAACCGATCATTGATAACAGCGGCAGAAACATTGATATAATTGCATTTGCATTATTCGTATGAGTATAAGATGCAGATTTGTGTACCAAATGTTTATCAACAAAGTCGGGGTGGAACATATACAATATACATAAATATTTTAAATTACGATTTTAACAGGCCTGACTCTGAGTGAAGGGTGCAACTTATACTCACTCAAATAAATACGGTATTTTGTGAAATTGTACACTTTTACACACATAGTAGTAAAATATCAAACCAACTGAATTTGGCCATCAGCATTCAGTTCAGTAAACACAGCACACTTTTTACACACAAATGAGTATGCTCATTCTGTAATGTAGTAACATTTCACTAACTGCAACTTGCAAGTGTGTTAAATTTTAAAACGAATTATTCACATTGCATCATTTTTTGCAGTGTGCCATTCAAAGCAACTGTTTTGGAGTGACCCCTTTTCACCATAGTAAAACACAAGACTTGTGATTCCTAGAATCACTTTGAATTCTTGATTTGTAAGCTTTATAGAGAGGGTAGATACTAATTGTTCTAATTTTTACCAATTAATAATATGAGCATTAAAATAAGCGGAAAACAGTTGACTTAAATCAGAAACATTACAAGACAATGTTTCTTAATGTCTACTTGTGGTAATGTGGTAATTAACACATGAATTAGGCTACGTTTACATGATAGGGGAAATGAAAATGACCGAAATGAAATCTCAAAGCGGCGTGGAAAAGGTTTTGTTCACATGCCATCTCATTGCGGCTGCTTTTGGTTTCGAGCGAAATGAATACAGCCTCTACGCATGAGTGATTTTCGCGCCTGTAACTAGGCTACTGAGTACACTGAAAATTAAGCTGGTTCTTCTACAAAAAAAAACAACATAGATTCTACAATAAAACATGCAATTCCAAAGGGTACATTAACAAATACTGCAATAGCAGAAGTATTTTCAAAATTCTTTTGGGTCAATAGACTGACATCGCAAGTTCAGAGCCAATAATTTACTTGTGTTCTTCGAGAATGGACTAGCTTAATTTATTGGCTAATTATTTGCTCTTTACTAGTGCACCAGTCCAATGCATGTCTCAAATGATTACGGATGACACTGACAATAAGTCTTTGTGCTCAGTCTAAAAAACAGCCAACATTCTAGACTAGTCCCAGTTGAAAATGTATATCATCATGACTTCACATTCACAAATATAAAGCTATGCCTATTGCACTGATGTAATGCTCAAGTTCTCCTTTCCTAATACACTTTGCAGCATATCTTTCAGAAATTGAGAGGATTGGTTGCAGATGGCTGGTTCTACAGCACAACCAACATTCTAGACCGGTGGAAAAATTCTATTATTATGACTTCAAAAACAAAACTATTTTATTTATGTTATGTTTAAGTTCTTTTTACGTGCTGCACTACAAATTACTACACTACCAGTTAACTGACTATAATTAATCAAACTACTAGGGCTAATTTCATTGCTAGGATCTCATTGCGGCGTGTTTACATCGGCGTGTTTACATACTTTATATCTTAAATTTTTCTGAAGGTGTTGCGACCGTGCCAAATTTTTTTTCAACTGAGCCGCAACCACTTGAGTTTCATTTCTGTCAAAACTACCTGACCGCCACCATGAATCTCATTCGAACCGAAATGGAAATCTTTCATTTGATTTGATTCATGAAACGTCATGTAAACGTAGCCTAATTCAACTAAAATAGTGTTCTTTTTATAGTTTACTTAGTAAACATTGTTAGTTCGGCCAGGTGATTACTGACTATTGAACTTTAGAATCAGCTCTGACAAAGAACAAACTGCTACAATTATATAAATACGACTTGCAAAACTTGCAAATTTTTGCATTACAATGAAGAGGCACTTTTCACACACTGAATTCGTCAAACTTCTTAGAAGCAAATAGTCAGGACGCCTTGTCAATATAATAAAAAAATAAAGGTAGCCTATTGAACTCATGTTCAGCAAACGTTTCAAAAACTAAATCGTTTTCATTGCTTTTAAATGAAAGCAATCATAGGCGCCGACTTTTATTTTTGCACGGGGTGGCGGATAGCACAATATGGCAACCTAAAAACTTTCAAACTGCATGTTTTTGTTTGATTTTTACTAAGCGGTTTCGTAGATGCAATTGTCTTTTCACACTTGATTTGTAGCTCGATAATTTACATAGCAACTTTAAAACAAAGCACAGGAGGTATGTCGTGAACTTTATTGTTACGTTGCTGCTCTGACACTTAACATTTGGCAAAAGTATTTTTGCGAACAGCAGCTCTGTCAATCCAACTGTAATCAACTGGTAACCGTGAAGCTTCAGCTTGATAAACATTTAAAATTAGGACGTGGTTCAATCGCTGTTGCGTCATGGTAGATCGCAAGTAGGTTTTTATGCGCCTGAGTGCACTAAACGACCGCTCCGCCTCGCAGGTGGTGGAAGGCAACGATAAGTATATTTTCACAATGCAGACCACGTTTGGAAGCATTAATGAAATTGTTTCATAGCTTGCAAATAGATCAAGCAGTTGCGACATAGTTGAAACAAAAATCTGTTTTTGCTGTTGAAAACTTTCCAGCTGTTGTTTTCACGTCCTGCTGTGAATAACGTGAAAAAAGTGAAGAAGAACACAGTTTAAATACGTCTAAATAAATGCTTTGGTAGTAAAAGTAAGCATCTACGGTAGAAAAAAAAACAGTTGCTGGAATGCTGGTCATCGAAAGATCTTGCAGTACCAGTACATCCACCACGGCCACGCGGCAAAGATGGTAACTGCAAACCAATATCATGATACTGATACTTTCATGCTGGCTGAAATCCTGACTAGACGCAAGAAAACATGACTCAATGGAGGGCTGCAATTTTGAACGCTTTTTCGGTGGCATCTTTAAGCTGAATAAAACTGGAATGTCGGCGAAAACTTTTACTCGACGACTTTTCGTAATTTTTTCTGTGATGTAACAAGCAACTCCTATGTCAGACCAATAAATTCCCGCCTCACAGTTTGTCACGCATTGACACGCAAGATTACTGCATGAAGTAGATAATAAATAAAGTATAAATTAAAGCATGAAGTAGATGACAGTACACTCCAATTGAAATCGGAAAATAATTCAAAATGCATAATCTTGAGTAATTGAAAAAGGTTGCTTTTATTATTGGGAATTGGCAGGGGGTGTAGCTTTCCTCGAATAGAATCATGTAAATTTGCAGAACGTTAAAACTGCTACTTTACTAAGTGCACTTTTTAAATAAAACTTAAAAAGTTTCGAAAATTGCATTTGTTTAATGAAACTTGAAAATGGATATTCATTTAGGGTGTGGAGCTATCAATCATCGAGATAATTTTATTTCCAAGTATTTTATAGCTGTCATATTTTCGGAATGGCCCGTTTCGGCGAGTCCGATCCCTTAACGGGGGATTTTTTCAATTTTTTTTTAAATTATCAGGTACTGTAGCCTAATTATCATTGCCGTTTTAGGGTTTAGGAACTCACCGAATCGGACTCACTAAATAGTAGCAGACCCTCATAATTTATAGCGACATTATGAGCAGTTTAAATTTTTCAAAAAAGATTTGAGGGAGGCAATGAAAAGATCGTATTTTATTGATTAATAAATCCCATTGTAAACCTAACAAATGTAACAATGACTTATGACAAGTAACAAATAAAACGATCGCAACAACAACAAGGAAAAAACTCGTAGCCACGTGTTGCATAATCTTCACGTAGCTTGCTTGATGTTACGCGAGTATCATGCTTGTGACAAAAACAATCATTTTTTTTGCAAGATTGTATTGGCTCACCTCTTGCTTTACGTTGACTTGAAGCGAAAATCAATGATCAAAAAAAGATTTGAACGTCCGTTCAAATTACATTTATTTGCAGTAAGTAATGTAACCTAAACGGGGTGGCTGCCACCCCGTAAGTCGGAGCCAGTGAAAGCAATCCCTGGTGCCGATTTTAATTCAAATTGCTGCTGACATCACAAGAGCTAATCAACAAGCTTTAGTGAGAAAAAAAAAAAATAGAAGTCAAGGTTTGCAATTTTACAACTCGAAGTTCAGCATAGTCTGTTGAAATGACAATAAACAGACACAGCAATTTGCAAGAATCTAGGCTTTGATGAAACAATCTATTGCAACGAGTGCCTGCAATTCCAGCAGCAAAAGATTTCAATTATAAAATACAAAAAAAAGAAATTACAGAAGGTGATTCCAACACATTTGAAAAAGCACAGAAAACAGTCAAAGCATAAAATGAAATAATGGGTTTGGTCGGTACTTATTGTGACATCAGAAAGTACAATAACAAATGCCGCAAAACAGCTAGAAGCATAAAAAAAACACAATCATCACCTACGTCTTGCTTTAAATCAGATTAGCCAAAGACAAAAAAGTACCTTAGTTGTGTTATGGTTCTATGGGACTTTGCACATTAGCTCTGTACCAACGCACTACAAAATTTCTCCAAAATGAAGACGTGTCACAAGGCTTTTCTTTGTTAACTGGTGAAGAAAAAAACCAAGCCTCATGCTAGAGCAGTGGTTCTCAAACTTTTTAAAAAAAATTGTGTAATGATCCCCTTGCAATTTTTTTAATGACTTGCAGTCCACCAAAAAATTAGTCAAATTTGCAGAAAAACGGTTAATCATTCGTTTGTTACATGCAATTAGAAATTCACACGTCAATGAGATAGGTGCACCTGCTTTGCTGTTATCACTCTTTCTATGTTAGATTCTGTTTTGCATAATGCCACTTTTAGTTTTATATCATGCAGTACATTCAACCTGTTTCAAGTTTTTGTTTTGATAGCAAGTACTTGTTAAAAATGCTGTTTCACATTCATAAGTTGTTGGAAATGGAATCAGCAGTTAAAGTGCCATATTTGCGATATCAGGTTAAGACTGCACCATTTCAACTCAGACGTCACTGCAGCACATCTCACAGAAAATACGTTTTGCATCCCTCATCATTCATCAAATAAATAAACTGTTAATAAAATTAATTGCAATAAGCTAAGTTGTCTTTCGGTGGCAGATTGCTAACATTAGTTCCAAACGGTTTAAGGAAACAACCGTACCTACTTTAAATATAGCCGCAGGCGTAGGTCAGGGGAATAAAACATTTTGGACGTGCTAAAAAACTTTGCCTAAATTGTGTCTTTACAAATATACTTTTACTGAAGCGAATCTTAACATTCTGCCCAGATTCCAATACCACATGCAACATTGTCCAAATTCGATGACCATGCATTTTAGATATATTTTCTCAAATAACTGGATATATTTGCCTAAATTAGCGACTCTTTTGTGGGTCACGTCATTCCATGCCAAACGTCCTGAAATTTTGAAACTTCCCAGTTTGACCCTCTCCGAATTTGCTGAAAATCGGACAAAAGGTTGTATAACATGATTGAGCTAAAAATTGAAAATTTTAGCTAAAAATCTATTGTACTTTTCAAATTATGACATTTTTAAAATGGGTACACCCCTGCGCTGACGAGCGCTCAGTCATTTTCGGCCATTTCTAAACAAGCATACAACTCAAAACGCGCCATCTTGTGGTTAATATTTGACCTCGTGGACAGCCATTCAGAAAGTTGAAACTTTCAGGAAAAAATCCTTGCCTAAGCTATAGACAGTTCAAGTTTCAAATATGTAACCTAACTCTTTCAATACAGTAGTAAATGCAGCTGTGAAATCATGAGCTTGACCATCACAAGTCTCGGGGGTGGAAGGTAGGGTGGCTTTTATTTGGCAAAAAATAAAAATTTTGCCAAAGACACCTTTTTAAATGGTGAGGTTGTCTTAGGGTTGAGTTAGGTTGTCGAGCGATTTTTGAGATATGCCGATAGTATTTTGGGGATGGCGCAGAACTTTAGAAGGGATGGCCAATAGGGCCACCCCTAAATCAATTTCAAAATTTTTGCAGGAGTTATTTTTTCTGACAACCTCACCATTTAAAAGGGTGTTTTTAGCAACATTTTCATTTTTCACCAAATAAGAGCCACACTACCTCCCACCCCCGAGACTTGTGATGACGCTTGGCATGGAATGACCCTTGTGTAACAGGGGAGCAACCGCTTTTCTGCACCTCTTTCTCCTACGACAATGCGTTTGAAGATCTTGTAGGTTGGCAAAGTAATGGCAAATTTACTGTACAATCATGAAATAGCAGAAGCTGTCTAATGTCCACAGCTCAATCTGTCGTAATGAAAAGAAAAAAAGGCGATCTTCTGCTGTAAGAATACAGAAATATAAAGTTTGCTGGCTTGGATATTGTATATCACATCAAAACACACAGCTTTTTTTAAAAGTGCTTGCCGGTCCTAAAATATTGCTTTGCGGACCTCACTTTGAGAACCACTGTGCTAGAGTGATAAGGGGACCACAATCTCATATGAAAAAGCTACCATATAAGATTACTGTAACCCAGCCAGTTTGTTACATCAATTATTACCATTAAGAGCAACAAGGTCAAGACTCTTTGTTAACAAATTCAAAAAGGCTATTTTTTCATACAATTTGTTGCCATGGTTGCGGTCAAAAAGCATTGTTTTGTGACAGGTGATATCTCTGCAAGTACCAACTTGGAAAACTAAACTTGCTACAATTTTCGCTACAAAATTAACTTGTGGAAGAACAAACAAAGTTAGGTCTAAGGGTAGGGTTTTTTGTCTTGCCTAGAACATTAAAACTTTCTAAAATTACAAGTTTTTACCTTCAACGCCTTTGCACTTTAAATTAGGGCAGAATTCCTTAATCATCCTTACGTAGCAACGGTACTGCATATAAATCAGCCAATAATTAATAATAGTAATTTATATAATAAATAATTAGTCTAAAAGTAGAGCTGCTACAGTGTAAATAACTCAAATTATGAATACCTTGTATCGCAAAGTAGCTGGTTCAACTACTTCTAAGGGATGTCCATTGACCTTCACAAGTCCTTTTCCACGTTTGCAATGAGCAACAGCAGTAGCAGTTTTCTGCAGCAGCAAACAGTTTTGTTTAATTTATTGTATTACAATAACAGGCCTCGAAATTCACGGCGGACATGTCCGCCGTCACAGCATGTGATGTCCGCGAAAAGTACCATCTAGATCGGTCATATTTGTCCGCCGAGAAATAACACAGGAACTAACGAAACAAATCGTCATTGCATAGTCAAACAATTGTTGCGAGAATATAATTTCCCGCGCATTCTAACGCTCATCGAGAAAATGTGAATACCGGTACTGTATCCCGTTTAGCTTCAATTCAAGCAAGAAAACTTTTGATTTTTGTGTTGCTTCAATGATTGATGACATTGAATCAGCGTAACAAAGGTGAATTCTTCGCCAAGAATCGATAGGAGTACAGGTACTACAGTCTACAATCAAGCACAACTTAAGTCTTATATCAGGCCTCGAAACTGAAGGCGGCCATCGCGGCCATGGCCGCGATTAACCTACAAAAACCGACATTTTGTCCGCCGGTCTCGCCCTTCCGTCGGCCGCATTTGTCCGCCATGAAGTTCCGAGAAAATTTTACGCAAGCGGTCTTGTGAATAAAGTACCTTGCCACTTATAATCACAAAGGATTAGAAAGCAGTCAAAGCATCCGATAAATCACAATACACCTTGTCTATGCTTGAATTGTTAACATTATTGATTGACCCAGCAGCTGATGCCTGACATAAGCAGGATGCAAGTGACATCACAATACACTTTATTGATGCGATATATTCAGTCTTCGAAATTAGCGTCGGCAATAAAAATGCCGAGGTCACACGAGCGCTTGTAAGGTTAGGGTTACACATTCCTCCCAGTCGTTATGGCACAGCCATAGATTTGTTCCTTAGTCAACACCCTGATGGAGCTCTATAAAAAAGAAAGAGGCGCGTGGATTGGTATCAAAGCCCGAAAGCTGCAAAACGTGGACGCTTCGTTGCGAAAGGCGAAGACGTCTGATTCCAGTGATGACGTGACAACCTCGTGCTCCGATACAGCATCTGACGATTTCGATTCCGACTAGTTCTTTATCAAACAGACTTTGTGTTGTTCGCAGTGTCGCAATTGTGCCGAAATTATGTCAGTGTATACGTAAATCGAGGCAATCTTCTCGCAGGGAGCTATTAATTTGTTACCGGTACCTGGTTGAGCAATTAACGTTATTTTATGATAATTCAACGTTACTAGATGTCGCTTTAATGTAAAACAAACGTAAATTTCTTATTGGGCATTGTTGTTACGCAGTACAACCCGCCGGAAAATTAAATCGATCTGTGCTTACTCGAACGTTGAATCAACCCAAAATCAACTTACTTTTCCGCCTGTGAGTTATTTAACGTGAATTACTGCAACAGCGTGCGACGTGCGTATCTTGTTGCTCGCTTTATCGCTACTTTTGGTATTATTACATCACAACAAATCAAACAGTGCGGTCGTGATAGACCACTCTAGTATATTTTTCGCTTCTCGTTTTGGTACAATTGTTTCGTAATAAACGTTCACAGCAATTGCCGAGGCAATTTCAACTTTTTTCGTTTGGCCTCGGCAACGTTTTTGCCGACGTAAAAATGTGCTAATTTTGAAGACTGTATGTTGATGCGTGTCGACGTTCCGATGGCCGCCATGTGCTTGTGATTGGCCGCCGAACAGCTTGCTTCAGTCGGACACGTTTAGCCGCCGGAAAAAAAAAGTTGTTTCGAGGCCTGCTTATATACATCACAATGTCTGGCTTTGATCTCCGAGTAATATTGATAAGGCAAGGTTGGTTACAAAATTAGATTATACAAGTAGGCTATTAGTTACAGCAAGATGCAGCAAAATTTGTTAAGTTTTAGTATTACAGTAAGAAAAAGCCCAAGGAAAATTCACCTTCGCTAACATGACACGCAAAAATAAACCTAGAAAAAGCCTAGTGAAATGTTGCACAGCAGAAAATAGTAGCGTTAGTGTAGAAGTTCTCCGACTCGTGCCCAGAGCATTGTGACGCAAGAAGCCACACGTCGTTGGTCTGATAAAAGCCTTTACTTTGCTGAAATTTAAAAAAAGCCTTAAATCGTAGCTATAGTTCTCAAATTGCGAAGAATTATCAAGATAAAGTGTGTCCGCCGTGAGACTTAATTTGTCCGCCGTGATAGCTGCTCAGACTGGACACGTTTGTCCGCCGCCAACAAAAACGAATTTCGAGGCCTGATATCTGGCGGTCATCATCATCATAATCTATCGTCGGTTTGTTCCCCACTAGTGAGGGTCATGGGGTCATGACCTCCGGAATGACTTTGAATGTCTGCCGAAGCCGATTCATTGGTCGGTCATAAATGACCGCCGCAAAAATCTTGACAAAAATAGAGCTAATGCAGCAAAAATATATTTTAAATTTGAATTGTTACCATTGTTTGTTTAACACGAACAAATACGGAGCTGAAACAATAATAGTACAGGCAATTGCTTTAAAGATCACAATAGAGTGGCATGGTTAACGAGCTGATGGCAAAAGTAGCCATTTTTACATCATTTAAACGCCTTGCAATGTTGCCTTGAAATATAGTTGTGTAAACTTTTCGGCAGGTTATGTATTTTAATTTTAACAATGAGGATTATTGCGTTACATTGATCGTTTGTTAAAAAGAAACGTCACAGAGAAGCAAGTCTCAGCTGGGTTCCGCACATGCTTAGGCAAATGTGGCAACCTTATTCACGCTGATACTGAAAGAAATAGAATTTCTGCACAGAAGGGAGGGTGTTAAACACATTTGTCTTGAAATTTGGATTGTTGTTTTTTAGTTGTGTTTATTGCGTCATTACACGACTGTTATCATTGATTCATTTGCAAGCAATCTGCTCCAGTATACTTCAGGGTCGACCGGTTAATTAAGCCATCAACCATTGCAGAGTTATTCTGTTGTAGAAAATCTTCTTCTACAAACACGACTACACAATACTGTAGTGTGATTTTGTGCAAAATCTACATGCAAAAAATATGTCAGCTTGAGATATTAAATGTCCGCTGAAAGGGCCAGTCCGGTAGGACATGCTTGACCGCCGAAAAAAAGTACAAATTTCAAGGCCTGCAATAATACAGTCATTTACATCGATAGTATATACCATACAATTTATACCAATACGTTAAAAGTTGTATCAACATTTCTTAATACCGTACCTTACACATACAAGCATGTAAACTAAGGTAAGATACAGAATTTTAGATTTATTGCCATAATATGTTTTTGAATGTGCTAGTTTTATAAATAATCATGATATGCTGCATGTGTTGAATTAGTGATAGGCTACCGGTACACTGCATTTAACTAGGCCACATATATTTAAATAACTAGGCCTGCATTTAACTAGGCCACAATCATGATATGCGGCATGTGTTGAATTAGTGATAGGCTACCGGTACACTGCATTTAACTAGGCCACATATTAAAGATGTGAATAGGCTAATAACTTATCAAAAGTTTTAGCTTTCTTGAATAAAGCAAGAGCATTTTTCTGTTGGTGTGAAAGTTAATTTATACTTTTTGACAATTTTAGTTCAACATTTTATTACAAACAGTGAATCCTTTAAACTGGTACGGTACCACTCAACTTTGCACACTGATTCAATACACATGAAACGCTTTTGCTTAAAGTAAGACAATTTTGGAGTTCACACAGGACAAAATAATTATGTTTTATACCTTTCGGCCGAACACTTGAACGGACTGTGCTTTCACAGACGTCATAGTCACAGTTACAAGCCTGAGCAAAATCCCAACCACACTACGAAACGAAAAGAATCGGAAGCAGGAAAATCCTCCACATTGATCAACTCCTCACATCGGTTCATGTTTAATCGCATTTAAAAAGGGTTACCATTGAACTGAGGAATGATATATCAAGAAATTGTCGGTAGGTTCGAGTTGCAATCGTGAATTAGAACCTGGGATTTTTATCTAATTTGAATCCAAATGAAATATAATATATAATGAAATAAAAAACATAGCTTATGTCTTTTACCTTTATATTGTGATTTGAATATGGTCATTAGATGACTCGTCGTCGACGACGACGACGATTAGATGACTGATATAGTGTTAAGCTGCTTCCTGCCTGTAGTGAAATCTAGATTGCTATGGTACTATTTTATTCTTATTGTGTATAATTGTACCGTATTATTCTCGCAACAGACGAAATACAAGGTTTCTTTCTCTCTCTCAAGAAGTCTGATACAAATAAGGTCTGATACAAAAAAGGTCTGATACAAATAAATAATAATATTAATAATAATAAAAATAATCTTGCAAGAATTTAAACTTACGCTGATTTTTCCTTGTGGGACAGAAGTAGTTTGCTGACAAAGCTGAAGAGAAAGAAAGTAGTTTTACAACATTTTTGTAAAAAAAATTCAACACAAAATGTTGTAAACTGAAGACAATGACGGATCGTATTTCTATTTTTATGCCATAAAATATTTTTAAAAGTATTTTGACGCTACTGATAGTACTGACCAACCATAAAACCAGCAAAGAGAGTTGCTGTGTACGTCTAGATTTTCTTATTGCACTAAAGACCTTCTTGCAGTTTGTGACACTTTATGTCGCTCAGAGAAATTATATGTATTTGGAGGTTTGATTTAAAAACAGATGACGCTTAGGCCTATTTTTGTTTTTGTAAATTGGCAATGCTGATACTAGCGATGTGGGTCTTTAGCACTACTTAAATGCTTTATTAATCTGGATAAGACAACCACATTTCAAGACTGCAATCTGGTTCAATGACGCGAAATAGTCTCACACAATTTTTTTTAGCTAGCAAACCATAAAAACATATATAAAATGGCGAAGAATAAGTATGAAAGAATTCAAGAGTGAGAACACATTTGTTTTTTAAAAAGTGCTCTGTGCTGCAAAAGGTCTGATTAATGCCCAATGCGTTTGACAACTTTTCAAAGAGGCAGTGTAGAAATTGACTTGTTGTTTGGCAACTTTGTGCAATATGTGCATAGTGGTTGGGCAGTGGCAGAATATAATTTTTGAGATTTCAACTCCACTCCTACTCCATAACGTGTACCGGACGTCGAATTGTCTGAACATCTGCCCATACCTAGCTGTAATTGCTACAGCAATATCCCGAGTACCAGAATGGTAGATTGGCAGTTGGGATGATCTGATAATGATACACTACCTTGGTTTTCTGCATGAGTATATTGCAAAGAAAAGAACTAGCTGCCAATCTCGGTAAACGGCCCTGCGTCAAGAGTCTCTACAAGTATGCAAAACTACCAGGAAAAACCAACCAAGGCTTTGTCAGTCCGAGATAAAGATTCAAAACCAAACCGTCCATATGTGTATCGAACCCTAATAAGTGGTAGCCTACAAATTCTTAGGAAAACGCCCAAATTCTAGCCAGCGTTTCATATTCCCACAAACACAGTACGGTAGAGTGTTTCATTGTTTTCACCATTTTTGAAATTCAATATGCCTGGGGTCCCATCCAGGGGCGGCGCCAGCCAAAAATGAGTGGGGTGGACAAAAATATTTCGAGGTAATATACTACCGTAAAGTATGGTCACTAAGATTACCGATTGCGATGTGACTCACTGCAGCTCGGTTGTGAAATTTATTGAAAAATGAACAAAAGGAAATTGAAAAGGGGCAAAAGCTCGTTTTACATTGAGCGCATTATAAATTATGAATAAAAGAATAGAATGGGGCCAAACGCTCCCATACATTCCTCTGTAGTCCATAGAATTGCCGACTACGATCTTGATGTTAGCAAGCATGTCGTTATTTTATGTCATGGAGCTGCAATGATAGGCGGCCTTATAAAAATTTATTTGGTCCTTTAAACAGAATTTAAAAAAACCTGGCTATTACCCAATAATACCCATAGCCATAGGTTAAGAATCACTGTCACAAAAGTTTTATTTTGCGCTCGCAGGTCAGTTTAAAAGCTTTCACCAATTTTTGAGGACCAGTGTTATCGGCAATGTCTCGCTCACTGCTGATCTGCGCCAGATGTTTAAGTCTTTGTGATGACATGGCAGGTTGCAGATAATAATAATTTATTGTCTTAACTTTGCTGTGGATACGTTCACAAGATGCCACAGTCATGGGCAAAGTAGCAACAGTAAGGCACCTGCAGCTAATAAGGCCCGCTAATTTTCAAACCTCAATATTTTTCTAAATACTGCATAATTTTGAACGAAACTTGGAATGAGGATACTTTGGGTCTATCTAAACAACATATCTATGAAACAAGTTTCTAAGTAAAAGGGGTTGTAAAATATTAAAAAAATTAAAAAAAAACTCAAGCGGGCCTTATTAGATGCACGTGTTGTGAATAAGGCCCGGTTTGAATTAGCACCAAAAGTGATGGAAAAGGTGTATTTTTACTATAACCACACCACAAAACAAATTCTAATCGACAACACAGGCACATAACTAATAATTAAATACACAGAGACAACTATTCCCTCCCCCGCCCCATGCTCCATTTTTTAAAAGGCGACATGGTGTTTTTAGATATGGTAGGGATGATAAAGTATTTTGATTCTGAAATTATGATATTTCCATTGCAATAACAAATTGGATTAATGGTGTAACAAGAATTGTTTAGGTCACTCAAATCTTTAACCCCCACTTTCTTAACCAGGGGTGCACAATAGGGTGGAGTGAAAAAACTTTTTAGAAAATTTTTATTAGCTTGGGGTTGAAAAATTTGCCAATTACTACTAAAACTAGTTGAGCAAAATTAGAATGTAATCTGACAAGAGCTTGATCTGCCACCAGCCACTTGAAAATTTACCATTGGGCCATTCGGTGTGAATTCACACAGTCAAGAAATTCAACCTCTTCAATTTTTCTTAAATTTTACACACCTTTTCATTATCTTATATGATGAACACCTGCAAAATTTGAGTGAAATTTATTGAGAAACACGAGAGTTATAAAGCATTTAGTTTGGGGGGTCTGCCGAGGGGGCAGAATTTTTTTTAATTTTTGGCCTTGTTTGAGGTCCTATTACTGCTTAAGTAAATTAGGAAAGAACCTAATTTTTTTACAGGTGATAGTACTGCTGACAAGTATTGAAAACACAACACCGTTCACATTGTCACTCTAAAAGGTCAGACGTCAAAGACATCCAAATGTGGCCCTTTCCAGCTCTCGGCTAAAATTTTCCAAAATGTTTAAACCGTGCCAAGACCCTATTTTTGATTAGTTTTGGCTGACATTTAGTAGAAATGTTGTTTACAGGATTCTCTATGAACTGAGAAAATTTCAGTACAAAATATGAAAGGGGTTGGGAGGTATTTAATGTGAAACATTGGTCAAAATTACAAAAAGCAAAAAAGAGGTCCTTGTAATATCCCGATTACCCATGACCCCAGTAAAAATTTACTCTGAAATATCATAGAGAATTTTGTAAACAACATTTCTACTAAATTTCAGCCAAAACCAATCAAAAATAGGGTCTTAGCAAGGTTTTGAAATTTTGGAAAATTTTAACCGAGAGCTGGAAACGGCCACATTTGGATGTCTATGATCTTTGACCTTTTAAAGTGGGAATGTGAACGGTGTTGTTTTTTCAATATTTGGCAGAATTATTATCACCTGTAAAAAAATTAGGTTCTTGCCTAATTTACTTAAGCAGTAATAGGGCCTCAAACATGGCCAAACATAAAAAAATTGTGCTCCTCGACAGACCCCCCAAACTAAATGCTTTATAACTCTCGTGTTTCTCAATAAATTTCACTCAAATTTTGCAGGTGTTCATCATATAAAATAGTGAAAAGGTGTGTAAAATTTAAGAAAAATTGAAGAGGTTGAATTTCTTGACTGTGTGAATTGACACGGAATGGCCCAATAGTAAATTTTCAAGTGGCTGGTGGCAGATCAAACTCTCGTCAGATTACATTTTAATTTTGCACAATTAGTTTTAGTAGTAATTTGCAAGTTTTCCAACCCCGAGCTAATAAAAATTTTATAAAAAGTTTTTTTCACTCCACCCTAGTGCACAACGTTACCCCAGGGGCCCATGGGCCTCATTACCAAAATTAGCCTAGTCTGATCATCATTATCAGTCTTGCTTTAATTAGAAAAAAAGTTCAAATTTATTGGTTTTACTGCATCAGCATGCACATATCTTTCACATGAAATGCAAAAAAACGGAAGTCAAAGCGGTTTGTTAACTGCAGAGCAGTCTAAAATATGTGAAAATTAATAAAACCACTCATTTTCAGTCCCCCCAAACTTCAACTTTCCGTAACTCAAAAAGTTCTCAACTTTAGGCTGTGAAACTTTACCAGTTAGTCTCAATTCACCATAGCAGCAATCAGAGCTTCCAATTTTGTTTAAAAGATTTGTAACAACGGAGATCCAGGAGGTGGGCCTTATTACTGGCCGGGCCTTATTAGCTGCATATGCCTTAGCAATAATTTGAAAAAATTCGCTGTACAAATGATTTAAGGTCGTTTTGTCCACACAATTTCAAAAGTGAAGGCAAACACAACCACGCGGTTTTGGTCTATCCAGTGCAGGATTAAGGTGGATGCTATTGATGCTGCAGCATTAGGCCCATTCCTGAAATAGGCCCAGACGAAAACAGACGTGAATTTTCCGGACGCTGAACAGTTTTCCTTTGCTTAATTAACCCACAAATAATTCTTATTATGAAATTTGTAGTCCGACTTTCGCACGCCTAGGCACAGTGTTACGCCTAGGCACGTAAGATAAAGCAAGATTTTGGCATAGACTACTTATTTAAGATGAAAAATTATAACACTTTTCGAGCTGTTTCAGGGCCCTTCATTACTTCAGCCGCAGATAAGATGCACGGCTTTATTAACTCTTCCCCAATCGTGTATGCTTTTTTTGGTTTTAACTATTCGTAGAGAAACTAGATAGGATTCATGAAGAAAGGATTTTTCGGTAGTCGTCATCTTTTCATTTGCTTTTTTTAATCGTTCATATCAGAGAATATTCGTCCAAAATATTCAAGTGGCTTGCCTTCAAGATTGTTGTGCTTTGAATGAAAGTGACGAACAACTTTAGAAGGTTTCATAACGTCATTTGGCAGAATTTGGGAGCACACCAAACATTAGGGCCGTGACGATTGTTCACTACCCGGAACTATTGTAAAACCAAGCTCCAAGTATTTTTATTGTATTGCCTGACAAATTCCCCTTTTCGTTTCTTACTTCCCTCTGTGACACTCAACTTATCTGCATATGCCCTTTTCGTAGTTTACATTTGCACCTACTGATACTTGGTTCATTTCCATTTTGAGAATTATTTGTTTCAGAAGTCTTAGTTTTTTCCTTCTTGTTAAAATACACTTGTTGGTTCGTTGATTCCATATTAATCCTTCTGTAGTTTAACGGGACAAGCTATTGCAGCATCTGAAAAGTGAAGAATGACCTTGTATTACAAAACTTTTTGAAAGCTAGACGCAGTTTATGACGAAACAATCATAAACGGCACAAAATCTAGGTCATCGGAAGGTTAACCTTTATTATTAAACGATTCAATTTGCACGGGACAGATTTGACGTGTATGAGCAGATGGCGATCGAAAAGGTTCCTCACGGCGAATACAAGGCTGAAGAACGTCGAGGCCGTAAGCGAAAGCGAATGCCTGATGAAGGAGCTGCAAACGAAGAAAACCTCACCCCTAGGGAAACATTCAAAACCCATATATATCTGGTCATGATCGACAGACTGTTAGCTGAACTGGAAAAGCGAATGAAGGCGTATGAGGATATACTGTATCTACAACATTCGGATTTCTTTCGGAGCTAACGTCATTGAGCATAAAGCAGATCGAGAATAAAGCTCAAAATCTCGTTTCCTCGTATCCAGATGACTTGGAAGACACGCTGGTGGCTGAGCTCATACAGTTTGCAAATCGGTGAGTGTGAACGAGTCAGCAGAGCTTACCATGTACAAGCTTTTGTCGTCGTTGAACCTTTCTCAAACATTTCCAAACGTCGAGATTGCTTTGCGCATCTATCTGTGCTTGATGGTGTCTAATGCCTCCGGCGAGCGGAGCTTCTCAAAACTGGGAATAGTCAAAGGAGAGCTGCGGTCCTCGATGAGGGAGGAAAGGCTAAACATGCTGGCGCTTATGAACATTGAACATGAGGTGCTGAGCAGCCTTGACTGCACTGACATGATCGAAGATTTCGCGCTTGCTAAGGCTCGAAAAACAGTAGTATAAGTAAGCAGCACTAGCGCAGCATTGACAATATGCCAACGTTAAGTTGATCTGGATTAGCCTTTTCTTCATTAACTCCGCTTTTCAGGCAATATTGGTATTGAATTGTGTTGGTGTTACATAGCCTGATGTTACTCTCGAGTTTTTACGATAACACGTCGTTATTATTGTTCATGTTCATTAAAATTTGGCTGACTGCGTCGAAAGCAATAAAGGCTCTTTGGTCGGTCTGATTACGCGTGTACGGTGGAGTCAGAGTGTCGAATGCATATGTACCAATGCCTAGAAAAAATAGGCCTGTTTTTGCGCTGCAGCATCAGGCCCAGTTTCGTCTTAATCAGGCCCTGGGTCTATCCACTTTGGTGCTTTTTAAATTCTAGTTTTCACTTGTGACAATTAGCTGACCTCAAGAAAAGAAGATCCTATTGCTGCCCAACCAGATTTTTATTGAAATTATAGAATTTGACTAAATATTCAACTTTAGGCAAATTTGATGGAGACATGTGCGTGAAATAAAATGCAGTTGCATTTGACATTAATTCACATGCTTGATCCGAGTAACGCTTTTTAAGTTCATTTGGCATTCTGTCAAAGGATAAAGAAAAATCTCTTTTTAACTTTTCTGTAATGGATTCAGATTCACTCCACGGAAGACTGTTGCAACCTATCAATCATATCTGACCAAGCCCGCAACCAGGGGGGGGGCATTGGGGGCATTTGCCCCCCCCGAAATTTTTTGAAAAAATTTTCAGCGTTCTATGCAGTATGAAATGTAGCCTACTATGAATAGACGTACGTCGTACACGTACAGCCATACTGTAGAGTGTAGACCATAGGTGTAGCCAGGGGGGGGGCGAAAGAGGCCATGGCCCCCACCAAATTTTCAAAGCTTGAATTCCGAAGTTGAGCGCTTTGTTGAAAATATAATAAAATTTGTAGAAATTTATAACGTTTTTCAAGACATCTGGCTATGAACACCACAAGGACTTGTTTTAGACCAGTGGTTCTCAACCTTTTTTCTTTCGTGGCCCATTTTTGTTTGCATAAAAGTTCTGTGGCCCATTCAGTTTTTATGTGAGAAAAAAATTACAAAACAGGTTTATAAACAAAAGCAGCAGAACATTGCCTTTAGAATGTTGCTGGAATCCCCTTGTTGAATCCAGGCGCTGACGCTTCACAGTATCTTCTTTTCATTAAAAAAAATTCACATCTTCATCCTTCTCCTTGTAATTTGGATGACTAAGAACCTTACAACATAATACGCATTGTCCTTTTTCTTCTCTGTTATCAAAAATTGATGTAGGCTGCATACTGAATGTAATTTTTATCAAACTTAAAGCTTCAAATACTGTATTGTCAATTTCTCCCCAAAATAATCCACAAAACAAAATGCTGCACGTACTAAAAACGCGGATCTGCAGAAGTTCAACAAGGCTACCGCTTATAAAGATGGCTTAATTGTAACCACAAAGTAGTAGTCTATTACATCATACAGTGTTGTAAAAACTGAGTTGACGTAAAACTGTACTGTATGTTGCAATAATTAGATAGAATGATGATTGCCACTTTGTAGCTAAAAACAGCAGCATCATTCATTGTAACTAAACAAACACACAAGTGTAAAATTGACTATAATGACAAAATGAAACAAAATGTTTCAATAAATCTTTCAATTTTTAAAATATGTCTGTGGCCCACATCAAAATGCTTCTATAGCCCACCAGTGAGCCATGGCCCACTGGTTGAGAACCGCTGTTTTAGACACACAGAAAGACACCAATAAATTTTGCAAATCGTAAATCGCGCAAAATTTACTCGATTTACGTTTGTTTTAACTAATTTGTGGAAGCAATTTCAGAATGGCTTACTCTGTTGGGTTTTTGTGTAGCTAAGTTTTTGGTGTTCTCTAATTTTATCCGCAGATTTTGCCCGTTCGTGTGTAAGAGCTACCTTTAATAAGTTAATAGCTGTTTATCTGCTAATAAATTTCATACAAATATTATCCTAAAACCAGAAAGCGCTATATTACATTATTTGAGTGAAATTTTGCAAAAAATTTCCGTGGGAGCATGCCCCCGGACGCCCCTAGAATACGCGTGCGTTCGGCACGCTCTCACCCCCACCAGTTTCATTGCTTCCCCTTGCTTAACCCACCAGGATACGCCACTGCACATCAGGTGGCGATGTCTTAAATCAAACACTTTTTCGTTCTCTTCAATTCATCAAATATTTGGCCCCTCCAATTTTTTTTTCCTGGCTACGCCACTGGTGTAGACTATCGAAACCGAAAGTAGGCTACGCTGGTTGGAAGCCATGCTAACGATTTTGTTTGTGGACATTAACATAAAAATGTCACAATGCATCATTTTAATGTTTGTTCTTTGATAAAAATTAAATGCCCCCCCCGAAAATATTTGCTGGTTGCGGGCCTGTAATCTGACCATCTCGGAAATGGCTTGGTGGGTAGCGACATCACTTAGCCGGGGTGGTGGCTTCACTAGTAATTTGATTTCTATCCGCAAACAGCGATGAGTTGAAAACCAATTTGTTAAAATCTTCCTCTGAACGCAGTGAGTCAAATGCTCTTTTCAAGTCGTTGATAGCAGTAACCCCAGTGGTGAGATCCATTTCTTCACTTTTTAAATAATCTGAAGCCTGTTTACTTAGCGAAAAGCATTTATGAGGAATAAGACTAGCAATAGCAAATTCAGTTTGCTTGATGCGGAACAACAAACCAGTAGCTACACCATTACCTTCGTTTGACATTTGTTGGAACATTGACAGCAGTGCTGGATATAGCCTACATTAATAACCCATCCACATCACCTGAACGTGCAGACCATCTAGTAGCCTATCAGATAACGAGTGCAATGCAATTTTTCTAGACGTGATTCCCTTCTTTTTCAAATGCTCTTTAAAGAAAAAAATGTCTCTTGGGAGAACAGTCCATAAAGTGGTAGATGTTACCAATTGTTTCAAAAATTGTTTTGACTGTCGCTATGTTTTCAACACTGTGCCCAAGCACAAGATTTAATCGGCGTGCAAAACAATGAAAATATACCGACAGTTTGGCACCCGCTGAACTAGGTGTTGCTGTACACCTTCATCTTTTCCTGACATGTTGGTGGCCCCATCAAAACCTTTGCCTATTAAGTCTTACAAAGCTTAATTATGTCTCAGCTGTGATAAAAGCCATCACCTCAAAATGATAAAATTAGACTAGCCTACAACCAATCAATACAACAGAGCGATAACAATGAAGATTCTTCATTTTATGTCAATGCTGCAAAAGTAATTCATACGTAAGAATTTGAAATTAATTTATGACGCAGTCACTAGGCACCCCTAACCCCCTGCATACACCCCCAAGTTTTCTCATCGGATCTCGACGAATTACAAAATTGACCCTAAATAGGAGTGGGGTGGACATGTCCACCCCAGTCCACCACGTGGCGCCGCTACTGGTCCTATCTGGTGATATTTGGGGTAAAAAGTTTACACTCCAACAATTTTTCAATTAGCCTATGTCGTTACATTAAAGTGGTCCACGAGGTTTGAAATTTTTGAGCCTCAAAATCTCAAAATTTGGCCATGTCTCTGGAACCACTCCTGATAGATCGACAAAATTAATGTCAAAATGCGCGGAAGTGTCGGTTTCCTATATATACTATAGGTTACCTGATGTAGAGAATATTAAGGTCTACCTTATTCAGCCTTAGAATGGTTACATTATAATAGTAGGCTACGGTAATAGCTTCAATTATTACCGTTTCATCTCTTGCAAAACGAACAAGGACTATTATTGCGCAATAGCAGCTTCCAAGAGTAGAAAAATACAGAAAAGCTTTTTATCTTGATCACCTGATCTCTGTTCATCAGGAAAAAATAGATCGAAAATCAGATTTTTTGAAATAACTTTTTTTCCGAAGCAGATAGACTTTAATACAGTAGTTAATATTTTCCACATCAGACATAGAAAGCCGACCCTTCCGCGCATTTCCACACCAATTTTGTCGATCTATCAGGAGAGGTTCCGGAGATACTGCCGAATGTCGAGATTTTGAGGCTTAAAAATTTCAAACCTTGTGGACCACCTCAACATGACGTCATAATTGAAAAATTGCTGGGGTGGAAACTTTTTACACCAAATACCACCAGATGGGTCCCAAGGCATTTTGAATTTCAAAAATGGTGAAAAAATGAAACGTCCTTAAAGCACAGATTTCACAACGGCAATGAGACGCAAAGAAACATAAAAAAAGCCACAGACACTACACAACGCACGGGAGTATTCGCTATAATAAGCCATCAGATTTTATTGTTTTATGACATAAACTGAGTGAAAGCTTCGATGTGCTGCACCTGCAGGCATGGAAGAACCACGTGGGCATCGTGGGCCTGAGCCCACCTAATTTATTTTCTGGGTGGGCCTGGCCCACCCACTTTTGAAAGCCAAATGTGCAGGAACTGGATCCAGATCTTACTTTGCAACTGTGCAGGAACTGGATCCGGATCTTACTTTTTTTCACCGAATCTGGAACGGATTTGGATATTGCCTTTTTTTTAAGAAATAGGATCCGGATCGTAAACTTTCGTAAATTTTTGTAAATATATATACAAGAAGATACAAAAATTTAATGAGCTTCTGGCACGATTTCCAAACCTGGAGAAAGCTTTGAACTGTAGCGGTCCATTATTTCGTCATAAAGTTTCCCTTTCTTGTACTAAAGTAAACTACTTTAGTAAACTACTTAGTAAACTACTTAGTACTAAAGTAAACATACTCAAGCTTAAAGATTTGTACGAACACGAAATTGCTAAATTCATGTTTAAATTTGATACGGATGTATTGCCTCTGCCTTTCGCACACTACTTTGAAAAAACCAAACTCATGTATAATGCACGTCTTACTAGACACTCTTCCAATGATTGTTATTTTGTCCCACGTTACGCCTCATCCCGACTCCAGCGCAGCATTAAATACGCCGGAGTGAAAGTCTGGAACTCCTTACCAACGAGCTTGCGTAAATTGTCATTTTATTCTTTTAAAAAACAACACAAATATTCACTCATCGCCAAATATTAGCACGATTAATTTTGTATTACCTTTATGCTATCGATAGACTACTAAATATATTTCTCTGTGACCATCTTCTAACACCTTGTCTCAACTTTCGTTATTGAATTATTCTTATCGCAATTTTAGAACTTCTATTAGAATCTGGGGTATCTGCTTGACTCGAAGACCCATGGTCTCTTCGCAGATTCCCGTTGCTGGAAATTCCTTTTTTATTGCTGTATTTATTGTATTATATTTACCTACAACGAAATAAAATCAATCAATCAATCAATCAATCAATCAATCAATCAATCAATACTTTAACTTGAATTTATTTCCTAGTGTTTCTGTAATTTTCCATGTAGTCTGCTCCCAAAGTAAATAAGAAAAAGAGAACACAAAATAAAATGGTTTGTTCGTCCTTTGACGAGAGCTCTATCAAACCAGCTCTATTAGACAAAAAGCTCACATCAAACCAGCTCTATTAGACAAAAAGCTCATATCAAACCAGCTCAATTAGACAAAGAGCTCACATCAAACCAGTCCAGTTAGACCAGTTCAGCTCTCAGAAAACATTAAATTTATTGTTTAGTTAAAAATGTAATAATTCGTAATAGCTTAATGTTTCCCTGTTCTGCAATTTCACTATTCTGTAATGTTTAAATTCACTTTGTGTTATAGACCTACAATATTATACGAACAGTCGAACACCTTCTGATAACTTAAAATTATAATTCGAATAACAATAATTGCGTGGAAATTATTTCATGGAGTCAGATAGCCAAACTAGATAAATTAGATAGATAGAAATTTCATCAAGCAGTTAGACAGCCTTCATCTTAATTCAACTTATAAACAAACTATCCTTATACGTTAGTCGTTAAATATAACCTAAATAAAATATTACCACAAAACCATTGCGTTTGTAACTTCGTGGCAACACTAAAATTTTGGTCAGGTCAAAATTTATGTTGTGAGCAGTCAATTTGTGAGGTTGTAGACGTAGTAGTGGCGTACTGTACAG
Organism: Aplidium turbinatum; assembly: GCF_918807975.1. Taxonomy (NCBI): domain Eukaryota; kingdom Metazoa; phylum Chordata; class Ascidiacea; order Aplousobranchia; family Polyclinidae; genus Aplidium; species Aplidium turbinatum. The sequence goes on along the minus strand of NC_137472.1, from coordinate 36,072,740 downwards.
CGCTTCCACTTTGGTGGTAGTTACCACAATTGTGTAGGCTGCATAGCCGAGTGGTGAGAGCCCTGGAACGGCAATCGAAAGGTCGCCGGTTCGACACCGCTCAAGAGCATGTGGCTGTGTCTTTGGCAGGACACTTAAAGACATGCCTGAAGGTGGACACGAAGATTGGCTTCCTTGCCTTCCTGTCCACTTAATCTAAATCTTCAACTACCGGGTGTACTGTAAGCCTGGATACGACAAACAAACCACAATTGTGGAATTTTCATCATGCTTGTGGTAATTTTGTGTGGAAATGTAGCCAAAATGTGGAAATTATATAATTTGAAAATTTGACGTAAAATAAGTTACTATCAATAAATAAGAGCATTTAAACTGTTGTCTTTCGAAATCGAACAGATATGCAAAAAAACTACTTATAATAGCATGCGACTAGCATGTTCTGCTGTTTTTGGTTTGATTTTGGAATGCGTCCTGACTTTTGACTTTGAACGTAGGGTGACCATGTGATCATATTCATATCATACTATGGGTAGTCAAGATGTCTTTCAGATTCTAGCTGCGGTGTTAAGTACATCATCATCATCATCATAATCCATCGTCGGTTTGTTCCCCACTAGTGGGGGTGGCCGATTGTTTCCGCGCAGCAATTGTTTTAATCCCTTTTCTCCATTTCACCCTGTCCCTTGCATCTTCCTCCTTCAGTCCGACTTTTTTAAATTCATCCTTCACTTGTTGTTTCCACGTTCTTCTTGGACGACCGCGTTTCCTCTTCCCATCCACCTTTAGATCTAGTGCCTTTCTAAGAAAACTTCCTTCCTCCCTCCTTATCACATGTCCATACCATCTTACTCCATTTGCCCTTGCCAGTTGGTCTATGGTCTCTCTCATCTCTAGCATATCCAACAATTCTTCAGTCCTTTTTTCCCTTCTCGTTTTCACCCCACACATTGCTCTCACCATTGACCTTTCCGTTCTTCTCAGGATTGCCAGTTCACTCTCTCTCAATATCCATGTCTCGCTACCATATAGCATTGCAGGCCGCACACAGCTCCGATATACTTTCCCTTTCATCCTTAGTGAGAATTTTCTGCCATACAACATTTCCCCACATTCCCTGAACTTTGCCCAGCCCAATCTTACCCTTGTTGTCACCGCTGCTTCACATCCACCACTTCCATTTATCCGATCACCCAGATAACATAAGTCTGTCACTGTTTCGATGCCATGGCAGAACTCATCATCATGGCCTTCCACTTCATCCCTTCCTTTACTACAGTACTTGCTTACTTATTTCGGACGTTTTAATAACCGGTACGGTACTGTTAGTAAACTGAGTAGTTGTTTTAGACCTTATTTTACACTATGTAGTGTAAATATAGCCAAATAATAACGTTGCCAGATAAGGAATTCTGTCCTAATTTGAGATATGTTTAAAGCTGTTGAAAACAAAAACTTGCATTTTGGACTTTTTCAGTTCTGGTTAAAGATCAAAACCGTAACCTTATTCCTTTAGAAGTCTAATCCTTGCTTTAACCCTTCCTAACTTTAATTCTAACTCTGGCAACACCTGATTGTAACCATGGCAACAAGTGGGTAAAAATAGCCACTTTGTTAATGTAAAAGTAAGTCGAAATACGGTTAAAATCGAGAAGAAAATCACAGTTAAAAATATGTTAATCTAAAAACAAATGTGGTAATACAAGTGGTAATCTAGCTTTGTAAAAGTGGAACCACTAGTACTGTAGCCCAGTGCTTCCTAACCGGTGGGTCGCAACCCATTGGTGGATCGCGAAGCTATTTCAGGTGGGTCACTCACTTCAGGGTCTTCACTTCATTTGTTGACTTTCCATTTTCATGAATTGTGCTCCCTGTTTTCTGTTAGATCGGAAAATTAATGCATTATCATTTCGTAACAATCATGCAACAATGTAACATTCAATTAGATGTGTTGTTTCTATTAACTACGGGTCATTCCAGCCCAACTCAACCAGTGCTTCCATGGGTACCGTCTCAGATTTTGCTCAAAATTGCACCAAACGTACCTCTATGGAAGCAATAAAAAATCCCCAAGTTTCAGATGAAAATTCCAAGCAGCTTAGATTTTATGGCGGTTTAAACTTTAAGGGTCTCATCCCTTTTTCGTAACAGTGGATTGCCGCGTTCATTTTCAATGGTTTTTGAAGGCACATATCTTCATTTCTATGCATGCAATATTGCAATGTGCCTGAAAATTGGTGTTATGGGTATTTTTGGGCTGCTCTTTCAGAATCTGCTGTCATAATTGGACCAGGATGTGTTGATGAAAAGTTATCAGGCATCTCAAAACTGGATTTTAGTTGGTAAAAATGTAAATTTTTCACATTTTGACCATCAGCTGTGAGTCCCCCTCTTGGCCAACATCACCAAATTTGTGTAATTTAGGCAATAAGCATTGTGTCTAGGGCTGCGATTTTTTCTTTCTTGTCGAACGACCAAAAATTCTACGCTTGCTTGTCGAATAGTAATATGACATCACAAAAGTCAGATTATAAGCGTTTGGCCGCGAGTTACCGCACAAGTTGTGTGGTATCAGAATCACTTACTTTAAGTTTTTAATCGCACGCTGGATGAGTGATTCCATCTATGACGGCAAAAACATTGCCGTCGCCAAATCAACACACCTTGGATTGCTGCGACAATTGCCGTATGCTTTAATGTTTAATCAAACGAAATTTTATGCGCTTCTTCATTGCGTGTCACACGGCGGTAGCCCAGAGCATCACGCAAGCTATTTTATGCGCTGACAATGCTCTTGTGAACTGTAAAAAGTTTGCAACCTAATAAATACCGGCTTATTGTTACGCAAAAGTTATTCTTTCATCGAATGCTTATTGTTTACCGGTGTCGTTGCGAATATAAATCATCGTGAAAGAAGATACAGTTAAAAAGTGGAATTTACCTGCTATAGATTATATGAAACAGGAGGAAGTTAGTGTGGTATTTTGCAAAATTTGTAAAGAATTTTATGACAGAAACAAATCGGAATTAGAAAAGCTACGGGGTCAAGTTAAAAAAGTAGTACAAAATTGGATAAACGATTCTTCGGCAGAAAAGAAAAATAATGCTTCTGATCATAATTTATGGCATTGTGCGTGCATGAACGGGCAGTTTTGCGTCTTCAAGTATTTCAGTGATGATGCGACAGCTTCATCCTCCTATACAGCGTCTTATGATTCCGATTCTGACAGCTAGTTCTTTATCAAACAGACTCGTGTTTGCTCGCAGTATCTCAATTGTGCCGAAATTATGTTAGTGTAAACGTAAATCGAGGCAATCATCCCGCAGTGAGATATTAATTTGTTACCGGTACCTGGTTGAACAACTAACGTTATTTTATGATAATTCAAAGTCGCTAGATGTCGAATTAATGTAAAACAAACGTAAATTTCTTCTTGGGCATTGTTACGCAGGCAGCAAAATTCGTTATTTTTGCATTGACTTCACGTCTGTAGACGTTGAATCAATGTAAAAATGATGATTTTTGCTGTCTGGGTACGCAATGTAACCTGCCAGGAAATTTAAATAGATTTGTGCTGACTCGAACGTTGAATCAACCCAAAATTAACTTACTTTTCCCCCTGAGTTATTTGACGTGATTTAACGTAACAGCGTGCGTATCGCTACTTTTGGTATTATTACAACACTACAAATCAAACAGTGCAGACTACTCTAGTGTATTTTTCGCTTCTCGTTTTTTCGATTTAACGTCTGCAGACGTTGAATCAATGTAAAAATGACGGGTTTTGCCAGCTGGGTTGTGTGCTTTTGTGAATGCAAAATCGCCCATTACGTAATCACAGAAACCCTTTTAGTGGATGGAAGTCAAGTTGCAACCGTGGTTATCTGTCTACTCTTCTTTATTCACATTGCAAAACGTTTCTGCAATCTTGGAACAACAAGTGCATAAGTCAGACATAAATCCAAACTTGCAAACATGTTGACATTTAAAGTAGCCTACTTCGGTTATTTTATCTATAAAAGAAACCCGTTGTGTCGAATAGCACAAAACGTGTGTGGCGAAATGTTTGATGCCAAGCGTTGGAACTTCGATTAAAGCATTCTCCCGCCGTGTTCAAAATGGCGGCGCTGACGCCTTGGGAGTTTCTCGTGTGAAGCGTCGCTTTTAGACCTTGCTTTAAAGTACCTGGCGCAAGAAAGTTTACGTAAGCCAGCACTCTTATGATTGCATCACGTAATGTCCCCCCCCCAATTGTTCCTCGACCTGACGATGTTTAGTCCTCTCTCAGTTTTTTTTCCTTTTTATTTTCTTCTTTTTTTTCTTTTTTTTTTCCGTAAGGCACGGCGTTTGTCGAATAGTGATGGCGCGTGTCGAGTGACCTCGTCACCGAAAAAAGCAAAAATTGCAGCCCTGATTGTGTAGAAGCAATAGAAGCAAAATGTCTTGATACAAACAGGAAATAATGGTTTTAGAGGCTACTGAAAATCAGGGTTGAAAAAAACCCGGTTTTTTTTAAAAAAGCCCAACCCGCCCGGGTTTTTTTAAAAAAACCCGGGTTTTTTTGGGTTTTATTGGGTTTTTTAAAAAAGAGTAGATTCATGCTTATTTCACCTCAAAACTACTTTTTACGAATGAAGTGCCTTTCACTCACAGTACATGCTTGCATAACTCAATAAAATAATCCACTTGGGCTGTTGTTGCTTGAATGTTGCATTATCCATTAATTTCAAGATCAAGTTGGATGTTGCATCATCCACTGATTTCTATACCAAGTTAATGCTACCGTGGTAGAAATCACATTATTGCATCATTGCTTTAGATTTGAAGGCAAGGAGCATTTATGCCATCATGTTTAAATATTTTTTATCATTTATATATATATGCATTATATATAGTAATGGATGAGCAATTGCGTGGCCATTTAGGCAAATGCTCTGAAAGAGCCATGCGTTAGAATCCAGAATCTGTAATTGGTAAATAGCCTCCTAAATTGCATTACACATCATATATACAGACTACAGTAGAGTAGTACTTTCACCAGTTTAACTATAAGGCCTTCTTGCATAAATGAGTTTTAGTGTAGTATTATATACACAAAGTGACATTACTTGATTTTTGTGTACTGTACAATATCCACTGCGTTTTCAGTTTATTCTTGGAAATTTACTTCACAATCACATCCTTAAGTCCTAATTTAAAGTTTGTTTTAAGTGCTTTGTAGTGTTTTTGTTCATTTTTTTAATTTTCTTATAAAAACTGGACAAATATGATGCTCTGGGTTTTTTTATGGGTTTTTTTGGGTTTTTTTAAGTGGGTTTTATTGAAAAAACCCACCCGGGTTTTTTTGGGTCGGGTAAAATACCAACAACCCTGCTGAAAATGGTCACCACTTAAAATACATCTCTCGGGCCCCCTTTTCTGGGGGGGTAGATAACCATGTAGAATAGATGGTACCCCCAGAGTGATGAAACTTTCACCACTTAAAGATACATGTCTTGGCTATGCCTGATATAAATTAGATACCGTAGACGCTATCTCAGTGGGTACGCCAGTAGTAAAGATGCCATTATAAAGATGTCATATCTCAGAGTGGTCCAGCTACAGGCCCGCGGGCCGCATGCGACCCGCGGGTAGAATTTTTGTGGCCTGCGAGCTTTCACAGTATTATATTGATTTAATTTGTATTTATGTTACAGAAAGTAATTTCAATTAGAACAAGTAGGCTAGGCCTACAGCATTTGGATAAAAAGTGTCAAAAATGTAATTCAAAGTTGCAGACAGCAGGGCTTATACTGTTTCAACCTAACACGTCTTGTCAGTACAACTGGGCTTTTTAAAGGTTGATATGTAACTAGTGTTTCGGACATTTTTGTTTCCTTTAAATATTCATTTCTTTAGTCTTCGGAAGGAAATACTATCATTTTTTTAACAGAACAATTGGGTGAAACACAAATGTACCAAACTCAGTTATGCGATAAAAACTTCCTGTGCAATCTTGCTTTCCTTACAGACATGACAATGCACTTGAATGTGTTAAACCTAAATTTGCAGGAGCTAAAGAAAACTATTTCACGTTTACTTGGACACATTGAAGCTTTCCAGAGGAAACTGCGCCTTTTTGCTATATTATATGCTTGAAAAATAACGATCTTTCACACTTTGATTCTTTGCATGCACTTGTGGTAAATGATTATGAAGTGGAATGCACCCGTTTTGTGAAAGATATTAAGGATTTATCTTGTGAATTTGAGAATAGATTTAAAGATTTTGACAGATTAAAACCTATCTCCATTTGTATAACAATCCTAATCCTATGGATATTAATGTGGAAACACAGCTACCAGAACTTCAGCTCAAACTCTGCGAGCTTCAGTACGACCAATTTTTGCTGTCAAGGAAAAATGAAACCTCAGAGTGCTTCTGGAAATTAGTCAGCAAGGATTGATTTCCCAAACTGAAAACTTTTGCATTAAAAATGCACTCACTGTTTAGAAGCACATATACATGTGTGAGAGTACGTTTTGTAGAATGAAGCAAGTCAAGTCTAAAAACAGAAATTGAATGATAGACGAAACACTGGAAGATAGTCTCCGACTTGCTACCACTAACAATTAACATTGAAATTGATGTAGAAACAATAGTATCAGAGAAACCTCAACCACAGGCATCTCACTGATAGAGATTTGCAATAAATTTCTATTTGCTATTGTTTCACAATTTAAATTACGCACTCACTATCATTTTATTGGAAATGGCCCGTAAGCCGTAAGTAAAAAGTAGTTGGACCACGCTGATATAGACCAACAAACAAAACAAACTTCAAATGTCAACATTGCAAAAACGAAATAAATAAATAGGCTACAAACAATTAGAACATCTACACTCTATAGTAGAACCGACAGGGGTGCAGGAAGTGGGGGAACAGAGGGCGCGGATGCCTTTTTAAGGTCATGTAAGCTACTGCACGCAAGTTGTCACGTTTTTGTAAAGTAGCCCGTAAGTTAAAAGTAGTTGGACCACGCTGTAGGCTATATCTCATTGTGGTTCGCACAATAAAACTTGCATTAAAAGTGGGTCGTGAACTGAAAAAGGTTGAGAAGCACTGCTGTAGCCTACTGGGATCAGTGTTTCTACTTTGGTGGAAATTATGTTAAAAATGCTTTTGATAAAAATGTAGTAATGAAAAATTTGTGGTAATTTAGTGGTAATACAGAAATTTTGTGTTGAACTTATAACTTTTGAAAATTTGCCATAAAATATTATAAATAAATAAGAGCATTTAAACTGTTGCCTTCCGAATTCGAACAGATTGTATATAGTACAACTTGTATGTTTTCTACTGTAGTGACAAAATTTTGTGGCTATTTATTTAACAACCTTTGTGTAAACAAATGTAAGTTTTTACCCAAATTTTTGGCACTTTTTCACCCCTTACCTCTGTGCATATTAATTTAAAGATAATGAAAATGATAATATGTAGTGGAAATTAAACAAATTAAATTCTAAATAACTTTAGATTTTGTACTGTAGGACTACTTCAATTTGACTGAAAGTAGTTATTAATTAAATATATTCTATGCTGCAGTAATTTACTGCATGAGTCTGTAGTTGCTATAAAGTTCAAGCAGCCTGGCACCATGAAAGTATTTTTGACCTGTGAAAAGATGAAATTTTTGAGTAAGTTTGTTTTTTTGTAAAGCTATTCCACTTTTCATAAACTTTGTTACGTCATGGAAAATGCTATTATCTTTCTTGCATCGTTAGAAATTACACTATAGCTATATCAATATCTATAGCACTAATATTGCCAGATAAGGAATTCTGCCCTAATTTGAGAAAACTTTAAAGCTGTTCAAGACAAGAACTTGTAATTTTTTTAGAAATTTTAGTCGTGGCAGAGGCCAAACCCTAACCATGGCAATACTGCTACAAAACAATGCTCTTTGATTGCAACCAGTGCCATAAATATACCCATTTGTAGAAATTAAATAAAACCAAGCTAAATTATTATATTGTGCTTGCTTTTATGAACATATTTGAAACAATGTAAACAATAAATGCTATTGATAGAAGTGCTCAATGCCAAGCGAAAAGCCAAGCAGAGCGAATTACACCTAAATAGTTAGTAATTCACTAAAAACCTTCAGCCTATTTTACCTTAACAGCATCATCAGAAGAAACTTATTCAAACAGAATCTATTCAAATGGAATTTTATTTGAATAAGTTCCTTCTTATGATCCTATTAATTGATGTAACAGGCTGTTAGTAAACTAATAACTATTTTTTATTTAAAACAACATATGTTTTAAGGAATTGGAACACAATTAAGTTGCAAAAAATGCCCAGTAGCACTCACCTTCATTGCTCAAAATGGTCAACAAACTCGATGTATGCATGAATCTTACCTTCCCAAGGGAAAAGGGGGAAGATCTTCATTTAGCGGAGTTGTTGCAACTGTTTTTGGTGGAAATGGATTTGTAGGACATGCTCTATTAAACCATTTAGGTAAATATATGACAAAAAACATAATTTTGTCTTTTCAAACTACTTTTTCCAGTCAATTGACTTCTTTCAGCTTTACAAAGAAAACAATCAAACCAACTCGCCATAATACAGTTAGTAGTACAAACTTGGTATATAAGCATTAAGCAGCCCATCATGATCGTCATTATGTCCAACTTATTCTTGATAGAAAAACTTGTATAAAATAAGTTTGATTTTTTGAAAGTGTTACTTTCAAGCTGTGAAGATTTTGGGTTGACATGAGCACTGTTGTTTTCACTTAAATGTTTGCATTAGACCACAGTTTAATTCATTATAGCTTAGCCTATGTAAGCACATAAAATAACTACAGTTTAACTAACAAATTAGAACAGGATGTTATGTTAGACTATTTCTGTTGAGTTAAACAAGTTCTTTTGTATAATGTAATTGATACTGGTTTATTAAGATTTGTCATAGAATTTCTTGATTGCAAAACAGTTATAATACCATGATTAAAGGTGAGCAGGCAGATTGGCTTTCTTGCCATTTGGCTAAATCTTTTATGGCCGGTTTCATGCCTGGACCACAAAATATTAGTCTATTGATGTCTATAAAGTTTTAACTTTCTATTAAGGGGCATATGGAACTAATGTCATGATTCCATATCGAGGAACGTTCGATCGCGTTCAGAGAATGAGGGTCATGAGTGATCTTGGACAATTTATGTTTCGGGTAAGTACTAACCAGGCTCGACGTTACTTGACTTCCCAGATCGGACGAGATGGGGTGTTCTCAAAGTGACAGGTTTAAAAGGAGCTCATTTAACTGCAATTGGAATGCTTGAATTTGTTCTCCTTGCACATGGAGCCGATTTTAAAGTTGTTTTAGTAGCATCTGGTTTTTCAGTTTTAGTGAAAAGATATTTTAACAAACACATTTTACAGTGGTCAGAAGACCAGTAAAACAACTTCAGTTTTATCTGATCTTCAGTAGACAACCTTGTCAGAATTGTTCATAGAATTACCAACACAGTAAAAACGTTTGCTTATTTTTTTGCATGAAACTGACAGAGAGTTTACGAAAAAAAAGCATTTTAAAGTTCAACACAATGTTTTTTACATGTTTGAAGGTTAAGTGCATTTTCTAGGTGCAATGTGAGTACCTTTGTAGTTATTTTAATTATATATCACTCTTCAATTTTTAATACCGGTGTTACACTTTTCTCTGTAATTATTAGTTATGTAAATCTAATTACGGGATTTTCAGGAGAGATTTTCCATTCAAAGAGGTGATGACGAGGTGCGTGACCTCATTGAACATTCTAACTGCGTCATCAATTTGATTAAAGCGTGGAAACCGTTCAAGTAAGTGGCCAATTTATGAAACTGTGATTTATTCCAGATTTCCAGACTACTAATAGGTTAGTTGTAAACGCAGAAGCAAGTTGGCGCAAATTTCTATGGATGAGTTTTTTCTGAATAAGACAATTCCTTTACAAATTTTGTTGAACGGTTTTTGTTTCAATCAAGTCACTACACCATGGAAGAAGTGAACGTGGAATGGCCAAGACGACTTGCTAATTTAGTGGCTGAAAAGGGAGACGGAACTAAGTTGATTCATGTCACTCATCTGAACTGCCACCAACAAGAAGGAAGAGATATCTCAAATATTCTTAGACAAGACGTAGGTGATAAGATGATCATGTTTGCATTGGCATTTGGCAACCTAGCTCCAAATATGGGCCCACACCTTCTGTAAGACAACTATGTACTGTATGTCTGGCTTCTTTTAGAGTTGTAATTTGCTATCATATTAATGATATCCGATTGAAATAAAGTTTAGCCATCGGGAATAGTGTATAACCTTGGGCCGAATTTGACAGAAAAAGTGAAAACAACACCATATTCCTTGTGCGTTTCCACCACATATACGACACACATGAATATTCCATATAAACATTTTGTCGTTGACACAAATTAAATAAACCAAACTTTAGAAACTATTTAAACTTGCTACATGTGGTTATTTTATTAAGTTTTGCTTTTGTCGCATTAATCGACTTGAAGTAGCATGAACAGATCACGAATGCATGTGTTTGTGAAAAGTTCCACCAAGAGTGACGTCGGCATTCGGCAATTGCATTGAAATATTTCAGTACCAAGCCGAAAATGAAATGAGAGAAATCTACCCGCCGACCACCATCGTCCGATGCTCTGGCATTCATGGCTACGGGGATAACTTCTCTTTCAAGTTCTTCAACAAACGTCAGTGGTTCGATCGCTAGGCTATTCAAGCATGTTTCAAGAAAATTGTATCATACACATTACACACATTACTAAAAAAGACATTTTTTAAATTGATGTGTATTGTGCACGTGTTGTTAAGATTTCGGAAATTTTTGGTTACTCAAAACTATTCTCAATTCATTAAGAACTGATTATTCTTCATTTCTCGAGTGTTTTTTTGTCACTGAATCGTAATAGCTTTGCCTTTTTCGAATTCAGACAGTAATTTTTCCTGGAGTAAACACCAAGATGATGTATTGATCCACCATTGTGTTGTTCAGTCAAACACCGTGTCGTCAAAAAGGAGTGAAGACTGTCTAGGCCTAAGCAGTTAAGCTGTCGAGCTGACAGTCACCAAGCAGTCTAACAGCCGAAAATGCCCTTGCGACTGCCAGCTCGACAGCTGGACCACTCAGGCCGAGACAGCATGTTATCTATTATTGGGAGTCCAGCGGCCGGAAAATGCCTTTGTAACATGCATTCTGGTCTCGTTTCTTTCACAGGGTTTTTCAACCTCGGATTGACGTTATCTGGTTCAGCTCCAGTCATGTACGACGGCGGCAAGTCGACCATCATACAACCGGTGTTCGTGAGTGACGTGGCAGAGGGAATCGCCCGACTGACCAGGCATCCCGACGCCGCTGGACATACTTTCGAATTTCTCGGGTTCGTGTTAACTAATTGACAAGACTTCATTGTCAGTACACGGTAAAGGTTTCTCTGTGATAAGTTTTTGTTTAGATGCTGTAGTTGTGTTGTGAATTTAGTCTTTGTTTAAAGTTTAAACCATATCAGTGAAAACGGCATAAAAATCACCTGGTGGAAATCAAACTAGAGTTAAACCATCGTTGTTTGATTTCGCTGTTTCTTTATTCATAGAGCCAGAGTGTTGATAGATTGAGCTGTTGAGTCGGTCAGACTTGTGATCAGCCACGCCCACTGTTAACTCATAACTTTCTGTTGTCTCTTTAGTCCTGACCGCTTTACACTTCACGACTTCCTGGAAAATGCCTTCGAAGTTCGGGAGGAAGAATATTTTCCATTCAATACAATCGGCCCACTCGACCGCAGCAAAGCTGCATGGTATCAACAGGTTAGTTCATCGGTTGATGCAAGATGAAAGTAATGATCCGTCTACGAAGGCTGAGGAACCGGCTGTTGGAAACGAAATTTCGTTCAAACTCCATAAAAAGTAGTTTAAAATTGAAATGAACGAAGTTATTTGTAGAAAAATTCATTTGAAATGAAATTCAAACAAGGGAATTTTGTGTAAAACAAAGTTCATTTTATTTGTTAGTAGTTTATTGTTTATTTTTGAAGACACGTAAGTCTGAATAGTTGGTAATTCTTACCAGAATACGGCTCAAGTCAACCTGCCTAATATTGTACAGTAATTTGCTTTTTGTGTTTTAAAGTTTTCATATGTTTTGTATCGAGCTGATGACGAAACAAAAATGGTTTTCTAACGAAACAACTAAGACAATTAATTTTGCGTTGAAACAAAACTTTTGTTTCGAACAGCTGTCGTTCACAGTCACTGTTCTGTGGCCATATGTTTCTACAGTAGGCTACATCGTGCAATAACGTACGTAAAGAAGTGAATTGTTAGCTCGCATTGTCAAGTGATGATGATCATAACATTATTGAATTGATGACGTAGCAGTTTTAGAGCGGTGGTTCTTAGCTATTATGTAATTTTAATTATTTTTGGCATTGTATTGTTTCTACACTGTAGAATCTACAGTTTATTTCACCAAATTTGTAACAACGATTTTTTACGCAATAACCACAATTCTAAAACTGTCTCATCATCTGCTTATGATTGAACTACACTTGATCTGAACTTGGCACAAAATCGATGCTTGTTAGTGAAATACTTGTCAGTTGTCACTGCAAAAATCCTTTTAAATGGTGGCTTAGTCTAGTTTGCTTAAGGTGTTACCATGCTTTGACAACCATGGTTCATCGAGTATATGGATTTGGTAAAATACTGACCAGTATCAAGAAGTGAATACATTGGACAGAAAACTAAAGTTTCAAAGCAAAGCCTCTGTTTAGAATCTTTGCCATTAATTTGCCTTTCAGCGTCTGTGCTGCGCAAATACAGCTACGATTTCATTTCAAAAATGAAATCCATCTCACATCAAACATGACTAATATTGATGGATTTTCATTTTACCATTATAACAAATTGTGGTTTGTATTTTTGTCTTTAAGCTTACTCACAAAGTGGCAGAGTTCTATTTCTGGAAGATGTTTCGGCCGCGATTGTTCTTGCCTCGCTTTCTTGACTTGCTGACGCGCGGTGGCAGCAGAGCGTCGCAGTGGATGACGTTCGATCATTTCAAACAGGTTGGTGATCAGTCAGTTAAATCTTTTACAATTCTTTTCCTCTCAGCTTTGTGATGCTGACATGACTCGATTACTACCAATCTCAGCTTTTCACACGCACAGGCTATTTTGCTTGTATTCGTCTGATTTTAATAAATTTAATTACAATCTTTCCCACACTGCAGCTCCACCTCACCGACAGGACCACCGGCGCTGCAGGACTCCGGGACCTGGGCATCGATCCGACTCCGTATGAAGAGAAAGCCTTCGAGTATCTCATTCCGCTTAATGAGAAATTTAAACCAAGATCAGGAAAAACGATCCCCAGGGTAATTAATATCGTCATCATCAGCATATTATGTCTAGTCATGGTCTAGTTAACAATTGCTTAAAGGAAGAAACGCACGTCGATGTGTGGCAATGCAATAGCTGGAATGACGGCTTTACTGTTAATGTTAAGAGTAAAACTAAGTTTTTGGTTTGCTTCATGCAAATTTCTGAGAAAACATTTTTGTGAAATTAGGCTTCTTTCCTTCGACAGCCCATTGCAACTAGCAGAGGTTGACAAAGGAATATGTCTCTATTTTCAGAGCTAAGCTGGTGGTAATTTGGTTGAGTATTTGCATCCGGGGGATACTGATCCTGCTTGTATCACTCTTAGCTCAAACTGCTCTGGCGTACCGACCCAGATATTTCTAGTTGTCAGAAGTTGTTAAAAATTCCTTAGGCCTACTGTGTTGACTAACTTACTACTTGCGCACTTTGGAATGCTTGAACAACAATTATTGTCATATATTGTTTTTCAGACCGGGCCAGAAGTTAAAGAACCTCAGTCAGGCAAACAAATAGCTCATTTGAGTACTTGATTTGAAACCCATCCGCTATATTAGCAAAGTTTACTGCACCACTCGCTACGATCCGATCTTATTAAGGCTTATTCAATAGAAGTGGATTTACTACTTATATATTTTAACAGAATTTTTGTCTGTTTTTCGACATCAATTTTTCGTGGAATGCGATAAATAAAAAGTATCGCAAGCTACGTAACTGATGTGGTGAAATCACTCGCTGTACTTGGTTTCCTCGTTGTCTTATTTCAACGAATGCATTTCAAAGCAAAATTTTGCTTCTGATTCGCGTAGAGGCACATAACCGGCAATAAGTAGTCTGCATCTCCATTTGTTTAGCTTTGAGAGAAATGTGAATTTTTAAGTTTTTCTTTCAATTAACCGACAGCGAGCCACCGTAGTTTATGGTAGAAACAAATTTTCCTTCAATATTACTGAAACGCGGTTGAGGCGAAGTTTAACTGTTGCTAATGTAATAAGTGTAACTATAGAAAAACTAAACATTCCTGATAATGTTCAGGCCCTGAATGATGAACATCATCATCATCGGCTTTTGCGGTTTAACGTGCAGGCTTTGCGGACATTTCTACACTCGTATGCCCCACTCCAGATCACTGGCTAACTGCACGCATGGCAGATTGCACAATGCACATTGGCTCTCCACTTCTCACAAGGGTCGGGTCCCTACAAATTCCATTTTCCAACTTACGATCTTTTAGTGTTGTCGCTTCCTAAATTAATTTTGGCCGACCAACCCCATACCACGTCCTCCTGAAATTTGTAAATTGCCAGTCAACTTCACAGCACCATCAGCATCTACATGTCCATACTAGCGGAGCCTTCTCTCAAAGTATGATCGATGTATTTATGTCAGCAAGACCCAGTCGATGCAGCAACAGGGTTGATCGCACTGTGGTAAGGTCCTTGGTCTTGACATACGTATTTTGTCGAATCATAGCTCTATCATTGCGCTCTAGAAGATGAGTATTTTGTCTAGTTAAAGCCCAGGCCTCAGTGGCATAGAGCATGGTAGTCCACTCACAAGTGCTGTACTTTCTACCACGCGTCTTGTAAGGCAGGTGGCGTAATCATAAGACCGGCGACAGTTCTCGATGCTTTCCAAGCTGCTTTTACACGCGACGTTATTGTGTAATCGCATCCTCCTGCTGCGGAAAGTACATCTCTCAAGAACCTTTTGTTGTGGAAATAGCTTTATTGGTAAAAACTACATACCGCTGGCTTTCGCTTAACTACAGTAGCCTACCGTACCATGTTAGTATGTTGAAATACCAAGCTTCATACCGTGTTTAGCTGTATTTTGACATAATCAAGACGTCTATTAAGTTACATGACAGTAATTACATTACACGATTGTAAATGACAGTGGCATGGGAGTGCATGAATTGAAGGAGGCTGCGTGGGATCGAGAGATGTGGAGAAAGATGACGTATAGAGTGACCGAGAGTCGTAAACGACTGAACGGATGATGATTAAATTACATTCAAGTCGCCTACTAAGCTTTTGGAATATCACAGGCGTAGGAGCTACGGGTGCAGGAGGTGCAACCGTACCCTCAAACCTTTCAATTAGGCTAGTCGAAAATTTGGGCAAGAACTTTCAGCATGTTTCAAAAAGTTGATTAAGATTGAACTTATTTTTGATTTTTCCACATAATTATTATACAAATGTCAAATAAAGTGCAACCGCACCCCTAAACTAACCAATTAGTCTAAAATTCGGGCAAGTTTTGTAACTAGGCTAATTTCTGATTTTTTGCTCAAATATTCAAAATTATATTTTTATGTTGAATTTAGTGCATATAAAGTTTAAAAAGTCCACTGAAATGGAGCATGATTTAAGTTGGTTTGGTTTTGAATCTTCATCCTCGGACTGACAAAGCCTTGATAGGTTATTCCTGGTAGTTTCACATATTTGTACAAAGGCTTTTAGCGCAGGGCCGGCTACAGAGATTGACAGAGTGAAGTTTCCGATTGTTGCCAGGAAATTATTCCATCCATTAGGTGCCTTTGAACGGAGAGGAGTCTTTAAAATGCGTTGCTCAAGCGCACACCCCGAAAGTCGAACCAGCGCCGCTTCATTTTGAAGCTTCTTCGTTCACGAAGTTATGCGCTAACCAACTGAGCTAAGAGTTTAGAAATAAATGTGTAGCCTGATTCGAAAAATTTGAACAGAAAATATCCAGATGTTTATAAATTTTATGAAAAATGTAGTTTACCCCAATTCAATGTGCTCCAATATGAAAAGTAATGTTTCAAACATATAACTTAAATACCAACATGCTCAGCAGAAATTAATAAGCTTGCAAGGTTAATTCATAAGATTTGAAATACCCTTTTAACTTATTTTCAACATCTGAAAATATCCAGATACTTGTAAATTTTATGAAAAAACATATGCGATGGTCAACTGTCAAACATAGGCTACTAGTACCATCCTGTGGCCATTCACACAATGTACGACCAGTGACTTTAAATAGGGACGGTACATTACGGGACGCGCAACTCCGTTGTTCCTTCAACATTAGAAGGGTCAATTGCCAATTTAACATTTTTTTTACGCTTTACTGCTGGCTTGCTTTCAACTAAAAACCTTAAATTACTTTAAAACCAACTTCACTCTTCTTATATAACCCATAAAAAGTAAAATATGTTGTAAATTACAAAAAAACGTAACCCTTCTAGTGTTACGGATAAGCCAAAAGTGGATGAAGTTTCGCATCCCTATGATCTACAATCCCTACTTTAAAGTAGGCTACCAGAAACGGGTGACGCAACTTCATGGCTATGTATGAAGCACTAGGTGTGATGAAACACTATGCAAGTGAAGTTTATGAAACAGTATTTAATTGAAAATATATGCTTGACTTTGACTTTGAAACAAAAAACTTCAATCTAGTACCGCATAGCCTATAGGCTAGGCTAATAAAAAAATATTTAAACGCAAAGATGAACATTTGCAATTAGATATTTCCTACCACACGCGATTAGACGGAAAGATTGCCAAAAAATTGGCTCTTTCAAAGTTTTTTGTTATAAATGACAAAGTGAGTTTGTTGTGAATGAATTTACAGAGAAATTCATCCTCCTTGGAAGCAGCTGACTAGACGACCAAATGGTCTTTTACTGCTCCTGGTTAATCAGATTGAATTTGTTAACGCTGAGCGTACTTATGCGTTCCTCTTTGTCCATGAACTGTTTGTTACTGTGATGTACGCTTATTATGTATCGTACTACAGTATTATAGATTCTGATTGGCAAATAAAGTTATTTCTCTCTCCTCCAAAACTAGCCACATACTTTCAACTGCAAAAATAGGATCGTTCAAAAAGTAAAATAAAACTTGTTTCATTTCTTCCGCAAGGATATTTTATTTAATCGGAATAGACCAACTTAGTTCCTTTTTTCGATCGGCGGATCCCATTTTCATATAACACCGGAAAGGAAATCTCTTCAACGCTGACATTTAATTCTGTTTAAAAATAGTTTCTTATGTTGAGTCCAAGCTTCTACCAGGCTTGTGGTAACGTTTATGTGTTTCTCTTTAATGTTTCCCCAAAAATGCTTGACAAGAAGCTTTGTGAAATCAAGATCTTTATGCATTTCTTGATCCGTTTTTTCTGAGAATGGTGCTGCCTGTAAATAAAGAAATATGTTAGGCCTATTGGATTTTTAGGCTATGCAATATGCATGTGTTCTATGACCAGAGCGATCAAGCGATATCCAAAACAACCTGTTTCAAACACTTCTTATCGTAAAACAAGGTGAAGAAAATTTAAAAGTACGCTGGCTTAGCTTATTTATTATGTCGATATTGAATACGGTGATGGTATTTTACTTCTTCGTTTGAACCTTTGTTTTTCACCAAGGGTCGAGGCTGTAGGCTACTTTATCAAGCACATATTGTTGATAACTTCTATTCAAAAATTGAGTCTTGGATTGTTGGCATGTCGTTGCTTTGAAAGCATCAATGCCACAGCCGAAAACCCCTTTTCAACCATATATAAAGGAGGAAACGACAAAATTCACATTTTTCTAGCTTCTTTCCAGAGAAGCTCAAATTTGCCAGCAACCTGGCACAAAACAAATCGGCAGCCGTGGCCGAGTGGTTAGCGCGTTGGGCTCGCAGTCGAGAGCCTGCATGTTCGACTCCAGCCACCGGCACTTGCTGTTGTTTCTCTGGGCAAGAAACTTTACGATAATTGCCTCCGAGTAATGGGTAGTACCAAATTTAAGTCATAAGTAGAGTAGACAACCGGAAACAGACATTGCAGTCGGCTGCAGCGTGGGTCAGGTGTATGTCGGAAGGCGTACACCGATGCATAGCGCTCAAGTCCGCTTTCCCGCAATGCAGGATAAAGATAAACAAACAAACAAGTATCTATCGATCATTTCTGAATTTCACTCTTGACTCATCATCTGTTTGCACATCAATGAACTGCTCTTGAAGTTCCACTTCTACAGTATGTCTGTAGGTTCGGTAGAAAATGGTTGGACCACCCAGTTTGGAACATGGAGGTCCACGACATCTGGAAAGCGAAGTTTCATGTCTTTATGAAGCATGTCTAAATGTGAGCAGTATTTTTGCCGTTGTTCTTCTGTAATAACATTCTCGCTCAAATTGGGAAACTGAGTAATTATCTCCATCAAATTGGGAAACTGAGACATTTTGACCTGCGCATTTATCTTGTTGACGTATTTTATCCCAATAATCAGTGATTCATGCAGTTCAGGACTGAGATTACGGGCAACCAAATGCTCACAGTGAATTACACAATGCATTACAATAAGTCCAGGAATTGCTCTTTTCATCAGTGCAATGAACCCTCGATGCTTTCCAACCATTGCCGGAGCACCATCAGTTGCGCATTGTAAAATATTCTTCAGTGGAATTCCCTTCTCTTCGTAGAAGTTTTTCACTGCATTAAAGATGCTTGATGCCCGAATATCTGTAAGAAGACTGAGCGCAAAATTCATTTCTTCTTGTTCTCATATTAATATTATGAACAAAACGCACATATCCAAGCAGCAGCGATACATTGTCGGTCAAGGTGGAATCATTTATTTGCAGTAAATGGTTTGCGCGTTGGACATTTGTTAGCGCGTTGGACTGTTATTGGTGGTTTGATAAATTCGCCCCCTTTGAGTGCTTTCGCCCCCCGATTACCCCCTTTGATTTTTTCGCCCTCCTGGCGTTCAAAATCGCTCCCAGGGGGGGCGATTTAGCCCACTTTGAGAAACGCTGATCTAGATTGTCAAAAATACCACAAGGCTGAAAATGACGTTGATGACGAAAATCTTTTAGTTATTTAGGTAAGGAAACGTTCAAATATTACGTAACGCCTTCGAGGGGGAGGGGGGTTTATGCAAAGCGTTACGTTAGCGTCACATCGGGGGGGAGGGGGTTCAAGCAAAACGTTACGTAACGCTTTCGAGTACGGAATGGAAGTTTTTTGTGCTGAATTCGTAGTGAAAAAGCGTTACATGGGGGAGGGGGGAATTGAAAAAAGCGTTACGTTAGCGTTACATGGGGGAGGGGGGGGTCAAAAATTCGGAAAAAAAGCGTTACGTAATATTTGAACGTTCCCTAAACTCCATAGCACTTTGCATTGCTATGTAGTCGAAGATGGAGTTCCAACAGATTGTGGAGTCAGTCTGAATTGTTTTTGATTCGAATTCACAACCTAGCATATGGCTTGAAAAACATTTTGTCATTTTTACTGAAATGTAGAGACCCACTAGTAAATTTCGGAGGAGGGGGGGGGGGCGAGATGGTGATCACATGACCCTTTACCTTTAGGGTAATTCTTATTAACGAATGTTTCCAATGTCGTATTTCACCGTATTTATTTTTTTTGGTTGTTACATTTACGTAGCGTCCTAAGTGGAAAGGATGTGGTATGGACAACTTTTTCATTTAAACTGGTGTGATTTAAATGATTCATGCTTTAAAGTTTCCAAATTTTCAACCTGTGGTTTTTTAATGAATGGGCTACCCAACCGAACCAAGCATCACGTTTAGCACCCGATGAAGAGAAAATTGACGTGCTGTCTCACTCAGTTAAAAGGCAGCAAGTGGAAAGTAAATTGCATCCGTTTGGAATCTTTATCCTTGGACTGAAAAAGCTTAAGAGCAGTGTGCTGGCAGTTTCGTACACTTGTAGAAGCATAGACCTACTGACGTAGGCCCGGTCATCGAGATTGACAAAATGAAGTTTCCGCTTGTTGTTGAAGTGTTGCCTGTAAATTATTCCATCCACTGCATGTCACTGAATGGAGAGCAGGCCTTGGAATGCATTGCTAAAGCGCATACCTCGAGAGTCAAACCAGTGCTTCTTAATTTTTGCGTTTTTTTTGTGCATAGAGTCAAGCGCTGAAGAGCGAACAAGTTTTAGTTGGGCGTGTATTTTTTTATTGTAGGCTATTTATTATTTCGAATTATTTTTGTTTTTGTTTTGGTGAGAACTGCAAGACATGCAAGCCTAGACGTGAAGTGATATGTTCAGTTGAATCTCAAACTAAAGAAAAAAATAACATTTAGCCTATGTTAAATCGAAGTAATCGACATTAAACTCGGGTTCGAAATTTCTTAACGGGAATAGCTTCATGCCAAATGAAACGCGCTTTGCAATTCAGGCCGCTCTGGAATGAAACCACATACAATCTGGAGCCTAACAAAATTTTAAAGCAATTTGAAGGTCTTATCAAATTTAACTTTTGAAAAACTCTTAAATAGTAGGCTACCACAACTGTCTTCACATCTATTGCTTGAATAATTTGTTTGTAACTTTGAAACGGGTGTCGTTTGATAGCTTTTTTGCAACGCCGGAAGCAGTAATAACGGGTCCAGGGGGCATTTGGTCAGGTGGTAACAATTTTGTGTTCCTCAAAAAATAATAATATAATGCAATATTCTGAATAGATTTCCCAATTGCTCATTGCTGAACTAGTTAACAAAAAAACAACAAAAAAACTATACTATTCAAGTGCTGATTGATGTATGAGACGAAACATGCCTTGTAAGAATTTTTGAAGTTTCACAGAAAGCTCATGCAACACCATACCAGATTATATAGGAAAACCATCAAAAAATTATTGAAATCTTTTGAGTCCTAAAACAAAAGGAATTTGAAACGTAACTTCAATTTAAAACCGAACCTTGTACTCATAACTTCTTTTAGAAATCTAGTTTTTTTACTAGTTAAATTTTTTCAAACATAATGTGTCTTAAACGAACATAAAAGCAATATATTATATTGCGGCACACAACACGTAAAAAGGGAGCAAAACAAGTATATTTTCTCATATTTTTCTAAGGGTAAAATCCCAGATCCTTAAGTAAACAATAAAATTTTTGCTTTGATGAAACTAATGCCTCCCAAAATTGCTTTCTTGATCAGCTACTGCCTGGAAGTATGTCAAGTAAAAAGTCGTTAGTCGTAAACATAAATTGTGTAAATAAATGAGTTATACGTTACCACAATGTTGGTGTTTCCTCTTCGTAGCTTCAGTCTCATCAAGCCAGTAATCCACACGTCATCAAGGTACAACCGCGAAGTTTTGCGAGAAACTTGATAGAGCTTGTTGACCATGCCTTGAGTTGTTGCATACATGCCACCTCGACAGTAGATCGGCCAAAACTTCTTTGAATAATTAGCAATAGGCATATACCACTTTGAGTGAGGATCGCGATTTGGAGGGTCCTTTTCTTGGTAGTTATAAATGCACACAATGGGCATGTCACCAAAGTTAATCGAGTTGTCTGATAAGGTGTAGTTTGTCACTAAAGTTTCAAAGTAGTCGACCAGGTTTGCAAAGTTAATCGCTATGTCATCGTCCATAGAAGCATAAAACCAATGTTTGGGAAGCTGCGACGCCCATTGCATTCCAGCCAGGACTTTTTCAGGTAAAAATCTGAAACAATTTTGGCAAGGAAGGATAAGTTAACAGTAGTTGTGCAAGCATATTAATGTCTCGTTTGCTATTGAAAAGTAAAACCTAACACTCACACGGTAGTTAAAATAATATAATAACATCAAAACAAACTAAAAATTACAAACGTTTTCGGCCATACGCATGTCCGCCCTTATCAAGAAACCAAGTGACTGATGTTCTACATAAATTGAAATTACAAAACTGATCTACGTACGTAAGTGTAGGCCTATATGTAAAACAATGAAAACTATTAATACTACAAAAAGTGCTCAATGCTAAGCAAAAAGGCAAAGCAGAGCAAATTAAATCAAATATAATTATTACTATCTGAATCCTATTAACCTTTAACATACCAAGCCTAGCTCACCAACGTCGTTTACCAAGGTGGGGTCCTCCAAGGACCCTATTGTTTTTATTGCTTAAAGTATACAGTATTATACAGAGTCATCAATAATTAGCGTTGCAACTTCAAACAAACGTATTCAACAAATGGTAGATAAAAATTGAGTAATAAACATATACTATTATTGTCAAATAAATAAATATTTAAGAAAAACAAGTTTTACTCATTGTGTCGGCCATTTGCGTCGATAATAAGTCGGAGACGCTTCAAAAAGGATCTGCAAGAGTCACGAATGACTCTTTGAGGTATTTTGGCTCATTCTTTTTTCAGATTATCCTTCAACGCTTCCAAACTTTGGTGGTGTTTAGTCGAAACCCTGCTCACCAGGTAAGACCAGATGCCAAAGTCTAGGGGGTTCAGGTTTGGGGATGAAGGAGGCCATTCTTCCTTGGAAATGACAAACGGCAAATTGGCTGAGCCAGTTTTGCGTTCTCTCACAATACATACAATCAGTATACCGGCACACTAAAGCACAAGAGCCAACTTGTAGTCTACTTTCTTCATCCTTACTTAGATTACAGTTTATACAGCTAATGTAACAAAGGAAGATTGCTGAAATTGCAAGTAAAGCAGATGCCATTTTTATGACAATGTAACAAATCCCTGTTTTTACCCCAAATGTTATAAAAACTAAAATTTTAGTCTTAGCATCACATACAGTATAATGTATGTGTTTCTACAAATTACTTAGACAAAGGATCATATTCATAAACACACGGTTCATTCACTGTCATCTACACATTCTTTTGCACTTGTCACACTTGTGTTGGTGACTCGGTGGTGTTCGCAAACGAAACGTTTGCATTTGGAGCATATAGTGTTAACTTTTCTATCGTTGTTTCGAGGACATTGAAAACATCTTCCTCTCTTCCGTTTCACTAGCTGCCTTGACGTTGAGGATATATTTGAAGCTTTAATTTGTCGAGCTACAAAAACTCCCATACCTTCAATAGCTCTAACGATGTGAAGCTGAAAACCAGTAAGGATTACATGCTCTGCGCAAGACATTGGGTTTCGTCAATTCTTTGCCTAACTCCATCAAGAAATAATATCCTCGATTAGATTTTGTACTGTTCCAGTCTCTGTTTTTGAACACCCAAGTGATTTAGGAATTCAGGGCTCCAATGTCAAGCACGTTCATAAAAAGTCGGAAAGGCCATCTTGACATTCGTCTGGCACAAGAATATTCACTCACCAACTTGTTTGCATCATCCACCCCTCCTTTTGTGCGGTTATATTCAAGTATCATATTGGGCTTCTTGTGATCTTCATTAGACAGTGAATCATCAATATACTGAGAAGATAGTAAACGAACCGTCTTGTTTTTTTAGGCACATAGCTTACAACTGAGAGTTTATCCGAAAAGATAAAGTTTGACAATAAAACATATCGTCTCTTCGCAACTTCCATACTTGCAAGCATATCTGACTTTTTTGCTCAGTGTTCCTGTCTTGGTGATATTTTTCTGGAGCAAAAATTCTGCAGTTGGCACTGATATAAAAAAAATATCTGTGGTAACACTTCTTCTAGTTGCAAACAGTGATTTCATCATGTCACACAACCAGACGTTCTTGATTTTTCTCTGGTGCACCGCCAAGAAGTTTTCCAGTATAGACTTGAAGATTATACAGGTAGGCTAAGTGGTTTTCACGTCTTCAGCTGCCCACATTTTAATTCCATACCTTGCTGGTTTTGATTTCATGTACTGTCTCTTGAACATTTCCCTCGGAAAGAGACTAATTGTTCATCCAGCGTTACTTTTTCAAATGGCTTGTAGCCTTTTTTTGCAGTTTTCTACAAATAAATCTCAAATTTCGCTCAACGATGCAAGTTTAGCATTTTCTTTTCTTTGACCACGTATTGATTTGTCATCAAATTCTAAAACTCTGGCAAAATGTAAGGACATTTTTCGCGTGAAGTTAACTGGATAACATTCAGCATTTGTAACCTAATATACCAAGGGGGGTCCCATCAGGACCCCAGGTAACGTTATGCTGTTTTTTGCATATGTTTCAAATAATTTTTTAATTTTTGTTGCGCTATACTGAACTTGCTTAAATTTATGACACATACAATGATTAGGAGAAAAATTGTTGCTATAGGTAAGCCGGGAGATAAAAAAATTCACCTCTGGGGTCCCTACGAGACCCCGCTTGGTATGTTAAGGGTTAAGCTGCATTTGAATAAGACGATGAACACCAAATTTGCATGCTGAAAAACTTGGCACTGTAGCAAACAATGTAACGTGCTGTTACCTATATTTCAAACTTACTGTGGAGTGTCTTCTTCATTATATTGCAAAATGTCGCCGTGTTTATAATTTTCTTTTTCAATTTCTTCTTGCTCTTTGTCATTTTTGGTTTTACCCAACACAAAAACAACTTCAAATAACGCATCATCAAACTTTTCTACAGCTCCCCATGTCAAACGAATGGCTTTCCGTCGCTCTATATTCGATATTGCCGATTTGACGACGAATACCATAGTCCACCGTTCATCCCCTTTACAAAAAATACAAAATATTGTGTGAACTTACATATAGACTGCAGTAAAAACATGAACTTAAAAGTGTTTGCATATTTGCTATTGCAGCAAAGACTCAAGCGCAGAGCTGCCATAATACCATAGACAAGATAGCCTACTCTACTACAAGTTACTTAGTTCGAACTTACATACTCCCTTAACCGAATAACAAGGTTAAAAAGTTAATTACTCAAAAGTATTGAAGATTATAGTAGATGATATGTTTCAATAAAGGATATCTCATTCTTCAAAATAGATATTTTAGAACGGGCGCCAAAAAGCACAATATTCCAAACTACTAGACTATGGTTTCCCATATGTTTAGAAAAAGCAATTTACCTTTACTAAGTTGGCAAGCGTTGATATTTTCAAAAATTGCTTTCTCAACTTGCCATGGTTTTTGTTTGAAAACGAAGAGAGGCCTCAAACTGTCGGTGTCACGAATGTAAACTCCATATTGAGTCAAGCTCAAAGGACGATGGATCACGGTTGAGTTCAAGTGAGTTATCTGTATTCTAAAACCCAATAATAATAATAACAGATACGACTACAAGTGCTTCAATAGTGGAAAGAAAATTTGTTGTATGTGGGAAGAAATGGGCATGATCTTGATCTTGCAGATCACTTTTATTTTGATGATCTTGATCGAAGATCACGCTTTTTGTGTGATCTTGATCTTGAAAAACAATAAGATCAAGATCACTTTAAAACTAAAGTTCATTAACAAGATAGGGGCATGCTTTTAGAACTCGTACTGCACAAAGTAGTTAGTGGCGAATTACTAACATTACGCCACTGTTGATATGATATGTGTCCAAGAAAAGTCGATTTGAAGTTTCAATAATTTGGTCAGTGTTGCTATTTCAAACTTTTCCATAGTGGTCACTATAAATAAGTCGACTTCCGTATATACTTTACTTTGACGTATAATAAAAAAGGGTTCAATTTTGTTCACAATTCTGTTTTGTAAATTTTAAAAAATCTTTGCTTTTTTTATCCAATTTTAAATGATTGGAAAATGTAGAATGGTAGTACTAAAAAAAAAACTTTGGTCATGCAAAGTAGTTTATTGCAGCAAATCAACCAGACTATTAATTTAACAGTCTGAGTATAAACAAATATATTAAATGTGAAAACATCTCTTTTTTGTATAGTTTTTGTGGTTTTTGTTTGGAGCGGTTTATATGGCCACAGATCTCTGAAAGTTTTTGATAGCAGACAACAGTATCAGGTTGTCAGATGGGTAAAGAGAGCAATAAACATTAACATAATCCAGTGAAAGCTGAAAATACTTAGTAACAGGAATAAAAGTTTCCCATATGAACCAAACAAACTGTGGTAAAAAATGATGCACTTAAAAGATGTTTCTTTTTTATTTAAATAAAAATCATAACTAATTGCAAACTTTGTGACTTTTTCAGTGGGCTACTATAATTACCCTCAGCCTTGGTATTGCGATTCTACGCAAACTACGAAAACAATTGATAGGCCTAATAGCAACAATCACTAACTTATTGGAATTCTTAGGCCAGCGATTGAGTAGTTAAAAGCAACAGTTAGCAATCCCAACTATCTTTAACCAGGTTGCTTATAGTGAAACTCGGGTTTTTTTGCAACATCAAAAACTTCATTTTTTCAAATTAAAAAAAATGATCTTGAACGTGATCTTCAAGATCACCAAAACAGGTGATCTTGCCCATCTCTGCACGTGGGCTACACTTTAATTTCTGCAAGATTGGCAGGACTGATGGCAAATAGTGTATGGTTAGCAATCGAATTAATAGCAGACTGTAGCCTACAATATATACTGTACGAGAGAGTGGAAGCAAAATTTGAAACAACATCTGTTTCTTGGCAGCAGATTGTAGCAAGAATTGACAGCGATAAACACCCATGAGTGTTTGTGCATTTGCAGCCAATTGCAGTGAAAACTGAAAAGGCAGTGACAAACTACTATTTTGGCTTTCTTCAGCCTTGTTAAGGGCGTGCTGATTAAGACACGGTATAATTTTGACACGTAGCAGTGGCTGAACAAAAACTGTTTCTAAATCTCTATCATTGTTTCGCCCAAATCCACGACATACGCTCAACACAAAAGTAGTCTATTTTCACTACTCAATAGATAAATCGTAACTCATTTGGTGTCACTTTAAACTTGAGAAAAATATTTTTATGAATATTTTTGGGCTACTAGGCCTACCAAAGTATAAAGTACATTATGGCATCTTGAAGTCAATAGCAGAAGTTTTAACCCTAGAATAACCATTACGGTCTATTGTCCAGTTGCTGTTGTATGTAGATCAGTCAGAGCGACACGATTGAGATCGGTCTACGACTTTATGCCGCGCTCCGAATGACGCAAATACGAATGACGCAAGATTTGATTATTTCGTTCTAAAACTAAATGAATTCAGTAGTAATTTCATTTGTCACGGTAGCCATTTCAATTTTCATTTTTTATACAAACAATATATAGATGACACTTGGTTATTTCTCACTAAATCCCTAAAACTAATTGCTTTTCATTTTGTGTTTTTAATACGGCAGGAATTTCATTTGCCACGGGAGCAGTTTCAAATTTTTGCACTTTGCAAAACACAAATGAAGCTGCCACTAATTCATTTGTTGCTTTTTAATCTTAATGAACACGTCTGAACACTCTAAATAATTAATCAGAACAGAAACGATTGGCATACTCGAAGTGTAGGCTAAGTCTGGCTCCCCACAGTTAATCTCGTTCCTGGCTGCTTCAGAAACAATAGAGAAGGTCATTTACACATGCCTATTTTGTTTTTGAAGACCGGTCAGGTTTGGACTCGCTGTCAAACAGCGTTTCGTTATTAAAACTATACTGCATATATCTTTTCTTGATCAAGCACTTCTGCAAGCGTGATCAATTTGCGCTTGACAACTTTACAGAAGACAAAGATTTTTCTGTCAAAATAAAACAAAACTTTGTGAAAAACTTTTTAACATAAAAGCAATAAGGAACTCACCAAAATTAGATCTTATCAAAAATTCAAATTTTTTAAGCTAAAATTAAAGCGAGTAGTCCCACTATAGCTACGTCAAAACCTAAAGAAACCATGGAAGCTTTTGAATCAAACGCAATAGTCCGTCTCTCAAAAGGAAGTTATTCGCCTGTGGCTCATCGTTACTTTTGTGTGTGTTCTAATTGTTTGTCACATGCCTTTACTTTTCAGTCATGCCTGTACTTTACACCGCATGTGATCTGTTTCCCGCCGTATATTTTACTCGTAATCATTCTTGTATTACTTGTTCAGTTTGTTTATTTTGATAAGTGCAAAAAAA
This sequence comes from Aplidium turbinatum, assembly GCF_918807975.1. Lineage (NCBI taxonomy): Eukaryota > Metazoa > Chordata > Ascidiacea > Aplousobranchia > Polyclinidae > Aplidium > Aplidium turbinatum. Next base: position 36,044,603 of record NC_137472.1, on the reverse strand, counting down.
CAATTTTTATGTTTTTGTTTGTAGCCTATAAAAAATGAAGATTGAAATTGCTACCATCCCAATGAAATTACTACCGTAATCAAAAGACCAATTAATTTTAGTAAGAAATAATAAAATCTCGCGTCATTCAAGACCGCGGTATAAAGTCGTGTATGCTATCTGCCAGATAATTAATTTATTAATGAATAAGAAAAATTACAAAATTATAAAAGCAGAAAAGACTTGGTCGCAACCTGTTATGCAGCACTTGACGTTTTGGAGATTGTACGCTTTTTAAAAAGTTGTGGGAAAATTGTTCACCTGCCAACTGACTGGCTTTGTTCATTTGTGATGTAGGCTGTTTCGGACAGTCGTCAAATAGATGGCCACTTGAAAATAATAACTTAGAAAGCATTGTAACAACAACGCTTGAAACCACAAGCTGTAGACTGCTGTGCTATACATACAATGACAGGAAGGAAAAATAAAAGTCAATCAAGCCGATGAATGATTTAATTAACAAGAGAATATTTGGCAATATTATTCCGAATAGGCTTTGTAGCATATCGCTCTGCAATTTGGAACATGACGAGCAATGGCTGCAGGCTATGAAATAACTTTCACACAATTTCAATATTGCATTCCATTCCAGGGTGGCCGAGCTTTTGTTACAGATAAATCGATTTCCATATGGAAAATAAATAGAAGATTGAATAAAAAATGCAAAGCGGTTTCCACCTCCTTTGATATTTTATTGTATTCATTTTTGACTTTATTAAAAATTGAGTATGCCTATCAGGGAGCAACAAATGATACCGGAAGCCCAAAAGAAGCAAGCCACACGCTTTCTTTAATAGTTCTGCGAAAACAAAGTCTTAACTACAGTACTGTATGAGTGTATGTGCAGAAAAATATACAGCACTTTAAACACACGTTGCTTTTGGTTTGTTGAATTGGTGGTTACTGAATAATAACAATTTTGTAAATGGTTTTTCAACCACTTGTGGTCAATCTCACGTGGAAGTCCTATGATATTGTAAGATTACCATGGGCAGGGTATCCTCGTCAGATAGGCACAGACAAATGCATTTACGACCCTTCTTGCTGCTTTGAATTATGTACCTGTCTGGGTGAAGTTTCCATACGAAAAGTCCCAATAATGCAATATTGATCATCAGTAATAAAAATCCTCGTTTTTTATAGGTTAAACGAGCCATGACATTCAAGTTTCAAAATGTTCCTGTAGGAAAAAGTAATGAATTGATGAACATAATGGAAATACCATTTCTATTAAGCAAATTATGACATTATAACTTTTTATGACAAAAAAAGCAAAAATTTTTAGGGAAAGATATCGATGCGGTGCTATTCTGTTTCTGGCAAAGAAAGTTTGCTTATCAAATTTACTGTACTACAGTTCCTTGATGTACCTGTGTTGTCCGATTAACCAATTTAAATGAGCGAAATGACTCATACAAATGTTGCAACCGTGATTGAGCAAATCCTGCGGTTCGTGATCTTTCGCATCCAACTTTTTCTGTAGCTTACCCCTGTCATGTTGTGACAAGTGACAACTATTATTTCGCAGTAATGTACAGAAAAACCGAAATGAGATTCAGTCCGATTTGTCAACATGCGACAACTCAGAAGGTGCTTCAACTTAGGCCTACCACATTTATATCAGTATTCAGTATACTGCTATATTTGTCACTGACTACACCAAAGCTTTCAGAATACAAACACCCACGAACAAATGCAGACCAAAAACCCTAAGCAAAATATTTTAGCAGATCTTCATCGGTAAAGCTGTTCCTAGAGGGGAGACAAGCTTTTGCCAATTTTATCAACTGACAATGATTGTTAGTAGCCCATATGTGCAACGTACTTCTGCTAACATTTGACCTCCATTTCATAGTCGAAGTAAGGTTAACGTGTTCTTTTTTGTAGGAATTATGTTGTGCCCAACAGACGCATTCAGTAGGCTGTACTGGATTGCAATGCTGCAGAAATCCGGTGCTGTATGCCTGCGAGACAGCGCGGTTGCTCTGCTTTCGTCAGCTTGGAAAAGCGCAAAAGCATCTACAAAGCATATGTTTGACTTTTAAACTTGCTGAAAATGAGATGACGATCAAGTCATCTAGTAGTGTCACATGATTTGGTCAGTTGCGATGGTTGTGAATCTGGATAGCCTGTCTAATGGTTCAATTGGATCTTATTAACGCAGCGTGATGTTTTGCACCAACAAAGAACGTACGAACAAAATCTAAAGTATCAAAAAGCTGCTTAACTTTCTGGTCAACTTTTATTGCTCTACCAAGAACAAGATTCAAGCGATGTGAAGCGTAGTGAAAATAATATGCATAGGCTTATTTGTAACCTAAATTTTTTATGTCTGTAGGTCGTCATGCTTGCCTGCCATATCACATTAGCCTTGACATTAGCACCGTCATAGCCTTGATCAACACAATATTTTGATGACAAGTCGAAAAGTTTCAGCAAGTTTTGCAGCTGTTCTAAGGTCATGCTCTGTAGCTCAACAAATCCAATGGAGCGTTCTCAAAGAACTCCATCCAAAAGATACCGCAAAACCACACCCCAATACTTATTTTTTGTAAACATCTTTATCTCATCTGCCAAAATCGAGCAATACTGAGCAACATGAACTTCTTCCTCAATGCGATGTAACATTTCTTGCCTCAAAGAATCGAGCAAATCGTTCTGAAGATCCGGACTAAGCATCTTTACGTTTGGACGTAGCCGATCAATGCGCTTGTTGATGTCAGGATCGCATGGCGACAAAAAGGCAAAAATTTCGAGAAAATTAGGCTATTAAATAAAATTAGATTCTTCACCTTCATCTTTTGCACGAAGTGATATTTTCTGATGAGTGCAGTAGACCAGTAGCCTATGTCTAAACGTCACAATAACTGCTTGCTTCTTATGGTCATTTATCATTCGTTCACTATACGAAAACGCGGATCCAGTCGTAGGTCAATTCTTCTCATCATTTTACTTATGACGTAAGACTTCAATTTCTGATCAGTCAATGTGTGAATTATATTGTCATCACGTTTTTTGCACTTAAGCGTCAACAATTCACTCATTTCACGCTAACAATTCAAAGACTGCTTGACAGCAACCCTTAGTCTATTATACTCGTACTTCCTGGTGAAAAGGCTCAAGTAGCTTGTGATATTAATAATTAATACCAACACTTCCTTTTTGATCTTTACTGCTGATTTTCAAACACTTCCTTTCTGATCTCCATTGCTTCTTTTAGAGGTTTGGCATCGATACTGTCAATTTTATAGCTTGCACTACCAGACAATCGATATTTTAAAATCAATCACTAGTGTAGTCTACTTGTGTATAAAGCCATATTTCATATTTTTCACGCACTGACAAAATGAGAAAGGATTATTTAAACCGTGCTATCGCCTATCACTGCCAAAAATATGAAGCAATTGCAATAACAATACTGCAACTTAATTCAGTTTGTTAAATTTTGTCTCAATTCGTACAACTTTTATATGTTTTAAGTATCGTTTCATTGTTCACTTACGCTCACTGGGCAATCGAAAACAAGGCAGGTCTTTGCTGCTCTGCGCTACAATGGAATTCGAATACATCACTAAGCAGTTCTGTTGGAGTGTCTCGGAGTAATGATTTTAGCCAACTTGCCATTTTTATTCTCGCGACATGGTCACTGCATTGCCACCTTAGCTACATTTGTCATTTCAGTAACAACTTTGTTCTTTTCCTGGTCTTGTAATTTTATTTCTGCTATTTACCCTTCTGCAGACATCTTGCAAGCTTTCTGTGTTTCTTTGGAATGCTGCTAGCTTTCTTGTTTGTCAACTTTGTGAGCGACCACGTTTCTAATCTATATAGTAAAAGCCTACTATTGCCATATTCAGCTTATTAGCCTAAGTTATTAAGCACCTTCTCGTGGTCCCTCCCGTCAGTACCATATCTTCAAGAAAGAAAAATATGCGAAGCGAAGCTTGTCACACTCGAGCAAAACAGGCCCGGGTTCAGCGCAAGGTGGATAGGGAAACGCCCTTATCAGGGCGCGGCAGCTCCTCTGTCGAAAAGTACCGACGACCCACCGTACTGCAGCTGAACACCGAGGGCATTACGGCCAGCAAGCTCAGCATCATCGAATATCTGGCCACAAAACATCAGGCCCTCGTTATTCTTCTCCAGGAGACCCACTGCACATCTGCCTCCATGAAACTAGTCAATAAAAATATGTTTAAAGTAAAATTGAACCAAATTTGGTTCATGCCAAGATCCAGTCTAGGTTATGTATCGTTTCTCTATTCTCATGTAAACTTCTGAAATCAAAGACATCTTTTTGCGGTGTTATTACTGCTTTAATTACATAATTTTCCTTCGATTATTTCCACTTCCTATCAAGCTTGGGTGGATAGAACAAAATATAAGCTACAATTCGGCATTTCACCGGTTGCAATTATAGCAATCTATTATGCATTTATCGATTTATTGAAATCAGCTTCAGTGAAATAGTTGGTGCCACATATTTTTAAGAAGTACTTTCAAACACACTAGGCTACTGTACACACCGAAAACTTTCAATCCCATTGAAAATAATAGCCTACTGAGAATGCGGTGTTGCGACCGTGTCATATTTTAAACTGATTTTTATTGTCCTGTTTCGGTATCAATCACGCTATAACATTCGCGTTTCGTCGCTGCTGCCTTTTTGTAGCCCTCTGCTTTTTGGAATAGGCCTATATTGTTTTTCGTTGTGATTTTCAGGCTTTTATTAACCCCGAACCTCGACCCTCAGGTTGAAAACAACTAATTTACGCTGTAGGTTATTGATGTTGGTTTATTCATCAGCTTCAGCATGCTTGCTTAGCCTAAGTATTGAGGCCAATCAAAACATTCTCAAAAATGTAAAAAAAAATATGGTAATGCTTTCTCCTTATTGCGCCTTACTACGTTTTTGTTGAGTAAAACTTATTTAAAGAACGCTCATCATCTCACTACACATTTTTACAGGCTGAACCGTAACAGCCTTTATGTGTGCTGCTATGATCACGTAAGACCAGAACAATCAGCAGCAGCAGCTGCTGCTGACTAATCAAATGGCAATGCTACAGGCTTACTGCTAAAAGCGAAACTCAATGTATTGCATAGCCTACTAGAGCAATTAATCAGCAGTCTACAAGCAACCCATTTTGCGTGCGGTCTGTGCAGTGACAAATTATTATTAAATCCGTTTTCAAACAACTTCTCATGTGAACACGTTTTGGTCCGGATGAAGAATATTCCATTTGAAGTACAGTAGTAGACAATTTGTTGTTTTAAGTTTCTGGTAGATTTATGCACAGACCGCGTCGCTTATGTGGAAACCCATTAGGCTACAATCCCAATTCACTTGCTTTTGCTCAAAGCTAAAATACGCATAGTTGGAAACAGGAAGAGTTTACAGGCCAATATCCCAGCCAGAAAATTATTTTTTTTACATTGGTTTAAAGATTGCAAACATGTAATCAATGAAAAAGCAAGAATTGATTTGTTGGCTGTCTCAGAACAGTTCTTTTGTTGCATGACAGCGCTTGCTTCGTTTTTTAACGCAAAATCAATTGCTTATCAGTCTTGGAAAACGTTGAACCTATGTAAAAAAAAGGATTTGCTGAAAAATTTTCAGTAACCTGTTCGGTTTGCTCAGTGTCTGTGGTCGTTGATGTCTTTGTCTAAATCTGGGCATGCGTGGGTTCAATTCCAGGTGTGTTGCAGATATAAAAAACAACATTGCAGCATTTATGTTCTGTTTTTTGTTTTTGTTTTTTAATAATAGAAATGGCAAATAATAAAACTGTGCTTATAAAGCTTTGCATCAATCGCATATGGGAGTTGTTCCATGACTCTATGTAGGGGAAAGCCGTGTAATACGAACTGCTGTGTATTATGAACCCCCTGTTGTTTTCAGAAAACGTGGCAATAAAAATGTTTGACTTTTAACAGCTTGAATTAAGTAAGTTTGCTGGTCATTCGACCGGAAATGTTCTTGTTAAAAGTTGGCGTGTTGCTGAAGTTTTGGGGGTATGAAGGTTTAAAGCTTGTGTGATATTATTTTGCAGATGGAGAAATTGTTGTTTTTTTTTATCATTGTATCAATGGACTTGTAATTTTTTTATTAATATACCCTCAAATAAACTTGATGATGGAAATCACAACAACTTTTGTTTAAAAAATGCATTATTTAGTTGATTATCAGCATTTTAACTGGAATCACCACAAGTGTGTAACATGAACCCTAGCTGAATGTGTAATATGAACCCAGGTTCATATTATCAAGTGCTTTATGATGGTGTAATGAATTTTTGTAAACTGGGGTTCTGTAAACTGGGGTGGTTCTGGGTTCTGTAAACTGGGTTCAGACTTCAATTTTAATAGCATTTTCAATGCAGTGCACGTCATTCGATTAATGTTGCTTATCTTTTTGTGAATTTAATGCTTACATTTAAAAAGTAGTGCATGTTTACTAAAATTGGTGTAAATTATTTGAAAACCTTATGGTAATAAATTTTGTTATGCTGCACATGTAATGTGGCTTGCTTTAGTGCAGTTTTTGTGTCGTCAATCTACCTCTATTCAGCAATGATTCAAAGCGGTTCATATTACACATCACAGGGGTTCATATTACACAGAGGGTTGTGTAATATGAACTCTTTTGGTAAATTAATAAAATTGAAATAACTTTTTTATTACAAAATATCACATACTAATATATTGATGGAGAATAGGTCTGCATGTTAGCTTGCTATTCTGTAAATATTGTCCATATTTTCATTGAAGTTGTGAAATTAGGAACGTTTATTGTTAGGGGGTTCATAATACACGGCTTTCCCCTATGAGCTTTGCAAAGCAGACACTGTCAGCTCAAACACGCACTGTATTGATGCAACCGAGTACTTTATCGGGGGGAAATATTCAGGAAAAATAATGTAGTGAGATTGTTAAAATCATTTCCCATTGAAAGGTTAGGATTACCAAAATCTCTGGAGTTGTAGAACGGTAATATAGATGAAACCATAACCTGACGATAGCCATAACGTTTAGTTGATCAACAACCTATCCTTTGGGTTGATATTCTTTGATCTTATTGATATTTGCTTTGGTCTTAAACCGGGCTTTTTCTATCTGCACAGTCACAAAACACCAAGGTTGCACAATCCACCAAAGCAGCGGCTAAAATCAAGAAAGCCATTTGTACGCGCTGCACAAGACCTTCTGGCAGCCTCTGGTGGAAGCCCTAGCAAACAGTGGTGCCACGCGGCGTGGTGTGAACAATGGTCAAGCAGCACGTCCCCACTTCGCCAAGTATTCAGATCCCCGTCCGAAAACCAGCTGGGACATGGCCTCTCTAGACTTGCCTCATCAAGGCGTAACCGTTTGCTCACTGGTGTTGGACGCTATGGTGCAAACATGTTGCGCTGGGGCTTGGCAGAGAGTGCTGCTTGTGAGTGTGGCGAAATGCAGGCGGCAGCCCACATTATCAAGGATTGCCGGCTATATAGACCACCCCGTGGTATGGAAGGCCTAATTTCCATCGATGACGACACCAGGCAGTGGCTAACCAACGGATGCCCTGACATATAGCGACAATACGAGAGAAGAAGGTTGCTGTTTCGTTTCATGGGTCCCCAATACAAATGCCACAAATAAACAGTAAGCCTAAATCAGAACCACTTATTTTAAATAAAGTTGTAAGCAGGCTCGACAATTTACGTTCGAAATCGAAAATCCAACCTCGAACTTAATCTGAATCAAAAAATTCATTCGAAGGTCAAAACGTAGATGGCTGAAGTGGGGTTGGCCTGTTTTGCTCGAAGTCATTTCCACCAATCAACAACGACAATGCAATGTTGTTGGCTCAATATGAAGTAAATCTGTTATCCAGTTACCAAATCAGTTCTTCTTTACGTCGATTCAACGTCTACAACAGACCATAAATACAAAAAAGAATGATTTGCTGGTTCATGAGTAACCTACCACGCAGTGACGTACCTATACAGAAAATTTTGGGTGGCAAAAGCAACTGTTGGGGTGGCAAGCATTTTTCATATTTGAAATAGAAAAATTGTTGTAAAATACTGTATAGCTACTGCATGCAGCCAAACGTTTCAAGTATAAAACATCATTCAACAGACAGTGTCATACAAAGTCAATCATACAATGTCATGAAACGTTGTAAGAGCATTTAAAGTCAGAGCTGTGGAGTTAAAGTCGGACGGATTTTGGCATGTACGGAGCCGGGAGTCGGAGTCGTTAAAAAACACCGCTTCCGACTCCGGCTTGATAAAAACGATAAACAATAAAATTTTGTTGGTAACCTTTCTCAAAATGTTTTTTTTTCTGTACATTTGTAATATGTACCATGTTTTTAACTAACAAATTTATACTATGAAAACATTTAGCTGAAACTTATGAGAATTGCAATTTGCAAATGCACTTCAACTCTGCAAATTCAAAACACCTGAATTCTGCTCTCGCGGAACTTAAGTCACGCTTTCTGTTAACAAATGCCACTCTCACGGAATTTAGCTCACCACATCCGTATCTCTGAAGCGACATACTGTAACTGTGTAACCGTTTCGCTTTCATAGCCTAACTCCCACCATATTATTGATAAGAGGCACTATATTATGAAATAAGCGGGGAATTGAAAAATACACTCAGAGACAGAGGATACTTTCACAGAGAAAAGATCAAACGATTCGAGAACAAGAAGGTAAAATTTACGACGGAAGAATGTCGGTTTTTTGACACCGGTCGATAGGCTGGTTAGAGTTAGACAGAATAAGTACTTTTCAATTTCCCGAATATGAGTTGATAATTTTGACCAAACAATAAATACATTTAACATCGCATTTAACTTGTTTAAATTTTGTTGGCAATCATACCCCTAGACAGAAAGCCTAAATTATCCTTTTGTAGCCAGAGACTCAGAGTCTCTCATTAAGCAAAAGACCACTCAATAACCGAAAAACCCTACACTGACGGCTCGTCCAAACAAAATAATGATTAACTACTGATTAACTTGACAATATAATATGAACGACAATTATGTGAATAAGGTTTAGAGTTAGACAGTGGAGTCAAATTATATAGAAATTTATCAGATAGTTAGACTGGTCAGACAATCTTAAATTGTACAGCTTCGGTAGAGAGTTTGTCTTGTTGAACCATAGGCATACGAAGCCTATGGTTCTTATGTTCGAAGCCTATGGCTTCGTATGCCTATGGTTCAGCAAGTCTTAAATTAACTTATTAAACCTTTGACAAACATGTAATATACTGTAAATGTTACCACATTGGTGACCTCCGAACGTAAGTTGGGTTGAAAATGAATAAAAGCTTAATTAATAAGTTGCTCTCCACTCTGGTGACACTCAAGAGTCAAGACAAGTAAGTTCAGAAAGATTTTCTCAAAAGTAGCTAGGAAAAATCTAGTAAGTAGGCTATGCTACAATTTTTTATATCTAAGTTAAAAGTGCACGTACTCATAAATATTTTACTTGATAACATTTCACACGTTGGTTCACCAACACATTTGTGTAACCTACTATACTTGTAAGCGCAATGCCGGCAATTTATTTCTTGTCAAACGTAACTGATTTTTGTTTCTAGCACTAGTTGCTACGTTCATCTGATGAAATTGAAAGTAAAATTAACAACAAACAAGATGGTTTATTGCTTCACTGACGTTTCGCGCACCATGACAATGCGCATCCTCAGAGCAAATAACATAGGCTACAAAATAAAATTTCACCAGGTTATATACTACTGTAGTGCGATTGAAGGCAAGAAAAAATAAAACACGCAATATTTTAAAAAATTGGCCAATGATGTGTGAGCGGTTACTTTCCACGTTCAAATTACGTAAAAACTTCCAACAAAAACATAAAAATTCGAAGCAGTGACGACCAACAGAAAAAAGTGCGATTGAAGGCAAGAGAAATAGAACACAATGTTTTAAAGATTGGCTAATGATGTGCGGTTACTTTCGACGTTAAATTACGTAAAAAAACGTCGAAAGTAACCCAAACACCCAAACCCGAACACCCAAACTTTTCAGTATTCAGTAACTGATTTTGTTGTGTGCTCATGCCATTTGCCACTTCTAATATTTTAAACGTTCACATTAGATTCACTAATTGCCAACAAGATGCCGTTTCTAAGAAACATAAATTTTTTGTTGAAAAATAGCCAACAAGATGCCGTTTCTAAGAAACATAAATTTTTTGTTGAAAAATAGCCAACAAGATGCCGTTTCTAAGAAACATAAATTTTTTGTTGAAAAATAGCCTTGACATAATCATACTGAGGATGCTGTGATAGCGACATCGATCAATGATAAAAAAATGAAGCTGGTAAACTGTTTGTTGCGTTGAGTAACAGGACTATACTCAGAGATGGGCACAGTACAATTTAAAAGTAACGCGGTACCGGTACTCGGCACTGGTCAAAAAGAGTACCGCGGTACCGGTACCGGTACTATTTTCAAAAAGTACTGCGGTACCGGTACGGTACTATTTTAAATACAAGTTACAAGACTTAGAATGATAAATTTTTTTTTGTGATTGTAATCGAAATAATCTTACATTTAAAACCACAAATGCAATTCATCTTCATCCCAATTATATTAACAAGTAACAGCAACGCGCCATGACGATGTTCATATTCTACACAAAGACTGCTCAACCAGCACTTTGGTAGGCACGCAAAGCTAAATGGAACAGATCGGAAAATAAAGTCATAAGTCTCTTGATTTTGCTCAGTATAAATGCATAAATTTAAGGTAGGCATATTAATACTTGTTAGTTTATAGACTTATAGTTAAGGGCCAACCCAACATGCCGTATAGAAAGCTATTGGAAGTAAAGGCCATTCAACATCAGAGGTGTAAAGTACTGAAAGTAGTGTTACTTTTAAGTAGCAATAAAACAAAAAAACTGGTATGCATCTAAAATGGACTGGCTTGCAATTAGCATAAACATAAAAGCAACTTGCAAAAAAAAAAGACGGTGACACTCATGGGCTTCGTTAGAAGGGGGCCGCGGGGGTGATTACCCCCTCACCAATCGGAGTGGGGGGGGGGGGGGGGTAACTAATGCAAAATTACCCCCCCCCCCCCACATGATGGAGCTGGTTGAAAACTTAAAAGTTAATTATCACAGTCTTAGAAATGAACAAGAATTTATGCAGTTATACAAGGAATTTCAGCAGCAAGTAGATAGCCAGTGGCGCGGAAACTATTTTTCTCTAGGGGGGCTGAAGCTGCCGTAGTGTTGTCAGCTTCTGGGGTCTTAGCCCCCCAGACCCCCTTACATGGGAGAACATTCAAAACTGCTAGTGGGCATTCGGTCACCTCCTGTGTAAAAAAAAAACAGGGGGCAAAAACGCACACATTGTAAATTGTAACAAAATGAAGAATGAAACGATAAAATTAGAAAGTGACATAAAAACGACAGTTTGTGTAAATGAACTCACACACGCTTCCGAAAATTGATTTTCGCTCAGGTGTTTTCTCTATGAATCGTGTCATGAGTTTTTTGACAACGACAGTGTTTAAAATGTTTTGGTGGACATGCATCAACGCAAGATGAGTAGGCTACCACAAGTCTTTTTTGTGTCATTGGGTTTCTCAACCACGTTTTCAGGCGTCTTACAGCAGAAAAAGAACGTTGTGATGATGCAACTGAAACCGAGAGTCAAGGAAAAGCTCCACGAATTTTCGCGTTTCTTTGAAAAGATCTAGTGTTTGAGGGTTTAGTTGCGATTGTATCTCAGCAACCTTTTGAACGGAGTTTGCGGTTTTCCACTTACATCATCGCTGAGCAAAGTAAGTTCCGTTTTAGGCGATCTTTTCTGATGGCATCAGGTAAGCTGATCTCAGTATCAGATCTTTCCTCACCGTTAGCACAACTCAAAAAGGCCTTCTCTCTGTTGGCTGCTGTAAGCAGATCCGCCTGGTCGAATCTTCGATCAAGCTCAGCTTGAACCAAATCAAGGGCTTCGATGTATTGTCGTTTCCACGCTCCTTCTTCCGCAGACGACAAAGCATCCGATTCCTCTGTGTTTCAAAATCTTGCTAGAATTGCTCACTCGGGGATCCTTTGGCGTCTTTAGGTTATTGTCAGACCCAAATCGTTCGCTGCTTCCATAAGCTTGGAAACGGATTCATTTTTTCTGAGATTTTTGATCCGTTCGCGGAGAATGGTGATTGATTCCAAAGCTGAAAAAGCAAAGATTTTTTTTTGGAACTGTCTTGCAAGTTGCGACGGCTTCTGCAGGCTGAAAAACTTCACCGCTGCAGGTAATCGCAAAATAAAGCCGCATCGTGCGTGCTTGTTTTACCAAGCCCATCTCCATGCCAAGCCGAATATGTTTGCATGTGCGTCTCCTCTCATTGCACTAGCTTCTCTCATGTCGGTCAGACATGACAAAGCAATATCATGCATTATTGTAATGTTCAGAAGTACGCATGAAATGTAAATATTGCAGAATGATGTCCAATAAACGATGGACCGCCGTGTTAGTAGGGAGGGTGGCTAGTACCGCTACTGCGAGGTATTGATAGCTCCCTGTGATTGACGACTCTTTATTGCATATGATGAGTGCGACCAAACGTAACAGGAACTCGATTTATCGTAGCAATTATGCTATTGTTTGAAAACATTTCTGAAAATTTGTTATGTAGGCCTACCTTAAATTGTCAGAATTTTCTAGAGGGGGCTGAAGCAACTATTAAAAATTCCAGGGGGCTGAATTTTTTCTAGGGGGCTGCAACCCCTTGAGCACCCCTACTTCCCGCGCCCCTGTAGATAACTTAGGCTTAGCTAAAGTCCAAATTTCAAGAAAGCGCTGTGAGCAAAGTGCTTCCCATGACCTCGCTTCTCATTTCAGAAGGCAGTTCTATGCATCTATTGACAGCATAGTGCAAGACCTCACCCACAGCTTCAATGGCGAAGAAATTAAAACTCACCAAATGTTTGAAGTTTTAGTATCTGGCACAGTCAACGACAGTGCTGTTACAGCATGGGAACGATATGGCTTCAACGTGAAAATTTTGGGCCAAGATTTAAGCCACTTCCATCAGAAATTTGGGCCGATCAAGTATGTGTGTGATGTTCGAAACAAGTTAATGGGACTTAGGCCTATTATTGTCAAAGAGTTTTATGCCAGTGTGGAAAAACTTGTAAAATTTCTATTGGTCAATGGCCCTTCTTCTGCAGAAGCTGAAAAATCGTTCAGCTCACTACGCCGCTTGAAAACATGGCTCCGAAGCGCAATGACTGCTTCAAGACTCAATTTCATTGCCATGTGCCCAGTGGCGTAGCTAGGGAATGTGCCGCCCGGGGCGGATTCAGATTTTGCCGCCCCTTCAAGAAAAAGCATGTGAAAATGAAATGCGTTTTTTTATCAGAGTATAATCAAAATCAAAAATCGTAGTCTGAAAGTGCCGCCCCCAGACGTGCCGCCCGGGGCGGTCCGCCTCCTCTAGCTACGCCACTGCATGTGCCATGCCCATTAAGTATATTTGGATGAACTAAGTATAGATGAAATTTGCAAAGAAATTTTTTTCAACAATGCACTAAGATTTAAAGTCATTGGCGACTTCTGACTGTTCTGCTTAAAATAGAAGCAGAGTGCACACAGTGTTTTGTTTGAGATGAGGTGTTCGTTTATAATGTTATTTCTTTGTAGTTTTTGTGAGATTTTGGCACAAGATATTACCTGGGTGTTATGGCATTTTTTGTTTAGTGTTATTTCTTATACGTCGCAGATGGTAGGCCTTCCTGTAGTATTGATCAAGATGTCTCCTTATTTTCAGTTCTTGTAAATATTTCATTTTATCTTTTTTTTTTCTGAGTTGAATGTAGGCTTAACCCTAGCCTAGATGCTGAAACGTTTCATTTCACTGTCGATGTTATTGCACAGTGCTGTATTCATGTAATTGTAAATTAAGTTTTATAGATTATAGCTTTGACCTTAACGCTTTTGGCCTTTTAAATCTAACCTTTAGCATCTGAAGTACAAAATTTTGAGGACTTGAGCCAAGGAAGAATACAAAGAGGGTTTTGCGTACGTCATCATCTCTTCCAGTCAAAATTGTCTCAAAACCTCAAAAAAATGTGGCAAATGAAAAGCTTTTGCTCGTGATTTCAGATTCGTTGAAAGAATTTTTCGATTTTAAATCGTGCTGAAAGGCAAAACATTTTGCGTCTTCTGCGCGAAACATGCAGCCTAAGACGGTGTCCGACGTTTTCTTCGTAAACAGTTCTTCGTAAAGCAATTGTTCGTAAGCAATTTTTCGTAAAACAATTCTTCGTAAACTTAATTGTTTGTAAAACAATTCTTCCCAAAGCATTTATTCGTGCATGCAACGGAGATTTGATGTATACGAAGAAATGCTTTACGAAAAATTCTTTTACGGATTTCATTTCACCAACAACTGTTTACGAACAATTGTTTTACGAAGAATTGCTTACGAAGAATTGCTTTACGAAGAATTGTTTACGAAGAATTCGCCTATAACCGCCTAAGACACTATATAAAGAAACTGAAGCTTTCAGTAATGCGAACGGGGTCTGGGGAGCGACTTCCAGAAGTATATGTGATGCGATAATCCAATAAGCCCCTGTTGATGTCAAAACATTGTTCCCGCCCCTGCTTAAATTACCCCCCCACTCTCAGGAAGTGTCCGGAGCCCCTGGTGACACTATAATTCCTTTTTACTTTTACGTTAAGTAGCAATGTTCAGTAACTAATACTTTTTGAGTAGTTTTATTTTTTATTACTTTCTACTTTCACTTGTTTAGTTTTATGTCAAAGTAACGTTACTCGAGAAATTTTATATTTTGTCAAGTAGAAAGTTGTAACTTTGATAAAAATCTGTTAAAAAGGCATCATTTCTTAGGTAAAAGAATATTTTAAAGAGAAATTGTTGAAAATGAAAAGTTTTGTTAAAAAGAATTGTTAAAACAAAAAGTTTATCTTCCTAAGACCTAAATGATTCATTAAAAATTAAACTATAAAGTGAGATATTTTATGACTAAAAATATTGGGATTTTGAAATATTTTTCAAAACTTGATGAAATTTGTCAAAAATGATTTCTCTTCGCGCCATTTTCGTTCATGATGATTTCTCTTCGCGCCATTGTCTTTCATGGATTAAATCGTTACGAAGTTAACATTGTTGAAAAAAAGTACCGGGTATTTTAACCAAAAAAGTACTGGGTATTTAGGCAACCGGTACAAATTTCAAAAAGTACCGCGGTACCGGTAACGGTACACAAAAAGTACCGCGGTACAGTACCGCAGTACAATTGTACTCGGTACTGCCCACCTCTGACTATACTAAGCCTACACTCTGTTAGAAAAATTCACTGAACAAATCGATTGGCGTCAGGATCTACTTAACTATGGCGTGAATTTTATTGGGACTCTATCCATAAGATTTACTACTTTTGTTGAACCATAGGCATACGAAGCCGAGCAACGTGACAAGTCATATCGTCACCCTCATAACAAAACTACCTAACTCACTTTTTGACAATTTTGAGATTTTCAGCCCAAGTCACTGCTTCTAACTTTAGTGATGCCTGGAAAAAATGCTCAAGACGCTTCACACTCAGTAAAGAACTTTTTGCTAATCTGCCTAAATCATAAGTGGAAGTTAGGCATATTCGCACTTGACTTGGGCAATTTTGCAATGATTTAGGCAAGTTGATTGAAAACTGTTGGAATTTTTATTGCTAAAGTTTGTTGGAATAATACGACTCTCGATCACAATGCCTCTATATTAAAGTGAGTGAAGATCGCAGTTACGTTAGCAAGCCAGTCTTATGTGTTCAACGTCAGAATATGTGCAAAGAGGGGCGTTTAGAAGGGAAAGTCTACAAAATTAGGAAAGGCGATGAACGACCAGCAAAGGAAATAGGCTACCGTAGGCCTTTCATGCAGTTCTACTTTTTTTCAAAAGTCCAGCTTCAGAAATTGCCACTCATTAGATGAGGAGAAACGTAACTGGGTCTTTCATCACATCTGGAATCTTGAGGGCTGGGATGAACGCCATTTGTACGTTCGATCTTTTATTGGCTTCAACTGTAAGTTTCCATGTATTTTTTCTATGAAACCAATTTAGGACCATTGAAAAATTTGTCTGGCAAGCAGAGGTGGGCACGCGCTACTAAGAAAGTAGCGTCGCTACCCCTACACGCTACTCACGCGGCATAGTACCGCGCTCCTGCTACCGCTACTTATCAACAAAAGTAGCGCTTTCCAACACACTTCTTAGTGTTTTGTTTTGATTGTTTTATGTAAGTTTGCCTGTGTCAGTAGCGAGTAGCGGCAAGCCAGATTCTTTAAAGTAGCGTAGCCATCGCTACTGCTATTTTGTCAAAAAAGTAGCGGCGCTCCCGCTACACGCTACTGAACTAGATAAGTAGCGTCGCTACCTAAAAAGTAGCGCGCTAGTTCCTACCATTGCCGGCGAGTTATGCTTGTAAATGCTATACCGCCACTATACAAAGCAACTCTATTTTAGGTTGAAATAAAGCAGAAGAAACATGGCCCACAAGACGAAATTTTTCGTATGTGTAGGCCTACAACTTGAAGCTGGAACATGGCGCAGTTGTGCAAGTGTGCAAGAAACTTTTCGCCTTAACTTTTGGCTTTTCACAAAGGACTGTTGCATCCTGGCTGAATGTCAATATTCAACTTATAAATCACATTATTTCTCTTCGTCGGCTAAGCTACTGAATATCAATAATGAAAATAGAAGACGTGTGACCTTAAATCAACCTTACAATAGTCGGTAGAAGTCACAAACTATGAGATTCGTACCCAAGAACGCACTGGCCTTTACTTATTATGATAATGGAAGCGGAATCGTCTCAACTAAAGAGTACTTGTTAGGTGGTTATAAACTTTATCTTCAACACTCTGGCTTTGATGCTCGCTGGCAAGTGAAAAGCTTGCGTCTTCATGTCGTTCATCAAACCTAATGTTGTTTGACTTTTGATAGGATTTTGCCAATTACTCATAGCTTTGAAATTGTTACAAGAGAATTACACCTGTGAATAATCGGCCTTCCTGATTATTATGTTCCCAAAACCTGAAACAATGCTAGTGTAGGTTTATATTATTATCTGTAGTCTACGTGTTTGTATTTATGTTTGCACAGCAGGTAAAACAGCACACGTGGAAGATAAAGATTTCACTTTCTCAAAGCTGCTCAAAGACTGGCTTGCTAATATACCGTCGGTACCTTCGCACTATTGCCGAAACACAGACATTTACAGGGATAAGAAGTTTTTACATCCCGGTACAACAATTGCCAACCAGAAGTTACATGAAATAGGATTATTTGCCGAACCAAATTTAGTCACGTATTTCATCAGGAGAATTATTCTGTATTCATTCCACGAAAAGACCAATGTGATGTTTGTGTCAGCGCCAGTGGCTCCGAGAGGGGGGGGGGGAAGTCGGGCCAGTTTCCCCCCTAGCAAAACATTGTAAAGGAAAAACGAGTAGTTTTTTGTTTTTGCACTTTTGAGGGGGGCCCATTTTTAGTACTAAAGTAAAAATGTACCAACTAAATAATCAACAAATTCTTAAATGAAGTGCGTAGTTCCAAGTATTTCTCATTCATTATAAATGTCACTCTCGATGCTTCTCATCAAAAACAAATCATTTTCGTGTTAAGGTAGGCGATGTTGAACAGCTTCAAAACGTAAAATCTGAAGCTAAAATGATTTCTGTATCACTGAACGGTTTCGATTGTATTGATAGTTTCAACTTGAAAATTGGCGCTGTTTTAGCTAAGCGGGAACTATTTTTGCTTGACAACTGAACCTTAACTTCAAAATCTGCGTTGGCCAGGCATAGGATGTTGTATCCAACATAAGTTATCTGGGAAAGTTAAAGGTATCATTCCAAGCACGATTAAAGAAAGTAAATCCTGTATATTTTTTGTTTATGGATCATCATCAGTCATTATCTCCGCCTGCAGCAGATTGCGCATCAACATGAGTTATTTGCTTCCAAGAGTGGCGATTTTAAGCCAGCTCGCCCAGTATCGCCAAGTTGAGTTCGGTCCATGATTGGATGTTGTCTTGCCATCGTTTTGGTTGTCTGCCCCGTTTTCTTTTTCCTTCTACTTTGCCTTCTGTGCAAACTTTGCTGATTCCGAATTGTGATCTTTTAGTGTGGCCAAACAGTTTTAAAACTTTTGATTTTATTAAGTTATTGCTGCAATTGGATGTAATTTTGTCATAGTTAAAAGATCTTCTGTTTTCGTGTGGTCAAGTAGCCTTTTGTTGGTCATGCTTCTCATGATGTGATTTTGGAAGGTAGTGAGTTTTTTTCTTTATTTGAGTTTTTTGTTTATGGATGTTGTTGCTTGAATCTAGTTGGAATTCATAGCCTAATGTTGCCTACAGACAGCGTTGTTCAAATGTCTTATCATTTTTGGTGTAATTGATTATCTGTAAGCTTGGGGCATCTTTAAAGTTATAGCCCAGTCAGAGGAAAAATTTTAAAAAATCTAAAGAAAGCTGTCCTATCATCTTGCAAAGAAAATTGACTTCGAGAGGGTAATCAAGGCGTGGTGCAGTCAAACCCAATGCTTTACATCACCCTTCTGCAATTGAAGCTCTAAAGACGTTTCTTAAATGCATCAAGTTGGAACCAACAAGAGCTTGATCGGAAGCTGAGTCAATGCTAAAGTAGCCTCCAACTAGCAGTTTTAAATTTGTGACTGCTTTGTATTATGTGGATTACGGTCCTAAACAAGATTCACTGATGAATTTAATGCAATTAAAGGAAGATGTAATCTAAGTAAGAGAAAGCTGAGAAGAGTAGGCTACTACTCGCAAGCTAAAGTTGCAGTGACAATTGTAAATTTAAAAAAAAATGACTTTGTTTTCCTGAGGATAGAACGCTTTTATAACTCCACTTAACTAGCTGAATCATTCGAAGGAAATGTATTCTATCGTACATTGCAAAGGATTCGATAGTTGTTGGAATTGACAAATGTATGAACAAACTTAAACATATCGACGATGAGTTTGAAGTTCCATGAAAATTTCATCGTATGTCTGTTGTGCAGGTGCGGGGATGTGGGACAAATTTAAACCATTTGTAGGCTACAACAATGACATTTTTCAAGACATTTTGGATGAGTTGGTACTTTTGACAGAAAGTCACACAGCAAACTTCAGCTGAAAACTAGAACGAACCACCCCATAATCTCTACACAAGGAATCATTGATTGCAACTTTCGAAAGATTTTTCCAAATAGTTTTGTTATGATTTTGTTTTGTATTCCGGTAGCTACCTCCAACGGCTGTGCTTTGAGAACGTGGTTTTAGCAATTACTGAAATTTGTAAAGAATTGTTTGCGTTCCAGTTGGCCTATGACTCAAAACCGATTGAAAAGCCTAACTATACATGTTGTGCATCAATTCAGACGTCGCAAAATTTTATCATTTGATGCTATGATCCGTAACTTTGCATTGCAAAAAGTCCAGAAAAGGTTGAATTAAATCAGGGATGTCCAAAGTAAGTTTGAATTAAATCAGGGATGTCCAAAGTCTGGCGCGCGGACCAACTCCGACCCACGAGACGTTTTGTATGGCCCGTACCTGTTGTTGTACGATGTGTTATTTTTGGCCTGCAGACACACAAAAATCATGTAAATTCAACATGCAGTTTTCAGAAAAATCATTGTGGCTGTTGGCCCGCGAACACTTATTATCAAATCTGCATCGCGTGGGAAAAGTTTGGACACTCCTGAATTAAATGCTTGGTTGAACTATTTTCGTTGCCTGTCGGCCTATTGTGTGTTTACAAAGCTTTCTAGACAAAATAGTTTGCCTCAATGGCATTTTTGCTGCAAATGTAACCCAGTGATTATATATTGATGATTTTTACATTGAACGAAGTTCTTTTCATGCTGAGGAAAGTATGCTAATTTCAGCTTAACACGAACATGCAATGCAATATTTGCTAAAAAATATTATGGGGCCCAATTTTCGTGTTGTTTCCCGACCAGTGCTGATTTCTCTCGGAGGCCCTGGTCAGCGCCAAACATGGCAACATTGATGATACAACTTTTTAGGCTTATGTGTTTGGAAAAAATCAAGCTAGGGCTAAAAAAACTGCAGATTAAGAGGCTGCCAATGATGAGAAGTCAGTGTGGACAATGGACCTCCAGGCTGTTCTTTTATGCCCAAGAACTAAAGTTAGTGCGCTTTATTATAAAACGAAGCTTCAAGTGCACAACTTCATCTTGTTTGATGTTAAAACCAAGGAAGGTTACTGTTATGTGTGGGGCGAACACAAGGAGACCTTAGAAGCGAGGTATTTGCCTCTTTGCAATATTCCCACTTTGACCGCATCCTTGCAAACAATCCGATAATAAAAGAATTGATAATTTGGAGTGATGGTTCTGGTTACCAAAACCGCAACTGCACAGTTCTAACGCATGTCTGGAATTGGCAAAACAACGTAATGTCAAAGTCGTGCAAAAGTACTTGGTCGCCGACCACACACAAATGGAAATGAAGAGCATGCATGCTTGCATTGAAAGGAAAATGGTTGGGGATATATTCACCCCAAGAGACTATATCGTAATCATGGAAACTTCCCGAATCCACCCAGCACCCAGGCCCGTAGCCAGACCACAAAGCAAGGGGGGGCCAACTTTTTTTTAGGGAGGGGGCCGAAAAAATTGAAATGATTTTGGCATTTTAACCTCTCAAATATCGATATCCACAAAAATTGCAATATATCAGATTAGTGTTAAGGCCAACACTGGTCTCTTATTTTATTTGGTACCGTAGTTAAACCACGGCAACCATATTACAATGACCAACATAACACAGCAACCCAGCGGCGGGGGGCCTCCCCCAGAAAATTTTGAAAAATTACTTTGAATTTGGTGCATTCTGAGAGCATTTTCAACAAAAAATTTGGGTATGAATATTCCTGTAAAATGGTGCTGTCAGGTGGCATAGCAAAAGGATAAGATCGTGTTTTCTTCGACATTTTTTGGAAATAAAGCTAAGTCTCTATGTTTTCTTGTTGCTAATTCCTGGCTGAGATATTTGAATGTTTGGTATTGGCAAAACTCGCTCTTTTAGTGCAGTTTCGTTTAAAATTAGGCAAACTTTGTTTTGCAGACATAGAGACTGAAAGCATCATTTTCAATATCGTGACGTCACACGCGTGCCAAAAGGGGGCGTTGTAACCCACAAAACCCCCCCTTGGCTACGCCACTGCATGAGCTAGTCTATTGCAATTGCAGTCGCGGATGTTTGGATGCAAACCGTCTCACAAACAAGTCTAAATCGATAGATTTCGATACAGAATGTTCAAAGGCCATAAGCAGCAAGTTTTCCTGTCTTGGTTGTAACATGCTCCGTCTAGTGGGAGCGTCAACCCTTGTTAACACTGAGAATCCACACTCACAAACGGCAGTGCTAGATCCAAATGTAGCAATATCTGCTAATCATTATAATTTATAATAATCATTATAATGGTAGCTGTTGCTCGAGAATGTTGGGATTTTGCCAGGGGGGGCGAGGCCCCCCCCCTGGCCCCCGGCTGGCTACGGGCCTGCCAGCACCTTACACAGTAGCCTACATCTGGTTTGCTTTGCTAACTTCAGGAAACTAAACGGAAATTACTTGTCAAGCATGAAGCCTGGAAAAAAACTGGCGACCCGACTGATCATGATCTCAGAGCATTGGAGTGGAGTACAATGCCAAATAAGATTCAAAATTCAGTTTGGTTCGAAATCGCATTGGAACATTCTTCCACAAAGAATTCGCGCTCCAGAAGGACCGATCGAATGGAAGGCACTGTTTGATAGTCCTGTACCAACTTTTCGACGCAAATTTGCAGACCTCCAGTCAATGAAACATGTTTTGCCACAACATTGCCATTATTACTTTGACATTTTGCCGTACCAGGATGCTTAAATCAAAAGATGTACAGTACATTCTTTATATCTTCAAACATTGGACCATTGCTTAAGTCATGTGTGCATTCTTGTTTTATGCTCATATCTTGTAGCCTATAAAAATGCCCAAGTCACTATGTTTTCTGAATGATTTTTGCCGAAGTCATTTCTAGCCATAATCACGTCATCATTGTGGATCACAAATATTGTATTATATTTCAACGGCCTTTGAAAAGTGCTTGTGCAAAAATTCGTTAATAAAAACATTATCTTGTAACTTTGCTGAAGTTTTTTTTGTGTTTTTCTCAAAAGCTAAAAAAATGAGTTGTGCAGTTTTGTTCTGATTACAGTAGGCTATACGATATTCATTGATTGATTGGTTTGGTTTGGTTTGGTTTTGAATCTTTATCCTCGGACTGACAAAGCCTTGATAGGTTATTCCTGGTACTTGTTCGCATACTTGTAGAGGCACTTGACGCAGGGCCGGTTACCGAGATTGGCAGAGTGAAGTTTTCCGATTGTTGAAGTCTTGTTGCCGAGAAATTATTCCATTCACTAGGTGCCGCTGAATAGAGAGCAGTCCTGAAATGCGTTGCTCAAACGCACACCCCGAGAGTCGAACCCGCGCCGTGTGATCTTGAGCCCGGCGCGTAACCACTGAGCTATCGGGGCGGACAACATTGACATTTGACATTGACAACATTGAATCTTTATTCTCGGACTGGGAAAGCTTCTTGCACAGCTTAATCCTGGCAGTTTCGCATACTTGTAGAGGCTTTGAATCACTGACGCAGGCCCGGTCACCGAGATTGACAGAGTGAAGTTTCCGATTGCTGAAGTTCTTATTGCCGAGAAATTATTCCATCCATTAGATGCCGCTGAATGGAGAGCAGTCCTTAACGTGCGTTGCTCAAGCACACACCCCGAGAGTCGAACCAGCGCCGCTTGATCTTGAAGCTTCTTCGTTCCAGAAGTGACGCGCTAACCAATTGAGTTATCGGGGCGGATTATTACATTTACAGAAACACAAAACTACGCAACAAATTAAATATCGAACGTTTTCGAAATTACAAGATTACAAGAAATTACAATTTAACTACATCTGAATAAAATACAATGGTTTAATAAATCTATAAACAGGAAAAAACAAAAACTGCACACTGCACAGTACTTCTGACTAGCTCAAACTCAACGATAGGCTATGGCTCTACAAGAATCATAGGTAACTGCATCAAAAGGTGTTGAACAGATCACATGATGTGGTAAAAAGGCAAGGTGTGAAAAAACTTTGAAAGTAGACAAAAGACAGATATTTCCAACTAAAGTCGTAATTTTTACCCGCGTAAATTTTACCTGATAATGTCCATCACTTTTTTTCCACTAAAGCAACACTGTCATACTTTGTTTTCTACCGCACTGTAGTGTAACGATTTCAGTGTAGTTTGTTTTCATTTCTGACCATCACAACGAAAAACCATATATGCCAAACACAGCACGAGTCTAGAAAAAGCTAGAAGCGACAAAACGAGAACGCTTTAACGTGGTTGATACTGAAACAGAATAATCAGTTTAAAATATGGCACGGTCGCAACACCTTTGCCAAACATTTTTCCACAGTGTGGAGTTCCAATTTATCCCTGCAATATTCTGGTTAACGATTTATGTACTGCACTTTTATTACAATTTAACTGGCTACTTCAAACTTAAAGATTGTCACTTATAATGTAATTATATGTTGTGATTTAAATTTTACAAGACGCCCCTTCTGGCAAAATTTGATCTAAAATAGTTCCACTAAATGGTGTAAAAAGTAAAAAAAAGCCGCAGATAGCTAACTTTTAAATGCCGTCTAGTTCGAGATTTGGAGAAGATGCAGAAATGAAAACCCCAATCCAATCATCAATTTTAGCGGTAAGACAATATTCAGCAACAGATTGGACCACTAAGTTTCACGACACTAAACGTCTTGGAAACAACATTTTAACATAGGCCTATAGAAGCATCTAACCCAGTAGGCTAGTTCTCAAGCGTTTTAAGCACAGGTGCTAACTTCAAAACCTAAATTTGGTAAAAGGCTGCAACAAAAAACAATGCAATTGAATGTAAAACTTGATGTGGGCTTTAACTTTTAATAAGTTTCCGAAAACAAAGGCTAATATTGAAAGGTGTAGTAGGCTACGGTGCTCAAAAGCTGGTTAAAATGATAGTTCGTCAATCGGTTGTGATATTTGGATGTACTTCCAACCATTTTGTTGAAAAGTGCTTCACGTCTTAACACATGTAGGCTACTGTAAGTTGTGTTAAATCAAATACAGAGACATTTTTCAGTGCATTGGCTATCAAGTTAGAGATTTCTCTCTGGGACTTGACTCCAAAAGTGAAGTAGGCCGAGATGATTACTTTTAAATGCTTGTGTCAGCTTCTCACCCTACTGTAAATCTAGCAGCTCCAGCTGAAAAGCATTGGGAAGCGGTGGCTGTGTTTATTGCTATAGGTGGGCTATTGCAATTATTTTCATCAGCGTCAGGAAAGAATTGATACCGTTAATGCGACCATCAAATTCATCAATCATGTCGCTAATAAGCTTAGTGTAACCTACTTTCATGCGTGCATTGATTATTACTGCTTGCGTACATTGACGATTCCTGTCAGGCGCCGCTAACACAGGGTTACCCATATTGGAACGGCTGCGGATGAGATGCTAGACTAAAAACGATCCAAACCCGGCGCTATGAATATACCATCATACGAAACAACAACTGTTGATGTTATACGATTTCTATCACATTAGACATCTTCAAAGACTTGGCAACGATATTGTCTTGGTGTAAAATGCAGTGATGCCACGGTACACAGGTAAGATTTTTCTTTTTACACCATCTGTTAACGAATTCATGGAGACTTTGATTCTGCTCTGACATGGAAGGACACCCATGTGTTGCAATTGAGCACAGCTTTGACGGGTCCAACTGTGCTTCCAGAAGACGTGTATAAAATTTACCAAACATAAGCTTATTTCTTCCTTTGTTGTGTGTGAATGGAAAGCAAAGTGAGAAATTCCTTGCAAATGTTAAAGTCTTGCGTAATTTCCCTGATAAATACAACTAAGCTAATTGCTCTGCATCCGTAGTGTCGAGAAATGTTATTAGGTTTATAGGCTATAGGCTAAAGGCATTTTCTCTTCTGGCACGTAAATTATGTAACAATGACAACCATTCATTCTCGCTATTTTGGGGAGTTATTCTAACACAAATAATATCTTTTGCTGCATCGATGAGGGCCGCATGTGTCCCAATGGGGTGTGGTTGAGAACCACTGATCTAACCCATGTTAATGGGCAATCTGATGTAGGCGGAGATGGTGACTGATGATGCCCACATTTCAGCTTCCTCTTTGGGTGCTCAACTAAAATAACATTTTGTTTTGCTAAGGAGTTTTCTTCACGGATTACTCGTCTTTGTCATATGCTTCAGCAACATTGGACTCACAAAAAGGTGGCCTCATTGCCATTTGAAAATACAAAACACATTACTTTTCAGAAATATTATACTGTTTTCAAATATTTTAAAAGGAGATTAGGATCATCATTTATCCTAAACTCATGAGTTGAGTTTGAGAACGTGTATTATCATAATTGAAGTTTCAAAAACTGCGGTTACTGTTACTGCGGAGGCACACATAAAACATCTGTGTCAAGTTGATCAAGAATTTACCTGTCAATTGCCAAGTTTTTCAATTTGTATTGTTATTGATTGATTGAATCTTTATCCTCGGACTGGGAAAGCTTCTTGAAGAGCTTAATCCTGGCAGTTTCGCATACTTGTAGAGGCTTTGAATCACTGACGCAGGCCGGTCACCGAGATTGACAGAGTGAAGTTTCCGATTGTTGAAGTCTTGTTGCCAAGGAATTATTCCATCCACTAGATGCCGCTGAATGGAGAGCAGTCCTTAACGTGCGTTGCTCAAGCGCACACCCCGAGAGTCGAACCATAAAATAATGTTAAAACATGGCCACCTGGAGATGCGGCCTGATTTGTCACATTTTGCAGATTTTGATTACAGCTACTGCTACTGGTTGACTGACATTTTTTGAGATGTTTTTACTTTTTGCGGTTTCCTAATGACATAAAACTTTTTTGTTGCCTTGGGGAAGCAGTAGCAAATGAGAAAAAGTAAGTTGAAAAATGCAAAATCAGACTGTTATTGAAAATTAACAGTCTGACTAAAATCTTCGAAATCAAATTTTATTTGTTTTTCAACATGTGAGAATGTTAAAACCTATTGTGTCGTCTGGGGAAAAGAATAAAGAAAGCGTAAAAATCTAATTTTTAGAAAAATTTATTTAAACGTTCGCCCAAAGTTAGAAAAACCTGGAAATTTCTGCAAAATGTGACAAATCAGGCCATATCTTTAGGTGGCCATGGTTAAAATAATAAAAATATAGTTAAAGTTACAAATAATGAAACCACAATAGAAAAAAATCATTTATTAATTTCTCATCCATAAAAATCTATTTGTTTTTTTATTGATTCAACGTCTAGAGAGGTTAAGTAAAAAAAAGACGAAAAACGGCAGATTTTGTTAAAGGATTTTTTGACTGTTGTCAGAAAATGAGTAATGTTTCAGCAGGCAAATCTGTTCTTTTTTCATAAATTTAACTTTTGCAGACGGCGGTTTAGTTGGTGCCGATTGTTTATTATTGCTAAACTTATGAGACAAAGGTTTGTAATTTTTTATAACGATCAATAAAGTTTTCAATGTTAAGCAGTTTCAAAGTGCAGCAACGCAATGATAGTAGAGTATAATCGCATGGCCTGAACCTCGTTCAGGCCTATACGGTCTTTTTGGTGTTTCAACCAATGATTGAAAATGTAGCCACTTATGTTCTGATCCATACCCGCCGTTGCTTTAGGTGGCTAGACAATCAAGTGATAGACATACTAAATTCAGAATTCGTTATGAATTACTCTGTTAATTGTCTTACAGTTACGCGCGAAACAGAGTCTTCAAATGGCCATTACTGCACAATAGGAATTTTTGCTGGCAAAACCTTGATTTTGTATGGCCTTTATAAAACAAGAGTGACTAGAAGTAAAAGCGACCCATCCCACTATAGTTCAATCCATAGAGATTCTGATATTGACCGTAAGCGAGTCACCATCATATGCGCTACGTTGTTGATCACATTTGCAGCGTGTTGTGGTCCGTTTCACTTAAATATTACCTTTGATCAAAATAAATTTTATTGGATTGTTTAATGCTTGTCTTTACTTTCTCCAATCATCTGCTGTAGGTTTAATGCTTGTACATAGCCAGGATTTTTCTTCTTCTGGCTTTATTCCCATTTCAAATGGGGTTACCGGTGCAGATTGTAGTCCTCCACATCACTCTGTCAGCAGCATCTTCCTCCTTCACTTCCACTATTTCCATATCTTCTGCAATCTCTCCGTCTTCTTTTTCGGCCTTCCTCGCTTTTTTTTTACCAGCTTCCAATTGTCTTATTCTTTTTCCAGCATAATCTTCGTCTCTCCTTACGTCGTGACTTAACCGGATATAACCAGACAAATTCCAAATATAAAAGCCAAAAACACTTTTAAATAAAACATGTAATTGAAGGCGTTCATAAATTTATTTAGCTCTGGTCAAAACAATGCAAAGTAACCAATAAAAGTTTAACAAATAACTTATTTTTTGCTTTCAAAAATGTATTTTACATTCCAAAATTTTTTTGAACTGTGGCTTGCTTTCACTAGATGAAAGATGAGTAATTTCATTTACCTTGTTACGAAAATGACTTTTGGTCAAATCCAGCAGATGTCGCTAACGACAATTGTGTAGCCAGTTTTATAACGTAGGCACTTAAGCATAAAAAATTTTGTGAGACAAATGAATTATTGGACCAATCAGAAGTTGCAGGAACAGCGTTTCAACCAAACAGAAGTTGCAGGAAAACAGAGAAAACATTACTGATATAAAGTCAATTAACCCAACGTTTCGTCGTCCACAGCTTGGGGTGGGGATTTAAGGGAGTGGTAATCACTTCGATGACGTGTGTTCGATTCCCACCCAAACCATAACCATTTTTCTTCTATAATTACCAAACAAAATTTAAAGTAGGATTAACTCTCTGGCTGAATGCTAGAAGGATCACAATTGAACGGTAGTCACTTAAACATGTTTTGATTGATTGGCGGTGTCATCTGGTTTTACAGGGAATTGTCATGTTTAAGTAACTACCGTTTTATAAACACACAAGCATTCAACTACTGTACTTCCTGGTAAACAAAGCACTGAGAAAACATTCTTTTTATATAAAGTGGAAAAGCTTTTAAACATATATAACTCAGCAACAAGACTATAAAAACAAAAAAACATTACGCGAACGTTTTCGGCTAGTTATACAGCCCTTCTCAAGCCTATAAGAAAAATAAATCTAAAAAAAAATACTAAAGAATCATACAATATCACAGCGAAAATATGGTCAAATCCAAACATTTGAGAAACTGCTTAGCTTGCTCAAAATGATAATAAAAATATACCCAGCACAGCGTTTTGCCACAAGTTTTTCCAGATTTATTGCTGTGAAATTTAACTTTAAGATTTTTTTCGTCTATAAAACATTTAATGCTGATTACTATTTTTAGTTGAAGTCTAAAACTCCTTTCCGCCGATGTTCAAACGTCCTGTAGGCCTATAAGTTCACTTGCTTGCATGATCCGAGTTCGCCATACATTTTGTATGACCACGCGACATTTGGCGACGAGAGTGGAAAAGCATCTGAATTTAGCCTATCTTAATAAAAACGGTACAATTACAGGTCATATTAGAAACTGCCAATCGTGTTCAAATAATAAACCCTCACTGGAGTCTTTCGAAATTGTTCGTAAGTGTTTGTCCGAATTTGACACTAAGATTCACGAGGCATTGATCATCAAATCTTTCAACCTAGGGTTCAACAGGCAATTATTTGTTGGCGGAGCCTCTTATCTTTTAACCGTTTTTGATTAAATTGTCACGTGTTGTGCTTCTTGTATTTTTGCTTTATTGTGCCACTATCTCGTGTTGTACTTTTGTCCATTTTGGGTGATCTGCTTGGGTCCTTCTTCTCTGAACAATTAATTTTACCTCTCAAATACTTGACCTGTTGGGTTGCGTAATTTTTAAGTTATCATTTTGTGTGAGCAAGTTAAGCAGTTTCTCAAATGTTTATATTCGTCCATATTTTTGCTGTGATACTGTATGATTTTTTAGTGTTTTTTTAGATTTATTTTTCTTATAGGTTTGAAAAGGGCTGTATGACTCGCCGGAAAAGTTCGCTTATTGTGTTTTATTTTTATAATATGTTAAATGTAGTGTTGTTGCTGAGTTATATCCGTTCATGGTTTAAAAAAGTGACCTCTCTATCCAAATTGTACTTCTAGCATTTCACCGAAAGACAATCGGCTAACACTGACTTACATCAACTTTTTTTTCAGCCACTTGTGAAGAAACACAAGTAGGCTAATACCAACGGGAAAAAAAATATTTCAGACTATTCACTTCAAGCATTTGTGCTTTGCTTTGAAAGTCCATCAGGAAGGAGGTGATGTGTTTTATTACAAGATTTCTTGTTTGCGTGGCATTTTTTGTACGTAGAAATAGTAATTTGCTTCTTCAGCGCAATAAAACATTGCGTCATTGCTTTAACATTTTTTTGTGGAATATTGCAGTTGCGAAAAAAAGAAAATTGTTTTCATTCGTAGTTTTATATAGCTACATGTGCAAATGTCCAATCTCAAATGAAAGATAAGAAAAATCTATTTCCAACCTTTTAGCAAAATTTATATGAATTTGTTTAATACATTTTTCATCTTTTGACGTTTGAAATTTATCATCTATCTTTTCATTCTATCAGTGCCGGTCTTTGGGGTGTGCAAACCGTGCAATCGCACAGGGCCCGCAAATTAGGGGGCCCGCAATTTACTCAGAAAATGCAGTAATTTTTGTCATTTCCAATGGAAAAATTCAACAAAAGAATTAGCAACAAGAAAACATAGAGACACAACCTATTTCGTCCCATGAACATTTCGTACCCTGAAAAGATCGAGAGAAAAAAACAGCAGAGCCGAAGTCGCTGATCGGAGTTGCCGCAAACATTTCAAAATTTCTCTCGATCTTTTCAGGGGACGAAATAGGCGGAAATTTAATTTTGTTGACAGCGGACAGCACCATTTTACAGTAGTATCCATACCCAAATTTTTGTTGAACATAATCTCAGAATTCCCCAAATTCAAAGTAATTGTTCAAAATTTTCTGGGGCAGGTCCCCCCAGACCCCCCGCCGCTGGGTGTCGCCTTCGGCGAACACACCATCAGGCAACGCTCGTCGACCGTCAAACCACTCCCCTTCCCTTTCAAAATACCTACCTGCGCTATTGAATTGGATCATTGTGATTGGGGCCCGCAAAGCATATTCCGCACAGGGTCCGAAATACCCTAAGACCGGCACTGATTCTATAATATGGTTTTAGCCATCCAGTTCTACCTAAAAGTTCGTAGCCTAGTTACTTCGGTATCTGTTTGAAATGTAATCCATTTGTTTTATGTTAACAAGATGAATACATTGTAGCGTACAACGGTTTCTACTGTAAGTAGCACGTCTTACGATGTTCTTTTTGTTTGAATCTAATTGGTTCATTGATGGGTCAGTTGTTGTGAAAGCAACGTGAAAAATTATCTGGGGTATCTGATTGCAAGAATAATCGTACAAGAATACTGTTCAAAAAATCACAAATAAGAAGATTTAACGTTCTGCTCAAGTATCAACACTTTTGCAACCACAGTATTAAACCTTCCGCAAAGTCTTGAAGCCTCTTCTTCTTCAACAGATTGATCATGTTTGATCAACTGTGATCTCCCTTATGAACTGCCTCTATTTTGTTCTGTCTTTTGTTTTTATTAGTGTTTCCGGCATGCTTTTTATTCCTGTAATTTGCTTGATATTGTCAAAATATTTCATTTTTTGTCGTCCTGTTTAACATTTATTGGACTAAATGGACCAACTTTCAAGGAAACGATACAACTCCTTGTCTACAAAGTTTCAGTACTCAAATCTATATACATTTAATCAAAAGATGACAATAAACAAAGTTGAATTGAAAAGCTAAACAACCTAATAGGCCGTGGAGTGACTTTATGCTGTTTACAAAACAGGCTACCTCAAACGCAGAGGAACCAACGTGGTATAATAAAAAACAACTTTTTGAGATAAATTAATGTCAAATCAGTTTCCAAGAATATTTTAATGAGAACAGGAGCTAACACAGCGATTACAAGCCTGTCACTCATCGTATTAGTCAATTATAATCTGGTGGTTGTTCAACGACTTGACAAGGTGGAAAGAAAGCTTGTTCATTTTATGGTTTGTTATTTCAATGAAAAGGTGGTCTTGTAAATTTAGAAAAGAATTTTTACACCAACGAGACATCGGTTTCAAAATGTATTTTTATTTTTTTTTTTCAAAGCGGCTATTAACTGACGTTCTTGACTGAAAAAAAACAACCGTTTCTTTTAAAGTGATAAGTTTCTTGGGATAAATTTACTTCACTTTCTAGCGTGGGAGTTTTATCCAATTCTGATTTTCAGTTAAAGCTCTTAAAAAAATCTGAAAAGTTTTAAAAGAAATTTAAATGCCACGAAAAATCAACAAAGCACAAATTTGTCGTGACAAGCTTCCAAGCAGACTCGCATTTGATCTTGTAGAAGAAGAAAAATAATCTACTTTCACAAACGTGAGTTGTTTTTGGCTGAAATGCAACAAAAATATTGCTACCAATAACTGATCCAACTACAGTATATTTGCGGTCAGTAGAACAAGGAAAGATAGAATTTCTGTGTTCATAAAATTTGTGAAAATGTCATCAAGCAAAGCCGCAACTCGTTTCAACATGAAACAATGAAAAGGGGACAGTTCTTTGTGATTAGTGTTTTTGAAAGCTAAGCAAGCAAAATTCTGTAGCCAGAAATATTTTATCTCACATAAAACATCGTTTCAACATGAAACGATGTTGAAAAGACGTAAAAAGGACAACTTGAGCTAACTGGGAGCTTTTAAAAGCTTGTTTGATTAGACAAATTCCATCAAAGTTTTGCAGATAGGTAGGCTATTAAATGAAGTGAAAAAGTTATTGCACGCCTCAGTTCAAACTAAACTACGCATCGCTTTAACATTTCTTTAACAAAAATCACCAATTTACTTTATTTGAAAATGGAGATTATAAAATTGAACTTTTGATGGTTTCTGGGTCGTTGTTTCGAATTAACACTAGGTTAAGTCCCCATAGGAGATGGGCGTCTCCTTTCTATCACAATCATGTGTTCCTTGGAAATGACAAAGATGTGGATTGAATTTGATGAATCACTTCAGTGATGGCGTAGGCATTGTTGGCTCGATAATTAAACTTGAATCTCATGGGAGTATAATGAACAGCGTTAATGCAGTTGCTGATTGGAGCGGTGTAAGAATTAAAAGTAGCAAACAAGTTTCGACATTACAGAATTCCTATGTTTAACCATTTTTCGATAAAGTAAGTTTTTTTTAAAAGCTTCCTACACCGCGTGTTAATAGCTAATGCTAACCGATATTCGGGTTTTTGGAAAAATATATATCTGTTTTTTTTTGTCAAAGTAGTCATGAATTAGAACCCTGAGATGCTTAGGTTAACAACTCTTTTGGCCACCATACCAAGAAAAAAAAAATTGTGACCGAAAACAATTACTTTTCTTTTCCTACTAAGCTATGCTTTATATTGTGAATGCGTCGTTGCGGAATGGCAGAAACATTCAAACTAGGTCATCCTGGGCACCATCTTTGGCATGAGCTGTTTTAGTGGCCGCTGAGTTTGTGAGCTTTTCTACACAAAAGAAAGCAGTTTGGTAGAAAAACTTGGAAAAAAACAAATGATAGTAACAACTACTGTAAATGTGCTATTTGAAATGAACTGTCGTACTACCTTACTTTTGACTATTCTATCACAACATTTAAAGACTATTTGTGCGCTGAATTCTACAAATTGTTTTTTCAGCTAATTTTGTTACATTATTTAAATTTGATCATTGACGCCTAAGTCAAAGTTTGTTGCATCTCATTTATCTCGCGAAATAATAAGACGTAGGCTACATATCTAGGTCTCGTAGTCGGAGCATCCAAACTTCTTAGGTCCATCTCTTTTTTGACCATCACAAACCGATATCGCACCTAAAACTCAAATCAGAGTCAAAAGTATCGCAACGCTATGAAAAACAGGAGAGTTTAATTGTTTATGAAGGTTAATATGAATACCATGCCACTGAGCAAGAGCTCTATTTTGTCTTTTGATCGTTTAAAAACCAGATCAGATTTTATGAAAATTGTATTTTTAATGATCTATAAAGCTGAAGTTACTTCTGTTTTAATGAAATGAAAATCAGAAAAAAAAAACTGAAAATTGAGCTGTGGCAGAATGATATTGAATAATATGTTAAAGTAAAGATTGTGTTAAATTTCATTAGATTAAATTTATAATCGGGTCAGGTTCAAAAATTTGTGTCACGTTCTACATTATATTCTGCAATATCCCAAAATATTAAGGAATTTGGTGCAGTAGAATTTTAAAAGCTGTGTTGGTTTTCGATGGTGAAACGAAAAAGTATCTGCCATATGTTTTAACTCCAATTTGTTTCAGATTTGATAATATTTTGAAATTCACTGCATCTTTAAGACCTTAAAAGACCTTAGCATAAAAAGACTTTGAAACTGCGTATTGTGAAAGTACTTTTAGCCTAAATCTATAGTAAAACTTTTAAATGATGTTGTAACAGAAGGTGAAATGTTTATTTAAAGAATTTCGAAGAGAGGGGGGCAATTGCCCCTTTGACTACCTATCTGGGCAAGCTTGTTCAAAAATCTCATGCACTAAGTTTTTTAAAAGATCATGAATGATTGAAATACGGCTGCATGACTAGTTTGCTGCTGTTTATCAATAAAGTAGATTTTAACGGTTGAAAACCTTCATTTTCATAAAACATTAATACAGTATGTGCAGTTGCCGTCTATATGTGTACATTAACGCATTGGGTGTTAAATATGCGAAGAAACTGTTTCACTTAACACTTTAATTTGTGAGAAAAATATTTGATAGAAAGTGATTCAAACTGACCCGGATCGATGTGTTTTGCTCAAAAAGAGTTGTTTGTTTCAACCTCGCTTGTCATCTATTCTTAAATTGACAAAACCAAAACCTTAATATTTTATTTTAAGAATATCATTTTTCTGATACATATTATTTAAGACATGGAAGCAGTGAAAACTATTGAAAAAGTTGTATTAAAGGGTTGTTTTCTCGAAAGTCTGCTTTAAATGAGAATCATCATGATGGCAGACATAGAGGCAATGTTTAAAGAAAGAGACAATGCCATTGAAGCAAAACACAAACATTTCGCAGTTAAAAAAAATCTCTAAACAGCTAAAACTTCTACCTAACGAAAAAGAGTTTGCATTTTGACCGTAGTTACGAGCCCAAAACGTCTTTAATCTTCAATCTAGAAATATAATGGAACATGGAAGTAAATATTTTACGTGGTCAGACGCAAAGTGGCTGAATTGTCATGTTTTCTTCCTGTGATCGTTGTCTGTTCATAGAAATTGTTGAGAAATGCCACAGTTGTGAAACGCTCAACCAGCGGGAGTCCATACTCTGCAGTCAATGACCGGAACAAAAACGTTGAGACAACTGAAGCTAAACGAAGAAAGAAGGTGAAGGTTTTCAACAGTAAAACAAAACGTACCTCATTGCAGTTTGAACTGCTGCCTGCTGGATTTAAATTTCTCAAAAGAGTTGGGAGTTTGTTCGACAATGAATTGAAACTTTGCTCAATTTAGCATTTTTGTCTAACCATAGCAAGTAGTAGGACTACACTTGTTCAGAACAAGCTGTTCCTTGTTAAACTTTTTAGCTTTCATAGTTTAAGACATTGTGGAGGAAAGTCTACATAATATATCTATGAAAAATAGACTAATACTTCCAGATTACTTAAAAAGTCTAAATGAAGAAATGACAGGAATAACTTCAGAAGGGTGGTGTCTTTGAAATGAAATTAACTGAAAAGTCAGAATTGAGGTGGGTACAATAATTTGTAAAATAAAATCAGACAAGCAGACTTTGATGTAATTACAACATCAGAAGACATAAAATCAACTCAACGATTCCGCCATAATGACGTGGTCAGGTTTACGATATTGGTGACCGATTGCCAATTGCCTTCCACACCCATTAAGACTGTAAAATTATATTTGTCGTAAAACTGCATTTTTACAATGATTAACAACGTAAAGTTACTACGGTGTTTAAAAAGGAACATTGATTTTGAAATTAAGCATTGCATAGCCATAGAACAATGTTGTAGACCCGGTTCAACGTAGCTCATGAGCTAGAAAATTACGATTGATCAGTTTGTTGATGTGATTATAATTTAGCTGCTATTTGATCATATTTGTTCATATTATACTAAAATTTAGATTTAAATGCAATAGATCCATATGCAGCTGGATTATAGACCTAGTGTCGCATATTTGATATCCACGACAATGTAACGCAAGACGTTGAAAAAAGAGTTGAACCTCAAGTAAGTGTTGAACACCAGTGGAGTCACTGGTAGATGGTGGTGGCTTGTAAGAAACGTTGTAGACTAGTTGGTTATGAAATTTTTATATGCTGCTTTACAATCGGAAAAAAGTGTAAAAGTTAAAGAAGTAGCTGTTTTATTTTAGAAAAATGCACCATTTTAAATGCACAAAGATCGTGCATGCGCAACGCCATTGCAAAAACCATTCGTTGATTTAGAGATTTTGCTGTGACAACAGCTACTATTTTCTAGATTTACCGCAACGAGTTTTTCAAAATAAAATTAGGACATTTATCATGCAACAATCTAATCTCCCCTTTTTTCAGCAAAGTCCTACCTAATTTCTAAATGAAATGAACCCTCAGAGGACAAACTTATGTCCGGTTGAGAACCTCTGGGTTAGGGTTAGGATCGCATGCTTCCCATAAAAGCATGCGATCTTTCTTTATCAGCTTATTCAAGATATTCTTTATATTAAGTTGAAAAGTGATAAATGACACAATTAACCGATATTTAAATTCTGTGAAGAATTTTTTTCCTGGCTGACAGAAGGATGATTATTATTTCGCAATGTTGTTTTATCGTTCTTTTACTGCGGTAGCAAAGACGTAAAACTAGTATTAACTTCAAATTTTGTCTCATTTTGTCTGTCTAGTCTAATCTATTTTATCAAAATCCCCCAGACCTGAGTTTCTCAACAGGGTATCACCCCCTGGGGGTAAATTTCATCTATGAAGAAAGTAAATTTACTACAGAAAGAAAGATTAATTATCTACATTACCAATTTCAAAATTGTGTAAACAAATTTACATTCATAAATTGGCAAGGGAAAATCGCAAGAGTTAAAGACCCGCTGTACTTTAAATTGTTGTTGTCCAAGTAAAATCTGAGTGTTTCCAGGGACAAGAATACTTTAACTCCATAGAAGCGCGTGGGCTGGTGAATCTATTATCCTTCATATTGTTTTAGCTTGATTTTTGGAAGAGCAGGGAAATTTATTTAAAACCTATTTTTAAAGTTGTTTTTTCAACACTATCATAGTCGCATGGTCTAATGATTACACTATTGCATTATTCTTATTTTGCGACATTGGAAAAGCGTTTGTGTTTCTAATGTTTTGTTAACGTAATTTTGTTAAAAACTCAAATATGAAACTTATCTTCTGGAGATCTTCATTGAAATCCCTTATTTAAAAAACGTTATCCAAGAAAATTGGATTGTAAAATTTGTCAATGAATTTTTGAATTCCTGTGAAAAGTGACGCCTGTTTTTCAACGCGGGTTATTTGAAGATACATTATTCCGTGTTAAAGTTTTAATAAATAATTTAAAGTATAGGCTTGTGAAAGAGAATCGTGATATTAATTTCAGCACAAAACTGCAGAAATGTTTGTTTTCAACGTGATTGTAATTGTTTCCACTCGTCACATACTGGAGATTAACTGTGTTAATCGTGAGAAAACGTACGGACATGTCTGTGACAAATTGACGATTGACAGGTTTCAAAAGCTGAGCTTTGCGGAAATTCCTAAGTCCTCATAATCTTCGTCAACGTTTGTTTTTTTTAAACGTGGCTTACGTGAAGCCCACAGCTTGTTATTCTGGAATAAAGCGATCTTGAATCACAAGTACAACCTTGAAGTTTGATTCAAATCTTATAGCACAGCGCGTTGCTCAGCAACAGTATGTAATTGCATTTATTTGGTCATGGTGCATGGAAATAAGGCTAACCTTGAAATGCAATCGATACTCGTTTGGCACCTGATTGTGAGTAGAAATTTTTTTTTTCTAAAACCATTATTTTAATCTACGTATAAAACTATAAATTTGTTCATATTTTAAATCAATCATTCTTTTAAAGCATTAATGAGAACTTTACTTTCTCATTCCCCATGCTTGCAATCAAGTACGGGACTACCTTTACATTTTCCAGTAGGTTAAATTAAGAGGCTTGTATTAAACTCGAACAATCATAATTTGACAGTGGAAAATATAAAAAGCCGTAACATCGGAAAAAAAACTAGGCTCTAACACGCTCTAGCTTATTGCTTGCATGTCGATTGAATAAAGGTGGGCCGATTCAAAGGCTGAAAGTGGTCATAACATTATGGCCGTGTCTGTTCCCCCGTGAGTCATCGGATTCAGAGAGACATCAAAAGAGAAGAGAGATTCTTTTTCAAAGCAAGTTTGAAAGACATATTTCTTTTTCAGAAAGAAATACTTTTGTAAACTGGCTTACATTGTTGCAAAATTCATTGAAAGAGCATACTCGCATCATCATGAAACTGTTTTTTGTTTGCTCCATGGAGCAGGAAATGCGGCAGCTGAGATTGAAAAACCACCTGTTGCTTCGATGACATCACATCGATGTTTTTCATGCAAGAAAATGGGACAAACTTGAAAACTTAGAAGGGCTTTTTGTTATTCTCATAATGGGTGCGGCTATATTGGTGCTATTTGAGCTGTCAAATGAAATGTTCAATTATATTTGAGTAAAGTTAAGTATGCTGTTTCTAAAGACTTAATCTTTACTTAGTAATAATCTGTGCATAAGGATTAAATTGCAGCGCCAATCATTTGCAAAAATGACTTCATGAAGAACAAACTGCGACATATAAAAACAATGACTATTTTATTTATGTACGCATCGTTTACTAGTTGTAATGCTTTAATTCAAAAGTTTAATTCCTTACATGAGGTAAGCTCAAACGTTCAGTTTTATCAGCTCTGGCAAAGATTTGTGCAAGCATATGTTAATTGACTGTTGCGCATGCTCATTTCATAGTAACATTTTTCACTCACAAACCTCAGTAACTTTTTAGAAGTGTGTCGTTAGTAAGTAACGTTGTAGGCCATGTCGTTAGAAAGCAAACAAGGAGAGTTATGCTCATTCCTGTCATGCTTAGAAATCTGTGCAATTGCTGATGAAATCTTCATAGCCGAAGGCTGATTGATTGCACACGCCACAAACTTCATTTTCTCCGAAGCAAATCAAGTTGTCCTGTGAAAATCTTATGTAGGTTTTTGTTTAGCCCAAAAGTTCATGACGTAAATTTTTCTGATAATTTTTTACTTTTCTCACGTGACTTATTGAAAACGTGATAGCGGCGTTCCGCTATTGTCAGAAGATCACAACGAACTTGGAGTAAGACTTTGTGTTGTCAGCAGCTCGTGGTATCTGTCAAGCGCCAGCCCGATAGGAAGTATATGGCATCTATCATATGTTGACGTAGGCGAACTTGAACTCGATAACGCGGGTGTGGCTTCTGTTTAAAAGTTTGATATTTTTTCGTTGATCCAACATCTATAGACCAATTTGTTAGCAGTTTTTTAGGGGAAGGTGGGTAAAAACTGTGTTTATTGTTAGATTTATGTTTTAAATTTGCTTTT
Source organism: Aplidium turbinatum (assembly GCF_918807975.1). Lineage (NCBI taxonomy): Eukaryota > Metazoa > Chordata > Ascidiacea > Aplousobranchia > Polyclinidae > Aplidium > Aplidium turbinatum. Next base: position 36,005,586 of record NC_137472.1, on the reverse strand, counting down.
AAGACGTTAAAATATCATTAAATGCTTCAAGCAGCAGAAAGGCGTAGTTTTAAAGTGTAAATACCTTTCGAAAGTTGCAACAATCAGAATTTTTAGCTAAGTCAACTGATATTGTAAGATAAGCCTTTATTCCGGTGACTGTGGATATATTTATACGTTATCTTAATCCTTGCAAGTAGGCTCCTATGATTACGCTTCATCGTGGCTATGGTTTCATTTAGCCTACACCCATTTGGAAATATTTTGCAAACAAAAACATGCACTTTTTTTAAAATAGAAGATTTCTTAACTCGATCAAAGATATTGCTACGGATTAAAAAACTGCAATTTTGTACATCAAGAGTATTAGACTATGACATAACCTTTTGCCCTTTGGCATTACAATAGTTGTGCCGAAACAAAAAGCATTAATAATTTTCACAAAGTGAATGATAGTGCCACAAGGATACAAGCCAAACAGTAGCGTTTAGTCAAAAGGTGGCTGCAATAAAATCGTTTTTTTTCAAGTGTAACCTATTGTCGCTCAATGTTTCGTCGCTGCCGGGTTCAAGAGCTGAAGGTTATTGTTAAAATCTAAGCGCTGACAGGATGGATCTTATGTTTGTCGAAGCGTTTTAATAGTTTCTATAGCTCACCAGCGGTTGTTAAAACCACACTTTTGTAACGTGAGTTACAAAAATAACATTTCCTGAATTCAAACTACACTCTATCCGGTGACCAAAAGACCAGTTGTAACTGGAAAGTGTCACCAGGCAAAGTTACCATGGAAAAAATCATCTTGTTTCGCCTGAAGGAAGTGTATGGCGCGTAAATAGTAATGCAGTAGAATAGCACCGAATAACTTTTTTTTTGAAATACGTTACGTAGTAGGCTAATAGTTTCCACGGCACATTCAGATGCTCAGCTAGCAATTTTTTAAGCCACACATGGCTACCAAGACATATGGCCTGGTTTGGTTGGTTTGTTTGGCTTTGAATTTTTATCCTTGGACTGACAGAGCTTTTGATAGGTTATTCTTGGTAGTTTCGCATACTTGTAGACTTGTAGAGGCTTTTGACGCAGGGCCTGTTTCCGAAATTGACAGAGTGAAGTTTCCGATTGTTGAAGTGTTATTGCAAGAAATTGTTCCATTCACTAGGTGCAGCTGAATGAAGAGCAGTATTGAAATGCTTTGCCCAAGCGCACACCCCGAGAGTCGAACAGCGCCACTTGATCTTGATTCGGGCGCTTAACCACTGAGCTAACCGGGCGGACACTTGGCAGAAATTTTTAGATTTTCTAACTTTTGGTAACTGTTTGAATGAAATGTCCTAAAAATAATATTTTTATGTGTTATTTATTGTCTTCCCCAGGTGACAAAATGGGTAACGTCATTATGCGTTGCAAAACAAAGACAATCTGATTTAAAAAATTTCAGTCAGACTGTTAACCACTCGTTAAACAGTCTCATTTAATAGAGTTTAACCACTTGTTAGCAGTCTGATTAGATAATTTGTAACTTACTTTTTCTACAGTATCAGTAGCCTATTGCTTTTCCAAGGCAACAAAACACTTTTATATCAATACGAGTCAGCAAAAAGTAAAACAATCTTGGAAAATTTTAGTCAGACAGTAGCAGTAGCGGTAATCAAAATCTGAAACATGTGACAAACCAGGTTTCATCTTCAGGTAGCCATGAGTCACAGTATTTCTGCATTGGTGTTTTGTGTTGCAAGCACAGTGTAGTGTAGTTCACGAACTATATTGGTCAAAGCCGTAGGTGGAAAAAAACTTGACAATAAACTGAACAATTTTAAACAAATGTTTTTCCAGCTGAAGTAGCATACTTCATTTTGAAATCTTTTTACTACGGGCCTGGTTTATTTAAATGTGTGCGTGGGTTTTTTTGAACTTATAAAAACCATATGTCTCTTTCGTCATACTTATTGTGAAAGGTGCTTTGCGAAGAATTGATAGAAAACAAGTTATAATGAAATGTACTGTTATGATGACCTTTGTATTGTTGAAACCTTGCTGAAGTTTCAAAGTTGTAAGAGATTTTTTTTTCATCTTACCCTTCTCAATGATAACACCCTTTGTAAGAATTATTTATTTTTGTGCAGGGCTACACTCCGTTTCGAGTTTCCTTTATAATTTATCTTTAATTGTCCAAAGCCCACGTATGAATTGTTTTTAAAGTAATTTCAGACTAAATAAATAACTGCAAAGTACAAACTATGAAAAGCTTTTTATAATCGAACGCCCTTTTCATTCTACTCATTCTTCAAATGAGTTTTTCTTTTTCTTCTGACCCTTATAAAACCCAGCTCGTCTTCTTTATCGAGACATTGTTAACACCTTTAGAGAACCGATCTGAGGTAATTGACCCATCCCAGTTGTCAAAGTTCGTTCTTTTTACATTGCATCAAATGTCAAATCATTTCATAAATTTTTATAGGTTAAATTTAAAAAAGATTTAAACAGTGACATTCAGCTTTGAAAAGTGGGGAAAGCTACTTCTAGTTAAAACTTTGTTTTGTGTGTCAATTTCGAACAGCTCGTAAATGACGTCATGCGTATATTTGATTGATAGAATATATTCAATTGGATCGCTGCAAATTCCTCAGCGGGTATCAATTAATCGTTTAGTATCCCCATATTGACGTCATGCATTTGTGTTGGTTTTACCATGATGCAAGATCGCCACACAATGCAACAGGGATTCTCCAGATTTATCTTTGATCGCTTCTGCCGTCGTCCTTAGAGGTTTCCAATAAACACTCAGCTTTTCATAAACGTTCATTTAACTCTGTAAAGTGGTACAATACTTGAACATTAAGTGAGTATAGTAGATGTCTGTAGTCAAGATAGGTTCCTTTCAGCACTCTGTCAAGTTTTGATTCAACAGTTCTTGTAGGTATCTTTGCTACAGGTTCGTGTCATTATTTTAAACGTGATATTTTGATTAAGTTTTAGGCTACTAACTGTGCTGTTTCTCTTTAAAGTTATCATCGCACCTGAATAAGCACAAATTATAACGTTTTAGTTTATGGGCAGCTTAACTTTTACAATGAAAGAAGGTCTTTAAATCGGCCGGGATTTAATCACTGGAAAGGAGTGGAAAAAAAGACTCGGTTCATCCACAGCTCAACGGACAGTAGATCAAAGCGCTGAGGGTGAATAGGTCATGTGCAACCACAGCGAACATCTCCGCAGAAAATTCACGCATGTCGAACCACTGCAATGCGCTACCGGATAATGCTGTGTCGATTTAGAGTTGATTAATTCATGAATGGGATAAGTTCAAGTTGAGTTTGAAATAAAAAAACAGTGAAACTGACAGCATATTTGATGTTCAGCTTAACATCACAGGAGTGAGGATTCTAGAAGTTTGAGCACTTTGAAATCACTCGCAAGTGTTGACAAGCAAACTTAAACGAGTTGCAATAGAAGGTCTATGAGAAAGGCATGTGGGCTATGCCAGCGACTGTCAAATAACTTAAAACGGCAATTTTCTCTTTATTATTTTTTTTACAACGGTAGGCAAAGATACACACTGAAAAGTTGCACTTTTTAAAATATGATTCACTTCACGCGATATATTTTAACTGGTTTGTTTTTGAAAGTTATGGAGTGGTCACATCAGAAAGCAAGCACAGACTATAGTTTTAATGTAGCACAGTGGAGAATAGCAGTGTCAACATTATTTTTAACTTATTCTAGTGTTTTTTTGGCAATTGCGGTCTTGGATTAAGTAGAAAGAAGAGCAGGGAAGGTAGTCTTCCTGCCTTCCGTCAATTTGTCATTATATTTTTGCCAAGATGCAACCATGTGTTTTTGGTTATTAAGTGTGATTTTTGTACCAGGTAAACCAACTTCTGGTTAGTGTCATGCTATAAATAAAAGATAGCCCAGTGCAAGCAAATTGTGACACTGTGACAGCTATCCACCAATCTGTAGTAATTTATCTTGACATACTAACGCAAAATTACTAATCTACATTATAAAAGACTGAAAAGATTTTTTACGTAATAAAATATCGAACGCTTATATCTCTCCGATTTAGCAAAAGTTGAGTTTACCTATTCATAAGATATTACGTAAGTAGCAAGTTCTGGTTTGTGAAAGTGTTGAAAGTTTGAGTCTCGATTGATAAACATGGCTTGGCACATTTTGCACGGTCTCTTGGAGCAAGTCCGAATTCATTCCACATTTCCTGGTAAACTGTGGATCGTGATGATGTTCGTATTCCGTATCGTGGTTGTGGCCAGAATAGGAGACAACGTCTACCACGATGAACAGGTAGGATCAACATTTTTCTTAAATTTTAGAAAAACCAGGGTTATCTTAAAATATAACCGTGAGAAAAACGTAAGTTAAAACCTTCTGTGATAATAATGTTTTATCTCACGTTTTTTACCATGAAAGAAAAAATCGCTTTTGAATTTTTGCTACGTTACTGTGCCCAATGAAAGTATTGTAACCGGCTGAATAAACCGAAAAATGTTGTTTTTACTACAGCATGACGAGAGGCTTTCTGTGTGATAGGCGATAAACAAATAAAAGACCAACGCTAGTTAAAAGCCTGTTAATCAAATGGATTTAGAAAATATCTTACTCTAGACAGCATTGTCAACCTATGGGCTGTATTTGTAAATTCCAGCCAGCTTTGTAATCCATGAATTTTTCTTTTCAGTCAAGTTTCATCTGCAACACATTGTCTCCTGGTTGTGAGAACGTTTGTTTCAACTCGTTCAGTCCAATATCACAGCTACGCTTTTGGTCGCTCATGGTCCTTGTAGTTTCTTCGCCTGGAATTTTATTCGTTCTTTATGCCGGCCACAAGATTTATCATGCGTGTGTTAAGTTTCCTCTCGATGGTGAGGAAGAAAAAGCAAAGACCTGGGACACCAGTAGCTCGGATCTGGGATCCGTCCCGCCCTATTATAATCCTCCCAGTTACAAAAAGAAAAGAACTGAGTCTTCCGGTTTTCCTGGTGCCACTGCTCCTCCTCTCTTTGAAGTGAAAAGATTGAACTCCAAAAAGAATGATCGCTCAGAGAAGTTTAAGGATAAAAAGTTGAAGGATAAGAATTATGAAAACAGTAAACAACGAAGTTTTCGCAATCGGTTTAATGATGAAGATAAGGATCTGCTGGAAAAGCGGAAAATATGCACAACAGACAGCAATTTACCATCATTTGACGAAGTGCGACAGCGTAGATGGAACCAGTGGTCAAATCACGCGTACGTTGAGATCGTAACATTATTTTCTTAAATCTTAAACATCTTGTAGAAAATTGTGTAACTTTCACAACTTGAACATGTTTTCACTTGGCCCATTAAAATGGTGATTTGCAAAGCATTGCTTTTTTCCATTCGAACACTCCTAGATTGAATGCGCTTAAGGCACCTTTGTAGTGTTGCACTAGTGCTTTGTTGGTGTTACTACTTGTAGTACTCGTCAACGTCGTCTGCAGACGTTGGTTAAACCAATGGAAAAATGACGGTTTTTGCTGTCTGGGTAGCTTCGAGGGGTTCATATTTAGGCTATTTTTGTAGTGACGTCCATCACGACTATGATAAGGTTTTGTGACGTAGAATTTGCGTGGGATAAGAAATAGTGACAAACTGTTTAGAAAGAGAAACAAACCAATACGCTCGTAGGGTTAAAAGTCTAGGTAGGTCATATTGAATAAATAAAATGTACGCTTTCGTCCATTGTCAGTGATAGAAAGATAAACGTATGGAAACAAGCATAAAGATTCTTGAACAAAAAAACAATGGTTACAAAGTTATGGTTAGCAACGTTATTTCAAATCAAGCCGGGTTGCCATAACTTTCTGGGCTTTTACCCAGCCAGTAAATCAATATTTTTTATGTTGATTCAACATCTTCAGACGAATCAATTTGGAAATAAAAAAGTGAATTGACGGATCCGTGGGAAATATTGGCAATTACAAATCTGCGTCATGGGATAATCTTTGAATTGTAAAAAAATCTTGGTCTACTGCTGCAGTTGTTTTAACTTGATTTTTTCAACTACAGCCCAAGGTCAGGATACCCCGTCTATGCAGATGCCCGAGGAAGAAAGGTGGCATATATAAAGGAAACAAAGCCTTTCGACGAACTTCAAGCAAATAAAGAAAATAAGAGAATGCTTGAAAATCCTCAGCTATATCGAGCTTACTGGTGGCACGTCTTCATTCGCACTCTTTTAGAAGTACGTTTTGTTGAGCAATAATATTTTATAGACCTAGGCTACTTGAGTTTTTGAGAGGTTAATATTGTGACGTATTTTCATATTGTTCAATCACCAAACTATAACTATAGCCAACATTATTTTTCTTGGTTTTAGAGAAACTGAATTTTTGAGAAAAAACATGACCTATATTGCTCAAATTTTGTTCTAACTCTTCTGTTTCATTATTTACCGTGTTTTAAAGTTTAAAATGTGACTAAAAATAGCGCAAGCTGAATTTTGTGGAAAGAGCATGATCTTCATTGCTCAAATCTTGTTTTTAATTCTTCTGGCAGAGCAAGTTCTGTGACTTTGTAGCATTTATAAATAAACGTGCGGAACTGTAACGTCATGTGGGGGTGGACAATGGACCTGATTTATCACAGCACATCCAATGAGCTAAAATGTTTATTTTATTTATCGCAGCACATAAAATAAACTTTTTTTCATCTCATTTCAGCTGGAATGTCGTTTGCAAAGTGCTGTAGATTTAACAAGTTCCGGTAAATCGGTCTCCTGTATAGGTTAAAACTTCACCTTTGAAACCTCGCATCAGCTTGGACAAAGCAAAAGTATTTTCACAGTCCTTGTTATAATTCAATACAAAAATGTCAAATCGCTCAACTTGTTGATTTTTATCTCGACCATTTATTTATTCTGCAATAGAAATCTGTGTTGACGTTTCGATTGCAAATACGTTGTCATGTCAAATCTACGTTTTGCATCAGCAAAGATATAATCCAAAAATAATAGATTTCATCATCCTTCATAATATTTTTGCTTTTTCTGTTAAAACCGATAGGCTATGGTCGTTAGAGTGTAAAATGTAAATAACATCAAACTTTCAGCCAACTTGACAACAATGCATGGGTTGTTACAGCACGCATGCAACTGGAAAATTAAATATAGATTTTGATCAACGCCAAATTTCTATACGGTGTTTCCTTTTCTCCAAGCTTAAATCGTTCAACTTGGTAAATATAATATGAAAATTGTGATAAAAGGGTTTTAAATTCAATACGTTTTTCAATATTAAAATTTGTAGTATTTATCTGGGCTTTACTTAAACATCAAATGATCTTTATGATATGACTAAATAAAAAAAAATGCTATTTGCATTGCAATATCAGTTTGGAAATATGACATCTATTTAATTTCAAGTCTTCATTTTCTTGCATAAAATGGAAGCAAATTAGCAACTTTTGCAATCTAAAAGGTCTACGCTGTATAGCTTGTTTATGTGCCAGAATTGCAAGGCAAGAGTATCAGTTCTTACCAAGTGCTATTTTTTATAAAAAGTATTACGGTACTATGCAAACCCACCACTAGAGCCTAATGAACTTAAGACGGGATTTGTAACCGAATTATTTAGCCAGTCCCGATTAAGTTTGCATCGTTTTGCATTAAGAGGTCCCTGAGCAGCACTGCACAAGCCTATATAGGCTGGTAACCACACGTGCCATGACGAGTTATTCAAGTGTGAATATGTGATGCATGACCGGCCTATGATTAGCAGACAAAAAGGAAAGATACGTTCCATACTAAAATGCTTGGAAACGACAGAGAAGGCTTCAATGATGCTTGAACTTTATTGAATTGAAAGCTGAGGTGTGGCAAAGATAGTAATTTATGAAGTGACGTGGTTCCGTTAAAGAAATGATCAGAAAACCGACCCTAACAAATATTTAATATAAGGTTGCAAAAGCACACATTTTTCTTTGTTTGCTATTGAAATTTGCAATGCATTTAAGAAATAGTTTTGGTTCAATATTGCAATGTTCACAGTTTGTTGAATATACGCAAAAGAATACCAGCAGTTTATTAAAAACCTAATATTGCAAAGCAAATTAGTGCTCAGCCTTATGTTGGCAGCCAATAAGATTCCGCTCATCTTATTCTGAATTTGTTTTGGTGACATCGTGTTGTTTTGATAAGACGTGCTCTAAGTTGCTTACCCAACTAGCCTATCTAAATATGGATCGAGAAAAGTGGTCACCCAATAGAAAGGCACGCTTCATTTCCCTTTTCCATTAAGTTAGATATTAATAAAACATTGAAATACCAGTCACACAACCACCCAGAGCGTTAAATAAATGTATGCTTGAGTACTTCGCTGTTTATTGCTTTTCAAATGTGTGAAACGATTTGATAAAGACCGCAGTTACCCATCTTGTAGGCTAGTCTCCAATACCGTCATTTCTAATAATAATGTTATGGTTTTATTTATTGTCGCTCTACAACAGCTAAGGTCTTTTAGCGACAGGGCTCATTTTTAATTTGTATCAGGTTTACGATGTTATCACATTATTACCCGACTCATTCTCACTGCGCTAAACATTTCCTGGAATGGAACCAAACTGGCACACTGTATCAATCCCACATACCTCGGTGTCAAATTAGATAGGTCCCTCACATACAAATCCCATATCGAAAAAGTAAGAGCTAAGGTGGCTTCTAGAAACAATATTTTGCAAAAACTCGGAAACTCTGATTGGGGTGCCCTCCCTGACACAATACGGTCAACTGCTTTAGCCTTATGCTATTCGGTTGCAGAATATGCTTGCCCAGTGTGGGAACGCTCAGCACATGCCAAGAAAATTGACCCCATATTGAACCAAAGCTGCCGTCTGATTACAGGTTGTCTCAAACCAACCAACATCACGTCGCTGCACATTCTGTCTGGAATTGCTCCCCCCAATATCAGAAGAAGCGTGACCAGCAGAAAGGAAAGATCTTGTCAGGACATAGATTTGAGACACCCACTGTATGGCCAAACTCCAGCACACAGGCGTCTGAAGTCAAGAAAAAGTTTCCTTGCTTCAGTTGTCCCATTAGGTCATGACGATGTCGCCGCCAATGTGCGGGTTCAACTATGGCAGGAGAGACTGGCAGCCGGACCGACATTGGCCAATATGGAGCTCACACCCATGGAGAGCCTTCCTCCCGGAAAACGTGAACCGTGGAAGTATTGGCGATGCCTCAACCGCTTAAGAACTGGTATTGGCAGGTGTAAAACCTTGATGAGACACTGGGGGTATTCCATTGGGAGCACAAGTTGCAAATGCGGACAGGAGCAAACGATGCAACATCTACTCGAATGCCCTGACCTAAAAGCAAGGTGCTCTGCACAGGATTTGGCCGAGTTCAACGATAGAGCAAGAGCCTGCGTGATGCTCTGGGCTACGGCAGTGTGACACACGATGAAGAAGAAGACTGCGCTATGCAGGATAGAACACAATCGGTACCGTTTTTAAAGTCTTCGGTTTGACCCGACCTGGAATCGATCTCAGATCTACCAGCACCAGAGTCGAAGGCGAAACCACTCGGCCACTGAGCTGGTCCCCGTCATTTCTAATTTTGCAGGCTACTCGCAGATACTTACTTCAAGACAAGAAGTTACTTTATATGCCTATTCCAACTCCTGCTTGGCTTTTAATGAAATTTCATTGATTACATACACTAACCTGAAAGCTCGTGCGATGCCAAAGGCTGCGAGTTGTGGACTGCGGTTATAATGAAATGTTGCGGACCTGGAGCTACGTTTAGTTGCCAGCTTATCGGTTTGTAAAAAACTTAAAACGCTTCATCCCGGGAATTCATCAAGCCAAAACTGTATTATATAAACTCTATAAAGGAAATGACTATTTAAAATTTGTTTAACCTGAACTCGAAAGTGCAATAGATCTATTTGACTTTGCGAAAGGGATTGCAGTAGGCTAACCTTCTATTCAATCAGGTTCAGCTATTAGCTGCCTTTAGCTTTAGGCCTACTCAGAATCACTGATTCTGGTTGATTGACGTAGGTTAAGAAAATGTTTAGTTAGTTGTGTTACCAAACAATTTTCTTGCGGTACGTTGCCACATACCGGAGGTTTAACTTTAGTCTATCTAACGACAAATGCTGGTTACAATGTATTATATTTAACTATTGCTTCTGTTTGAATTGCAGGTTGGATTTCTTGTTGGTCAGTATTTTCTGTATGGGTTCTTTGTACCGGAACTGTTTGAGTGTACGAGATGGCCTTGTCCGAAAACGGTTGATTGTTTTGTGTCCAGGCCGATGGAGAAAACCTGTCTCATGTTTCTTATGTTTGGGCTGGGTAAGTGACTCTTCCAATAAGTTTTTACAAACATTAATTTGTTGCTGTTTTTTCCACTTGAAATTAAAGCAAGTGAATTTTGTTCATTTTCGACAAGTAATGAGTTAATAAAAATGTTTCTCGGACGAAACATATTTGCAAGTTTAGCTCAATTTAGGATAACTTTATTGAAATTAAATATCAACCCATTTTCGACAAGTGATGAGCTAAAAAATATGTTTCTTGGTGGTCTTAGGTTGATATTTGATTCCAATAAAGTTATCCTAAAGTGAGCTAAACTTGCAAATATGTTTCGTTCTTGTTGAAGCCTGTGAGCTTAAACCGAGGAAAGGGCTTTTCTTAAAAATATGTAAACCATCACATTACCTGATTTGACTCGAAAAGAAAACAATAAAAAGTTAGCTTGTAACCTATTATTTTGACCACGCACGTTCAAGGCTAAACTGAAGTTTTATTGGCCTGCATAGGCTGAAAGAGGTCACTAGGCTACAACAAAATGGCGGTTGCATTCTGAGAGACCGCTATTTGGAAGAGAAATTAAGCGTTTTGATATCTGCCTTCAACTAACGAGAGCAATAATTTATTACGACGATTGTTTTTCCTTCTTTTCGACTTCGATGTCGCTGCATATCAAACTGCTTTGTATCCCAGCCTACAATAGTTATTATATGCTTTGGAATTTCTTGCTCCTTGAATCAAGGGTACGATTTCCCTATCGGCCTATACGTTGTTGAAAATATCTGCTGTGGTGAAAACATACCTGTTCACCGATGGCAGGTGTTCCTTGGCCCAGTAAGACTTCTCCTGAACTAAGCAGCCCATGGGCGCCAATAGTGCGCACAATTTCTGTTCCTGCAAAAACCTTCTTATGGTAATTCAGTATTTTTCGTAAAACGCAAAGGCTAATATAGAAGCGCATAATATGGGTCTAGTCTCTAAACATATTTAGAACCCTACACACAAAGACAAAAAGTCTTAGTCTTGAATAAAGTGCAGGAAAAGCATTTGACTGTTCGACAAACTCTAGTAATTTGCTAAATAGTGCTTTACGATATTTTTGTAGTTCATAAATGCTATTAGTAAATTAATGGATGATGTTTATATGCGCAGGCGCAATATCGTGTGCTCTTAGCATCGGAGAATTTTGGACTTTGGGTTGGGAAAGGTTCAAGTATGCTGTTTGTTGCCGAGGACACAAAATGACGTACGAAGAGAAAAGGATACGATTGGCCAGACTAGAAAAAGGATCTAAACACAACCACGACCACCAAACTCATTATCAAAAACCTTTCAAAGATGAAATCTTAACCGTTCGTCCCGGTGGTAGATTTACGAGTGAGATCAGCCTCGATAGCTTCAGCAGCGAGACTACAGTCGAAAGCGTGTGATTCTCAGGTTTGGCTTTGCTGGTTTTCATGAAAGCTTCATTGGAGCGAAGCCGAAACAAGCAAGGATGGCGCTGTGCTGGCGGACAACTTAATTTCTTGATTTTTATGCACCTTGTGTTGTGTACAATAAACAGTAGGAAAATTGCAAATTATGGATTTTTTAGACAACGAAAGTGTCCACTGTACCATTACAAAACTTACTAATTTTATATAATTTTATTTATTTTTAAATTGCATAACCTGTTCATTTTTGCTTAATATGTTTAGGGTAATCGCATTTCTTTTTCTTCAATTTTAGCTGAATTTTGACTAAGCTTAAATAACACGAGGAAAATTTGCAAGTAAACAAAATATAAAAATTTACTAAAAGTGGTTTTAAAAATTGTATAAAAATAATTGCATTTTCAACTTGTTAGTTTTAGGAAAAGGCAATGTCATCATCTGAAATAATGAAGTAATCTGATAATAAGCAATCGCTCTAGAGATTATTTTAATTTGCTTACTTTCATCCAGAAAACGCTAATTCCTAAAATCGTATCATCTATTACATGATTTTTTTCACTGTAGTTTTTAATGTGTTTTCTGGTGTAACAACAGTCTTCCACATGCTTTGTGATAAAATAAATCAAAACTTTCTCAAACATTGTGTTGCAGAAGAATTGTAATAGCCTATCCAGTAATCCACCACAAGAACAAATACAATCAGATGGTTGCGGCTAGTAAAAATTGCGAAATCAGGAAGAAAACCATATTGTTTTGTCATGTTAGATAATGATACGAATGGTCGAAACGCTGTATCAACAAGAGTGAAAGAATTTTTAGGGTTTGTAGGTTAAAACGTAGTAGCCTCTCAGAAAGCCACTTCATCTGGTCCTGATCTTTACTGGATTTGAACCAGATAAAGTCCCCGACTGGGCTACTCCTCAGGCAAACCAACTAAATCCCGAATGCAATATAGGCTACTTGTGGACAGTGGATTGCATTCGTAGACTGCATTGCATTGCTCACTAAACCAACAATTTTACGATTTTTTTAACCAGAAAACGTAATGTTGGTAACGCTTACCCGACAATCCTGTAGCCTTGATGATTTTTAGCCTTTTGTTTCTACCGTGTAAAAGTAGATTGCGAAAGCTTTACGTAGCTTCATGCAATTTCAACCCTCCCCCCACTTTTTCTAGTCTGGCTAATCGTATCCTTTTCTCTTCATACGTCATTTTATGTCCTCAGCGCAACGGATAAAGCGTTGGCTTTCCAATTATGCATTTATGCAAACCTGGTTCGACTCCCGGCTTCAGCTGGTTGTTGAAAAACACCGCTCACTTCTACCCAGGGTGTAATAAATTGGGTGGGTGCAGTTGCTGAAGTAAAGGCGGCCGAGAAAAACTGGCCACCCTACTCTCCTTAGTGCCGAAAGCTTAGTATAATGAGAACCTTATCTTCTCATTCCCCAAAGCTCAGTATCTGAGTATGGGACCTTTACCTTACCGCACTCTATGAAAATTTTCTGCCACTGGTTTCGACTTTTCGACTTGGAGTCTCAAAGCGACTAGTGTGATCATATAACAGAAATACCATTAGTAAGCTATATCACTATAAACTAACACATTTTGGAAGCTCTGTTTTGGAATACCACATCACAAAATTGGTTTTAGCTTTTATGATTAATTGACTAGATCAGCGCTTCCCAAACTTTTTTGCTCGCGACCCCTTTCAATCTCCTAAAATTTTCCGCGACCCTTCATGGTAAAAATGATAAGCCGTGCGAAATATAGCCTACATTTGTGATATTTATGGAATGGTTTAATTCGAATGAAAACTAAAAACAACTTAACGATACTCGAAGCCTACCACTTTACATTTTACAATTTACACGTAGCCTACAGGAAAAAAAAAACTTAAAACCAAATACATTTATTCAGTGTGATGGATGCGACCGCTTTTTACTACAAAGCAAGTCCAGCCGTGGGTCAATGTTTGTTAATGCTAGTCCCAAGGCTGTTTCAAAGATTCTTAGACTGTTTGGTGTTGATTGTGTTTGTTTTGCTTTGATTGCCATCAACGTAAGAAACACTGGCTTGTACAAATTATTGTCGGCTCCAGCTCGTGTCCGAACATTCGTTTTGTCATCAAATCGAGTTTCGCTTTAGATGGCGATATCGGATGTGACTTTGGAATCCCATAGTCTATGGTGGAACAGATGTGGGCATAAGTCACATTGTATGGAGGGTGGGGAACGTTGTCTTTGTAGCTTGTCTTTTGTAATGTTTGTTTTTTCCTGAGCCTTTGTAGCCTATGCTTTTTTTTTTTCGAAAAATTCCGTGCTTTCACTAGTTTTTTCCTCCAGATTGACATGTCACTGGCAAGTTGTTTCCACGATTCTACATTAATGTTTGCTTGGTTGAGGAAGCCTTTAGCTGATCATTGTAATTAAATCGTTGGTGAGACGATCCTCCCAACTAGTGCTTAGCATTTGCTTCAGTTTTCGCGTCTGAAAACTTCCAACATAAATACGTCGATACAAACTGCAGGAGTGCGGTTCGCCCTACTGCTGAATCAGAGAATGGTAGGCTATAGGTATTCCGCTTTAACGCAAAGCCAATAAGTGGGAAGCATTTTTGCATAGAATTTATAAATTTTCTGACAATTTAAACTTCAAATCAGAAGATAAATCAATAAGTTCTTCCTGAGAGAGGTGCTCGGTAGCCTACTTTGTTTTTGCGTTGTAAATAGATTAGGTTTTGGATCCAATATAATTCGGTACAAAATACTTCTGAAACTGTTTCAACAGATTTGACAAATGGTTAATAACCAGAGGTCTAATAACATTTGTTTTTACATCATTGTTAGTCAAAAACTCTTCAGTAAATGAGAACATTTCAAATGGACCATTTTAACCTGGTGTTCATTTTCAAGCATTTTCAAGCAGATGTTTAATTTTTTTGTCCTTATTTTTGATGAACGCTTCAAATTTAAAATTCAATGTAAAATCATTGATGTTTTCTGCTTGGAAGAGACAAGTTAAGTTCGTTCAGTTTTTCAAGCAAATTTGATAAATAGCTTAATTTTAAAAACCAGATGTCATTACGAAAATGGTGGACCATGGCATGGGTGGACTCAGTCTGATTTTTTTTCGCTAGAAAAATCACGATTGCAATTTTCAACACCAGTAGGTTTTTGAAGCTTTAACTTTTGAAAGCTATCTTACTTCACATTGCAACCAAAAGGCTTTAAATTCTGATTTCATATTACCACATTAATTTCTAAAAATAGAAGTATTGAGTGTGCGACTGTCAAAGTTAACAACTTGCACAGAAGTATTAAAATAGAGTACTTTGTGAAAAATCGGTACACTTTCTGTGACCCCTAAAGTTCGTTACACGACCCCTTACGGGTTCGCGACCCCCAGTTTGGGAAGCCTTGGACTAGATCACAGACTGTGCGTTGTGGCCGTGTAGACTATACCAGAACGGTTTCCTACTGGGCACTGCTGGACAGTAGACATTGGGCAGGCACTGTAGAACAGCTAAATCATCTAAATGACTTCAAACAAGAATGCATTCGAATTCGCATCGGGCCAACAAGGCTTACTTCAAACATTAATATTCCAATTTCCTGAATTTAAAGAAGGATATAGAGTGACAGCATTAGCCTACGTGGCTGTCAGTGCTATCGTTATACTGTACATTAAAGTGCAATTAAGAAAAAAGATTATGAAGAAGGATTGTCATGTATGGAGCCGCTCAAATTGGTGACCAAAACAAAAAGGCCAATGACTGACGAGTGACGATGCAAACATTGCAACCAATTGTGAGCTGTTTAGTTCAGTATTGTGAAATAAAATATATGGGAAGAAGATATAAGAATTGGAACGATATACAATAGCCTATTTATTGAACATTCAAACTTCTTTCACATTCTCGATCGTTTTGTCAAGTTGCAGCTTAATCGTCTGTTGCACTATGTGATGGTTCGGTTACGTTCTTAAGTCATGACTCGTCTAAGTGCTCTAACTCGTTTTCTTCTAAAATGACGCTTCTCCCTTCAAGCATAGAGTTATCATTGTTTCGCTTGTACGAAGGCAGCTCTGCACTGATGTTGGAACGAGATCTCTTTAAAGTGTACTTTGGAGTTGTCACTGACGGAGATTTCTGAAAAGTATCAAACAATTTAGTGAGACAAAAAATACTTCTTTGACATAGTGAAATGTGCCACTACTTTTATTACAGTAGTATAGCAGAGGCGGATCCAGCAATGGAGCCTTAGGAGGATCGATTTTAACAAGCACAATCACGTGTAGGCTTGTATTAATCCGACCTTCCAAATACATCGTGAATAAAGCTACTTTTCTGTATTTTAAGGGGCGATTGCGCCAATGCCCCCTTGGATCCGCCACTGAGTTGGAGGCTGAATATCGACTTACTTTAAGCGACGTGACGTCATCAGTAGACAACAAAGGAGAAGGTTGCGACGTCATGCTAGTTATGTTTCGCTTTTGTTGAAACACGAGCATTCTCTTTCCAACCTCAACACCGTCTTCAAGATCGTTTTCGACCACCATGCTCTTTACTCGACGTAGTGCCTGTGGTCTGGACACAGAAAAGCAATGAAAATCTATGATCTTGATAACAAAGTAGCCTATTTCGTTGCACTTAAACTGTGTGTTCTTACTTCATAACGTTGTTGTCGGCCACAGAAGTGGTTTTCTCCGGCGATTGTGTGCTCGTTCCTGGAACATCGTTCCCGCAAACCGGTACCGGTAACTGAGAGATTGTGAATTCGTCCTCACCTTTTCCAAATCCACCTACAAAGTAAAAACTTTTACAAACTTCAAATACGAAAACCTTTTTAACATAATGTTCCAATAGTCTCTAAATTGACCCAATGAGTAAATTAATTAGCCTAAAAATGTGGCTGTGATAATGATATCGAAGAATAAGAGTTTTAGAAAGTTATAAAGTAGGCCAAGGTAGTTCCTAAACATTTTAAAAATAAATGTGGAAATGTTAAATTTAAGGCAGTAGAAATCACGGTCTAGCACTGTGGTACAAACCAGTTTGGCATAGGTCACTTTGTGAAATCGGCTTTCCTTGGTCCATTGGTATTAAGTCACAATCATCATCGTAAACCGGATAATCATAATCCTCGTCGGAAAGTTTTAGGAGATCTTCATCATTCAAATATACATCGTCTTTATCGTGCCTGTTCCATTTTTTTCCTAGGCGCCCTGACCTTGATTCCATGCTACTGGTGCAAGAATCAACGCTTGACCAATCAGGATAGAAATCAGATTCGCAGTCACTGGTGTCATCGTTACACATTTCGTCGCATGAAGAGCAAGCAAATGCTGTCGGAAGAATTGGGAGCCGCAATTCACTGATGATTTCCGGCAATCCAGTTTGATTACTGCTGGTTGAACAATGCGGGTCTACCTGCGTTTCAAGAAATAGGTTAAATTGTGTCTTTCCCAGTTGATGCAAATGATGTGTCTCTAATCTTGTAAGTTTTGTCTGAAACTAGTTCATAAATAAACACATAGCTTCTAGGCATTGATGTTCGGAATAGGGGAAACGTTGGTCTGTGCCCTCTTCAAATTTTTTCTTAAACGACTGAACTCTAAATAAATGATTTGGCTGGTATTTGGGTAGCAGCAGAAAAAAAAATAATGATATTGAAATAAAGTTGTGCATATGGTGCGGGGGTAGCTTACAGATTTAAAAACTATAAAATTGACGCGAGAAATTAAACCGTATCTTATCTTCTTGTGACGATAGCATGGGTATAAAAAAACAACAACATTTTTTTCAAAGTTTGAGCCAACAGTGAGAAAAACGCTCAGTAAGGTAAAATATCTTACATTAACAAGAGGCTTAGTCTGGCTGATGCATTTAAAGGGGGCTTGTTGAAAGAGGAACGAGTAGTCACAACGTAATGAGGAAAAAACTATTTACAATACAAAGCATGATATCCCTTACTTTTATTGCATCATCGTTTGGAAAGTTTGAAAATAGTTCTTGCAACTTTGATTGTATCTCGACCGTCGGTTCACTTGGCAGTAGCTTGTTGTGGGTATGTGAAAAATCTGAAGGAACTGTAACAGCAGCAACAGCTTTATTTGCAAACAGGTGTACTTTCTCACTGTGTGCTTTTGATGGTTTAGCGAAGATCTTTGTGCTTCGGGAAATCTTTTTGAGTCGTTTAGCTTTATGACTGCAGTGAGAAAGCCCTTCTTGGAGTTTTAGAGGCTGTTTGCTAGAATTTTCCATTTTAAGCGCTTACTTCCACATCCTTGTTTCTGGTTTTCATTTTTTTAGCCTATTTTTCCAGGAGCTATGATATATAACTCCCTGTCACCAGAATTAAAAGGTTTCCTTTTCGCTGTCTAAATGCTAACAACCAAATTATTTGATGGGATTGCGTATTTTGTAATTGTGACAAACAAAAGAAATTTGTTACGTAATATTTAAATTGAAAAATTTAGACTGTTCTTCATTCTTGAACCTTTTCACCAAATTCTAGTTGGCGTAAAGCTACCAACGCGCTAATTGCATGACTAAACAGCACAACGGGCGCTATAGCCGCTAGATGCTTGCCGTAACGTTAGTACAGACCATCGCCACTGTCTCAAGCGTGATAAAAAAAGCCTCTTGAAAGATAAATCTTCATTCAGCGGCACCAGGTGAAAAGAAAGACTTGCAGACAACAACAAGCAAAAACCTTCACTCTGTCTATGTCTATGATCAAAGACGCATTGCCAAATTCCGTGTTTACGTCCACTATTCATACGCACACGTAGCCTACCCCATAATCGGTCACTAGTGAGAATGACGTGTGTGAGTGGACGAAGCAAACGGGACAGTTTTGTAAAAATGTTCTTATTGTTTTCTCGGTCTTGGGGGCCACCTGACAAAGTGCCATCCTATAGATCTGTTACTGCGCTGATGATTTAGAAACTAGGACTTTGGCATCATAAAATGTGGCTTCTATTTCAAATTTCTATTGAAAATCAGTAGATTATAAAAATATTGGCGTGGGAATCAGTGAGATGAGCTATCTGATACAAAGTGGATGGCAAACGATAACTTTCAGGCGCACAACATCCGTTACAACTTTAAGAATTACAGCACACCAACTTTTAGTGGGTGTGCTGTAATCTCTGATTATCTGGAAAGCTTATTTAGATTATGAGGGACTTTTTTACTTTGGGGCCTCAGATCGGAGGATACGTAAGGCTGTTCATCCGGTTGTTGACTATCTCCTTTGATCTGCTATAGGGACTAAATTAATGTTTAGGCTGAAAAAAAAATGATGTAGGCTACTTCGTACAATTAATAGACTTATTATAAAACAGCTACACCAGATTAAAGAGACTGTGGCATAAATACATGCTGTAGTTATTACAATAGTTTCTATATTTGGTATTTGACGTTTACTCAATGGCATAATTGACAGAGTAAGCTGATCTACGTCATCTTTCTATGAAGGTCATACAGTTCCTTTGGGAATGCTGTAAAGCTGATGTGCCATTGCCAACTAACAAATCAGTAGAACTATTGTTGTTAGTCTTTTTTTTCAACCGTAAACCAAGTGTTATTGGAACTTTAAGTGCTGAAGCCTAGCCTACTGTTGATACTGGTGAAGAAACGTAAATGCATTGATTGAAGTAAAAAATACTCTTTATCTAATCCTTAGGCTATATTGTTAGTTTTATGCAAGAGTGGAACACAATTGCAGGGTGAAAAGGTTCTAGTAAATGTTTTCTCTGTTACTCTATAAGAGTAACTTACAGTACACCCGTAGGCAGCAACGATTCTTAATTGGCACACTCTGATGGTGTTTAATCAACTTCAGGAGATTTCGTTATGTCCAAAATGCATAGAAGTAGCCAGTAGCTCAAAATTTTAACCAGAAATTAACTTCGCTAAAACAACATGCACTGTATCAGTCGTTTTTTAAGGGTTATTTATAGGTGTGCCGGACTGTCCAGACATGTCTCCACTCTGTGATTTAGCCTACTTCAAGATTATTGTAAATGCTATCATATAGAACAAGTAGGATTAGCATTTTTGAAACCTTTTTATAATCAGCTTTCCATCCAAACTTATTTAGATTGCGATAAATTAATCATGATTAATCGTTGTTTAATTTTACCGAAAAGGTTAGAATAGAATCAATGATAGCTAATCTACACAGCAGAACCTACTGCGAGCAAATTAAGAACAAGTTTTTTAAATGTTTCTAACTCGACTTGAGAATATTTGAAAAATAAGGTTGGCTATCATTAATATCTTTTGCTTTATAAATGCGTTTTAACCAAGATAAATTTTATTCACAATACAACTGCTGAAATACAGAAGCCTATTGACAGAAGAATCAGCTCAGTACATTCGAAACAACGGCCGATGCAATGAAGTAAACTTTTAATAATTAATTCTCAAGAGAATTGTTTCTGTTTAGAATAGTAGATGTTCGATCAAAACTGATTTTCTGCAACTTAAACGTAAGCTTCGACGTCTCAAGTTCATTATGAGGCTACCATCAAACATTGATTAATAATTATAAGTCATCTTTTTTAGAGAAAAACAATTGAGGCTATTTTGAATTAAAATTATTGCAGTAGTTTACATAGGCTAGGCTACCCGTTACTATTTCAAGAAAAACTTCGGAAATTGTATTGTGTAAAAAACAAAGTCTTATCATTGTTATATAAGCCATTTTAAAATAAAATTAAATAGGCTACTATGATTTTCTTAGCTTATAAAAATGATTCTAGGCTGATTTGGCCTATATGCAAATATGTTAATATGTTTTCAATCACATTAGGCCATTTGTCAATATGCATAACAAGCCCTGTGTTGACAAAGGTATATGACAGTGATAGGACTGAGATAAAGTTATTATGTCGAGCATTTAAAGTTGTTTTAGCTTTGATTACCTACAATCCGCATGGCGCTGATGCCCAGAGACTCTTGGGTTAATCACCCTTCAAGATACCAGGGGTACGGACGAAAGAAGGTTTCTTTGTGGCCTCGCACGCCAAATCTCTGGGATGATGACTATTGCAGGTGGCCCTTATTTCATCAAAGCCATTCCGCTTGGTTTGAAGAAAGTCGTCAAAGATTTTTCGAAATGGAAAAGCGCTTCGAAGAGTTCATGAGAAAAGTGGATGGAAGGTTAGCATTGAAAAAATGACCAAAATGCCTAAAAAATGACCAAAATAAGATTATAGTTTATTGGTCAAAATTTTCTGGGGGCAAGTTCCCCACACCCCCTTTCCGTTTCATTAATTTGGACATTAAGTTTTGCAGTGCATTGTTCATTTATGTTATAAATTTTACTTTGTTAAAACTCTGGTTCTTTCCCAACTTTTTTTTTAGATCCCCTTCTGCATTATCGGCATAGCCCAGGCGCGGATCTATGGGGGCTCAAAGGGCCCGGCCCCCCCCCCCCCCGAAATTTTGTAAGAAATTGTTGAATGGTTTGATATGCTTCTAAACAGCTGATATTAGTCTCACAGCGGACTTAACTTATCCGGGGGGGGGGGGGGGATTACTTTTTGTTATTATTAAGGTTGAAATTATCCATCGATTATACATTTTAGTAGCAACATTTGTTGGAGCTGACTCAGCTGAAACCAAAACTGAGCCAAATCACGTCAGTTGAAACAATCTGAAACCTGAATTGTTTTATAGTTTTTAGTCTTCATCATAATTTCAATCAATTACCGTAGGCTATATGTCTGCAAACATACAGATATCAAAGTGGTCATGTACACTGCACACAAGGTTTTAAACCAGATTTCAAGTTTACTTTGCATGCTTAGCAATTTTTATTCCAGCAAAATTTATTGATCAACATGGCTGTTTCAATGTAAGTTATATTTTATAGCATATCGTATATGTCGTAGTATCATTGTTCACAGTGGCGTAGCCAAGGGGGATGGGGGGTTGGGGGTTACAACCCCCCTTTGGCACGTGTGCGACGTCACGACATTGAGAATGATGCTTTCAGTCTTTATGTCTCTAAAACAAAGTTTGCCTAATTTTAAGCGAAACTGCATTAAAAGAGCGAGTTTTGCCAATACCAAACATTCAAACATCTCAGCCAGGAGTTAGCAACAAGAAAACATAGAGACTTAGCTTTATTACCGAAAAACTGCCGAAGAAAACATGATCTTATCATTTTGCTATGCCACCGGACAGCACCGTTTTACAGGAATATTTATACCGATATTTTTGTTGAAAATGCTCTCAGAATGCACCAAATTTTCTGGGGGAAGCTCCCCAGACTCCCCGCCGCTGGGTGTCGCCTTTGGCGAACACGTCGTCGGGCTTCGCCCGCCGGCCGTCAAAACCCCCCAAATTCCTGGCTACGCCACTGATTGTTCATATCTGTTTTATCTTTTTCTTTCTTTTTAATTCATTTTCAAATTTTCTGGCCCCCCCCAAAAAACATCCTAGATCCGCGCCTGGCGTAGCCTATTAACTATTTTTTTCTATAAGATCTTAAAAGTCGTTTACTTTTTGCTACAATGATGAATGTAAATTTTGTCCCTATTTGCTTCCCTAAACGCTTTCTGGTTTTATTTTTAAGAGCATCCATTAAACATAGGGGCCCACTAATGGATTTCTGGAGAGTCCCGAGTTGGTACTCACACCGTCACAGAACCTTGCCGGTAGACCTAGCATAGGATTAGGCCTACCATATTTGATGATGCACAATCCCTGACAAATTTGTCTGTCACGCTGACGAATTTTTGCGTGCCAAACACTTTCATTATGGTAATAATTTTGAATACTTTCAAAGCATATATAGGCTATTGCTGCTATCGCTTTTTGTGAAAAGAGGAAAAATATGAAACAATACAAAAGCAGCAAGATGTATTTTGCATTGCATTTTACTACACCAAATGTCAGTTTTCGGCTGAACAATGTGAACATTAGGCCTATCGGTTAACATTTATGAAAAGGAAAACTGGCACAGAATTATTTTGTAACATGCTCCAAGGAAATTATGCAGTTTATAAACAATAGCATAGGTTACTCTTTCTTCGAGCATATTTTTCTGAAAATCGGATGTATTTTCAACTAGCTTTTCTTTGACTTCAAAAATATGTAGGAATTCCCACAAGCAGTGCCGGTCTTTGGGGTGTGCAAACCGTGCGATCGCACAGGGCCCGCGATTTACTCAGAAAATGCAGTAATTTTGTCATTTCCAATGGAAAAATTCAACAAGTGAATTCAACAAACGAATTAGCAACAAGAAAACATAGAGACTCAATGGGTGCAACCTATTTCGTCCCCTGAAAAGATAAAAAAAAAAAAAACAGAGCCGAAGTCGCTGATCGGAGTTTCCGGAAACATTTCAAAATTTCTCTCGATCTTTTCAGGGGACGAAATAGGTCGAAATTTGATTTTGTTACACGATTTTAGGGTACGAATTTTTTAGGGGACGAAATAGGTTGCATCCAGACGCAACACAGAGACATAGCCTTTATTTCGGAAAAATGCCAAAGAAAGCATGATCTTATCCTTTTGCTATGCCACCGGACAGCACCATTTTACAGTAATATTCATACCCAAATTTTTGTTGAACATGCTCTCAGAATGCCCCAAATTCAAAGCAATTTTTCAAAATTTTGTGGGGGAGGCCCCCAGACCCCCGCCGCTGAGTGTCGCCTTCAGCGATCACGCGCTTCGTCCGCTGACCTCCCCCCCTTCCCTTTCAAAATACCTAGCTACGCTACTGAATTGGATCATTGTCATTGGGGCCCGCAAAGCATATTCCGCACAGGGCCCGAAATACCATAAGACCGGCACTGCTCACAAGACATATCTTTGAAGTTGTACTGAAGCGTTAAAACTATTTTCGTCGTCACACAGTCCATTTTATTTATTTATTTTGTCCACTGACTCAGTATCAACCAAAAAAAAAAACGCTTAACTTTTGCGTTTTGAGGTGTCAGCAAATAAAAAACTGGGCATGGGGACGCAATCCTTGTGTGTCTGACGCTCCTTGAAAGACGAGCATCAGTGTAAACAAAGTGACAAAGTGCAATAAATGAAGTTCAGTTGAAACTGAAGTGCAGAAGGGAAACAATTTAACCTAGCCTGTAGTTAACAGACTCTAAAACTACTGTAGGCCTATTGGTCTGCATCCTAATCATTCTTTTCCAAAGGAAGAGAGTTTATTCTCCTCTAGACTGGAGAAACCAAAGTGAAGTGTTTATTTTCCCCTGCAATCAACGTTATACTGTAAGAACAAAACAATTGTCAAGAAGTTTCAGCAAAAAAGGTCGGCTACATAGCCGAGTGGTGACCGGTGAGAACCCTAGCTCGGCACTCAAAAGGGCGCTGGTTCGGCACCACAAGAGCATATGGCTGTGCCTCTGGCAGGACACAGGGATGCCTGAAGATGGACACGAAGACTGGCTTTCTTGCCTTCCCATCCACGTAATCTACATCTTCAACCATTGAGTGAAAGCCTGGATACGACAACCTAATATATAATAAAGTAATACGCAAAAAAGGTGATGCCTGGCGGAAATACAAATAAATGAATGGTTAACATGGACAAACTGGGTAATTTGAGTGTCAAAATCCTGACAGTTAAGCACTCTTTAACTTTTCTCCTTGACGCAGATTTAAACACTAAATTTCCTGACATAACAGGCAAAATCCTGACGTATGGCAACCCTATCCTAGCACATAGCTTGTGTGATCCTCGTTTCATCCCTATTACTGCGTATAAACTATTTTTTGAATGGCAACGCCATTCTATTACAATCTTCTACACACATAGGCTAGGTCAAAAATCAATCTCTTGATTTTATGTTTTTAGATTCAGTGGAATGCTGAGTTTAGTAGACGTTGAAACGGACCCAAGTTTTCCCATTCCTGTGCAACACGACAGCTCTGAAGCAGTTGTTCCAAAAAGCGGTTAGTCGGCGTATATAGTCTCAAACTGCTAATAAATTATAACAATAATTTGAAAATAGCCAAGTGGTAGCCTACTAACAATAGTCAATGGGCTACAACTTTGCATGCTGGTCAATATTCAACTCATTTGCGCTCAGCATCTCAGCTCAGCAAAATTGTTATTTTTTACCTCACCCTACTTAATGAGCATCATTGCGAAATGATTTTCAATTTAATTCAAAATGCAATTGATTGAGTTTTGCTTTTAGCAGCATGATCGTTGCTTACTTCACAATGTAGTCGTAGATTTTAGCTACCTGTTTTAGCCTGATGCTGCGAGTTCACTGTGGTAATAGCGACTTTCCGAAAGCTATAGTACAATTCGTTATTACCACGGCGCATTGTGCTAGGCTGTGCTAAAGCACAGGGGCCCCGCAGACAGAGGGCCCCACTTTTCCTAAAAATGAAATAAATAAAGTAAAATAACAAACTTTTCCTGAAAAAAATTTCCAAGAAAAAAAATTAAGAAAAGTGAGGCCCCTCTGTCTGAAAAAAGTAACACATTTATCAATATATCTTCCCCTTCACGTGAAATAAAAATATGGTTCTTGTATTTTTTCTTTGGCAACAAAGACTTTGCAGCAAAGAAAGCCAGAAAAAAGTCGTTCGACTGAATTTCATGTTAGTTTTCTAAATCCTATTGGTAGTTAGTAGTGAATTCAAGAGCAGTTTAAAATAGAAATTCAGAATAACCTTTCATTGCAATTTGCAGTGTAGTGTGCAGTAGGCTACTAACAGTGGTCCCTTGCTACAATGTTTTCCCTTGCACGGTTTCGTTGATTTAATGTGTGTGATTTTGCATCCATTATAACGTAAATATTGTTGACTTAATTTGCACATGCTTATTTAATCATCGATCACGTGCTATTTCAAAGTTATCTAACTTACGTAAGCAAGGCTCGGTTTCCACTGCAAGCGAAACCAGCTCACTTCCATTACGCTCCACGTAAGCTGGTAAGGGCCCCCATAAAATTCATTAGCACAGGGGCCCCATATGACCTTAATCCGGGCCTGGGTACAGTAAGGCTGCAGCGTGGGTCAGAAGTACATCGGAAGGCGTACACCGATGCATAGCGCTCTAGTCCGCTTTCCGCAATGCAGGATAAAGATAATAAAACAAAACAACAACAAAAAACTGTGTTTTTTTCGCAATCGACCATTCCTTTACTTGAGGTTATATATCGTTTAAGCTTTCAGAAGTCGCAAGGCTTTAACTATAGGAAAGCATTCTATATTTTTCACCAAGTTCTTGTAGGCTACGTTGTCTTGTGCAGACTGAAGTTAACCAGTAGGCTAGTAACC
Organism: Aplidium turbinatum; assembly: GCF_918807975.1. Lineage (NCBI taxonomy): Eukaryota > Metazoa > Chordata > Ascidiacea > Aplousobranchia > Polyclinidae > Aplidium > Aplidium turbinatum. The sequence goes on along the minus strand of NC_137472.1, from coordinate 35,979,600 downwards.
ACGCTATGGTAAAAAAGCAAAATGATGTAGAATCCTATGCAAAATAAGCTTATAGATTTCTCAGTATCGTTTCCAAAGGCATTGAAAAAATTAGTGTCGGCTATTTTGTTTGAAAGTTTTTTCAGCAACAGGTGCATGCATTGACAAACTTAATAGTTAAACATGGACTTCTAAATAATAGAATAGTAGAATATTCTACTATTTAGAAGTCCATGAGTCAAAAATATGCAGCACCAACCATCTCACTGAAAATGATTTAAATAAATCCATAAAAGATTGCAATAAATTCAACTCGTGAAAGTGCGAAAACGTAGATTATTCTCATTATTTTTTCTCCTATTATCTAGCTAAGATTGATAGAAAATGGAAATAACAATCGGAGGAAATGTAATAAAAGCCGTAATAACATTGCAAAAAAACGTTTTTCGTTTCAGAAGTTTACATTGGAACAGCAAAACTAAACATAACTAGATGTCGGCATGAATCAAATGTGGTTAAATTTTGCATTAAATATGCTTTTGTTGAATACTCTTATGGGGGGTCGCGAGACTACATTGATTGCTCTGAGGGGGTCGCTGTTGAAAAAAAGGTTGAAAACCCATGGTTTAGAGTGTCATTAGGTAGAGTATTACCATAGGTGCCTACTATCCTATAGTACGGTAAATAATTTCAATTTTTCATGTATGCATTTTTATTACTTTTTGTAGCTTGGTTTGCAAAATTAGGCCCTTCTCTAGTAAACAGCCTTAGGCCTACAGTACTCTTAATGTCTACTCTTAATGTAAACAGCCTTAGGCCTTACACGACTCTCGGGGTATGCGCTTGAGCAACGCGTTTCAGGACTGCTCTCCATTCAACGGCACCTAGTGGTTGGAATAAATCCCCGGCAACAACACTTCAACAATCGGAAACTTCACTCTACCAATCTCGGTAACCGGCCCTGCCTAAAGATCCTCTACAGTCTACAAGTATGCGAAACTACCAGGAATAACCTAGGCCTGTCAATGTTTTGTCAGTCCGATGATGAAGATTCAAAACCAAACCTCATTTGAAAAAAATTAAGGCTTGAGAAGTAAAGGGTTAGCCTAAAAGCAATTTGCTTGTTTAGAAAATGGTCGATATAGAATCGATATCAATGTTCAAGACTTCAAACCAGAAGAAGTAACCGTCAAAGTGGCAGGTGGGAAAGCTCACGTGCATGCCAAGCGTGAGACCAAAAACGAAGAAAACGGAATGTATGCTCACACGTTCAGGTGATCCATAATGATTTTATCATTAGGCTATAGTGTTAGGTGTTACAAAACGAAAATAGATTAACAATGGTTTATACTTCGACTGGCCTTTAACTTCAGAATTTTAACTTCAGCCGAGATAGCTCAGTTGGATAGCGCGAGATTTCTGGAACGAAGAAGCTTCAAGATCAAGCGCCGCTGGTTCGACTCTCGCGATGTGCACTTAAGCAACTCATGTTAAGGACTGCTCTCCATTCAGCGGCATCTAATGGATGGAATAGTTCCCCGGCAACAAGACTTCAATAATCTGAAACTTCACTCTGTCAATCTCTGTGACCGGGCCTGCGTCAGTGATTCAAAGACTCTACAAGTATGCGAAACTACCAGAATTAAGCCCTACAAAAAGCTTTCCCAGTTCGAGGATAAAGATACAATCAATCAATGAATTGCTATAGAATTAACCGAAGTTTTTAACAGAGTATAGGCAGGGCCGGGTTAAGGGTACTGTAGACCTAAGGCTGTTTACTAGAGAAGGGCCTAATTTTGCAAACCAAGCTACAAAAAGTAATAAACATAGTTACATAGCCTACATCATCGTCGTTGTCGTCATAGCCTACATGAAAAATTCAAATTATTTTATTGCAAAATAACATAAACATAACAGAAAATTGGCTAATGATGGCTCGTAATTGGTTTTGGAAACAAACACAATTTTTTGTGTCAAATTTGAAGCAGATGGAAAAGATTTTGGGAAGAAATGGGTGGTAGGTAGCCTATACCTATTGTAATACTCTACCTAATGACACTCTAAACCAGGGTTTTTCAACCTTTTTCCCACCGCGACATCCTCAGAGCAATCAATGTAAGTTAGTCTTGTGACCCCATAAAAGTATTCAACAAAAGCATATATTTAATGCAAAATTTGACCAAATTTGATTCATGCCGACATCCAGTTATGTTTAGTTTTGCTGTTCCAATGTAAACTTCCAAAACGAAAAACAATTTTTGCGATGTTATTACGGCTTTTATTACATTTCCTCCGATTGTTATTTCCATTTTCTATCAATCTTAGCTAGATAATAGGAGAAAAAATAATGAGAATAATCTACGTTTTCGCACTTTCACGAGTTGAATTTATTGCAATCTTTTATGGATTTATTTAAATCAATTTCAGTGAGATGGTTGGTGCTGCATATTTTAACTATTAAGTTTGTCAATGCGTGCACCTGTTGCTGAAAGAACTTTCAAACAAAATAGCCGACACTAATTTTTTCAATGCCATTGAAAACAATACTGAGAAACCTATAATTTGCAATTGCATAGGATTTTACATAATTTTGCTTTTTTACCATAGCGTGGTTGCTAGTTAACTTTAGTCTGCACAAAGCAACGTAGCCTGCAAGAACTTGATAAAAAAAATATCGAATGCTTTTCTATATAATCGTTAAAGCCTTTTGCAACGTCTCAAAGCTTAAACGACATATTAACCTCGAGTAGAGGAATGGTCGATTGCGAAAAAAACACAGTTTGTAGTATTTTCTGGCAAAAAAGAATTGAAAACACCGGAATTTCGAGCGCCTCGCGACCCCCACAGGGGTAGGCACTTTTACGTATTACACTGCCCGCAGAGGTAACCGCTACCATGCGTATCGTATATGACATTACTGGTGTTTTAGTCACAACTTTTCTCATAAACTCCATTGTTTGCAGTCACTACGATTCTTCTTGCACTCAGTTCAGTTGAAGAAAAAATAGTATTAGCTGAGGGTGGGAATCGAACCCATGCAATCGAAATTACTACTCCTCTGCCCTAACCATTAGGCGACGTTGGTTGTGGCGATGCATTCAGTTAAATTTCTTTGTATCAAAATCTTTCGATAAAGACGACCAGTTAATCACGTGTTGAGTCATGTCACGCATGATAGCGCTACCAACATCAGCGATGTCGTATGTCACGCATGGTTGCGGTTACCTTTTCGGGCAGTGTAATACGTAAAAGTGCCTACCCCCCACAGAGGTCGCGACCCCCAGGTTGAAAACTCCTGTTCTAAACTCAATTTCGGTAAAAGTGGCGCCTACGTGGTTTTGTAAATGGGCTCTTCATAAGTTATGTATTGACTCAACTCGGTCATTCGTTTTTAAGCAAAAACTGTGCTGTAGCCTACTGGTACTGAATCTGTAGGCCTATCACTATCAGCCTTACAAAAATTTAACCTTAAAAAAATTGAGGGCCGAATTTTTCCAGAGCCTAAGGCTATAGCCTTATTAGCCTAATGGTTAATCCGGCCCTGGGTATAGGTTATTATAAATCCATCACAGTGCAACTTCAACTGCACGCCTTACTTTTCGTTCCCATTATTTCTACTCTTCTTTAATATAGCCTATACTGTATAGCCTTTGCATTTGTTTCAGAGAATTTCGTCGAACGTTTACTCTTCCAAAAGGAATGCGTACTGAAGATGTTTCCTCATCTCTGTCCGATGACGGAATTTTAAAAATCGAAGGGTCCCACTCAATCAAATCAACAGCAACAGAAATACCCATAGCTGTTGTGCATGAAGCAATAGAACCAAAGAAATAGCACTGAGATCATGACCACAAAAATATATCAATGTGGACCCAGTTTATAATCAACTTGGTAAATTGTTCGTAAACAGTTGTTGGTAAAACAATTGTTCCTAAACAGTTGTTCGAAAAATTAAATCTTCTTAACCCTTACGAGGTTGGGCTCCCTGGAGTCTTGCTCAGTTTGGGGGGGGGGGGGGGCTGTCAATTCTTCTTATTCTTTAGGAGTGATATCTCTGTTATTTTTTAAGGTACGGTTTCAAACTTTGGGATTCACTTTGTAAAATTATTTACGCTGAGCATATCCGAAAATTAAACCTATGTGAATTTTAGAACTGCTCATAGACATTGAAATGTTGAGGTGACTTATGACTTTTGGATTATTTTGCGATTAAAGCAATTGTAGCGTGAGTTTACACATTATGTTTTGGTAGAGTAATGAAGAACATGCATTGCAATGTTGTGATTAAATTTTTTTTACATAATCTCAATTTGAATCTATATTTTTCATGCAAAATAATAACTTTTCCCACGCTCAAAATAAAGCTCGCTCCTTGACTAAAAGAACAATGCTTCATCAATTACATGCAGTAATGAGATTTCTGAACGCGTGTCACACCAATTTGGATTATGATCTTGTGACCTCGGTTCCAAGAACAGCAACTCCTACGCTTTATTAACAAATGTAGACCAGCTGAAGAAGCAGGGTGGCGTTTATCAAATACTATTATGTAATCCACGAAACGAATGGAAGATCATGCAACAAAAAACGCGGTTTAAATGCAATGTATTGTAGTTGCAACAGCGTCTCTCAATGTAAGTTCAATGTGAACTCGGCTACATACAAGGCTAGTACTAGGAGTAAAATTACCCAATAAAGTCGATGATGCTCTACGTAAACAGAAGTCAGAAAGAAATTCAAAATAAAACAGTTACGGTTCATTAATTAACAGAACGTCACAACGCTTTTCATCAAAAGGAAAATCTGTAATGCCTCGGGTCATTTTCTTGTGGATTCAATAAGCTCTCTAAGATTCATATGCCACACACTAAAATCCAAACAATATTTAGATTTATTCAAAGTAGTATTTATTATGCGTCAAATCATTGTGAACCTGGAGAAATACTTTACAAAGAATTAGCTGTCTAATGGGCGTTTATGCGATAAAAATATCAGTTTTGCAGCAAAATATGATAAGTATTTTGATTTGGTTACAGCAATACCGGACTGCAGCAATTGGCACAAGGCTCTTGCAGCAACGTTTTTCAACTTGATTCAATGGTAAAGCAACCTGTGTTCTGTCAGGTTATGTACACAGAAGTTCAGAAATATTTAGGAATATGCAATGAGGCACATTGAAATTACAAGTGGCTGCACATTTGCACAATAGAATTGCACAATCCAAACAAGCTTTTATCAAAATGGACAAAATACTGAAATCTAAATCAATCTCTCTAAACACTAGAATAAGAATTTTACATGTGTACATTTGGTCAGTTCTGCTATATGGCGGTGAATCCTGGACTGTATGCCCGAAGATGGAGAAGAAGATCAACAGTGCTGAAATTTGGTTCATTCGTAGAATGATGGGAATTAACTGGATGGATAAAATCACTAACGAAGAAGTGTGGAGACGCTCTGGGTGCACCCCTGGCGTCCTCATCACAACTATCAAAAAAAGGCAAATGACATTTATCGGGCATGTCTACCGCAAACGCGGAATTGAACTTTCGGTAATGATGGGGCGATTTCCTGGTCAGAGGCACCGGGGACGTCCACGTTTGGAAATCTTCAAAAATCTTTCAACATGGACAAACCAAAATTTTGAAAACCTAATTAGAAGTATGGACAATCGATCGTTGTGGAGACTCACGGTAGCCGACGCCTTATTCAGGCAAGGCCGATGATGATGATGCACATTTACAGTTCGATAATACGAGGAATTGAATACAACGCTAATACAATCATTTCGACGTGGATTCAACATTGCAAGACGATGTAAACATGCGCGGGTTTGAAATTAGATTACTTCTCTCTGTCCTTGTTTGTATAAAAGTCATAAAATCAGTCCTTGTATCCGTGCTAAAATTCAGCTACGCTCAAACCGCATTATATAGATATTTTCTAAATAGAAAATGGATTTATAAAATATGAATACAATACTGTTTCAGCATATAAAAATGCTGAATTTTACATCGAGTATTACGATTAGTTTTATGACCCGCTTTTTATACAAAAAAGGATAGATGATTTTGATAAGCAATCTAATTGCAAAACCGCGCATGTTTACAAGTATTCAACGTCTTGATATGTTGAATCAACGTAAAAATAGCTATCTGTCTAATGAAAGGAAAAAAGGAAAATCTTTCATTGAGCTCCGCGTTTTATTTAGGCTGTGGTTGAAGCCAAAGTTTATAAAACCGCAATCATTCAAATAGTTTATTCTGCGCAAAAGCAAGCTTGACATACTCGTATGGAATGTGCAGGGCATAAAGGCTTTTCACAGCACTGACATTGGCCACGGTTTTTTGGTAGTTTATTTTTTGTGGCTTTGGCACCTTCTCAATAAGCAAACGCAGTAGTTGTCCACCGTGGGGACTTCGCTTTGCACGTGAATGAACCAACCCATCCTTTAGTCGATGATATCGGTGCCACCCTTTGTGAAGTCGTAAAGCTTATACAAGCCTGGCTTCTTTTTGCCGTCATCCTTGGTAATCCCCAATAGAGGTTGCATGGTCGTCAACATCAACAAATTCCGCATGCCAGAATTCTTCGTTTTTACTACATAAGAATGTAGGCTGAGATCAGCCTCACTCGTCTGCCAATAAATTTCGTACGAAAATTTCTCTCTACCACTCACTTGCTTCACTTCCGGGGTATTCTTCTACGTATAGCGTTGAGGGTTCCAGCTGACGTTATACCCCTGTCAAGCAACCACTGCGCGAGTGGTATGGAGGTGTACAAGCGGTCATACAAAATATTCCGACCTTGAAGGTCACCGTGTTGTTCCAGGCTCATCACCATTCCTTTTACCAGTTCTTCTGTTCCACGAACGTAAAAATTAAATGGCTCTTCCTTCGGTTTACCTGAATAGACCGATGCCGCAAATGTGTATGGGAATCTGCTGGCGTTTACCGACTTGAACAGAAGGCCATATTTCGCAGGCTTGTTTGGATTATATTGCTTGAAGGCAATTTGTGTCCTCATGGGGTATAGCGTTTTGTCCAACGACAAGTAGTCACCTGGAATGACATGTTTGCCGCAGTTTTCGTTAAACATTTCGAAAAACTACTCGAAATGCGGCCAACCGGTTATTCTTCCAACGTTGCGGCTTAGTATTTTGGTCGTCGAACGAAATGTTCGAAAATAAAAATTTAAAGCGGTTCTTGCTCATTGTTGCACTAAACACGGGATGTCCTTGCAGTTGATTGAACAATACATCCGTGGAATGACCAGCTTGTCCTAAAAGCCCCCGAAAATACCCCAATCCAACAAAGGCCAGCATCTCCTCGTTGTTGGTTGGGCCAAAATAGCAGTACCTGCTGTCATCTAAAATTCTCTCTGGCAATTGAGAAATGAGTGTGGCAATTTTTCTATTTGTTTCTTGAACAATAATGTTCAAAATGTTTAAAGAAAAAAATAGTTCCCATGCTTGCCGAGGAGTCTTGGCTTCTCCTCTAACACCAATCGGGCCAGATATAATGTTAGCCCGGCCCAGTGACGTGTGGTGAGGTTCCTAGATGGTGAGGCACTAATTTTTTTAAGTCACTTTTACAATAAAATTTTTTAACAACAAAAATGGTATCATAGTAATCAAAAAAATTAGCAGCATGCTTTCACATTTATTAAAAATAAAATCCATGCGCCTATCCTTTTGGACTAAAACATTTGTGACTTTGTTGTATAGACCCTTCTTTAGTCCTAACATTATCACTAGATATTGAAAACAAGAGACAGGGAAAGCAGAAAAGGCAATTTTTAAAGCATAGCCACACAGCCACTTCTTTTTTGAGTAGCAATCTCTTTGAAAGTTGCAAGTTATTTTTTTTTTGTTCAGTCGTCTGATGCAAACCTTATAAATTTAGAACGGGTCTTCCTTTATTTATGACTTCAACTTTGGATTGAAAGTTTATTTTTTAAAAATCTCTCAGATTTGATACGGTACTAAATCTTCCTCCATTTTTTAGTTAAATTTTATAAGAAACAATCCTTTACACTGCAAGAAGTCACATACCACGTACTATGCGGGCATTCCAGCTTGACGAAAAAGGTTTCATAGCTGTGACGTCACATTTGAGGCAAGCCTCAAACCGTAGCTAAATCGTTCATGATGATTTCTGGGCGACTTTGCGAAAGAAAAAGGCACGCATAATGCAGTGTATGGAAGTTTTCTGATCTGAAGTGAGGCACAGCTTGGCGTTGCCTCTCCTCGCGTATTTCAACGATTTTGACCACGTGAACGCTCGATATGAATATCGCCACAGAAACAGAAAAAATTAAAGCACAATTTGGGTGTAGAAACGTAAAATTTGCGGGAAAGGGGGCACGACTACAGCAATTCACATTAATAAAAGCACCTAAAAACGTGCAATATTTACTACTTTTTAATAAATAATATTTATTCTGTGATAACCATATCTTTGATATAAATTTTGCTTTGCCAGATGTTGGCAGGTGAGGCACTGCCTCACCTGCCTCCCCTGACTGCACGTCCCTGGCCCGGCCCCTTCTCCCATTGTGCACCGGTCTCGCATTAGACCAAGTAATGTTGACGCCGCCCTCTTGTCTGTTCTTTGGCTTTTCTACAAAAGTTGTATAAGACTTCAGTGTGTCGGGAAACTCAACAGCATCATAGTTGTTCATGTCGAGAGAGGAATCTATGCTGTTCACCAGTATTTTCGATGTTATAATCCGGCGTGGTGGCGCAAACTCCGGTTGAACATCGCCCATGGAAGGTAACTGGTCGTCAATCTCGATCGGAATCGCTGTTGCGGAAGTTGACGGAGAAGAATCCGCTTCTTCGTCGGAATCGGAGTGCGATAAATCCTCCAAATCATCCGCCTGGCTTTCGTCGTCAGAATCCAGTAAAACATGTTGCAATATTTCCTCAGCACTGAATCCTTGCCTTGCCATGTTTTATTTAAAAGTGAAAAGGAAATAATTTTTTTAATAATGGCGTTGAAATCAGGGAGTCGAACCGTTTGATTTTTCCGGTTCGGGTCTGGTTCTGGTTCAAAGATTGTTTCAAAATTTGGTTCAGTTCCGGTTCAGGTTCGAAGAAACTTAAAACCGGTTTTATAAGTTCCGGTTCGGGTCCGATAAAATTAGGCCTAGGCCTACTATTGCCCAACTACTAACTAGCCCAATTGGGCGTGAAAACCGCAAGGTTGGCAACACTGTTCTCAACACTGCTTTGCTCAATTAACTTGCCTTTGTTGTTTGTTGCACAAGTTACAATCAAACTTATTGTCTATGATGTCACAGAACAGAAGTTGTTTACCTCAAAAAATTCCTCTCCAAAGCATCGATGATAGTGGATCGTGTGTTACGGAATAGGCTATAATTCATCCGTACAATGTGGCCTCCAAGATAACAACATGCTACGTACAACTTCACTTACCACAATGCGAACAATGACGTAATGCTGGAGTGAACCGCTTTTTTCAACCGGTTCGGGTTCGGTTAGGGTTTAAGCTAACTCAAATTTTCAGTTCAGTTCCGGTTAAGGTTCAGACAAAATCGCACCAAAACCGGTTTACAAAAATCCGGTTTGGTTCGACTCCCTGGTTGAAATACTAAAGAAAATGTATAATGAAACAAATTGTTAGTCACATAGAAACTAGTTAGAAAAAAACTGTTACACAGAATTATAAAAGTCAAGAATAAACCAAAACTTTGCAAAATTGTCAGACCGTTGTCAAAAATTGTGAAGTGCACTCTACATATTTACTGATGATGAAACTATATGAATGTTATGGTTATCTATGGTGATTCAGATTAGCTTCTTGAGCAATGCTTCACGTTTATGATAAACTACACGTAGAAGGGAAATCCAACAGGCGTTTGCACAATTTCGTCGTTTAGCGACGTAGATTCGACGAAAGCGGCGTAATAATTAGTAGGCCTACTATTGGCTGTTTCTGCAATGTTGCGGTATGACCATGAACGCCACGTGGCTTGAAAAACAACATTATAACGCTGAATGAAACCATGTGCATGAAACTGATAATCTATCTAATAAAATTATCTCTGATGTAAATTCAACGATTGGGCAATGGTATGTCTCAACAAAATTACCAAATATTCCATCATTTTGACAGCTAGAATGCATTGTTGAACCTAAACCGAAAAATATAGATGCGCTGTTCATCCATAGTTTTTGATATTTGTTTATATGTTTAGTGAAAATAAGCTGTCATTCTTGTTATTATATTGAAAATGAAAAGAGCAGTTTGCAAAACGTCTATATTACCATGAATGCGGTTTCATCTATTTTGATTGTCCCTTGCTGTAGGCCTACTCAGGCAAGTTGTAATTATCACAATCTAACTTTTCCCAACTATGAGCACTATATCTCGATACACATTTGTGTATTGTGTGAAAATTATGGTGTCCAAAAATCAAATATTATTTACAAAATAACTCGGTCTCTTAGAATATCCTCATATGTCACATCAACAAATACTTTCCTGACTTACCAATAGGCTTAACTAAGGTAATAAAGAAACATTCTACTAACGGACAGTTCAGTGATAACAGAAATCCAAAAGTTTGATATTTCTTGCAAATGCAAACAATATAAGTTTTTCATAACAAGATGAAGTTCAATAGCATTACAAGAATTCCATCACCATAATTCAAAAAGAACCTTTCCATTACTTGGGTTGGCCCTTGCGATTACTCCGCATATGGGTTATGTTATGTACCACTATAGTTCACCGTACTGCCGATTACCTAAAGCATGAAAAAAGTTGCATCTGTCTGCGGTTATAAGTTATATTTTTTCTAAATTCAACTAAAACAGCTATTCGCATTATGAAACAGTTGGATAAGTGCCATAAATCAAACTATGGAATAAGTTTGTTTCCCTATAAAAACGCCTGCCTGCAAAATGATACCATGTTCATAAAAATTACTAGATGAACATAACGCAGTATACTTTATGATATTATATTTTCTGATTATACATTTCCAGTCCTTGTCACAGACTGCATAATGCTTACTCATTCACTTTCAATGTAATTGAAAGTAGTTGTTAGATAAAACCTATATATCACACGCGCTATCAAGTAAAAGCGTTCTATTTTACATTGATTCGATTGGCTCAATATGAGATGGCTACTTCTAAACTACACTTATGAAGGAAGAGTCTGCAATTACTTGAATTTTTGCAGGTGTTACCTACAATAAATAATGCGATTAATCGAATACAATTCTCACACAACTCGTGAATATGTCTAGTCTAGTCAATCAGCGCTAACATAATGCTGGATGATGCATTATTGTTTATTAAACAATTTAGTAAATATGCGTAACTTCATCTGTTTGTTATTGTGAGACGAAAATAGGAAGAATGGAAATAGAAATGGATAAAATAAAGGTATTTTTATTCAATGTAAACGCGCTGCCGCGTGTCATTATCTAACTAAAATATCTCTCGCCGCTAGCCTATGTCGATTCATCGTTTTCTGACGTCACGTCCATTCGACAATAAACGATTTCTTTCATGCATTCTCAGTTCAAGTTGGCAGTTACCCGCCTTTCCGTCGATTCAACGTTGCAAGACGTCGCATAAGTTCATATCTTTAGTTTGGTAAACGGAGATAAGATTTTATTGTGACATTGCTACGTAAACTTATATTTCACATGAGACAACTCGACAAGTAAATACACAAGTTTTCACAATTTATGACGAGTTATAGCACATGGAAATGTTACGATACAATTGCTTTGCGAGGTACTGCATTGCGGTTTAGTTTATCAGTGACAGTGAACCTGGTACAAGAAGCCTCGAATATATTGATTCAACTAAGCCGCATCACGTATAAACGTGGTGGAACGATCGTCCTTTTCACAAAAGCGTGATGTTCTGGTTTATCCTACACAAATGAGAAGCGTATTGCATTTCAAATCTTTACATGTCGACTTGGAAAGAAATGTTTACAAGTACCTATATGTGAGAAGCTTTGGGAACATCGACGCCTTTTCTGCTTTTCATAGTGTGTCGGACAAAAGGAAAGATTTGAAACCAAAATCATAATATGTTACAGCGCAGCTTCTACAGTAGGTAAATTTCTAATTATTCAAAAAAGCGTTGTCGCCCAAACAGAACAATCTAAAAACAGTCCACAACGTTGAATATGTCACGAGAAATGAGAGTGAAACAAAACAAGTCGATCACTTTCAATACTTATCTCACATTTTACATCAAATCTACTCCAAATGACGCTGAGTCATTGCAATAACGTTGTAGCCTATGCTTTGTTGATTGAAAGGACATCATTGTCTGCGAAAAACAATTCTCGCTCTAGATGCATTGGCACCAAGTCTTATGTTTAATTTTACGCAGTTTCAACCGCAAGCGACGGTAACTCATCTTATCAAAGTTGAAGCTTTTCTTGTATCGACGTCGCTTATAAGCCTTGGTGAGAACAAAAGGTCCACGCATACCGCCAATTTCCTTCACGCTGTGAAGCAGTTAGGATTAACGAGACACGGGCCAAATTAATTACTTTCATCCAGCTGGTGGGAAAATTTTGAACAATAGAATATGAAATATTTCAGAGGATGTGCTGAGAAATGCCTTATATCTCTCAATTTATAACCTTTATTCGCTCAAAATTTCAGCTCAATAGAGGTGAATGAAAGTTAGGCAAAGTCAAGAAATCTCGTAGTTGCAGCCTCAGTGGTTTTAGAGATACAACTGTTGATGCAAAAAAGTTGAATTGACAGCCCCCCCCCCAACCTTCAAAGAGTTAAAACAATACTTCGTAAAGCATCTCCTCATATAGCCTACATCGATTCTTCGTATAGGTGAATTGTTCGTAAACAGGTGCCCAGCTAGAAATTTCACGTGTATTACACGTAGATTCTACGTACCTTGGGTCGTGTATTATACGTTAACAATTTTTCGCAGCAGCAAGGTTTGTGTTGAAATTTCCGATGAAGGTGCATAATGCAAATTTTCTTGAATAACGTTATTTGTACGAATGCAACAGTTGTCTGCGTCTATCAATTCTTTGCTTACACTACCAATAAGCTAGCCTACTTTAAGTAACTATGCACAATTGGCACATCTTCGGCATAACAATAGCTACCCTCATTGTTCGTAGCCCAAACAATTGTAACTGTTTTACGAACAATTGTTTCATTGTTTGGGAACTATTAGTATTACCGGTAGGCTATGGTCAATTGCATGCAAGAAATGCTTTACGAAAAATTGTGTTACGAAGAATTAATTCTACGAACAAGTGTTTAGGCTACGAACAATTGTTTTACGAACAACTGTTTATGAAAAAATATCGGACACCATTGTAGATAATGGTGATTCAATTTAAGCCTATTTGAATCGACTCTACTTATCATTGCGCTTGGCAATGAGCTCTCTTTTGTGGTAGCCTATTAATAGACCAACCATTTATCGTATCATTCGACTATAACTTATAGATGCAACTGATATCACTTGCCCTATTGCAACATTAGGCCACTGCAGGGTATAGGCAACCTATTGTCTTGTGATACAATTATTGATTCCGTTGGAATGGTAGCGGGCCCACATAGCCTACACAGTGGAGAGGCGATTGAGCCATCACCCCGTTATAACAGAGAAAAGCAATAACTTTATTTAGGCCTACAGTAAATTTGCAAGGTTCAATTAATGTATACTTACACATCATAGTGTTTTCCTAAAATCCCCCCTCCCTAAAGCTACATGGCATCATAAACTGGATTTTCGTAAAAGTTGAGTAGCAAAGTTTGGTGTTGAGTTAGCTTCCAAATAATTTCTTTTCACAATCACTAAATACAATAGATTTGTTGACAAAAATTTGTATAGGTTAGGCCAGGGGCGCCGGAAGCGGGGGGGGGGAGCGGATGCCCCCCCTGCCCTCAATTTTTCTGCAGATGGAGGGGCAAGGGGGGGCAATAGTGCCCTTTTAAAGTCATGTAAGCTACTGGTACTGCACATTTTGCAATATAACAATTTCTGCTATTCGCTTTTAGCCTAATTATAATCTTTCATTTTTGCCTCACAATAATATTTACGGCAAAAAATTTTGCAACACAGTACAGGCCTTAAAACTCGTTTTTTTTCCCGCAGCCGTCGTGCCCTACCGGGAGCTTTTTCTCGGCAGCCAAATCTGCGTGCTTGGAGGCCAAAATAAAAATAACGATATCACAAGTAAATAGAATTAAACTTGCAACAATGTTAAAATGATCACTTAGCGTTGTTGAAGTCTGGGCCTGGGCGACGTCCTACAATAGAATCGTTGCACTACGCAATAACTGCTTTATCGGGATTGTAATCCAGTACTGCGGGACCATCTAACGACACTCGCACGAGTGTCTCCAATGTGGCTTGATTTCAATGTGGCAAGATTTTAAAGAAGTTCGCCACTCCCCTAGAATTCTGCTTAGCAACGAAAAACAACGTTCGACATGTGTTGACGATGACGGCAAGGTAATAAAATAAGTATTTCAATGATGTGAAGGACATTACTAAACGAAGCATGATTTTTGCAAAATATGTCCGACAACATCGAATCGACATAAAAACGACAATATTGCCAGCCGATGTAAATTAGCACTTCGGATTAAGACTTTGTTAAAATAAACGTTGGGAATTACAAACAAGACTGACAGCGCTGGTGATCGCAGATGAATATATTCCATCAATAACAAATATACAATGCAACAGTGGCGATTATAACGCGCTGACCTAATTTTGCGTCACTCTTTGATACTTTTCGACAGTTAATCCACGATCATTCTATTACGAAATTAAATAATTGGCTAGAAGAGACCGGCGGCCAAACTTGGCCGATTGAAGAGGTAGCACCGGCGGTCATTCAAGCACTACTTAGCGGCCATGGCCGCAGGCTGCTTTAAGGCTTGATAGTAGGTTACATCATTATAACATAGCATGATGCCTTTCCTTGTATACCGGACACTTGTAGGCTATCATTACTCAATACATAGTGAGCTGATAGATTAGCATTATCGCTATATCTTATCTTAAAACTTGAAAAAAAAATTGGCCCTTTTGTAAACAAAAGTTCCCCTTTTTTGTAATCTTGCCCCCCCAGTAAAAATCGTTCCGGTGCCCCTGGGCTAGGCCTAGTTCTGTGAGTCTTTCAGTAAAATTTCGAAAATCGGTCTGAGGTGTTCTTTCTATAGCCTACCTTGTCCTTTCCATAGAGTAGCCTACCGTATTCAAGGCATAGCCTATCTCAAGTCGTATCTCTATGTTGATATGCCTCAACTGAACTCATAGGCTACCTGGAATAATTCTCCGGCAAGAACACTTCAACAATTGGAAACTTTACTCTGCAATCTCGGTAGGCCTAATTGTAATATTTTTATTTTTGGAGCACTTGACCAAGAATGCCATAAAGATATATTTATTAACTATGCTTGAATACGGTAGGCTACTCTATGGAAAGGACAAGGTAGGCTATAGAAAGAACACCTCAGACCGATTTTCGACATTTTACTGAAAGACTCACAGAACTAGGCCTAGCCTATACAAATTTTTGTCAACAAATCTATTCTATTTAGTGATTGTGAAAAGAAATTATTTGGAAGCTAGCTCAACACCAAACTTTGCTACTCAACTTCTACGAAAATCCAGTTTTTGTACCGTAGGCTACCTAATGAATTTGCTGAAATACAAAAAAAAACAACATCATGAGCAAAAAACATAATTGGGCCTAAAAATACACAAAAAGTGATCAAAACAAACCAACTGAGCCATAGCCTAAGGGCGGAGGTATGAAATATGTTAGTAGCCTATAGCCTACTGTAAAGGTACGAGTTGAGATTTGTTGAATACTCTATGGAAAGGACACCTCAGACCGATTTTTGAAATTTTACAGCACTAGGTCTATATAAGTCTTCGTCAACAAATAGATTAAAATTTTTGTGATAGTGAAAAGAAATTATTTAAAAGCTAACTCAACACCAAACTTTGCAACTCAACTTCTACAAACACAGTTTTAATTTGATGATGGTTGCCCAGCTAGAAATTTCACGTGTATTACACGTAGATTCTACGTACCTTGGGTCGTGTATTATACGTTAATTTTCACGTATAATAAACGCATATGTGTAGACACTATTTCACGTGCATTACACGTGTATTTGGTGGTGGATTTTACGTGTTTTACGCCCGCATTACACCTAATTTCCTCGTATCTGACAACACTAATACACGTGTTTTCCACGTACATTTGGTGGTGGATTTTACGTGTTTTACACCCGCATTACACCTAATTTCCTCGTATCTGACACGTAGATTCTACGTACCTTGGGTCGTGTATTATACGTTAATTTTCACGTATAATACACGAATATGTGTAGACACTATTTCACGTGCATTACACGTATATTTGGTGGTGGATTTTACGTGTTTTACGCCCGCATTACACCTAATTTCCTCGTATCTGACAACACTAATACACGTGTTTTCCTCGTATATTTGGTGGTGGATTTTACGTGTTGTACACCCGCATTACACCTAATTTCCTCGTATCTGACACGTAGATTCTATGTACCTTGGGTCGTGTATTATACGTTAATTTTCACGTATACTACACGCATATGTGTAGACACTATTTCACGTGTATTACACGTATATCTGGTGGTGGATTTTACGTGTTTTACACCCGCATTACACCTAATTTCCTCGTATCTGACACGTAGATTCTAAGTTCCTTGGGTCGTGTATTATACGTTAATTTTCACGTATAATACACGTATAAGTGTCGACACTATTTCACGTGTATTACACGTATATTTGGTGGTGGATTTTACGTGTTTTTACACCCACATTCTACCTAATTTCCGCGTACCGTATCTGAAATCAACAATTTAACACATTTGTATTTATTTAACACATTTGTATAACACATATTGTTATAAGAGGCTACTGTCCAATTGTGACCCTTCTAGCACTCATTCGGAGAGTTAACCCTTTATCCTGTGACGTATTTTGGCCAGTTGACTTGCGGACGGGGGGGTCGGTTCGACACTATCACTTTGAGCTCGTGTAACTCAAAAACTACGCAAGATAGATCAATCAAATTTTCACATGGTGTAGATAATTTATCTGACAACATAACATCGAAACTCTTTTGCAATTTGTTCAACAGCGCAACTTGAAAAATCAATTAATTTGATGGTTGGTCATATTTTTTTATTTGACTTGAGAAATTGCTTCGTAATTAACTTATAATTGAGTGTGACGGATTAATTCCATTGTGTAGATTTTAATCTCTTACGCGGAGACGTCGTCCACGCTTCAATGAAATCGTAATTGGCGTCCAACTCGCGTTTGCTTGTTGTTTTGCCGGAGGCATTGTAAAAAAAATTTGCTTTGTTTCAACATTTGCAGAGAATGAGACAAAATCACCACAAAAAAACTATTTCAAGTTCTTTTTGAGTCACATGTTTATAGTCTACACTTTTTCAAACGTACTGTCATTACTTGATATTGGAACTAAATCAAGCAAATTTTTTTTCACATTCACACTGTCGAATTTGGTTATGCATGATCAAGAAACACTTTGTATTTCACAGCACATCTCAGGAAGCTATTTATTCGTTTTTAACATTATTTCAACGTCTAAAAACGTTGAATCGATGTAAAAAGTGTCTGATTTGCTGTCTGGGTAGCGGTTGAATACAGAAAAGTAAGGTAGCCTGTGGTGTCACGTGGTATTTGAACAACAACCTATCCAAAGGTAGTGACTTGCTTCGATAGGAGCTTGTTCCATTTTAGGCCATCATGCACTCTAAAAACAAAGAGCGTCTAAAACTCCTTACTGATAAACTATGTCACGATGCATTCCAAAGTGAAATGTTTCAATACTTACCAACAATGATCACTTTGAATGAAACAATTTTGCAAACAGTTGTGACAAAATGTGGTGATAATAATCGTTTAGTCAAATCGTGTTGGTAGGCTATAGAACAGGTCGTTTGCCAAATGGAACTCCCGTTCTGCGTGACAAACTCAAAGTCGTGGCATAACGATACGAAAAATAGAAAAAAATTATTTTTCAGGCCGAGTGCTATTGTCGTAAAAAAACAAAAAATCACTAAAGTGTTGACTTTTTCCTTGGGCAAAATTGAAGGTTATTGATATTTTAAAAATGCACGTTTGTGTCAATATGATTGAAGTGTTTTTTTCATGTTGTTAATTAGATTTGCAAAATAACGTTTTCTACATTTTTTTTCTGATTTGTTGGACATGCATTTTGTGTCAAGTTATTTATTACGCATTAGAAGATTTCTTTCTGTTCAAATTTTGAAATAGCATTTTAGATGCAGTTTGCGGTTGATGGCGTTACTGCAAAAACCATCTTTTGTAATTGACACACATCCAAAAACAAAAGACGCATAAACTACTGCTGGCTGATAGACCACGTCACAATACATCATAATGATGTTTTTCCGAACCGAAGACCCAGAAAACCAATTTTGTCGTATATTAGATTAGACGTCTGCAGACGTTGAACCAATGACAAAAAGTGATTTGCTGATTTGAAACAAAGTGATTGCTGTGTCCAATGTGCAAACATTTTGATAAAAAGTAATCAAGTTTTGGCCACAGCATTTTGGTCCATTTAGGCTACTATGGTCAATCAACTCACGTTGCAAATAACTTGTTTTGTGTAAAGTCTTGCTTGTGAAAAAATCGAAGTAAAAACGCAAAAATGAAGTAAGCTATATTTACAAAGTATTATATTCTTGAATGAACCATAGTTTTAAAAAAATAGTTTGAACAGGTTTCATCTGATAGAAACTATAATTGATATCATCGCGAAGGATCAAATAGCTGCAAAAATCACTTCAAGCAATTCTTTGGGGTGATTTTCATTATGCAAACCAAGGTGAACCTCAATATACATATTTTTATGCCAAACGATAAAAATCGTTCTTTCTTTTTTTCAAGGACAAGGAAAACGATCCGTATAAAATATAAATCAATTCAACATATTTCCCTTCTTTTGTCAGACATGCATTTTGTGTAACAATGCTTTAGAAAAATTGCTGAGTATGGCATAGCGTTTGAGATGCAGTCAGAGAATACAACTCTATGGTTGATGGCGTTATTACAAAAGCCAATCTTTTGTCACGGAAATGTATTCGAAAACAAAAAGGCGCAAAAGCGCTGACTGATAGATTACGTTACGATACGTTACACAAACGAGGCATTGATTTCAGATTCTTTCAACCCAACAAACAACTTTGCTCCAAATGACACAAACGTCTAAATTTATGGAGAAAAAGATGTAGGCCTACACCGTTTTGTGAAAATAAGCTATTGAAGACGAACATTTGAATGAAAAGTTTGAAATTATTGAGTTGGTCCTAATAGTGTTTCTGCTGAGATATATCAAAAATTTTCAATCCTCGTATAAAAAAATAATTTTGTAATCTCTCAAGCAACTGCAAAATTACCATTTAGGTAAAGATTCAGTGATGATACAATATGCACAATGCTTGTCAAAGCACAATAATTTAGCTGCGCGTGTTTTTCCACAAAAGCCAAGCAGTTTAGATAGTCTGTGTCAAGTTCTTTTCAATACCCATCAATCTCTCGTTTTCATAAAACATTTTCACAACATTCATGTGAATATAAGTGTTCAGGTACATGGAAAAGTTTATTGGCGGGGCAAAAACGCACTCCTTGCTTTCCGACAAGAAATCAAGAAACTTACCACATCAGTCTGTTTGTTTTATGAGATAAACAGAGTTTTGGCAAGAATTTTCCGACTGTTTCTTGTTATAAGTTAGAAACAAAATGTATTTGCCATAGAAAACAACGTAAAATTACATTTTTTCAGTATAGCTTATCGGATGCTCTCTGATAATTTCAAAGCAACTCAGATGTAATTAAAAGATTAATCAAAGCAACTCAAAACTCGAGTTTGCAAACAAAAGGCGGACTCATTACGGTTGAATGCTTTACAACAAAGCCAACTGATGAGATATCTGCGTCGCAGTTCCACGCACGGCGGCGCTCAGTAATCCTGTTAATCCGTATAATTTGAAAACAAAAGGGCTAGCTAGTAGCTAGCTAAAATATCAGAGTATGTTATGAAAATCATGCCATATCTCTAAAACTATAGACAATAGCAACGTCATTTAAAGCGGAATAAATACTTGAATAATTTTTAGGAAAAGTCAAGAAATTTTAAAGCTGTGGATCGCGTAGTTCTTTAATGATATTGCTTTGAAAAGGAGCAAGTCCCCACCGACCCCCCCCCCCCACAGGAAATAGGGTTAACGCTTGTTTTGAACTTTATTTGGAATTAGAGAAGAAAAAGAGCAATAGCAGTGGTGGGAATCGAACCCGCGTCAATGAAAGCCAACCAGCTGACAAAACCCCTAAACCAACCAGCTGACAAAAAATCCATCACTTAATTTGCTTTCTATCATCTTCTTTTCGTCATTGTTACGTCACTTAAACCGGGCTTATGATTGGTTGGCGGTTTCATTCTAGTCATTTTTAGTGGCAGAATTTCGACTTGTTAAAGTGGCTACCGTACCAAACCTTAGTAAGTAATTGTTTAATATCAGTAAGCGAGACCACTTAAATTTACACTAAGAACTATCGTTAAAAGATCACATTAATTTGCGACTAAAAAATGTCATGAAGTTTCCTTTTTACATAACGTAATAAAAACGTGTAAAGACACCTACAAAAACACATAATCTAACTTATATCCTAAAAAATGCGGAGGAGCGTGGTTGACACCAATCCACTTGAGTGGAGAATTCTTTCTGTTTATACCGTCCTTGGGAGGTAGTTTTACCTAACACAGATTAAAAATTGCCCAAATGAACGAAAGAACTTCAACACGTTTAATATACGTGGAAAATACGTGTTACTTTTCAACAGATGGAAACGTGCAATACACGTGGAAACAACATATAATCAAAATACAAAAAATCCCGGTAAAACACCTTCTGCTCGGGTAAACATTTTTTCTCTTTTGTATGCCCTCTTCTGGGTGTGATTTTACCTTATATACCTTAAAAATTAGTCAAATAATCATAGGATTTTGAACACGTGTAATATACGTGGAAAACACCTGTTATTTTTGCAAGCGTTATATTCAAAAAATAATCCCTGATAAAACTTCTAGAATCATATTTACAAACTAGTCATACTAAATGATAGCTAAAATATGTCTCTAAAAAAATATTTTTTAAACAAGTGAATTTGTGTTGGTGTACACAAACTCCTTAATAACACCTGAATTCTACCTAAGATACCATACTACCTAAAATCAACCAAAAATCAACGTGTAATATACGTAGCTTTCTAGCTGGGTGGTTGGTGTTAAATCTTTGTCTTCGGACTGACAAAGTCTTGGTAGTTTTTTTTTAGTAGTTTTACATGTAGGCCTACTTGTAGAGGCTTTTGACTCAGGGCCGGTTACCGAAAATGACAGAATGAAGTTTCCGATTGTTGAAGTGTTGTTGCCCGGGATTTATTTCATCCACTAGCTTAGTTGCCGCTGAATGGAGAGCAGTCCTGAAATGCCTTGCTCAAACGAACACGTAAAAGGCCGAACCAGCGCCGGCTTCTTTCTTCACAAACAAGCCAGAAGATCAAGCAACGAGATTGTCCAATTTCGGGGTGTGCGCTTGAACAAGGCAGGTCAATAACATCTCTTTATTCAGTGTCACCTAGTGGATAGAATAATTCAGAGAGACTTCAACCAGGGATATCTACAACTACGGGATTGCTAACTAGAAAATATCTATGACAGGAGCGGGCCGACGTGAAAATCACCACATTGTGAAGATACGATGCAATCAGGAGGCACTCAGTCAGTGGCGTAGCCAGGAATTTTGAAAGGGGGGGGGGGGTTGACGGCCGGCGGGCGAAGCCCGACGTTGTCTTCGCGAAAGGCGACACCCAGCGGCGGGGGGTCTGGGGGAACTCCCTCAGAAAAATTTGAAAAATTACTTTGAATTTGGTGCGTTCTGAGAGCATTTTCAACAAAAATGTTGGTATAAATATTCCTGTAAAATGGTGCTGTCCAGTGGCATAGCAAAAGGATAAGATCATGTTTTCTTGGGCATTTTTCGGTAATAAAGCTAAGTCTCTATGTTTTTTCCTTGTTAATTCCTGGCTGAGATATTTGAATGTTTGGTATTGGCAAAACTCGCTCTTGTGACGTCACACGCGTGCCAAAGGGGGGGTTGTAACCCCCTAAACCCCCTTTGGCAACGCCACTGCACTCAGTCATCTATGTACAAGTACAAAAGTGTACCATGTAACTAACCGTATATTTATGGAATATTCAACTTGCGTCGGCATGTAGCCATCAGGCTAAAGAAAGCTCTACCACAAACGTTAATTATGAATACGGTAAGCAATAAGAGAAAACAAAATGGGTATGCATCGTAACAGGAGTCATAAATTCAAATTAAAACGTGTGCAGTAGATATGAAGCAATAAAACAGATAGTTTTCTTTTAGTTACACAAAATAAAGCATAAAAATACTACCCTAAAACACAATAGAGCAGTGGCGTGGTTGGAATAGCGAATACAGTAAAGACGTATAATAACCAAGCACACACAGACATTAGTGCCAAAATAAGCGTTGACAGTGACTAGCTCGTCTGCAGACTACTGATAACCGAGGAGCCTGAAAGGTGTGATAATATTGCGTAAATTCCAACTTTCATGAGCCAAACACCTGAAAGCATTCTCGCTAATGTGGATATAATGCTAGCTAAGCAAGAGCCGAAAAAGTACCGGCATCGACTGAAATCAGCTTTGAAAAGTACTTCAGTACTCCATACTTGGCTCAAAATGTATTGTTGGTACCAGTAGCGGTATCGGAAAAGTACTTCCCACCTTTAATCGCAATGAATTATAACATTATGCACAAATAATACTGGATAGAAGTCTGGTGACAATCATACGCATAATACATATAGTGTGAAAAAAATGAAAAATACAAGTTCAATACAAATGACATGTGAAGATATGTAAGCATATTTCCTACAACTTAAAATTAGCTGCTACTAGAAGCTTTTGATGTTAGTTTTCTGATTTTTCGAAGCAGTTTAGGTTGTGGTGTATCAACAGTTGGTTGACTGTTAAAACGTTTAAGCTGATTTTTTGAAAAACAATTAAAAGCACATTGCACAATTAAGTCAAAATTACAATGCCCAGTAGAACATTTTGTATTTAGTAAACTAACAAGAATCTTTGATGAGCAAAGCATCTTTTTGATTGCATCAACAAAGGCACGCTGATGACTGTTTAAAGATAAAAACTTTCTCATCATAGAAACCTCCTCGGTTAGCCATTTCAAACAGATGCTTATGCTCATTTGGGATGGAGCTCTTCAAATCAGGCTCATCATCTCCCTTTATTAGCAACTCCTTGCAAGCACAGCACTTCGTGCGGCGTACAATGCTGCGTGCAATGTATCCGCTGACATAGTAGGCAATAGCAGCATCCGATTCTGACATAGGCTATCCTCTAATACAATACCAAGAAAAAAGTCTGCAAGCCAAACCTGCTCTTCATTAACTTCACTACCATCGTCATCATTAGAAAAAATGTCAGAAATTCTTGAGGCTGCCAACAGAGTTTGCTGCTGTAGCAAACTTAAGCAACGTATTTTCTTTTCAGCCAAAAGCAGCTGCTTGACGGAAATAAAGAAATTGCCGCCATTGACCTGTATACAAAAAATGAAACTCAATATATGTAACGCACTAAAAGCAACACCAGCGAATCCTTAGCAAACCATACAGTGATCTCTAATAATACTAGTACAGAATAATATAAACTGACCTGCCTATACCAGCCAAAGCGGCCTTCAATAGGATCCGACATAACCTTGCCTGAAAGCAGATAATCAAAACCATGATTGGTTTGAAGGTAGGTGGCAAGTTCAACTACTGCTCCCATGGACTGAATGCAAGCTGTGAATGTCTCGTTGGAAAGCCCAGCCGTTCCACAAACACGCCATTCTTCAAAAATTTTTGTTGCTTCTTTCAAAAAAAGCAACCCAACATGATTTGTCTCATGGCTGATGCTTAATGGAATGAACATAGGATCTCTTTTCTTCTCTCCTAAACAAAGTACCAAAATTTTATAGGGTTATACATAGGCTCAGCTTATCTGCACTATAGTGCTTGTTTCTTTGACCTCCATAGACTGTACATACCTTTAAAACAAGTTTTAACAGACATTACTTTCCAAATGTTGGTGACAAAATTGATATATCGAGCAGTTTCTGAAAATGCTGAACAAGCTGTGCTGTAATGATCCAAGCCACGAACAGTTGATTCATTGAAAACACCTGCATGCCAAAAAATAACTAGTCAATAGTCACACAAAAATACTAGTAAAGCATTGGCATGAACACAAACACACACCTTGCACATAAATACATAAAATTTATTACCAGCTATATAGCTATAGCTTGAACATAACAAATTTACGCTATGCTGATGATACTGTTCTGTTGGCTGAATCACAAGAAGATCTTCAAGAAATAGTGGACAATGTTAACTCAATTGCCAATTGGTAAAGAATTTAATATGAAAATTAACGCTAAAAAGACCAAATCAATAATAATCTCAAAATCATCAGACACTCCAGTACTCCAAATTATAATTGACAATGAAATTATACAAAAAGTAAAATCTTTTTCCTATCTTGGACATTTAATAACTGAAGATGGGAGGTGTGACCATGGAATTTTGAGACGGATAGAAATTGCAAGAACTACCGTACATTTGGAAAAACGAAAAAATATTTTAACCAATCAACGTTTAAAATTACCAATTCGTCTCAGGATCTTAAAATGCTATATCTGGTCAACACTATTATACAATTTGCACTTGATTACATGTTCTTCAAGTTTTTGAAGAAGTTACATTGAATGCATTTTCTACCAAGTTGTACATTTGTACAATAATGCATTTATAAGAACACTAACCAAACACCTACTGAGAGCATGTAGTGGAGATGTCCGTGAAATGCTGCTTGGATTTAATGAGGATTTCTTCAGTTTGTGAGCAACCTTTAAAGTGCCCCTGACAGGTTGGATCCAAGTATAGTAACTTTTTAAACCATTTCCTAGCGCAGAATTACACTTAGCGAACTTTTTAATCTTAACCTCGTAACTCGACTGGTTAGGGCGTAATTTAATCAAACGACTGCTCCGCAGCGCCACCACAGGCGAAACTCCATATTTCACTGCTCTGGGACGACTTTGGTGGTATTACGTCATTGTAAGTCGGCGTTCTTAGCGACGGATGAAACATACGTTTCCTAGATGTAATTGCTGGATCACAGTTTAGTCGGAGTTGGTACAAGCGGTTGCTTTTTTCAAAGATCTGTTGTTTTTTACAGTTTAATAAAACTGTACTGGATACGTTCCTACAAAACCTAAAATATACTTGAAGTGAAAAATGAAGAAATTGTACGAATCATCATTCATATTCAATTCATCATCACTATTCAAAAATAAATAAAAGTTCTCTCTCTCTCTCATGATGTGCCCTCAGTACGTACATAGCAGAGTCTATACATGTAAAAGCCTAGTTTACCTGTACAAGGGTACGTTTTTGTAAACGTTGTTGTTTAGAAGTGCTGAAATCATCATCAGCAACTGGTTGCATCTTTGCTTTTATAGATGGTAGCCTATGGCAGATTTCTTCAAAATGTAAAGTTTGCTCAAGCCCATTTTTACTTGAGTGGTATTAACAAAATTATCTTCAGTGAAGTGAAGAGAACATATACGACTAGTTTTGTATGGCCCATCCTACTTTTGAACACTTGAAGAAAACTTCGACCATTTTCTTCTCAGCACCTTGTTTTGTGGGAAAGCGTGAAAAGCACACGGTCTTTGTCACTGACACTGTCACATATTATTTATTTACGTCAGACAAAGCTGTCCACATCGAAAACAAAACAACGAAATACTGTAATACACAAACTGAAAATGCACAAAGATCACAGAGAGCCACCTTGGATGCCGTCGGTTTAAAAGCTCACTAAATAGGCTATCTACTCTTACAAATTTACATACAATGAGCGTTGGAAGAATTGAAAGCATTCAGAACGACAAAAACAATCAGATGACATCATGTCTGATATAAAGCGATTTGAGGAGTGTATGCAATCGGTTAATAAACGAAAACATGTTTTTTCCTCAATAAAGCATCAAACGTAGTTACATTATTCATTACTTGATATTCACGGGCACTGACCTAACGAGGCAAGTTGTGCAATATTCTGAAAGAGTCATTGTAAGCAACACGTAATTGTTTTATACTAGAAGATCTAAACTTGTTCCACAACTGGGATAAGTAAAACGACATACAATAAGAACGAAATAAACTGTTTTTTACAGCGGGTGAGCATTTAGAAAAATTGAGATTTTGCATTATTTGCAGCACAATACTGAGAACGTACTTGCCTTGAAATATAATTTTCATCTGAGAACTATCAATAAATACATCCAGGTATTTTACAGAGTCTGTGAACACAATTTCAGATTTACCTAGATGTAGCAGAGGAGCACGTAAAAGATAAAAGTTTTTTGGGGAGAATAACATACCAAATGACTTTTTAGAATTGAAAGTAATTTCATGTTCAACAGCATACTTGTGGCAAACATCTAACAAATTTTGTAAGCCACACAAACTAGGCGAGATGCAGCAAATGTCATCAGGAAACATAATATGATTTAGACAAAAGTTGCCAACATAGCAACCAACTTTTGTTTTATTGAGATAAGAAAGCTGGTCAATATATACGGCAAAAAGATAGGGGCTGAACAGTGAACACCCCACCTTGTCAGACTCCGTTGGACACAGTAAATGATTGGCACAGGTGACCTTCCCACCTCACTTGCATGGTTTTTTTACTATAAAGGCACAAAGGTCACCAGTATTCCAATAAGCGAACAAAATAGATAGGCAGTAGGCACGTTATGTGTGATAAGCGTTTTAAACAATAAATGATGATTGACTTTGTCGAAGGCTTTTGAAGCATCCAAAAAGACAGAATATACAGGAGTGTCATGACTGATATAAGAGGACACTGGTTGTTTTAATAAAAAACACTCATGTCAGTACTATGACCAGACTTAAACCCAAATTGATTGTCACTGGTATTCAAGAAAGGCAATAGATGATTCAAATAAAACATTCAAACAGTTTTGAGATTACTGTAGCTAGAGCAATAAGTCTATAGTTACCTGAATCTTGAATGTCGCCATTCAAATTCTTTACAATCGGGACTAAGACAGTGTTCAAGCAAGAATTTGGTACAGTGCCATGACTAAGACACATATTAAAAAGTACACTAATATAAAAACGAATAATCAGCATAAACAATATGTTCAACTGAAATTTTGTCAGCACCAGCAGCGCGGTTTAATTGCAGTTTGACAAGCAAGGAACCAATTGTGTCCATGTTGCAACAAAAGTTGTAATATTTATCCCTAGAAGAAATACATGAGTTAACAAATTCTTTTTCAGTGTTGGTTTTGCTAGAATTTAGCAAGGAGCTGTAATGATGTTTTCACATCTCAGCAATTGCTTCAGGACCTTTTGCTCCACCAACATTTACAGGAAGAGAACTCTTTTTGCAAGTAGACTTTTTTACTTTCTGCCAAAATGACTTATGTGAGCTGTCCAAGTTGAGTGCTGAGGCAAGCACATTTGCTCTATGTTGTTCAGAGGCATGATTACAACAGTGAAAGGCTTTTTTAAACTCCTTTCGTTTGCTCTGCATTAACTCATATAGGTAACCATTTCACTGTTTCCCATTTTTTACCTACATGATGTAACTTTCTCTGGCAGTAGCATGAGCTTGCTTAACATGATTATTCCAACCAGGAACAGAAAATA
This sequence comes from Aplidium turbinatum, assembly GCF_918807975.1. Classification (NCBI taxonomy): domain Eukaryota; kingdom Metazoa; phylum Chordata; class Ascidiacea; order Aplousobranchia; family Polyclinidae; genus Aplidium; species Aplidium turbinatum. The sequence continues at coordinate 35,951,678 of NC_137472.1, read as the reverse complement.
TGTTACATTTCTTCTTTACATCAACAAAGATTTTATCAGAAGCTGCTTTGAGAGCATCAGTTATAATATTATAGAAAGAGTCTATTGAGGCAACATGAGAAGCATCTGAACAATGAGAATTATTGCATTTAATACTTTCAGTTGGCAAGGAAATTTTGGATAGATATTTTTAAATACAGCAATAGGCTATACATGAACAGCAATTTTTAGGCATTGCTTCAACCATAAATTAAAGGTAGCCTACTGTTTGTGAGATACTGTTGTTACACTGCAAATGGCTATAGCCAGATTAGGACAAATAAAAAAGTATCAAAATTGTAGCCCTATGAAACTGCAATTTCAATTGAATTGAGATGCTGTTTGATAAAAATAAACTCGACCTATTTGATCAAAACCTGGTAGTACTAGTAAGTTCACTTTTCTATTTCGGTAATTCTTAATTTGCACATGCTTTAGACCAGGGCTTCTCAAACTTTTTTGCTCTGCGACCCCATTTTGAAAAATATATTTCTATGCGACCCCATTTATTTATTTATTTATTTACATCAGACTCAACATGGTCCATTTTACAATCAAACATAAAATGTAGAAACAAAGCAGATACTCAACTCCGAAGAGCTGAGTTGCATTGTACCACATACAAAGATTGATAGTAACAGTCTGTTGGCATTATTTCATAAATTCATTGATTGGAAAACAAGTTACATCGTGTTACAAACTGGTATAATTTTTACGAATGAGAGCTTGCAAAGTTGTGGAGAGCTGAGTTGCATTGTACCACATACAAAGATTGATAGTAACAGTCTGTTGGCATTATTTCATTAATTCATTGATTGGAAAACAAGTTACATCGTGTTACAAACTGGTATAATTTTTTACGAATGAGAGCTTGAAAAGTTGTGGTATTGTTATCAACGAATGCAGAGGTGATGCTGCGTCGTCTCCGCAGATTAAACAACATTCTGCAACAATTATTGTATCCAACACGTAAGCGATTACTATTGGTTGAAAAATAGTTGCACCATAGTTGACAGGCATAAAAAGGAATACAATAGGAACGAAACAACACATTTTTAACAGCAATCGAACATTTGGAAAACCTTGCTTTTAACATGTTTCCAGCACAATACAACGACCGTAATTGTCGTTTCGTGTCTTCATCATCGGATAGCAAGTCGTTAATTATTACTCCTAAATATTTCACTAGGTCTCAAAGCAGATACGTTTTTCATTTAAATATATGATCGAATTAAAGTCAAGTTTCAACATCTTGGATTTAAATAAAACACCAACAGTTTTGTTGCAATTAAAGTTTTGTTGCATTATGGGGACATCCACGTTAATGACATTAAAACGGATCATTTTGATCATTATATTTTCTTTTTCTTTCTGACTTTTCAATTGTTTTCTTTGTGCTTGCAATTGTTACCGCATGAATCTACGGAACCTAACCACTGATCCATAGTCAATTAATCTTGTAACTGGTTCCTTCAGAAACTAGTTGATAAGCTACTCTGAAATCATAATGCGAGCGATAAGGTTACTTTTGGTCAGCACGTTACAGCAATGATAGCGTAACAATGCATCAATTGTTACGATTGATTATATTTTATCGTTCGACATTTCGCACCGACGGTTGCGGTCAATTGACATCATGGCAAGACTACAACCCACCGGCACTAGAATTTCATTACGACCCCAAAATTTCATTACGCGACCCCATTTGGGGTCGCGACCCATAGTTTGAGAAGCCCTGCTTTAGACCAACAGAGCCCAACACATTCACGTTTTGCAGTAGCCGTACTACACCTAACCAAGTCACCAGTCACCACAGATTGTTGTATCCTTACAGCTTACGGTGACGTCACAGCGATGTTGCCGTTTTTATTTTCGCAATAGAATGAGTGTCAGATTCGCCGATGTCAACGAAAGTTTGCAAGCGTGTAACTTAGTAGCCTGTTGATATTTTTTACAATTTTCTGGTCAGGGAAGTTTGTTAGTGTCACCTTTTTGGTATCTTAGGTAAATTTCGCAAATTTATTTATCTGTCAGAGGCACTTTAATGCCTTGTCTTCTTCCATAGCATACAGGCGAGACAAATGATGAAATTCTGCAATACATGACTGACCAAGCAGGTGCTCATGGCCAGTACAAGGGAGATGCATCCTTTTCCTTTTTACAAAATTGTTGTAAATATTCTTCAGGTTATGAGTAAAATCAAAAAATAAAAACAGTTTTTCCTCTTTTCTCAATGGATGCTCTATGCTGTGCGAAAGCTTTCCACCACACAGATCAACAAACAATTTCCTATAAAACAAAAAGTACAGCTTAAAGTGGTGAAAATGGTATATACAGCAATAGATGTCACTTTGTTTTTAAACAATGTTTATAAAAAGTTGCAAATGCAACAGGCAAAAGTTTGAGTTTTTATTTCATTGAGATCTAAGAGACTATCGAGCATATGAGAATGAAAGCATAATAAAATATTTTATTTAAACAATTATATATATGAACAGCTTACGCAGTAAGTACCCAAACAAACTACCGGTACTATGATGTAATTAGAAAAATGTTATCTTACCTGTTACAGACATGATTGTCTGCAGATACAGCAACTACAAAAAAGATATCATTGAGTGCAAGCATCACACGTTCAAACCAACTCTTCAACAAATTAGTGTCAAGTTTTTCTACAGGAATGAGACAAACAACATCTTTGTACTTTCCACTTATTGATTGGACCATAAATGTCAATACAGTTTTTGCAGGCTGACCTTCTTCAGTTAAACCAATGAAAGAGCCACTAGTATATTCAACACGCTGAGCAGTATACACTTCGTCCATCATTAAAACGACAATTCGTTCCTGTTGAGATAATTCAGATGTTCGTAATCTTAAATATTCCAAATCCAGTTTTGCAAAGTCAACAGTCATTCCAGTAGAAAGCTGACGAAGACGGCTTCGACAAGGCAATACAAAAAAATTTCGTAGTTTTTTATAAAGGGATGAACTGGTCAGTTGCCATAAAAATGCAGTAGTGATAGTATTGGTGGAATAGCGACGAGCATTTTTTGGTACTTGGAGTAAAGATATTTGTTCTACAATAAATTTTAATAAAGGCACACATGTGTTTTCATTGCAAATGGTCAAATCTATGGATGCACATTGCTCTAGACATGATGCAGCTAACTCCAACAACTGAGTATGACTTATACTATCAAATGACTTGCTGCATAGTGATTTACATAATGCCAGTAAATTTGTAAGCTCAGAAATGGTTGTTAAACATTGAGAAGCGAAGAGATGTTTATAAACTATGCGAGGCAGGACTGCAGAACACACATATGCTTGAACTTCCAAAGCATCAGTAACAACAACAGAGGATAGAAGTTTGGGTGCAAATGTGAAGTCTTCAGAAATGGCAATATAATGAAACTGGATATTTGATTCTTTGAAAATAACGACATAACCACTTGGTAATACTTCATTCTGAATATTTGTCTTAAATGAAGCAAAATTTTTGATCACCTCTTGTTGGAACAGATTTTGATTTTGTTGTTCAATGACAGAATTTTCTTTTTTCAACCTGGCAGATGCAGATGATGCAGTTTTGCGAGGCACAGAACTTGCCTTTGTCAGATACTGGGGTAAAGCCAAAAAAACACGAGGAACTGCAACAGATTTTAATCGCTTTCTTTGCAATGTACTTGAACCCCGTACTTCCATTCGATCAATTCTTGTATCACAAGAATCCGTTACAAAGTCATTCTCATGAAAATGCAGGGAACATACTCTGGATGACTCTGTGACAATCCAATCTTTCCTCGGAATTACTTTTATCCATTTTTGTTTTAGCTCATGTTCTTTAGGAAACCTATATAAAGCAATTTTCTCTTTACTGTCATTCGTTTTATAACCAGTTTTACAACCTGGTACACAACATTTATACACCATCTTTCAGTTTACATTAAATACAGATAGAAACTTAACACTTTGCTCCTCAAAGGGAGGCCAGATTTGGCCCCCCCCTCATATTTCCTTTGATTATTTGAAGCACAGTAACGCCATGCACTTGGTTTTTCTTGACTTTTCCTAAAATTGCCAGGCGGATGTGATGATATTAAATTTGATGCTAAAAGTTGTGTAGTTTTCTTGTAAATTCAAGATTTTGGTGAATTTTTGCTATTTCTAGCTAACTTCCAGCAAAGCGTGAAATGGATTACATTGCGATAACAAGCCATAAGCTCATAATTGCTTCGTGCATCGACATGCGCGAGCAGAGAGAAACGTCCTCTTGTTTTCCTTTGTTTGGTTTGACCTCAATAATACAAAGCGCGTTATTTCTTACGCTACAAAAGAAAAGCCAGTGATCACAAAGCTGTTAATTAGAAAAAATAATAGCAAACGTTTTTTGCGTTATCAGCTCTACAAAGAAGAATAGCAATCCATGATCAAAATAGTTGGCTATGTAGGCCACAAACTATTCAAAACAGTTGTTTCAAGCAGATAATATTCATTGACGAATAAAAAACGTTACAAAATGAAATCTTGGGTAAAGGCACGAAAACCTGGTTTCGAAATAAATGTTCTATGGAAATACTCTCATTGACAAGCATTGCAATTGCGGAAATGTATGACTGCAAATGCTTTTGGGAGAAGCCGTAGAGAAATAGCGTTTTTGCAAACAGTAATTGTGAGATACACTCAAAATTATGAGATAGGCTCCATTTACACGTAGCAGATAACTCGATGGCGTCCCTTCCCTGCTTTATGTCGCTTGTTCTTATGTCCTGCATTTTTGTTTCACCGTGCACTGTGTGTTGTTCCAAAGAGCGCAAAATAAAGATGATAATGCCTCATGTACATTACAAAATATTTTGTAATGTAGACAAGGCATAAAGTTAGGCGTCACATTAGATCAAAAACACATCAGCTTTCTTGATCATTGATTCAACATCTGAATACGTTGCGCCAATGTACAGTATAAGAGGCCGGCTATTGTGAAGACCCGCCATTTATAAACGATCCGATTATACCAAAAGTGAGACAAACTAGTGGATCAAAGAATGAACAAACAATGCTGAGGAAACTAAATCTAAGTGACGAACAATACCGATTTCTTCATTTATCTTGGAAAAATGCTGCCTAAACTTATCAACAAAAAATACAGTAAATAACGGCAAGGATCCCGAAAGCAGAATTCGCTCGACTTTGGCATGAATTTAGTCAGACATCTACAGTAATAATTCCATACATACAATAACGGGCTCTCAACGGCTGTAAGATACATAATAATCAACCTGGTTCTGGGCGGTTTGTGTAACAGCTTAGGGGAAGACACTACTTGAAATGATGCACCACACAGAAGATTTTCAATGAAGACTGAGTCTAAAAACCGATGTGGATTGTGCTTCACAATGACTTCAAGTTTAGGACAGAAAAGGCACAAAAATATCACGATAAAAATAAAGACCTTGTGGGAAATTTTCGAGAATCATAACACGATGCAAATACCAAAAACGCGTAGTTTGCATGCTGGTCTAAGCTGGCCGGCAACCACAAAGGTAGACAATACAGGCAGTTTATAATTCGATAACAGCGCAATAAACATTATAAATACGTAAACCGACAATTTTCTTTTACAAACATTTTACGTCTAATAGTAAATTTTCCCCCAACAATTTTTTGTATAGCGCTTGCAAACCACGGTTTTGTAAAATAATTCATCATTATTATTTTTTTTACTTCTCGGATATTGTAAAACGTCATCAGCAAAATCACAAAAAAATTTCATTACTTCAATGTAGTAGGCCTAAGAATTTTTTATAGAATTGTAGCCACGTTGTTTCAACAAAGAAGCCATTTTTGGCAATATAAAGTTATAGAAAATAATTTGCAATCATGCAAATGTTTGGAAAGAATCTAGGAAGTCTTCTCACAATCTGGCACAAAATGATTATGTTCATTGTATCTCTGCAATATTTTTTAGGACAAACTTTGAAGCTTCGTTATAATCATTTTTATCTTTGAAGTCAAAAGTTAATTTTTTTTTTGGCCAGAAACATAATCGCTGCCTTGCTGATGTTGTCGCCTTTACGCGTATTTTTTGTGCTTCAAACAATAAGAACCCAGTCAGCAATCCAGTCCTTTTACATTGATTCAACATTTGTAAACGTTAAATTTATGTAGATTTGCTGACTGTGGGTTATTTCACATTTCCTTTGTTTACGCATGTTCCTCGATTCGCTGTTGCATTGTTTCGACGCTGGCGGACTAAAAATGTTTTTTCAAATTGATTGACACAATCTTCAATAAAAAGTGAGCTTCGAACTTAGCTTTGTTGATGTAAATGCTGTATTTTTTGTGGATGTAATTTATGAGTCATGTTTATAAACACCCGTAAGCGAAATGACTTATGATGTAGCCTGCATGATATTTGTGTTGCGACTTGACACAACTCCACAATTTCAAAAGCACCTAATTTGAACTTAGAAATTTCAGATAATTTCAACAACTTGCTCAATTGTCTTCTCTCTACTAAAAATATTCATACTACAAACTCAATTGTAGACATAAAATACACAAACGAAGATGTAAACAGCTATTCAGGCAGGCTAAGGTGTTAGGCTACTTATGAGAAATTTGGTTCCATAAAACTAGAAGCCAGCCATGAGTTTCGGAATGCATTAGTTTAGGATAAAAATGTAAGACCACAAACGCAGTTTTGTTTTTTTTCAAATTCGTGTAACAATGTTACTCTGATTGTAACTATTTTAGAATCAGTGAGTAGCTTACAATAAGATTTGCTCGCAAGTCGTAAATTCTAATCAATGCAATGATTCGGCACACCGCACACACACTTCGTGCGTTCGATCGAGCTCTTTGTTATTCAGAAGTTTGCATGAAATCGGATTAGCACGGTAATTAAATAGCGGCAAGTTAAATCAAAATTGTCGTTTTTGGGTACCTTTGCAAAAATTGAAATATCAAGTTTAACATATAAAATTTTAAAATAATGACTTTTCAAACTTATAGACAAATGATTTGCTCTCACACCAGTGCAACTTCTGTTGAAATAGCACCAGCGGATAACACGTAACAGCTGATTGAATTTGATCCAAAAATGGCCCCCCCTTGAGCAGTTAACTTCCAAAAAAACGTTGAAAAGCAAAGGGTTAACACTGCAATTTAGCTGAAAGCAATATACATGGATCGATAATGGTACAAGCAGTGTAAATATTTTTAAGGTAGGCTGTCATGAAATATTTTTACTGGCTACCGGTAATTTTAGTAAAGTGACAGTTTCACTTTACTGGTGACTGCCACACAAAATTCTTGAAGTCTAGTTTAACCAGGCCTACTCCAGAAGCTGAACTGGCCTTTCCTGTCTGCTCATTCATAAAAACAAGTGATACCTACTGCCATGAATCAAACTTGTGATCAGGTCAGCACCTTCAGTGAAACTTGCCTAGCCACTTGATTATCAACGTACCGTAGCTGGTGAGAATCAGCAACAATGTTGGTACTGGTAAGCCTAATAACCCCATAGTGTGAGCATGTACTGATGCAACCTGCCATCAACTTTGCAGAGTAGCCTACGATTAGTACATGCAGGGCAGGCATAGGATTGTTGTAGTAGTAGGCTACGGTACCATACAAAAAGTTAATGGCATTTAATGCCGCATAAAAGACAAGGGGGAAAGTCTATTTGAATTGTCAGATTACAAAAATAGATGTTTCTATATAGTTATAAATAGCCTAAACTCAAGTTTTTAAAATTTTTGACTAGTTAGCAGGAAAGTTTATATCCTAACTTGCATATATTGCTTCTGCTGAACCCCTAGCCTAGCACACCATTTTAGTAGCCAGCCAATCTAAGCAAAGAACCACTACAAAGCTTTACATTTACTCCCTTTACTTAAATCATAACCAAGAAACAAAACTAATTCTGCAGTGACAATCTAATAAGCACAGAGTTATGAATTCTCTGGTCAGCACACTGCAAACTTGCAAAGGAATTGTGGAAACACTTCAAAGTTCAAAAATACCGTAGGCCCGCTTATGACAAAATTGCTGAGTCATTAAACGTGAGTTAGCAATCCCGTAGTTGTAGATATCCCTGACTTCAACAAGCGCAAACTTTACTTTGTTGATCTCGATGATCAGAACTGGGTCTGTAGACGTAGTTCAAAGCCTCTACATGAGTCTACAAGCATAAAAAAATGCCAGGATTAAGCTTTCAAAGCAGATTTTTTGAAAATAAATAAATAAACTGAACTTTTCCTGTTCAAAGATAAACATTTCAACAATCAACCAATTTCCGCTTTTCATATCTCATATTTCTAAGTAGGCTGTGGCTATTCTTACAACATATTGTAAAAATAGCCTCAGAGGCTATTCTTACAAGCACCACTCAAGCATTACGTTTGACATCAATATGCGCTCATGCGTGATCTGGAGCTGGTATACAAGTCGCCAACCTGGTTAAAAAGGCGATGACGTCACAGAGGAGGAATCCACCAAAAAATGGTGTAAAAGTGGGGTGAAATCAGTCAACTATGACAAAAAAAAGCATGCAGGTGTCCGCCTTTACTTGGAAAAGAGTTAAACTTGACCAAGTTTAACTATTTATCCGAAGAATACTTCTAAAGATACCAGCATTTAATCAAGAACATATCTCTGTCGTTTCTGCTTCGATTTTTACAATTGAACCATTGCTGGAAAGCACAAGCTATCGTTTATCCAAATGAAGGTCAGCCAGACTCTAAAAGTTAAAAATATTTCCTAGGTAAAGAGTTAAACTTGACCGAGTTTAACCATTTATCCCAAAAATACATTTAGAGATACCAGCATTTAATAAACGCTAATCTAAAGAACATATCTCTGTCTATTTACAAGCAAAAGTTGAGGTTGATAGCTTTTTCACGAAGCGAGCAACCGGGCTTCAAACACAAGCAAATAGCGCCCGATGACTCGTTGCATTTCCGAATCGAAGCAAGTATAGGCTACAAGTCTCCCCGGTCTGCAATCATTATATGTCTTTATTAAATTAGTTGTAAGTTGCTTGTTTCATCTTCGATTTTAACAATTGAACCGTTGCTGGAAAGCACAAGCTATCGTCTACCCAGATAAAGGTAAGCCAGACTCTAAAAGTTAAAAAAAATATTTCTTAGGTAAAGAGTTGAACTTGACCGACTTTAACCATTTATTCCAAAAATACCTTTTAAATATACCAGCATTTAATAAACGCTAATCTAAAGAACACATCTCTGTCTATTGACAAGTAAAAGTTGAGGTTGATAGCTTTTTCACAAAGCGAGCAACCGGGCTTCAAACACAAGCAAATAGCGCCCGATGACTCGTTGCATTTCCGAATCGAAGCAAGTATACAAGTCTCCCCGGTCTGCGATGATTATATGTCTTTATTAAATTAGTTGTAAGTTGCTTGTTTCATCTTCGATTTTAACAATTGAACCATTGCTGGAAAGCACAAGCTATCGTCTACCCAGATAAAGGTAAGCCAGACTCTTAAATAACCAATGCACTATGGTATTTCCACTATAATAGTGGAAGTACCATAGTGCATTGACTATTTACAAAAAGTGAATACCGCACATGTTAAACAAAAACTGTACATATTTTGAGCACAGCACAGTAATTGTTAGGCCAGATCATCACCCATGTGTCCCTCCTCTCCTTGCCTAGATGAGACCTGCCATTTGTCCTCGCAACCCTTTTTGTTTCCCGACCAAACTGAGAAGTTTAGAGTTTCGTTATTTGTTGGATGCAAATAGACGCATGCTTACATTTTTGACCACCTTAAAACACTAAACCAGTTTCTGCTCGACATAGCCTACAGTGTTCAATTTTTGTCCCAGGAATCAACTTTTCAAGCAATACTTTCCCTACTTTGTGTGCACTAACATCCTAATTTATATGCCATTGTTAACAATTGCGATATTCGTGAATTCATTTGAGGCTTTGGGTACCGGAATCAATATATTTGAACTAGCAAATTCAATCCACAACACTTTCCACAAGGCTGTTACTTAACACTAAGCACGCATATGCGCTGCGATTTGTGGTCGTGTTAGAAACTGAAAAAAACCTTGGTGTGAAGATCACAGAATTGTTCAAAATGTGAGCTCAGTAGCCTATTAGGGCAAAGTGGGGCGTGTTGTCACAATTTTTACAAATCAGCATATATCTCGTTCTGTAGGCTACCAATAGTATCGAGATGCTAGATAGTGCAATTGAGAGAGGTATCATTCGACTTCTTTTTGCTACAGCTAAAGTTTTTCTGGATTATTTCGTTTTTACGTAAATGCATGTTTAATTGTTTAATGCAAGTGAATGGGCTGTGACAACACGCCCCACCCCGGGGCGTGTTGTCACAGAGCATGGGGCGTGTTGTCACAAAATTTCTGCACATGCTTTATGACTAAAATATGACAGAAACCAACAAAAAATGGTTTTAATACAGGCTGAACGAATAAAAAAAATATACGAAATGCAAAAAAATTTAATTTCAACATATTGGTAAAAATTTTATGCCCATTGTCAAAAACAATAAAAATGTCATCTTGAGAATTATTTGTCACTATCGAATATATGTGTGTATCATTATCTAATATTAATTTTTATTACCTAAAAAAGCGTTGTATTTTAACAAATACGCATATTACCTCGTTGTATAAGCATAAATAATTTTTATGTTTCTTAATATTAAAAATGCACACCACGGGGCGTGTAGTCACAGCTGTGACAACACGCCCCGTGGTATGAAATCACGTGGTTTCAACAACCATGTGTACATCTCTACTTGCATGTCTTATCTGTTTGGTATGATGAAAAGAACAGGCTTAAAGCTAACGAATGGTACCTTTTCTGATCAGTTATGATCATAGCCCTTAGTTTGCCAGACCATTTTTTAGTTTAGTTATAAAACCTGATTTTGCCCAAAATTCAATGGTACTCCTCATAATTTCTGCTGTGGTGACAAATTTATTAACCTTCACTGCTTGTACGAAAGAGAACTGAAAACTATGCCTTCCATTGAAAACTTGTGGTTATACGCTTAGGTTATCACATGGAAATCGTGCTGTGACAACACGCCCCACTTTGCTTGCAACTGCATGGTGCTATCAACGTGCAAAACAACTCGGCTCCAGGTCCCCTGCGGTCACAGACACGCATATTATCCCTGAATAGGGGGGTATCGCGTTTGCCAATCGCTCATTGTCGCCTGGTTTGATTGCAAACAAGTCTGTTCTATGTAGTTGCTTTCTTCATTGCGTCCAGTATGTCAGCACAATTGCTTTATCATCGCGAACGCCATTGTCACTTTTCCTCATCCACCTTTCCCAGGCTTGTTCGCGATGAAAGGCACAGAGTAACACGTAGCAATCTGCGGAACAAGAAGTCGTGGGCACTGAGTGGTAAAGTACAGTAGCAACTTAACAGTGACGACACAAATGCGTGAGCAATGGAGACAGCACACAAGCAACGAAAATGTTAATGCAATTCACTAACTTGAAAAAACGCTTTCGATGGCCTTGATTTCCGCCTCACATTTATCGGTCATGAAAAACGAAGAGTTCCAGTTTTCTGACCACCCTTTTACAACAGAAAGTGCTTCTGCTATGTCCGAAGCTTGTTCATTTTGGATAATAAACGTAGCAACAACCTGGTAACCAACATTCGTTCTGACGCAAAGAAAAAATAGAGGAAGGGAATACTTGGACGTCTTGTAAGTTGCATCCAAGAGGCAAATGCCTTGGCCGTAACGATGCAACAATCGTATTCTCTTCATCTAAGATGAGTTACAATCAACTAAATTTTCATCTTATCTTCTTCTTCTTCTTCGTTTGAACCTTGTTCTTCGCCACTTCAAGGGTCGAGGGGCTCTGCCTTTTACCACCCTTGGGCAGTGGCGGCGACGCGGTTTAAATGTTTGGGCAGGTGTCGAGCAGCCATTGAATTGATTCGTCATCCAGTTCACGCAGTCCACGCACACCATTTGGCGCATGGTAGATGGCGCAGTTACAGATGGTGTGGTCTGCGGTTTGTTCCTCCATGCCACACTCACAGATCGCGGATGGAGCCATCCCCCATTTGTGCATGTTGAAGCGAAATAGTCCGACGCCAGTACGAAGGCGGTTGAGCCGCACCCAGGCCTTCCTGGGCAAATGCATTCCGGTTGGATGGTGGCTGGTGTCGGAGATCTTATGATCATCTTATGATCTTATGATCATCCCATCTTATGATAGTAGCCTACAGAAATAATATACGGTACTGTAGACTACGTAACATTGAAAACCACCAAGCCTACTACGTGAATATGGTAAAAAATAAATTGTCTCAAAACAAACATTGGTTGTGACCCAAACCCTGCCTTTGGTTACTGCTGGACATGTCACTTGGTCCAATCAATAACACCACATAGGCGTATGGATTTGGCAAACTAGATGGAAAAAATACAAAAGAGGTCAGTGAAGTAGGCTAGGCTAACTTTGAATCAACAAAGCTTTTACACCTGAAAACTGCGTGTCTTTAAGAAACGAGATGAAAAGTTGATGAAACAGAACACATTTACATATGTTTATAGCATTTTTTGCAGTTAGTAAACCGTTTCCTCTTTTATGATGCCTAACCTCTACTTTGGTGAAAACACTGTGCTTTGCAGAAACCTTTTCAGAATCTTTGTCAACAAAGAAAAGGCTTATTATTGTAGTATGAATATCAACACTTATTACACTAGTGAATTACAATGACAGGATGTTAAAAATCAACATTAACAGCGTATGCTCGTTTCTGAACAACAAGCTTCGTTCCTGCTTTTGCTTCGTACTCTTCAATGGATCTCATGGCATCTTCAACTGAAGCCAACCACTTCAACAATAAACAATTGATTTTTTATTGTTATAAACTTATGGATCTTCATCACCCATTTTTTGCCATAAGAAATCAAAGCATTTATGCCATAGCCTAAGATTACAGTGAAGAAATGTAAATACTACACACATGCAACAAATCTGGATTTAGCGAGTATAAGGTAGCTGATAGTTTGAAGCTCCAGTTTTTCTTCTTTCCTTCTACTATAAATAGACTATTTCACCACATTTAGGTTTGTTTTATTCTGATGACAGCTCCTGGTGAGTCAGTCAAAAAAAACAACTGCAGCTTCGAGCTACCTTTTACTTGCTATTTTCAAGTTCTGTATTACCATTTGCTATGAAAGAGTTCAACATATACTAATTGTGTGAAGTTGGAAACAGTAAAATAGTTGAATATTGGTGAACTGTTGAAGGTCTTGTTGGACCGTAGTATATTGCAGCAACTACATTACAAACCTGTACTAGTCCATGACTTTCAGCCAGCTCTCCCAAAGAATGTTAAATGTCCTAATGAATCAGAACTTTTAATGCCAGGATTGGACTCATTAGTCATTCAAGAACACATCGTTAGCGTTTTATGTGAGGACCATTGAAGAAACGATTTTTATCAAATGTTACAAGTTTCAAGCATAACGCGTCAAGGCCAATAAGTCTTTTCGTAGGTCACGGTTTACATATCCTTGGTTTGATTGACAAACCGAGATTGCAGTATCACCTGAACATTCAATGTCACTTCTCCATAAGGTTGCATTTCCTGCAGAACCAAGACTTCGTTTTTGGCGGCATTGTTCTACCAAGACATCTCAGATGGTGCCAATCCAGACACGAGTCGCACATGCTGCTGTCGCCTGCATCAAGATCTAAAAAACAGGAGGTGCACAACCAGCGGCCTTTATTTCGCAAAGTGGTCAGTAGGTTCTCCATCAACTTCCAACCGTCAAAAGAAAAATGTCTTCGCACAGAAGCAATGGCAATGTTTTCATCTAAACACTTCATTGGAATTCTTTCGGGCAATGTTTCAATTTCATTTTCTTCGATCAGTCGATCGCTGAATGGACGCAAGACCTCTTCTATTACCTCAGAATCGACAAACCAACTGAGTATTGCTGAAAAATATGACCATGGGTGACTTTGTTTGATGTAGCCTACGTACGCTTTGACGTAGCCTATCGGCTAGGCAGGCCCACAGAAGTCAAAGTGTAGTTTTTTAAACTAACGTAGGCTATAACAAAAATGAAGTCACACAAACATAAATGCAACAAACCTGCTTCTTTCTGAAAAGACGACTTCAGTCTGAATGGAATTGGTCCGCTCTTTTTTTGTCTCTTGCGTGGTAACCCAATGACTGTCAATCCAGCTCCTTTTGGCCTGCCACGTTTCGTCATCTTTGGTGGAAATTTAATTGATCCTGCATCATCTGTTAATAAACACAACGAGAATCGAATATAAGCTACAACGTAGAAAACATCACTATTTCAACGTTTTTATTAAAAAATTAATAAACATAGTGCATTATGCAATGCAAGAAAAAAACAACTAATCAGAAATGAATGTTTCAGAAACAGCACATACTTGTAAAAGACTGAATAGAACTGGACGGTGTCTGCATCATAATCGCACTGGTATCAACGGTCGACAAGACGTCACCGGGTGTGTGCTGTGAACTACTACTTGAGACTGTAGGAAGTGCAATTCCAGGATCATTGCTGGAAGATGTTGCAGCAGCACTTCCAGTATCAGTGCCTGAAAAGGATCACCTCTGAGCAATGAAGAAACAATAGAAGCGTTGCACGAGTCTTTACTGGACAATTATTGGATATGTTGCACTGTTGCAATGGGGACCAAACTGACGAGGTTACGGTCCTGGGCGGAACATAATGTAGTATAATCGTAAATACGTGCACTGGCAGTAGATATTGTGGTATACCGTATTTTGAGTTGGAAGCGAGCACTTGAGGTGTCAACAAATCTACATTAACCTTTTGAAAACAAGATTTTGTTGCAGCCAAAACATGCTTCTGGCGTGGTTACCGAATGCCAACCAATCCAGTATCTATCAAAATCTGCTAGGTGTTTCTCGATGATTATTTGCAGAATGCTGCATCACCTGTCAATAAACTTATTAGTTATCAAATAATGCAGACCGTGCTATAATCTTAAGAAACATGAAACGTAGTGTAAGCGCAGCATGCAATGCAAGAAAAAAAAGACAACTAATCAGAAATGAAGCTTTCAGAAACAGCACATACTTGTAAAAGACTGAACAAAACTGGACGGAGTCTGCATCATAATCGCACTGGTATCAACGGTCGACAAGACGTCACCGGGTGTGTGCTGTAAAGTACTGTTTGAGACCGTAGGAAATGCAATTCCAGGATCATTGCTGGAAGATGTTGCAGCAGCACTTCCAGTATCAGTGCCTGAAAAGGATCATGCAGTTGTTCACAAAAGCAGAATTACTGAGCATCTGCAACCTTGTATAATCGTAAATTAGTGCGCATGCAGTACATATTAGCCCACCTATTGGATAGCTCAACGCCATAAAAATCATTGCTCAAAAAAGAATTGACTGCAAAAGTGCAAAATCACGACGCAAGTTGCAGTAACTAACCCATATCTCTTCAGATATTTGAAAAAGTAGTCTAGCTTTTCTGATTTAGTAAATAGTGCTAGCATATAATTATAGGCCTACCTTTCTGAGTTTGACCCAAAAAGTTCACAACTTGGAATTTCTTTCCTTCCTGCAAGAACTCTGCAATTTGTCGTAAATTATCCAGGTTGTATTGGAATTCATCCATTCCTTGTTCAGATATCATTAACGCAATCTTCTGGGAAATATCTTGAACCCGGCGATACTTTTGCTGTTCTGATAAAACACATCTTCTTTGAGGCTTGTTAAGAATCTCAACAGCTGGTAATGTGGATGCAGGACCGTTGTCCAGTGAGTTTCTTGTCAGGCGATGGGATTTAAGAAAATATTGCATTGTCCACCGTTCTGAACAAAGATTGGGATTGTACTCTGACATATGGAGCTGCCTTCTAACTGCCAAGACATGCCTACAAGGTAGCAGCATTGATGATGTGAATCCACAAGGACATGCTGTTGTTGTGACTGCCAATTCCCCATGGACACGAGATTTTACTATGGCAGAATCATTCAAAATCTCTGACATGACAACCTTTTCCGCTAACTTGAATTGTTGTTGCACATGAATATATGCAAATGGTGTCAGTAGCTGTTGGTATTGTCTCTCTGCCACACTTGAAATCGCATCCATTGGAACCTTAAGGAAAGCATTTGACGCTTTGTGGTCACGTTCGGTGGAAAGAGATTGGATACATGCCATCAGATCTTTAAAAAACATGGTCATTCCTGAGTATCTTGTTATGACACTTTTCAACTTTCCATTGATGGATTCCAGTCGATTATTAGTTATGTTCAAAAAATTAGCTTTTAAGTTGCTCAGTCCATCCACCCATTGATGTCGAATAGCATGCCAGTTATCGTTATAATATGTTGTGACAGCAATTGGGACTGTTTCAACGAATTGGTTATACATTAACTTATAAGCTGACTCATTTTTGGCATTTGCCAGTTTTCCTAAAATTTCAAGTGATACCTGCCTTTGGGCTGAAGAAATGCCTAATTTTTCCATGGAAACTTCTGTACGAAAAGTGCAAAGGGTATGAAAATAGCAAATTAAAATTTTTGCAGTAGGTAGCATTTTCATCATGGCATCCCGCTCTGTCATGTCTTTGTCAGCCATTACAACCTCCACTTTATCCCAAGCTGGATTGTGGAGTTTAAACTGAGTTAACAGCTTGCTGATAGTCAGTTTGTCTTCAGTGGCTACAAGCCACAGACACACAATTTCCCTCTGACCTAAGCCATCAACATTCAGCATAACATATAATGGCATTCTCAAGTCATTAAGTTTGTAGGTTGCATCAATCAGCAGCATTTCGGGATATGCCGCAAAGGTTTCCCGCATGTCTTTCGTTTGAAAGTATATCGCCTGCAATTGTTTGTCATCATCTGCAAACACATCTACTGCGACACCTAAAATGAAAATAAACTGAGGATTAGTATACCCTACAAAGCAAGAATCTTGGCAATCCTGGGCCAGACTACATCAGATTTAAAAGCAAAAACATCAACTTTTAGTGAAATTTGTTTTCTATTCTATGTTATTCTAATTATTGGCCAGAGGAAGGATGTTTATGCCTTTGGTAATATTTACATCATATAATCAATGTTCCAACTGAGCGGTTGTATACCACTCTCACCCAATTCTCTAAAAGATGCGGCAGATGCCACATGGCAATGCTTAGGGTCCGTTAAAAGGATCCATTAGGAGTAAACTTTTACGTAGATTTCAAATTTAGCAATGTTTTCTATTTCTATCCACTCAATGTAGAATTGTTTCAAGATATTGAAGACCTTTGATTGAATTCCTTGATCCCGCTTTCAATCTTACAATCCCCATAGCGCCTTATGTTGCAACAAAAATTTTTGGAGCATGAGGTTGGGAAAGTAGAATGAATTCTTGTGAAGAAAATGAAGCAAAAAATACTCTCAATTGACCCTTTATAGCTCAATGTTGCAAATTTTCCACACGTTGTAGGGTTCTGTGTTGGTTATACTAGACAAACGTTTTCTGAATAGAAAAACGTCTGAAAATTAGATATTTTTCTTGTGTAGCCTACTATGATGTGCGTACTGGTAATCCGCAGTTCGCTGCAGTAGACGAAGTCTATTGACCGGTAAACCAGGCGGTCAACACTTTAAATTGAACTAGCAATGGGGGGAATTGAACCCACGTCATCGAAATAATTCATCTGCAGTCTAAACCATTACAGCGAGAGGTCA
This sequence comes from Aplidium turbinatum, assembly GCF_918807975.1. Lineage (NCBI taxonomy): Eukaryota > Metazoa > Chordata > Ascidiacea > Aplousobranchia > Polyclinidae > Aplidium > Aplidium turbinatum. Next base: position 35,933,912 of record NC_137472.1, on the reverse strand, counting down.
ATCGCGAATTGCTTAATTGACATTATATCTGAAATGGTTCAAGAAGAATGCTCACACACAATATCATGTGACAATGAATCTGCAGCAGCGACCTATAGATTGCAAATACGCCTGCGGTGTTGACCAATGTTACAGGCAACCTGGTAGCCTATTCTTGCATTGCTGCAGTACTACAATGATGCAAAAAAAAAAAGATTTATCCAAGGTCATGACCCTGACCACAGCTTGCACACACACCTCCGGCTCTAGGCCGGAGTCACATCACCTCCAGCACGGAGCCAGAATTTGACCGGAACCGGAGCTCATTCTATCACTACTTATCATACTGCACATGGAAAGTCATCTCTACTATTTAGCATGAACATATCTTGTATAACAGACAAAAAAGTTTTGTCTGTCGACTAACCTTTTTCTTTCTTCATTTCATTAATAAGTTCATCATAGGTGTTTTCATACAAAGGTCTCTGTTTTGCGGCAATATTATGCAGATCTTTAAGAATAACTGTTTTTCCTGTAGAAGCTGCAATGTGCTTTTGTACCAACTTTTTATTTGCTTTGGTGGCAAGCATTTCTCCGATCACACTGCTTTCTGTTTCATTTAATCTTCGTTGTTTAGGCATCAAATTAAATGCATTCTGAAAAATAATTTATATGCACATAATCAAGAAAACGACATATCATTTGACAGGTGTCCAACCCACAGAGATGGGCAAGATCACCAGGTTTGGTGAATCGACGGCTTGAATATGACCAGTTTCGCACAAACTGGTCATATTCAGCATGTGCGTAGTAATGCGCGCAAAGTGAAATGACCACTTTACCGTGTCTTACGATGAAGTCAAGATCAGAAAATCTGTCTTGCAACATTTTTAACGTGATTTAGTACAGTAGCAAACAATATTTGAACTTCAAGTGTCATAATCAAAATGCAATTGTACACGGAAAGTAATTTTTTGGATAGAGGGGGGTTTTGGACGGAAATTTCAAATTTTTTTTACTAGAGTTCTTAGAATGTACTGTTGTATCCTAAAACCTCGGTTAAAATTGAATTTGAAAAAAAAAAGCCGATTAACCCCCCCCCCCTAATGTTATTGCTCTTTTTTATCCTTCACATAATTTCTGATGAAAGCCTCATCATATACAGAGCTAGTGTGACCATAGCTCAAAGGCTATGACTACTACAAAGGGTTATTTCCACTTACTTCATTGAAATCATGATTATGATCATTGACATTACTAATCTCAGTGATGCATAGCGCTTTTCCATCTGACGTCGCATTTACTTTGATTCCAAATGGACAACCTTTTATAAAAGTACTGAAAAACAACAAAGATGAGGTGACATAGGCCGTGTTGAATCACCCATAAGTACACTTGAATTAGCCATAACTCACGTTGAAGTAGCCTACCTGCAAGTCATGTCGAATTGCCCATAAGTTGCATCCAATTACCTATAAGCCCACCTGAATTACCCATAAGTCCGGCTGGATTACCCATAAAGTCACGTTGAATTACCACAAGTTCAGCCAAGCATTCTCATAAATCTAGTCGATTTACCCACAAGTCACGTCAAATTGCCAAAAAGCTGCGTTGAAGACCCATAAGACATGTCTTTATGGATAATTCCATGAGACTTACGGGTAATTCGACAAATTGTGCTGATGAGAAATTCGACGTAACTTATGGGGAAATTGACAAAACTAATGGGTAGCCTACGGTAATTCAATGCAACTTAGGAATAATTCTGGGCATGACAATTCAATGGAAATTACAATAGACAGCATGCGGGAATGGTTCAGCAGAATATATGCATTTTGCTAAGTTCTCAGCATTCATAAGGAATGTAGGCAATTTGCACTTATGCAAAACTCAATCTATTAGCAAAACTTATGCATATAGGCTACATGAGTAGCTCAACCTATGGGCACCAAGGACAAAACCATCATTACTTACCTTTGATTTGGTCTTTTTCCTTGACTACATGATTTGGGTGTTTTTCCTCCATGCACACAAGCATACTGTATTGTACGATACTTCAACTGTTCATTCCAGGTTTTTGTGGATGTAAGTGCTAGACGTCGTTTTGCGCGTTCAATTGTTATGGAATTTCTCACATAAACATTGACAAAGTTTTCTTTTTCCCATTGCTTAATAGCCGAAGAAAGTGTCTCAAAACTGTAATATAATGCTCCCTTCGTAATCATGATGACGATGGATTCATTGACGTGTAGTTTCGATCAGCAAAATCAGCAACTACCGCGGTCCACTCTGCGATCAAGTGTGCAGCACAAGCCAATACGCATGCGCGCGAAATTACGTATGAGCGTCGTCGGATGAAACGCCTGAGCGCATTAAGGTCTTGCTCGAGTAAACAACGTCTTGCTTGAGTGGTGCTTGTAAGAATAGCTTCAGAGGCTAGTTTTACAATATGTTGTAAGAATAGCCACTTCGTTCTAAGTAACCCTTTTTCCCCAAAAACAGTGTTGCCAGACAAGAAAGTTCTGTGTCTGTTCGAGAAAATTTTAAGAAGGTTGGGAAAACAAATTGAGATTAGAAAATTTTTGAAGTTTCAAGAAATAAATACATAGAAAAACAAGTTTCAGTAAAATGTAGCTACGATTGGAAAGTTTACAAATTTCCTGATGGAAAATTTATTTGGTGGCATTTGGCAACATTGTTAAAAAAAATAAAAAGTGTGCTTGCTTGGTTGAAAGCCATGATGATGGTTGAAGACAGGGTTGCCAGATTGGCCTTTTTACGGCCAAATGTCAGAAATTTGGCCTTTTTAAAAAGTGTTTGGCTGGACAATTTTTGTTTGGCCGCTTGGCCTTTTTTTGGCCTTTTTTAGTTTCACGATTGGCATTTGTTTGGCCTTTTTTTCTTTTGGTTTTCATAGTTCTTTTGGTTATCCCTAGCAACAGTGAAAAGTTTTGGTGAAGCGTTTTACATCATGGCCATTTCAAAGACCTTGCTAGCTATGCTTTAACATGTCTCTGCATCCCTGTCAGTAATGCAGTAGTAGAGAGGATTTTTTCATTGCTTACTGCAGTGAAAATAAACACGAAACAAAATGCAGACTGAGCTTTTGGAAACGATTTTGCGAATACAAACGGACAGGCTGCTGAATGGAAAATGTTGCACAAACTTTGATGGCAGTGCCATAATGATAAGACGTTTTACATCTGATATTGTTTATGGTGAAACTAGCAGTAACGAAATGGCAGAGGCGCTAGCTTTCCTATAATAAGGAGTGTTCAACTGTTCATTGTGGAAAGATGTTGGACATAAATGCAATTGATTTCTCTGATTTTGCAGTGTTGGGTGTTTAATGTAGCCTACTGTTCCCGACAATTTTCACCAAATCAAACGTCATATAAAAACCGTTCAAGTCTACTGAATATTACGTCATGGAAATTCCTAAAGCATGTGCCAAAATTGCACCAGCGTTCATAAGAATTGTGTCAAACCTGTTTGGGCCTGTTTGGGCCTGTTTAAACAGGAAATATTACATCAGCTTTAAACACCTGTTGGAATGACTTCATAATTGTCTTTCATTATTGCGTCACAGTACTGCATACGTGAATTTGAGATATTGCTATCTATTCTGGTCATTCGTAAAATGATTGTTTGAAAGTTGGCCGCACATTTAACTGTTGGCTTAGTGCTTGCTAGCTGGACAAAGGTTCCGTCTTTTATTTTTTATGGTCACAGCGGTAAACCATAATTTCTTCGTGGGAAAATTGTAACTTAAAGTTCCCGGATCCTTTCGTCTGCATATAATGACCGAAGAAACACACACTTGAACTTCTTTTCAAAAAGTGTATTTCTGTAAAAATTAGCCCACGGCTACCGAAAACGAGGGGGTGCAACGCGTACACCACTGAAAACTGTCACTACAGAACAGATTACTTGGATAAAAGACGGAACTTTTGTCCAGCTAGCAAGCACTAAGCCAACAGTTAAATGTGCGGCCAACTTTCAAACAATCATTTTACGAATGACCAGAATAGATAGCAATATCTCAAATTCACGTATGCAGTACTGTGACGCAATAATGAAAGACAATTATGAAGTCATTCCAACAGGTGTTTAAAGCTGATGTAATATTTCCTGTTTAAACAGGCCCAAACAGGCCCAAACAGGTTTGACACAATTCTTATGAACGCTGGTGCAATTTTGGCACATGCTTTAGGAATTTCCATGACGTAATATTCAGTAGACTTGAACGGTTTTTATATGACGTTTGATTTGGTGAAAATTGTCGGGAACACCTACAAGTAATTATATTGGGTATAAATATTGTAGATATATACTATTTCATATTGCATTAAGTGATATGCCAATATTAACTCCTTCTCACTAGTCACCTGGGTCTCACTGGTGGACGTTAATGGCTTTTTAGTCTACAGGATGACGCTTAGCCTAATGTTGTATGCATATTTCAGTTGTATTGTAATTGTTTCCATACCTATCTGTTTGTATTTTATGGATTGTATTTTTTCAGGAATTTTACTAAGCGATTCTTCTTTAACAGATAACATGTACAACAATAGAAACTGGGTAAATATTATCTAATTTGTTGTTGAAAGTAAGTGCAAAAACACCACTGATTTCAACAAAGAGAACAAAACCTTAGGTTTGGCCTTTTTTTCTATAATTTGGCCTTTTTTGGGGATGCATTTGGCCTTTTTTGTTTTATCAATCTGGCAACCCTGGTTGAAGATTGAAGTCTGACTGAAACTCAGTAAACTCTAAAAGACTAAAACTAAAAGTAAAAACGCTGAACGGTCAAGTGTTGGTTGGCTGGTTAATTAAACCATTACCCTTGGACTAAGGTTTTTAAAAAGTTTATTTTACATTCTTGCAGAGGCTGTGACAGACCCAGTCACAAACTGAAGTTTCTACTATGCTTGTCTTTAAAGGAAGTGGCTGCATTTACGGCGCCGTAAATACAGCCGTTCCATGCCTTTTTTCTTATCTTTACGTCGCTTTTAGTGCGCATGCGCGCTGTTGCTGAAAAAAGCTGAATATATAACTAAATTCAACGGTTTTCGCCAAGTGATTCAGTGGCGCATGTGGTCTGCGTCTCACTCGTACTCCCAAGGATATGAGTTCGATACTTCCAAGAGGTGTGCTTTTTTTAAGCTAAATTCTCACCTGAAGTGACTCAATCGTTAGGCTGCGCATTTTTGTGGCCGTTTAGTTTGTTTTTAATTCTGAACATCACAACGAAAAAACAGTATATGACAAACATAGCAGAGATCTAGAAAAAGGTAGAAGTGACAAAACGCGGACGTTATACCGTGCATGATACCAGATAGCCGAGTGGCGAGAACGTCTGCGCGGCGTTCGAAAGAACGCGGCTATGTCTCGGTAAAGACACTTAATGGCAAGCCAAAATAAGGGGAACAGCTGACTCGAATACTGTCGTAAACACCTAAAAATTTTATGAATAAGTTATAGAATTTTAAAGAAAAAAAAACTCACTAGCCTTTTTTTTCTTTCTAAATTTATAAAAAAAATTATTAAGGTGTTCGACCGTGCCATATTTTAAACTGATTTTTCGTTGTGATGGTCAGAACTAAAAACAAACTAGACTGAACGGCCACAAGAATGCGTAGCCTAACCATTGAATCGTAACGTAACCTAACTAAAGGTTTGAGAACAAGACGTCTCTGCGGCTGCTTGGGCGAACCATAAATGGAGTTCTGAATAGAAGTCAAGCGCCACCAAACTCTATTCGTTCATCTCTGACGCCGACACACGCCCAATCGGCCTAACCAAGACAGGACGTCGGGCTTTTCCGCTCAACCATGCACCAATGGGGAATGGCCTCTTCCTCCTTCTGTGAATGTGGTGCCGAGGAACAGACCGCAGACCACATCATCAATGACTGTTCCATCTTCAAGCCACCTAACGGAGTGGTAGGTCTGTGTGTCATGGATGACGAAACCAAAGACTGGCTGCTCTCTAGCCTTCCAGTGTAGTCCGGGAACATCGTGAATCTGGGGTGGTAAAAGGATAGACCGTCGGACCCAGAGGCTCACACGACGACGACGCCATATCTTAAACTGATTATCCTGCTTTATAATAATAATCGTGTTTTTATTTGCGCCCATTGCGATAACATACAGTAGCATACACTGCGATCACAGATGCGATACAACAGACAACAGGAAGCAGCGAAGTGACATTTAGTCTTCGAGTCAGCTGTTCCCCTTATTTTGGCTTGCCATTAAGTGTCTTTACCGAGACATAGCCGCGTTCTTTCGAACGCCGCGCAGACGTTCTCGCCACTCGGCTATCTGGTATCATGCACGGTATAACGTCCGCGTTTTGTCACTTCTACCTTTTTCTAGATCTCTGCTATGTTTGTCATATACTGTTTTTTCGTTGTGATGTTCAGAATTAAAAACAAACTAAACGGCCACAAAAATGCGCAGCCTAACGATTGAGTCACTTCAGGTGAGAATTTAGCTTAAAAAAAGCACACCTCTTGGAAGTATCGAACTCATATCCTTGGGAGTACGAGTGAGGCGCAGACCACATGCGCCACTGAATCACTTAGCGAAAACCGTTGAATTTAGTTATATATTCAGCTTTTTTCAGCAACAGCGCGCATGCGCACTAAAAGCGACGTAAAGATAAGAAAAAAGGCATGGAACGGCTGTATTTACGGCGCCGTAAATGCAGCCACTTCCGTCTTTAAAAGGCAAGTGCAATCTCAGGCCTCAAAATTCGTTTTTGTTGACGGCAGACAAAAGTGTCCGCCCCGGTCTGAGCAGCTATCTCGGCGGACAAATTAAGTCTTACGGCGGGCACACCAGTTTTAACGTCGATCGTCATGCTTAATCACTTTATCTTGATATTTCTTTGCCATTTGAGAAGTATAGCTAATAGCTATGCAGTTTAGAAGGCTTTAAATTTCAGCGAAGTCATTCTGAAAGGCTTTCATCAGACCAACGACGTGCGCTTGAAGAGTCAAAGCACCGTGTAACTGCTTAATACGACGCATAACTGATTAACTTGCCCCGATAGCTCAATTGGTTAGCGCGTCACTTCTGGAACGAAGAAGCTTCAAGATAAGGCGGCGCTGGTTCGACTCTCGGGGTGTGCGCTTGAGCAACGCACGTTAAGGACTGCTCTCCATTCAGCGGCATCTAATGGATGGAATAGTTCCCAGGCAACAAGACTTCAACAATCGGAAACTTCACTCTGTCAATCTCGGTGACCAGGCCTGCGTCAGTGATTCAAAGCCTCTACAAGTATGCGAAACTGCCAGGATTAAGCTCTGCAAGAAGCTTTCCCAGTTCGGGGATAAAAAAATTCAATCAATCAAACTTCCACTGAACGAGGTCGTGTGCCTTCTTGCGTCACAATGCTCTAGGCACAAGCTGGAAAACTTCTACACTAACGCTACTATTTTCTGCTGTGCAAAGTATCACTAGGCTTTTTTTAGGTTTATTTTTGCAGGTCATGTGAGCGAAAGTAAATTTTTCCTGGGCTTTTTCTTACTGTAATACCCAGCCCTCGAAATTAGCTTCCATCTACGACGGCAAAAACATTGCCGTCGCCAAATCAACAAACCTTGAATTGTGGCGGCAATTGCCGTATGCTTTACTCAAACGAAATTTCATGCACTTCATCGTGTCACACGGCAGTAGCCCAGACTATTACGCAAGCTAGGCCTACTGTATTTTATGCGCTGACAATGCTCTTCTGAACTGTAAAGAGTTTGCAACCTTATGATACAAATACTGGCTTAATTGTTACGCAAAAGTTACTCTTTCATCGAATAAATGGTTCTTTGGCAGTAAAGAAAAGTAATGCTTCCGATGATATGGCATCGAGTTCATGAAAGGGCAGTTTTGCGTCTTCAAGTATTTCAGTGACGACGCGACAACCTCATCCTCTGATGATTCCGACTCTGACTAGTTCTTTATCCAACAGACTTTGTGTTGCTCGCAGTATTTTAATTGTGCCGAAAATATGTGAGTGTATACGTAAATCGAGGCAATCTTCTCGCAGAGAGCTATTGATTTGTTACCGGTACCTGATTGAGCAATTAACGTTATTTCATAATTCAACGTTGCTAGATGTCGAATTAATGTAAAACAAACGTAAATTTCTTATTGGGCATTGTTGTTACGCATTATAACCCCCCGGCAAAATTAAATCGATTTGTGCTGACTCGAACGTTGAACCAACCCAAAATTAACTTACTTCCTCCCCCCCCGTGACTTATTTAACGTCAATCACCGTAACAGCGTGCGTATCGCGTTGTTCGCTTTATCGCTACTTTTGGTATTATTACATCACAACAAATTAAACAGTGCGGTCGTGATAGATTATTCGAATATTTTTTTTCTCTTGTTTTACATGTTTTGGTACAATTTTTTCGATACAAATAAATTGTTTTGGTACAAATAAACGTTCACAGCAATTGCCGAGGCAATTTCAACTTTTGCCGCTTGACCTCGTCAACATTTTTCCGAAGTAAAAATATCCTAATTTTGAAGACTGCTTGAGTGCTCACAGCAAGTAAAATAGTCCGAGGTGAGGTCTTGGTGCGATGTTTCTGCTGATTAAACTCACGCTGCGAGTAAATCAAACAGGAAGAAATTTTGAACAATTTTTGTCCGAATTAAATGCTTATTTTGCGACGGCATTTTTATTGCCGTAGCAAAATGGCCATTATGACGTTTGACATTTACCACGTATTATGACATTTACCACATATTATGACGTTATGACATTTACCACGGCAATTGCCGTGTGCCGCCGCTAATTTCGAAGACTGAATTATACCAAAACTTAACAATTTTTGCTGCATCTTGCTGTAATAGCCTACTCGCATTCTAATTTTGTAACCAACCTTTCCTTATCAATATTACTCGGAGATCAAAGCCTGACATAAGACTTGAACTAAGTTGCGCGTGATTAGTGTAGAACTACCGGTACTCCCATCGATTCTTAGCGAAGAATTCATCTTTGTTACGATGATTCAATGTCATCAATCGTTAACTCAACGTAAAAATCAAAAGTTTTCCTGCTTGAATGGAAGCTAAGGGATACAGTATTCACATTTTCTAGATGCGTGCTAGAATACGTGGGAAATTATATTTTTGCAACAATTGTTCGTGCTATGCAATGACGATTTGTATCGTTAGTTCTTGTGTTATTTCTGGTGGACAAATATGACCGATGTAGATTGTAGAGGGTACATCCCGCGGACATCACATGCTGTGACGGCGGACATGTCCGTGGTGTCCGCCGTGAATTTCGAGGCCTGCAATCTCTTTATGTTGCTGCCAATCAGCTTAGGTCTAAGTTTGGAAATTGCTCTACCGAAGTTAAAAATGTAATGTACCAATCATATTGCATGCCAATGTATGGTTCTCAGCTATAGTGAAGCCTAATTATAAAACTTGTACTTTAAATTGCATGCGAGTTGCTTACAACGACTCGTACAGAATTATTCACAATTTGTCAAGATACAATAGTGCTAGGGTGTACTGGTATCAGGTACAGAATAAATTTTTAACTTTTGATGTACAGACGAAATCGGTTAATCGTATCACCTATTTGCCAGACGTTTTGATACGATTATACGATTGATTCGTTTAACCAATTTGTTAAAGAAAGGTTCGTGGTGAATGGCGTAATTGTTGAGAAGACGTCTATGCTGACTAGGCTGCAACGCACATTACAAACTGATACTTCCTACAACTGTTTACAATTCTGGTTAAACTTTAAAGAGTTTACTAGTTTTCTGTTACATAACACTATGCGGTATGTTCCAGCCAGCAAAACTGGTTGTTTTTACATTGATTTATTATCTGCAGACGTTGAATCAATGTAAAAAAGACCAGCTTTGCTGACTGGGAAGAGCTTGTACAATCAAAGCATTTTTCTGCAAACTGCGAAATCGGACTTGTTTTCATCTCACCGATCTCTGTGACGTCACAATGCGAACTTTGGCCGTTAAAGTTTTTGATTCAAGCGTGCTATTTTTAGCCTACCAGCTGTGTAGTTTTGAGAATGGAATGTGGCCTACAAAAATAGTGGTATCATAGTAGTAAAACACAGCTCACACTTATTGTTTGTTTTGAAATCACAAAGGTTTTTTTTTTCAAGTTTTTTGCGCTGTCTGGTAAAATAATTAATTTGCAGTGTTCTTCAACTGAACAAAACTGCACAAATGAAATTACGCACTGCATTTCACAACAGTAGGCTACTTTTATTCAGCAATTTAAAAAAAATTCTCCAAAGTTTTCTGGTTTAAACTTTTGGACATGTTTCCCTCTCAAGCCGAAATAATTCGTCGGCGTCCATTCCTTGGAAGGCCAGTCGCCGACGGATGACATCAAAAGCATTTAAACTTCTTTATTAGGAAGTGTGATTATTCCTTTTGTCTGCTCTTCTGTTTTGATGAAACCCAGCTGTGCGAAAATTAGTTGTTTGCAGTGCGATGTCTAGCACATAAGATTATGGCCTGGGATTACAGACACTTGTCTTTGTTTTGATCGCTTGCGTCTGTCACACCTTTGCTTCATTTCGCCTTTGAACATTGCAGACAAAAAGAGACATTCTCTTTTTGCTTACGAGTACAATTATACGATTAAATGAATGAAGTAGGCAAACGTGAAGCAAATCCTGATGCTTTTATCCGACTTATTCTTTTAAGCGGTATACGCTTAACCGATGTTTTTACTTAACATTAGATTGGATTTGGTTGGGGATTTCAGGTTTTGATTCAAATAAACGATTGATACGTTTAAGCAGTATACTATTAACCGATTTCGTCTGTATTTAGAAAAAATTGCTATGCATTCGTAGAACGCTACAAAAGATCTGTTAATCTACTTTTGTGCAATGTGACTTATGGTGTAATGTGACTGCAATGTGCAATGTGATATGGGTCTTTTGTGCAAATGTGACTTATGGGTAATTGAACTCGACTTAATGGTGCTTATGGGTAATTCAACGTGACTTATAGTGCTTATGGGTAATTCAATGTGACTTATAGTGCTTATGGGTAATTCAACGCGACTTATAATGCTTATGGGTAATTCGACACGACTTATGGTGGTTATTGGTACGGTACTTACCTGCTTATGGGTAGTTTGTGGGACCCTTTCTGATTACTATTTCAATTCTACATTTTATATTCACTATATAGAACAGTATGTTGTTTAATGTAGCCTGCATGGTGTTGTGCAGTAGGGTAGCCAGGAATTTTTAAAGGGGGATTTTGACGACCCAGCGGCGGGGGTCTGGGGGGGACCCCCAGAAAATTTTGAAAGTTTACTTTGAATTTGGGGCATTCTGAGAGCATTTTCAACAAAAATGTGGGTATGAATATTCCTGTAAAATGGTGCTGTCCGGTGGCATAGCAAAAGGATAAGATCATGTTTTCTTTAGCATTTTTCGGAAATAAAGCCAAGTTGTTACGGTATGTTTTCTTGTTGCTAATTCCTGGCTGAGATGTTGGAATGTTTGGTATTGGCAAAACTCGCTCTTTTAATGCAGTTTTGTTTAAAATTAGGCAATTTTTTTAGACTGAAAGCATCCTTCTCAAGCATAAAGAGACTGAAAGCATCATTCTCAATATCGTGACCTCACATGCATGCCAAAGGGGGGTTGTAACCCCCAAAACCCCCCCTTGGCTACCGCCACTGGTGTTCTGATAGTTTGATATTTTGTGTGACGATTGTTAAAAATTTGAATTCTCTGGACTTTGTATCTGAAAATGCAAACATTAATTAATTTAGTAACTGTGGGATCGATGTGCCTATTTGCGATTATCAAGGTATGTCCACTTTACAAATTTGTAAATATTTTGCAATTGAGAATAATTTAGGCACAGTGGCTATTTGAGCGGCTCCGGTCTTTTAATCTGAAACATTATTTGATTGGTTATGACGTCACTATTTAGGCACTTTTTTCTTTTTCTCTTTCAAAGTGAAATTTAAAATTATATTTAACTGGATTGTTGGCACGTACGATACTTCTCGGGCTTGTGTTCCACAGGGAATGAGTTTGATATGTACTATCTGGAAGCTATTTTTTTTAACTAAGTTTTGACCCGAAGTGACTCAATCGTTAGGCTGCTGCATTTTTGTGGTCAATTTTTAATTTGAGTAGCACAGTGGCTATTTGAGCCCAATTTTTTAGGAAGTGGTTATGCTTACAGCCATAGGCGCCGACTTTTATTTTTGCATGGGGTGGCGGATAGCACAATATGGCAACCTAAAAACTTTCAAACTGCATGTTTTTGTTTGATTTTTACTAAGCGTGTTTCGTAGATGCAATTGTCTTTTCACACCTGATTTGTAGCTCGATAATTTACAAAGCAACTTTAAAACAAAGCACAGGAGGTATGTCGTAAATTTTATTGCTATGTTTCTGCTCTTGACATTTAACATTTGGCAAAAGTATTTTTGCGAACAGCAGCTCTGTCAATCCAACTGTTAATCAACTGGTCAAGTTGTAACCGTAAAGCTTCAGCTTGGTAAACATTTAAAATTAGGACGTGGTTCAATCGCTGTTGCGTCATGGTAGATCGCAAGTAGGTTTTTATGCGCCTGAGTGCACTAAACGATCGCTCCGTCTCGCAGGTGGTGGAAGGCAACGATAAGTATATTTTCACAATGCAGACCATGTTTGGAAGCATTAATGAAATTGTTTCATTATATTGATTAAGAAATTCCATTGTAAACCTAACAAATGTAACAATGACTTATGACAAGTAACAAATAAAACGATCGCAACAACAAGGAAAAAAACTCGTAGCCACGTGTTGCGTAATCTTCACGTAGCTTGCTTGATGTTACGCGAGTATCATGCTTGTGACAAAAACAATCATTTTCTTCGCAATACTGTATTGGTTCACCTCTTGCTTTACGTTGACTTGAAGCGAAAACCAATGATCAAAAAAAGATTTAAACGTCCGTTCAAATTACATTTATTTGCAGTAAGTAATGTAACCTAAACGGGGTGGCTGCCACCCCGCCAATGCGGTTACGGGGTGGCGTGGCCACCCCGTAACCCTGTAAGTCGGCGCCAGTGCTTACAGCGGCACGGCACCGTAGACATAGCCGTTCCATGCCTTTTTTTAATGTTTACGTCGCTTTTACTGTGCATGCACGATTGCACGCTTGCTGCGCTAATTTCTTCCATCTTCTCTTGCAAAGCAAAAAATGAAAGAACACATGAAAAAAAGTGCATATATAACTTCTGAATTCAACTGTTTTTGCCAAGTGAATCAGTGGCGCGTGCGACCTTTCTTCAGCTCGTACTACCAAGGATATGAGTTCAATACCACCGGGAGGTGTTTTTTTTTAAAGTAAATTTCTAACCCGTTCAGTTTAGTTTTATTTCTGACCATCATAAAGAGAAGGTGGAAGAAGAAAAAAGCGTAGCAAGTGCGCAAACGCAGCAACACCGCGCATGTGCAGTAAAAGTGACGTAAAGATTTAAAAAAAGGCATGGAACGGCTATATCTACGGCGCCGTAAGCATAGCCACTAGAGATGCAGCAAACCCTAAATTTTTATCCGCACACCGCACCGCAACTGGATCACCTATCCGCATACCGCAGTTTATCTGGAACTTTGACACTGCACTGCATACTGCAAATTACAAAATTTTCAAAAAATATGTTAACGCGTTATTTTTTAGAAAGTCAATTGTGGCAAAAAGCACCCATGGCATATAACTGGTAACCTACTGGTACAGTTGTGCACTAATTGACTAGGTTAACCAGATCATATTCTCTTGTCAGCAATGCACCTAAGTTCTAAGACATAAGCGCCTAACCCGTGGGGGCGTGGGGCCCAGGCCCCCACGCATATTTATGCATGGGAGCAACTTTTTATGCTGCATTGATACATAAAACAATAGATGAACTAGCGATCGGCAGCAGGAAAACATTTTTAAATGCAAACCGCAACAGCTTTGCGCTAAATAATCACTAGAACGAGTAGCGAGGCTACAATCCCACGCCAGACAAAAAAAATATGTCATTTTTACATTGATTTAACGTCTGCAGACGTTGAATCAATGTAAAAATGACTAATTTTGCTGCCTGAGACATAGCAACAATCTACCATTTTGCGTCGATTCAATGTCATCAGATGTTGAATGCACCCAAAAACAACATAATTTGCTACGTTGACGCAGCGTGCGTTTAGCTTAATGCGCTTGCAAACAGACTCGATGTCGCTTTCGAAAGTCGAAACCTCTGCAGAGAATTGTCGCGGCAGTGAATCGCTTGCTGTGAAAATGAACTTGAAGTCTCGGCCCGAGGTAACCACTAACCAACGCAACAAGGGCTGGTACAAACCGCATTGCGCACACGCGGCATAATCAACGCAACAATGGACTCGCGCAAACTGCATGGCGCACACACGACCGTTGCCATAGAAACCCGATCAAAGGCGGGGAATATGCGCATCTTTTGTTTCATCTGCAACATGAAAACGGGCGTTTTACAGCGAATTGAAACTTGAAAGCTGGTCTGCCATACCATAAGTTGCGATATTGTAGTGAAAAGGGAGCAATGTCAAGTCGAAAACTTAATCAAACGTCTCTCCGTAACTATTTTTCAAGGGCTGTTTACGGATGTCAGCAACTTTTAAATTTATTCAAGGTGACGTGCTGTTGCATTGATGTAAACATGAATGATTTTGCTTTCAACAGGTATATTTTCAAGCATATGACCAAGTTAGTATTTTCATTCCATTTACAGACAATACCTTTTAGTAAACCTTTTCGTCTCTTGTTTTATGCTAATAAATCTAGTTCGTTGCTAAACTTTATGTTGTGCTTAGCAGTCCATCGCAGTCCATCAACCGCTAGCCAACGCAGACGCATAGCATGTGTTTTGGTCGAGTTTTGTTTATAATAGGCTAATTAACGGTAGGTCATACGTAGCGATAACTCTGAGTGTGGCAATAAAAGCAATCCTAGTGTGACGACATAATTACGTCATCCATCTGCATGACATTTCGCTGAATTTACGTTGCTGCTGATGAAACACGCTTTCGCCCCCACGGCCAAAAAAATAGTTAGGCGCCTATGTTCTAAGACATCATGCTTTTTCGAATAGAATGCTCCTGGATCCAGTATCAGGACTTTTGAACACTTTTTGTAAGCAATAATTCAATTTTAATGTCAGTGCTGTATGAATTATACACTACACAGGTAGACAAGACGTCAAGAGTAAAACTGATAGCCTGAACTCACTGGGCTAACTGTTATAACAACTAATGCGGTAGTTGCGCTAGGCCTATAGCCTGGTAACTGAGCTTATTAGCTAGGCTATTGACCAAAAACACTCGTACAGCTTCCCTCACAGGCCAGCCCAAAAAACCCTGTCAACTGCAAGCCATTTGCATAGCTTTCCAGCTTAGGGTTTCCGTTAAAGGAAAAAAAATGATTTGTGTTTCCAATTTAAATTTGAAGTTTCATAACTGATTTTCTTGAAAGGTTGAAAGTTTACGTTTTTGAAAGTTGGAATTTGAGAATTTCTCTGGAATTTGAGAATTTCTCTGGGTAATTTTTCATTTGTCATAAGAGGATGTGACCGTGTTTGCCGAACGACGCATTACATTTTTGCTCTCAACAAGTTAGAAATTCAATAGTTTTATTCAACAATCAGCAGTGCGTACGATGTTTCTCGGGCTGGTAACCCCAAGGGTATGATACTACCCACAAGCATTTTACTTCAAACTAAATTAAAAACAAATAATTGATTTATTTTAGTGTGATTGGCACTGAAATTATTCTTTTAAAATATGTTCAATGCACGACTTTATTTTAGTGACCGCAATGCGCAGATCGTTACCAGGATCGAGGTGATGGTGAGCCTTGGTTTTTGAAATCGTCAGTGTCGAAAATCCTTGCTCGCATAGATACGTGGTCGCAAACAAGAGCAGAAAAGTCATTGCTTCATCACTAATTATTGGTTTTTCCTTTTTAACCTACTTTAAATGACACTGTGGAAAAAAGCTGTTGATGGAACTGATTGTGATGCAGTTCGATAAGCTCTTCTTGTAGTCCTGCAATATCCTCTGATAAGTCCTCAACCTTTGCCATAAACGGATTTCTGACCCACACCTGAGATGCCAAATTTATGTCCGGATGTAGCGATCGAACTCCTTGATAAGATTTTCTAAATGCTCCAATAAGGTGGGTTTGATGACATCAAATCTGATAATTGCAATTTGATTCCATTCCTCCAGATACTCGTTATTGGATGTAAACGCTGCTATTTGTTCACGCTCCAGTTTTTTCCAGAGTTGCAGCTTTTTGGCGAGAGCCTTTTTCGGCACTCCGTTTTTACATTGTTTTAACGTCGCTAAACGTTGAAACCTAACAGTTCATTTTTACATTGATTCAACGTCTCAATACATTGAATCACCCAGTTGGCCTATCGTTTTTCTTTACATTGATTTCATGTCTGAATAGGTTGATTCTATGTAAAAAAGAAATTAAAAAAGTGAGAAGTTTCCCGAAGTTTTTACTTTGAGAGTCTCGAATTCAAAAACTTGGTTGTGATTTCATAAAAGACTCAGAACAATAAACATTGCAGGAAACAGGCTCAGTGTGACCATGCGGATTCAGAACAAAGCAAATAACAATAGTGATATAATTAAATGTAATAAAATACAGACATACTACTTCTGTTCAAATAAACTTTGTTCAATCGATTTCACTTTTCTAAAGTTTTACAAAACTTACAAGTGAAATAATTTTATGGCAATTTAAATGCAATTATACTGTATTTTCACCAAAAAGGTAGTGATAAAAATGCAAAAAAAAATTGTAGTCAAAATCAAGTTATGGAGAAAGATTATAGTTGCAACAATTCGTATAAAGCTACAGAAGTAAAGTAGTTTTGATGATACGAATTTTAGTACAAAAAATAAAAAGGTCTGGCAGCACTACTTCTAAAAATATACTTAGGCTAGGTAATTTGATGACAAAAATGACTAATATATTCTAAGTTTGCATACAGACGGTGACGTAGGATTCAAAGAACCCAATTAGCCTTAACAGTTTGTATTTGCATTGATTCAATGTCTGAATGTTGAATAATATTCAATCGTTGGATTTGCAGAAGACGTCGTTAGATTTTCAAAAAATTGCCGAATAGGGAACTCGCCGAAAAAGGCTCTCGCCAAATCGGACTCGTCGAATAGTAGCAGATCCGGTAATTTTGCATTATTTACCCCCTACTCCAATTGGGGGGGGGTTAATCTCCCCCCCGGCCCCTCCTCTAATGGAGCTCATGATAGAATCTGATTAGCAAATATTTTGTTTTCTCTTTTTCTCTTAACATTGACCTTGTTAATAAAGTAAATGGAAAAGTTGCTGTTATGATTAATGAGCCTCATATTCTAGGATTGTTCTCATAAGTTAAAATGAAGACAAATCTTTCAAGATGTATAATTTACCGTACCGATTCAGCAATTGTATTTTTAAATATATTTTTGTAGTTACATTTTTGGTTCAAGAAATTACATCAAATATACTAATAAATATTGAATAAGTGTGCCATGGGTGGAAATGTTGCTCAATACTGCTAATACTATCTCTTATTGTATCTGCTGTTCTGGCCTGCACTCAGTGGGCTGATCTAGTAGTTATGTTGGGTTTGTTAATACAGTACTCTTGAAAATGCAATCTTATTTTTATAAAGGTTTTATTAGTTATATAAGCTACAATGGCAGATAATGCAAATGTTGGTCCGGAATATAACTTTGCTACAGTTACTCAAGCAAGAAATCGTCAACGAAATCATCGCCGTAATATGCATGATCGACAAGGAGTCTTTATGCATTATTTGTTTTTAAATTTAACTTTGCGTTATGCTTCATATTTTAAATATACGGCAAGAAGGTTGATAGAGTTCTTCTCCCTTGCCAATGCACTGCTAATGTTACTTGTTTTATCTTATATACATGTCACCTTCGTACAAAATTCTGGAAAATGTCTAGACCATGTGAAAAAAGTGTGGCCAGAGAATGGCATTTTACGTGTTCAGGTTTCCCACAATAAAAGCGCTCCTCCATACAAGCTTTTCTTCATGAAAGAGCCAACTTTTTCATCTTTATCAGTTCAAGCTACTCCGTATGACATAGTCTTCCGGTTTTCGACACCATTAACAGAAGAAGACATTACCAGTTACAAAATATGGAAACAGCTGCTTGTAAACAACTCAAACATTTTTTCTTTGGTGACTGATTTGAAAGGTCAATGTCCAAACAACAGTAACTTAACTGCTTTGCATACTTTTCATTTGTTAAAGCCAACGTGTCCTATTGTGAAAGATGAAGTGATTCAAAACATAAAAACGTCGCTTTCATCGCAGTTACTATCACTACTTTCTGATGTCAGTGTGGAATATCATGATGACAGCAATGCCAAACTGTCTAAAGAAATGTCTTACCCAAATTTTATAGAAACTCCACTGTATGACCCATTTGAATTGTCACCAATTCGTGATTATTACATTATTGAATACAGCAAAGAATTTGGGTATCTTCGACTGTCCACAGCAGCAAGACAGAGACTTGCTATTCCGATTTTAGTTGTAAATTTAAACCCTGATGTTGATGAATGCTTTGGTAGTGGCTTGAAGCGATATATGCTAAAAACATTTCTGGGCTACGATGACTTTTTAATGTCAAGTATCAAAATGCTTGCAGAAAATGACAAATCTCAAGGTTATTTACGAAACCCAGTCACAGGAGAATATTTCCGCTTTGTATCTATCTGGGTGAACCACGTCTCTGGCGTGATTGCTTTTTCTGTGATGATAATTTTTACTTTGATAGTATCGATGCTGTTGCGTTATTCTTACCATCAAATCTTCATGTTCATGATGGAAGTGTTGCGAATTCTTGATACCGACATTAGGTTAGTATTTCCTGCAGCACCGATGTTGACAATAATACTTGCTCTAGTCGGCATGGAAGAAATTATGACAGAGTTTTTTCATGATTCTGCTGTCGCATTTTATGTCATATTACTTATTTGGGGAGCGGACCAGTTTGATGTAATTTGTCTTCACACCGTTATAGGTCGGCGCCATTGGGCCCGGTTCTTTTTCCTCTACCACTTTTCGTTTTACATTTACAATTATAAATTCAATGGACAATACAGCAAACTTGCTTTGTTTACTTCCTGGTTATTCATTTTCCACTCAATGTTGTATTTTCTTCATCACTATGAAATACCAGCTATTCGAAGGCAAATGATGGCGGTCCTTCAGCAAGATCGTCTTCGAAGAGCTACACAGAATAACAATGATTCCCGAGATGGTTCTCAAAATAATAATAATCCCCCACAAAACCCTGAGTCTAATGCTTCAACAGAACAACCAAACATCATCGAAAGGCCATTTGATTCTTTGGCAGAAAATACTTCTAGCACCTTACCAGATCATACCGAAAATGCAGACTCACAATCACAAAACAATGCTGACTCACAGTCACCAAACAATGCTATTTCCATCCCAAGTACTAACTTTGATTTTCATTTTTTTCTTTTGCCGAGAAAAGTTAATTTGTGGAAGCTTAGTGTTGTTGTTTCATTGCTAACGGCTTCATTGGCCATCGTAATTTGTTCGCAGCTGACTCGACCGAGTCATAGTTTGGAAACAGTAAAAATGATAATTTGATGTCTACTCCACTTGTTTTTTTCTTATCATGCAACGAATTTTATTTATTGACCGTCGCATGTCCTTAGCTTCGTGCGTGCAATCGTTGCACAGAAATCGACAAAAGATCCAGTCTGTGTGAGTAATAACATGATAGTTTTTCTCAACCGAATCGCATAGCAACCTTCTCCAAACCAGTGAGTGAAAAGTTTGAACTTTTATCAGAAATGAAACTCCTTGCTTAGAATCCGGTTTTAATTTTGTAAAAGTAAAAATAAGAAAATTTCCATGACTTTGTTGTCTATACCTGTGGTGCGTCTTACTGGTGAACCATTTCCAATTTAGTGAAAATTATATATATGTACACTGTAATTTCCTGCACCAGCTGCAATTGATGTATTCAATGCTATAGTAACTTATGGGTGATGAACGCATTACTAGTCGGCTAGTCGCATACGTCTTATTGCTGCAATATGATGTACGGTTTTGAACTATCACTACATCCGATTGTCATATTTAATAATAACCTGACACCAAATCAATGTTATTTTTTACATTGATTCAACGTCTGCAGACGTTGATATAACGTCAATGTAAAAAAAGAGATTGCTTTGCTGTCTGGGTAGTAGCTGTGTTCTCAATTCGGAAAACTAGTTGCATGTGTGACTTATTTTTAGGCATTCATTTGCTTACATAGTAGTGCATTGTGCATATATCTGTCAATTTTTATTAAATTGAAGCTTTGCTTTCCACCAGTGTATTGCTAATGTTTAAATTAGTTTTTATATGCAAAATATTTTACTTCATACAAAGCCAATGATGTAAATTGTAAACCGATGCAAAGCTCTGGCTTCATTATGACTTTTGTGAATATTGGCTTTTGATCCCCTCAAACTTGAATGTTGAACTTTGAATGTTTATTTAGTGTCTACAATTTTCATTCAAATGTCTGAGAGATAATATGAGCACAGATATTAAAATGAATATTTTCCCTTGTTGTAGCTGACCACAAACTGATGCAGCCCGAGCGTACAGTAGTAAAGGTTGTATATATAGTTTTTGCTCCTAAAGAAATATTTAAAATGCTTTGCCCCACGACCCTAATCAATACTTTGCTCACTGCTGGATTGCCGCACATGCTTTATCGTCATTCAAGCTATCGTTAAATAACAAGTTTTGAAAACAATGCAATAATTGAAACTTTCCTGCTTATTTTCTCGTCCGGCCTGTTTCATATCATACCCTCTTCACGGAGAACGCTCATCCACATCCCGTTTCTCCAACATCACACATTTCCTTATTTTCCATAGGTATTTTTTCAATTTAGCTTTGGTCATTCTTTCCTCATTTAGTTCATGAGACGTTTCATAAAGCATCTTTGTCCAGTCACTATACTTTCATAGCACATGCCCACACCGTTACTCCTTTTTCAACATATACTATCCATTGGTTGGCCCAATGGCCCATGTTAAACTATAGGTTATTGTATCACCTTTAACATTTTATTAAATCCGTCCAGAAGATTGAGTACCGGTACTTTGATGTTACAGTATAATAGCTGCAATCAGGCTATTTCGTACTCTAGGCAAATTCAATTTCGGCGCCCCATCGGTCAACATTTTAGTGTAATAAAATAAGTAAACAATAAAGGTGTAATTTTTTTCGGTTTTAGTAACTCAAATTACTGTTGATTAAATTTTTTTACGGTTGTGAATCACTTCAATATTAAATGTTAGTCAGAATTTACACAATGCTCTTTTATCACAAAATTCACTTTTGTTTCGTTATCAATAATTACGCGATGTCGAACGCGGAAGCATAATGACTTGGGCAAGTAAAGTCAAGTATATAACTTATTGCACAGTAACTTTATAGAACAGTAATTACAGTATGCAGCGATTCTTAAACTGGGGAGCGTGCCCCTCTTGGGGGGCGCGAGCGATGCCAAACTATTTGACTAAACGTCGCGTAATGAAATTTTGGGGTCGTAATGAAATAGTTTAATTTAGTCTAGTGCCGGTAGGTTGTAGTCTTGCCAGAGCTTACAGTAATCATACGAGCCGTCAACTTCGTCAAAACCAGTGCTGTCAATACGAGACTGTTTACCAAGCTGTGCAAGGATATGGATTCGAACCATGAGACTCTCCTCTTCCATACATCCAGGCCCGGATTTAGGGGGGGGGCAGTTGCCCCGGGCCCCCCGACTTTTGAAGGGCCCCCCTATGTGGAAAAATTGGGATTTTGTGTTATTTTTTTCCTTTTGGTCTTTAAAG
Source organism: Aplidium turbinatum (assembly GCF_918807975.1). Taxonomy (NCBI): domain Eukaryota; kingdom Metazoa; phylum Chordata; class Ascidiacea; order Aplousobranchia; family Polyclinidae; genus Aplidium; species Aplidium turbinatum. The sequence continues at coordinate 35,911,971 of NC_137472.1, read as the reverse complement.
TTTGTGCAAAATGCTGTGCAGTACTGGACTGATGCTACTGTAGACGCAGAGATGGTATAATTTTTTTGCACGGGGGCCCCTCGATCTAAAAGTGCCCCGGGCCCCCCATCAGCTAAATCCGGCCCTGCATACATCTGTTCGTTGGTTATCGAAAGGTAATATGTTAGCCCGCGTGTATGAAATGAGAGATGAACTGATGCTATTTTTGGAAGCTCATGGGAAGCAAGATCTCCTCCTGCCATTTTCATCAGAGAAGTTTCAGCTGGAGTTGGCATACCTCGTGGACATTTTCGAGGCCCTCAATAACTTAAATCTGCTCTTGTAGGGCAGAAATACTAACCGGATTAATAGCTATGATTCCATTCGAGCATTTGTGGCAAAGCTGGGGTTGCGGCACCGCCGAATACAAATAGGAAATGCAGCTTCATTTCCCAACCTAGATACTGCACTTGACAAAAAGCAACTTGAACTAGAAGGTGAGCTTAAGGCTGAAGTGGAGGCTCACCTTCAGCTTTTGAAACAAGAATTCGAACGCTATTTCCCAGACTTGAGTGACACCGACCTTCCAGAATGGAAGATGACAAGAAATCCCTTTCGTGTTAACGAAGACATTCTTCCCGATGGTTTGTAAGAGGAATTCTTGGAAATAAAGTGTAACTCCACTGCAAAAGATGATTATGAAGCAATGCCACTAACTGATTTTTGGGTTAAATATTTGCACATATACAAGGGAGTGGGTAGCGTGGCGATACGCACACTTCTTCCGTTTTCGTCCACTTATCTGTACGAAAGTGGCTTTTCTACACTTTTGAACATAAAAACAAAACATCGAAACAAACTTATTGATTGTGAAGCCGATCTGAGGCATTAACAGCTACAAAGCCTCGAATTAAACTTTTGGTTTCCGAAAAACAATTACATCCCTCACATTGATAAAAGCTAAATATAAATTCCTGTAGTCATTACACTTTAATGTTTGCTAATTTTGTAGTTTGGTGGGGCGCAAGTTTGGATGGCACGTCAAAGGGGGGCGCGGCTCAAAAAGTTTAAGAACCCCTGGTATAGGGGTTAAGTAAGAGTTCTGGACACAAGGAGTAAGTTTCAAAATCTTAATTTGATAGGTCAATAAAAAGTCAATTTTAGGTCAATAAAGTAAATTTTATGTAATTATTATTTATTTCGTCAGACAAAGCTGTCCATATCCAAAACAACGAAATAATACACACACTGCAAAGGTCACAGAGAGCCACTTTGGATGTCATCAGTTTAAGAGTAATTGACACGCCCAGTCCAAATGTTTGAGAAAAACTGATACTTTAACAAGTTTTTGTTCACCAATCTCGACTTGTGCTCCGTTTAGCATCTTAAAGGGCGGGGAAACCCAAATTAACTTTGCGAGTTTTTTGTTTCAGCGTGATGTCATTGTGTACAACATGCGTTTTAGCAATAAAAAAAATCCAAATTTTGTTGCCCTCGTCTCGCTAAGGCCGCTTTTGTTTGATACCCGTTTGCGAGGTCTCGTTGCGCATCAAGCTGTGATGCTGTTCGCTGTGACGTCACAAGGTACATATAGTTGTGGCCAAAAGTTTAAGACCAGACTTGATTTATGACGATTTTTGCATTACTTCAAAATACTGCATCAGATATAAGATGATGCAACTAAAACAATATCTGATGCAGTATTTTGAAGTAATGCAAAAATCGTCATAAATCAAGTCTGGTCTTAAACTTTTGGCCACAACTATATGTACCTTGTGACGTTACAGCGAACAGTATCACAGCTCGATGCGCAACGAGACCTCGCAAACGGGTATCAAACAAAAGCGGCCTTAGCGAGACGAGGGCAACAAAATTTGGATTTTTTTTTTGCTAAAACGCATGTTGTACACAATGACATCACGCTGAAACAAAAAACTCGCAAAAAGTTAATTCGGGTTTACCCGCCCTTTAACTAAAAACATTGACGACATTTCTAGAATAATAAACATTGAAAGACCAGAAAGTTAATTAAGCGCCGATTCGACACCGCTCAAGAGCATGTGGCTGTGTCTTTGGCAAGACACTGAAAGGTGTGCCGTGGATTGCACAGTGGCGCCCCTTCGACAATAGTGCTGAATTTAACATTATGTCACCTTTCCACTCTTGTTCTTGGTGAACGTGATATTCGTTGTGGAGTTAGTTGCCTGCTTATACAACTTTCATATGAACGTAACATATTTTGTTGAACATTTCAGTATTTATTCATTGATTTAATTTTTTTTTCGTTGGTGTAGCATTTTTTTTTTGAATTTTAAAGTCAATTTGTTTGAACTTTTAGGTCAATAAAAACTTGCCCTAAATTTTAATGAGGTTCGGTTGGTAGGAGCGTTGGCATGGGTGGTTCAGTAAGTTCTTTTTGACCAGGGCCCGAGATCGTTTCAGGTACCCCGAAGCTTGTTGAAAGGCCCAAGATATTTTTGTAAACGTCCCATTGTTTCACTCCAATAGGTGAGGTGTTCTTGTTAATCATAGGCAGGGAAAAACGGACATGATAACTTCTAATTACTCTATTTCAACAAACAAATCAGACATCTTGGATCCATTGCCGTAAGAGATGGGAGGAGCTGTCGTTCCTTCGCTGAAAGAAAAAACGTCTCTGATTTGGGCAAAACTGTCCAGTTATTTGGGAAAATCAATCTTACCATGATGGTTCGACATCTCACTAGTTTACAAAATTTACATAATTGTTATAATTCATGAGATTAGACTTGTTTAAAAATAAAAATAAATCAAGTTTTTTAGTTTCTCGCATCTCGCGTTTTCCATAATTTTGACCGTGAGAAATCCGAAAAATAACAACCATTTTGCTCTGAGATAATGGGATACCCTGCCTTTTTATTTGATACCTTGTAATTTATGCAGAAAATTTAGTCTGTTTTGAAAACGGTTGTAGCCTATCGATATTACAGCAACATTTTTTCTTTCAGAGTGAGTGTTCGTTCTTATTTGCGCAGTTCAATTGTTTTCACTCTTGCAATTTGACAGGGATAGGAAGTAGCAATAACTCAATATAGCCTATTAATTTTCCTGTCTTGTTTTACAAATTAATGAGCTAATTTCTTGCCCTTTAATAAATCATTATAGCAATAACGCAAGTTTAAAAATTTAAGATGACGTCATCATTTTTATAACGTCATCGTCAAAACTAAATTTGAGGTCTCTTTCCATGGTAGCCACTTTTAAATAACAACTTCTATAAGAGTTTGTGAGGCATGAATCAATCAGAAGCTACGTTTAAATGGCTACCGTCAAATTGTGACCCATGGCCACCTGGCCATGTGTGACCCTTCTAGCACTCAGCCAGAGAGCTAATTAGTGCTTTGAACGTTGTTGGTAATTAATAACTAGAAATTTCTAAATTTGTCTTTAAATTTAAAAATATGCTATTACCTGACTACTTTGAACCTTACTTTCAGGAAATTACTGAGGTGCATTGCCATGGCACGAGAGCTTCTCAAAAAAATAACTTTCACTTAGGCTACGTAGTGTCAGCTCAAGAAAGGGTCAAGGCAGTTTGAAATTTTTAGGCCCAAAAATATGGAATGATTTACCTTCAGAAGTAGCTGGGGCTACGAGTATTAAAACTTTCACGAAAAAACTAAAAATTTATTATATGAATGAACTTGGTCCGTGACTGTTTTTATTGTCACAACATTGACGATTATTTCGGATTGAACGTTGTTAGTAGCCTACTATACGTATAGGCTTACTACTCACGAACTTGTGCTACGTACTACTTATTAACGACTGCAATCTTATTTACTGTACTCAAGTCGGCCTATAAACTGACTGATTTTGTTAAAGTATGAATTTATAAAGATAGGGGAAAGATGTGTATTTTGAACCCCTTAAAGAAAAATAAGCACAACTCAGCCAACTTGCAGTCGATATGTAGGCTATTATTTTTCACCCAGATACAGTCTAGGTACTTGCAAACCAGTGTAGAAAATATAAACCACGTAGGTACAATAAAAAAATACAGAAAAATTAAGCAATAAAAAATGTTCATAACTGGTCTAAATTACACATATGGTGTGTATTTTGGACCATTGGAGTACGGTAGCCTATGTAATTTGAACTGAAGTTGCTTGAGGTCTTCGCAATGAAATTTCTGGATGACGGTTCAAGAATCCCTTCAGCCAATCTTTTCTAGCCAGACCTTTTCACTGTTGAAGCGGGTATTGATATTATTGGCAGACGCAATGTCATATGCAAGTTTTCTGTTTATGACCCTTTAAGCCATAAAATCTTGACTCCATTTTCAAAACATGTTTGACCTGTCGATCTTTAATATTTTCGGGAATATCAAGTTGTCGACCAATGGTTGTTGACCCTTGTGTAGCATATTTATTGGTAGCCTATTATTGACATGTCTTAACAATATAGCTTTGGGAATTTTGAACTGACGCGATGCTGCGTAGGTGAGATGACTGGTTTAAATTACACACGGTCATGCATCGTTAACAATCACCAACTATGACCTCCATGCTTGGTTATAAGTCTTGTAATTGATCACAACATCTTATAGAACCATAGGCATACGAAGCCGAGCAACGTGATCAAGTTTAACATCTTCAAGTTTATTACATTTACATAAACATAAAACTACGCAACAAATTAAGTATCGAACGTTTTCGACATCACAAGATGTCCTCTTCAAGAATAATATACATACAAATTAACTACATCTGAAAAAAATACAATGGTTAACTAAATCTATAATCAGAAAAAGACAAAAACTGCACAGTACTTCTGACTAGCTCAAACTCAACGATATAGGCTCCACGAGAATCAAAGGTAACTGCATTGCATTTTGTCTTTTTCTGTTTATAGATTTAGTTAACCATTGTATTTTTTTCAGATGTAGTTAATTTGTATGTATATTATTAGGCATCACATGACGCCATCACGTGACATGCAGTGATTGTGTATCGCAAGATATATGGGTGGCCCAACGTGCCCCACCGGCCCAACTCTCCCCTATTAGGAATGCAACAATGTTATGGGGGGCGAAGCCCCCCAGAAGTTTGATTAACTTTGACTGCTACGCTTTTGGGCCCACCTACTTTTAAAATGGTTCCTCCATCCCTGCCTCACACCCGTTTATAGAACAGCTCTCCATTTACGAACTACCTGGCGCAGGGCTTCTCAAACTTTCTTGCTCTACGACCCCATTTCAGAAAAGAAATTTCTATGTAACTCCAGGGCGAAGGAGTAGCAACACCGATAACGAAAGCGGTCTGGAAAACGATGAAATATTGTGACAATGACAACAACGCATCTAATTTTTTGCGACTCACAGTTTTAGAAGCCCTGACCTAGTGGATGGGTAGCGTATTTTTTTATTAACAACCCTTTAAAATTAGGGACTGTCCATATAAAGACGTCCTCATAAAATTGCAAAAACACAACCTCCCCTCCCCTATGTCGCAAAATCTATTCACTGTGTCATAGAAAAATGTGCATGCTCCCCTTGACTGCGGGCGTCGTTTATGGATAGCTCCTTACACCACTCTCGAAACATAGGCTACTGTAGCCGACTAAATGTTACTTCACTTAGCCTATCTGCAGCCTACCTCGCAGTTTTGTTCTAACCTCATAATAGCCTATTCTGTACCATACTTACAGGGAAAGTTGCAGGTAGGCTATATATTATATTAACTGCAACTTTTTTTTTATTTAATATTATTCAAATATTTTATGAACAAAAACAACGTAGCCTAATCAAAGCTCCATAAAAATAAGAGATAAGAATGAGCACAGTGCATTGCAATGATAGGCCTAAATACGTAGCCTAGTAACAGTTTTTCAATTTATGACAAAAATCGGTCTACAGTAAAGACTTGCTAAAAAACAAAACGATTGTACGCAATTCACACATAGTCTACTTCTGCAAAAAGGCGCAAGCTCCCGTAAACTGCAGTAAAAGTTTTTATTGGGCACTAGTGGCATCGCACACAGACCAACGTCGCGGATTGTTCAAGTTATTGCTAGTTCAACACAGCACGATCGTAAAAGTTTTAAATTACAAAGAAACTACGAATGTCGAATAGCATATAAAATTATGATGCAATACAATCATACATAAGCCTACACAACGCTTCCCTACTTCTATAAAATAACAACAAACAGGTGCATTGTTACGCAAGGCCTAGTAGGCTATAGTAGCCTATACAGCCTAGATTATTGTAGACTATTGGTACCTTTTTTTATTATGGTGTAAATGAAAGCAGCGCTTGGAATCAACGCTATTTTGAATCGACCCCAACATTTGGAATCAACAGTGATTTTCTGACTTTGATATTGGGTTTCGCTATTGCTGGTTTTCTGCTTGGAACATAATGGGCAAAACAAAGAAAATTAGGTTAGCTGATGAGTTGTTTACAGCACTAGCCTGTAAGTTAAACAAAATTATTATATCCAACTTACTTTGGAGAAGAATTTTAGTGGAAACAAGTCAAATTTTTCAACGAGTGAAAACATTTTCCTTTTTTGCATTTCAAAAAAATTCAATAAAAAACTTGTTGAATTGTAGTTGTAGCCTAGCTGCATTGTCAAACTGAGGTGGAAACTCAATCGATCTATAAGTTGTGCGGAGAATTCAAAGCAAGAGACCCGGCGGCGAGGGAAGGCGGACCAAACGGATCCACACTTGTAAAGTGATCTTTCGAAAGATAATCTTTGACTGAAAATTCAGTCGCCTCTGGACCATGCTGTTTCCTGGTTCTGGCCCAATTCGCTTTCATGGCCACGTTGCTCTGCTTCGCTACAAAGCAACACACAACAAAGGAAATAATTGGTTGTCACATCTTAGCAAATCGATTAATTCTTTTAAAAAAAAATCGCTTACAGTTACAAGTCTAGGTAAATGCTAATATTTCAACTACAAAACAAACTGTTTCCTTTGAACCAAAAACTGGTCGAAGGTCGTTTTCACAAAGAATTAAACACTTTCTGGGCGCAATTGATAAAATAGATAGGCTAATAGCCTAGATTTGATTGTCAAACAGTCATCTGCGTAATACAACTTACGTCTTCCTCGCAACGAATCACCGCTTGTCACGCAGATCAGACAATCACGTTCGATGAACTCAAATGACGTCACTCTTGTTTCGTCTTGATTGTAGAGCATTTTGGCTGGACGTTGCATGTTGAGACGCACAGTGGCATCAGCCAAAATTTCAGATATTGATTCTCCCCAGACATACACGGCTTTTTGAGACGATTCACCGTTTGGATAAACCATAACTCGTTTCTGTAACCGGACAGCTGATTTTAGAACGTCCAGAAAACATTTACAAGACAATTTTCCACTTTTAGACAACGTGGAAGTCAGAATTAGCCTACAGAAATCAGATATTTTTGACAAAAATGCAGCCTATCGGCAGACGACTGTGGAACAATTACCCTGTTAGCTTGTCTGTACAATTCCCGGTCGAAGTTGATTCCTTGTGTTTTTGGAGGTATGTGGGTAGAACGACTTTCTACGAGATGCTCTTCCAGCTTGTGGACTTTCTCCAATTTTACCGCCTGTGAGGTGCAATTGCGGTTACGACATATCGCTAGAGAAAAGTGAAAAACATGGTTTTGAGGCTTAAGGAAAGTGAAAAGTAATAGAAGGTTGATCGTAAAACTCATTGTATCCTACTACACCCAGACCTTCTACAATCAGAGGCGGATAAAGCAAACGGGAATTGAAAAACTTTTCCGGTGGGCCGCTTGACTACGATCCGGTTAGGCCATCACTGTCGTGTAGGCTATAAATAGTTAAAACCTTTGAAAGACATAGTTTGGTAACAACAGGGCCGCTTGTATTTCTAACTTCTTGTGCTAATTCCCTTTAGGCTACTATTCAGTCCCTGCCAACAATGACACTTCTGTGTTTGCAAGTGCCGTAAGCAACAAGGTTTTCCAACCAGCTGACCATTACTTCACTAGGCGACGTCATAAAGCGATCATTACTTTTCGTGTTCCAACAGTAACTGTTTGGTTTAAAAGCCGGTGAAATGTAGCATTGGGTCTCCTTATGATCAGTGGTCCTACGAGAAACTTACTTCATCTTTAGTAGTTTCTTGCCATCCTCCTTCGACCAAGATCGGATTTTGAGGGAGTTTTGTAGCAATGAGACTTCTTGGTGACATTTGTTTATATCTGCGACCTAATTAGATGAAAGCTGAATTAATCGTTAAAGCCAAATTAAAATTGTTTTGGTTTGGACTTAGGTCGTTTACGTTTTTCGTTTTGATCTAGTGTTTTTTTTTACACTAATGTAAATTTTGATGAACAGACTGTGGTGAAAATGTAGCAGACAAGGATAGAATGATATACAAAATAGAATTTGCATATTGCCATCTGCAGTATGATTAAAATCTCATCGTAACTGCATAAATTTTAAGCAATTAGGCTTGTGATGGGATTTTTATCAACAAAGATTTTTTTATGTGCATCAACAAAAAAGATCCCAGTTGAAACACGCACATTTAATTTTATTGTGACGTTATAATAATATAGGTTAATGCGTCACTTAGGCTACACAGAATTTTGAATTACAAAATCGTACACAAGAGAGCATTCTTCATATGTAGTCTGTAACTGCCCAAATAGTCACATAAATAAACAACATAGGCCATCAGCTATTTTCGTAAAAATACGTACATTACCGGTATAACTATAAAGTACTGTACAATGTTACTAACTTCCTAGTTACTAATTTTAGTTACAAATTTACTATTATCAAATGACACTATAAAAAGACCAACACCATTGAACAAGCAGAAAGCGTTATGCATATCAAGAAATCAACACAAGTTAAAAAGTTAGTCTAGTGTTTACCCTGCATGTGCCGAAGCATATGTTTTTCAGTGTCCAGAACAAGGTTGGCTTCGTTGCGGTTCACTTGCGCTTTCAAGCTGACTTCGTACAGTTTCTCTGCTGTTGCTGGAGGGATGAAGTTCTCACCGCAGGACACCCAGACCTCGATCGGGTTACGAAGGATGATGGAAAGAGGGACTTCTTGCATTCTGAAACGCAATTTCATCATAAACTTGGGTTTATACCTCACAATACTTTTACTTTTGCAACACTATACGCCATCTTGATAAAACATCTGCACCAATGTAGCAATAAGACACAGTTTCTATCTGTTTTTTCATAGATTATACTTGGGCTTACGCCCGCTAGTAGAATATTTAAATTGTGGACGGGAAGGCAAGGAAGCTAATTTTCTGTCTATCTTGAGGAATGCCTTTAAGTGTCCTGGTAAAGACGCAACGGAATGCACTTTAGCGGTGTCAAACCGATAGTTTTTCGAGCGTCATACCAAAGCTCTCACGGCTCGGCTAGACGGCAGTCTCGGTAGTTTCGGTAAGTTATAATCACATCAGTTATCACTTTTCTGAGAACAGTTGGTCAAGCTCCGACTTTTATACAATCGAAACGACAATATCAGGGTGTGTGCTTGCTGTGCAACGGTTTTTAAATTTTTAACTGCACCGAGTTGATAGAATAATTCACAGACAGTAACAAGCGGAAAAACTTTGTTAATCTCAGTGAACTAGACTGCGTAACCGGTTTGAAGTGTCAGTAAGCGATACTGTCAGAATTAACTTTGCAAATACGCTTTATCAGTCCAAAGGTAAAGATTCCGACAATCTATTCTCATAAAGTTATAAACTGCTGTTTTAAAGTGCTCCACCTAGCGGCGTAACCAGATTATTCAGAGAGAAGCACAGCCGTATAGGGGACACTGGTTACATCTTTATGCAAATGATACAAATCATAAGTGAAAGGTACGTTTCTTCGGAGGACTTTGCCCTCCTGTCTTTAGTTAGCCTATATACTCTTGTGGTAAGGGACTGGTTACATAACGTTGTTCTAAAAATTAATAACTGATCCTAGCGTTATTATACTTACTCTTGCTTTTGTACAGCACGAGGCCTACTGGCCGATCGCCTACCAGAAGGAGGTCGCAGCTTTTTAGCAAGGTCCGAAGCTGTAACTTTGATTCCAGCCTCAGCGGCATTATGATCTGGCGTCCCTTCTCTTGAGTTGTTTCCTAATTAAACAATAAATTGTTATACAATAAATCCAGTCTTTCAATATTCACGTTTATAGGCTTTCTATCACCCAAAAGCAATAAAATTGTAACGTTACCTTCGTCGTGTTTCTGGTTGTCCGTGGCAACAGTGATACCTTCAGGCTCGCCACGTTCAAATTCATTCTTCCCATCCAGTAATCCTGCTGGATGATCCTGTGTGAAGCCAGGTTCGAAAGTTAACAACTGAAGGACTTAAATTTCCGGCCTAATTTCAATGAAATTCTCTTCAAATTTTACACAATAAAAACACTTTTGGACACGTTACGTGAAAGCAAAACTTGCACTAGTCGCGTTTTATGAAAAAAAAACGCGCTCTAGGAAGACAACGCATAAGCTTCACTAATAAAACCCAAGTTATTTTCACCAAGGAATAAACTGAAGATATTTTCAAGCCAACTGACTACGCAATAACAGCAATGGAATGAGCAGGTCATAAGGACTGAAAAGTTAATTAAAAACCGAGAGAATTATTTTAATTAAATTGAAAGTATGAATATCATTATTCATTAGTAATTACTTTTAACATGCTGTAATAATTTCGAGTTGCCCATTCAATAAGTTGTTCCATGTGCAAGATATGCATTCCATCGCTGGTGTACAGGCGTCTAGCTGCCGTTCCCATCGATAGTCGTTGTGTGCATTGCTCCAGAATCTATGAAAATGGACAAAACGAAGATCACGATGGCTGATATAAATGAAAACTAGAAGCTAAGTAAAAGTAATAACATACTTTATGAATGGTTATGTAGATATAGGAAACAACATTTTCGACATGCAAAAGGCAATGACATAGTTTAAGTTCCTCAAAACAGTAGAAAACGCAATTCTGCTTCCAGAGCTTATGTCAGATTGCTTAGAATCAGGTATTCAAACAATTCAGATCAGGCAAGATCTTCGGCGAAGATCTTCAGTGGTGACTGCAAACCAGTGTAGTGCAGAGTTGTTTAACTAGAGCCCATGATTTCCATTAGCATTGACATTTTAAAGAGTTTCGTTTGTTGAATAGGGTTAATTAAATAAGGTGCATACACACTGGATTGTCCGCTAAGACAAATAAACATTCAGTATTTTATACAAAACTGACCCCAGACACACTAGTTCCGACTATTAGTTCCCCAGTTCTTAATCTTCCTTCACCGTTCCGCATGGCTACTACTCGACACGCCTGAATGGGTGTGCTGGATTGTATCTCGCGTGTGAGAAGACGCAGACTAGTTTCCTGTCTCAATTTCTCAAGCTGAGATAACCAATGCTGTAGAGTTGTGACGGCTTCATAAGTTGATAGGTCAACTTTTCCATTTAAACAAGCGAAGCTTCCTCTTTGTCTGATTCCTGAGATATAAAAATAAATAATTATCAAATCGAATACAGATTGAGTCTGCACAGCAGTGCACAGTGCACAACTGCACATCCCAAGGATCTAATGACGACTTATTGAGCTAGTGCCTTGAAATTTGATCAGATGAAAGGCAAACGCCGTTTTTTGTAATTTAAAGCTTTCGCGCCTTTGGGGAAACAAAACTCCGCTGCGGCCAAAAAAAACATATATTGATGACGCCACAAAGCAGCAATAGACAACAAAGTCAAATAACACGCACCGTGCTTCCTTGCGTTGCCCATCGCGCAAACAAACGCCATCTTGTCTGGGACTTTAATCAACTGGTATTGACTTCTGATGACTTTCGCACAAGAAGAGCAGACGACGACAGGCACATCGGATGGCACGTCAATGATAAAACCATCCTGACACAAGATCTCGGAACCTGTCACCACGTGACTACACACCGACACCTGGTGGGAAGTGATCAAGTAAAGGAAATTTGAAGTAGGCTACAATTACATACAATGCTTTGAGTTACATAAATCTAGCCTACCAATGCGAAGAACATCGTTTATCAACTAGGTTCCATTTTGCCACGAGAATTGGATACTCAGTAACCACAAGCTAATGTTAATCAAACACTGTAGTTCATTTTTTTTAATTTAATCTAATCAAATTATTTTTGGTATAAATTTAAACACAATCGCAGCAAGGAAACTATCGGCCAAACTCAGACGTGGGAACAAACCGAATTTAGAATTTTAGATGATGATGATTGTAAGAAGCCAGAAAATAATAAAACATAGCCTATAGTCATTGGACATGCACTGTCATTTTTAAAGATCTGTTGAAATTACACGGTAAAGGCATTGAAAATAAAATCGTGTGGTTTCGTTATATATATAAGGTAGCAGAGAATGAAAATTGACACCGTTACTACCGAAAACAGCGCATAAAATCAAAATACTGTCAGGCAGAAAACAAAGATTGGAAAACCAACGTACGTGATTTGCTGCAGTTATTTCTTTGTCGGTTGTGCTGGAATGAAACGGCACGATCGCGCTCAACATAGGATCGAAGAACCACTTTTGATTGGCACGTCCGTACATTTGTTGTCTGCAATTGATGCCATGATATTCAGCACTTAGAAATGAATAGCCTTAATTACAATACATCGTCTTGTGTTTGCGCTACATTATTGTAGTTCGCTTGTTTATTTTGAATGTGTAGGTAGACATTTTGGTTGATGCGCTGTCTATTATTTAGTTCCGAAATGTTAAAAACTCAAATAGAAAACTACTACAGTAGAACTCTGTTAATCCGGATTCGGTTAATCCGGATCTTCGCCTAATCCGGATAAAACTGGAAGTGCAAATGATTTGTAATCTTTTTCTTGAGAAACAGCTTTGGATTATCCGGATTATTTAATCCGGATCTTCGCCTATTCCGGACAAAAGTTGCGCTTTCTCTATTGCTTTATCTGGATTTGCCCGATTTTTTGTAAGTTTTCCATAGAAACTCGTCTTCGGTAGCTGTTTTCAAAAGTTTTGAGTGACTACAGATTATTCCGACACGCATGTCTGAAGATGTAACTTTTGCCAGTGTGTTCTTGCGTTAGACACAGAGTCTACAAATACATTCATTTTACATGCATACTGCATTTGAAAAGAACTCTATCACTGGGTCGCTAATGTGGTGATCGCGGGTCTCGGAATTGGCGGATGACCACACTAATGCGTTCAATTTCGGTGATATTTACCGATACCCAGTGCCGGATTAACCATTAGGCAAAGTAGGCACGTGCCTACAGGCCAGTCAAAAATCCAGGTCACTTTAAAATCAGTAGAAATTTAGTCATGTTTTCAAAATAATTATTTTCTAAACTAATAAGTAATTATCTTAATAACTCTGTTTTTCCAGATGAATTCAATCGCAAAAACGCGCAAAGTTGTTATTTAGTTAGGCATGTGACCAAGTTTTTGCACGGTAGGCTACCCTGTGCTATAGTTGCAACAACGACCTTTGTGACAATGATTTGGCAACACTGGTAATTCTAATTTTTTTACTTGGCAACCCTGATTTTTGGGCCACTTATAAAATGTGCCTACAGGCCAGCAGACCCTTAATCCGGCACTGCCGATACCCTTCTATCTAGGTAACGTCAGGCTTGATAGAACCGTCATCGGTTAATCCGGACCTTCGCCTAATCCGGATGGAATCGCCGGTCAAATCGAATCCGGATTAACCGAGTTCTACTTGTACTTCAATGCACTGACATACCAACACGGTTCTCTTGGTACAAAAGATTTATCGATAAATTACACAAGTTTCCAAACCTGGTCGATGTTATTTACTACTTGTGAAATTATCTTGCATTTTGTTTTCTTGTTTATTGATGATTGATAGAGCACGATACAGCACCTGCTTAATGTCCATTCAATGCATGTTGATGAGAAAGCGAATGAATAGCTTACTTTAGGTTTTGTACGGTGACTACAGCGTTTTCATAACTGAGGTTTTCCTCTTGACCAAATCTGTAAGTTGGCATGGCGACTCCCAAAACCACTTTATTGCTGCATTTCAAGCTGATAAAACCGTCTTCAGTCAACTTCCATTGTTGAACTGTGAATGGTTTTGTGAAGATTCGGTTATACAAATAAAAGCCATAAGCAGACATAACCCAGCAACAACACTACAGTACATTTAACATTATAAAAAGAGCGAAAGTTTTCGGCTAGTCATACAGCCCTTTTGAAGCCTGTAAGAAAAATATTTTGAAAGAAATGCTAAAGAATCATACAGTATCACAGCAAAAAATATGGTCAAAAAATATATTTAGATTTGACCATATTTTTTGCTGTGATACTGTATGATTCTTTAGTATTTCTTTCAAAATATTTTTCTTATAGGCTTCAAAAGGGTTGTATGACTAGCCGAAAACGTTCGCTTATTTTTTTGTCTTTATAATGTTAAATGTAGTGTTGTCTGTTTATGGTCTAAAAACTTACCTCTCTACATAAATTGTATTACCGTATACAAATAAAAGCGTTGCAGAACAGCAGATTGCAATATTTGCTTTACAAATTTAAGTTTCTCGTGTGATCGTGCGACATGTGTCAATTGTCAAAAAACCAAAGGCAGGGTTGAATTACGGACGATTTTTTTTCGATCACCTAACTAAATAGCGTACCTAGCGCTGATGCAAAAGCAGCGAATTTGCAAAAGCTTCGGTCTATTTTTTCTGACAATCGGTTTCACATAATGTGAAAGAATCTTCCTTCAAAGCAGGTTTGCTATTGAATTACCACATCGGTCCAATAAACCTCCTCATCTTTCAATTTCCGAAAAGGAAAGAACGGTCGACAATATGCCTTTCGAGAAGTGGGCAACAAAAAAAGATCTTTCACTAAAAATACTGTAGTTTAATGAAATGGTGAAACTACTTTGTATCATAAAGTTATGAATTGAAGCGAACTTGCTAAATTTGATACTAACCTGGGTCTGAGGCTGACTTTCGACACAGCACAACTTCAACGTTGCCTGATAAATTGTCAAGATCAAGACCGACAACACCAAACGCTAGACTTGGATCTGACACTGGGCTAATAAAGCCATCGCAGAAAGTGAATTTTTGATTTGGATTTCCTTTTTTGTGTTTCAAAGTCTTCTTTTTTCTGCCATTAAAACATGTCTCAATAAATTAACAATATCAAAGATGCAACATCTTTGCATTCTTTTGAAACAAACCTGACTCATAAAAAGTGAATAATGGCTGCAGACTGCCAACTGGTTCAAAGCTAAAATCAAAATTTTAGCTTTGAAACAGAAAATACATAAACAACATGAAATTGATCAGAAAGCCGTATTTAAGTTGGATTAGTGACTCCATGAATTGTTACCGTTTAGGAGAGGTTTTGATTTCTTGCTCCTCCACTTTGTCTTTGCTTTCTTGTTGCCAAGAATATTTTTTCGCCTGATATTTCTTGTCGCTGTTCAAGTGGGCCTTTTCATGGGCGCTTCTGTGGATGCAAAAGTACTTTGGCAAATACAAGTAGGCCTACCGGTACAGACTTACTAACCCAGACAGAAAATTAATCTTTTTTACATTGATTCAACGTCTGCTTACGTTGAATTAATATAAAAAACACGATTAATTTGCTGTCTGGAAAGTTACTCGCATTGAATACTCGTAAACTTTTTCAGATGAATTGACTTCACCGACTAGATTACGAGCCACAGCTTACTTTGAATCGTCATCACAGAGATAGCTCTCCTCTGAACTTTCACTCGATGCACGGTCTTCTTTGTGAATCTGCTTTGCTTCTTCTACAAAACCAGTTTGAAATAATATTATACTATAAAGATAAAGTTGCAATGTTTACTTCGACAAAACTAAGTTACTTCCCTAAACTATTTTCTACAATCGTTACTATTTCAATTTTTTTTTGTCGGAATGCAACAGTACTGATAATGTTTAAAATAGAGTACGAGAACAAACCAACAAAATAAAACCACTCGGCAGCGACTAGCGAGTTGTGCAGAGAATTCCATTATCAAGTGTTCAATACTTTTCCCAGCTTAGAGTTCCAGCAAAACACTTTATGTTTGAGCTTCGTAACATTATTAAAATGAACAATGTTATTAACGAAGGAAAAGAGTGATGAAGTACAAAAAAGAACGATTACCTTTTGTAATCGCATTCCTCTTTTCTTGGCTGATGGAGCATTTGCGCAAAACCAATCTGGAATCGACTTGGATGCCTTTTTCCGCTTCTATCACTAGATCTGCAAAAAAGACTCTTATGAAGTTTCCTGTAGGCCTACTTATTACGCTATACTAAAAATACGAATGGGCAGTCCTGCAACGACAAAAATTATCATTATCAAATTATTATCTGAAAGCAATACAGAAAAAATGGAAACTTTGTTACTAAGGCACTTTTGATCACCGCTTCTTTCAATTCTGTCCGCTACTGTAAGGTAGAGATGGCAAGTTTGGTTTGAACTGATAAGGCTATTTTATGCTTTATTATCACTGTACCACTATTACAATGAAAAGCATTTTATTTTATACAAACAAAAGATCAGTACCAGGACAAAAGTCACTATGCAAAACTTGTTTCTAGCACTAGTTGCTACGTTCATCTGATGAAATGGAAAGATGGTTTATTGCTTCACTGACGTTTCGCGCTCCATGACAATGCGCATCCTCAGAGCGAATAACATACAAAATAAAATTTCACCAGGTTATATACTGCAGTGCGTCGAAAGTAACGTCGAAAGTAACCGCACATCATTAGCCAATCTTTAAAACATTGTGTTCTATTTCTCTTGCCTTCAATCGCACTTTTTCTGTTGGTCGTCACCGCTTCGAATTTTTATGTCTATTGTTGGAAGTTTTTACGTAATTTAACGTGGAAAGTAACCGCTAACACATCATTGGCCAATTTTTAAAATATTGCGTGTTTTATTTTTTCTTGCCTTCAATCGCACTGCAGTATATAACCTGGTGAAATTTTATTTTGTATGTTATTCGCTGAGGATGCGCATTGTCATGGTGCGCGAAACGTCAGTGAAGCAATAAATCATCTTGTTTGTTGTTAATTTTACTTTCAATTTCATCAGATGAACGTAGCAACTAGTGCTAGAAACGATAATTGTTCTGATGAACACCCAAACTTTTCAGTATTCAGTATGCAAAACTTAGCGGACAATTACGCAAATCCGTCACAACCACTCAAAACTTACCATGTGGCTTCTACACAACATTATTCTCACAGAACAGACCCAAACAAAAACAAAGCTCCAGTAGCGCTTAGGCCTACCTATCGGGTTTCTGAGATCGCAATAAGCTTGCATCAAGAATACGTCATGAGTTAGTTTAGCCAACAGGCGCCGCCGTTGCACTTCTGACTTGGTGACTCTTGGATCTATCCATGGCTCCCCGGTAGAAGCATACACGATCTGGTCTCGCTTCAAAGTCTTCAGCGAGAATATCTCTTTGCCCTTCGCATCGAATAACCGTCTGCAATAGTAACTTAATTTAAATTCCTAATTAAGCTTTTCAAATTGGTTAATGAAAATGCAACAACATGATTTTATGATACATCCGCACCTTGTCGTAAGAGAGTTAGGTGCCGATACACATCATATGGGATTGCCTTCATACAAGCAAATTATCATTGTCTTTGAGTATACTAGCTTATATTATCGGTGGATCTTATATAGATGCTGTAGAACAGGGGTGTGCAACGTGCGGCCCGCGAAGAAAAATTGTGAGGCTCGCGAAGATGTGCCAGTTTTGAATTGTGTGCGGCCCGCGAAACGTGTTTATAGTTTAGTTTAGTCTGGTACGTGTGAACAATTCATTGTGGAGTGGATTATTATAGATTTCGCACCTTCTGTTAACCATTTTAGAAATCTCCCAACGGCCACCGCTAATCCACTGTATTTAATTATTTGGAACGTAAAATGTATGGTCACGTAAAAGGCATTATGAACAAATTACGACTTTGGAAAGCTCACGTACAGGCAGGAAATCTTTTACACTTTCCAACTTTGAGAGACTATGGAATGCATCCTGAGAAGAAAACTGAATTTGCAGATCAACTTGAAAAATTGTTGTATGAATTTTTTGGCTCGTTTCAAGGACTTCAATGACTTAAATCTCATGAACATTTGTTTGGTATATTTGCTTCGCCATTCAACACAGACATTGACAAAGCACCAGCAGATGTAACTTGAACTAATTGATCTTCAAGAGAAAACGGATGTGAAAGCAAAGTATTTAGAAATGAATTTTGGCGATTTTTACCGAAAACATCTCAACTAAGATGACTTTCTACATTTGAAAAAATCCATGGCTTCAAAAATGGCACTTTTTGGCTCAACGTATCTGTGCGAACAATTTTTTTCTAAAATGGGCGTCATGAAATCTCCCTATCAATCGGTTCTGACAGACGAACACTTGAAAAACGGACTTCGAATTGCGATTGCACTTCTATTAAAGTCGTCGGGAAAAGTCGTCGGGAAAAGAAGCCAGCTGCAAATTTCTTACTGAACTCGTTTAAAGTCGGTGTGACAACAAATTTGAATAGCAGTTTTCTTCAGAAATTTATGCGTCTTAACTTATTAATTCTGCAAGAAGATAACTCCTAATAATGCCATAAGAATAACATGAATAACAAAAAACTATTTGTTTGTGCCTGCAACTACTAGAAATCATATGTTAAATAAACGTGCGGCCCGCGGTTTCACCCAGTTATTAATATCTGCCCTCCTGTAATAAAGGTTGCACACCCCTGCTGTAGACTACAGCCATCACCAAGACTATGCGGAAAATCATTTTATGTTGTGTAGCCAGATAGCTGTCGCCACAACACCACTAAGATTTCCTCACCTTGCAGCAAAATTAAGTCCAAGTAGAATCGTGATCTTTTCCAAGACTAGCGCCATTTCCAACTCGATCAACTGCTGGAAATTCTAAAATCAACAAAAAACGTCTTCACGTTTAAAGCGTTCATTTACATCACAAAGTGAGATGGTGTCAGTAGCAGATCTAGATGGGGGGAAAATGGGATGATCGCCCCTCCCCCCTAAAACACAGAAAAATAACTTTGTTTATGGTGTGTATTTGGATGGTGCAACAAAGAATAGTTCAGCTACCTGCGTGTTCTTCGCCTTTGTGGTGATCAGATCGGGAAGAACCACGCATGTGAACCTACAAAAGTGTGAAGAAATAGCCTAATTATTACATTGGATCTAATAAATTAACAAATTAAAAATACGTAGCGTAGATTAATAAAATAGATGTATTGTTAGAGGCAACAACCGACAACAAACGTTTTAGCAATGACGGCGATAGTAACTATGGAATGAATGAAAAGTAGCAAAGTGTAGACTTTAATAAACTTTGATTTTTGCTCATTATTGAGCCAAGTGGATATTTCACGAGTGAACAAGAGCAAAAAGTTTGAGCACCTGGAGTTCAAGTAAATAGTAAAAAAAAATGTTTATGACATAGGCTACCATCTAAACGGTAATTTCAAATTAACTGCTAAATCACGCTCTCTTTCTTTGCTAAATAAAACAAGTGTTTTCAGCAGAGCTTTGAAGTGGAAGCAACACTATTACACGATCACTATCTGACTTTGAAATTTTTTAACGAAGTCATCGTTGCCTGTTTGTTGAGGATAGAATTGCAAAGTTTAAAAACAAGGCAAATTAAAGCAAAGTTTGAAACCGGTAGGCATATTATGTTTTCCCACTAAAGCACACATTTCTTATTACTGCAACGCATTTTTATGTTTAAAAAACATTTTAAAAATAAAATAATAAAAAGAAACAACATATATGTTCTGTCATAAATGAAATAAAAAGTAGAAATACGTCAATTAGCATCAATAAACCCAGCAATGACATGCTATAACATAAGCATGTTGAAAGTTTGATTTGAGCCTGCTACCAATGAGGCCAGGCAAGATTGCCAGTTCCACAGAATTGGGCTAGTTTTGTTTTAGAGTTTTGGAAAATGTAAGCAGTCACGCTTTTCTTTCGTGTGGTTTCGTTCCATTTTCACCATTTTTTTTCGATTCTGACTATATTTTGCACGCATTTGTCATACTTTGCGTTTGTTTATAAAGTAGATTACTAGTAAATTACTGACAAATAAACCATTGATTGATTGTTTCATGTCTTGTGAAGATTGGGCTACTTTTCAGTAGCAATTGGGCTGGAAATTATAAAAAAAAACATCTGGCTACCTTGAGGTCAGGGCTTTAGAAAAACATCTCTGAAAAAACACAAAAAATTATCTTAAAGAAAAAGATGTTACCAAAGTAAATTCATCAACAAAGGAGTTAGTTTTCTACCAAAACTGTAGTCTTGAATGAGAAAAAAAAATCGGATTGGATGCAAACGCAATATTTCTATCTCGATGAAATTGTGATTAATACATGTTATTCAGAATCTAGCACTCTCGGAAAACATCCAAGCCCCGGGTTAAAAGGAGCTATTGTTTACTAGCTTGCACTTGAAAAAGTGGACATATCTGTTCAGCAAACGTTCTTCAAAGATAAATTTGAATATGCCAGAGTTGCCAGATAAGACAATTTGTTTGCAATGTGGGAAACTTTGAAAGCTTTTGGGAAAATAAAATGGAGATTGGGAAAATTTAGAAAACTTGGTAAAGGACTAAAGGTTTGCTACGATATTATTCGCATCGACAATGAGTCATTCTCAGCAAAAAAACATTGTCCTAAGCAGTGAAGACCTTTTCTAAAAATTGAAAATGTTTTAGGCTATCGTGCCTAAAAATATTTTTAGAGACATAAATAATAAAACTGATGTTGAAACATTTGGCGCAAAATTGGGAAAATATACTGGTGAGGATCTGGTAACACCTTGTTATTAAGCTATCTGCTATATCCATCGGGTAACGCCTAGAACATCACACAACTAAGGCGAAAGAGCCATGTCTATTGAGTCCTGTCTTTGTCATGAGTTACCAAGGGGGGTGGGGGGGGACTTGTATACCTGGGACTGGTATATAAGTCCCCCCCTTGGTAACTCATGACAAAGACAGGACTCAATAGACATGGCTTTTTCGCCTTAGTTGTGTGATGTTCTAGGTTTTTCCTATCCATCGGAGATAAGTTGTTATAAATAAAAACAATTTATACTAAAGAGTTAGAAAGACGTTTCAATATTGCAGGCTTACCACATAGGCTATATAATTACAAAATTTTGTGTACTTTTGCATTGTTAGAATAATTTGATCATTTAACCCTTAGAAGGTTGGGCTCTCTGGAGTCTTGCTCAGTTTGGGGGGGGGCTGTCGATTCTTCTTATGCTTTAGGAGTGATATCTCTGTTATTTTTTAAAGCACGGTTTCAAAACTTGGGATTCACTTTGTAAAATTATTTACGCTGAACATATCCGAAAATTAAAACTATATGAGTTTTAGAACTGCTCATATACGTTGAAATGTTGAGGTGACTTATGACGTTTGGGTTATTTGGTATTTTTTGGTAGAGTAATGAACATGCATTGCAATGTTGTGATTAATTTTTTTTTACATAATCTCAATTTGAATCATTTGATTAACGAATCATTTGATTAACGAGGCCAAATTAATTACTTTCATCTAGCTGGTGGGAAAATTTTGATCAATAGAATATGAAATATTTCAGAGGATGTGCTGAGAAATGCCTTATATCTCTCAATTTATAACCTTTATTCGCTCAAAATTTCAACTCAATAGAGGTGAATAAAAGTTAGGAAAAGTCAAGAAGTCTCATAGTCGCAGCCTCAGTGGTTTTAGAGATACAAATTTTGATACAAAAAAGTTGAATTGACAGCCCCCCCCCAACCTTGAAAGGGTTAACCCAGGGGTTCCCAACCTGGGGGCCATGAGCCTTTTTCAAGGGGGCCATGGAAAACTTTGAAAAATATTTTTTTTTTAAATTTATCGATTTAGAGATGATGAATTAAAAAAAATTATGATTTTTCAAATTTTTCCATCTCTAAGTCCACTCTAACACTATATTACAAAATAAATAAATTAAAATTCAATAAAAACACTAGTAGGCTACATTTTGCCTAAATCTTTATGAAATGGTCTTTAGTTCTCGATTGTTTCAAAAATAATAATATAAGATGACGTTTCTTAATTTTTTTAAATGGTAGAAAAAAAATCGGGGGCCATTGATTTTTCAAAATTTTCAAAGGGGCCACAGTTTTTGACCAAATCTAATTAGTCTACAAATAGCCTATTTTTACGCTTTATTGAAATAAATACTGTAGTAGATTATTTAACTTCCGACATGAAAAGTGCTATGCTAGTGTTATCAAACGTTCTTAAAACTACCGACCTAGTTAGGCAACCATTAAAAACTTGGTGAAACTACCTTAAAATTTCATACACGGTAATGCAAACAAAAACGTTTATCAATGGTAGCCTACTAGTCAAATTAATGTAAATTTATAAATCAATATTTGTTTTAGATCATATATTGTAAGATTAATGTAGTCTATTTTGAATGAGAAACCCCAAAATTGGTTATTTCTTTTGCACTTTTAGAACAACACTGGCCCAATTTTTCGGAACTGGCAACTCTGGAGAGAATTTTAATTACTTTTGTGATGTCATAATAGACTTCAATGCTAATAAGTTCAAGCCAAGCTATTTTAAATCTTATAAAAAAAATATCTTTTAACACGCAAGGGCCTATGAAAGGTAGCCTATGTATTTTAGTAAGTACAAAAAATTTTTGTTCAGTACAAGTACATGGCAGCACATTGCTTTAATGCTATCTAATTACAATAATTGTATGCCTATTGGTAAATGTGTTCCATGTGTAGGCAAATCCATACAAGAAGTTATTAGAGATACTGTAGGCAATGTTAAAGACTTTGCTTAATTATGAGGAACACTTTTTATGCAGCTCCGTTTAAAACAAAGACGTTTCGTTTCGTCGTGAATTCTTTTGACTTTGTTTTAACATAAATTTCTAAGTGAAGAATATCGATTACAATCGTTTTCGAAACGAAATACACAAAAACCGCAAAAAGCGTCAAGTCCGCCAATTCTGACACAGCGTGTGTAGAACAAAAATATCTCGAAGCGAAATTTCATTTGTCATGCAATTTGATTATTAGGCTAAGTAGATAGATGAAAAGTTATTCATACGGTACGAACAGGAGGTAGTTCTTGTAGCCTACCGAGTAATTCTCCTTGGTAGATCGAAGGTTGTCGTGAATTAAATAATTTCAGGATAGAAAAAGTCAAGTTTTAATGCTATAAAATACGCTCTGCCCACGCAGAAACATGTTATTTTTTATTTTAATGAAGGGTTGTTGACGTTCATGAGCGTATGAACTCTTTACCCTATAAATTACCGATCCAGGTAACTTAGAAAGTTTTCGTGGTATTGACGAAATGACTGTTTATTGTGGTCTGACTCCAACCAAAATGTATTCTACTCCACAGCGTTAGTTGCCAAACACAAAAACATAGTGAGTATAAAAATATTGTGTAACAACTGATAAATAACGACGTAGTTCAGTTTAAAAAATAGCCAAACATCAACTACAGATTGCTGTTTTGCTCTCCATTCTTCAGTACACGAATCCTTGGCGTGCTCTCATCGGGATTAGTGCGTCCACTAGTGGGGGAAGGAGCGTTGGGTAACAAGGAGCCCTCCATTGGCCATTTATGCTTGGTATTCCAGTTGCCATCGGGCAACACTGGCCAAGAATATGCGAGTTTTCTCCATTCTGGATTGGTAACCTGAAGAATAAAAGCAAAAAATCAGTAGATTCAAATGTGACGACCGTGCCAAAGGTGTTGAGACCGTGCTATATTTTAAACTGATTGTCCTGCTTTGATATCATGCACGTTATAACGTCCGCGTTTTGTCGCTTCTGCCGTTTTCTAGACGTCTGCTTCTGCAATGTTTGGCAGATATTGTTTTTCGTTGTGATGGTGGTCAGAAATAAAAACAAACTGAACTTAAAACACATCCTTCATCAAAGTGGACCTTAATTCAAAAAATACCTTGAAGAATAGGGAAGCGGTTAGTTTCTCAAGATCAAATTATATCAAAAAAACTTGCCTTGGTGTGCTTCCATTGACAAGGATTGGTGAGACTTTCTTGCTTGATCGCCCATCTTTGATTGGATGAAATTGAACTTTGACCTTTGAACTTATCCAAAACAGCTAATGTCGCTACAGACTGAAAACAAAATCAAACATAGTTTTATTGAAGACAACAAAATGCAATGTTTTACAGCGATAGGTGTAAACTTAACTCTTAAAAATTGCTTCATATCATTTAAAACTTATTTGATTGAAGCAACAAGAAATGCAATCTTCTTTATCACGAACTTTCATTACAGTATGGTAAAGGAGTCTTCAATTGTGGTCGCACTTACTTGATTAGGGTCAAACTGAGCAGCCGGGGTTAGTTGTGAAGCAGACATTTCGTTTTGATCTGTAACAGTGAAAGACGATTAAATAAATAATACACGATTTCCCTATCAAGAAAGAACCCTTCAGAATTAAGAGAAATATTTCAAGGCTGTACAAAACCCCTTTCGTACAAAGCCGCAAAGTAGAGAATTTAATGAAACATCTTTTAAATGTTTTTTAATCACGGCCTCTTCTATAACTTTCGAACTGAGACTAAACGTCCTTCAAATACGAAATGAAGTAAGGGATCATAGGAACCGTATCAACATCACAGATCAACCGTATCAACATCACAGGAAACGTATCATATACAGATCAACATCACACAAGCATTGACATTTCAAAATGCAAACACAGTTTTTTAAATAAACTAAGAAATTTGAATAGACAATTGTCACTATGACATTGACTGTATATTAGACCTCCCCAATCCCCGGACTTTCTTTTGTTTTCATCTATATTGTGACTTTTCTGCATGGGTTTTCAATGCTGATTTCAAAAATATGCATACAAATTTTTTTCGATCAACGTCTGGGAAGTTATTCGCTGTTGCTTAGCAACAACTTTTCAAAAAAATTACAAAAATCCCCTTTAAAACCCCTTTACTTTTAACCTAGTATGCTGATATCTAGATTATCTGAAAGCATTTCTTCTGCTGAAGAATTAAAAAAAAAAATTATTAAAATTGGACAATCGGTACCAGAGTTATGACCGTTTAAGTACCCAGATTATGCAGTCACGCATGACTGATTTTTGTTAATTTATTGCCAAA
The DNA here is from genome assembly GCF_918807975.1 of Aplidium turbinatum. Lineage (NCBI taxonomy): Eukaryota > Metazoa > Chordata > Ascidiacea > Aplousobranchia > Polyclinidae > Aplidium > Aplidium turbinatum. The sequence goes on along the minus strand of NC_137472.1, from coordinate 35,886,774 downwards.
TGATACTAGAAAAATGGTAAAAGTTGCTTTCAAGGGGTTTTTGGGGGTAAGGAGTTCAAAAAATATATTAAAAAGTGTCTCAGAGCAACAGAAAAAAAGTTATTAAAAAATTGATACGAACAGTCATGCATGAATGATTTTGTCGCTGTCGCTTCATTCCTACAACGAGATGTATTCCTTAGGCACCACAAACGTTAAATGCCTGGAGTCATATACAGTATAACATGGAACCGATCATCTCAATGTAGCTAACATCTGGGTACCCATTGCACTTGATGTTAAAATACACGCTTCATTGCTCGGAAAAAGCTCTGATCAAGTGCAAGATGGTCACGGTCCGCCACAATTTCAATAGCATCTCTCACCCAGCATAATGTAGTCTATGTATCTAAATCATGTGGCAAAAAATGGATTAAGTCAGCTGAACTTAACGATAACCTTCTGTAATGCATTTCAGGTTTCGCTATTGATCAGTTAGCATTTTCTACTTGTATCTTGTATGATTATATAACGTATTGTATACACTTCTACTGTCTAATATTCCATGTGTATTCATGTATCCATCATGGAGCTGAGGAAGAGTAAAATGAACAATGGTGGTTTGCTTGGTAATTTGCAGCCTTTAAAACATTTTAAGGAAGGACAATTTAGACCAACTACTGGAGATGTTTTTCAGAAATACATATATCATCTTCAATTAAATCCTCGTAACCACCAGAGTGGGAAGCTCGCAGCTTGGGATACAGCAGTATGTCTAGCAAAAGTATGGCAGCCTGCTTGCATTCCACTGATGACAAAACAAAATATCCAAAACAAAATTATTCGTTTGGTTGATGAATACAAGAAATACAAACATGCCAAAAAGGAATCTGCTGCCTTAATTAAATTTTGAGAAACACTGACAACACGATTTATGATATCTGCTAAGAATGCCGAAAATCTTATTAACAAAAACAAAACATTGCTACCAGAAGGTAAGGCAGAAGGTATACAGTTTCTTAATTACTTGAAACAAACCAACCAGCATCTCTTGGACCCCTTGATAGAAAGAGGTTGAAATGCTTCAAGAATTATGCATTGAAGAATCGAATAAAGGTAATAAAGTATGATGTATGTTTGTTCCCAGTATGCTTAACAGCCCAATGATTTTTAAAGTAACATTCCGATTAATTTTTGATACGGATGCATAAACAAGACATTTTTTACAGATAAATGCAGATTCTCAGTGCAGATTCGACTTAATTTATTGGGAAGATGATATCAGAAGATGACGAGGAGAGTAAATTAAGTCCTGAGGTAGATGGCTGAGAATCTGCATTTATCTGTAAAAAATGTCTTGTTTATGCATCCGTATCAAAAATTAATACGTATGTTACTTTAAAAATCATTGGGCTGTTAAACATACTGGGAACAAACATACATCATACTTTATTCGATTCTTCAATGCATAATTCTTGAAGCATTTCAACCTCTTTCTATCAAAAGGTCCAAGAGATGCTGGTTGGTTTGTTTCAAGTAATTTAAGAAACTGTATACCTTCTGCCTTACCTTCTGGTAGCAATGTTTTGTTTTTGTTAATAAGATTTTTGGCATTCTTAGCAGATATCATAAATCGTGTTGTCAGTGTTTCTCGAAATTTAATTAAGGCAGCAGATTCCTTTTTGGCATGTTTGTATTTCTTGTATTCATCAACCAAACGAATAATTTTGTTTTGGATATTTTGTTTTGTCATCAGTGGAATGCAAGCAGGCTGCCATACTTTTGCTAGACATACTGCTGTATTCCAAGCTGCGAGCTTCCCACTCTGGTGGTTACGAGGATTTAATTGAAGATGATATATGTATTTCTGAAAAACATCTCCAGTAGTTGGTCTAAATTGTCCTTCCTTAAAATGTTTTAAAGGCTGCAAATTACCAAGCAAACCACCATTGTTCATTTTACTCTTCCTCAGCTCCATGATGGATACATGAATACACATGGAATATTAGACAGTAGAAGTGTATACAATACGTTATATAATCATACAAGATACAAGTAGAAAATGCTAACTGATCAATAGCGAAACCTGAAATGCATTACAGAAGGTTATCGTTAAGTTCAGCTGACTTAATCCATTTTTTGCCACATGATTTAGATACATAGACTACATTATGCTGGGTGAGAGATGCTATTGAAATTGTGGCGGACCGTGACCATCTTGCACTTGATCAGAGCTTTTTCCGAGCAATGAAGCGTGTATTTTAACATCAAGTGCAATGGGTACCCAGATGTTAGCTACATTGAGATGATCGGTTCCATGTTATACTGTATATGACTCCAGGCATTTAACGTTTGTGGTGCCTAAGGAATACATCTCGTTGCAGGAATGAAGCGACAGCGACAAAATCATTTATGCATGACTGTTCGTATCAATTTTTTAATAACTTTTTTTCTGTTGCTCTGAGACACTTTTTAATATATTTTTTGAACTCCTTACCCCCAAAAACCCCTTGACAGCAACTTTCACCATTTTTTTAGTATCATTTGGCAATAAATTAACAAAAATCAGTCATGCGTGACTGCATAATCTGGGTACTTAAACGGTCATAGCTCTGATACCGATTGTCCAATTTTAATAATTTTTTTTTTTAATTCTTCAGCAGAAGAAATGCTTTCAGATAATCTAGATATCAGCATACTAGGTTAAAAGTAAAGGGGTTTTAAAGGGGATTTTTGTAATTTTTTTGAAAAGTTGTTGCTAAGCAACAGCGAATAACTTCCCAGACGTTGATCGAAAAAAATTTGTATGCATATTTTTGAAATCAGCATTGAAAACCTATGCAGAAAAGTCACAATATAGATGAAAACAAAAGAAAGTCCGGGGATTGGGGAGGTCTACTGTATATTGTATAGTGTACTGTATACTATAATTACTATATGCGATGTTGGTTGAGAAAAAAACCCCAACTAATTCATGACGCAAATTACGTCATACCATAAACTCGTCACTCGTCACCTGCGATCGCGCTTTGATCTTTGACCTTTTGAACAAGTCCAGGATCAAGGTAAGTTAGAACGTGCTGAGTAACGCCTTGCAACGCGTAAATGTTCCCTTCCGTGCTAAAGCACCACTTCTCATCGTTTGTGTTTCTAATTTGGAAACAAAAGAGCTACTAACAAACTAAAAGTTGACTATTTGATTAAACGTCTATTGCGAAATAAATACATACGGTACAGCATAGGCTACATAGCTTGCGCTACTGTTTATAAAATTGTACAGGCCATATAATTCTATATTATTTATATTTGTGCCGAACAAGAAAAAAAGGTAGTAAAATAACCATGTTGAAAAATCTTCTTCATTTATTTGAAAACCTTCCAGTATAGCTGCTCTCGTGCTTAAAAGTTTAATTATGATCAACACACGATCGACTCACTTCTTCTTAACCGAAACAGAGAATCCACCAACAGTCGTCCCATCTTTGTACCGCACAGTGATCGGATTGTCAAAGTTAATGGACAGGGACAGACTTGGGAACGCACGAGAATATATTTTTCCACTTTGATTGAAGACCCAAGTCTGGATCAATACAAAAATAGGTGAAAACAACTTTGGTAAAATTGTACGCACAATAACAGTCATAAAAATGATCTTTATTTTCGTCATATTACGCATCCTCTTGGATCGTTAGTGAATTCAAAGGAAGATTTGTAATGAACATTTCAGTGACGAAGTTTTATTTTGGAATAAAAAATAAGAAATGATAATTTAAAAACAATCTCAATAAGATAGTAACTGCTATTTTGCATTCATCAAATGCTGGCATTTGCACAACAATCTAACATCTTAGTGTAATTTATTAAGAATCGATTTCGCTATAGGAATAACATCTTCAGCTGGCACATGTAAAAAATAAAATTTGAAAAATGCGTAAAACGAACAAACAAAGCAAACTCCGATATTATCAACACATAATCAATCTCAATAAAAAAATTCTGCGTTTTGGACGAAGGTTTGTAAATATAAGAGAAGTTTGATTACTTATGAATAAAATATTTTGCGATATCTTCTCAAAATCAGATACAAATTAAAGAAAGAGATGTGAAAAATCGATCAACTTTAAACTTTCGAATAAATCACACTGTATCTGCTACAAAACAAAAACAATTTATTTCGTTGTTGCGTCATTAAGAGGATTACTTAGGCAAGCGTGATTTCAATAACCTGAGCTTCTTTGGGCCACAGTTCCTTCTTCGCCATCTTCTGATCAATTTTAACACTTGGTTTCAGAACTAAAGAAGAGTCCTTCTTGTGATGAAGATAATGATCCGTGGTAAAAAGGGGACGATCTTTAATAGATCTCTGAAGTTTTAAAATATAAACATCATTTATGTAAAATTTAAAATATTTGTTAGCCTAAAGAGTAAATACTTTGTAAAAAGAACGGTAAAATTTGAAAGCGATTGAAATGAAGATACTACGCCTTTCTTTTGAAAAAATGAGATCAGCAACGACGTCATGACATAGCAGATGAACTTGAAAAACCTCCAGAGTAAGCGATGGGAAGGGAACGTTTCAAAGAAAGAAGATGATTAGGAGGTTGCTACAGCAATTCTTGACACCGGGAAAGAAAAAGAGCAAGACCTTAAACGTAGAAGTTGCACAAGTGAGGATATGCAAGCGTAGAAATATATTCCAAGAAAAGCGGCATAATATCATTGTAGAAATGAAAAATCAGCAGTGGCCCACACAGTGGGATTAAGGACAAAAAAAAGATTTCTTCCAGAAAAATTATATTCAATTATTCATACAATATATTAATTTGGTTAGAACAATAATTTTTAAAAGTGAATACAACTATTTTCGTTCACCTTGTCACCCTGTTTATACGCATGAGCCATGTCTTAAACCGACAGACTTCAAAAATCTACTGTACAGATTCTACAATCCAAATAAAAAGCATTATGCAAAAGTCAATTTTTGTTTGCCGAGCGCTTACCTCTGCTTCATATCTCGCCGGTGGTGACAGGTTATTGAGCAAAGGACATCGATAAGCAGGAGGGAAGCTCTCTGTCGCCTCCCACTGAGAAAACCTAAAATGGCAAAAGTAGTAACAACCTTTATTTGTAGCTGGCTTAGGTTGGCTGCCACATAGATCTCATCCTATCCAACATTTATTTCGAGGTTACATTATATTCAAGATCTTCTAACTGTTTTGTAGTCAATTAATTTCGCCAATCCATAACAAGCATATAATTATAGCCTAAAAAAAAAAAAAAAAAAAAAAAAAAAAAAACATATTCCAGCAAAAATTCGTTCTTCAAAATTATGTGCGATCGGTTAACAGTTACCTATCGGAACTCTTTGGAAGGTCAGCATGTTCGAGTGTTTCCCGGTACACTTTACAAGTTTCTTCACTTCCTTCAGTTTCCATTACGGCTGCTGCTCGATCCATTTGCAAGGTGAGTGCTGGCTGGAAACAAACCTTGAAGCTTTCTCCATACGACAGCCATATCTACAAAAAGACAATTTTAAAATGCAACTAGTGAGGTTGTTTAGACTTTGGAAGATGGTGAGAAATGGAGTAAACTAGCAAGCAAAGACTTTAACCAACACAACTTAAAAAAAAAATTAAGTTTCATATTTCATTGAAAAATATCACAGTGTCATTAACAATAAATCTAGAACAACTGGCAAAACCAAAAGAGCTTTATCATTTAGAGAGATAAAAAAACGTAGTTTTTCCATACTTCAGTTTTACAGTTTAGCCTTTACAAGTGTATGTCCAGTGGCGTACGCGGGGGGGGGAGGGCATTGGCCCATGTCCTCCCCCTTTCAAAAATGTTGATTTTTTTTTTCTTTAGCGTTGTTGTGATTGTGTAATGCAAACAGGTTAAGAGTGGTCTTGGGTATCAGGGCCGTATTAACTGCTCCAGAGGGGAGACAGCTGGTTAGTGACCCACTCGTTTCAGTTTGTTTGATGTTTTTTTAGCTGCTTGAAATGAAAAAAAAGTTGCTACAGAAGCTCGATATTCAATAGCTTAAGTCACGCAAGGCCCTATTTACTGCTTCCAAAACCCCGGTTAGTGGGACCAAATTTCTGTTTAGGGGCCCACACATATTCATGTTTTGTTGGTGCAGCGTTTTTCGGCAATCTTAAATACAAAATGTGACAATACTGCTACAAAAACTCGACATTTTATAGCTTAGGATGCATCCATCGGTAGGCTATTGTATTGCTGATCATCATTTGGAATCACTATTTTAAATCAGCGAAGCCAGTAAATCTATGCTATTTTGATGGAGTTTAAAAAAATATTACTACGCTCTCACTTTTTAGAAAGTGTCTTTCAACGGTTGATAGCATGAGACTTATTGTCCAAAATTAAGTGCTCGTGAAACGACGAAGATGTTCAATAATGGCACCCAGAAGCGTGGACAGGGATTATCCAGCGTATACTTTTGCATTCGAGGTGAACTTTTAATTCAAACACTTTTTAGGAGGAGGGCTTGTATACGAAAGGAAACTTCACGTCACCAAATTTTTTGTAACTACCTTGTTGAAGTAGACTGTTTTGCATTCAATCCAAAGGCTTACTTTTCTTTTTCAAGACAGACGCCGCGTCATTCTTTTCCCTAGTATTTACTTTCGGTGAAATGTTAAACAACCAATTGGTATAATAGAAACACACGATCGAATAGATTGGCAAGAAAAAGAGAAAGCCTTTGCTCAGCAGTGGGCTACCACAGGCTGAAAATGATGATGATGAAGATGAAAATCTTTTAGTTATTTTAGTTAAACTGCATAACCCTTTTGCATTGTCATGTAGTCAAAGACGGAGTCCCAATAGATTGTGGAGTCAGTTTGATCTGAATTCACAAACTATGGTTTGAAAAACATTTTAGATACCTTTACTAAAAATTACAGGCCCACTAGTGAATTTCGGAGTAAGGGAGAGCCAGATGGTTCTCACACACCCCTGTATGGTAGGCCTTCGTTTTCTTTCTATATGTTCAGAGTGCGATAATTTTTTGTTTAAAGTACCATAATAAATTGCATCCGATATTTAAACTTTCACAGAGAGGTTCGGTTTGTGCTTTAATCTGAAGACGTTGCTTGTTAATCAAACTATTGTTATGTTTTCATATTCACATATCTAACAATTTAATCCAAAAGTACAGTGACATACGCAAAGATCGTGAGAGTTTATATTTCACCAACAGATAGCCTCGTCTACCTTAAACCTGGATCAGACTATTAAGTAGCATTTGGCTATACTCTTGATAAAAAAATGTCAAATTATATCGAACGCTTCCACTCCCCCAGCAAGAAAACCCTGCGTACGCCACTGAACGAGCCTTCAATACGCGTGATTCATTGCGTTGAGCAAGCTAACTACGTTGTCTGTGACGTAAAACATTATATGAGACGTCAAGAGTGTTATATCACATTTTTTTTCTTTTCAATACAAAATCTATCCAAATGAGTAAACTACAGTAGTTGCTACAAACTAAAACATTATCGTCAATGCAAGCTGACTAATGACTATGGTAGGCTAATCTTACACATAATATGACTTACTGGTTGTTATTCGTAAATGGGCGTTTTTTCAATTGGTTTTCGTATCAATTCGAAAATTTTTCGATGCCCCCCTTGAGAAAATCCTGCGTACGCCAATGTGTGTGTCGTACAAATTCGAAACAACATCGGCAACTTAAAAACTCAAATGGATCGAACACAGACGGATCGAAGCAACATCGATAGGTGTTTACTGTTTACGCTTGATTATTTTTCACAACAACAAAATTAGCACTCACTTCCTCTTCATTTTTTATTTCTAAAACATCAAAAATTTCTTCTCCATCACGATTAAAGATCCTCCGCACGAGAGAGCTGCGCGCTGGTCCCGACGGATCCACAGGTTTGTGCCAGACCGTCAGAGCCTCCAAAAACTGAGTAAACATCAAGTGAAAATATCACGACCGACAAGTAGGCTATGAGTTACCAGAAATTCAATTGTTGTTTAAGAGCTTGCAAGCGAAATAATCCCATGGCTGATCGTTAACACAAAAATCAATCATGTAGTTGAGCGTGGGCTAGTTTGAAAACAATAAATAAAAAAATAACTAACATAATGAACAAAACAAATGCTGTAGAGAAATGGAACCTCAAACATGTCGATGATGACGCAATCAAAATGAAACATCAAGATAAGTATTAATCAAATCACACACTTGATTTTTTGAGCAACAGACGCAAGTAAGATTAAAAACTAAAGAGACGTAGACTTCGCAAACTGGCCCATAGAAACAATGTTATGATTCAAAAGGTTTGTAAACAAAGATTTGAAAAACTCAAACGTTTCAATTAAAACCAAAACGGTAAGAAATTTTAAAAACCTTCACGACAATCTCAAAAATGAAAAGTGTCAGATATCAAAACATGGGACCACAATGGTAACTTGACGCTATAGCCGTTCAAGCAACTAAATTTGTAGAGTGAAGACAAATTCTGAGTCATTAGACAAAGACGGGTAATGTAGCTGCCAAAGCCAATTAAAAGCGTTATCTCACGCTCCACACACTCTTGTTCAACAACTCAGCCAATGGACAAATTTGTTTCAAAAACGAGTGTGCTTGCTTGAATGCAAAGTGGAAATAAAAAGGGTTTATATCTTTAAACAGCATTTATGTGATAAGAATGCGATGTTGAAACAACATAAAATAACAAGGTTTTGTTGGTTGGGAACATGCGAAAAACGGTATTTTCTATTTAACGTTTGCTGAGTAAAGTTCGACAGAATCGAGCGACTTCAAGAAAACCACGAACAATACCAAGCTGACTGAAACTTGTTCACCATTTTCCACAATCGTTGAATATAATTACACTATCAATTAAAGTCGAGATGCGGATGTTTTACAACAGAAACAAACCTACCCTAGATCTGATCAAGTCACGGTCTCTGGTGCCCCTCTGGATGACTCTCATGTTGAGATGGACATTTTGATATGTCATGTCATTGCCATTGTCGTACACTCGCAAACGAAGTCCATGCGTTCCCAGCAGCTTGTCTTCACCTTCTGCAATGGAGCAAAAAGGACAAAAAAAATAAACAGTAGCTCCGATTTGGGGACATATCCTTCGTTTAAAAAAAGAAAACAATTACCACAAAAATTAGAAATACACTCATTAAATTTTTCAGTTGTTCTTTTGTCACTCATCTAACTTTTAGAACAAATAGAACGTTTTTTGTTAATCTACAAAGCGCAATATCGTGATGCTGGCAAGCGTCATAAATTAGTCATACCATGGCCACCTGGAGATGCGGCCTGATTTGTCACATTTTGCAGATTTTGATTACAGCTACTGCTAGTGCTTGACTGACATTTTTTGAGATGTTTTTACTTTTTGCGGTTTCCTAATGACATAAAACTTTTTTGTTGCCTTGGGGAAGCAGTAGCAAATGAGAAAAAGTAAGTTGAAAAACGCAAAATCAGACTGTTATTGAAAATTAACAGTCTGACTAAAATCTTCGAAATCAAATTTTCTTTGTTTTTCAACATGTGAGAATGTTAAAACCTATTGTGTCATCTGGGGAAAAGAATAAAGAAAGCGTCAAAATCTAATTTTTAGAAAAATATATTTAAACGTTCGCCCAAAGTTAGAAAAACCTGGAAATTTATGCAAAATGTGACAAATCAGGCCGTATCTTTAGGTGGCCATGGTCATACATATTTGAACAGGCTCTAATGATGATCTTTTTCGTCTATCAAACAAAACTGAGTCCTCCAACGACCTAAATCAAATGCTAACTAGCAGGTTAGGAGATGAAAGACCACTGTTTGGCCCGATGTGCGTACCATATTTACCATACACACCAAGAAGTACCATATTTTGAAGACCATGGCTGTTCACAAAAAACTTGAGTTATTCAAGTAAATGCCTCTGCTCTGAGTCTTATCATTTCCAGATCTTCGACGAAAAGACAAACGAAGCTACGAACATAGACTTATCATGTCACGCGAAATCTTCATTTGGTACAGGAGCACGGGTACCTATTTCTTTGATGTTTTTCATCGTATAGGCAGCTCCCTCACTCAGTTGATCATCTGCCATTTTCTTTACAACTTTCCATCTCGCTCTGTATTTTTTCAGCAAGTCTTTGAATTCCGCGATGTCTTTAACAACCTAAATTAGAAAAGCTTTGGTAGAGAGTTTGCTTTGTTGAACCATAGAGAAATAAAACATAGTAACTTTAGCGGGTTTAGCATACTTTATTTCACACAAAATATAACATAATTAAATAAAATAAACTCAAACGTTTTCGACACGTACGTGTGTCCTCATCAGGAATTAAATCTGCAATACATAAAATGAAAAATCGTAAGATAAATTTGACTATGCACTGTAACTGTAACGACACTCTGGACTGAAAGCACAAACTGAACAAATGATACGAGAATGATTGCGAGTAAATTATGCGGTGGGAAACAGATCACGTGAGGTGTAAACTACAGGCATTGGACAAAACAATTAGAACACACACAAAAGGAACGATGAGCCACAGGCGAATAACTGCCGGTTGAGAGATGGATTGTTACGTTTGATTCTTAAGGCTTCCATGATCTTAGTCTGAAAATCAGAAAATCTTTTCTTGGCACACATCGAAACCAAAATATTTGAATTTTATCGTGATTTTTATCCCAAACTGTATTTACGTTATGTTGATGATATTTTCGCCATTTTTGATGATGATGAATCGTGCTCAAAAGTTTTGAACCTTTTAAATTCGCAACATAAAAATATCAAATTTACACTTGAAAAATCCAATGATACCATCGCTTTTTTAGATGTTGAAATTGAAATTAAAGGCAATTCTTTTGACACCTGGATTTGGCAAAAACCTACCAACACTGGCTTGCTTTTAAATTATAACGCTCTATGCCCTAGGAAATGGAAATCTGGTTTAATCTTGTGTCTGTTATCTCGTGCTCGTTTGGTGTGTTCTGATGATCAGTTGTTTCAGAAAGAAATCAAGAAATTAAAAAACATGTTTTATTTAAATGGATATCCTTTTCACTTTTTCAATAAAGTCTTAAACACCTTCATGGCTGATGAACCAAAAGACACGCCTGAAGAAGTAGATTTTAGTTATTTCATTAATACACCCTACCTAGGAAAAGATTCAACAATTTTTGCGAAAAAACTAGCTAAACTTATAAAAAAGAAATTTTCATGTGACATTCATCCTGTGTATAAAACATTTAAAGTGCACCAATATTTTCAATTGAAGTCGCCTACCCCCTTTGCTCTTTCTTCAAATGTTGTGTATAAATTTAGTTGTTTGCGTGACGCAAACCAGACATACATTGGTATGTCAACCAGACATTTGTTGACAAGGGCCGGGGAGCACTTAAACCCAAACCTAACAACTAAAAGTGCAATTAAAGAGCACATCGCCACTTGTGAAACGTGCACTGACAATGTCTCGATCGACCAATTTAAAATCATCTCTCGAGGCAGATCTGATTTTCAGACTAAGATCATGGAAGCCTTAAGAATCAAACGTAACAATCCATCTCTCAACCGGCAGTTATTCGCCTGTGGCTCATCGTTCCTTTTGTGTGTGTTCTAATTGTTTTGTCCAATGCCTGTAGTCTACACCTCACGTGATCTGTTTCCCACCGCATAATTTACTCGCAATCATTCTCGTATCATTTGTTCAGTTTGTGCTTTCAGTCCAGAGTGTCGTTACAGTTACAGTGCATAGTCAAATTTATCTTACGATTTTTCATTTTATGTATTGCAGATTTAATTCCTGATGAGGACACACGTACGTGTCGAAAACGTTTGAGTTTATTTTATTTAATTATGTTATATTTTGTGTGAAATAAAGTATGCTAAACCCGCTAAAGTTACTATGTTTTATTTCTCTAAATTAGAAAAGTTACACAGAACTAATGCTTTACTTTCAAGTGTACGTCAAATATAATAAAGCAAACAATATAATCAACAAGGCTACCTTTTGTTTCACTTCATCTACGGCGTCCTCTCTAAGGTTGAGAATAGACGGGTTCGATACCTGATTGAACTTCTCCTCTTCCAGTAAACTGATGTCACCCCTAATGACAATATAAGGTTTGCAATAAACAAGAACATTCTTCGCAAACGCAAACCAATTCAATTGTATGTATGAAGCCGTTCTACATTTTTTATGAAAACAACCCTTATCACTTTTTTGTGGAAAAACTGCAGGAGCACAGATCGATAGAGTGAAAAATTGAAAATAAAAATTGCGCCAAACTATCACAGAGATGGAACGTGAAAACAGACAAAAAATACACAACTAAAATGTTTCAAAATCTATTGAAGGACATACTCGCATTGCTTGGCACCGTGCAATCTTCCCTTGAGATCAGTGATGATGCCTTCAAGGAATAGCCTGCTTCCTTTGGGACTAAATCCTGCGCCTTTCGACACCCACACGGGTCCGTACATTACGTGCTCCGTGATTTGGGTGTCCATCTTTTCGACTAAAAATAACATATCAATTAAAAAAAAATTGACAAGTTTCGTTTGATGAGTTCTGTCTAGTGATGTGCAACCCACCTTGCGATATGTGCGTCACAACATTTCCTTTCCAATCGAACAAGGTTTTCGCTGAAGAGTTCAACTTCAACTTTGCCGTGCACCCGTCTAAAAACTAAAAAAAAGCTTTTTGCTGAAGTTGTAATGGTTACAAATGTAGCAAAATTCACCCTGTCATACATAGGCGCCTAAGCCGTGGGGGCCAAGCGCGTGGGGGCAACTTTTTATGCTGCATTGATACATAAAACAATAGATGAACTAGCGATCGGCAGCAGGAAAACATTTTTAAATGCAAACCGCAACAGCTTCGCGATAAATAATCACTAGAACGAGTAGCGATGCTACAATCCCACCCCAGACAAAAAAATCTGTCATTTTTACATTGATTTAACGTCTGCAGACGTTGAATCAATGTAAAAATGACTGATTTTGCTGCCTGTGACATAGCAAAAATCTACCATTTTGCGTCGATTCAATGTCATCAGATGTTGAATGCACCCAAAAACAACATAATTTGCTACGTTGACGCAGCGTGCGTTTAGCTTAATGCGCTTGCAAACAGCCTTGCTGTCGCTTTCGAAAGTCGAAACCTCTGCAGAGAATTGTCGCGGCAGTGAATCGCTTGCTGTGAAAATGAACTTGAAGTCTCGGCCCGAGGTAACCACTAGTCCACAGGGTTGTCAGACAGTTTTTGAGAAAAAGAGCCAAACAATGTCGAAAAAAGGGCCAAACTGGGTAAAAAAGAACCAAATTGTTCAATAATGTTAATAACGTTGTTAATAAAATAACGTTAACAACGTCAATAGCGTTACAACATTGCAACAACACAGTCTGAGTCTACATTCTACAAGAACAATTCCAAATCTTCATCTTCTACAGTGTTTCCACTCGAATCTTTGGCATTGGCATAAACATTATCAGCTAAACACTGTCTAAAAAATCGTAATAACACTTTTTAGTCTCAATTTTCGAAAGACATTTATTTAAATAGCTAGTTTGATAGTATGTGCCAACTGCTTCCAAAAAGAGCCAAATATTAAAAACAAAGGGCCAAGGGGCCAAACAATTTTTTTGGGGGCCAACTATCTCTAAAAAGGGCCGAATTTCACAAATTTGGCCACAAAAGGACCAATCTGGCAAGCCTGCTAGTCCACTAACCAACGTAACAAGAGCTGGTACAAACCGCATTTCGCACACACGGCAGCATAATCAACACAATAACGGACTCGCCCAAACTGCATGGCGCACACACGTCCGTTGCCATAGAAACCCCAAAGGCGGGGAATATGCGCACCTCCTGTTTCATCTGCAACACGAAAACGGGCGTATCACAGCGAATTGAAACTTGAAAGCTGGTCAGCCATAAGTTGCGATATTGTAGTGAAAAGGGAGCAATGTCAAGTCGAAAACTTAATCAAACGTCTCTGTAACTATTTTTCAAGGGCTGTTTACGGATGTCAGCAACTTTTAAATTTATTAAAGGTGACGTGCTGTTGAATTGATGTAAACATGAATGATTTTGCTTTCAACGGGTATATTTTCAAGCATATGATCAAGTTAGTATTTTCATTCCATTTACAGTATACCATTTAGTAAACCTTTTCGTCTCTTGTTTTATGCTAATAAATCTAGTTCGTTGATAAACTTTATGTTGTGCTTAACTTAAAGAGTCGCAGTCCATCAACCGCTAGCCAACGCAGACGCATAGCATGTGTTTTGGTCGAGCTTTGTTTATAATAATTAACGGTAGGTCGAACGTAGCGATAACTCCGAGTGTGGCAATAAAAGCAATCCTAGTGTGACGACATAATTACGTCATCCATCAGCGTGACATTTCGCTGAATTTACGTTGCTGCTGATGAAACACGCTTTCGCCCCCACGGCCAAAAAAATAGTTAGGCGCCTATGCTGTCATATATCCATATAAAGTGGATTACATGGTAATGCACTTTAAGTTACAAGCAGCACTAGCTAGGCTAGATATCACAACAAATTAGCAAATGTAAGGAAAGAGACACTAGTTACATTCACTAAAAAAATAAATACTGCGTCACCTTGAGCTACCTCATTGTGCAAGGTGGCATGTAGTTACTGTGCATAGGGTGTGTTATTTATTGTTAAAGGCAGACGCCAAATAGTTTAAAGAAAACAAGCTAAATTTACATTCGTACTTTGTTAAAAGAAACAGCGTGTTTGCGCTCCATAAGTTGGTCATTTGTTGATCGTCCACTCTTTTTGTTGTCTGACGCTTTCTTTTGTTGGTCAGATGAACCCTAAAGGTGAGGTCGATTATTTTACAGTAACAACGTGAGAGTAGGTTATCCAATACATCCAACTATGAATAAGATGACGAAATATCCACGTTCAATACACTATTTAGACTTAATTGGCTGCTTACCGCTAGGTTTGAATATTCAGAGAGTAATGAATAAATTGAGGTAAAGGAATATTAGTCGTTTGAGCATACTTTGCTGTTTTAAGCTTAACATGGTACTTATAATATACTTCAGTTTAGAAGGCCATAGTTCTCAGGAGAGCTGTAGGAATTTTACTCGAGAGCAGCTTTCTTCGTCTGGTCAAGATTCCACTTCTCCAATCGATGACATGCCCACCCACCCTGTTCTTTCTTTCCACAAACCTCTCCTTCGATAGCAGCCAAAGTCAAGCTATCACCCTTTCTTTTCCAATGGTTATATTTGAGAAGCTTCCTCCCTTTGATGTTCGTTAGCACACCTTCAATGTCCTGGATTCCAATCTTATTTCACAACTATTCATTTGTGCGTCTCTCAGTCCAACTGACTCTCAAGGCTCGTCTCCTTAGCCAAATCTAAAGCCTACATCACTCGAGACAATTATATTCCGTTTACTGTAACCTGAACAGTTCGAATCAACCTACCCTGTCATAATGCACCGGCGCATTAAACGGGACTTCATGACCCTCGGATCCTGCTCCATTGGTGAACACGACGACACGAAGCGTCTGTTTTCCCACGAGTTGATTCAATCGCTTAGATCGAGACGGTTTTACTTTTCGGCGCGGCGGGAGCGAAACACCTTGAGCGGACCACAGCGATGATGTTGTCAACTCCCGTGAGTCTAAAAGAGATTTTGTTTCTTGTGCAAAGAGGTTTGTTGGTGCATAAAGAAACAAAGATAGGTTTTGTTCTGACGAGAACATTCTTTTGGTTTAGCCTCTAAACCCAGCAAGTCTTGCTTATGAGCTCGAAACGAAAATGAAACACATAAAATTCTCAGAACGTAGAAAGCGCCATAAAATGTATATGTTTTACATACGGTAGGCTATACTATGCATTTTAGGTTTTACATGTTTTACAAAAACTTACTTATATGCTTTACCAGCAAAAACTTCAAAAAAACAAAACTTTAACTACACAGCCTGTCTTCTTCTTCTGTGTAGTGCCTTCCTCATAAGCTATTCGTTTTTATTGAACACACAATTCACACAGACCTATTCTAAAGATGTTCGAATGCAAGATGAAAATGATTTTTGTCTGAAAAGTGTATGGGATTGTGCCATTGTCTGGAAAGTGTGTTTTATCAGGCTGCAATGTAACTACAGTAAGTGCAAATGACTATGAGGGAAAGCTGATTAGCTCAAGCCACAATTTAATCATACTTAGCCTATATCACACTTGGTTCAAAGACAACATTCATACCAAATAAATGTAAAATACATACTTTTTAAGGCCTGAAAAGGGTTACGAAAACCTTCTCCTTTAGAAATAAATACATCTGCTCCTTTCGGAATATCATGTGGCCGAAACACTTCTGTTCCATCAGGAAGGAATACTCGGCGAGCCGCCGTATTAAGTCCTAGTTTTAATGTGGCGTCTTCCAACATCTAGACCATAAATACACTGACATTAAATACTGCAACAGTTAAATTAAAATAGCAAAGTTTAGCAGGTAAAAGGTTAGTACAGTGCTCCGCAACCTTTTTCACTCTATCTTGTGAGACACTTGAAAAAATTAAAAGTTTAGCGGTTCAAGTAGACAAAAAGTATCACCAAAAATGCACGACATGCAAAGATTTCTGTTTTATATTAGTAAGATTTTTAGGTTGTTTTAATTAACCAATCGCTTTGACTTTTAACAAATTTTCGGAAATTCTGCATCAACTTTTTTAACTCGATTGTTGATCGCCAACATGGTGAAAATATAAAAGTTTTGATACTGAAGCTTTGAAGCAGAATATCTATAGCTGCTTTAAAAATTATATGTTTATATTAGTCTTGAACAGATATCATAAAACTTATCGAGTAGAACATTGTCGAAGAGTGCTGTCATTTCAAAGTTCGAGAACGTTTTCCCTAACAAGCATGACTTTGGCACTTCAACATTAGCCGCACACGGATTTCGGTCCAAATAGCATTTTTGTTCCCCTTTAATGGTAAAAAAAAACTTGTTCCGACAGCTTGGTGGAATAGCATCAACTTTGCGAACGATGTTATGGTAAGATCAAGCGACGACGGTGGTTCCACGTTGGAGGTGTGCGGTTGATCATTGCACGTCAAGGCGGTTCACTATACACCGAGTTGGAAAAAACGAACAAGCAAAAGACATGAAAAAAATCATTTAAGCACTTCTAATTGACAAGTCGTAAAAACTTTTGAAAACACATCAGACAGCCTTTGTCATTTAAAAACTTGTCATTCAATTGGGCTTTTTTGCTTAAAAAAGTTTTTCTGATTACTGTATAGTTATCCCACGGCGCACCTAGCGTTGTCTCGCGTCGCACTAAAGCAGTGTTTTTCAACCTTTTTTGGCCCAACGCCCCCTTTGTAAACTGGCAGATTTTTACCGCCCCCCAACAAAAACAATTAATTACGAAAAGCGAATATAGAACAATAAATACTATTAATACTACAAAAAGTGCTCAATGCCAAGAAAAAAGCCAAGCAGAGCAAATTACATCAAATATAGGCTAGTTACCAGTCTCTAAAACCCTTACAGCCTGTTTTACCCTAAAAGGTGGATCATCAGAAGGTCCTTATTCAAATAGAATTAGAAATAAAATTCTATTTTATTTTCTATTTGAATTCTATTTTCTAATAGAAATAGAATTCTATTTGAATGAGGACCTTCTGATGATCCTTCTTTTAGGTTAAAACAGGCTGTAAGGGTTTTAGAGACTAGTAACTATATATATTTGATGAAAAGCAAATATATATTGGCAAGCATGAAAACAGTATAGGCGTACTGGTAGTCAGTGTGAACCTTGGGCTTGGTGAGAAAGTGCCAGTTTCTTCACATCTGGTGTAAAGCCAGTGAGAAACATTCGAAGATCACCTCTTATGTCAAGTGGGTTTTGCTGTTTGGTATGTAGCAGAACAACACAGGTGAATCCCTTTTCCACCAGGTATGAGGTAGGAAATGCTACCACGAAGATAGGAGCTCTTTGACGAAATCGTTACGCTGGGCGGTAGATGGGTTAACCCAGAATGCCTTCTAAAAATCAAAACACCTCCCTTAATCCGAGGTAATCATACCGCCCCCGTTGAGAACCACTGCACTAAAGCATCGTACTGTGCTGTTGCACACCAGTTGAGGAGCACTGGGATAGTAGCAATAGCATTAAAAAAGTACTGTGACCTAATACTTAATTACAAACCTTTAGTAGTTAAACGTAAGTTATTTTAAAGCAGAATGAGGTTACGCCAGTAAAATATCTTCTCCCAACGTACAACAACTGAAGAATCCAGAAAACAACACCTTCTTCCTTCAAGTTGTTACAGCTATGCTTTATTACTTTGATACAAACTAATATATTAAAACAAACACATAAACTACAAGGAATTAAGGTACCTGTTTAATAGTCGGCGAAGTAATGTGAACAGACGTGTCCACGGATCCATTCTTGTATGCATTACAAGTTATTGTGAAGCTCTGCCGCTTAAATATTGGCTTGGAAGTGTCGTTGCTGGAATCCAAACTTTTCAAATCCATCCTACCAAAATTAATCTGATAATTTTTTTCCGACCCAACAACGGGAACAATTAACAAAAAGTGTTTAATATTAAACGTAACGCAAGACACTAGTTACGGTACCTCAAGAATGGTACTAAAGGGGACAAAAATAACTATAAAAGACCAACAGGCTTTATACAAATTCCGTATATAAAGGAAGAATAGAAGGCAATTGTCTCAGAAGTAATTTTCCACACATCAGTCATGTGACTCATGCCTATGGCTCCATGACGTGCATTTTAACTTCTAGGAGTTTGGCTTTGGAGGTTTTAGCCACCTAACAAAACATGTACAGTTCTATTTATTCCGTGCTAACCTATCAGGTACCCTTATAGTAGGGTCTGCTACCATTCGGTGAGTCCGATTCGGTGAGCTCCTAACCTCTAACCCTGTCCCCAACTCCCTAACCCTAAAACGGCAATGATAATTAGGCTACGGTAACCGACAATTTAAAAAAAAATTGAAAAAATCCCCCGTTAAGGAATCGGGCTCACCGAATCGGACTCACCAAATCGGACTCACCGAAACGGGCCATTCCGCTTACAGTATGCATTTCAGTACTAGTTTCTTAAATCTATATTTTTTGTAATTAAAAGTTATCTGTGAAAACTATTGTAAAGTTAGACACATCATTGAATGCAGTGTTCTGTACTCCTATTTAATCTTTTTAAAAATTTCAGAAAGAGTATATACAAAGAAAAAATCACCTACTTGCATTTATACATTCAAAGTTTTTAATACACTCTACCGTAATTTCCTACCTCATTTTATCCCACTCATGCCTTAGGCTGCTAATGACAGGCACATGAAAGCTTACAAATGCAAGATAAAATTATTTGATTATTTGAAGTTATGTGATTTTTGATTTTTCATAACTTATACAATCCACAATTAAAATAAATAAATTATTAGACTAATAATAAGCACCTTTTCAATTGCTGCGAAAGTGGTTCGGTTTTAGATTTTTTATTGGCCTTGTTTTGCTCGTCAGCCTTAACAGGTTCCTGTAAAATAAACAGTTTATGAACAAAAGACTGCAAAAAAGCAAGAGCTTGAAAAACACAATTGAAGGAATCCAAACCTCATTTTCATCGTCAATGCTGCTGTCTTCAAATGCAGAAGAGTAACTGTCACTATCATTGTTGCTGCTTGTTGTAGCATGGTCGTTTTCCAATGCAGCTACTGCAAGGTCAAGAATGCTGTCGTTCTTTATTATGACAGGATTTACAGTCCTTGGTCGATTTCTTGTGCTCTGCCAAAGCGAATTTATGCATTGTTATAATAAAAAAAAACTGTTCCATTACAATGATTACAGCCTAACAAGCAGTTATGTTCTTTTTTGTATCTTTTATAACTAAAACTCAGATGGTACATTCAAACAAAATTGAACTGGAAGCTAACAATTTGACAAGTCTCCTGGAAGAGAACATTTGCAGCAAACATTTTAAAATATGGATTTGTGGTACGGTAACTTATAGAAGCTATATGCAATTGTAGAAGCAAAAAAATCAAAAGTTTTAAAACCGTTCAGCCATACTAAAAGATTAAAATTCAAAATCAACAAAGTTTGCACAGAAGGTAAAGTCAAAGGCAGGGGTGGCCAACCAGTCTCTGACCAAAAGCCTCATTTGTTTTAATCGCAAAGAGTCGTAACACACACATGGGCAGTTGGGCACACATGAATATCACCATGACCCTTTCTCACCCACGTACAGTCGTACATACCTTTCCTCAGCTACATTTATTGTTAATGTAAGACACAATCATAAAATGACATACGGTATATTTACAAGACATTTATTGTTATGCATGCTACAATACTTAGTAGAACTTTTGGCAATCCTTGTCATAAAGAATTGTTTTCAAACCTGGCTTGTATTTCGTTGTTGCCAATCGAAGCAACCTGTTCACATGCGTATTAGCCAGAATAGATTGATGCTTTGACTTCACGTGTTTTAAGGCAGCAACATAGATCTATGTTACGGTAACTAGAATATTGACAGTACCGTATTTAAAGATTAGTCCGTTTGAGATTGGGGTATTTTTCCAGTGACTCATTTTTCGCTACTCAATGGTCCCTTCCCTTAAAACAGGTTCCAGCTCGTCCTCCTCACACAGATCAATTACGTCCACTTCAGCCGTAACCTCATTTGAAACTATTGGAGCTTTAAACCAGTCCGTCACAGAATTAAATGGATAAACAAAAAAACAAAGTCTGTGGCCTTTTCTGTTGTCAACCATGGAAATTCCTGTTCAATTTTCCAAGTGATACAACATGTCAACCAAAAAAGCCAAATCCATAATCTATTCAGAATCCGAGAGCTCTGGATTGTTCTTGTTCCTCTCTGACATGAACAGTTTCAAGACATTTTTAAAAGCTGAATGAAGCGAGAGAGCAGGCTACCTGACACTTTAACAACCATCTTACAGTACAATACAGTGACAGGTCACCTGAAAGTCGTTGATCTAGTTCAGTGATGAGAGTCTAAATTGTCGATAGTTGAGCGTATGAGTGCGAATGTAGTTGACGATTTCTATGACAAGCTCATAACCTTGTCCAAATTGAATATTTTAGACACAAGTTGATCCTTGTGGTTTTTAGAAAATGGATGACATAGCCGAAAGCGAGTGATTTACTGAGCGAAAGAGTCGCATGCGGCTCGCGAGCTGGCCAGGCCTAGTCAAAGTAAAAAGAAAACATGCTAGACGACCAAAACAATGGCAAGACAACATTCAGACATGGACTGGACTCAATTTGGAGACAGTGGGCAAGTTAGCTTAAAATCACCACTCTTGGAAACAAATAACCCATGTTGATGTGCAATCTGTTACAAGCAGAGATGGTGACAGATGATGAGCTAATAAAATCACGTTCAAATGTTGAGGCATTTGCACAGTCAATGAACAAATTCTCTACAAACTCTCAGAATCAAAAACAATCAACAAACTAGCTGTAATAATCTGAGTGAGTTCCATATATCATTACCTTTAATAATTATCTGCAATTAGAGCAATACAAACTCCTAAAATAGTAAACAATTTTTCACTGGTTGAGGTTTGTTGTTTCTTTGTGGAATAAACGCCTAAAACAAAAGTAAAATAGTTAACTGTACATACCTTCTTGAATAATGATGCATCATCTGGAGCAACACTTTGCAAATAAGGACTTTGTACACTGACGCTTCTCGTTGTTGGCCTAAAATATTACATATAAGAATGTAAGGCTAATGCTCTACACATAAAATAACAAACATAGCCTACTTGTTTTTACATAAAGCTATATCCACTATGGTAGTTCTGTTGATTGGCGGACAGAGACTCCTGCTGGACAAAACGGGTTCAGATATTCATAAAATTGTTTCTAAGCTTTCTACTGTAAAAATTGTTTTTTCCCAACAAAACTTTATGAATTATGGAATAAATGTACCAACTGTAACATCTACAAGTCAAATATTAATCTTTTTCAAATGAAAGTCATCAAATTTTAAAATATTTTGCAAAGTTGTAGCAAACTGTTGAAGCCGAGATGCTTCCGTGATTTCATATCAAATTTGAAAAATGATTAGTGGAATACCGCATTACGTTAAGGATTTTGATTTTGGGTAATTAATGAAGCAGATTGTGGAGGAATGATAGGTCCAGTGGTGTGTTTGTTTAAGGTTTTTTGTTTTGTACAAAAATACAGTAGTTTGTAAATAAAATGTGTGATGATTTCCCAAAAGCCCCAGCGCTTGAAATCTCGACGCCCTTTTTACCGACATGCTACAGCTATCTGTAAATCCAACTTTAACATTTCTGAAATTTTGAACAGTGAATGGAGAAAAGTTGCGAGACCTACCCAAATCACAGTCCTTCCCAATACCAACACTCCATCTGGAGCAGAACTACCTCGGAAGAAATGGGTAAAGCTGCGAACTGGGGTGGGCTGTTTCAACAGCAACATGTTCCAATGGGGCCTCGCCGACTCATTATCTTATGAATGGAGCTCAGATTCTCAGACTGCACACTACATTATCTACCATAGTCGACCGACCCCAGGACAGATATGTGGACCTTACAACGTTCAATGAACACACAATCCATTGGCTGCTGTGCCTGGATGTAACAGCGTGATCTGTGGCGGCCTCAAACGCAAGAAAAAGATGATTTCTCAGATACCAACCATTCTAACAGGCCGTGTAAGCCTTGTCAAAGATACGGTACCCTTCAGGGTGAGAATGTTTATCCACGAGAGGTACTGCTGTCTGTAAACCTATCCAGTGGGTCGTTGAAAAAGATAAAGTTTCTTGTAATACAAAACGTTGGTATTGAAGAATGCTACTTTCACAGACCATAAACAATTATGCATTAGACAGAAGAAAGAAAATGGATAAAAATATCGTTATTTTTAGGTCCATTTTGTGTTTGAAAAAAAGTGTTGGTCAATCGGTGGAACTATCCTATTTCCCTAGTATATTTGTAGCCTATGTTAATTACCGTAGCTATTGCTGCCATGTCCAATAATAAAAAGCTCAACTTTTACGTTAGAGAAAAAACCTTAGGTTGCATTGTGCATACGTCTTACCTTTTAGTCGTTTTTGTCTCATTATAAATGCTTTTTTTGTATTGTTGAATTAAGATGTCTTCCATACTTTCCTTACTAGATAAAGACGAAGTTCTTTTGAATTTACGACAAAACATTATTTGTTTTATAACAATCGAAGGTCAACATTTTAAATTTATCATAAGATCTGAAATAAAAAATCAATCAAAAGCAGCAACGAAAAATAAAATTGCATTAAAATAAAAATAAAACTGGCTTTCATGTTTCATTGTCTAGTTTTGCAGCTGGAAGCAGCTGACTCGATGACTGATATACCGTGCGGTAGTCTTTCGCTGCTTCCTGTCTGTTGTGGAATCTAGATTGCTATGGTGCTATTTCATTCATATTGTTTATAATTGTACCGTACTACTCTCGCAACAGGCAAAATAAAATTTTTCTTTCTAATTTAAAAAAAAAGAAATCAACAAAACTCAATTTTTAAACAGCTGTCAACTCTCAAAGTGCGTGTTTGTTTTCATGACAACTGGTCAGTGTTTACAAGTTTACGGAAGAAATTAGGACAAAAAGAGAGGAAAATGCGGATTTTGAAATAAAACAAGGGAAAACTTCAATTATGTTTGTTTTTATTTCTGAGCATCACAAAGAAAAACAATATATGCCAAACATAGCAGAGGTATAGAAAAGGTAGAAGCAACAAACTCCAGACGTTATAACGTGCATGACACCAAAGCAGGACAATCAGGTTAAAATATGGCACTATCCCAACACCTTAAGATTGATAGGTTTCAGTGTGACGTGAAAAGTAACTTTTAGCAGAACCGGTTTTAGTAAAAAGTTGTTTTAATTTTTTTTACTTTTATCAAATTGACTTTTTGAAGTAAATTGATCAAAACAAGAAACAACAAAAACAATAAATTTGCAGAATTTTCTCTTTGCAGTGGATTTCGTTTTTGCAAGATTTTACATATATCAAAGTGAACTGAACAGGTTTTCTAAGGTTGTGGAAGCTTTGAGTCACTGACACAGGCCCGGTCATCGAGATTGAAGAAGAGTTTCGACTACATTTTCTTAATACAGTAGCACCTTAAGTCAATGGTTCAAAGTCTCTGCAAGTAGCCTACCGTAGGCTGGGCGAAACTGCCAAGATTAAATTTACAAAGAATTTTTTTTTCGGTCCCAGGATAAAAATTACGACAGGCGACAACCAATCTTGTAGCCTATCTGCAATTTATTTTTATTTGTCATTAGTTGGTTGGTTGTGAAATTGAAATTCAAGTGAAAAAAAAAGTTGTGAAATTCCAATCTGTCAAATTAAAATGAATGGAATAACTAGTTGGTGGTCTATAAAACAAATAAAAAGTTTTCGATATCTTGGGACAACAATAAACTGGGATGCCAAAGATGATAAGGAGTTCAACATACGTATTGCTCAAGCAAAAGCTTCTTTCCAGCAAATGAAAACAATATTATGCAACAAGAACATATCTTTCGCAACCAGATTCAGAGTATTGAAGTGTTACATTTATCCAATTTTTAAATATAGCCTAATTCAGAAACCTGAACAATTACCAAATCAATTAATAAAAGAATAAATGGGTTTGAAATGTGGGCATTTCGAAAAATGCAGAGGATTTCCTGGACTGATAGAAAAAGCAATCAAACTGTTTTAAATCAAGTCAAACAAACAAACAATCTACTAAAAAATATCAAAGAAAAACAACTTCAATTTTTAGTACACGTGCTGTGAAAAGGAAAGTTAGAACATCTCTCTCTCACAGGAAAAATTGAAGGGAAGCGTGCCCAAGGCAGGCAACGATTAACTTACTGTACTTAAACCAACAAACCGACAAAACTAACACCAACATACACCTAATAAGTAATAACCTACACAAAGCAAACAACAGAGAATCTTGGAAACTTTTCTTACAAGAGGCAGTCAATGCTTGGAATCAAGTGCGACAATAAAAGAAGAATTAAGTTGGTTGGTTGGTTGGTTGATTTGAATCTGTATCCTCGGACTGACAAATCCTTGATTGGTTATTTCTGGAGTTTCGCATACTTGTAGAGGCTCTTGAGTCTTGACACACGACCGGTTACCGAGATCGGCAGAGTGAAGTTTTTCGATTGTTAAAGTGTTATTGCCGGGGAATTATTTCATTCATTAGGTGCCGCTGAATGGAGAGCAGTCCTGAAATGCGTTGCTCAAGCGCACACCCCGAGAGTCGAACTTGCCCCGCGTGATTATGAGCCGGGCGCATTGCTCGGAGTCGGACGGTACGGTAATTAGTAAAAACGTAAAGGGAGGTAACATGATAACCAAGAGAGATAAATAAGCTTTTGCAACTATTGAACAAGACTGTAAAAAATGTCAAAAGAAATCATTTTTTTACCAAGTTTCACTAAAGTAAAAACACTGTAGGCGTAGGCCTATGCTGGAAATTTAGCTTGAAGAAGTTGTAGCGCCTGCAGCCCTTTTCATGTTTGCCTTAGTATAACTGCCATTGTGAAAGTTGTAGCCTAGGCTACTTGTTAGGAATTTGGAACGCTGGCTGAAGATTAGAGCGTTTCCTCGGTTTGATTTACATACGGTACG
Source organism: Aplidium turbinatum (assembly GCF_918807975.1). Lineage (NCBI taxonomy): Eukaryota > Metazoa > Chordata > Ascidiacea > Aplousobranchia > Polyclinidae > Aplidium > Aplidium turbinatum. Next base: position 35,861,081 of record NC_137472.1, on the reverse strand, counting down.
TAGTTTTACGTTGTTGTATTGCTTGAAGCATTGCTTGAAGCAATAAGCCCCTTTAAAATCAATCGTTCAGCGTGAAACACAGTTCAGTTTGTGAGTTTTCAGTATGGTTTTTTTGTCGGCCAGTTGTGTGGTGCCTTATTTTCTCAGTCAGTTTGCCACTGATTCCTTTCTTGGAAATCACGATATTAGCTATAGTTGTGGTGTAGTTTTTATGCTCTGAATTGGTTTAGCTCATTCTATTTGAATTCAAGGCATTATTTGGCTACAACGTTCCGACGTGGAAGTTCATTCATTTCTTTGCAATAAACTCATACTCGCAAAAGGAGTAATAGGTATTGTTCTCAAGATCATCCCCGCTACACGCTGGTACCTGGGATGTTGCTGTAGCAGCTACAGCTAGGTATGGGCGGATGTTCAGACCACTCGCCGTCCGCTACAAAGTCAATTTACAAAGAAAGTGATATTCCTCAGCAACATGTAAATACTAGAGTATAGCTTCAGAAATGACGTCATTTCAAAATTAAATTGAAGAGAATTGTTTAAATCGAGTTCTTGTCCGATTGGAACTTCTTATAAACTTTGTAGCCTAAGGCTTGACAGTGTATCAGCTCTGTTAGTAGCCTATATACAGTAGGCTAGTTAGAATAGAATACCATATATAGTTAGAATAGAATAGCAACATTCCGAACATGATGGTGGTGGAGAACTGGAGATGAACCAAAAACAATATCTGTAGCCTACTCTTGCATAACAGTTTATTGCAAAAAGAAAAAACATTGACACCATCAGAGCAAAACAGAGCTGACCGGTCTGACGCCCAAAATTAAACCATTAGTAGAATGTGGAAACCAAACTCTCTCTCTCTTTCGTTTGAGACTAGATCAAATTTCAGGGCAGGTGGTGGAGAGCCAGGTGAGTGTAGCTTCGTCCAGCGTTGCTATACCATGCGTTCCATTTGGTGCCTTGTAGATGAGACATTCGAGAACGACATGGTCAGCAGTTTGTTCCTCCGCGCCGCATTCGCAGGCCGATGAGGGAGCCAGACCCCACTTGTGCATGTTGGAATGGAAGCGACCGACTCCGGTTCGGATTCTGTTGAGCTTGACCCAAGTCGGCCGAGGAAGGTTCATACCAGGGGGCGCGCCACCGGGTGGGGCATAAAACCATGTAGTTTGGTGTCGGTGGCGCACCATGCTGCATTCCAAGAACAAACTGAAGAACGCAAAACTGAAGAACGCAAATAGAAATCAAACTTAAATTGATACCCATAACAAAGCAGGCTAGTATTTGATATAGGCTACTCTGATACGGTTCTACAGCCCTCCAGATACGTTGAAGCATACTTTTGTGATACTGTATAAGTGTATATAGGCTATATAATGAATTGAATTATTGTGAAACTTCATAATCTTCTGAAACTGGACACTCCAGCTCAAGAAACTCGTCTTGATTAAAACATGTGACTATGACACAGTGATTATATGCGACACGTAACAAACTAACAACGTAGAGCATATGTGTCAAACTCCCGGCCCGCGGGCCAAATCCGGCCCGCGATGCAACATTTTTGGGCCCTCAGAATGGTATTAAATTCCTTTTGAATTTGGCCCGCCGATATGCTGCATCACAAATAACTTCAACTTTTAATCAATAATAAACTTAGGCTACATAACTAAAATAAACAATAATGAAGTTATAGCCTACGTGATTAAAACTTAATAAATGTTTAGTTTATAAGTAGCCTACTGTGCAGTGTATATTTGTACGAGCAAAAGTCAATATGCTTCATCAAAGGACATTCTGGGTAGGCCATTGACGAAAATTAGGTTATTGACGAATTTATTGCCAAGATCAAGAAATCTGGCGATTTTTGAAGAAACTAAACAAAAATTCACACAGGAGTCGCCTTACTGATGAACACCTGTCTTCAATCATGAGGATTTCTTCAGCTGAGAGCTTGCCCCGAAACATTGATAAACTTGCATCCAAAATGAGAAGCCAATAAGTAGCCTATCGGGGTTAAAGTAGTAGCCTATGCGTTACAAATCCACAAAGTAGGCTAAACTTTTGTGTAGGTTTTTCCTTGCTTTTTAGAGACATGTTTGTGTTATTCGGTTTCAGTTTGAATATTGTTTTCCTTCGCTGCTCTGAAAAGGCTGTAGGCCTACTGAAAGCCATAAGCAAGGAATACAACTGATATTTTTCTTTATTTAATAGCCCTATCTTGACGTTAGATATGACTTGACCTGAGTTTACTTTTTTTAAACTTTAATCATGCTTCGGTAAATAGGCTACGCAACCCATATGCTCAAAATTGCTGGAAAAACCACCTATTGTTGCAAAGTCGAAAGACGTTCGAAAAACCATACGTAGGCCTAGTATGCGTCAACGCAACTTTTAAAAAAAGTTGGCGGCGTCAGCGTCAGCAGCGCATACACTAGCGTAATCTCATTTTGTTTGCTAGGTGCCAAACATTCACACGGTATAAACCACTCGAAACAAACAAATTTTATTTTGAATTTCCACAAAGAAACACAAGTATCTGAAAGTGTTCATCTGACACAGGGCCTGATTAAGGCTCACGGGGGCCCGAGGCACAGCTAAGTTTAGGGGCCCCTATTGGCAATCGCTTTCGATGCAGAGCAGCAGTAATCAACCGAAGCCTAACATACCAAATAACTTTCCATGTAGCAAATGTGCCCAAGACCATGCAAGCATTAATAATGATATAATATGGGTGCACCGGTGCAACCTATTTCGTACCCTGAACACTTCGTACCCTGAAAAGACCGAGAAAAAAATAGAACAAAGCCGAAGTCGCTGATCGGAGTTTCTGCAAACATTTCAAACAGCGAAAGTCGCTGGTCGGAGTTGTCGCAAACATTTCACCTCTCAATGCTAGACTGCAGTTATAGGCTATTATTACCACTAGCCTAGATCTACTTAAATTAATTATTAACTCTAATTATAGGCTAAGAGTTGATTGCAGTGCAATTTGCTAATGTGGACTGATAGCCTTACTCATTGAGCTTTTTTTATTGTTAACGATCAGCACCTACAAGTCGCTGATAGGAGTTTTCGCAAACATTTCAATAAGACAAAGTTGCTGGTCAGACTTGCCGCAAACATTTCAAAATTAACCGAACTTCACTTTCCTCCTCTCAATGCTAGACCAGACTACAGTTTTATTATTGTTGTTTGGATTGCTCTAACCATGTTTTCGTTCTTTTGCTATTCGAAAAGGCGTTGTTTCAATAAAAACGTGAATTGTGTGCCGTATTGCATGACAGCTCCTATCATAGGCGTAGCCAGGGGGGCGAAAGGGGCCATGGAACCCCAAATTTTTAAAGTTAGGATTCCGAAGTTGAACCCTTTGTTGAAAATATAATATAATTTGTATAATAAATTTATATCGTTTTCCAAGACATCTGGCTATTAACATCCCCCAGGACTTGTTTTAGACACACATAAAGACACCAATAAATTTTGCAAATCGTAAATCGCGCAAACGTTACGCAATTTAGGCTTCTTTTAACTAATCTGTGGAAGCAATTTCAGAATCGCTTACTCTGTTGGGTTTTTGTGTAGCTGAATTTTTTGTGTTCTCTATCTTTAGTCGCAGTTTTTGCCCGTTCGTGTGTAACAGCTACCTTTAATAAGTTAATAGCTGTTTATCTGCAAATAAATTTCATACAAATATTACCCTGAAAGTGTCTCCAGAAAGCGTTATAATCCATTATTTGAGTGTAATTTTGCAAAAAGTTTTCCGAGGGAGCATGCCCTCGGACCTACCATAGAATACGCGTGCCTTTGGCACGCTCTAATCCACCAGCTTTATTGCTCTCCTTGCTTAACCCACCAGGATACGCCACTGCACATCAGGTGGCGATGTCTTAAATGAAACACTTTATCGTTCTCTTTAATTCATCAAATATTTGCCCCCCCCCAAAAATTATTTTCTGGCTACGCCACTGGCGACTATGAATGACTTTTGCTCATTGTGACGTGGCCTACTGTAACAGGAAAGAAACAAGACAGTGGGGTGCAATTGCATTGGAATTCTCTAGCTGTAGTTGCATTGGTAACAAACACAACATAGGCTAATGACAGTGTTAAAATGTTTGTGGAAACTGCAATCAGCGACTTCGGCTTTTCTATTTTTCTCTCTCGATCTTTCACGGTACGAAATCGGGGGACGAAGTGTTCAGGAGACGAAATAGGTTGCATCCATATAATATTATGCTTATGCCTCGGTGGGCATCTCAGTGTATGCTAGCATGAAATTCTACATTAAAAGTGAAATAGGCCTAACAGAAATATTGTGTACAATGTACATTGTACATTTAACACCAAAAATTGGGGGCCCCCAAAAGCTGGAGCCTGAGGCCTGTGCCTCGTGTGCCTCATGGTTAATCGGGCCCTGATCTGACATTTTGCTATGTTTTGATTCCAATACGTCTTTGCCCATTGAAAACATTTTTTCAACTGCAGCGCTGGAAGGTATTGGCGTGTTGTAGCGAAAAAATACATTAAAAAGTATGCTTTGACGCTATGCGCTGAAAATCCGCGAAAACTTTACGGCGTAGCCTCAAGCGCAAACTATCCAAAAAAATGTGGCCGCAAGCGTTAGCGTAAACAAAAAGTCTACGCCGCAATTAAGTAGGCTATGCGGCGTATACGTACATCTCTGGTTATTCCTGGTAGCTTCACATACGGTGGACCTACTCTTGACGCAGGACCGGTTACCGAGATTGGCAGAGTGAAGTTTTCCGATTGTTGAAGTGTTGTTGCCGGGGAATTATTTCATTCATTAGGTGCCGCTGAATGGAGAGCAGTCCTGAAATGCGTTGCTCAAGCGCACACCCCGAGAGTCGAACTTGCGCCGCGTGATTTTGAGCCGGGCGCGTAACCACTAAGCTAACTGGCAACCAAAGCAAACCAAGATAAGACTGTTGCTAACAATTTTAGTTTCGCTTTTTTTAGCTTCCTATAAACTAAAAGCGACAAATGGATATTTTAACACTCACGGTGTTTCTTAAATTTGGAAGTCAAATTTCTAGGTGTTTTGGGACAAGAATGTGGAAATTTGAAATTTGTGAGTTTCCGAAAAGCGTTGCTTGGGTTTTATGCAGAGATGTACGTATACGCCGCGAATTCTACGCCGCATACTTGCGGCGTAGACTTTTTGTTTATACGATAACGCTTGCGGCCACATTTTTTTGGATAGTTTGCGCTTGAGGCTACGACGTAAAGTTTTCGCGATTTTTAGCGCATAGCGTCAACGCATACTTTTTAATGTATTTTTTTCGCTTCAACACGCCTATAGGCCTACCTTCCAGCGCTGCAGTTGAAAGAATGTTTTCAATGGGCAAAGACATATTGAAACCAAAACACAGCAAAATGTCAGATGAACACTTTCAGATGCTTGTGTTTCTTCGTGGAAATTCAAAATAAAACTTGTTTGTTTCGAGTGGTTTATACCGTGTGAATGTTTGGCAATTAGCAAACAAAATGAGATTACGCTAGTGTATGCGCTGACGCTGACGCCGCCAACTTTTTTTACAAGTTACGTTCAGGGATATCTTGAGAAGGGGATATGAAGGCTTGCAGCGATTGCCTTTTTCTCATGACACTACCAGGGCTGTAGTTTGTAGTGCTTTAAACATGTGGTTCTTTTTAAAATTGTAGAAAGTTTTGTAGTGCAGTTGGTACAATGAGCTACAGAAGACAGTTAGCAAATGTTACGTAGAGCATATTTAAAGAATACTTGTTTACAAAGACAGTTGAAAAGTTGCCAGTAAGCTGTTTTTTTAACAAAGCCTTTGCAGTAGGCTAGATGTAAAGCAAGTATATGGGTAGTTGAGTTAACAAGCAACCACGAGCATGCTGTGAATATCAAGGTCTGATGCTAATAGCGCAATGCAAGTTATCATAACAAGATTTATTAAACTACTATCGGTGCCAATTATCATTTTACGATAAACACAGATTATTTACAATAAACAAAAGCCCTTCTATTGTCAGACGTAACAAAAGCCTTCGTATCCCCTTCTTTAAATATCCCTGGTTACGTTGACGCATACGGCGTATGATTTTTCGAACGTTTGCGTTTACGCTGAAGGCGTCAATATTTTTTGTATGCGCGTACATCACTGGTTTTATGAATGGCAAAACAAATTTTAAAAGGCCTCAATTTTTTTAGAATCATGCAGAAATGTTTCCCTCAACAGATGCAAACCGGAGCCTTTTTTTTCTACAAATGATTTTGAAGTAAGCAAAAATATATAGGGATTAAGAAATATATCAACAACGGATTTGCGTTTGAAAAAGGCTGGCAACTTGTAATATACGCTAGTGTTAACGCGTGTGGCAACACTGGTTCATAGTTACTCACATTTTTAATTTGTTTCTCTCCCCAAACACGTGTGTTTTGTGTAGGCTACTGTCTGTAACAGTGGTGCCACAGCTTGTGTTTTAGCACAAGATCTTGTGTTTTTACTTTTGATCTTGTGCTTTCCGATCGACTTTTGGCTAAATCTTGTGTTTTTTGATCAAAGTCAAATCAATTGTTGCTACCATGGTTTAAGTATGGTAGAGAATTAAGGACTGGCACTAAAAGGTTTTAATAACTAGGTTTCTGGTACCATACTTAGGCATATTGACCAATTTTACACATTGAGTTATCAAGCCTGACAAAATTAGCTGAAAATTTGATCTCCAGAGAATGCGGTATGTGCTCATTGCCAGACTCAGAGGTTGTGTTGCTAGATCACAAGAGCAGCGAAAAGAGTAGTATAGTTCAGTTCAGTTGTTTTTTTTCTGACCATCATATCAAAACAATACACGTCAACATAGCAAAGGTCGAGAAAAGGGTAGAAGCGGCAAAATGCGAACGTTAAAACGTGCTTGAGACCGAAGTAAGTTATTGATTTGAAAGAAATTTGGCACGGTCGCAACACCTTCAGAAAAATTTAAGATATAAAGGGAAAATAAAAAAAGAAAAAGTTACAAAAAACAAAAAAAACAAATAAACAACATATATTTAGGCTATAGCTTTATTAGCCCACATAGCTTTAGCTGATATATTTAAGATTTGTATAGACAGTTGCTATGAAGATCGGCCATGGTGCGTTATCAAGAGTGCTGATGGTCGTAAGGGGAACACGTCTTAATGCGTTTAGCCCATAGCAAAGAAGAGCAAAGCAGGCAAAGAAAACCCCACAAAGAAATCCTACCACGGGCAAAGCCATTTCAAGCGCATTCTTCAACTTAGAAATTATGTGGATACTAACACACTGAAGACTGTGTATTACAGTCTTATATATTCTCATCTTCAATACTGCATATCCAGCTGGGGTGGAGCTTGTGACAATGCGCTGGATCATTTATTTAAGCTGCATAAAAGAGTTGTTAGAACCATGACATTCAGCAACTATACAGCTCACACATTGCAACTCTTCCAAAAACTACAGCTGTTAAATATACAAGAAATTTATAAACTGGAGATAGCAAAATACATGCACAGAGTCCATTTAAATTTATTACCAGAAACGGAATGTAATATTTTCCACAGACTATCTGAATGCCACTCACACAATACGCGCCAATCATCCAGCAGTAACTATTTTGTTTCAAGGGTGAGTACTGAATTAGGTAAAAGGCAGATGTTAATAAGGGGTCCTAAAGTGTGGCATGAGGTCCCAGGTGATCTCAAAAGTCTTTCTCCAATTTCTTTTAAAAGAAACTTTAAAAACTACCTTCTTGATTTAAACGACACTGTTGAATAATAACTGTTTTGTCTATATAATTACATTATTCTATTCTATTTGCTCATCTCTTTGGTATATATATATATGTTGCTTTTTATCTTTTTTTACTGATTAAAATTGTCGATTAATATCTCTTAAACTCCACTCACAATTAATTCATTCAGCAGCATGGTAAACCTGCTTAGTTTGTTTGCTTTTTTTTTTTTTTTTTTTTTCTTTTTTGCATAATGAAAACATGTGTATCTGTATCACCAAATGCTTGATTTTTTGTATATGTGTTTGTGTATTTACTGTATACGTATATGTTATTTAGGCCTACATCACCTAGCTTGAGGTGGCTGCTGACTAGATGACCGTTTGGTCTTTTCGCAGTCTCCTCGTCATATGACACACAACCAATTATTGTATACTTTGTATTCTTTTCATGTTTGTGTTTGTGACAAATAAATGAACTGACTGACTGACTGACTGACTGACTGGCCTTGCACGACTCACAAAATAGATAGGCTATAACTTGACGACAGGAAAACAATGACAAAAACAAGAAGACAAAGCTGGTCAGGCTCGTACTCCCAAGAACATGAGTTCGACACCACCAAGTGGTGACTTTTTTCTTGGTGACTCAATCGTTAGGCTACACATTTTTGTGGCCATTTAGTTTGTTTTTAGTTCTGACCATCACATATATATTATACTGTATATATCCCTTAGCTTCCATTTAAGCCAGGGGTTCTCAACCTTTTTACGATCTCGTACCACTTGGACGCTCTGTACTGCCAAGCGTACCACATCTTGCAGAACAACCAATTCGATCAAATCATATTTTATTCAGAATAATAATAGTGGCCTACTGATGATGATGGCGTATGAGCGATCTTTCCAGGCTAGATTGGAGGGCAGGAAATCTTCAGCCACTCGGCAGTCTCGTCGTCCAGGATTCTCAGACCATGCGCACCGTGTGGAGGCCGGTGGGTTAGGCAGTGGTGGATGACATGGTCTGTGGTCTGTTCCGTGGCACCACACTCGCATTCTGATGAAGGAGCCAGGCCCCATTTGTGCATATCCGAACGAAAGCGGCCGACGCCAGTTCGCAGGCGGTTAAGCCTGACCCACGCAAGCCTTGCGAGGGACATCCCTGGTGGACGGGGATCGGCGTTGGGTATGAAGTCACGGAGCGTGGAGGTGTGATTTTGCCACTCCGTGTTCCACATGTGGTTCGTCCAGTGTGCCGCACTTAAACTAAGTTCTTCTGCGTTCTTGAGGAGTTGTTGTGCGGCAGGCACAAAGGGGCGTCTTGATTTCAAGCGCTGCTTTATAGGTGGTGGTCTCTACTGAAATAGCACTAAAGCACAACAACTAAATTTAATGAAATTTTTATTTACTGTCCATTAATTGGTCGATGCGAATTTGCCAACAGCGCATCGAAAGTCATTTCCAGGCGCATCTAGTCAGTTTCGATTTTTTGACGTGATGTTGATGTTCATCATGACTGAAAACCCTTGCTCGCATTCCCACGTGGATGGGAAAATCAGTAGCGGTGGAGCAGCATCTGGGCCATTCCGTGTCAATTCACACAGTCAAGAAAATCAACCTCTTCGATTTTCTTTAAATTTTACACATCCTTTTGCTATCCTATATAATGAACAACTGCAAAATTTGAGTAAAATTTATTGAGAAACACGAGAGTTATGAAGCATTTAGTTTGGGGGGGTCTGCTGAGGGGGCACATTTTTTTAATTTTTGGCCATGTTTGAGGCCCTATTACTGCTAAACTAAATTAGGTAAGAAGCCCAAATTTTTTACATGTGATAATACTTCTGCCAAATATTGAAAAAACAACATCGTTCACATTGTCACTCTAAAAGGTCAAAGGTTAAAGACATCCAAAGTTGGTCGTTTCCAGCTCTCGGCTAAAATTTTCCAAAATTTTAAAACCTTGCCAAGACCCTATTTTTGATTGGTTTTGGCTGAAATTTAGTAGAAATGTTGCTTATAGGATTTTCTATGAACTGAAAAAATTTCAGTATGTATAAAATATTAAAGGGGTTGGGAGGTATTTAATGTGAAACATGGGTCGAAATGAAAAAAAGCAAAAAGTGGGGTCCTTTTAATACCCTGGTTACCCATGACCCCAGTGAAAATTTGCACTGAAATTTTTTTCACATATTCACCAAGATATGACAAATCTACCATGCAAAATTGATCCATGGTTCTCAATGTTTTCTTATAGAAAGTATTCGTCAAAGTTTGGACAAAAACGCTAAAAATTAGAAATGAAAAATTCAAGGGGAGCAGGGGTGATCATTATTTTTTCTTGTTATTGGCTATATAAAGTGTTCTTGATGACAGTAGCAATATTATGTGCTTGACAAATGACAATTGCAGACCTATGGATAATTTTTGCAAGACGTCATATCTTAGTGAATATGTGAAAAAAATTTCAGTGCAAATTTTCACTGGAGTCATGGGTAACCGTGGTATCAAAAGGACCCCACTTTTAGCTTTTTTTCATTTTGACCCATGTTTCACATTAAATACCTCCCAACCCCTTTAATATTTTATACTGAAATTTTCTCAGTTCATAGAGAATCCTATAAACAACACTTCTACTAAATTCCAGCCAAAACCAATCAAAAATAGGGTCTTGGTAAGGTTTTAAAATTTTGGAAAATTTTAGCCGAGAGCTGGAAACGACCAACTTTGAATGTCTATAACCTTTGACCTTTCAGAGTGACAATGTGAACGATGTTGTTTTTTCAATATTTGGCAGAAGTATTATCACATGTAAAAATTTTGGATTCTTACCTAATTTAGTTTAGCAGTAATAGGGCCTCAAACATGGCCAAAAATAAAAAAAATGTGCCCCCTCGGCAGACCCCCCCAAACTAAATGCTTTATAACTCTCGTGTTTCTCAATAAATTTCACTCAAATTTTGCAGTTGTTCATTATATAGGATAGCTAAAGGGTGTGTAAAATTTAAAGAAAATCGAAGAGGTTGATTTTCTTGACTGTGTGAATTGACACGGAATCGCTTAGCTAGCGTTGAATATTAAGAGGCGACACTGAGCCAGAAGTTTACAGGAGAACATGAACATTCCTTGTAACTGTTATTGAACATTTTATTCCGATGTATTTTAGCTTATAACTTGCATTATTCAACGCTATTTGTAGCTTAAGCTATAAAACAGATGATATCTATCAAAAGCAATCATTTGACATAATTAACGCCCACTGTCCCACAGCGTTGTACGGCTTTTCGAAACAACTGTGCTCTTAGTTGACAATTGACATGACCTGTATTCTGAAGATCGTAATGATACGAAACAACAAGAATAGGTTTTGGGATTTTTTTTTTGTAAACAAAACCAGATAAACAAAATATAAAGTTGTGAATCAACGTTTTTGTGAAAAAAACGGAAGCTACCCACGTACGACCTGAAAAACCTTTGCGTACCACTAGTGGTACGCGTACCACTGGTTGGGAACCCCTGATTTAAGCAGATAAACTTTGGATTTTTACATTACTTCAACAATTGATGACATTGAATCAGCGTAACAAAGGTGAATTCTTCGCTAAGAATCGATGGGAGTATCAGAAAAAAATGCAACAGAGCCGAAGTCGCTAATCGTAGTTGCAACAAACATGTCAAATTTTTTCCTTGAAAAGATCGAGAGAAACTAAGTATCTTGAAATAACGATGCAACCTATTTCGTCCCCTGAAAAGATTGAGAGAAAACAAGAACAAAGTCGAGGTCGCCGATTAGAGTTTCCGCAAATTGGGGGATGAAGTGTTCAGGGAACGAAATAGGTTGCATCCTTGAAATAATAGTTGAATAGTTAAACCGAACCTCACTTTCAGGTTAGGGTTATTTTAATAAGCCAAACCTCACTTTAGGATTAGGGTTATCGAATTATGATTGTAGCCTCTCTAATCCACCATTACAACTGATCACAAGCTGCCACACCAGAGTGATCTATTCACTTCCAACTAACATTTCTAGACAAAAGTACAAAGAAAAGTCACACTTATTTTGTGGTGGCCTATAAAAATTTAATGGATAAATTTTAAAATGTTTGTTGCAACTCCGATCAGCTACTTCGGCTCAGCGACTGAAATATATCTTATAAGAATTAAGAACCATTCAGTAGGCTACTTGTATAAATGAACCATGCAGACTTGCTAGAATTTTTTTTATACAGATTTCAAATCATTGCATAGATTAATTGATATCCTAGTTGTATATCAAAAATCAAGAATTTGTTTTTCCTGTGTCGATTGTGTTGTTTTAAACGTTTTTGTAAAAAATTATGGAAGTAGTTATGGCAGATACAACAATCCCAACACAGCCAGCTGAGCCTGCAGTGAAGGTAATTTAGAAAAGCTTGTACATTAGTTGATTGATTGCCTATAAATTTTACTGTGTAAATTGATTAAAACCAAAGTAGGTTATTTAGGGAGCAAGTCTTTTAGGCGCAGACAGTTAGGCGCTGGTCAAATAGATGCGCACACTGTGGCGTCTGGATATTTAGGTGCGGAGCACTGTGGCGCTTGTCCATTTAGGTGCTATTCCTAGTAAAGTCTGCAGATTGTATCAGCTTGGCAGGTAGGGCAATGCTTTTCACACAGAATATTGTATTGAACAGAAAAATATGTTATGGCTTCTGTGCGTGAAGCTGCTTTAACCGGCAATGCTTTTTACACAAAATGTTATATTGAACACAAGAATATATTGTATTTTAATGCGCGTGTTTGGCATTTATTTTTTGTTAGTCCAGGTTTGCATCCGGCGAAAGCTTTGTCAATAAATTATTCAAGTTTCCGAACATGACTTTCACTTTTAGTGAGTCAAATAATAACTACACTAAACATCAGTAAAAAATATATCGTAGCTTAGCTTATATTCAAGCAGGTGGTAGGCTTGAGTGAAGAGTAACTTAGTTTTCCGTCAAAACCCCGACCAGGTTTAATAACAAGCAAAGTCGCACCATTATGCTTGCAAGTTGTAGTTAGGGTTCATATGCCCTATAGAAATGTATTCATGTAGTAGAGCGTTGTCTCATACGAACTCGCCACACGATCAATCCATCTCGACTAGAAGTAATTGCGAAAGATAACAGATTAAGTAAGGTTCCATCTGGTTGCAACCTGTGTTCAGGATGCATAGCAAATGTCCTGTTGAGATGTGCTAATATCAAGAGTAGTAGAGCGTTGTCTCGCACCTCATCTCCACACGCGCATTAACAAAACAACATATTTTTCTGTTCGATGTAACACTTTGTGTGAAAACATTACCCTACCTGCCAACGGAATGGCCCGTTTCGGTGAGTCCGATTCGGTGAGTCTGATCCCTTAACAGGGGATTTTTTCAATTTTTTTTTTAAATTATTGTGTACCGTAGCCTAATTATTATTGCCGTTTTAGGGTTAGGGGTTAGGAGTTAGGGTTAGAGGTTAGGAACTCACCGAATCAGACTCACCGAATCGGACTCACCGAATAGTAGCAGACCCACCTGCCAAACTGATACAATCTGCAGACTTTACTAGGAATAGCACCTAAATGAACGGGCGCCACAGTGCTTTGTACCTAAATATCCAGACGCCACAGTGTGCCCGCCTATGTGACCGGCGCCTAACTGTCTGCGCCTAAAAGACGTGGACCCGTTATTTAACTATTAACTAGTCATTTAATTTAGTTAGCGGTACTTGATTTTTAAATTTATTATGTCAGAGAATATCAACAATACATTGCTTTTATCATCTCTGGCTCCCTTGCCTGAAGGCAAAGTTTTTGCAGTTTATTTTAAATCACAAGATTAACAATTTAACATATTAGGCTATTGATGATTGATCACACAGCAAACTTTTTTTTTTGTAAAATTGACACTAAGTCAAAATATATTATCATTGATGCAGTGTTTGTTTTTTCAAGTTTAAGATTAAAATGTTTTGGTTTATAATACAGTAGATAGGGCTATTTCAAACATTGAATCCAGATTATGTAATTGGTTTACAATTTTATGCAGCAGATTATGAAATATTCAGCAGGATTTAAGTTGAAATTATGTTAGATATATGATGTAGCCTACTATGTCTAGTTTTTATAATGTTAAATTTAATATATTGCAGTGTATTTCTATTATGAAAAACACTGCTATATTTCACTCAATTCTACAGTATTATGAAGTGTCAACTCTTGACTTATCATAAAGTAGTACAGTTTTCTAATAAATATTAGTACAACACATCAAAATTTTATACTTTAACCTGTTCACACTAACAGGCTTTCCAAAATTTATACATATGTCAGATATCCAAAGGAGAGAACACACGTGATGTGAGTGGAACCAGTTTGGAAGGAGAAGAAGTAATTGGAAAAATTCCTCCTAATGAAATGACATCAAAAGATTATTATTTTGATTCCTATGCTCATTTTGGCATCCATGAGGTGTGACTGACATTTATTTATTCTGCTGAAGTTATTAAGATTTGAAATTGTTGTTAAAACTGACATCTAATGGTTTCAAGTCAAAGGGTATAGTACATTTTCCACCGTTCCATGGTGGATGACTTAAACTCAAATGATGCACAACTTTATTATTTTTTGTGTCTGTTGTTGAGATTGCACTGTTCAGAGATATTGCTTACAATGCCAGTGTAGTAAGCTAAAATTAAATTTTAAACTCCTCTTACTAAAGCAGAATCAAATGGGTGTCAATTTTTAATTTTTTTATATCTTGCATCTATGGGAGCACATGTTTGAAATAAAATTTTGATAAGTCATAAAACAAGCTACCAGCATACTTTAAGTCTGTAAGTTTGGCATTCCACAAATAATCTTGATACTTCACAAACAACACAGCGGGGCAGTTACATACTCTTGTGTCAGTAAAAATAGACTCATGCAGTTTTCTCTGTTCAGTAGCACATGGATGCGTCATGCAGGTTAAAGTTATTTGAACCTTATCATAAAGTCATGGATCAGAAAACTTACTGAGTCTGTTATTCAGTTGTGTAATTGCAGAACGTGTAATTGCTAGCTAGAGTAATTGTATCATAAGAACAAGAAATATTGAAATGAGGTTTCCATACTGATGGCACAACTGTAAAGCAAATATGATTGGTAATTCAATGGTATTCAGTAATCACCTTGTTTGATATACTTTAATGCAACATAGTATTGTCATATATGATGATCTTATTTGCAGGAAATGTTAAAAGATGAAGTCCGTACTTTGACATATCGAAATTCAATCTATCACAATAAGCATCTTTTTCGAGGAAAAGTTGTGCTTGATGTTGGTTGTGGTACAGGTGTGCTGTCAATGTTTGCAGCCAAAGCTGGTGCTGCAAAAGTGATTGGCATTGAATGTTCAAGCATTGTCGATTATGCCAAGAAAATTGTTGAAGCAAATCATCTTGATGATGGTATGATTGTGTGTATTTCTTTTTTTATTCTTTATAAAGATAGTATATATATAATATAGAACAGATTGGCAAAAAGAGAGTTATTGTTACAATGTTCCAGCCACTGGCGCCGACTTACGGGGTGGCCACGCTACCCCGCCACCGCTGTGGCAGCCACCCCGTTTAGGTTACATTACTTACTGCAAATAAATGTAATTTGAACGGACGTTTAAATCTTTTTTTGATCATTGGTTTTCGCTTCAAGTCAACGTAAAGCAAGAGGTGAACCAATACGGTATTGCGAAGAAAATGATTGTTTTTGTCACAAGCATGATACTCGCGTAACATCAAGCAAGCTACTATTACATTTATTTGCAGTAAGTAATGTAACCTAAACGGGGTGGCGTAACATCAAGCAAGCTACGTGAAGATTACGCAACATGTGGCTACGAGTTTTTTCCTTGTTGTTGTTGCGATCGTTTTATTTGTTACTTGTCATAAGTCATTGTTACATTTGTTGGTTTACAATGGGATTTATTAATCAATAAAATACGATCTTTCTATTGCCTCCCTCAAAAATCTTTTTTGAAAAATTTTAAACTGCCCATAATATCGCTATAAATTATGCCAGCTATAAAACACTTGGAAATAAAATTATCTCGATGATTGATAGCTCCACCCCCTAAATGAATATCTATTTTCAAATTTCTTTAAAAAAATGCAATTTTCGAAACTTTTTAAGTTTTATTTGAAAAGTGCACTTAGTAAAGTAGCAGTTTTAACATTCTGCAAATTCACACGTTTACATGAATCTATTCGAGGAAAGCTACACCCCCTGCCAATTCCCAATAATAAAAGCAACCTTTTTCAATTACTCAAGATTTTGCATTTTGAATTATTTTCCGATTTCAATTGGAATGTCCTGTCATCTACTTCATGCAGTAATGTTGCGTGTCAATGCGTGACAAACTGTGAGGCGGGAATTTATTGGTCTGACATGGGAGTTGCTTGTTACATCATAGAAAAAATTATGAAAAGTCTGAGGCGGGATTTTATTGGTCTGTCATAGGAGTTGCTTGTTACCGTACATCATAGAAAAAAATTACGAAAAGTCGTCCAGTAAAAGTTTTCGCCGACATTCCAGTTTTATTCAGCTTAAAGATGCCACCGAAAAAGCGTTCAAAATTGCAGCCCTCCATTGAGTCATTTTTTGTTGCGTCTAGTCAGGATTTCAGCCAGCATAAAATTGACCAAACGCCTGAACGAAACGAAAGTGTGCCACTGCCAAAAGGCGTTAGCACGATCAGGGAGGTGGAAGAACTGAAGGGAGAAGCTATCAAAAATCGTTGGAGAGCGAATTCCCGTGGCTAGAATTCGTTAGATGCAAAGATACAGCATTCTGTCCGATTTGCAACTATGTCGCAACTGCTTGATCTATTTGCAAGCAATGAAACAATTTGATTAATGCTTCCAAACGTGGTCTGCATTGTGAAAATATACTTATCGTTGCCTTCCACCACCTGCGAGCCGGAGCGATCGTTTAAGTGCACTCAGGCGCATAAAAACCTACTTGCGATGTACCATGACGCAACAGCGATTGAACCACGTCCTAATTTTAAATGTTTATCAAGCTGAAGCTTCACGGTTACAACTTGACCAGTTGATTAACAGTTGGATTGACAGAGCTGCTGTTTGCAAAAATACTTTTGCCAAATGTTAAGTGTCAGAGCAGCAACGTAACTATAAAATTCACGACATACCTCCTGTGCTTTGTTTTAAAGTTGCTTTGTAAATTATCGAGCTACAAATCAGGTGTGAAAAGACAATTGCATCTACGAAACACGCTTAGTAAAAATCAAACAAAAATATGCAGTTTGAAAGTTTTTAGGTTGCCATATTGTGCTATCCGCCACCCCGTGCAAAAATAAAAGTTGGCGCCTATGGTTCCAGCATCTCAACAGGAGACCTAAAGTGCAAGAGAGAAAGTGACGAAATATATATCGTGTGAAACCATTGGGGTCGATTTTTTTACTGAAGTTAGCTCATTTCAGGGGGGAGAATTTACCATTAATTTTGAAAGCGATTTTTCAAAGTAACCAATTTTTAGCCTGAACGATGTCAGTCGATTATGATTGTCCTGCTATGTTTTGTGCATTGTTTAGTTCAGCTAGAATTGCATAACGTTGACTGAACGCCCCGGAAGACTCATGCTAATTGCTAATATAGGACTTATCGTAGTTAAATACAATGCAGTGAATGGCTGAATGCCGTTTGTTCAAGATTAAATTTGTCGGTCTATCAAGAAACAGTAAAACCACAAAACAATTAAATAGCCTAGAGAAAATTAAAAGTGCACAACACTTTTGTTACTTTTCTGAATATTGTTGGCAATTTTTGTTTCACACAATCCTGATAAATAGCTTAAACAATAAACAGTTTCGCGTTCTATCTGTGGAATGAAGTCACAAACTCCATCTAAGCTCCTTACAACTGTTTAAACTTCTGTTCTTGAAGTGTGTTGTTTAAGCGTAAACTTACGGAATGGCCCGTTTCGGTGAGTCCGATTCGGTGAGTCCGATCCCTTAACGGGGGATTTGTTAAATTTTTTTTTTAAATTATCGGGTACCGTAGCCTAATTATCATTGCCGTTTTAGGGTTAGGGGTTAAGGTTAGGGGTTAGAAGTTAGGAACTCACCGAATCAGACTCACCGAATCGGACTCACCGAATAGTAGCAGACCTGTAAACTTAAGGGTCTACGTCTTTTAGGCGCAGACTGGTTTTTTTTTTTCGCTGAGACTTTTTTTTTTCGTGTCCGAAATGACTTGAAAAAATTCGGTCATTTTTTTATGATGAAAACATTTCCTTTCAAGTAGCTGATACAAACCAAAATTTGCACTTCCTGACTAGCTACAATTAACATTAAGTTTCGCTGAGAAACGTTGTCGTGTTTTATCTGAGAAAAGTTAGAACAGACAAACGTTTCTTCAACGTTCATCAGCGAAACTCAACCTTGCAACACCCGGCCGCAGACATCTTTTATTGCACACTAACACACGTTCAAAAATAACGCAAAACAAAAACGGAAAGGAATAAAAACAGGAATGATCAAATAAAAAAAAAACACGTTACGCTCTAATGGTTCGCAATTACAAAGTGATTTAACTCAACAATTTCACCACTCACGTTGTAGCGTGCTCGCTTCGCGTTACTGTGCCAGTGCGCGTATGCCGTGTCATAATTGAATGTTTTGCATGATGCAGCATTTAACCTCAAACGCATAAGTTTATCTGCAGTTGAACAACGCAAGCGATTTCTTGTTCGATGTGGAGTCAAACATTTCACAGAGGTTATCACCAGCTCAAAAATAAAATCTGTAAATAGTCCTTGTTTTGCTAGTCCGTTACGTAATTTTAATATGTGTGTGTAACTGTGTAGGCTATATTAGTTTGTTTTTGTGATGTTGTTGGGTTCAGTCGTGTTCTCATTGCTTTAAGAATTGGCGCTCCAGTTGTTCCAGGAATGAGGAGGCGACTGATTCTTAACTGATTCATCAACTTATTTTAAAGTATCAGGTTTGGTGGCCGTGCTTAACTATATTTATCGATGCATATGCCACAATATTAGATCCTTTCATGCACGTCTTAAACCATTAAGGTTTTGCCACCTTTTCCTTTTGTTGGTTTTGTTACTGTATTTCTTTTTCACAATATCATTTCTTTTGCATTCTGACAAAGAAAAATAAATTGAATTGAATTGAACATTATGCAACATGCTGGGATAATTTCCTGACTGACAGATCAATCTTTTCCACGACTCGAAGGAAAGATTTGAAAACACAGTGGCATTTCTAGAAAGTTGAAGTCTTTGAGTCATTGAGTGTGTTACTTTCATGTTTGCGTTTATCACAAGCAATGAGACATTGGATCAACGTACAAACGGATACTTCGTTGTTTATCAAGGTCTGGTCAATAACATTTCGAAAGGGTTGGCCACCAGCTCAAAAATTGATAATTATGCAACATGCGGAGAAAATGTCCCGATTGATAGAACGGACCGATCAATCTCTACCAAATGGTTTGACCTTTCCAAGGCAACACACTTAAAAGCATCCGTCAGTCACGTTTGGGAAATGTTACTTCTGTATTTGCGTTATCACATATAATAAGACATTGGATCAACGTTCAAACACTAAGTCTACGTCTTGTATTTCCGATTGACAGAAATCGTAGAGTGGCGCAAGAAGCTTCTTTGCACTCACTGAAATCGATTTGCGCGCGTAAATATTTTTTCTGACATTTTGACTGAATTGACTATATATTTTTTCGGACATTTTGACCAAATTGACTATATTTTTTTCGGACATTTTGCTAAAAAATTGGTCAATGACCAATAAATGACCGAAAAAAAAACCCAGGGCGCAGACAATTAGGTGTCAGTCAAATAGGCGCACACACTGTGGCGTCAGGATATTTAGGTGCGGAGCACTGTGGCGCCCGTTTATTTAGCTGCTATTCCTAGTAAAGTCTGCAGATTGTATCAGCTCAGCTTTGGCAAAACCGGAATGGCCTGTTTCAGGGAATCCGATTTGGCGAGTCCAATTCGGCTAGTCTGATTTGGCGAGTGCCCTTTTTGGCGATTTTTTGAATTTTTTTTAAAATTATTGTGTACCGTAGCCTAATTATCATTGCCGTTTTAGGGGTAAGGGTTAGCGATTTGGGGTTTGAGTTAGGGGTTAGGGTCTTATTTCAACGTTTAGCGACGTTAAAACGATGTAAAAGCGATAATGATAACACTAGTCAACAAAAAATTTTTTTTTTCTTGCATGGGCTTTGAGAACTGATTTAGGGTAACTTTGGGGTGCTGAATCCGAATCTGACCTCAGATTTATCCTATCACGTCAGGTTTGTGAGATATGAAAACAACAAATTGTTAGTTTGGTCAAAAGTGGAAGATTTGACGTTGCGTTTACCACCAACATAATTCGAGGGTTAAATAACAGAACGAGCCAAGTCACCCAAAAGTAGTTTTGAGAAAATGGCATTTTAAAATTTTAATTTTAAATTTTAAATGAGAAATGAATTTTGCTGTATGGGGATATTCAACTCTCACTGATTAACGTTATCTCGCAACAGCTAAACGATCATTTTTGGGGTACTTGCGTTATTCTTTACAAGTGACAACGCTCAAGTAATTGCACTGGAATCGTAATACGGTACTACAGTTTTTAGTAATTTAAAATGAGCAGTCAGTTCTGAGAAACCTGTTCAGGCTAGAACTTAGCTCTTTCTGTCAGTAAAAATACGGGGCTTGAGAAACACTTTCCAGTATCTAACCACAAAAAATGCAAAAATGGACTTAGCTCGTTCTGTTATTTAGCCCTCGATATGCAGTTCTATAACGAAAGGTTAGTGTTAGACATGCCAAAACAGCTTAAATAAGGTTACTGAACAAGCATTGCCATAGGCCTGTTTAAATTTTTGCGGTTTCATCACTTTCATGCAAAACATTGACGGGGGTGGGTGTTAGTTATACTTTTAGCCTCCCTTTTAGCTTTTTACTACTGCATGGTTAATAATGTTGCTTAGAAAACAAATTGGTATCAAAATTATAGTTGGTGGGTGTATTTCAGCTAGTTATGTACTACATGGGCTGGATTTCTGGATATAGCACAATGTGTATGTGCAATAAACGCAATGTCAAATCTTCCACTTTTGACAAAAGTAACAATATGCTGTTATCATATCTCACAAACCTGACGTGATAGGATAAATCTGAGGTCAGATTCGGTCTTAGCAACCCAAACTTACCCTACATCCATTGAAAAACTTCATGCAAGAAAAGTTGTGTTGACCAGTGTAATTATGCTACGGTAACCAATAATTTAAAAAAAAAATTCAAAAAATCGCCGAATAGGAAACTTGCCGAAAAGAGCTCTCGCCGAATAGGGCACTTGCCGAATCGGACTAGCCGAGTTGGACTAGCCGAATTAGACTCGACGAATCGGACTTGCCGAATAGTAGCAGACCCGGCAAAACCTAGTCGGGGTTTTAACAGAAAACGTTATGGTTGGCGAATCGCAGCTGCTCGCTGTACTAGTGAGTGCTCAGCCTTGTGCTGATAGCCGGGAAGAACGCCCCTTTCTTCACAATGTCCTCTGCCCTGGCGCCTGCTGGTTTTGTTGGCTCTTTCTTTGTTTCCACAAAGATAAGAGTTAAACTGACTGGTAAAGCGGTGGTCGAATAAGTTTGTGGCAGAATACGGTGCGATACTGATGAGCCCAGCCTCATGGGCGAAACACGTGTCTATCGCTGTCAATTCTTGCTACAAATCGGCTGCCGAGAAACATAATGTTTAGTTTAGTTATTATTTAACTTATATAAATAAAAGTGAACTCAGTCATGTTTGGAAACTTGAATAATTTGTTGATAAAGCTTTCGCCAACACAAACCTGGACTAACAACAAATCAATGCCCAACACGCCCATTAACAAAACAACATATTTTTCTGTTCAATATCACATTTTGTGTGAAAAGCATTGCCCTACCTGCCAAGCTGATACAATCTGCAGACTTTACTAGGAATAGCACCTAAATGAACGGGCGCCACAGTGTGCGCGCCTATTTGACCAACGCCTAGCTAACTGTCTGCGCCTAAAAGACTTGCTCCCAGAACTTAGAGTGTTGAACCATTGTTTTCCCTTATTTTTCAAGTGTTGTTGCCCACTTTTATTTTGCCTACTTCTACATTGCTCAAACGCAGGGTCCACGTCCTTTAGGCGCAGACAGTTAGGCGCCGGTCAAATAGGCGCGCACACTGTGGCGTCTGGATATTTAGGTGCGGAGCACCGGAATGGCTCGTTTCGGTGAGTCCGATTTGGTGAGTCCGCTCCCTATTCGGTGTTTTTTCAATTTTTTTTTTAAATTATCGGGTACCGTAGCCCACTGGCGCCGACTTACGGGGTGGCGTGGCCACCCCATTTAAGTTACATTACTTACTGCAAATAATGAACGGACGTTTAAATCTTTTTTTGATCATTGGTTTTCGCTTCAAGTCAACGTAAAGCAAGAGATGAACCAATGCAGTATTGCAAAGAAAATTATTGTTTTTGTCACAAGCTACGATTTTATGATCTGCTTGATCTATTCGCAAGCAATGAAACAATTTCATTAATGCTTCCAAACGTGGTCTGCATTGTGAAAACATACTTAATATTACTTAATTTTTTGTGAAAATATTACGTTGCCTTCCACCACCTGCGAGGCGGCGCGATCGTTTAGTGCACTCAGGCGCATAAAAACCTACTTGCGATCTACCATGACGCAACAGCGATTGAACCACGTTCTAGCTTTAAATGTTTATCAAGCTGAAGCTTTACGGTTACAACTTGACCAGTTGATTAACAGTTGGATTGACAGAGCTGCTGTTCGCAAAAATACTTTTGCCAAATCTTAAGTGTCAGAGCAGCAACGTAACAATAAAATTCACGTCATACCTCCAGTGGTTTGTTTTAAAGTTGCTTTGTAAATTATCGAGCTACAAATCAGGTGTGAAAAGACAATTGCATCTACGAAACACGCTTAGTAAAAATCAAACAAAAACATGCAGTTTGAAAGTTTTTAGGTTGCCATATTGTGCTATCCGCCACCCCGTGCAAAAACAAAAGTTGGCGCCTATGTCGTAGCCTAATTATCATTGCCGTTTTAGGGCTATGGGTTAGGGGTTAGAGGTTAGGAACTCACTGAATCGGACTCACCGAATCGGACTCACCGAATAGTAGCAGACCCGCGGAGCACTGTGACACCCGTTCATTTAGGTGCTATTCCTAGTAAAGTCTGCAGATTGTATCAGCTTGGTAGGTAGGGCAATGCTTTCCACACAAAATGTTATGTATTGAACAAAAAAATATGTTGTTTTGTTAATGCGCTTGTGGGAATGAGGTGTGAACAACGCTCTGCTACTCTTGATATTAGCACATCTCCACGGGACATTTGCTATTCATCCTGAACAAAGGTTGTATCCAGATGGAACCTTACTTAATCTGTTATCTTTCGCAATTACTTCTACTCGGGATGGATTGGTTGTGTGGCAAGTGTGTATGAGACAATGCTCTGCTACATGAATACATTTTTTTAGGACATATGAACCCTGGCTACAAGTTGCAAGCATAAAGGTGCGACCTTGCTCGTTATTAAACCTGGTCGGGTTTTTGACGGAAAACTAAGTTACTCTTCACTCAAGCCTACCACCCGCTTGAATAATGATAGGCTACGTTATATTTTTTACTGTTGTTTCCTGTTTAGTGTAGTTATTATTTGACTCACTAAAAGTGAAAGTCATGTTCGGAAACTTAAATAATTTATTGATAAAGCTTTCGCCGACGCAAACCTGGACTAACAACAAATAAATGCCGAACACGCGCATTAAAATACAATATATTTTTGTGTTCAATATAACATTTTGTGTGAAAAGCATTGCCGGTTAAAGCAGCTTCACGCACAGAAGCCATAACATATTTTTCTGTTCAATACAATATTCTGTGTGAAAAGCATTGCCCTACCTGCCAAGCTGATACAATCTGCAGATTTTACTAGGAATAGCACCTAAATGAACGGGCGCCACAGTGCTCCGCACCTAAATATCCAGACGCCACAGTGTGTGCACCTATTCGACCGGCGCCTAACTGTCTGCGCCTAAAAGACTTGCTCCCCAAACGCATGTCTTGAAAGTTGAACCAGGATTGTTTATTTTGCTGTTTCTTTGTTCCCAGTCGATAGCTTAACAAACAATTTTTGTGAAGCATCAAAAAGTATGTGGCGGCTTGTGGCCACAGTCATAACTCTTGCTAGAGTGTTCGACTACATATTGCCAAAACTTGTAACAAACATTCCAGACAACTCGTGCCTCAGTGTTCTACTGACGCACCAAAATTGCCAAAAGCACGATCCGATTCGTCATGTTTGCTTAATTTGCTTATTACAATTTAAACTAAGGTTGTTTGTACATTTGCCAAAACAGCGCAAAAACTGGCAATTTTCTGTCAAAGTTGTTATTTCTTTTTAAAATAATAACAAAGACTAAAGGGCCAGACAATTTAGGGTGATTCATAAATTGAAATTTTTTTAATTCAATTGGGCACCCTCTTGTATCGTGTCAATACCAGAAAAAATAATTCAGACCCAAACATGGAGGAAAATTTACATGCGAACGCATTTTGAGGGACCTTGGTGACTTTGAAGGGCTGTAATTTCTAAACGTCTTGAGATAATGAGCTGAAATTTTTTTTGTGTTCATTATACATCAATATGAAACTTTAGTGTAAATTTCAAGAAAATCTAAGAGGGTCGAGCTTGCACACCCTGTTGAGTTGACATGGAATGACCCATTTGTGTATTATGTGCAGCTTTCAAAGTCGATAGCAACCTTAAAAATGCTTTCGATTGCCCTAAAAATTTGACAGAATTATTTTTCAGATATTGACACGATACAAGAGGGTGTCCCATTGAATTAAAAAAATTTCAATTTATGAATCACCCTACCAGACATATTTCGCTGCCTCAGAGACCCATGGCCCCCTCATTAATCTTCATCATCATCATCATTAAGTTCCTTGCTTTTGTTGAGGGTTGGAAGCATGTATGCGCCAAGTTTCTCTCTTGTGCGATTTTTGTAATCAAGTCCTGACCAGTGTTTAATGGACATCATTAGTCCGAGTTCATGGTGGTCTGCCCGTATTTCGTTATCCATTCATTTTTCCTTCCAATGTATAGTTGTTTTTAAATAAAATCATTGTGAATCATGTAGCCAAAATATTTTAATTTTTTTGTTTTAATTGTTTGTAAAATTTTCATGTTAGTGTACTTATTCTACATAGTATGTAATATACAACATCTTTATATATGAGATTTTATTCTTTCATGAAATTTTAAAGATTATTCTATATTATAAATTCACAATTCAAATGCCTCACGTTGTTTAACCGCATCTTATTCCCTTTCAGTTACCGGTAGTTATATAATATATCACATTCTTCCTCCAACTGATTATTTGTTGGTTGTACAGTTGTAACCCTAATCAAGGGTAAGGTTGAAGAAGTGCAACTACCAGTGGAAAAAGTTGACATTATTTTGAGTGAGTGGATGGGATACTGCTTGTTTTACGAATCTATGCTGAACACTGTGTTGTATGCAAGAGACAAGTGGTTGGTAAGTCAAATACACGGCATGTGGTCCCAGCTGCAACTTTACAAAAGGTACTATAAAAACATCTCTTAAGTTTGAAATTGGCCAATCAGAGCGGCGCTGATCAGTAGAGCATGATGATTATCGCAAAAGGTTACTACAGTGCACTTGTACAGATGTGCTCGCTCACTTTCCAACTGAAAAAAATGTCAGACGATATCAGATGTAGTTTAAACCTTCAAGACAGTTTTTTTTTTTTAAATCAAAGTAGTATAATAATACAAGTCAACAAAGTTTGACTACACATTCGGCTACAGGTACCTGGTACACGGCTTCCCTTGTAAACAAGAAGCATGTATCAGCAACTGACTTGATGTTGTTAGCAAACTACTATTTGGAAGTGACCAATTTTTATAAACAACTTACAATAACACGAATTTAACTATAGCCTACTAGTGTAGTACTCGGAATGGCCCGATTCGGTGAGCCCGATTCGGTGAGCCCGATTCGGTGAGCCCGATTCGGTGAGTCCGATTCGGTGAGTTCCCTATTCGGTGAGAGCCCTATTCAGTGATTGTTTTTTAATTATTGGGTACCGTAGCCTAATTATCATTGCCGTTGTAGGGGTTAGGGGATAGATGTTTGGGGGTTAAAGGTTTGGGGGTTAAGGGTTTGGGGGTTAAGGGTTTGGGGGTTAAGGGTTTGGGGTTAAGGGTTTGGGGTTAAGGGTTTGGGGGTTAAAGGTTTGGGGGTTAAGGGTTTGGGGGTTAAGGGTTCGGGGGTTAAGGGTTTGGGAGTTAAGGGTTTGGGGGTTAAGGGTTTGGGGGTTAAGGGTTTGGGGGTTAAGGGTTGGGGGTTAAGGGTTGGGGGTTAAGGGTTTGGGGGTTAAGGGTTTGGGGGTTAGGGTTGGGGGTTAATGGTTAGGGTCTTATTTCAACGTTTAGCGACGTTAAAACGATGTAAAAGCGGCAATGATAATTAGGCTACGGTACCCGATAATTTTCAAAAAAAAATTCAAAAAAATCACCGAGTAGGGCTCTCACCGAAAAAGGCTCTCACCGAATCGGACTCACCGAATAGTAGCAGACCCGTAGTACCCTACCTAGTTATTGATTTTAATTTGTAATAGATCAGTTTTTGAACTGTTTGTTCATCATAAACTTGCTTCAGTAATACGCCCAACGGAAAATACAATTCTTCCAGGACTTACTTACCATAAAAAAAAAAACGATCAGTCGATCACCGTACTTACAATTTTTTATAATTTATTTTAACAACTCAAGCAAGCTAAAATTTGTAAAACAGCCTCCCAAGTTGCAATGAACAGCAGACACAATCTATGAAAACGACATCACGCTTCGTTGATTTCAGTTGCAAACAACATGTCATGCTTCAGTAATCAACACCGTTCTCATTGGTCCAGTTTTAGCATAGGGGATTGTTTCATGGCACCTTTTGTAAAGTTGCGTCCCGGCCATGTATTGTAGACTGTAGTGTAGAGTCTCACTAAATTGATGTGCAGTTGTACACTGTATAGTAAAGTTGTTGATTTAACATCAATGCTAGAATAACTTCAAGCGTAGGTGTAAAACTTATATACCTCTACTGTACCGGTATGTGTAAAATCGTCCACCTTCTGATCAGGGGTTGTGGTGAAATAAACAAAGGTTTACTTTTCAGGCGTCTGATGGACTCATATTTCCAGACATGGCCACCCTGTATGTCACAGCCATTGAAGACCGACAGTACAAAGATGATAAGATCAACTGGTGGGATAATGTGTACGGATTTGACATGAGCTGCATACGTGATGTAAGCTTTGATAGTTGCATACGTGGCAACCTAATTTTAGGAATGCTGTATTGGTTTTGGTCACTTTTGAGGTCTCTTGTTAGCTACGGTAACTAGCCAGCCAACAAAACTAAAGTGTTATTTTTACATCCCTTTTCTAATTTCCTTTTAAATTTTTGCTTTGTTCTATATTTCCAAAAAAGTGTCACTAACAGGCTGGTAGAAAGGTTAAGTAGTGATTTTTTGACTTAATATGTTATAAATTTGTAGGTTGCTATATCTGAACCATTAGTTGATGTTGTCGAGCCTAAACAAGTGATGACAAACGCGTGCATGGTGAAGGTAAGACGTTATTTTTTTTCTATTGGTAAAGTAAAAGCGTGTCTCTATTCCAAACTGTGTAGTTTCATTGTTTATCTTGGTTTTGAAAGTTCATTCCAAAGTTGACAATGTATTTGGCACAATTGAAACCAAAATGATAGCAGGAATCTTGTAGGACTAACTGCCTGGATCTTTTGTTGCTCAGGATTTCATACGAAGTACGCAATTGTTCCAGAATGTCAGTTTTTAATAAATTTATCAACCCAACAAACCCTTACATTTGAATGGGCTGTTCAAATATCGTACCATGTTGCCTCCGGTTCATCACTAACCATAACACAATATAACTGTTCCACTCCCCCCCACCCCTCCTATGATTAACAGGATTAACTAAAAAAAGATGTTGAGATCTCGTATTTTCTATTTTTGCAACCTGCAAATCAATGAAATTTACTGTTAATTTTTAGACTTACTCCTGCCTAACGACACGCTGAGTGGAAGTCATAAACTGTAACTTTAGTTGTTGGTTTGTTTTTATCCAGCAAGTTGATCTGTACACGATTCAAGAAGGAGACTTGGACTTCACAGAACCCTACCACTTGGTGGCGTCACGGAACGACTATATGCAAGCGATCGTGTCTTTCTTCAGCGTTGAGTTCACAAAATGCCACAAGCGGACTGGGTTTTCGACATGTAAGTCAGACCCCACTATTGGTTAGATTCAAAGAAGATGTGTTCTCATACTTAGAAGCGTTTTGTTTGATGCTGATTTTTGACAAGGAGTTACTTGTTTGTATGAGGTTTTGGACCTTCGACGCAGATCGGCGGTATGCTGTGTCTGCCTGTAACTGTTGCTTATGCTGCCGAAGTGTTACTGCAAGTGCAATCTAGTCCATTTTTTACGTGCCTTTAATTAAAGCTGTTTTTGAAGACTTAAATTCACTGCTTAACTGTATATGCCAAGGTTAAAACTCCGTTGCTTAATCATGCGGCTTTTTTATAGACTTTTATGCTGTATCGAATGAGCTATGTAAACGGAATCCCGATTTTTGTGAAAAGATTGCCTTTTTTAAACCATGTACAAACGAAACTAAGCAAAAACACGTCTTTTAGCATATTATAAAGGAAAATAAACATTGCGAACGTTTTCGGCTGTACATGTACTGTTCTGAAGCCCTTGTCAAACCTTATACAAAGTGAGTTCAAGAAAACAAATTATGCAGAAAACCGGATCAAGCATTTGAAAAAGAAAAAAACTCGTTTGTGTTGTTCAGCTTCGAAATACCTAAATATATTACGCATCAAGATGGATCTGTGGCTTGTGTGAACATGTGCTGGATTTGTGCTATCAACGAATTAAGCAAAGCTCTATCTACCCGTATTTTTTAATGTTTATAGCACTATTTTTGAATAGTAGCAATATTTTGCCTTGCAGCCCCAGACTCTCCATACACTCATTGGAAGCAAACTGTCTTTTATCTCAAAGATTACATCACAGCCAAACGTGGTGAAGAGATTTTTGGTACATTTTCTGTAAAGCCTAATGAAAAAAACAAGGTTTGTTAAAAAATTCTCGTTTGTTTTCGTACATCTAAAGTAAAAGTTGAGCGTTATCTAGAAACCACGATAAATTGTAAATAGCTTAAAATATAGCTAGACAAGGATTTAAAAGAATAAGCGGTAGGGTGTTGCGTATTTTCACGATTTTCAAAAAACCTGCTATCTGATGTGGGGTTTAGGTAAAAACTCGTCGACGCGTTATGACGTCATGAAGACGTGGAAGCACGACTCTTGAAGTTCCAAATGTCCCAGTTTTCACATGTTTTTACCCAAAATTCCACCACATCAGACCCCCCAGGCCTTTTGAAAATCGAAAATGGTGAAAATATAAAACACCCCACTAAGCAAGCCTTGTCGTGGCGTAGGGATCACTGCGACTCGTGTCAACTTCTTACTTTCCATTACGAAACTTCATTTGGTTAAAATATAAAGTTTGAGCTGACACCTGGCACTAAGGTGGTGTATTGCATTGTATTTGTTCTTTTCGTGGCGTTACTGCTAAATCAACTCTCTATTTCAGTGGTTCTCAAACTTTTTCAGCTTGTGGCACATTAGAAAAAATATAAAACGCACGCGGCACACTTACAAAAGAAGAAAAGTTGCTTTAAAAAAAAAATTTCACGTGTCAATGCGATGGATGTGCTTGTTTATACCAATATAAGCTTCGACTGAAACGAGGTTGCAATGTTGACAAACATATACCCGTACCCGAATTTCATCGTCAATTCCAAACAGTCTCTCTCGTTTACAGCTTTTAATTTCAGTCAAAACAGAAAAGCCATGTTCACATAGCCATGAAGATGCAAATGGTAATATAATTTTGATTGCTTTTGCACGGATCATGAAATAGAATTTGGAAGCAGACAGCCAAAACGCATCCAAGTTTTTTTGTGGAAACAGCGTTTGAAAAAATGGGTCGTTTCGTAAATCAATGAGCTGTCCTTATGCAGAAAGATTGGTTGATTCATTGCTTCGAAATGGTGGGAAGTAATGTTAGCAATAGCAATAGCTAACATAGCAGCCCAATAGTGACGTGGCAATTACCCTGCTGTATCGGCAATGCCATAATTGGTTTTATCGTCACATGTGCTTATTTATCATCTATTGAAAAAGTTAAAGCGCTTTTAAGTCGCATGCTTGTCTGAATGGCTTATTTTAAATATTTATACAGTTCTTTTCCAAAATTTCAAAAAGATTTGCGGCACACTTGAGAATCTGTGGCGGCACACTAGTGTGCCGCGGCACACAGTTTGAGAATCACTGCTCTATTTGCACTAGTAACCATGACGCCTGATGCATACAGTGTTGCACAAAGTTCTGCTGTTAAAAGCTCGTAGCCTAATTTATATGGTTGTTTTTTTTTTCTTTACACAAACGTTAAATTTATAACTTGACAATAATACTCTATGTTTCTATTTTATACTTTCCTCAACCTTTGTTTTTTTACAGCGAGATCTCGATATAGCGATTGACATTAATTTCAAAGGGGAGCTGTGCCAGTTGAGTGAAAGCAACGTTTATAATATGCGCTAAAAGGTAAAACCGTTTAATGATAATCATGTGTTTTCATGTAGCCCTTTGTCGCAGATAGATGTCGCTCACACCGCTTGACAAAGCTGACAGCGATATAGAGCCACAGCCTGGTACATTGGCACCTTGAATCCATTCCTTTGCTGAACGCCAGGCAGGATTAAGAATATGATTCAGGATCATTTTCAGAAAGTTTATGCTATGACCCGACTGGGTGTCGAAACCACGCTTGCCGATTCAGAGCTTTGTATAAATTCACCTTTCTAAACCTTTTCCAGCATAATGTTATTAAATTTTGATGTAAAGTAACTAAATTCACTTTTCTAGGTAGCTCAAGCTGAAACCCGGTTAGTGGTTTATCTCTCCTATGACACTTCTGAATGTCCATCCCAGCTTTGTCCTGTCGTCGGGCAGCACTGGATCCGAAGCGAAGTCACTGGTTCGATATTAAATTCCCTCCAAACTAGCTTTTTTATAAAATGAAGTCATGTTTTGCTTCTTTCCTCGTTTGAGAGTTAAACCTAGTCTTGCCTGTGCGCTTTTATTTTTTACTTGATCTGTGGATACGCTTGAAACTGCCTGTAGACACATTGCTCTCGTTAGAACTGTCGTTGACAGTCACTTCTCAGCAAGGGGTTCTTGGCCCTTTTGCTTACTACAGTAATTCGACCATCTTAAGATAATTTACTCCGTCATCTGTATTGTTTTGACCTCAGTGTTGGAACCACAGTTTTGCGGTAATCTTTTGATTTTATGTGAATAAACCAGCGATGTTTACACATAAATCTTCTCATTTTGGAATCACGTCAGACACTTTCATATGCGATAACTATGTATATAGAATATAAAATCGGCAATACGAAAGCGCATTACTACCGGTATGTTCCAGTTGCAAGCGGATTGCTAGCACTTTGTTTCAGAACAAGAAATTAATCATTTCATTTCTCTAACAAACATCCAACTGGAAATGTTGTTTTGTCCGTCTCATCGGTGCGAATTGTTATGCAAGGCTAAAGAAGCCAATAAGGAAGAACCGTTTTCAGTTGGTGGGCAGTTTTTTAAAGTATATTTTTCGCTCGGCGTCGGTGAACTAGAACCGATTGAAGGCGACGTAGCTTGTATATCACTTGGTATGTTCATCAGTGGAAAAGATGATGGCTGTAGGCCAGATAGTTTTAGCGCTGCGTATGGAAGGGTTGCTGGAGAGATTCTGGCTGATACCAGCGCTGCAAATTGTAGAAGAGGATAGTTGGAGTAGAATGACATGGGGTTTCCATCGCTGGAAGGATAGGTAGGAGATAAGTCGCTGCCGCCGGAAGACTCTTCATCCCTGGTCGCTCTTCCGCGAAATCCTCCCGCCGAGTTGTTCTGTAACATGAATCAGTAAAATAGCGACAAAGAATAAGTAATTGCAAACGTGATAAAACGTACCAAACGTGATTGAAAATTGCTTTGCCGCTCAGGGCTCTTTTTTTTACCAAATGTGGATTGAAAAAAGGAACACTGCAGTGTGATCTTCTTAAAGTGTGTTGTTTGTGATTCCATGTTTTTTCATACTTAAGCTCTAATGTTTGTCGTCGACGTCAACCTATTCTATAGCTTACTCTTATGTCAGGGAAATATGTTTTTGGAGCCTACCGTGCATAGTGAATAGGTGAATACACAGACAACAAGCGGAAACTTCACACTTCTTCCTTATGATTTCAGTGCTGCAGTTTCATCAAACATCCCTACTTTTACAGGGATTGAGGGCCTATGATTTCAAATTTTATGTGATAGCCTATGTTTTAGTTTCCTTGCGGGGGAGGGTCTCTTGTCCTCACACCCGTTGGTCGACGTTGCCTTACATGCGAGAGTGAGAGCTCTCGATGTTGGGCTGCTCAGCGAAGGCAAGTCGATCCTTGTGTTCTATCAGAAACAACCTAAAACGGATTTAGCTGCTTCGTGCCTCATCTTTAAATCTAAAAGAACGTAAATATTGACTTAGGTCGACCAGAGTGACATTAGTTTTTACAAATTTTAAGTGTCAAATATTTTGCAGAGTAATTTAGAGCTAGAATAAGGCGAAGTTTTAGCCAACTCTTAAACTAAGTTAGGCTGCTTAAGCCGAACTAAGCCAATACTTAAAAAAAAATAACGTGGGTTACCTTTGTTACGATATCTGGCTTTGGCGCTGGAACAACATCCACATCGGTTAAATGTTGCAATCCACCAAATTTACTTAGCTTTTCAGACTTTCGCCATTTTGCTCGTCTGTTTTGGAACCAAATCTACAAAAAACACCGGATCGTTGACAAGTAGGGTAATCGACTACCAATTTTGTACTACAATAGGCTCCGCTTAATTAAATTTTGAGAAAAAGCTTATCGTAGTGCAAGTAATTTACCCAAGAACTTAAGTAAACTGTTCGGCTAAGTTTTAAAATTTTATTGTAGGCCCTATCGTAATGTGATTGATTGAATCTTTATCCTCGTAGGCCTACTGGGAAAACTTTTTGAAGAGCTTAATCCTGGCAGTTTCGCATACTTGTAGAGGCTTTGAATCACTGACGCAGGCCCGGTTACCGAGATTGACAGAGTGAAGTTTCCGATTGTTGAAGTCTTATTGCCGCGGAATTATTCCATCCATTAGATGCCGTTGAATGAAGAGCAGTCCTTAACATACGTTGCTCAAGCGCACACCCCGAGACTCGAACCAGCGCCGCTTGATCTTGAAGCGTCTTCATTTCAGAAGTCATGCGCTAACCAACTGAGCTATCGGGGCGGACTAACCTATATGTGGTGATTGATCAGTTTGGTTGAGATTGTGGAAGTCTTTATTCTCGGACTGAGAAAGCTTCTTTGCAAGCCTAGTCTTAACGATTTTGTATGCTTGTAGACGCTTTGAACTGCGCAGGTCCGGTCACCGAGATTGACAAAGCAACAATTTCGTTTGCTTTTAGAATATTGTTGTCTGTAAATTATTCCACCCAATAGGTGCCGCTGAATGGAGAGCTGTCCTGAAATGCGTTGCTCAAGCGAACACATCTAGAGTTGAACCAGCACTGCTTGTTCTTGCCGTATCCGTCCATAAAGTCGAGAACCCAAATCACTTGAACTCTGAGTTATTAGGCCCTTTACCATATCATGCCCTAAAGTATACAGTTACTAACAAGCGTACTAAAGTTCTTCTTTTTTTACGCTGCTTTAACATTGTCCGATATTAAAGCAATAAGTTATAAAAAGTAATTTGTGTTTGTTATAAACCATTCGGAGATATTTAAACATAGAAATTGTTTTTTATCTGATAATATGACCTTTTTCCGATGTAAGTTATTTAGTTAGTTATTTTTAGTTAGTTTGTCCTATGCTTCATCTGTTACAAAATAAAAAAAATGTTTCATTATACTTTAATCAATTGCTAAACTCGACTGGTAAAAAAGTTGTCAATGAAGAATTTGTTTCATCTCACTTAAATGATATACATGGCTATCACAATACTAATCAATTTCTGACCTCTGCTCTTCTTTGCTTCATAAATTGCCATTAAATTGCTCTGTTGGTTGTGATAAAATATCTTCTGAGCACATTGCTTATGCAGATTCCAGTATCAGTGTATATCTTTCATCATTTTTTAATATGTGCCTTGTTCATGGGTATGTGCCAAATACTTGTCTTAAAACTGAATTAGTTCCCATTGTTAAAAACAAATCTGGTGACGTTAGAGACATCGCAAACTACAGACCTATTGCTCTTGCTACTGTCATTTCTAAACTATTTGAACATGTTGTACTTTTTTTTATTAATGACTATCTCACAACAAACGATAATCAATTTGGCTTTAAACCTAAGCATAGCACAGATATGTACATTTTTGTACTTAAAGGCATACTAAAGGAAAATTTCAAACCGGAATTAAGCATTAAAATGAGTAAACTGAACATTCAAGAATACATTTCAAAAACAATTACCCAAAAAAATTTGTTTTCAATGGCGCTGGCAAGGCCCAAAGTCCAGTGTTTCATTTATTTTCATTTTTTTCAAAATGACCAAAACGTGCAAACACAGCTCAAGAATACGTCATAAAGTCCAGCAATAACAAAAGCCACGTTACCAATCTCATGTTTTGAGCAAACTGTCTGCTGTTTTGATGTTAAAATGTGCTGTTTTGATGTAAATACATACATAGCCTACAGTCAAATCGCCTGCAGTAACAATTATTGCGTGATCGGTTGATTGCTAGACTTTATGACGTAGACTTTATGACGTTCTTTACAGTCGCACGCTTCGTTGCTCAGGCCAATCTCGTTTTGAAAGCTCTGACAAAAGCACGCGCACAATGGTGGTCAGACCGCAATGGGGCAAAATTTTATTGAAAATCGTTTTATGGTAGCATGTTAAACACAAAGAACGTGGAAAATCGTCAAGTCAGGTTTTTCCTTTAATACCCCTTTAAGCAAGCTGTGTCTTACTACAGAAAACGTGGAAGTCCTGTTTTTTCTGTATTCTTAGATGCTTCGAAAGCATTTGATAGGGTAAACCACAACCTCCTATTCAAGAAACTAATTCAACGAGGAGTGCCGATGTGCCTTGTTCGTCTAATAGTTTATTGGTATAGCCTACCCATCAGCGGATGTACATACGCTGGGGTTGTCATTACTCACAGTTTTTTTCTGTCAGCAATGGTGTCAAACAGGGTGGTGTTCTCAGTCCTTACTTATTTGCCGTGTATATGGATGATCTATCGCCTGTGTTAAGCAAAACCAAGGCAGGCTGTTACATAGGTAATACACTTGTTAATCATCTCATGTTTGCTGATGATATTTGTTGTATTTCTCCAAGTGTTCATGGTCTGCAGAGTATCTTGAATGTGTGTGAAGATTATGCGCTTTCTAACGATGTCATTTTTAACTGCAAAAAGTCATTTGCTATGTACTTCCAAACCAAACACTTAAAGTTAAATTTGAATCCAATTGTATGGCTCAATGGAAGTGAGATCAAATTCGTAGACAGTGTCAAATATTTGGGTGTTTTTCTTGACACGGCAATGTGTGACGACAAGGATATAAATCGACAAGTGCGATCAATCTACTGTTCTGCCAACAAATTAAAATCAAAATTTTACAAGTGCTCCAGTGATATTAAAAATGTTCTATTCCGTTCTTATTGTACTCCAATGTATGCATGTCATCTGTGGGAAAATTATCATCAACGTGACATTAATCGTCTGCGTGTTGCCTTCAATAATGCATTTAGAATTATACACAATTTGCCTAAACACTATAGCGTACGTGAACATCATGTCTTGTGTAACATCATAACATTTGATGCATTACTTCGTAAATATGTTTTTTCTTTTGTTGGAAGATGCGAAGTATCGTCTAACTCTATTGTTGCCTCCCTGATGAGGTCTGATTGCCATCGTATATCAAATTACCGTCTTCATTATAATAATTCTATGTATGCTATTATCTAGTTTTGATGGCTGCCATGTCATCTGATTGTTTTTATCGTTCTCAACTTTCAGTTCTTCTAACTTGTAACGCTACCGTACCATTGTCTGTAAACTTGTAACAGTAGATAGGCCTAGCCTATTTATTGAGATTTTGTGCATTTGCAGTTTGTGTATTATTTTGTTGTTTTGTTTTGGATATGGACAGCTTTGTCTGATGCAAATAAATTATTATTATTATTATAATAATCACCTGTATCCGAGCCTCTGGAAGGTTTATTTTTGCAGCTAATTTATCTCTTGCTCCAATGTCAGGATAATGTGTGGCGTTGAAAACTTTTTCGAGCTCCCTGATTTGCATGGGATCAAATGTTGTTCTCGATCTTCGCTTTCCCTTTTGTGACGAACTTGGATAGGATGACAACACAGTTTCGTTTTCAGTTGAATTAGAGCATTCAGGATTTGTTGTTTCTGTCAAAACAAATTTCAGAAGTGTAACCTTAACAACCATCAAGTATAATTTAGTGCTGCTTTCAAAGAACACGTAGACAAAATCAGGGCGTGTTGACTACTCTCCGAGCCCCCGGGTGGAGGGGCCCACTCATTTTAGTCTGTATAATGTTTAATGACTTTTTAAAATAAAAAGCTGCTGCTAAAGCTTGATAAGCAATAGCTTTAATCATGTAAGTAGGGTTGGGATTTCGGGATCAAATTTAAAATCCCGGGATTGAGATTTTCCAGGATTTTTACTCTTTAATAATAGGAAAATACACATGCAAAGTACACAAACGATAGCTATTTATTTATTGTAATACTGACGCAAAAACATGAGAGCATCAAGAGTATCATCGTTTTAAGACGATTTCTGATTTTGCTGACAAAATAT
This sequence comes from Aplidium turbinatum, assembly GCF_918807975.1. Classification (NCBI taxonomy): domain Eukaryota; kingdom Metazoa; phylum Chordata; class Ascidiacea; order Aplousobranchia; family Polyclinidae; genus Aplidium; species Aplidium turbinatum. The sequence continues at coordinate 35,824,209 of NC_137472.1, read as the reverse complement.
CCAAGAGCTGAAAATTCACGTTCAGCCTGGCTTAGTACTTTTCAATGCCTCATATAGGCCTAAATTGTTCAGGTTTTCTGGCTTTTTTTGCTTGCTTCATATAGCAGCATATCTTTTTGCATTATGCGAGCGCCGACATCAAAGTTTTGTGCTTCTTCGCTTTCATCTTCTGCTACGAAAGCATGCAGCTCTTGAGCTAAAGTTATTTCAGTGTCATGGCTATACTATTCTCTGTAATGGCATCTTCATGCTGTTTAGTAGAGCCTCAGTCCAATTCAACAGTAGGGCTTGGGAACAATCTTTGAAGAACGTTCGTGGCTTGGGCAGTGAGTTTCTGACGTTTTATTTTATGACCAAGCTGATCTTGCGGTTGATCAATGTAGGAAGGTTTCATGAGGTACCCAGAAAGGTGAACCAGTTCGGCATGCCGACGCTCGTCGATTCGAAACCTAAAGCTTTTCTTCGTCCTTGCTAATTTCCAAATTTAGTTATTAGGCCTAGTCTCTTTGTACTAAACGCTGAAGTTTTCAAAACGGCTTGACAGAAGTTACATTTTGCTTTTTCTGCAGATTTACAATCCAAACAGTTTTGCCACACCTCGGATTTTCTCTTTGAACTTACATCTTCAAAATTTTCCATTTTGAGCTAAATTTTAATTTCTTCTTTGCAAAAAGCTAGTAAAGCTACTTTAAAACCAACATAATATGAGCGTCAAGCAATATGGCGCTACGTCAGTTTTTGTAGATGTTTTCTGGAAATCTCCAGATTTTAATAAAATTAATCCCGGGATCGGGATCAGAAAAATGGTTTAAAATCCCGGGATTCCGGGATCGGGATTTTCCGGGATCCCAACCCTACATGTAAGGCCGTATTCACTGCTTCCTAGCCCCCGGCATGGGGCCCACCTCCGTCTAGAGGTCCACGCATATTTAGTTCGTGCATCGTTTTTTGATTTGTAATTTCACATCTACGGTAACATTTAAGATGGAATTTTTTTCCATCTTTGCGAAAATTTCTCGCTTGCTTCGCTGGCTTAACTACATTTTATTCACCTTATCACCGATGTTGGGCAATGAGCATGCATAGTTTCAGAAAGTGGATTAAGGGAGTAAAACGTCTTCTGTGTCCCACAAAATAACTACTAAAGTAAAGTAACATTCCGAAGTAAACACTGCTCACTCAAATAGGCTAGTTAATTAAGAATTAAATTGATGTTTTGGTGTTAAGTTAATGGAGATAGACTATAAAGTAAAATGAACGGTGAAAATACTATTGGTAAAGCGAAGGTCAGAATACCTCAGATGGATTTTCGAAGTTTTAGTCTGCTGATAGACCAACCATATAGCCTACCAGACTACACAAATTTTCAAGAAATAAATTAATGGAACTCTTCAATCTGTGGTCGTGATAGAATTTTTTGTAAATGCAATGCTATCTAAATTTTGGAACCAAACCTTCTACCAAACCTAATTTTAATTTTATGCATTTGGTTACATATAAAACGTCCTATGCCCAAACAGAAAATTAGCAATTTTTACATTGGTTCAACGTCTGCAGACGTTGAATCAACGTTAAAAACGACTGATTTGCTGTCTGGGTGGTTGCATACAAAGTGTGGATCTTGATAAAAATCACATTATTGCGCCAAAAATGGCTAAAAACTGACCCAAACAATATTATTTGTCAAATAATTAATATTTGTCAAAAATTTCTGAGGGGGGGCTACCCCCACACAGCTCTATCCACCTTTACTTCTTTGGACAATAAGTTTTGCATTGTCCATTTTTCTTATAGATTTGCTTTGTTAAAACTCTGGTCTTTTCCCAGTTTTTTTCTGAGATGCGCTACTGCATTGTCGGCATAGGAATGATGAATGTGAATTTTTTCTCTACATTGAAGAAGTTTGCGACCATAACTTAACGCTTTCTTGTCATATTTTTAAGAGCCATTACAAGACATAGGGGTCCACTAGTGGGTTTCGGAAAGAGGCTAAGATAGTGCTCACACGGCCCTGGATACAGCAATAGGTTAGTTTGTGTAATTTTGAGTTACGTTTGTGCTATTGTTACCATTTAAACATAACAGGCTAAATTTTGGCAGTTGTGCTGGAAATCCAAAAAGCGTCTGGCAACACTGGTAAGTGGGAAAAATCTGTCATTTTTTAACGTAAAATTAGGAGTTTTACAGTGATTTGAGGTGCAGTGAGTGATCACATTTTGGCCGTTTAGATTCTCAAAACTATCATTTCAAAAGGACATAAAGTAAATTTTGCTTAGAGTTCAAAATCGAAATTACATCGGCCTTCAGTTCGCACGTTGTCAAGGTCTGTGTATAGGTTGGTTATTGAATCTTTATCCTTGGACTGATAGGTTATTTCTGGTAGTTTCGCATACTTGTACTTGAAGAGGCTTTTAACGCAGGGCCGGTTACCGAGATTGATAGAGTGAAGTTTTCGATTGTTGAAGTGTTGTTCTCGAGGAATCATTCCATCCATTAGGTGCCGCTGAATGGAGAGCATTCCTTATGACGCGTCGCTCAAGCACACACCCGAGACTCGAACCAGCGCCGCTTGATCTTAACCTTCTTCGTTGACAAAGTCACGCGCCAACCAACTGGGTTATGGGCGGACTGAGCTAGGGGCGAACAAGATAGCTATACGACCTTAACGCTACAAACACACTCTTTTTCGTTCAATGCACGTATTCTATGTTTACAAGTAGGTTACGTAGCCTACTGTAGTTTACGTTGAATTTAGACAGTGTTTTGAAGACTTACCTAGCTTCTGTTGACTGCTTTCTGTTAACTCTGTCATACTGATCGTTAGCAAGTTATTTGTGTCAAATATCCGATAAAAAAGGTTAGACTGCTTTACCAAATTCGTTGATTCAAGGATACGATTATGGATAATTTTTTTCTAAACTGGCAACTTAAATTTCAAAATCGGATTTTTATTATGGGTTTGTGTACTTTTTGAAGCGACCAATCATAAATCATCAGTCACTTTATTAACTTTTTGTAATAGGTTTACGACGTCATAATGTGTTGCGAGGTCTCTGTTTGCTCTAGAAATTGCAAATGAAAAACACAAATGTTGTCAAATAATAAATGTCGGCAACTAAAAAAAAAGAAGAATAGGGATGTATATTTGTGATCTACTTTAAGTTAAATAAAGATATTTTTAAAATAGGCAACAAAAGGTAATGATAGGCAATTTTTGTTGAACGCATTTTTGAAATAATTTTAGGAAAGTGTCGTGGGGAACACAGTGCTTTATAGCTTATTTTAAATTTAATCTGATATAGAAAGACAAGCCAATGACAATTTAATACAAGTTTTTATATCACCCTACAAGAAAAACTTAAGGAAGGGGAAGTTATTATTCGTTAAAGAAAAGGATATAGGGTAGATTTTTCATCAGAAATAGTTTATCTCTACAAGAATAATTCGAAATGGATGTAAACAAAATACATACGGTACCAAAAAGACTCTGCGGATTTTACATAACGTTTTTTCTCAAATGCGCATTTTTATTTTATTATTATTATCCAAGGATATTTTTAGGCTATCTGCATAGCCGAGTGGTGAGAGTCGTGATACGGTAGGCTACTCAAAATGGCTCCGGTTTGACACCGCCCAAGAGCATGCGACTGTGTCTTTGGCAAGACACTTAAAGACATGCCTGAAAATGGACATAAAGATTAGCTTCTTTGCCTCCCCATACACTCAATCTAAATGTCCAACCATCGGGTCTAAGCTTGGATTTAAAAAATATATAGCACTTTGGCAAGGTTGGCAGTAGCACCATTTTTAGAACTTAGGTAGGCTACCACAAATGGGAAAATGTCACATGGAAGTATATATCTCTATTGCCATACTAGTGTACCTACTGCACTGAGGAGGCCGAAAGGCCGAAACTGTGTGCACTGTCTGCAGTTATTATGTGTATATATTATGGAACCTCCCATGCTCGGGGTTTGTAACTTGAGTCTGAATGATTAACTTGAGTCCTGGCTAAAATGACTTCTAGAGAAGCTAGGAACACAATCTTGGATTCCATATTACGGTTTTTGAGGATGGCTAGTTCAATAGTGTTACTTTCAACACCATCTGAGGTCATTTTCAAGGTCAAAATATTATATTTTAAGGTCAAATTACAGAATTGTGGTCATTTTTGCCCATTTTTGCGTCTAAATCGTGAAGCAAAACTGTTTGAAAGAAGTCTGTGACGAAATATAATATTGTGCACCTACTGCATCTATTGTGTAAAATATTTTCTCTACATTGCGTAGGCTAAGTTCTTTGAGGTTCTTTTTATTTATTTTGGGAAATATTTTGGTGATTTCATATGCCCTTGCAAAACATTGCGGTTCCAAGCTTTTGTGACGTAACAATTTACTGAAATCATAGCTGTAATTTGCATGACAAGACTGAAATGCGTTGCCGGTTTCATTTTGCTGAGTTGTCATCATTTGTAGATGCACCTTTAGCTAGTAGGCCTAATAATGCTGCTTGTACTACTTTAGCTAACATTCTATTGAAAGCTTATGTCCTCAATGTAAGTGACAAATAAAAGTCTTTGGGATGCCTCAGGAGGCAAGAAAAGCTTTCCAACTAGTGATAGACATTGTCTATTATGGTGGCATCTTGTTATGTATTGTCAATTTGTGTATTAATTATCGACTTCTTTAAATAATAGCCATAGTGTTGAGAAATACATATGATGTTTATGTAATGGCATATTTCGTCACAGACTTTTTTCGAACAGTTTTGCTTTACGATTTAGACGCAAAAATGGGCAAAAATGACCACAATTCTGTAATTTGACCTTAAAATATAACATTTTGACCTTGAAAATTACCACAGATGGTTTTGAAAGTAACACTATTGAACTCGCCATCCTCAAAAACCCTAATAGGGCATCCAAGATTGTGTTTGTAGCTTCTCTAGAAGTCATTTCATCCCAGAACTCAAGTTAATCCTTCAGACTCAAGTTACAAACCCCGAGATAGCAACATTACAGTCCTAGACTTAAGGAGTCCATGGTATATATACACAAACGCTATTTCTGTGTTTATGCTGATAGCATAAAATTTACTTTGCCTATATTGTATCACCAGCCATTTTTAATCCATTCTATAAACTACGGCAAGCCTAGTAATTGCAGAAACTTGAAATAAAAGTCCACATTCATGCAGTCTTCTTTTGTATGAGAAGTTCTTTCTGCAGACTACATTCCATTGGGGTCAGATGTCCGGGCATTCCTCGAGCAGCCACTTGATGGTATACTGTGGAGTCGTCTAGAAGGCTATTGACAAACCAACTGCTTTTGGTGAAGTAAAAGTCGGGAAGCAGTAGAGTATGTGGCCTGCGGTTCTTTTGCATCACAGATGCTAATAAGCCCCATTTATGTATCAAGGATCCAAAGCGCCAATTGACTGAAGAGATTTAGCCATATGCAATCAGGTCGACTGAGCTCCTTTGCTAGTGGTATGGTAATTTTTTTTTTCTTGCAGTAGTTAGCAATTACGAATTGTGATCGCATGCTTGTTGCTACAGAAATAAAACTAACTTCAAACACATTGTCGGGTGAGCTTTTCTCTCCAACATGAACAAACAAGACTTGAAACAAATCAGTGCTTTGACTCATAAATTAGGGTATTACCAAGTTTGTTAACTTTCTTTTGAAATTTTGTTGTCCTGTGAACAAATAACTTTGTGAAAACACTAGTTCTTAGGCTAACTAACAAAAATTTGAATATGGAAAAACTAAATCAAAATGTAAAAACCACCTATAACTTTACCTTTCGTTTTAGAAGGAAGTTTGTTACTACGGTTTGTCTTAATGAAAGTAGTACACAAGTCCGAATTATTAATTAAAACTTTGAATTATTTGCTTTTAAAGTTCATTGACCAAGACACTCTAGTCAATGACCTGCAACTTTAAGTATTTGTTAGAAAATAAAGAATGACGCCTGATACTGCTAATGAATTCAATTTTGTGAACACTAATATAACCTTGGGTTTGTTTTACCGTTGGGCTGTCTCCAGGGATAATGTTAAATTAAGTACAGTCGTGGCCAAAAGTTTAAGACCAGGCTTGATTTATGACGTTTTTTGTATTACGCCATAAAACTGCATCAGATATTGTTTAAGTTGCACCATCTTTATTCTGGGTCGAAATCTGATGTAATCAGTCATTATTTAGCAAATATCAATTGAACATCAGCCAGTAGAGATCACTTTTCTGTATTTCTTATCTGCCCAAAATGGGCAAAATGTGCTCCCTTTTGGAGGTTCAGCGATGTCAAATTGTTGTTCTCCTCAGGGAAGGTTACACAGAACATCAAATTGGTGAGCAGCTTAGATTTAGAAAAACTTTTGTGCATCAGGCAATTGTGAAATTTAAGAAATCAGCAACTTATGTTGATGCAAAACGCAGTGGTTGTCCTTGAAAAACAACTGCTAGTCTGACATCTTCATGAAAAGGCAAGTGGTGAAGTCTCCAACATGTTCAGCCAAACAAATCAGGGCCGATTTGAATGAAGCTGGTATTCCAGTCAGCAGGAGGACTGTTAGCCGCCGTTTAGTTGTAGAATTTGGTCTGAAATCACGAAAACCAGCAAGAAAATCGAGGCTTACACTAGCGATGAAGAAGAAGGGTCTCCTGTTTGCATTGCAGCACAAAGACCGAACTTCTGCCCAATGGTTTAAAGTTTCATTTTCGGACAAATCAAGTGTCCAACAGTTTGGTGTAAGAAAAAGAAATGTCCGTCGACCCTCAGGTACACAATTTGATGAAAAGTATACACGGCAAACGGTGAAACATCCACCAGGTGTGATGATATGGGGAGCCATTTCGACCAAAGGTACAGCCGGCCTCTTTTTTCTAAAACCAGGAACCACGATGAACAGCCAGAAATACTTGAACTTAATGAAAGAGAAGCTACAACTGCACAGTAATGCACATGTCGGTGCACGAGTGTACAATTTTGGTGCAAGATGGAGCCCTATGTCATCGTTTAAAGACAGTAACAGAGTTTTTTAGGGCTAAGAAAATCACTCTTCTGCAGTGGCCGGGGAACAGTCCCAATCTTAACCCTATCGAAAACTTTTGGACTTTTCTCAAAAATAATGTTGCTGAAAAACATCCCTCCAGTATTCTTCCCTACTTGAAGTAATCAAATTAGTTTGGATCGTAAAATTCCTGAAAAACTTTGCAAAAATTTAATCGAAACTATGCCCAGACGAATCAAGGCCGTCATCAAAGTGAAAGGAAGACACACCAAATATTAAAATTTGAGATTTTGATGCAAAATACAATATAAATGCTTATTACTTTGTCATTATATACAGTTAGCAAGAAATAAGTGAAAAAACGACAAGAAATAGGAGGGAGAACTGATTTTCTCGAAATTTGCGGTTTGGTCTTAAACTTTTGGCCACGACTGTACATCGGTACATGTAGGCTACGAATGTAATTGATATTCCAGTCCTGTATGAGGGTTTATTAGAGGAATTCAAAACAAGCAAATTAAATCACTTCACAAACCTTAGTCCCATTAATCAAGCAACAGGAACAAATACAAAGTAGGTACGCACCATTCGGCATCAAAATATAATAAATACAGTATCGTGCAACAAAACAAGGCAAAACTTTGCAGGGTACTTTCCTTCACAACCCAAAAGTTGCAGCTTACCCCTTTCACGGACCCTTCTTTATTTTTTCAATGCTTATTGCTGTATCATTTCGTATCATTGCTTATTGCGAAACCTAGCTGTATCATTTCCCTTTTTTTCAAATTGTTTCTGGCAACCAACGATGATAATATATGGAACGTCGGTAATCAATCATCTCGTATTGGTCAGTTTTCATTTTTGTTTTATTGAGTGAAATTTGCTTTTCCGTTAGCTCGTATTTTCAACTGCTTATGCATCCATCAAACGTCAATTTTAACGGTGCCATACCGTGGGAAATGATATTGGCTGCCTAGCATGTGACTTAATTGACGTTGCTATTTTCTAATACAAGTCACTTATCATATTTATTGAACCAAATTGTAAACGACAAATCATTTTGGAGTTTTTAATGATTGATTGAACTCGAAAAAGCTCACAGGACTCAAACAAAACGTTGAAGCCTGTTTGTCAAAGTCTTTTTTTCAATGTTATTGCAGCCTACTGTTGCTTGTAAAGAAAACTTTTTGTTGGCATTGGTGAAAATTCTACAACCTTGTTTCTTTTAATTACATTGTTTTTATGTCAATGAATCGCTAAGCATATGGTAAATGACATCATTTTTTGTTTTGTCATAGTTTAACTTGCTCTCACGGTGGTCGTCGTTTTTCTAAAATAACGCCTACTTTTCAAGTTACCGGGTAACCAACTCATAGACCGTTGCTAATTGAATTAAAAAGAAATTCTAATTTATTGATACATTTATGTTGGTGTTTATTCGGATGACAACAACAATTAAATCTTCTTGAACGATGGTTCTGGGTATGATGAAATCTCCCATAGATCAAATTTTAATTTAGCCATGTTAATATCCCAGCTAAGGCTTAAAACCATAGCCAATTACAAACAACTAGGATGTGCATTTACACTCAACAAATTATATTTTTACATGTTCAAGAAACGTATATTTGTGCTTCTTTTTTTCTCTTATGTCAATTACCATTTGGAAATACAAAAAACTGCTCTATTTGCTGATCTAGTTTCTGTGACGTAATATGAGTTTAGCGTTTGATCTGAACGCAGTGTAATTTGACTTAATTTATTATTTTTCTTTCTTGTAATAATTTGGGGACACAAATCATATTATTAGACTTATCACAGCTTTGAAACATGAGTTTTCAAATAAAACTTATATTCTTTTTTCCTTGACTTGTTTTTCTCTTGAAATGAAATCTTAAAAGATTGTTTCAGAAAAGTTTTTATCTGAAAACAAAGTGGTAAAACAGTTATAAAACTTTTTTATATAAATGTTTCACATAAGCCAGAAGATTGGAATATCTAGGTGGCAATAGCGGATACAGGGATAGCACTAGATCACATCCACATGTACTCTCCCCCCCCCCCCAAAAAAAAACAAACAATTAAACAATTACAATTTTTCTCGGTTTTTGCAACAATTTCTAGCTCGCTCAATCATTATTTTATTTAAGCGGCACCATGGACCACGGGTGTTTCCAGCAGTGTATGCAAAGGGTAAACAATTTTGTGACCTTGAAAACTTAAAAGATAGTATAATATTCCAAAGTAAACACGTTTAAATTAGCTTAAATTCTAGTGTTAATAGAGTATGGGGTGAACTTCTCATACTCATACAGTAAAAATGGATACACTTCAGGCAGATTTTTAAAATTTCACTCAAGGACGATATGTAGACCGAACACAATACAAGACGGCTATGCAAAGCTCTGTCAAAAATAAATTATTGGGATTCGTGTACTGTCTATTGATTAAAAAATGAATTTAAAACTTAAGTTCAATTCTAAATCATACCTGACTTTAACTTGTAACTTCTGCAGAAATCTAGTTTCTGATTTGATCAAATGCAAAGCGTGCGTCTTAAACGAAAATACAATATAGGCCTACACAGGCTATTGGGCTGCAAAAGAAGAAAAAGCTACCAATACAATGTTAAATTGTTTTTGACAGGTAAGGCCCCCACCTTCTCTAAGAAACTAGCCTACTTGTCTATCAGACCTCAAACTTTAACATTGTTGATTAACCTATCCTTCAAATTTTTGTTGCTTCTTTTTTTTAGATTTTTTAGATTGTGTCTTTAGTGTTTTTAGATTGTTTGTGTTTTTAGATTGTGTCAGATTGTGACCTTGTGTCAGCTGTTCTCAATATTTTGAAATAAACTTGATATTGACTAAAATTGGTTAAAGAGTTAAAATAGCCTACAAAATTGCGGCAATGAGTGATGATTTCAATGAAGGAAAAGTTAAAATATGACCAGCCAAACATAATGACCATTCAGGGCTTAAGGTGTAATATAGTCTTAACACTTGGTTCGCTAGCGTTTTGAGCTATTGTTGCAAAAGTAACTTTTAAGACGCCAAGATTGGTACTACAACAGGCCGTTTTAGGGCATTGTGACGTCAGGCGGCGGGGGCGGCAAGTGACTTTACAAGCCTGAGTAACATATATACCTATATAGCCTAATTGATTATCATGATACATATCGGCCAAATAAAATAAATAATATTTAAAAACATAGTAAAATTTCAACCAGGTTTCTCATAACTTTAAACAGAAAAAACTGTAATCTTAAAATAGCTTAGCATCATTCATTATAACTTATGTTTGTTAAAGGTTTAGTGTCGCATGATATGATGTTGACTTGTCGATTGTGGACTTAAAGTTAAGAACCGCTTTAACCGCTTCATACACGGTAAAACATAATAAAACTAAGCTCATTTGTCGCACTTTAGTTTCAGCATCAACTATCAATCATCACTTTGGCATTTCAGAGTTTTGTTTAAAATTAGTAGGCAAGATAATAATAGCGGCAATGAAGTAAAAGAAAACAGTTTAATGATCTCGCAAAACAAGCAATAACGCTGATTGCATCTAAACAGGATTAACTTTTACAATATTTGCATAGGCAACGTTTGAAATTGAATGATTGCAGATTTACCACTTGTAAAGAATGATGTTGTTACAGCAGAAGTCGTAAAATACCATAGGTCTACCTACCTACCATATTGCAGTGCTAAAGTTAATAGCATTGTAAAAAATAATGGAGACTAGTGATAATTGGAAAGTCCTCCGGCAGCTGACGTCAAAGCACCCGTGTGCTTCAGCTGAGCTTAAACTGAAACAGTTACGAAGCACATGAACCTACTGAAGCGTATAACAACTAGCCAAGTGACAGCAGACTTTATGAGTCTTCAAGTAACACCTGTATGATTCCATGTTTTGCAGGACTGAATCTTCAACTCAGCTGGGTTAAGCATAACCAAAATATTTGCACAAGTTTCTACAAATAACTAAGCACAAGCATTGTCGCCTTTAGTGCGTTGAGAGTGTGGTGGAGAGAAACAAATTGCTGACTATCTTTGGTTGCGGATAAACTTTTTTTTTTTTCCCAATTTGCTCGAAGTATGACACAAAAACGTTCTTATGCGAATTATCATTTAGCTTTGGTGGTTATTCATTTTTACATGATTTTTATCTTTTTTTTGCATTTCTAGTGCTGCCTAAGCTGCTGTGTGATAAACCAGGGAGTTGGAATCAGAAAAAAAATGTTGATTCTCCCAATTTGCAGTCCGGAAAAAAATAACTTTACAAAACACGAAGGTTTTATTTGCAATCTTGTTAACTTTTTTTAGTAGATTAGATCAGCCATTTCACTGCTTTTTTGTAGCCTACTGAATACCAATGGGTTCAGTTAGGGTCAGTGGCGCCGCCAGACCTTCAACATTGGGGGGGCAAAATATTGACAGTGCAAGACAGTAGCATAGTCAAAAATTTTGAAAGGGGGGGGGTGTTGACAGCCGGCGGGCGAAGCCCGATGGCGTGTTCGCCGAAGGCGACATGTAGCGGCGGGGGGGTCTGGGGGGCCTCCCCCAGAAAATTTTGAAAAATTACTTTCAGTTTGGTGCATTCTGAGAGCATTTTCAACAAAATTGTGGGTATGAATATTTCTGTAAAATGGTGCTGTCCGGTGGCATAGCAAAAGGATAAGATCATGTTTTCTTCGGCATTTTTCGAAAATAAAGCTAAGTCTCTATGTTTTCTTGTGGCTAATTCCAGACTGAGATATTTGAATGTTTGGTACTGGCAAAACTCGCTCTTTTAATGCAGTTTTGTTTAAAATTAGGCAAACTTTGTTTTAGAGACATAGGTTGATTGCTTTTTTTTGCGAGATTATTACAGTTTTGGTAGGTCAATTTTCTCCTTGGTTGATTCAAAAAACGATCTTATTCCGGTAAGTCACTAACTTTTATGCTCTGAAGTCAACCCAAAGTTTAGAAAATGTAACGTCATAGAGGTCATAGGCTACATCTTGATGAGTGTCAAACAAAAAGCTTTGAGACAATGAAGTTACTTTAGGCTATTTCTGATATATTCAAGTTTTGTATAACGAATAGCTGTTTAGATGTTAATCTAGATCGAACAAGCGATCTCAGCAGTTGCAGATGGCTTGCATCCTTGCACAGTTTGACGAGAAACTACATCATAGGCTACAACTTTTCTTGTAAACAATGTATTAACATCCGTAAATTCAATTTGAAAGGTTGAAACCCCCGAACCCCCTTCTCTTGGCTACGCCACTGGTGCAAGACATGCAAGACAGTGGTATATTATTTAATTTCTCTTGTTTTCTACCAGAGCTGGAAAAAATGTTTAACTTCCCGGGAATCTGTTTTTTAGAGAAAAAATTTCCCGCGATTTACAATCACGATAATGAGAACCTTATATTTTACTGATCTCCGGAGCTGACGTAAACCTTAAAAGTCATGTCGACATATTCTTGATGCCCCCCTTATCGAAAATTGTTCTTTGTAATACCGCTTTGAAGGAGGATTACGACTATGAACAAAAGAATAAATTTTAAACTTCATTTTGAATTGAAAAGACATGACGTAATGTCTTCCAACCTTAGTTATATATTTTTTCATTACGTAACGTCTTGTAGGAATAAATTGAAAATCAGTATGATCACTCAAAATGAAAGCAATGGGACTACGAATCCTCACTAAACCAATCAATCAATGGTCTTGTTGCACTGAAGATGACAACCTTATATTTCACTGATCCCCGGAGCTGACGTAAACCAGGCATAGATCTGTTGACTCAATGCAAACCCTTTGAAGGTTGGGGGGGGGGGGCTGTCAATTCAACTTTTTTGTATCAACAGTTGTATCTCTAAAACCACTGAGGCTGCAACTACGAGATTTCTTGACTTTTCCTAACTTTTATTCACCTCTATTGAGCTGAAATTTTGAGCGAATAAAGGTTATAAATTGAAAGATATAAGGCATTTCTCAGCACATCCTCTGAAATATTTCATATTCTATTGTGAAACATTTTCCCACCAGCTGGATGAAAGTAGCCTAATTAATTTGGCCCATGTCTCGTTAATCCTAACTGTTTCACAGCGTGAAGGGCATTGGCTGTATGTAAAATAATGTAAAAAAAATTAATCACAACATTACTATGCACGTTCTTCAATGCTCTACCAAAAAATAATGTGTAGCCTAAACTCACGCTACAAATTACACTCATAAGTGACCTCAACATTTCAACGTATATGAGCAGTTTTAAAATTCACATAGTTTTAATTTTCGGATATGCTCAGCGTGAATAATTTTACAAAGTGAATCCCAAATTTTGAAACCATGCCAAAATAACAGAGATATCACTCCTAAAGCATAAGAAGAATTGACAGCCCCCCCCCCCCCAAACTGAGCAAGATTCCAGGAGCCCAACCTTCTAAGTGCACAAATGCCTGCAGTTAGCATGCTTCCTTGATTACTTCTGCACTCCTTTTGTCACGTGTACTCCGCGAGGCAGTACTCTGTTTTATTCGTATCATTTCATTCTGGCAGGCTAGCGAACAACAGCTTCTTTTGTTCTAGTTCTAGTGTTGAGTTTAACAATCTTACGTTGTGTATTTTGTTGCAGAAATTGCGATTCGATCATTTTTCTTTTGTTAATACATTTAAGAAAAATAACCGTCTTTGTTCATGATCGAATCGCAATAGGATAAGGTTAATTTAAAGAAATTTGTGGAATGGTGGTGATAACATGCGCCTTTCCCAACTGTAATTTTGAAACAGCCGACGTGCCCGAAGCGGTTGCTTGTGTGGTGCTGCAAAGTCACACGTACAGTCATGCTGCTACGACGCGCAACGCTCCAGCGCCCGTAAACCTTGGCCCGAAGCTAAATCGACCTACTGTAGATATTGGAGTTTCTCCAGAAGAATGGAGCGTGTTCACCAGAAGATGGAAGGCTTTTAAAGAAGGTTGCAGCATTCCTGATGAAGCAGCTTCAGTCCAGTTATTTCAATGTACCGGCCAAGCCCTAGGGGACAGCCTTCTCCAAGCTGACGCTGAGACAGTGAGCAAACCTGTAGATGAACTTTTGCTTGCAATGCGACAACTGGCCGTTATACCTGTCGCCACAGGGGTGTTACGGTCGGAGTTTATGGCGATGCACCAAATGCGCGACGAAAAATTTCGCGCTTTTGCAGCTCGTGCTCGAGGAAAAGCGGATATATGTGCGTTCACTACGAAATGTTCCTGCGGGCTGAAAGTTAGTTATACAGATCACATGATCCGCGACACACTACTCAGTGGAATTTCGGACAGTGAGATTCGTCGCGAAATGATGGGAATGGACAAAGTATTGTCGATTCCCATCAACGATATCATCGCCCTTGTCGAGATTAAAGAAATGGCTCGCAATGCGGTACCATCTCATGACGTTTCGGCAGTGTCGACGTTCAAGCGCAAGAAAAGCCAAAGCCCTATTCCAAGAGACCGTGGACACATCCAGGCAGCACCTTCCTCTCCCAATTGGTCACAAAAAACTCACTGCCCTAAATGCAATAGATTATTCAATCGTTACAGAGAAGGCCCCAGAGGTTGGAACACTACGCCTTATTCCCTTTGTCTCGAATGCTTTCGGTCATCTCGTCATAAAAACAAATGGGGCGCTCCTCCTAAAGATGCATCAGTCGGAGCACTCTGTGTAGCACCTACTGTACCTCAAATAGGCACATTTGCCTCAACACAAACTGACATCGCAGCCCGAGACCCAATGTTCTCAACAATTCGTGGTCCTCACCACACATTCCAAAAAGGGCATTGGACACCATCCCGCATGCGAGAACATCCCACAGTTCGGGTAGACATATCTATGGATGACTCATGTCATCAAGGCAGGTACACTAGCGTGATAGCACAAGTAACAGCAATCGCAGATACTGGTGCCCAAATAAATGTATGGTCACTGAAGAACTTTGTGCAATCCGGCTTTGGACAAGAGACCCTTGTACCCGCACCAAACCTAATAGCTGCAAATCGCTCTACTATTTCCATTACAGGAGCATTTCGTGCCATCATTCGGGGTACAGCGCACGGCTGCAATGTTGAACGTCGGTGCATGATTTACATCAGTCCAGACGTTGACAAGTTATACTTATCTCATGACACACTATTGCATTTAGGTGCCCTATCCCCGAAGTTCCCAACTCTAGGGGAACATCAGATCAAGCAAGAAATGGCGCACAATCTTATCGAACCAGAAATCAACGTCGTCAGACTTGTCAACGGTGGATGCACAGTACCCAGCAAGCAACTGGAGTCGTGCACTTGCCCTCAACGTGGTGCAGTTCCAGCTCCCCCAACCAAGCTTCCGTTCCCATGCACACCTGAAAACAATGACAAGATGGCAAACTGGCTACTCCAGAGGTACGCCGCATCCACTTTCAACACTTGCCCGCACCGCGCGCTACATTGTATGGCTGGTCCTCCCATAGAAATACATGTTGACCCCAACGCGAAACCAGTGGCCGTTCATACACCAGCGTCTATCCCCTTGCATTGGCAAGAAAAAGTACACGCTGATCTCCTCCGCGACGAGGCTCTGGGAATCCTTGAAAAAGTCCCCCACGGCGAACCCACCACATGGTGTCATCGCATGGTTATCACACGCAAAAATGATGGCTCACCACGCCGTACTGTCGACCTGTCCCCCTTAAACAAATTCTGCCAGAGAGAAACCTTCGCCTCCGAAGCTCCATTCCAGCTGTCCCGTCGTGTCCCCGGAAACACTTGGAAATCGGTGACTGACGCATGGAACGGCTATCACAGTGTTCCACTGCGTCCTTCTGATCGGCATCTCACAACTTTCATCACTCCCTTTGGAAGATGGCGCTACACTAGGGCACCGCAAGGATTCCTATCCTCTGGGGATGGCTACAATCGCCGTTTCAATACCATATTAACCGATTTTGTGCGCAAAGAACGCTGTGTCGACGACACAGTGTTCTATGATAGCCAACTGGAGGAACATTGGTGGCGAACCATAAAATTCCTCACTTTAGTGGGACGGGCGGGCATTGTCCTTAACCCGGACAAGTTTCAATTTGCCCAACGCACCGTAGATTTCGCTGGATTCCGTATCTCAGAAGCAATGGTCGAGCCCCTCCCTAAATACTTGCTCGCCATCCAAGAATTTCCAGTCCCGAATAATATCACAGACATACGCAGCTGGTTCGGATTAATCAACCAAGTAGGAAACTATGCTCAACTGCGTGACCTAATGGCACCGTTCAAGCCGTTCCTTAGCCCAAAGCATAAGTTCGAATGGTCTCAGGAGCTGGATTCCGCATTTGCCGCCTCCAAATCGGCAATCGTTGATGCTATTCGCCATGGGGTAGAAATCTTTGACCCCTGCCGTCGAACATGTTTGCGCCCTGACTGGTCCAACAAAGGCATCGGATATTTCCTTCTCCAAAAACATTGCGTATGTGCTTCCACTATACCGGACTGCTGCTCATCAGGTTGGAAAGTGACTCTTGCAGGATCCCGATTCCTCTCATCGGCCGAACGACGTTATGCTCCCATAGAAGGCGAAGCCCTAGCAGTTGCGTGGGGCCTAGAACAGACAAAGTATTTTACGCAAGGCTGTGATAATTTGGTTATTGTAACGGATCATAAGCCATTGGTAAAAATATTCGGTGACCGTACGTTGGACGAAATCACTAACACTCGCCTGTTTCGTTTAAAACAGCGTACACTAATGTGGCGCTTTGATATCGCACACTTACCTGGCACAACCAACTGCGCAGCCGATGCTGCCTCACGTCACCCAGTATCATGCGATCTCATTGCTGTAGCGTCGTGTGCAGAAAATAATGTAGCAGAAATGGCGCTGGTTACTGCCATACAGGCAGATGCCGCCCATGCCTTTTGCTTGCAATGGCCTGAAATCGTTCGGGAAACAGCCGCCGATCCAAACCTTAGCAAGTTAATGGTAGCTATTGAAACGGGATTCACCTTTCCCAACACCGGCGACATTCGCCCATATCTCCCCTATCGTGACGGGTTCTTTGTTGAAGACGACGTTATTCTATATCATGATCGTATTGTTGTACCACCATCGCTTAGGCCTAGAGTACTCTCAACGTTGCATGCTGGTCATCAAGGTGTGTCTGCCATGGAACGCCGGGCACGTGCTATAGTATTTTGGCCCGGTATGACTAATGATATCCATGCTATTCGTGACTCGTGTACTTCATGTAATCGTAATGCTCCATCTCAAGCAGCTCCTCCCCCGACGCCATGTGATCCCCCAGCTACACCATTTGAGAAAATTTTTGCAGATTATTTTGACTATGGGGGCCGTCACTTTTTGGTCATTGGGGACAGATTCTCTGGGTGGTCGGATGTATTTGCCACGCCATCAGGATCGAGTGCCGCAGGAGCAGCTGCTTTGACTCAACTCTTGCGCTCGTACTTTGCCACGTTTGGTGTTCCTGAGGAAATATCTACAGATGGGGGTCCCGAATTTACGGCTGCCGTCACTGAACTCTTTCTTAAAAATTGGGGTGTGCAGCACCGCATATCGTCATCTTACTTCCCTCAATCTAATGGTCGAGCTGAGGTGGCTGTCAAAACTGTAAAACGCTTGCTCATGACTAATGTGAGCCCAAACGGAGACCTGAA
The DNA here is from genome assembly GCF_918807975.1 of Aplidium turbinatum. Lineage (NCBI taxonomy): Eukaryota > Metazoa > Chordata > Ascidiacea > Aplousobranchia > Polyclinidae > Aplidium > Aplidium turbinatum. Next base: position 35,806,518 of record NC_137472.1, on the reverse strand, counting down.
CAACGATTCCTTCTTACGTGCATTGTTACAGTTGCGAAACACACCTGATCCTGACTGTGACATCTCTCCAGCAGAGATCGTGTTCGGTCACCCTCTGCGCGACGCATTCGGTTTTGTAAACCGCCTAGTCAAGTTCTCCAATCGTCACATTCGTCGTACATGGCGGGATACATGGAAGGCAAAGGAAGACGCCCTTCGCCTGCGAGCTGGTCGAACCGATAAGGCGCTGTCTCAGCATACTCGTCCTTTACGTACCTTACAATGTGGAAAACGCGTATTTATCCAAAACCAAAACGGCAACTATCCTCGAAAATGGGACAAAGTGGGAATGGTTGTCGAAACGTTGCCGCATGACAAATATGTAGTGAAAGTTGACGGGTCGGGCAGAATCACAAAACGGAATCGACGTTTCTTGCGAGTAATTCCACATACTAAAGCATGTGCCGATCCCATCCCTCCTCAACCAAACATCATTGCTCACCCACAGAGCCTCCCATCATCTTCTTTTGCCCAGCCTCCTGAAACGGACTACTGCCCTCCCCACCCTCCGCATCACGAAATAGGCCCTAGCCCAGAAATTGGAGAATCTCCGATGTTGCTTCTCGATGCAGATCACAGTCCGCCCGCACTCACCTGCCCGACACCAGCCTCAAGCCCGAAGCTTTGTGAGCCACAGCACTCACCTGAACCTCCAAAGCAGCCGCTACCTTTCGATTCAGTGGAACCAACCGAACCTACAAGTGGAGTCCCTCACATTGAAAAATCGCCTGTTTTGCGCCGTTCCACGCGGTCCCGACGGCCGGCATTGGATTTAGACGCATCCTCTGGTCAATGGGTAATCAAGGGGTCGAGCTCGTAAGTCTACAGTTTCGCCTTACGAGCTGGGGGGGATGCACAAATGCCTGCAGTTAGCATGCTTCCTTGATTACTTCTGCACTCCTTTTGTCACGTGTACTCCGCGAGGCAGTACTCTGTTTTATTCGTATCATTTCATTCTGGCAGGCTAGCGAACAACAGCTTCTTTTGTTCTAGTTCTAGTGTTGAGTTTAACAATCTTACGTTGTGTATTTTGTTGCAGAAATTGCGATTCGATCATTTTTCTTTTGTTAATACATTTAAGAAAAATAACCGTCTTTGTTCACTAAGGGTTAAAAGTCATGTCGACTTATTCTTGATGCCCCCCTTATCGAAAATTGTTCTTTGTAGTACCGCTTCGAAGGTGGATTACGACTATGAACAAAAGAATAAATTTTAAACTTCATATTTGTATTGAAAATACATGACGTAATGTCTTCCAACCTTATCACATTTTTTTCATTACGTAATATTTACCACCACCAAACCACTTTTGACGATCGAATTTGTTAATTTATTATTCGGTAAAATGTTTAGATGATGTCACGTCATTACGCTGATTTGAGATATAATTTCATTCATGACGTCGTATGGATGAAAAACTTTTACAAGTTTTATACTCTGCTGAGATTAAAGAAGAAACATAAATGATAAATATTGAAGAAATTGAGTCTCCTTTACAACTTAAGAATCGAACAACGCAAAACTGCTGAAACAAAACGTTTTGTTTAAGTGAAAGAATCACTGCAAGCAACCAATGCCAAAATGCGCGCGGAAGAAGTCATGGGAGTGTGAGGGATCAAAATTTTAACAGGTTGTTATTTTTCTACATCAATGTGACGTTAGTTAAAACTTTAAAAAGGCTACATCTTTGCTTCTGTAGAAAATCTTTTAATCTACTGTACAATTTAGTCATCAAGATTTTCCATACTTTTTTTTAAAGAAAGAGCTTTTACCCCCCCCCCCCCCCCCCCCCTTGCAACTTGAGTTGACTTACTTGAGGTTGGGATCCAAATATTAAAAAAAAATATTAATATGTATTAATAAAAAAAAAAAAATTAAAAAGATGATGCCCAAAACATTGGGGGGGCAGCTGCCCCGCCTGCCCCCCCCCCCTGCCGGCGCCACTGGTTAGGGTATCTTGTGCAGGCTGTTGACATAGGATATTTTGAAATGATTCGTTTCGAAAACAAAATTCTTTCTCTTTATGATCTAATATCAACCAAACCAATAATTGTATTCAACATTTCTCATCATTGGGCCCACCAGAAATGAAAAAAAGCATTTTTTGGGAGAAAACAAAGCAAGAATGTTTGGTGGGCAATAGGCATGCTCCTCCCAACTTGAAAATTTTATTAGAACTGCTCCTTTGCAATATTTATCCTTTTTTGCAATTCATTTTTTTAAGCAAAATTTCATCCCCCTTCTCAATCCGATTCATAGAACAAAATCTTCGTGAAAGAGTTTTCATACCAGTTCACTTAGGCCTATCACTTATCAGGCTATACATCACCTAAAGCTGCGTCTTAAAAAAATAGCTACAGGTAGGTTACGCAAGTCTTGACAAACGTTGTATTTATATTATTATTTTCCTGAAAAACCAATGATTCCGTTGATGCAGTGAATCCCAAACTATGGGTCGCGACCCAAACATGCTGGGTAGTAAAGGCCAAAGGGTCGAAAAATTGGATCGTGCTTTTGTTTGTGCAGGGACGATCCAAATCTGCCAAATTGGGACTGTTGCAAATTAATTTATCAATAAAGTTTTTTTTTTTTTTATCAAGTTGTTTTAATCCTAATATCAACTAGAAATCATTGTATCATACGTATTTATTTGCAGTGGCGAGCTAGGGAATGTGCCGGAATGTGCCGCCCGGGGCGGATTCAGATTTTGCCACCCCTTCAAGAAAAAGCATGTGAAAACGAAATGCGTTTTTTTATCAGATTTTAATCAAAATTAAAAATCGTAGTCTGAATGTGCCGCCCCTAGACCCGCCCCCCTAGCTACGCCATTGTTTATTTGGCTCCTTTTATCAAAATCAATAATAATTGATCAATAAGCAGTTTTGCCGGCATTCAAGTCACTTCCTTCAGAGAATCACTACAAACCTGAATTGAGCCTACTGTATGTTCACAATGCAATACTTTTGAACTGTTTTTTTTTTAGTTTGGATTTTATTTTCATATACAATCCTGGTGCTGTAAAGCCCTATTGTGGAATGTGCTATGAAATGTTGTCAAACGAATCCTTAAAAAAGAACAAGTCGAAGAGACATCCGTAGACGAAGCATCGGGAGCATACGAAAAACGAGCGTATTTTTTAAGTACCAAGAAACGGCACAAAATAGAAGCCAGTTTGACTCAGCAACGAATCCTGCACTTTTACTTAGCCTCACAGCAAGTCGCTATAGTAGACCACCTTACAACCTGTTATACCAGTATAAGTAATGAAATGGACGGTGATGTCTGCGTTACGGACAATTTTCAAATCAAACGTCACATAAAACCGTTCAGGTCTACTGAATCTTGGCGTCTGACGTAATGGACTATTGCTACAAATAAGCAAAGATTGCATCACCTTTGTCACACCTGTGAAACATTACATAATCGTTAAATCTTGAATTACGAGATATGGTGTAAGCCAAACTTAACAGGTGCGTGAATAGTTTCATAATTCTTATCATTATTACGTCACATAAGATGGTTACGTGCGTTTAGAAGATTGCAATCTATTCTCGTCATTTTTAAAATTGTTGCTTGAAAGGTTGGTTGCATATTTAACTGTTTTGCTTAGTGCTTGCCAGCTGGACGAAATTTCCGTCTTTATCTCAGTAATTTGTTTTGTAGTGACAAGTTTTAGTGGCGTACGGTGTTGCGTCCCAATTTCGACAGCTTTGAGGCTAATTTTACAGAAATACAATTCTTGAATAGACGTTTTCAGAAGAGTGTTTCTTTTCGGTCATTACATACAGACGAACGGATCCGGGAATCTTATGTTACAATTTTCCCACGAAGAGATTATGGTTTACCGCTGTGACCAGTCTGTTAACCTCTTTTTTGCTTCCCTTATGTTATAAAGGATGAAAAGTTATGCAAGGATCCTTCATATAGGATAGGGGAGAGTGGGGTTAGTCGGAAGGCGAGGTTAGTTGAAATATTATCACTTTTTTAACTCTCGATGACTTTTTAAAATATTTACTGCCACCATGTGATGTAGTTTATAAAAACACATAATCCATGTTAGTTTCGATTTGTTGAGTCAAGGTATAGGCTACTTGTTGGCTGGCAATTTTGAATTTTCTTAGTTTCGAAGTAAAATTTTTGGCGTTTCAAGAAACATATCTTATGCGTCGATGTCGTTAAAGATAAGCAGAAGTTTTTTGGTGTGTGTCAGCTGTAGGTGCCGCTCCTCCTGTGAATGTGGTGCCGAGGAACAGACCACACACCACATCATCAATGACTGTACCATCTTCAAGCCACCTAACGGACTGGAAGGTCTGCGTGTCATTAGGGCGGATTTAGCTGATGGCGGGCCCGGGGCACTTTTAGGTCGGGGGGACCCCGCGCAAAAAAAAATTTTGCGCCTACGGCGCGGAAAACCACCTCTACGTCTCCAGTAGTATTAATCCAGCATTGCACGGCACAACATTTTGCAGAAACTTATCAAGGGCTGAAAGAAAAAAAAAAAAACAACATAAAATTACATTTTTTCCACCTAAGGGGGCCCTTCAAAAGTCGGGGGGCCCGAGGCACCTGCACCCTCTGCCCCCCCCTAAATCCGGGCCTGCGTGTCATGGATGATGAGACCAACGACGGGCTGCTCTCTAGTAGCCTTCCAGTGTAGTCCGGGAACATCGTGAATCTGGGGTGGTAAGGATAGACCATGGACTTCTAAATAGTAGCATCTGGACTGGAAACTCAGTGGGCAACATGAGGCCAAACAGTTGGCCAACAGCCAAGTAACTAACCCTGTTGGCCAACTGTTGTACCAACTGTTTGGCTTCATGTTGTCCACTGAGTTTCCAGTCCAGATGTTACTATTTAGAAGTCCATGGATAGACCCTCTGCCCCAGAGGCTCACACGACGACGACGACGAGCTGTAGGTGTACTACAACAATAAGAAATAAACAAATTTTAGTCAAATGCACCATGCTTAAATATTTTAGGAAAATAGTTTGTCATATACTAATGGGACTAGTTGGAAAATAGTTGGTGGGGTTAGTTGGAAAATTCTTTGATAACAGTATGACGATGTAGCATGATAGTCGTGGTATGATAGTATAAGTATAGTATAAGCTCCAATGTAGGCTACTTGTTTTTAAGCAGGCATAGGCCTACTGGTAAAATTTTAATTTGAATAACTTTGAAAGTGCTATCTATACGTATCACAAGTTTTAACAATGAGTTTATTAAAAAATGTTTTTACGGTGATTAGGTGTAGAATTCATTGCATTTTGATTTCAAAGCAAGTAAACATATTTGCTTACAATCCCATGTAAATGTTTGTTGGTTGAAAAAAGAGTATCCAGTTAATTAGCGTGCAGTAAACTGACGTTTTTCAACTAACCCCAGGCATGGGGTCAGTGACGTAGCTATAAGGGAATGTTCCGGAATGTGCCACCCGGGGCAGATTCAGATTTTGCCGCCCCTTCAAGAAAAAGCATGTGAAAATGAAATGCGTTTTTTTATCAGATTATAATCTAAATCAAAAATCGTAGTCTGAAAGTGCCGCCCCCAGACGTGCCGCCCGGAGCGGTCCACCTCCCCCGCCCCCCTAGCTACGCCACTGCATGGGGTTCGTTCAAAAGTCAATTGTATGTTTGTTGATTTTATATTATTATTAAAAGCTGAATTGACTGAATACTTGTTTTTGATTTTATAATAGAGGACACCACAGGTGATAATTTTTAGCCGCTTCAAGTTGTCAGGTTATGCACCGATTGTTTTAAATTTCACTTTAAAAAAACTATCCGACTAACTCCACCTAGTACAACCAAACAATTAGGTTAAATATAATAACCTAAGCTGAGTACACGAAATCAGTCAAGTTGTCGATGTTTTGTCTAGTGCAGGGGTCACCAACTAGCGGCCCGCCACGCTGTTATGTGTGGCTCGCGGAAGGTATCAGCGTATAGGCTATACAAGTATAACCAAAATACTTTTCTTGAGGAGTTAAAGAGCATGAAGGCAAAAAATACTTTCTGGGAAGCATATTTTCGCTTTGCATACGATTCCACCGACCGACCAATCAGATAGTAGGCCTAGTTCTAGGTGGGGGTCGCTTAAAGTTATTCCAATGCGATGTCCAACCACACTGTCCCAGTGGTTGATTAAAATGTCTGTTTTCGAATTTCGAAATTGTCTGTGAGCATAGGGTTGCTTATTTTAAGTTTGTAAATTTCATGTAAACACTATTGTGCGTTTCACCGTTATTGTGTTTCATTTAGGCCAGTGTTCCCTTTAGGCCTATGCAAGTTTTTGTTGGCAAAATAGATCGATGTGCCAACTCAATCTACAGTATAATAAATTGGAAAAATATTGTATATAAACAGACATTTTTTGGTTGTTGTAATAATACGAAAACATTTAGCTTAGTAGCCTACTGCAAAATGTTGTTAATCAACAATTCTTGCCATGCTGATAAGCACCACAAGTGACAGTTGTCTGCGAAATATTTTGGTGTCAAACTTGGAAACCAAGACAGAAGCTGGGTTCCTCACATCGTTTGTGCAGATTGTTCATCAAAGCTAGCTGCATGGAAAGCAGGACGGAAAAGAAGTTTGTTTTCCGTTCCCATGGTGTGGCGTGAACCCTTTAATCATGCATCTGACTGTTACTGTTGCCTCACGAAACTACCACAAGTACCAAATAACGCAAATCAGGCTACCATTGAGTATCCTCATGTTGCCACTGCAATACGACTTGTGCAGCATTATGCTGATGACCCTGACTTATCCATTCCTGTATATCCAGTGACTGAACAAAGTGATAGTGACTCAAGCATTGCATCAGATTCTCATGTTTCCTTGTCTGACTGCTGTGAACTCAGACCACGATGCAACCACCACGAAATCTTACCAGAGTTCAACAATTTGGTCAGAGCACTGGAGTTGTCAATGAGACATACAGTCTACAGAGTTGCTTGCTTCACGGTTGCAACAGTGGAAACTTACATATAAAGCTGTTCGAGGTGCTTGTGAACGAGGAAAGGAGTTCATTGACTTTTTTTCTAACAAGGTGATTGATGATGGGGTCCAGCTGACATTTTGCAATAATGCTATGGGACTGATGGGCAATCTGAAAGGTCATCATGATCCTGAGGACTGAACTCTTCATCAACTTTTCTGAGGAAAGTCTCAAAGCAGTAGCCTACCACTGCATAATGGGAATAAGCCATCAGTCCCTGTTGCATATTCTACAACAATGAAGGAGTCAAGAGAAAGTATGAAAGCTATCTTGGAAGCCATCAAATAGGATACATTCCAATGATACCTGTGTGGAGACTTCAAAGTGTTGAACACGCTGATGGGAATGCAATTGGGGTACACAAAGTACTGTTGTTTCTTATGTCTATAGGACAGTCGGTCCGGACAATACCACTACATTCATCAAGAATGGCCGGCTAGAGAGCACAATGTGAGCAACAATATAGAAAGGAGATACAAGGGTAAGGATAGCCGTGCGATGTCGGCCGGATTCTGCTGATCGAGGAAGAGAGACTCCACTGGTGAATACAAGCGCAAAGCTTCAGAACAACACTTCTGAGTCTTGCCTCAACTGGATTTAGTCACAGGCGCTATTATCTCTGACTACCACATTTATTTAGCACAGTGCATCCTAACTCTGGTTATATGTATATTATACAGAATAATACAACTTATAATTTTTTAAAAACTCTTTTTCTCAAAAATGGTAGCCTACACTGGAGCTCATCTTAATGGTGAAATTCGCGTTCAGCATTGTTGATTTGACTATAAAACATGTATCTATTGCAAGTGACAAATTTTTTAGTCAAAATGTACACACTGTGATAATCAAAGATAGACGGTTTTAGAGACTCTCACAAAAAGGATGAAAAACCAATTCATTGCTTTTTTAGAAGAAACACTGTTCATGAGTTACGATAAAAACGTTTTTTCGGTGATTTTCACAAGCGTTTGTTTCGTGGTGCATGGTTTCTTTCTTTCTTTATGTTGTTGGAGCCTATTTTTCACTGACATGTTTGCAAGTCACTATTGTTGCCTGAAATGCGATGTGTTAAACATTTTCTTTTTTACTGAAACTATTGTTGCAAGATATCATTTGTGAAGCGAAGTGACGACACCACCCTTGCTTGGAGATGAATATTCTGATGAAACCGCTCGCCTCGCTACAAGTGCGCAAAACAAGTGGCCTCGTTTATTAGGCATTGTTAAAGAAGTCAAAAGTGTTGTTAAAGGAGCTTGGCCTGGCAGTAGTGTTGTTCGACTAATTTTGTTGCTGCGGTATTCTAAGATATATATTAACAACATGTAACGCTGGATACTGGTCACGAAATGCGTTCTTTTCTAGCATAAGAGTCAACCTACCTAAAAGTTTATTATTGCGGCCCGCCACAGCTCTCCTTAGTGTTAAAGTGGCCGCATGCATAAAAGGTTGGTGACCCCTGGTCCAGTAGCGTAGCCAGGAATTTTAAAATGAGAGGCGAAGCCCGACGGCGTGTTTGACAAAGGCGACACCCAGCGGCGGGGGGATCTTCCAGAAAATTTTGAAAAATTACTTTGAATTTGGTACATTCTGAGAGCATTTTCAACAAAAATGTGGGTATAAATATTCCTGTAAAATGGTGCTGTCCGGTGGTATAGCAAAAGGATAAGATCATGTTTTCTTGGGAATTTTTTCGTAATAGAGCTAAGTCTCTATGTTTTCTTGTTGCTAATTCCTGGCTGAGATATTTGAATGTTTGGTATTGGCAAAACTCGCTCTTTTAATGCAGCTTCGTTTAAAATTAGGCAAACCTTGTGTTAGAGACATAAAGACTGAAAGCATCATTCTCAATATCGTGACGTCACACGCGGGCTAAAGAGGGGTTGTAACCATCAAAACCCTCCCCCTTGGCTACGCCACTGCCCTGGTCTAACGTATAGCAACCATAGATTGAAAAAACGGTAGAGTACTGAAATTGTTTGCAGGCCACATTTTGTCTATGTCTTGGGTCGCGAGATGTTCACCAAACTCAAATTTGGGTCGCGCTCAAAAAAGTTTGGGAACCACTGCATTGATGGATAAATAATCATCTGCGAAAGCTATTCCAGCTGTGCTAAGTTGGAACCTCCCTGCCAAGTTGCTTGCTTGGTAAGACTTAAACTTTTACATTGTCTATTTTTTATAAAAATTTACTTTATCGGAACTCCGGTGTCCTAGCCCCTCCCAAAAATTAGATAAAACCAAGCGTGGTTAAACCAAGTTCAAGGAAGACGTTGAAATATCAGATAAAATTTATATTTAAAAATAATTCAGTCTCTTATAAGTCAGCAGTTCATAGCATCTTTTCACATATAAAGTTGGTGGGCAATCGCCCACCTAATCCTTTTGCTTGCCCCCCTATCCCTTTCTTTGCCCCCCTAGTTTGAAACTAGGTGGGCAATTTTTAAGACTTAATTTTTGTTTAAGTTAGATCCAAGTTTTATCCAAGCTAAAGTATGAACAGTGTAAATGGAAAGCTTCAGCATACATTTAGAACTTATGAGCCTACCTATGACCTTACTTATCATACCCTTAATGTTCCATTCAATCAAATTAATTATCACAGTGCGTACACCAAAATGTCACTGGGAAGAGAAGCGGCGTTTCTAGCTAATTTGGGGTCGCTGATCACGAATATGGCCATTAAAAGATGCTCCTGTGTAGCCTACAGTTTTAGCAAAAAATTGAATTTTCGCTTGATACACTACACTACAGTATGTAAAGCTGAAATGCAAAGCATTGCCAGTGTATATGAACCATTTTAACTATGTAATGATGATTTTTTTTGTGCAATGAAGACCTACTGTATATACATAGCCTACATACACACAATCACACATAGTGGTAGTGCAGCAATGAGTAGCCTAAGTCTGACCATCATTAGGCCTACAGTTATATTGCGATCCTTATTGCATTGGACATGTACCGGTACTTAAATAGCCTGCATATATGTATGTCTAGGTACTAGGCCTACATCATATATTACAAATTTACCATAAAATCCTCTAAATCTAACTCTCGAAAGCGATCCTGTGTTAACCATCCAGATAAAGTTTGTTACATATGCCACTTATACATTGTAGTGGGCAACAGACGTCCAGTGACGCCACACATTTCTGAATTGTATGCACAATTTTTTGGCATCAAACATGGAGACCAAGGCAGAAGCTGGGTTCCTCACATCGTTTGTGCAGATTGTTCATCAAAGCTAACTGCATGGAAAGCAGGTCAGAAGAGAAGTTTGTTTGCCATCCCCATGGTGTGGCATGAACCCTTTAATCATGCGTCTGACTGTTGCTTTTGCTTCACGAAACTGCCCCACGTATTGAATAACGCAAATCGGGCTACCATTGAGTAGGCCTATCCTCATGTTGCCACTGCAATACGACTTGTGCAGCATTACGCTGATGGCCCTGACTTATCCATTCCTGTATATCCAGTGACTGAACAAAGTGATAGTGACTCAAGCATTGCATCAGATTCTCATGCTTCCCTGTCTGACTGCTATGAACTCAGACCACGATGCAACCACCACGAAATCTTATTACCAGAGTTCAATAACTTGTCAGAGCACTGGAGTTGTCAATGAGACATACAGAGTTGCTTGCTTCAAGGTTACAACAGTGGAAACTTACAGGTAAAGCTATCACTGTTTGGGGTGAACGAGGAAAAGAGATCATTGATTTTTTTTTCTAACAAGGTGATTGATGATGGGGCCCAGCTGACATTTTGCAGTGATGTTGTAGGACTGATGGGTGATCTGAAAGGTCATCATGATCCTGAGGACTGAACTCTTCATCAACTCTTCTAAGAAAAGTCTCAAAGCAGTATCACTGCATAATGGGAATAGAAAGCCATCAGTCCCTGTTGTATATTCTACAACAATGAAGGAGTCAAGAGAAAGTATGAAAGCTATTTTGGAAGCCATCAAATAGGATACATTCCAATGATACCTGTGTGGAGACTTCAAAGTGTAGAACATGCTGATGGGAATGCAATTGGGCTACACAAAGTACTGTTGTTTCTTATGTCTATAGGACAGTCGGTCCGGACAATACCACTACATTTAACAGGAATGGCCGAATAGGGCAACATAGGTAACCCTGGAGAGCACAATGTGGCAAACATTATAGAGAGGAGATATAAGGGCAAGGATAGTCGGGCGATGTTGGCCGGATTCTGCTGGTCGAGGAAGAGAGACTCTACTGGTGAATACAAGCGCAAAGCTTCAGAACAACACTTCTGAGTCTTGCCTCAACTGGACTTGTCACAGGCACTATTATCTCTGACTTTACCACGTTGATTTAGCACAGTGCATCCTAACTCTGGTTATATATATTATACAGAATAATACAACTTATCAATTATTTATTTTAAAAACTCTTTTTCTCAAAAATGGTAGCCTACACAGGAGCTCATCTTAATGGTGAAATTCGCGTTCAGTTTTGTCGATTTGACCATAAAACATGTAGCCTATCTATTGCCAGTGACAAATTTTTTAGTCAAAATGTACACAATGTGTTACCAATTTGTGTTGTGAGCACCTCAAATTTTGTGTCAGATTCTAAATTACTGGATTACCGAAGTTTGTTCTCTGTTTTTCATCAAAATAAAATACCAGCTCTTTAGAATCATTTGCCCCGATAGCTCAATTGGTTAGCGCGTCACTTCTGGAACGAAGAAGCTTCAAGATCAAGCGGCGCTGGTTCGACTCTCGGGGTGTGCGCTTGAGCAACGCACGTTAAGGACTGCTCTTCATTCAGCGGCATTTTATGGATGGAATAATTCCCTGGCAACAAGACTCCAACAATCGAAAACTTCACTCTGTCAATCTCGGTGACCGGACCTGCGTCAGTGATTCAAAGCCTCTGCAAGAAGCTTTCCCAGTCCGAGGATAAAGATTCAATCATATAATTTTGCAAAGATTCAACTCATTATAATATCTTTTCAGTTGTGTTTCATATGTTATCATAGTAGTTTCTTTTTACTTTAGTACAACAGACCTCTACAACTAAATGTTGCTAGATTAAATTTTATTACATTACTACTTATAAAATATTGTGGGCGGGGATGAATATAAGAATCAATTATGGGTCTCTAAAGTTTAGTCTAAGTATAATATGCCTTTTTACCTACAATTTGCCTGAGAAATCTACACTTTTAAGCTTAGCCTACATGTTTTACGCTCGGGGAAAAAATGCCCTTTTTTCCATCATTTACGCGTGAAAAGTGCCCTTTTTAACATAACTCGCGCGCTAAAAGTGCCCTTTTTTGAAAATTTGTCCCCCTAGTCCCAATTTGTGAAAAGATGCTATGCAGCAGTTGTAAACTGAGCAAGTGACAACTCAGCTAGCAACATTTCAGCAAGTGGCTAAAGTAGGTCAATGATGAAACTGGTCAAGTAACAACTGAGCAAGCCGAAACTTAGAATGTCACAAGGTAGCAAGATGAGTTGGACAAGCGATGACCAAGTCCGACGTGAGCACGTACATTTTGTTTGCTGACTTGGCAGTAGCTGAAATGTAGGCTATTTGTTGAATTGAAGCTCTTGCTGAGTTGTCGCATGTCGAGTGGTCCGACAACCAAAATAATTTTCCTTGAATTGTTTCATTGATGGATAATCATCTGCAGAAGCGATTCCAAACTGTATAATATTTCTATATCGTAGGCTATACTGTAAGTGCAGGATGTTGGATTGTTGGTGTTGAAATATAGTCGCAAATGCAAACGAAGTTTACTGAAAAAGATACCAAATCTTAAAATGGAATCGAAGTTGAAAATAAATTTTATTTCTTAGTTTTATAATTGCTTCGTTGCGCCATGGGAAACCGCCTTAAGCCATATCACGTTCAATTTGGTTCCGTATGTCAACGTAAAATCCATATGAAGCTGTATGAGGTCTTAAAAAACCTTGCCCAAAAGTTGAACTTCAACAAAGCTATCCAGACAATAAATCAGTCGTTTTTTTAATTTGACTCAACATCTGGAGACGTGGAATCAATGCAAAAAGCACCGATTTGCAGGTTGAACAAGAAAATCAACAATCAAACAATTTACAATAATCAACAGGGTTGCCAGGTGGTTTAAGATTCGGACAAAAACAATAAATTGGCCTAGTTTTATATAGCCTACTTTGTCCGACAGCTAAAAAATCATTCGCACATTCAGCTTTTGTTCCAACTTAGTTGAATGTTTATGGTCTCTTAACAATTTTTGTTTGCTTAGTTTGTAAGGCTATCCCGAGCACCAGTTCCGTGCAGATGTTTTTTTGAGTATCAGTATTCAGCAAATCAAAGGGGGCAACTACCGGTGGTAGTCGGTGAAAATCCATACGAAAAAATCCATACAAAAATACTCATACGGAAAATATCTCGATTGGAAAATATCTAGGCTATACAAAAATAATCCCGATTGAAAAATATCTAACTTTCCTGAAAAATATCCACTCGGAAAGTAAGCTATTCCCTCTTTCGTAGAACAAGGATGTTTTTCGTATGGATATTTACCTACATTCACGACAAGCAATAGGCTACTGAGCCCTGAATTTTATGCTTTGTCCCGCCTGTCCGTTCCTGTATCAAATGCTGCAGTCAAGCAGCTTTTTTCCTTGGTGTCATTAAAAAAAAAACGTAAAACTGAATGACATCGATCTTATTGGAGTCGACACTACTCATAAGAAGCTATATTCGTTGTTCCAAGAAATGCTGTGTCAATTTTGTTTACACTGAAGAACGAGAGGAAGATTTTGCACACGAGAAATGAAGGCTACATCACCGAAGAAAAAAAACCAAAAAATAAATAATAATTAACATCGAAAGTATGCATCAAAAACTAAATTTTTACCATGTCTTGGGTCCTATGATGCCTTTGACAGTTTTATGCTGTATTCTTGTGTAAATTATAAAATAACGTAGGCAAATTGCTTTATGTTTATTAGTTTTTCTGTTTACATTTGCTTTTTTTGTTCTGTCACATTCTGTGTGTGTTTGAACTTTATAATATAATGTTTTATTTTCTACAACAACAGTGAAGGGTTGGATATAAATAAAACATTTTTTAATGTGTGTCCTAAGATTATTTAAGACTTTCGGATTTCAGACTAATACTGTTTGAATTTTTTCCGGATTATCTGGCTACTCTAATAATCACACCTAATAATAATTATTCAGCTTCGTTATAGACGAAGTGACGCAAACTCGTGTTTGAAGCAAAGCCGGTTCATCCTCATGTCGAAGTAGTCTATAGGCTACTCGAAGAGAATACATCAAGCGAAGTTCTGTTTTCGAAATTGCTCCTAATCAAATGACTTTGTAACTTTGAGAAGTGTTAAATGTACATTTCTAGATAACAAAAATAGTTTTGATAAGAAAACTTTCTTTTAAAAAGAACTGTCAGTTGAGCAATGAGTAGTATTGTATTTGATCAGTCGTTTGTTGCATTTTTTAGTTATTATCTTGCCAAAAATTTGAAATTATGAAAACACGCAAGCATGATAGTTTTAAAGCAATACAGCAACAGCAAAAGACCTGGTCAAGAAATGCCAGCAAATTAGTGAACGACGCTTTCATGAGGACAAGTTGTCGACTGTAGTTGTTGTATTCGAGGGTGAATTTGAAACAAAAGGCATAAAATCAAAGCTCAGCACACCCTCTTGAAAGATTGAGACAAACACGCTCTTTTAAACCGCTTCTGAGTCCTACTGTCACGCCACGTCATAAATCATTGTTATTATTCGTTATTTGTTCCTAAAAGTTAGCACAATTTCTGTCAATTTCATCTCCCAGATCAACATCCTCTCAAGTTGGAGTGCATGTGGTGTTTTAAAAACTACTAATGGAGAAAACAATTTGGGTAGAGAGGAGTAGTATAAGATGCATGTCTATTGCCCATAGGTGGGCAAAGTTACTTTCAAAAGTAACTGAGTTACAGTTACAGTTACTTGGCCAAAATAGTAACTGAGTTACCGTTACAGTTACCGATTTTAAAAAGTAACTAGTTACCGTTACTAGTTACAGTTACTATTTACTTTCAGTTACTCACAAATCTGAACATAAAATTCTGCACCTGGCCAGCTCTGCATGCAAGTCCAGTTTAACCGCAATGTTTGATATATAATATTAGAGCCATCCATGCTAACATAACAGCACAAATACAAAACCAACAAGGTTTTATTTAAAAAAAATACTCAGTGGCTTATATGTTTATTTCCTTTGAGAAATACGAGCATTTCAAAGTGCTCGTCACTCAGGCCTGCCCTTTTGGGCTTTAAAATGTCCTTCCTTGCCCAATCGTCGTCGTCGTGTGAGCCTCTGGGGCCGAGAGTCTATCCTTTTACCGCCCCAGATTCACAATGTTCCCGGACTACACTGGAAGGCTACTAGAGAGCAGTCAGTCTTTGGTTTCATCATTCATGACACGCAAACCTTCCACTCCGTTAGGTGGCTTGAAGATGTTACAGTCATTGATGATGTCCGCCCCGATAGTTCAATTGGCTAGCGCGTCACTTCTGGAACGAAGAAGCTTCAAGATCAAGCGACACTGGTTCGACTCTCAGGGCATGCGCTTGAGCAACGCACGTTGAGGACTGCTCTCTATTTAGTGGCATCTAATAGATGGAATAATTTCTTAGCAACAAGACTTCAACAATCGGAAACTTCACTCTGTCAATCTCGGTGACCGGGCCTACGTCAGTGATTGAAAGCCTTTAGTCTACAAGTATGCGAAACTGCCAGGATTAAGTTCTGCAAGAAGCTTTCCCAGTCCGAGGATAAAGATTTAATCAATCAATGATGTGGTCTGCGGTCTGTTCCTCGGCACCACATTCACAGGAGGAGGAAGAGGCCATTTCCCATTGGTGCATGTTTGAGCGGAAAAGCCCGACGCCCGTACGGAGACGGTTGAGGCGCACCCATGCCTGTCTTGGTAGTGTCAGGTCAATAGAGAGTGTGTCGGCGTCGGGGATAAACGAATAAAGTCTGGTGATGAACAAGTGCTGCAATGAAAACAATATTTCTACTGCAGCACTTGACGGAATGGGAGTGTTATGTTTTTAAAACAGTTTTTTCATCGGTCCAATTGTGAATCTGGATCCGCTTAACTTGTTCTCAGGGTCCGCTTCCAAATACTCCTGTAACAGATTCAACGCGCATTGCTTTCTTTTCTAAGTTTTTGCGTAAAGTGGTGCAAAAAGTCCTCCGTGGCTCTACCTACCACCATCCACTTCAGTGTCGCTGCTACTCCCCTCTTCAGCAGAGCAGTTTGCTTCTTCAAGTGCTTGAAGCATGTTCTGTTTTATTTTGGTCTTCCATTCAGCATTGTCGCTTAATGATCAGGCATTAAACACGGATAAGTCTAAATTGTGGGTGGAATGCAGTCGCTGTCCTCGAACCAATGACCAAATCTGGTTTGTATTGCTTCCACAAGAACGTCCATCAACGGCAAGCAAACAGCAATGCTGTTGCTCTGGTTTTAATGTCAGACAATCTTTTTAGAGGCATTGCAAGCGTTACACTAAATGCAATAAATTTCAACTTCTTGAAGGTAACTAACTAACTAACTGACTATAAGCATCAACAAATTGCTTTTAATCGCTGCGTGTTTCTTGATGCTTATAGTCATTAGTCAGTTACCTTCAAGAAGTTGAAATTTACTGCATTTTTATAAATATTTTCAGGTTCCTGATGAGGGCTTAAGTTAAACCGAAAATGTTTGACTGTTAAACTCATTTGTAAATATGTACAGTAAAATATATTATTATAATGCTCAACCCTGTTGTATTGTTGTGTCTTGCCTGTCTTTGGTACATATTGATTAATCGCCAAAAACAATTAATTTAGCCAAATCAGTTATCAAAAATTGCCAAAAAAGAGCCAAATCATAAATATGAAGCTAAACGTCTTAAAAAAATCGCCAGATTTCTGGACTTTGGCGATAAATTCGCCAATATGGCAACCCTTCTCCACCAAACCACAAAACAAAAGTAGAACCGCGCATGCGCATTGCGCAGTGCTGCGCCGCTACCTGTGCGAGAAAAATGCATTATTGCGCAAAACGCAGCAAACACGCACTAAACAAGACACAAACACGTGCAGAGAAATAAACGGCAATTAAAAACTAAAATTTCAATACAAAAGTAACTTGTAACTGTAACTGTTGAAAAAGTGCTAAAATAGGAACTAGTTACCGCGTTTCGTTACTTTTGGAAAATAGTAACGAAGTTACCGTTACAGTTACTCAAAAAGTAACTAGTTACAGTAACTAGTTACTTTTGTAACTAGTTACTGCCCACCTCTGCTATTGCCTCAAGAGTACCGGCAACGGGTACCGCCAGGTACTGCCGTGCCGTCATTACATTTCAGGCACTGCCGTCGTACGTCACTCTATGAATGTATTGGTTCAGTTTTATTAAATACAATAAACGATGATACTTTTTGAAATAAGTTTTCTGCAGCAAGGATATGTAGTAATTTTTTGTTCACAAGTTCGGCAACTGAAACTTAAAGTTTGCACCTCGCTAGTTAATTTTTTTTATTTTATTTGTCAATCATACAACTTAAAAGTTTGGGTGCTGGTTTAGGATCGGCCGCCTTGGTTAGTGACGTCACAAAAATCTGTGACGTCATGCAAAAAAACGCAACTACTTGTAGGAAGGGTGCAAAAACGCGGAATAGAAGTAAAAGCGGAAAGCCTATTGATTTTTAAATATTTGTAGGCATTATTATTGATCTAGCGCTAACTTAAACTGTTACTATTTTGTACCAATTCTCAGCAATTGAATTTTTACAATAAAAATACTTGCTTTATTAACGTAACAACT
Organism: Aplidium turbinatum; assembly: GCF_918807975.1. Classification (NCBI taxonomy): domain Eukaryota; kingdom Metazoa; phylum Chordata; class Ascidiacea; order Aplousobranchia; family Polyclinidae; genus Aplidium; species Aplidium turbinatum. The sequence continues at coordinate 35,788,621 of NC_137472.1, read as the reverse complement.
TTCACGTTTATATGTTATCTACAAAACGAGCAATCGTGGTTCAGTATAAGCCGCCCACAGTTTGCTGTGATCGATGAATACTGCCTCCACCAAATATGCTGTAGCTTTCTCATTTCTGCTTGGATTCTAACAATTTTACTATCGTTGGATGGCATTATGATTCATCTACTCGAATGGATTAATTGCCAGTCTAAAGTAGGCATTACATTTATGTAGCGCTAACTTAAACTTTACTATTTTGTACCAATTCTCAGCAATTCATTTTTTACAATAAAAATACCAAACCAACACAAATTAAAAGAGTATGTCTTGGTTTATTCATATGTTAACTTTCACATTTATATCTAATCCACAAAACGAGCAATCGTTGTTCAAACGTAACCGCTCGACGAAGCTTTTTACCAAAAGAATGCAAACACAAAGCGATCAGTTTCGAGTGTTCATTACAAGCCGCCCACAGTTTGACGCGATCGGTGAATAGTGCCTCCACCAAATATCCTGTAGCTTTCTCATTTCTGCTCGGATTTTAACAATTTTACTATCGTTGCATGGCATTATGCTTCATCTACCCGAATGGATTAATTGCCCATCTAAAGTAGGCACTATAATTATGTAGCGTTAACTTAAACTTTACTATTTTGTACCAATTCTCAGCAATTCAATTTTTACAATAAAAATACCAAACCAACACAAATTAAAAGAGTATGTCTTGTTTTATTAACCTAACAACTTTCACGTTTATATGTTATCTACAAAACGAGAAATCGTTGTTCAAACGTAACCGCTCGACGAAGCTTTTTTCCAATGCATTTTTCAAGGTGATTCGATCGTGGTTCAGTATAAGCCGCCCACAGTTTGCTGTGATCGATGAATACTGCCTCCACCAAATATGCTGTAGCTTTCTCATTTCTGCTCGGATTCTAACAATTTTACTATCGTTGGATGGCATTATGCTTCATCTACTCGAATGGATTAATTGCCAATCTAAAGTAGGCATTACATTTATGTAGCGCTAACTTAAACTTTACTATTTTGTACCAATTCTCAGCAATTCATTTTTTACAATAAAAATACCAAACCAACACAAATTAAAAGAGTATGTCTTGGTTTATTCATATGTTAACTTTCACATTTATATCTAATACACAAAACGAGCAATCGTTGTTCAAACGTAACCGCTCGACGAAGCTTTTTTCCAATGCATTTTTCAAGGCGATTCGATCGAGGTTCAGTATAAGCCGCCCACAGTTTCATGTGATCGATGAATACTGCCTCCACCAAATATGCTGTAGCTTTCTTATTTCTGCTCGGATTCTAACAATTTTACTATCGTTGGATGGTATTATGCTTCATCTACCCGAATGGATTAATTGCCAATCCAAAGTAGGCATTTTATGTATGTAGCGTTAACTTAAACTTTACTATTTTGTACCAATTCTCCGCAATTCATTTTTTACAATAAAAATACCAAACCAAAGTATTTTAAAAACTCTGAAAGAGGCCAGTGACACCCCTTTTTGGGGTTGGCAATGAGCATGTCTTGAAAAAAGATTACTGCTTATAGTTTTTTTAAAACACTGGAGTGAAAACCACTTATAGTTTTTTTTTTTTTTTAAACTCTACGCATGGACCAAATGACTTCAAACTTGGTAACATGTAAGGGCTCTTGATAGCCCTCAATATGGGTAAACTAAAGTTTTCTCCCAGAACCATTGTAAAATTAAAGTAAGCGGTGTCTCATAACTGGACCAAAGTCACCCCATTCTACTTCTCGTATTAAGATAGGCGATGTTAAACTGCTTCAAGACGTAAAATTTGATGCTGTTAAGACTACTGATTTCTGCATCATTAAAGGGTTTCTATTGTTCAATCTTGAAAAGTGGTGCTGCTGCGTTTGGCTAAATGTGTAGCCTACTATTTTTGCTTGACCAACTGAATCTTGACTTCAAAAACTGCGTAGGCCAAGCACATTCATCCAACATGTCTGGAATAATTAAAAATGTTCAAGCAAGATTCAATTAAAGGGAATTAGTAAACACTTTTTGCCTATTGTCTGCTTATGGATATCATAGCTTAAGTCTGTTTGGAGTTCATGGTGTTGTCCAAATGTCATAGGCCTATCACTTTTGGAGTAATTGATGTTTTAATAGTAAAGTTTAAATTAGCGTTAGATAAATGTAGGCTACTGTATACCTTGGACATGCAACCAATTGATTCGGGTAGATGCAGTATCGTGCTTTTCAACGATGGTAAAATTGTCAAAAAAGCTTCGTCGAGCGGCTACGTTTGAACAACGATTTCTCGTTTTTTAGATATAATATAAACGTGAAAGTTGTTAGGTTAATAAACCAAGACATACTCTTTTAATTTGTGTTGGTTTGGTATTTTTATTGTAAAAAATAAATTGCGGAGAATTGGTACAAAATAGTAAAGTTTAAGTTAATGCTACATAAATATAATGCATACTTTAGATTGGCAATTAATCCATTCGGGTAGATGAAGCATAATGCCATCCAACGATAGTAAAATTGTTAGAATCCGAGCAGAAATGAGAAAGCTACAGCATATTTGGTGGAGGCAGTATTCATCGATCACAGCAAACTGTGGGCGGCTTATACTGAACCACGATCGAATCGCCTTGAAAAATGCATTGGAAAAAAGCTTCGTCGAGCGGTTACGTTTGAACAACGATTGCTCGTTTTGTTGATTAGATATAAATGTGAAAGTTAACATATGAATAAACCAAGACATACTCTTTTAATTTGTGTTGGTTTGGTACTTTTATTGTAAAAAATGAATTGCTAAGAATTGGTACAAAATAGTAAAGTTTAAGTTAACGCTACATAAATGTAATGCCTACTTTAGACTGGCAATTAATCCATTCGGGTAGATGAAGCATAATGCCATCCAACGATAGTAAAATTATTAAAATCCGAGCAGAAATAAGAAAGCTACAGCATATTTGGTGGAGGCAGTATTCATCGATCACAGCAAACTGTGGGCGGCTCATAGGCTACTGAACCACGATCGAATCGATTTGAAAAATGCATTGGAAAAAAGCTTCGTCGAGCGGTTACGTTTGAACAACGATTGCTCGTTTTGTGGATTAGATATAAATGTGAAAGTTAACATATGAATAAACCAAGACATACTCTTTTAATTTGTGTTGGTTTGGTATTTTTATTGTAAAAAATGAATTGCGGAGAGTTGGTACAAAATAGTAAAGTTTAAGTTAACGCTACATACATATAATGCCTACTTTGGATTGGCAATTAATCCATTCGGGTAGATGAAGCATAATACCATCCAACGATAGTAAAATTGTTAGAATCCGAGCAGAAATGAGAAAGCTACAGCATATTTGGTGGAGGCAGTATTCATCGATCACAGCAAACTGTGGGCGGCTCATACTGAACCACGATCGAATCGATTTGAAAAATGCATTGGAAAAAAGCTTCGTCGAGCGGTTACGTTTGAACAACGATTGCTCGTTTTGTTGATTAGATATAAATGTGAAAGTTAACATAAGAATAAACCAAGACATACTCTTTTAATTTGTGTTGGTTTGGTACTTTTATTGTAAAAAATGAATTGCTAAGAATTGGTACAAAATAGTAAAGTTTAAGTTAGCGCTAGGTCAATGTAATGCATACTTTAAACTTGCAACCAATTTAATCGGATAGATGCAGTATCGTGCTTTCCAACGATGGTAAAACTGTTAAAGTCCGAGCAGAAATGAGAAAGCTACAACACATTTGGTGGAGGCAGTATTCATCGATCACTGCAAACAGTGGGCGGATTATAGGCTACTGAACCACAATCGAATCGCCTTGAAAAATGCATTGGAAAAAAGCTTCGTCGAGCGGTTACGTTTGAACAACGATTGCTCGTTTTGTGGATTAGATATAAATGTGAAAGTTAACATATGAATAAACCAAGACATAATCTTTTAATTTGTGTTGGTTTGGTATTTTTATTGTAAAAAATGAATTGCGGAGAATTGGTACAAAATAGTAAAGTTTAAGTTAGCGCTACATAAATGTAATGCCTACTTTAGACTGACAATTAATCCATTCGGGTAGATGAGGCATTATGCTTTCCAACGATAGGAAAATTGTTAAAGTCCGAGCAGAAATGAGAAAGCTAGGAGGCACTATTCACTACAAATATTAAAAAATCAATAGCCTTTCCGCTTTTACTTCTGTTCCGCGTTTTTGCACCCTTTTTAAAAGTAGTTGCGTTTTTTTGCATGACGTCACACATTTTAATGACGTCACTGACCAAGGCGGCCGATGCTAAACCAGCACCAAAGTTTGTAACTTGTTAAAAATATTTTTCAGTTTGTAAACAAAAAAATAAAATAAAACTTAAGTTTGTGATTAATTTTTCGTGTATATAAAAGGAAAACTTTCAGTTTACAATTTGTTAAAACTATTTTGTTTTTCAGTTTTAAATTATAGAACTTAAAAGTTTGTAGTTTGTTAAAATTATTTTAAGTTGTAAATTATGAAACTTAAAAGTTTGCACCTAGTTATTTTTTTTTGATTTCTCAATCATACAACTTAAAAGTTTGTAGTTTGTTAAAAGTATTTTTTAGTTTTTGCAATGAAAACTTTATGATTTATTAAAATTTTCTCTCAAAGATAGGCTAATACTTCTACTTATTTATTCATTTTTTTTAAAGATGAGGTATTTCCAGCAACCATAAGCTTACTCCCAGCAACATTAAGCGTATTTCCAGCAACTTAAAGCACCAGGGCCCGATTAACCATGAGGCACACGAGGCACAGGCCTCAGGCCCCCTGGTTTTCGGGGCCCCCATTTTTTTTTACATTAGTAGGGAAAGTACTATAATTTGGACCACCTAATGAAAAATCTTAATATTTTTAAGAAGATCCACAACATTGGGGTGCAACTAACTTTATTTGATTAGCCTAGTTACAGGCTATAGTTGGTTTGCAAAAACAATTCCAATCAAAAAAACATAACACAAACAAAGAAAACTACATTATTATTTTTTTTATATGGTGGTCCATATTATCAACCCAGTTTCTAAAATGGACCACCTGTTTCATAATATGGACCACCATACTGTAATATGGACCGTTGTCATGTGAAAGTAAATATATCAAGGAAGTCAAACTTCAAAGGCATGAAATAGAACACAAACACTCAATAAATAAAAATAGTCTGAAACGTTCATGATAGTCATCTCAAACAAGTTTCAAATCATTGATCGTTGGCACAGTTGTCACAATAGTAAAAATGAGCATTTGATATATCAGCACAACTGTCATGGGCCAATTTCTTGCACTGACAACACTGAATCCAATCGTCATCAGTGGACTCGTCACACACAAGACAAGTGCATGCAGAAGCAGCATTGCTTGGAATAACTTTCTTTTTTGAAGACTTAAAGGTTAAAGCCTTTTCTCACTTGTTTTGCTGGTTTAGCTTTTTCTGTGAACTTGAGTTTATGTTTGTGTGGCGTAGGCTACCTGTCAGCACAGTAGCCTTTGTAGTTTTTCTACGTTTTCTTCCCTTCGTAACTTGTTTTGGAAGTGGGCTTATGTCCTCGACAGATACCCTGCATGAAATGCTAACTGAACAAAGTTGTAGCCTAAGTTCTTAACACTCAATGACGATGGTCCTGGTGCTTGTGAGATTGCTTCATACACTACAGTGCATCAGCTAAAGTTCCCGCATTTAATTCTGTTGACATGATAGATTTTTTGCCACTTTCTCAATGTTTACCACATCTTGTGATAAAGGTGAAATGTTTCGAGAAATTGCATCTTGAGTAGACATATCTTGATCATCAATTATATCAGCGGTGATACATTGTTTGGAGAGGTGTCTATACTTCATGAGGCTTGTCAGTAACTTCAGCTGAGTGAAAATCACTTTCATCAAATATAAGAGGATTATTGGGGTAAATTCCTGCTTTTTTAATCTATTTACTGCATTTGAATCCATTTTAAATCCAATTTCAATGCTTAGACATGTCGTCAGAATTTAATCAAATTGTTTATAATATCAAAGTGATTATGCAAATTACTGGTAGTAGCTTTTATCACTATAAGAAAGCAAGTTACAAATATATTTTATGATGCACTCTAGAAAGTTTGAAAAAAATGCATAAATCTCATGAAACTTCATTTCTATGCCTGTCTTCATTACTGAGAAACAAATTTCTACCAATTGACCATAACCTGGAGTCCTGGACCACTGGTCCATATTACCAAACAGTTAGGTGGTCCATATTACAGTTAGCATAATCTTATGTTGCTTGGTGTCATTTAGAATTAAACAGTGAACATTTCTTCAAGATTTTGGCAGATAGTCATTAGTAATGCCTCTCCTGCAGATTACTTTTGTACAATCTTTTGTAACTGTAGCAATATTTGAAAAATTTTTAATAGTTTAGACCAGCAAAATAACATCGCAGACCCCCCAAAACATAAAACCTCTAGTAACAACAAAGAACCAGCTCAATCCTTTGAATCTGAATTTCTGAAATAGTAAAAACTAGGTCAGTAAGAAAGGTTAATTCAAGCTGTTCACAAACCATGAAGTTATTTACTTCAGTCATTGAAAAAACAGCAGTGGTCCAAATTACCAGCCGGTCCACTTTATAGCACTTTTCCCTACCGTAGGCATAGGTAGTGAAAGTTGTTGTGCCAGTGTGTGCACACTTGTTATTTTTGAGTAACAATTTCAAATTGTGTAACGATTTTACAGTAACAGTTGAGCACTCCTGCTCTGCATTGAAAGCGATTGCCAATAGGGGCCCCTAAACTTAGCTGTGCCTTGGGCCCCCGTGAGCCTTAATCAGGCCCTGTAAAGCACACTTATGATTTGCAAACTCTTAAATTGTTTTTATAATCTCTAAAAATCATAAGACACTTTTGATGTGTCACATGAGACTTTGAAATGACAACACTGTTTACTTAGGGTTTCACCTCCATTCGATTCGGAAGGTTTTATTGTTGAGCTGTTGGATCCGTGATCGATCCCACGCTTACATTTGTAAAAAGGATTAGTGTCTTGTTTATACTATGGTCACAAGTATTTTTTTCACATTTTCAACCCCTGTTGTTTTTGTTAAACACACGCATGGTTTACTTTGTAGATGCTAAAATTTGTATACTGGTAGTTTTATGAAGCATATTACTTGAAGTGATTTATATTGTCTACCTGCTGCAACTGAAATTTAATTTCACTTTCATTCTTAGCAATTTAGAGATTACTTATGTATATTCTTCCTATTCCATAAGTACAATTCATCTGTAAAGATAATGATTACCTATAACTTACTGTTTTGAAGTAATAACACAATATTTTTGAATCGTGGTAAGTTGTATTGCATAAATCACTCTTATTGCTGTTTTATTAAAAACGTCTTTGGTAGGCTACATATGCGTTGCATTTTGCAAACTCCAGAACAGCTGTACAAGATTGTTTAAGAAACAGAGGAAGTTACGAAGTTGCATTGTTTTGATGACATGCTTTGAAAGGTAAAACGTTTGTAGTATTGACGTAAATTTACCATTCAAGGGTTGGTAGCTTATAAGTTTATAACACAAGATTCACTTTAGTTATAACTTAAGATTCAATTTAGTCTCCTTGTTGACTTGCATAAGTAATGTTGTTTATGAACTTTCATAACATGTTGCTGTTTCGTTAGGGTTCTTGAGGTTTATAAAGCTCAGTGCTTAAACTGTTTTGTAATTATATCTAACCTAATATGTAACCTCTAACAGATATACTAAACTATTTTATCACATTGAAAGATGTTTTATAGTAACCCATTGTTTTACACATTCTATATGCCTCTAACTTTATGTAATGATTTTTCCACATTTATGGTACTTATAACCTAATTTCAGTGAGGTAAGGTATATTTAAACCATGGCGCCCTCTAGTAGAGGCCAGGTCATCGCGCGTACTTCAAACGTGACTGACGGCCTATTCTTAACTTAATCAGTTGTGAGGAAGATGTTTCATCTATAGTCTATACTTTATGCTAAGGTTCTAGTTTTACTGAACTTATTTTTTATATTTTCCTTAACTTGTTCACTAACTATGCATCTTTGCCAGAAAGTAGAAGTTTAGTTACAAACTTTATGAAAAGCTGAAGCAGTTACAGTTATGCAGCTTAGTTTAACAAAATTAGGTATAAGCTACAATGTTTTTGTTTCAAGGAGCTTTTATCTGTTCATGAAGTCATTGGTTACACAGAAAATTCACAACAAACTGCCATTACCAATCTATGTTTTCTTTAATAATAAGTTTCTGCCCAGTTTCCTTGTAGCATGTTGTGGGTAAAGTAGGCAGAAAATTGTATTTCTTCCAGGTTTATTAAAGTTAGCAAATAGAGTACGGTAGGCCTATTTAATAAATCTCCATTTATATGTTCAGTTGTATGCAATGTTACTCACTACTGGTAAGTTAGTTTAACAGCTTCAGTCAATTTTGAATGTTGATACTAAATGTTTACCTGTACTTTATATTACAAATCTTCATGTACCGTATTTTTTTGCTTGCCAGCAACATGTCTTCTGTCCACTCACCATTTTCTTATAGATAACATATCAATATTCACAAAAAAGTATTTCACTGATATTACATTTATTTTCTTAAATACCAGTACCAAAGCTAATCTTTGTAGAATGTAATGTTATTAATTTGTGTGGATTATCGTACTTACTGTATAGAGTTCTAACAAATCTTAACTAACTTAAATAGTAACTTTCAATAGGCTATACTGGTAGTACAACAATTTTTAATAGATTGACTGCCCAGTTTCAACAACTGTTTAGTTTTGTAGCATCTTCGTTTAATACATGCATGATGGGGGATCTTTATTTGTTATGCTTTCATTTATTTCTCGAGATGTTTTGATTTTTGCAATACATACATCTTGAGAATTCATGATCTGCATGTCAGTAGAAAGTAGTTAACATGTATGGTTTGATATTATTTAGATTTACTAATCTGATTAATTTGCATGAAAGATAATTCCTCTGTTTTAAAAAATGCCTTTAAAGTGTTGCGTACCAAACTGCAATTCAAATTATAAGTCTACTGGGATTGTTGTGTCCATATATAAGTTACCACAGGATGAGGAAGACAGAAAGAAATGGATAGCCATGATACCGCGTTCAAATTTAGTAGTAACGAAACACACAGCGATTTGTCGCAAACATTGGCCAGATGATTGCAAGATGGTTGCTTGTCGTGGAAAACTGCGCCCCAGTGAACCCCCAAGTGTCTTTCCCAATATTCCAAGAAGCTGTTTGTCCTCACCTCCTCCCAAATGCAGAAAAACAATACAATCTTCTGTCAGTGTTCGAAGTGTTTTGCCAGATGAGATCGCAGAGTTTGAAAAGGCTGATATGCTTACATTGAATGAGGTTGAGAAGAAGTTACATGATTCAGAATTATTTGTGTACAGTGATGATGAAAGTAAAATTATTCAGTCAAAAAAAATGACGCAAGGTGTACCACATTTCATAATCAAAATAAAAAGTGATTTAACCTATGAATCATTTCACTGTGGATCCTCATGTACAGTTAACACACTTTCAGCAAACAGAGTCACTTCTTGCAATCGTTGGTCTACTCTTCATGAAATTATTCGATTTTTAAAACATAAAGAGCAAAACCACAAAACCCAAATCATTTTTGAGCAACTGAGTGCCATGGGAAAAGAGAAAGTTGGGGAAGCTATTTATTCACCAGATTCAGTCACTAGAGCATTTGAATATTTCGCATTGTCAAGATCATTATACAACCGATTTCGTGAAGATTACAAGCTCCCGAGTGTTAGTACACTGAAACGTATTACTTCGAAAGTGGATAACATAACTGATTTGGCTTTCTTAAAAAATGTTTTAGATGGTTTACCTGCACGTCAACGTAACTGTGTTTTGTTGTGGGATGAAGTATATATTAAATCTATGATCACATACCATGGTGGCACACTATTCGGCAAAGCTGCAGATCATCCAGAATGCTTAGCAAAAACTGTTTTGGGGATGATGGTAAAGTGCTTGTTTGGTGGTCCGGAGTTCCTGGCAAAAGTTCTACCAGTGAGTAATTTGACATCAGATTTTTTAATCAGTCAAAGTGAACCTATTTTGCAATGTATCAATCAGTCTGGTGGAAACATTTTAGCAATTATTGCAGATGGGCATCAAACCAACCAAAAATGTTTTAGGAAACTTAACACGGTTAAGGGGAAACCATGGCTCAAAGATGAAGGAACATTTTTGCTGTATGATTATGTTCATGTTATGAAATGTATTCGAAATAACTGGCTCACTGAAAAGTTTGGCGAGCTGGAATTTGAATTTGATGGTAAGCGTCAGGTTGCAAAGTGGAGTGATCTAAAGCGGTTACATGAAATGGAAACAAATCATCTACTGAAGCTTTCGAAGTTAACAAATGTGGCTGTTTCTCCAAAACCAATTGAGAGGCAAAAGGTGTCAACCTGTCTGAAGGTGTTTTGTGATGAAACTGTCGCCGCTTTACAAACTCATCCGAAACTGAAACATCTTCCTGTTGCAGGTACAGCAAATTTTATCAAAATTTTCATTAAATTATGGAAGATTCTTAATGTCAGAAGACTTGGTACTGATGTGAGATTTAACGATCCAACTAGGGCAGTGATTCGGTCACCCGATGACCCAAGGCTACAGTTTTTGCTAGATGTTGCAAGCATGGCAGAAAAAATGAAGAAAACTGGCTCAGTCAGAATTCGTCAGTTAACGGCAGATACTGCCAACTTCTTGTATCATATATGCCATGGTTTTGTAGATCTAGCAAATTATTTACTTTCATGTGGAAATGATTTTGTAATCTTTGGCTGGTTTACAACAGACCCATTAGAAAAGTGCTTCAGTAAACTTCGACAAGGGTCTGGAGGTACCTATTTCATTACTGCTCAGTCAGTTTTGGAAAAGGTAAGAATTCAACATGCGAAGCTCTCACTGCAATTAGATTTAAAGTTTGATGTTGCCGAAGGTCATGCTTGTGCCGCTTGTAATCGTGATCTTGTAGAAAGTGAGCTTGAAATTTTGGATAGCTTATGTGCTTTGGAAGGGAAAGTTTCAGAAGAGGTTTTAATTGCAATGGTTTATATTGCTGGGTATGTTGAGTTGAAGAATGGATGTGCTATTGCAGAAGACACATACTTCTATTATGAAAGATTTGGTTCATATGTTGATAAATTAAATCGAGGTGGTCTGACACGTCCTAAGGATAGTGTTGTACAGTGGTGTGTATTTTGTTACATCTTTTTTACAAGTGTTGTTGGCGAAATGTGTCGAAAATTTATTTCCTGTAACTTTCTATCCATATCTGAACGACATTGCTTTTTCATGACATTGTCTCATTGTCGCACATTGGCTAATGTATTTTTAAAGAACTATGCCCTGTTGCAGTCTCCCAGATGTTCAAAAGAAAGTGCATTGAAAGTGCTAAAACTTTCGTAGAATATAGTCTATACATGCTGATAGCTAAAGGCATAATCTTTCTTTGAATCTTTATTTAGCTGATCTGATGTTATAAAAATGCCTGGTAGTTTATTTGTATATTTTTCCAGGTAAGCTTTTACTTTCCATGCAACTTTTAATGTTTTTAAACAACATTTCTACTGTATTTATTTAGTAAGTATTTTCTGCTTCGTTATATGGCTGCATTTGTCAGTAGTAATCATTCACCATCTACAATTAACCACTTCTATAGTTCTATTGTAGTAAATCACAATACAATTGTGACTCATTTGACTTTCTCTTCTACTCGTTCATTTTGTAAAATTACAGCTTTATATTTTGTTTAACCTTATTGTTTTTGCATTTTAGGCAGTCACTCTAGGGCTAGGCAGACTGGCTTCATTGATTAATTTATTGACTGTTGATATTTGAAGAGTTGAGCTTAAAGTTTTGAAGTATAGCTCTGTCTGTCAGATGAATATGAAAACAGAATTTCACCATTTATAAGTGACTATATGGCAGAAGAACATCGCACTATCAATGGTATGAACTACAGAGACCAACGCTGATCCTGATCAACCAACACCAGGTGCCTCTCCCTCCATCAACTGATGACTCAGAGATAACCATACAATATCAGATTCAGAGGGTGAACACTGACTCATTTTGATGTGGCCAGAACTGCTTACATGCTTATTGTTTTGTGTATATGTCTATTGTCTAAACTCAAAACTATTCTTGGATAAAATTACCAGCAGGCATATTTTTGTTTACTAGTTTCTACTGCTCTAATCTCACTGTATTTTCTGATTGTATAGGAGAGTTGGATGTAATATCTGTCTAGAAGGCCAACACATAAGATCTTTTGCAGCGCGATCTAACGAACGATATAGTTTGAGCAACGTCCGGCTCACCTGCATTGTACTGTGAAGGCATGATTCAATTGAAAACTATTGATCAGCACGATTTTGTTTAAATTGCTATTAATGTTGCAAGGAAATTAGTTGCAGATATGTATGATGCTCAGTACTTTATTTCTACCATGTTTAAGTTTTTCTGTGCTTTTAAACTGTTAATGGTTTTATATTTTATGCATTCAGTAGGCTACTTGAATTTTTTGAATTACAGTACGTACTGTTTAAAGTCAATAGGGGAAATGCAGAAAACTGATTCGTAGAAATTGTGGTCTATCAACATTATGCAGCGATTCCACTGTCATTTGCTTACCTAAACTACTAAAACTGCTGTTATTACTAAATGCTATTTGTAATACAGTAAAACATATGATGATCAAGTTATATCCATGTGATATTGTTTGTGTATTAATTACAATAATTAATAAATTTTGACGAAACATCACCTAACTATTAATAACGTTCCAGGAAAGTGACAAAATCGTGTTTTTTTACATAAAGCATATCGGCCGTCAGTCAGATCTCGTGCGTGCACGATGCGCTGGCCTCTATTATAGCTCGCCGTGATTTAAACCAACAACTTTCTATGAGTATCAATCCACAACTATTTTTTTTTCACTTCAATTCATTGCTGGGTGGAAGCACACAAGCAGGTCTTGGAAACGAAAACTATATTTTATGCCTGTCCTAATACATTGTATTGTATCCAAACTTCAAAATTTATCTGTTACACTGATTGATTAATATAAAAACGAACCCATATTTCCTTAAGTCCTATCACATGCGTATAACGAAGTGTATCATACAACTTAATCACTTCCCTTAATTGGATGACACCCTAATAAATACTTTTAACAGATACTTTTAACAAATACTTTTAACAAACTACAAACTTTTATATTGTATGATTGAGAAATCAAAAAAAAATAACTAGGTGCAAACTTTTAAGTTTCATACTTTACAACTTAAAAATAATTTTAACAAACTACAAACTTTTAAGTTCTATAATTTAAAACTGAAAAACAAAATAGTTTTAACAAATTGTAAACTGAAAGTTTTGCTTTAAAAACATATACACGAAAAATTAATCACAAACTTAAGTTTTATTTTATTTTTTTGTTTACAAGCTGAAAAATATTTTTAACAAGTTACAAACTTTTACGTTGTATGATTGACAAATAAAAAAAAAATAAGTAGCGAGGTGCAAACTTTAAGTTTCATAATTTACAACTGAAAATTAGTTTCAACAAACTACAAACTTATAAGTTTCATGACTTACAAAAAAAAAAAGTTTTAACAAATTGTAATCTAAAAGTTTACCTCTGAAAACGTACACATGAAAATTTATTTTAAGTCACAAACTTAAGCATGCACCTAAAAGTATTTAACACAGAAAACAATTGTCTTGGCATTGTCTGCTTTTATTGTTTGTTTTAGAATGTAATGTAAGAGTGATAATAAAGTTTGTAATCCCATAATGACTGCATTAAAACTATTGTATTTGTGCTACTTTGTAGAGCAATTGTAAAAAAATCAAAATCACTGTAAATTAAAAAGTTGGTGTGATGGAGAAAAACTGATTGCATGTTCGGAATCAAAGTTAGTCTAAATCAGTTTAAAAACTGCCGGCACCAAAATTGTGTCGGCCAGTGTAGCCTAATTGCTTTATTTGACCAACATTTTCTGTTTGGTATTTTACAAAATGTTTACAATTAAATTAAAGGCTATACTGTAGTTATCTTAAAATGATTAATTTTAATACTTGTGTGCATATGTGTGGTTGTTTGTTTGAAATACTCATCTTTATGGCTGTTATGGGGCGGCTCAAAAAGGAAATAGCCTATAGAGCCTTTCTTTATCTAAATCCGGCCCTGTGTTCACTGCGTAATATTTTATTAGCAACCTACCTTTGCTTTTAAGGGGCTCTTAAAACTGCACCAGTTGGCTACTAGGCTGATTCCTTAAATTCACTGTTCAAACTGTGCGTTTCCAATCCCACCCGTTAGGTTGATAACATGGAATGGAGGAGCTAGACGAGCGATAAAATTTGTATGAATAAATGCAACCTTAGCTACGCGCTTTTTTCGATTTTTTTTGTGGGGGCACATGACCAAGTGCTCCCTCTCTGGATCCACTACTGCTTTGATAGATATACAGCAGGTTACAGGTAAGATTCATACATACAAGTGCATGGTTGCAATGCTTTCACCGTATTCAAATTATTCCATAGCTAACGACATAGCCTACAGTAGGCCTAGTTACTGTAGGTGTAGGCCTACTTTCAACTTGCATTCTTGATGGCCATTTTAATCAGGTTTTCACTCTACCTGGTGGCAACATTTTTGCGACCAGGTACTGGGTCGCGAGCCGGTGTTTGGAGACCCCTGGCCCAAGGCATAGGCTACTATGACAACTTTTTAGCAAAATCTGGGAAGTACCATATATGAGATATCTTTATGTTGACTGTTTTCATATGCAATGACTCAATTTTTTGTTTTTTTAAGCTCGATGTGGACCCGGTAAATATTGTTTTAAAATTGTAAGAATTTAACAGAATTGTTTTTTAATGATATAGTACAGTTTTATTATATTGCCAGATGAAAATTGTTAAGTTTAAAAATCATAAGAAATCAGATCTGATGCACCCTAATGTTTGTGTTGAAACGTAGTCGCAAGTATAAAAGAAGTTTGCTGAAAAAGATACCAAATATTAAAGTGGAATCGAAGTTGAAAATAAATTTTATGTCTTAGTTTTATAATTGCTTTGTTGCGGCATGTGAAACCGCCTTAAGCCAAATCACGTTCAATTTGGTTCCGTTTTTCACGTAAAATCCATATGAAGCTTTCTGAGGTCTTACAAAACCTTGCCCAAAAGTAAAACTTTTGCAAAGCTATCTTAGACAATAAATCAGTCATTTTTTAATATGATTCAACGTCTGGAGACGTGGAATCAATGCAAAAAGCACCGATTTGCAAGCTAAGTAAGAAAATCAACAATCAAACAATTTACAATATTCACGCCCAATCAGTTTCGTTAGGCTATAGGCAAAGTGACCGCAAACTCCTGCTTGAAGAAAAGCCGGTTTTTCCACATGTCGAATTAAGTCATTGGAAGAGAGTACATCAAGCTAAGCTCTGACCAGCTCATTGGCCAAGTAGTTTTGCCTTCGGCTCTGGTGCTGGTAGAGCTGGGTTCAAGTAAAGAATATTTTTTTATTTAAGTAATAAGTAAAGATTAAAAAACTACTGAAGTTGCTTAAGTAATTCTAGTCATAAAAAAAATCTGCAAGTTAACTGTAGAAGAGGTAGGCGTAACATTATATGCATATTTGCAGTGTTCATATCATGATTCTTTTTGTCGATATCTCTCTGGCAAATAGTTTGCTCTTACTTCAATTATGTCAAGTCTCTCTGTCAAATCACAAGAAATTCTGAACTTTTGTTCATTCAGACCCTTGAAATCCGTGTCAAAAAGTGCATGGATAAGCTTATAAATATTAGCTTTTATTTTTCAGCTTTTTTATATTAGTCTAGGCCACTTTAAAATTTCAAGAAATTGAGAATTATTAAGTATGTAGCAAGCAAAGGTTTTCAAGTAAGTAATTAAGTAATTACTTATTAGAATCCAGTCCTAAGTACTGGTAGATCTGAAATCGATTCCAGGTCAGGTCGAACCGAAGACTTTAAAAACGGTACTGATTGTGTTCTTTCTTGCATAACGCAGTGCGAATAAGTTGGGTGATAATGTGATGACATCGTAAACCTGATATAAAAATAAAAAATGAGCCGTGTCGATAAAAGACGTTAGCTGTGGTAGAGCAACAATAAATAAAACCATAACATTATTATTAATAAG
This sequence comes from Aplidium turbinatum, assembly GCF_918807975.1. Taxonomy (NCBI): domain Eukaryota; kingdom Metazoa; phylum Chordata; class Ascidiacea; order Aplousobranchia; family Polyclinidae; genus Aplidium; species Aplidium turbinatum. The sequence goes on along the minus strand of NC_137472.1, from coordinate 35,772,353 downwards.
CTAAATTCTGTTTTTGAAATTGCTTCTAATCAAATGACTTTGTAAGTTTGAGAAGCGGTAGATTACATTTCTAGATAACTAAATAGTTTCAGACAGTTGAGAAGTTTTACATTTGATTACATTTCTTAATTATCATATTTTCAAATAATTAAAATTATGAAAACTCGCCAGCATGATAAGCAATGCAGTAGTAGCAAAAGAGCTGGTTAAGAAATGCCAGCAACAACGTAAGGTCGTCAGAGCACTGCGCATGCGACAACTAAGCATGTGCTTCAACTCAGCAAGTACATTTCAGCTATTGTCCAGCCAGCAAAGGAGATTTTCACCTAGCATCGGACTTGCTCGGTCATCGCTTGCTAAATTTAATTTACTGACTTGTGACATGCCAAGTTTCGGCTTGCTCAGATGTTACTTGCTCAGTTCCATCATAGGCTATTTGGTAAATCGCTTGTAAAAAAAGAGAGTAAAAGACGCCGCGCAATGTTCTGATGTAGGCTACTTTAGATTTTCAGTTTTATTGCTGCAACAAAATGATAAAAATGATAAAAATTTGCCAGTAGACTTTTGACTGACCGACCCAGTCGTTGCGTCTACCTACATTTTGAGATGTGGCAGAGTCAAACATGTACAAGGGAGCTGGTAGATCACTGGTGTGAATCGGAGAAGAAAAAAAGTATATAATGCTTTGCCATTTATTGCGTTATATCTGCTACCACACAAATCACTCAAAAATCTATTACTTTTAAAAGGCCCACTATATATTTTTTTATTTAAAGCATGTCGGTTGATGGCCTGCAAGTGGACAAGATGTGCACAACTTCCTTGTAATTTAAAAACACGCTTCTTATTATGAACGAAAGAGCAGATGTTGCTATAGCCTACTTTCCTATTTATAGGCATTCCCTCCTACATTTCCCTCTTATAAAAACTCTATTTACTGCCCTCATTGCAAACAATGAATTTACCACAAGTGTTCAAGGATTAGTGGCTCACTCAAAGAAAGTTCTAACTTTAAATGCAAAAAGTGCCGTGGTAAAATAACAGTAATTTTGGAGCATACTCCTGATAAGGTTACAATTGGTGATGCAGAATTTGACGTCCTGATGTCTTTTGCTATCTTTGTGACATGATCTGGCAATCTGGAGGTTGTATGGATGCTACGGCAGTGAGGACACAATTGGCCTGGAAGAAAGTCCGTGAGCTCATCCCTACACTTAATGATAGGGATGCTTTCTTCAGAAGCCGTGGTCACGTGTATAATATGTGTGTGAAGACTGAGAAGTGTTCTATTGTATGCGAGTGAAACCTGGCCCATGACTGTCTAAGAATAACAATCCGCTATGTCCCAATGACAACGACATGGTACGACGGATCTGGTCCAAGGGCCTTTCTGACCGGGTGACGATGAAAGAGGTGAGATTCAGGCTTGGCATCCATCAGCTTGAAAATATCATGAGATGGAGAAGGCTGTGTTGGTACGGACAAGTGCAGCGCATGGAAGAAGTCACGTGGCCGAAGAAAACTCAGTCCTTTGACGTCCAAGGAAATAACCTTTGAACACGTGGTAAGAAACGTTGATTCGAAAATATCAAAGAAGATCTGCGACTGGAAGATTTTGCTTCGGTCGGCGCTCAGGACTGGGTGGCGGGGTGGCATGGAGAAATCTGAGAACAAGAAACGTTAAATCAAATAGATAGATAGTAGGGTGGCTCTTAAAATTGAGTTTTTGAATTTTGCTTGGGACACCCTTTCAAATGGTGAGGTTGTCAGAAAAAATAACTCTTGCAAATTTTTTTTTAATTTGAAGTTGATTTAGAGGTGGCCCTCCCCCCTAAAGTTCTGTGCCCTCCCTCGAAATACCAAATCTGCGTATCTCGAAAACCACTTGAGCTAGAGATACAGTTTTTGTGTTAAAAGATGCAGAAAACATGGTTTTCTATCTGCTTTCTGAACATTGAATGCATCTATCTTGAGTAGAAAAGCAGTTATTTAGAAAAAACGCATTTGACCAAATCTTGATTTTACAACCTTTTTTGTGACCACAAAACCGTCTACAAAATTTCGTTTTTTTGTCTTAATTTTTGCACCTTAGAGGAAACACTGGTAGCGATATTCATTTCAAAATGTAATTCTGGTCAGTACTGGAAGAAGCGATAATATCGACAATATTTTACATATTGTCTTGCATATCGTGACAGGATGTCTGCGACCTGCACCATCGGACAATTTCCCTGTCCTTGCAGGCAACCAACCACTGAGTTTCGTCGCGAAGAAGCCATCATGTCTCTTTCTCGCCGCACTACGAACCACAACCACTTGCTCCACTCAAGTCTCTACGAGTCTGTGAGCGAGCAATCGAGCATCCTCGGCAACTGAAATTGAGACATCCATTTGTATGTGACGCACAACTCCTGATGAAAACCGCTGAAGACCAATCCATCAGCGCGGCTACCTGGGAGGACAACAAATGGAGCTCAGAGTGGAAGAAGAACTCCTCAAGACTCTAAAGTTGTATCTCCGACACCAGCCCCCATCCAACCGGAATGCATAATTTGCCAAGGAAGGCCTGGGTGCGGCTCAACCGCCTGCGCACTGGGCTAGCCTACTAGAGTCAGACTATTCTGCTCTAACATGCACAAATGGAGGATGGCTCCATCCGCAATCTGTGAGTGTGGCAAAGAGGAACAAACCACAGACCCCACCATCTGTAACTGCGCCAAATGGTGTGCGTGGTCTGCTTGAACTGGATGATGAATCAATGGACGAATCAAAGGATTGCTGCTCGACACCTGCTCAAGCATCTAAACCGCATCGCCACTGCCCAAGAGTGGTAAAAGACAGAGCCCTTGACCCCTGGAGTAACAAAGAAGGTTTAAACGAAGAAGAATCGACAATATTGTTCTTGTTGGAATTTGGAAACAGTTTCCTGTGTTCAGTAACAACTTGCAAAAGAAACTGAAGTTGGTACTCATCTTCAGTTAAGATTTTGTTAAAATCCTGGATTAGACTTAGAGCAACTCCTCTCTCTGCTCTGTCATTCACTACTGAAAGTCCCTTCGCCATGTGTAAAGCTTGAATAAATGCACCATCTTGAATTCTTCAGTCCAATGAGCAGGATCCTTTGAAAGTATAATTATTGCTTCATCTTCACCCAACAGCTGAAGAAACCATTTTGAATCAGAGTGCAATACTGTTCTAGACCCTTATTGCTAAGAAACGCATCTACTTTGATGCTTGGTCTCCTTGGTGGACGTTCTCCTGTTTCATCTAACATGGTTGCCATCATTAGCTTTTTACTTTCCACAGACAAACGAGAGTCAAACAAGGCTAGTCCAACCATTTCTTCGGACAGATACCATAAATGCAGACCAAGCTTTTGCATAAATCGCCTTCGCCATCCAACAAGTGCGATGCATAGCACCTGAAGCTTGAAAGCGGATTCCACGCTCAGGAGTTTTTCCAAGGAATATGATAAAAAAACGGGCATTTTAGCTATGCATGAATGCATAACAGTTTAGGAATACTTATTTCGTTTATTGCTTTACCAGTTTTACAGGTTAGTTTATGAACTTTGTTTATTGAATAGTTTGGGCCACAATACTTGTTTAGCACTGTTTTGTGCTAGAATACCGAAAACAGGTTTTTTCTAAATAACTGCTTTTCTACTCAAGATAGACGCAATCACAGTTCAGAAAGCAGATAGGAAATCATGCTTTCTGCATCTTTTGACACAAAAACCGTATCTCTAGCTCAAGCAGTTTTTGAGATATGCAGGTTTGGTATTTTGGAGGAGGGCGCAAAACTTTAGGGGGGAGGGCCACCTCTAAATCAATTTGAAATTCACAAATTTTTTACAGGAGTTATTTTTTCCGACAACCTCACCTTTTAAAAGGGTGTCCCACACAAAATTCAAATTTTTTTCATTTTTTGCCAAATAAGAGCCACCCTAATAGATAGTCAAAGTAGGGCTTAATGTGAATTTCGCCAACTAAAAAAAGAACAGTCTTGCTATTCCGCGAAAGATCTTCACACCTTTGTTTTATGTATAATAAATAAGTGCTGTACTACAAACTCCAACCACACACTGGACAGATATCACTGCAAAAACAGAACACACAAACGCAGACGCTCCTTCGCTTCATTAACCCACAAAATTATCTCGACGATACACTTGAAGGCACCGAAAAAAAACAATAAAAACTGCCGATCTAGCGCATTTTGTCTCGCTGCCAGTATCTACACCAGTGATTCTCAAACTGTGTGCCTCGGCACACTAGTGTGCCGCGAATCTTTTTGAAATTTTGGAAAAGAACTGTATAAATATTTAAAATAAGCAATTCAGACAAGCATAATGCGACTTAAAAGCGCTTAACTCTTTCAATAGATGATGAATAAGCATATGCGACGATGAAACCAATTATGGCATTGCCGATACAGCAGGGTAATTGCCACTTCACTATTGGGCTGCTATGTTAGCTATTGCTATTGCTAACATTACTTCCCACCATTTGGAAGCAATGAATCAAGCAATCTTTCTGCAGAAGAAAAACAGCTCATTGATTTACGAAACGACTCATTTTTTCAAACGCTGTTGCCACAAAAACTTGGATGCGTTTTGGCTGTCTGCTTCCAAATTCTATTTCATGATCCGTGCAAAAGCAATCAAAATTATATTACCATTTGCATCTTCATGGCTATGTGAACATGGCTTTTCTGTTTTGACTGAAATTAAAAGCTGTAAACGAGAGAGACTGCTTGGAATTGACGATGAAATTCGGGTATATGTTTGTCAACCATGCAACCTCGTTTCAGTCGAAGCTTATATTGGTATAAACAAGCATTGACACGCATTGACATTGACACCCATCGCATTGACACGTGAAAATAATTTTTTTTAAAGCAACTTTGCTTCTTTTGTAAGTGTGCCGCGTGCGTTTTATCTTTTTTCTAATGTGCCACAAGCTGAAAAAGTTTGAGAACCACTGATCTACACTCTACAGCCAGTGTTGGTTGAAGTAGCACCAAAACAAAACCTCTTTCAAGACCACAGAAATAGGTCTTCTAGTTCTAGTTTCTAACACCAGACGATACATAACACTATGCAACACTATTTTTGTTTCTTTGTCCTTTTTAAGCCATTTTTTTTATGCCTCTTAATGTTTTTTGGGGCACTGAGTTCGAAAATCAAGTTGTTTTTTTCGAATCATCGACGCTATTTGATGTACAAATTACGTTTCTTGTTTATTCGGTAATCTGTATTGTTTGTTATGTGGTATGCACTCCGATGCTGCTCAGGTAATAGATTTTAACTCGTAGTGATTTCTGTTTGGTTCATTTAATTGAACACGAGAATCACAATTAAACAGCAATTTGTTAAACACAATTTTAAAAAATGAACAAACAAAATCATGTCAGAAGATTATTAACTTCAAAATTGCACGGTTGAGCGAGCTTTTCGTTTGTGACCAAAAGGTTTTTTTTTTTATCAAAAACCTCACGTAATCGCCCATGATTGCACTGCCCCAGTAGCCTTGATACCGTCTATGCTTTGGCTGAATATCGTGGTGAAATCTCTCATCATGTTGGGTTCCTCTCGTTTAATCTCGATATGTTTGTCGTATCCAGGCACCTGGTGGTGGTTGAAGATTTATATTAAGAGTACGGGAAGGCAAGGAAGCCGATCTTCATGACCACCTTCGGGCATGCCTTTAAGTGTCTTACCAAAGACACAGCCACATACTCTTGAGTGGTGTCGAACCGGCGCCCTTTCGAATGTCGTTCAAGGGCTCTCACCACTCGGCAACGCAGCCGACGCAAAACAAAAACAATCTCGATATAAATAACTGTACTGCAAATTTTGTTAACACGAGGTCGTGTATTAAATTCTTCGCTTCACTTTTACATGGAAAATGAGGCTCTGAACATGTCGCTTTTGTATATTCTACATAAATATTTGAAGTTTTGTTTGATTTCGTCTTAACATTTAGCATCAAGTTCCAACTAAAACGGCAAGAACAAAAACATAAGATGTAAAATATAAGGGTCTAAATCTTACAGCAATATAAGCTGCCGTTATTTTGTAAAAACAAAACTACTTGCGTTTGGAGGGGGTCTTGGAACTGGTAAAGTTACATTGCGAGAAACAGGTGCGATGGATGATGATAAGCCTATGCTTCGATAAGTCAGTGCTCTTTTATCCTTAACCTATGTGATTAATATTTATCATACAGAAGCAATAGTCAGCATGATCGTTTTGTTGCTTTCAAAACTCTTAGACTTGCAAATGACAAAGCTCTTTAAGAAACCCTTTACCAACCTTTAAGGCTAAATCTTCAGCTGCCACAAATGACAAAACTCTTTTAGAACCCTGCAGCCTACACTTTGTGTACAGGTGCCACAAAGTTCATGGGGAGCCCATGCCTTGTTTTGGTCCTCAATTGGCATTCCAAAATACAACTTATATGCTGTCCAATAGACCTACTTGATTCTGTTCAATTTTTTGTGTGAAATGTGCTTTCCACTAAATCATATTGACAAACATAACAAAAACAATAAAATGAATGTTTGCATTTCTACTAACCAGGGGCTCCGAGAGGGGGGGGGGAGTCCGACAACTTTCCCCCTAACATAACATTGTAAACAAAAAACGAGTTGTTTTTTGTGCTTTAACTCTTGAAGAGAGCTCATTTTTAATACTAAAATAAAAAAATGTACCAACTTTATAACAATATAAATAAATGAAACAAGTGCTCTTTCATTTTCTCCTAACTTAATATACAGTAGACTATACATAAATATAATATATTTTAAATTACCTTACTGTATGCTAAATAACCTAGTTTTTGCCAACAATTAGCGGAGGGCGTGGTTTCAGCACATTAAAACTCGTAAAAAAATTTTTGCGCTTCATCATGACTCAAAACCGATTGAACAGCATATGCATGTTGTGTGTCAACTCAGGCGTTGAAAATCCATATTATTTAATGCTATGATCCGGAACTTTACATTGCAAAAGTTTCGGAAAAGAATGAATTGCATGCATGCTTTGTGGAGTTAATTTCGTTGTTTGTAGCTTATAGGCCAGTGTTTCTCAACTACCGGTCCGCTTTTCGCTTCGTTGTTTTGCCATTTTCCTTAAATATGCATAATTTTATGCCATTTGTACAGTAATGTTTTTGTGTGAAGCTAGACTTATTTCTAGTAGTCATGTTGTTCAACTGATCGTATACAAACAGTAACCAATCTAGGGAGGGCCCTTGATCACGCGCTCCACCCAAAATCGAGACAATAAAACAATGTAATTTTTTCCTATTTAAAAAACTAAATTTCGCTTGCTTTGCTCACTCAATCATTTTATTGACCTAACCAGCGGCATAGGAATCGTCTGTCTTCAGCAGTACCTTAGATATAAGAGGTGTGAATTTTGTGTCTCTCCAAAACTGAAAAACGTAATACAAAATTCAAAGTAGAACACATTGCTCACCGAAGTGCAGTAGTCAACAATTGAATAAACCTATTCCAATGTTTATAGAAGTATGAAGTAAAATGCGTCAATGTGTAGGCCAACCTACTAGACCGATGAGGTAAGGTGGTGACACCGCAGAGAGATATACAAAACTTACCAGAATAATTATATAAGACTAGGCATAACTTTCGTCAATGGTGTACTGTTAAAATCATGTGCCATAAAAATTGATTTGAAATTTAATTTCAAGCGTAAACCAAACTTTGTGACATAGCTTTTAAAGAAATCTAGATTTTAATTGGATGCATTAAGTCAAATACGAACTGCGAATCTGGTGCGAAAAAACAGAATATTGGTGTACTTGCATAATTATAGCCTACACAAAAAGGAACCTAAACAATGCAAAATTTGGATTTCGAAAATTTACATTGTTTAGTTCGCTGAGAATTTTTGTTTCATTTAAATTGTGGTGCCCTTCTTTCTTTTTTCTTTTTTTCTGGACCCGCTATTGCGTACAATCCAGAACGTTTGTATCATTCATTTGAATCTTAAGAGTAGGCTGTTTTGTAGATATTTATACGACCTGGTTTAGTTGGTTTGGTTTTTGATTCTTCACCCTCGGACTGACAAAGCCTTGATAGGTCATTCCTGGTAGTTTCGCATACTTGTAGAAGCTCTTGACGCAGGACCGGTTACCGAGATTGGCAGAGTGAAGTTTTTCAATTGTTGAAGAGTTGTTGCCGGAGAAGTATTGCATTCACTAGGTGCCGCTGAATGAAGAGCAGTCCTGAAAAGCGTTGCTCAAGCGCGTACCCCGAGCGTCGAACCAGCGCCGCGTGATCTTGAGCTTGGCGCGTAACCACTGAGCTAACGGGTGCGGATAATATTTTATACAAGTAACTTTAAAATAAATTTTGTCCTAGCACACACTAAAATATTTGCCTAGGCCACACTGAATATTTGAGTACAGTTTTGCATAAGTTTTTTTTTTATTTCCTAGCGCTCCTCTTCTAAAATAAACGTGCCTTCGATCAGTGCCGGTCTTTAGGGTGTACAAACCGTGCGATCGCACAGGGCCCGCAAGTTAAGGGGCTCGCAATTTACTCAGAAAATGCAGTAATGTTTGTCATTTCTAATGCAAGAAATTCAATTCGATTCACAAGCAAGTACCGGTATCCTTGAAGTCAGTTGCTGCTTTAGGGTAAGGCAAGTGCTGAGATTGTCGCGTCGGGCCACTTTTACAAGCTTACATGCTTTTAGCCCACCCACGACATTTTGTTGAACATGCTCTCAGAATGCACCAAATTCAAAGCAATTTTTCAAATTTTTTTGGGGGAGGACCCCAGACTCCCCGCCGCTGGGTGTCGACCGCCAGCCGTCAAAACCTTCCCTCCCTTTTCAAAATACCTAGCTACGTTACTGAATTGGATTATTGTCATTGGGGCCCTCAAAGCATATTCCGCACAGGGCCCGAAATACTCTAAGACCGGCACTGCTTCGATACTGTGGTTATCGGTCGGCAAAAAGATTTTTAAATTTTAACTGTCCATCAGTGTCAAAGGTTAAGAACCACTGACCTAGGCTATTGTCATTTTTTTCTAGACAAAATAGTTAGCAACAATTGGTATTTCTGCTGCAAGTAGGCTAGGTCATATTCGAGAAAGGTTTTATTTCAATATGTAGCTTCACAAACCAATACGGGTACATTTGACAAAAGACCGGGACAAAAATAGTAGGCTAAATCAAACAAGTAACTTTTATCTATATCGAAGTTACACCTTGAAGGCACCGAAAAAAAAACGTTTATGTAAGTGCAGTATGACAAGGTGTCCCCACAGATCTAACTTTGATAGAAGAGAGAGAAAACTTGCCCGCTACAAACTCCAACCACACACTAGACCAGTGTTTATTAACCTTTTTTGGATCACGAACCCCTAAAAAATTCTTTGACCCCTTTGCAAGAAATACATTGCAAATGTCGAAATTAGGTTTTAATCAACATAGTGGTGGTCGAAACACTAGCACACACGTAGAAAAGTTTTTTTTTTATTTGTTAAACCCAAAGGGAAACTTTTTTCAATAATAATTTTAGTTTTTTTAGTCAAATTTGGAAACCCGGTTTCGCTGTCCGCTGGTCGGGCGGAGAACAACATAGTCTTCATTAGGCCTATACTTTCTCTTTTTCCACATTCCTTCTATGATCGGCTACATTTTTTAACTTACTAGCCTTGCCTGCTTAATGTAATCTTTCACAGCAGAAAGTACATATACTACAATGCAAGACTTGCAATAGTAGAGTAGCCATTATGTATCATTGCATCACAAAAGCGGTTTCGCAATTTCTCAAACTATTCAAGGTGCATGTTTGGCTGTCGCTGTGGCCTGATCAAGTGGAATCGTGAACAGAGGAAAATTCGTGGACAGCGAAACCTCATGAACAGAGGAAAGGGGGAGAGTGGGTATAATTGGGACGCGTTACAACTGGGACACTTGCAATATTTTCCGCGTTTTACACCCAGTCATGCTAACGATCATCTGTTCATGTAAACATCAGTTTCCTTTCACTTGTGTGGAGTTGAGACCATTGTTGTAGCAGTTATTCAACTTCAGTCGCTGTAAGTAGTTTAGAGTCGAAAAAGTTATTTTTTAAACTTGGCATTATTTTGTAATAGTGCTCGAATTAGAAAGGTATATTAGTTTTAGTGAATTGGCTGTGTTGCTTCAGGTATCAATTTGCATTGATGGTAGTAAAGAAGTCATCCTTTTGCAAGACAAATGTTAGAACTACAAAATGGTGCAAAAATATCTTGCGAGGAAAACTGGGACAGGCTGTCCCAGTTCTCCCAGATAATAGTGCTAGTTGTCATCGTAGGGTTAGATCTTGAGAAAAGACACGGGAAAAAGTCTAACTTTGCAGTGTCGCTTAGCCTAAACGTCTGAAAAAGAAGAAACACGTCGCTGGTGATGAAAGCTCAGATGATGACGACGTTGTGATGATCACGGCGGGTAGCGAAGATGACGAGCTTGAGAAATATGACAATGAATCTTTGGATCCAATTTATTTAGGAGGTGTGGATCCAAATGCCTTGCAAGTGAGGTCATATGTTCTTGCAGAATATAAAATTGAGAAGGCTCCCAATCCTGTATTCTATGTGGCTCAAGTTGAGGAAACATCTAGTGAAGATGAAAAGGTGATGGTTAACTTTTTAAGGAGAACTAGTAAATTCAACAACAAACTTTTTCATCCGCAAGTCCCTGACTCCCACCCTGTTTCTCCACTTGGTATTATTATATTTCTCCATTCTTCCAAAGTCATCTTCGAAAAGAACAACACTTCATACCAAGGACAGCATAATATTTGCAGTCAAGTTTGGAGATCTTGATATTCGCTAAAAGATCAAAGATATTTTTTCACAAACATGTTTGAAACATTGCATTTTTATAGTGTGCTGACTGTTAACATCATTTTCGTTGTTTGAGTTTGTTATTATTGTAATAAAACTAAAAGACAAGCTTCAAAGCAAAATTTGTGTGCATTTTTTGTACTGCCCATTTTACCCCAAGGTGTCCCACTTCTCCTAACACTGTTTCCCAGTTCTCTCGCACGTGTCACATATATACCCATTTGACTCACTGCTTTCAAATTCGAACCACTCATTTTTCTTTAAACCTATGATTTCATGCAATCCAAGATTGATGAAGGGCATGAAACTCCACAAAATACAAGCGCTAGTAATAAAATCTCAGGAAGCAAAAAATCGTAATTTGCGTTTTTCTGAATCCTTAAAATTTTGTCCCACTTATCCCAAGTCTCCCCTACCTAGATTTTTGGAATAGTTATATTTCGTTTCATGGACCCCTTATAATGCATCTTTTCGAACCCCTTGGGGGTTCATGGACCCCAGGTTAAGAACCTCTGCACTAGACAGATATCACTGCAAAAACAGAACACACAAACGCAGACGCTCCTTCGCTTCATTAACCCACAAAATTATCTTGACGATACACTTGAAGGCACCGAAAAAAAAAAAACAATTATTTAAGTGAGATACCCCTGATGTTTCACATGAATTGACAAAGCAAGAAAAACCGCCGATTCAACGCATTTCGTCTCGCTGCCAGTATCTACAGCCAGTGCCGGCCTTAGGGTATTTCGGGCTTTGTGCGGAATATGCTTTGCGGGCCCCAATGACAATGATCCAATTTAGTAGCGTAGCTAGGTATTTTGAAAGGGGAAGGGGATGGTTTGACGGTCGGCGGTCCGGGGAGCCTCCCCCAGAAAATTTTGAAAAATTGCTTTGAATTTGGGGCATTCTGAGAGCATGTTCAACAAAAATTTGGGTATGAATATTCCTGTAAAATGGTGCTGTCCGGTGGCATAGCAAAAGGATAAGATCATGCTTTCTTTGGCATTTTTCGGAAATAAAGCTATGTCTCTATGTTGAGTCTGGATGCAACCTATTTCGTCCCCTGAAAAATTCGTACCCCAATTTTGTACCCTGAAATCGTGTAACAAAATCAAATTTCGACCTATTTCGTCCCCTGAAAAGATCAAGAAAAATTTTGAAATGTTTGCGGCAACTCCGATCAGCGACTTCGGCTCTGTTGTTGTTTTTTTCTCGATCTTTTCAGTGTACGAAATGTTTAGGGGACGAAATAGGTTGCACTCGTTGAGTCTCTATGTTTTCTTGTTGCTAATTCATTTGTCGAATTCCCTTGTTGAATTTTTCCATTGGAAATGACAAAATTACTGCATTTTCTGAGTAAATTGTTGGCCCCCTAATTTGCGGGCCCTGTGCGATCGCACGTTTTGCACACCCCAAAGACCGGCACTGCTACAGCCAGTGTTGGTTGAAGTAGCACCAAAACAAAACCGCTTTCAAGACCACAGAGATTGGTCTTCTAGTTCAAGTTTCTATTTTCACCATTTTTGTTTCTTTGTCATTTTTTAAGTCATTTGAGTTCGAAAATCAAGTTAGTTTGTTCGTATCATCGACGCTTTTTGATGTACAAATTACGTTTCTTGTTTTTCAGGTAATCTGTATTGTTTGTTATGTGGTATGCACTCCGATGCTGCTCAGGTTATAGATTTTAACTCGTAGGGATTTCTGTTTGGTTCATTTAATTGAACAAGAGAATCACAATTAAACAGCAATTTGTTACTCACAAGTTTTAAAAATAAAAAAACAAAACCATTTCAAAAAATTATTAACTTCAAAATTGTACGGTTGAACCAGCTTTTCTTTTGTGACCAAAAGTATATTGTTTTATCGAAAACCACCGCGCCCATGATTCCACTGCCCCAGTAGCCCTGATGCCGTCTATGCTTTGGCTGAATATCGTGGTGAAATCAATCATCACGTTGGGTTCCACTGGTTTAATCTCGATATCAGTAACTATGCTGCAAATTTTGTTAACACGAGGTCGTGTATTAAATTCTTCGCTTCACTTTTACATGGAAAATGAGGCTCTGAACATGTCGCTTTTGTATATTCAGGGGCGCCGGAAGCGGGGGGGCAGGGGGGGCGGATGCCCCCCCTGCCCTCAATTTTTCTGCAGATGGAGGGGCAGGGGGGCAATGGTGCCCTTTTAAAGTAATGTAAGCTACTGCACATTTTGCAATATAACAATTTCTGCTATTATAATCTTTCACTTATTTTAGCCTAATTATAATCTTTCATTTTTGCCTCAAAATAATATTTACGTCACAAAATTTTGCAACACAGTAGGCTACAGGCCTTAAAACCCTTTTCTTTTTCGGCAGCCATCGTGCCCTACCGGAAGCTCCTTTTCGGCGGCCAAATCTGCATACTTGGAGGCCAAAATACAAAATAAAAATAACGATAGCACAAGTAAATAGAATTAAACTTGCAACAATGCTGAAATGATCACTTAGCGTTGTTGAAGTCTGGGCCTGGGCGACGTCCTGCAATAGAATCGTTGCACCACGCAATAACTGTTTTATCGGGATTGTAATCCAGTACTGCGGGACCATCTAACGACACTCGCACGAGTGTCTCCAATGTGGCTGATTTTAAAGAAGTTCGTCACTCCCCTAGAATTCTTTTTAGCAACGAAAAACAACGTTCGACAATCGACATGTGTTGACGATGACGGCAAGGTAATAAAATAAGTATTTCAATGATGTAAAGGACATTACTAACAACGATTCAATGTCCGACAACATCGAATCGACACAAAAACGACAATTATGACGCGCTGACCTAATTTTGCGTCATTCTTTGATACTACATATTTCGACAGTTAATCCACGATTATTCTATTGCGAAATTAAATAATTGGCTAGAAGAGACCGGCGGCCAAACTTGGCCGATTGAGGAGGTAGCACCGGCGGTCATTCAAGCACTACTTAGCGGCCATGGCCGCAGGCTGCTTTAAGGCTTGACAGTAGGTTACATCATTGTAACATAGCATGATGCCCTTCTTTGTATACCGGACTCTTGTAGGCTATCATTACTCAATACATAGTGAGCTGATAGATTAGCATTATCGCTATATTTTATCTTAAAACTTGAAAAAAATTGGCCTTTTAGTAAACAAAAGTGCCCTTTTTTCGCAATCTTGCCCCCCCAGTCAAAAATCGTTCCGGCGCCCCTGTGTATATTCTACATAAATATTTGAAGTTTTGTTTGATTTCGTCTTCACATTTAGCATCAAGTTCCAACTAAAACGGCAAGAACAAAAACATAAGATGTAAAATATAAGGGTCTAAATCTTACAGCAATCTAAGCTGCCGTTATTTTGTAAAAGCAAAACTACTTGCGTTTGGAGGGGGTCTTGAAACTGGTAAAGTTACATTGCGAGAAACAGGTGCAATGGATGATGATAGGCCTATGCTTCGATAAGTCAGTGCTCTTTTATCTTTAACCTATGTCTTATGTGATACATCGTGATATTTATCATACAGAAGCAATAGTCAGCATGATCGTTTTGTGGCTCTCTCAAACATTTTAGAATTGCAAGTACACAAGTAAAATGTCGCGGCAGGTATTTGATTGTTTAAACGAGCAATTACCTACGTCAGGGGTGTGCAACCTTTATTACAGGAGGGCCAGATATGAATAACTGGGTGAAACCGCGGGCCGCACGTTTATTTAACATATGATTTTTAGTAGTTGCAGGCACAAAAGAGTATTTTTTTTGTTATTCATATTATTCTTATATTAGAGGTTATCTCCTTCCAGAAATAATAAGTTAGGACGCATACATTTTTGAAGAAAACTGCTATTCAACTTTATTGTCACACCGTCTTTAAACGAGCTCAGTGAGAAGTTTGCAGCTGGCTTCTTTTCCCGACGGCTTTTTCCGAATTTACTTTAATGGATACTATACTTTACTTTAATGATCGCAATTCGAAGTCCATTTTCCAAGTGTTCGTCTGTCAGAACCGATCAATAGGGAAATTTCATGACGCCCGTTTTAGAAAAAAATGTTCGCACAAATACGTTGAGCCAAAAAGTGCCATTTTTGAAGCCATGGATTTTTCAAATGTGGAAAGTCATCTTAGTTGAGATGCTTTCGGTAAAAATCGCCAAGATTCATTTCTAAATACTTCGCTTTCAAATCCGTTTTCTCTTGAAGATCAATCAGTTCAAGTTATACCTTCTGGTGCTTTGTTAATGTTTGTGTTGAATGGCGAAGCGAATATACCAAACAAATATTCATGAGATTTGAAGTCCTTGAAACGAGCCAAAAATTCATAAAACAATTTTTCAAGTTGGTCAGCAAATTCAGTTTTCTTCTCAGGATGCATTCCATAGTCTCTTAAAGTTGGAAAGTGGAAAAGATTTCCTGTCTGTACGTGAGCTTTCCAAAGTCGTACTTTGTTCATATTGCCTTTTATGTGACCATACATTTTTACGTTCCAAATAATTAAATACAATGGATTAGCGGTGGCCGGTGGGAACTTCTAAAATGGTTAACAGAAGGTGCGAAATCTACAATAATCCACTCCACAATGAATTGTTCACACGTACCAGACTAAACTAAATTATAAACACGTTTCGCGGGCCGCACACAATTCAAAATTGGCACATCTTCGCGGGCCACATAATTTTCTTCGCGGGCCGCATTTGGCCCGCGGGCCGCACGTTGCACACCCCTGACCTACGTCATAGTACCGCAAGGAGAAGCAATAGAAATGATTAGGCACGAAGCAAAATACGAATGGTTAGTTGTAATCTACAACAGGCTGTTAGGGCGGAGTCTGGAGCCTCAAAAAGGAAATAGCCTGGAGCCTCTCTTTATCTAAATCCGGCCCTGTGTCTACTGCGTAATATTTTATTAGTCACCTACCTTGGTTTTTGAGGGGCTCTTAAAACTTCACCAGTTGGCTACTAGGCTGATTTCTTAAATCCACTGTTCAAACCATGCGTTTCAAAGGCCACCCGTTAGGTTGATAACATGGAATGGAGCGAGCTAGGCAAGTGTTAAAATTTATATAAATAATTGCAACTTTAGCTACGTGCTTTTTTCGATTTCATTTTTTTCGAGGGGCACGTGACCAAGTGCCCCTCTCTGAATCCACTACTGCTTTGATAGATATACAGCAGGCTACAGGTAAGATTCATAGCCTACATACAAGTGCATGGTTGCAATGCTTTCACCGTAATCAAATTATTCTATAGCTAATGACATAGCCTACAGTAGGCCTAGTTACTGTAACCTACTTTCAACTCGCATTTTTGATGACCATTTTAATCAGGTTTTCACGCAACCTGGTGGTAACCTTTTTGCGACCAGGTACTGGGTCGCGAGCCGGTGTTTGGGGACCCATGGCCTAAGGCATACTATAACAACTTTTTAGCAAAATCTGGAAAGTACCATAATGAGATATCTTTATGTTGACTTTTTTATATGCAATGACTCAATTTTTCGTTTTTTCAAGCTCGATGTAGACCCGGTAGATATCATTTTAAAATTATAAGAATTTAACAGAATTGTTTTTTAATGATATAGTACAGTTTTATTATATTGTCAGATGAAAATTGTTAAATTTAAAAATCATAAGAAATCTGATCAGATCTGATGCGCCCTAATGTTGGTGTTGAAACGTAGACGCAAGTATAAAAGAAGTTTGCTGAAAAAGATACCAAATATTAAAGTGGAATCGAAGTTGAAAATAAATTTTATGTCTTAGTTTTATAATTGCTTTGTTGCGGCATGTGAAACCGCCTTAAGCCAAATCACGTTCAATTTGGTTCCGTTTTTCACGTAAAATCCATATGAAGCTTTCTGAGGTCTTACAAAACCTTGCCTAAAAGTTAAACTTTTGCAAAGCTATCCAGACAATAAATCAGTCATTTTTTAATTTGATTCAACGTCTGGAGACGTGAAATCAATGCAAAAAGCACCGATTTGCAAGCTAAGCAAGAAAATCAACAATCAAAAATTTACAATAATTACACCCAATCAGCTTCGTTATAGGCAAAGTGATCGCAAACTCCTGCTTGAAGAAAAGCCGGTTTTTCCACATGTCGAATTAAGTCATTGGAAGAGAATACATCAAGCTATAAGTTCTGACCAGCTCATTGGCCAAGTAGTTTTGCCTTCGGCTCTAGTGCTGGTAGGGCTGGATTCAAGTAAAGAATGTTTTTTTACTTAAGTAACAAGTAAGATTAAAAAATTATTTAAGTTGCTTAAGTAATTCTAGTAACAAAAAATCTGCAATTTACCTGAGCAAAAAACAATATAACTGTGGAAGAGGTAGGCGTAACTTTATAACCTATGCATATTTGCAGTGTTCACATCATGATTCTTTTTGTCGATATTGTATCGGCAAGATAGGCAGTTGCAATATCACGTTCACTTGGTAATAATAAAGTTTTAACAAAAGCAATCAATCAAACAAGCCATAATAAATGAAAATATATGACTTGGACATTACAGTCACCCAGTTGTACCTATGTTACTGGCTCTGAAAGTGATTTCTCAGAAAGCACAAAGAATCAACCATACTGTCACTAAGAAAAGACTAAGTTTAGAGACAAATAGTCCAGCTACACTAAAGCATCCTTTAGTATCAACTGAAGACGGTGGGAGGAGGCAACGCAGAATTTTAGATTTTTAAGATCTTTGGGACACTCTTTGGGGGCTTCGTAAAAAGCGATCTTCTTTTTTATGTGACCCCAGGCATTTTCTTGGACTAGATGCAAAGGGAATTTGTAGCCTGCAAATAGAACTTCATTCAATATTTCTGCTTTGAATTTTTTCTCTGGCTGCTCCTCGTTGATATTATGGTCAGTTTTATCAATTCCAACGTCCCCCTTAAGAAAAAGTAGCCTATGATGAAATCTTGACCAGATCATTTTTCTAAAGATAAATCAAGAAAGAAGAATCCACCATCTAACCACAATGATCTCAAACCTCCAAGTAGCCTACACGGCAAGCTCAAATTTTTTTATTTTTGTTCTTGCTTTGTTGCTCTTTGTTACTTTTGCGAGCAATTCTATTGACACGGCCCCTTTCTTTTTCATAAATTTCTTGAAGATGTATTCAAACAATATTTCTTTTCAACATTGTAACATCTCTCTGGTAAATAGTTTGCTCTTACTTCAATTATATCAAGGCTCTCTGCCAAATCACAAGAAACTGACATTTTGTTCATTCAGATTCTTTACATCCGTGTCAAACAGTGCAAGGGGCAGCTTATAAACATTTGTTTTCATTTTTTAGCTTTTTTATATTACTCCAGGCCCACTTTAAAATTTAAAGTAATTGAGAATTACTTAAGCAAGTAACAAGTAAAGGTTTTCAAGTAAGTAATTACTTACTTAAATCCAGCCCTAAGTGCTGGTAGATCTGAAATTGGTTGGGTCAAACCGAAGAATTTAAAAATGAGCCGTGTAGCTAAAAGACGTTAGCTGTGGTAGAGCGACGATATAACTAAAGTACTAAACCATAACATTATTATTATTAAGCTAAGTTTTGTTTTTACAATTGCTTCTAATCAAATGATTTTGTAAGTTCGAGAAGAGGTAGGTTACATTTCTAGATAACTAAATAGTTTCAGACAGTTGAGCAGTTTTACATTTCATTACATTTCTTAATTTTCATATTTTCAAATAATTAAAATTACGAAAACTCGCTAGAATGATAATTTTAAAGCAATGAATGCAGTAGCAACAAAAGAGCTGGTCAAGAAATGCCAGCAAAAACGTAAGGTCGTCAGACCACTCCGCATGTGAAAACTGAGCATGTGCTTCAACTCAGCAAGTACATTTCAGCCCTACTTTAGATTTTCAGTTTTATTGCCGCAACTAAATGAGGAAAATGATAAAAATGTGCCAGTAGACTTTTGACTGACCGACCCAGTCGTTGCGTCTACATTTTAAGATATGGGCAGAGTCAAACATGTACAAGGGAGCTGATAGATCACTGGTGTGAATCGGAGAAGAAAAAAGTATTTATTGCTTTGCCATTTATTACGTTATTATCTGTTACCACACAAATCACTCAAAATTCTATTACTTTAAATAGGCCCCAGTCCTTTGACGTCCAAGAAAATCTTTTCGAACATGAAGTACTAATTCGAAAATATCAGAGAAAATCTGCGACTGGAAGATTTTGCTTCGGTCTGTGCTCAGGACTGGGTGGCGGGGTGACATGGAGAAATGCCATCAGACAAAGTAGACATTCGTTGGCGTCTAACTCTCGCAATAGGCTACGGGGAACAAGAGACGTTGAATCAAATGGATAGATAGTCAAAGTAGGGCTTAATGCGAATTCGCCAACAAACAAAAAAGATCTGTCTTGCTATTCCTCGAAAGATTTTCACACTTTTGTTTTTGAATAAGTGCTGTAGATACATTGTACAACTGTTCAGCATGCGGATTGCGGAATCATTGAGTTAATTAAGAAAATCAATTAAGTTTATTTCAATATGTAGCTTCACAAACCAATACGGGTACATTTGACAAAAGACCGGGACAAAAATAGTAGGCTAAATCAAACAAGTAACTTTTATCTATATCGAAGCTACACCTTGAAGGCACCGAAAAAAAAAAACGTTTATGTAAGTGCAGCATGACAAGGTGTCCCCACAGATCTAACTTTGATAGAAGAGAGAGAAAACTTGCCCGCTACAAACTCCAACCACACACTAGACCAATGTTTATTAACCTTTTTTGGATCACGAACCCCTAAAAAATTCTTTGACCCCTTTGCAAGAAATACATTGCAAATGTCGAAATTAGGTTTTAATCAACATAGTGATGGTCGAAACACTAGCACGCACGTAGAACAGTTTTTTTTTTATTTGTTAAACCCAGAGGGAAACTTTTTTCAATAATAATTTTAGTTTTTTTAGTCAAATTTGGAAACCCGGTTTCGCTGTCCGCTGGTCGGGCGGGGAACAACATAGTCTTCATTAGGCCTATACTTTCTCTTTTTCCACATTCCTTCTATGATCGGCTACATTTTTTAACTTACTAGCCTTGCCTGCTTAATGTAACCTTTCACAGCAGAAAGTACATATACTACAATGCAAGACTTGCAATAGTAGAGTAGCCATTATATATCATTGCATCACAAAAGCGGTTTCGCAATTTCTCAAACTATTCAAGGTGCATGTTTGGCTGTCGCTGTGGCCTGATCAAGTGGAATCGTGAACAGAGGAAAATTCGTGGACAGCGAAACCTCATGGACAGTAGAAAGGGGGAGAGTGGGTATAATTGGGACGCGTTACAACTGGGACACTTGCAATATTCTCCGCGTTTTACACCCAGTCATGCTAACGATCACCTGTTCATGTAAACATCAGTTTCCTTTCAATTGCGTGGAGTTGAGACCATTGTTGTAGCAGCTATTCAACTTCAGTCGCTGTAAGTAATTTTTGAGTGGAAAAAGTTATTTTTTAAACTTGGCATTATTTTGTAATAGTGCTCGAATTAGAAAGGCGGGTAGCAAAGATGGCGAGCTTGAGAAATATGACGATGAAACTTTGGATCCAATTTATTTAGGAGGTGTGGATCCAAATGCCTTGCAAGTGAGGTCATATGTTCTTGCAGAATGTAAAATTGAGAAGGCTCCCAATCCTGTATTCTATGTGGCTCAAGTTGAGGAAACATCTAGTGAAGATGAAAAGGTGATGGTTAACTTTTTAAGGAGAACTGGTAAATTCAACAACAAATTTTTTCATCCGCAAGTCCCTGACTCCCACCCTGTTTCTCCACTTGGTATTATTAGATTTCTCCATTCTTCCAAAGTCATCTTCGAAAAGAACAACACTTCATACCAAGGACAGCATAATATTTGCAGTCAAGTTTGGAGATCTTGATATTTGCTAAAAGATCAAAGATATTTTTTCACAAACATGTTTGAAACATTGCATTTTTATAGTGTGCTGACTGTTAACATCATTTTCGTTGTTTGAGTTTGTTATTATTGTAATAAAACTAAAAGACAAGCTTCAAAGCAAAATTTGTGTGCATTTTTTGTACTGCCCATTTTACCCCAAGGTGTCCCACTTCTCCTAACACTGTGTCCCAGTTCTCTCGCACGTGTCCCATATATACCCATTTGACTCACTGCTTTCAAATTCGAACCACTCATTTTTCTTTAAACCTATGATTTCATGCAATCCAAGATTGATGAAGGGCATGAAACTCCACAAAATACAAGCGCTAGTAATAAAATCTCAGGAAGCAAAAAATCGTAATTTGCGTTTTTCTGAATCCTTAAAATTTTGTCCCACTTATCCCAAGTCTCCCCTACCTAGATTTTTGGAATAGTTATATTTCGTTTCATGGACCCCTTATAATGCATCTTTTCGAACCCCTTGGGGGTTCATGGACCCCAGGTTAAGAACCTCTGCACTAGACAGATATCACTGCAAAAACAGAACACACAAACGCAGACGCTCCTTCGCTTCATTAACCCACAAAATTATCTTGACGATACACTTGAAGGCACCGAAAAAAAAAAAACAATTATTTAAGTGAGATACCCCTGATGTTTCACATGAATTGACAAAGCAAGAAAAACCGCCGATTCAACGCATTTCGTCTCGCTGCCAGTATCTACAGCCAGTGCCGGCCTTAGGGTATTTCGGGCTTTGTGCGGAATATGCTTTGCGGGCCCCAATGACAATGATCCAATTTAGTAGCGTAGCTAGGTATTTTGAAAGGGGAAGGGGATGGTTTGACGGTCGGCGGTCCGGGGAGCCTCTCCCAGAAAATTTTGAAAAATTGCTTTGAATTTGGGGCATTCTGAGAGCATGTTCAACAAAAATTTGGGTATGAATATTCCTGTAAAATGGTGCTGTCCGGTGGCATAGCAAAAGGATAAGATCATGCTTTCTTTGGCATTTTTCGGAAATAAAGCTATGTCTCTATGTTGAGTCTGGATGCAACCTATTTCGTCCCCTGAAAAATTCGTACCCCAATTTCGTACCCTGAAATCGTGTAACAAAATCAAATTTCGACCTATTTCGTCCCCTGAAAAGATCGAGAAAAATTTTGAAATGTTTGCGGCAACTCCGATCAGCGACTTCGGCTCTGTTGTTGTTTTTTTCTCGATCTTTTCAGTGTACGAAATGTTTAGGGGACGAAATAGGTTGCACTCGTTGAGTCTCTATGTTTTCTTGTTGCTAATACATTTGTCGAATTCCCTTGTTGAATTTTTCCATTGGAAATGACAAAATTACTGCATTTTCTGAGTAAATTGTTGGCCCCCTAATTTGCGGGCCCTGTGCGATCGCACGTTTTGCACACCCCAAAGACCGGCACTGCTACAGCCAGTGTTGGTTGAAGTAGCACCAAAATAAAACCACTTTCAAGACCACAGAGATTGGTCTTCTAGTTCAAGTTTCTAACACCAGATGATATATCACTATGTAACACTATTTTTGTTTCTTTGTCATTTTTTAAGTCATTTGAGTACGAAAATCAAGTTAGTTTGTTCGTATCATCGACGCTTTTTGATGTACAAATTACGTTTTTTGTTTTTCAGGTAATCTGTATTGTTTGTTATGTGGTATGCACTCCCATGCTGCTCAGGTAATAGATTTTAACTCGTAGGGATTTCTGTTTGGTTCATTTAATTGAACAAGAGAATCACAATTAAACAGCAATTTGTTACTCACAAGTTTTAAAAATAAAAAAACAAAACCATTTCAAAAAATTATTAACTTCAAAATTGTACGGTTGAACCAGCTTTTCTTTTGTGACCAAAAGTATATTTTTTATCGAAAACCACCGCGCCCATGATTCCACTGCCCCAGTAGCCCTGATGCCGT
This sequence comes from Aplidium turbinatum, assembly GCF_918807975.1. NCBI lineage: Eukaryota > Metazoa > Chordata > Ascidiacea > Aplousobranchia > Polyclinidae > Aplidium > Aplidium turbinatum. Next base: position 35,749,632 of record NC_137472.1, on the reverse strand, counting down.
CTATGCTTTGGCTGAATATCGTGGTGAAATCTATCATCACGTTGGGTTCCACTGGTTTAATCTCGATATCAGTAACTATGCTGCAAATTTTGTTAACACGAGGTCGTGTATTAAATTCTTCGCTTCACTTTTACATGGAAAATGAGGTTCTGAACATGTCGCTTTTGTATATTCTACATAAATATTTGAAGTTTTGTTTGATTTCGTCTTCACATTTTGTAATGAAACTTTACTTTATTGAAAGCTTTAATCAACTTAGAAGTAGAGCATCTAAAAACACAAAGAGTTACTGAAAATAAAACACATAACTGAGAATAGAATTAGGCATCTGACTGGCAACTAACACTTGTACAACTGATCGGGTTTGTAACGAACTGATTAGTCAACGCACAAGCAACACAGGCACAATACAGAGTAAGTGAAATAAACGTGTCAATCAACGAATACAAAATTGAACTCAGGCAAGTTTTAAGGCAATTCACAACATTCACCCCCGCTCAATAGGAAACTGCGTCACCGTATCTGGCAGGAGGGACCCCACGAGTAGATCGAGTTGATCTGCGTAAGACAGGTACAATGTTGTCTTCGGATGAAGTACCGCGAGTAGGCTCACCGTCAGCAACTTCCTCATGATTTTGGGCGATTGGCTGGGTCTCTCCGTCGAGCGGTGGCATGGGACGTGGAACCGAATCCGTCCCGCTGAGTTGTTTTGCACAAGGAGCCAGATCGCTGATTGAGACGTGACTCTCTCTCCCATCAGGATAGCGGATATTTGCATAGTTAGGGTTGGCTTCTACCAAGTGAACTTCTTGGACAAGGTCATCGTTTTTGTGTGTTTTAACAAAGTTACGTAGCAATACTGGGCCGGAATGTGTAAGCCACGTTGGTATGGATTTTCCTGAGCAAGAGCGTCTGTTAAATTGAAAGAATAATTTGTGTGGAGTCGCGTTAGTCGAGGTATTTAAAAGAGAGCGGGTAGCGTGAAGCGCATCTGGGAGCATTGCTTCCCAACAAGAGATAGGAAGGTCGTTTGATTTCAGAGCCAGACGAATTGACTTCCATATAATGCCGATGTAGCGTTCGACTTGTGAATTTCCGGTCGGGTGATACGGCGATGATGTGCTAGAAGCAATTCCCCGCTTCAACAGATAGTCCTTAACGCTCCCAGATGTAAAACACTTAGCGTTGTCGGAATGAACATAGTTGGGTACCCCACAAAGCGTAAATAATTTATTTAAACAACTAATGACAGTGGAAGCATGCATATCGCGACATGGAAAGGCGAAGGGAAATCTGGAATATTCGTCAATTATAACAAGCAAGTATTTATTGTTCGACGTAGACGGTAAGGGGCCTTTGAAGTCAATACTGATCCTGTCTAGGGGACGGGTTGCTTTGATGAGTTGGCTCTCTTCCGGTTTGTAAAATGATGGTTTAAGCTCCGAGCATGTCCGACAAGCAGAACAAACTTTGCGAACATCTTCTGTAGAGTAGGGTAAGTTTTTAGAACGCACGAAGTGCAGCAATCGTGTCACTCCGGGATGGCAGAGAGCTGAGTGTATGCTCGCGAGGTCAAGCTCTGCCGATATCGAAGTACAGAAAGCCCGAGTCAATGAATCAGGGGCGACGTTATTTTTCCCCGGCCTGTATTTGATTGCGTAACTATACGACGATAATTCAAGCCGCCAGCACTGGATTTTATTGTTTTTAATCTTTGTTCGTTTACGGTTGTCTAGCATGAACGCTACGGACCTCTGATCAGTAACCAAAGTGAATTGTTGGCGGGAAAGTAAGTGACTCCATTTTCGCACCGCTTCCACAATGGCAGTAGCCTCCTTCTCCACAGCCGGATAATGTAATTCACCTCCTTGAAATGATCTAGACATAAACGCTACAGGTCGACCTGCCTGATTTAAGGTTGCTGAGACTGCGACCTCAGACGCATCGCATTCCACAACGAACGGTAGATTCTCATCTGTGGAACGCAAGGAAGCTCTTTCGATGCCTCTCTTCAAATCCTCGAAATCTTCTAAATCGATATCATTTAACGGGAACGACTTCACTTGTTTCAAACGGGAGATTTTATCAGAAAATCGGTATATCCATTTAGCATAGTAAGCAAATAACCCTAGGACCCTCTTTAACGACTTCGCATTTCCAGGGGGTGGAAGTTCTTTTAGGGGTCGCAATCGTTCTGGATCAGGTTTTATTATACCATTCCCTACTAAATAACCGAGAATATTAACTCTACGGACCGATGAAATAGTTTTCTTTTCGTTTAGAGTCCAATTCCGGAGTGTGAGTGCTTGGAGTAGACGCTTGACATTGTTGTCGTGCTCTATCTGATCACGACCAGCAACAGTGATATTGTCCAAGTATGGGAATGTATCGACCAGACCTTCTTCTTGGACCAGCTTATCCATTTCTCTCTGAAAGGCCGGTACCCCATTCGTTACTCCGAAGGGGATTCTGGTGAACTCCCACAATTTACCACATGCTTCAAATGCCGTAAAAATGTAATCTTTTGTAGCAATTGGGACTTGGTGGTAGGCGCTACGGAGATCAAATGTAGAAAATACGTGATAATTTGCCATTTCGTTAATTAAAGTATCGATTTTAGGTAAAGGGTAAGCATCGAGCTCCGTAAACAGGTTGATAGTTTGCGAATAGTCAACACATAGACGGCGTTTATCATTTTCCACATCTTTTACAACTACTATTTGTGCACGCCAGGGGGAAATGCTTGGTTGAATTATACCTTCAGTACAAAGACGAGTAATTTCTTTATTTATGAACTCTTGGTCTTGATTATTAAAACGTCTAGACTTCACGGCAATTGGTTTACAATTAGGCGATAGGTTGTGGAAAAGAGAGGGCTTGTTAGCAGAAGCTGAGGTCAGTGCACACGTACTTTGCGAAATAACAAAGTCATCTTTTTCACCGCCATATTGAAAAACTACTTGGTTATGTTGTGATTGAAAATCTTGCCCCAACAATATATCGCTACACAAATGGTTAAGTACTTTAAAACGCACGTCAAGATATATGCAGTCATTAATACTAAGATCGACAGTACAACTGCCGTGAACATTACTTTTCAGGTTTGATGAAGCCATTGATACACTGCTGCAGCAAGGAGTGACATGTAAGTTTAACCGCTTTGCGGTGTCTTTGTAGATAAAACTGCACGAGCTACCGGTATCAATCAATGCAGAAACTTTAGTACCACACACTACCGCGTTAGTACTGGCTTGCCTTAAGCACGTTGGCGCTTTATGGATTGCACACATCGTTACACCGGTTCTTGCTCTTTGCTTGACTTTCGATCGGCAAACATTAGCGAAATGTCCTTTTCTCGAGCACTTAAAACAAACAGAATTTCTAGCGGGACACACAGTTCTTTTGTGATACTGGCGCCCGCAAAAAAAGCACAGTTTACTCACACTTCCTGAAAAAGTCCCTTCACTTGCTTCTTCCTTAGTCACTTCTTCGGCCGCTGTTGCAGATAATCCAGTTGCAGATAATCCAAGACCTGTCGTGTGTGCTTGCGAATAGAGTTCGGAGTGCTTTCGAGCCTGTTCAAGCGCTCGTGCTTGTTGAACAGCCGTTTCGAGGCTTAATTCACGATTTTCTAGCAACCGTTGTCGAATAATAGGGGATAGGATCCCGTTGATAAAAGAGTCTCGAATCATTTCATTTCGGTACTCTTCGATCGACACTGCGCGGAAATTACAATGTCTTGAGAGCTTTTGAAGCGTCAGTAAGAATTCGTCCAGCGACTGTCCAGCTTCTTGCTTTGAAGTCGCGAGCAGGTGTCTGGCGAAGATCTCACTAGGAGTTTTGGAATATAGGTTCTTCAACGTAGTAACAGCCGCTTTGTAAGTTTCGCACTCTTCAATGTGCTCAAAAGTAACATGCGAGACACAGTTTGTGAGGATCTTAAGCTTCTCCACCCTCTGCCTCTGCTCTTCAGGGAGTGCTTGGGTTAGAGCTTCGATATAGTTGTCGAATGTTCTTGACCAGTGTCGCCATTGCTTTGAAGCCGCAGGTGAATTAACGTCGATGTCTAATCGTGACGGCTGCATCAACCACTCCATCGTACATGACAATTAAGTTGATTAAATTGTAATGAAACTTTACTTTATTGAAAGCTTTAATCAACTTAGTAGTAGAGCATCTAAAAACACAAAGAGTTACTGAAAATAAAACACATAACTGAGAATAGAATTAGGCATCTGACTGGCAACTAACACTTGTACAACTAATAATAATAATAATGTCATGGTTTTATTTATTGTCGCTCTACAACAGCTAAGGTCTTTTAGCGACAGGGCTCATATTTAATTTTATATCTGGTTTTACGATGTTATCACATTATTACCCGATTTATTCTCACTGCGTTACACAAGAAAGAACACAATCGGTACCGTTTTTAAAGTCTTCGGTTTGACCCGACCTGGAATCGATCTCAGATCTACCAGCACCAGAGCCGAAGGCGAAACCACTCGACCACTGAGCTGGTGACTTGTACAACTGATCGGGTTTGTAACGAACTGATTAGTCAACGCACAAGCAACACAAGCACAATACAGAGTAAGTGAAATAAACGTGTCAATCAACGAATACAAAATTGAACTCAGGCAAGTTTTAAGGCAATTCACAACACATTTAGCATCAAGTTCCAACTAAAACGGCAAGAACAAAAACATAAGATGTAAAATATAAGGGTCTAAATCTTACAGCAATATAAGCTGCCGTTATTTTGTAAAAACAAAACTACTTGCGTTTGGAGGGGGTCTTGGAACTGGTAAAGTTACATTGCGAGAAACAGGTGCAATGGATGATGATAAGCCTATGCTTCGATAAGTCAGTGCTCTTTTATCTTTAACCTATGTGATACATCGTGATATTTAGGCTATCATACAGAAGCAATAGTCAGCATGATCGGTTTGTGGCTCTCTCAAACATTTTAGAATTGCAAGTGACAAAGCTCTTTAAAAAACCCTTTACCAACCTTTAAAGCTAAATCTTCAGCTGCCACAAATGACAAAACTCTTTTAGAACCCCATACCAACCTTTAAGATTAGATGTACAGGTGCCACAAAGTAGGCTACATGGGGAGCCCACGCCTCGTTTTGGTCCCCAATTGGCATTCCAAAATACAATTTATATGCTGTCCAGTAGACCTAGGCCTACTTGATTCCTTTCAATCTTTCGTTTGAAATATGCTTTCCACTAATATCATATTCACAAACATAACAAAACCAATCAAGTGAATGTTTGCATTGTCTACTAACCATTGCGACTTCTACATTCGGAAAAAATACATTAACAAGTTATCAAAAAGACAATAGCGCTGTTGTGGTATCCTGGGTTTCTAAAAATTTTGTTTCTGACTCCTTTCAATTTATCAAATTTGTTTGAGAGTTTTACTTCGAACTATGTTAAATAAGCTTGTATTGTTAAGAAAGTGTTCAATGTCATTTTGCTTTTATCGTGAAGTAGATTTTTAACAGGTGGCTAAGCGCATAACTGATTTATGCAAATTGGCCTACTGATAGTGATAGTTAGCAATCAATGATAGAAAAAACTAAATGCACTTTTTAGAATCAGCTCCTTAAAATTATCCAGAAACAATAAAAATATAAAGATAAACAAACATTTTGTGAAATTTTGTTACATAGTGTAATGCTTATAAAAATATTACTGTAAAATTTTTAGCTTAAATTAGCTTTCAGTCGTAGGGCTTAGCCTGCTTGTTGCATACACAATGCAGAAATGACAAAATTTACAGATGAAAGATAAAATTGAAGATTTCTATAATGGAATGAAAATAGGGTAAAAAAAACAACTCACAATGGAAGATGAAAAAAACGTTTTCCATTTCATCCCATACTCTGGCAGCAGGAGCGAATTATCACATCTAGAGTTCGACAACCTTCACGTTGGGCAGCATAGCTGTGGAAAAGTCAGAAGATCACGCTTCTGTGCAAAAAAGAATTTTTTTTTAGAGATTTAGTTTGGTAACATTGGTACCCTTTGTAGTTCTTGATTCCGATTTCATTTGCTAATTCCCCCCTAGGTCTGACAATGCACTGGCATACTTGAATGTGGATAGAGAGATGGGCTCCATCCCTCACCTTCTTAATCCTAATTCTAGCTTTTTCTACATCTTCGGCATGCATACATTGCTTTTATTGTAATTGTCAAAAATAAAAATAAATTGATATTTTACGTCCATGCGTTAATCTGAATTCAGTTCAAAAATTTAATGGGCTACACAACCGTTTATATACTCAAAATATTCTAACTTATTTTTAAAACAACATTTCTTCTATTTAAAGATGTTTCTGCTTTTAAAATTAAAACTCACGTTGTTAGCTGTTCTGTGCGCTAGTTTTTTTGTATTTTTCTTGTATTCAAATTCAAATGGAATACAGGATGTTTGGAAAACAAAATATTTTTCATTGAAAGAGTCCGGTTTGAGAAGAATACAGGCTCAGATAAATGAAACGTTTCAAAGGAGTTCAATGAAACTAGAGAATGTTTCAATAACTGGGAACGAACAAAATGCAGAAGAGGTTCTGGTAAACAAAAAACATCAAAAAAAGGAGACAATCAAAGTGCAGTTACAAGAAGCATTGGAAAGAGCGCAAAAGAAGGTAGATAAGTTTCTTCACAGTAGCCTATCAGTAGGCTTTATACTGTATGTGTTTTACTATATGTCTTCAGATTTTATTGGCTACTGACAACAAACTGATGTATATCAACTCTGAGGCTACCACTCTCTCGTCTCTCCACTCCGTATCCGAGCCGATACACATTCTATGAAATGCATAGCACTACTTCAGTGGTTCCCAAGCTGAGGGCCGTCAATCATTTTTATGAGAGGCGCAAACTCTACAAAAATATTTTATATTTTTGCAATGTTTTTAATAATCTGTACTGCATGCAGGCTACTGTCCTGTAGTTAATGTTACGTCAAAACTTTTTTGATGAAAACTGACTTGTATTGGTGGAAACTGGGGATTACTAACGATGATATTTACAAATGGAACTTTTGTTGGGCTTAAGCTACAATCTGGCTTTGTTATATGTAAAATAAATTGAATTACTTAGATACGGTATAACAAAATGTCTCTAATGCAAACCTTGAATTGACACTTGTTGATGGCATCATAACTTGAATTGTTTGCTTTTAGGAATACAGCATCGTAATATGGAATCCCATGGAAACAAATAGCAATTACTCTCAAGGTCCCTTCAAAGTCAATGCCAAAATTTGTGGAAATTGTTCTGTTAGCTATGACAAATCGAAGGTAATATACAAAAGTAAAAGTACCTTTTCAGACAATCTGTCGTTTGCATCTGCAAACGTTGAACCAATGTAAAGAGAAACTGATTTGATACGAGATGAGATGCAGGATAGGCTAACACGGTATTTTTGTTTGAATGCTTCTTTGTATTGAATTCCTTTTCACTGTGCCTTTATAAACAGGGTTCATGAACGTTAGATTGTATGAGTTGCATGAAGCTATAAATAAGTGAAGTAGTTTAAATAATTTTGATGATCACAATGACAATGATCTTGATGATAATAACAACAGTAACAAGGCCCTAGTTTAAGCGTTTTTATCTCATAGTTTTTTGTTTTTTTTTCAGTTAAATGACACGGCAACAAAGGCTGTGGTGTTCCACTATCTTGGCCTGAACGCTTCATCATTACCAGCGCATAGGTTTGTGTGTTCGAACTTATTATGGTCTAAGCTGTGCAAAAGTAGTGGCTAATTAATGATAACAAAAGATATATCATCCATAATTCCACAAGTTCCGCTTATCCACGCTACCGTACAAATAAGCATAACACGAATCCAGTAGGCTACAATGATCAACGCAATTTCGGTTGAATTGAATTTAGCAATTGATTTTGAAGGCACTGATTTAGAATCTAGCACTAGTTTTTGTTTATCACATCAAGTTTTTAAGCTACAACTTTTTTTCTAAACAAATGTAAATGTTTGTTTTTTTGTATCACATCCTTAGAGTCTGTTTCAAAAAGTTGTGTTAAAAAAACAGCTTTTCTATGTTTCCTGTGTCCTAATGCTGCCGTTTTTGCCAATAACAAAACAAAAACCAGACGAATGTTCCGAGATGCACAAGTGTAAAAAGAAACAAAATGAACTAAACATTTGAGTTTTAGACAGAAAAACGAACCTATCAAATTTCTCAGATAGGGCATATTGAAACACAGCTATAGTTCCACACAACTGCCAAAGTAACAAACGTTTGCAATCAGATAGGGTAGTTAACTTGACCTAAGTAGGGTAGACAATAGTGGATCTAGGAGAAGAAGACACTTGGTCAAGTGCCCCTAAAAAAAAACGAGAGAAAACATGTAATTTTGTAAAATTTTCTCGCTTGCTCATTAACGGGTTAAAGTTGGCGGCATTGAACGCGCAAAGTTTCAAACATTTATTTAAGGACAAGAAACTTTTTATCTGCCCCCTAAAAGACTAAGAAAATGATGCAATACCGAAGGTACCGAAGTACCAATACCGAAGTAAATACATTGCTGCCTGAACTAGTTAACAATTAAATGACCTATTTTAGTGTATGAGATAAAATGAAAAAATATTTAAAACCAAACTAAATAATAAATGTTATTAATACTACAAAAAGTGTTCAATGCCAAGAAAAAAGCCAAGCGGAGCGAGTCACATCAAAATTGGTTACTAGTTTACTAAAAACCTTAACAGCCTGTTTTACCTTAATAGGATTATCAGAAATTCAGAAGGAACTGATAAACATGCAAAAATAATAAATCGATAATACTTGAATAGGCCTACTCAAAACGTCATCTAGGGCAAGTTTTTGTTGCACTAAAAAAATGAGAAAGTTGCATTTATTTTTAACGAAAGTTGCAGTAAAAAGTTGCATTTATACACAAGCATTTCAAACATCAGTGGTTTACTCAAGCGATCTATTCACATATAGGCTAACGCTAAATATTTCCAAACATTTTCTGGGGAGAAATGGCGATCTTTTGCCAACAGTTTGTGCAGCATGCTAAAACTTCGTTCCACAGTGCATGAAGTTGCTTGGCAATTTAACAATTTGGCATACAATTCTGGACTGATGTTTGGCCGGGTCATTTCTACAATTGCTTTTAGATCAGAATTCAGTTCGAATCTGTGAGCTAAATACAATTTTATTCCAGCTGGATCGCTGCCAAAATCAAATGTGTATCCTCTTTCATACGCTTAAGCGACGGTATATTTTGGGCTCTCTGCTCTTTGTATTTCATCAATGAGTTTAATATAACATTGATAAATTTCTCTTAGGCTTCTAGGAAGGCTTTCAGCTGCAACTGCTTTCTTTGCTTTCACCACTAACTGCCCTGTACCTTCGAAAGCATTAACTATCTCAAGAACTTGCGGAAAGTTTTTGGCATAGTATTCTGCTGCCTTCAGCCAACTTCCCCATCTGGTGACTACAGGTTGCGGGGACTGTTGATTGCTGAAAACTTTCCTCTTCGATCTTTATTTTTCACCACTGAAGCTTTTACTGCGGCAATTAGCTTGTCAACATCCTCGTAGATAGCACGGATTCGTTCAGCTGCGTTATGCAAAGCATGAGCCACGCAGGTTATGTGAAAGAGCCTGGAATACATTTGTTTAAGAACACGACCTGCTGCTGTCATGTACCTTGCGGCATCTGTGAGCAATAAAACAAAATTGTTTCTGTCTGTTTGGAGGGTGCGAATTGCATCATCTACGGCATGAATAACAGTTTGCTGATTTGGTGAAGCATCAATAATTTTACAATGCAACAGATAAGTTGTTTCTGACTCTTCTATATCTCCCACTAGGGTGTTTACATATTTGCATCCTGAAAAATCGGCTTCATCCACGACTATGAAGATGACCTTATCTGAGAGAATTTTGCAAATTCGATCAACTTCCCATTTCCCCATATCATCGATTCGCTTTCGGCATGCTGACTCGGATGGAGCTTTTTGAACAAGATATTTGAACAGGGCCTGCAGATCAGGATTGTTAAGTTTGTAGAGGGGAATATCTGCTGAAAGGAAAGCACCTGTCACTTTGCCAACATAATCATTCCAGTCAAAACTAGTTGTTGGTATGTTTAGTGGCTGCTGTCGTTGCTGCGATGTTGATGACAGATTTTTGTGGTGCTTTGTACTCTGACGATGTTTGTCTACCGAAGATTTCCTGTCATGCGACACAGTTGTAGAGCATAGTGTACAGAATAGTTCTCCACGAGCAGTAACCATGAATTCCGCAGGGTAGCGTGCTACATAGGCTCGCACTTTGGAAAGTGACGATTGTGCTTCTTTTGGCATTCTTGTATAAATTTTACCAATTCTATTATCCACGAATTCTTTTAAACAATGTATCTAAAGATCAAAAGTTATTCTTTGTCAATTACTAACAGCTCGCAGAGCAACTTAAGGTAGCGGTAATCTAAAGTCGATTTTACTGACTGCTCTATTCCAAACACTGTCATCTTAATAGATATTATGGTTATTGTTTCTTACTTGCAAGATAACTAATGCTCTTTCATAAGCACACAGTTTAACTAACTAAGCTATACAACAACACTTGACCTGGAAAGACTAGACATGATCTATTTACTTTTGTGTGGGCTTGGCCAAAAGCCAAGTCATACTTTCACTTCTAATCGAGATTGGCACTGTTCTTGGCTAAGGTTGTGCAACTTCTGCATTGCAAGCCACCTGTTGCGTCATAGATAACATTGAGACGCAGTTAATCCGTCACATAGCTCTTTGTTATACAAATAAAGAAATTAGAACTATGCTTGAAATAGTTTTGTAGCATGTTTTTAAAGTCACACTTTACATGTTGCAAAATATTCATAAAAGTTGCAGTAAAAAGTTGCATGTAAAAAACAAAAAAGTTGCAAAAAGTTGCAATATAAAATTCCTGAAAACAGCTTAAAACATCGTATTATAAAAATTCTGAGTATTTCGGAAGCTGTTGGAAGCTGTAAAAAAAAGTTGCAAAAGTTGCAAAAACTTGCCTTAGACTCATAAGTAATCTCTGGTTCCATTTCCCCAAAAGGTTGACAAGAATAGAAAAACAGTGCTTTAGCATTAATAAGTCTTTAAACCTAGCTTGAAAATCATCAAACAGTTCTTGAAGTTTGTCTTGTCGTTAGGTATATTTTCCAGATTTACATTCTCAATGAAGGTTATGAATTGTCAAGTAAGTGGGTTGATAGCCTACCTTGCGTATGAAATTTGCAATATTAAAAACAGTTTTTATAACGTCTTCATATTTGAAATATAATTCATTAATTATAAAGGTTTGGTAGAGAGTTTGGTTTGTTGTACCACAGATTTACAAAACAAAGTGACTTCAAAGGGCTTAACATGTTTTGTTACCCGAAAAAATACAACATAATTAAACTAAACTTAAACGTTTTAGGCACGTATAGCCAACTTGAGTCCTTATCAGGAATTACTTTGTAACTCCGTTAGCTCAGTGGTTACGCGCCCTGCTCAAGACCACGCGTCGCTGGTTCGACTCTCGGGGTGTGTGCTTGAGCAACACATTTCAGGACTGCTCTCTATTCAGCGGCACCTAGTGAATGAACTCAGCAGCAGTCGGCAGCAGTGGCCGAGTGGTTAGTGCGTTGGGCTCGCAGTCGAGAGCCTGCATGTTCGACTCCAGCCACCCGCACTTGCTGTTATTTCTCTGGGCAAGAAACTTTACGATAATTGCCTCTACCCAGTGATCGATTTCGAGTAATGGGTAGTACCAAATTTAAGTCATAAGTATAGTAGACAACCGGAAACAGACATTGCCGTCGGCTGCAGCGTGGGTCAGGTGTACGTCGGAAGGCGTACACCGATGCATAGCGCTCAAGTCCGCTTTCCCGCAATGCAGGATAAAGATAATAAAACAAAACAAACTCATTCCCCGACAAGAACACTTCAACAATCAGAAATTTCACTCTGTCAATCTCGGTAACCGGCCCTGCGTCAAGAGCCTCTACAGGTAAAGCTTATGAAAAACTACCAGAAGTAACCAATCAAGGCTTTGTCAGTCCGAGGATAAAGATTCAAAACCAACCAACCATAAATAACCAACTGCAATGTACAAAAAATGAGAATTAGAAAATAAATCTGACTATGCACTATAACTGCAAGCTAAGTTTTAATTTCCTCTTTGTAAAAGTTAGGGCAGATATAGCAGAAACTGTAGGCTACTAACAACACAATTGCACAACTGTCTTTCTAACGCTACGATACCCCGTTGCACTAAGGCTACGACTGAAGCGATTGTGCAGTTGGAGTAAAGAGTGGGGTTGATTGGCTCTTTTTTGAAAATCAATTTAGCCATGATTTTATGATACAACAGTATATTTTAAGAACTCTGGTAAAGATATTTGAATTTGTTGTTGTTATATTGTATTCATATTGTATTAATGTCACTTTTTAATTATGAAATTTAAAGTTCATAGATTGTTTGTTACTGTAGCCTACTAAAACACGTTATTGCGAATGATGGGCGCGACCACACGTAACAGGAACTAGATTCATCGAAGCAATTATTGTTCGAATAATTTTCTGAAAATGTGTTATGTAGGCTACCTTAAATTGTCAGAATTTTCTAGGGGGAGCTCAAGCAATTATTAAAAATTCCAGGAGAGACTGAATTAGCTCTAGAGGGGGCTGCAACCCCTTGAGCCAGGCCCGTAACTAGCTTGGAGCACCAGGGGGGCACTAAGTATCATAGAGGGGGCCCAACTTTTACCTTCTGTATCATGTACAAAAACGACGTTTGTACACAATGTGGGTATATTTACGCAAAAACATTAATCGTATTACAGTGTTTATATTAGCATGAATTATCGTAGAAACAGCAGCGTGAACTGGCATTATAGAGTCAAGTACATGAAGTAGCTTAAACAGTTATAATGACGACAGCATAGAAATTGAGAAGTAAAGTCATTTTTAAAACATCCGACCACCGACTAGTGATAAAATGGTTATTAATTGGCATAGAAACCGCAGTGAAATTCATGATTTTGGAGTTGATTCTTTTGTTAGTTAATCCATTGCCTTTCACTTTCATGGACTTCGAGTTTGTTTTAGTTTATTAACATTTTCTTCTAATGCGCTGCATAAATCACAGAAAATATACTATAGCCTACATAGAAAATAGGCGTTTAACTATGATCAAATATGGCTGCAGCCGCTGCACCTGTCACTCATCGTTTTGTAAATACTAATTGTGGCCTATGTTGCACCTCATATTAACTAGTGCAGAATCAACAATCATTTCTTCCAGATCAATCCTTTAATGATAATAGTCAGAATATATTTCACACCATCAGTGAAATGTATCCTCGCCATAGGTAAGTTAGGTCCAGATAGGATGGATGGGTTAACAAAAGGCGAGGATGGACTTCACTGAATCTATTAACAAAAACGTCCAGGTCTATTTTCTGGGTCATTTCCTTTTTAAAATCCCACAGAACCAAGTTTGCCTGTCTCGTCTGAAACATATAGACTGCGTGTGGCCTGTGGATTTGTCTCCGGGACTTAGTAAAGTCCCGAGTTTGTCTATCCGAGATAAGACCGGGAAGCCACTCTCACAAACCGCACTGCTGGACCCGAATGATGCCACAGTAGCGGCAAGTTTATATACATTTGGGAATGCCAGTCGTTGATTGTACAGCTCTTTCAGTAGGCCTACTACAGTAGAACTCGGTTAATCCGGATTCGGTTAATCCGGATCTTTGCCTAATCCGGATAAAACTGGAAGTACAAATGAACAAGTCTTGATAGAACCGTCATCTGTTAATCCGGATCTTCGCCTAATCCGGATGGAATCGCCGGTCAAATCGAATCCGGATTAACCGAGTTCTACTTATATCGGAATTCTGGTATTGTGCAAATTGCACATGGTCATGTAGAAACTGTTTTGCGACTTGTAATTCCGCCTCTGGTGGAATATCTTCAGTTGCGTAGGCTATTACCTATAGTGACATGAGCGATTCACGGTCCAAACGTTATCTTTTTTTCTTGAATGGTCACGAACATATGTGTAAAACCATGAATTGACTGCAAATCTAAGTTTCATGTCCAAAACTATTTTGTCTATCACAGCATACATCAGTAACTTTCTCAGATCCCTTTCCTCCTCCATTCCTCCAGCAACTGGTAACTCTTCCATCACTTGGAAATCAGTGAGGCTTGTATTTAATCATCACTACGTAGTAACTGAATCACGCTTCATAAGGAAGCGTAAAGGCAGAATACGCAAGTATTCCATGGCGAAAACAGCAGTTATAAACTGCAAGTATAGAAGCATAGCCAACCTAGAACGCAAATGCCAAGGTGGTTGTCCGGTAGCCTACTTTAATAACGCTTAGTGGCATTCAACTGCACAGTAGCCTACTCTGGAGACTGATCGGCTATCACACTGCATAGCTCAGTTGGAAACTGGTGTACCTACTCTGGATCTAACCAGCAATAAATCTCGAGTCTGTCTGTTTAACACAACATTCGACCACACCATTCAGCACACACTGTTTACAATTAAACAACACAAGAAAATCGGGTATAAAACTAAAAAGTCAGCAAACAGAACTAATTAACATCATTTTTCCCAAGGGAGGCCAACATTTTTGCAGGGGGGGGCTTCGCTCCCCCTGCGCCCCTCCTAGTTACGGGCTTGCCTTGAGCACCCCTACTTTCCGCGCCCCTGAGAGTATGCCTTCTGCAAGGTAACGCACTAAATTGATAAATTCAAGTTTATTAAAAAGCTTTCGCCACACAAGTGTGGCTTCGTCAGTAATTACATAGGCCTATCTAATCAAAGAAGAAGGTTTAGTTCTACATTTGTAAAAATTATATGTAGCTTACTAACGAAACCATGCTTGTTTGGCAAAAGCTGTGCAGTGCCCTTGGATCAATTAATGTGGTACTGTGGTGGCCTACTCTCTATGTCTTCAATACAAAAGATATGTATTTTCGATACGCTTTTGCACATGCGCGTAATTATGCGCACAAATTGAAAGGACCACTTTACCATGTTTTACGATCCAACCAAGGGCAGAAAAGCTGTTTGCGGCTGTCTTGCAATGTTTTTAACATGTTTTAGCACAGTAGCAAATGATATTTGAACTTTAAATGCCATCAACAAAAATCTAAAAGCAAATTTCCGGGTAAGGGAGGGGTTAATGGAAATTTCAAAAAAATGTTACCAAAGTCTTAGAATATACTGTTGTATCTGAAATAAGTTTGAAAATGAAATTACTCCCCCCACCCTTACTTAGAGCATGACTTATCTTCAAACATTTTTCTAAGTCCCTCTTACTAATATACAGTAGTCTTTATTTCAAAATGCGAACCGCAGCATACTGGTGTTCTGCAAGAGGGTCGCAAGTGCGCCATGATAGCCTGCTTATATCCAGTGTTCAGTGACGATCGGTGAGGGAAAGCAAGGAAAGCAGTGCTTACCTTAACAAAAACTATGCAAAATATAATGACTGAATTCTAGGTTTAACTTCTTATTACTTTTATCACGTCTATTTTAACTTGAAAATTACTGTATTCGTGACTATAGAATTATTCGTAACGCTTGTGAGTAGTCTAAGTCCTCACCAAAACGCATGTCTTGCCTATAAATGCCAATTGACGCAAACGCTTCTGTCAGAAACAATCACTGAGGCTCCAGGTAAGCAACTATCAAACTTGCTTTCCCAGATTCAAAAATGTCAAAAAACACCTTTGTTTCATCCAATCCTCACTCGTTTTGCAAAACGTCACCAGCTGCTTAGCCAATCAGATGTGTTATGGTTATGGTAGGTTAGTTGTGCTTTCCCAGTGACGTCAATGCGTACATTCGCTAGAGCGACTAGACTAACTCTTCAGAATGGTCTCTCGTCACGGTACACGCACAGCATCATAATGCCGAAATAATTGTTGCTGTTTTTTAATGTCTCCTTAATGTACTTTAGCCTGCTGTACTAGCTTTCATAGCCATGCCTTTGCCCTTTTTACAGCGTTGATATAACGTTACTTCGCCAATGAACGTTCAGGTGCGGATGCAATATTTAGTTTGTTAAGCTTCTATACGCAGGAGGCAAACTTATCCAGCTTTTTGTACAAATTGCTTGCGGTTGTAATCTTTAGGCCTAAGTGTTAGTTTTTGTAGTGTAGGCTTAACTGAATATCTGAAAATGAACATTCATGACGAATTAAACATTTAGACAACTATTATTCTATGTCTAACACAGGATTTTGGTCCTGCAACGTTAAAATTAAGATTGTTCATGACTTCTAAACATTAAATGGATGTATGATCACGACATAGGCGAAGCACAATTTGACAGATTTTTATTTTTGATTTGTTTTGGAAATGCTCTCAGAGCGCACCAAATTGGAAGTGTTTTTCAAAAATTTCTGGGGGAGGCCCCCCAGACCCCCCGCTGGAAGTGTTGCCTTCGGCAACACGCCTTCGGGCTTCGCCCGACGGTTACGCCCTTCGTGCCTACTACCTTGCTGCAGCATATTTCCAAGTTGCTTTCCCAACGGTTTAAGCCACCGAACGTCACTGGCAGTGTTGTACGTTGACGCTGAGGCTAGCGCCGTCATTTTTTTTTTTTAATTGACGGAAGTGATAGCGCCGTCAATTATTTTGCCAATTTTAAGCGCCAAGCGCTATGCGTCATTTTTTGTTATCTCGTTTCACAATGAGAGCTTCACAATGTATTTTGGCCAGCGCGACTCAACCGAATTACCGGCTTTCGCGTTGGTGGAATGGCTTCCTGGAATAGGCCTACAAGCGAAAGAAGTTCGCCAAATGGTGATCACTCATATCGTGAGCAGTAGCCTATCGGGAACGAGGGATCAGACAGAGAAAGCGAAAATCAATGAATGTCATCGCGGAGGTTGAAGATGCTTTATTTCAAGAGCTCTATGCCCCAGAAAAGAGCGATGTTGGTGCAGTGGACCTCGTTAAAAGATTTATATAAGTTATGCTGAACCATCACAGCACGCTTGGAACAGTGATACCTTTCCGAGTGAACGTTTTCAAGGCTTTTTTTAAATACAACACACCAATACCATCCAGCGCTGTTGTGGAACACATGTTTTCACATGGAAAGGACATTAGCCTATGCGTCCCAAACGCAGCAGATTGTCAAATAAACGTTTTGAAATGCTTGTGTTTCTACAAGAAAACTAGCCTACTAATAGGCTAAGCAGCTATTGGCAATGCAGTCTCAAAACATAAAACTTGCTCTTTATTCATAGCTAATGTTAGCCTAAACTCGGTTGAAAAACTTCCGTTTTGTGAGACCCTGGCTAAAATAGCGCTAGAAATTAGCTCTGACGCTTACGCCGTCAATTTCTTTAAGAGCTGACGCAGTACTTTACGCCGTAAATTTTTTAGGCAATTCGCGCTGACGCCGTCAATTTATTTCGTTGACGCGTACAACACTGCTTATATCTTGCAACCGTAGCGCAAAGCTGCAAAGTGTCAAATCAGTTTAGAAGGAAGCATATGCTGTAGGATTAAAATAATTAAAATAAAGCTACCTTTTGGCAACTTCTATCATGTACAGTAGCGTAACATCTAAGGGGCACGTGCCCCCCAATCAGTTTGAAGTTACAGAATTTTTTTAATTTTTTGAAAACAATTTTTTTTTTGAAAGTCGGTTTCAAATTTTTTCTAGATTATGAACTATCAAGGGTGTAGGACAGGCTGTGCCAAAAAATGGCGAGGTTCATAGATTTTTCCTTAACTTTCTGAAAATTTGTAGTGGACTTTTACAAACACAAATGTGAAAAAAAATGAAAATAATGACGTCACACGGTCGCGCTGGGCGTTTCTATAGTTACCAGTACCCATTTTCATAAAAACTGTAATATTTCGAAAACCACTGGAGATAAAAAAATGAACGTTAGATTAAAAGCTGCAGAAGTGGCATGTTTATATCTGCTCTAAGAACACTTTATTCTAGGACTACTTAAAAAATATTTATAAGCAAAAAACTCAATTTTACTATTTTTTTGTACCGGGTAGTAAGAGAGATGCAGGACCAATTAGACATTTTGTTCTTTTTTGCTCTCATTTCTTCAGCTTATATCAAAATAAAACAAAATTTTTAGACAATACGGCCAGGGTCAATGTTTATTGACTGTGTAAATATAATGACAATCGAATTTATTTTTGTGACATTAAAGCTTATACAAACTTTTTTGAAGAGTGTACAATCGGTCCTGCCCCTGAAGAACCTAATATACACAAGCAAACATTGAAAAACTAAACATGTTTTTTCACTTTCATTGCAAAAACAAGCACATAAAAATGTGAAATAATAATACTTAGTGTCTATAAACATTTTAATTGCCAAAGTAAGATTAATTAGCGTTACATCAATAGCTCTTAACTATGTAAGAGGCGTCTTCCTAAGGGGGTGTTAAACTCTTTTCCGCCACGGCCAAAATTCACTATTTTTGTTGAAATGACTTCTGCAGCGCAGCCTGCATGTAATATAATGTTGCTAGAACAATAAGCGTTATTTTTAAAACGTGCAAAAGTTAATTCTTCAAGTGCCTTAACTCATTGTATAATAGTGTTGGACGTTAGCCTTGTTTGTTTGTTTATCTTTATCCTGCATTGCGGGAAAGCGGACTTGAGCGCTATGCATCGGTGTACGCCTTCCGACATACACCTGACCCACGCTGCAGCCGACGGCAATGTCTGTTTCCGGTTGTCTACTTTACTTATGACTTAAATTTGGTACTACCCATTACTCGAAATCGATCACTGGGTAGAGGCAATTATCGTAAAGTTTCTTGCCCAGAGAAACAACAGCAAGTGCGGGTGGCTGGAGTCGAACATGCAGGCTCTCGACTGCGAGCCCAACGCGCTAACCACTCGGCCACGGCTGCCGTTTAGTACTGTTTAGCCTACTGTTTAGCCAGCCTACTGTTTAGTAGGTCCTTCAAGGATTCATTTCAAAGGTGTGAAAAAAAATCTTAGAAGTTTGGCGACATTATCAGAGCAGGTTACTAAAAAGCCATTGCCGTTGTTGATTATAAGTGGAGTTGAAGTGACAAATACCAAAGACACATTTTCGAAGTATTGCTTCATGTAGAATGTAGCCTAGATTGTAGACTCTTTATGGACAGACTTAAAACGAAAAACATTGTTGTCAGTGCTAAAATCTTGCAATTTCATGCAATTGCAATATGTCTGTCAATAAAGAGTCTACATGAAGCAATACTACGAAAATGTGTCTTTGGTATTTGTCACCTCGACTCCAGTTATAATCAACAACAGCAATGGCTTTTTTAGTAACCTGCTCTGATAAAGTCGCCAAACTTCCAAGCTTTTCTTTCACACATTCACACCTTTGAAATGAATCCTTGAAGGACCTATTAAACAGTACCATGTGTTCCAGACAACTGTTCACCAAATCAAACGTCATGTAAAACCGTTCTGGTCTACTGAATCATAGCGTATTACGTAATGGAATATTTCTAAAAAAATGAGCAAATTGCACTATCGCTTGCTTGACCTGTAAAACATTGCAGCTGCAGCATAACATTACATCATCGTTAAATCTTTAATTACTTGAACAGGTGTGGGCCAAGCTTGAACAGGTGTAAGCTAAACTTGAACAGCTGCTTGAATACCTTATCATTGCTTATCAATATTACGTCACAGTAACTGCCTACGTGCGTTTGAAATATTGCAATCTATTCTCGTCATTTTTAAAATTGTTGCTTGAAGAGTGGTCGAATATTTAACTGTTTGCTTAGTGCTTGCCAGCTGGACGAATTTCCGTCTTTATCCAAGTAATTTGTTTTGTAGTGACAAGTTTAGTGGTGTTGGTCACAGCGGTAAACCATAATTTCTTCGTGGGAAAATTGTATCATAAGATTCCCAAATCCGTTCGTCTGTATGTAATGATCGAAAAGAAACACTCTTCAGGAAACGTCTATTCGAGAATTGTATTTCTGTAAAAATAGCCACCTGGCTGTCGAAAATGGGGTGCAACGCCGTACACCACTAAAACTTGTCACTACAGAACAGATTACTTGGATAAAAGACGGAAATTTTCGTCCAGCTGACAAGCACTAAGCAAACCAGTTAAACATGCGACCAACCTCTTCAAGCAACAATTTTAAAATGAATGACCAGAATAGATATCAATATCTCAAACTCACGTACGCAGTACTGTGACGTAATAGTGAAAGACATTGTCACGCAATTCAAACAGGTTTTCAAAGGTGATGATGCAATATTTCATGTTTAAACAGGTTTGACACAAGTCTTACGAACGATGGTGCAATTTTGGCTCATTTTTAGGAAAAATTCCATGACGTAATACGCTAAGATTCAGTAGACCTGAACGGTTTTTATATGACGTTTGATTAGGTGAACAGTTGTCTGGAACAGGTGTATCGCGTTGCACCTCAGTTTCGACGGCCAGTGGGCTATTTTTTACAGAAATACAATTCTTGAATAGACGTTTCAGAAGAGTGTTTCTTTTCGGTCATTGCATACAGACGAACGGATCCAGGAATCTTATGTTACAATTTTCCCACGAAGAGATTATGGTTTACCGCTGTGACCACCGTGCAAGACCAATTATACAATGAGTTAAGGCACTTGAAGAATTAACTTTTGTACGTTTTAAAAATAAAGCTTACTTTTCTAGCAACATGGTTTACCGTTGTGACCACCGTGCCAGACCAATTATACAATGAGTCAAGGCACTTGAAGAATTAACTTTTGTACGTTTTAAAAATAAAGCTTACTTTTCTAGCAACATCATATTACATGTACCGTACGCTGCAAAAGTCATTTCAACAAAAATAGTGAATTTTGGCCGTGGCGGAAAAGAGTTTAACACCCCTTTAGGAAGACGCCTCTTAAACAGTTAAGAGCTATTGATGTAACGCTAATTAATCTTACTTTGGCAATGACACTAGGTATTATTATTTCACATTTTTATGTGCTTTGTTTTTGCAATGAAAGTGAAAAAACATGTTTAGTTTTTCAATGTTTGTTTGTGTATATTAGGTTCTTCAGGGGCAGGACCGATACACTCTTCAAAAAAGTTTGTATACTTAGCTTTTAAGTGCAACTGCACGATAACTTTGACCGCACTTTATCTGAAAGAGCATGTTTCTATCTATAAATACCAACTTTGCCCTTACATTTTAAGGCTATATTTATCTCAATAAAAATTATCAAAACTATGATTTTCCACGCGCTTGTATTTTGGCCACGTTTCTGCCATGGCGGATTGCATTGCGCAACACGCGGATTATGACGTCACTTGTAGTCAGACCTCGCAGCGACTATCGGTTTTGCAAGTTCTTTCGTTGTATTCGCCCTGTAGACCAGGAGCCAGGTCGATTTATTTGACTGTCTGAGTTAGTAAGGTTTGACAAGTGTTTCTAGACTGAAGTTTTACGTAGATTTCAATAATAAACTTCTTACTTGCACTGGCCTGACCGTTTTTGTTATATTAACCATTTTCTGAGATGATACCTGGCAATATCGCTATATCCGTCTGTTATGTGTCTGAATGCTTTTCAAGATGGTATAGGCCTACATCAGGGGTGTGCGGCCCGCAAGGATGTGCCAATTTTAAATTGTGTGCTGCCCGCAAAACGTGTTTATAATTTAGTTTAGTCTGGTACGTGTGAACAATTCATTGTGGAGTGGATTATTATAGATTTCGCACCTTCTCTTAACCATTTTAGAAATCTCCCACCGGCCACCGCTAATCCATTGTGTTTAATTATTTGGAACGTAAAATTGTATAGTCACATAAAAGGCTTTATGAACAAATTACGACTTTGGAAAGCTCACATACAGATAGGAAATCTTTTTCATTTTCCAACTTTGAGAGACTATGGAATGCATCTTGAGAAGGAAGCTAAATTTGAAAAATTGTTGTATGAATTTTTGGCTCGTTTCAAGGACTTCAAATCTCATGAATATTTGTTTGGTATATTCTCTTCGCCATTCGACACAGACATTGACAAAGCACCAGTTGATATCCAACTTGAACTGATTGATCTTCAAGAGAAAACGGATTTGAAAGCAAAGTATTTAGAAATGAATCTTGGCGATTTTTACCGAAAACATCTCAACCAAGATGACTTTCCACATTTGAAAAAATCCATTGCTTCAAAAATGGCTCTTTTTGGCTCAACGTATTTGTGCGAACAATTTTTTTTTTCTAAAATGGGCGTCATGAAATTTCCCTATCGATCGGTTCTGACAGACAAATAGCCTACCTGGAAAATAGACTTCGAATTGCGAGCACTTCCATTAAAGTAAATTTGGAAAAGGACGTCGGAAAAAGAAGCCAGCTGCAAACTTCGCACTGAACTCGTTTAAAAACGGTGTGACAATAAATTTGAATAGCAGTTTTCTTCAGAAATTTATGCGTCTTAACTTATTATTTCTGCATAGAGATAAGGTCCCCTAATAATGCCATAAGAATAAAATGAATAACAAAAAAACTACTTTTTTGTGCCTGCAACTACTAGAAATTATATGTTAAATAAACGTGCTGCCGCGGTTTCACCCAGTTATTTATATCTGGTCCTCCTGTAATAAAGGTTGCATACCCCTGGCCTACCTCACAGGAAACAGTAAGAGGCAATAAAAGGTGATTTTAATGAAAGGTAAATTATAAACTAAAGATATAGGAACAACATGACTTGATATTATGATCAATATGAACGCTTTTTGTTTGATTATACGGAACATGGTAACATGCAAAAAGTTTCAATCACCAGACAAAATCATTTTTACATAGGCTACCGGATAACCTATCTAGTACATTCAGTAACTACGAAAGGTAAATATAAAGTTTATATTGTATATATATCTTAGATAGAACATACGAACATGTTAATGTTAGCAAAGTTCCAAGAGCTGAAGCAAAACAACCCCATCTGCCTCAATGAATGTTGAAGCGTTATCAGCTCATTATTGTACAATACAAAATCTTTTCGATGTAACCAAGTTTGCCTGTTCCAATTTAAAAAACTAGCCCTCGGCGATGGGTATCGTAGACCACCCCTGGCACACAGGCATCAACAACTAAATTTGTATAATATGCTGGCTGAAAGATGCGTTTTCATCTACGTGCCTTATACATTTGCGCATTCACTAGCAACCAAGCCTATCTCGTCTAGTTTAGTCTCCACTAAGTTCGACTACAAGTGACGTCATATCACTAGTTGGCGTAGACGAGTTTGCCACTTCCAGGTAGCGTGAGAGAGAAGCGCTAGAGAGCGTGGGAAAAAGGTCGGTTTCTTGGCTGTGGGCCTCAATTGTGAGGAAGTGAGTTTTTCAACCCGCATCGGATGTCTTGGCAATGGATTCTCGCCAATGTTAATTCAATCGTGCAGTTGCACTTTAATGTCATAAAAATAAATTCGATTGTCATTATATTTACACAGTCAATAAACATTGACCTTGGCCGTAGTGTCTAAAAATTTTGTTTTATTTTGATATAAGCTGAAGAAATTAGAGCAAAAAAGAAAAAAAATGTCTAATAGGTCCTGCATCTCTCCTACTACAAAAAAAATAGTAAAATTGAGTTTTTTGCTTATAAATATTTTTCAAGTGGATCTACAGTAGATTAAAAAGTGTTCTTAACGCTGGTGACAGTGGTAAACCATAATATTTTGGTGGGAAAGTTGTAACATAAAATTCCCGGATCCTTCTGTCTGTATGCAATGACACGGAAAAAATACTCTTCTGAAAATGTCTTTCAAAAATTGTATTTCAGCAGAAATAGCCACTGGCTGCGGAAAGGGGAGCGCAACGCGATACGCCACTAAACCTTGTCACCACAATACAAATTACTTGGATAAAAGACGGAAATGTCGTCTAGTTGGTAAGCACAAGCAAACAAACCAACCTTTCCAACAACGATTCTAAAATGACAAAACTGACTTGAGATATTTCAAATGCACGTACCAGCTTCTGTGACGCAACAGTGATAAATATTGTTATGCAATTCCCAACAGGTGTTGAAACGGTTTGTGCAATGTTTTACTGGTATTACGAAGTATGTTGCAATCTCTGCTCAGTGACGTTTCATTTGAAGAACGATTGTTCGTAACATCGTGATCCCTAGTTATGACAGTCTGACATGGCATAACTAAAAAAGAATTGACGACAATCGCCAATAAATGAAAACACACGATACACAAATTGTTTGAATCACTCACGGTTAGGTTAATATGCAAATATACAGGGCATGCAAAGAATGAACAATAAGAATAATACACGACGATACATGAAATTGGTACCATAGGTACACGCTATATACAATGGTTGCGATAATAACCGACTGTTCTGGGCTCAGACAAGTATCGGCCACCGCAGACAGAACTAGGCTCAAACCGTAACTCTTAAGTGTTCTTTACCGGGCGAGGCACGAAATATCCCTCAACACATAGTCTACTTTCACTTTCTCCGTACTCTCATCATAGTTGCAAACGGCAACTTTAGCTCTCCGAAACCACAGGCTTCTCTTTCCTAATTTTTGGGACCACCTCATGCACCCTCCCAAGTTGATACTTCCCACGTTTACCAATGTCTTGGAGAAAACCCTCCACTACAAGTTGACCAGGCTCCAAATTCTCGGCCATTTTTAACCATTTTTTCCGGCCTTGAAGCCCTGGCAAGTAAAAATCGATCCATTTACTCCAAAACTGCTGAGAAAGTGACCAATTGAACCGATAATCCCTTCTTAGTTGGTCACGATCATGTGGTTGCCCAACAGCACAGTATGGGTCTAAATATGGGGTCAACAGTGAGGCAGGGGTGATGACAGTAAAATCTCTAGGGTCGTCACTCAAAGGTACCAAAGGGCGTTCGTTCACGATCCGAACGGCACTGGTCGTGTACGTAAGCAGTTCAATAAAATTGGGCTTACGTATTGAAGCTTCCAAAATGTGAAAAAAGTAGGGGAGAGTGGGGTTAGTTGGAAGGCGGGGTTAGTTGAAAAATTATCATGTTTTTAAATCTCGAAGACTTTTTTAAATATTTACTGCCACCATGTGATGTAGTTTATAAAAACACATAATCCATGTTAGTTTCGATTTGTTGAGTCAAGTTATGCCTGTTTGGCAGACAATTTTGTATTTTCTTTCTTTCGAAGTAAAATTTTTGGCGTTTTCAGAAACATCTTTTGCGTCGATGTCGTTAAAGATAGGCAGTAGTATTTTGGTTTGTGTCAGCTGTAGGTGTTCTACAACACCAAGAAATAAACAAATTTTAGTCAAATGCACCATGCTTGAATATTTTAGGAAAATAGTTTGTCATATGCTAATGGGGCTAGTTGGAAAATATTGGGTGGGGTTAGTTGGAAAAGGTTTTGATAACAGTATGACGATGTAATATGATGCGAGTATATCGTCGTGATATGATAGTACGTAGTATAAGCTCCAATGTATTTGTTTTAAGCAGATATACCGGTAAAATTTTAATTTGAATAGCCTGGAAAGTGCAATATAGCCTATACGGTATCACAAGTTTTAAGAATGAGTTTATTAAGAAACGTTTTTACGGTGATTAGGTGTAGAATGTATTGCATTTTGATTTCAAAGCAAGTAAACATATTTGCTTACGAATCTATGTAAATGTTTGTTGGTTGAAAAAAAAGTATCCAGTTAATTAGTGTGCAGAAAACTGACGTTTTTCAACTAACCCCAGGCATGGGGTTAGTTGAAAAACGTCATTTTAAATTTGCATTAAAAGTTAAATTTACTGAATACTTATTTTTAGTTGTATGATAAGGGACAACATAGGTGATAATTTAAGCCGCTTCAAGCTGTTAAGTTATGCACCAATTGCTTTAAATTCTACTTTAAAAAAAATATCTTTCCAACTAACCCCAGTCTCTACTTAGTCATATCGGCCACGAAACCAAATCTACCAAGCCGAAATCTAGCCAAGACATCTGCCAGAGGGTTTAACAAATCAAGACCCGAAAACATTACATCATTAACACAAGTTCCTCGGAATTCAGACTTGCCATCGTAAACAATGCGCTTTTTTTAATTGTGACGTCACAAAGTATGGTAAATACCACTCAAATTCCTTTACATTTCCTGCTTCACCAGCACGCTCAATATAACCATTAGATTTAAGATCTTTCATGGTGTCAGTAAAGAAATCACGAAGTTCAGGTTGTTTTAAAGCCTTCTTTTTTAAAGCAGTAGCTCTATCTGACGCCAACAAAAAATTGTTAGGTAGATCAATATCTTCCTTCAACGGTACAGGTATCTCAAATCGACCATCTTTCAACTCAATCTTCAGTTCTCTAGCCAAAATGTCATTGCAAGATAATTCACAGGTTTCATTTTGCAATGTCAATTCCTGAATGACTTTGTTCAGGTCTGCTATTTCCATATCACGAAACTCAATTTTACGCTGAAAGCTAAAGATGACATCCGACTCTGAAGACATTTGCACTCTGCACACGTTAGCAACGCTTTCATCTAAGGGTGACTTACCACCACAAGCCAACCAACCGAGAGGATTAAGTAAAACATGTGGTTCACTACGATTTTCACCAAGACGCTCTTCTTTAGCCCACATCAAATAAGCGTTGTCGTTACCAATCAGTACATCTACAGTACTACATTCACTCAAATGAAACATATTCACGTCATGAAAATGATGGAAACCACTTAAATCCTGCTTTTGCGGTAAAGTTTTAACATCGTCAGCCCAAGCTGGGTTAACCACCGAGGTTATGTCACAAAACAGTTCATCCGTCTCTAACGACTTGATGTTGAGTTTAACAAGGTCAGCACAAGTAGCTTTCTGACCAGCCAGAGTATCCATTTTAAACGACGCTTTATCATACGGTTTAAGGCCAAGTTCGCACACCAAATTACTCGAAACAAACGTCCACTGCGAACCAGGATCATGCTGACAATACACCAACTTCGATTTACCTGTCATTGGATTCAAAACACGAGCAGCAGTAATGCGGTTAAAGGCTGCTTTAACATTTCTAATCTTAACATTACGCACAGGAACTCTGGCACAAGCATCATCTTTGCCGACCGAATCCAGAGAATCACGTGACGTCACATAAAAATCATGCAAGAGAAAAAAGTGTTTCCTATCGTTGTTAGGCCCACACTTATGACAGTTGTTGGCATGAACACTGTCCCTAACCATATGCTGGCGCAAACAATTCAAACATTTGCCAGCTTTCACAATAACATCTCTCCGATCTTTAGGTGTCAAGCGCAAAATTTCCTTACAATTAGACAAAAAATTATGTTTAACTTGACCAAGTGACGAACAACAAATGCATGCCGGCATGTCACTACGTCTGGCCACACCACCGCGCTGTGCGCCAACAGCAGTCGAGTACTGCGAACTCCCTGACATCACATCATCGTGGGGTTTTACCGACGTCTGCCTAACCGGACATGAAGGCAATTTTCCTTTGCCAAACTTTTTAAAATGCTGCGACTCACCAGAATCGCCCATTAGCATAATGCTAAAATCAGTCGACTTACGCGTTTCCTCCCGCACTACAAAATCGAATAAACTCTGAAAAGTAGGCTCATTAGTGCTACCATACTGATCACCTAAAAAGTCAAGATAGCGTTGTTTAGCTATGGGAGTCGCTTAGCTAAATCCAAAACAAAACGTCCTTCCAATTTATCGCGCTGACCATAAGCTTGCGCGTAAAGCAGACACTGCGACAATTCATCTTTAAACTCTTTCAAATCACTAGAAGAGATCGAAGTCAATTTGCTACCATAGCGGTACTTCCTAATTTCTGGTTCGGCAAAAAGACCTTCACGAACTCCAAAACGTTGGGACAAGCGATCTAACGACATTTCTATCTTGTCTTCCTCTTACAAGCCAGGAGTGTCGGAAACCAAATTAGCAATCGTTTGAGCAGCTGTTCTAACACAAGCTGCTTGTAACAAAGTCAAACGAGTCCCTTTAAAAGGAAAAGCTGCCATCAAAGCCGTAATACGATTTTTAACCGTATCTGTTACTGCTTCTTTTTGGCGGCAAGAGTTACTGGCCTTGACCATCAGGTCTACGTCTTTCTTATTGCTAATTACTCCGTCGGCTTATATCAAATAACAACGGGAAAAAGTATGCCGTTGGTCAAAAGCCTTATTTATCACTTCAATCAATTTATTTCGCAAAATATATTCGTGATTGTGTATTCTAGGTAGACAAGGTGATAAAGTCTCGGTTTTTGATCTATTTTCGCCATTTCTTGGTCAAATTTCTCAGTTCACATTTTATTTTGAAAGTCATCTTGCATTGAACACAGAATTTCATCAATTTTTTCCGTTTTTGCGCAAACAGTATTTCATGCACTTTTTGCACTACAAAGCAATTTGCGCAAATAACAAATTACCTTCCTGATTATTGCCTGCCAGCAAAGAATGACTCATATCGCGTCACAGAGCGCCTCCCTACCCAAACAGCAAAATCGACGTTGAATCAATGTAAACATGACGGATTTTGCTGCCTGGGTAAGGAATGAAATTTTAGTGCCGTCGCATTATGAGTGACAAACACAAAATGAAACCGCACACTAATAGTCAGTGTTGTACGCGTCATTGAAATATATTGACGGCGTCAGCGTCAGCGCGAATTGCCTAAAAACTTGACGGCGTAAAGTACTGCGCAAGCTCTTAAAGAAATTGACGGCGTCAGCGTCAGCGCTAATTTCTAGCGCTATTTTTTGCCAGCGTCTTATAAAACGGATATAGCTCAACCAAGTTTAGGCTAACAATAGCTATAAATAAAGAGCAGGTAGGCCTATTATGTTTTGAGACTGTATTGTAATTAGCTGCTTAGCTTATTAGTAGGGCCATTTTAATTTGACTTAGCCTAAAAAAAAATTGTTGACTTTATCTTTATCAAATTTTGACTTTATTTTGACCTAACGAAATTGCTTATTTATAGAGGGTAAAGTTCTTTCTTGAATTGATACCACTTACCAAAACATAATATTTTGTCGATTTCAGACCCAAACGTAATACTTTGTCGAAAAGTCAAGGTGTTTTATGGATTATAAAAAGTTCGTTGTGTTTTATAGCGATAGGAAAATCTCCACTAATCTAACTTTTGCTGAAGACAGAAGACGATTTAGCTTGTTTAGGCATTTTTGTATTACAGAATGTCAGAGGCTATTCCTAAAATCAAAACTGTTGACCTTCGAAAAGACCATGTTTGTGAAGAGGGAGTGTTTTATAAAAATTATATAACGACGTAACAATGAATAAACAAAGGACAATTTGCGATAAAAGTTACTGCTGATCCGTGGTCATTGTGACATATTTCCTGCTTTTATGGGTTAATATGGTTTAATTGTGCCGCAGTTCCTGATTTGCAATGCTTCCACGAGGATTTTGACAAAAATTCCTCTCTAGAAACACAGAATTAAGTTTGTTGAAAGCCATAATTTGACAAATTTTGACTTTATTATCAATTTTGACTTTATTTTGACCTATAAACTTCTTAGAAACAGTCCCTTAGGTGCTGAAAACAACTTTATTCTTTAATTTGTGGATAAACGAGGTCATTAAAAAAATTTGACTTTATTGACTTTTGCGGGCCCTGCTTATTAGTTATTTCCTTGCAGAAAAACAAGCATTTCAAAACGTTTGTCTGACAATCTGCTGTGTTTGGGACGCATGTTGTCCTTTCCAAGTGAAAACATGCGTTCCATAGCAGCGCTGGTTGGTATTGGTGTGTTGTATTTCAAAAACAAGTTGAAAACGTTTAGGCTACTCGGAAAGGTATCACTGTTCCAAGCGTGCTGTGATAGTTTAGCATGTATAAATATTTTAACGAGGTCCACTGCACCAATATCGCTCTTTTCAGGGGCATAGAGCTCTTGAAATAAAGTATCTTCAACGTCCGCGATGCCATTCATGGATTTTTCGCTTTCTGTCTCTGATCCCTCGTTCTCAATACATGGATGATCACCATTTGGCGAACTTCTTCCGCGTGTATTCCAGGGAGCCATTCCAACCAACGCAAAAGCCGATAATTCAGATGAGTCGCGTTGGCCAGAATACATTGTGAAACTCTTATTGTGTAACGAGATTTTCCATGAAAAAAAATGACGCATAGCGCTTGACGCTTAACTGTTTGAAGGTTGGGGGGAGCTGTCAATTCAACTTTTTTGCATCAACAGTTGTATCTCTAAAACCACTGAGGCTGCGACTACGAGATTTCTTGACTTTTCCTAACTTTCATTCACCTCTATTGAGCTGAAATTTTGAGGGAATAAAGTTTATAAATTGAGAGATATAAGGCATTTCTCAGCACATCCTCTGAAATATTTCATATTCTATTGTTCAAAATTTTCCCACCAGCTGGATGAAAGTAATTAATTTGGCCCATGTCTCGTTAATCCTAACTGCTTCACAGCGTGAAGGAAATTGGCAGTATGCGTGGACCTTTTGTTCTCACCACGGCTTATAAGCGACGTCGATACAAGAAAAGCTTCAATTTTGATACGATGAGTTACCGTCGCTTGCGGTAGAAATTGCGTAAAATTAAACATAAGACTTGATGCCAATGCATCTAAAGCGAGAATTGTTTTTCGCAGACAATGATGTCCTTTCAATCCAACAAAGCATAGGCTACAACGTTATTGCAATGACTCAGCGTCATTTGGAGTAGATTTGATGTAAAATGTGAGATAAGTATTGAAAGTGATCGACTTGTTTTGTTTCATTCTCATTTCTCGTGACATATTCAATGTTGTGGACTGCTTTTAGATTGTTCTGTTTGGGCCACAACACTTTTTTGAATAATTTGAAATTTACCTACTGTAGAAGCTGCGCTGTAACATATTATTTGGTTTCAAATCTTTCCTTTTGTCCGACTCACTATCAAAAGCAGAAAAGGCGTCGATGTTCCCAAAGCTTCTCACATATACTTGTAAACATTTATTTCCAAGTCGACATGTAAAGATTTGAAATGCAATACGCTTCTCATTTGTGTAGGATAAACCAGAACATCACGCTTTTGTGAAAAGGACGATCGTTCTACCACGTTTATACGTCATGCGGCTTAGTTGAATCAATATATTCGAGGCTTCTTGTACCAGGTTCACTGTCACTGATAAACTAATCCGCAATGCAGTACCTCGCAAAGCAATTGTATCGTAACATTTCCATGTGCTATAACTCGTCATAAATTGTGAAAACTTGTGTATTTACTTGTCAAGTTGTCTCATGTGAAATATAAGTTTACATAGCAATGTCACAATAAAATCTTATCTTCGTTTACCAAACTAAAGATATGAACTTATGCGACGTCTTGCAACGTTGAATCGACGGAAAGGCGGGTAACTGCCAACCTAAACTGAGAATGCATGAAAGAAATCGTTTATTGTCGAATGGACGTGACGTCAGAAAACGATGAATCGACATAGGCTAGCGGCGAGAGATATTTTAGTTAGATAATGACACGCGGCAGCGCGTTTACATTGAATAAAAATACCTTTATTTTATCCATTTCTATTTCCATTCTTCCTAGTTTTGTCTCACAATAACAAACAGATGAAGTTACGCATATTTACTAAATTATTCAATAAACAATAATGCATCCAGCATTATGTCAGCGCTGATTGACTAGACATATTCACGATTTGGCTGAGTTGTGTGAGAATTGTACTCAATTAATCACATCATTTATTGTAGGTAACACCTGCAAAAATTCAAGTAATTGCAGACTCTGCCTTCATAAGTGTAGTTTAGAAGTAGCCATCTCATATTGAGCCAATGGAATCAATGTAAAATAGAACGCTTTTACTTGATAGCGCGTGTGATATATAGGTTTTATGTAACAACTACTTTCAGTTACATTGAAAGTGAATGGGTAAGAATTATGCAGTCTGTGACAAGGACTGGAAATGTATAATCAGAAAATATAACATCATAAAGTATATTGCGTTATGTACATCCAGTAATTTTTATGAACATGGTATCATTTTGCAGGCAGGCGTTTTTATAGGGAAACAAACTTATTCCATAGTTTGATTTATAGCACTTATCCAACTGTTTCATAATGCGAATAGCTGTTTTAGTTGAATTTAGAAAAAAATATAACTTATAACCGCAAACAGATGCAACTTTTTTCATGGTTTAGAGGCAATCGGCAGTACAGTGAACTATAGTGGTACATAACATAACCCGTATGCGGAGTAATCGCAAGGGTCAACCCAAGTAATGGAAAGGTTGTTTTTGAATTATGGTGATGGAATTCTTGTAATGCTATTGAACTTCATCTTGTCATGAAAAACTTATATTGTTTGCATTTGCAAGAAATATCAAACTTTTGGATTTTTTTTTATCACTGAACTGTCCGTTAGTAGAATGTTTCTTTATTACCTTAGTTAGGCCTATTGGTAAGTCAGGAAAGTATTTGTTGATGTGACATATGAGGATATTCTAAGAGACCGAGTTATTTTGTAAATAATATTTGATTTTTGGACACCATCAAAATTTTCACACAATACACAAATGCGCATCGAGATATAGTGCTCATAGTTGGGAAAAGTTAGATTGTGATAATTACAACTTGCCTAAGTAGGCCTACAGCAAGGGACAATCAAAATAGATGAAACCGCATACATGGTAATATAGACGTTTTGCAAACTGCTCTTTTCATTTTCAATATAATAACAAGAATGACAGCTTATTTTCACTAAACATATAAACAAATATCAAAAATTATGGATGAACATCGCATCTATATTTTTCGGTTTAGGTTCAAAAATGCATTTTAGCCGTCAACATGATGGAATATTTGGTAATTTTGTTGAGACATACCATTGCCCAATCGTTGAATTTACATCAGAGATAATTTTATTAGATGATTATCAATTTCATGCACATGGTTTTATTCAGCGTTACAATGTTGTTTTTCAAGCCACGTGGCGTTCATGGTCATAACGCAACATTGCAGAAACAGCCAATATTGATACCAGGTAGGCCTACTAATTATTATGCCGCTTTCGTCGAATCTACGTCGCTAAACGACGAAATTATGCAAATGCCTGTTGGATTTCCCTTCTACGTGTAGTTTATCATAAACGTGAAAGCATTGCTCAAGAAGCTAATCTGAATCACCGTAGATAACCATAATATTCATATAGTTTCATCATCAGTAAATATGTAAAGTGCACTTCACAATTTTTGACAACGGTCTGACAATTTATTATATTGCAAAGTTTTGGTTTATTCTTGACTTCTATAATTCTGTATAACAGCTTTTTTCTAAGTAGTTTCTTTGTGACTAACAATTTGTTTCATTATACATTTTCTTTAGTATTTCAACGCCATTATTAAAAAAATTACTTCCTTTTCACTTTTAAATAAAACATGGCAAGGCAAGGATTCAGTGCTGAAGAAATACTGCAACATGTTTTACTGGATTCTGACGACGAAAGCCAGGCGGATGATTTGGAGATTCATGGCACTCCGATGCAGATGAAGAAGCGGATTCTTCTCCGTCAACTTCCGCAACAGCAATTCCGATCGAGATTGACGATCAGTTACCTTCCATGGGCGATGTTCAACCGGAGTTTGCGCCACCACGACGGATTATAACATCGAAAAGACTGGTGAACAGCATAGATTCCTCTCTCGACATGAACAACTACGATGATGCCCGAGTTTCCCGACACACTGAAGTCTTATACAACTTTTGTAGAAAAGCCAAAGAACAGACAAGAGAGCGGCGTCAGCATTACTTGGTCTAATGCGAGACCGGTGCACAATGGGAGAAGGGGCCGGGCTAACATTATATCTGGCCCGACTGGTGTTAGAGAAAAAGCCAAAGAAGCCAAGACTCCTCGGCAAGCATGGGAACTATTTTTTTTTTTAAACATTTTGAACATTAGCCTATTGTTCAAGAAACAAATAGAAAAACTGCCACACTCATTTCTCAATTGCCAGAGAGAATTTTAGATGACAGCAGGTACTGCTATTTTGGCCCAACCAACAACGAGGAGATGCTGGCCTTTGTTGGATAAGGGTATTTTCGGGGGCTTTTAGGACAGTCTGGTCATTCCACGGATGTATTGTTCAATCAAATGCAAGGGCATCTCATGCTTAGAGCAACAATGAGCAAGAACCGCTTTAAATTTTAATTTCGAACATTTCGTTCGACGACCAAAATACTAGGCCGCAACGTTGGAAGAATGACCGGTTTGCCGCATTTCGAGTCGTTTTCGAAATGTTTAACGAAAACTGCGGCAAACATGTCATTCCAGGTGACTACTTGTCGTTGGACGAAACGCTATACCCCATGAGGACACAAGTTGCCTTCAAGCAATATAATCCAAACAAGCCTGCGAAATATGGCCTTCTGTTCAAGTCGGTAAACACCAGCAGATTCCCATACACATTTGCGCCATCGGTCTATTCAGGTAAACCGAAGGAAGAGCCATTTCATTTTTACGTTCGTGGAACAGAAGAAGTGGTAAAAGGAATGGTGATGAGCCTGGAACAACACGGTGACCTTCAAGGTCGGAATATTTCGTATGACCGCTTGCACACCTCCATACCACTCGCGCAGTGGTTGCTTGACAGGGGTATAACGTCAGTGGGAACCCTCAACGCTATACGTAGAGGAATACCCCTGGAAGTGAGTGGTAGGGAGGAATTTTCGTACGAAATTTATTGGCAGACAAGTGAGGCTGATCTCAGCCTACATTCTTATGTAGTAAAAACGAAGAGTTCTGGCATGCGGAATATGTTGATGTTGACGACCATGCAACCTTTATTGGGGATTACCAAGGATGACGGCAAAAAGAAGCCAGGCTTGTATAAGCTTTACGACTTCACAAAGGGTGGCACCGATATCATCGACCAAAGGATGGGTTGGTTCATTTACGTGCAAAGCGAAGTCCCCAAGGTGGACAACTACTGCGTTTGCTTATTTTTTGGATACTTGCCGCGTCAACGCATCTACAGTTTTAGCACTAAATGAAGGGACTGATCCACGCAAGCGAAAATCCTACGACTTCGATTGGTAACTTGCCATGGAACTCGTGAAGCCATTCATAAAGTCGCGATCTTTCCAGGGCCTGAACTATCACACCATAGATAAGATTGAAGCAGTAATAGGGAAACAACCTTCAACAACAACTCCAAGCGGCAGAAGGGCCACTCTGCCCCAACTATCGTCGACACGACGTAGATGCGACGTATGCAAACACGCTATTATGGGAGAAGGTGCCAAAGCCAGAAAAAATAAACTACCAAAAAACCGTGGCCAATGTCAGTGCTGTGAAAAGCCTTTATGTCCTGCACATTCCATACGAGTATGTCAAGCTTGCTTTTGCGCAAAATAAACTATTTGAATGATTGCGGTTCTATAAACATTGGCTTCAACCACAGCCTAAATAAAACGCGGAGCTCAATAAAAGATTTTCCTTTTTTCCTTTCATTAGACAGATAGCTATTTTTACGTTGATTCAACATATCAAGACCTTGAATACTTGTAAACATGCGCGGTTTTGCAATTAGATTGCTTATCAAAATCATCTATCCTTTTTTGTATAAAAAGTGGGTCATAAAACTAATCGTAATACTCGATGTAAAATTCAGCATTTTTATATGCTGAAACAGTATTGTATTCATATTTTATAAATCCATTTTCTATTTAGAAAATATCAATATAATGCGGTTTGAGCATAGCTGAATTTTAGCACGGATACAACGACTGATTTTATGACTTTTATACAAACAAGGACAGAAGAGAAGTAATCTAATTGCAAACCCGCGCATGTTTACATCGTCTTGCAATGTTGAATCCACGTCGAAATGATTGTATTAGCGTTGTATTCAATTTCTCGTATTATCGAACTGTAAATGTGCAGCCACTTGTAATTTCAATGTGCCTCATTGCATATTCTTAAATATTTCTGAACTTGTGTGTACATAACCTGACAGAACACAGGTTGGTTTACCATTGAATCAAGTTGAAAAACGTTGCTGCAAGAGCCTTGTGCCAATTGCTGCAGTCCGGTATTGCTGTAACCAAATCAAAATACTTATCAATATTTTGCTGCCAAACTGGCATTTTTATCGCATAAACGCCCATTAGGCAGCTAATTCTTTGTAAGGTATTTCTCCAGGTTCACAATGATTTGACGCATAATAAATATTACTTTGAATAAATCTAAATATTGTTTGGATTTTAGTGTGTGGCATATGAATCTTAGAGAGCTTATTGAATTCACAAGAAACTGACCCGAGGCATTACAGATTTTCCTTTTGATGAAAAGCGTTGTGACGTTCTGTTAATTAATGAACCGTAACTGTTTTATTTTGAATTTCTTTCTGACTTCTGTTTACGTAGACTGTAGAGCATCATCGACTTTATCGGGTAATCTTACTCCTAGTACTAGCCTTGTGTGTAGCCGAGTTCACATTGAACTTACATTGAGAGACGCTGTTGCAAATACAATACATTGCATTTATACCGCGTTTCTTGTCGCATGATCTTCCATTCGTTTCGTGGATTACATAATAGTATTTGATAAACGCCACCCTGCTTCTTCAGCTGGTCTACATTTGTTAATAAAGCGTAGGAGTTGCTGTTCTTGGAACCGAGGTCACAAGATCATAATCCAAATTGGTGTGACACGCGTTCAGAAATCTCATTACTGCATGTAATTGATGAAGCATTGTTCTTTTAGTCAAGCAGCGAGCTTTATTTTGAGCGTGGGAAAAGTTATTATTTTGCATGAAAAATATAGATTCAAATTGAGATTATGTAAAATAATTTTAATCACAACATTGCAATGCATGTTCTTCATTACTCTACCAAAAAATAATGTGTAAACTCACGCTACAATTGCTTTAATCGCAAAATGATCCAAAAGTCATAAGTCACCTCAACATTTCAACGTCTATGAGCAGTTCTAAAATTCACATAGGTTTAATTTTCGGATATGCTCAGCGTAAATAATTTTACAAAGTGAATCCTAAAGTTTGAAACCGTACCTTAAAAAATAACAGAGATATCACTCCTAAAGCATAAGAAGAATCGACAGCCCCCCCCCAAACTGAGTAGGACTCCAAGGAGCCCAACCTCGTAAGGGTTAAAATCGGCAAAATAGTTGACGGCGCTATCACTTCCGTCAACTGAAAAATAAATTGACGGCGCTAGCCTCAGCGTCAACAAAAGGTTGACGCCGTCAAATGACGCCGTCAAATTGACGGCGTCAACGTACAACACTGCTAATAGTAAACTGTCAATCAAGCTATTGAATATCAGCAAATTTCTTGCATTTCATAACTGGCTGTGACAAAAGGTTTATTGTAAACTTCACCATTATCCGATACCAACATAATCGGGATTAAAAGTTGGGGCAAGAAAAAAAAGTAAAAGTCAAGAAATCTCAGGTTTCTAGCGTCACTGCTTCTATGTGAAATTGCTGAATTAGCAGAGGGCGAGACCATAGGGTCTACGCCAGTAACAGGTACGGCTAAAAAAGACAAATGGCATATTATTACCATCGTAACCAATCAAGGCCGCCTTATCGAAAAACGTCCTACTATTTTGGTATTCAAAAAAGCAATCCTGTTGTTGAGAACTCGATTTAGCTGAAGAAGACAAGCTATATTTCTTAAGGGGCTGAGGGGGATCAGTCACATGCACAGCCCGATCACGATCCTCACACACGTTAAAATCAGTAGACGCGACACGCCTCTCACAACCACCCAAATTACGTGTAGCTGGGCGATCAAAAACTAACGGCACAGAAAACTGTGAAGGGGGAAAAACATTACTTCTGATAGCGGTCCCGTGACCTGTACTCTCTGGGGGGGGATTTCGGCTATAATTCCTAGCCCTTAGCTTTAGATCCTTCGGAAGATCCCTTAGCCGCGGCCCCGAGACTTCCTGAAACAGCTTGAAAACATGTGGATCGTACTGGTCCACTTACGGATTGAACAGGCGTCTGGAAAAGGTTATGTAAATTTAATTGCGATTGATGTTCACTTCTGGAATGCCTAGAAGAGCCCTTCTTAGAGCTACGCCGGGAGCCCACCTCTGATCGATATTCAGGTAAAGCTACCTCCTTACGTTGTTCAGTCCTCAACTGGGCGTCTTTGAGTGCGAACTCAGCAGCTCTCGCGGCGGCCTCAGCAGCTCTCACTTCGGCCTCAGCTTTCGCGGCGGCCTCAGCAGATTTTGCTTTGGCCTCAGCTTGTATGGCCTCAGCTCTCGCGGCGGCCTCAGCTCAAACGGCCTCAGCAGCTCTCGCTTCGGCCTCAGCTCTCGCGGCAGCCTCAGCTCGTATGGACTCAGCTCTCGCGGCGGTCTCAGCAGCTCTTGCTTCGGCCTTGGCTTGTATCTGGAGCTCCTCTCGTCTTAGCTGCAGGTTAATTTGTGCAACTATCCGTGACGAGCTCCTAGACATCCTAGTGCTTAGGTACATTCGAGGCAATATCCTCAGGACGTATGTCAGCATCCAACGTATCTGAGTACTCACTTTCTTTTTGTTCAAAGTTATTTTTTAACAAGTTAAGCATGTATTCGGAATCTATTCGGAATTCGGAATCTACCCTATCACAAGCTCTGCCAAATTTTCAGAGTTAAAAATTTTACTCAAAAGTGCATGGAAATGCCGTAAATCCTCTTCCAAAGTAGATAACTTAGATCTAAAACTACCAATTCCCGCTTATCACCCAAAGAACCTAGGGCTACAGAAAGTTCTCCAATTTGAGTCGAAATATCCCTTCTAAGATACCGGCCTTCCTAACTAACTTAGCCTCATCGTTACTGGGTCCCTCTCCAGAATGGCCTGTCCGACCGCAAAGAACATCATCAGGTTTAACCCTATCTGGTATTCGTCTCAAAGACGCGCGAAAAGCACGAGACGTGACCATTTGGCCACGCCCTGATTATTGGTTTATAACTCAGCCGCTAAATATCGCACATTTGAGAAAATCGGCATGCACATAGTCAAATGCTTTTATTTTATATTTTAATTATTTGTTTTCAAAACAAATGTTTAGTTTGTGCATTCTGAAAACATATGTTGCAAAAAAGCTCTAAAAACGCAAATTTTGCTGGCATTTAGGCATTTTGTATCCGATTTTGTTCGTTCGAATTTTAATTTTAATGATTTGTGAACTTTCAACAGCAATATTTTGAAACAAATTATTTTTTCCTACACTAAATACAGTATTTTTCATATTCATACTACATCAAGCGGTTTTGAGGTTATTGTGATGAATTGCTTCACCACATGTGGTCATGGCTGCTTAGCATCGCAGTATCTCTCATGACAAATCAAGATGAATGAAAGCATAAATTAGTTGTAACGATCCCAGCCAGCAAATCATTTTTTTACATTGATTCAACGTTGGCAGATTGATTTTCTGGTTGAAATAACTCTAGTTTATCACATTCTTTCCCAGCCAGAAAAATTGATCCTTTTCACATTTATTTAACGTCTGCAGACGTCGAATCATTGTTGAAAGTGGTTGATTTACTGGCTGGGTTAGAAATGTAGGTAACACGATTTCCAATCAGCTGTTTTGTCAGGCGTTTCATTTCATGGAGTGTAGCTTTCATTTCAACCTGCCAAATGTTTTAGAATCAAAGGAAAAAAAACTTCTTTTTGATACTTTTCAATGTAGCTAAACGTTGAAACGATATAAAAGCCAACTTTTCTGCCTGGGCTGCCTGCTTTTTGCTAAATTTCCCAGATAGCAAAACTCGTCATTTTTCAGACGTTGAATCAATCTAAAAATGACGGGTTTTTCTCCCGAGTTTTTCTGTCTGGGTTGTTTAACTTGAGTCTGACAATGTAAGAAAAGTTAATTTTACTTTTCAAGATTCAAAGTGAAACGTAGGCTACCACAATTCTGTATCAACACACATCGAATGATCGTTGAGTTATGAAAAATTCAGTTTAGCGAAACACAATGCTCGCTGTTCTGTCGTGAGCAGTCAGGTAGTGCTGACGCCAGGAATATCGCTCCTTCTCAACTGTACATGTCATGAATGGCAATATAGCCTACATAGTTTCAACTAGTGCTTTGTGCAAAAAGGCATGTTGCATTTGAAGCTACGATGAGGAATTTTGCCGAGATCATTTCTTTTTTTGGAATAATCTGTTCCTCTGATGTCGTCTACACATATGGTACAAAACGCTTTGTGGATGGCTGTGGTTGATGATTCGGTTGTGATTAGCTCTAATTTTTTTTCAAAAGTAGCAAAGTGTAAATACTAAACTAAAGTAACGGATCATTACTAGTTGCTAAAGTTTGCTTTTCATGTTGTGAACACGTTTTATCTTCGTAAAAACTGGTCAACTTCACTTGCCTTGCAATGACGCAACAAAAACTGCCTGAATTGAGGTAAAACGATAAATTGTACTATGAGTCCCATTGCGTTTCGTTCTTAGTTTTAATGTGTGATTGATGACTTGACTCGCGGTTGACTGCGGCCACTGTGTATACAATAGCAGAAGCGATGAGTCATTTCGGTGCCGATTGCCAAAATCTAGGAATTTAGACAAGTTTTCTGAACAACCTGTGACAAAATGCTTATTGTGAACCACATAGTGTTCCAAAAATAACCAAATTAGGTTTAAACGATGCTCAAATGATAAAAAGTAAGAGTCAAGAAATATCAGCGTTTTAGGAAAATTCCTTCCATATAAAATTTCAAAACTAGTGAAGGGCGTGGCCATTTGAACACGTCTGATAACAGGTCGAGTTAAACCCAATCGAGTCGACGGCGGTCGAGTCCTTGTCGACACCGAATGTAGACATATTAAATACTGGGCTTAACAGTTAAAATTAGATTACACACACACAAACAATTACAGTAGTTATAAAAACTTAACTGCAAAGACCGTAAAAAAATAGAAAAAAGAATTTAAATGCACCGTAGCCTACCGTAGTTGTAGGGGTATATGAGTCTAACCCCTTCTAGAGTCTTCCAATCTAGGCTATTGAAAGTTCCACACAACTTGCTTGGATTCGTCCAATTGAATCTTCAAGCACAGATCGATAGTCTTTAATTTTCTTTCTTGCCACAAACCAACAAAGAAACGTCTTTAATTTTTAGCTTGAAGTTCTTCGGTCCCAACTGACAAGAACACGTCTTTTATTTTTCTTTCTTGTGCTTCCGTACGAACACTAGCTAGAGGACCATCTTTTGTGTTTGTGCTTTAAGTTCTTCTGTACCAAATAACAAGACGTCTTTTATTTTTTATGGTTACAGCGGTAAACCATAATATCTTTGTGGGAAAGTTGTAACATAAAATTCCCGAATTCTTTTGTCTGTATGCAATGACACGGAAAAAATACTCTTCTGAAAACGTCTTTCAAGAATTGTATTTCAGCAAAAATAGCCATTGGTTGTCGAAAGGGGGGCGCAACGCGATACGCCACTAAACCTTGTCACCACAATACAAATTACTTGGATAAAAGACGGAAATGTCGTCTAGTTGGTAAGCACAAGCAAACAGACCAACCTTTCCAACGACGATTCTAAAATGACAAAACTGACTTGAAATACTGTATTTCAAATGCACGTACCAGCTTCTGTGACGCAACAGTGATAAATATTGTTATGCAATTCCCAACAGGTGTTGAAACGGTTTGTGCAATGTTTTACTGGTATTACGATGTATGTTGCAATCTCTGCTCAGTTTTTTTTAAATATTCCATGACGTAAGTTATGTGACGTTTCATTTGAAGAACGATTGTTCGTAACAAGAGCAGATATAAATAACATGCCACTTCTGCAGCTTTTGATGTAACGTTCATCTTTTTATCTCCAGTGGTTTTCGAAATATTACAATTTTTATGAAAATGGGTACTGGTAACTATAGAAACGCCCAGAGCGACCGTGTGACCTCATTATTTTTATTTTTTTTTTACATTTGTGTTTGTAAAAGTCCACTACAAATTTTCAGAAAGTTAAGGAAAAATCTATAAACCTCGCAATTTTTTGGCACAGCCTAGTATAGGAGTGTACGGGAGTCACCGGTCACTAAAAGTGTGCAACTCAAGCACTTTAAACTTTGTGGTTTTGAAAACTGGAATATAAGACCAGAAGTAGTAATGGCATGCCAAGAAAACGTCACTACTGAAGTTTGTGTTTTTCAAAATATTGTGACCAATAAAAGGCCAGGTCTTTTTTCTCGGCGCCTTTCCTTCATCAACTACGTCCACCCAATTTATTACACCCTGGGTAGAGGTAAGCAGTGTTTTTCAACAACCAGCTGAAGCCGGGAGTCGAACCAAGATTGCATGGTTGGAAAGTAAGCGCGTTATCCGCTGCGCCATCCCACCGCTGTGTAATATGGCCAAGACTAAAATTTGCCTAAATTCTCATGTAAAGTTAAATATTTTTGCTTCTCGGGTGCCTCCCTCCCTTGCCAATCAAACGAGTCACGCTACGCCACTGATCCTGTAGTGTAGATTGTACAATTACACTTTCATTACTTTGCTCACAGGTCACAGCTTCGATCAAAAAGTCAATGGAAAGCAATGTTTCAAAAAAAAAAAAAAACATTTACGTATAGTAGCCTAAGTCAATATGACACAGTAGCAGCTTCCATAATTCTTCGTGTGCCGCAGTTCAAAAAAGTGACAATCACAGCCACAGTGGCATTACAGTAGTTATATATCGGTTACTCACATAGAAGTGCTAACGTAGTCTATATTTTTATGGACACAGCAGACATTTATAACTGCTGACCGGAAACCTCGTGAATAGAATCAACACACAATGCCAAAAAAAAGTAATACAAAGCATCAACTACAAAACACAAGCATTCTTATTATCCCAAAAGTGATTGCGGATTTAGTCTCCAAACTGCTTCAGGATTTAGCCTAAACAATTTTCTATTTGCAGAAATGATCAGTTCTTTGTTTGGTGGACAATGGAATCGCCATTTTCTTTGTTGAATTTACGAAAAATGCCTTTGACACAATTTGACGGCGTCTTCAATCTAACCATGACCCATAGGTTCGTTTACTTTAGAATATTCGATCAGCTGACTCATACGGTAAAAGCAGGGGTAAAAGCGACACGTAGCCTACTTGGTTGCACCATGGCTTTCATATGCAACATTTACTTCCTATGATAAATAGAAATTCATTCCATTTATTATATAAAATCGATAAAAATTTTCAATATTTGTGGTTATTATTGTCCATCAAGAATCAAATTCATCAGTCATCACTACAAGTTCTTGTCACAAAATTATAAATTCCGGATTGATGTTCAGTTAGCGTTGTTAAAATTAAGTTTCACTTTGAAGTTCTGATTTCATTTGGCTGAAATTATGATGAAGCAACCAAATCAAAATTTAAATCAGTGTCCATCTTGTTTTTGCTTTGTTGTTAACATTAGTAGCACTAAAATGTCCAATCGAAGTCTTCGCAGACAGCCACTTTATCTAGTCCAGATCATTACCAGATCGGGTACGGATCTGATCAGATCTTTACCAGATCTGAACCAGATAAACTGGCTGTCTGGGTTGCTTCTAACACCACTTACTAACACCGCTGGTTAGCAACCCTAACTGTAGTGAAGGCTAGCAACTTCTTACCACTAGCAATCA
The DNA here is from genome assembly GCF_918807975.1 of Aplidium turbinatum. Taxonomy (NCBI): domain Eukaryota; kingdom Metazoa; phylum Chordata; class Ascidiacea; order Aplousobranchia; family Polyclinidae; genus Aplidium; species Aplidium turbinatum. The sequence goes on along the minus strand of NC_137472.1, from coordinate 35,705,958 downwards.
GAGATGTACGTATGCGCCGCAAATTCTACGCCGCATACTTGCGACGTAGACTTTTTGTTTGCGCTAACGCTTGCGGCCACATTTTTTTGGATAGTTTGCGCTTGAGGCTACGCCGTAAAGTTTTCGCGGTTTTTTAGCGCATAGCGTCAACGCATACTTTTTAATGTATTTTTTTCGCTACAACACGCCAATACCTTCCAGCGCTGCAGTTGAAAGAATGTTTTCAATGGGCAAAGACATATTGGAACCAAAACACAGCAAAATGTCAGATGAACACTTTCAGATGCTTGTGTTTCTTCGTGGAAATTCAAAATAAAACTTTTTTGTTTCGAGTGGTTTATACCGTGTGAATGTTTGGCACCTAGCAAACAAAATTAGTTTACGCCAGTGTATGCGCTGACGTTAACGCCGCCAACATTTTTTACAAGTTGCGTTGACGCATACGGCGTATGTTTTTTCGAACGTTTGCGTTTACGCTGACGGCGTCAATATTTTTTATATGCGCGTACATCACTGCTAGCAATAGCAACGGCTAGCAAACCTCCTACTTCTGGTGATGGCTAGCTACCGAATTGTGAGCACATATTTTTGCATACTGCATTTGACCAGAGGTGGGCAGTAGAGCACTACTTTTTTGGTAGCAGTAGTAGCCTACGGTAACATTTTTGTTGGAGTAGCGGCTGCAGTAGCAGCGCTAATTTTTTTCAAGATAGCGGTAGTGAAGAGGCACTACATTTTTTCAGTCGCACTACCGCTAGCCGCTACTTTCTAATTTAAAGTGAAAAAAATGACTGGTTTCACTGCATCAGCATGCACATATCTTTCACATAAAATGCAAAAAAACACGGAAGTTAAAGCGGTTTGTTAACTGCGCAGAGCCGTCTAAAATATGTGAAAATTAATAAAACCACGCAATTTCAGTACCCCCAAACTTCAAATTTCTGAACTTTAGGCCGTGAAACTTTGCCAGTCAGTCTCAATTCACCATAGCAGCAATCCGAGCTTCCACTTTTGTTTAAAAAAACTTGTAACAATGGAGATCCCAGGGGTGGGCCTTATTACTGGCCGGGTCTTATTAGCTGCAGGTACCTTACAATCAATAAAAACAAACTGTTTAGGCTACAATTTGTGTGGTATTTCGAATTTCGATAATGTTGAAAACAACAACACAATTAAGAATACTGCTGTTAAATCAACTTTCTGCGGTTACACCACAAACAATAAAAGACCGTTGAAGATGCAAGACATAGAAATCATCGAGACCATACAAAACATTTTGAAACTCCCTGATTCTAGTAAAAAGTCAAGCAAAAGTAAAATCAACATCAAACGAACATTAAACCCAATCTTCAAATATGCAGAGAGTGAGGGCTCAAAGATACCGAAATAATGTGCTCACAATTCGGTAGCTAGCCGGTGCTAGAAGTAAGAGGCTGCTAGCCTTCACTCCTATTGCGATTGCTAATTAGCGGTTCTAGCTAGTGGTGCTAAAAGCAAGGCTTCGATTGGACATTTTAATACTACCAACATTCTTTTAGCGTTTGTTTAAGACGAAAGCAAATAAATGTTTTTGTTTAGTGTCTTATACTCTAGAAATTTCATCATGTTACCTTATTTGGTTAGGAGAGATTCTGACGTTTATCATGGATACGATACAACAGAAAATTTGTGGCGAAACCTTCGAAAGTTGTCATCCGGTGACGTAGAGAAAGATATCAATGATACAGTTTCAAATAAAAGCAAATTAGCTCTTTGGGTTGTTTCAAATTGTGACGGATCCGTTGGGGCCAAAAAGCGAATGGCGTACACCAATCGACTTTTGGAAGCTGGCCTCTCATTGGATCGGTTCGGAAAATGTTTCCCAAAGCATGGCAGGATTCCAACTTTGGAAATAGCTAAAGTGTACATGTTTTACTTTGCTTTTGAAAACAGTTTCAACTGCAAAGATTACGTAACTGAAAAGGTTTTCAGAAATGCTTTGGAAATGGGAACGGTCCCTGTCGTGATGGGAGCCCCCAAGTCCGATTACCAAGCTATTGTTCCACCAGGGTCTTGTATATACGTCGAAGATTTTAAAACCCCTGCAGATTTAGTAAAATATTTGAACTACCTTCATGAAAATATTACTGCATATAAAGACTATTTTAAATGGAGAACTATGCCAATTGAGTATATGCCTCAGTATAACAGAACTAATAGTTATTGCAATCTTTGTCGCATTGTCCATGGTATCAACGTAGATGACGTACACAAACCCCAACATATTACTACTCAAGAAAACATTCCTTTATTTGGATATCCCAGTCAACCAAGAATTGTATCGTCATTGTCAAAATGGTTTTACACCACTGAGAACGAAAAATGCTTGGCTAAAGTATAGCCTAATTGGCCCTAATAATAACAGATTGGGAGAGATCAGAGATCAATGAGATATAAATAACTTTTTTTGATAGACTAGACCCATAGCCGTACGAGACCAAACCATTTTGGGGGGGCAGAACGTAAATTTGCCAAATGTGCACGCTTTTATAGAAATTGCCCAAATATAATGTACGCGGTGCGTGATAACAGTGAAAAACTAACATAACAAGATCACCAGCAGTGGCGTAGCCAGTAATTTTGAAAGGGAGGGGTTTGACGGTGTGTTTCGCTTATGGCGACACCCAGCAGTGGGGGTCTGGGGGGCCTCCCCCAGAAAATTTTGAAAAATTACTTTGAATTTGGTGCATTCTGAGAGTATTTTCAACAAAAATGTGGTTATGAATATTCCTGTAAAAGGGTGCTGTCCGGTGGCATAGCAAAAAAATAAGATCATGTTTTCTTCGGCATGTTTCGGAAATAAAGCTACAAGTCTCTATGTTTTCTTGTTGCTAATTCCTGGCTGAGATATTTGAATGTTTGGTAATGGCAAAACTCGCTCTTTGCAATAGCCCCCCCCCCCTGGCTACGCAACTGATCACCACCTAGCTAGAATTTCTTACCAAAGTAGGCTAATCAAGATAGAACAACTGAATTCATCTTTGAAGATACCTTGCTTGTGCATTGCTCGATGCTTCTGCACTTTGGCATAGTAAGTAAGAGTAACAAATATTGTTTTACACACCACAAATAATAAACAATGCCACTTAAATATTCAGTTGTGATGTCGTAAAAGACTCAGAAAAATAAACATTGCAGGAAACCGGCTCAGGGTGACCATGCGGATTCAGAAAAAACTACATAACAATAGATAAGTTATAATTAAATGTAATAAAACACAGACATACTACTTCTGTTCAAATAAACTTTGTTCAATCAATTAAAGTAGTTTTGATGATACGAATTTTAGTACAAAAATAAAAAGGTCTGGCAGCACTACTTCTAAAAATATAGTTAGGCTAGGTAATTTGATGACAAAAATAACTAATATACAGTATTCTAAGTTTGCATACGGACGATGACGTAGGATTCAAAGAACCCAATTAGCCTAACAGTACGTATTTACATTGATTCAATGTCTGAATATTGAATAATATTCAATCATCGGATTTGCAGAAGGCGTCGTTGGATTTTCAAAAAATCGCCGAATAGGCAACTCGCCGAAAAAGGCTCTTGCCGAATAGGGAACTCGCCGAATAGTAGCAGAACCTTTCATAAAAGTAAATAAAAAAAGCTAAGCAACACCTTAACATTACTTTTAACAGGTATAACATGTTTTTGTTAAATGTTGTGGTGTTGCTTACCTATGTCTGTTTATGGTTGAAAAAGTACTGTGACCTCCCAACCCGAATTGTTTTATAAAAGTAGGCTATTCACCAGATTTATATAAATTCATATTTTGTAGTTGCCCAAATCAAGATGATGCATTTATTGATATTATGAAAAAAATTAAAGACTTAGTAAATTTTGATGCCGAGGCAACTGCATCATGCCAATTTGGGCAGTTTTATAAATAGACTATGATCAGATAATTTCATATTTTTGTTGTTGCCCAAATCTAAACGATACAGTTATGTAAATGGGAAAAATTAATGAATTTGTTCATTTTGTAGAAACTGCCTCACGCTAATTTGGGCAGTTGCATAAACAGACTAATCAGTTTCATCAAATAGCCTAAATTCATGTTTTCAGCTGCCCAAATCAGCACGATGCATTTGTGAAAATTAATAAAATTAGCTATATGGCAAATTTTGCCATTTGATTTGGGCAGTTTCACAAAAGTATTAGAGACATATTTTGGTGGCTGCCCAAATTGGCATGATGCAGTTGGTTAAATGCATTTCGTACTACAATTTGATCACCATGGAATACAATACATCAATACGGGTGTGTCAAATGACAATTTTGCGGCACATTTCTTGTGCAAATAAGAGGCTGTACTTAGTTTGATAGGTAAAAGTTACTAATTTATAGTTTTTCTTAACTCATGCAATTTTGTAGATTTTTATATAGCAATTTTTGCCCTAATAATTTCAAGATTTTGCCCAAATTCGCGACGTTTTGAAACAACAGGGGGGGCGGCTGCCCCCCCTGGCTCGTACGGCTATGACTAGACCTATTGAGAACTTTCAGAGATGTGGATAGGTTGCCGGAAATAAGCATTAAGCATAATGCATTTTCATCACTAGTGGCGATAAGTGCTGCTCTTTAATTCCTTCCAGACTTCCCACAATCATGTTAAACATCCAGAAATCGATTTTGCACTAGTGAGCTATAGCAGAAGGGCATTATATAAAAGTGTTTTCTGTTGAAGTATTGAGTTCCACCGCCAGGATCAAGGTTTAACAACATAAAAATGGGTGATTTTGGCAAAAAGTAGACAAACATGTTTAGGGCTCTTCAGGCAGGGTACGCTATCCTATCATCTGAGAGCAAAATGGTTGTCATTTTCGGATTTCTCAGAACTTAGTCAAAAGGATAGGAATCAAAAAATGTAAAAATATTTAATTTTTAACAGTTCTAATTTGTGGTAGTCTACAAATTTTTGTGCCACTGGTCTTCAAAGAGTTAACGTGTGATTGGTGCAATAACAAAAAAAACAAAACAGATTCAACAAACATAATTTTCAAAATCAACGACCCAAATTTACCCTAAAAACATTTTTTGTTCAGGTACCAGAAAGATGGTTTCAAATTGTTGACCTGTGTAGTCGATTAACAAATGTATCAACAAACTTAAACATACCATCGATAAATTTGAAAATCTATGAAAATTTCATCGCATGTCTTATGTGCAGCTGCCGGCATGTTGAACAAATTAAACAAATTGTTGGCTTGGCAATAGCCTAATGACATTTTGGATGAGTTGGTACTCTTGAAAGAAAGCTTCACAGCAAACTTAAGCTACAAACCGGAACACTATGATCTCCACTCAACTTTCCCAAATATTTTTGTTGCTTTGAAGTTTGTTTACGTAAACTGGGATCTCTAACGGTGAGGCTACCAGTTGAAAACTTAGTTTTAGGGCACAGAATTTGTAAGCTAAAGAGTTGTTTACGATTTACCACGACTAAAAACCGACTGAACAGCCCATGCATGTTGTGCATCAAATCAGACGTAACTTGACATTGCAAAAGGTCCGGAATGGATTGAATGCTTTGTTGAGCTATTTTCATTGCCTGTATTGTGAATTCATTAGGGTGGGTCGAAGTTTGGATTTTTTCTCCGATTTCATTGCTGCAAACTTTCTTTTTTGCGAATAGTCATAAAAAGACATTCCTGAAAGTATGAGATTGATCAGACACAACTTAGAGATGAAGCATGTACTTGTATTGTAGGATTATCAGTTTTATCGCTAGGCCTATTTGCAAATTACTGTTTTAATGAAGTTATTGCGGACGTCATCATTTTTCAGAGTTAGTAGCCTACACAATGAATTGGATTCGCCTGTTTATATTGAATCTATTGACGCAAAAATCATCTTTTTACAATAAGAATTAAGTAAGTTATAACGTTTTCAAATTTCGTGAAAACAACTCCCTATTAAAAACAAGGTACCGGTATTTTCAAGCCTCGAAAAAATCGCTTTAGGTACCTTTATAAATCGCGATTTTTGGAAATGTCCGACCAAGCTCAAACTTTCAGGAATGTCGTTTTATGATCATTCGCAAGAAAGAAAGTTTGCAGCAATGAAGTCGGAGAAAAAGTCCAAATTTCGACCCACTCTAGTAGGCTACTTATCCATGCTTGTTGTGCATCAAATCAGACGTTACAAAATCTTTATTACTTGATACTGTGATCTTGGCATTGCAAAAGGTCCGGAATGGATTGAATACTTTGTTGAGCTATTTTCATTGCCTGTATTGTGTACTTATAATTTTTCTCTACCCATAATAAAATTACCAGTTACAATCAATTCGATTCGCACCATAATTGGAAAAAATACTGGAACACAAACTTGTCAAGGGGAGGAGACGTCATCAACGATTGCTCTTCCGAAAATCCACACAACAAACAGAATCAGCTTACATGATTATATCAGCACACACGACTGCACTGCCCAAACACTAGTAGGGGGGGACTTAGAACGCTTTTTGGCGAAAAACGGTTCTCTAATGGGCTAAAAATATGGACCGAGATATAAAAACTACAACAAGCCCAAATTTATGCCTCTGGAAGATCGTTTACCTCCTTGAACATACCCCTTGAAGATGACCACTTTGAGATTTTGGATATTTTCTTGCAGTGTTGCCATATAAAACAATACGATCAACTCTTAACACATTTTATCTTGCAAAACTTGTTCCTTTGTAGTTTTAAGAAGTTTTTGATAATTTACCAGTATGTAGAAAGATATTTTAGTTGTTTAGTGACACACTTTATTGAATTTAAGTTAAAAAATAGTATTTTTTTTGTGAATGGCAACATGTGTTCTGCTTTGGAGACTATGTAATAAAAGCGTGTGCCTTTTGATTGTTTGTGCACGTTAGTATGAGTGATAGTGCAAGGCAACTAGGCTACTTTATATTGGAATATTGCCTGATCAATGAGTATAAAGCCTTTCCAATTGAGAAGAGAGTACTGATTTAGATAGCCTACAATTTAAAGTTGTAGTAGGCCATATTAGGCTAATGCCTGACAGTTCTTAGCCTACAACCTTGTAGAAGACTAGGCAATAGCTTGTGGCGAAACCAATCTAGCCATTGATGACTATCAGTACAATAGTTGCAATGAAATGATTATTTTGGTTCAGTTTTAAATCTACAGAGTTTTACTATGGTGTAAAGAGGGATGGAGCAGGGGCCACTGCCCCTTAACCTTATTTGGATTTTTTTGATTTATTTTGAGGATAAGTTTTAACTTGCTCTTTGAAACAACTTTTGTTTGGCCAACACCTTGATGGTGTGTTGTAATATTGCAGTCAAGTATACCATAACCAAAACAGACCCAGAGCAAGCATTGATTTTTATTGTTTTTCAGATGTACTATAAACCTATATCATATTGAAGATACAGAAATCTGAAAGTGTACATTCTACCCTTTGGGCAGTTAGCAGTCTATTTACACCTAATAATGTCTGCTTTTGAAACTCGGTCCAAAGCAAAAAAGAAATTAGGTGATGTTCTTTACACTGAAGCAGCTGGCTTTTCAGCAGGAACCCTTCCTGTAAAAAAGGCAGTCCTTGAAAATATGTTGTACTTGTTACAGCCTAAGAGAGCAGGTGCAAATGAGAGAAGTAAATTGGATGCTGCTGGTATGATAGCAATGATGTTGCAAGAACATTGGTTGTTCTGCAATTTGTATACAGTTTCCACTATTGCAATTAATAATCGTGTTGTTAAGATTTATGATGAATTTATGTATCTTTTGGGAATAAGAAAATCTCGTCAAAACAATCGGCATCAGAAACGAGTGAATGACTTCAATGACAGGTCCAGTGGTGTTTTGATATATTTTGTGAAAATAACGTACAAAGAAAAAAACTTGAAGCTCTCCATGGAGTAACGATGACCAGAATGGAATGGGACTTTCTGAAAGATCAACGCTCAGAACGAAAAATGTATTGTGAGGATTACATTGACAAACAGTGGTGTAAAACAATGGAAAGGCGAAAGCAAGATCTTCATGCTCTTAAACGATTGAGGTGCTCCGAAAAAAGAATCACGGAAGAATATAATGAAGGTTTAACTGAATTAAATGAGATGCTTTCAGACTCTGAACAGTCTAGTGCTGTTGAGGTCACTTCAGACGACACTCCAACTGATGATGAAGAGCCTAAGCCAAAGAGGAGGAAAGTAGCTATTAATCATGTGATTGATGACACTATGGCAAAGCAATACCAGCATGTTCGACTTACTTTGCGAAATGTTTGCAGTGAATTTTATGAAACCTTGGACAAACTAAAAAGTGTTTATCATATGTCTCAGCTCCAAGCAGAGGCAGCTATCGTGGAAACAGAAAACAAGATGTTTGGAAGAACTTGGAAGTTTCATGGTAGTGACCCGGATCAACTCGATTTGGACACTTTGCCGGACAGACATATTATAAGGAAAACCGGCAAAAGCATCGAAACAATGGCTCTTGATTCCATTGTTCAAGAAATTATGTTTTCTGAGAATAATGCAGCCATTACATATGCTAATGACGGATCAAAAAAACAAGGAGCTGGTTCTTTCATTGTACAGGGAATAATAATCAATGGAAAATAATAGAGCACTGCCTACCTTGTCCATTGTTTCAGAAAGCAGAGCTAATTTGGCAGACTTGAAAATGAATACACTACGGATCCTCTTTGTGGCTATTGATGTGGAGGCTAAAGATATATATGAAAAGATTGACTTTTGTGTTGACTGATCAAACTTCACATAATTTTCAAGTGGACCACACAGTGGCTGAAAAGTTTCAAACAAAAAAACTACCAGATCATGTCTTCTGCAATGTTCATCCAAGCTTGATATTCAATCGTGAAATAAGTAAGCACTGGGAAAGTTTGGAAAACGCAATTGGAAGAGACAAAATTTATGCAAACTTTCTTGTTAATGCAACCTCATCAGCAAGAAGTGTCACTGAACAAGCTCTTAATTGCATAACAAGGCTAATTAATCATGATTTTGATCACAAACCATGGAATAAAGCCAGAGACTTTGACCTTCACATTGCCCCAAGAAAAAATCTATCAGTAAGCCTCAAAGATGAAAGATTTAATCGTTTGACTTTGTCCTGCGCTATTGTATTGTATCATATGGAAGACGTAACTGATTTTTTGCGTAAATTTTGTCATGTTTCAAATCAGCTAGCATGCATTGTTAGGTCTTTCCTTGACATCGAATTTTTAGAGGTTATGTTTTGTATTGGAGCTCTTCTGGGTTTACATCTGGTTGAACCTTTTTTGCCACTCACTCTGTCCCAAACTACCACATACTCTAAACTAACACCTGCATTCCATCAACTTTATGAGGATCTGAACAACACAAATCCTGAAAAGCTATTCGATCTTGATAACCCTGCATTCCAATTCATGTCATCCGATCGTTTTCATGCCACAAAGTACAGCCCAGAAATATGTGCAAGCATTGCACAAGTGACATCCACATACAAAGCACAACTTAAAAGCATGTTACAAGTTCTTCTTCCAGCTATCGCTGAAGCATTCCAGAGACAAAAAGGAAACATTTTTGGATTCGGAGATCATAATCCAAAGGCAAATATATCCTTAGCCCACATGGATGAGGAAAAACTGGAAAAAGTGCCTATCCACAACATTGACTCTGAGAGAAGTGTTGGCTTCATTAACTATGAACTATCTCGCAGAGGGGCCAAAGAACTACCAGCAGCCTCTTCATCACAAGTAAAAAATAAATCCCAAGATCTAATTGAAAGTATGCCTTCTGGATCTTTCAAAAGTTATACCAAAAAAAACATCCTTATTCCCGAATTGCAGCTAGAGTGGAGAAAACTTCAAGATAATTTGCAGAAAACGATATCAGAAAACAAAATGTCCGCTAATATTGCACTAGACCAAAGACGCCACAAAGATCTTGCAGCTCTCAAATCCTTAGGTGGACCGTTTACTTCACCAATGGAACTCGACAATTACGCAAATTCAAATCAAGCACAAAGAACCAAGACAGACAGATTGTACAGGGAAATACGTTACGCCAGGGACACATCGTTATCCATTCCCAAAACTAGCGATATTTTTAAGCTGAAAAAAGGACACAAGAAGCTTCCATTTCACACATACATAACAAACTTGAAACTATACCTTGAAAATATTGTATCAAAGACTGATGTGACAATGGAAGACTTCAGTGAAGCAATCACAACAATTGTGACTGAATCAAAAAAGTAGTGTTTACGTACCACAAACAGTAAAAATTTTAAAAAATTCCAAAACTTTCAACCCCTATGTTCAAGGGGGTAAACGTTATTTTTAAGCGTTAAAAGTAAGATGGTTGGTGTTTTTACATGTTTCTCCATATTTTCAGGGAGTTAGAGCAGAACTTTTGGTCTAAGTCCCCCCCTAACACTACAAAGGCGGGGTACTCTCAGAACTCCTAGATGCTCACACTGCAAATCCAATATTCAGGACATCGATCACCTGGTCAAGGGTTGCCCAGCCACCAAAATCAGTGGCAGATATGGAGCAGTATATTCATGTGACAACATTTCAACACTGGTTGAAGTGCCAAAGGCACCGCGTATGGAATGTGCAAGCCATATACTACTTTAAGCCTTTGTTTGTTTGTTTGTTTATCTTTATCCTGCATTGCGGGAAAGCGGACTTGAGCGCTATGCATCGGTGTACGCCTTCCGACGTACACCTGACCCACGCTGCAGCCGACGACAATGTCTGTTTCCGGTTGTCTACTCTGCTTATGACTACTATACTTTTTTCTAAACAAAATAGTTAGCAACAATGGCAGCTTTGCTGCAACTGTAGGCTAGTCAAGTGATTTTTGTTGATTTTCGTTTGAAAGAAGTTTTTTTTTCATATTGATAGGTTGTAAAATCTAAACTGTAAAAGGAATTCAATTTCACGCTGAGGAAAGTAGGCCTAATTCAGCTTCATAATATTGGAAACACAAAAATTGAAAGCTTAAAGGTACGTTTGCTTTTAAGTTTGTACCTTGTGTTTCGCATTTGCCTTAGGCTATGTGTTTTCCATGACCTCTTGGCCGCTGTTAAATTGACAAATTGAGCTTTCCTGTGTTTCAGTGACGATCGGTGAGGGAAAGCAAGGAAAGCAGTGCTTACCTGAGCGAAAACTATGCAAAATATAAAGACTGAATTCTAGGTTTAACTTCTTATTATTTTTATCACGTCTATTTTAACTTGAAAATTACTGTATTCGTGACTAGAATTACTCGTAACGCTTGTGAGTAGTCTAAGTCCTCACCAAACCGCATGTCTTGCCTATAAATGCCAATTAACGCAAACGCTTCTGTCAGAAACAACCACTGAAGCTCCAGGTAAGCAACTACCGGTATCAAAGTTGCTTTCCCAAGTTCAAAAATGTCAAAAAACGCCTTCGTTTTATCCAATCATCAGTCGTTTTACAAAACGTCACCAGCTGCTTAGCCAATCAGATGTGTTATGGTATGGGTAGTTTTGCTTTCCCAGTGACGTCAATGCGTACAATGGCTAGACCAGCGGTTCTCAACCAGTGGGCCATGGCTCACTGGTGGGCCATGGCTCACTGGTGGGCCATAGAAGCATTTTGAGGTGGGCCACAGACATGTTTGAAAAATTGAATGATTTATTGAAACATTTTGTTTCATTTTTGTCACTGTAGTCAATTTACACTTGTGTGTGTTTGTTTAGTTACAATGAATGATGCTGCTGTTTCCAGCTACAAAGTGGCAATCATCATTCTAATTATTGCAACATACAGGGTTTTACATCAACTCAGTTTATACAACACTTTATGATGTAGTAGACTAGTTTGTGATTACAATTAAGCCATCTTTATAAGCGGTAGCTTTGTTGAACTTCTGCAGATCCGCTTTTTAGTATATAGGCTACGTGCAGCATTTTATTTTGTGGATTATGTTGGGCAGGAATTGACAATGTTTGAAGCTTTAAGTTTGATGAAAATTACATTCAGTATGTATTTTACATCAATTTTTGATAACAGAGAAGAAAAAGGACAATGTGTAAGTTATAATGTTGTAAAGTTCTTAGTCATCATTCATTGAGGCCATCAAAACTGAAATTTAACCTCGAAAAAGTTCATCCAAATTACAAGGATGAAGATGTGAACTTTTTTTTAACGAAAGAAGATAGTGTGAAGCGTCAGCGCCTGGATTCAACAAGGGGATTCTAGCATCAATCCAAAGGCAATGTTCTGCTGCTTTTTGTTTATATACCTTTTTTGTAATTTTTTTCTCACATAAAAACTGAATGGGCCACAGAACTTTTATGCAAACAAAAATGGGCCACGAAAGAAAAAAGGTTGAGAACCACTGGGCTAGACTATCTCGTCATAGAAATATTTCAGACCGCAGAGACACTGCATTTCTTGTATAGATTCTCATGTCAGTCTCCGTAACAGTTACCCCTGATGGTAGCCGACTGTGTTGCAGTTGGTAATAGAATCAACAGAAAGAATCAGCCTACATAAGCTTATTATTCGTAAGTGCAGACAGTGGCACACCGTTTCGGCCTTCCAAACTCCTCAGTGCAATAGGTAGCCTACACTGGATAAAGCTGTTAAGCAGCTGCTTTTAATTATTGCAGTAGAATTAGCCTAGCCCTAGATAGTAGCTAATAATGTGTTAACCAGTTGGAAGTCGGAAAATGCAACAGAAGCAATTAGCCTAATTAATATTATGCAAAGAAAGTGCTTATACCATTGAACTAACAGTCGTGGCGTAATTATTAGTGCGTGGGGTTCGCAGTTGAGAGCTTGAGGGTTGGTTTGGTTTTGAATCTTTATCCTCGGACTGACAAAGCCTTGATAGGTTATTCCTGGTACTTGTTCGCATACTTGTAGAGGCACTTGACGCAGGGCCGGTTACCGAGATTGGCAGAGTGAAGTTTTCCGATTGTTGAAGTCTTGTTGCCGATTCACTAGGTGCCGCTGAATGGAGAGCAGTCCTGAAATGCGTTGCTCAAACGCATACCCCGAGAGTGCGTTGTGAGTTGCGTTGCTCGACTCCAGCCACCGCCTGTTGTTCCTTGGGCAAGAAACTTGACTGTCAAAGGCGAGTACTGGGTAGCTCCAAATTTAGTCACATTGTAGCTTATTTGAGTTGGTGGAAAACAGCATAGATTGTACGCTGAAACTTGAATGATTTGGTTGTAATGGGTTATGCTATGCCTTTGGTTGTTATTGCTACTGAGTGCTATTGCAAATACACAACTATCTAAACTTCAGCGTAAATATAAATTTCACTTGCTTGTAGGCCTACGGAAATTCCAAGTGCGCTTGTATATTTCTGAAGTAAGAAAATATTTTAGGGAATTTGTCAATAACTGATGAGTGCAAGAATTAATTGTTTCAAGAACTGCATAAATTAAAAGTAAAATGGATACTGTGGATCAACTTTTTGATAGGTCATTTTCCTCAAGAACGTTTGAAGAAAAGCGTAACATAGTAGATGCTGGTAGACCTCTGCCTGAACTTACTGAGCTAATAAGTGAACAAGATAGAAAATGCGTTCGTCGTTTTCACGTCTCGACTTACCAAAAAATTGAATGGCTTACAGGAAGTGACCAAAAAAATTGTTTATTCTGCTGGACCTGTCTTTTATTCTCTGAAGATCGGAACGGACCTTGGGTAAAAAAAGGTATCCGGAGTCTGCGCAATCTTGCCGTTAAAGCTCACAAGCATAAAAAATCTACGTTACATATCAAGGCTACGCTGAGTGGATCAATCTTCGGAAGCCAGCGTGTTGACATGCAACTAGGAGAGCAGTACCGGGTGAATATCTCTGCACACAACCGCATGGTGGAGAAAAACAGAGCCATTCTCTGGAAGTTAATCAAAATTGTCTGTTGGCTTGGAAAGCAGGAACTCGCATTTCGCGGCAATGACGAAAGTGCCGGGTCTCGAAATGCTGGTAATTACCGGGAATTACTAATTTACACTGCCCAATTAGATCCAGATTTACAAGAACACTTGAATTCTTCTAGTGTTTTTAAAGGGATATCTAATCATGTTCAAAATGACATGATACATGCTGTTGCCCACGCCTTAAGGCAAGTAATCAAAAAAGAAATTGCAGAATCACCATTTGTGTCAATTTTAGCTGACGAAACAACAGATATTTCTTGTAAAAGTCAGTTTTCTTTGGTTTATCGCTACGTGTGTGACGGAAGTCCCGTGGAAAGATTCATTTGTATGAACGACGTGAGTGAAGATAAGTCAGCCAGTGCAGTGTCTTCTCTGATATTAAGTAACATCAAAGATTTTGCGGATTGTGGTAATAAACTCAGTGGCGGCTCGTGGCTTTTGGTGATGGGGGTGCTGCAAATTTAGATGGCAAGTATGACATCATAATGTAACAGAAACAGACGAGCGCCGAAGGCGCGAGCCTCCTAGGGGGGTCTGTCTGGGGGCATGCCCCCCCAAAAAATTTTGCACTTTTATATGCTCTAAAATGCCATTCCCGGTGTTTTCAGGACAAAAAATGAAAATTTTGAGCAGTTGAAAATGTGGACTTTTAGAACTTTGAAATAAAAAAATTGCTTTTTCTTAAAGGTTGGTGCAAAATAGAAAATCTGAAGTAATAGATGAAGTAATACATTTGAAGTAATACATCTGAAGTAATAGATGAAGTAATACATCTGAAGTAATACATTTTGCTCATAACATGAATATCAGTAAATCATTTTATTTTTTGTCATTAACGCATCCGAGACCAAAAAGATACTACTAACTACAATAGTCGATAGCCTATAGGCCTACCAGCACGTTAATGAATGGGAAAAGGTGGCAAAACCTTGAAAGGTTTAAAACGTGCCTGAATAGAAAATCATGTAGTAGGCTATGTCTAGTTAGCACGGACACAAAACCCAAAAAAACAAACAGTAAACAATAAAACATAAACAAGCACAAATGTAGTAATGAATGACATCCTAATGAAAAGTGTTGTGGATTGAATTTGTCAGTTCCAATATTGATGTGGATGAGCACTCAGCAGTAATCATAATAATAATAAGATGGAGAAAGAAAACCGGACATAAAAGAAACCCATCCTCAAGCAAAAGCCTGTTTCGATATGGCCCAGGAGAGCATATGTTGAGCTCTTTCTATGGTCAAACTGCACACCACACAGTAGCCTACGACGATTGAGGTTTGAGATCCAGTTTAAGTTATTGTTTCTTGTCCTGGTGGGTGATGAAATGGATGAGCTGGTAGATGATGATGTCCTGATGAAGCTCTCATCTCCTTTGGTGTCGTGTTAGTTATGGAGTGTTGCGTTTGCTGTTAATATCTACAAACATAAAAGTACAGCACAAGCAGTCAACATTATTGTTAGGTAGGCCTAATCTTTTGTAAAGTATTTCGGATTTCAACTGGAATCTTCATAAGAATGCAAAAACAGCCTTTCTACGTTGTCTTTCTATTGTGTATCCGATCCGTTTTGTTTGCTTAAATGAACATTGCTTTAGTTTGTGGACAAAAAGTGACTTTGTATCACTCTTTCTAATTGAAGAAGGAAATTCGTTCCATGTTTTTGCACCTGTGAATTCTATTGAATGCTGAGTTACAAGCGTTTTTGAGAAGTATGGAATGTTTAGAGCATCATTATTCATTATCATGGTTTCTTGTACACAGGCTGTGAACCTCTTTGACATATTTAAAACAGTTGGAGAAGCAATCTGGTAGTAAATTGTTGTGAAATTTAAACACGAAAACACCATTTTCCAGTTTGAACACAATTGCCCAATTGATATCGGGATCTTGCTACAACTATCATTGTTGGGGCAAAAAATACGATGAATTCAAAGCAGACTTTTTCTCCTAATTAACAAGGAAGTGTCCAACATGAGAGTGACAATCTAGCCTATACAATATACATTGGTTAAAATTATTTGCAGTATCAATTATATAATATACATATAAGCACTGTTTTGTAAATAGTTACCAGTTTTAACAAATTAGATAGGCTATTAATAGGCCTAACCCGAAACATTAAAAGATTAATTAATCAGTACATACTTAACTTTAGGATGTCTTCTGAAGATTTGATTATGTGTGTCTGTGAATAAATAAATACAAAACTGTTGCCATTGATTGTCCAGACATTTCTTTTCCCAATTGGTGTTTTGCATCATTGACGAGTTGAACTCTCCGCTAAGTAGTGAGTTACTCAGTCAAGGCCATGGATGATCCAGCAAAGTTTTTTTTTTGCTGAAATACAAGATTTCTCGTGGGTTGTCTGACAAATTTTATTGTGATGGGTTATTTTATCACTATGAATAACAAATAAACAAAAGACACAAAGTTCCTACAGTGGATGCTGCACATGCACTATAACTAGGGTGGATACAACTTAAGTAAACAGTGGGATAAACTACAAAACATAAGTTACTTACAAATAAACTGCTCCATATCAACTGGAAACAAGCTTATTTATAGACAAAATCCATTCTTCTTGTTTTCTTTTGAGCAAAAAGGTAAATGACTTTGTCGTTAATGTCTGGGAGATGAAAAAATTGTTCTCCATTGAAATGACGGCAAGAGCATTTAGTGATTAGAGCCTTTCTTGATTGATGGTACTCCTCAGAAAAGTTTTGATTCTTTTTAATGTTGAAAAGCAGCGTTCAGGCTCTGCTGTGGTCATAGGAATGGTCAGGGGGAATTTTACCAGTTTGGAAATTTCACTAAGAGCATCATTTAAATTACTTTTCTGAATAAATGTCAACAATTCAAATAACGCGGAATATTCATGCATGTCCGACCTGCTGCAGAATACTGCAAGTTCAGTTTCAAACTTTTCTTTTTCTATGATGTTGATGGGATGTGCTTCAATAGTTACTGCCACCTCATGTATGGGCAGTTTATTCTTAAAGCTATTGAAGCTTCTCTTGTTGAACAATTTTGCAGCTACTAATTGTTTGGTGAAGGAATATCTAGCCATTATGTCAACGCATTTGCAGTCACACACCTCCTTCGCTTCAGCCATAAGTGTTTTTGAAGAATTCTCACAGTACTTTTGAGTTTCTTATCACAGAAATTGCACTTTTGAAATTGCTTATATATTCATGTACTTTCAACACATCAATACCTCGAGATTGCATGTGGTTGATTGATGAAACAGCAGCAACCAACAGAGCAATTTTTTGTTGGTAAGTTAATGCAAAATACCTGTTGCTTCTGAAATGGTATGATCAGTGGTTGATGTAGACTGTATTTCATCAAGACAGAATTTTAAGGGTTCCAAATGTTTGTGAACTTTATTAACTGTTCGTATATGAAAGTTCACATTGACAGCACCACGTTGCAGCCTCCCATGTCATAACATATCCTTCTACCAGTCTACAACTTGCTGCACAAGTAGACTAGCACTTATAAACCATCAACACACAGCCTGAAAATAACAATGCGATGTGGAATTAATGTAAATATGGCAGACCCTGCTCAGCAAAATGCTGATAAAAAATCTAGCCAATTAAGAAGTTGCGTTGTTCTTACAGTTACACCCCTAGATTTTTCACCTTAACTTATTATCACAAATAAACAATGAACCTAGCTTAAATTTAATTAAGTAAGAACGATAAAGATAACCTAGTCTAAGCTTTACCGTATCTTTTAGTGCAGAAAGCAAAGCACATTAGTCTAACAATGTAACAGCAGCAGTCGCAGCCACCTAACATTGTGTTTGAAAACGATCAAGTATACTTGCAACAAAAGCTAGCCTGACAGGCAACTGCAAAATTTGCAGTTCGGAATTGTGCAGTTTTAAAGCAACCTCAGCCAAATATGACGTCACCATTCCTGTTTGTTTTTCTTTTATAAGATCGCAACTGCAGAGCTTGCAGTTCAGAGCTTCCAAATATAAAACTTGAAAAATCATAATAATTTTTAAAATTCAGAAATTATCAAACTTCTAGTCGGTAGGATCTACAGAGAAAATAAAAAAAGCGTAAAATTAATAAAAAAAAATAAATTCTGAAATGTGCAGGGGGTGCTGCAGTTCTGCAGTTTCTATAGACGAGCCGCCACTGAATAAACTTGTCTCACAAACTTATGATGGCGCAGCTGTGATGTCATCCTCTCTTAACGGAGTACAGGCTAAAGTTAAATGTGTTTATCCTACTGCTTTGTTTATTCACTGCTACGTACATGTATTAAATTTAGTATTGTCTTAAAGTGTCCAAGCAATTCCCTCTTGCAAAGTGTTTTTCGCTTCTCTGAATGGTTTGGCTGCCTTCTTTTCGCATTCTGCAAAGCGTACCAAGCTTCTTGTCGATATTTTACGCCGTCGTCTTCCACATGTGTGCGTAACACGTTGGAATTATGCATCTCGTCTCGAAAACACTGTGTACGAAAATCTGTCGGAGTTACGTCTTGTTTTTACTACCTTGCTGGACGATGTGCCTTCTGCTGTGTTGGAGTCAGTTTCTGGTCATCTGGCTAACTTGGAAGACTTTTCGTTTTGTTTCTATTTGTCTGTTTTCAACAGAATTTTTTCTCACACGGACGTTTTATTTCCAGTTCTACAAAAGTCTTCGTTCGACATACTGAATTGCAGGCAAAAAATCGATGCTACCCTTCAAACAATTCAATCAACTCGCAATTTCTTTGACGAGATTTACGCTGCAACTGTCAATGATGTGGGCCCTCCAAGAAAACGACTGAGAAGCTCAAGTCCCACCAATGATGCTCAATCAAATTTTCGTGCTGCATTCTATGAAATCATAGATAATATTACCCAACATATGCGCACCCGTTTTGCTGACTATTCAAAAATTCGGTTTCTTGATTTGTTGGACAGTTCGAAGTTTAATGATTACTGCCGAGACTTTCTGGCTGAATCTTTTGAAGTTCTTTGGGACAACTACGGTTTTGCTTTTGACAAAGTTTCGTTAAAAAATCAACTAAAAATGCTTTATTCGACACAGGAGTTTCGAAGAAAACCACCAGCAGAAATGTTAAAGTTTTTGAATGATAGTTTCTCAGCAAAATCTGCTTTGTCTCAATTGTATTTGCTTTGCTGCTTGGTAAACGTTATACCTGCTTCAACATCAAGTGTAGAAAGATCGTTTTCTTCTCTTAAACGAATTAAGTCCTACGCTCGCAATAAGATGGGTCAGAGTAGGCTGTCCGATCTGGCTCTTATATCTATAGAATCAGAGCTTCTCACCTCAGTAATAGAAAAAAAATCATTCCAGGATTTAGTCATCGCACATTTCGCCAGAGCAGAAAGACGTATGAATTTTACTTTCAGGTAAAAATTTTCAATTTGGTGCCCTTCAAGATGTGCGTTTCAAAAAGCAAGTTGATGAGCAGCAGATCTTAAGCAAGGGTAACTTTTATGAGCCAGTAAACTTCTTTAGTCTGAAATATTGCAGAAAATCTATTTTAAGTGAATGATGTATTGAAACTGTGTTTAAATCGCCGCATTACTGCTTTTTATATCTAACCCGTGCCTATTCATGTGGTGAGAAAGGTAGCTTCACTGTTATATTATGTACTTTTGTTTGTTTAGTTTATATTTCTTGCTGTTTTTTGATGACTCCTCGCCATGTACTTTAGCCTACTAGCTTTCATAGTCATGCTTTTGCCCTTTTTACAGCGTTGATATAACGTTACTTCGCCAATGAGCGTTCAGGTGCGGATGCAATATTTAGTTCGTTAAGCTTCTATACGCAGGAGGCAAATTTATTTTGTACAAATTGCTTGCGGTTGTAATATTTAGGCCCATGGAGGTGGCCATGTTAGGCCTAAGTGTTAGTTTTTGTAGTATAGGCTTAATTGAATATCTGAAAATGAACATTCATGACGAATTAAATATTTAGACAACTATTATTCTATGTCTAACTCTGGATTTTGGTCCTGCAACGTTAAAATTAAGATTGTTCATTACTTCTAAACATTAAATGGATGTATGATCACGACATAGGCGAAGCACAATTTGACAGATTTTTATTTTTGATTTGTTTTGGAAATGCTCTCAGAGCGCACCAAATTGGAAGTGTTTTTCAAAAATTTCTGGGGGAGGCCCCCCAGACCCCCCGCTGGAAGTGTTGCCTTCGGCAACACGCCTTCGGGCTTCGCCCGACGGTTACGCCCTTCGTGCCTACTACCTTGCTGCAGCATATTTCCAAGTTGCTTTCCCAACGGTTTAAGCCACCGAACGTCACTGCTGTGTTTCCCATGAAACATTATTGCGATTATTTTATTCATGGTGCTCCTCATGGATCCAAAAAGATTGCAAATGTTTCAGGATGGATGAAGGAAGATGTAGGCTTACGTTCAACATCTTGCAAGTTCTAGTAAACCCGCTGCAGAAAGATCCTAAATCACTGAAATTATGCAACTTAGACACTCGACATTGAATTGACCTTGCAGAAGATAGAGATGCGTGTAGGCTCACTGTGCATTAGACCGTCTACAATTATGAAAAAACGCGTATCACCAACCAAGAGGAAAAGCGTAGCAATAAACAAAGCCGTCGCAATTTTCCGTCTTCACCTGTCTCAAGCTTTACAGGTTTATCGTTGCGGCCGCGCCTGCCAGTCCCGCATTTGACTTTTTAGCCATAAGAGGGCTTGCAAATAACGTGATATTTAAACTGCTATCTTCGTCCCGAAGTACTGTCATATAGCCTACATATCTTGAACAATTATATTTCTCTTTCATTTGCACAAAAAATAAAATCATGCTTTTATCCATCCCTCCCCATTCATCTTATAAATTGGCGACGCAGAACGAGTAATTTTCGGAGCCGTAAAGGCTTATTTCAACAAAAATCTCATGCCTGGTCAAACAAAAGCAAGACGGGGAAAATCAACAGTTTACGATCTGCTGGTTATAGAAAAAATGTTTGGTGCTATTGAAATAGCTCTGTAACGACTTGCCCCACTAATGAAGTAAAAAACGTCACCTTGATTTCAATTTTAGTTTATAAACAAAAGATTCAATGCACCGAAAACCAGGGGCGCCGGAACGATTTTTGACTGGGAGGGCAAGATTACGAAAAAAGGGCACTTTTGTTTACTGAAAGGCCAATTTTTTTTCAAGTTTTAAGATTAGATATAGCGATAATGCTAATCTATCAGCTCACTATGTATTAAGTAATGATAGCCTACAAGTGTCCGCCGTTCGGTATACAAAGAAGGGCATCATGCTATGTTATAATGATGTAACCTACTGTCAAGCCTTAAAGCAGCCTGCGGCCATGGCCGCTAAAGTAGTGCTTGAATGACCGCCGGTGCTACCTCCTACATCGGCCAAGTTTGGCCGCCGGTCTCTTCTAGCCAATTATTTAATTTCGCAATAGAATGATTGTGGATTAACTGTCGAAAATATGTAGTAGGCCTATCAAAGAATGACGCAAAATTAGGTCAGCGCGTCATAATCGCCACTGTTGCTTTGTGCGGGAATATTTGTTATTGATGGAATATATCTATCTGCGATCACCAGCGCTGTAAGTCTTGTTTGTAATTCTCGACGTTTATTTTAACAAAGTGTTAATCCGAAGTGCTAATTTACGTCGGCTGGCAATATTGTCGTTTTTATGTCGATTCGATGTTGTCGGACATTGAATCTTTGTTAAAAAGGAGAACCAGGTTAGTTGACATCTGAAGGGAAAACATTTTTTGATCGTATTTTACAAAAATTATGCTTCTTTTGGTAATGTCCTTCACATCATTGAAATACTTATTTTATTTCCTTACCGTCATCGTCAACATAATCATGTCGAATGTTGTTTTTCGTTGCTAAAAAGAATTCTAGGGGAATGGCGAACTTCTTTAAAATCAGCCACATTGGAGACACTCGTGCGAGTGTCGTTAGATGGTCCCGCAGTACTGGATTACAATCCCGATAAAGCAATTAGTGCGTGGTGCAACGATGCTATTGTAGGACGTCGCCCAGGCCCAGACTTCAACAACGCTAAGTGATCATTTTAGCATTGTTGCAAGTTTAATTCTATTTACTTGTGCTATCGTTATTTTGTATTTTGGCCTCCAAGCACGCAGATTTGGCCGCCGAGAAGGAGCTCCCGGTAAGCCACGATGGCTGCCGAAAAAAAAGACGAGTTTTAAGGCCTGTACTGTGTTGCAAAATTTTGCGCCGTAAATATTATTTTGAGGCAAAAATGAAAGATTATAATTAGGCTAAAAGCGAATAGCAGAAATTGTTACATTGCAAAATGTGTAGTAGCTTACATGACTTTAAAAGGGCACCATTGCCCCCCCTGCCCTTCCATCTGCAGAAAAATTGAGGGCAGGGGGGCATCCGCTTCCGGCGCCCCTGCCGAAAACACGCATCAACAAACATAAACCAAAGCTCTGAGGCCAAACAGGCAAAATTTTATTGAAATTATACTTTGACCAGATGGAAAACAAAAAAACTATTTTTTTTTAAGCCAACTACGTCGTCTACGTAAAACAAGCCACAGGTATGGTTTCTGTCGTCTTTAACCTACTGACAACTTAGGGTTGAATGTAGAAACTACACTTAAGCTGTCCTTAGCCATAAGAACTACTTAAGTACTAATCATGTCTTAAAACTGTATGCAGAAACTAAGCTTTTGACTATTAAAAGCAATACTTAAGTTCTTATCAAAATGTTCCAAAGTTAAGACTGCTATTGACCAGTCTTAAGTTGTGATTATTTCTGGCAATGCCTAAAGTTATGGTACACGTTAGGCTGATACGAGGTGATGGGGGGATTGCTTTTATACTGGTAGAGTTGCTCCGTTCGCTTTTGGTTGATTTTCTTTGGAATTTTTATGGTTTTGAGAAAACTACAGGAAATTTCCAAACTACCGACGGCGACCTCATGGGATTGCACCAAAGCACAGTTTGCAGAGCAGTTCACAGGATTTCAAAGTGTATTGCTAAAAGAATATCTAATTTTATGAAGTTTCCTACCAACTTGGCGGAAGTCAAGCAAGCTTTTTTTGCTATTGCTGGGTTTCCTTTAGTTGTGGGTGCAATCGATTGCACGCACATACCCATAAAGTCACCAGGTGGAGACACCGCCGAAGTTTTCAGAAACCGCAAAGGTTACTTTTCTGTAAATGTGCAGGCAATCTGCACAGCAGATCGCATTTTTACGAATGTTGTTGCGCGATGGCCTGGGTCAACTCATGACTCCAGAATTTTTGAAAACAGCGTTGAATATACGGGACAGACTCGAAACCAATGAAATAACGGGTCTCTTGTTAGGAGACAGTGGGTATGCATGTAAGCATTACATAATGACGCCAGTGCTGAACCCAGCTAACGAAGATACAACAGGAGTCACATTAACACACGTGTTCGAATCGAACAGTCATTTGGTGTCCTGAAGCAATGCTTCAGGTGTCTTCGCGTTCCACTGCGGACACATTTCAGTAACTCCTTGGTAATAATAATAGCAGTATTCTGTCTGCACAATTATGCAGTTAAACGTGGACAACCACTTCCAGAAGATGTTGTTGAACAAGATGACCACAATCAAAGACCAGAAGTAGATGATGCTGCTCCTTTATCTTCCTCAGCAACAAGCTTACAAGGACGTGCGGTTCGCTTGCAGTTAATAAACTAATACTTCCAATAAACCAATACTTTCAGTTAATAGACCCTTTGGCAAAAGTTTATGCGACTATGCATGCTTGAAAAAACTCAGATTCATGGTAATAAAAAACTGGTATCAGGGAATTGAAGTGGTTTATTATCATCGTTACTTTTAGAGGTTACAATGATGGTTCAGCAAAGTTGACCACATTTAATAATGAGACATGTAAATTCACTGCAGGGGGTAACTACAATTTGCAAAAATGCACAAGTATTGTAGACTTCAGTTATGTAAATACAAGAGGAAAATACTTCACCGCAGTAAATTTTAGCGCGCTAATCAAATTGGGGGGGCCTTGAAAGCGCGCAAGTCAAAGTGGGGGGCCCTGAGCAACTGCCCAATTTGCCCATTCTTATATCCACCACTGCAAACGGCTGTCGCTCCCAGTGACCAGTATGTAATTTGCAGTACTATGTCAAAACTGGATCGCTTTATACATTATTTTTAATTCTTGTTATTAGAAAAGGTTATTACAGCATACAAATGACCAGAATTAGAAGTTTCGTATGCGCAGGTGCTGCTTTGCAAGTCTAGTGTCGGTGATGTATCAGCGACGACGTAAGAAATTCTTACGCAATGCGTCACGTACGTAGACTTAAGTCATTGACTGAAAACTTAAACAGAACTTAACTAAGAAGAGATTAAGAATACTTTCTGCAACAGGAAATCGACCAGGACTTAAACAATGCTTAGCTAAGTTCTTCTTAGCGTTAAGCAGTTCTTCAGTTAAGTTTCTACATTCAACCCTTAAACTTGTATTTGCTGAACGAATTGGGCCTACAAAAAATAGCGACACAGCCAAAACGTAGACAACTAGCACAAAAAAATGTAAATAGGCCAATACAGCATAAATTGCATCATCCAAAAGGCCGGATGCACAATAAAGTTGTGAATGTTGTCGCAGGCTGCACAAAATACTGCAAGCGTTAAGTCGCCCAATGCCCAACCTTGACGTAAAACATTGTATGCGAAATCAAGAGCGTTATCTTAGATCATATTGTTTGCTTTCAAAACAAAATTTATCCAAATGAGTAACCCAGCTGCTGCAAACTAACATTATCGTCAATGCAAGCTGAGTATAGTAGGCTAATCTTATACAATACAACTCGACTCGAAAAACATTTCGTCCGACTTCATTCCGCAGCCATGGCAAAGACTGAAATGTCCAACCAGAAAACGCAATAAATGACATGTTCGATTGTTTGGAAATATTACAACTTAAAGCACCAATTTAAGAGTTTGACTTCTTTGTGGTGGATTCTGTTATTGTTTGATATCGTTGAGCAAACTTTTTCAAATTATTTTTAAACTACTAAATTTAAACAGAGTCATCATTAAAAGTTGGCAGGTATAAAAATTTATATATACAATTATACATACAGAGATGTACAAATTATATAAAAAGCCATTATAGTCACGGTTTATTGAAATTACAACTTAACAGTAAAACTATGGGCGCGATAAAACTAACCTAAAAGATAGTTACTTTTTACTTAGGTACATGAAAGTTGCCCGACTGACCCACAAAAATATTAATGCTCTTTATCACTGACGTCATGAGACTACAGAACATGTGGCCAAAACAAAATTCGTTCGAGTTTTGAAAAATCTTGATTTATCTAATTGAACAATGCGAGCAAGGCAGAAAAATAATCATGATACACAGTAACAACTAGATATCTGACTTCTTTTGGCATTTAAAGCACATTAACTGCATTCGCAAAAAAAAGTCCAATAGCAATACAATGAGAAGTAAAATGGTCGTCACTCAGTAAAGTCTTCTCGAAGCTCCTCGTCTTCATCCCGGACTTAGAGTAGGTGATAAACTGATTGGAGAGTAAGGAAAGGTAAAATAAACGACCAATCTAACTTTGCCGAAGCTGGTCTACTTCCATTTGAAACAACAGGAAATTTGCAACGTTTTCAATTCAATCAAAAGGAAGCTATTTCTGGGGGAGCCAGCTTGACAAAGTTAGATGTGCCGCTGTCAGTGCAATTCATCTGACGTAATGACGCTTTTAACAGGAACTATAGTAGTTTTATCAGGGTCCCATGAAGTTGCCTTTCGCATGTCGTAAGCATCTTCATCTGCGTCGCCGTTGGGAGACGAATAATAGTCAACGACAGTTCTGTAACACAAAGAAACCTAAGTTAGTTCAAGTAAAAATTGGTTAATAAATTTTCCTTTTCTTATATTGTCGAGTTAAATATCAGTAGGCTACACCCGTCAGCTATTCCACAAAGTTTCCTTAAAACTGAATAATTCATTATTTTATTTACTTCTTTTAAACTAGTTTGCAAAAGCATTCTTATGTAGTTTTTGACAAGCTAAAAATAGAAAGGTGGAGATAAACCTGTATATGACGTATCCCAGTTTCTCATACATCTTGACAGCTACTTGGTTTGATTTTCTGACAAACAAGTCTACAAAAAGAGCTCTTTTATTTTCAGACACTTCTTCTAATCTTGTCATAAGTTCGGCAGCCAATCTCAAGCGTCGATATTCACCAGCAATAGACACAGCCGTAACATGTCCATGCCAATCATCAGGCATTCGGCCTTCTACCTGTAACATACTGTCAGAGATGTACGTATACGCCGCAAATTCTACGCCGCAGACTTGCGGCGTAGACTTTTTGTTTGCGCTTACGCTTGCGGCCACATTTTTTTGAATAGTTTGCGCTTGAGGCTACGCCGTAAAGTTTTCGCGGTTTTTTAGCGCATAGCGTCAACGCATACTTTTTAATGTATTTTTTTCTCTACAACACGCCAATACCTTCCAGCGCTGCAGTTGAAAGAATGTTTTCAACCGGCAAAGACATATTGGAACTAAAACACAGCAAAATGTCAGATGAACACTTTCAGATGCTTGTGTTTCTTCGTGGAAATTCAAAATTAAACTTGTTTGTTTCGAGTGGTTTATACCGTGTGAATGTTTGGCACCGAGCAAACAAAATAGTTTGCGCTAGTGTATGCGCTGACGTTGACGCCGCCAACATACGGCGTATGTTTTTTCGAACGTTTGCGTTTACGCTGACGGCGTCAATATTTTTTGTACGCGCGTACATCACTGCATACTGTATTGTTAATGTTACTGAGGTTGATAAATTGTTAAATGTCAGGAACTCCAATGAGGAGTCGCTGCAGATAACTGGCCGACCCTGATGTTACGAAATGAAGACCGGGCTTCTTTGAAGGAAAACAGATGATGGATGATGTTGACTCCACTGGTCTGACCGCCAACGAGAATGCATGTTAGTGCGCAGTTGGGTAAGCAGCTTTGCTAGCTGACTAGTGCTTAAACAATAATAAGGACAACAACAAAATCTACCCAACCCAAACGTAATCCGACTTGTCAACATACCAAACAGGGCTGAGCCTTTGTAACACAAAAATAACTTATTTTTAATTTTGCTACTATTTTCAAAATACATAAAAATATGTTTCTCGGCAGGCGATTTGTAGCAATAATTGACAGCGATAGACACGTGTTTCGCCCATGAGGCTGGGCTCATCAGTATCGCACCGTATTCTAGCCACAAATTTGAACTGCTCGCTGTACTAGTGAGTGCTCAGCCTTGTGCTGATAGCCGGGAAGAACGCCCCTTTCTTCACATAAAAATATGTTAAATCTAGATATGTTTCTCGGCTTGTTATGCTGATGATACTAAACAAATTCTCTAATGAAGCTATGGTGTGAAAAAAAAAGGTTTATAAGCAGGGTTGTCATCAACATGGGCCACAAAATAAGGACAACCGAAAAAATAAATTTTCATACGAAGCGCAACATGCGTTTTTGAAGAAATCTTTGCATTTATACGAGCCAAGATGCATCACATGCCATACTTTTTCCCAGAAACCAGCTGTTCCAGCAACTCCTTGTTTATGGAAAATTAAAAACTTTGTGTATCTCACGGCAGCTCAGGTCAAGGTTTAACTTTACTTGTAGTAGGGATTTGACTGTCATTTCACCAATGGTCTGTTGTTTTCCTTAATCCACTGAGCAAAAACCAGAGAGAACGCTCACTCCACAAATACGTTACGGTACTGACCGAAAAGGAGAATACGATGCCAACTAGCTTGTAGCAGAGCAACAGATAAGAGACATCTTCAGTAAAGATTTTCATCCACTTGTCTTCAGGTTCATCCTTGCGGAAGACAACATCTGGAATCTTTTTGAGCCGAGTACTAACAACTGATACCTCATTGTAGAACACATCCTTCATTGACATTGGTGGATCAATTTGCTTTGCCAACCTCTTAACTTTACCAGAGTTCAGTTGATGTGCATTGGATACTTGTCAAGTTAATACCACTTATTGATACATTCCAAAAAAAGATAGAAGTTTTGTAATTGTTAAAAATAAGACAAAATAACGACTCAAGTCAAAAACATAGACACTTCTTAAAAAAGACAATAAACTTTTCTAACACATTGCCCTTCAAAATAAGGACAAATCTTAGAACTAAGGACGATATGGCAACCCTGTCTATTAAGCTATTTGTTTATTTATTTGTATCAGACAAGGTTGTTTAAATTGACTGACAAGGTTGAACATTTCACATTGTTTCATCCAATGAAAAATCCGTTTGCCAAATTTACAATTAGGCTTTTGTGTAGCATACCAGTAATTATCCTGACACCGAAATCAATTTGAACATTTTTTGTCAATTCATTTTGGACAGAAATTTTGGGTCTACGTCTTTTAGGCGCCGGTCAAATAGGCGCGCACACTGTGGCGTCAGGATATTTAGGTGTGGAGCACTGTGGCGTCCGTTCATTTACGTGCTGTTCCTAGTAAAGTCTACAGATAGTATCAGCTCGCTTGAATATAGGCTACGGTATGTATACTAATGTTTACTGTTTAGTGTAGTTATCATTTGACTTAACTAAAATGAACTCAGCCATTTTCGAAAACTTGAATAATTTATTGATAAAACTGTCGCCGACGCAAACCAGCACTAACAACAAGTAAATGCCGAATGATGAATCTCTTCTGGTGAACCTAGAATTGCGATTGAAACATCAATACAATCGGAAAATAATACTCTAGCGTCATGTGGCAAATAAAAGTTCAAAACAGCAACCGCTAGATGGCGATAGTAAATTTCGCGTTTCGAACAATTTTACTATTGCGCAAGAGCGGCCATGCTTTTATTATATCCGTTTTGATCTGGTCATGGAAAAGGTAAGGAAGTGTAATGAAGAGTAGCCTTTGCCTAGGATGCAGATATAATTTAGATATATGCATTAGAGAATGTAGAAACTTACTTAAACATGTATATATATCAGGCCTCGAAATTTGTTTTTGTTGACGGCGGACAAACGTGTCCGGTCTGAGCAGCTATCTCAGCGGACAAATTATGTCTCACGGCAAACACACCAGTTTTAGAGTCGATCGTCATGCTTAATCACTTTATCTTGATAATTCTTTACCATTTGAGAACTATAGCTACGGTTTAAAAGTCTTGTTAAAATTGCAGTGAAGTCACTCTGAAAGGCTTTCATCAGACCAACGACGTGCGCTTGAAGAGTCAAAGCGCCCTGTAGCTGCTTAATACGCCGCATAACTGATTAACTTCCACCGAACGAGGTCGTGTGGCTTCTTGCGTCACAATGCTCTGGGCACGAGTCGGAAAACTTTTATACTAACCCTACTATTTTCTGCTGTGCAAAGTTTCACTAGGCTTTTTTCTTTAGGTTTATTTTTGCGTGTCATGTGAGCGAAAGTGAATTTTCCCTGGGCCTTTTCTTTCTTATTGTAATACCAAAGCTTAACAAATTTTGTAACCAATCTTGCCTTATCATTATTACTCGGAGACAGTGGCGTAGCTAGGGGGCGGGGAGGCCGGACCGCCACGGGCGGCACTTTCAGACCACGATTTTTGATTTTGATTATAAGACGATAAAAAAACGCATTTCATTTTCACATGCTTTTTCTTGAAGGGGCGGTAAAATCTGAATCCGCCCCGGGCGGCACATTCCCTAGCTACGCCACTGCTCGGAGATCAAAGCCAAGCATTGTGGTTTGTGACGTAAGACTTGAACTACGTTGCGCGTGAATAGAAGTATTGTACTCCGGTCGATTCTTGGCGAAGAATTTACCTTTGTTGCGCTGATTCAACGTCATCAATCGAAGCACTATAAAAATCAAACGTTTTCCTGCTTGAATGGAAACCAAGGGATACGATATAATGGTCAAGGTTTCTAGATGCGCGCTAGAATGCACGGAAATTATATTCTTGCAACAATTGTTCATGCTATGCAATGACAATTTGTATCGCTAGTTCCTGTGTTATTTCTCGGCGGACAAATATGACCGATCTAGGTGATACTTCCCGCGGACATCACATGCTGTGATTTTGAGGCCTGTATATAGGGATCCACGTCTTTTAGGCGCAGACAGTTAGGCGCCAGTCAAATAGGCGCACACAACCACACACTGTGGCGTCTGGATATTTAGGTGCAGAGCACTGTGGTGCCCGTTTAGTTAGTCCGGAAGAAGACAGCTCATACAACGAAGAAGATTTAGGTGCTATTCCTAGTAAAGTCTGCAGATTGTATGATCTCAGCTTTGGCAAAACCTAATGGGGGTTTTGACGGAAAACTAAGTCACTCTTCACTCAAGCCTACCACCCACTTGAATATAGGCTACAGTATATTTTTTACTGATGTTTAGTGTAGTTATTATTTGACTTATAGAACTAATAGTGAACTCAGTCATGTTCGGCAACTTGAATAATCTATTGATAAAGCTTACGCCGAAGCAAACCTGGACTAACAACAAATTAATGCCGAACACGCCCATTAAAAGAACAATCTATTTTTCTGTTCAATTCAACATTTTGTGTGAAAAGCATTGCCGGTTTAAGCAGCTTCACTCACTGAAGCCCTCACTAACAACAAATAAATGCACGCGCATTAACAAAACAACATATTTTCTATTCAATATATATTAGAGTGGTTCAAAAAAACACAATTTTCTCGGAATCTTCTTCCACAAGGCTTAAAATGTGCCATTTTCCCATAGAAGTGCCCTTGCAAAAAATTAGACTGATTGGAAGTCGTTTAGAGGTCAATCAGATTTTCACTTTTTTACCACATTCTGCCTATGCCAAACCCCATCGCACACAGGCCGATATTGTGTGCAAGACTTACAGAGAGGGAATGCCCCCTATTGTTTTGAAAACCACAGCAGAGAATGAGCTAGACTTCTATATGATGCATAATTAAACTTCGTGTGTATGTAAACAGATTTATTAACTTAACACCCAACAAAGCAAAAATCTTATTTTCATACTAAACTATCGGCAATTCGGCATCTACCATTTTTATTGGAAAACACTCGAAACCAGCAGTAGTCTCATCAGTCATCACTTCAATTATTTTGATAGGTTAAATAAGTTTAAACATAATACAATTTTCCTTTTATCACAAAGAGACATCCATATCACGATAAATGAATTAAAATACAATGTTAGCATCAAGGACTGTGGTGTTAAATCAGATATGACATTCGGCCACTGTTTTCGTCACAGTCTCATTTCAGGCTTTGTTGAGATTAAGGGTTGCTTTGGTTGGCACCGGAAACCTTTTCCTGTAGATGCTTACTAACTGCAGTAGGTACTGGTACTGTTTCTGAGTCTCATGAAAATGATTGAAGTGATGACTGATGAGACTAATGCCGGTTTCGAGTGTTTTTCAATAATAATGGTAGATGCCGAATTGCCGATAGTTTAGTATGGAAATAAGATTTTTGCTTTGTTGGGTGTTAAGTTAATAAATCTGTTTACATACACACTAAGTTTAATTCTGCATCATTTAGAAGTCTAGCTCATTCTCTGCTGTGGTTTTCAAGATGATAGCGGGCATTTCCCCCTCTGTAATTCTTGTACACAATATCGGCCTGTGTGCGATAGGGTTTGACATAGGCAGAATGTGGTAAAAAAGTGAAAATCTGATTGACCTTTAAACGACTTCCAATCAGTCTAATTTTTTGCAAGGGGACTTCTATGGGGAAATGGCACATTTTAAGCCTTGTGGAGGAAGATTCTGAGAAAATTGTATTTTTTTGAACCACTCTAATATATATATATAACATTTTGTGTAAGAAGCATTGCCCTACCTGCCAAGCTGATACTATCTGCAGACTTACTAGGAATAGCACCTAAATGAACGGGTGCCACAGTGCTCCGCACCTAAATATCCAGACGCCACAGTGTGCGCGCCTATTTGACCAGCGCCTAACTGTCTGCGCCTAAAAGACTTGCTACCGTATATAGTGTATATTATACAGGCTAGTGTTGGGGTGTTCAGAGCCGGAGGCAAATTTACAAATGTCAATCAATCAATGGTTTATTTGTCAGTAACAGGAACATAGTACATGTTTGAAATATGCAAAATGTCCCAGATCATTTAAATCTGGACATCTTCATTTTTCCAGCATGTGACGTAATATCTGTCCCATCCATGCTGTCTCTTAAAGGCAACAAATGGAAATGCACTAACTATGATGCCATAGTACGTCTCGCGCGCACTCGTCACGCAGAGCGAGTCAAAATATTTGAAGACTTTGTTAAATCATTTTAATTCCTCCGTGTTGTTTTCGTGTTTCTTATACTGTGTTGTTCATTTTAATTTCTTTAATAAATTTCTTTTTTTTTCACTGTTGCATTGTGTAATGGTGTCCGCTCCGATAGCTCAATTGGTTAGCGCGTAACTTCTGGAACAAAGAAGCTTCAAGATCAAGCGGCGCTGGTTCGACTCTCGGTGTGTGCGCTTGAGCAACGCACGTTAAGGACTGCTCTCCATTCAGCTGCATCTAATGGATGGAATAATTCCCTGGCAACAAGACTTCAACAATCGAAAACTTCACTCTGTCAAGCTCGGTGACCGGGCCTGCGTCAGTGATTCAAAGCCTCTACAAGTATGCAAAACTACCAGGATTAAGCTCTGCAAGAAGCTTTCCCAGTCCGAGGATAAAGATTCAATCAATCAATTGATGAGTAATGTCATCACTGCTATTGTGTTCACAAGTCTTTAAAATGTTTGCATTGATATTTTTTCACTAAATAAATAAGAATAAGGAAAATTGCGAATCCGCGGTAATTTATATATATTTTCCTACAGACCAACATCGTTTTCGGGATCCATTACGCCAAGGTTTGTTTGCTTTTTTTGGATGAAACTATGTGAAAATAATCAGTAGGTATGCAGGAGCTAACCATGTCAAATGGAAGCAAATTTATTCCAAAATAAACGTGCAATTGAAAGATTTGTTGTATCCACAAATTTCCCCAATTGCGCATTTACGCATTAGGGATTTTTCCCCTTCCACGTAAATCCTGCTCCGAATTCACAATCTTCTTCCGTATTTCCGAAGTTGATGGAGTTTTCGCCTGAAATAAATTGTTTTGTAAGGTAGACGCAAGTAGCTAGAAGTGGATTACCACCAAAAAAAAATATCTTCAGAATTAAAGAGTGGGTGATGAAAAATATTTCGGTTTCAGAAAAAAAATTCGTGTTTAGGGGAATGACCATATTTATTTGTGTATAATACATCATGTTAAACCCGCTGAAGTTACTTTGTTTTATTTCTCTATAAAGAAATTGAATGTGATTGAAAGATAATTTATAAATTAAATAATATACAATATAAAACCATAAACAGACACAACTAAGCAACAACACTACATTTAACATTATAAAAACAAAAAACAACAAGCGAACGTTTTCAGCTAGTCATATAGCCCTTTTCAAGCCTATAAGAAAAATACATTATTGAAAGAAATGCTAAAGAATCATATAGTATCACAGCAAAAATAAGGTCAAATCTAAACATTTGAGAAACTGCCTCGCTCACACAAAATGATAACTGAAAATTACGCAGCGCAACAGGTCAAGTATTTCAGAGGTAAAAATAATTGATTGTTCAGACAAGGACTCAGGCAGATTACGCAAGAAAGACAGAAGCACAAGAGATAGTGGCACAAAACAAAGTAATGCGAAAAGCACAAGACGTGATAATTTAATCAAAAAACTGTTAAAAGGTAAGAAGCTCCGCAAGCAAATAATTGTTAACCCAGGGCTCAACAGGCAATTATTTGCTTGCGGAGCTTCTTACTTTTTAACAGTTTTTTGATTAAATTATCACGTCTTGTGCTTTTCGCATTACTTTGTTTTGTGCCACTATCTCTTGTGCTTCTGTCTTTCTTGCGTAATCTGCCTGAGTCCTTGTCTGAACAATCAATTATTTTTACCTCTGAAATACTTGACCCGTTGCGCTGCGTAATTTTCAGTTATCATTTTGTGTGAGCGAGGCAGTTTCTCAAATGTTTAGATTTGACCTTATTTTTGCTGTGATACTATATGATTCTTTAGCATTTCTTTCAATAATGTATTTTTCTTATAGGCTTGAAAAGGGCTATATGACTAGCCGAAAACGATCGCTTGTTGTTTTTTGTTTTTATAATGTTAAATGTAGTGTTGTTGCTTAGTTATGTCTGTTTATGGTTTAAAAGAGTTACCTCTCTACCCAAATTGTATTACAATATAAAACCACAGAAATATATAGCCTATACCATAGTTATCAAAAGTAGCCTAAACAACGATTTAAAATGGTCTTATTGGAGGTAAAATTTTGAGTCAAAAAGTTATACAGTAATAGACTACTGGTAACATTTTGCTCTATAATATTAACTCCTTTAACACGTACCTTTCCCATTATGTATCCCATGACTTTTCTCGATGGAGATTCTGCCACCATGAAGTATTCCGGCCATTTAGCAAGGTATTGTAAATAAAACCCTATTCCATAAGTTTCAGTTAAAGGGTCTAAATTTACCCGATTAAACTTCAGCATATCCGCACAAGTAAAAGGACGATAAAGTGTCATTTCAGCTTGAGAATAACTGTGTAATGTGTATGGTATCTGTAAAATACTTTGTAAGCTTAATGTTAAAAGAAGGCAGTGGCTATTTGACCGGCGCCGGTCTTTGAATCTGAAACACTATTTGACCGGTCATGACGTCACTATACAGTCACTTTTTTCTTTTTCTCTTTCAAAGCAAAAGACGAGAAGCGCATATAAGTTCTAAATCCAACCATCTCACTCAACTCGTAACGTGGCGCATGCGATACGTCGCCGCCTCCGACTCTAGAGGGACTGAGTTCGATACTACCCGGAAGCGTTCTTTTTTTTATTTATTTTTTTTTAATTAAATTTTGACACGAAGTGCATTTTTGTAGTCAGTTTTTAATTATTTTTTATGTCTTTTCAAATGTGAGTAATAAAGTTAGAGTTTTTTTAATTTGCTGGAATTTGAGAATTTCTCTGGGTAATTTTCCGATTGTGGCCGTGCTAACTACTGATACGGTATATAGCCTACATAATTTTTCAATTCAGGCACGTTTTAAACTTTTCAAGGTTTTGCCACGTTTTCCCGTGCATTAACGTGCTGGGAGGTCTATATCGATTTTTGTAGTTAGTATCTTTTTCGTCCCGGACGCGTTAATGACGAAAAATAAAATGATTGATTGATGTGACCGTGTTTGCCGAACGAAGCAATACATTTTTGCCCTCAACAAAATGCACTTTGGGTCAAAATTTAGTTAAAAAAAAAGAACGCTTCTGGGTAGTATCGAACTCAGTCCCTCTAGAATAGGAAGAGGCGACGTACCACACGCGCCACGTAACGAGTTGAATAAAATGGTTGGATTCAGAACTTATATGCGCGCTTCTCATCTTTTGCTTTGAAAGAGAAAAAGAAAAAAAGTGACTGGACAATGACGTCATGACCGGTCAAATAGTGTTTCAGATTCAAGACCGGAGCCGGTCAAATAGCCACTGCCTTAAAAGAACTTTTACACTTGAAATTAGTGCATTTTTTTAGACTTTAGAGCAGTGGTTTTTAGACTTTAGAGCAACCTTTTCGCAACGGTCCCTAAAAATTTCTATTTGAAATTTTGGTATATTGTGTCTCCTTATGGAATCATATGTTACATAAGTTTCAATTCAAAGCAACACATTTAGAAGAATTTGCTGGATTCGCAACGCACTTGACCATTGATTAGATTGAAAAAATTATGTTCTGAGCTTCATGTTGGCACACAGGATCAAACATCAGTTCAGTATAAGTGAATCCCCCAACCGCGAATTTTTGGTAAAATTACCCCAATCACGAATTTCAAAATAAACAGGCTAATATTTGTTCAAACTCAAAAACTGAAATGGCACAGGCAAGAAGATTGCTATCCCTATTTCTGCACTAAAAATTAGGCCAAAACCGCTTTTCAGATTTTAGCAATCAGCAAATGTTTGGCCTAGTCCCAAAACCCTTTCCCTAAAAAAATTAAAACTTTCTGACCGTCTGCACTAACTTTGCTGTTAAATCTCTTCTAGTGAACCTACAATGACCATTGAAAGATTAATGAAATCAGAAAAGAATACTCTACCACCTTGCGGCAAATAAAGTTCGAAACAGCAACCACTACATAGCGATAGCAAGAAGCGCGGTTAGAGCAATTTTACCACTGCGCAATAGCGACCATGCTTTTTTCCAGGGATGCCAGGTTGGCATTTGTAATGCCAAATTTCATAAATTTGAAATTTTTTTATGTTGTTTGGCATGAAAAAAATCCTGTTAGGCATTTTTTCAAAATTGTTTTTCTGAAGAATACGGTACTCTCAAGAATGAAGATAGCTAGGTTGTGCAATAGCAGCAAGTGTAGGCTGAGCTTTTTTGCAGTTTTACCCATTTTTTACCAATTCCATTATTTATTAATGAAGAAACCTTTGATTTTGCTCCGATTTGCCTATTTGGCATTTTTTTTAGGTCATTTGGCATTTTTTGTTTAGTTGTTTGGCATTTTTTCCATAAGTGGACCTGGCAACTCTGCTTTTGTCATATCCGTTTTCTTCTTCGTCGTATGAGCTGTTCTTCCTGACTATATAAATATATCCGTTTTGATCAGGTCATAGAAAAAGTGAGGAAGTTGCATGCATGCACGAATAAATGCTTTGGGAAGAATTGTTTTACAAAGAATTAACTTTACGAAGAATTGTTTTACGAAAAGTTGCTTACGAACAATTGCTTTACGAAGAACTGTTTACGAAGAAAACGTCGGACACCGTTTTTGATTGATTGCTTGATTTTGATTGATTGTTTTTGATTGATTGATTTTGATTGATTGTTTTTCTTATGCTGTGTTGTTCATTTTAATTTCTTTAATAAATTTCTTTTTTCCACTGTTGCGTTGTGTAGTGGCGTCCGCCCGATAGCTCTGTTGGTTAGCGCGTGACTTCTGGAACGAAGAAGCTTCAAGATCAAGCGGTGCTGGTTCGACTCTCGGGATGTGCGCTTGAGCAACGCACGTCGCACGTTCACGACTTCTCTCCATTCAGCGGCAACTACTGGATGGAATAATTCCCAGCAACATGACTTCAACAATCGGAAACTTCTCTCTGCCAATCTCGGTGACCGGGCCTGTGTCAGTGATTCAAAGCCTCTGCAAGTATGCGAAACTGCCAGGATTAAGCTCTGCAAGAAGCTTTCCCAGTCCGAGGATAAACATTCAATCAATCAATTGATGAGTAATGTTAACTCTGCTATTGTGTTCTCAAGTCTTTAAAATCTTTGGATTGATATTTTTTCACTAAATAAATAAAAATTAGGAAAATTGCGGATCCGCGGAAATTTATGCATATTTTCCTACCGACCAACATCGTTTTCGGGATCCATTACGCCAAGGTTTGTTCTTTTTTTCAAATGAAACTATGTGAAAATAATCAGTAGGTATGCAGGAGCTAACCATGTCAAATGGAAGCAAATTTATTACGAAATAAACGTGCAATTGAAAGATTTGTTGTATCCACGAATTTCCTTAACTGCGCA
Organism: Aplidium turbinatum; assembly: GCF_918807975.1. Taxonomy (NCBI): domain Eukaryota; kingdom Metazoa; phylum Chordata; class Ascidiacea; order Aplousobranchia; family Polyclinidae; genus Aplidium; species Aplidium turbinatum. Next base: position 35,668,407 of record NC_137472.1, on the reverse strand, counting down.
TTAGGGATTTTTCCCCTTCCTCGAAAATGCTTCCCCCATGTGACGCTTTTGTTCCGTCTATCCGAAGTTGATGGAGTTTTCGCCTGAAATAAATTGTTTTGTAAGGTAGACGCAACTAGCTAGAAGTGGATTACCACCAAAATAATATATCTTCAGAATTAAAGAGTGGGTGATGAAAAACATTTCGTGCTTCAAAAAAAAAATGCGCGGTTGGGGGATTCACCACTTAATCTATATGCTCATTTGATGTTTTTCTATAAATTTTATCAAAACTTAATACAGGGATAAGGGATATCTAAAGAAGAGGATGTGAAGGCTCACAGCAAGTGCTTTATTCTTATGACACTACCAGGGCGGTAGTTTGCAGCACGTGAAACATGCGGTTCTTTTCAAAATTACAAGAAGGTTTTGTAGTGCGGCTGATACACAGAGTGGCCAGATTGAAATTTGCAAAAAATGCCAAACTCACCAAAAAATAGGCCAACTTGAGACCAAATAGCTATAAAAAAGGCCAAAAATAAGTCGAACTCAAACAAGATAAAATAAGCATTGTAACATTATTTGTGAGGCAAATAACCCAATTTGAAAACAGTATTATTACATATCAATACTATCAAAAATTTGCAAACCTGCACAAAACAAGATCCAGTAATATCATATTTTTGACAAAATTTTACAAAAGTTACTAGATCATTTGCAGAACAAAGAAACCTACATTATAAGCCACTCACAAACAGAAGTTTTATGCTTCAAACACTTATGGGTGGCAGAAATTAAAAACATGCTCTATATAATACCAGAACTACGTAGACGTAGAACTACGTCACCTAATCTACTAACAACTGATTCAACAAAATTTCACAGCAATAGCGCCTAACAGCACAGAAACTCAACAGCCGGCTGCCTCAAGCTAAAACAAAGAGCCACATGAAAGAAGCACTCACTGAATTCAACACCATTCGTCATAGCACATGACTAGGGAACTGTGTTCCGGAAGCTCGTGTAATTTGATATTACCGTACCACAACTAATTCGCAGCATCAGGCTTAAACAGATCGTTAGAATCTACACTGTGAAGTAAGCAACGATCATGCTGCTAAAAGCGAAACTCAATCAATTGCAAAGTCTTTTACTCTTTACAGCATTTTCCAGAAATCACAAGGCGAGAACTTATTATTCTAATGATCGAGTCAAGTAGTTGGGAGTTGCATCTTTGTTTCTTGGCTTTGTTTTCAAATTAGAAACCAGAGAAAATATTCTCTTGGCCACAGCATTATGGACTGGGGCAACTAGGTAATCCAAAGCAAAATAATAATAATAATAATAATGTTATGGTTTTTATTTATTGTCGCTCTACAACAGCTAAGGTCTTTTAGCGACAGGGCTCATTTTAAATTTATATCAGGTTTACGATGTTATCACATTATTACCCGACTCATTCTCACTGCGCTATGCAGGATAGAACACAATCGGTACCGGTACCGTTTTTAAAGTCTTTGGTTTGACCCGACCTGGAATCGATCTCAGATCTACCAGCACCAGAGCCAAAGGCGAAACCACTCGGCCTCTGAGCTGGTCCCCAAAGCAAAATGAGCCAGAACTTTAAAACTTAGGTGCTCTAGCTGTCTAGCACACCAATCCAAAATTGTTCAGAGTCTGAAGGCAACCCAATTTCCTCAGGCCTCGAAATTCGTTTTTGTTGACGGCGAATAAACGTGTCCGGTCTGAGCAGCTATCTCGGCGGACAAATTAAGTCTCACGGCGGACACACCAGTTTCAGCATCGATCGTCATGCTTAATCACTTTATCTTGAAACTTTCTCGCCATTTGAGAACTATAGCTATGGTTTAGAAGGCTTTTTAAAATTTCAGCAAAGTCACTCTGAAAGGCTTTCATCAGACCAACGAAGTGCGCTTGAAGAGTCAAAGCGCCCTGTAGCTGCTTAATACGTCACATAACTGATTAACTTCCACCGAACGGGGTCGTGTGGCTTCTTGCGTCACAATGCTCTGGGCACGAGTTGGAAAACTTCTACACTAACGTTACTATTTTCTGCTGTGCAAAGTTTCACTAGGCTTTTTTCTTTAGATTTATTTTTGCGTGTCATGTGAGCGAAAGTGAATATTCCCTGGGCTTTTTCTTTCTTACTGTAATACCAAAGCTTAACAAATTTTGTAACCAATCTTGCCTTATCAATATTCCTCGGAGACAGTGGCATAGCTATGGGGGCGGGGAGGCCGGACCGCCACGGGCGGCACTTTCAGACTACGATTTTTGATTTTGATTATAATCTGATAAAAAAACGCAACTTTTGCTGCATCGTGCTGTTATAGCCTACTGAACTCGTATAATCTAATTTTGTAACCAACATTGCCTTATCAATATTACTCGGAGATCAAAGCCAGACATTGTGACGTAAACCTTGAACAAAGTTGCGCTGATTAGTGTGGAAGTACTGACAGTGGCGTAGCCAAGGGGGGTTTTGGGGGTTACAACCCCTCCTTTGGCACGTGTGTGACGTCACGATATTGAGAATGATGCTTTCAGTCCCCCAGACCCCCCGCCGCTGGGTTGTCAAACCCCCCCCCATTCAAAATTCCTGGTTGCGCTACTGAGTACTGATACTCCAATCGATTTTTATCGAAGAATTCACCTTTGTTACCCTGATTCAATGTCATCAATTGTCGAAGCAACGTAGAAATCGAACTTTTTCCTGCTTGAATGGAAGCTACCCAGACAACAAAATTTATCATTTTTACACTGCTTCAACGTCTGCGTCTACATTGAATTAACATAAGAATGATAGATTTTGTTGTCTGGGTGAGAGATACAGTATTCACATTTTCTAGATGCGCGCTAGAATGCGCGGGAAATTATATTCTCGCAACAATTGTTCGTGCTTAGCTATGTAATGACGATTTGTATCGCTAGTTCCTGTGTTATTTCTCGGCGGACAAATATGACCGATCTAGATGGTAGGCTACTTCCCGCGGACATCACATGCTGTGACTGCGGACATGTCCGCCGTGTCCACCATGAATTTCGAGGCCTGTTTCCTTAAATGCATCTTCTTCCTTCCAGTTAATCATGCTTAGCTTTCTGTATTGTTCTTTAATGATTCTGCTCCATCTCAAGATTGTTTTCATGACCCTGTCTCAGTTATTCCTAACCACCCTAAAACATTTTTTCTTAAACCTATTACCACAGAAGAAGTATCAAAACATTTAAAAAACTTGAATGCAAATAAAAGCACTGGGATGCATGGAATACCAATTAAGTTTTTAAAAATGTCCTCTTCAATCATTTCTCCAATCTTAACTACCTTATTTAATGAATGTATTGTACAAACCACGTATCCAGACCAGCTTAAAGTAGCTCAAATTGTACCAGTTCACAAGTCTGGTTCATTTGAAACCTGTAAAAATTATAGACCTATATCACTTCTCTCCCCAATTTCTAAAATATTTGAAAAATGCCTCTATGAACGGATTTACAGTTATTTTGACAAATCAGATCTTCTGACTTCATGTCAACATGGTTTCAGGAGTAGTCATTTTACCTCACTCGCTGTCTCTCACATATACGATGAATTTATTTCAAATATAGATAAAAAAAAACATAACTTGTTCAATATTTCTTGACCTTGCAAAAGCATTTGATACAGTAAATCATGATATCCTAATCAAGAAATTACAAAGATATGGAATACGTGGACTACCTTTGAAACTATTAGAAAGTTATCTCACACACAGAAAGCAATACACAATAATTAATGGTATGGCATCAGGTCTGCGCAGTGTAACATGTGGTGTTCCACAGGGTTCCACTCTTGGACCGTTGTTATTCATTATTTACATAAACGATCTTCCTTCCATTTCTTCTTTCCAGGTGAGCCTTTTTGCTGATGACACCAATTTAACTATGTCCAACAAAAATCTTTCTTCTCTAGAACAAAACGTCAATACAGAATTAATCAAAATTGACAACTGGATGAAAATGAACAAGCTCTCCATTAACTACAACAAAACTGAGTACATGATACTAACTAAACAAAAGCTCGATGTAAGGATGCACGTTACGATAAACGGAATTACATTGCAAAAAAAAAGTGTATTAAATATCTTGGTGTATTAATTGATGACTCTCTCAACTGGAAATGTCACATTCAAAATGTTTGTAAAAAACTTGCTAGAGGCTCCTGGGCCATTCTTCAACTTAGAAATTATGTGGATACTAACACACTGAAGACTGTGTATTACAGTCTTATATATTCTCATCTTCAATACTGCATATCCAGCTGGGGTAGAGCTTGTGACAATGCGCTGGATCATTTATTTAAGCTGCATAAAAGAGTTGTTAGAACCATGACATTCAGCAACTATACAGCTCACACATTGCAACTCTTTCAAAAACTACAGCTGTTAAATATAAAAGAAATTTATAAACTAGAGATAGCAAAATACATGCACAGAGTCCATTTAAATCTATTACCAGAAACGGAATGTAATATCTTCCACAGACTATCTGAATGCCACTCACACAATACGCGCCAATCATCCAGCAGTAACTATTTTGTTTCAAGGGTGCGTACTGAATTAGGTAAAAGGTAGATGTTAATAAGGGGTCCTAAAGTGTGGCATGAGGTCCCAGGTGATCTCAAAGGTCTTTCTCCAACTTCTTTTAAAATTAAAAGAAACTTTAAACACTACTTTCATGATTCAAACGCCACTGTTGAATAATAACTGTTTTGTCTATATAATTACATTATTCTATTTGCTCATCACTTTGGTAGGCCTATAGGCTACGTTGCTTTTTATCTTTTTTACTGATTAAAATTGTCGATTGATATCTCTTAAACTCCACTCACAATTAATCCATTCAGTAGCACGGTAAACCTGCTTAGTTTGTTTGCTTTTTTTTTTTCTTTTTTGCATAATGAAAACATGTGTATCTGTATCACCAAATGCTTGATTTTCTTTTTTTGTATGTGTGTTTGTGTATTTACTGTATATATGTTATTTAGGCCTACATCACCAAGCTTGAGGTGGCTGCTGACTAGATGACCGTTTGGTCTTTTCGCAGTCTCCTCGTCATATGACACACAACCGATTACTGTATACTTTGTATTCTTTTCATGTTTGTGTTTGTGACAAATAAATGAACTGAACTGAACTTAATGACATTAATACTGCTTTCAGCAAGATGCATAGGCCTAAATGGTAGGCCTGAAAAGGGGGACCTTTCAGGCCTACTATTTCATTGCCTGAGTATTTTTCCTGCAGTTTTTACAGAAAATCTAAAAAAATTGATTGTGGCAATCAGGAAATTTAAAAAAAAAAAAGGGCCAAAAGGCCAAACAAAAATTTGTTAGCCAAACCACTTTAAAAAAGGCCAAATTTGACATAATTGGTCGTAAAAAGGCAAATCTGGTAACCCTGCTGAATGCTGATGATGATGGCGTATGAGCGATCTTTCCAGGCTAGATTGGAGGGCAGGAAATCTTCAGCCACTCGGCAGTCTCGTCGTCCAGGATTCTCAGACCATGCGCACCGTGTGGAGGCCGGTGGGTTAGGCAGTGGTGGATGACATGGTCTGCGGTCTGTTCCGTGGCACCACACTCGCATTCTGATGAAGGAGCCAGGCCCCACTTGTGCATGTCCGAACGAAAGCGGCCGACGCCAGTTCTCAGGCGGTTAAGCCTGACCCACGCAAGCCTTGCGAGGGACATCCCTGGTGGACGGGGATCGGCGTTGGGTATGAAGTCACGGAGCGTGGAGGTGTGATTTTGCCACTCCGTGTTCCACATGTGGTTCGTCCAGTGTGCCGCACTTAAACTAAGTTCTTCTGCGTTCTTAAGGAGTTGTTGTGCGGCAGGCACAAAGGGGCGTCTTGATTTCAAGCGCTGCTTTATAGGTGGTGGTCTCTTGAGTGTTGCATGGAGGAGATGGTCGGGGTCCAAAGCGCGGCGAGCGAGAGAAATCGTGGCTCCTTTACGGCGTAGCTCAGCGGGTTGGATGCCTGCTAGGATGGGTAGGCAGTCCGTTGGAGTGGGACGCAGGCATCCAGTCACAGTACGCAGTGCGTCGTTAATGGCGGTATCAATCTGGTGGGTGTGAGAACTACGACACCAGACCGGCGCGTAGTACTCAGCGGTGGAATGAACAAGGGCTAGGGTAGCTGTACGAAGAGTTTTAGCACCAGCTCCCCAGCCGGAACCCGCCAATCGCCTCAAAAGTGCGACGCGTGTAGATAGTTTTTTGCGCAGTGACTTCAAGTGCCGGCGGTACGTGAGTGACCTGTCCAGGGTTATGCCGAGGTATGTAGATTCGGCACAGTAGGGCAGGCGTTCCTCATCAATCTTGATGTTTATCTCACGCTGTGCCTCCCGGTTGTTAAGGTGGAAGGCCGCCGACACTGTCTTTGGCTTGCTGAGCTGTAGCTTCCCTTTCTGGAGGTATGCTGATAGTGTTTGCATGTCTTGGCTGAGGTTCCTCTCCACTGACTGCCAGTTTCCTGCTGAGTGCAGGAGTGCCAGGTCGTCTGCGTAAGCATATTTCTTGGAGGTGGTGGGGGGCAAGTCGTAGGTGTACAGAAGACAATTAGCAAATGTTACGTAGAGCATATTTAAAGAATACTAGTTTGGAAAGACGGTTGAAATAGAGATGTAAAAAAACGGTTTTTTTTGTTTTTAAAAAAAACGAGCTCGTTTTTTTTGTTTTTTATCGTTTTTTTTTGTTTTTTATTCGTTTTTTTTGTTTTTTTTACCTATTTTGACATTAAATGTCACAATATGCAGCAATTAGGGTAAACTCATTGCAATAGCGTCTCTTTCAACAAAGAAACAGTCTCATAACTCGTATAACTTACTTTAAATGAGACTATATGTCTGGTATAGGCCTATTTTTTCATTGCAATTTTGTAGATCCCAAGTCTCGACACACGAGCCATAAAGATTTCTCACTGTCTCAAATAGCAGTAACAGTGTCCTATGGTTGGCCCATCTCAAGTATTGTCTGTAATTTGGTCAAGCCAGTTGTTAAATGCAGTACCACACTCGTGTACAGTTTTGAAGCCACCTTGGATTTTGGTTAATGGGCATGTTAGGACCAGGTGGTCAGTGTCCTGTTTTTCTACTTAACAAAGGCACTTTTGACCAGCACTCCACACCTTTTCCAGTACAACGTCAAGAGGTTGTTCCAGTTGATGTGCATTTGGTGCCAACTTGATGAAAATCACACAAGCGGTTCTCGAGTTATAAGTGAAGTAACCTTGGCCACTAGGTGGCTTCATAGATAAGGAGCAATAGAGAAATGGCAATATCTCAAGAACCGCTCAACATATTTGGATAATATTTAGCTCTACCCCATGTTTTCTGGGGTGGGCTATTTGTTTATGAACATTAAAACAAGTTTTGGCAACTGTTTTTTCAGATAAAAAGAAATTAACCTCTTATCGTTATGCACCAATAAAACCATGATGCGTAACTTTAAAAAAAAATGTTTTTTTAATTGGGTAGAAGAAAATTTGATGAAAAGTTTGGCAAAAGCAGTGTAGTGCTAAAGCCCCAACTTTTAGCCCAAATCACATTTAAATGTAGTGAAAGATGGAAAAATTTTGATGTTTTTTATTTTCCCTGAAGAGGTTCAATACTCCATTGTGATGTCATAGTCATGTTTGTTTTCCCTTAATCACACCATTGTGCTGTCATAGACATTTTTAAAAGAAGTATGGTTGCACTTATCTATCCAAACTGAACTACTGTAGTTTTCAGGACTTTGAGACTTTAGCACTTTTCTGTTTTTGCCAAACTTTTCATCAATCTTTTCTCTACCCAATTAAAAAAAAAAAAATTAAAGTTACGCATCATGGTTTTATTGGTGCGTAACGACAAGAGGTCAGTTCTCACTCCTTTCTACTCCAGCGTAGTTCGCAAATAAAATAAGTTTTCATCTTTGATGTTTGTTTTGTATCTTTATCCTGCATTGCGGTGGCCTAATATGGGTAAAACTTTATTCTTGTCAGGAAAAGTATTATGAAGCATTTATTCACAATGTGAACACTGCAAGCAGTGCTGAAAAACTCCACTTTAAAGGGAAACTTTCTTCATTCATGGTTGGTAGCATAGCCGTACGAGCCAGGGGGGCAGGGGGGCAGCCGCCCCCCCTATTGTTTCAAAACGTCGCGAATTCGGGCAAAATCTTGAAATTATTAGGGCAAAAATTGCTATAAAAAGCGCCACAAAATTGCATAAATTAAGAAAAACTACAAATTAATATCTTTTACCTATCAAACTAAGTACAGCCTCTTATTTGCACAAGAAATGTGCCGCAAAATTTTCATTTGGCACACCCATATTGATATATTGTATTGCATGGTGATCAAACTGCAGTACGAAATGCATTTAACCAACTGCATCATGCCAATTTGGGCAACCACCAAAATATGTCTCTAATACTTTTGTGAAACTGCCCAAATCAAAACGCAAAATTTGCTATATAGCTAATTTTATTAATTTTCACAAATGCATCGTGTTGATTTGGGCAGCTGAAAACATGAAATTATTTGATGAAACTGATTAGTCTGTTTATGCAACTGCCCAAATTAGCGTGAGGCAGTTTCCCCAAAATGAACAAATTCATTAATTTTTCATTTACATAACTATATCGTTTAGATTTGGGCAACAAAAAAATATGAAATTGCAGTATCTGATCATAGTCTATTTATAAAACTGCCCAAATTGGCATGATGCAGTTGCCTCGGCATCAACATTTACAAAGTCTTTAATTTTTTTCATAATATCCATAAATGCATCATCTTGATTTGGGCAACTACAAAATATGAATTTATATAAATCTGGTAAATACTTTTATAAAACAATTCGGGTGGGGAGGTCACAGTACTTTTTCAACCATAAACAAACATAGGTAAGCAACACCACAACATTTAACAAAAACATGTTATACCTGTTAAAAGTAATGTTAAGGTGTTGCTTAGCTTTGTTTGGTTACTTTTATAAAAGGTTCTGCTACTATTCGGCGAGTTCCCTATTCGGCGAGAGCCTTTTTCGGCGAGTTCCCTATTCGGCGATTTTTTGAAAATCCAACGACGCCTTCTGCAAATCCGATGATTGAATATTATTCAATATTCAGACATTGAATCAATGTAAATACGTACTGCTAGGCTAATTGGGTTCTTTGAATCCTACGTCACCGTCTGTATGCAAACTTAGAATATATCAAGCTTAGTTATTTTTGTCATCAAATTACCTAGCCTAACTATATTTTTAGAAGTAGTGCTGCCAGACCTTTTTATTTTTGTACTAAAATTCGTATCATCAAAACTACTTTAATTGATTAAACAAAGTTTATTTGAACAGAAGTAGTATGTCTGTGTTTTATTACATTTAATTATAATTTCTCTATTGTTATATAGGCCTACTTTTTTCTGAATCTGCATGGTCCCCCTGAGCCGGTTTCCTGCAATGTTTATTTTTTGAGTCTTTTACGACATCACAACTGAATATTTAAGTGGCGTTGTTTATTATTTGTGGTGTGTAAAACAATATTCGTTACTCCTACTTACCATGCCAAAGTGCAGAAGCATCGAGCAATGCACAAGCAAGGTATCTTCAAAGATGAATTCAGTTGTTCTATCTTGATTACTTTGGTAAGAAATTCTAGCTAGCTGGTGATCAGTGGCGTACTGGCGTAGCCAGGGGGGTGGGTGGGTATTGCAAGGAGAGAGTTTTACCATTACCAAACATTCAAATATCTCAGCCAGGAATTAACAACAAGAAAACATAGAAAATTGTAGCTTTATTTCCGAAAAATGCCGAAGAAAACATGATCTTATTTCTTTTGCTATGCCACCGCACAGTACCATTATACAGGAATATTCATAACCACATTTTTGTTGAAAATACTCTCAGAATGCACCAAATTCAAAGTAATTTTTCAAAATTTTCTGGGGGAGGTCCCCCAGACCCCCCGCTGCTGGATGTCGCCATAACCGAAACACGTCGTCAAAACCCCCCCTTTCAAAATTACTGGCTACGCCACTGCTAGTGATCTTGTTATGATAGTTTTTCACTGTTATCATGCACCGCATACATTATATTTGGGCAGTTTTTATAAAAGCGTGCACATTTGGGCAAATTTACGTTCTGCCCCCCCAAAATGGTTTGGTCTCGTACGGCTATGCCTACTTACCATACTCTTCAAAGATGAATTCATTTGTTCTATCTTGAATACTTTGGTAAGAAGTTCTAGCTAGCTGGTGATCAGTGGCGTAGCCAAGGGGGGGGGGCGGTATTGCAAAGAGCGAGTTTACCATTACCAAGCATTCAAATATCTCAGCCAGGAATTAGCAACAAGAAAACATGGAGAATTGTAGCTTTATTTCTGAAAAATACCGAAGAAAACATGATCTTATCCTTTTGCTATGCCACCGGACAGCATCATTTTACAGGAATATTCATAACCACATTTTTGTTGAAAATGCTCTCAGAATGCACCAAATTCAAAGTAATTTTTCAAAATTTTCTGGGGGAGGCCCCCCAGACCCTCCCACTGCTGGGTGTCGTCATAAGCGAAACACGCCCTCAACCCCCGCCCTTTTAAAATTACTGGCTACGCCACTGCTGGTGATCTTGTTATGTTACTTTTTCACTGTTATCATCAGGGATAGTTATCACACTCCGCATACATTATATTTGGGCAATTTCTATAAAAGCATGCACATTTGGGCAAATTTACTTTCTGCCCCCCCAAAATGCTTTGGTCTCGTACGGCTATGGTCAAGTTTATCATCCATCAGAAATCTGGGATCATGCAGGATTTCAAAGCTGCAAAAGAGGCGTAAAACACCCAACACACAGTAATACTTTTACTTTTTCATTACACGGTTAACCGACATAAAACTATCCGGATATCAGATACCGTAGGTGAAAATGCCGGTGCAAGTATAGAATCCGCCACCCTGGTCAACATGACGTCACAAAACGGACGCAACTACTACATAAAGGGTGAAAAAAAGGATGCTGAAAAGCGGCGGAATGAAGGTGATAAAGCGGAATGGATATGGATTTTTTGACAATTTTACTGTGTTTTTACAATAAAAACATTAAACCAACGTCGAGTGTTGAATATAACTACATAGAATGACAAAAAAATTACCAAATTGCATCAATTCAACTAAAACCTTACCCATTAAACTTTAAAAATAAAAATATGAAACGTTTGCAACTAAATGTGTTGTAGCTATCTAATTTCTGCTCGCATTTTAGTTTTTACAATAAAAGTACCAATGTAACGCAACTGCAAAGAGTATGTCTTGCTTTATGCACGTGGAAAGTTTCAGGTTTATATCTTATCTACAAAACGGGCAATCGTCGTTCAAACGTAGCCGCTGGACGACACTTTTTTCCAATGCGTTGTAAAGGCGAATCGATCCTTATTCAGTATAAGCTACCCCCTGTTTGCTGTGATCGGTAAATAGTGCTTCCACTAAACTTGCTGTAGTTTTCTCGTTTCTGCTCGGATTTTAACAATTTTGCCATCGTTGGAAAGCACGATCATATATCTACACGAATCAATTGGTTACAAATCCAGAACAAGTACTATCTTTATCTTGTAATAACTTAAACTTCACCAAATTGTACCGATTCTCAGCAACTTAATTTTTATAATAAAAACATTAAATTTTTGCAAATGGAAAGAGTATGTCTTGCTTTATGCACCTGAAAAGTTTCAGGTTTATATCTCATCTACCAAACGAGCAATCGTCGTTCAAACTTAACCGCCCAGCGAAGCTTTTTTTCAATGCATTGTAAAGGCGAATCGATCCTTATTCAGTATACTCCACCCCCTGTTTGCAGTGATCAGTAAATAGTCCTTCCACTGAAAGTGCTGTAGCTTTCTCATTTCTGCTCGGATTTTAACAATTTTGCCATCGTTGGAAAATACAATTATATATCTAGCCGAATCAATTAAACAGTAGCACAAAGTAAGTACCAACTTTATCTTGTGATAACTTAAACTTCACCAACTTGTACCGATGCTCAGCAATTTAATTTTACATCAAAATCATTAATCTATTGCAAATGGAAAGAGTATGTCTTGCTTTATGCACCTGAAAAATTTCAGATTTATATCTCATTTACAAAACGAGCAATCGTTGTTCAAACTTAACCGCCCAGCGAAGCTCTTTTTTAATGCATAGTAAAGGCGAATCGATCCTTATTCAGTATACGCCACCCCCTGTTTGCTGTGATCGGTAAATAGTGCTTCCACTAAACTTGCTGTAGTTTTCTCGTTCCTTCTCGGATTTTAACACTATTGCCATCGTTGGAAAGTACGATTATATATCTACCCGAATCAATTAAATGCAAGCACAATGTAAGTACTAGATATATCTTGTGATAACTTAAACTTCGCCAACTTGTACCGATTCTCAGCAATTTAATTTTACAATAAAATCATTAAACTTTTGCAAATTGAATGAGTAGGTTTTGCTTTATGCATCTAGAAAGTTTCAAGTTTATATTTTATCTACAAAACTGGCAATCGTTGTTCAAACGTAGCCGCTCGGCGACACTTTTTTCCAATGCATTGTAAAGGCGAATCGATCCTTATTCAGTATACGCCACCCCCTGTTTGCTGTGATCGGTAAATAGTGCTTCAACTAAACTTGCTGTAGTTTTCTCGTTTCTGCTCGGATTTTAACAATTTAGACATCGTTGGAAAGTACGATTATATATCTACCCGAATCAATTAAATGCAAGCACAAAGTAAGTACTAGATATATCTTGTGATAACTTAAACTTCACCAATTTGTACCGATTCTCAGCAATTTAATTTTTACATTAAAATCATTAATCTTTTGCAAATTGAATGAGTATGTCTTGCTTTATGCACCTGAAAAGTTTCAGATTTATATCTTGTCTACCAAACGAGCAATCGTCGTTCAAACTTAACCGCCCAGCGAAGCTTTTTTTCAATGCATAGTAAAGGCGAATCGAACCTTATTCAGTATACGCCACCCCCTGTTTGCAGTGATCGGTAAATAGTGCTTCCACTAAACTTGCTGTAGTTTTCTCGTTTCTGCTCGGATTTTAACAATTTTGCCATCGTTGGAAAGCACGATCATACATCTACACGAATCAATTGGCTATAAATCCAGAACAAGTACTCTCTTTATCTTGTAATAACTTAAACTTTACCAACTTGTACCAGTTCTCAGCAATTTAATTTTTACAATAAAATCATTAATCTATTGCAAATGGAAAGAGTATGTGTTGTTTTATTTACATGAAAAGTTTCAAATTTATATCTCATCTACCGAACGAGCAATCGTCGTTCAAACTTAACCACCCAGCGAAGCTCTTTTTCAATGCATTGTAAAGGCGAATCGATCCTTATTCAGTATACGCCACCCCCTGTTTGCAGTGATCGGTAAATAGTCCTTCCACTAAACTTGCTGTAGTTTTCTCGTTTCTGCTCGGATTTTAACAATTTTGCCATTGTTGGAAAGCACGATTTTATATCCACACGAATCAATTAAACAGTAGCACAAAGTAAGTATTATCTTTATCTTGTGATAACTTAAACTTTACCAAATTTACCGATTCTCAGCAATTTACTTTTTACAATAAAATTATTAAACTTTTGCAAATTGAATGAGTATGTCTTGCTTTATGCATCTAGAAAGTTTCAAGTTTATATCTTATCTGCAAAACTGGCAATCGTCGTTCAAACGTAGCCGCTCGGCGACACTTTTTTCCAATGCATTGTAAAGGCGAATCGATCCTTATTCAGTATAAGCCACCCCCTGTTTGCAGTGATCGGTAAATAGTGCTTCCACTGAACTTGCTGTAGTTTTTTCGTTTCTGCTCGGATTTTAACAATTTAGACATCGTTGGAAATTACGATTATATATCTACCCGAATCATTTAAATGCAAGCACAAAGTAAGTACTAAGTTATCTCGTGATAACTTAAACTTCACCAATTTGTACCGATTCTCAGCAATTTAATTTTTACAATAAAATTATTAATCCTTTACCAACTGAAAGAGTATGTCTTTTTTTATTCATCTGAAAAGTTTCAGGTTTATATCTCATCTACCAAACGAGCAAACAGGGGGTGGAGTATACTGAATAAGGATCGATTCGCCTTTACAATGCATTGGAAAAAAGTGTCGCCGAGCGGCTACGTTTGAACAACGATTGCCAGTTTTGTAGATACTATATAAACTTGAAACTTTCTAGATGCATAAAGCAAGACATACTCTTTCCATTTGCAAAAGTGTAATAATTTTATTGTAAAAAGTAAATTGCTGAGAATTGGTACAATTTGGTGAAGTTTAAGTTATTACAAGATAAAGATAGTGCTTGTTCTGGATTTTTAGCCAATTGATTCGTGTAGATATATGATCGTGCTTTCCAACGATGGCAAAATTGTTAAAATCCGAGCAGAAACGAAAAAACTACAGCAAGTTTAGTGGAAGCACTATTTACCGATCACTGCAAACAGGGGGTGGCTTATACTGAATAAGGATCGATTCGCCTTTACAACGCATTGGAAAAAAGTGTCGTTCAGCGGCTACGTTTGAACAACGATTGCCCGTTTTGTAGATAAGATATAAACCTGAAACTTTCCACGTGCATAAAGCAAGACATATTCTTTGCAGTTGCGTTACATTACAAATACGAGCAGAAACTAGATAGCTACAACACATTTAGTTGCAAACGTTTCATATTTTTATTTTTAAAGTTTAATGGGTAAATTTTTAGTTGAATTGATGCAATTTGGTAATTTGTTTGTCATTCTATGTAGTTATATTCAACACTCGACGTTGGTTTAATGTTTTTATTGTAAAAACACAGTAAAATTGTCAAAAAACACAGTAAAATTGTCAAAAAATCTATAACCATTCCGCTTTATCACCTTCATTCCGCCGCTTTTCAGCATCCTTTTTTTCACCCTTTATGTAGTAGTTGCGTCCGATTTGTGACGTCATGGTGACTAGGGTGGCGGATTCTATACTTGCACCAAACTGGCTTGGTTAATCGGTTAACCGATATCTGGATATTTCAACCCTAGTTATCATAACAAGATTTATTAAACTACTATCGATGCCAATTGTCATTTTAATGTAAACATACATTATACTATTTACGATAAACAGAGGGTCCCACGAATTATCAATAAGCTCCGCCAAATTACCCATAAGTTACGTCGAATTACCCATAAGCCCCATAAGTCGAGTCGAATTACCCATAAGCACTATAAGTCACGTCGGAAATTTTTAAATGTTTGCGGAAAAACGGAAACTGCGATCAGCGATGTTCTATTTTTTTCTCTCGATCTTTTCAGTTTGTTTGTTTGCGGATACTGATACCTAACTGATACTCCGATACCCTAACCCTTTTAAAACGTTTGCCAAAACTGCGATCAGCGACTTTGGCGTTTTTTAATTTTTTCTCTCGATCTTTTTAAGGTACGAACTGACGAATTAGGTTGTACCCGTTTACGGTAGAGTTGCTTGAATGAAAACAAAATGCATTATCTAATAAGAGATCTATATAGTCCTGAAGCTATCATCATTAGTAGCCTAATACAATAGTACTTAGTAGTAAATTTGGAGCTGGGATACAAGTTCCCCCCCCCCCCCCCTGGTAACTCATGACAAAGACAGGACTCGACCAAACAGATAATATAGGATGAAACTACTTTATCTTTGCTTTACTGTTCACACTTCAATCCACTTGTTTTGGTCCATTCCTCTTTGTCATGTTACCAAGGGGGGGGGGGGGGGGGGGGGACTTGTAGACCAGCTCCGTAAATTTTTATAAAGATTTTTAAATGAGTTAGGTGAGTTTTTTCTCATTTTCAATGGGATTGAATTTCAAATTTCCACACCTGTATACTTGAAACTACGTTGAAGTTTTGAAGATGAATATCAATCGTTTTATTTTTCGTCATTAACGCGTCCTGGACGAAAAAGATACTAACTACAAAACTCAATATAAACCTACCAGCACGTTAACGAACGGGAAAAGGTGACAAAACCTTGAAAGGTTTAAAACGTTCCTGAATGAAAAATTATGTAGTAGGCTATAATTCAGTAGTTAGCACGGCCACAAAACCCAAAAAAAAACAAATAGCAAAAAATAAAACAAAAACAGAGAGAAGCACTAATGAATGACAGCCTAATGAAAAGTGTTGTGGATTGAATTTGCCAGTTCCAATATTGATGTGGATGAGAATATTGAGAATATTGATGTGATATTGATGAACATAAAAATTATCCTTGTCAATTGCATTTCTGGTATTGCGAGAATGAAAATTTTTTTGTTGTTTTAAAATAATTAGAAAAAGTACATGGTAGTGAATTGTTTTCATATTTATGCATTAATTTTGAAGTTTCGAGTTTGAACAAATCTTTTATTTTAAGAATATAGGGTGAAACTATTTTACAAGTTCTGTTACTGTTCATACACTTCACCTCGTATGATTTGGTCGATTCCAATCTTTGACGTATATCACGTCACAGCATTTATATATGACCAGGGTGGAGACTTGTAAACCAGCTCTCATAAATCTATATTCTGTATTTAAAAAAATGAACAATATATGATATATGTATCGACAATAAAATATATTCTTGGTTGTCAGATTGGTTACTGAAAGAGTGTTGCATTGGAAGCTTTTGCAATAAAACAGACACTTTATCAGTTGCTTTTGTTAATGTAAAATCAATTTAAAAAGGGCCTGATTTGCTAAGGGAACGTTCAAATATTACGTAACACCTTCGAGGGGGAGGGGGGGTTTATGTAAAGCGTTACGTTAGCGTCACATCGGGGGGGAGGGGGTTCAAGCAAAACGTTACGTAACGCTGTCGAGTACGGAATGGTAGTTTTTTGTGCTGAATTCGTAGTGAAAAAGCGTTACATGGGGGAGGGGGGATTGAAAAAAGCGTTACGTTGGCGTTACATGGGGGAGGGGGGGGGGGGTCAAAAATTCGGAAAAAAAGCGTTACGTAATATTTGAACGTTCCCTAACTGGGAAAACCTCATATAACATGGTTTTTATCCATTTTCAATTTGCTTATTGAGGCTTGGAAATTTTGGGTGGCGACGATGTCGTCCCCTGCCGATGTCGTACCCCCGATGTCGTACCCTCATACATCGGGACGCGCAATAATTTACGCCGGCAAAAAAAGCTTCAGATGCGGCGCGCTGTTGGATTTCAGCTCGAGCGTCAATGCCCATGTCGTCTCCAGTGAGTGATCATGAATCACGCTGCCGAACAGACTTCAAAATGCGGCGGGCTGTTGCATTTCAGCTCGAGCGTCAATGCTCACGTTATTCTTTCAGTTTGGTACAACTTGTGGGATTAGTTGATGAACAAACAATTTTTTTTTTGTTCAGATGAACAAACAAATTATTTTAATTTCAAAAATAAAAATTAATTTCTAGGCTAATTTTTTTTCAAATGTCCGCTAGCCAGGGTTAATTATTTTGTTGCTGACGAGTAAACAGTTTGTTTATTTATTATTATTTCTTTAAAATAACATAACCTACGGACACGGTAGCCCACTGCTACGAGTGGCGGATCTATTCAAAATGGCGCCCATGGCAAAGTTTAAATGTGCGCCCTTTTTAACAATTTAAGTTATATATTGCATACAAGCCTTTTATGAACAAATCGTGAAGAAAATAAATCAATGTATTATTGCCGTTTTATAATGTTCAAAGGCAGTCACGAGAGATTGTTTCGTCATGCAAATTTTGATCTCTCTGCAGAGCTAATCAATTTGATAGAATGCTGCGCTATTGCGCCTTTCCAAGTTATTTCTAACATAAAAACTAGCCAACGCAGCTTATTACTTTTTCATCTGACGCTGTGTGTGTATAGCCTACTGTAGCCTACTACCAAGTGAATTATTGGACAAAATCAATCGGACATAAGCTTGTCTGCTTGACTTTTCAGCTTCTGCTGCTTGCAAGTCTGGTCTCTTTCGCCCTTCAGCCCCACTTTCCTTTTTCTTTGTATTGGTTTGTTTCAGAGTCTAAAAGGGCAAGTAAAAGTTAAATTTAAAAAATCCTTGGTCGATAGTTACAATATATAGCCTAGGCATACGCAAAATGTTTTCGTAGTTCTTTACGTAGGCCTAGCCAACTTAATTAAAAATTCATCTCAATGGAGCACTGTGTTGATGCAACCGGCGGTGACCGACCTGTAGATAGGGGTATTTTTGTCTGATAACTGTGGATAAACATAAAACGACCCAAGTCCGGCAGATTTTTTCAAAAACTAATATTAATTAATTTAATTTGTCGCCGACATTTGTTGGCATGTCGGCGGGTTTTGTAACCGTTGGGTTATAGCCTATGCTAACTAGAGATTGAAGAAACTGATAGCGAATCAATCCCAACATTGGTGTGTAGGCTACTAGCTACTAAGAATTGCGTTCATTTTATCCGTTTGACAACTTGAGGAAGTTAGGTAAAAGTACGGTACCGTATATTTATAAAGCACAGCTTGTGAAGTTGTCAATGAACCTCAAAACTTCAGACTGCTTTAGTGCTAGGCAGTGCCAGCACAGCACGTAAAAAAATCATACCTAGCATAATTCTTGGTCTCAAAATTTCACATAATGATGCTTATAGGCACAATAATACTTCAATGCTAATTTCTTCCTAGAACAGACTGAGTGCTCTGGTCAGGACAAATTGAAGTCATACAACAGATTGGATTTATAAATTCTTATAAAAATGAATAAGTAAGTATTGGAGCTACTTCTAAGCTTAAACTAATCGCTGCTTAGCGACTTTACTAAACTTCCAATTTTTAAATGGCAAAATTGTCATTTCCGTAGGGTGGCAAATGACTAGGTCGTCTCGTTGTCTCCCTGTCGGTATGGAAACTTGTGTAACTTTTGCATTGTGTATATTACTTGCATATTTCCAACATGTAGGCCTACTGTACTATATTCCTGTTACTGACAAATATAAACCATTGATTGATTGATTCCAATTGTTGCTGACTGAACGTAAAGTGAGCCAGGAGAGGCACAATGTTGCTTTTTCAACGTCCATTGTTTGACAATGGCTACAGTAAAGAGTGACCCTTTTTGATGTTTGTTGGGCGCAAATTAGATTTTGAAGAAAGTATAACTCACAAATTTTATTTTTTACCAACCGATTTTTGCGCCCAAGGCTCGAGCCATGCCTGCCATACCCTAGGTAAGCTACACCACTGCAGTGCTACGGCCTCTAGGGGAACGAAGTCGTAAAAATGTGGCTTGTAATTCTGTTCACTTCCGTTTAATTGTGTGTCTGAAAATACGTGTCAATGGAAAATTACCATCACAGAAATGAAGAAGAGCAAATTCTAAACTTAGTTTGCAGTCATTATGTGTTTATATCTTGACCTAGCCTATAGCATAAATTTCAAGCTAATACCTGTCCGCTTACAACAGTTAGCTTTGTTTTCTAAGTAGGCTAGTACTAGGCCTATGTTGACTTGCGAACAAGGCGGACTCTATAGAAAGCAGTATAGACTATATAGAAAACAAATGCGAACCATCGATGCAGTGCAGTAACGTGGCACCTTTTTTTAACATTATTGTTAAGCAGAAGCGCTATGTTCTTTGCTTGGATTCGCTATCATGCAATAGGCCAAATGCAAAAAAGTAATGCTTTGAATGATAATCAAGACATAAAATAGCCCAGTCAAGCCTAACAGTAAGAATATAGCTAAAACAGATCGAAATCTATAGAAAATAATTTCAAAATCGCAACCCAGTTAAGCTTTTATTTAACAGCGTTTCTACTTTCAACAACGCGTTATCATTTCTTACTATGCGGCCCGTGGAGTTTTTCTCAGACCCTAATATGGCCCTTCATGTTTGCAGTCTTGGACCACCCTGGTTTACACAATTGTTTTTTTTAGTGACACGTTAACTGAGGTTTACTCTAGCCTAGCTTTTTTCTGTTTTCATGGTTTTAGCTTTCAAAGTAGCAGTTCAGATTTTCAAAGTAGGCTACTTATTAAAAAGTAACAGTTGAGCACATCTCTAATCTACATTATCAGATAACGTAGGACCACACTTGTTGCATGTCATAGTTAATGTTTTTGCTAGCTGTTTCTGTGTTTTTTGTCGTAGGTTAGATATGTTTACTTTCGCCATTTATTGCGTTTATTTATTGTCCGCCCCGTTAGCTCAGTTATGCGCCGGCTCAAGATCACGCGGCGCAAGCTCGACGCTCGGGATGTGCGCTTGAGCAACGCATTTCAGGACTGCTCTCCATTCAGCGGGCCCTAATGAATGGAATAATTTCTCGGCAACAACACATCAACAATCGGAAAACTTCACTCTGCCAATCTTGGTAACCGGCCCTGTATCAAGAGCCTCTACAAGTATGCGAAACTGCCAGGAATAACCATTCAAGGCTTTGTCAGTCCGAGGATAAAGATTCAAAACCAACGAACCAATTTGCAGTGGGCTACGTTAGCGATGTGAAAATAAATGTTCATGAAAAGAAATTGAGTGTTGATTCAGTGGCGTAGCTTGGAAATGTGCCGCCCGGGGCGGATTCAGATTTTGCCACTCCTTCAAGAAAAAGTATGTGAAAATGAAATGCGTTTTTTTATCAGATTTTAATCAAAATCAAAATTCGTAGTCTTAAAGTGCCACCCCCAGACGTGCCGCCCGGGGCGGTCTGTCCCCCCCCCTTAGCTACGCCACAGTGTTGATTGCAAGAACATGAAATCCATGTTCTTCGGACAAAAAAGCATTGCGAAATTCATGAAGAATCAGAACAGGGCAAGAAAGATTTTTTTGTTTTCAATTCAGTTTTATTTTTCTTTGTATAAGTGATGATAAGTTGAACAATATTGTAACGAGTAAAACAGTAATGATAAATTTAACAATAAAGTACAGGAACAAAACCAACAAAAGAAAAAGGTAGCAAAAATTTCGTTTCGATTTGAATAAGTTCGTTTCGAAAAACCATAATTTTTACCTACATTTAAATGGACAAAAAAAGTTGAACATCTGGCAACAGGGACGACATCGACGTGGGACGACATCGGCAGGGGAAGACATCGGGGGGACGACATGTCCAGGGGACGACATCGGTGGCATTCGGAAATTTTTACTCTGTCTAAAATTTAGTTGTTTTGCATGAAAGAAGTAGAGAATTGTCACTAGGAAGGTAAACTGTATGGACACTTAACTCAGTAGGCTTGTTTTAAGTAGGCCTTGAGTTGTAACTAGATGGATGCCATCCATCAGTTGCACAGCAAGTTTAAACTAGAACTGCATTTGGAGCTTATGAGTAATTTGTGGGACCGTGGAAAACTTCATATAGGACAATAGACACATTTTGAAATTTAAATGAAATAATAGGCTACCGGTAAAGGAAGCAATGCAGAAATTGTAGTATAGGGGTGCAACCTAATTCGTACCATAAACAATTCGTACCGTCAGTTCGTACCTTGAAAAGATCGAGAGAAAAAAATTAAAAACAGCCGAAGTCGCTGATTGCAGTTTCCGCAAATATTTTAAAAGGGTTAGGGTATCGGTTAGGTAAGATCAAGAGAAAAAATAGCACGTCACTGATCGCAGTTTCCGTTTTTCCGCAAACATTTTAAAATTTCCAGTAATGATCCTAAGAGTTTGCCGAAGTCGCTGATCGCAGTTTCAGCAAACATTTTAAAAGGGTTAGGGTTGATCGGAGTTTCCGCAAACATTTTAGAAGGGTTAGGGTGTTTCCGCAAGCAAACAAACTGAAAAGATCGAGAGAAAAAACTAGAACAAAGCCAAAGTCGCTGATCGCAGTTTCCGTTTTTTTCGCAATTTCCGCAAACATTTTAAAATTTTTGGTAATGATCCTAAGAGTTTGCTGAAGTCGCTGATCGCAGTTCCGCAAACATTTTGAACAAATCTTTTATTTTAGGGTTAGGGTTGATCAAAGCTTCCGCAAACATTTTAAAAAGGTTAGGGTTAGGGTTGATTGGAGTTTCCGCAAACATTTTATAATTTCTGGTAATGTTCCTAAGAGTTTTCGTTTTAAAATGCTCTTGGAAACTGCGATTAGCAACTTCAGCTTTTTTTTTATTTTTTCTCTCGATCTTTTCAAGGTACGAATTGGTCATGGTACGAATTAGGTTGCATCCACCGTAAACTTATGTTGTAAATTATTTTGCCTCGCCTCTTTGATTGCTTTTTTCATGTTTAATTTGTTACTTATTTTTTTGTTGAGGGTGGCTGCTCGACTAGAAGACCTTCCAGGTCACTTTGCAGCCACCTGTTGCAGTATCCATACATTCTACGTTATCGTTTGTTTTATCTGACTTTGCTGAATATGTGTATACTCGCAACAAAATAAATGTCAATCAATATATTTTTGGTCGATTTCAAAATATGAGGTGATGGCATTTTTAACAAGTCAAGTCAAGTCAATTTATTTTGTTTTAACAGCGCCATATATTATGTCTAACCCTAACCCTAACCCTAACAAGGGCAGCTCTAGACTTGTACACCAGCACCAGCTCCCATTTATCTTTGCTGAAAGTACTTCACTTTTTTTCAAGCAATAAAAGTCATGCACAAAGGCTGAAACATGATATTGGTAAAATTTTTGATAATGCTTCTGATTATTCAAGATGTGAAGTGTAGTACACATTGGGTTGTTACAGAAGATGGAAGAATTCAACAACAGGTGTGTTTTTTGTACTTTCATTGACTTAGCTTTCATGATGAATTTTTGGATACCGTACTGTATCAATGCAACCAATGGTGTGCTAATTGTTAAATTGTGGATCATAGTGAAATAGCTTATAGATCCAATGATAGAGCTGCTGGTTTAGTAACCAAGAGTTTCAGTCAGTGCCAGATTTACCACGAGACTGGAAAGGCTGAAGCCTAGTGCCTCGGTTTGGGGCCCTCAAAATTTAAGCTCTACAACATATAATATATATTAAAAAAAGTTTAGAAATATATTTGTCGAAATATGGCTAGACTATGTATTGGCTATGCTCATTGCAGGCCTCGAAACTGAAGGCGGCCATGGCCGCAATTAACCTACAAAAACCGACATTTTGTCCGCCGGGTCTCGCCCTTCCGTCGGCCGCATTTTTGTCCGCCATGAAGTTTCGAGAAAATTTTACGCAAGCGGCCTTGTGAATAAAGTACTGTGCCACTTATAATCACAAAGGATTAGAAAGCAGTCAAAGCACCCGATAAATCACAATACACACTGTCTATGCTTGAATTGTTAACATTATTGATTGACCAAGCAGCTGATGTCTGACGATAAGCAGGATGCCAGTGACATCACAATACACTTTATTGATGCGATATATTCAGTCTTCGAAATTAGGCGATGAATGCCGCATTAGCGTCGGCTATAAAAATGCCGAGGCCACACGAGCGCTTGTAAGGTTAGGGTTAGACATTCCTCCCGTTCGCACAGCCATAGATTTGTTCCTTATTCAACACCCTGATGGAGCTCTACGAAAAAGAAAGAGGCGTGTGGATTGGTAGGCCTATCAAAGCCCGAAAGTCGCAAAACGTGGACGCTTCATTGCGAACGGCAAAGACGGTGTAGATTTACAACTAAGTGATGAGCGTCTTGATGTATCTGATTCCAGTGATGACGCAACAACCTCCTGCTCCGATACAGCATCTGATGATTACGATTCTGACAGCTAGTTCTTTATCAAACAGACTTTGTGTTGTTTGCAGTATCCCAATTGTGCCGAAATTATGTTAGTGTATACGTAAATCAAGGCAATCTTTTCGCATTGAGCTATTAATTTGTACCTGGTTGAGCAATTAACGTTATTTTGTGATATTTCAACATTGCTAGATGTCAAATTAATGTAAAACAAACATAAATTTCTTATTGGGCATTGTTATGCAATATAACCCGCCGGAAAATTAAATCGATTTGTGCTGACTCGAACGTTAAATCAACCCAAAATTAACTTACTTCCCCCCCCCCCGTGAGTTATTTAATGTGAATTACTGTAACAGCGTGCGACTGGCGCATCATGTTGCTCACTTTATCGCTACTTTTGGTATTATTACATCACAACAAATCAAACAATGCGGTCGTGATAGACTACTGTAGTACATTTTTCGCTTCCCGTTTTACATGTTTTGGTACAATTGTTTCGTAATAAACGTTCACAGCAATTGCCGAGGCAATTTCAACTTTTGTCGTTTGGCCTCGGCAACGTTTGTGCCAAAGTAAAAATATGCTAATTTTGAAGACTGTATGTTGATGGGTGGTGAAGTTCCGATGGCCGCCATGTGCTTGTGATTGGCCGCCGAACAGCTTGCTTCAGTCAGACACGTTTGGCCGCCGGAAAAAAAAAAGTTGTTTCGAGGCCTGTCATTGCTTATTATTTAATTAGTTTTTCTATTACATGCAGTAAATAAATGGCGTGCTGGCTCAAAATTCGTTTTTGTTGACGGTGGACAAACGTGTCTGGTCTGAGCAGCTATCTTGGCGGACAAATTTAGTCTCACCGCAAACACACCAATTTTAGCATCGATCGTCATGCTTAATCACTTTATCTTGATAGTTCTTCGCCATTTGAGAACTATAGCTACGGTTTAGAAGGCTTTTTAAAATTTCAGCAAAGTTACTCTGAAAGGCTTTCATCAGACCAACGAAGTGCGCCTGAAGAGTCAAAGCGCTGTGTAGCTGCTTAATACGTCACATAACTGATTAACTTCCACTGAACGAGGTCGTGTGGCTTCTTGCGTCACGATGCTCTGTGCACAAGTAGGAAACTTCTACACTAACGTTACTATTTTCTGCTGTGCAAAGTTTCTTTAGGGTTTTTTTTTAGGTGTATTTTTGCGTGTCATGTGAGCGAGCAAAAGTGAATCGTTCCTGAACCTTTTCTTTCTTACTGTAATACCAAAACTTAACAAATTTTGCTGCATCTTGCTGTAGTAACCTACTCGAATAATCTATTTTTGTAACCAACCTTGCCTTATCAATATTACTCAGAGATCAAAGCCAGACATTGTGACGTAAGACTTAAACTAAGTTGCACGTGATTAGTGTAGAAGTACCGGTACTCCCATCAATTCTCAGCAAAGAATTCACCTTTGTTACGCTGATTCAATGTCACCAATCATTGATGCAACGTAAAAATCGAAAGTTTTCCTGCTTCAATGGAAGCTAAGAGATACAGTGTTTACATTTTCTAGATGCGAGTGAAATTATATTATCGCAACAATTGTTCGAATGTTCGTGCTATGCAATGATGATTTGTATCGTTAGTTCCTATGTTATTTCTCGGCGGACAAATGTGACCAATCTAGATGGTACTTCTCGCGGACAATCGGACATGGCATGCTGTGACTGCGGACATGTCCGCCGTGAATTTCGAGGCCTGGTATGAGTGTAAAGGTTTATTAAAAACCAAGACTTTCATCTCATTATATACTGGTAACTTATTTGTTATACAAAATTATAAAACTGTTAATCTTGCTATTGGGGTAAGTTTGGTATAATATATAGTCAAATGGGGTAAAACAATTTTTTTTAGAAAGGTTGTCCTAGATTTTTTAGCTTATCAAGTATGACCACTAAAGTTGGTCTCAATATAGAGAGCATGTATGTCTACCATCCCACAATGAAATTTTTTAAATCCATTAACTGGTTTGAAAATTATGCACAAAATACCTGAATTTTTTTACCTTATCTTCGGAGTAAAAAAAAACACCTGTTAGTATAGCAGCTTCTTCTTCTTTATTATCATAATATAATATTGATTTCATATGTTTTGCTATTGATTTCATATGTAGTGCAAATGATTCTCCACTAGAGGAAAGAAGCTTGGTGTAACTCATATATCAAGGACTGTGAGAGATGCTGAACCCATAGTCGAAACCGACGGGATGGGTCATGATGATGATGTAAACAATTTTGCCCACTATTTTTATATATGCACGCCATTCTGAATTTGAACTGCAGCTCTAGTTTGAACGTGCTCGGAATGGCCCGTTTCGGCGAGTCCGATTCGACTAGTCCGATTCGGCGAGTTCCCTATTCGGCGAGAGCCTTTTTCGGCGAGTGCCCTATTCGGCGAGTTTGTGAAATTTTTAAAAGGAAATTATCGGGTACCGTAGCCTAATTACAATTGCCGTTTTTACATCGTTTTAACGTCGCTAAACGTTGAAATCGTGCAGAAAGGAATAAAAAGAAAATGTTTGAACTATTAAATTAAAATTCGTCATGTCAGTTCAGTTATTTTTATTTTTGACCATCATATCAAAAACAATACACGTCAACATAGCAAAGGTAGAAGCGACAAAACGCGAACGTTAAAACGTGCTTGAATTCGTCATGTCAGTTCAGTTATTTTTATTTTTGACCATCATATCAAAAACAATACACGTCAACATAGCAAAGGTAGAAGCGACAAAACGCGAACGTTAAAACGTGCTTGAATTCGTCATGTCAGTTCAGTTGTTTTTATTTCTGATCATGATATCAAAAACAATTCACGTCAACATAGCAAAGGTGTAGAAAAAGGTAGAAGCGACAAAACGCGAACGTTAAAACGTGCTTGTAACCGAAGTAAGTTATTGAGTTGAAAGAAATTTGGCAAGGTTGCATCACCTTCAGAAATATTTAAGATATGAAGGAAAAATAAAACAAAGAAAATGTTAGAAAAAAAATAATGTTTATGTCTATAAGTTAGTACTTTTGAATAGTTAAAATCATAGGCGCCTAACTATTTTTTTGGCCGTGGGGCGAAAGCGTGTTTCATCAGCACCAACGTAAATTCAACGAAATGTCACGCAGATGGATGACGTAATTATGTCGTCACACTAGGATTGCTTTTATTGCCACACTCGGAGTTATCGCTACGTTCGACCTGCCGTTAATTATTATAAACAAAGCTCGACCAAAACACATGCTATGCGTCTGCGTTGGCTAGCGGTTGATGGACTGCGACTCTTTAAGCTAAGCACAACATAAAGTTTAGCAACGAACTAGATTTATTAGCATGAAACAAGAGACGAAAAGGTTTACTAAAAGGTATACTGTAAATGGAATGAAAATACTAATTTGATCATATGCTTGAAAATATACCTGTTGCAAGCAAAATCATTCATGTTTACATCAATTCAACAGCACGTCACCTTTAATAAATTTAAAAGTTGCTGACATCCGTAAACAGCCCTTGAAAAATAGTTACAGAGAGACGTTTGATTAAGTTTTCGACTTGACATTGCTCCCTTTTCACTACAATATCGCAACTTATGGCTGACCAGCTTTCAAGTTCCAATTCGCTGTAATACGCCCGTTTTCGTGTTGCAGATGAAACAAAAGATGCGCATATTTCCCGCCTTTGATCGGGTTTCCATGGCAACGGACGTGTGTGCGCCATGCAGTTTGCGCGAGTCCGTTGTTGTGTTGATTATGCCGCTTGTGCGACTGTGGGCAGTGTGGTTTGTACCAGCCCTTGTCACGTTGGTTAGTGGTAACCTCGGGCCGAGACTTCAAGTTCATTTTCACAGCAGCCGATTCACTGCCACGACAATTCTCTGCAGAGGTTTCGGCTTTCGAAAGCGACAGGAGGCTGTTTGCAAGCGCATTAAGTTAAACGCATGCTGCGTCAACGTAGCAAATTATGTTGTTTTTGGTTGCATTCAACATCTGATGACATTGAATCGACGCAAAATGGTAGATTTTTGCTATGTCACAGGCAGCAAAATCAGTCATTTTTACATTGATTCAACGTCTGCAGACGTTAAATCAACGTAAAAATGACAGATTTTTTTGTCTGGGGTGGGATTGTAGCATCGCTACTCGTTCTAGTGATTATTTACTGCGAAGCTGTTGCGGTTTGCATTTAAAAATGTTTTCCTGCTGCCGATCGCTAGTTCATCTATTGTTTTATGTATCAATGCCGCATAAAAAGTTGCTCCCACGCGGAAATATGCGTGGGGGCCTGGTCCCCACGGCTTAGGCGCTTTTTCTACACCTTTGCTATGTTGACGTGTATTGTTTTTGATATCATGATCAGAAATAAAAACAACTGAACTGACATGACGAATTCAAGCACGTTTAAACGTTCGCGTTTTGTCGCTTCTACCTCTGCTATGTTGACGTGTATTGTTTTTCATATGATGGTCAGAAATAAAAACAAATGAACTGACATGAAGAATTTTAATTTAATAGTTCAAACATTTTCTTTTTATTCCTTTCTGCACGATTTCAACGTTTAGCGACGTTAAAACGATGTAAAAACTGCAATTATAATTAGGCTACGATACCCGATAATTTCCTTTCAAAAATTTCAAAAACTCGCCGAATAAGGCACTCGCCGAAAAGGGCTCTCGCCGAATAGGGAACTCGCCGAATCGGACTAGTCGAATCGGACTCGCCGAATAGTAGCAGACCCGAACGTGCTAGGGGGCGATTAAATTTCGCGAATTGTGAATCCCAAAAAATCAATCAGCAGTTTGTCAATAAACATACAACTATAAAACAACAGACAAGAAATCAAACAACAGTTCGTGTATGTGTGATTGTATGTGTTATGCACAATCACTGCACTATCGATCGATGGATCTCTCCGTGCTCTCAATCTGCGCTATATCGACTAACCTGCAACACTAATCTTAACTTCGGACCCCCAATTCCAACTACATCCATTGATCATTCGTAACACATGCATACATTGGCACTGATGCATCCAGAAGTTTGTTTTTGTATCTTTTGGTGATATCCTGCTTCACTGGCGCCGACTTACGGGGTTGCCACGCCACCCCGTAACCACTGTGGCGGGGTGGCAGCCACCCCGTTTAGGTTACATTACTTATATACTGCAAATAAATGTAATTTGAACGGACGTTTAAATCTTTTTTTGATGATTGGTTTTTGCTTCAAGTCAACGTAAAGCAAGAGGTGAACCAATACAGTATTGCGAAGAAAATGATTGTTTTTGTCACAAGCATGATACTCGCGTAACATCAAGCAAGCTACGTGTAGATTACGCAACACGTGGCTACGAGTTTTTTCCTTGTTGTTGTTGCGATCGTTTTATTTGTTACTTGTTATAAGTCATTGTTACATTTGTTAAGTTTACAATGGGATTTATTAATCACTAAAATACGATCTTTCCATTGCCTCCCTCAAAAATCTTTTTTGAAAATTTTTAAACTGCTCATAATATCGCTATAAATTATGCCAGCTATAAAATACTTGGAAATAAAATTATCTCGATGATTAATAGCTCCACCCTCCACCTCCTAAATAAATATCTATTTTCAAATTTCATTAAAAAAATGCAATTTTCGAAACTTTTTGAGTTTTATTTAAAAAGTGCACTTAGAAAAGTAGCAGTTTTAACGTTCTGCAAATTTACACGTTTACATGATTCTATTCGAGGAAAGCTACACCCCCTGCCAATTCCCAATAATAAAAGCAACCTTTTTCAATTACTCAAGATTTTGCATTTTGAATTATTTTCCGATTTCAATTGGAGTGTACTGTCATCTACTTCATGCTTTAATTTCTACTTTGTTATCTACTTCATGCAGTAATATTGCGTGATAAACTGTGGGGCAGGAATTTATTGGTCTGACATAGGAGTTGCTTGTTACATCATAGAAAAAATTGTCCAGTAAAAGTTTTCGCCGACATTCCAGTTTTATTCAGCTTAAAGATGCCACCGAAAAAGCGTTCAAAATTGCAGCCCTCCATTGAGTCATTTTTTGTTGCGTCTAGTCAGGATTTCAGCCAGCATGAAAGTGACCAAATGCCTGAACGAAACGAAAGTGTGCCACTTCCAAAAGACGTTAGCACGATCAGGGAGGTGGAAGAACCGAGCACGAGCAGGATAATCGCTGTTGAAGGGAGAAGCTATCAAAAAGCGTGGGAGAGCGAATTCCCGTGGCTAGAATACGTTAGATGCAAAGATAGAGCATTCTGTCCGATTTGCAACTATTTCGCAACTGCTTGATTTATTTGCAAGCAATGAAACAATTTCATTAATGCTTCCAAACGTGGTCTGCATTGTGAAAATATACTTATCGTTGCCTTCCACCACCTGCGAGGCGGAGCGATCGTTTGGTGCACTTAGGCGCATAAAAACCTACTTGCGATCTACCATGACGCAACAGCGATTGAACCACGTCCTAATTTTAAATGTTTATCAAGCTGAAGCTTCACGGTTACAACTTGACCAGTTGATTAACAGTTGGATTGACAGAGCTGTTGTTCGCAAAAATACTTTTTCCACATGTTAAGTGTCAGAGCAGCAACGTAACAATAAAAGTCACGACATACCTCCTGTGCTTTATTTTAAAGTTGCTTTGTAAATTATCGAGATCAGGTGTGAAAAGACAATTGCATCTATGAAACACGCTTAGTAAAAATCAAGCAAAAACATGCAGTTTGAAAGTTTTTAGGTTGCCATATTGTGCTATCCGCCAGTCCGTGCAAATATAAAAGTTGGCGCCTATGTGCTGCTTGGCAGTTGATGTAACACCAATATGAAGCCAAAACATTCCATAAAATGCACTGTTTTTTTTACCCCAAATCAATGAAATTTATTGGGGTAAAAAAACACGTCAATAATAATCTACACAAACATTTTTAGGCCCCAGTCTTTGTTGCATCAAGTGGGTCTGCTACTATTCGGCGAGACCGATTCGGCGAGTTCCCTATTCGGCGAGAGCCTTTTTCGGCGAGTGCCCGATTCGGCGAGTTTTTGAATTTTTTAAAAGGAAATTATCGGGTACCGTAGCCTAATAATAATTGCAGTTTTTACATCGTTTTAACCAGTGATTCCCAACCGCGGCTCCAAGCTAGCCTTCTTGCGGCTCTCACTGACCCCTAAAAATCCCACAAAACATATAAAAAATTAAGGCTAATTATTTTTTGACTTGTCAAAATAGTTTACAAAGTCAAAATTGTTTACAAACTGTGCATTGTCGTTGTGTCGTAGAGGTTGGACTGTCATTGAACTTTTCATTTTACATCTTACACCAGGGGTTCTTAACCAGGGGTACGTGTACCGTTTGGGGGTACGAAGTACCAAAGCAGGGGATACGACATGTGAAATTATAAATCAAATCCTATTGCAGTTAATGTGGCCACTGTTCCTGATAATTTACAATTGGAGTTGCTACTTGAATTTTGGAGTCGAGTTCCAGAGGGAAAGTATCCCAACTTGAAAACCAATGCCCAGAAAAATGCCTCTGTATTTGGATCAACTTACGCATATTAAGCACTTTTCAGCAAAATGATCAGAATCAAAAATAAATATCACAATCGGTTGACCGATGAGCACCTCAAGCAGCTACTGCATCCTCTGCAATTGCGCCTCGCTTTGACAAACTTGGCTCAAAGCCAATGCCAAGTTGGACATTAAATTGATTTGTGATATTTTTCTTGTTATAGTGTCGCTATTCGTTGGTACATGCTTTCATGCTTTAAAATTTTCGTTATAATTACTTGAGTGTTTTCATGCGGCTCCATACGCACTCTGAAGTTTGAAATTCGGCCCCGACACCAAAAAAAGTTGGGAACCACTGGTTTTAACGGTCGCTAAACGTTGAAATCGTGCAGAAAGAAATAGAAAAAAAATGTTTGACCTATTAAATTAAAATTCGTCATGTCAGTTCAGTTGTTTTTATTTCTGACCATCATATCAAAAACAATACACGTCAACATATAGCAAAGGTAGAAGCGACAAAACGCGAACGTTAAAACGTGCTTGAATTTGTCATGTCAGTACAGTTGTTTTTATTTCTCATCATGATATCAAAAACAATACGTACGTCAACATAGCAAAGGTGTAGAAAAAGGTAGAAGTGACAAAACGCGAACGTTAAAACGTGCTTGTAACCGAAGTCAGTTATTGAGTTGAAAGAAATTTGGCACGGTTGCAACACCTTCAGAAAAATTTAAGATATGAAGGGAAAATAAAAAAAAATAAAACGTTACAAACAAACAAAAATAAATCATGTTTATGTCTATAAGTTAGTACTTTTAAATAGTTAAAATGATTAGTTTGGATCAACAAATGTGTGGCCTACAGCTTGGATTGAAAGGAAATTATTTTTATTCCTTCCTGCACGATTTCAATCGTTTTAACGGTCGATTAGCGACCGTTAAAACGATGTAAAAACGGCAATTATAATTAGGCTACGGTACCCGATAATTTCCTTTCAAAAATTTCAAAAACTCGCCGAATAGCGCACTCGCCGAATAGCGCACTCGCCGAATAGAGAACTTGCCGATTCGGACTAGCCGAATCGGTCTAGCCGAATCGGTCTCGCCGAAGCGGGCCATTCCGGCATCAAGTAGCCTCACAACATAGTACTCACAATATAACATTTAAACATTCATACTACCAATCACTAAAACTGAGCAAAAACCTTTAATTAATTCCTCCGAAACTTTTTTTGCACCCTTTGCTTGCCATATTTACTGTATTGAACATATCTCTTGTTTGTTAAATCCAATTTTTTTCCTCTACCCCCCAAAGTATTCACCAGAGACAACTTAAACAGTAACTGAAAAAGTTGAGGGAATATCTACTCATTTTAAAACAATTAAAACTATTAATACTACAAAAAGTGCTCAATGCTAAGCAAAAAGGCAAAACAGAGCGATTTAATCTACTCATTTTAGATGTAAAATGGTAAGTGTTTTTTTTACCCCACTTGACTACTTATGTTTTTGGATAGCATGTCATAGCTTTGTAGATTGTTTTTATTTCTCACTGTAGAAATAGGTTTCTATTAATTATTATTAATTTTTTGATATAAAAGTTATAGAGCTAAAATTGTATATTTCAGTTGGAGTCTTCATTTGCTATGAAGCAATCAGATGATTTGGTGTCATTTATGCGTCAAGAACGAACCCATGCATACCTTAAGGTACATCATACTTTGAAAATTTAAATGAATTTAAAATTTGCTTGAAAACATTATATAACAGGCCTACTGAACATTGTGACTGAAAAGACCTTATTATTTTTTCACCATCATGATGTAGGCTACAGTGCCCAGGAGCATACTTTACACTGTGGATGTGGTGCTATATAATTGCTGTTACTATTATTATTAGCATGATCATTTGATAATGTATTTGTTGGTTAGTATTTCCTTCGTGGCTAGTAATTTCACTGTAGAACCTATTTACTTGGTGAAATATAAACGTGATTAATTAATTCTTTGCAGTGTTTGCTGATGTGATTTTGAGATTTTTACTGTTATATTAACTTGGCATTGAAAAAGAAAAACTAAACTAGATTTGATTTAAAAAACCAATAGTATTGTCTTGTTGATAGGTAAATAGAGCTTCAAACAAAGTTATTATTATTAAATCGAAAAATTTATTATTATTATTTGAAATAATTTATAGAAAACAAAAGAAAAATTATTAAGCGAACAGTCAGAGATAGAAAACAATGAAGACAAAGATTTGCAGTTGGAAAGCCGCCATTATCGCCAAGATCCAGACTGCAGAGCAGCTGGTACAGTGGAATGTTTGTAGACCATCTGCACCTGTGCAGAATAGTGCAACATAATTGCAAATTTCAAGCACAATATTGTAATAATTTGCCTCCACTTGCAGTACTTACATGTAGTTTATGTTTATTCTTTTTCTATCAGTGTATTTATAATATATTATAAATGATATTTTTCTCTCAATGTGTCATTGCGTCACAAATATGAATTCATCTGTGTATTAAGTTTACTTTTTATGTTTTATCTCATATCTGTGCTAGATACAGTGCTATAGAAAAAGACACATGATTAATCTTCTGAACTATTTATTGCATTATAAAATGCAAATCTTTGATTATACTTAACCCACTTCATTTTCCAAAAGCCCTATGGTGCCACTAGTTTATCTTCATTCTCTAAATGTACTTTTATATATATATATATACTCATAGGCGTCGAAATAGGGTGGGCCGGGTGGGCGGCGCCCACCCTGCCGTGAAACGAGGGTGGGCAAAATATGTTTCGCCCACCCTGTTTTCATGACACTTACGAAGTGGTCGTTACAATTATTTCCGTTTTTGTTAAACGCTGAATTATCCAACCAATTGCAGCGCAACTTCTTGTTTTACGCTATGTCTCTCGCCAGGTACCCGACAGAACAAAGCAATTCCACGACAACAGTGCGTTGAAAAAAGGCGGTACTCACTGCATTGTTGTTGCTATGGCAACTGCCACACGCTGGCAATTCCTGGTGGGAGAAAGCCGCGTTTGATCTTTTCTCCGAATGGTCTCACTTTGGTTACGTCACAATTAAACTTCAGTTCGGGGCCAGCGTAAGAGAATATGAATATGACATCACAATGAACAAGACAATAAAATAACCGATACAAACTAAAGACGTACTGACACAATCGCTTTTTACAAATGAAATCTTTCCTCACAAACTTGTTGCTGGGTACGAATTGGGGCACCGCGCGATGTTGTCATTTCATTATTGAAAAGTTAAACATGAAGCAAAGTCAAACATCTATTCGTGCAATCTTAAAACTCCAAAAGGCGTCGAGATGATAACGCTAAAGCCACGTCCAGCACGAATGAACGTAGAGATGACATTGATGAAGACTGTTTTTTTTTCGCTGAGACTTTTTGGTCATTTGTCCGAAATGAGAGAAATAAAACATAGTAACTTTAGCGGGTTTTGCATACTTTATTTCACACAAAATATAACATAATTGAATAAAATAAACTCAAACGTTTTCGACACGTACGTGTGTCCTCATCAGGAATTAAATCTGCAATACATAAAATAAAAAATCGTAAGATAAATTTGACTATGCACTGTAACTGTAACGACACTCTGGACTGAAAGCACAAACTGAACAAATGATACGAGAATGATTGCGAGTAGGAAACAGATCACGTGAGGTGTAGACTACAGGCATTGGACAAAACAATTAGAACACACACAAAAGGAATGATGAGCCACAGGCGAATAACTGCCGGTTGAGAGATGGATTGTTACGTTTGATTCTTAAGGCTTCCATGATCTTAGTCTGAAAATCAGATCTGCCTCGAGAGATGATTTTAAATTGGTCGATCGAGACATTGTCAGTGCACGTTTCACAAGAGGCGATGTGCTCTTTAATTGCACTTTTAGTTGTTAGGTTTGGGTTTAAGTGCTCCCCGGCCCTTGTCAACAAATGTCTGGTTGACATACCAATGTATGTCTGGTTTGCGTCACGCAAACAACTAAATTTATACACAACATTTGAAGAAAGAGCAAAGGGGGTAGGCGACTTCAATTGAAAATATTGGTGCACTTTAAATGTTTTATACACAGGATGAATGTCACATGAAAATTTCTTTTTTATAAGTTTAGCTAGATTTTTCGCAAAAATTGTTGAATCTTTTCCTAGGTAGGGTATATTAATGAAATAACTAAAATCTACTTCTTCAGGCGTGTCTTTTGGTTCATCAGCCATGAAGGTGTTTAAGACTTTATTGAAAAAGTGAAAAGGATATTCATTTAAATAAAACATGTTTTTTAATTTCTTGATTTCTTTCTGAAACAACTGATCATCAGAACACACCAAACGAGCACGAGATAACAGACACAAGATTAAACCAGATTTCCATCTCCTAGGGCATAGAGCGTTATAATTTAAAAGCAAGCCAGTGTTGGTAGGTTTTCGCCAAATCCAGGTGTCAAAAGAATTGCCTTTAATTTCAATTTCAACATCTAAAAAAGCGATGGTATCATTGGATTTTTCAAGTGTAAACCAAACCCAAACCTAACAACTAAAAGTGCAATTAAAGAGCACATCGCCTCTTGTGAAACGTGCACTGACAATGTCTCGATCGACCAATTTAAAATCATCTCTCGAGGCAGATCTGATTTTCAGACTAAGATCATGGAAGCCTTAAGAATCAAACGTAACAATCCATTTCTCAACCGGCAGTTATTCGCCTGTGGCTCATCGTTCCTTTTGTGTGTGTTCTAATTGTTTTGTCCAATGCCTGTAGTCTACACCTCACGTGATCTGTTTCCTACTCGCAATCATTCTCGTATCATTTGTTCAGTTTGTGCTTTCAGTCCAGAGTGTCGTTACAGTTACAGTGCATAGTCAAATTTATCTTACGATTTTTCATTTTATGTATTGCAGATTTAATTCCTGATGAGGACACACGTACGTGTCGAAAACGTTTGAGTTTATTTTATTTAATTATGTTATATTTTGTGTGAAATAAAGTATGCTAAACCCGCTAAAGTTACTATGTTTTATTTCTCTATGGTTCAACAAAGCAAACTCTCTACCAAAGCTTTGTCCGAAATGACTTGAAAAAATTCGGTCATTTTTTATTTATTTCGGTCATTATTTCTGATGAAAATATTTCCTTTCAAGTAGCTGATACAAACCAAAATTTGCACTTCCTGACTAGCTACAACATTAAGTTTCGCTGAGAAAGGTTGTTTTTTTCGGACATTTTGAGCGAATTGACTATATATTTTTTCGGACATTTTGACCGAATTGACTATATTTTTTTCGGACATTTTGCTAAAAAATCGGTCAATGACCGATAAATGACCGAAAAAAAAACAAAAACAGGATGAAGAAAGCAGTGCTTCAAGGATGGACAGTGGTGAAGTCAATATCTCAGGCAATGCACCGGTAGTTGCACAAGACAGCATGAGCCATGGATCTCTACCTGCTCCATTTGACGTTAGCATGCTGCCGAATCAGCTTCCGGCTCGGGAAGGCCGTGTGTTGCAAAGGAAGCTTTTTTTCCGAATTCCAGTGGATGCGTCTTAACCCTGATGGAGTGATGGGTCTTGTTACTGTAGCTGCTGTTTGTGGACCTCGGAAAACAATCGGTTGTCTGCCGCAGACCAACGGAAGTTATACAGCGGCAATATCCGCGCAGTCAGCAGTCACCTGTTCGAACATTTTGCGGCAAATCTGAAGGCGTCACTTTAAAGATAACAGGTCACGCGCTTTTTAGGTCGCAAAGGAAAACATAAAAGAAGTTTGTTTAGTTTAGCAGCGCTCATAAGATCGCAAGGCGCAAGAAAGCAAACATCAAACCTATTAAAGCTTAATTGCTGCAGCGACGCTAAACGCAGTCTTTGTGAGAAAGACTGACCACTGCGAATTTGTGAACATACACATTCAATAAAATCTGTTCGAAAACTCTCGCCCACCCAAAATTCCTTTATTCTAAGAAAAAATCGATGCCTATGTATATTGTATATACTTGTTTGCTTTAAACAAGCATTTACATTGTTATAGGGCAAAAACTTCTTGACTTTGACTTGTTCATCACATCAGTGCTGCCCTTTGAACACAAAGACATCAAGGTGTGTTATGCTGTTAAAATGCTAAACTCATTGAACTTTTGATTGAGTAGATAAGGTTGGATGGAGAGTACAGTTTACTCCACGTATTAGTTACTGTTGTGCAATTTAACTTCTGCAATATAAAATTTTGTTAAATAAAAGGTTGCTAGTCTGCCAATTAGCGATTCTTTTCATTATTTGAAGTTTTGATTGATTTTTCTAATTTCAAGTTGGTAACATGTGATAATTTATATATGTTCGTTTACTGCTTTCCAAATCTGATGAAAGTGAAGGTAAAAGCAATGACAAATAAGTTGATTTATTGCTTCACTGACGTTCCGTGCACCATGAAAATGCGCATCCTCAAAGCGAATAACAAACAAAATAAAATTTATAAAGTTATATTTTGGCCAACCTTTAAAATGTGTGTGTGTAATTTTTTCTTATTTTGTATGTTATTCGCTCTGAGGATGCGCATTGTCATGGTGCGCGAAACGTCAGTGAAGCAATAAATCAACCTGTTTAGTGTTTACTGTTGCTTTTACTTTCACTTTCATCAGATGAACGTTGCAACTAGTGCTAGAAACGATAATTGTCCTGATGAGCATCCAAACTTTTCAGTATTGAGTGTATGGAATTAGTTGTTGAGACTAGCCTACTCTCTTCGCAGGTGTCCGATCACATTAACCTCGTAACAGTTCCACCAGGAAAAGTTCATCAACCCAATTGCACAACAGCTCACGATCTCCCCTTCAGCGTTCATGCTTATGACCATCTGGAGGTTTTTTTTTAAATTTTAATCAACCGAATTTTCTAGTTAAAATATATGTGTTGTTCACTGACGTGGTAACTGTACAAAGACTATAGTAGCCTACCACTTAGTTGTGTGAAAAGCATGATTTGTCTTGTGAATACTTTAAATCAAGTAACTGTGATGCAATAACTTGAAAATACTAATAAGAGGAACCTAGAAAGAAAATTGCATGTGCTGTAGCCTAAATGCCAACATTAAACTATTATGTATATATATATATAGTGATGTTAAATGACATATTTGGATGGAATTGCACGAATGCGATTTGGATTTACACCATACAGCCCTGTTTTAACAACAGCTCATGAAAAGTTCATCTTTTCGTTGGCTACGTTCAATAATGTCGAAATGAGCATCCTTCGTTGTGAAAATAACGGCTAATGGCAGCTCGATTGATTTTTGGTACACTTTCCAAACCAAACGCAATGTGTTTATTGTACCGGTATTTAAAAGATTTTCTTTGAAGTTAATGAATTTAAAATTAATGTTATATGTTGTGTGCATGTGATGTACTTAAATAATTTGTGACAAGAAGTAATAAAGCATCGTGCCTGTAGGATTTGTTTGTGTCAGGGTGTTCAAAATCGTCACTTGTTCCCAAACCATGTGGTTAGCGGCTTAAAATCTACTATGAGCTTCCTTGAGGACGCGGATGATGCGGCTACAGCCATCTTTGAAGCATTCCAAAAAGTGAGTGGCTTTCTCAATATCATAACTGGTTTAAATCATTCGTTTGAAAGTTATCGTTTTCTGAACGATTTTCTTGTTGATTTTAAACTTTGTCTATTCATTTTCTTTATCACGTTGAGTGCTCAAAAAATTCTTCTAGTCTTGATGAATTAAAATGCAATAGGCTATATAATATATACATATACAAGAACGTTTATATTTCCAAGAATTGTGCTTATATCTACATACGTTTATCATTTATAGTGCTTTCATGAAGTGCGGTGTTATACTTTCTTGGTATTTACTTCTCAAAGTGTTTATCTTAAGTGTTGCCTTTATTTAGAATTCTTCTTCTTGGGTGTTATATGATCTTGCTGGGTATTACTGGAGGATGAAGGGAGATTCAACAGAGGCTGTTGAATGTTTAAGAAGAGCTTTGCATTTCTCTCCGGAAAAGTACAAAGACATCGCTTTGGTTAACTTGGCCAACATTTTACACAGGTCTCATATTTTATTTGTAATAGCCATGAAAAACATTCTGTAGACATACCTTTTATTCTTCGAGTTAAGCTTGAGCTAAAACTGCCTTCTACTTTTCAGGGCCCAATACATAGTCAATGCTACTGTTCTAATGCACCACGCTTTGGAGATATCAGACGAATATAGCATTAACTTCTTCACGTTGGCTAACATGTATGCTGCACTTGGCGAATACAATCAATCAATTTATTATTTTGAGCAAACATTGAAGCGCCAAGTGGACTTTGAAACCGCAAAAAAGAAATTGGCTGCAGTAAAGTGCGAGCTTAAATTGCAGGTATTTTAATTGTTCAAAGAAGTTTGTAAAAGGGTGAAAAATATGCAAAGCTGAAGAAGAAGTAAATAAATTTACAATTGATGTAAAATTTTGAAATTCGTTACGAAACTTTGACCGATAAAAAACAAATGACGTTTTGTAAATACGATTTAGCAATTTGGTTCACTCTATTAACTTTTTGTGAATCGAAGCGGTTTTCTATCTCATAAATATGTTACAACGTACTTTGCTTTTCATTCATCTTAATAAATTAACTGACTTCCTTTTTATTTTACTTGTTCACTTTTAATCCCTTGCGCGCAAGCTCTCGAAAATTGGTATGTTTACAGCGGTTCAACGCTTGCAAATGCTTGATACAATTTGCTCTTTCCAGTTGTCATCTCACGCAATGCCAATATTCCAGGTAGCAAGCAGCAGTTTCACAAAACGACGGTTTACTTTTGTGTACTGACTCAAACTTCGCTTGTTGCGTTCCAGACAGCAAATCAGCCGTTATTTTTTGCATTAACTTAACGTCTGCAGACGTTGCAGTGCGTAAAACACGACTGATGTGCTAACTAGGGTGCGTGGCATCTGTCTTCAACAGGGTTGTAGTGGCTGCAACGGGTGGGCTGTTTTTTTTTGTAAAACAAAAACGTTTTTTTTTTTAAAGGACTCAGGTAGATTTACAAAACTAGGGTTGCCAGATGAGGAATTCTGTTTCAGTTTTCAAGAAAACATCTTATGGCGATACATGTGACGAAGCAAAGCTTTTTCTCAAAAACATTCAAAAGTTTTATTTTCAACAACTAATCAAATAAATACTGCAAAGTTTGGTGTTCATCGGGATTGTTATCTTTTCTAGCATTAGTTTTATTGCAACTTTTGCTAGAAAAAATAAACTAATCAAATTTTTGTTACATTTAGCAGGTTAGCAACCACCAACTCAATGCCTAGGAATAGGAGCACGATTTTTCACATGAATATATATCGCATAAAAAATATTTAACTTATTCTTAAATCAATAAACAAATTCCTCAAAACAAAATTTTTCAGCTATTTTTTACGTGATAAAATCGATTTTTAATCATAAAAACCCTGGCGGGCTGGGTTTTATTAAAAAACGTTTTTTAACAACCCTGTTCTTTAAAAATGTCATGCAATGGTTATTTGAAAAAATACCAATGAGAAAAGAGACAAGCTGATGGCGTTGAACGATTTGTGGTAATCATCATTCGCAGGACTTGTGCTGACCGAGTGGATGGCTTTCTTATTGACATGGATTGAATGTCACGAGTTTGTACAACTCGTTTCAGTGTCATATGAAATCTAACGTTTTGTGAAACTGCAGAAAAAGTGACGCTATAAAAAGTCAAGGGCGGAAAGTAATGTATATGTGACTTATGTGTACTATTTTTGTTTATTTATCTAATGAAGAAAAACAATTTCTCGAAGGAAAAGTTGGAAAACCAACATTTGAGCTTACAAAGGACTTTGCAAGAACTACAGAAGTACAAAGTGAAACACGAAAACTTTCTTGAAGAACAGAAACGCTTCGCCGATCTCCATCTTTCTGCAAGCATGCTAACCGATCAGCATATGGCCTATGAGCACCAACGCATGAAAGAAGGAACTTTCAGTGAGTCTTCGACGTTTTTAAATCGACTTTCCGCGTGACTGGATTGCTTGTCGGTTGTTGTTTGCTGGCTTAACACAGTGTTGATTGTTACTATCGGCGATATGTTTCAATGAACAACTTTTCTTGATTTTTTTTTATGGGCTTCTAACCTTCTGTTAACTGTCATGTAGACCCCATGCGTACCAGTTTATTTTCATTTGTTGCTCAACTCGTTTGTTTGACTTTAAGTTGATAACTAACCTCTGATAACATGAATGAACTTATGAATTTGTTCAGATCGCAAGTGTCAGGTGCGCAACCGCAAGACAGGATCAGTCCTCGTTTGCAACCTCCCCACTCCTGACACTCCGTCCTCGGTTTCCGAAGACCTCGAAGAGCAGGTCGTCCTCCACAAAGAGCCAAAACCTATTCCCATGACGCCGAACAGTAAAAAGGTTGGTATTATGGTTCTCTTGCATGTGGACAACAGGATAAGTATTAAGTCAACAACAGCAACAACCACAACAGCATCCGTATTTGTCCAATCGAATGTACACAGTAGTTAAGATTTGGATTAAGTGAACGGGACAGCAAGAGGGTTCATGTTAAAATCTGCCAATGTATGCCTTGCAAAGACACGAGCGTCGAACATAAATCTTTGTATGGGACACTCTTATACTTTTGACCGTGTCTTTAGTTGACTGACATTGTAATTTTTATTTAAATTAACTAAGTACATAAAGATCAAATCCTACTTTATACTTTTCCCTTTTCGGTGTTGAGAGAATGAAGTTGAAGTCTGATTCATAGCAGAAATGGATTTATTCAAACTTTCGCTGCCGCCGCGACTGCTTCATTAGTATGTAACTATGTATCCCATTTAAACATGCAGTTTTTGTTTTAAAGGAGAACATCTCTATTCGTCGCAAGAAAACTACAAAGTCTAAACGTAAGCTTGAGAGAAACTCAAACACCACCGAACCTTTGAAGGTAAATTGAACTTAGTAAGTTAGCACTGCAGTTGGTACGATTGTTATTCAACCTAAAGGATGCTTCAGAATTCATATGTTACATTTTGTATTGCAGGATGGTGAAAAAAGCACATGTGCTGGGGAGCGTAAATACGATCCACTGTATGACTGGAATGTAAGTCTACTATTGTACTTGCCAACGTGTTTTTTTAGGCTATTTTTTTCATTTCTACTTTTCTGTAACATGATCGGCAGATGTTACCTAGGGTTGTGTTTATCACAAACCCATGATTCATGTTTTAACACGCCGCATCTAATGATTGTTCAATTGTTAATTGGTGTTAAAATTATGCAGAATTGTTCCTTTACCTGAAAGTCGAACATTGGTGTGTGGGCAATGGGGATATTTTCAACAATCGGCGGGTTTGTGGAGTGATTCCAGCATTTCCTTTTATTTCTGTTGTTTTCACACTTTTATACTTCTAACCCTTTACTCAACTGATTTGTGCAGAATCCAAACTGGCCTGCATATGAAACGTGCGAGGATTATGCCGATCACTACCGAGCGTGGGATGACTTTCCTTCCGCCTATGTTGACCCTGAAACTAGAGGATTCAAGTCAGTATTTTGTCAGAACAAGAGCTAATATTCTATTTTTAATGTAAATGTATTTTTAAGGGCGTAAAAACACAACATTTTTTTAGCTTCCGATTTTTTTAAAAACTATTTGTATCTTATAAAAGGACGACATAAAATGAAGTGTTTTGCCAATACCAAGCCAATGACAAGAATGAAAGGCATGCCGGCAGTACTAATAAAAACAAAAGGCAAAACAAAATGGAGGAAGTGCATACTGCATATGGAGATCACAGCTGTTCAAACATGATTAATCTGTTGAGGAAGATTAAGATCTTGTTGTTAAGCAATATTGTTATCTAAACTTAGTCGTTGCGTTAAGCACTTTATAGATCATCTTTGAAGTAGCTTTATTCCGTGATAAGCTTTGATTTAAGCTGTAAAGTTTCTTAACAGCCTATTACAATGATGGACTTTGTTCACCAAGTTTCAGTTTTTTATGTTATCGTTTCATATTGTTTATATAAGCAAAGACCTTTCACGTAGCTCAATTTCCTTTGTAAATGACCTTTGCAGAGTTCGCGAATTGCTCACGTCGTACATTGGCATAGCCGACGGTGAAATGCACGGCTTGCCCTGGAACAAGCCTGACTGCGCCGACCTTGAAAGCATAGAGACCACGCCATACGATGGAATTGTTCAATTGGATTTGACTGCGCCCTTGTTCAAACAAGACACTTTTCTTCACACCGTAAGTCGTGTAATGTTTCGCCTTGTCCTAGTTTATAGGTTTTTATCTTTAAAAAAAAGATTAGATGTAACTCGTGGCTGTGATAATCATGCGTTATATCCTACCCAGACAGCAAATTAGTCGTTTTTTTACATTAACATAACGTCTGCAGACGTTGATTCAAACGGTTGATTTGTTGCCTGGGTTGTTGAACACTGCTTGCGCTAACTTTAATTGCTGAAGAACCTACATTGCACTGTGCATACAAATAACCAGAAATACTTCGGTAACTGTATTAATTCAACGTCATACTTTAACATCAGTTTCTCCTTATGCACGTCAACGCGGGTCGAGTGTGGCCTGATGATCTGGGACAACGTATACGCAGCGCTTTGCAAAAGGCATTACAAAATAAGGTGGGCACTTTAACGCTTGAATTAGGAACGAAGCTTGATGAAATGTTTTTTTAATAATACTGTTTCCTTTACGTGCACACAGCTTCCTCCACTACAACTGCAAGGCAGATGCAAAATCTTGATTTGGCACCACATTCAGTCCGTTCGTGTGCTTGCTATGTTTCAACCAAAACCGTTTAAGTTCCTTTATTCAGCTTATAAAAGTCACTGTTTATCCGTTATAATTGATACATTTAACAAGAACTATGTCACAAAAATGTAAAAAAGCGGAATGCGTTTGCTGTGTAACAGCTACCGCTCCTCTACGACACAATAAAACACATCCTCAGCCACTGCTCCCAAGTTCCTTCGTGTGACGTCACTGACTTAAAAAGTATCACTAACAATGTTCTCATCCGCCTCCGACACTGGCGTGATTAGCTATGAATGAATCACACAATATTAATTTCGATCACACAATAGTAGCTAGAATTTTGTTGAAGTTTTCATAGTTTAAACAGGCTGCGAAATTTACTTGAATATAAGACCTCCCTGTTTCGTGACACAATCATATTGGTTCAGGACGATGAGAACATCTGGGTGTTGTACAACCTGGCGGCTTTGTTTTGGCGAGTCAATGGGGACAATACAAAAGCCGTCCAGTGTTTACGAGGAAGCGTCCATCGTGCGCCAGAG
Source organism: Aplidium turbinatum (assembly GCF_918807975.1). Lineage (NCBI taxonomy): Eukaryota > Metazoa > Chordata > Ascidiacea > Aplousobranchia > Polyclinidae > Aplidium > Aplidium turbinatum. The sequence goes on along the minus strand of NC_137472.1, from coordinate 35,623,798 downwards.
GAACATGCCGATATCCCTCTTGTCAGTATGTCCAACGTTATGTAAGTGGCATTTTCAACATATTTTTCAATACATGGTGAAGACTTCAGCCTAAGAAGACTTAATTGTCGCTATCGCCTGTTTATCAAGATTATGTCCGAAATACAGAAACTAACCCAGCCAGCAAACTTCTCCTTTTTCACGTTAACTTAGCGTTTATTGACGTTGAAATTGATGTGCAAAAGAACTGATTTGGTGGCTTGGTAACACAGTTTTGCTTTGGATACGTTCGGTTGTGTTCCACTAATAAAACTGAAGAGCATACGACCCTACCAGTCGGTCAGCTGCTTTCAAAGGTTGCTTTATTTATTCCCGAGCAACACAACCACGCACTTCCGCCATTCTGTATTTGCTGCTCGTTTTCTGTTAAATTTTCCTCCTTATGTTTGTTTGTTTCCTATATTGTAAAGTGTTGAACCATTGGCAACGTGTCCTTAATGAAGACACAAACTACTGAACCGGTGACACTTGCCATGTTTACGTTACTTTATCAATACCTAGCAATGACTATATTTGGAACTGTGCTGTCTTTGGTAACTGGGCAACGTGTGCTGTGAGAACCTGACATATTCCTCGTCATAGTAAAAGTGATAATGGTGTAAAATGAAGTTTGCGAACCGCTCATGTTTGGTGTCTGGTAAGTCGCATTGAAATGAGATAGAATACATCTCAAAAAGTGAAAGGATTTGAGAATACAGTTGCAGTTTTTTCTAGTAGAACCATCGCTCATAAGGTTATTCTCTAACAATTTTCAAAAAGACGTTGGCGATATCAGTCTGACATGTCTGCTTTTCTATGGAATTTCAACAAAACAATTTCTTTCAGGTACCGCATGGGAAAGTTGAAGGACGCTGTTCATTTGCTCATCTACGCATTGAAAGTCAACAATTCAGAGGTTAAGCCGTTGTTTCTGAATGTTTGTTTATTAAAAACTTTTTTAACCTATTTAGCCTTTTGCAGTTATGGAACATTGGCTGTATAGTGTATAGTACAGTATATATGTCGAATAACATGGCATTGAAAAGTAAAATACAATTTTTTTTACTTTTTTAATACAAAATCCATTAAAAAAAGATTTTTACTTTTTTTTTTGCTGTAGCCAGCAACATACTTGAGCATGGGAAATGCTTTACAAGCGCAAGACAATATCACCGGCGCTGTGGAGTTCTACAAGTACGCCCTGGTTCTCCACCCCCAGTTTCAAGAAGCTTTCCACTCGCTCTTGATTGTGAAGTGTCACAACCTAACCGACAATGGAGAAGAAAATACCGCAGAAGAAGTTATCTCCGATTGGGTGAGTTCCTTGAGCAAACTTTTTTATTATTATTTAAGATTGCAGTGTAATCTTGAGCATCGTGCTATGTTTAAAATTATTTTTATTACGCTTTTCCTTCACCAGACCAAGTAGCTATATATAACAAAGTCGAAAATCTTGCTCAGTTTGAACAAAGCACAAAGGTCGAATGGTACCTGGCTTTTGGTACAATCACTAGAGCAGTGGAGTTGCTTGTCAGTTCTAAGGAACTCAGTGACTAAACACAAAGAGAACTTGTTATGTGCCCTCTAGTCATTTTGTAACCGACTTCTCAAAGATGCAAGAACCCCTGTTAAAGTACAGTTGTTTAGGGTCCACGTATTTTAAGTGCAGACAGTTAGGTGCCTGCCAAATAGGTGCGTGCACTGTGGCATCCGGTCATTTAGGTGCTATTCGGTGTCAAATTGCATTCATAATCATTTTACACTCATAATCATTTTGTCAAATTATATCGAATGCCCCCTCTCCAGTAACAAAATCCTGCGTAGGCTACGTCACTGAACGTACCCTCAATACGCCTGGTTCACTGGTTGAGTAAGCCAGTTACGTTAGGCTAATCTTATACAATATAACTTGGTGATTATAGTTGCTAGCACTAGTTGCGACGTTCATCTGATGAAATTGAAAGTAAAAGCAACAACAAACAGGATGGTTTATTGCTTCACTGACGTTTCGCGCTCCATGACAATGCGCATCCTCAGAGCGAATAACATACAAAATAAAATTTCACCAGGTTATATACTGCAGTGCGATTGAAGGCAAGAAAAAATAAAACACACAATATTTAAAAAGAAAATTGGCCAATGATGTGTGAGCGGTTACTTTCCACGTTAAATTACGTAAAAACTTCCAACAATAAACATAAAATTGAAGCAGTGAACCCAAACAGAAAAAATACGATTGAAGGCCAGAAAAATAGAACACAATATTTTAAAGATTGGCTAATGATGTGTGGGCGGTTACTTTCCACGTTAAATTACGTAAAAAACTTCCAACAATAAACATAAATTCGAAGCACTGAAAACCACTATAAATTCGAAACGAAATTAAATTATAATAACGTTTTCAACTGTGGTTATAATTAGCAAATGGGCGTTTTTTAATTCGTTTTCGATTCGAAAAGCATGTCGAATGCTGCGTACGCCACTGTCTCCAGTATTACTATTAAGCATCTAATAAAATAGACTTTACTGGGAATTAGCTCTTAAATGACCGGGCTCCACACCTAAATATCCTGACTCCACAGTGTGCGCACCTATTTGGCTGTCACCTAACTGTCTGCACCTACAGTAAAAGACGTGCTCCGGTTGTTGATTACGTGCTTTTGCAATTTGCTACATTTCTTGTTGATTTGCGTATAGCAAGCGTTGATATCAAATTTAACGATTGTCTCAGCTAAACAACTTTCTTGACAACAGTTGTATCTTGTTCAGAACACCCAAAATGCGCATGGAGGAACCAAAGATAGCACTGATGAGCCATTTGACGACACGGTTAGCTGTGTAATGCATTTTAATCTTTGTGTTTCCAGTTAGCAAAATAGTTGAATTTTTACGTTGAATCAACGTCTAGTGGACTGTGCATCATCGATATAATAACTTTAATTGAGAGAGTATTAAAAGCAGTTAAACTTTGGTTTGATGTCTTGTTGCTTCGAAAAACAGCATTTTATAGCTCTGTTGCATTTACAACAGGATGTGAGTGATGATGGTTCCAAAGAACAAGATCTTGGTAAGTTGCTTTTCTGTAACGTCTTGCAACGAAATCATGGACTCCGTAACAATTTAGACAGCAAATCAACCGTTTTTACATTGATTCAACGTCTGCAGACGTTGAATTAATATAAAAAACGATTGTTGTGCTGTCTGGGAAACACGTAGCGCCGTTACAACGTCACAGGAGAAAATTCATTAATCGCCTTTTTTAGTTGCTTTGCCGGAATCCAATGACGTGATATCGAAACTGCTAACGGAGAAGTTGGACGCAGATCAGCTGATCGTGCAATCCAACAATATTCTTGATGAACTGAAGAACACCACCTCTGAAGATGTGAGTAGTTTTGTTTTAACTTCTTTGTCTGAGTTTTTGTTGAATGATTAAGGAAGCATTTTCCCGAGAAAGCCTTTTCAAAAGCTTCATCCTGACACACTCTTATACTTGTAGAAACTTTGCATCATTGGAGGAACCTGGTAACAGAGGTTAACAATTTAAAGTTTCCATTTGAGGTTGATGTGTTATTGTTTGTAAACTGTGCTTCACAAAATATAAGCTCATGAAGGTTGTTGTAATCACTTTTCCAGCCCATTCATGAAGTAATAGACATCGCTGAACAAAAGGGTCTACATTAGCCACGGCTTTGAAGCCGGCATAAAAATAAAACTCTCCAGCTTCGGAACTCTCTTCTATCAGAGCATAGCTCCAGCTCCGGAGCTCTTTGATACCACTGCTCCAGCTCCATTACCGTATTTTTTCGAACTATATACAAATTCATTAATAGTCGCCCTCGATCACTAATCACCCCAAATGTAAAGACTTACGAAATAGCAGACGCACAACAATTAAAAATACCAGCCAGCAATTATCAATTTTGTGCTGGGTTGCTGTTAAATTATGTGAAATCAGCCAATAGCTATAGCATCTCATAAAATTAACATGATCTGGAGCTGTCTATCAAACTACTGGCTCCAGCTCCATCTGAATTTTACGTACACTTCCGGCTCCAGCTCATTTTGAAAATGCAAAGCTTTAGCTCCAAAGCTCTGTCTATAACCCCTATTAGTAGCCAATATGTTTCTTACATCGATTCAATGTTTGTGGATGTTATGAAGTTAACTCGTTTTTCTGATTTGTGACTGCTGAAAATAGAATTCGTTCGTTCTTTTTCCTTGACTTTTTATTGACATAGGTATTTTTTATTCAGCTGGATTCAAAAATGGTGACAGCTCGAGAGCTTATGGCGAAGTTGTCGAAGATGCAAAGTTCCTTGAAGCAACTCGTCAAAAAGGCAACATTTGCGCTTGGTGACGAAAACCACGAGGAGTAAGTCCCATGCTTTTTCTGTGGTTGGAAAAAATGGACTTTATTAGATTCTTCACGATTGTTGGATCACCAATCAACGAGTGCTTTCATACCCAGCCAACAAATCACTTTTACTTTTTTCATTGATTGAACGTCGGTAGACGTTGAAATAATGTCAAAAGAACCGATTTCCTGTCTGGGTAGTTGCCTGTCTATTGTCGACTTGGCCGTTAACAAACTATGTAGGCGCACAGCTCTTCCATCCCAGCTGCCAACGCAAGGCTGTGTGCTCATTCTAGCAACCGGCAGTTGAGTCGTGTGCCTATTTGTTTTAGTCGCTGCCATTTTATTCACCGCATTGGTGTCGAAACAGATTGTCTGGGCAGAAGTTTGAAGGTGGTGTTTTCATCACTTAAGTGAGAAAATTCTATAAACTTATTTTAGTAACTTCTGTAACTAATGTAGACTCGACCAATATCGAAAGTTTTTTTTTTTGTGCACACTTTGCAATACTTCTGTTCCACAGACTTCTCTCCTGCGACGACCCAGCGGTTGCAAACATGGATTTTCATTTTGTTTCAAACGCAAGTTGCCTAAACAGGTAATGTTTCATCACACGTCTATAATTGCAGTGTTTTAAGTTTTTCTTTTTTGTGGTAAGCTTTATGCAGTAGAAATCAGACATTAGGGTTCGGTTGAAAACTTGAAAAAGAAGTGGAACATAAAAAAGACTCATTTTAATTAACTAATGAACCAGTACAAGTCGTCTAAACCTTGAAAAGTGGCAATCTAGATCATGTTCCGGCAAATATTGGGTTGTGATCCCAATTTTGTCCATGAAACCTTCTTGGGATCGTGAGGAAATATGTTTTCACTAAGAACACGAGAAATCGAGTCTCCGTCACTATTTATGGTGGATCACATTTTCAATAGTGATTTTTGGTCTTCCATATACACGATACTTTTAACTTTCAGGAGATAAATATAACCAATATCATGGTATGGTGCGCAGTGTCTTTTTCTCTGAGAAATTGATTTTTATTTTTTCAGATTAAAGCTATACACGGAGGGAGAGGCATTGAAAGAATCTGATGGTTTACCGCCGGAATGCGGATCAAACTTTTCCGAGAATCGTCGCAATATCCCAAGCATGGATAAAGTCCCGGATGGACCGAAGGAGAGTTCCTTTGCTGAGGTGGGTTGCAAGTTAAACGAGCAATGGCTTTGGGTTTGTGACTTCAAATTACGCTCAGGCGTCCGGCTGTTTTGAAACAGCAAGGACTCGAAGTGCTCGGCAGTTGTAAACCCAACCAGCCAGAAAAACAGTCATTTTTACTTGATTCAAAGTCTTTAGACTATATATATGATTGTGCCGCGGAATTTCACTTTTTGACCGCTGCCTGCTGACAGGTTTTGAAAGAAAAGCTGGAAACAGAAGATCTCGAGAAAGCTTTACGATCACGGCTTCTATCTTTCCCGACCTCATGGAAGTCTTATTTTGCAGCTTCCTATTTTTGGAGGATTTCTGGAGATTCTCAAAAGGTTTGCCTAATAAAAATAATACAACTCGATTACTGATGATTAGTTTGATAGTCACTGACAAGCAGATCCAATGCAAAACACAGCGCTCAGATTAAAAATAAACTTTCAATCGTGAATGCGCAAGGCCATTCTATTATCCTTTTCTCATACTGTTCCTGAACCATGACTCATGACATTTCTTGGCCTGCTAATATTTACTTCTGTTGGATAGTACTTTTCTCTGGACTTGCTCCACTGTGTTGAGACTACAGTATATCATTGCTACCACTCTTACTTGGGTGTTCCCACTGCCTCAGATTGTCATAAGCAAGTTTTTTTTGTTGTTGCCACGTTTGCGTCATTATGAAAAACCACCATTTTTAAAATGGCCGCGGATAATTTGAGTCAATCCGCAACTCACTTAATTAATTTAAATGGTTGTTGTTTATGTAAGTTACTGACTAGAGTCTCCTTCAACTGAGCAGTTGTGTACTTAGCACATTGCAGTTGAAAGTGACCACTGAGCTAACAACATTTCAGCAAGGGGCTGAAATAGGTAAATGATGAACCTAAGCAAGTAAAAACTGACCAAATCGATACCTGGCATGTGACAAGTAAGCAGTTCAGTTTAGCAAGCGATGGCTAAGCAAGTCCGATGCTAGATGAAAATGTCATTTGCTGGCTAGGGCAGTAGCTGAAATGTACTTGCTGAGTTGTCGCATGTCGAGTGATCAGACATCCAATAATTTTGAACTTCGGTATTTTGTGGTAACACTTTTGGTATCGTTGTAACTTGTATTGTCGAAGGTTCAATGCTGCTGAAAGCATAATTGAACAGCGAAAACAGTTAAGCATCTTTCATTATGCTTGCTCTTGAACATTTGTTGGTTTCAAGCTCTGGCATGAGACTCGTCACAACATTGTGATTTCTTTCAAAATAATCCAGACATAAATCAGTCGTTTTTATATTGGTTATAGGTGAATTGTTCGTAAAGCAATTGTTCGTAAAATCAATTCTTCGTAAAGCAATTCTTCGTATATATACATCAATTCTTCGTATAGGTGAATTGTTCGTAAACAGGTGATAGGTGAATTGTTCGTGAACAATTTTTCGCAACAGCAAGGTTTGTCTTGCAATTTCCGATGAAGGTGCGTAATGCAAATTTTCCTGAATAACCAAGTTACGACGACACAAAGAAATAAGCACAATGAAAAAGCGCATTTTTTGTTTTTTATTGGAATACAACAATTGTCTGTGTTTAGCAATTCTTTGCTTACACTACCAATACTAGTTTGAGTAACTTCGTACAAATTGTCCACGAGCCAAGTTTAGTATGAAGTATTGTGTGCAATTCCACGCAAGTAATCACAAATTTCATCATCTTGAAAGTCTTGACGCTAAGTTCGGACGACTCTAGTTAGTCTTTCTGCACTGTCCTTGTACTTCTTCTTTGGAGGGGGTCCTGCCTGGCCACTGACATACTGTTCAATGTGAACCTCATTTAGGTTTTGCTCTCGCTTGATTGCAGATATAAACTTCCAAATATCTGGATGATTTGCAGATACCTGGAACATGAACCCTCTGTGCCATCCTTCAATGCTATTATTAGTTTTGGGAAGGCCACTGAGGACGCCATCATAGCAGTTCCACGTTTGAATTGGAAACATTGGAGGACGGCGCCCTTGACGACGATCTGGGCGCCCAACCCAAGTGTCTTCAAAGTAGTCAATTCCTGGCTGAGCAACATCTGGTAATACATTCCCATCAATGAGAATGTCAAAGGCCCGGCTGACTTCATCAATAGGCACAAAGGCCAGAGACGACAACATGCGCAGCCTCAGAGCAAACTCTGCACTTGTCTCGTACTGCTCCTTCAGGCCACTTGATTGCGTCTTTCTCCAAATGCACTGGCACAAATGGAAGAAACAGCCACGGTGAGTTGAAAGTGGATACTCTCTGCTTACTGCATTGACCATGGCCATCTCAAAGTCAGTCATGATTGTCTCTGGAACAGCAACAGCAGGTAACAACTCCTTGATCTTTTGCAGCAGATGAATGTATGTCCCTCTCCTTTTGTCCCCCAGCAGGGCATACACCAGAGGCACTGAAGTGTTTTCCTTCAGTCCGTGTATTGTGTAAAGCGAAAGCTGTTCAAACATTGAAGGCACTGTCTTGAAGGTGCCGTCAGCATACCAGTGCTTTGAACGGGCAAGGAGCTGCAGATTTCTTTCAGTCGCAAAGAGGACCACACGGTTATCTCCAGGCCCAGAATCATAGGCCAAGAATGTTACACCAGCAAACGTTTGCTTGTACTCTACTGGAAGCACAATGTCACGGAGAGAATGTGGGATTGCCGGGCGTGCATTTTCCTTCAATCGCACTTGGGTGACTGCCCTTTTCATGCTCTGCACACTTGGCAGTTTTGCTGCCGTGGCTTGACTGAGTCCAATAGTTTTTGCTGAGACGAGGTAACTTGGGGCATCACGACTGTCTTTTGCTGCACAACGAATATTTTCCATAACCTTTGCTGCTTCGACATGACCAGCATCTCCAGCATGATTGTGCTCACCTCTGGATTGTACAATGGCTGCCATAGCAGTTGTTATTCGTGCAGGACATTTCTTATTAAAATGCTCACATTTCCAATAAGTAGTTTCTTGCCCTTGTGCGTTAAGCGCGCTATAATCTTTGTAATAAAGCTGGCCACTATACAAAAGTTTTGGCTTTCCTTTTTCGCTGCTCACAAACTGTAATGCCATTCTGAATCAGGGACTCTACACTCTGTCTGCTCGTCTACACTCTACAGGTACAGCACGTCTTTAAGCACAATTAGCACATCTCTAGCATATAGGCTACCCTAATTGATTGTTCGTAAACAATTGTAACTGTTTTTTTTTTTAAAGCTGTAGCCTAACTTTTATGAACATTTGTTTACGAACAATTAGTATTACGGTCAATTGCATGCCCGAAGAATTGCTTTACGAAGAATTGATTTTACGAACAATTGCTTACGAACAATATTGTTTTACAAAAAACTGTTTACGAAAAAAACGTAGGACACCTTTATATTGATTCAACATCTGCAGACGTTGAATCAATATAAAAGCGGCTAGTTTGCTGTCTGCGAACAACAATACCATGGACTAACAATACTTGCGATCATTTTAGGCGGTTGCTTGTCTGCAAGCCTCTGTCAACAACTCGCCGGACGAGAGCAGCGACCACTGCAGCATGTATGCCTTGTCGGATTATCTTGCTGTGCTTTCGGATTTCGACACCGCTGCCAATGTAGCTCTTTTGCTCAGTGACACTCACCATTCGGTAGAGGTTCACCACTTGCTTGGAAATATATTTTCTGCTAATGTGAGTAAAGCGATGCAATACCCCGGCGCGAAAAAAGCTTCAATTACAGTAGAACGCGGTTAATCCGGATTCGGTTAATCCGGATTCGGTTAATCCGGATCTTTGCCTAATCCGGATGAAACTGGAAGTACAAATGAGTCAGGCTTGATAGAACCGTCATCGGTTAATCCGGATCTTCGCCTAATCCGGATGGAATCTCCGGTCAAATCGAATCCGGATTAACCGAGTTCTACTGATATATTGTTGATGAAAACTTATTAAAATTTTCAGGAATGTAATTTCCTTTTTTGAGAGTCGCTAAACTTGCCAATACTTTCACATACACTTATGTGTTATTATTTTTTGCTTTTGCAACATTGGTGCCGTGGTCACATCAAAATATCCAGTATTCAACATTCAGCTAGCAATCCCAGCTTCGTTAACGTTTCGTTGCCTGTCAGAGCGCATCAGGGGATATGGCGATATCACTTCTTTCAAAATCATATAAGTTGAGACTGCATTTTCAACTTGAAAAAAAAAAACGATTTCATCATTAGAATTTCAGCAGAAAAAAAGTAATGCCAGATTGGTAATAACTCACTTTCTCGGGATACAACTGACGATATTTCTCTATAATTGATTTTGCGTTTTGCTGTGCTGGCTGGACTGACAACACGGACACGTTGGCTTTTGGGAGTTACTTTATTTTGGTTTCACAAATTCATGTTTCTAAGTGGACACAAAATTCAACTTGCTTAGCGGTAGCTATCATCAGTTTCAACGTTGCCAGATAATAATAAAATGATGGAGAAAATTCAACTTTAATGACTGGGACCTATAGTATAGTCTGCTATGACACAATTAAATGTTTCTTTACAGGAAAATTACCTCTTCGCTGCCGAGCACTACAAGCGAGCACTGCTATTGAACGATGGTTTCAGTGATACCCTTCTCAGGTTCAGGACTGCTTGTTGTCGCACTAAGTAGACATTTGTCTTAGAATTGGATAGTTCGATCTGATGGCTCAACAAATCATTACAAAATTCGGTAAAATAGGGTTTATTTTTTTGCATGTTGATCGTGATTAGTTTTTGCTATCTTGTGATATTTATACTGTAGTTTCTTTACGCAATATGCAAATTATCGTGATTCTTTGATTTTTTATATCTCGCAGCTTCTGCTGCGTGGATTGGCTTAATGTGATTTTCTTTGTAATCTATCGGAATATGCTTTAAATTTATGAAGCTCGTAATAAAATCCTCAATGTCAATCGCCTCGGTTTCAATTTTTGTGAACTCTCGGAAGCAAACATCTCCAGGCGAACTTCTCCGAACATCCTGTAGTTTTGATTTGCTAGGAATATCGTTTTATTTTTCGGCACGAAAACGAATGAGAACGTCAAAATGCAAAGTGCCGTGCAATTCGAAAAGCATGTCCTCATTTCATATCTAGATTTACTTATTCAAATTTATTTTTCATTACTGACGCGAACATGTGGAGAACGACAAAGTAAACACATGAATTTGGCGCCAAAGAGGAAAGGGTTGTGAAATGAAAAGGTTTAAAATATGCATCAACAAAGCAGTACGGTATTCAGAATCAATACAGTACAACTCGTCTAATTCGTCATCGTTTAATTCGTCAGGTTGCCTTATTCGTCACACTTTCGTCGGTCTCGTTTTGATGTACAATAATTTTGACCTGTTTGTATAATTCGTTAGTTCGCCTAATTCGTCACATTTTTCTAACTTCCTTGAGGAGACAAATTATAAATTGAGACTGCATTTTTAATTTGCACAGCCACTAAAGACTAAACCGACTTATTAAGAATTAAAGGTTGGCAAAAGCTAGAGTGAGTGGTCGTGACATAAGCTGACCTGAAATACGTCCGAAATAAAGATATTACTCGCACATCTTATCGGTCTACTAAAAGATTTTGCATAAAATTGCGAGATATTTGTACGGTACTAGAACTGTAATCTGAAAAAGGCACAATGGAAGGACTAATGCAGGTGTTTTCAACCGTGGCCCTCGGCCCCCTAAGGAGGCCACAGAGCGTTCTCAGGGGGGCCATGATAAAAGGCTTCATTAATGAATTAAAAATTGACAGAAACGTAGAATTGTGACACAAAAAGCACTCATGTAGGTGTTAGTATCGTAAAGCTAGCTAAAAGCCTGTTTTTTCATCTATGTTCTATCTCACTGCATGTTGCATCATCTTTTCTGATTGTAACATTCAAGGATACGCTTGATGTATTGGCGTAATCTATTACGAAAGCATTGGCGTAGCTTTGTGATGTTTTCATTTTGTAAATGAAAAACGTTTACGGCAGTTTTAGTTAATTGCATTTAGTTGTAGTAACTTAATAGACTGTTCAAGTAAGACTGTGTGTTAAAGTGAGACTTTTTAGTGATAGGCTGAGCCTTAAAGTAAAGCACTGAGGTATAAATCATTTAATCACTCGTCAGCTGTTTTCATTGATTTCGTTGTTATTTAAACAAAGATATTTTTATTTCACTTTAAGGGGCCGCGGTCTTTTAGAGCCACAGTCTTGGGGGGCCATGACTCAGAAAAAGTTGAGAACCACTGGACTAATGTATCGGTCCAACCAAGAGTTACTGTCTTTTTTAATTTACCGGCATTTCCTGTTACATTGTAGGCTATTTTTTATTCATTTTTGTGACACAAACCATCGTTTTTACTGCAACAAACGGTCAGATTTACATCGAAAAATTATCCCAATATGCTTTGCAGTTAAAATGGTAGAATGTTTAAACCACTTTTGTTGATTTTCACCCAAGCACTGGATATTTCTGGAATCGTAGACCTATCGGTATAGCAAGAGCTCCTTAACCCTTGCATCTACAATTAAATGACTAGACCGTGCTCCGTAGCCTACCTCTGGCAACTGAACTGAACTATTGAAAATGATCAAATAGTTTCAATTTTTATTTGAATTTTCGGCACAGTTAATGTAGGCCTCTCCATTTTGGTTCGAAAAAGCTTGGTCTTCATCCCGAATCATCAGGGTCGACCAGTTTACTTAAAATAGGCCTACATTTGGAAATAAGTAGGCTAAATTATTTGGTTACTTTTACGCCTAAAACGCTTTTCTTTTAAGTTACAGTAGAACTCGGTTAATCCAGATTCGGTTAATCCGGATCTTTGCCTAATCCGGATAAAACTGGAAGTACAAATGAACAAGTCTTGATATAACCGTCATCGGTTAATCCGGATCTTCGCCTAATCCGGATGGAATCGCCGGTCAAATCGAATCCGGATTAACCGAGTTCTACTAAACATCGTAAGTTATGAAAACCAAGGAGCAAGATTACTTCGAAGTTTGAAGTAGCCTACGATATGCATTTTTAATTCTACGTTTCAAGAACATGGGTTTCTAATGCACAACCATAATAAAAGACGTAAATTAGAGAAAGTGCGAAATGCTCCACAAAGATTATTGATTAAGCTAATTGTTTTGAAATGAAAACAACGTAGCTTAAACAATTTGATCGCGTTAAAGTTTCAACGACGCAAAAATGCCAAACAATCGCCTATGAGCAAAAATTGCTATGCAGAGTAAGAGAGAAAAAAAACTTTCATTTCGTCTGTTGCAAGAACAGTAGGCTATGATACAGTTATGAACAATAGCCTACGAATAAAATAGCAATCTAGATAGGCCTACCACCAAAGCCACTTGGCTTATAGCAGTGGTTCCCAACCTGGGGTTCGCGGACCCTTTGGGGTCCGTGAGAAAGCATTTGGGGGTCCGTGATTACCTTAATGAATTAAAAAAAAAAAAAAATTGTTTTATATGCACCAATGGAGCACCAGCTATGCTCGGGAACAAATCAGGATTTGCTGCTTTAGTAAAAAACGAAGCTTCTCGCGTGGTTGTTACCCATTGCTTCTTGCACAGGTATGTTTTAGCAGCAAAAACTTTACTAAGGCACCTGCAGCTAATAAGGCCCGCTAATTTTCAAACCTCAATATTTTTCTAAATACTGCATAATTTTGAACGAAACTTGGAATGAGGATACTTTGGGTCTATCTAAACAACATATTTATGAAACAAGTTTCTAAGTAAAAGGGGTTGTAAAATATTAAAAAAATAAAAAAAATCTCAAGCGGGCCTTATTAGATGCACGTGTTGTGAATAAGGCCCGGTTTGAATTAGCACCAAAAGTGATGGCAAAGGTGTATTTTCACTATAACAACACCACAAAACAAATTCTAATCGACAACACAGGCACATAACTAATAATTAAATACACAGAGACAACTATTCCCTCCCCCGCCCCATGCTCCATTTTTTAAAAAGCGACATGGTGTTTTTAGATATGGTAGAAATGATAAAGTATTTTGATTCTGAAATTATGGTATTTCCATTGCAATAACAAATTGGATTAATGGTGTAACAAGAATTGTTTAGGTCACTCAAGTCTTTAACCCTCACTTTCTTAACCAGGGGTGCACAACGTTACCCCAGAGGCCATGGGCCTCATTACCAAAATTAGCCTAGTCTGATCATCATTATCAGTCTTGCTTTAATTAGAAAAAAAGTTCAAATTTATTGGTTTTACTGCATCAGCATGCACATATCTTTCACATAAAATGCAAAAAAACGGAAGTCAAAGCGGTTTGTTAACTGCAGAACAGTCTAAAATATGTGAAAATTAATAAAACCACTCAATTTCAGTCCCCCCAAACTTCAACTTTCCGTAACTCAAAAAGTTCTCAACTTTGGGCTGTGAAACTTTACCAGTTAGTCTCAATTCACCATAGCAGCAAACAGAGCTTCCAATTTTGTTTAAAAGATTTGTAACAACCGAGATCCAGGGGGTGGGCCTTATTACTGGCCGGGCCTTATTAGCTGCAGATGCCTTATAGCAAGTCTCAAAGAAATTCTGACGAATTGCGTGAAAGTCTTTAATTTCATCAAAAGCAGACTGCTGTAAACCACCGTACTTTTAAAGCGCTCTGTCAAGAAGTAGGATCAGATGACGGAGTAGGCTACTTTGTATCATTCTGAGGTAGGCTACGTTGGTTATCTAGAGAAGTTTTAAAACGACTGCAGCAGCTAAAAAATGAGGTATCAACTCTTTTGAAAGCAAAAGGAAGTCCCCTCTCAAAATTGTTTGAGGGTAAAATTGTTTGTTTGTTTATCTTTATCCTGCATTGCAGGAAAGCGGACTTGAGCGCTATGCATCGGTGTACGCCTTCGACGTACACCTGACCCACGCTGCAGCCGACTGCAATGTCTGTTTCCGGTTGTCTACTCTATTTATGACTGAAATTTGGTACTATCCATTACTCGAAATCGATCACTGGGTAGAGGCAATTATCGTAAAGTTTCTTGCCCAGAGAAACAACAGCAAGTGCGGGTGGCTGGAGTCGAACATACAGGCTCTTGGCTGCGAGCCCAACGCGCTAATCACTCGGCCACTGCTGCCCGACAATTTAACAATTTTTCTATACGGTATGGCCTACTTAGCCGATATTTTCGGTCATATTAACAATGTTAATCGTGGTATTCAAGGACCAGGTGTGACAATAATTAATTGATGCAGCTGAAAATCTAAAAGCGTTTTTAGCCAAGTTGCCGGTTCAGAAACGTAGATTGGAAGCAGGTAACTACGCTAACTTTCCAATGTTAGAAGATCTTATCTTGATGGGTGAAACTCAAAGAGAATGTAGGCTAGCCTACTCTTTTGATCTCTATGAGAGAAAAATTTTGCGCACACTTGAAACCCTGCAAGTCTCATTTCAACGTCAGGGTGGCCAGATTGGCCTTTTTAAGGCCAAATTTCTCGAATTTGGCCTTTTTTAAAGTCTATTGGCCTTAGAAATTATACGTTTGGCCTTTTTTAAAATTTTCTCTTCAAAATGCATAATAATCAATATTTCTCATATACGGTATCGTAACCTTACCAGATGAAACCATATTCACCATTGTTCAATACATGTTCTATGCTTGTTACTGTAGTCGCAATGCAGAGGTGGGCAGTAACTAGTTACTTTTTGAGTAACTGTAACGGTAACTTCGTTACTATTTTCCAAAAGTAACGAAACGCGGTAACTAGTTCCTATTTTAGCACTTTTTCAACAGTTACAGTTACAAGTTACTTTTGTATTGAAATTTATGTTTCTAATTGCCGTCCATTATACTCTGCACATGTTTGTGTCATGCTTTATGCGTGTTTGCTACGCGTTGCTCAATAATGCATTCTTCTCGCAGCTGTATCGGAGCAGCACTGCCCATGCGCGGCGCTCTTGTTTTGTGATCTTATGGAGCAGAATTGCCATATTGGCAAATTCATCGCCAAAATCCAGAAATCTGACGATTTTTTAAGACGTTTGGCTTCATATTTATGGTTTGGCGATTTGGCTCTTTTTTAGCGCTTTTTGAGAACTGATTTGGTTAAATTAATTGCTTTTGGTGATTGATCAATATGTGACTTTCTATGCAATGTTTAGCAAAAGTGTTTGGCAACACTTGATAGCTCAGTTCATGCTTGTTGTATAGCTGCCAGAGGTGTACAGGAGTCGTATTTTTGGAGTATTTAGGACCCGGAGTCTCGGTGTTACGTTCACTGTTCGCAACCTTATTACATCATTGTTTTCTCGATTCAAAATTGGAAGTCGATGTCTAAGTAACTTCGAGTCATAGCAGGGAAAACAAATTATTTCCTTTGTTTCGAGAATTTAAAGAGAATATAGTTTCGAAAGAGAGTTTTCTTTTTTGTACCAAAGACAGGCAAAACACAACAATACCACAGGGTTGAGCATTACAACAATATAGTTTACATATTTACAAGTAGTTTAACAGTCAAACGTTTTCGGCTTAACTTAAGCCCTCATCAGGAATCTGAAAATATGTATAAATTGTAATAAATTTAAACTTTTTGAAAGTAACTATAACTAACTGACTATAAGCATCAAGAAACACGCAACGATTATAAGCAATAGTGTGGAAAACAGACAAACGAAAAACAAACTACATTAGGAAAAGGCAACTGCGTAACTAGAAAAGAATTTGCACCACAGGGTGCGTGATACATCTAATAAATGTTGAGGAGAATGGATGCGCCTCCCGCAAATAATTGTTTGTTTAAATTTGGATTACAGCGTTTATGTTGAGATTTATGAGTAACTGAAAGTAACTAGTAACTGTAACTAGTTACATTTTTGAAATCGGTAACTGTAACGGTAACTCAGTTACTATTTTGGCCAAGTAACTGTAACTGTAACTCAGTTACTTTTGAAAGTAACTTTGCCCACCTCTGTCGCAATGTGACGCCGGCGCCGAGTGAGACTGCGCTCACCCGCTAAGGCAGCCAGTGGTGCCAGATGTCACCACTGTATCGGAATAAAACTCATCCGCTACAATCCTTTTATACTTGCTACCGTTTGAGCTACTTTCAGAATTATTTTTGCTACAATTTATTAAAATCCGGTACGGTACAAGACATAAAATATCGATAAATATGAATATTATAGATATTATTTTGGAATTACTGTATAATGTCAACGCTCAAAAGTAGCCTAGGTAGCCTAGCCTATACAGAAACGTAACGTATTCACGTTTCAATCGATCGGTAGTCTAACACATCACATCCACCGGCTTGCCAGCCGAATACTGTGTAATGTGCATGGTGAATATATTGCCAAAGCTAAGCAACATTTCTACAGATGAAAAAACCAAGAAACACCTAAATAAAATACCAAACTCCTCTTAAAGTTCTCACACTAAATTTGTCCATGAAGTCACTGATTCAGAAAAAATAGCAGAAAAGGAACTAAGTTTAACCATAGCGTGCCATGCATCTATTCGCTCAGTTGATCACATTAGTGATGTGGTGAAGTATCATTATCATGGTAATATTTTCACTAGTTACTGCTGTAAAAACAAAGCCTAGAAACAGAACACAAATCCAACTATTGGGAGTTGTTATAAGAATTCGTTCTCACCTGTTGGACCACAAAATGTGTTGCAAAGACTTCAAGTGCACCCCAAATATGATTGAATTGCACAACAGTGCAGGGCCGTGGCCAGACCGCAGAGCAAGGGGGGCCAACTTTTTTTTAGGGGGCGCCGAAAAAAGAAAAAAAAAACGGGAAAGATGGGAAAAATCATTATAATTGTAGCTGTTGCTCGAGAACGTTGGGATTTTGCCAGGGGGGGGGAATTTTTTTTCAGGGGGGTCGAGGCCTCCCTGGCCCCCGGCTGGCTACGGCCTGCAACAATGAGAATTTGTATATTTCATCAGAAAATGAATAAACCAACTATTTAGAAGAAATTCTTCAATTATCCAATAAAATGTAAGTAAATTTGTTAATTATATGTACTAATTATGTATATTTCATTATTTTTAATATAAACAGGAAAATAGCCTTTTCCTTGTTTTGGTCTTTTTTTGTATTATTTTGCATTAAGACCTTTTCATAGTCTGGCAACCATGATTACAATGCTTATTTTATCTTGTTTGAGTTTGGCTTATTTTTGGCCTTTTTTCTACCTATTTGGCCTTAAGTTGGCCTTTTTTCTTGGTGAGTTTGGCCTTTTTTACAAATTTTAGTCTGGCAACCTTGTTCAACGTTATTTTAATTTAGAACACCTGCGGAACGAAGTTGAAACATGGATTCGAAATCCTTTTCTTTTTGACTTGAACAACATTAGCGATGACGATCTCAGTAAAGATGATTATCTTGTTTTTTGTTAATTTTACTTTCAATTTCATCAGATGAACGTAGCAACTAGTGCTAGAAACGATAATTGTCTTGATGAACACCCAAACTTTTCAGTATAAAGATGACCTAATTGATTTGAGATCTAAAGAGTTATTAGGGAACGTTCAAATATTACGTAACGCTTTTTTCCGAATTTTTGACCCCCCTCCCCCATGTAACGCCAACGTAACGCTTTTTTCAATCCCCCCCCTCCCCCATGTAACGTTTTTTCACTACGAATTCAGCACAAAAAACTACCATTCCGTACTCCAAAGCGTTACGTAACGTTTTGCTTGAACTCCCTCCCCCCCGATGTGACGCTAACGTAACGCTTTGCATAAACTCCCCTCCCCCTCGAAGGCGTTACGTAATATTTGAACGTTCCCTTACGCATTGAGTTTTATTCAATATCTGTGGAAGAATTTTGGTGCTCACAACTGCAAACCTACCCATTCTTAGCAAAGCAAGCGATTATTGTCTTGTTACCATTCGTAACCACTTAACCTTTGCGAGGCAGGATTCTCAGCTCTTGTTACAATAAAAACATCGAAATCGCCTGGACAGTGGACGTTGAAGATGACACGCGTTTCGCATTGTCAAAAACTCAACCGCAGTTCAGTCGTTTAGTTCAGGAAAGGCAACAACAACCCTCACTTCCCTTTAGTTCAGGAAAGGCAACAACAACCCTCACAAAGGCAACAACAACCCCCCCCCCCCCCCCCCCCCTTACATTTGAGTGCTGGTTTAGCATCGGCCGCCTTGGTCAGTAAAAATGTGTGACGTCATGCAAAAAAACGCAACTGCTTTTAGGAAGGGTGCAAAAACGCGGAATATAAAAGTAGAATGCGGAATGTAGGAAATGTAGAACGCGAAATGTAGAAGTAAAAGCGGAATGGCTATTGATTTTTAAATATTTGTAGTGAATAGGGCCTTCACCAAATATGCTGTAGCTTTCTCATTTCTGCTCGGATTTTAACAATTTTACTATCGTTGGAAAGCATGATGCCTCATCTACCCGAATGGATTAATTGCCAGTCTAAAGTAGGCATTAAATTTATGTAGCGCTAACTTAAACTTTACTATTTTGTACCAATTCTTAGCAATTCAATTTTTAAAATAAAAATACCAAACCAACACAAATTAAAAGAGCATGTCTTGCTTTATTAACCGAACAATTTTCACGTTTATATGTTATCTACAAAACAAGAAATCGTTGTTCAAACGTAACCGCTCGACGAAGCTTTTTACCAAAACAATGCAAACACAAAGCGATCAATTTCGAGTGTTCATTATACGCCGCCCACAGTTTGATGTGATCAGTGAATACTGCCTCCACCAAATGGGCTGTAGCTTTCTCATTTCTGCGCAGATTTGAGAAATTTTACTATCGTTGGAAAGCACGATACTGCATCTATCCGAATTAATTGGTTGCAATTTTAAAGTATGCATTATATTGATCTAGGAGGCACTATTCACCGATCACAGCAAACGGGTGGGCGGCTTACGCCTTGGCAATTAATTCATTCGGGTAGATGAAGCATCGTGCTTTTCAACGATCTAAGCAGAAATGAGAAAGCTGGAGGCACTATTCACTACAAATATTTAAAAATCAATAGCCATTCCGCTTTTACGTCTATTCCGTGTTTTTGCACCCTTCCTAAAAGTAGTTGCGTTTGTTTGCATGACGTCACACATTTTCATGACGTCACTGACCAAGGCGGCCGATGCTAAACCAGCACCTACATTTGCTTACGTTGAAAAAGTTTTGGCATGGCACTTTGGGGGGCCTTTGGGTCACCTTAATATTCAAATACTGCTGACATTTCTTGAACAATTCATTCATTTTCTTATTTGAGCAACTGTTTAACCTGATATTTGTCGCAGGAGTCACAGCGGCAATGCAATATGACACCGCAGGCTACAGTAGTTGAGTAGCATAACTATTACAATATACCGGTAGTCAATAGTACTGGGATTGCACTGACTCGTGTGAAAATAAATTTGTTTGCAATAGTCAATAGTATGTTAATTGAGTTTCAGACAAAATTTAGGTAGGGGTCCGCAGAATTAATAATTTGTCTAAAGGGGTCCGTGACAACAGAAAGGTTGGGAACCACTGCACTATAGGCTAAACCAGGGGCGTGCAACTGTTTATCGCAATGGGCCACAACGTACCTACAATTATAATGATGCTGAGGGCCAGTCTATCGAATAACACATAAATTTATATGAACAATTTATTTAATGGAAAAGTACACACAATCAAGTTACACATTGACTGAGTGATTAATGAGATGTCTGATATCTTCTCTGTCCAGAGATCTTGCCAATGCCAGCTTTGACGGAAGAAGTGGCAACTCGAAGTTGACTTGACAAGTGCTCATCTGTAAGCTGATTCCTGCATTTTGTCTTGAACAGCTTCATTTTTGAAAAGAACTGTTCACAGCAGTATGTGCTTCCGAAAAGAGAGATCATTTTTCTCGCGTGATTTTCTAGATTTGTGTAATTTCCATACACGTAGCTTCTGCAAAAAGTAAGCAAATCATTTTCATTGTAGGCTCGTTTGAGATCGACGTTTGCTTGCAATTCTAGTATTTCTATTTGAAAGCTAGATGGAATATTCTCCACAACCAGGTCAAATGGATGAGCAAAAAGTTGAAAGTCGGCATTGTGTTTTCGAAAATCTTCAAAGCGAGTTTCAAATGCCGAAGTTAACTTTTCAACCAAGGAAAGTGAGTCAAGGATGCTTTGCTCAACTGAGATCGAAAGAGTTGTAGTTTTGCTTGAAATGAGGAAATATGTTAACAAATAACAACATCCTCCGATCTAACAGTGAAAAGTATTTAAAAATAATGGGCTACTTGATGAAGAATGTGCGGGCCACGTAAATGGGTACCGCGGGCCGTGCTCTGGCCCGCGGGCCGTATGTTGCACGCCTCTGGGCTAAACAGACAGGAAGCAGCGAAAGACAATATGTCATCGAGTCATCTGCTTCCCTGTTTTCATGTGACAAATGTCAAGCATCGGCAACTTACGGTTCAGTTATTTTTCCAGTTTTCCTTTTGTTGGTGCCAAATTTGTGTACCGTAGGCTATTTACCTTGCCGTTCCCCACATGCTAGCGCCAGCAATGAACAATAAAATTAAATTAAAAAGGAATTACAAAAAGTGACAAGTTTTCTGAACTTTTTACTTAGAGAATCTTCAAAAGCATTTTCAAAAAATGAATTGTGATGTTAGAGCTCTAGAGCTTCCTTTTTTCCCCGCGCTTTTACAAAGTAAGCAGCAAAGATTTTGCTCTCCAGGTCTAAATATATAAATTGGATTAAAGAAAAACTTAGGCCTGGAGAATAGCAAATTTTAGTCAAATTTAGAAAGGAATTTAATTGTGGTCATTTCAGTCCTAAAATTTTCGAAATCGATAAAGAATTTGCAAAGACAGAACAATTCAAAGAAACCCATAT
Source organism: Aplidium turbinatum (assembly GCF_918807975.1). Lineage (NCBI taxonomy): Eukaryota > Metazoa > Chordata > Ascidiacea > Aplousobranchia > Polyclinidae > Aplidium > Aplidium turbinatum. Next base: position 35,602,368 of record NC_137472.1, on the reverse strand, counting down.
CAAGAATCCAAGTCTGCGGTTGCCGCATGTAACAAACAAGCAATTGACTCGCCAGCCTCAGCTTTGAAAGAATAGGGATGAGGAAAGTAAATTATTATCCAGTGAAGCAATTGAAGTACAGTACGGTAGAAAATTTATCAAACAACCATTAGTAAGCCATGTGGATTAATTGTTTTACATTCTATTGTGTAACATCTTGTTTGCTGCCCATTATCAAATCGGTTCAAAGTTTGTCCTAAATTTTTTTGTTTTAAATTCATTTGTTTTTTAAACTTTTCTGGATTAGTGTGTGTTGTATCGGTATAGGCCTAAATCAATTTAATTAAACCAGCGCAAGAGTTTTTAATGATAATTTACTTAGTTTTTGACATAAAAATTGAACGTTGGCCAGCAATCAAGCCTAGTCAGTTTTTAAGCAGGGCTGCCAGACAAGTCTGGATCAATCGCACTTAGCCTAAATCGACAAAAATGCTTTTTTTTTCTTGCTTTTATTTCAATGCGAAGTGTTTGATTTATTTAATTGAATTTAAATTTTGTTGCTTTATGTCAGTGGAAAAGTGACAAAAATTGTCATAAATTGTTATTTTGGGCTCAAACTTTGTAAGGATACGTCGTCTGGATTTGATTTTTGTTAAATTTCGTCTGAAGAAAACATTATTGACCTATTGTGTTATTCGGTTACACTCAATTATTTCTCATTTACATTCTATTCAATTTGTTTGTCAAATTATATGGTCACATTGCGCTAGTTTCATGCAGCCTAACAGGTACCACTGAGAGTCACTCAGCCATTTCTTTTATGACAGAACAATAGGCCTAGGCTATACCTTTTTTTTAAATTGTGATTATTTTTGTATTGTAATACTGTTACTGAAAATGTTTTTACTCGTAGCCTTGAACTATTTATTGGCTTGAACTTTTCTTGGTTGCACTGAAGTTTAAACGCCCTTGCTACAAGAGTTTATTAATTTCAAAAGTTTTTCCTATTTTTAATCACCCGGAATAAAGTTTATATTTGAATAAAACCACAGGACTTTACTTAAGGATCGCAGCAGCACATGATTTTTTTTTTTCTTTCATTAATATTACTGAACATCAGCCTATCTTGTATCAACGTAATTTGCCGATGCTTGACATTTGTCACATTAAGAACTGGGAAGCAGCTGACTCGATGACTGATATAGTCTTTCGCTGCTTCCTGTCTGTTGTGGTATTTAGATAGCTATGGTACTATTTTATTCGTATTGTTTATAATTGTACCGTACTATTGTCGCAACAGACGAAATAAAAGGTTTCTCTCTCTCTCTCTCTCTAGTTAGAGGACTCAGCAAGGTAAAAAATTGGCAACAGGAAACCGGCTCAGTGTGACCACAGTTTCTGTGACCGCACAAATTTAGATTTTCAAAGCATTTACAAAAGTAAAATACGTAAATAGCCCATGTAGTGGCGAGAACTCTCTCTGACGTCACGCGCTTCGCTCCACTAGTGGCGCGTCAGAACCCTGAAAGTGAAATCTCTATGCTGAAAATCATAGACAAGCTGAAACTCACTTGATTTGCATAAATAATACCAATTCAATTTTTTTTTGCTGTTAGCGCAAACATGTACAGAACGGCAAAGTAAACATACAAATTTAACACCAACAAAAGGGAAAGATGGCAAAACCCAAAAGTTTAAAATATACATCGATAAAACAGTGTTACCACTATCTTAAAATTGCACAACCACCAAACCTAGAAGCGAGATAGAAAAAAGAATTTTATTTTGTAAAATAGTCCTACAATTAACACTTGCAAGTGCAAGGGCGATTAAACTTCAAAACAAAAAAATTCAAAAGGTGACAAGTTTTCTGAACTTTTGCTTTGTGAGTCTTCAAAAGCCTTTAAAAAAAATTGATGCTATAAATTTAAAAGATTCAGCAAGGCAAAATTACAGGAAACCGGCTCAGTACAGTGTGACCGCACGAATTTAGAAAAAAGTAAAAAAAAAGAAGCAAAGTTACGATTACATATAAAAAAATACATAATTACATAGGCTACATAGCTCAACTACATTTTTTTCTCAGTTTTACAAAAAAACAAAAACGTGCATACTGTAAGATTTTGTTAAGTTATTAACACTTGCAACAAGAGTGATTTAAACTTTACTAAATTCAAGACGTGAAAAGTTTCTCAAGGTTTTAAATTATGAAGTCTCAAGAGTCAAGACAATTACAAAATGAAACTGTGATGTCATAAAGGAATGCCTCACAGAGGCAAAAAGGGGCTTGTAGCGCAATCTCACGTCTTTCTTAGAAATCTAGTCTAGAGAATTGAATTTAGGGGGTTGTATTTGTAAGCACGGAATGTTTGTAAGAATGCCTGATCGCATTCTGGCTAGTATGCTTCATGCACACGTAGATTTGCCATTATGTTACATTTTGTGGTTGTGTTTTGCGATTGCACTGCTTACCGGCCTACATTAGCGTTTTTCCAACCAAGACTAGTACAGTACCGTCAACCGGGGTGACTTTGATCAGACACTGCTTTAGCTTTGTAATCGCCAATTTGAGTAACTGGACTTCATTCAAATTCCAAGGATGGGGTCTGAAAACTAAGTAACTACAACGGGTACCTCTAAATACCCATTGTCAGGCATTGTAGGCATTGTCAGGCATTCTCAGGCATTGTCAGGCATTGTCGGCTGTTTGGGGGTTTTTGGAGCATTTCTAGGGGTTGTCGAGCATTTTCAGGGGTTGTCAGGCATTGTAGCGTACTTTCAGGCATTGTTGGGAATTTCCAGGCATTGGGGATCATTATCAGTAATTGACGGGTTTGTTAGGCATTATAGAACATTTTCAGGCATTGTCGAACATTTTCAGGGGTTGTCGAGCATTTTCAGGGGTTGTCAGGCATTGTAGAGTAGCTACTTTTAGGCATTGTTGGGAATTTCCAGGCATTGTCTAGGATTTCCAGGCATTGTCGATCATTATCAGTGGTTGACAGATTTTTTAGTCATTATAGAACATTTTCAGGCGTTGTCGAATATTTTCAGGGGTTGTCCAGCATTTTCAGGGGTTGTCAAGCATTGTAGAGTAGCTACTTTCAGGCATTGTGTATAATTTAAAGGCATTGACTAGGATTTCCAGGCATTGTCGATCATTATCAGTGGTTGACAGATTTTTTAGTCATTATAGAACATTTTCAGGCATAGTTTTTGCGTTCTATTTGTGAAATGAGGTCACAAACTCGTTCCAAACTTGTTGCGACGGGTTTGACTTCTGGAAACAAACTCATCTACGGTTTCGATGAGATCGAGGGCTTCCACATGATCTCAATAAGTAGCCTACTTATGATAGCCAGGTCATTTAAACGCTGCTGTGTTTGGGTATACCGTAAATACGTTTACAACCTACGCAATAGAAAGGGATCATTCTGCTGCGCATGCAGAGCTGGGAATGAAAATGTTCGACAATGCCTGACAAACGTGTCAAAAACCAATAATGATCGACAATGCCTGGAAATCCTAGACAATGCTAAGAAATGCCCAACAATGCCTGAAAGTAGCTTAATCTAGAATGCCTGACAACCCCTGAAAATGCTCGACAACCCCTGAAAATGTTCGACAATGCCTGAAAATGTTCTATAATGCCTAATAAGCCTGTCAACCACTGATAATGATCGACAATGCCTGGAAATCCTAGACAATGCCTGGAAATTATCGACAATGCCTGAAAGTAGCTACTTTACAATGCCTGACAACCCCTGAAAATGCTCGACAACCCCTGAAAATGTTCGACAATGCCTGAAAATGTTCCATAATGACTACCAAACCTGTCAACCACTGATATTGATTGACAATGCCTGGAAATTCCCAACAATGCCTGAAAGTAGCTACTCTACAATGCCTGACAACCCCTGAAAATGCTCGACAACCCCTGAATATATTCGATAATGCTTGAAAATGTTCGACAATGCCTCACAAGCCTGTCAACCATTGATAATGATCGACAATGCCTGGAAATCCTAGACAATGCCTGAAAGTAGTTAGCCTACTCTACAATACCTGACAACCCCTGGAAATGCTCCACAACCCCTGAATATGTTCGATAATGCCTGAAAATGTTCGACAATGCCTCACAAGACCGTCACCACTGATAATGATCGACAATGCCTGGAAATCCTAGACAATGCCTGGAAATTCTCAACAATGCCTGAAAGTAGTTAGCCTACTCTACAATCCTTGAACCCCTGAAACACCCTTGAAACAACCCCTGAAAATGCTCGACAATCCCTGAAAATGCTCCACAACCCCCCAAAAAGCCGACAATGCCCGACAATACCTGACAATGCCCGATAATACTCGACAATGCCTGACAATGGGTATTTAGACGTACCCCCTGAGAACCCTGACACCTGAAAATTCTCGACAACCCCTGAATATGTTCGACAATGCCTAACAAGCCTGTCAACCATTGATAATGATCGACAATGCCTGGAAATTCACAACAATGCCTGAAAGCAGCTACTCTACAATGCCTGACAACCCCTGAAAATGCTCGACAACCCCTGAAAATGTTCGACAATGCCTGAAAATGTTCCGTAATGACTACCAAACCTGTCAACTACTGATATTGATCGACAATGCCTGGAAATCCTAGACAATGCCTGGAAATTCCTAGACAATGCCTGACAGTAGCTACTCTACAATACCTGACAACCCCTGAAAATGCTCGACAACCCCTGAAAATGTTTGACAATGCCTGAAAATGTTCTATAATGACTAACAAACCTGTCAACCACTGATAATGATCGACAACGCCTGGAAATCCTAGACAATGCCTGGAAATTCCCAACCCCAGCCAGCAAGCCCATATGGGCCCCATATACTATTTTAATGGGCTTGTGGGCATGTGGGTTTTTTTGTTTTTGCCATATGCGCCCAATATGGGCTTTCTTGCAGAATGTGTTGCTAAATGACAAGGTGGAATATAAAACTTCCAATCTTCAAATGCGTGATCATATAAATGCATTTTAAGAAATTTAGCCACATAAAATTATTGATCATGGGCTAAGCATGAAATATTGATGGGCTTCCCACTTTGTTTATGGGCAGACCATGGGCTGCCCACTTTGTTTATGGGCAGACCATGGGCTGCCCACATTTTTTATGGGCAAAACATGGGCAGCCCACATTTTTTATAGGCAGATCATGGGCTACCCACATTTTTCATGGGCAGGCCATGGGCTGCCCACATTTTTTATGGGCAGACCATGGGCTGCCCACATTTTTTATGGGCAGACCATGGGCTACCCACATTTTTCATGGGCAGGCCATGGGCTGCCCACATTTTTTATGCGCAGACCATGGACTGCCACATTTTTTATGGGCAGACCATGGGCTACCCACACAGTGATTCAAAGGTTTGTGGGCAACCCATACTAATATGATATACACCTCGATCAGCATTTGTCTAAACTTTGAGATTTTTTAGTTGCCTCAAACGACTTTTGTTGATCTTTTAAACAAACACAAAATGAAATTGAACAAGCAAAATTACTGGAGGCACCTTGCTATGCATTGCGCAAAGCTCACTGCTTGCAGTTGGAGCACTTTGGCAAGGTTAGTAGTAGTAGTATTTTTTGTGCTTACGTACCACAAATAGGAAAATGTCACATGGAGCTATATACCTACTCGTGCGTTGTTGATCAAAATAAAACAGTTCATCATCGTGTGCACTGTCTGCAGTTGACGCTCTTGGCTTTCGCCGATTGAGCACTTTACTGGGGGCACCTTGCTATGCATTGCGCGAAGTTCACTGCTTGCAGTTTGGCACTTTGGCATCTGTCTGCAGTTATATACCTGATATATGGGCAGCCTGTATTAGATTTATGGGTTACATATGGGCAGCCCATATTAGATTTGTGGGTTGAGTGTGAGCAACCCATAAATGAATATGGGCAGCCTATATGGGGGCAATGTGATGCCCGCGGACACAATGTGTATGGGCCCCATATGGGCATCTCACATGGGGCCCGTACATCAGCCCATATGGGTCCCCATGTGGGGCCCATATAGGCTTGCTGGCTGGGACAATGCCTAAAAGTAGCTACTCTACAATGCCTGACAACCCCTGAAAATGTTCGACAATGCCTGAAAATGTTCTATAATGCCTAACAAACCCGTCAATTACTGATAATGATCCCCAATGCCTGGAAATTCCCAACAATGCCTGAAAGTACGCTACAATGCCTGACAACCCCTGAAAATGCTCGACAACCCCTAGAAATGCTCCAAAAACCCCCAAACAGCAGACAATGCCCGATAATGCCCGACAATGCCTGACAATGCCCGACAATGCCCGACAATGCCTGACAATGCCTACAATGCCTGACAATGGGTATTTATAGAGGTACCCAGCCGAAGTCGCTGATTGTATAATAATAATATAATAATAAATATTTGATGTTGTAAGCACCGAGGTGCTTTTTCATCATTCTGATATACATAACGCATTTGCTGTTAATGGGTGCAATCTAGTTCGTACCCTGAACAGTTCGTACCCTGAAAAGATCGAGAGAAAAAATTTAAAAAAAGCCGAAGTCGCTGATCGCAGTTTAATAGCACAAAGCCGAAGTCGTTGATCGGAGTTTTCGCAAACAACTTGAGGGTTAGCGGAAACTGGGGAAAAATTATTGCAGAAACTGCGATCAGCGAGGGTGAGGGTTAGAGAGCATACCCGCACAGCAAACAATGTCGGCTGATCGTTGGCCAACGGTCGCGAACGTCGCGGTCGGCAATGCCTGGAACAATCGGCAATGCCTCGACAATGCCTGGGAATCTTAGACAATGCCTGAAAGTAGATACTCTACAATGCCTGACAACCCCTGAGAATGCTCGACAACCCCTGAAAATGTTTGACAATGCCTGAAGATGTTCTATAATGCCTAACAAACCTGTCAACCACTGATAATGATCGACAATGCTAAGAAATCCTGGACAATGCCTGGAAATTCCCAACAATGCCTGACAACCCTTGAAAATGCTGGACAATGCCTGAAAATGTTCTATAATGACTAAAAAAAACTGTCAACCACTGATAATGATCGACAATGCCTGGAAATCCTACACAATGCCTTTAGATTATAGACAATGCCTGATAGTAGCTATACTCTACAATGCCTGACAACCCCTGAAAATGCTCGACAACCCCTAGAAATGCTCCACAACCCCCCAAAAAGCCGACAATGCCCAACAATGCCTGAAAATGCCCAACAATGGGTATTTAGAGGTACCGACTACAACCATGATTTCTGACTCATTTTTTTCGGTCTTGTTCTCATTTCTTTTTCACTTAAGACATCTTAATTTTTAAAGTCAAGTTAGCAATGTAGGACGACAGAACGTTGAGTTAATTTCTGGTGGTGAGACTGTCAGTCGTTCCGTTTTTTTTCATTTGGTGCTCTTGTTGCCTGGATCCTGTCGTTCATCGGCAAGCATGTTATGTTGAAATGAATTAATAAACGAATCAATAAAGGCAGCACCCTTGACTGGTTAACCTCGGTAGCCACTTTAACAAGTCGAAATTCTGCCACTGAAATTGACTACGATGCAACCGCCAACCAATCAGAACGTGTTATAAGAGGCTACCGTCCAATTGTGACCCTTCTAGCACTCATCCAGAGAGTTAATACTTGTTTTGAACTTTATTTGGTAATTACAGAAGAAAAAGAGCAATAGCAGTGGTGAGAATCGAACACGCGTCAATGAAACGACTACTTTCTAGCCCTAACCCCTAAGCCAACCAGCTGACAAAAAATCCATCACTTAATTTGCTTTCTATGATCTTCTTTTTGCCATTTTTTACGTCACTTAAACCGTAGCTTATGATTGGTTGGCGGTTTCATTCTAGTCAATTTCAGTGGCAGAATTTCGACTTGTTAAAGTGGCTACCGTTAACCTCAAGGTTGTTTGGTGCTGCCAGACCTTTTTATTGCTATACTTTGATTTTTATGTAGTTGTGTGTTTTTTTTTTGACTTGTATTAGAAAAGACAAATAAACCAACATCTCTCCCTTTTTCTCTCAATAGCGAAGATCATCTTGTTCTGATGACTTCTCGCCATAACCATGCCCAGAAGTGTTGTCGTCCCATCGACGACTGTAGGCCTATTATGAGCGGGTATGCTAACAAGAAACGTGCCGTTACACCTACGTATAAAGTAAAACAGGTAGTCTTACGTAATAAAAAGTTAAAAAAAAAGTGTTTAAAAACTAGCTAAGAGTAAAAAAAACTTATTATATATACAGTAGTAACAGTTTGCACAAAAAATTAAGGGTCCAAAAAAGCAGTTTCAGTGTTAGCCTACTAATTTCAGTACAATATAATTGATCTAAACACATCTGGTAGCACTGCATCAAAAAAACACTGAGGCTAGCAGTCAACCTTTTATTTATTTTTTATTTATTTATTTGCAATCAGACTCAAAGTCCATAGAATTTAAATTTTTAACAGTCATCACACAAAATATCAGACTAACACAACATCAAGCAGGCTACATCAAACAACGTACAAAATACTGTTGTAGTGAATATAAAATGTAGAATTAAAGTAATAATCAGAAGACATAACATTGCGCAAAAGTGGATTCATTGATCTTTTGCAACGTTCTACAAATGCATAACAATTTTTTCTTAATAGAGCATCAAATGTTAACACGTCGTTCTGTACCTGATACACTCTAGCACTGTCGCATCTCGACAAATTGTGGATAATTCTGTATGAGTCGTTGTAAGCAACTCGTATGCGATTTAAAGTAGAAGTTTTATAGTTACACCATAGTTGCGAACCATACATTGGCATACAATATGATTGGTACATTACATTTTTAACTTCGGTAGAGCAATTTCCAAACTTGGACCTAAGCTGATTGGCAGCGACATAAAGAGATCGCACTTGCCTTTTAATATCTGCGTCATCACTGATGGTATCATCAATCAGTATACCTAAATATTTCACTTGTCCAACAAATTTAATTTGTGTATTGTACAACCGCATGCATGGAGAAGTCAAAACTTTAAATTTGCGACATTGATGGACCAATCCAACAGTTTTTTTACAGTTGAAAATAATGTCATGTCTAGAAGCATAGGATTCACACACATCAATGAGTTTTTGGGTACCTTTAGCACTTGGACTAAATACACACAAGTCATCTGCAAACATTAGGTGATTCAAGTGAGATGAACCAGTATTACATCCGACATCTAGGGAATTCAATTCAGTCGATAAGTCATCTATATACAAAGAAAACAGGTAGGGACTTAAAACCCCTCCCTGCCTTACTCCGTTGGTGACATGGACACTTTAACTTTTGTGACAATTTAATGATAAAAATAACTAATTAGTATAATTTAAAGTGCTATTATAATAATAATCCAATTGCAAATCAGTCCAGAACAGTTTTCTTTTAATAAAAGTAAATTTCCATTTGTAAGCCCAAATTCTTGTCTCTTTCTGCTTGTTGGTTTGCAGAAAATTTCTAACATTGCTTCAAATTGTATTTTCTTTAAAAATTGCTGATTACTGAAAATCTTTCCATTACAGTAACCACAAACAAATTCTTTTTTCAAAATTTTCCAACTTGACGTGTCTCCAGGGCTTAATTTTTATAAGTCCATTTTTATAAATTGGACGTGGAGAGCAAAAACTTCCTCCCCCGATTTCGTCCCCTGAAAAGATTGAGAAAAAAATACAAGAATCAAAATCGCTGATCGGAGTTTCCACAAACATTTTCAAAATTACTGTAGTGGCCCATAAAACTTCAATGATTATATAATTAGGTGCCGACTTTGAAAAGCGCAGGATGCATTGAATGGTTATTTCACCAACCATAGTGGTTGTGGCTGTAGCCTATGCATTTAAATGAAGTCAGAATGGCTTGCTATATGTTAAAATATAAAAGAGAAATATAAACAAAGCTAGCTGTATGAAACTTTTTAGAAAAAAGTTGAGTTGTATGAATGCTTGTGTTCTTACTGAATAGGCTTGTCAAATGATGTTAACTAGATATTTGCTAACGACTGGACTGAATGCCGATGCAGAGCTGTCTGTGAATGAAGAACGACCTAGTCATCCTTTTTTTGGTCTTTTATTATCGGTCATATCTGCAGTTTTGGTTGGTGGTAGCTTCATTTTGCAAAAAAAGGGTTTGATTCGTTCTACAACTCGGTTATCCAATAAAGGTGATAAAGCATATTGGTTAGCCTTTTATTAACATTGTTTACCATTTGTTTCTTGGCAGACAATTGTAGCAAATCGCAAATTTTGAAAAGGGAAGGTTGAGCGCCACATCTGTAAAGTGTGAACTTAATAAAGCTACACTACTATGAATTTATGGGTTTCAACCACTACTACGTGTCAGTTTGATGAGCAGCTGGAGTTTGTAGATTTAGTCATTGTTTTGAACCTTTTGTTGGAACATGGATCTCACAATTAACAACAAAATACGTATTTCACAATTTTTACAATACGGTCCACATTTCACAATTAACAACAAAATACAATATATATACTGTTTTTATTATGATTAGGCTGTTAATTTATTCATTACTTTTTGTACTTTCAGACAAACACAAAGGCTTTGCTTACTTGGGACAATGGTTATGGTGGGCTGGAATGATTTCAAGTATGTAAATACTGTATTCCCAAAGTTTCATGAAGGATTTTTTAACTAGCTAACGTCTTAAGTTTTGTGGTAAACAGTAAGATGCTTACTTCCACATTATGGTTGATGGTTGTCAAAGTTAATACTGTGATAGAGCTTCGGTAGAAAGTTTGTCTTGTTCTACCACAAACACACAAAGCAGAGTTACATAGCTGCATGACATAACATATTTATTTTTAAACACTCTACAAAAGTTAGGAGCTGGTATACAAGCCCCCGCCCCACCCCTTGGTAACTCATGACAAAGAGGAATTGACCAAAACATTGGATTGAAGTGTGTGAACAGTAAAGCAAAGGTAAAGTAGTTTCACCCTATATGTTTGGTCGAGTCCTGTCTTTGGCATGAATTACCAAGGGGTGGGGGGGACTTGTATACCAGCTCCAAAAATTATTTTAAAAATTGAACGTTGTCCATACCAAACTGTTCTCATCAGAAATAGCATTTATAATTTTATCTATATTATACCTGATTAAAAGAATACAGCCTTGTGCATAACTGCAGATAGTGCACACTGTTTCGACCTTCCGGTCTCCTCAGTGCAGGGCATATGTATTAATTGACTGAAGACAGTTTTTTCATGTTTTTAACCAAAAAAACTTAGATTATCTTTATGTAAATATAAAATGAGTATTATACATGGTTTACTTTTTAACATCAATTTATTCTGTAAAAGCAAGCCAGTCGAATAGATCAAACAGGTGTATACCATAAACCAGTGGTTTTCAACTAGGATTCCGCAGAACCCTAAGGTTCCGCCAGTAAGTGTAGGGGTTCCGCAAGTTTACATTCAAATCCGAGAGTTTATTTTGTTATTATATATGCATACAATTTTGGTAGAGAGGTGACTTTCTTTAATCATAGACAGATAAAACCAAGCAACCACACGGCATTTAACATCATACAATTAGAGTAAACATAAAACTATAAACTACCGTACGTTTCGTTTTTCAATTCATTGTGTAGATCAGTTATGTTCAATGCAGATGTTATTGTAAAATCAGTTATTTTCGTTACTTGAGAAGGGCTAACTTGAGTATGGCCAAAAACGTTTGCAGTTGATAGTTTTATGTTCACTCTAATTGTATGATGTTAAATGCCATGTAATAGAAATTTGCTTGGTTTTATCTGTCTATTATATGCATATTGTTAAAATATAATCAAATATCAAATATTGATTAAATGTAATTTGAATAATTGTAATTAATTTATTTGAATAAAGTAATTTTTTACAGTTTGTATTTTTATTGTACATAAATGAACACGAGTATTTTAATTTAATTTTATTAATCAAACGATGTTTTTTACATAAGGCAATTAAATTATTAAACAGGGGTTCCTCGTGCTTTTGGAATGTTTCATTGGGTTCCGTTCCACCAAAAAGGTTGAAAACCACTGCCATAAACATTCAATATAAAAAAAGTAATCAATGTGGTTTTTCTGTGAGTGTTTAAAAATAAATGTCTTACTGGATATCTGATCATGTTACTCAGCTTTGTAATGATCAAAATTCACCGGCACCGAGTCCCGGGCGGGCCGCGCCCGCCGGACATTTCAAGAATTTAAAAAAAAAATTAATGCAATTTTAAGTCCCAAAATATCTGTAACCATCTGCCACCTTCTGATACTAGCCTACTTACCTTATTCACAGAGTTTTGTCGCCATATGATAGGCCCTACTAGACCTACTAATTAAGCGATTAATTTTCGTCAATTATTGCCATTGTTACATTCATGCAACGTTAAACAACGTTGATTCGCCGTTAAACGAGCAAAAGTGTCCGGCCGCGCCGTTTGTCTCCGCTCTGCCACTCGTAGCCCAGTGCTATAAATCAAGTAAATTGCGCAAACATGCGAGGAACTTCATTTGCGGCAAAAGTCTGACCGCAATTTCCACTGCTTTTACATCGTTTTAACATCGCCAGATGTTAAATCGTTGTAAAAACTGTAGCATTGTTCTTCAAAGGAGTAGTTTTCTCTCAAACGACGTTATCAATTAACTCTGTTGCCAAAATGCTCTATTTTGTGTTCTCAGTCATCACAGTTGCGTCTGTTACGTCACTGATATTAAAGTGTGCACACCTGTTGGTTTGGCCGGATGAAACCGTTGATTGTCATAAGTTGCAATTCTGCTCCTTTGTTATATAACTGTTCTAATTGTAGATTCAATGTAAGCTCGTTTCAATAGCGCAGTTTATCGCTAGATGGCTTCTCGGGAGCTGAATTGCCGTAAAATCGCTTCTGCGTTGCATTACAGCATCTCTTGTGTCGTATCTGTGCGCCCGCTAGGAGCGACTTATCGTATGAACCCACCGATGTATTGTGTGTGTGTTATCGTGTTGTATCAACAATAGTAATGTAATTATGGAACTAGTACAGTAGTGCAGTTTTCGTTCTGCAACCCGCACGTACCAATTACAAAAAAACATGCGGAACTGAATTACCAGGACCAGACGTTGTTGCGTACCAATTATATTTATTACTTGTTTCCAAATCGTGTTAGAGGAGACATAGACTTAAATGTAAAACTAGGCTAGCCCAACAACCCAGCAAAATCGCCCTTTTGAAAAACGCACAAAATAACCTTTATGACGTGTCAGTATGTGTTCGCCCGCCCAGCTATTTTGAAAACTCGGCGCCTATGGATCAAATACAATGCTTTTCAACCTGTAGGATGGTACGCACTTGTGAGAATTAGAAAAATTGTTTTAAGTTTTAAATTTCTAATCTGTTTGTTGGAAAAAAAATAGTGAACAAATTGTACAGAAACAAATTGACATGCTGGGTATAATCGCAACACATCGAAAAAAAGCCTGGTGGTAATTTGAGAACTTAAGAGAATGATACAGTTATTCTATAATACAATATATAATATGTAATTTTTCAATTTAAATTTATTTCTATGCCTGCAACTGCAAGCGATTTACATACATATTATATACTTTTTATATGGCTGTGGCTATATTTACACTAGTGTAATAATAGCCTCAATAGTGTTGCCAGATAAGGAATTATGCCCTAATTTGAGAAAAGTTTAAAGCTGTTGAAAACAAAAACTTGTATTTTGGAAATTTTATTAGTCCTGGGAAGATCAAAACCCTAGTCTTTTTCCTAACTCTAACCCTTACCTTAACTCTTCCTAACTTTAATCCTAACTCTGGCAACATCTGATTGTGGAAAAATAGCCACTTCCTTTTTATATACAGTACCATAACTACTTTTTCATGATGTATATATCTATTAAAATGGAACATTATTCATTACATTATGTTGTGCATAAATTGAAAATCAGAATCTACATGTCATATTGGCATATGGTTACGACAAAAATTGCATAATTTTCAGTGGCTGTTGGTGAGATTATAAACTTTGTTGCTTACACAATTGCTCCAGCTATTCTAATCACACCTCTGGGAGCATTGAGAGTGATTGTAAGGTAAGTAACCCAGCATATTTTTTAGAAACTGAACCAGTCAGCCCTCAAACTAAGGGGTCTGCTACTATTCGGTGAGTCTGATTCGGTGAGTTCCTAACCTCTAACCCCTAACCCTAAAACGGCAATGATAATTAGGCTACAATACTCGAAAATTTAAAAATAAAAATTGAAAAAATCTCCCGTTAAGGGATCAGACTCACTGAATCGGACTCACCGAAATGGGCCATTCCGAAACTAAGTGTCTTATGAGGTGCAGAATGGCCCGTTTCGGCTAGTCCGATTCGGCTAGTCTGATTCGGCTAGTCTGATTCGGCTAGTCTGATTCGGCTAGTCCGATTCGGCTAGTCCGATTCGGCCAGTCTGATTCGGCAGTCCGATTCGGCTAGTTCCCTATTCGGCTACAGTTTTGAATTGTATTTTGTATTTTATTCCACAATATCGTTTCTTGTGCATTCTAACAAAGAAAAGTAAATTGAAATAAAATTTAGCGCAAAATGTTTGAACTATTAAATTGAAATGTTTCATGTTTGCTCACATAAAATCGACATGTATCCTACGTCACCATTTGGATGCAAACTTAGAATATATTAGAATCCTTAACGATTACAAAATTCCAAATCCAACGACGCCTTCTGTTTATTTAGAGATTGTTGTATTGTATTCCACAGTATCGTTTCTTTTGCATTCTTGCATTTTATCCAGTGTTTACCTTTGAGTGCCTTCCCAGATGGCAAAATCCGTCATTTTTACATTGATTCAACGTATGCAGACGTTGAATCAATGTAAAAGTGACAAATTTTGTTGTCTGGGTTTGTTCAAAATAAGTGTTTTATATCAAAACAACATTTTTCATGATTAACAATAGAGGTTAATGAGATAAAGTCTCAGCGAAAACGTGTCAACGAAAAAAAGACAGTTGCCAAATAGCGTTTGACATAAAAGATGAAGTGAAAACCTAAGTGGCAGTTTAGAATAAACCTGGGTTTCGGCGTTACATGACCTAGAATTCCTTAGGTTACGTCATTCGTTAGACTCTCAGTGTTACTTTATCATGGCAGAGGAATCGATTAGTATTAGTAATAGGGAACTAGCCGAATTGGACTGTAGCCGAATAGGGAACTAGCCGAATCGGACTAGCCGAATAGTAGCAGACCCCATGAGGTGCCAAGTTAATTAAATTCTAGTTTTATACCAGTTCATGTGTACAGTACTACAATAAATTCATAGTTTTATACTTACAGTTGATTCTTAAAATGTGGTTGCATATTTGCACTGTAGCAGAGTTGTACTATTAACTAACCTATTCCTAACTGTCATTGTTGGTTTTAGGTTTAAAATCATTGAGGATTATAGGCTACATAACTGTATAAAGGTGCAATGAATAATAATCAGCCTCATTTGTATAATATTTGATATGCCTCACGTTTGTGATCATGGTATGGCACTAGCTTTCCAATCACTCAATCCTATTCGGATATAACCTATTGATACTGACTCATGACAAATGTCACACTTCTACCCAGGGTGTAATAAGTTGGAAAGGTGTAGTTGCTGTACTGCAGGAAAAGCAATCAACAAAGAGACAGACCAACCTACTTCCTTCTTGCTAGTGCTGAATGCCTAGTTCAATAAAACTCTTTCTCATACCCTGAGTTTCAGAAACTGAATATGGGACCACCTTTAGTTTTTATGATATTAGTTGTCTATCACGTGAATCAATATTTCTTATAACATACCATAGCTGACTGTCAGCTGAGAACATCAGTTAAAAATAACAGCCATAGATGCACTTCAGTAGTTTTGCATGAAATTATGACTCTCACATGATACAATAGAAACGTTTGTTTGTCTGTGGTTCAACAATAGCAACTGTAGGCTACGGTACTTTGTTCACAATAGACTAGAGCAAGGGTTCCCAACCTTTTTTTGCTGTTCATACCTCTTTGTTAGGTCAGAGCATTCTTCGTACCCCCAAAAAATTCTGATTGAAATTTTCAGGTATATTATATATTGCTCAATTAAACGTTAAATTAATGTTTCACATAAAAATGCAAATTTTAACAAAATAAATTAAATGTCTGTTATTTTGTTTGTCACTTCTCAGTGAGATACGTGTTGCTGTTTCATTGATAAAATTTGCTCAAATGATGGTTTGATTTTACTCAAGGCAACACATAAATCATCTTCCAGTTGCAGATGATTTATGTACTTATTTTTGATATACATCATGGTCGAAAAGCCACTTTCACAGTAATAAGTTGTTGAGAAGAGAATTAACACTGTCATGGCTTCCATAGCAAGACTTGGGAATGCTTCATAGCAACACACCAAAAATCTTCTAACTTTGATTTGTCACATAGCAGTTACAATTTTTAGCAGCTTTTCATTTCGATGATGTTCTCTTCAAATTATCCTCATCCAACATTTTTGTTAAATCAAAAAGAAATGAATTTATATTCCAATGCTGGAATTTGGAAATAATTCAATTCACCAGCAAAGAAGTAACCATCGAAAGAATTAACCAACATCTTTAAATGGGAAATAATTTCATTTTTGACATTTTACAGCAAAGAGTTATTTGCAATTTGATCAAGACAAGGAAAATTAGCAAGGTTTTCATTTGCATTTTCAGCAGCAGCAAGCAAAAAACACATTGTTTTGAGACAATGAGGCTTCTTAGCCTACTAAATAACAACAATTATTTGTAGGCTAATTGTTTTTTTCAAACCAAAGACCGTGAGGGCATAACACCATTTACAATTCCAAAATAAAACTGTACTGTGAAATCTGTTTGAAAAGCTGCTCTGTGGCCCAAGGATCCTCGTACCCCTTGATGTTCAATCTCGTACCCCCAAGGGGTACGAGTACCCCCGGTAGGGAACCCCTGGACTAGAGGCTAGAGCTGCTGGATGGTCAAATCGCTATGCATGATGGATTGACTATTTTTTTAAATGATAAAGTATTTTATTCTGTAGCATTGTTATTATGCTATTTGAGTTGAAGATGACCAAATTTTAAGCATTTTATTCTGTAGCATTGTTATTATGCTATTTGAGTTGAAGATGATCGTTGTTGGAGTATTTCCTTAATACCCAATCGGAACTCTTATCGCAATATAGAGTGAGAAAATAACTGCCACAGACAATTTTCAGAAATATATATTATATATATATATCGTATGGTACTGTTAAAACGGTTAGTGGCGGATTATTGGTAAAAAACCGCAGGTTAATTTGGTAGAAAATATCCATGCTTGTCCCCTGGTCCTGTTGAGCCCCAGACAACAGTAAACCTATCGTAAGGATTAAAGTGGACTTGTCAGCTTGACCACCCAGACAGGTTTAGACAACAGTCTCCAACTTCTTTTCTATCACGGACCGGTTTTAAAATGAAAATAACCTTGCAGACCGGCAATAGGAAAGGTGAAGTTTGACATTTACTTTCATAGATCTAATTTTTATAGCTGTTGAAACACACTTGAAGTTATTAGTAAGTACCATACCTTGGCTTTTGAGGGGCTCTTAAAACTTGAGGAGTGTATTAATTTTGGTGTAATGTTTGTCTATGCTATTGAACTTAACTTCTCAGTCTTCACATTGCGAGTGTTGGACATCTGAAAAACTTCGATCCAGCTTGATGGTGGTTTTTCACGCACTGCACTCATATAAGAAACAGCACTGCACCATGTTGAATTGTTTTAACACATGATATGTATTTAAAAGACACCAAATTTCACAGTAGTTGTCATTTCAAGTTGACAAGTTTTCATCTCAGTTTAAGCTTTTAAAAGCTTTGTAAATGCAAAGTTATATAAACTTTTCTATTGAAACGAGTTGTCACCTAGTACATTCGACCTCATTAAATATTTGAAAAGTTGCTATATGTTATGACATTTATTAGGCTAGAAGTCACTAGTTTTATGCAGGTCAATCAGGGTTGATCCTTTTTGTGGCAGTGTAGGAAGTAAGTGTTGCTTTTTACTTGCTGCGTTAACAGCATTAGTGTGTTGGTTGTTCAAATGGTTTCGCACCACTTGGGGAACTTTAGGAATCTGTGGCGAGTAGATTTCAACAAATGGCAGTAAACCGAATATAGCTGGGTTCTTGTTTCGCAACCTAAACAATATGTTAGAAAAATGTTTAGCCTATCTTGTAAAGCTGATGTATGCTTTCATGAGACTCAGTCATTATATTCGGAATGGCCTGATTCGGTGAGTCCGATTCGGTGAGTTCCCTATTCGGTGAGAGCCCTATTCGGTGAGTTCTTTTTTTTAAATTATTGCGCGCCGTAGCCTAATTATCATTGCCGTTATAGGGTTAGGGGATAGGGTTTGGGGGTTTTTGGGTTTTTTGGGGGTTTGGGTTTTTGGGGGTTGGGGTTTTTTGGGGGTTTGGGTTTTTGGGGTTTGGGTTTTTGGGTTTGGGGTTAGGGGTTTTAATTAGGCTACGGTACCCGATAATTTTCAAAAAAAAATTCAAAAAAATCACCGAATAGGGCTCTCACCGAAAAAGGCTCTCACCGAATCGGACTCACCGAATAGTAGCAGACCCATTATATTAGCCTTCTTTCTATAATTTATCCATTTCAGTAGGCTAGGCATACACATTGTAATTGCCTATGCCAGTGGTTCTCAACCTTTTTGTCTTGGTGGACCCCTTTTGGTGTCTTCGAAGCGGTCGCGGACCCCTAAAAATTTCAATTTGAAATGTTGGTATATCGCGTTTCCTTATGGAATCATATGTTACATAAGTTTCAAAGCAACACACTTAAAAGAATTTGCTGAATTCGCAACGCACTTGACGATTGATGAGATTGACGAAATTATGTTATGACTTATGAGCTATATGTTGGCACACAGGATCAAACATCGGTAAGCTATATGCTCATTTGATGTTTTTCTATAACTTTTATCAAAAGTTAATAGAATACTTGCGACTGTTACAAAGAATTTCTCCCTTTTTTCATTTGAAATCAATATTAATTCGTTATAATCACAGTCATTGCAAAACTGTGAGTGGTGATAGACTGCTGACTAACGTTTGTATTTCTAAATTAATCATTGATCAACAATCTGTTGTCTTAAAAGAATTTAGTTGAACATAGCCAACATAGCCTTATTAAAAGGTTTAAGTAATTTATATGATATTTTAGTTAAGAAACCAAACCTTTGTGCAATGTCCTTAGCAATTTCAAACGACGCACCAGTGCATTGCGACTTACAGTTTAAGAATCACTGTAGGCTAATACATAAACAAAGCACAAACAATTTTTAAATTTCTTAATTTATCCGTCATGTTGAAACTCGGAAACTTTCGCGGAACCCCGGAAATCGCTTCACGGACCCCTTGGGGTCCGCGGACCCCCGGTTGAGAACCACTGGCCTATGCATTTATATTAAATTTTTAGTCGTGTTTTATCAAAAAATAAAAAGTTTTTAGTAATAGCATTAGCTGATATATGTACATCACCTAAGCCTGCCAATGGTTGGTTGTTTATGACGTCTCTTTGGTTTATAATTTATCTTTCCTAAAATTGTGCTTGTTAGGCCTTCTTCAAGTCTTTTGAATGTTTCTTGTACCTGAAAGAGATCACCGGCACAGGTTTATTTGCCATTAAAATTGTCAGTTGTTTTGATTATTAAGGTCACAACATGCAACTTGACTTACTGAAGGGGTTTGTATTTGTGGACATATTATTGAGTGAGGCTTGTCTTGCAGCCATACTGTAACACTTTCACGGCGCATTCGAGCTTCCTTGTTTACAAGTAAAGATGATTCCTGAAAAGTTGCACATATATCTCTTTTTTGAAAAAATTAGTTCATTTATGCTGTTGAAAGTAATAAGCAGTATTAAACTAGATTTGAACACAGTGGTAAAGTTTTGTGAAGTTGAATTAGTGTTTTGGGATCGGCTTTACATACAGTCATTACGATTTTTAGGGGTCAAGGGGGTTTTAACATTTTTTTTAAAGATTCAGTCCAACTCAACTTATTATTTGTTGGAGCTGGCTCCTGGCAGTTTTGTTTATTAAGTCTGATGGCTTGAAGCACCAGTAACAAGTAATTATCATATCATGTATTATATACAATCTTCGAAATGAGCACATTTTTACTTCGGCAAAAACGTTGCCGAGGCCAAACGGCAAAAGTTTAAATTGCCTCGGCAATTGCTGTAAACATTTATTACGGAAAGATTATATATACCAAAACATGTAAAACGAGAAGCGAAAAATATACTAGAGGAGTCTATCACGACTGCATTGTTTGATTGGTTGTGATTGTGATGTAATAATACAAAAAGTAGCGACAAAGCGGGCAACGCGATACACACGCTGATACAGTAATTCACGTTAAATAACTCACGGGGGGGGAGGGAGTAAGTTAGTTTTGGGTTAATTCAACGTTCGAGTCAGCACAAACTGATTTAATTTTATTGTCAGGTCATTTTGCGTAACAACAATGCCCAATAAAATGTTTACGTTTGTTTTACATTAATTCGACAACTAGCGACGTTGAATTATTATAAAATAACGGTAATTGCTCAACCAGGTACTGGTAACCAATTAATTTCAATTCTTCCAGCTGAGCATTGGGCAAGCGTCTAAGCGCCGGCAAAGTAGAAAGTAACCCAAATAAAACATTCAGCAATAGTATACGATTGAATCAAAACATCCTAGTCTGGTGTAGTCTAAGAAAATTTTTTTTTTTTTGTAATCTTGTGGTCCTTACAAGCGCTCGTGTGGCTTCAACATTTTTATTGCCGACGCTAATGTGCCATTCATGCATCTGCGTCGGCAATTGCCGACGCTAATTTTGAAGACTGTATATATATATGTGGATTTGTTACCAACTACCACTCGAGCGCAATTGTACCTGTACATAACAAATCGTTTAGTTTGAATTGAAGTGTAGAATTTTTTTGACCCTTGGACTGAAAACGGAATGGCCCGTTTCGGTGAGTCTGATTCGGTGAGTCCGATCCCTTAACGGGGGATTTTTTCAATTTTTTTTTTTAATTATTGGGTACCGTAGCCTAATTATCATTGCCGTTTTAGGGTTAGAGGTTAGGGTTAGAGGTTGGAAACTCACCGAATCGGACTCACCGAATAGCAGCAGACCCGACTGAAAAAGCCTTACAAGCTTATTATTATCAATAGCTCCAAAACTTACTTTTTGTAGGAGGTTTAAAACACTGACGCAGACCAAGTCGCTAAGGTGAATAAAGTGTTTGCTTGTGTTTTTTCTACACTGAAATGATGCAGTGATGTTTTTATACATATTCATGAATGTTTCTGGGACGAAAAGGATATTACTAGCTGCAATGAGTAAGTGATGTACCAAGATGTCAATAAACAGAAGAAGTTGCAATTCTTGGAGGGTTAACCAAAACATGCATGAGTTAGTGTTTGGTTAGTGAAGTGCATGTCTGTAGCTGGCATGGTTACAAAAGCTGCAGCCGTTTTGCTCAGGTGTGATTTGTTGTTGAGCTAATTGGCTTGTATTTAATTCTTCCATGATGGTGAAAGAGATGTAGGACCATTAATCTGATACAAATTGGCAACAAATTTACCTCAAGTAGATTTTTTTCCATAGCTGCAAGTTGCTCTTCGATTGAATCTCTAGGAAATAAAGCTTCAGTGATTAAACTAACTTCTGAAGCAAAACTTTTACGTTGCTTTTGGTTCTTAGCTTTCTTCAGCATAGACATTGATGGTTGCATTGTTTTCACCTTCCCCCAATGATTATGTGCATTCCCTTTTGCTGTGCAAAGAGTGTTGAATGAAGCCACTCTGTGGACATCAAAAGGTATGATAGCAGGGAGGTCTTTAACCTGAGAATGCAAATTTGTTGTTATAGCTTTGTTAAGGTCATTGCACCTAAAGTTACTCATGAAGTGCAATTGTATTTAAACATTTATAAAATGTATATACCTCCACTGGTAGTTTGACATTCCAACGCTTATGTTGGCCAAATGTTCCAATGTAGCGACCACTGTCACTCCACAATCTTACACTTCCATCTACTCCTCCTGATGCAACTATTTTATGAGAATCAACATATGCAAGAGAAGTTATGGCACTTAAATGTGCTCTTACTGATATTCGTAGCTTCGGGGGTGTGTCTTTTGGCATGTGATACATTAGTTCTCTGTGCTGGAAAATAGGCTTTTTGTTATGCATTGTATATGTATGTATTTCAGCATTCAAATTATTATTATTGCTGAAACTAAAAGTTTAATTTCTACAAAAATGTTATCAAATCACCCATCACCACAATGCTACTGTTATTCTTGTTTATAGGCCTACTCATGAATCATGATAATGTGCTTTTATTGCCAGAAGTTGAGACCTACACTTACCGAAAAACTGTTGCTTAATTCCACTGATTTTTTCATTTGCAAGATATCATCATTACAATAGTCTGTTATATCCCATGTTCGGATGTATCCCTTGCTGTCTCCAGTTACCAGGATTGTGTTATCACAATCAGTGACCATTGAAGTTACAATAGTGCCATAGGATTGCTTACAAGCTTGAAAATAACCCAACATTCCACCATATTGATGGATCGACCAAGTAGTAAGCCAACCTTCACATCCAGCTGCTATTAAGGTTCCTATATATGGCCCGATGCTTCTTGTTTGAAGAAACAAAAGTTTGTAGGTTGCTTTGTCAATTATTTTCCAAAGGTGTTTGTCACTGCTTGTGCTCGATTTTGTTGAGGATGATGATGCACTTGATGAGTTTGACAATAAAGAAGATTTTTCTTCTACAACCGGTTCTGAAATTTCTACTTAAGAATTAAAAAATTTTATGCCATGCTATTTAAGCAAGATTAATGACATTTGTGTACTATATATATATATAGTAAATCAAATTTAGTTATTACTATCTGAAGCCTTTACAAATTGTTTCACCTAACGGATCATCAGAAGGTCTTATTCACTATATTTGATTTAATTCGCTCTGCTTTGCCTTTTTGCTTGGCATTGAGCACTTTTTGTAGTATTAATAGTTTTCATTGTTTTTTATATAGTAAATCAAATATAGTTATTACTATTTGAAGCCTTTACAAATTGTTTCACCTAACGGATCATCAGAAGGTCTGAAAAAACATGCAAACAGCAAAGAATCGATAATTCTGAAAAGATATTAAATATTACAACTGTAATTTAATCTGCCAAAAAAAATCTCTAAATCTGTACTTCCTGAGAAGATATTAAATATCACAACTGTAATTTAATCTGCAAAAAAACCTCTAAACCTGAATTCCTGAAAAGATATTAAATATTATAACCGTAATCCAATCTGCAGAAAAAAAAACTTCAGAATTACTAAGGACAACCTCCATCTGCCACGACAAAGCTTCAATCAATTTGTCCCAACTTTTGTGGACCGAATCGGACTAACCGAAACGGGCCATTCCGGGAAGCTGCACCCTTGTGGTTGGCGGGTCGTGGCAGCTCGCTGTGCTGGTGAGTGCTCAGCCTTGTGCTGGTGGCTGGGGGGGGACCCTCCTTTCTTCGCAATGAGGTTGTCATCTTGGGTGCAACGGGACCATTTTGATTGGTTTAGTGAGGATTTGTGGTCCCATTGCTTTCTTTTTGGGCCTACTTATTCTGCCGTGACATTGTTTGGGCTTGGTGAGTTTGTTGCGGCTAGCGGGTGGAAGTTGAATCGCCCACTGGTGGAGCCGGCTTGCTGGGGGCAGCTGAGTTGCACAGGTTTTTTGAGCGTTTGGCTGGGTGGGAGCGATGCAGAATTGTGCATTTTTGCTATCTGGGTAGTCTTGGCCTGGCAAAAGCTTTTCAACCAAACGACAAGCGCCCTTAGGACTTAGGTTGCACATTACTTGTCGAATAGTTTTTGTACGACTACACAAATCACTTGGTTTACATTTTACATCTTATTATCAAGCATATTTGGAGAGTTTGCGCAAACACTTTATTAATTTTTCAGAAACCCCAATTATGATGTAATGTTTCTTCCCTTATACCCCAATCCTCAATTCTTTCATTACTAAAACCTACTATTATGACACAACAATGCGGTTGAGATTGGATTCCTGAATCTTTAATAAATTATGCCAATTGAAAGCATTTTTTAATAGTTTTATGCAAATAAGGTAAAACTTAGCATTTGATATAATTCCTTGCAAGTACCAAAATTGCTTCTTTTTGTAACACCAAAGTAGAGCTCGACCGATATCACTTTTTCAGGCCGATACTGATATTTATGAAATTTTTCCGCCAATACCGATATATATCGGCCGATATATATCAGCTACGAAAAGTTTGTTACCAACAAAGTTATTAAGCAACAAACCAGTCCAAGAAAGTTTATGCATTAGTTGCTGTAATGGAAAAATCATTCTTAACACTAATCACAAAAAAACACCGAACAAAAAAGAAACAACCCAGGCCTTGAAATTCGTTTTTGCTGACGGCGGACAAACGTGTCCAGTCGGAATTCTTCGCCATTGAAGAGGTATGGCTACGGTTTGTAAGGCTTTTTAAAATTTCAGCGAAGGCTTTCATCAGTTTTCATCAGAAACGAGGTGCGCTTGGAGAGTCAAAGCGCCGTGTAGCTGCAATACGCTGCATAAGTGATTAACTTCCACCGAACGAGGTCGTGTGGCTTCTTGCGTCACAATGTTCTGGGCACGGGTTGGAAAACTTCTACAATGACGCTACTATTTTCTTCTGTGCAAAGTTTCACTAGGCCTTTTTTGGGGTTTATTTTTGCAACTTCTACAATGACGCTACTATTTTCTTCTGTGCAAAGTTTCACTAGGATTTTTTCTTTGGGTTTATTTTTACATGTCATATGAGCAAAAGTTAATTTTCCCTGGGCCTTTTTTTTCTTACTGTACATAATACCAAAACTTGACAAATTTTGCTGCATCTTGCTGTGATAGCCTACTTGTATGATCTCATTTTGTAACGAATCTTGCCTTATCAATATCACTCGGAGATCAAAGCCAGACATTGTGACGTAAGACTTGAACTAAGTTGCGCGTGATTAGTGTAGAAGTACCGGCACTCCCACCGATTCTTAGCAAAGAGTTCACCTTTGTTACGCTGATGCAATGTCACCAATCGTTGAAACAACGTAAAAATCGAACGTTTTCCTGCTTGAATGGAAGGTAAGGGATACAGTATTAACATTTTCTAGATGCGCGCACTAGAATGGACGAGAAATCACATTCTCGCAACAATTGTTCGTGCTATGCAAGCACGTTTGAGCAACTTGTGTTTCGTCTAAAGGCAAGTATGGCTGGTTTTGAGTTTGCTTTTGCTGGCCGATGTTTATCGGCGAAAAATAGCCGATACAATATATCAGCTACACCTGATATCGGCTGACCGATATATCGGTCGAGCTCTACACCAAAGTATCGGCCAAAATATCGGTATCGGCCTAAAAAAGTGATATCGGGATCGTTATCGGCCAAGATATTGGTATCGGTACATCTCTAGTTAAGATGAATCGCAATTGTTGGCAGTAGGCTACTAGTGAATGCTCAGTCTTGTACTGATAGCCAGGTAAAACGCCCCCTTCACAGTATATTATTATTATTTTTATATCGAAGTAGGCTATTATGACATTTATGTGTTTGAGGCCTACAAGCCGTGGACTTTCCTGGAGTGCTAATTTTTTATTTTATTTGGTTGCTCAGTTGTGTGGTTAGTTGCAGGGCTGTGGAGTTGAGCGAAAAGTATACGACTCCGACTCCTCTGTTTATAAATGGCTGATTCCGGGTACGTGAAAATCCCTCTGACTCCACAACCCTGGTTAGTTGACCCCCACTGCTTTGGCTGCTGCAAAGTAGAAAATTCAAGACTGAAAAAAGAAGTGCAATTGCGTCTTAACCAACTTAGAGTTTAAACTACATACGGAGAATGATCCTACAACTGAGAGTTAAGTGAGGCTTATCGAGTTTTGAACGCGGGCCAGTGGAGTGAAGCACCACTCCACTGACCGCTACGCCATTCGCTGTCTCAACTAGGCTACTGAGTAACTATTTAACCTCACATTATTTTTACTTATGAGAGAAGTTTTCAACCATTGCCCAGGACTTACACGCAACTAGAACACTAACCTGTTTGTAATTGTTCCAACCAAGGCATACCTATTGGCATCCAATAGTTTGTCGTAACTTTAGTTTCATCAGGTTTTACTCCATGTCGTCGTCGCTCATACGTTTTTTGACCAGATGTGTTGATATGCTTCAATAGGTAAGCTTGCGCTAGAAGTTTTGATTAATACCGCATGTTATCACATTTAACTGAAGCTTAATGAAAGTAGTTTTGCAATAATTTGCATGCATTGATCCTAACCTTTGTGAGGATCATAGCTGCTTCGTTTTATTTTTAACGCAGTTTCACTTTTTCCTTGAAACTTGTCAGTTAATTTGTATATTGGATGCAGGCTCAGGTGCATGTTGAATGTCATTGTTATCGTTCCGTCTTCAATCGACCATAGAAAAATATCTCCATCATATGAAGATGTTGCCAAGATTAAGTTGTGGTTATAGACATCCATGCTTAGAATATCATCACTGTGCTTTTGATAGAATTTGTTTCCAGTGTCAATGTCGTCTGTATCTGAGTAGCAACAGACATGTCTGTTCCAACTTGTTGCCATGATCATGTTTCTAGATGAAGAAATTTAAAGATCGTGTATCAGCTTTCTCCTTTTTTAAGTATATACCTGTTTTCAAGCAATCAACTTTATTTCGGCATAACTCTTACGTTCATTTTAATGTACAAATAGCAGAAAATACAGTATAGCATTTTACTTTTAGTCGTATGGAAGCTACGCCTTGGAGACACCGATAAAACCATGCGGTTATCTAAGTCAACATAGCTAATCTTTATCATATCCCCTTTTTTCTGTCTACATAAAATAGTTATTGCAGCTGTTCGAAACAGATTTTCATCGGTTGAAACAAATTTATTCTATGAAACTTACTGGGAAATAAAGCAAGAAAAAATGGCTTGAAACAAAATTTTACTTAGAATTTTTTAAATATTTTTTAAAACATTTGTTAGCTTGAATAATTAATACCGTTATATGACTAACGGTAATTTTTCTGCAAAAATAGCTCAAGACTTCGGGTTCTGTGTTTCGTTTTGATTTTGTACCTTGTACGTTTAATTTTTTTGTAATGAAAAGAGATTGGCCTTATTTTGAAATGAAATTAACACAGGGAATTTTTAATCAAAACAAATACTTTTAAACTGATCAGCTCTCGTAGTAGCAGTAAATCTTGTATAAATTAAAAGCGTGGTCTCAAAAGTTTGTGATGGCGGTCTTAATCTTTACCTCAATGGTATTGCTTGCAACTTATTTTCATTTTAAATTTAATTAATATAAACATTGTTTTGCATGTATAATTGTATATTATACTGAGAAGTACCGGTATAGGAAAAGTGTGACACAAAAATCGGATACTAATTTTTGATATTTCTTAAGTAGATCGATGGATCGTTTTAAATACGTAATTACTTTGCGAATTTCACATTCACAATTTC
Source organism: Aplidium turbinatum (assembly GCF_918807975.1). NCBI lineage: Eukaryota > Metazoa > Chordata > Ascidiacea > Aplousobranchia > Polyclinidae > Aplidium > Aplidium turbinatum. The sequence continues at coordinate 35,574,698 of NC_137472.1, read as the reverse complement.
TTGGTTATCCATTTTTACGAAACATCTCAACCTTTCTCCGTTGTGGAAATTCCATATTATGGTGTTGCCACAGCGTCCTCCTGTAAAGCGATCACTGTTAAACGTTTGAGTGTTTAGTTGTATATTCATGATCTAGCTATCCAAACTAGGCTATTACGAAAATGTTACTTCAACCATGCTATTATTTAAAAGTTATAGAATTTATAATTGATTTATTGGACAATGCGTTTGCAACTGTTTTTGATAGCCTAGTGTATAAGCAGTGCGGTCTTAGGGTATTTCGGGCGCTGTGTGGAATGTGCTTTGCGTGCCCCAATGACAATGATCCAATTCAGTAGCGTACCGTAGCTAAGTATTTTGAAAGGGGAGGGGAGTTTAACGGCTGGTGGGCAAAGCCTGACGGCGTGTTTGCCGAAGGTGACAACCAGCGGTGTGGGGTCTGGGGGGCCTCCCCCAGTATTAACTGTAAAATGGTGCTGTCTGGTGGTATAGCAAAAGGATAAGATCATGTATTCTCTGGCATTTTTCGGAAATAAAGCTGAGTCTCCTTGTTTTCTTGTTGCTAATTCCTAAAGCCACAACTGACTTCAAGGATAACGGTACTTGCTTGTGAATCGAATTAATTTTTTCCATTTGAAATGACAAAAATTACTGCGTTTCCTAAGTAAATTGCGGGCCCCCTAATTTGCGGGCCCTGTGCAATCGCACGGTTTGCACACCCCAAAAACCGGCACTGGTATAAGTGTACCACTAGTGATGATTGTTAAAATTTGCGTGTTGTTCATATTCGTTTGTCTGAGTTGCACTTGATATTGTTAGCTATTTTCATATTTACTCAAGTTCAAATTTGCATTCCCACAGATTAGTGGTTCAACTTGGGGGGGGGAGGGCAATGGGCATGAATATTTTCCCAGGGAGGCGTGAAGGTGTTAGGCTGTTGTACTGATATGCTAAGTACCGGTACTGGATTGTAAAAGTGGTAAACAGAAAAGTTGGTAACACACCTTGTGTCACGATTAATGGACGTGTGACCTAGTTTTTACTTTTATTTTCCAGTGCTCTTCTTGCGTTTGTTGTTTAGTCCGTTGTTCGGTAACAATGGCCGCTTGTTACGTTTTTGTGCGAAAGTGGCTTTTAACTGTGAATCTGACATGCGACGTGCATCATCTTTAACTAAACCACGAACTAAACTGCTGACTTTGGAAAAGCAGTTAGGCTACATCTTCTCATTAATGCAAGGAAAATCAATTGTGATCCACTTAATCTTTTGACTTATGTATAACGGAATGTAGAAAATAAAGCTTAAGTTTGTTTTCAATTCAAAACATGTATATAACGTATAAACTTTATATGGTTTGACTTTGATTTATAACTTAAACGAAAAAAGGGAGGCACAAAGTTTTACAATTGACACCAAGGGGGATACTACCCAAAAAATTTAAGAAAACCTGGCACAGATATTTGGATGAGAGTCTCCTACAAGTCAGCAGTTGTGAACTGAGCATGTGGCAGTTGAATAGGCGACAACTAAACCAGCAACATTTCAGCAAGTAGCTGAAGTTGGCAAAACTGAAAAAGTGACAACTGAGCCAGCCGAAACTTGGCGTGTTACATGTCAGCAAATTCAGTTTAACAAGCGATGATTAAGCAAGCCCGAACTGAGCAAGTAATTCTCATTTGCTGACTTGGCAGTAGCTGAAATGTACTTACTGCAAGCCTTAAAGCAGCCGGCGGCCATCGCGGCCATGGCCGCTAAGTAGTGCTTGAATGACCGCCGGTACTACCTCCTCGGTCCGGAATGGCCCGATTCGGTGAGTCCGATTCGGTGAGTCCGATTCGGTGAGAGCCTTTTTCGGTGAGAGCCCTATTCGAGTTTTTTTTTTTAAATTATTGCGCGCCGTAGCCTAATTATCATTGCCGTTATAGGGTTAGGGGATAGGGGGTTGGGGGTTTTTGGGGTTGGGAGTTTTTGGGGTTGGGGGTTAGGGGGTTTTTGGGGTTGGGGGTTTTTGGGGTTAGGGGGTATGGGGGTTGGGGGTTTTTGAAGTTGGGGTTTTTTTGGGGTTGAGGGTTTTTGGGGTTGGGGTTTTTGGGGTTTGCGGTTTTGGGGTTTTTGGGTTTGGGGTTTTTGGGGTTTGGAGGGTTTTTGGGGGTTTTGAGGTTTTTTGGGGTTTTTTGGGGGTTTGGGGTTTTTTGGGGGTTTTGGGGTTTTTTGGGGGTTTGGGGTTTTTTGGGGTTTGGGGTTTTGGGGTTTTTTGGGGGTTTGGGTTTTTTTGGGGGGTTGGGGTTTTGGTTTTTTTTTTGGAGGTTTGGGTTTTCGGGTTAGGGGTTTGGGGTTAAGGGTTTTAATTAGGCTACGGTACCCGATAATTTTCAAAAAAAAATTCAAAAAAATCACCGAATAGGGCTCTCACCGAAAAAGGCTCTCACCGAAAAAGGCTCTCACCGAATCGGACTCACCGAATAGTAGCAGACCCTCCTCGGTCGGCCAAGTTTGGCCGCCGGTTTCTTTTAGCCAATTATTTAATTTCGCAATAGAATAATCGTGGATTAACTGTCGAAAATATGTAGTATCAAAGAGTGACGCAGAATTAGGTCAGCACGTCATAATAACCACTGTTGTATCGTGCGGGAACATTTGCTATTGTATGGAATATCCAGCTGTGATCACCAGCGCTGTACGTCTTGTTTGTAATTTCCGACGTTTATTTTAACATAGTCTTAATCCGAAGTGCTAATTTACATCGGCTGGCAATATTGTCGTTTTTATGTCAATTCAATGTTGTCGGACATTGAATCGTTGGTAAAAAGGAGAACTAGGTTAGTTGACATCGAAAGAGAAAACACGTGTCTTCATAGTTGAGAAATGTTCACGCTATGGGCTAGTGACTTCACACCCTCAATGGTGACATCATATCGGTATAAATGGTCAGGTTTTATGAAAGGCGGTATGCAGTTGAAACAATTTAGTGTCGTTAGATGGTCCCGCAATACTGGATTACAATCCCGATAAAGTAGTTATTGCGTGGTACAACGATTCTATTGCAAAACATCGCCAAAACTTCAACAACGTTAAGTGATCATTTTAGCATTGTTGCAAGTTTAATTCTATTTACTTGTGCTATCGTTATTTGTATTTTGGCCTCCAAGCGCGCAAATTTGGCCGCCGAGAAGGAGCTCCCGGTAGGCCACGATGGCTGCCGGAAAAAAAACACGAGTTTTAAGGCCTGTACTGAGTTGAGGCACTTGCTGAGTTGTTGCATGCCGAGTGGCCTGACTACATTTGGTTGAAGATATAAATTGAGTCGTTAAACGAAAATGCTGCTGTAAATGAATATTTGATGTCTGATCCTGAATTGTTTGATGTAAACCATATCTCATTTACATTATCTTCTTGAACTGACCAGGTCCTGTTTTGAATACAAACTGCATGAAAAGTTTAATTACCCGTTACTAGTCTTCTGTACGTTGGATCAAATGCCATGCATGTAACTTCATGATCATTTCCCGTGAAAAACTGCATTTTTTTCAATCCAGTTTTTATGTCCCAATTGCAGATCATCGAATCTTCACCGCTTGTTACTATCTGTCGAGTTAAAAATTAATAGAATGAGAATTATGCGTATCTCCTGCTTTATCTCCTGCTGTGCTGTATACACATGCTTGAAATGGAAAATTCATGGAGAATTAGGATTTTTTAAAATGTTTATAATACTGATACCAAAAAAGTACAAAGGCAGTATGTGCATATTGCGCAGTTACGGTCGTATAAGATGAACAACGCTTCAAATGCACACCAGCTCGGAGTCCAAAGAGTCACAATGACATGCTGTATTTTTATCAAAGTATCTAACTGTAGCCTATTCTATTCGCGGTGGGATGGCGCAACGGATAAGACGTTGGCATTCCAATTGTGCAAACCTGGTTCGGCTCCCGACTTAGCTGGTTGTTGAATACACCGCTCACCTCTATCTAGGGTGTAATAAATGGGTCTGCTACTATTCGGCTAGTCCGATTCGGCTAGTTCCCTATTCGGCTACAGTTTTGAATTGTATTTTGTATTTTATTTCACGATCATAGGCGCCGACTTTTCAAAAAACTTTAGGGGGCGAGAAAGGTGATAACGTCATAACCATGAACGCTATTTTACTCAATTAAAATAGTCTTTGATTAAGCTTAGTGTCTTGTTTATATTGACACCTAGGTCGCAAACCGAATTTATTAGAACCGCTGCTTGAAACGATTAGTTTTACGCATGCAGTACGCCTAGTCGTAAAAATTTTGGTATTGTTAGCTCATAATTGGAACAGTTGGAAAACAAGCCAATTCATTTCCTTTTCGTGCGAGTGAATAACAACGATCAAGACAGTGAAGTTATCGAAATAAAACGCAAAAAATCATGATCTCAAGCAGAGTGGAAACCCGCTATGGTTTTATTAACCTCGTATCGCACGTTTTGCTAATTACTTACCTTCAAAGCGTTAACAACGGCGAAGTGTTTTCTCTTCTGTTGTTTATCGAAAGTCTTTACAGTCTTTCATCGAATACCGTATATACTCGAGTATAAGTCGAGATGTTCGCAAGTGAATTTCACCTCAAAAAGACAGGTTCAACCTATACAGTATACACAGGACAGGACAAGCTATTGTCTCCAGCTTGGCAGTTTTCAAAATGAACGCATTTTTACTGCCGCAAAATCATTGTTGACATAGATTACGGAGTTTGAAACGGCGTCGAAAAGTAAAATTTTTGAATGCGTTTATTTTCAGTGATTCAAATTTAAATTTCAAATTTAATGGATTCTTGTCAATTCTAAACTTTATGCACTTGTTGAGCAATATGCAAAGCTCACGACACAAAACAGAAAGAGCTGTTTTAAGAAATCGATTTTTTTTATTTTTGCGTGTAGGATATAATCGTTTTTATTACGTAACATTCCATGATCGTTGAAGTCGATGTCAAACCTAAGCGGTCGCATAAAACAGTGATGTCAGGTTAGCTAGGTGATAATAGCGGTAAGAGACGTCATTATTGCAGGCAATATCTGCGGCCAAGACCATTAAACACCTTTTCTTTTATCAATTTTAAATTTAATTCTCACACATTGCGAACAAAACAATGCGTTCTGTTGAATCATAATTGATCTCACAGCGGGAAGACCTCGTTGAAAATAGCGTGTCTAATTTATCTGGTTTACTTAATATTGCAGTGAATAGTTACGTGACTATTCCAGCAGCGTAAGTTACTCTATCATCTACTTTGAAATTTCTATACCGTATGAGGAAGCCATGCGATCAGCTGCTGTTTTGCGGGCAAGAGCAACGTAGGCTATTTTTCGCTTTCGGCACTCTTTAAGTCCGTTTAAACTTTAAATGATCTAAATCTCTTTCGCGAAGTGTTTTATCTTTGAAACACCACTTGTAATAACCATTTTTGTTGCCCCTGGTTAGTGGTTAGGTCTAAACCCCACTCATCTAAAGCTTCGATAATTTCAACTATAAAAGAAACGATATTGTGGTCGATTTTATGTGAGCAAACATTTCAATTTAATAGTTCAAACTAATGAAACATTTTGTGCTAAATTTCATTTCAATTTATTTTTCATTGTCAGAATGCAACAGAAACGATATTGTGGAATAAAATACAAAATACAATTCAAAACTGTAGCCGAATAGGGAACTAGCCGAAACGGGTCATTCCGGTAATAAATTGGGTGGGCATAACTGCTGCAGGAAAGGCGGCCGAGAGAAAGGAACTGGCCACCATACTTTCCTTAGTGCTTGAGGCTTTATATAATGAGAATTGAGAACCTTATCTTTTCATACCCGACACTTGAATTAAGTTTGGGACCACTTTTTATTTATTCTATTGGTACATTTTGTGTGATTATCGCGGATTTGACTCCAAATTGATGGTTTGATGACTCACTTACTGTTCGTTTCTCTTTTATTCGTCAAGAAGTTTCACCAAACTTATACATGCTTATCGCCTTGAGTTAAAACCGATATATTTATAACTTGAGTTACGATTATCTACTTGCAACCCTTGTTCCAAAAATAGAAACGGAACATTCTTATAACAACCCCTGTGAATAGTGAATAAATCCCATAATAGGCCCATTGGCCCAAGTCCTTGGACCTATTTTACGTTTCAAAAAACGCCAGAGAATTAATTTACCATTACCTGTTGAAATAAAGGATTGTAAAGTACGTCAATTACAGGTTTCTGGTGACTTTTGTATTGTTGCTGTTTGTGTCGTGCTGCAACCGGGTTGCGTGGATGAAACACTCCTATTGTACTTGTTGCCATTATAAGCTCTTTTTGCCGATTGCAGAAATAGGCCGCTGTGATCTCACCGCTGCCGAGCTCGATATTGCAACCATTGATGGTTTGCTTGCATGTGTAGTCTCGCAAATCCCATATTCGCACATTCCTGTCTTTGCTTATGCTTCAAAAAAGTAGCTCATTAACTGTGTTTTTATAGCTTACACTCACCTGGTTTTACGTTATGTTTAGAATACAGCTCATAAAAGTGTGCCTAACTGTTGAAGACACGACGTTGAGAGTTGTTCGTTCTGTAACATACTTGAATGAGTGAATTATTTTCAGTTACCCTAGCCAACTTAAGTTACATCCGGCAGTCATAATGTTTAATATTGCTTACTTACCTAATCACTTGATGGTCAAATGTTCGCATGAGAACATGAATCACTGCATGCGTGTGGCCTTTTAGAACAACCATAGATTTTTCAACCACGTAAGGGTTCCACACTCTGACGACGCAATCACAGCTACCAGTTGCAATTAAGTTCCACTCGGGGTCGTATGAATTGCACAACACTCCCTTCTTGATGTAAAAGTGAGACTTTCTGCATGACGTATAAGCAACAGTTGTGATGAATTGAGTCAGTCGTGTGTACGAGGAAAAGCGATTGAAATTAATGTTGTAATATCATTTCTCAAAGCAGAATTAGCCTATTTATTTTCTTGAAACATTTTACACTTTAGATAGAAGCCTACTTCAACATTTGAGGTTCTTTCTGTGACTTTCCATTTGTTTTCTCAGTAATATCCGCAAAAAACAGTGCTGTTTCTGGTTTAATGCAGCATGATACGAGACATTCCTGACCCTGAAAAAAAGTTAACTGTAAAATTTATAAGACTTGACACTGTTAGTTGCATGTTGAATTTGTTGGGTCTGCTACTATTTGGCTAGTCCGAATCGGACTCGCCGAATCGGACTCGCCGAAACGGGCCATTCCGGAATTTGTTACCCAGGGATGCAACTACAACTGAAAACTTTTACTAACAACTCCACTCAGATCTTAATCTGTGATCTAGCATCTCGTCAAGTATGTTGATTGTTTAAGTTTGCGTTTTGACAGTATTGTTTCTTACTGTGGTTATGTTGGATAATTATAATTTGGGCGATAAGTACTTATTATTACCCCACCTTTAAACTTTTGTAGTATCGCACTTGTCGAATCCAGTCGGTGTGAATATTTCGGAACATGGTAGCTCGAAGTCCAGGCAGGTTTCCACGCAATACTCTTATCATCGAAATCTTATTATTGACACACAGTGGGGCAGAAAACAAACTCAAATTTGGATTGACATCAAAACGAATGATTACTATGCTGCCACTGGTGTCGCCCCACATTAAAATAGCGTTTTGTGGATCCTGAACATCGTAGCTGTAATCCATGGTGAGAGCACAGTGCCTCAAATCTGCAAGATTAAGTTTTTAGTTGAGTTTGACCCAAGAATGTGTAACGCAGCAGCATGCAAAATACACAAAAGAAAATATGTTTAAATTACCTTGGATCTGAAATCGCTTTTGTATCATACTCGACAACGTTGTGTAGAATGAGATTTCGTATGCTGCTGAAGCCACAGCAATCGTATTGCAGTTTGGCATACATAACATGTCTGTTACCAATAGATTTGCACCAGGGTTTTTAATGCTTTTTTTCACTCGATCCAATGTAAACGTTTTTTGTTGAACCCAGTCAAGATCCCATATGTTTATCACCCCGTCTCTGGACAAAGTCATCCATCTGCTTCCAGCATCATCTGGTTCGCTGACCCCATGGGGGTTATATCTGGTTGTGTAAGCCTAGATGCAGAAAAGAAGCGATGAACTGTACAGATTTAAGAGACATGTACTACTCATTTGTGCCACAATACATTCCGCAGTTTACTGATGTGTCGCTGTTAAAATGTGTTGCATAGTAAGGCAACTTAATATGTGTAAAAACACGGAATGGCCCGTTTCGGCGAGTCCGATTCGGCGAGTCCAATTGGGCGAGAGCCCTTTTCGGCGAGTTCCCTATTCGGCAATTTTTTGAATTTTTTTTTTTTAATTATCGGGTCATCATCATCATTTTGTTCCTTCCTCGTGTGGAGGGTTGGATACAATGCGCCATTGTTCTCGACCATGAGCTGTGCGTACTGCACATTCATAAGTTAATTTTGTCCATTTTGTGATGTTTGTTGTCCAAATCATTCTTGGTCTGCCTTTACTTCTTTTACCGTTTACCTTCCCTTCTATTAATGATCTTTGTAATGAATTTTGCCTTATAGTGTGTTCGAAATACTTCAATTTTCTTCTTTTGACTGTTTGTAAGAGCATTTTGCTTGAATTGAATTTGGAGAGTACTTCATCGTTAGTGATCTTTTGTTTCCATGAAATTTTTAACATTTGCCTGTATGTCCAGAGCTCGAAGGCATCGATCCGTTTCTCCATTTTTTGTGACATTGTCCAAGTTTCAGAATTGTATAATAGGGTCGACCAGATATAGCATTTTAATATCCTGAGACGAGTTGATAAATTTAAACGTTGATTGGTTAAAATAGTTTTCATTTTTCCAAATATAGTTCTTGCAATTTCTATCCGTCTAAGAATTTCATGGTCACACCTCCCATCTTCAGTTATTAAATGACCAAGATATGAAAAAGATTTTACTTTTTGTATAATCATCATCATCATAATCCATCGTCGGTTTGTTCCCCACTAGTGGGGGTGGCCGATTGTTTCCGCGCAGCAATTGTTTTAATCCCTTTTCTCCATTTCACCCTGTCCCTTGCATCTTCCTCCTTCAGTCCGACTTTTTTAAATTCATCCTTCACTTGTTGTTTCCACGTTCTTCTTGGACGACCGCGTTTCCTCTTCCCATCCACCTTTAGATCTAGTGCCTTTCTAAGAAAACTTCCTTCCTCCCTCCTTATCACATGTCCATACCATCTTACTCCATTTGCCCTTGCCAGTTGGTCTATGGTCTCTCTCATCTCTAGCATATCCAACAATTCTTCAGTCCTTTTTTCCCTTCTCGTTTTCACCCCACACATTGCTCTCACCATTGACCTTTCCGTTCTTCTCAGGATTGCCAGTTCACTCTCTCTCAATATCCATGTCTCGCTACCATATAGCATTGCAGGCCGCACACAGCTCCGATATACTTTCCCTTTCATCCTTAGTGAGAATTTTCTGCCATACAACATTTCCCCACATTCCCTGAACTTTGCCCAGCCCAATCTTGCCCTTGTTGTCACCGCTGCTTCACATCCACCACTTCCATTTAATTTCGTTGTCAATTATAATTTGGAGTACTGAAGTGTCTGGTGATTTTGAGATTATCATTGATTTGTTTTTTTTTAGCGTTAATTTTCATATTAAATTCTTTACCAATTGAGTTAACATTGTCCAATATTTCTTGAAGATCTTCTTGTGATTCAGCCAACAGAACAGTATCATCAGCATAGCGTAAATTTGTTATATTCAAGCCACCAACTTTTACTCCTCTCATATCATCAATGGATCGAAAAATCATTGCTGTATATAAATTAAAAAGACATGGAGAAAGTACACATCCTTGGCGTACTCCACGCTTGATATCAATTCCTTTAGACAAATCTTTTTCCATGCGAATAAATGCTTTTTGATTCCAGTACAAATTGATAATAAAACGTAAGTCTTTGCCATTCATACCAATATTGGACAAACAATGAATCAGTTTCTCATGGTTAACTCTATCAAATGCTTTCTCATAATCAATAAAACATGCATATTGCATATACATCTTTATTTACTGCATTGTAACTCTTACAAATTGTTCTGAAGTTAAGTATACCCTCTCGTGTTCCTTTACCAGTTATAAATCCACTTTGAGTCATGCTAACCTCATTCTCAATAGATTTTCGATTTCTTAATAAAATTATTCTCAACAAAATTTTCAGTACATGACTTATCAAACTTAATGTTCTAAAGTCACTGCAGTTCTTTGCTTTGGATTTCTTTGGTAGTCTGACAAAAACAGTTTCATTCATTTCTTTAGGTATAAATCCAGTCATATATATTTCATTACATAATTTGTGTATGCGTTTTAAACTTATGCCATTGAGTGCTTTTAGCATTTCTGGATAAATGTTATCCTTTCCTGCAGCTTTATTACATTTCAGATCTTGAATGGCTTTCTCAACTTCAGATATCAATATTTCTTCTTCATTATTGGTAATTTCAGGCATACATGTTCTATCATCATCATATAATTCTGTTACATACTCTTCCCATCTACTCTTTATATCCTCTTCCTGAAATAACATTTTTCCTCCACTATCCATGATGCAGCTGTTTGCTTGTTCAACTTTCTTCAAACATGTTAGCTGTTTAACTTTATTGTGTAATTCAAGTGACTTATGAGATGCTTCTAGATGTTCTATTTCACTGCATTGATTTTCCCACCACCTTTGTTTAGCATCTTTGCATAATTGGGATATTTCCTTATTTAAAGCTTTATATTTCTTGTGATTATTGAATTTGTTTTTCTTTCTCTGTTGCATTAAGTCAAGTATCTTCTCAGTAATCCAAGGCTGTTTAATATTTTTCCTCTTTGATGGTAGAATGTTAGTAGCTGCATCATTTAAGGTTTCTTTAATTTCATTCCAACTTCTATCTATATATAGTTTCTTGTGTAATTACTTGAGGAATTTCTGTTTGCTGTAATAATTCAAATTTATTGTTTACTGTAATACTGAATTTCTCTCGATATTGTTCATTTTTAAGCATGTTCATGTCGATATGTTCTGACATATTTGTTCTTTTCACTCTTTTTAGCTTTATTTGGATTTTCATAACAACTGGATTGTGGTCAGACATTATGTCACATCCTGGATACGTTTTAACTTGTCTTACTGCATTTCTGAACCTCTGGTTTATCATAACATAGTCAATTTGATTCCGAAATTGATAACCTGGACTTTGCCATGTATACAACCGCCTAGCAGGATGTTGAAAAAGAGTGTTCGCTATTACTAAATCATTAAGTTTACAAAATTTCAGCAACCTTCTTCCACGTTCATTTAAATTGCCAAATCCATAACGACCAGTTGTGGGATATTCATGATGATCACCCACTATTGCATTAAAATCGCCCATTACTATATTAACTTCTCCACTTTTAGTATATTTAAGTACATCCTTTATTGACTCATAAAACAACTCAATCTCTTCATCGGTATGTTCTTGGGTTGGTGCATAGATTTGTAATATATTTACATTAAATGGTGCTGCAGACAATTTAATCATCATAACTCTGTTAGAAATTGGCCAATATCCAATGACTGAGTTAGCTATTTCTTTTTTCATTATCATACCGACGCCGTACATATGCTGTTCTCCTCCTGAATATACAAAAACAAATCTATCTTCTGTCACTTTACCATCACCTATCCATCTAGTTTCACTTATCCCAATTAAATCAAAGTTCATGGCCGACATCTCTTGTTTTAAATTTTCGTATCGACCTGCTTTATAAAGGGTTCTTACATTCCATGTTCCTATTTTGAGTGCCCTTTTTCTAGTATTTAGCAGTCTACCATCAGATTTATGCCTTCCAGAGGGATTTGGGCATAAGCCATCATCACGAGCAGCTGTGCACATTGAAGAGGTTCCTCCTTCCCTGTAGCTTTTAGGGGTCTTCACACCGGAGGGCGCTGATCAGTCTCCATGACTCATTTTCGTTTTAATAGCTAGTATTGTTTACTATGGAATATATACTTGGTAAGGCTCCAATCTTTTCCAAGGTGACCAGCCACTGTACTCTAAACGTCAAAAGTGTGCCTAAACGGGTCACATCGTTTTGCTATCATGCCTTCCAAGCCATTGACTATTTATGGTTCTTCTGCCTTTTCAGCCGTTCTAGACTTTATGCACTTAAAGGGATTGACTTCCCTACCATGTTAAAGCTGTTCTAACATGCGCCTCATTTAGTTTAGCCAGCATTATGCCGTTACCAGGGTGTGGCCGTTGGTGTGCATTACCAACTTCGTGGAGCCATAAATGAGACTTGGGGTTTATATGAAGGACCAATGTTACCATTACTCTCATATAAGAAAATGGAAGAACTAGAGGTGCTACCTTTTACACAAACCCCCATACACCCCATTATCGGGTACCGTAGCCTAATTATCATTGCCGTTTTAGGGGTTGGGATTAGGGTTAGGGGTAAGGTGTTAGGGTTGAGGTTAGGGTTAGAGATTAGGGTTGGGGTTAGGAGTAGGGGTTAGGGTTAGAGGTTGGGGTAAGATGTTGGGGTAAGGTGTTAGGGTTAGAGGTTAGGGTCTTATTTTAATGTTTAGCGTCGTTAAAACGATGTAAAAGCGGCAATGATAATTAGGCTACGGTACCCAATAATTTAAAAAAAAAATTCAAAAAATTGCCGAGTAGGGAACAATCGGACTAGCCGAATTGAACTCGCCGAATAGTAGCAGACCCATAAAAGGGTCAAATAAAGTCGTCGCATGGGTTTGTTAGCGAGGGTTTGAAGAGTTTACCAATGTTATAATATTCACATTTTTTCACTCCACTACAATCTTGTTAGTGGACGTGGTTTTGTGCATGAGAGTGAAATATACATCTCCAGTGCTTCATGGTCTGAAACGTTTTTTATGTGCATCTGACAGCTACAAGACTATACAGTACACACTCAGTGTGTACTGTACTACACAGCTTGTGCACGTATATCTCCTTGCGCTAGCTCCGAAGACATTGCCACTAGCCGTGTTAAATAAATAGCGAAAAATATCTGTAGTCGGTTCATCAATAACTGTTGTATCAAAATTGGTCATTCTCTGCCTGATCGGACTGCTGTAGTTTTGACTAATGGTTGAAAAATATAATATGTTTTGTGACTAATGACCTGGATTTATTTGCGTTGTTTAACATTTGCACACTAGCACAGTATGTCGTTGTTTGTTTAGACGGAATGTTCGGATAAGATGGAGGCGCTGTCACAACATCGAAATAAATTCATAGGCTTGCTATGTAATAAATATGTATGGAGATAAGATTTTTGTATACATACCAGCATTTAATAGATAAATGTAAATTGCATGTTATTATCAGGCTGGTTAAACCAAAAACAAAATTATTGGTAAGTTAATATTGCGTAGGTACTGAGAAATAAGATTATGTTGAAATCACAGTTTATATTTTTATATCGTAATAATTTTTCAATTTTCCAGACACAAGTCTCACCTGTAGCAGTCTAATGCTACAAATAGCATCTGTGTGGCAATTTGCTTTCGATGACCATGGCATAGGGAAGGGACAGTCTTGGTCCAGATTAAACATATTCTTTTTTTCTTGATACTCTAAAAGCATGTACGAGAGATATTCGCCCCAGTCTAACGTACCATCGCAATTTGTGTCGATCTACAAACGCGGCAGCGTGGAATGTCAGGTTTAAGTCGATTAGCTTCATCAAATAAATAATGCAAACGCACATTGCTATTGAAACTAGCATAACTTTCTACCTTCATAAACAACATTTCAAGTTCTTGGTCATCAACATCACTTCCCATTGTTTTCTTCATGGCAATTCGGAACTGTTCAATATCTAAACCTTGTCCATCTCTGTTACCTGTTTGTAAATGTCTTTAAAACAAAACGTCGTTATAAAAAACAATCTAATAAATACTGTCAAGTTTTGTTCGGTGCAACCCACAGAAAGGTATGTGGTATTTTATGAATGTAGTCAAATAAAACCTTAAACGAACACAAATATAATTTTGAGAGGGTGAACAATGGCCAATAAAATTCGTTATACTGTATATAGGCTGCTTAACTAAACTAAACAATCAGTATTACCTTCGTTGAATATTTGTTCGAGCCTTCTCAAGTGATTGTAATTCATCTGGTCATCAATACTTTGCCCCCGTGCGTATCGAGTTGTCTGAGAAAAACAATGCTATATGTTAGTAAGCTGTGAAAAATTGAAAATGTATGTATAATCCACCTTCTGGACTACAGTACTCGCACTACATAGAATAATTACAATAAGCTTTTACAGATATGCAAATCGAGTATTTGTTTAGAATAGGCGTGATACTGAAAGGGCACAGAGGTGGATACGTCGCTTTTACTATTTTATTTTTTTACGATGCATTGCCCATTAAGCAATTAGCGTATTGCAGTATAGCCTCCATTGTTAACGCCGATTGTCATTGTTACAGTCAGTGGCAATTCTTTGCCTCATGATACAGTGATCACTCAGCTTTGTGCTTATAGCTTGGTAGAACATTACGCAACTCTCTGCAATTTAAATGTTGCATAATTTATTTGTTTAGAAGTAACCGGAGCAGTTTTCTTTTGAGTTTTTATTCTCGGTTTTGACTGTTTTCTTTGTGTCTTTGCGGGTTGTGTCGACTTCTGAGGAGTGATTCGACGACTTTCTTCATGTATAACACTGCAAGATAACGCAATTGCGTCACATTTAATTAACATCAACTTGAGCGTTTATACTAAAAATTTTATATGTTTACCAACAACGCTTCATTACACCCATCAACCTTTTAAACTCTACTTAAAGTAAATTGTATGCAAAGCTTTAAAATACGTGTCTTTTATTAAATATACTTTGTCACAAGTGTTATTGTTGCTTTTCCACGAACTTTTGTTTAAGCTTTGAACTGAGGTTTTGACTTGAATTTGTCCTTTGACCTTTGAACTGTGGTTTGAACTTGTCCTCGCTTACCTTTCTGATGAAACGCTTGAATCTAAACTCAGTTGCGACCAACTCGGCACAGTGCTTACACCACTACTCCCGCTAGTCATCGATGGAAGCACGACAGTGTTGTCCCTCGAACTGTCGTTAGCTGATGCCGATGGGTTGGGTGCCTTTGTTTTTATACTAGGCAGCTTCAGCAATTCCATGTTTAGTATTTTTTCAATCTGTGCAGAAAAACTTTGTGTTTAACTTTTTCTTGCAAAATACGCGGGATAAGAATTGAGATTGTTTAATGTCAAACTAATGATATCGACAAACCAGCATTAACATTAGTATAAACCACTCTATAATGTATAGTTGAAATAAATTCAAACACTGATTGAATTCTGTTTTCTGGGCTTTCGTAGATTTCAAATTTTTTTATGAACATTCTTCTGTATCATCGGTACCTAGTAGTGTACAAAACGGATTTCAAAATGAAACCTTTTTTTCGTTCGAAAAGTTTTGTTTTGAACGTTTTGTAATTATTTTTATATATATAAGTCTTTAAAAACTTGGTGCAATGTTGCACACTAAAATTTTATAGTGCTATTTTACAACATTTTTATGAATTTTGTTTTTATTTTGAAATTTTTGTTTTACAAAGTGTTTCAAGGTTGCATTGCACTATCAGAAAGCTCATCTAAGATTGTTGAGTAAATCAAACCGACATCCCGCGTTGATTGTAAACGTCATGTGGAGTCGAAACGAAATTTGGTTGCGAACACCCCTTTTTACCGATAAATGTGTATCAGCGGTGCGACATGCAATGAAGTTGTTAAAAGGCAAGTTTTTCAGCAATTAGTGACCATTCAGTAAAACAAGTCTCTATTAAGTATTGCTACAAAGTTCATCTTACCTGCCACAGCGTTGAAACCGGATAACTTTTTCTTTCGCACTTTGTACAAATAAAGCTTACCACATTTACATGTAAAAACCTGAAACAATATGCACCCCTTGTTAGTTTCAACCGTTCGATTTGGTAGAATGTATATTATTTTAATTTTGCTATCGTAATTTACTTGATTGAACGTCGTTGTGCATAGTAAAATGAAAACTTTTTCTTTATAAACAGAAAAGTACATAGTTATAAACATGTTCTAACGAATATTTGATCGCACCAAAGCAATTTTAGCTCCATGATATCTGGTAAAATCTTTGATCTTTTATAATCACTTTTATGTTGATTATGACGTCATAACTACTTGATTATGTTAGCTCATGGCTGTCAGTCCTAATACTTTGCTTTGATAAACTATAAATTAGCACTGACGATCTAAACATGGGTTTAATTTTTACATTTTAAGCTCTTTTGTTTTTTAATTAGATTGACCAAGCACTCCAACCATTTTGTTGGTAGTCTTAACTTATTTTTTGATGAATTTTGTGTCTAAAAAAATTACATCATTGCTTTTTTCCACTACACTTTACTTTTACCTTTCTCTTTAAGCACATCAGCGTATGTAAGAATAATAAATTTTTTACAGTCTAGTTTAACTTATCAGGCTTAAA
Organism: Aplidium turbinatum; assembly: GCF_918807975.1. Classification (NCBI taxonomy): domain Eukaryota; kingdom Metazoa; phylum Chordata; class Ascidiacea; order Aplousobranchia; family Polyclinidae; genus Aplidium; species Aplidium turbinatum. The sequence goes on along the minus strand of NC_137472.1, from coordinate 35,558,142 downwards.
GGTATCAGCTGTTAAAGTTGTACAAAACGTTAATTTTGGGTCGAAAATCAAAATCAGGACAAAGTATTCTAGTTTAGCGTTGGTGATGCCTTCAGCATTTAGTTGCAGAATGGTCACTCCTTGACCTACAACAGCTGGTGCTGTTCGCCCTGACAAGGGCGCTATGCTTGGTCTGGGGGTGCCATTCTGATGATTGTTTTCCGCATAATAACTTTATAGCGACAGTTGTAGGTGGTTTAAGTGGTTTAGCCTTAGTCTATGCCTCTGCTGAATACTGTGCTGCTACTTGGTGCAGAAGCGCCCATACTGACCCTGTCGATGTGCCAATCAACAACTGCCTGCGAACTGTCACAGGTTGCCTCCGTCCAACTCCAACTGACTGCTTGCCTGTCCTCGCAAACATTGAGCCAGCTGCACTACGGCGCCAACGTGCTGTTCTTTCCCTGAGCCGTAAAGCCCTAAACCCCGGCCATCTGCTACACGCAACCACGCTGAGATATCCACCAAAGCAGCGGTTAAAATCAAGAAAGCCATTTGTACGCGCTGCACAAGACCTTCTGGCAGCCTCTGGTGGAAGCCCTAGCAAACAGTGGTGCCACGCGGCATGGTGTGAACAATGGTCAAGCAGCACATCCCCACTTCGCCAAGTATTTAGATCCCCGCCCGAGAACCAGCTGGGCCATGGCCTCTCTAGACTTGCCTCATCAAGGCGTAACCGTTTGCTCACTGGTGTTGGACGCTATGGTGCAGACATGTTACGCTGGGGCTTGGCAGAGAGTGCTGCTTGTGAGTGTGGTGAAATGCAGACGGCAGCCCACATTATCAAGGATTGCCGGCTATACAGACCACCTCATGGTATGGAAGGCCTAGTTTCCATCGATGACGACACCAGGCAGTGGCTAACCAACGGATGCCCTGACATATAGCGACAACACGAGAGAAGGACAAAGAATTGATGTTCCGATTGCTTCGGAACAAAGATTCGAAATTTCCAAATACTTTCGAACTATTTTTATGCTCAACACGCTTGAGCTTGAGTATTAGTTGGCAAATCTTTGATGTGCGTTTTACTTCGTGTTCAAAACCAAAACTGTAAGGTTCCACTCAAGACAGTTGTTACGAAGTGTTTTATTCATTTTGAAATTTTTTTTAAACACTTATGTTTGATTTTGAATTTCATGCATTGCAGTGCTGTGTTGTCTTCAATGTTTCTTGGTGAATACCTGAACAACATCCGCAAAGCTGGTGTTCTTCTCAGCGTGGTCGGCTCGACCATGGTGGTTCTGCACTCCCCCAGACACGAGAAAGTATCAACCTTTGTCGGGCTAGTGGAACGCTTCGTTGATGCACGTAAGGATTTCGTATCGCGTCTTTATGTCTTAAAAATTTATTATATTAATAATTGTTGTATTTATTGCCTGGAAAGCGACAAAAAGTATTTTCCGAACCAAAAAACAACTGTTTTATTTTGTAGCGTACCGTGGCAAGAATAGCTGTAGTAGCCACGCCCTTCAGCCATCAAGCTGGCCTCATGAGAATCGCATTGATTTTGCCACAATACTTTTCAAGTTTCCATCTCTACTTATGTTGCCCTTCGATAAGAATTACATGTTTCCCCTAAACGGTTCGAAAGCAATCGACCAGCTGCAGCGAGTTTGCATGTAATTTTATGTATATAACCTGTTTGAGGCGATAGTGACGTTTATGTGATAGAGGTTCGCAAAGTGGCTGTCGGTAGCAAATCAAACCGACATGCCACGTTACTTTTTGGTTAAAACGTTCGAAAATTTTATTGTTTTTTTTTTTTTTTTTTTTATTACAGTAACGGTTTTGTACCCATGACAATGTTGCCTAAGTTATGCATGCAATAAAAATATTTGCACACGACATTTTGTAGGCGGAGTTGCGACCCAGACTTATAAAGTCTACACGAAATATAATATCCCGATGGCGGTTGCACTAAAATCTTTGCAACTTTTTTCCTGGATTTGTTCCTTTAGTTTGATTTCGTTTTGCAATACAACAAATTTTGTTTCATCTTGCACTCGAACGATAAGACAACGCATGCGAATATTAGAACGTAGAATGCTCCTTAAAATCCATACTGCGTTCCTTACGTCATGTGATCTTCAATCATGGCGTTTGGCTATGTTCTTTTAAAAATGTACGTATTATTTGGGCCATCACCAAGGCTTTTGCCATTGGTTTCGCCTTCTCTAAAATGATTGATTATTATTTAAAGTTTTCAAATGCATTCGAGAATTTTTTACATTCTTGCAAACGTTATAAAGTGTAGATTCACTCAACTCCATTATTTTATGTTCAGGATTTTTGGTATATTGCTGCTTACTTCTCATCGCTTCTATCGTCTTGATAGTCGTCGTTGCACCACGTCGAGGTCACCGCGACATCATGGTTTATGTATCCATTTGCAACATGATTGGTGCGGTGACTGTGCTCTGTGGAAAGGGATTGGGCATTTCTTTAAAGAATCTTTTTGCCGAAGGTCAACCGACTGTGTACTTACATCCACTGTTCTGGGTGCTCATTCTCGGTAATGTGATCGGGATACCTGTGCAAGTGATCTACATCAACAAAGCCTTGGCCATGTTTGATACCAGCGCTGTCACCCCGATCAAATACGTCTTCACCAATATTTTTTTGATCATCGGCTCGATTTTGCTTTTTGACGAGTCTTTGAGTGCCGAAGATTGCATTGGCTTCGGCTGTGGCTTCACCACGATCGTGATTGGAGTTGTCCTTATCAATTTCTACAAGGAGTTGCCATCGAAATCTTACTATGGCGTCAACGATGAAGACGTTGAAATGTCTCCTCTCCAATAGCTCAGCTTGTTGAGTAAAAAATTCAAGCTTTCTGTTGTAGCGGGTATCGCCGGTAACCTCAGAACGATGCCAGGCATTTTACAGATGAAGGTACAATTATTGATTGCATATTTTTTGCTTTGATGTTATTTTAAAGCGGTTCAACGTCCTTTGTGCTAGTTCATTTGTTTGGTTTAATTATCATAAATTAATTTTCTACCTAATTTAAGTTCTGTAAACGTCGTATAATGTATTTTTATATGTAAGGTTCTTTTGGTAGGATTTACATCACTATGCAGTGTTATTTTTACCAGATTATCTCTATAATTGTGCTCGTAGTAGTCATGCTGGTTGCTCTTGTATTACAGTAATCTATTTTTGTGTCAACCCTAACTTGTGTGATGCTTAATTTTTTGCACTACTTGTTAGCGCCTTGGTGGCTATCAATGTACGATTGTACGCAGTGCTGTGTTAAGGGGAGGGCCAAGGGGGGCCTGGCCCCCGAGCCCACCATCTCAGGGGGCCCACAAATAACAGACATTTGCGTTTCAGTGATTTTTTTTTGATTTTTTAAAGTTTACTGCGTGTACTTGTCCATTATAAAGATGATTTAGGTCTTATTATATTAAAACATCTTAATTTGGGCCCTTACTACACTGAAACATCTCTAAAAACACCATTACTATCTTAAAAGAAAGTTAAAATGCGATAACGTTAGTTCAGGTAACATGATCTGCAGAAATATATTTAACATATTATATAACAGGTGGGATGCAATTGAATATTGAATTCAAGATGGGCCCAATTGCCACACAGTGTTTTTGCACAACCGTTTTATATGTTTTGGTCATTTACTTTTGTGGTGAAACTTCGATAATGATTTTATGCTTACTGGTAAGAAGCATCATACCTAATAAGTTCACTCGTTGAAGATTCTGTGGAGAAACTATTTAGAAGTTGAAGTGTAATTGATGTAGTTGGGCCCATTTCAAAATCAATGGAAATATTGATAGGGCATTTTTTATGTGTTTACCGATATGTTTGAAAAATGTGGCTGTTTTTTTAGTATAATTTACAATACATTGAAAGAAATTGGAAAGCACAAATAGTGAAATGAAAAAAATACTAGAGGGCCCTTTTTGAATTCACATAGCCTACTGGTAGCCTATTCAATTTCTTTTGATTGAAAGAAATCGGAAAGCACAAAAGTGAAATGAAACAAAAAATTGAGTTGGGCCCTTTGTGAATTCACATACCTATATATTCAATTTATTTTATGATTTATCATTTCATTTTTAACATTTACAATACCGTAAATATAAATATCCTTGACTAGTGATGTCATGAGCAGAATAAACCCGTCCGCTGCCGCACTGCACAATGCACATGTCTTCTCGTACACTACAACGCAAAACATCTCGAAATGTCATACTGCCTCTGCAGTCTGCATCATGAAGAATAAGAGTGCACTTGTGCAAGTGCACATCAAATACAAGGGAATCTATTAAACAAAAGCAAATTTGGGAAAAAATTTAGGGCCTATTTAGGCAATTGAGGAACTTGCACCACTTGTTATCCACCTTTTATAGCTCATCTGAGTTGCTTTTTATTGAATGCTGGATACTTTTAGCAGAAACGTTCTTCTGTATTTACTTTTTTCTGAATATATGCACATGAAATTTCTCTTATTTTCAAATACCTTATAGACCTGGCATATCACATGTTGTATGGTAGCCCACTGAAATTGCTTTGATCCAAAATAAAAATCATTCTTTCACAAGTGACCTGTTTAAGTGTTTAGTCTTGACACTAATTAAGGCTACCAATGCATTCAAGTTAATTAAAGTTTTTAGGATATGGTAGGCTACCATATCCTAAAAACTTTAATTAACTTGAATGCCTGCATAAAATAATGAAAGCTTTGCCTTGGAATGAAATAATGTTCAATAAAAATAATTAAACACTTGATTCTCAAAACTCTTGACACTGTTTTTGTTTACAAATAAAAATTTACAATCATAATGCTTTACCTTGGTTGACAGAACAAGTAGGGTTGCCAGATAAACCATAGAAATGGTGAAAAACAATAATGTTACCAGACCAAATGACCAAATCTGAATGAAAATTAATAATTTCTTCAGTTTCGGTTTTATCCCCAGATTTTATTCCGGTACCGCGACGCAAAGTTCAAACAGTCAAAATTCTGCGCGGTACGGTGGTATTACCGCGTAGTGACTACACTCCATTGCCAGTATTTTTTTTATTAGAAATTGTTAACACTTTTGGCTTTCATTTCGAGCAAAGGTGTAGCTAAGAAATGATAGACCTGTGTTTGCGATTACTTACACTTGTGTTGTTTTCTAAACTGGTGAGAAAGTATATTGAAGTGAACCACATTTCCATATCAGTGCAGTGAAAGTATACACAATACTATAGGTCTGCTTGACGATAGAGGGCCCAAAATTATTCTGGCCCCGGGGCCCACAAAGGGATTAACACAGCACTGATTGTACGTAGTATCATAGGCTATGGAGTGATAGGTTATGCTTGCCTACCTGATGTAATAGACTTCAGTTACTTGATTGCCTGTATAACATTAATTTATCCAATAAAATATTCTTATCAACTTGTAGATGTTTCTTTTAAGCCATCTTGATGAGACAACATTTTCGTTTGTGTTACGAGAAATATTCATTGTTAGCATTTCGGCCTTGATAGCGCAAGGCCGCAACTGATCTAAACATTTTAAATGGTTGTTGTTCATGGCCTTAACTTACTAGAGTTTCCTACAACTCAGCAGTTGTGAACACAGCGCATTGTGCAGTTGAACTTGTCTAATTCGTCACACTTTCGTCTGTCCTGTTTTGGTGTAGGTTACAGTAGTTTTGGCTTGTTTGCATAATTTGTCACTTTTTTTTAATCCCCTTGAGGTGACAAATTAAGAGAATTCTACTGTAATTGAGCAAGTGACAACTGAGCTGGCAACATTTCAGCAAGTAGCTGAAATTGGTTAATGATGAACCTTAGCAAGTAAAAACTGACCAAGCCGATTCTTGGCATATAATGGGTCAGCAAATGCAGTTTAGCAAGCGATGGCCAAGCAAGTCAGATGTTAGATGAAAATTTCAGTTGCTGACTTGAGAAGTAGCTGAAATATGGGCATACTTGCTGAGTTGTCGCATGCCGAGTGGTCCGACTACCATGCAGCTGACTAAGGCTAAATAATGTTAACTCCCCAGTTATTTGGCATATGTCCATATTTCAGCTTTCTCAAAATCACTCCTAATAGGCTAGACCACATGAGCTGTTCGAAAAGAAAGGGATGTCGTTTCGACTTTGTTTCTAGTTCCAAACCAATTCCAAACGCAGAAAGTCCTTATGATTGAAAGCCTTTGCCTTGTAAGAAATGAGACTTCCCAAGTAGCAAAGATTGGCGTCTAGCCAGCTCCACGCTAGCGAAGTTATTGGCGACGCGCCAGCGATAATCGCCAGCCAGCCGCCACCGATCTGCTCATCGCATAACCGGCGTAACGCTGGCGAAATTCGACAATAAAGTCGGCTGTGCGTAAGCGCCTCGATGGCGAAAGTCGCTCAAGTTAGTTAACGGCGCGCTGTCTGTACACCTACGAATTTCGCTAAACTTACTGGCACGTTTTTCCGGCTGCGCGCACTGTCGCTGGACTGACGAATGTCGCCCTGCTGAAGCCTCCTTTTTTTCGGCCACCAGCAGCAGCTGTTGTTTTGCGAAATTATCAAAACAAAACACTAAAACTTTTTGAAGCATTTTGTGTATTAATTGTCTTTTTGTGGTTAAAGCGAGACGCAATTCAAAAATGTAAAACAACGAAAACAATGAAGATTTTTAATACACTGACTTACCAGTTACCACAGCTCCATTTTCGTAACACAATGCTAAAAAATGTTTCAGTAATTAATGAATGGCGGTTTTTCTGATCATTTGTAATACAAATAACAAAACAATTTACAAGTCCAAGCCATGGGAGAGCAAAGCTAAAGACTATAAACATGAGATTATTTGTAAAAGCCCAGCAGCTGTTAAGTGAATTTTGACAGTTTTCGCGAAACAATAATTTTTAAGCAAAAAATTCTATTAAAAAAACTTTCTTGGTTTTCGAAAGTATAATGAGTTTGATTAAAATGTTTGCTTGCAAGATTTACCCTAGGCCTAGGGTAGGGGTAAGTAAAATTTACTCCCGGTTAGAAACCAATTGTGTACTACGTACTACAGTATCATAACTATAAGCATATATTGTAGGTATTGCCTATTGCAATACGTCAAAATCACAGCACTGGAAGAAAATACACAGCAACATCAAGAACACTACCATTGCTTCCATTGTAGGCCTATTCTCTGATGTAATAAAGGTTAATACGAAGCTAGCAGAGAAATTCAGATTAATGAGTTTTTTGTGCTATCTGGCTTTGCTATCTGTCACCAGCCGCCTTCAAATACCGCTTCACTGCAGATTCGATATCTTTGTCCGTCGCCTTGGCTTGCCTTCGAATCACATCTGTAATAATACAAAATGAGCTCTCTGTGAAAACAATTTCGCTCACAACAACAACTTAATTACACTACTAACTCATTATTAGATAGCACATCTTATGATTGTGGATTAAATGTCGAAAATATGTAGTAAGAATGACGCAGAATTAGGTCAGCGCGTCATAATCACGACTGTGTATTGAGCGGGAACATTTGCTGTTGTATGGAATATATCCAGCTGCGATTACCAGCGCTGTAGGTCTTGCTTGCAAAGTGTTAATCCGAAGTGCTAATTTACATTGGCTGGCAATATTGTCGTTTTTATATCGATTCAATGTTGTCGGACATTGAATCGTTGTTAAAAAGGAAAACTAGGTTAGTTGACATCCGAGGGGAAAACACGTGTCTTCATAGTTCAGAAATGTTCCCGCTGTGGGTTAGTGACTTCAAACCCTCAATGGTGACATCATAACGGAATAAATGGTCAGATTTTATGAAAGGCGGTATGCAGTTGAAACAATTTACTGAGCTGCGAGCAGTTGAAACAATTTAGTGTCGTTAGATGGTCCCGCAATACCGGATTACAATCCCGATAAAGCAGTTATCGCGTGGTGCAACGATTCTATTGCAGGACGTCGCCCAGAGTTCAACAACGCTAAGTTATCATTTTAACATTGTTGCAAGTTTAATTTTATTTGCTTGTGCTATCGTTACTTTGGCCTCCAAGCACGCAGATTTGGCCGCCGAGAAGGAGCTTTCGATAGGCCACGATGGCTGCCGGAAAAAAACACGAGTTTTGAGGCCTGCCCTAGTCAACAATTTGGGTTGATCCTTTCCTGAAAAGCATAGGCTAGGCTAACAATATATACTGCATCATGTTGGCATCAAAAAAGGTTTTGCCATTTTTTACATCATAATAATAAACCAGTAGAGTAGTAGACTACTATTTCTGGTGCTTTCGTGTGTATCTCTAGTTTTAGAAGCACTGTGAACACAAATCAACACAACACTTCAAAACTAACCGCAGCTATATCTTCTTAGAAACATCGTCCATTTTCCAGGGATAGGTTGAATGCCATTCTTTGCTGCGTTTGTCTGGTTGAATGGCGGTCACCAGGTTTCAGAATCAGATCCAACTATTATGGATAATTGCCATAGCGCCATTCTCTCCATCAAACTCTATTATATGATATTGTTCCATTTCTGTATCTCTCGTCCAAGAAAACCTTGTATCAATAATAGGCTATGAACAAAACTACAGTTAGTTAAGAATAAACCTGTGAACAAAGCACATGTAAAACAAATAATTCCTCATGGTTTGTTCCGATCTTAATTTTGTAATATAATATATACAAAAATTAAATTAGTAATACACAATCTATACAGCAACCAGTATATACCTGTACCACAGACTAACTTCAGACTTAGGTTTTTATTGCATTGTAGCACTAAAGTAATTGCATTACCGAAATCTCTATCAATGTGCCTAAAAACCTGCTGAAAAAGCACGATAGCCTAATTTGTTTTGTAGCTATTTCCTTATCTACTTTTGCCTTAAGTTCATTGGTAGTTACATCTTAAATGCAATAAAACATGTTCACATAAATTACGTGTAACATTATTTAGTGGTTTACCGCAAGTGACTAGAATACTGAATACCAGACACCATCAAATCAACCACTTAGTGAATTTGTTAGCAACACAATTGCATATCGCAGTAACCTAACGACTAACTAACGAGGTCCCTAACCCTAAGCTTTATTACACAGCAGTCTACCCAATAACTGAGCAAACAGGCTTCAACTGAATCAAATCAATCGCGTGTTTGAAATGGCACGTGACTTCAATCAAGCGCAACTAAAACGGAATGAAGCGCGGCCTTTCGTAAGAAACTCGACAGCGCATTGTCAGCGGAAAACGAGCAAAAATCGAAAGCGCGTCTCTCGCACGAAAGTCGACCGCGCGAAGCCAGCAGAAAACGATGAACTTTGAAGAAAAAAAGTCATGACGATATTCGCCATCCAGGCGCTGGCCTACGGCTAACGATTTTCGATGTCGCCAATGTGAGCGCTCGCCGCCCTGATGACGCCAGCTGCACGCCAACTATTGCTACCTGGGTTGCAGCTACGGTAATTGTTCAAAACAACATTAGGCTATTTCGAAATGAAATTTCGTAGACTGTTAGACCTTTGGCCTACCGTTCTGTTCTACTTAAAGATCACTTTCAAAAACATTTTCTTTCATCTCTTCAGCACGCTTCACATTTCGTCGCTTGTTTTGCTGTAGCAAGATTTTTGTGTCTATTATTTTATACGTTTGTCTACATCGGTTAGCGCGTGACTTCATGAATGAAGAAGCTTGAAGATCAAGCGGCGCTGGTTCAACTCTCGGGGAGTACGCTTGAGCAACGCACATAAAGGACTGCTCTCCATTCAGCGGCATCTAATGTAGGAGGAATAATACCCCGGTAACAAGACTTCAACAATCGGAAACTTCTCTCTCTTAATTTCGGTGACGTAGCCTGGGTCAATGGTTTAAAGCCTCAGCAAGGGGAGACTGGGGGAAGTTGGGCCATTTTTGAACGTAGATCACTCAACTCTTATTCGATTGTAGAACGTTATGCATCATTGTGATCTTGGTTCTTTGAGTAATTCTTTTGGAATTATTCTAAGTCTTTCAGGCAAAAATGTATTAAGGTTAAAAAACGGTAACTTTTCGACCCAATGTACCCCCACCTCTGGGGTAGGCTACATTGGGCCAATGTGCAGAACAATAAAGAAATAACCGTATTAAATCAGTGTTAACTGCAAATGATGAATTAATATCATAAATGGACACTGTCCCGCAATGCTTGCCCGAAAATAAAGTGTATTTTATATGCAATGTTCCTTCAGGGAAATGCAATTGCGGCAAGTATCATTTTGGACAAGCGTCTTTTTGGGCAAGTGTCCTTTCGGATAATTGTGTAGGCCTACAGGTTCCCATACTTACAACAAAACATTTTTAAACAAACAATGCAGAAATAGGTCGTTTATTGATGAATAAACATTCATTTCCAACGTTTGAAACAATAACTAAAACGAAGTAGCCATGAAACGAAACACTGTCAGTTTTGGGTGCTTCGGTCACAATCTGGACACACAAATTTGCATGGTTGTCTGTACACAAAGAGTGCGCTCAAGTTTTACATGTAGGCCTAGGACTTGTGGACGCCATGCTATTACTTTCGCAATTAGCACAACCGAAGCATCGGCAGTTTACCCATTGTTCTCTGGATCGACTATTTTCATACGGTTCATCACAAATACAACATCTCCAATCAAGGTTTTTGGAACCATCAGTTGGGTGACAAGCATCTTCGCCTTCACTGATATCTTCACTCGATGGATAAAAGTTTGACTTCATTTCCTTTGCAACTTCTTCATTGCTGCTATCATCTATTAGGCCTACATTTCGATTGATTAATTTTCTTCGCTTTTTTGTGTATTGATTCTCTTGCAATTTGCTTTCGCTTTTTGTTTAACTTTCTTTCCGGCTTTTTCTCTTGCTCTTGTTTTTTCTTTTTGGCCAATAAGTTTATTTTTATCTTTTTCAAGAGTGTCTGTAAGGATGGTCGCTTTACCTTTTTTTCTTCCTTTTTCTGTTTTTGTTCTTGCTGGCGCCCTCGGAAATGGCAGAATATCTTTTGGTGATAAATAAACTGTGTCACATCCGGGTAGGCCTACATGTTTTTTAGGAGTAGCCTACTGATGATGTTGACATCAATGTTGCAATTGTCTTGTGCTGTCACTTTAAACGTAGGCTATTTGGAAGGTCATCTGTTGATGAAAGAGGTTGTGTGTGTGCTATTTCTTCTAAAGCTCCGTCACCATCATCAGTTCTTTCCTTAAGTTGATCACTGGATTCATGGCTATTGATTCAATCTCTCAATGCATTACTTTCACCACCGTGCCCTATTGGGTTGTCTTCGGAAAATACAATCATCGATGACGGTCTTGTTAGATGAGTGATATCCTCTTCATTCGGATCTGGACGATCAGTAACACTAGCTTGTAAGAAATCCTCTTCCGTGAAAATATTCCGATTCAATGGACAAATTCCTGATAGGCTATACTGCCCATCCAGACAAAATATTGGATGGAGTCATTGCTTTGTTGTAGGCCGTATTATATAGATTGCCTCCGGAATATCTAATATAGTTTTTTTTTTTATTTGCAATCAGACTCAAAGTCCATAGAATTCAAATTTTTAACAGTCATCACACAAAATATCAGACTAACACAACATCAAGCAGGCTACATCAAACAACGTACAAAATACTGTTGTAGTGAATATAAAATGTAGAATTAAAATAGTCATCAGAAGACATAACATTGCGCAAAAGTGGATTAATTGATCTTTTGCAACGTTCTACAAATGCATAGCAATTTTTTCTTAATAGAGCATCAAATGTTAACACGTCGTTCTGTACCTGATACACTCTAGCACTGTCGCATCTGGACAAATTGTGGATAATTCTGTGCGAGTCGTTGTAAGCAACTCGTATGCGATTTAAAGTAGAAGTTTTATAGTTACACCATAGTTGCGAACCTTACATTGGCATACAATATGATTGGTACATTACATTTTTAACTTCGGTAGAGCAATTTCCAAACTTGGACCTAAGCTGATTGGCAGCGACATAAAGAGATCGCACTTGCCTTTTAATATCCGCGTCATCACTGATGGTATCATCAATCAGTATACTTAAATATTTCACTTGTCCAACAAATTTAATTTGTGTATTGTACAGCCGCATGCATGGAGAAGTCAAAACTTTAAATTTGCGACATTGATGGACCAATCTAACAGTTTTATTACAGTTGAAAATAATGTCATGTCTAGAAGCATAGGATTCACAGACATCAATGAGTTTTCTGGGTACCTTTAGCACTTGGACTAAATACACACAAGTCATCTGCAAACGTTAGGTGATTCAAGTGAGATGAACTACTACATCCGACATCTAGGGCAGGGGCGTCCAACCCGTGGCCCGCGGGCCACATGTGGCCCGCGTGATATTTTTCGAAATGACATATATTATATAATCAACTCAATCGCCAACGTAATTTATGGCGAACTTACATTCCGATAAATTGGCATTTATTGTTTGCTTTCTTTCTCTATTAGCCTACTCTATAATCCCTAGTGCATGGGGTGCGCAACTGTTCAAATTAATTTTATTGTATCACAATGCACATTGTTACGCATCACATTTTCCACATTGTTACTTCCACCCTTTTCCACACAATAGTACTGGTGCTTCAAGAGTCAGTAAATCAGCAATATTTCTTGCTTTTAGCGAGAAAAGTTCAAAACTTTCTATTGCTAGAATTTCACAAAAAAAAATTGTTTCTCAAGAAAAAGATCAGAGGATTCATAGATTGGCAGTTTTCGTGACATCATTATTCGGCAGCACTTACTTGTGCGAGCAAGTTTTTCGTGGATGAACCTAGGGACAGCCGGACAATACACTACGGGACGCGCAACTCCGCTGTTCCGGCAACATCAGAAGGGTCAATTGCCAATTTGACATTTTTTACGCTTTGCTGCTGGCTTGCTTTCAACTAAAAACCTTAAACCACTTTAAAACCAGCTTCACTCTTCTTACATAACCCATAAAATGTACAAACACATTTCTAAGATTACAATTCGGGTGTGAGGGTTTTAATTAGAAATTATCAGACAGTCATTTTTAAGATTACAAATTAGCAGTAAATACTCAAGTGGCCCGCGCAACCATTCGTAAACTACATGTGGGCCTTTGGCCAAAAAGGTTGGACACCCCAGATTCTGGGGAATTCAATTCAGTCGATAAGTCGTCTATATACAAAGAAGTGCTGTATTCGTAAAAAAAAGCACAGGCAGGGTAGGCCTATAAGTTACTGTCAGATTTGCCAAAATGATAAATAGGCTAATACACAACTTGCAAAATACTAATCTTTATTCTATTTCTACCATATCATAAATTATCAACATCAAAATTGGACGAGAGGTACAAAATTGTTTTTTTTTCTTCTATAAATACATTCCAAACAGTCTACATCTTTAACCTCTTTACAAAGTTGGGATCTAGTATTCTTAGCTTGTTGTTGTCGCATCCAGGCTTAGACCCGGTGGTTGAAGATTTAGATTTAGTGGACGGGAAGACAAGGAAGCCAATCTTCATGTTCACCTTCAAGCATGCCTTTAAATGTCCTGCCAAAGACACAGCCGCATGCTCGTAAGCGGTATCGAACCGGCGCCTTTCGAGTGCAAGTGCTCTCACCACTCGGCAATGCAGCTGGCTATGCAGTCAGCTCGGCTATCTATCTTTAGCTGATCGGTGGTTTAGCAGCCAGGATCTTACATATTTTTTAGCGGCAAATTGATAGCCACAGGTAGTCCATTGCAACATTAAACAGCTCACATTATTAATGATCCTCAAAGGGTTATGTAGTTAGTTACGGTAGCAGTTGTCAAAAATTAAGGATATACGCACTCTCTTTGGAAAACTAAAGGGTATAGGCTACTAACTTATAGGTATAGGCTACTTCGTGAAGATTAATTGCTAGAAACAATAAGCATTATGGGTTACTGCGTTCATCTTGCTTTAGCAGCCGTGCAAGTTATACAGTCTGCAAAATGCCATTTCTTGGACTAAAAAGTAAATATTTTCAGCTCAAAGTTGATTGGGATGCTGAAGCTATGCTAGGCGTAAGCGAAGATAGCGTCAAAGTTTCACACAGTTTGTAGCTATCTTAAGCACAGTAGGCTACATTTGTGTAAGACCGATAAAGCTTTACGTATAGATTTTTATGTTCAATAATTGTCACAAGGAAGGATTGGGGTTGGTTGAGTCATTAGCTGCAGGGCTAGTTGAGGCAGTGACTCAACTAACCCTACCTCAAGTTGCAGGCAGCTGAAATCATACTTCTGAATTTGAATTGTTAAACTCGCATTATTAAATCAGTTAGCCTACTTGGACAAAATGAGCTATTATTTGATTGAAATTATCCATTAGGCCTACTTTTCTGTTTAGTTTTACACCCTCACACATCTCATAAATTACAGCCTTTTGACAGGGCTGTATATGGCCCATTTAAGGCCTACTACAACCGAGCATTGAGTTCCTGGCAAATAAATAATCCTGGAAAGTGGAAAGGTTTGTAGTACGGTACTAGTATATATGATGTGGCTGGCATTACAAACCAAGCCTATGAAAATGCTTTTTCCCACAAAAATATTGCTGCCGGTTTTGAGACAACAGGGATATATCCTGTGTACAGAGACATTTTTACTGACATAGATTTTGCTCCATCAGAAATGACCAACCGACCTTTAGAGTTACGTGTTGGGATTCAAGCTGAAAACTGTGCTTCAGAAATCAATGAACACACGGATCAGTTGTCCACAACCTTCGAAACACCCAGTGTTGTACGTTGATGCTGAGGCTAGCGCCGTCATTTCTTTTTTAATTGACAGAAGTGATAGCGCCGTCAACTATTTTACCGATTTTAAAGCGTCAAGTGCTATGCGTCATTTTTTGTTATCTCGTTTCACAATGTATTTTGGCCAGCGCGACAACCGAATTACCGTCTTTCGCGTTGGTTGGAATGGCTACCTGGAATACAAGCGGAAGAAGTTCTCCAATTGGTGATCACTCATATCCAGGTCCGGATTTAGGGTTGAGGGGCAGAGGGAGCAGTTGCCCCGGGCTCCCCTTTTAAAGGGTTTCCCGACTTTGGAAAATGTGGTTTTGTGTCATTATTACTATTTTCTCTCAGCCTTTGAAGTTTCTGCAAAATGCCTCCTTTTTCTTTCAAGGTTAATTTTTAATCACAAAGTTGCGACTGAGCTTGGCGTAAAGGCATTAGCGGTGTGGGCAGGGCCGGATTTAGACCATGAGAGACCCTAGGCTATTCCATTTGTGAGGCTCCTCCCTATTTGTGAGCTCAGAATTTGAAAGCTTAATGTTAAAAGTATGAGTGCATTAAACTCTTCGTTCTTTTCATTTTCTACATTCATGGCTGCAAATTTTTAATTAAAGGAATAAAAATTTAGTTAAGGCAGTTTTGCTTTTAATATCTTTGATCGAACAACCGTTACAATAATTGTAAAGTTTACTTACGAGGACATAAGAAATAGTTACAGGCCATCAAATAGAGTAAGATTAGGCTACCAATTTTTTTTTCTAGCTTTCGTCAATCAAAATCATGCAAAAGTTCATCGAAATTTATCTGTTTAAAGACATACTAAATGAAATTTTCAAACGGGAATTAAGCATTAAAATGCGTAAACTGAACATTCAAGAATAGGCATACATTTCAAAAAAAATTACCGAAAAAAATTTGTTTTCAATGGCGCTGGCAAGGCCCAAAGTCCAATGTTTCATTTATTTTCATTTTTTTTTCAAAATGACCAAAAAGTGCAAACACTGCTCGAGAATACGTCACAAAAGACAGCAATAACAAAAGCCACGTTACCACATCTGATGTTTTAACATCAGATCTGAGGTTTTGAGCAAACTGTCTGATGTTTTGATGTTGAAATCTGATGTTTTGATATACATAGGCTACATACATAGCCTACAGTTAAATCGCTGGCAGTAACAACTGTTGCGTGATCAGCTGATTGCTCGTCTTTTGTGACGTAGACTGTAGGGGAGAACCTCCATCATTGGGACGATTCTACAATGGGACACTTGGTCTCCCACGCTTGGTTGATCAAGCGAGCACAACGTATATGACGAATTTCAATTCGCCATGTAGTCTTTCGCTTGTACCAACAGTGGGATCCTTCAATTTGCATGCATGGCTGGTTTGTTAAAGAAAGTGTGTTTTTTGATACCTAAAGTAAAAAAAGATAGGTCACTTGTCTTGAAGATATTTTTGTACATACTTGGCGAAGCAGGTTGAAAAAGCATGGTAGCATAGTCTATATGTCTGGCAGTTCTTAGGACAAAACGTTGTTGTCAGTGAAGTAGTCTTTAAGAAATTAGCTGATTTTTTTTGCATTTGCGGATGGCATCTTACAATGGGACAGCAGGTCTTGCCCATCAATGGGACACTGTAAATCAACTCGACTTATTCGTAAAAAGGGAAACACAGATCCTTTAACTATGAAAACTGCTGTTGAAAAAGCAATACAAACCGGAAAAAATAGACCTGTAGCAAGAGAATTTGACATACCAAGCCAAACATTGAAAAACTGAGTTGACACATACAAAAGAGCCCAAGCAAATAATGATCTTAAACGCAATCTAAGTTTTCAACCTCATTATGGTGTCAAAAAGATTTTGAATGATGAAGTTGAGAAAATTTTAGAAAACTTTAATAACGCACTACAGTAAATATAATCAATAACAAAGTGAATATCAAGTTTATAATGTGCATTTACACAGATAATAAATTGTGTCCCATTGTTAGAAATTGCCTGTCCCAATGGTGGAGCCAGATTTAACAATGGGACGTTTTGAGTAACCTTAAAAAACTGCGCGTTATTTCTAAACCACTGGAGATAATGAAATCAAACCAAGTGTTATTTGAAAAAAAATGCATTGGCATTAGCGTTGTAAAAAAAAAGCACTGCATTTCGTTACAAAATCTAAAAAAATTAGCAAAACGCAAAATTTGTCCCATTGATGGAGGTTCTCCCCTACAGTCGCACGCTTCGCTGCTCAGGCCCATTCTGGTTTTGAAAGCTCTGACAAAAGTACGCGCGGAATGCTGATCAGACCGCAATGGGGCAAAATTTTATTGAAAATCGTTTTATGGTAGCAAGTTAAACACAAAGAACGTGGAAAATTGCCAAGTCAGGTTTTTCCTTTAGTATCCCTTTAAGTTTGACACTCTCAATACACAGAATGCTCAGTGCGGACAACCTTTCTTGAGACATCGTCGATCTCAGTTTATTTTTGATGCTTTTGAGCCTTGGGAAAGATCTTTCTTTTGAACAGTTAGTGACCATTAAGCTTAGAAACAGTCTTAATATTGCTTCCACATTAGGAAAGGCAATGTTAATTTTTTCCTTGCACATAATTTAATAAGGGTCTCCATGAGACAAGGAAATAGATTGCTTTTCTGTACCGGTAGCGGTAAGCCCTTGGTTTTGTGTTTGTCTCACGTACAAATGAAAACGTAGAAGTTCATCAGTAAGTTCATCAGTAAGTTTTGGGTCAACATCTTCCGGATATGATTCCTTTAAAAGTTCTACGCCTCGTACAATTTCTACCTTAGTTGCTTTCAGATTAGTAAGAAAGAGGACATTTCTGCAATGTCACTGTACACATTAGCTCTTCTTCTTAAATTGGCTTCAAGTGCGTCGAACATAGGGATAAAGGATTTTATTTTAAACCTTTCCTTTGAAGAGAGTTCACTTAAAGCGTCAATGCATTTCTTTGTCTCCTAATGACAGCTCTGTAGTTAATATTCGGCAAGGTTGCTTTTGCTTGCTGATCCAACTCGTCAAACTCATCTCTAATTTCGCTTAGAAAATCTACAAGTGAACTGTACAATTCGGCATAAGTACTTGATAACAATTCAGATTTCTGAAGGGCTTTGGTAACCCTGTGA
Source organism: Aplidium turbinatum (assembly GCF_918807975.1). Classification (NCBI taxonomy): domain Eukaryota; kingdom Metazoa; phylum Chordata; class Ascidiacea; order Aplousobranchia; family Polyclinidae; genus Aplidium; species Aplidium turbinatum. The sequence continues at coordinate 35,540,220 of NC_137472.1, read as the reverse complement.
AAACGACTAAACACTCTAGACCAAAAATGCAACATAAACATGGAACATAAGTTAGTGTATAGAATTTTCTACTCTGAAAAGCTTGATATATATATATACTTCAAACAGACATAACTAAGCAACAACACTACATTTAACATTATAAAAACAAAAAACAACAAGCGAACGTTTTCGGCTAGTCATATAGCCCTTTTCAAGCCTATAAGAAAAATACATTATTGAAAGAAATGCTAAAGAATCATATAGTATCACAGCAAAAATATGGTCAAATCTAAACATTTAAGAAACTGCCTCGCTCACACAAAATGATAACTGAAAATTACACAGCGCAACGGGTCAAGTATTTCAGAGGTAAAAATAGGCTAATTGATTGTTCAGACAAGGACTCAGGCAGATTACGCAAGAAAGACAGAAGCACAAGAGATAGTGGCACAAAACAAAGTAATGCGAAAAGCACAAGACGTGATAATTTAATCAAAAAACTGTTAAAAGGTATAAGAAGCTCCGCAAGCAAATAATTGCCTGTTGAGCCCTGGGTTTAAAGATTTGATGATCAATGCCTCATGAATTTTGGTTTCGAATTTGGACAAACACTTACGTACAATTTTGAAAGACTGCAATGACGGTTTATTATTTGAGCACGATTGGCAGTTTCTAATATGGTCTTTAATTGCACTGTTTTTATTAAAATTAGCCAAATTCAAATGCTCTCCCACTCTCGTCACCAAATGTCGCGTGGTCATACCAATGTATGACGATCTCGCATCATGCGAGCAAGTGAACTTATAAGTTACACGACGTTAGAACATAAGCGGAAAGGAGTTTTGGACTTTAACTGAAAATAATAACCAGCTTTAAATGTTTTATAAACGGGAAAAATCTTAACGTTAAACTTCAATGCAATAAATCTGGACAAACTTGTGGCAAAACGTTTGGATTCCTTGCCAACAAACGGGATTGTTAGAAAGTTTTTGAAATCAGGCTCCTCAACTGGAGACGTAGTGGAAACCGAATTCAAAAACCCTCCAAGAACCTTATTAAAAAACCAAGTCGGATAATGATTAGCACCAAAGTATGAGCGTAATTTATTAATTTCATTATTGAAACAGTCATTGTTCGAGCAAATGTCTCGAGCTCGCGAGATAAGGCACTTGATCAAAGCAGATTTGTAATTAGACGGGCAAACAGCGCTGAAATTAAGGAAAAGATTAGTGTTTGTCGGTTTACGCCAGACCCAAGTATCAAATCCATTACCATTTATTTTGATTTCTACATCCAAAAAAGGTATAGTCTCCGTGGCTTTTTCTACAGTAAAATTTATGTTTTGATGTTGCGTATTGAGTACTTCAAGAAACTGTGAACAAGAATTATCGTCATCAAATATGGCAAAAATGTCGTCAATATAACGTAAGTAAAGCTTGGGAAAGAATTGGGAAGTATTTTCAGAAAAAATCTTATTTTCAAGGTGGGCTAGAAAGAAATTGGCAAGAGTGGGACCCAGAGGCGAACCCATAGCCACTCCGTCAATTTGCTTGTACAATTTATCTTTGTATAGAAACATGCCCTCTGTGGCTAAATGCATCAATTTGATAAAAATGTCTTTTTTGATGAGCTATTCACTAACGTCCCTTTAAAAGAAACGATCGACATTATTGCGAATTACATATATGCAGAAGACCAGCCAAACCACCCGCTCATCAAAAAAAACATCAAAATGTAAGATATGTAAGATATCTATGGTATGACCACAGTCTCTATATTACTAGTCTGGAAGGCTAACGAAAAAGGCAGTTGTCGTCGCTCGTGAAACAGCGCTCCTAGTGGTGGTAGAGTATATTATGAAAGCAAAGCACCAAAGGTATGCAAATACAGGCATATTGTCTACTATCAATGGTGAAATTGTGAAAGAGATTGTGGTTGCAGACTTGTTTTTAACTAATGTAGAATGTTTAGGATGTTAGTTCCAGTGTTTATCTAGAAAAATTCGTTTGGTTAACTTTTCTGAGGCTTAGGTTAGCATGACTACAAGTAGTTAAAAGATGATGTGAGTTCAAATTATTAAGCAATTGAATTTTGGCTTCTTCAGCATAAGACCAAAACATAGGTTGTTGAAAGGCTGGTTAGTTGATAAACTTTTCTGCCAGGAATATTAGGCACTGGTTAGTTTAAAGGAAGGCACTTGTTGCCAATGGAAATTGACCTAAGACTGAAGATTAAACAGTAGGCTACTTTTGTCTATTCAAACTCTATAAATATATATGTACACTGTACAGGTTATTTATGCTGAAGAATTTTTAAAAGATATTAATTACATTATGTAAATCTAGATAAGGGTAGCCTATAGCCTACTAGACATGTGCAAATTATGATGCACTGGTCAAATCTAAACTTGTCACAATCAACAATTTTGCTGTTCATTAAGAATATGTGAATTACAGTCAAAAAATTTCCCATTCTTGTGGCTAGTTTTCTAGGTTAGGCCCAATAAGTTTATTCTAACTTGCCATTGAATATTTATTGTTTGTCAGTTTACACTACAGACTGCAGATATACTGGCAAAAAACTTGTTTGTTTACTAGCCTACTGATAAAAATATAAAGTTGCGGTATGTTATCTCCTTTCTTGTTCCTCTTAAGATATTTTGCACCAAAATGAAGAAGTGCATTTGACATGACACATTTGTAGCCTACGGTATATATTATGGGGTTCTTATTCACTACCGTAACTATGGTTGATTTTGAGCCAATTCCACTAAAAATATGCTGGTGGTAATTCTCGTAAGCACTTACATACAGTAAGCAAAATAACTATGTTTGAATTAAACATCGGTGGGCTAAAATATTGGTTACCGGTACGGTACTTACTTTTGAATGCAAACAGCTAGCTTCATACAAAATGAAATACAGTACTTCTATATTTCAGGTATGTCACATTTAGCATGTTACTCGTGGGCCACTCATGATATACAAAACAATTTATATGCTTAATACAAATAGAGAATGTTCATAAATACAGTATATGTTTATTACAAACAGCAATAAGTGTACAGAAAGGTTTTTTATTAAATAGTTTTAAAAAGTCATTAAAATGTTGTCACAGTGTTTGGAGGCTCTTCAAGACATGAGTGAAGAAGAACTTATCGTACAATATTTTTTGATAAGGTATGTTAAACTACACTTATATTTTTGCAGCTTACTGGTTAACAATTCTCTGCAACAGCATTATCTGTTAACCGGGTTATTGTGATTATTCTTGTATTTTTTGTTTTTGTCTTTTTGCATGTATGGTAATTAATATGGACTGATTGGTCTGATGCAAATAAATAGTAATAATAATATTATCAATATCAAATTTGGAAATATAGCCAATGAAATACGTAATTGCAGGTTGAAAAAGTTAGCTTTCAAAAGCATAATATGCAATATACACCATTATGATGACAGTGCTACCTACTTTAGAAGTGCATTAATTCAATAATTCCGTAGCTATATTTACATTTTGAGGTACCGGTAATGAACGTTCTTCTTTGGGTGCCAATTTTGCCTACTATATATAGCAATTGAACGTGACTTATTTTACACAAAACATATGCATTACATTACTGGTATGCTAAAGAACTATGGCATCAAATGGTCACCCAAGTTCGGAGAGATTAATGGCACTTCATGAAGATGATGCATTACTGAATTTATTTGTATTTTACAGTTGAATGAAGATTTGGAAGGTGGAAATTCGCATATGACGGGATATTCCCTTCGAAAAGTGGGGTATTACACCGACATATTGCGCGCAATGAAATTAACAACCTTAATCTGCCTAATGCATATCATGATTCATGACTATTGTGAAGAAAGCTTATTGCCGGACTTGGACTGTGCAAGGTATACAGCAATCCATACAGAAACCCTCTACGAAGGCGCTTTTAAAGAACTTTTCTAGAACCTTACTATGTTGACGTGTATTGTTTTCGCTGTGATGGTCAGAAATAAAAAAAAACTAAACTTAAGTGCTGTATACGTATGAGGAGTCATATTTTTTGCCACTACAAAAGCTGTGGCGACATTTACACTATATAGTGTAATAATTACCTGAATAGTGTTGCCAGATAAGGAATTCTGGTCTAATTTGAGAAAAGTTTAAAGCTGTTGAAAACAAAAGCCTGAATTTTGTAATTTTTTTTAGTCTTGGGCAAAGATGAAAACGCTAATCTTATTCCTAACTCTAACCCTTACCTTGACCCTTCTTAACTTTAATCCTAACTCTGGCAACACCTGCTTGTAACCACGGCGTTAAGTGTGGAAAAGTAGCCACTTCCAATTGAGTATATGGTGAGGAAAAATATGCAAACACTAATAAAACGTAACTTTAGTATTATAAACATTTCACTATAACATTTAAAATCATAAGACTACATGGAATCGCCAATAATATAAGACTGTATATATTCATTTTTTTGGAAAATTAAACAAAGATAATGAATACCGCTGCAACGCCAACATTGTTAGGCCTATGTGTTTCCGGTGGCTCCAGGTCCCCTGCTGCCATGGGCAAGCATATTAACCCTTGAAAGGGGGGTATCACGGCTGCCACGTCGCTCATTGTTGCCTGGTTTCGGAGGATGTTTGAAGTTAGTATTATAGAGACTGTGGTATGACCACGCGACATTTGGTGACGAGAGTGGGAGAGCATTTGAATTTGGCTAATTTTAATAAAAACAGTGCAATTAAAGACCATATTAGAAACTGCCAATCGTGCTCAAATAATAAACCGTCATTGCAGTCTTTCAAAATTGTACGTAAGTGTTTGTCCAAATTCGAAACCAAAATTCATGAGGCATTGATCATCAAATCTTTAAACCCAGGGCTCAACAGGCAATTATTTGCTTGCGGAGCTTCTTATACCTTTTAACAGTTTTTTGATTAAATTATCACGTCTTGTGCTTTTCGCATTACTTTGTTTTGTGCCACTATCTCTTGTGCTTCTGTCTTTCTTGCGTAATCTGCCTGAGTCCTTGTCTGAACAATCAATTAGCCTATTTTTACCTCTGAAATACTTGACCCGTTGCGCTGTGTAATTTTCAGTTATCATTTTGTGTGAGCGAGGCAGTTTCTCAAATGTTTAGATTTGACCATATTTTTGCTGTGATACTATATGATTCTTTAGCATTTCTTTCAATAATGTATTTTTCTTATAGGCTTGAAAAGGGCTATATGACTAGCCGAAAACGTTCGCTTGTTGTTTTTTGTTTTTATAATGTTAAATGTAGTGTTGTTGCTTAGTTATGTCTGTTTATGGTTTAAAAGAGTTACCTCTCTACCCAAATTATATATACTTTAGGTAGAGTTTAAACTTGTCAAGTTTTTAAAAGAATTACAAACTTCGAAACCGAATTTCGAGGCTCCTGGACGTTATGAGGCCCTAGGCTTCAGCCTGCCTAGCCTATTGGTAAATCCGGCCCTGGGTGTGGGTGACTTTCAAGTTACCTTGAAAAAGAATTTGCACGGGGTTCCCCGATCTAAAAGTGCCCCGGTCTCCCCATCAGCTAAACCCGGCCCTGCTCATATCTTGAGCAGTAGCCTATTGAGAACGAGGGATCAGAAAGAGAAAAATCAATGAATGTCATCGCGGAGGTTGAAGATACTATATTTCAAGCTCTATGCCCTTATGATAGGCTACCTCTAAGCTTAAGATACCTCTAAGCTCTAACCTTAAGATACCTTTAAGCTCTATGCATTATGATACTTTATTTCAAGCTCTATGCCCCTGAAAAGAGCGATTTTGTTGCAGTGGACCTCGTTAAAAGATTTATTTATGCTAAACCATCACAGCACGCTTGGAACAGTGATATATTTCCGAGTGAACATTTTCAAGGCTTGTTTTTGAAATACAACACACCAATACCATCCAGCGCTGCTGTGGAGCACATGTTTTGACTTGGAAAGGACATTATGCATCCCAAACGCAGCAGATTGTCAGACAAACGTTTTGAAATGCTTGTGTTTCTACAAGGAAATAGCTATAATACGCTAAAGCTAAGCACTCATTACAATATAGTCTCAAAACATAATACCTGCTCTTTATTCACAGCTATTGTTAGCCTGAACTTGGTCGAAATACCGTACTTCCGTTTTGTGAGACCCTAGCTAAAGTAGCGCTAGAAATTAGCGCTGACGCTGACGCCGTCAATTTCTTTGAGAGCTGACGCACTACTTTACGCCGTAAAGTTTTTAGGCAATTCGCGCTGACGCCGTCAATTTATTTCATTGACGCGTACAACACTGGAAACACCCAACATTAGTGCTGCGCATCAAGCTTGTTCCATCGTAACTCTTGCTCGAAATTCAGCTAGTTCAGAGACCACTCATGTGTCTCCAATGGAAATACTTTCAATTTTGACAAATTTGGTTCGCGAAGCAATACAATGTGGCCACGGGAAAAGCATGAACAGTATTAGATTTTACGTCACTTTCGATAGAATGTGTGAAATTTAGGTCTAGGCGGTATGAAGACTTTTTTTAGAGAAATGGCATGAAGTAGGGCGAAATCGAAGGAAATTAGGGCCTGGTTGCGGTGAAGACCTATTTTTATTGTCCTAGAGAAACGACAGGATAAAATAACCGAGGAAAATTTGGGTCTGGTTGCAGTGAAGACTCTTTTTTTCAGGAAAAGACTGTGGAAACGGGCGAATTTGGGGCCATGTGGCCCACAGTACAAAGTAGGTTATTCCCCACTCCTGAATACAATAAACGTTCATTGATGGTATAGCTCAGAGGTGCCAGATGGGGGCGGTGCCCAATATAGCCTAGACCCAAAAAGTTATGCATCTCATGAATGCCATTGCGTCTCAACTAACCCCACCCACTGACTCAACTAACCCTGCATGCGGGGTTGGTTGAGTCAAACGGTGCTCTTTAATTTGTTTGAGGTAATAAAAATGGCAATTAAACGTGAGATAGCATTCTGACAAATGGGTAGTAGCAAGCATACTTCGTTACCTTTGTTTCACTAATAGATAAAAAAAATATAAGGAAAAATCTGAAACATGACTCGACTAACCCAACCTTCCCCTACCCTCGAATACAGCACTGGCTACATGTTTTATGAAGTGCTGAAGATAATCTATCCACAACGATTCGTTTATCCAGCCAGATTGGTTGCCAGATCACACTATATTGCTTGTGTTATTGCGCGAGATAACTAGCTGCCTAATTTATACATACATTCTTTCTGTTTTGATCACAAAGTTTGAATGGGGTAAGTTGGGCCACCGGCCCAAGTTAACTTTTCAAAGTGGCCCAACAGCAACCATATTGTTTTGTACAACTTGCCAGACTGACCTATGAAAGATTCGACAGAATGGAGTAGGCTACCATAAAGTGACACTTAACCCTTGGCGATACCGGTATATAAATACATAGGCCTATGAGGCACAAATACAGCTCTTTCAGTTGCAGTTCTGCATGCTTACGTTTCAAGTACCGTAGATAATTTTTCAAAAATAACACAAAAAACTAAACTTTCTTACTTCATTCATAAACACTGACCGCAAGCAATTTCACCTCACCATTGTATGATCCATAGCATCTTTTCATAAATTGGGACTAGGTGGGCAAATTTTCAAAAAAGGGCACTTTTAGCGCGAGAGTTATGTTAAAAAGGGCACTTTTCGCGCGTAAATGATGGGAAAAACGGCATTTTTTTCCCGAGCGTAAAACATCTAAGCTTAAAAATGTAGATTTCTCAGGCAAATTGTGGGTGAAAAGGCATATTATAACTAGACTAAACTTTTGAGACCCATAATTGATTCCTATATTCATCCCCGCCCACAATATTTTGTAAATAATAATGTAATAAAATTTCATCTAGCAACATTTAGTTGCAGAGGTCTCTTGTACTAAAGTAAAAAGAAACAACTATTAGGATAATAGCCTATATGAAACACAACTGCTAAGATATTATAATGAGTTGAATCTTTGCAGAATTAGATGATTCTAAAGAGCTGGTATTTTATTTTGATGAAAATCCGGAAACAAATTTCGGTAACTCAGACATTTAGGATCTCACACAAAATTTGAGGTAGGCTACTCACAACACAAATTGATAATTAATCTGCTTGAATGGAACATTAGGCTAAGGATATTATAAGTAAGGTCAAAGGTAGGCTAAGAAGTTCTAAATGTAGGCTATGCTAAAGCTTTCCATTTAGCTTAATGGTTCCCAACCTGGGGGTAAATTAGGCTATCCCCGGAGGTAATTTGCCTATTTCTGGGGGGTAACGAGACCTGATTTGGAAACAGTGAAGCGAGCGAAGGTTGTAAACTTTATAAAAGCGAAGGAATTGAACAGCCGTCTTTTCAAGGAACTGTGCAAGAAGATGGGAGAAAGATACGAAGCATTACTGTACCACACAGAAGTACAATGGCTGTCTCGTTGCAAAGTGATAACCCCGCCTGGTCGAACTTCGTAAGGCTGTCCATGATAGAAAAGAAGGCTGATAAGAAAAGAAGTCCGACTTGGCTGAATACTTCCCTAACCAACAGTGGATTTCCCAGCTGTGCTACCTGGCTGATATCTTTGGTGAATTGAACAAAGACAATCTTTTAATTCAAGGCAAGAATGTAACTGTGATCGACACCAAAGTAGCCGTAGCTGCATTTATCGTGAAGGTTAAATTGTGGAACAAGCGAGTTGGAAGAGGCACAGTAGTGCAGTTTCAGACGCTTGACATGTACTTCGTAGGCAATGGACTTGAGTTGACAGCGGCGTTGAAGGAGGACATAGCTGACCACTTAGGCCAGCAAGCCAAGACGATGGACAAAGGCCAACTACTTTCCGAATTTAGACACGGCTAGTCTCCAATGTTGCGCTGAGCCCTTCACATGTAATGACAGCCAGATAGATGGTGACCACTTTCCGGCCAAAGAAGAATTTATTACTCTCCGAATGACCGAAGCGTTAAAACTTGATTTCAAGGGGAAAGGCTTGGATTGGAATCCAAGGGGATGCGAAGGCTCACAGCGGTTGCCTTATTCTTATGACACTACCAGGGCAGTATAGTTTGTAGCGCGTGAAGCATGCGGTTCTTTTCAAAATTGCAGAAAGTTTTGTAGTGCAGCTGGTACAGTCAGCTACAGAAGACAGTTAGTGAATGTTATGTAGAGCATATTTAAAGATTAGCTTACTTGTTTGAAAAGACAGTTGAAAAGTTACCAATAAGCTGTTCTTCTTCACAAAACCTTTGCAGTAGGCTAGATGTAAAGCAAGTAGGCTATGCGGGTAGTTGTATTAACAAGTAGGCTAACCATGAGCATGCAAAAAGTATCAAGGACTGATGCTAATAGTGCAATGCAGGTTATCATAACAAGATTTATAAAACTACTATCGGTGCCAATTATCATTTTACGGTAAACAGAGATTATTTACGATAAACAGAAGCCCTTCTATTGTCAGACGTATTGCAAGCCTTAGCCTACAGGCCCTTCTTTAGATATTCCTGTTGGAACCCTTTTGATTTGGCAGACTCCAGGACGCACCAACATTAGGGACACTGCATTAAATATCCTGACATCTTTTTCAACAACGTATCGCTGTGAACAAAGGTTTTCAACTGTCTTGGGAATGAAGACAAAGAAGCGCAATTGCGTGGATGTCGAAAGCGACACAAGAATCGCCCTCAGTACCACAAAGCCCAGGATCACAAAGCTGGCGGCTGAAGTCCAGGTCCAACCTTCGCATTGAATGTTTACCACGCATTGTCATCTTGTATTAAGCATTGTATTTCATTTTGATTGTCATAGTTAGCCTTTTGAAATACATAGCAATAAACACTTTTGTTTTTGAAAATTGATCTTGGGGGTAATTGGCTCACTTCAAGGTGGAGATTAGGGTAACAGCCAAAAAAAGGTTGAGAACCACTGATTAGCTGTTCATTCTTTAACTTGGATCTAATTTAAACGAAAATTAAGTCTTAAGAATTGCCCACCTAGTTTCAAACTAGGGGGGCAAAGAAAGGGCTAGGAGGGCAAGCAAAGGGACTAGGTGGGAAATTGCCCACCTAGTTTATATGTGAAAAGATGCTATGAGAACAAAACGGCATCACATGACGCCACCACGTGACATACAGCCAGGGTTGGAAGTAACGACTAGTTGTCACTATTCGGTAACGTTATTCGTTGCTTTCTGAATATCGAATGCTTATACCCATTCTTTTTAAAAATAAATATCGAATGCGCGTTATTCACTGCTTTTTTATGCAAGCAACGAAATCGTTATTCGTTTTTCGCAAATCGATATTTAGGAGAACTGCTGAATCATTTTTTGTTGTTCACTTACTTCGTCGTCAAAACGAATTTACGAAATTTAGTTTTCGGATTACTATCCGACCTTATAGTTCCCTTCCGATTTTCGAACTTTAAAGAATTAAGGAAAATTTTGCGGCATTACAGTTCAGAAAAACCATGCCAGTGAGAGTCGTTAACAGTGTTGCCAACCTTGTAATCCCGCAAGTTTGGGCTTGTTTTTTTCGAGTTTGCGTACCTTTTTTTCAGTTTGCGGGTTGCTTGTTTTTTGGCCAGTCAAACTTTTTTTAACTTGTTTTTGACACTGAAATTGCGAGGTTTTTATTGTTGTCAACATTGTATCCCTTCTTTTCAAGATAATTATTTCTCGGAATGGCGTAAACAAATGTCATTCTTGAAATAAACATGATGTATGGTCTGCAAATGTTGTATTGAAAAGTTTGAACTGCTAAACTGCGTGCTTTATGCTAATTGGTATTGGTTGTAAATTATTGGAATTGATTTGTCTATTTTGGGCTTGTTTTTTAGATTAAATTGCTTGTTTTCAAAAAACAACCTGGCATCACTGGTCTTTAAATACGCAAATGCAATAATATTTTTAGTAATTGCTAATCATTGCTTTTTTTAAGTATCGATAGCGGACAGTCATTGCTTTTTTGGACACTATCGAATAGTGAAATAGTCATTGCTTTTTGACTAACGACTTCCAACCCTGCATACAGCGATTGTGTATCGCAAGATATATGGGTGGCCCAACGTGCCCTTCGGGCCCAACTTCCCCCAGTCTTCCCTAGGCTATGCAAAACTGTCAGAATAAAGCTCTCAAAGAAAACTTTTCCGGTCCGAAGATACACACACACATAATACTTGTTCCAAGAAATCTTTTTTCCAACGGTCAGAAATAGTCCGATTATTCACAAGGGCAGTTTTAAAAAATAATTTAGCAAACGAGCTTCTGTTGCCAGTGAAGTTTATTGTCTCCAACTTGGTGGAAATATTAAGCCAGGCCTTTGGAGCCGGCATAATTCAATGTAACTGCTCCAGCTCCGGAGCTTTCTCCTATCAGAGCCTTTTCACTACCACTGCTCCATTAGGCTATCGTATTTTTTCGGATAATGCATGGCTTCATTAATAGGCTAGTCACCCTCGTTCAGTAGCCTATCACCCTAAATTTAAAGTCTTACTAAATAGTAGACTCACAACAATTAAAAATACCAGCCAACAATTTTCAATTCAATTTATTTTTTCTTCCTCGGAAAACAACCGCAACAATAAACTTACAAATGGTGAACGGGAACAAAACCAACGAAACGGTGGCAAAATCACTGAAGTTTAAAACGTGCATGCGATGCAGATTAGAAGGTTACGGAGATCAAAGTAAATTAATCACGGCTACCAAACCTAACCGCTTAAAATATATGAATTAGTTGAAAGAACCTGTTGGCTCCACACACCTAAAGCACCTGGAGGTGTGCCAGTTGATGAAGCCGTGCGGGGACGACTGAATCTTTCAAACAATACAATATTTGTGATGGGTTGCTGTTAATTTATGTGACATCAGCCAATAGTAATAGCATCTCATGAAATTAATAAGAGCTGGAGCTGTCTATCAAACAACTGGCTTCATCTCTACCCAGGGTTGGAAGTAATCACTAGGCCTAGTTGTTACTATTCGATAGCGTTATTCGTTGCTTTCTGAATATCGAATGCTTATGCCAGGGGCGTATCCTCAATGGAAGCAAGGGAAGCATTGCTTTCCCTGTCAAAATTGAAAACAGAGAAGATAATATTTTCCAGCAAAGCAATTTCGTAATTTCTTTACCTGAATACGAATTATAACGGTTTCTAACTCATGTCCCCGTATGATTTCAGCTAGATTTTCATTTTAAAAAAGTTGGAAGCTTACGAAAGCAGAGATTCGTATCGCTTCCCTTGCTCTCGTTTTTGCTATACGAAGAAACAAGGTGAGAAACAAAGGAAAAAAGCAGAGCAAAGTTACGCGATTTACGTTTCTTTTAATTAATCTATGGATGCAATCACAAATTTGCTTCCTGTTGGGTAATATAACTAACTTAGCCTAGTAGCCTATTATTTCGAATGCGTAATGAGAAAATCTAAGGCTTTAGGGTTATATCTGCCTCGGAAGGGAGGGTTTGAGCTTAATATTAGATTTACACTGTTATCCAGTGTTGTGTAGCCTACCACCTGTAAACCTCATCTATAAACATGAAATTGCAAAAATTATGTTTAAGACTAAGTACAAAAGTGAACATCTGTCAACAATCTTTGCTGGATACTTCCAAACTCAAAGAGAAATACACTACCATAACACAAGATCTTTTCAACAGGATAACTATTTTTTGCAAAGAGTTGAAACGAAGAAGTCAAGCTCTACCCAGACAGCATAATTCATAATTTTTACGTTGATGCAATGTTTGCAGACGTTGCAGCAATGTAAAAAAGACGAATTTTGTTGTCTGGGTAGCCTCAAAGTCATAGCCGTACGAGCCAGGGGGGCAGCCGCCCCCCCTGTTTTTCAAAACGTCGCGAATTTGGGCAAATTCTTGCAATTATTAGGGCAAAAATTGCTATATGAAAAGCGACAAAATTGCATGAATTAAGAAAAACCATAAATTAATATCGTTTATCTATCAAACTAAGTAGGCTACAGCCTCTTATTTGCACAAGAAATGTGCCGCAAAATTTTCATTTGGCACACCCGTATTGATGTATTGTATTGCATGGTGATCAAACTGTAGTACGAAATGCATTTAACCAACTGCATCATGCCAATTCGGGCAGCCACCAAAATATGTCTCTAATACTTTTGTGAAACTGCCCAAATCAAAACACAAAATTTGCTATATAGCTAATTTTATTAATTTTCACAAATGCATCGTGTTGATTTGGGCTGCTGAAAACATGAAATTATCTGATGAAACTGATTAGGCTAGTCTGTTTATGCAACTGCCCAAATTAGCGTGAGGCAGTTTCCCCAAAATGAACAAATTCATTAATTTTTCCCATTTACACAACTGTATCGTTTAGATTCGGGCAACAAAAAATATGAAATTATCTGATCATAGTCTATTTATAAAACTGCCCAAATTGGCATGATGCAGTTGCCTCGGCATCAAAATTTACAAAGTCTTCAATTTTTTTCATGATGTCCATAAATGCATCACCTCGATTTGGGCAACTACAAAATATGAATTTATATAAATCTGGTGAATACCGGTACGTACTTTTATAAAACAATTCGGGTGGAGAGGTTACAGTACTTTTTCAACCATAAACAGACATAGCTAAGCAACACCACAACATTTAACAAAAAATGTTATACCTGTTAAAAGTAATGTTAAGGTGTTGCTTAGCTTTGTTTGGTTACTTTTATAAAAGGTTCTGCTGCTATTCGGCGAGAGCCTTTTTCGGCAAGTTCCATATTCGGCGATTTTTTGAAAATCCAACGACGCCTTCTGCAAATCCGACGATTGAACATTATTCAATATTCAGACATTGAATCAATGTAAATACAAACTGTTAGGTTAATTGGGTTCTTTGAATCCTACGTCACCGTCTGTCTGTATGCAAACTTCGAATATATTAGTTATTTTTGTCATCAAATTACCTAGCCTAACTATATTTTTAGAAGTAGTGCTGCCAGACCTTTTTATTTTTTGCACTAAAATTTGTATGATCAAAACTACTTTATTTGATTGAACAAAGTTTATTTGAACAGAAGTAGTATGTCTGTGTTTTATTACATTTAATTATAATTTCTCTATTGTTATGTACTTTTTCTGAATCCGCATGGTCACCCTGAGCCGGTTTCCTGCAATGTTTATTTTTCTGAGTCTTTTATGACATCACAACTGAATATTTAAGTGGGGTTGTTTTTTACTTGTGGTGTGTAAAACAATATTTGTTACTCCTACCTACCTACCATGCCAAAGTGCAGAAGCATCGCAATGCACAAGCAAGGTATCTTCAAAGATAAATTCAGTTGTTCTATCTTGATTACTTGGTAAGAAATTCTAGCTAGCTGGTGATCAGTGGCGTAGCCAAAGGGGTGCTTTTGGGGGTTGCAACCCACCCTTTGGCACATGTGTGATGTCACGAAATTGAGAATGATGCTTTCAGTCTATGCCTCTAAAACAAAGTTTGCCTAATTTTAAAGAAAACATGAAAAGAGCGAGTTTTGCCATTACTAAACATTTAAATATCTCAGCTAGAAATTAGCAACAAGAAAACAAATTAGCAACAAGACTTGTAGCTTTATTTCCGAAAAATGCCAAAGAAAACTTGATCTTATTCTTTTGTTATGCCACCGGACAGCACCATTTTACAGGAATATTCATACCCACATTTTTGTTGAAAATACTCTCAGAATGCACCAAATTCAAAGTAAGTTTTCAAAATTTTCTGGGGAGGCCCCCCTGACCCCCCGCCGCTGGGTGTCGCCATAAGCGTCAAAAAACTCTCCCCTATTTCAAAATTCCTGGCTACGCCACTGCTGGGGATCTTGTTATGTTAGTTTTTTACTGTTATCATGCACCGCATACATTACATTTGGGCAATTTCTATAAAAGCAAGCAGATTTGGGCAAATTTACGTTTTGCCCCCCCAAAATGGTTTGGTCTCGTACGGCTATGCTCAAAGTGCAAGGTCCAAAAGTATGGAATGAAATCCTACACAAAATACGCACAATTTCCAAGGTCAAAGCCTTCAGTCATAAACTAAAATTACATTATTTAAAAAAGACGACAAACCAGTTCCCTACATGAAAAGAAACTTAGCCTACCTCTACAAACAATTACGCTGTTTAAGTTGATTATATCAAACACTGACTTATTGCCGTTTATTGTTTAATGCCATTAGCCAATTCGAGTGCTTTCTTCAATCCATTTGTGTCTTCATTAGGCTACTGACCAGTTGGGAACAGCTGACTAGATGACCAATTGGTCTTTTGCTGCTCCTGG
The DNA here is from genome assembly GCF_918807975.1 of Aplidium turbinatum. Lineage (NCBI taxonomy): Eukaryota > Metazoa > Chordata > Ascidiacea > Aplousobranchia > Polyclinidae > Aplidium > Aplidium turbinatum. The sequence goes on along the minus strand of NC_137472.1, from coordinate 35,524,943 downwards.
TAAATCAGATTGAATTTGTTAACACTGAGTGTAGCCTACTTATGCTATAGGCGTAGCCAGGGGGGCGAAAGGGGCCATGGCCCCTCCCCAAATTTTCAAAGATTGAATTCCGAAGTTGAGCCCTTTGTTGAAAATATAATAAAATTTGTAGAAATTTATAACGTTTTCTAAGACATCTGGCTATTAACACCCGCAAGGATTTGTTTTAGACACACAGAAAGACACCAATAAGTTTTGCAAATCGTAAATCGCGCAAAATTTACGCGATTTACGTTTCTTTTAACTAGTTTGTGGGTCAATTTCAGAATGGCTTACTCTGTTGGGTTTTTGTGTAGTTATTGAGTTTTTGTGTAGCTGAGTTTTTGGTGTTCTTTAATTTTAGCCGCAGTTTTTGCTCGTTCGTGTGTAAGAGCTACCTTTAATAAGTTAATAGCTGTTTTTCTACTAATAAATTTCATACAAATATTACCCTAAAAGTGTTTCCAGAAAGCGCTATAATCCATTATTTGAGTGTAAATTTGCAAAAATTTTCCGGGGAGCATGTCCCCGGACCCCCTAACATACGCGTCATTCACTGCTTTTTTATGCAAGCAACGAAATCATTATTCGTTTTTCACTAATCGATATTTAGGAGAACTGCTGAATCATTTTTTGTTGTTCTCACGTTCAGCTTAACGTAAGTACTTTGAGATTCGCCTTGTGGTGAAAAGTTGTTGATGAAATGAAGAAAGTTAGAAGAATTGGCGCCGGCTGCGGAAAAATCGTCAGCCTTGTCAGGCTTGTCTGGCAACACTTAATTTAGATATCAAGGACAACACCAGAAATCATTCATAACATGAAATATGAATTGTCTTGTCCCAATAACATCAGAAATAGAATTGATAGCCTACTAAGGTTTAAACGAATGTAGCTACTAACTTGCAATGCAGTACCATAGAGCCTACGTCGATTGAATTAGTGAAAATAAACTGTTTTCGCTGTGATGGTCAGAAATAAAATAAAAAAAACTGAAGTAAACTTAAAAGTGAAACTGTTTTACTTAAGCTTGAAGGATTGTGCACTTGAGCAACACACGTAAAGTACTGCTTTCCAGTTAGCGGCATTTAATGAATGGAATAATTCCTGGCAACAAGACTTCAACAATCGGAAACTTCACTCTATCAATCTTGGTGACCGGGCCTGCGTCAGTTATTTGAAATCTCTACAAGTATGCGAAACTGCCATGATTAAGCTCTGTCAGAAGCATTCCCAAGTCAAGTCAATTTTTTTTGACTTGGTTAGTCCAAGGATCCAAGAATTGTGTATAAAGTGTCGGCCGAGTGGTGAGAACGTTTTCATGACGATGGAAAGGATGTAAGTTTGACGACACTCCAGAGCTTGCAGCCGTGTCTTGGCAAAGACACTTAACTACATGCCGAAATAAGGGGAAAAGCTGACTTGAAGACTAATATGTCGGCTTCCTCTGCAAAAGATTGTGAAATATTTGTACGGTATTTTTGTGGTTAGCCTAACTCAATCAGCATTCCATTAAGGGATTGTATGAACTGGGAATAGACTTGATTAATTTACTTGTTCAGTTAGTCCCAACAATGCCAAATTTATTTTGCTTATTACTCATTTCATCATTGAAATCTTAGACTACTAAATGACCAATGGTAGCATATTTTTTAGTAGGTAACAGTTTCCATCGTTTGATTGGACATCTCTTAGGTCCTAGTATGAGCAACTTTAATGTTACTTTGATTTTTGAAACGTTTTTAAAAACATATTTTGTTTTATTTTAATGGAAAATTCTTTTATCTTCTTTGATTTTGAGATCTCAGCAATTAGGTTTCATCATGCGCTGAAAAGAAATGCTACTGCACGAAAATCGTAGGACAGGAGGTAGAAAGTGTCAAGACAAAAATGGGGATTACGCAAAAAGTGTTTATATTAAGATAAACTAAACTGCTTTCACTCAGAGGTGTTTCAAACTAGCCAACACCTATTTCAAAATTTTGTTTTGTTTCATAAACAAATAATAATTAATCGCAGCGTTTGTAGAGAGTTTTATCTTTAACCCACCTTTGTCTGTCCCAAAGCACTGCAATGAGTATTTTAAATTCTATTTTGCTACAAAATGCAATCTTAATGTAACTCAAATGAAAAACATCTTTGTACTCCACAGGAAATACCACCGAATAAATTCTGAATCGACAGTGAATTGCATGTACAATTTATAATACATTGCATATTTGCATTAACCAACAAATTTTTAATAAAAAATACGTACCAAATTTCAAATCTTAAATATTTAGTGCACAGACTCTGCAGGGGCGTCTTTAAATGTTGCAAACCTAGCATACCTTGTACCGTAGTTGAATTGATAGATATATGATATATAAGTTTTTTTTAATGCTATGGTGTCAAGTATAATCTAAGCTTTATTACCTAAGTTAATTAATTTATAAAAAATTCTATCAACCTTAATAGCCTTTTCAATCATAACTGCAGCCTAGCCTAGTATTTATACCATGCACTATGCAGGCTGACTGGCTGAGGAAACCTCAATGTTGTCACAATAGGAGCATTTTACAATCACCATTCACCAATACAGTCTAGCTTATCTAAGATTCTATGTAGGAGAGAAAAACTAATAGCTATCAATTTAACTGTACAAAGTTTGCGACATCTAAAGACACCCGCTCTGTGCTGATGCACCATTTTTGATAACCTAGAAAACTGACAAGTTACCGTATGGTGCTTTTTTGTTGTTAAAGAATCGACAATTCATGTAGTTTGAAATAGGCAAGCTTCATTCTCGAGGGAACTATTGCTCTCAGAGGCTTTGATTACCATATATGGTCACTTTTGCCACTGCAAGTATTTTATTATTCAAAATTAATTTCATTTGGTTGCTAAGGCTCTTGGCTACATGAAAGGCCAATCATCAGCAAGAAGTTAGTCAAATTTACACAGTAGAATTTGTTTATTAACTAACCATGAATTAGATTTGATAAAGATGATAGTGTGTTTGTGATAAGCTTTTTTGTGTTTGTTATCAAGTGTTTATATGTTGTTGTAGAGATGGAATAAGAAGCTCTCAAAATGAGTCGTGCTATCAGTGTTGTTAAGCCGCATATTCCTTTGATTAAGTTTCCAACAAGAGTTAAGTGGACGCCACAACTACAACCAGTGCAATTGACACCAAAGCTGTTTTCTCCCACTACGCACACTCCAATTGCTCCAGATAGCATTCAAGTTTTTAGAGTTATACCTCCACGTTTTCGACGTAGAGCTGTCAATTTAGAAGAACTTGAATATATACAACGAGGTGGCCCAGAGTAGCAGCCAAAACAAACTTATGGATCCTTATAATGCTAGCACTAGTTCTGAAGACAATGACTGCTTTAGGTCTGCATTCAAATATTATAAACAAAGAGCTTCTTCACCAAGCTTGCATGATGTCATTGATATAAACAACGCGACTGGTACTGATTTTGATGTAAAAACATACACACTTCCAATGAAAGTTGGTCATCTTGGCTTGAAAGAACCTTTTCGATGGGAAATATTTCAGTTTAAACCAATTCCTGGATTTTATTTAATTCCAAATCCCTTTACGGATGCAGGGAAAGTAAAGTGGATAAAACGATGCATGGAAGAATATTCTTGTACACCACACACTAACAATGTTAAACCTCTTAATGATTATGCATGGAAGCAAACATGTGATATCATTGAATCTTCACCTGAAGAAAAGTTAAGACGGAATAAGTGTAAGTAATGCAAAAAATAATCTTAACTATCAACTTTTTGTACACTAATATAGGTTAGTTTATCATCTTGCAAAGGTAAAAGAAATATTCATTTTTAACTAGATCACTGTTTTTTGCTTTAAGTTTTATCATAATACATTGGTATATTACATGCAATGGGACAAGCAAGCAAGCAAACGATCTTCTGAAGTCACTAAGTTAGCTTCCATCTTGCAGGCATAACAATAGGGTGGAGTGAAAAAAAATTTTTTTTTCAAATCAAAAAATCAGATTAACCAAAAGTGGCGTATGGACCTAAAACCAACTTCTGAGAAGGTATTGGGTTTGTGCCACCTACACCCAGGTGGCCCATAATTTTTAATGATCATCCGAGGGTCAAATTTCATGAAAATCCCATAACTTGGAAACCGGTTAAGCTAGAATGTTGGTTTTTGGCTTAAAATTTCCAGAAGGTCCATGTTTCTATATGCTCTAATGCAACTTTTGTCTCTATTTTAACCACATACGCTGATAATAATAAAAAATGACGTTTTAATTTGAAAGCTATATAACGTGAAGAAGTGAAAATGCTATATTTGAATTATTTGCACCAATAGTTATGTGTTAAGGCATAATAGGTACAAACTGACTAAGTATTGCTTAAAATACTTTCTAAGTAGTTGGTACAAAGAATATGCAAGCAACAATCATGGATATGTGACAAAAAAACTCAATCCCAAAAATAAGTAGCAAAGACTCATATGCAATAATGTTACTATGCTATTTGACATTCAGTTTCAAAATTTACATCTTTGGTTTCCATGAAATTGATAAGAAACTACTTACAATCAGGGTCGCATTATAAAAATTATCATGTGGTGAAAAAATATTGAAAACCTTCAACCTGAAAACATCAGGACTACCAAAATCAGAAAAAATATATTTCAACTCTGATCCATTGCAAATTTGGGCAAGGCTGACTGGGCTTTGGTAAAGACCCTTGCCAACCCTAATCCACCACTGTTTGCAATGAGTGTTACAGAAACCATGACATCAACTCATTTATAATTACACATATCCAATAGCAACACACAGCCAGGGGTTCCGAAAGGGGGGAAGTCGGGCAACTTTTCCCTCTAGCATAACATTGTAAAGGAAAAATGAGTAGTTTTTTGTTTTTTCCACGTTTGAGGGGGGCCCAGTTTTGCCTCTCTTAAAAAAAAAATTTTTTTTAATGAAATAGGCAGTTTCAAGCATTTTTCGATCATAGTGTATGTAACTTCAAATGTATCTCATTAAGAACGAATCATTCTCGTATTTAGGTAAGCGATGTTAAACTGCTTCAAGACGTAAAATTTGATGCTGTTAAGCCTACTGATTTCTGCATCATCAATTTTCTATTGCTTTAACTTGAAAACTGGTGCTGCTGCGTTTGGCTAAGCGTGTAGCCTACTATTCTTGCTTGACCAACATAACCTTGACTTTAAAAACTGCGTTGGCCAGGCGTAAGTCCGCCCTGTTAGCTCAGTGGTTAAGCGCCGGCTCAAGATCACGCAGCACTGCTTTGACTCTCGGGGTCATATCATTTTTGGAGTAATTGATCTACTGTAACTTGTGTCATTTTCAAGTGTAACCAGGCCACATAGGAAATTCAAAATAAAGCTGCCTCATTCAAAAAGCCTACTTGAGCAGTTTCAAATCCATGCTTTTCTGCATTTTGTGGATTACAATTCTACATTACAAGCTTCAGTAGATCAATTACTCCAAAAAGGATATGACCCCGAGAGTCAAACCAGCGCTGCGTGATCTTGAGCCGGGCGCTTAACCACTGAGCTAACAGGGCGGACTTACGCCTGGCCAACACAGTTTTTGAAGTCAAGGTTATGTTGGTCAAGCAAAAATAGTAGGCTACACGCTTAGCCAAACGCAGCAGCACCAGTTTTCAAGTTAAAGCAATAGAAAATTGATGATGCAGAAATCAGTAGGCTTAACAGCATCAAATTTTACGTCTTGAAGCAGTTTAACATTGCCTACCTTAATACGAGAATGATTCGTTCTTGATGCGATACATTTGAAGTTACATATACTATGATCGAAAAATACTTGGAACTGCCTATTTCATTCAAAAATTTGTTTTTTTAAGTTGGTACACTATCATTTTAGTGGCAAAAATGGGCCCCCCTTCAAACGTGGAAAAAACGAAAAACTACTCGTTTTTTCTTTACAATGTTATGCTAGAGGGAAAGTTACCCGACTTCCCCCCCTCTCGTAGCCCCTGGCTGTGTATTGGCATTGCTATTGAATACGTGTAATTATAAATGAGTTGATGTCATGGTTTCTGTAGCACTCATTGCAAACAGTGGTGGATTAGGGTTGGCAAGGGTCTTTACCAAAGCCCAGTCAGCCTTGCCCAAATTTGCAATGGATCAGTGTCGAAATATATATTTTCTGACTTTGATAGTCCTGATGTTTTCAGGTTGAAGGTTTTCAATAATTTTTCACCACATGATAATTTTTATAATGCAACCCTGATTGTAAGTAGTTTCTTATCAATTTCATGGAAAGTAAAGATGTAAATTTTGAAACTGAATATCAAATAGCATAGTAACATTATTGCATAATGAGGCTTTGCTACTTATTTTTGATATTGAGTTTTTTTGTCACATATCCATGATTGTTGCTTGCATAATATCCTTTGTACTAACTGCTTAGAAAGTATTTTAAGCAGTAGGCTACTTAGTCAGTTTGTACCTATTATGCCTTAACACATAACTATTGGTGCAAATAGTTCAAATATAGCATTTTCACTTCTTCACGTTATATAGCTTTTAAATTAAAACGTCATTTTTTATTATTATCAGCTTATGTGGTTAAAATAGAGACAAAAGTTGCATTAGAGCATATATAAACATGGACCTTCTGGAAATTTTAAGCCAAAAACCAGCATTCTAGCTTAACCGGTTTCCAAGTTATGGGATTTTCATAAAATTTGACCCTCGGATGACCTTTAAAAATTATGGGCCACCTGGGTGTAGGTGGCACAAACCCAAAACCTTCTCAGAAGTTGGTTTTAGGTCCATACGCCACTTTTGGTTAATCTGATTTTTTGATTTGAAAAAAAATTTTTTTTTCACTCCACCCTAGCATAACAATAACACATATACAATTATACATGTTGGAGTTTTGATGTTTTTAAACTTTTTTGTTTGTTTGTTTGAAGTACATTGACTTAAAAGATGCTTTCCTTCAAGTGTAAATTCTCTTTGAAACAACAATCAATATTCTGAATCAACTCAATGTAGCCAATAAAGGCATTTCAAAATATGGTTGTGTTGGGTAATTCAAAAATTGTTGCAAATGTTTTGTACTTTAGTATTGTTCAAATATTTAGTGCTTAAATTTGTGTGTTGAGAGTTGTAATATTATAAAGTTGGAGTTAGGCATTGTAATAGAGTCGAAATCGGTTAATTGCATATCGTGTAAAGGCATAAATCGTTTTATAGCATTGCATAATCCCAAACCAGTCCCATTTACTTTTAAAGAAAATTAAACAGTTAATCTCATTTAAGGGTTTACCTCATAAATCGGTTACCCTAGTCGAAAAGGAATTCTTGTTTGATTTGTAGACTTGTATTACTTAACCGCATATTTCCTTGACGACGAAGTGTTGCTCAAGATTATCCTTACCAATGCACAAAAATGTTGCAAGATCTCCCACAACCTTCAGCGATTAAATACACGACGCCAAATTGAAGACAGCAGCTGTGATTATATTTACCGCACGACTGAAAGGTCGGAGTTGTGCGCTTGCACAATGCCTTCTAAGGACTGCTGTCCATTCAGTGACATCTAATGAATAAAATAATTTCACCGCAACAACATTTCAACAATAGAAAACGTCTCTCTGTCAATCTCGGTAACGGCCCTGCGTTAAAACAGAAGCCTCAACAAGTATGCGAAACTACCAGGAATAACCTATCAAGGCTTTGCCTGTCCAAGGATAAAGGTTCAAAACCACCCAACTGTAACACAAACGTGTTCATTCCTTCAAACTGTAGATCATCGCATAAACAGTTAAAATGTCTAGCACTCTGCTTTCAAGCTTTTGTGTAAGATGAACGTTCGGTGTTGACGTGTATGATACCAGGATTCTGCCAATCAATGGATACAGTTAATCGCATACATTGTTTAATGGCATAGAAAAGCTTGGCAAATTGACTATGCACTATGCAGTGAACCTATTTCAACTGTATTGCAAACACTTATGTTTGCATATCGTACTATATAAATACTAAAACAAATAAAGACTACCCAGAGCTCCTTCTCGGCAGCCAAACCTACGCACTTGGAGGCCAAAATACAATAACGATAGCACAAGTAAATAGCATTAAACTTGCAACAATGTTAAAATGATCACTTAGCGTTGTTGAAGTCTGGGCGACGTCCTGCAATAGAATCGTTGTACCACGCATTAAATGCTTTATCGGGATTGTAATCCGGTATTGCGGGACCATCTAACGATCCTAAATTGTTTTAACTGCTCGCAGCTCAGTAAATTGTTTCAACTGCATACCGCCTTTCATAAAACCTTTACATTTATTCCGTTATGATGTCACCATTGAGGGTGTGAAGTCACTAACCCACAGCGTTTTCAACTATGAAGACACGTGTTTTACCCACGGATGTCAACTAACCTAGTTCTCCTTTTTAACAACGATTCAATATCCGACAACATTGAATCAATATAAAAACGACAATATTGCCAGCTGATATAAATTAGCACTTCGGATTAACACTTTGTTAAAATAAACATCGGGAATTGCAAACAAGAATTACAGCACTGGTGATCGCAGCTGGATATATGTATTCAATACAACAAGAGTGACTATGATGCGCTGACCTAATTCTGCGTCACTCTTTGATAGTACATATTTTCGGTGTCCGACGTTTTCTTCGTAAACAGTTCTTCGTAAAGCAATTCTTTGTAAGCAGTTTTTCGTAAAACAATTCTTCGTAAAGTTAATTCTTTGTAAAACAATTCTTCCCAAAGCATTTATTCGTGCATGCAATGGAGATTTGATGTATACGAAGAAATGCTTTACGAAAAATTCTTTTACGGATTTCATTTCACCAACAACTGTTCACGAACAATTGTTTTACGAAGAATTGCTTACGAAGAATTGCTTTACGAACAATTGTTTACGAAGAATTCGCCTATAACCCATATTTTCCACATTTAATCCACGATCATTCTATTGTGAAATTAAATAATTGGCTAGAAGAAACCGGCGGCAGCACAGGCGGTCATTCAAGCACTACTTAGCGGCCATGGCCGCCGGCTGCTTTAAGGCTTGAAAGAGTATATATAAGTAACAATATATTTACCAATATAATAATAACAATATAATAACAATAACAATATAATAACAATAATATAATATAAATAATATAATAATATATAATAAATAATATAATATAATAATAATATAATAACAATATAATAACAATATATAATAACAATATAAGTAACAATACTGTATATACCTTACTAAAACAATGAAAACTATTAATACTACAAAAGTGCTCAATGCCAAGCAAAAAGTCAAAGCAGAGCGAATTAAATCAAATATAGTTATTACTATCTGAAGCCTTTACAAATTGTTTCACCTAACGGATCATCAGAAGGTCTTTTGAATAAGACCTTCTGATGATCCGTTAGGTGAAACAATTTGTAAAGGCTTCAGATAGTAATAACTATATTTGATTTATATACCTTACTATTAATAATATAAAAAGTATTATGCTCAATGCCAAGCAGAACAAATACGTTAAATACATCAAATACAGAAATTACTTTTTAAAACCTCTACAGCATGTTGCATCCTAAAAGGGGGATCATCAGAAGGTCCTTATTCAAATAGAATCTATTATTGATTAATTATTCAAATTTCTAATAGAAGTTTATTTGAATAAGGACCTTCTGATGATCCCCCTTTTAGGGTGCAACATACTATTGAGGTTTTTGAAAGTAATTCTATATATATATTTGATGTAAAGAGGAGGCTATAACATGTATTTTTTATCCATTTTCGAAAAAAATCAGTGTCAAATTAACGGATTTTACTTTTATTAACCTTTTATACCACGATGATTAGATTTTACATTCCATTTCTGTTTCAAAGGTATGCAAATGACATGCCTTAAGGTTGGTTGTTGTGTATCATTTCAGATCAACTAAAGCTTTTGAAAACTTGTCCTATCTGGAAACTTCGATGGGCTACTTTGGGTTTGCAATACGAATGGAATTCAAAAGTGTATTTGCATACCGGGTGTTCTGAAGTTCCAACCCAACTAAATGAGCTAATAAGTTTATTTGCCAGTTCTTTGGGGTGGAAAGATTTTAAATCACAGGTAGAGATTTTATTAAAGCTGATCTTTTTGCAAATGACTGTTTAAACATTTTGTTTGAAATCCACCACATAGCAGGTGTAGTCCTTTATTCAGAAAAATATATTCATCTTCATTTGGCAACGGTTGGAAAGATTGCGAACTACTTTAAACATTGGTGTAACGCCATGTTGATCAGTATTAAGTCACACTTGAGGTTAAAGTGAATGCTCGAAGCCGTAATTAAGATACTAAGCTAATGAAATAAAAATAACTTTTTGGTTGGTTCGAAAAGCTTGAACTTTGATGGTATATAATTACTGGATTTTCTAGAGTCCATTGTTAAACTTGCAAAACATTTAATAGTAGTGTACCTTTCTTTATTGTTGTAATAACGTAACATGAATAATTTCAAGGAGATATAAGGTACAATAACCAATAAATTGCGTCGATAAAGTTTTTTTGGACTGTCAGTATTTGTTTTTGTTTTATTAATATCAAGAATGATGTTCGATGTGTTTGCAGGAGTGCTCTGTTTAATTTGTAAAACTTTTCATTATCGTGGCTGTTTCTTTGCTCTTGATATTATAACGTAAGAGATTAACAATTTAGAAGCAATAGTTAACAAATGAATGGCCCTGACACAAAGCATTTTTAACAGTTGGTTTAGTATTATAAATCTCAATGATACTATTTTGAGCATTTGCTCGAGCCCTCTGTTGTATTAATTGCAGAACAGTTAATTATGGTTTTGGTTTATTTATTGCCATTATATTTGGCGTGAAATAAACGGTTACGAAGCAATAATGTAGTGAATAAATTACGCTAGCATGAAGCGTTTCTGAAGAGTTTCTCTTTAATTTTGTTACTCCTAGTGAGTAGTGTTGATATTCTGAGGTTTCATGTGAGCCTTTTGTTCCATTTACAAAACCTGTAAATTGTTTCTTTGTTTCCTCTGCGTTTCTTTGTTGTTCTGTTTTTATGAGGTCACAAAAACAATGAAGAAGCATTAATAGGACATAACCATTAACCAATATGCAGTGCAGAGTTTTTTCCCTTTTTCGAACCGTTTTTTTTTTTTTTTCTTTCTATGAGAGTTTATTATTGCGACGTATTCTTTCTTGCAACTCTAAAATATCGGTATCAGTTTAAAATCGTTATCGACAAAAATAGTAGTATAGCCTAAGTATTCTCTTCAATAAAACAACAGTATTGTTTGGTAGCACAGATACATTTACTTTAACTAGAAAAGTATTTAAGATGCATCATTGCAAACTGATTGTCCATCCAGCTATTTAATGTTCATGCAGGTTGCAAGATTGATAACAATACAGTGCATATTTTTTACAATCGGTTTAAATAGTTTGTTTGCTTTGTGATTTCAGGCGGTATTTGTAAACTACTACCACATCGGATCAACTATAGCGCCTCATGTGGATGAATCCGAGCATGATCTCACTCGCCCACTTATTTCCATTAGCTTGGGCCTATCGGGAATCTTCCTTATTGGTGGTAAATACATTGTTTTGTGCGCCAAGTATTATGGCATTAGGCGTGGTGTTTCCATGTAGTTATAAATTTTAATGAAGCGAAAAATGTGCTGTGTAATTTGCATTTTGTAGAGTTTATATATAATGATTTTGGTTTGTTTGGTTTTGAATCTTCATCCTCGGACTGACAAAGCCTTGATAGGTTATTTCTTGTAGTTTTGCATACTTGTGGATGTAGAGGTCTTTGACGCAGAGCCGGTTACCGAGATTGACAGAGTGAAGTTTTCCGATTGTTGAAGTGGTATTGGCGGGGAATTACTCCATCCATTAGGTGCCGCTGAATGGAGAGCAGTCCTTAGAATGCGTTGCTCAAGCGCACACCCCGAGAGTCAAACCAGCTCCTCGTGATCTTGACCCGGGCGCGTAACAACTAAGCTAACTGACAATCAAAGCAAACCAAGTGCTCAAACGGGATGTGCTCAAGCGCACATCCCGAAAGTCGAGAGTTCAAGCATTTCAATGATAAAAATTGAAGACTTGTTCCATCGTCATGATGTAGGCAACTTGACAATATAAACTTGCTAGAAACAATTTATTTTGGAATAACTGTTACTGTACGATTTTATGTCATTGTGCTATCGTATTGAATTACGTTGCGTTTTACCATTTTCCTCAACCTTTAAAAGTTATTTTTTTCAATATCTTGTAACCGTCATCCAGGGAAAGATAAATCAATAAAGCCTCATGCCTTCCTTGTTCGGTCCGGTGACGTCATCATCATGAGCGGGCCATCACGATTGGCTTATCATTCAGTGCCCAGGATAATAGAATGTGAAGAAGATCACTACCGGAGAGATCCCATCGATGTTTTCACGGCGCATTGCCGCTTTAATATCAATGCACGACAGTTTGACAGTTAAATGTGGCTTTCGTTGTGTGAAATTGTCGCAAAAGTTTTTTATAATTGTTTTTTACATTTAACGTTTAACTGTAGACGAAAAATCGATTAAGTTGTAGAGTCTGTGTTAAAAAACGTGCATTTTCTTGGTGAAAAGTGTGTCACGTGTGTGCTGAAAAATGAGTTAAGCTATTCTCTATTTTTGTCTGTGTTTCGTTTGATACATCTCACTACGGTTCGCCCGTCGACTGAGAAAAACCTCGCACATTTTGTTGGCTTTCAAAATCGTAAAACGTCAACTTTGTAAATGAAGAAGCGGCAAGATTAAACAACAATCTGAAAATTGGCATCGAACATTGATGCAGGACCTCTTTTGAAGGGAAAGTGAGGGACAATTGCCCCCCCCCACACTTTTTAGTATTTTTTTCACTTAAACATGAGCAGTAGGATGTTTCATTTTTTCACGATTTTTGAAATCAAAAATGCTTGGGGTCTAATCAGATCGGATTTTGGCCACAAACAACCGATCCAAAATATTTTTTCGATCGGACGACTTTTAGAGGGTGCGCGGCCCCCCCAAAGTTTGAAAATTTGAAGCGTGGGAAAATTTGCAGGAAATATGCGATATCTCGGTAACGGAAAGTGATAGGAAGACGTGTAAGGTGTCAACTTGTGCGGAATGGCCAACTTCCTATCTGCGTTTAATACATTTTGCTACCCTATCTGCAACGAAAAAAAAGTTAATTGCAAAAAACTGTTTTTTTCATATTTTCGATGTTTCGTTCTACAGAAGCAAAACCCTTGGAACCAGTAACTACAGTGATTACAAGTTATAGAGAGCAACAAACATGTGCTATGGCATAGGGTACAAGTGTGCATCGAATGTTACACAACAATGGACTTCCTTTCACGATTGGCTTAGAATACCGTCATCTCCTATCGCACAGTGTCTCTCACATGTAAACGTTTCAGCATAAGCTACCAACACAGAGTAATTAAACAAAACAGTTGACATTGACGTGGCTGTGCAAATCAAGAGTCATACACCATGTGAACGCGAAGAAAATCATAAATTCAACAGTATGTACAATACTTGCGGACTAGAGGTACTCAAACGCAGGAACAGGGATCCCCCAGTCATGACCAGTGAAAGCAAAACAAATAAGCAACATCATGTAGAACGAAAATTCGGGCATGTTACCCAAGAATAAAAATTACTGCCGGCATGTAACACTTAATGATTATTCTTCAGCATTGCTTAAATGCACCACATGCACCAATAATCGCATTAAAGACAGCTTCACTATTAACAGAAATTTCCTTGAGAAAAGACTTTACTCCGATAACTCTTTCCATAGTTTTGTTCTTTGCTCGATCATGCGTTTGAACCAAAAACACATAACGATCCATACCATTCACATTTCGATCATCATAATAAAGCTGCAGGAAATCGGAAGCAGAGATGTCATCATCACATTTTTCTAAACACAGCTTTCTTGTTTTCTCTCTACATCTATACATGGTAGTCGGTGAGGCAGCAATATCGTCACCAGCACATGCAAGCAACTGGTCAGATTGTTGGCGAGTAGAAGTGTTTCGCCGGTCAGCTAACATACAGCTTAAAGAACTTACGGCAATTTTTCGTTTTTTTGTGTACATCTTGCCACCTGTTACTGCTGTCTTGGCGAAATCAGGATCAAGAATTAAGCCTCGTGTCTCATCTTCCGAAGACTCACTGCTGGAAACGGTTATATCAGGTGTAATCATATCTGCAGGTCTTCGCCTTAGCCTCTCCTGTGCTACCAGGCTGGAAGTTTCTGAGCTGGTCGAATAAGAGCAAGATGGTTCATCTTCACTTGGTAACTTTTGCTGGTAAGAACTCTGATGACTCAATCTATTTTTTTACCCTTAAAGTAAAAGATCTGTCGCGAGATGCAGTAATAAACATCTTTCTAGCAGAACTTTGATCTTGCAAAAACTCAACCTCCTCTTCTGGGATACGGTGCATCCATTGACAGCTACAAGAAAGTCTGCCGTTGTAAAACTTCACCTGTGATGGAATGGCACATTTACACTTGCAGATATCAAACAGCTCATGGAATATACCTTCTGTCGCTCCCGTCTGTGGCTGTTTTCTTCTCTTGATTGCCTTAAATTTGTTTATGAGCAGTTTTAACCTGGTCTCAACTCGAATGATGCTTATCACCGGAAGGCTGGCACTAACCCAAACATGAACTATATCATTTATCAACTGTCCCTTGACATCAGCTAAACATGGAGGCTTCTTAAAGAACTTGGGATTCGTTTCACTGCATTGCTTGCATAAAAAAATGTAGTGGTGAAGAACGCTTATGTTTGTGGGTAGTACATTCCCTGGCAGCTTTTCAAATTTCTGCAATGTCTCACTGGCGTCAAGTCTTGTTTCTGGCATAATAGCAATTGAACTAACTACTCCTGGGTACAAATAGCCAATACTTAAATCTTAACACCTGCAATGACAATCCATGGTAAATTATACCAGCAGATGGCGAGTGACATCGACTCAATCTGCAACGGGAGCTTCTCAAAACAACCCTATACATTATAACTAACAAATCTTCTTACTACAAACTCGAACAAGAATGTAGTTCTGAAAACTTAAAAAGCACAGTATAATATTCTACAAGTCGTCCACCTGCATTGTTAGATCAAAGTGCATTTAACAAAACCTTTTGTTCGTAAAAAATGTCATTTGTCATCACTGCAGTTACTGGAAGGGATTTGCTTCTGTAGAACTGGGAAGAAAACATCAAAAATATGAAAAAAACAGTTTTTCGCAATTAACTTTTTTTCCGTTGCAGATAGGGTAGTAAAATGTATTAAGCGCAGATGGGAAGTTGGCCATTCCGAACAAGTTGACACCTTGCCCGTCTTCCTATCTCCTTCCGTTACCGAGATATCGCATACTTCCTGCAAATTTTCCCACGCTTCAAATTTTCAAACTTTGGGGGGGTCGCGCACCCTCTAAAAGTCGTCCGTGCGAAAAAATATTTTGGATCGGCTGTATGTGGCCAAAATCCGATCTGATTAGACCCCAAGCATTTTCAATTTCAAAAATCGTGAAAAAATGAAACATCCTATTAAGCAGCCTTCTCTATCTTTTAAAAGTATTAGAATCTCCTCTTAGAATTAGAATCTCCTTCTGGAACGAAGAAGCTTCAAGATCAAGCGGCGCTGGTTCGACTCGGGGTGTGCGCTTGAGCAACGCACGTTAAGGACTGCTCTCCATTCAGCGGCATCTAATGGATGGAATAGTTCCCTGGCAACAGGACTTCAACAATCAGAAACTTCACTTTGTCAATCTCGGTGACTGGGCCTGCGTCAGTGATTCAAAGCCTCTACAAGTATGCGAAACTGCCAGGATTAAGCTCTGCAAGAAGCTTTCCCAGTCCGAGGATAAAGATTCAATCAATCAGTTTAACATTATTCCTTTGCGGTTAGAACTCTATTGACATGATAGACGTGATTATCGGACCAATAAAAACTATCGTGTCTTGTCGTGTGATCGTGTCGTGTGATTATCGGACCAATAAAAACTTCTGGGGGCTGCGCCCCCCAGACCCCCCATTGCAGCATCAGCTTCTTTCTGATCGAAGCATAAGGTTTCCAAGTCGTTTCACAAAGTATATTTCGGAAAGAGCATTTTTGGCTAAGCAAACTGGTAGTCACTTAACAAGAAATAATTCTGGTACTGCAAATGAAAATCGAATCAATCATAAACTACGTTTTCCGTGACGTAAAAAAGGGCGAAAAGAAGATGATAGCCTACAAAGCAAATCAAGTGCTGGATTTTCTATCAGCTGTTTGTTTTTCGTATTTTACCCTGCATTGCGAGAAAGCGGACTAGAGCGCTATGCATCGGTGTACGCCATCTGACGTACACCTGACCCACGCTGCAGCCGACGGCAATGTCTGTTTCCTGTTGTCTACTCTACTTATGACTTAAATTTGGTACTACCCATTACTCGAAATCGATCACTGGGTAGAGGCAATTATACTTACAGTGAAGTTTCTTCCCCAGAGAAACAACAGCAAGTGCGGGGGGGTGGAGTCGAACATGCAGGCTCTTGACTGCGAGCCCAACGCGCTAACTACTCGACCACTGCTGCCGACTAAGTTGGCAGCTGGTTGGCTTTTAGGGGTTAGGGTTAGAAAGTAGTCATTTCATTGAGGTGGGTTCGATTCTCACAACTGCTATTGCTCTTTTTTCTTCTGTAATTACCAAATAAAGTTCAAAACAAAGATTAACTCTCTGGCTAAGTGCGAGAAAGGTCACAATTGGACGGTAGCTTCTTATAACATGTTCTGGTTGGTTGGCGGTGTCATTCTAGTCATTTGCAGTGGCAGAATTTTTTCTTGTAAACGTGGCTACCAAGCAAACTAAGTTAAAACACAGTGTAAACGCCTGGCTCGTATAGTTCAGGGTTACCAAACCAAAAAATCATATTGAAATGAAATATATGTTGATATTGATAAAAAATTCAAAATGTGCTAACAGCGAAAATATATTTTTCAAAATTTGATCAATAAAATATCACAAAACCTTTTCAAAGCCAAATGAATGGGGTGTGATTTTGCATTGATCATCCCCCCCCACTCCAATTAGTGGGGGGTGATCACCCCCCCCCCCTTGGATAGAGCCCATAGCTGCCGCCAATTTTCGACAACCAAGGTTTGTTTTGAATCTTTATCCTCGGACTGACAAAGCCTTGATAGGTTATGCCTGGTAGTTTCGCATACTTGTAGAGGTCTTTGACGCAGGGTCGGTTACCGAGATTGACAGAGTGAAGTTTTCCGATTGTTAAAGTATTTGCCCATTGCCGAGGAATTATTCCATCCATTATGTGCCGCTGAATGGATAGTAGTCCTTAGAAAGCGTTGCTCAAGCGCACACCCAAGGACTCGAACCAGCTCCGCTTGATCTTGAAACTTCTTCGTTCACGAAGTCACGCGCTAACCGACTGAGCTGTCGGGGCGAACAAGGCCTTGTGCACAGTTGTGGTTAATAATGGATCGCTACACAGTCACTTTTAGGGAACGTTCAAATATTACGTAACGCCTTCGAGGGGGAGGGGGGGGGGTTTATGCAAAGCGTTACGTTAGCGTCACATCGGGGGGGAGGGGTTCAAGCAAAACGTTACGTAACGCTTTCGAGTACGGAATGGTAGTTTTTTGTACTGAATTCGTAGTGAAAAAGCGTTACATGGGGGAGGGGGGGGGATTGAAAAAAGCGTTACGTTGGCGTTACATGGGGGAGGGGGGGGGTCAAAAATTCGGAAAAAAAGCGTTACGTAATATTTGAACGTTCCCTTAGTATTCGTTTGTAGGGTTTATCAGAGACACAGGCAGTTTCACTCGTGTAGCAATGCCAGATCGAATAATTTCAGAACAAGATGAAAGTGTAGAGACACCACAAAAAAAATTATTCCTGGAATCTGGTAATGTAAGAATAAAACTCACAGCAACACTGAAACAATCTGATGGTGTATTGGCACTAGCCAGTGGGGCAAAGAAATTGCCTCCCCTCGAAATATTTTAAATAAAAATTTCACTCTCTGTTAGACCAGTGATTCTCAACCTTTTTGGCCCATGGACCATATTTAAAAAAAATATCTGATGAACCACTTTGCTATGTTGACGCCACTAGTCGAAACTGTATTGCACAACACATAGGTCAGAAAACTAAAGGGCGTGTTTAATCTTAATAAAATAATACGTACGTAATTAACTAATTAAGCAAACCCTCTTAATTTGCACACTCAACCTTAACTACTTGAATACACATAATTTCAATTTCAAATTTTATTCCAACAAAACATTATGCACATATTGTTTCAATAGAATGGTAATGTCATTGTAATGTCTTAGTCTTGCCTCTTAGCAACAGGAGCTTCTAACATTTTGTTAATTTGAAAGCACTGCAGAATACAATACTTAATTTAGCGTCTGAAAAAATATAACATGTGACATTCATAAAATAATTTAGTTAACATTCAGTAAAACAGCGAATAGCTCTACTCTCCCGAAAGAAACTTGGTAGGCTACCATGAAGAAGCGCGATCTTCGTGCACCGACAACACCACAACAATAAATTACAGCAACATATGATTTATTGATTAGGCCTGCCAGCACTTCACTTATGCTTTCAACAGTTCAATAGCCTACTCGTCAACTAGTAAAATAAGTCCAAAAATTGCTGAGCTTATCTAGCACTTCCAGAAAGATCGATTAAAAATCACGAAGTAAACATGATCATTACGTCTTACATTATATTACGTCACGCTGACATACAATGCATGCTATGCATGACATAGGCTACATGCTGACATACAATACATGCATGCTGACATACAATACATGCTACATAATTTTCTTACACCTGTATGCAGTCCTTACATAATTTAGTGTAGTAAATGATACAATTTTGAAGAACGTTTTATCAAGGATTCATAGAACTCTCTGTGGACCAACAGAAATTCCAGGTGGACCACCAGTGATCCACCTGGACCACGTTGAGAATCACTGATTTAGACTGTAAGTACTCTTAGAACGCGCAATTTTTAGGCGTTTTTTTCAATTTTTTCTGGAGGAGTTCTCCTATGGAGAGTATTTCAACTCGTTACCGGGTTTACAGCCACATGCAAATAGTGCTTATTTGCCCACGTCTGAAATTATATGCTGGCTACACCCTTGACCTGACAATGTAGGCTAGGCCTCTAAGCAAAACTCAACTAATATTTTCATCTCGGATTTCAAATAAACGTTGATGCTAGCATAGAAAAAGTTGGAAAAAATTATACACCAGAGAAGTCAGCAAAGAGTTGGGAGGTCTGGAGGCTTTGCCCCCCAGGAGCTACGAAAATCATTGATAATATTGCCCCTCCAGTGGAAATCTGGTAAGAGAACTGAGGGTATTGTTTAGACAGCAGCAGTGGCCAGAGTCAAACTATGCACCATCTGCTCGAGTGCCGTGGTCTGAAATTAAAAGATTTCGCATGAGGCTTGGGCTGAGGTCAACGATAGAGCAAGAGGTTGCCTTGATACTCTTGTAGCGATCCATTGTCATGAGATATAGCCACTTAAACACGACAATTCCCTGTAAGACCCGATGACACCACCAACCAATCAGACCATGTTTAAGTGACTACCGTCCAATTGTGACCCTTCTAGCATTCAGCCAGAGAGTTGATTCTACTTTGTTTGAATTAGGCTAGGTTAGCCTACAGAAGAAAAAGTTATGATTGGGTGGGAATCGAAATGACTACCACTACCTTAACCCTCTACTCCAAGCTGTGGACGACGAAACGTTAAATTAATTTACTTTATATCAAAAATGCTTTTCCTGCAACTTCTGATTGGTTGCAACGCTGTTCCTGTAACTTCTGATTGGTTCAATGATTCGTTTGTCTTGCAAAACTTTTTCTGCTTAAGTGCCTACCTTATCATTACATCAATTGACTTTCCTTTTCTTGGAAGTTTTCTCACTCCGACGATATATAAAGATTCATTCAATCAAGGTTGAAATGTGCTGATCTAGAATCAACGTTTGTAGACTTTGCGGTTCACCAACTTAACGGTTCAGCTATTTTGTTAAGTGAAGCGAATCGGAAAGACCAACAAAAGTCGGTTCTGGTTGATGGTAGCCACTTTAACAAGTCGAAATTCTGCCACTAAAAATGACTAGAATGAAAGCGGCGTGGGAGCCCGTTTATTTACAAAGTATCCATTTAATTGTAAAGCAAAAGGGCAAAGCGTACTACCGGTATTCTTGCTTGGCAATGAATATTCTAATAAAATCGCTTGCTATAGCTTAAGTGCTCCAAACAAGTGCCCACGTTTATTAGGCATTGTTAAAGAAGTCAAAAAAATTGTTACGGGAGCTTGGCCTGACAGTGGCGTTGTTCTATTAGGCCCACTTTTGTTGCTGCGATAGCCTATTCTAAGATAAATATTGACATGCAACTCTGATACTGGTGCGAATTAGGTTCTTTTTTAGCAGAAGATTTGATTTGAAGATTCAGTATCTATCTAAAATTTTATGAGTGCGGCTCGCCACAGCTATTCTTGATGCAGACGCATGCAAAAAGGTTGATCCCTGTTCGATCCCAAAAAAGGTCGATTTCTGTTCAATATGATTAAACTAGCATTTCGTGTCAATGTTTTATGAATAGCGTGACACAATAATTGGTAAACTGTAAAGGATCGATTTGCCTAAATAGCCTGCCCGACAAAGTAGGCCTACACTAGCCACAACCATTGAATTTTACAATGAATTAATTTATTCTTCGGCTGCTTGAGCAAGTAGCGTCATTATCAAGCAGGTAGCCCATCCAGGTAAAACCCTGCTGTAAAAATCAATCTAAGTGTTGGATGCAAGCCACAACAGTGGATTAGTTTAACGATTACAAAATTGGCTGATTAAACAGCTTATTCCGTGTAGGCCTACAACTTTAATGTCCGATTAATTTATAGATGAACTTTTCGCTAACTGTTTCTCGATTAACCAATCAGACAACGAGCTTAAAAGATCCGCCATTGATGCATCCAACTCTAAAAGCAATAATAACGAGCACTAGCTCAGAAACGAACAATTGAAACACTGTTAGACAACAAACAATATAAATTAGAAATAGAAACGTGTAAACAACAGTATAAGAAAATTTCTGCAGCAACGTCTAAGTAATCTATTGCATCTGTATTAATCCTCTATAGAAAATTATTAAACTTAAGTTACGTCATATAATGATTCAATTTAATGACAACTTTGAATAGGCTTAGCCTATATGGGGGATATTTTGCAGAAACAAACAAGAAATAGAAAATAAACTCTTCATGGAGTCAGAAACGCAAAATTGTGTGATATATATCACAAAAATTAATTAGTCTTGCTGAGTTGCTTCTATCATACTCATAGCTAAGCTAGACACCAATATTTGATTGTCAATCTTACTCAAGTCTGACCAAGCAATAGGCTTGAGTAGGCCTATTTTACGGCGATTGAATAGCAAAGTGGACAACTAGTGCTTGAGTGGCAGGCTTCTCTTCATCCACGTTGGCCACGAGCTTTACTTGCAGCTGTTGCTAAAACTGTGGCGTCTGGGATAAGCATTTCAACTTGCAATCCTACTTTTAAATATTTCCACGTCGAGCTGGTGGTGGTTCTTATCCCCTGAAGGCAAGGACAACAGACATTAGTAGGATGTTAACAATTACGGTAAGTTAGGCTATGTACGAAAATATAAACGCTCGTTTATTTCGTTCTGCACGTGGGCTACATGACACTCTGTAAAAGCGTATAACCATGAAAACATTAGGTATACGATATATACAGTACACTAAACCAGCGTAGCCTCAGACTGCGTTTCTTTTTCTTCACATGCTAGAATCAGTGGTTCTTGACCGGGGGAGGGGGGCAAGCCCCTCCAGGGGGGTATCAACCACTTTTTGTAGAGGGCGCGAGCTCTGCAACGATATTTAGTATTTTTGCAGGGTGCAGTGGTTTGCACATTCTGCAGTGTGTAGGCTAATGTTATGTTTTGCAGCATTTTTTTTTGGAAACTGGAGATCACCGGCAGGGTTATATGGAGATGGAGCTTTTGTAGCGCATATTCTGCATTCTGGCTTCGTTGTACCGGTATGTGAAAAATAATAAAATCCATGTAGTGCTAGCAGCCTATTCATTGCAGTTATCGCGAAGCTTGGCATCCAAACCTTTGCCTATAGTTAACCGATAAAGAGTGACCTAAGCTTATCAAAATGCTCAACTTTACCACAAAGCTGGGGAGTTATAAAGCTCGAGCTCTTTGCAGTCGTCTTTTCAGTCGTCTACGTAAGTGTAAGAACATAATCTGATCGTAATATCTTACCTGGCCTTTTCACACGAGTGTTTGATGGTTGTCCAAAGAAACATGCTAATTGAAACTTTAGTATTCAAGCTCTACCTTCGAAAGAGTCAAGTTGAACAAAGAAATCTAGTAAGCTTCAGTAACTTAGATGCTGCACTCGCAGATGATAAGTTTGAGCGGACAAATCAAGCAACAACTCATCTAAATGTTTTAAAAGCAAAAATAATAAAGTAGTTTCCAGATGTACTGTAGAGGAAAACCTGAAAATCCGATTTATCTTGAAGTTCAACCCCACTGCCAAGAAAATAGGCTAAGACTTCGAATAACTGAAACTCGAAATTATCTTTCGATTTAGCCTACTCACTTGTCTCATTCTCAACTCAAGATGTTCAAATACTAACAGTGCTCTGATCCACATATCTATCTGAAGCTTAATTTTCTACTGCAGTTGCTGTTAAGACCAAAGACAGGCTGAGAGCTGAAGAGTTAAGCTGCGTTGCGCAATTTCTGCGGAACTACCTCGCATTAAAAATCTAGTTGCTGAGAAGCAATTTCAAGTACGGCATTTTACTGATATGTACGTGATCAATAAATCAACAAAAACAGAATTGCTTTTAATGTTGCATTTGTTCAAAATTGAGAGGGGCCATAAAGCATGTAATCATTGCTAAAAGAGGGAGTGTCTAAGAAAAGGTTAAGAACCACTGTCTAGATAGAACTCTAGATATAAGAAAAATTATTGTTTCGAGTTAGTCTGTTGGCTTATTTCTTAGTTTTATATCAACAATGAGATCTACGCAACGCACTAAGTTTCATGTTTGAATTTAAAAAGATCGGCCCAGGCATTTTTTTAAATAATTAATAGTAGAAATAGTTTTCATTAGAAACTCAATGTTTCAATTGATTTAGAATTCTATAATAATCTGTAGATTAACACTCCAACATTTTAACTTTAGTAGCCTAATTGGAGACTCCAACGCAGACCTACCTTTCTCACTCTCTTTGCTCGTCTTCCTTTCCATTTCTTGATCAAATACTCTTTCATTGTGATGTCGTTTTCTTTGTCTATCAAAACCACTTTTTCTTGTGTTGTAAACGTCACTTCTGTCACAACTTGACCACCACAATCGGACTTGATCTCTGTTGATCTATCTTCTTTGAATTCTGATGCTTCACAGTCTATTTCTTCCAGCAGTGCGTATTTATCCGGAATGAAGGCAAAGTCAACCCTTTTTCCACGATAAGCGTATTGCTCTTTGGTTTGATCAATGGAGTCTGTGCTATCGACAAGTAAGCATTGTTCATCATCTGCATTCTTGGAGCTCTTTCGACTCTGTTTGGAGTGTTTCTTGTAATCTGCAAAAATGTTGAATAAATTTACTAAAACTAAAAATCACTCACGATATACGGTATTCAAAAAGTTATGAGCATATTGTCGTTTCTTTCCTGTCTATAAAAGTGAGTCACGTTTTTATGATTTAAGACCATTAAGATATAAGAGGTTGTTTCTTGTTTGCCGTATGTTTGGCATATGGTTGGTAGTTGAAGAATTCTGTAGACTGTAGAGGACAAAAAGGTATAGGCCTGTTGATTGGTGTCGAACCGGAAAACTTTCATTGTCATGGACTATTGCCGCTCTCACCACTTGGCCAATGGCTATATAGTCCGCAGTGTCTGTTTAACACTGCACGACACCGTTTTTTGCTTTTCCTCATAACCTTTTTCTATTTTAAGAAATATGGCAGTTCTGATCCTTCTTTCAGAAAGTGCCACTGCTACATTTGAGTAGCCCTTGATGTTCACAATTTTTTGTGTGCTTGGCAAAAGCTAGGTCAACTGATATAGCTCATTGAACGTAGAGGACTGTCCAAGTGTCCATACAATATGTAAATTTCCATGCAGTTGTGGTAGCCAATATTATGAGTTCTCATCATGAAAAGGCTGTTTTGCACAGTTGACTATGATCAGTCACGAAGCAGAGTAGCCTAAGGGAATTCAAACAACATTGTAGATAAACCCAATAAATGAATAAAAAAAAAATAACAGTAACCTCTCAAGTAGGCTACATGTAGCTCCACACAAAGTGAAATTTACCTGACTTTTAACTCTTTTTTATTTCTTTAAAAGTAATGTCTAAAAAGACATTATTAAAAGTAACCTAACTGCGGACAGTGGCCAGTGTTTCGATCTTCCTATCTCTTCAGAAAAGTAAAATGAAAGTGGAAGTTGAGTAGCAATTTTGTCTTTTTAGACATCACATGGGCCAATCCTATACATGCTTGCTGGTACACCCCTCACCCCTTCATTTTCTTTGAATCTTAAATAGGCTACTTATAACTTATGTGTCGCTAGCATATAATTTATTGTATTTTGAATGCATCTCAGATGATTGTTATGTCCTAGCTTAGTGACAAATTTCTGTCTTTTTCTCAAGTTTTTATTTTTAACAAATTCCAATCATTGCTTAGCACAACTTTTCTCAAAAAACAACACTTTCTAATTGATGGAAAATTACGTTTCGCTGGAGTCCGAAATTAAATCAATTCTCTTGGGCTCATTAAACTCACTCTGGGAAACCATCATCTCAAAACTTCAAAACAACTTTCTATTTTCATTTTACTACGCTGAAGAGATCGGAAGATCGAAACACTGGCCAATGTCCGTAGTTAATTTTAATAATGTCTTTTTAGACATTACTTTTAAAGAAATAATTAATTAAACTACTATTCAACGCTTTATAGGCAGAGAAAACTTTTTCTCGAACCGTAAAAAATTTCATTATCAGATCACCGCTTCAATGCGTGATGGAAATCTACAGATAAATCTGCATCAGGCATTGCAGAGTGCAAAAAACAGTGTTGCAGAACGCGTTTTCGAATATTAAATTCTCATCAGTGCAACTACGTTTATGAACGCAATAACAATGGTTAAATTTAAACTCAATACAATACATTACAAACATTATAAAGACATATTCTCAGTGTTCAATTGAATATTAATAAATCCAGAGACATCAGAAAATCACTTCCCGCATGCAATTCCAGACCGACATTACTCGCTTAAGTTTTTTTTTGTTAAAACAAACTTAATGTTCAAAGCAAAAAAGCCATCACAATAAACATCCACCGAAGTATACTAATTTACAGTACTTAGATAAGCACTGAAAATTAATAGACGGTATTGTTATTAATATCAATTCAATATGATTTCAGTGATTACAACACAATGTAATACAGTAGCGTATCCAATTAATTAGCGACGACCTTTTAAAGTACACGGTAATTTGAACAGAAATAAGAATTTATCAAAAGTCTCAGTCATTTTAAAAGATTTCACCACCAGTTACAGGACCATCTTTGCTTGTTTCCTTGACAGAGTCAACTCTGATTGATCATATACGTCTTGGAGAGTAGCTAGTTGAGAAAATTCAGATAATATGAATTTAAATATAATATGATGTAATATAAATATAATAATATGAATATATGAATATAATATAATAATATAAATATGATGTAATATAAATATAATAATATGAATATATGAATATAATATAATAATATAAATATAATAATATGAATATAATAATATGAATCAATATAATATGAATTTAAAGAAATAAAAAGAGTCAAAAGTCAGGTAAATTTCACTTTGTGTGGAGCTACATGTATGTCCTTGAGAGGTTACCGTTATTTTTTTATTCACTTGTTGATTTTTGCATATCAGTTTGTATCCTCTGTGGATCCTTCTCTTGTATCATGGGCCAATCATATAGATGTTTGCTGGTACACCCCTTTATTTTCTTTGAAACCCAATAAACTTTGTGAATTTGCTTAAACGGAGTTCGTTTAGTTTGTTTGCAAAAAAACCTAAAACGTAGGTTATTGTTATGGTGAATCAAGAGATAAACGTAGTTAAAATAAAATGCGTAAAGGTAGACGCAACTACCAAACGTCGTAACCTCTTGCCTCCCTTTCGATACGTTTCAGTTTAAGAATTTCAGTTTGTTACTTCGAATTGGTACATTAGTTTGAACGTGGTTTGAATGCAGTCAGATCGTTTTGTAAAGGCACAAAAGGTAGCCTTCCCAAGACTAAACAAATGCCGATGCTAGGCCATAGTTGGAAAGACCTTAACCGTAGGCCATCATAGCTTGCAGAAGGAATAAGACCCAATACAACGGATTTTTTCTACATAGGCGCTATATAATTCGCCCAATGTTTACTGTTTTCTTGTCCCGTGTGAATCAAGTTGCCCGCTTAATTTCATTGTTTAATTACTAACTTCACACGACTAGAGCATATGACAATGTATAAGGTTATTTTACACAAAGTAGGCTTATTAAATTATTGACGATAATATTGTATAGGCTATAGCAAGAAGAACATAACGACTTTAGCCCACTTAAGCGTTTAACATGTAGGCAAAGCCCATTTGGATTTCTCAGCCTACATTCAGTTCATAGGCTACTGTTATACGAATTTATAGTTTCAACGAGTATATTTACTTTCCAAACAAAGGAGAATGTTGAAACGACTGCATCAAGCCCAACGCAATGATTAAATAGTTACTTTACAATACAAAGTAACCAACCTGTACGCTTTTTCAAACGTAATTTTGTTTTCAAAGTGCACCAAACTCCATGCTTTTGGTTTTCTAAACACCTGTCCTCTTCTAAAGTACCCACAGCATTTTCAGTTGGTTCATTTTTCAAGTGTTCGCTGCATAAAACTTTGTACTTTTTCTGATCGACCATTTCGCTTTGCTGAATGAGTTGTTTACCCGCCCAGGTGCAGTCAGCAACTAACCAAGCGTGAACTGAACAGATGAAACTTTATCTTTTGCAAACGTTATTTATCTTGTGGTAGAAGCACTGTGTCAGCAGAGCTCGAGGTTTTTATTCTCTTTTGTTACACCATTGCCAGAAGCGTTGCTCTGCATAACGTCATCATTATAAAATCGTAAAACATTAACGGTTCAATTAAAATTGTTTGAACGAATTAATTTGCTTCTCTACGGCAAAGTTCACAACTTGATGCTAAAACTGAATAGTTTTTGTGCCATGTTTCGTGTTTACGTGCGATGGGATGTGTTAATAAAACAGAACCAAACAAGATTTGGTGTACCCAGAAGTTCACAATGGAGCTTTGTATTCAAATGAAACTTTGAATTCCTAATATTATCTTTGAAAATGTTCTTTTCTGAAGACTGTAACAGGAGCGGATCCAGCAAGTAGTTTTAGGTGAGGGTCAATAGGCTACTCAATTCAACAAAACATAATTCAATTCAATTCAATTCAATTCAATTTATTTTTCTTTGTCAGAATGCAAAAGAAATGATATTGAGAAAAAGAAATACAGTAACAAAACTAACAAAAGGAAAAGGTGGCAAAACCTTAATGGTTTAAGACGTGCGTGAAAGGATCTAATATTGCGGTATATGCATCAATAAATATAGTCAAGCACGGCCACCAAACCTGATACTTTAAAATAAGTTGATGAATTAGTTAAGAATCAGTCGCCTCCTCGTTCCTGGAACAACTGGAGCGCCAAATCTTAAAGCAATGAGAACACGACTGAACCCAACATCACAAAAACAAACTAATATACACAGTTACACACACATATTGAAATTACATAACGGACTATCAAAACAAGGACTATTTACAGATTTCATACAGAAATAAAGTGTTCGCAGCAACGATATTAAGTAGCCTATATATTGTAGAACAAATACATAATATGGCAGCTCATTATCAAGATAAAATAGTTAAAAAAGCTTTGTTTTTTAAATTAATTTCCTGCGCATGTAAGAGCATAACAAGCATGATGATATAGCAGCGTGTTTTTGGTATTTCTAATAAGAGTTGAATCATCTTTGATAGCGTCAGTGAGGGATGGAGTGTTTTTGGTATCGCTAATGAGAGGTGGAGACTCTTTGGTAGCGCCGATGAAGGATGTAGTGTCTGAGTTGTTTCATGCATCTTTTCCAAACCAACCTAAATAATAATCTTACGAAAAGTCAAGCGATCCTCTGAACGAACATAATAGCTTATAATAATCAGGGGAGTAGTTAGATGCAAGCTGGTAGTAACTTAGTGATATATTCTTATCTGGCAAATATTAAATTATGCAATACGGTATAGTAGCTTATTCATGGAAGAGTAAAGATAGTAATCCTTATCCGGTCGGGTGTAATATATAAGATATACGTATAGCAAGATATGTTAATGTATAATATAGTAATATATGATATGTAGGATAAATTTACAAAAGTGGCATTTGGAAAGGCATGCTATACCAGGATATGGTGCAACAATCAATAATACAGTCAGATAATTAAAGAGTTACAGCATAGGTTGTTAGAGGTTAATTTTCAAAACGCAAGTGCTTTTTCAGGTTACTGCAAAATATTGAAAAGGTTTCAATTTCAGTGATGGTTTTCGGGAGATGGTTCCACACTTTAACTCCACTAAACTGAATGGATTGTTGAGTCAAGCTTTTGGAGAAGTAGGGGAGGAAAAAGTGATTGTTGCTTCTGGTTGATATTGAGTGCAAATTGTTATTAAGTTGAAATAGAGAATTAAAGCATTGGGGTAAGTGATTGTGTTTGAGTTTGAACATAAATTTTGCAGTTTCTATTGTGTATAGTTCGTCAATTGTGAAGAAATTATGGGATTCAGAGTGATTTGATTCATGTTTTGCAATCATTTTTATAAATTTGTCGCAAATCTTTTGAAGCTTTTTTAAAACAGTTACATGACCATGCTTCCATACACTTATGCAATACCGGAGATTGCTTTCAATTAAGGAATGGTAAAGGCAAATCAAATTGTTGGTGTTTAGGTAGGGCTTAACCTTGCAGATAACTCCAAAGTTTTTGCTAAGTTTTTGCAGTAAAGATAGCATGTGGGGTTTCCATGACAAGTCTTCGCTCAGCAAAATGCCCAGAAAACTAATAGTGTTGACACGTTCAATGGGTTGATTGCATATAGATAGTGTGTAAGAGAGGTTTGAAAGTTTATTTGTATTATTGAATAACATGTATTTTGTTTTTTTTACATTTAGTGATAACTTATTTGCTGCTAACCAATTTGTTACTCCTGTCATTTCCTCATTCGCCATTTCGAAAAGTTTATCATAATTTTTACTGCAAAAGAATAAATTGGTATCGTCAGCAAACATTATAGATTCAGAGTGTACTAAACATCTCGAAAAATCATTAACATAGATTAAAAATAATAGTGGTCCAAGGATCGATCCTTGTGGTACTCCATAACATATTTCTCTTTTAGCAGACATTGAGTGAGATACTTCTACAACTTGAAATCTGTTTTGTAAGTAACTTCTGAACCAGTCATGGGCTATACCCCTAATACCAAAATAGTAAAGTTTGTTTAACAGAATGTGGTGATCGATAGTATCAAATGCTTTGGACAGGTCCAAAAATATACCTAGTGTTGTTTCTTTTCTTTCAATTGCATTTGAAATTTTATCAACAAGATGTAATGCTGCATGACTTGTTGAGTGATTTTGTCTGAAACCAAACTGCTGACCATAGAAGAAGTTATTGCCTTCTAGAAAATTGTATATTCTATTGTACATTATTTTCTCAAGTACTTTTGAAATTGATGGTAATAAACTGATAGGTCGATAATTACTGCAGTCTTCTGCTTTCCCTTTTTTAAATACAGGTATTACTTTAGATGTTTTGAATGATGATATGAATTTGCCAT
Source organism: Aplidium turbinatum (assembly GCF_918807975.1). Lineage (NCBI taxonomy): Eukaryota > Metazoa > Chordata > Ascidiacea > Aplousobranchia > Polyclinidae > Aplidium > Aplidium turbinatum. Next base: position 35,494,812 of record NC_137472.1, on the reverse strand, counting down.
TGGTTAAGGATAGGTTAAATATATGTGCAAGTGCAGTAAGTATATTGTCTGGGGAAGCTTTTATAATTTTTGTTGGTATTTCATCAATGCCACAACTTAGTTTGGATTGAAAGGATGTGGATGATTGAAATGATGTGTAGTGTAGGTCTACAATAAAAACACCGTGAATACAGTCAATTTTCTGTGTTTTAGGAGAGTGATCGGCTCAACCGACCCCATCTCCTGAATCCACCACCGGGGTATATGACCTTTGACCAAATGGGGGGAGGATCTGCTTTCTAGCAGAAAACACGTAGATTCAGCAGCGGATCCAGCAGAAGGATCCACCTAATTCATCATCATGGTCACGTAGCTTTCCACTCTGAAATAGAAAAAAGTTTCTTTTTCAATACTTTTTTGCTTACTCAATCACGACAGATGAACATAACCATGGTGACCTGAACATAACCTACGTTATCAGTTATAAATGCGTCTTTAAGTCAAGACCAGACTTATGGGATAGGAAGGCAGTTATTAGGTTACTTGCTTGCCTTAAAAACCTGAAAAAATGCGGTAGTCACTTTAACATGACAACTCACAGAAAAATCCTATGACACCGTCAACCAATCAGAACATGTTTAAGTGGCCACCGTCCAATTGGAACCCTTGTAGCACTCAGTCAGGGAGTTGGTCCGTTTTTCTTGTTTTTTTTTCTGTGAAAGTTATTGTAGCCTATGTAAAGTGTTTTGCAATGTTGGGAAGCTATTTCTACACGTTAACCGCTAGATATGAGGAAACCACCTAAAGCACACTGAAAATAGTGCTTCTTTTTTAAGATTCAGATTACTAGTAAAACTTCTTTTTGTATTATATGCAAATCAAATGAATTCAATAATACGAATGAATAATGAATATACAAATGACTTATCAAACAAAATGCTTTCCCTTTAGCGACATCTGGCGGATGGATTAATTCACAGACAAAAACTTCAAAACTTTCTTCACACATGTATCATCTATGGATTCTATGCATTCGTATAACACCCGACGCTCAAGCTCCAATTTGTTTTATGCTCAACAGGCAAATACCCAATTATTCCAAAAAAAAAGTTTAAAGTGCATGGGAATTAAGGTATGGGAGAATTTATCTCAAAATTTGCAAAAATACTCTTACTCAATAACAAGGCCTATGAGAGGGGGGTACGGAGGGTACGGCGTACCCTTGAGGGCCAAGGACTGTGATTGTTGGGGGGCCCGAAATTGTGATTTTGTAGTTTACGCACAAAACTGCTTGGTTAAAACCATTCTAAACGAAAAAATTCAAACATAAAAGTTGTTATTCTTTAGTGTTGAGGGGCCCGTAATGTAGAAAAAGGGCCCGGAAAGGTAATTGAAGGCATTGCGCGCAAATTAGGGGCCCAAAGTGGTGATTATATGCTTTACGTGCAAAAATATTTTGTTGAAAGCATCCTAAATTAAATCATTAAAGTTGGTTATTCTCCTGTCCATGGGGGGGGGGGGGGTCATAGTGCAGCAAAAGCAGGTTTGAAAAAAACATAGGTTTTTAAAAAAAATAAACTATTTGAAAAAGGTAGTTTCACGCTTATTTCACTTCAAAATGAATTTCGGAGCAGAAGCCGGAGTGAATACTTACGGAGCAGGAGCGCAGCCGGAGTAAAAAAAGTGACTTCGTTCGCTTCTGCTATAGGCATTTGGTGAATGCAAAAGTAATGAAGAAAGGTTATTGGTCAGATGATTAGGCTACAGTGATTTGATTATGTTTTAACAAGATGTTATGTTTGAGCCTTGGTAGAGAGCTTGACTTGTTGTTCCAGATACATAGCCTATAACACACAGTAACGTTAATGGAGTTAACATTTTTTACTAAACACACAAAAAACAGAAAAAAACTACTAAATCCAACGTTTTCAACACCGTATTATAGTGTCCTCATCTGGAATAATTATAGGCTATATCTAAGAGAAATAAATAAATGAATTTGAAAATTTTATATTAAAGCTGTAGCCTACAAGCGATACCTTTCAACAGCACCATCAACAACTGACACACAAATTCAATGCAGGATACACAAATTGGCGAGGGACAGATCACATGATATGCACATTCAGGGCCGGATTAAGGTTTTATGGGGCCCTGGGCTGAGCTGAAAGTGGGGGCCCTTATCAAGTGACATTTTTCGCTAAAAATTAATGGTGGAGTGGGGCTACGACACGGGCCCAGTTGCATGTATCGGTGGCACCGAGTCCCAAACAGCGGACCAGTGGCGTAGCCAGAGAAAAATTTTGGGGGGGGCGAAATATTTGATGAATTGAAGAGAACAACAAAGTGTTTGATTTAAAGCCATCGCCACTTGATGTGCAGTGGCGTATCCTGGTGGATTGAAGCAATAAAAGTGGTAGGGGAGTTAGAGCGTGCCGAAGGCACGTGTATTCTAGGGGGGTCCGGAAGCATGCTCCCCGGAAAATTTTTGAAAAATTACACTTAAATAATGGATTATAGCGCTTTCTGAAAACACTTTTAGGGTAATATTTGTATGAAATTTATTAGCAGATAAACAGCTATTAACTTATTAAAGATAGTTCTTACACACAAACGAGCAAAAACTGCGGCTAAATTAGAGAACACCAAAAATTCAGCTACACAAAAACTCAATAACTACACAAAAACCCAACAGAGTAAGCCATTCTGAAATTGCTTCCACAAATTAGTTTAAAGAAACGTAAATCGCGCAAATTTTGCGCGATTTACGATTTGCAAAATTTATTGGTGTCTTTCTTTGTGTCTAAAACAAGTCCTTGGGGGTGTTAAAAGCCAGATGTCTTGGAAAACGATATAAATTTCTACAAACTTTATTATATTTTTAACAAAGGGCTCAACTTCGGAATCCAAACTTGGAAAATTTGGGGGGGGGGGTCATGGCCTCTTTCGCCCCCCCTCTGGCTACGCCTATTCAGCGGATCACCTTCTTGTTTGCCTTCGGCTTGTCACCCGGTGCAGTAGGTGGGACCTGTCAGTGTATAACTCAGTTGCAGAAGAATGTGTCAATCTGTGGTGTATCAACAAACTTTAGAAGGCTCGATAGAAGAAGAAGAACTGCATCATATCTAACTGACCATCTTGTATCAGATAATGTCTTCAAAACAGGCAAACCATCTAGGAATTTTGGATGGACTTGCCAACGATGAGTAGACGAGACGAGCCATGAATAAAGGCTTTGCAACAATTCAAAAAGCTCAGCGGCAGAACGGCATGTTTCTACATGACATTTAGGCTACCGATTAAACTAAGTGATTGTGCTGTGCAAGGGACATAATGAGCTACACTACATTTCTAGCGCAGAAGAGCTTGAAGACCGTTATACTTGCCACTCATATTGGCAGCATTATCATAACTTTGACTTGTAATCCGTACCATTTTCGGATATGAAAGTATCAAATAAATATGTTTTTTGTTAAAAAAACGAAGAAAAATTGAATAACTGGGGCTGGGCAGGGGTGCTGCAGCACCGCAGCACATATGGGTGAGCCGCCCTTGCTTGTTTAAGATACGAATTAAAGCAGTAATCTCCAGCTGTGCAACTAAAAAAATTAGTATATTTTTTTCTTTGAGGTGGGGGCCCCCAAAAGTGGGGGCCCTGGGCTTCAGCCCAGTCCGCCCCCCCTTAATCCGGCACTGTGCACATTGCACGACACCAAACACTAAATAATAATTTTATTGCGGTAGCCACTTTAACAAGTCGAAATTCTGCCACTGAAATTGACTAGAATGCATCCGCCAACCAATCATAAGTTACGGTTTAAGTGACGTAAAAAATGGCGAAAAGAAGATTATAGAAAGCAAATTAAGTGATGGATTTTTTGTCAGCTGGTTGGCTTAGGGGTTAGGGTTAGGGCTAGAAAGTAGTCATTTCATTGACGCGTGTTCGATTCTCACCGCTGCTATTGCTCTTTTTCTTCTGTAATTACCAAATAAAGTTCAAAACAAGCATTAACTCTCTGGATGAGTGCTAGAAGGGTCACAATTGGACGGTAGCCTCTTATAACACGTTCTGATTGGTTTGCGGTTGCATTGTAGTCAATTTCAGTGGCAGAATTTCGACTTGTTAAAGTGGCTACTTTTTATTGCAGCCTGATACTATTATTGCGCACAGATGTGTAATTCTGCAGTAAAATGTTGTATGGTGTGCAATATGCCTAAGCAAGCAACACGCGTTTTGACAAAGACAAAGGGGGCCCGGAGTGAGAGGGGGGCTCGGAATGACTCTTCGTACCCCTAGTAAAAATTTCTCTCAGAGGCCCTGCTCAATAATCAAGAGCTATAAAAGCGATATCCACTACCTGACTTTATTTTCAATGTCATTATTTTTTGCATTTCTTGTGTCCGTATTTTTTTTTTTTTTTTATCTGCTCTTACTTCCTTCTCATTCTTTATTGTGTCAATTTGCTATTTAAAATTGCAATACTTGCTTTCATATATCTGTTTGTGTGAGAAAGTGCAGACTCGACGACCTCCTACCGACCTGCGCCTTTTTAGGGCTACGGTCTCCCATTGGATGCACACTGTACGTTTTTGTTTTATGTACGTTTTGTTTCACATCCAACAACGATAACACCAAAACCATTTTTTGTTGTGCTTATTACATAGGCTACTTTTTTTCATGCAAATCGGATTGAATGCCTGTTAAAGAATTTTATATGCACATTTTATTGTCGTATAGTTCGTCCAGGACAAATGCGTGATATGTGCCTTTTATTACATTTCAAAAAAACTTCGTTTACAGTAGGCTACGTACCTAAACTTAGAAAATTATTCACTTGCCGATAAGCAATATAATTTTAATGGATCTTATTTTATAGCCCCACCGGTCTCCTCAGCATTAGGAAAATCTTGTAGGCCTAGTGAGGTATTGAAATGATATCACATCGGCTGCATAGCCGAGTGGTGAGAGCCCTGGAACGGCAATCGAAAGGGCGCTGGTTCGACACCGCTCAAATCTAAATGTTTAACCACCGGGTGAATGCCAGGATACGACAAAAAAAACATAGGTTTTTTACTACAGCAAGAACCAGATATGCCTGTCATGCTGTTGTTCTTTCTGAGTTATCACACCCTAAACATGTAGCTAGCTTAACTTAGTTCCCATCAATTTGTAGTCATAGACCTTTCAAACGATTTCCGGCGCACTGGCTTTTAATTTTCTGTTAGTGACCATGGGTAAAAAGGTTTGGCAAAATTACTACTCCATACTGCAGCGTAGCTAGCCCATATGATTTTTAGTGTTTAATAATTAGTACTTTTTTTTAAATCCACACATTCAAGAGTTCCTTTAACCGTACCTGTTACTGGCGTAGACCCTATGGTCCCACCCTCTGCTAATTCAGCGATTTCACATAGAAGCAGTGACGCTAGAAACCTGAGATTTCTTGACTTTTACTTTTTTTTCTTGCCCCAACTTTTAATCCCGATTATGTTGGTATCGGATAATTGTGAAGTTCACAATAAACCTTTTGTCACAGCCAGTTATGAAATGCAAGAAACTTACTGATATTCAATAGCTTGATTGACAGTTTACTATTAGCGTGCGGTTTCATTTTGTGTTTGTCGGCGGCGCTAAAATTCCATTTTGTACCCAGGCAGCAAAATCCGTCATTTTTACATTGATTCAATGTCGATTTTGCTGTCTGGGTAGGGAGTCGCGATCTGACGCGTTATGAATCATTCTTTGCTTGCAGTGGCAGACAATAATTAGGAAGGTAATTTGTTATTTGCGCAAATTGCTTTGTAGTGCAAAAAGTGCATGGAATACTGTTTGCACAGAAACGGAAAAAAAATTGATGAAATTCTGTGTTCAACGCAAGAAGACTTTCAAAATAAAACGTGAACTGGGAAATTTGACCAAGAAATGGCGAAAATAGGTCAAAAACCAAGTCTTTATCACCTTTTCTACCTAAAATACACAATCACGAATATATTTTGTGAAATAAATTGATTGAAGTGATAGATAAGGCTTTTGACCAACGGCATACTTTTTCCCGTTGTTATTTGATATAAGCCAACGGAGTAATTAGCAATAAGAGAGACGTAGACCTGATGGTCTCGGCCAGTAACTCTTGCCGCCAAAAGGAAGCAGTAACAGATACGGTTAAAACTTTCTACAGACCTCAGAGTGGAATCTATTGTATGGGCCTAGAGAGAGGTAAACCCTTCGGCCAATAGGCTACTTCTCGAGGTCGAATGTTTTTTGCAATTTTATAAGCTGCGAGTGTCCAATTTGATTCCCTGTTTCACACGTTTCATGCAGTTAGTGAATCAGAGGCGTATACTCAATGGAAGCAAGGGAAGCATTGCTTCCCCTGTCAAAATTAAAAAAAGACAAGATGATATTTTTCAGTAAAACAATTTCGTGATTTTTTTACCTGAATACGAATTAAAACAGCTTATAACTCGTGTCCCCGTATGATTTCATCTCGGTTTTAATTTTAAAAAGTTGGAAGCTTACGGAAGCAGATGTTCGTATTGCACCCATTGCTCTCGTTTTTGCTATACGAAAAAACAAGCGAGAAACAAAGAAAAAAAAGCAGCGCAAACTTTGCGCGATTTACATTTCTTTTAATTAATCTGTGGAAGCAATTTTTAAATTGCTTACTCTGTCGCAGGTTGCCAAATTGGCCAAATTCCTCGAATTTGCCTTTATTTAGAGTCTGTTGGCCTTAGAAATTATACATTTGGCCTTTTTCTAGATTTGGCCTTCAATTTGGCTTTTTTTTACAATTAACTCTTCAAAATGCATAATAATCAATATTTCTCATATATCGTAACCTCACCAGATGAAACCATGTTCACCATTGTTCAATACATGTTTTTTTTTTTTTTTTAATTTATTTATTTTATTTTTTTGTTTAATACTCGTAATGTGGCGTCCATACTTGTTTAATACTCGTAATGTGGCGATTAAAACTCATCCGCTACAGTCCTTTTATACTTGCTATTTTTCTGGCTACTTTCAGATTTATTTTTATTACAATTTATCAAAATAAGAGCTACATTTAATAAGTTAATAGCTGTTTATCTGGTAATAAATTTCATACAAATATTACCCTAAAAGTGTTTTCAGAAAGCACGATAATTCATTATTTGAGTGTAATTCCGGTGGGCATGCCCCCGGACCCCTTAGAAAACACGGGCCTTCGGCACGCTCTATTCCCCCACGAGTTTTATTGCTTCTCTTGCTCAACCCACCAGGAGACGCCACTGTAGTGAATGTTTTTAAACAACTGTGTCTGTGAACGCGGAGTAACCGTGTGGTGAAGATATGTCTGATTGTCTGATCAACGCTGTAAAGGTTATTCTTAAAAGTTGTTTCTGGTATAGCCTACCACTTCATTTTTGTCAGTAATGCTGTGCCTGGGAAAGATAAACAACATGAATCACTTAAAATCGTTATTGTGAGAGCAGGTTGGCTAACACGATTTCTACAAGTCCCCCCCCTCGATAGCTCGGTAGGTTAACGCGTGATTCTGGAAAGAAGAAGCTTAAAGATCGACTGCCAGGATTAAGCTTTGCAGGAAAGTTTCCCAGTCCGAGGAAAGAGATTCAATCATCAATTAATCAATCAATCAATCAATCAATCAATCAATCAATCAATCAATCAATCAATCAATCAATCAATCAATCAATCAATCAATCAATGGTACTTTAGCAAGTCTTAAAAGTGGCCTAATCTGAAGTTTCAGCTGTTGTTGTATAATTAGGTGTTATCTGTGTACAGGGTGGAGGCTGTTAAAAAAACATTTCCCAGTGGGTTTTGATTTACTACTAGCTGGGATCACCATTATGTGTGTACAATACATGGTACACAGCCATAGGCGTAGCCAGGGGAGGGGCGAAAGGGGCCATGCCCCTCCCAAATTTTAAAAGTTTGGATTCCGAAGTTGAACTCTTTGTTGAAAATATAATATAATTTGTATAAATTTATATCGTTTTCCAAGACATCTGGCTATTAACACTCCCCAGGACTTGTTTTAGACACACAGAAAGACACCAATAAATTTTGCAAATCGTAAATCGCGCAAAGTTTAAGCGATTTACGCTTCTTTTAACTAATCTGTGGAAGCAATTTCAGAATCGCTTGCTCTGTTGGGTTTTTGTGTAGCTGAGTTTTTTGTGTTCTTTAATTTTAGCCACAGTGTTTGCCCTTCGTGTGTAACATCTAGCCTACCTTTAATAAATTAATAGCTGTTTATCTGCTAATACATTTCATACAAATATTACCCTGAAAGTGTTTCCAGAAAGCGCTATAATCCATTATTTGAGAGTAATTGTGCAAAAATTTTCCGGGGGAGCATGCCCCCGGACCCCCTAGAATACGCGTGCCTTCGGCACGCTCTAATCCCCCACTAGCTTTATTGCTTCCCTTGATTAACTCACCAGGATACGCCACTGCACATCAGGTGGCAATGTCTTAAATCAAACACTTTGTCGTTCTTTTCAATTCATCAAATATTTGGCCCTCTCCCAATTTTTCTTTTCTGGCTACGCCACTGTAGGCTACACAGTACACAGTCATCAGTTTCCATACCGTTTCAATGGCGTAAAAACTTTCCAAGTAGGCTACAAAATTGTTTGCTGTTCGCCTAATAGTTTACGCTACTTGTTTAGTGTGTTTGTGCGCAAAATAGTGAGCCTGGATCCTGCGTCTCCAGTCAAGGACTTCATTTTTTTGACCAATTAAACACATCGTTTTATAGGTTTTTTAAGTTATGACAAAATAAGAATAAAATATATTCTTAAAATCGCTTTATGTTATAAAGATCTACCAATATAAAAGCCATTCATTTTTGTTACAGTGCACCATTAAAGAACACATCTTGCCTGATTTAGCCTATAGGGCTATAAAACGAACGTTCAAGCCGCATAACGGTTGAGACACGTTGCAAACACAATCTTATCTTGTGGCTGCCCGAGAAACGCCCAGACATCTGACCACGATGAAACGTAGTCTACAAACAACAGCTTCTCATACTAAACAAGAAAAAAAATCTCTATCGTTCAAAAGTCAGAATTGTTCGTCAAAAAGCTGGCCAGAATTCAATTTAGAAATGTATCATTTTTATTTGATACTGTATTTCACAAGTGTAGATATAAAACGACCTGTTTCAACCTGATGCTGCGGGTTCGCTGTGGTAATAGCGACTTGTCACGAGCTTTCGAAACACAGTTCCCCAGTCTTGTGCAATGACAAATAGTGTAGGAGTCAGAGTAGCCTAATACTTTATTTGATATATTACAACGCCAATTTAAAGCAACCTTTTAACAATAACGCTAAACTTTGCAACTGCATGTAACCTAGTATCATCACACTTTTTCATAGTCAAGTTTATCACGTAAAGTTTCTGTTACAAAACTTTCATAGCGTAAATGATTGACACGAGCTTCTTTTCAGGATTTGAATAGTGCTCACACTCTTGTGTTTCGAGAAGGACTATTCTTCCACTATCTACAAGGTCTTTTATTGTTTGATCAAAACGAGCTTTGTACTTTTCAATTGTGCTGCCGCGCACGTTTACGACCAGCATGCCATTTTTCTTCACCACTTTAACAATTCCCTGAAACAGTGAATAAAAGTTAATTGACAAAAACAAAATTACCGTGGGCAAATATAAACATATTTTTGTTATATTTTTAAAAATTCTTGATCAGTTTCTTCGTGCTCATAGTCCATTTCAAACGGTTGTCTCACAAACTAAACTACTTCATTAGCCTACTTGGTTTCGAAATACCTTCAACGGTGGCCTTCTGCACGATAGGCTACAAGACAACAACAATGATATAACGCGCACGGCAGCAGTTTTCTTGCTGAATGATGTTTATCTGTCATAAATGGAACTTTGAGAAATTATCTCTTTTTCATTGAGAATTAAAAAAAGAAGATTTTTCCAGATTGTCATGAAATGCCCTAGAAAGTGCATTTGTGTGGAGTAGCAATATATTTTTGTGGAGAGTAGCCTGACCTTCAAAGCTGTTGACGGAATATGATTGGGAAGAAATGACCCGCTGCTCACAACCATATCATACATTCTGTCTTTTAAAGGAAGTGTTCCTTCTTCATCTAGACTGTGACGTATAATATTTCTGAAAACATAAATATAAGTATTTTTCTTACAAAGGTTACTTAACTTTCAAAACGGTTGAAGCTACGGCAGCTGCTTGCGTGTCAGGTCAAAGGTCAAAACGGATACATTTCCTCATTCAATCCTCTCAGAGTCGACTGCTGACATGTCAATTTAGAAGTGTAATGCAAATATTGTTTTTAAGTGGCAAACTTACAATTAGGCGAAGAGAACCTATCCTGCTTGATTTGCGTCTCTTATGCGGAAAAGTAATCTACCCAGAAATGTAAGAGAACATTTCGTTAAACATTAGTTTTGATTTGTCATTTAATGAAGCTTCATGCTTGGCAAAAGCAGGGATATCTAGAGCAGGGGTCCGCAAATACTTGTTCGCGCGACCCAAAAAACAATCGTTCGAAATCTTCGCGACCCAAATGTTTCGGAAGTAGCCTAAGTTATATAATTTTGCGCAAAACACTTTGCAAATTAAAATAAATTTCAATACGGTTGTCCCCACTTATTATGGCCACATCGGGACCGGACGATTTTGGTTTATTAAGCGGGGGACAATTTTCTACCACTCTGATACCTTCAGTAATTCTGAAATGGACCAAATTGGGCTTACTAAGCGGGTGGACCTATTAACCGTGGGCTTCGTTGTCGTCGTGCAAACCTCTGGAGCCGAGGATCTACTCTATCCTTTTACCACTCCTAACTTAAGATGTTCCCGGACTACACTGGAAGGCTACTAGAAAGCAGCCAGTCTTTGATTTCATAACCCATGACGCGTAGACCTTCCACTCCGTTGGGTAGCTTGAAGATGGTACAGCCATTGATGATGTGGTCTGCGGTCTGTTCCTTGGCACCACATTCACAGGAGGAGGAAGAGGCCAATTTCCCAATGGTGCATGATTGAGCGGAAAAGCCCGACGCCCATACGAAAACGGTTGAGGCGTACCCATGCTTGTCTTTGTAGTGTCAGGCCGATGGGGCATGTGTCGGCGTCGGGGATGAACAAATGGAGTCCGGTGGTAGTTGGCTTCTCTTCAGAATTCCATTTATGGTCCGCCCAAGTAGCCGCAGAAATGAAGTTTATCTGCTTTGTTGATCAGAAGTTGTGCGGCTGGCACGAACGGGTGTCTTGATTTCAATCGACGAGGGTGCTGGTTTGGAGGAGCAGAGATTTTGTGGTGAAGAAAATGGTTAGGCTCTAGTGCCCGTCCGCCGAGAAACAGAGTGGCTTCTTCTCAAACGAAGCTCAGCAAGTCGGATGCCAGCGAGAATGGGGAGATTGTCCAATGGTGTGGGACGCAGGCATCCGGTAACTGTGCAAAGGGCGCTGTTTATGGCAGTGTCGATGTTATGGCAGTGAGCACTGCAGTCTGCAGCACCAAACAGGTGCACAGTACTCTGCTGAAGAGTAGACAAGGGCCAAGGCTGTTATACGCAAAGTGTCAGCTCTAGGGTCACCCCAAGATATTTTGGTTCGGGGCAGAAGGACAGAGGTTTTCCATTGTTCTGAACATGTCGCTCACGATCAGCTTCCGGATTGTCTAGGTGGAAAGCTGCTGCCAAAGTTTTGGTTTCGCTGAGTTTCAGTCGACAGTTTTGGAGATAAGCTGAGAGAGTTTTCATGCCCTGGCTCAAGATGTCTTCCAGGTTTTAACCGTGGGCTTAACCACTGTACTACAATCGAAAGTATAAATTTTCTTGCAGCTTATAAAATTGTACGAAACTCAGCATCAAAGACTACATGATTGTATTTATTTTTGCCATACAAGTTATATTTATGGTAAGTTTAAACCGTTTTGCGACCCACTGTGGATGGTCTCGCGACCCAAATTTGGGTCGCGACCCACTATTTGCGGACCCCTGATCTAGAGAAGGGGATATGAAGGCTCGAAGCGATTGCCTTATTCTCATGACACTACCAGGGCGGTAGTTTGTAGTTCTTTAAACATGTGTTTCTTTTTAAAATCATAAAAAGTTTTGTAGTGCAGCTGGTACAATGAGCTACAAAAGACAGTAAGCAAATGTTACGTAGAGTATATTTAAAGAATACTTGTTTGGAAAGACAGTTGAAAAGTTACCAGTAAGCTATTTTTTTTAACAAAGCCTTTGCGGTAGGCTAGATGTAAAGCAAGTATATGGGTAGTTGAATTAACAAGCAACCATGAGCATGCTGTGATTATCCAGGCCTGATGCTAATAGCGCAATGCAAGTTATCATAACAAGATTTATTAAACTACTATCGGTGCCAATTGCCATTTTACTATAAACACAGATTATTTACGATAAACAAAAGCCCTTCTATTGTCAGACGTAATAAAAGCCTTCGTATCCCCTTCTTTAGATATCCCTGGGCAAAAGACTTCCACTACAATGCTTTTATTTCCTCATCTTTCGTATTATTTCTTCTCATTTATAGTATATTAAGTAGATTTTTCTATAATTTTCTCATGATCTCATGCAACATACGTGATAAAAACAATACAAATGATTATTTTTCACTTTTGTTTTAAACATTTGCATATACGCTATGAATATGAGCTATTTGTAGCATATCAACACCGTAACAATAAAATGACGTATCTTCCATAAGTGAACACACTTATAAAAATACTGCCATTGCATAAGAATTTAAAAAAAAAATGGTGAAGTAGGCCTACAGCAGTGTGACCTGATTAACTGAAGTACGTTGAATCAACTAGCCTAGTTTTGTTTATTCAAAAAGAACAGCATTTTTGTTGATTTCAAAACGATTTAAAAATTGGACTTACTCAGGCTGATGAGTGCTCAGCAAAGACCAATTTTCTTTCAACACCAGATTTGTTTTGTCATTTCAATTCGCATTAAATTATTTTTTGTGAAAAATACGATTTCTACCAACAAAAGTTTTGAACAATTAGATTAGATTTATTTGGTTTTCGGCATGGCCACCTGGAGATGCGGCCTGATTTGTCACATTTTGCAGATTTTGATTACAGCTACTGCTAGTGCTTGACTGACATTTTTTGAGATGTTTTTACTTTTTGCGGTTTCCTAATGACATAAAACTTTTTGTTGCCTTGGGGAAGCAAAAGCAAATGAGAAAAAGTGAGTTGAAAAACGCAAAATCAGACTGTTATTGAAAATTAACAGTCTGACTAAAATCTTCGAAATCAAATTTTCTTTGTTTTTCAACATGTGAGAATGTTAAAACCTATTGTGTCGTCTGGAGAAAAGAATAAAGACAGCGTAAAAATCTAATTTTTAGAAAAATTTATTTAAACGTTCGTCCAAAGTTAGAAAAACCTGGAAATTTCTGCAAAATGTGACAAATCAGGCCATATCTTTAGGTGGCCATGGTTTTCGGTCTTTTAGACTGGGTGTAGGCCTATCCTATAACCTACAGTAATGATAGGTTTCCTCCAATGGATAGTTGGATGGTGGGGGTTGCCTCCGAGATACTGCCACGCAAGAACTATGTTTCGTTTGTCTTTTCCTTTAACCTAGTTGGCATAGGCTACATGGCCTTACAAAGAGCAAGTTCCCACTAGCCTATAAATCAAAACTAATTGCAGGCTGGGTAGAACAGATGCAAAAGAGCCATGAAACTTTTTGTGGCATCATCAATCTGTATTCGGTTTTGACTACTAAAGGTCCCTAAGAGGTCTATGAGATTGCAATAGCTTACTCTGATCCGGTAAAGCAGTTGTGTTAGGTTTATAACACTGCAGTCCTGTCACTGTCAGTGTTTATACCGAGAAAGCTTAGACCTAATAATTTTTTGGGTAAGTGCATTGATGGATTAGATGGCAGAGCACTTTGTTGGGTGGAAGCTCGTCACCAAAATCAACTTTTGCTAACAATGCAACAAACTTCTGGGTCATGGGTTGAAGCTGCAAGAGTGTATTGCGTTTCGCTCGTCAATAGATCGACTGCAACACTTAACACGTAAAATTCTCAAATTCACAAAAGGAAGTCACGAAAATGACCACAAAATGCTCGGTAATCCCAATAGATGAGCGCAATGCTTCCACAAACGGGACCCACAGAGGAAGAGACATACAGTACTTATGATGATGATTAGCATGTAACACATACAACAATGAAGGAGGTGGATAATAAACAATGAAAGAAGAGGATTCATGCAAACTAGTCAAACAAACCTTTCATCCAAACGGACTGCCTCAAGTATTAGTCAGTGTAGTTCAAGCTAGCGCGTAGGCTACTCCTTATCATGGAAATCAATGAAAACTATGGTTCACCTGTAATTAAGTTGTTTCTTTTCTCCAACAAGTAACATCTCTAAGTTTGCATCCAAAACATCAATGAGTCCATTAAAATGATGTTTTCGCAAGGTTTCTGTCACACGACCGGTACCTATGTATGTACAGTACAATCGTGCACTATTATACAGCGGAAGAAGTCAAGCTAGTCTGAGAGTCAATTACTACGATAGATTAAACTTATATTTTCGAAAACAATTAGGAGGTCCAATATTTTACAATGACAACCCGCAAAAGGATGATGGATTCTGTAGAATATAGCCTACAAGCTAGCCTAGTTGTTCCAGTCGGTTAAGTTACAAATCAGTTTGAAAAAAAAGAAAACAATTCATTGACAACGTGGCTCAATACCTTGGCGACCTATATATAGGCAGTCATTCTTGGTATCTACCATTTTTACAACAGTGCTTCATCTCGAAATGTTGCCTATAACTTTTAAAATGCTACTCAGTGACAGATCTGTCCTCTGGCAAATCAAGTTTTATTTTCCGCATTTGCAATGTAAAATAAATGAAGTTAGATCGTTAATATAATAAGTAAGCAGAGAATTCTAGAATTATTAAGATGAAAAAACCTGACGCAACTTTGATGTTTATGATTTACCGTAATTAAAATCATAAAATTTTCCACCAACGATATAATGATTTGCGTGTCTGGTCAATAGAAAGCCTTCAATAGTGCAAGACCCATAACTGTGACATTCGCTAGCGGGGTTTTCATCGTAGAACGACGTAAAACCGTGATAATTTTCATCCAAAGATGCAGTACAAAGGATACAGTTTGAACAACAGTAGCTTATACACAAAACGTTTGAGTTGAATTGCAATAAATACAAAGTAATTCTGGACTTTTCAAGATAAAATTTTCAGTTGATCACTTTACACTGTTACAGTATAAAGTGAAAGACAGGAAGTGTTCTCATTCGTTGTGAGAATAATATAATGTAAGTAATAATGATACAGTTGCTTGTAGGCTACAACGCCATGATTTAAAACATTTGCCTTTTTTATCCAAGCAAGATACAAACGATTGCAGTGTTGTTTTTGTTGTTGTATTTTTATAAACTATTGTAGTTTCAACACATGCAACTCCGCTCACCTGAACCAATATCGAGTATCACACTTTCTTCGTTGAGATATTTCAAAGCCACCAACGCTGTTTTGAAAGGAACTTTGCTACCTATGTTCTGATAATCTGCGTCGTAAGTCTTGCTCCATTCATCATAAGCTTTTTGGGCTTCAACAAAAGAAACACTGTCAACTACTTTACTTATGTTTTTCAAAACTTCTGTATGTTTTATTTCCGCCATCTGTGAAGGTTTACTATAATCTACTGTTTATAAAAAAAGCATTAATTTTGTTTTGTTGAAATTTGTAACTAAATTAGATTTTGCAGTGTTCCCAGTGTAGGCAACGTTATATCGACCAAGACGAACTCCAAGCAAATTAAACAAAAAAAAACGGGTGTTATTAGAATGACGAGAGTCTTGGGTCAGCTGGTCTAAGTAGTTTGAGAAACTTTGATATTTCCAGCCTGAAAATAAATCACTTTTTGCATTGATTTTCTGACTGGGTCGATGAATAAAAGGCAAAAAATTCCATTATAGGATTGACTCAAGAAGAGATGTTAGCAATAAAACTAAACTTAATGCAGTGTACAAGTTATACATTCTAATGCAATTACAAAATTTCTTGCGTCTTTCTGGTGACTATATGCTTAGCTAGGCTTCAACATGATGTTGAAAATGATAACTAGTTTTGTTTAGGACTCCGACATTTATTCAAATCAGCACAACTTCCTAAATCTGCTAAAGCGAGTAAAACTTCCCTGTTTTGCAAAACAATAACGCTGCACAAAAATACACTGACAAAGTAAAGAAATTAGCAGTATACAAAATGTAGAAACGAGAAAACTATCGCGTATTTTTTATTTTTAAGTTCGGACATAGAAAAAATGTTCTTGACCACGCAAAATGCTTCCGACGCAAACCTATTCTTCATTCTTTCACGGATTCCTGACAATGCCAATGCCTTGTATTGTCACCACGTGCACAGTTTTATCGATGTCTATCCGTGAGCGATTCGCTTTTTTAGAGCTGTCCACTTTGCACCTCAGTGCAATCTGCACTAAGTTGCAGAGCATGCTCTCTTTTTTGCGGTACAACTTTTCGTTACTGCGGTCATCTTATTGCAGGTTTTGTTTGTTCTGTGTCTAACAGTTTATCTAGCCACGTCGCACTGGAGTGCATTGTACCAAATTGAACTCTAAAGCCATCAAATAGATTAGCCTACTTTTCTCGACCACCACAAAGGGCGATTGACCGGCAAACAAAATAACATTGTTTGCCGACGTTTCAAAGGCAAATTGTCATGTTTTGAGGCTGAAAACTAAACCAGTTACCAAGCTGCTATCGATTGAACGCTATTATTAAATAGATTATATTTGTATAAAAGAAGTGCAAAATGCGCATTTGCTCTTTGTGAGGCATTAGACCATTTGAACTCTTGTAAAATAATGATCTGCTTTTGATGTTCTTCTGCAGCGCCCTTTCAAAACTTTCGGACCCCTAAAACTTCAACAAGTAGCGTCATTATCAAATGTTACGAACGACCTTCTAATGCAGGTTTCTAATTCGAGTATAACATATTGCCTAAGGCCTAAAAGAAATTATTTTGTCACAAAATTGATCACAGGCTACAAGAAGAAGCCCATCGATACAAGAAATAAGTAAGCCTACAACATCGTAAAAATGTTTGATTGTGCTCAGCATTAACGTAGTCACTTACCAGCTACACACGTTATACGGTACGGTAGCCTACTTTAGATTTTATACCAAGAATGTTGCTAAACGGGACGCTTGCTATATATTTTTGAACCAGACTTCTGCCCTGACAGATAGGCTTACGCCCTGTTCATAATAGGCTACACATACACTGACGTTCTTGCTGTGGAAGTAGGCTATAACAGGCAGCATAAAATTTGTTGGTACAGAATGACAGTAATTTTTTCATGCATCACGATTTGTAACTGTTCAAAATCACTCGGACAAAAATCTCCCATGGATGAAAATTCCTCTGATTAGTCATGTCGTGGAAGTAAGGTATTTCAAATATATATTAGGCTAGACTATTGCATTTGGTGAATTTTCAATTTCCTTTTTAGACTGTGATATCTGCAAGTAGCCTATAGTCTAAAAATGGTAGTCTGAGAGTAGGCTATACAATAGTAGTTGATAATGTGGCCTACAGTTTGAGCAGTAAGACTGAACGTTACACGCACCATCACAATGCGCATCTTCCAAGCGAATAAACTAAAAATGACATTTAAAACAAATACAGTATACGGTAGGCTACTGAAGTAGCCCACGGTTGATGAAAAATCCGCGATTGCCTGGCCTCCTGTGGTTGATTTATTCTTGATTTTCAAGAAATATCAACGATCAGCATGAGGATAGCAGGTCTGGACGAGACTTCCTGTTTGAAGTAGGAGACTTATTGTTGCTTACTACAAAACACCATCAGCCGTAAGGGGACTCGGTCGTTGCTTCAAAAAAAGTGACCTGCTGCAGACTTTTACAAAAAAAACATTTAATAAACTCAAAGCATGAGACAGTAGGCTATTGGGCAACGAAAAATATGGCCTATGTGAGTGAGTTATGGTGTGCCAAATCTTGGAGATAGGCTACTTTTGGTTCTAACAGCAAAAATCCAAGTTTCACGTTTTGGAGCCAAAGTAGCTGAGACTGACGTAAATTTTCCATTTATTTATAACAGAACTGATTGTTTCGAGTTTGACTATCTTCAGGTCTACAAACCAATCGTGTAGCCAAACCACAATGACTGTTTTTCTGCTTCTTTATTGGGCAGAAGTTGCTTTTCCCTTCTTCGACCAATGCCGTGCCTGACCAAATATATATTTTTCTATGAATATAGGCTACACCTTTACACAGTGAGGTGGGCCGGACAAAACAACTTTTCGGGCCAAAGCTGGTCCCAAGACCATAGTTTGGTGACCCCTGTTCTAAACAGGCGATTTCTATGATGTTCACAGAGTTCTGTGAGCACAAAAAGAATTGTTTCAATGCTGTACAGAGTCCTTGCCAAACCTAGATAGAATGTAGGCTAGACTGAACGTACTGTACAGTAGCCTATATGCTCATTTGCAAAACAATGTCACAAAAAGCAATCTTGTGCTACCGGTCTAGGCTGCAGTAGGCTAGAAGAGTTGTTCCTGAACTTCCTACACACAAGAAAATCAGAAGCTATCCAGCTACGTAATTCGCTATCATGTGTCAGATCATTTCAAATGTTTAGCATGATCTGAAGCCTGCACTTCGGTAGTAATATTTTACACCCCTAACGTTGCGCATTAGAAATTGTAGCCTATAGGCGCTTTTCTAAGAGCAGTTGTGGGATGCTCGGTTCGACACGATGCAAGAGCATGCGACTGGGTCTTTGTGGATGCAGCTTGCAATGATATGTTTAAAGGTGGACAAGAAATTGGCTTCCTTGGTATCCGTTCCACTTACGGTAATGTAATTTTTTAGTCACACGACGTAGTGGTATTTGTAGCTGTTGTTTTGGTCATGCTTCAGCAGTTACAAATTTCCTGTATCGTAGTATTTCAAAGGCAGTAGTAACATACTGACTGTGCAGGCTGAAAATGCACGATTTGCCTTGTATTTGCAAACCATAACTTTAAATGCGTTTTACTCAAAATGACATTTTTTTGCAGTAAATGTTAACTCATTTGTTTATTTCTTGTCCGAATTGGCTAAAAATTGGAATGCATGCTGGTACAATGGTATTGCATCAAACTATGAGAGCTTTTTTAAAATTTTATTTCTTGACCATTTTATTGAAAAAAAAGTGTATAAATATTTTCGCACACAAGTAACTTTCAAAAAAAAAATTTTTTTTTTCGGAAAGTGACATTTTAGAGAAAAAAGCTCTCATAGGTATTTGCATATAAGGTAGATCTAGCACTTCATAACATTTCTTGTTGCCATATGGTGCTGGTAGTGAGAAACAGTATTTTGTATTAGCATGT
Source organism: Aplidium turbinatum (assembly GCF_918807975.1). Taxonomy (NCBI): domain Eukaryota; kingdom Metazoa; phylum Chordata; class Ascidiacea; order Aplousobranchia; family Polyclinidae; genus Aplidium; species Aplidium turbinatum. The sequence continues at coordinate 35,475,383 of NC_137472.1, read as the reverse complement.
CAAAAAATAATTATTGAAATATTGTCTGTGTTTGAAGGAAGCTCATTGCATTAAATTAAACTTTTATTTCATGAGACTTGCATATTCAGATGCGTCTTTTCATGCCCTTTTCAGAAATATTATATGGTATGTGGGGGTTCCCACAATAGTTAGCTTATCTGAGGCAAGCTTCTCAGTCATCAGCGAATATTGGGATTTCATTAGAGGTGTCCCGTTAAGTTAGTTTCTCCTACAGTATATTTCTCCCAGAAATCAAGGTCTCAGTGATGAGAGAGCTTCAAAGAGGAGTTTGCCAAGTTTCCGTGTATAGCATAATTGAAAAAAATGCATTAACTTAGAGGGAAACTATTTTGAAGGCGACAATTTGTAGTTTATGAAAAAAAATCATGTTAAATTTATAATAACAGTCCCATTATTTTGTCATACCTTGTATAGGCTACGTCGGTTATCAGTCTTTTTTGAGTGCACCGCATGGAGGTAAAGCACACTAACAAAGTGCGCCAGCTAACTAACAGTCCGTCTCGATAGCTCAGTTGGTTAACGCGTGGCTTCGTGAAGCTTCAAGATCAAGCGACGCTGGTTCGACTCTCGAGGTGTGCGCTTGAGCAAAGTATTCAAAGGAATGTTCTCCATTCAGCGGCACCTAGTGAATGGAACTGTTTCCCTACAACACTTCAACAATTGGAAACTTCACTCTGCCAATCTAGGTACGGTAACCGGTCCTGTGAAAAGCCTCTACAGTCTGCAAAACTACCAGGAATAACCTATCAAGACTTTGTTAGTCCGAGGATAAATATTTAAAACCAACCAAGGTTAGGAAACAGTATTTTAATCAAGTCAAATTAATTGCCTCGCACCGACTAGTGTTTAATCAAGGTTGTTTTATATATCCATACCGCATTATACCGCATTATACCGCATTTACTATCCATACCGCAAAGCCGTTGCAGCAATAATAACGAGGAAGAAAAGCCACGATCCATCGGCAAATATTTGCTCTGATGTTAGCACAGACTAATTACGAAATTGTCCACGCAATAGCGTGATCAATTAATCTATTTTTCCATGCAGTAGATACAGGAGCGAACACTCAAATCTGAAAAGCGGTTTTGGTCTAACTTTTCGTACAGAAATAGGGATAGCAATCTTCTTACCTGTGCCATTTCAGTTTTTGAGTTTAAACAAACATTAGCGGGATTAGCCTGTTTATTTTGAAATTCGTGTTTCGGGTTATTTCACTAAATATTCGTGGTTAGGAAAATCACTATATGGTAGACTAATCATTCTTAATTTATCCTGCAAAGCAGACTATTGTTTACAAACCAAAATTTGCTTTTTCAAAGCGTAGGCCTATACCAGTACTGCATATGAAATTGGTTGCCTGACCATTGACCACCCATTTCCAAGAGGGATCACGAATATTGTGCTAGTTCCTAATACAAGAAGAATATATTTTATTACAATGTATTGATCGATAAATGTAATGTCTATAGTTGGGGCAATATATGGTTTGACCCCAAAAAAATTGCAACAAAAGGTTTTTCAACTGATTTGATTAATATTGGGTGTCAGTATTGACATATTCAAAATCTTAAGCGATCCAACTTCCGGAAAGTGGTTATTTTCAAGATGGCCGCCAAACCATTAAAATAACAGTAAATTGACCATAACTCGATCATTATATGATTAAAACATGTAGTTTTGGTTCTATATCTAGGTTTTTATACCCTGTAAAGTCAATGAGACAATTCTCAGAATTGTTGAATTATCTGATAGCCTATAAATTCAATATGGCAATCCAAGATGGCCTCCAAACCAATAAAATAACAGTAAATTGACCATAACTCGGTCATCATATGACCAAAACATGTAGTTTTGGTGTCTATACCTAGGTGTTTATACCCTGTGAAGTCAATAAGACCATTATCAGATTTATTGAATTATCTGATAGCCTGTAAATTCAAGATGGCCGCCAAGCCAATAAAATAACAGTAAATTGACCATAACTCGGTCATCATATGACTAAAACATGTAGTTTTGGTGTCTATATCTAGGTTTTTATACCCTGTGAAGTCAATGAGACCATTCTCAGAATTGGTGAATTATCTGATAGCCTATAAATTCAATATGGCAATCCAAGATGGCCTCCAAACCAATAAAATAACAGAAAATTGACCATAACTCGGTCATCATATGACCAAAACATGCAGTTTTGGTGTCTATTCCTAGGTGTTTATACCGGTAGCCACTTTAACAAGTCGAAATTCTGCCACTGAAATTGATTAGAATGAAACCGCCAACCAATCATAAGCTACGGTTTAGGTGACGTAAAAATGGCGAAAAAACGATGATAGAAAGCAAATTAAGTGATGGATTTTTTGTCAGCTGGTTGGCTTAGGGGTTAGAGTTCGGGCTAGAAAGCAGTCATTTCATTGACGTGGGTTCGATTCCCACTACTGCTATTGCTCTTTTTCTTCTGTAATTACCAAATAAAGTTCAAAACAAGCATTTACTCTCTGGATGAGTGCGAAAAGGATCACAATTGGACGGTAGCCTCTTATAACATGTTCTGATTGGTTGGCGGTTTCATTCTAATCAATTTCAGTGGCAGAATTTCGACTTGTTAAAGTGGCTACCGTTTATACCCTGTGAAGTCAATGAGACCATTCTCAGAATTATTGAATTATCTGATAGCCTATAAATTCAATATGGCAATCCAAGATGGCTGCCAAAACAATTAATAATGAACAATAACAATGTAGGCCTATTGGTTATAGAAAAAAAAACGGTGAATTTCTATATATATTTGAGTAAACTAAGCAGGCATAAAGAGTTCATACGATGTGGTCATGTACAGTAGACTCTTGACATAATCAGCGTAAAGAAAGCATATGGATCAAGTATTACTAAAGCTCATCGCTGTCACTCTTGATGCCATCGTCTGTAACTATGTGATTGCTGTATGGGTTGACACATGAACCAGTTTGACATGGTCTACATTCAGCATGGCATGGTAGCCCATATCTCCGGCAACTACAGTGAGGTGGACACGATTCGCAATTGCAGTGTATCATTTTCAGTAGGTTGTCCGGGGCAGCTTTCATGTCCGTCATGATTGGAACCATCTGATTATTGTCTACTGTCCATCCCCAGTCTAGAGCATCCACACCATCGTCAGTAGCCTACCCATCCAGACCATAATCTGGTAGTAAACTCTGAGGCAGTGGAATTTGGTAGAGGATGGTGTAGGTGGCAAACGTTCAGGGTGAACAAAGGACTTGGATGTTGTAATTTTCTTGACCAATGTATTGCAGCGCTGTGTTTCCAGGTTACTACTTCCATCGTTGCCAAACATATCGGTCATAGCTTTGTTTCCAAGATCCTTAATCAAACAGATGATCTCTCCATGCAGGAAGTGATGAAGCACAAGCTCAGTACATGCCAACCCGTCTTGTTTGAAGCTAGACATTTTTTTCGAGAAGCCGATAAGCCTCAAATAGCTACCGCCATCACAGAACATGCCAGCAGTGTGACGTCAGGCGATTATGAAGTAGTGAAAAAATCTGCTCCGAAAACCGATCACTACGTTCTTGATAGGGGGGTTCTTGTTGCATCGAGTGCTATGGAAAGCTGGAGACAGTTGTGGGTCTATTGTACAGTCGTATGCAGATTATACCATTCGTCATTATCGCTTAGCAACGGTGGTCTTTGATGGATATGGTGGTCCGTCTTTCAAAGACAATACCTATCAAAGACGCGGCATGAACGTCCACCGGGTTGTTCACTTTACTGCAGACACCAAGTTCATTAGAAAGAAGGAGCAGTTCTTGTCTCGAGCTTCCAGCAGTGGCCGAGTAGTTAGCGCGTTGGGCTCGCAGTCGAGAGCCTGCATGTTCGACTCCAGCCACCCGCACTTGCTGTTGTTTCTCTGGGCAAGAAACTGCGGTGGTCGAATAAATTTGTGGCAGAATACGGTGCGATACTGATGAGCTCAGCCTCATGGGCGAAACACGTGTCTATCGCTGTCAATTCTTGCTACAAATCGGCTGCCGAGAAACATATTGTTGATTGGATGGTCTGAATGGCTAGCGTGGAAGCTACACCGTTATGGTTGGCGAATCGCAGCTGCTCGCTGTACTAGTGAGTGCTCAGCCTTGTGCTGATAGCCGGGAAGAACGCCCCTTTCTTCACAAACTTTACGATAATTGCCTCTACCCAGTGATCAATTTCGAGTAATGGGTAGTACTAAATTTAAGTCAAAAGTAGAGTAGACAACCGGAAACAGACATTGCCGTCGGCTGCAGCGTGGGTCAGGTGTACGTCGTACACCGATGCATAGCGCTCAAGTCCGCTTTCCCGCAATGCAGGATAAAGATAATAAAACAAACAAACAACAAGCAAGGATTAATTTCTCTAATTTCTGCTCAACTGAGGAATAAAAGCTGCAATGTGATCAACGCACCAGGTGATGCAGATGTTGACATCGTCAAGACGGCAGATGGACAGCCCTCATTGACATAGTACGACTTTAATTGGTGAAGGCACGGCTCTTTTAATATTGTTACTATACTATGCTAACACAGACCCACACATTAAAGACCTTTACTTCCGCTCCGACAAAGCTTACTCAACCAAGACACACGACATCAGCAAACTGAAGGCAATCACCGGACCAGACATAGCCTATGCTCATTGCTCACAGCTCCTCTTCATTCATACATTCACCGGTTGTGATTCAACGTCAAGGATATTTGGTATCGTGTCCACCTCACTGTAGTTGCCGGAGATATGGGCTACCATGCCATGCTAGATGTGGACCATGCCAAACTGGTTCATGTGTCAACCCATACAGCAATCACATAGTTACAGACGATGACATCAAGAGTGACAGCGATGAGCTTTAGTAATACTTGATGCATATGCTTTCTTTACGCTGATTATGTCAAGAGTCTACTGTACATAACCACATCGTATGAACTCTTTATGCTTGCTTAGTTTACTCAAATATATATAGAAATTCACCGGGTTTTTTAATAACCAATACATTGTTATTGTTCATTATTAATTGTTTTGGCAGCCATCTTGGATTGCCATATTGAATTTATAGGCTATCAGATAAGTTAACAATTCTGAGAATGGTCTCATTGACTTCACAGGGTATAAAAACCTAAATATAGACACCAAAACTGCATGTTTTGGTCATATGATGACCGAGTTATGGTCAATTTACTGTCATTTTATTGGTTTAGCGGCCATCTTGGATTGCCATATTAAATTTATAGGCTATCAGATAATTCAACAATTCTGAGAATGGTCTCATTGACTTCACAGGGTATAAAAACCTAGATATAGACACCAAAACTGCATGTTTTGGTCATATGATGACCGAGTTATGGTCAATTTTCTGTTATTTTATTGGTTTGGCGGCCATCTTGGATTGCCATATTGAATTTATAGGCTATCAGATAATTCAACAATTCTGAGAATGGTCTCATTGACTTCACAGGGTATAAAAACCTAGATATAGACACCAAAACTACATGTTTTAGTCATATGATGACCGAGTTATGGTCAATTTACTGTTATTTTATTGGTTTGGAGGCCATCTTGGATTGCCATATTGAATTTATAGGCTATCAGATAATTCAACAATTCTGAGAATGGTCTCATTGACATCACAGGGTATGAACACCTAGATATAGAAACCAAAACTACATGTTTTAATCATATGATGACCGAGTTATGGTCAATTTACTGTTATTTTAATGGTTTGGCGGCCATCTTGGAAGCCATCTTGAAAATAACCACTTTCCGGAAGTTGGATCGCTTAAGATTTTGAATATGTCAATACTGACACCCAATATTAATCAAATCAGTTGAAAAACCTTTTGTTGCAATTTTTTTGGGGCAAGGTCATATATTGTCATATATTGCCCTAACTACTACGCTCAAACAGTCAAAAACATGATAACCTACTATATTTTGTTTTTACATTATAGATTAAACTAAATTCTTATTTTATTGTTTGGTGACTGACGAAGTGGGTTCGGTACCAGGAAAGGGGCCCGGTACTTTACCATATGACGGCTGAAACGGCTGTTTTAACCTCTGATGGCAATTTCCTTGATCTGATTATATTAAGACAGGGTTGTCCAAACTTTATGGGACGCGGGACGCATTCGGCAAGGAAATTAGATCGCGGGCCGCAGTTGACATTTTTCCTCTTATACACTGTCTCACCGTACCAGATGTAAAGTAAAACACGTACATGTGTAAATGAATCTTTATATTTATCATAAAAACATATTAGGGAATAGATTAAAGAAGCTAAGATGTGAATACTACGAATAAGAGAGTTTTGGAAATTTTAAGCAACGTCAGTAGACCAGGAAACCTTAAAAATAACTGACAAGTATGAATAAGAATAAACCATAAATTTATTCGTAAAAAATATTTAAGGAAGTATGTAAAACGGTACAGTTTACTTAAAATTCAGTGAGATGGGTGTGCCTGTATTTTGGAAGCCAGCTCCTTTGTGTCAATGTCAACTGAGGTTAAGGCTAAACGAAGGCAGGCTTCGAGAGATGTTTGTTTAAGTAGATTCCTCTCTTTGGATTTAATCGACTTCATTGCGGAAAATGCTGCTTCACAAAGGTAGGTACTGCCAAACATTGACAGCAAGTGCAATCCAAAACGGCGTAAATTAGGATAATGCTCTTCAGAAAGAAGAGGCCAAAATTGAGTGATTGGCAGTGTAGCTTTGCTTAATAAAAACTGGTCACTTTGCAAGTCACACAATTCAAGCTGCAAATCGTCATCGGCTTCTGATATAGTTATAGTCAGCGGAGCATTGAATACATTGAAGTTTTTCTCAAGGTGCCGGAAATCTTGAAATCGCTTGTTGAAGTCTTCAATCAGGGTATCAGGGTATCATACTTGGTTGTTATGTCACTTATATGCGGATTTTTATAAATTTACCATTTTAAGGTTGTTTTTCTAGGGTCGGCTTATATGCGAGGATATACGGTAATTTTTAAAAGTTTTCTAGAAGAGGCGGCGGGCCGCATTGAAGGAGGTCGCGGGCCGCATGCGGCCCGCGGGCCAGGCTTTGGACAACCCTGTATTAAGATATTGAAAATGTTTGAAGTCGCGGGGAATCTTTTAAATCCGGGCCCCCTATAAGATTGATGGCCCGGGTCCAAAAGTACCACCTAGAACCCTCTGTCAATGCCCCTGATTAAGGTTATAATGTTTAATATCTTTTCAGGTATTACCGATTTATTGTTTTTGCATATTTTTCAGGGCTTTCTGATGATCTCCCTTTTTGGGTGAAACAGGCTGTAGAGGTTTTCAAATTGTTTGTCTGAAACTACATCTTTGTGTTTTAAATAAACTAAATTTTAGCCAATGATGTTCTCAATCTTGTAACCAGTTTTTAAAACACTAAGTTTTCGTTATACCTAACAGGCACAATGAATAGCGTAAGTTATATGTGAAACAAAACGTAATTACGGAATGTTTTAATGGTAAATGGAGAAATAAATAACATACCACTTTAAAAAAAAATTATCGTAAAATAATATTAGAACATACGATTGCTTTGACAATGCATTTTAATTACGATTATCTCATGTCCGATGTGCGTTACACCACAACGTTACACCTGATTGAAAACCACCGGTGTATGTGAAGCCTTGAAGAGGTTGTCCATTTTACAATACTTTCATAACAAAAATACTTGACATGATAATTTCTCTGGCGTTCGAAAAGTGTTCACATGCTTTTATTTCAAGAACATCAACTTTTTCCATTTCTTGAAGTTCCCGCACAACCGCATCGAAACGAGACCTGTATCCCTCAACAGTGCTGTTACGCACGGACACAATAAATATACCGCTTTGCTTAAGCACATTAATCACTCCCTGCAATGAATATTTACCGTTAGGTTTAAATTTATTTGCTCTTTTTTCGTTAATCCACTTATAGTCGTTTGAGTTCCAACCCACATCCTTTCGAACGTCAGGGAGACCTTTTTGCCGCTTAGCAAGCTACCAAACTAACATTTGACTTAGTGCAGTGCTTCCCAACCTTTTTCAGTTCGCGACCCACTTTTAATGCAAGTTTTATTGTGCGACCCACAATGAGATATGACATCTTTATTATGGCAATATGGCATTTTTACAACTGCCGTACGCACTGATAGTTAATGCGACACAACACATCTAATTGTTACATATTTGTTACATGGTTGTATAATTGTTACGTAATGATAATGCAATAATTTCCCGATCTAATAGAAAACAGGGTGCACAATTCATGAAAATAGAAAGTCAACAAATGAAGTGAAGATAAGAGTAGCGATGGCGGGGCGCATTACTGTTCAAGACCAAACTGCGGCTTGTGAGATCCATAGTAATGTCGGTATTTTTTAGATAATTTTAACATTCAGTAAATTTAGAAATGCTTTGCTACCCACCTGAAATAGCTTTGCGACCCACCACTGGGTCGCGACCCACCGGTTGGGAAGCACTGACTTAGTGGACGTTTAATTAATTCGAAGGCTTAAACTTATTTACAGTTTAATTCTAATGTTTTTGAAATAGAAATTTGAAAACAAGTATTGCGATAATTATAATATGTCTCCACACAAAATAAGTAGTCATTGAGAGTGATGGACCGGATGCGACATTTTTTGTAGAAGCCGGAAGCAGGATATTCAAGGAAATGTCACACCGGCCGGGGGTCGTATCTACTTCACACAATCAATGTTTCAATGCCGACTGCCAAAGTTGGTAGTAGGCTACACCACTTTAAGTGGTTCCGGCGCAGAAAATCCACCGTAGATCCGGTCACACTTTGACTCAAGACATCGAGGACTGCTTTGAGACAAAAAAGAAAGCTGGCGCTCTCCGTCTAGATCTCACAGCTACCTATGAAACTGTATGGCTCCGTGGCCTTACTTGCAAGCTGCTTCGCCTGCTTCCTGACCGACACATGGTCCATATGATCATGGAACTTGTCAGGAATCGAAGCTTCACCCTTTCCACCGGAAACTCACGGCGAAGCAGACTGAAACGCCTGACAAACGGCGTCCCACAGAAATCGATCATGGCTCTACTTTTTTTCAACATCTAAACCCACGACCTGCCAACCACGGTCTACGCAAAATACGCTTATGCGGACGACCTTGCAATTTCCACTCCACTAAGTCGTGGGAAGGCCTAAAAGACACCTTGATCCAGGACATGAAAACCTTCTCAGCTTATCTCCAGAATTGGCGACTGAAACTCAGTGAAACCAAAACGGTGGCAGTAGCTTTCCATCTAGGCTACACAATCGGGAAGCTGATCGTGAGCTACATGTCCCGAATAATGGAAAGCCTCTGTTCTTCTGCCCCGAACCAAGGAATCTTGTGGTGACATTAGACAGATCGCTCACATTCCACCACCATTTGGTGTCACTGCGCAAAAAAATGACATTCCGCGCTGCGCTACTCAAGTGTCTGGCAGGCTCCAGCTGCGAGGTGATGGCTGACACTTTACGTATAGCAGTGTTGTACGTTGACGGCGTCAACTTTTTGTTGACGCTGAGGCTAGCGCCGTCAGTTTATTTTTTAGTTGACGGAAGTGATTGCCGATTTTAAGCGTCAAGCGCTATGCGTCATTTTTTGTTTTCATGGAAAATCTCGTTTCACAATAAGAGTTTCACAATGTATTCTGGCCAGCGCGACTCATCCGAATTACCCGATTTCGAGTTAGTTGGAATAGCTACCTGGAATGCAAGCGGAAGAAGTTCGCCAAATAGTGATCACTCATATCGTGATCAGTATCGAGAACGAGGGATCAGAGAGAGAAAGAGAAAAATCAATGATATCATCGCGGTGGTTGAAGGTACTTTATTTCAAGAGCTCTATATGCCCTTGAAAAGAGCGATGTTGGTGCAGTGGACCTTGTTAAAAGATTTATATAATTATGCTAAGCCATCACAGCACGCTTGGAACAGTGATACCTTTCCGAGTAAACGTTTTCAAGACTTGTTTTTGAAATACAACACACCAATACCATTCAGCGCTGCTGTGGAACGCATGTTTTCACTTGGAAAGGACATTATGCGTCCCAAACGCAGCAGATTGTCAGACAAACGTTTTGAAATGCTTGTGTTTCTACAAGGAAATAACTAATAAGCTAAAGCAGCTAATTACAATACAGTCTCAAAACATAAAACCTGCTCTTTATTTATAGCTATTGTTAGCCTAAGCTTGGTTGAAATACTTCTGTTTTGTGAGACCCTGGCTAAAATAGCGCTAGAAATTAGCGCTGACGCTGACGCCGTCAATTTCTTTACGAGCTTACGCAGTACTTTACGCCGTAACGTTTTTAGGCAATTCGCGCTGACGCTGACGCCGTCAATTTATTTCATTGACGCGTACAACACTGACGTATAGCAGCCTCAGCCCTTATTGTCTACTTTTCAGCAGAGTACTGTGCACCTGTTTGGTGCCACAGTGCTCACTGCCATAAACAGCGCCCTGAGCACAGTGACCGGATGCCTGCGTCCCACGCCATTGAACAATCTCCGCATTCTCGGTGACATCCAACCTGCTGAGCTTCATCGTGAAGAAGCCACTCTATCTCCTCGCCTACCGGCTTTGGAGCCTAACCATCTTCTCCATTACAAGATCTCTTCTCCTCTAAATGAGCATCTCCGTCGAGTGAAGTCAAGACACCCAATCGTGCCAACTGCTCAACTTCTTATTAACGAAGCTGATAAACATTTCTGCAGCTAATTGAGCGGACCACAAATAGAATTCTGAATGGAAGTCAAGTACCACCAGACCCCATTCGTTCATCCCCGACGCCGACACACGCTCCATCGGCCTGACACTACAAACACAGGCATGGGTGCGCCTCAACCGTCTTCGTATGGACGTCGGGTTCTTCCGCTCAACCATGCACCAATGGGAAATGGCCTCTTCCTTCTCATGTGAATGTGGTGCTGAGGAACAGACTGCAAGCCACATCATCAATAACTGTACCATCCTCAAGCCACCTAAAAGGTCTTCGCGTCTTAGATGATAAAACCAAAGACTGGTTGCTCTCTAGTATCCTTTCAGCATAGTCCAGGAACATCGTGAATCTAGGGTAGTAAACGTATACCCTTGACCCCAGAGACTCACACGACGAAGAAAAAGAATTTCATTTTTTACACCATTCATTTTTTTCGCTACACCATTTCATTTTTTTCTACAAGACAACAATAAAAGGTAAAGACAACTTTCACGGCTTGAAATTAACTAAGTCTTTCTGAAAAGCAGAGAAAGAGAATTATGATTAAGAAGAACATCATTGCGCCTTAGCATTTTTACAGTACCGTAAATGCAGTTGTGCACTATAAAAGGCATCTGATGACAGATTTATATTGATAGATTTCAAAAGCATCTTACTTTCAAAGCTGTGGCCTGAATATGGTTGGGAAGAAATGCGCCGACGCTAATAACCACATCGTACATTTTATCTTTTAAAGGAAGTCTTCCATCTTCATCCACAAAATGACGTAGGATGTTTCTGAAACACAACTCTAATTTTTCAAAAAAGGTAAGTTAGTGGTACGTGGTGTGCATAAAACATGACAGAATTCTTTAAGCAGCTAGGTACCGGTAATGACTGTTCTTTCCACATAATTATAGAAAAACACATGACCGTGTTGCTGCAAATAACCAAAAGAACCGAAATGAGTTCACAACATTCGAAACACAATCCCGGACAAAATGTGTACAAAATGAAAAAAAATTAAAATTATACATAAAAAATAACTTTTTAAAACAAAAATAAAAAGGGGGTTAGGTATAACTTATGATATACGGGTGATGAAGTCCTTCACGCACCATTGCGCAGTTTTTAATCAGAATGAACCAAAACAAATTTGTTGACTGAGGGCTAAAAGTGTTGAAAGTGTTTCAAATTGCTTCTAACAAATTAAAATGCAGAATTGTGCACAGCAGGTTAAAATGTTCTGCATACCGTTGAAAGTACTTTCTGTATATGATTTTGTAAAAATGACTTTTGTGAACAGGACATAAAGACCAGTCATTTGTTGCAATGACGTTGAGTGTTTGATCTGAGGTTATAGTGGGCCCAAATAGTAGGCCTATCTTTTTCAGAACTTAATTAAGATCATGATCAAAAAATCTCAAAATTAAATACAAGATTTTATTTTCTGTTATGATGTTTTTTAGATATGGCAATAATGTTGCAGCCAGGCAGTGCAAGCTCTTGAAGTTTTAATTTTTTTGAAAACATGCTTGACCTGAGATTAAGTTGTTTTTTATCTCCAGCAGCCAGCATGTCCAAGTTAGCATCCAAGACATCAACGACTCCATTAAAATTATGCGTCCTCAAAATTTCTGCCTCAACGGAAGTACCTATTTGAAAAACGTCAATAATTTAAATATTTTCAACCTAACACATGACTATTGCACACCCCTTTGTTTAAAAACGTCACCTCGCATGCATATAAAAGGCATAGACTCCCCAGGGATGTTCCGTAGTTTCATGCTTTTTTGCCGTGTGGTTTGTTTATGACATTGCAATGAACGAAATTTCAAGAAATTATAATTTATTTTTACTGATTGAAGGAAAAAAGACATTACTGTCTCAAGTTTTACACCTGCGAAGGAACCTGAAATCTGGAGTGACATTGCACAGTTTTGCATTTTTTTACTTTTGACAACGTGGTTATAAAAAAAGAATGAAAAGTGTAGTTTTCCAAGTCCAAGTCTGCAACGTAGCCTATGGAAGAATGTTATCGTTACTGGAATAACACTCGAGAACGTCCTACGAAGCGTTTTGCTAGACTACGTGGGAGAAGGTCTGCGGTTGGCAGAAATGCAGACCTCGTCTCGGTCAACTCTCAATACCGAGGGCATGGAGATACTCCATTAAACAGAATGTAAGATCCTTGGCCACCAGCCCTCGCAATACGGAAACAGACGTTAAATCGCGGAGATAGATAGAACACAAAAAGGTTTTGGATACAAACAACGATGAAATGCAGTTTTCAGATCTCCGTAAAAGAAAAACATCATGTTGTGTTATGTCATTGTCAGTTATGAATACAGATTAAAGAAACACAATGGTTTTGTTATTTACACATGTAAACAAAATTTCTTTTGAGTGATTCTTGAAGGGGGTGCGAGAACTGGTCGGTGATTTCAAAGTGATGCATCCAAGGAAAAAGGTTAAGAACCATCAGAGTGTAACATGCTGTCCTGGAGATGGAAACTCACTAAGCCTCTTGATCAAAGCAAAAAAAAATGCATAAATGGTTTGCAAAAGTTATGAAATTGCATAGGCTACATATAGTTTAAACAATGACGAATTGACAAACTTCCAACATGATACGCGGTTGACATATAGGTTGGAAAACTGTATTCTTATTGACGCCACTTCACTCACCTGCACCAATGTCAAGTATAACACTATCTTCCTTGAGATATTTCAGAGCCAGTAACGCTGTTTCAATAGGAACTTTGAATGCTAAGTTGGACATATCTCTATCATATGCCACACTCCATTCGGTATAAGCCTTTTGAGATTGATCAGAAGATTTAGCAAGATGAAGTGCACTCCTTACATTGTACAACGCAATATTTCGATTTATATCTTCCATCTGTAAAAATTCATTATCATTAACAACCTAGGCTGCATGAGTATAGTCTCCACAGTGGCAAGCAGCTGGCTGATGAGAACGTCTGTGTTACATTAACTTGCAATCATGCAGGTGACATGTGTTCAGTGAAGAGCAATCTGAAAAAGTACTTTGTGCCACGTGTGATTCAATATTTACATAGTCACCACAAATTTACCCTAACTTTTCAGCCATAGCCAATAGCCATAGCTTTTCAGCCAAAGCCATAGCCAGCCAATTGAAGCAAGGAAGAAACGTAGCTACAGTAGGGGAAGGGAAGGTAATTTGATACACTTTTAACATTTTTGCCTGTTAACTGAAAATTACGTGACACAAACTATTGATTTTAAGCTGAAATGAAAGTCTGATTCCTTACACACTTTTTAAAAACATTTTCACTTTTCTCTTTTTGTTAATTTTTTTTAATTGAAATTTTAAAAACGTCACTCAAATGTATCAATTTACCTTCCACGGAAGGTAAATTGATACACCCGGAAGGTAATTTGATACAGTAAAACTAATACAGAAATCCCCTCTGACAGCAAAGCAATAAATGAAAATTTAATATGTGGTTGGCGTGCTTGGGTGCAAAGATGACTGTTGAGGCCTATGTGTGCGGCGAAACTTATGCAGTGGGATGGACATGGGAAGGATCATTGGCTGGAGTTCTTATTCAAGAGGGGTGCTTTGCGCTGTTCTCATTTTTTGACAGCAGATAGCGTGTAGGCTTATGAAAGCCTATATAATAGTTGTTTCCCAAAGTAGCAGGTCTTCTTAATAAGGAATAACTTACTTAAATCAACTAGATCAATGACAACATTTATTACAGTCACAAAAAAGAATTTAATAGACTGTATCAATTTACCTTCTCCACATGTATCAATTTACCTTTTTTTTAAAAAGTTATAAAATTCTGATTTTTGTATGCTTGGATGCACATTGCAGAAAAAATGTGAGATGCCCTTGAAGCCTTATCAATGAGCTGTCAAATGAGTTTGGTTTCATCTTTCAGGAACTTTTCTTTAATTTTCCAGACGAAAATAATCATGAGTTAAAAATTTTACGAAAATAATCAAAAAACACACTTTTACGATTTTATGCCATAAAAGCACGAGTTAGCTGCATGGTGCAATTTTTGTAGGCATTATTTTCACAGATCTTCCACCTAATGACAATATTTTTGACCAATATTTTTGTACATTTCTGTAGGGGAGGTGTGTTAAATTACCTTCCGTATCAAATTACTTTCCCTTCCCCTAACTACAGACAACTGCTTTCATCATTTCATCAACTACAGTTTGTGGTAGCCCACTGCTGAGCAAAGGTCTTCCTCTTTTCTTGCCAATCCAGTCGATCGTGTGTTTTATTGTACCAGTTTGTTGTTCCACATTCTTTCTCAATCTCGTCTCTTCATCTCATTTTTAGCTATCTTCGTTTGCGTTTGTTTTCCTAGGGAGTCCAAGTTGTTAATTTGATAGTCTATCTGTTGTCATGATGTCTATGCCCATGACGATATTAGTTTTTGATGGTTATCACAATATCTCGTAATTTTGTTTCATTTCGACTCCATTCAGCAGTTTATTTGTCTCACCATGTTAAACCAATTTTAATTCGTTCGTGTGCTCTTTGCATTGACCTTAGTGTAAGAGTTAACTTTTTGTAAGTTTTCAAGTTTCCGAGCGATATTTAACAGTTGGAAGAACACAATCATTTGTCGTAAACTTGTTTTTTGAGAGAAAGGGTCAGTTTTGACTTAGATATTGAACTTGCCCTGTTGAAGGCTTGCCAACCAAGTGATATTCTTCTTGTTATTTCATTTTTTTTGCTGGAGTTAGTTGTAATTGTTTGACCAGAGTAAATATATTGATCAACTCTTTCGATTGTTATTCCATCAAGTGTAGCAAGTTATTCCATCAAGTGTAGGAGGGGGGGGGGGGAAGAACAAGAACCTTCTCGTGGTCCCTCCCGTCAGTACCATATCTTCTAAAAAGAAAGATATGCGAAGCGAAGCTTGTCACACCCGAGCAAACCAGGCCCGAGTTCAGCGCAGGGTGGATAAGGAAACGCCCTTCTCAGGGCGCGGCAGCTCCTCTGTCGAAAAGTACCGACGACCCACCGTCCTGCAGCTGAACACCGAGGACATTACGGCCAGCAAGCTCAGCATTATCGAGTACCTGGCCACAAAACATCAGGCCCTCGTTATTCTCCTCCAGGAGACCCACTGCACATCTGTGGATAAGTTAGTATTACCCAACTTCACACTGGCAGGCCCAACCATCAGCAGGAAACACGACCTCGCCACGTTTGTCCATGAGCAACTGAGCTGGACGCCAATAGACCAGTCCAATGCCCAATCGGAGATAGAGTGGCTGTGCATAGACATATCAGGCTACCACATCATCAATATCTATAAGCCACCACCCTCACGCTTAAAGTGCCTCTGACAGGAAAATAAATTCGCTAAATTTACCTAAGATACCAAAGAGATGACACTAACAAACTTCCCTGACCAGCAAATCGTAAAAAATATCAACAGGCTACTAAGTTACACGCTTGTAAACTTTCGTTCACTTTCGGCGAATCCGGCACTCATTCAATTGCGAAAATAAAAACGGCAACACCGCTGTGACGTCACCATGGGTGGGAAGGATACCTTCTTTCTTTGTGGTGAGTTGGTAAGGTATGGTACAACCCGGGACTAGGTACAACTACTGCAAAGCGTCAATGTGTGGGGCTCTGTTGGTCTGAAGAATGTGCAAAATGAGAATTACCGAAATGAAAAAGTCAACTTATTATTACTATCAGGTTTAGATCAAATATGTTGAGTTTATTTTTATCAAACAACATCTCAATTCAATTGAAATTGCAGTTTTTCTAAACTCTTGTAGGGCTACAATTTTGATAATTTTTTATTTGTCCTAATCTGGCTATAGCCGTTTGCAGTGTAACAGCAGTATCTCACAAACAGTACCCTTAATTTATGGTTGAGGTAATGCCTGAAAATTGCTGTTTATGTGACAATGTCGTGACAAAGACGTGTGCTATCTTTTCGCGCTTTCAAACAAAACAAGGTGCTGAGAAGAAAATAGTCAAAGTTTTCTTCCAGTGTTCGAAAGTGGGATGGGCCATACAAAACTAGTCGTATATGTTCTCTTCACTTCATTGGAGATGATTTTGTTAACACGACCAACCCGATTTGGATCTTCTCAGCAATGAGTGGCGTGCTGGGAACTCTAGGTAGTGCGTTTGCCACAAGTGCGAGTCTATGCCCCAGCCCAATGAATGTGTATGTTGCCATGAAGTGCCACAGACGAAAGAACTTTTGAAGAAAGACAAGAAAGAAGCATCTATCTGTGTTACCAATTTGACAGATTTTGAGGCACACTTCCATCCTGCAGTTCTGGGTACTTTTTTTTATGAGGAGCAGGAAGAACTGGAGAAAAAGCAATAAACCGAAAGGAGAAAACGGAGACCCATCAAAAGAGTAAGGATGTTACATTAGGCTAAAAATACCCTAAACGCTAAAGAATGCACACTAAAAGAAGTGATTTTATTTCCTTGCAGGCAGTATCAGTAATTAGTCGCTTACAGGCATGTATTGGAGTGGATACTACAAGGTGATGCTCTCGGAAGCAACAATCGGATTCTTCTTCGTCGTATGAGCTGTTCTTCTGGACTATATGTTTGGGCATGATGTCATCAGCCACTCGACAGTCTCGTCATCCAGGGCCTTCAGTCCAGGCGCTCCATGTGGTGGTTGATGGATTGGGCAGTCATGGACGACATGATCTACTGTCTGGTGTGTGGCGCCACACTCGCATCCCGGTGAGGGAGCCAGGCCCCATTTGCACATGTCTGAACGAAAGCGACCGACGCCGGTTCGTAGGCGGGCCGGACCCACGCAAGTCTTGCGAGGGACATTCCCGGAGGGTGGGGATCGACGTCGGATAGATCCCCACCCTCCGGGAATGTCCCTCGCAAGACTTGCGTGGGTCCGGCTTAACCGCCTACGAACGTGGTGACAATCGGATTGTGCTGCCGTCATGCATTGTTTGGCGAATCCGAAACAATTTTCCAAGTCCAGATGGCCGTTACACCGGATTTCAATGGCCAACTAAAGGCACATTATGAGAGAGAGAGAGAGAGAGAGAGAGACTTTTATTTATTTATGAATAGTGATGAATGATGATGAATTAAATATGAATGATGATTCGTACGATTTCTTCATTTTTCACTTCAAGTATATTTTAGGTTTTGTAGGAACGTATCCAGTAGAGTTTTATTAAACTGCAAAAAACAATAAATCTTTGAAAAAAGCAACCGCTTGTACCAACTCCGACCAAACTGTGATCCACCAATTACATCTAGAAAGCATTTGTTTTATCCGTCGCTAACGACGCCCACCCAGGATGACGTAACACCACCAAAGTCGTCCCAGAGCAGTGAAATATAGAGTTTCGCCAGTGGTGGCGCTGCGAAGCAGTCGTTTTGTATAAATTTCGCCTTAACCAGTCGAGCTTCGAGGTTAAGATTAAAAAGTTCGCTAAGCATAATTCTGCGCAAGGAAATGCTTAGAAAAGTTACTATACTTGGGTCCAACCTGTCAGGGGCACTTTAACACCAACAGCCATCTCAGTGTTTCCTCAACCCAGCCTTTATGCTGGCGCCTTTAATTATCACCACGTTGACTGGGGCTACAATACCACCAATACTGACGGAGATAGCCTGGCCTCATGGTCAGCCAATAATAACCTCACCCTACTGCAAGATCCAAAGGGTGCAGCGAGCTTCCTCTCTCTCCGCTCTCAACCAATGAGAACGTCTGTGTTACATTAACTTGCAATCATGCAGGTGCAGGCCCGGATTTAGGGGGGGAGGGCAGAGGGGGCAGGTGCCCCGGGCCCCCCTACGTGGAAAACATGTGATTTTGTGTTATAATTTTTCCTTTCAGCCTTTAAAGTTTCTGCAAATTGCTGTGCAGTACTGGATTAATGCTACTGTAGTTGTAGAGGTGATTTTTCGCGCCGTAGGTGCGAAAATTTTTTTTGCACGGGGGCCCCCCGATCTAAAAGTGCCCCGGGACCCCATTAGCTAAATCTGGCCCTATGCAGGTGACATGTGTTCAATGAAGAGCAATCTGAAAAAGTACTTTGTGCCACGTGTGATTCAATGTTTACATAGTCACCACAAATTTACCCTAACTTTTCAGCCGTAGCCTATTTGAAGCAAGGAAGAAACGTAGCTACAATAACTACAGACAACTGCTTTCATCGTTTCATCAATTACAGTTTGTGGTAGCCCACTGCTGAGCAAAGGCCTTCCCCTTTTCTTGCCAATCCAGTCGATCGTGTGTTTTATTGTACCAGTTTGTTGTTCCATATTCTTTCTCAATCTCGTCTCTCCATCTCATTTTAGATATGTTCGTTTTCCAGGGTGTCCAGTTTGTTAGTTTGATTATCCATCTGTTGTCGTGATGTCTTTCTATATGACCTGGAGACCTGCCCATGACGATATTAGTTTTTGATAGTTATCACAATATCCCGTAATTTTGTTTCATTTCGACTCCATTCAGCAGTTTTTCGTCTCACCATGTTAAACCAATTTGTAATTCGTTCGTGTGCTCTTTGCATTGATCTTAGTGTAAGAGTTAACTTTTTGTAAGGTTCCAAGTTTCCGCGCGATATGTAACAGTTGGAAGAATACAATCATTTGTCGAAGACTTGTTTTATGAGAGAAAGGAGCAGTTTTGAGTGACCTATCTACAGGGGCGCCGGAACGGTTTTTGACTGAGGGGGCAGGATTATGAAAAAAAGGCACTTTTGTTGCTGAAAGGCCAATTTTTTTAAAAGTTTTAAGACCTAAGTATAGCGATAATGCTCATCCATCGAGTAATGATACAAGCATAGTGGCGTACGCAGGATTTTCTCAAGGGGGGAGGGGCATTGAAAATGCTTTGGAATCAAAACAAAAAATATTAAAAAACGTCCATTTGCTAATAATAGCCGATAGGTTACTGGCATAGGTACTCAGCCAGTGGCGCCGCCAGACCTTCAACCATGGGGGGGGGGCAAAATATTGACAGTGCAAGACAGTGGCGTAGTCAGGAATTTTGAAAGGGGGGTGTTGACGGCCTACGGGCGAAGCTCGATGGCGTGTTCGCCGAAGGCGACACTTAGCGGTGGGGGGTCTGGGGAGCTTCCCTGAGAAAATTTTGAAAAATTACTTTCTGTTTGGTGCATTCTGAGAGCATTTTCAACAAAATTGTGGGTATGAATATTCCTGTAAAATGGTGCTGTCCGGTGGCATAGCAAAAGAATAAGATCATGGTTTCTTCGGCATTTTTCGGAAATAAAGCTAAGTCTCTATGTTTTCTTGTTGCTAATTCCAGGCTGAGATATTTGAATGTTTGGTGTTGGCAAAACTCGCTCTTTTAATGCAATTCGTTTAAAATTAGGCAAACTTTGTTTTAGAGATATAGGTTGATTGCTTTTTTTTGCGAGATTATTACAGTTTTATTATTTATCAATTTTCTCCTTGGTTGATCCAAAAAGCAATCTTATTCCGGTAAGTCACTAACTTTTATGCTTTAAACGGTTAAAAGTCAACCCAAAGTTTAGAAAATGTAACGTCATAGACGTCATACATCTTGAGGAGTATCAAACAAAAAGCTTTGAGACAATGAAGTTACTTTGTTTTTGATATATTCAAGTTTTGTATAACGAATAGCTGTTTAGACGTTAATCTAGATTCAGGGGTCACCAACCTTTTTTGCATGCGGGCCACTTTAGTACTAAGGAGAGCTGTGGCCAGGGCCGTAGCCAGACCGCAGAGCAAGGGGGGGGGGCAACTTTTTGTTAGGGGGGGCCGAAAAAATTTAAATGATTTTGGCATTTTAACCTTTTAAATACCGGTATCCAAAAAAATTGCAATATATCAGATTAGTGTTAAGACCAACACTGGTCTCTTATTTTATCCGCTAGTTAAATCACGGCAACCATATTACAATGACCAACATAACACAGCAATTGTTGACTTGTTGTATAAATAGCGGTACTTGTTATGAGCAAAAACTTTAACTGGCTCGAAGCAGCTAGTGCCGAGGATTTTGATATACAGTATATGATTACATTCCGCCTATACACCCGTGAGCTAGTCTATTGCAATTGCAGTCGTGGATGTTTGGATGCAAACCGTCTCACAAATAAGTCTAAATCGATAGATTTCGATACAGAATGTTCAAAGGCCATAAGCACCAAGTTTGCCTGTCTTGGTTGAAACATGCTCGGTCTAGTGGGAGCGTCAACCCTTGTTAACACTGAGAATCCACACTCACAAACGGCAGTGCTAGATCCAAATGTAGCAATATCTGCTGCAAGGTTCAACACTTCACAGATCAGAAAACTAGAAACAAAATTTACTTACACTGATTGGATTGAAGACAAAAATTTAACACTGCTTAAAAGATTTCGGAAAGTAATCGATTACGGAAGCCCGCCGTCGTCTTCGCCAAAGATGACACCCCGCGGCGGGGGGTCTGGGAGCCCTCCCCAGAAAGTTTTGAAAAATTACTTTGAATTTGGTGCATTCTGAGAGCATTTTCAACGAAAATTTGGGTATGAATATTACTGTAAAATGGTGCGGTCCGGTGGCATAGCAAAAGCCAAAAGAATAAGATCATGTTTTCTTGGGCATTTTTCGGTAATAAAGCTAAGTCTCTGTGTTTTCTTGTTGCTAATTCCTGGCTGAGATATTTGAATGTTTGGTATTGGCAAAACTCGCTCTTTTAATGCAGTTTCGTTTAAAATTAGGCAAACTTTGTTTTACAGACATAGAGACTGAAAGCACCATTCTCAATATCGTGACGTCACACGCGTGCCAAAAGGGGGGTTGTAACCCCCAACTCCCCAACCCCCTTGGCTACGCCACTAGTACCGAGAATAGCGACAGCTGATATCAAATAGCCTTTGTCGGCTGCGTAGCCGAGTGGTAAGAACGTCTGCGCGACGTTCGAAAGGACGTGGGTTCGACACCGCTCCAGAGCACGTGGCTGTGTCTCGGCAAAGACACTTAATGGCAAGCCAAACTAAGGGGAGCAGCTGACTCGAAGACTATATGTCACTTCTCTGCTTCCTGTCGTCTGTTGTATCGCATCTGTGATCGCAGTGTAGGGCAAAGTGGGGCGTGTTGTCACAGGGGCGTGTTGTCACAGCACGATTTCCATGTGATAACCCAAGCGTATAACCACGAGTTTTCAATGGAAGGCATAGTTTTCAGTTCTCTTTCGTACAAGCAGTGAAGGTTAATAAATTTGTCACCACAGCAGAAATTATGAGGGGTGCCATTGAATTTTGGGCAAAATCAGGTTTTATAACTAAACTAAAAAATGGTCTGGCAAACTAAGGTATGATCATAACTCAGGAAAGATACCATTCGTTAGCTTTAAGCCTGCTCTTTTCATCATACCAAACAGATAAGACATGCAAGTAGAGATGTGCACATGGTTGTTGAAACCACGTGATTTCATACCACGGGGCGTGTTGTCACAGCTGTGACTACGCGCCCCGTGGTGTGCATTTTTAATATTAAGAAACATAAAAAATTATTTATACTTATACAACGAGGTAATATGCGTATTTGTTAAAATACAACGCTTTTTTAGGAAATAAAACTTAATATTAGATAATGATACACACATATATTCGATAGTGACACATAATTCTCAAGATGACATTTTTATTGTTTTTGACAATGGGCATAAAATTTTTACCAATATGTTGTAAATTAAATTTTTTTGCATTTTGCATATTTTTGTATTCGTTCAGCCTGTATTAAAACCATTTTTTGTTGGTTTCTGTCATATTTTAGTCATAAAGCATGTGCAGAAATTTTGTGACAACACGCCCCGGGGTGGAGCGTGTTGTCACAGCCCATTAACTTGCATTAAACATGCATTTATGTAAAAACGAAATAATCCAGAAAAACTTTAGCTGTAGCAAAAAGAAGTCGAATGATACCTCTTTCAATTGCACTATCTAGCATCTCGATACCATTGGTACAGAACGAGATATATGCTGATTTGTAAAAATTGTGACAACACGCCCCACTTTGCCCTACTGTATGTTATCGCTATTGGCGCTAATAAAAACACGATTATTATTATTATTAATTTGTACCGGTTTGTAGGCCTGCTGGAAAACCATTCCCTCTTTGTTAGGTTATCATTCTTTCCCAAAACATTTTCATTTTGCACAGTTTCTGACAATTTTTCTACCAACCTAACACGTGTTGGCCTTGGTTGAATTGAACATGTTGAGGTTGCCAAAGGAGGGGGTAGGGGGGGGGGGAGAAATTGTTTAATCATTTTAGCTGTTAACTAAACAAAACAATTGTAGTTAATTGGGCCTAGGTTGGAGCTCTGCAACGGAAAAGATGGTCAAAATCATTATAATTATAGCTGTTGCTCGAAAATGTTGGGATTTTGCCAGGGGGGGCGAATTTTTTTCAGGGGGGGCTAGGCCCCCCCTGGCCCCCGGCTGGCTACGGGCCTGGCTGTGGCGGGCCGCACTAATAAAATTTTAGGTAGATTAACTCTTATGCTAAAAAAGAACGCATTTCTTACCCAGTAGCCAGCATTACATGTTGTTAATATTTATCTTAGAATACCGCAGCAACAAAATTAGTCGAACAACGCTACTGCCAGGCCAAACTCCTTTAACCCTTAGAAGGTTGGGCTCCTGGAGTCTTGCTCAGTTTGGCTTAGTTTATAAAACAACATTGTTACTTGCTTTGACAGTGTAATCCAAAACATATTAAATGCCTTAATCTACGTCGTTAACTACTAAAACATTTTTAAGGGGGGCATGGCCCAATGCCCCCCTGCGTACGCTAGTGGATACAAGTGTCCGGTATACAGGGAACAATGGCAAGGAAGGGCATCATGCTATGTTATAATGATGTAGGCTAACCTACTGTGATACAGAATTTTGTGTAGTGACTCGTGAATATTATTTTGAGGCAGAAATGAAAGATTATAATTAGGCTAAAAGCGAATTGCTGAAATTGTTATATCGTATTGCAAAATGGGCAGTAGCTTACATGACCTTAAAAGGGCACCATTGCCCCTCCTGCCCCCCATCCACAGACAAATTGAGGGCAGGGGGCATCCGTCCCCCCGCTTCCGGCCTATCTATTTTGTTAAAAACAAGGTTTGACTACTTTTGCTAAAACGTGATCAAATCTTTATGAACTAGAGATGTTCGAAGCAAATCCGGTAAAGGACTTTATTTCGTTTGAAAAGTTCAACTCAAAAAGAAAATCAAGGCAAAGAAATTATCAACAAAATAAAGCAATATGCACCATATTTTGCTTGAAACACTGCTACGCGAAATCATTGTTTCTATACCTTGACCAAACACTAAAAGCAAGCTCGCTCGTTTTGCGTTTCATGACTCTTTTTGCGTACCATTTCATACCTTTTCGTACCCTTTCATTTCATACTTTTTTCAAGCGCATAACGAAACCAAATTACTACAATTTCAAAATTGTAACGAAAGTAGCAACAACAGCTCTAGCTATAGCACACAACCGACGTAGGCTACACTACAGTTACACCAGTAGGCGTGGGCTACGACTTTTTCTGCAGTAGAGCAAAGATGATAGATGAGCGCTAACAAAACAGCTCAGGTTATGACGACACAAACCTCATTTTGCCACAGACCTAGTCAGTGACTAGCAGTCACGCGGAACTCTATAACAGAAATGAAGAAAACGAAAGAATTTTCTCTTAAAAAACGAAAGTTTGTGTTAACTTTTTTTTCAACTTAAAACCAACAACGAATTTGCCAAAATCAGATTTCATTGAATTGTCAAGTTAAAATGAATGGTCCCAACACACGTGAAAACTGCTGGAGGGCAGCGGACAAGGCGTTGGCTTTCCAACTACGCAAACCTGGGTCGACACTGAAAAACGCCGCTCAACTCTACCCAGGATGTAATAAATTTGGTGAACATAGTTGCTGAAGGAAAGGCGGCCGAGAGAAAGTAACTGGCCACCCTACTCTCGTTTAGCCGAAGGCTGAGTAGGCCTATAATTAGAACATCTTCTCATTCCCCAAAGCTCAATAACTGAGTATGGGACCTTTATTTTTTTTTTAAATAAAGCAGTGCTTCACCAGTAAAAATAGACCGGTTGTTTAAGTTGGTAGTTTGCTTTTATGGACAGCAGCCTGGTTTTGCTTTAGGCCTGCAATCCAATTAAGCATATAAATAATAAAAGCATATCCTAAAGCAGGCAACAATTTAGAAATTTGATACCAGCTACAAATTTTTTACTTTTTGTTTCGTCACTGAAAACGTTTGCACTATAATTGTTTTTGCATAATGGAAGTATGCTACAAGTTATAAAGATTAACTCAACATAAAACTACTACCATTATGCAAAAACTGTGCTAGTCCGCCCCGATAGCTCAATTGGTTAGCGCGTCACTTCTGGAACGAAGAAGCTTCAAGATCAAGCGGCGCTGGTTCGACTCTCGGGGTGTGCGTTTGAGCAACGCACGTTAAGGACTGCTCTCCATTCAGCGGCATCTAATGGATGGAATAGTTCCCCGGCAACAAGACTTCAACAATCGGAAACTTCACTCTGTCAATCTCGGTGACCGGGCCTGCGTCAGTGATTCAAAGCCTCTACAAGTATGCGAAACTGCCAGGATTAAGCTCTGCAAGAAGCTTTCCCAGTCCGAGGATAAAGATTCAATCAATCAAAGTTAGTCTTTTTCAAGTTTTGAACTGAGAGGCAAAAATATTTCAAAACGGAGTTCAGGCACCAGTGGGACATTTTGTTCAAGGACCTGTAGAAAAGTATAAACGTAGGCTGTACATTTACAACATATGATAGTGTTGACAATTTTTTTTTCTTATAAAAGTGATGGGACATTTAAACAACTCCATTGTGTAGCCTATTCTGTTTCGTTTCAGTAGGCCAGTGTTTGTTTTAGAAGTTTGATAATATAGTCTAATATCTCTTACGAAAAGTTTGTAAATCCAAATCCTCTCATTTGGTTGCGGAAAAAGTCTTTAACATCAACCAGCGTAACATTACGGTTTGGTATGCATGTAACTTCGCCCGCGAAGTGATTTCTGTATAGAAAACGTTAACTCTACCTATTATAAATTTCAGGGAGTTGTTAAGGTGTTGAAAAAGAACGGGACATGCATTGTGTCCACTCGTGGCATGACCACAGATCCGTACAGGATCAAATTCGACAAGACTGTTCAAGACCTTGTCGAGACTGGGAAGATTCAAGTTGTCGAGACAAAAACTTTTCAACGTTTTTCAAACCTCATCGAAGAAAACACAACCACATTATTCGTTTTGAAAGTGTTGTAAAGTATGCCACACAACAAAATCCATCATTTTAAGAATGTAAAATGACGGATTTTGCAGTCTGGGAATGTAGGCTACTGGTTGTGCACGTATATTCTGACTGATTACAAAATCTGCAACTGGGTAATACAACTTCAATACACAACGTAGCTATTGTTCCGCATTGCGAGTAGGCTACATAGGAATAGGATACCGTTAAACATCAAACTATTTTCTTCCAAGCGATATGTTTGTAATGAAAAGTGTATCGGCAAATGTAAAGTGAATGCAGGTTGTCGGGTGAATAGTCGAATGACTTGACCCATAACGCAGCTTTTGCAAATTTGTTCACTTAAATCAAATGTTGGCTTTACTCAATACAGTATCTTTAGTTTGCAAAGGTCGCTACTAACAAAGCCTAGAAAGGAAATGCCGACATACGGAGCATTTCCTGTTTAGTTGGGTCTCTACTTTGCACTGGTCTGGGGTGTAAACTGAACGCGAAGGCTTGAACAACGATGTCAGCTTAAGTTTTGCATCATGGAAAATGTGTTAGCTGAGAAAAAAATCATGGCCATCAATGTGATTACACACCTTTATTTTGAACGTAAGGAAATATACAGAAACAAATTTAATCGAATACAAGGCGTGAGAAAGCTCATTGTTAGCACTTAAAAGGCACGCGAAACTTGGCAAATTTACAACGTAAAAAGATGCACCTTCACTGAGGTAAAATACAAACTGCAGCACCACAAAGAAATGTAATTTCAAGTCATTTAAAACGAACAATTCGATCTCTAAAAACGCGATGAAGTGTAAAATTTCTAATGATAATACGTCGACTGCTCATCCAGGTACAATCTAGATTCTAAGAGTTAAAACAAAAGCACGATTTTCTGTTTACTGCATTTGGCGATGAAATAAAACTGCAGCATAATTAGGCATAAGAGCAAAGAAGGGTAATGAATGGCCCAAAGAATAAAAAGTTGTGCATCATATTCCGAAATAGTCACATCACAATATATGAAAGCGAATTCACAATTTTGATGTCCAAGTCTTCGACCACACAACAATATTGCCCCGATTTGTTCAATCAACGTCGTGTGTGGTTCAATGCTGTCACAACCAGGGCTGTGGAGTCGGGTGGATTTTGGCGTGGAATTAAAAAAGACTGTCTCCGTCTTGATACAAAGCGATAACCAATAGAATTTATGTTTGCAATCTTTTTTCAAAATATTGTTTCTTGTTCTCCGCAATGCGCTCTAAAACTTTACCAGAAATGAGAAGTGTTTGTTCTTATCAGTTTTTGTAAGTCGCCATTTCAATTTCGATCACAACTTAAGTGAAAATAAATGAAAAAAAAAATCGAAAAATAACATTTCCAAAAAGTGTGTTGCCAAAATAACATCTGGCAACACTGAAAGGAGTTGGCCAGTTACAAACCGAAGGATCGGAGTCGTATATTTTTCGCCCGATTCCACAGCCCTGGTCACAATCACCAGAACACGATAGCTTTGCTGGCTGGCAGATAACATGTAATGTCACAATGAGTAACGCAATCACGATGAGTCAGTAACAGGGGAAGGTGGAGGATTGTACAGGAGAGTGCAGTAGCTTCTCTCGGTGATGGAAGGCGAAGTACGACTTGGTTGTGTCAGAAGGACCGTCTCTTCATCGTCCTCTTTTGCATGCTCATTGATCTGGTTTGTGATCTCCTCAACCTCCGGTGTGTCTTCTACCTCAGTTGTATCGCAGCATTCGGACATATACTGGCTGCGGGGAGTCGGAGGAGGTGCGTAGGGATCGGAGTCCGAGTTCAGGCCAGATAACTGACGATTGTAATGTCGTCGTCGCCCACTCCGGGGTCGTTCGCAAGATGGGGGGTCCAGGGTATCACGTGCGCTGCGCCGGGAGAAGCCGGACCCACTGGTTGAGGTGACATGACGGCCGTTGTGTTGGTGGTAGCAGTGCTGGCAGCAAGAGTGCTGGTGATAGTATGGGGGAGGTGGGTCAGGAGGGAAAGCCTCTGGGTTGTAAGAGCGACAGCTTTTACACTCAAAATCCTCGCAAGTATCGGTCGTGCACGGGGTGGGGGGAGGCGGGCCATGTACAGGCAACGACTTCATATGCCTCCTGTGAATATGAAAACGAGTTTTGTAATTAAACAAAGTAACACGAATTCTGTTTTCGCTAAAACAGTTTAGATGCCGCTTAGCATCACCAATTGCCAAAGTTTATCGTGACCAACAGAATCAGCATCGTGATTGCGCCATTGGTAAAGTATGTGCCAAGACAATAAGTGGAACAAAGTTCGTAATGCTGGTGAGGAGTAGTAGAAAGATTCGACGTAATAGCTACGTTGTCATCGGCTAATTCGCGAAAGAAATAAAAACTGAAGACAGTCTGTACCTGTGCCTGTGACCGTTCTTGCACCGGTAGTACGAGCTGTTTTGCATCGATTGACTGTCAGATGAGCAAAAGTAATCGGGACCACAAGTCTCGTCTGGAGTTGAATACAAATCCTACAGAGAAAAATTGAGGATGAGCAAAACTTAGAAATGAACGAATCGCATTTTATGAACAACATCAAAGTCGAACGTACCAACGGTTGCCGCTTCCCGCTTGAAGTGCTCGAAGCACCCGGTATTCCGGGCCGCTCTGCCAATTGCCCGTCCCGGTAGGCAGGCCAGCCGTTCCTACTTGTGCCACCATGAGACGCCGAGCCATTGGCACTGGTCGGTGGGACAATGGAAAAGTTGAAATAAGGTTTTTTACTCCCCCCAGATAGAGTGGTCCGAGTGGGATTGGTGTTGTTGTGAGGTTGAAACTCGACGTTGAGGTTAAGATGACCGTCGGAGTTGGGCGTGAACATGACAGTTCCGGGAGGATACTGGTTGTTGTTGCCATGCAACTGTAAAAAGAACATTTGCCAAAAAACTAGTTATAACATCTCGATATCCATTTGGGCATTAGTTTGTCAATCGATATACTGTAGATCAGATCATCAACAGAAGTTCCGCGGAACATGTAGTGAGGTTCAGTGAGTAAAGGATTCTTAGAGGTTCCTCGTTTCTAAGGGGAATTAATTGCTTGTTTCAGTAAATTGATGCATTATTCTAAACTTTTAGATCACTGAGCCGCGTTCACACTTCAAGTAGGGAAGTTAGTTAAATAAGAGATTAAGTGCAGTCAACAGCCGAAAGAAACATTGATAGTTGTTTATTGATTTATAATTTTTGTGTTTGTGGGGTACCGTGACAAACGGAAATGTAAATCAAGGGTTCCGCCATGACAAGAAGGTTGAAAAGCGCTGGTATAAATAAACATTTTTATTATGTTAGTATCAACGAAATATTATCACTATTTTCATCAATTACAATCGATTATCATTAATTATAATAATTAACCAATTCGTTCATTAATCGACGTTTATGCTAAACTTAGTTCCTCATACGATTCCACAAAACAGTTTTGGTGAAATAAAAACGCGCGATTCAAACGCCAACTTGATCTTCAACTAGG
Source organism: Aplidium turbinatum (assembly GCF_918807975.1). Taxonomy (NCBI): domain Eukaryota; kingdom Metazoa; phylum Chordata; class Ascidiacea; order Aplousobranchia; family Polyclinidae; genus Aplidium; species Aplidium turbinatum. The sequence continues at coordinate 35,445,811 of NC_137472.1, read as the reverse complement.
TTTCACAGCCGATGCATACGATCCCGTTGTCAAAACAAGCCAAGCAATATTTATGAAAGCAAATAGCCACAGTCACCATGCAATGTCGAAGAAAGAGGCCGATTCCAATCACAATGACGCAACCACAGGCTATCCCAATGATCACAGGCAGCTTGTTGTCGTGCTCGGTGTCGACGGTTGGACCTGAAGACACAATACTTGGGTAGCAACACGGAACGCATTTGACCATCATCGGTCAAGAATTAAAGTATCAAGGTGTGCGCTACCAGCCAGTGGAAAGTTGCCTTTTTTAGATCGTTTCAAAGTCTAGTGATGTAGAAGCGATGTAAACACGGCGACTTCAACTGGCTGAATTGTACTTGTACAATGTACATGACACATCATTTGCAATTATACGAATGAAGTGAAGTGAGAAAAAGATACTTGCAAGCTGACATACACCAACCACCAAGAAGAGAAAGAGAAACCTTGTCAACTGAAACAAAAATTGAAAACGAAGTTAGATTCAAACAACAGATGTAAGAGATTCGAAGCTAGTCGGATTACCCGTCTACCAAGCAGGTTTCGCAATCGCCATAGTGCGAGGTACAGACAAGTAAATAAACTCCGGCATCCAACAGACTTTTCAATTCAAAAGCTCGACTGCAGCCTAGTTAAACTATTTAAGAATAATGCATTGAAACAAGCGAGGAATATTCAGCAAAGAGCTTTCATCATATCACTGAGCAAGATTTCTTGGCGATTTTTATTCGCTACAGAAAAATGAAAATCCATGACTAAAGTTTTCTGTCAAGTTATCACGACAACCGTCAGGAAAAGCAAAGGCTTTTAAAATAAAGCTAGTCCAAGTAAAGTAAAGTATAAAATAAAGTAAGTCCAAGAGAAAGTGGGGAAGGTCAGATGTAACTACAGTGACTTCAGAATTGCAAAATATGAACAAAGAAGAAACCCAGACGGCAAATCAGTCATTTTTAACATAAAAACGATTGATTTGCTGTCTGGAAACTTGATAATTCTGGCACTGCCGCGGCAAATCATTTTTGTGGAAGCGTCCCGATCGGAAAAAGTTGCCATTTGTGCATTGTTTTAACGCAGTTAGACGTGGAAACGATGTAAAACGGCAACTTCTGCGAGCCGGATGGTGCATTTCTAGAAGTAATCGACCGAAAAAATAGCAAGCGAATTGCAAAAAGATAATTGGGGAACGAGGCAGGACGCAGGAGTCCCTTTTTCAGAAAAACCAGAATTTCAACAGAAACATTGATTTCAATCGTCACACAACTAATGGAAAAGTCAAGCATAGAAACAGCCACCCCTGCAAAAATTTGCGAAAAACAAACAAGTTGATCATACTTGGAGGGCATATTCCTTGACAGTCCTTGCAAGCAGACGCGGCTGGCACACACTGGTCGTTTCTGCAATGAATCTCGCCCGGCAGGCACGGAGCTGTGAGGGATGAAGTGGTTAGTCGATAGATAATTAATTGGTTATATTCAGGCTTGTGTTGGAACATTTTAATTAAGCGGACGTGAAAGCAAAGAAGCCACTCCCCGTCTCCGCCTTCCAGCATGTAATCGCGAGTTATCCAAACACACGGTCGCTATTCCCGGGTAGGTGTCGAACCGGCGTTCTTTCAAGGGGAAGTTTGTAGTCATAAACTTGAATGTGCATAAGCGCAGATGAGAAATGTTCTTTCTACATTCATTTTCCTGCATTATAACATTACAGTCATGTTTGACAGACAACTTTTGTTAGCGAGAAAATTGTGTGAAAAGTTGCAACGAGAGAACATACAACTACAAATGGTATAGATGGCACATTGTTCGAAAACTAAAATCCCATAACTTTTCAGTTTCAGATTTTTCTTGCTTTCTATCAACATTGACAGTGGGCTAAATATCATTCAACTCACAGCAATTCACTTCGTCTTGACCGTTCAAGCAATCAGTCTGGCCATCACAAACCGATTGGTAGTCGATGCACTGCGCATCCTTGAGTCTGTCCAACAGCTCAATGTCAGGGGAGGTGGCAGAAAGTGATCCGCACATAAACTTCCCGCTACATTCCTGTCAACGATAATGTAATCCCAGTCAGCAAAACCCGTCAGTTTTGCTGAGTACGATGTGACATTGTAGTGAATTCCTTTTTGGTATTGTGCAAGGCCATTTGACTAATCAGTCGTTGTGCGCGGTCACCCTAGGCAGCGACACAATGCAAACGCTTGTTCGCGTTTTTGAGTCCTTTCACTTTCACAGTGCACAGTTGTGAGAAGGTGGCTGGTGCTCTTTTTATTTAGAGCAGTTGATGTTTAAAATTGTACTAAGTGATTTGTTAGCTATAGCTTTATTCCGACTCTTTCGTTCATTGAACGTTACAATAATGCTGTAATAATGTGGCTTATAACATTAATATATAAAAATCTAAAGTGTACAGTGATAAATTTATTCTTAAATCATGAAAATTGCAAACAACTACAGCTTTCAATGTCAATGTCTGAAGTGTCAATGCTGAAAGTACACGAGTTACCTTTGAAGTATCACAATCGATTTCGTCTGTGTGATCGTCGCAATCGCTCTCTCCATCGCAGCGCCATGATAGAGGAATGCACTGCTGCTTTTTCTTGCACGTGAAATGTTTGGCGCTGCATGTGGATGGTTCACCTGTAAATGTAAAGCATTCGCTTTTGTGAATAAACTCAAAGGCAGCACATTGCTTGCTTCTCTTTCACATTGTATTGGTTTCTTTCAGCGCGAACCACAACGCAAGGTTGTTGCCAAATCCTGGTCTTATAAATCCCACAGGCAGCGGTCAAACTGTGGGAGAAATGGCGACTTGAAATTTCGTTTGAAAACGCTTCTTATGTTTTACGTTAAAGTTTTGCTTTATTAGACACAAGGCCATGAAAAGATGTCGTCAATTACAGGAAATTGGGCAAAAGATGTTATTCAGCGACGACCACGAAGCCATAGAACTAACCGCAGTCGGAATGATCTCCACCGACGAGAGTGAGATGGTTTGGGCAGGAACATCGTGTGCTCCCGTCATCTTGGACAACGCATATGTGAGAGCATCCTCCATTGTCCATCGAGCAAGGATGAGTCTCTGCGATAACAACATTTCTCACGTTGCGTAACGTGCATTGAACGCTTACTACACATTCTGTGCGTGACGTGCATTGAACGTTCACTACACATTCTGTGCGTGACGTGCATTAAACGTTCACTACACATTCTGTGCGTGACGTGCATTAAACGTTTACTACACATTCTGTGCGTGAAAAAATGGAACTAGACTTACCTTACCTTTACACGTTCGTACTCTAAAACTATTGCAGCACTTTTTACTTTTTCCGCTTGTTATTACAACTAGTTCACGAGCGTATTTCTAACTAGTTTGCGCTAAAATGTTTACTTCTATTGTAGCAACAACTAAAAAGTCAGAACATGCTCTTGCGTCGTTCAATTCAATAATTTAATTCGTTGTTAACTTGTTGTGGTTGCTTAGTATAGATCAGGATAGAGCTTCTGTCAAGATCTCTAGACTAAAGTAAACAAGAAATCGCTTGCTCTTTAATATAAAAATGTTCCGATCAACTGCTTCATTTCTCTAAACTTTACCGCTGCTTTTTCAAACGTTTTCTCAACGTAAATGGACTAAAGCCTGTTACTAAAACAAAGTTTACGAGGCAGCAGTAACGACCGATCGTTCTAACCTGACTGGCAAACGTTAGTGTGATCATGCTTTGCCTTATTGTCAAATGTTGCATTAAAATAACCATGACACTACTACCCACCTAACACGCTCTCATTCACGGAGATGACGCTGACCATGTCACGAAGGTTTCGAATTCGACTTTGTATTTTCTTGCGACCTGAACCATCTAACTTGTTGGCACCTTCCACCAAACCGCCGTCCGTCTGTGCGTCCACCCAGTACAGTTGCTGACCAAACACTGCCAGTCCAACTGGCCGGTTCAGTCCAGTGTTGATAAAGTTTGATCGACCGCTCCCGTCCAAATGCGACCATTCTATCCTGGTCTGATCAGCCCAGTACAGTCTGAGTAGAAAGCAGATGTTACAAAAATGTGTTCGGAAAGATTTATCTTATCGGGAGAGACTCTGCTAAACATATCTGAGCTGTCAAAATTTATTTTCCCATCGCTTTATCGTTGCTGGAACGTCCAAGGCAGGGGTTCTGAAACTTGTTAGACATTTTACCACCCCCGGTATAAGAACTCCTGGTTTACCGGTTGAAATGATGCAAAAAGAGTAACTTTTAGTGAGTGAGTCGCAAAAGAATAGAAAACTCATACTTCCGCGAATCTTGATCGACAGCCAGTGCTGTGACGTTACGTAAGCCACGAGTGAAGAAGACATTGCAATCAGAACCGTCAACAGCGGCTTGCATGATCTTGAAGCGACAAGAGTTAACGCTGCGACACGGATTGGTGAAATAAATCCGACTGAAAATAACGCAAGAGTTAACGAAATTCAACTAAAAGGATATCATAGGATTGAGTTTACAAAACTGACTTTTCTATGGCGTTGACATGTCTATTTCTGTAGCAATATCGAGGGAACACGACTTTCTTCAATATCATTGTTATCAAAGCCACAACTAACAGGCCAATTTGTCGTAGCTTTAGATCAGAAAATCTCCATGCTACTCACCCTCTCATAGAATCAACAACAATCTTCCTCGGTAATATCTCGATTAATTTACCAAGACTGCTGACACAACCAGACAAGATCGTACCGACGGGTCGACCATCCAGACGCATCACTTTGATCTGAAAACAATCATCAAGTTAAAAATGACGTCGCTGAATCACCACAAACAGACCCAGCTGATTGCCGCTCATTGCAAACTCACCGATTGACAAAAAATAAACAACGGACACCTGTCATTGGTGAAAACTTACAGAGTTGGAAGTGCTATCGGTCCAATACAGAAATCGGCTGTAATAATCCACAGCAATATCGAAGGGATGTTGGTTGGTTCCGTTGTTCCGAAGCAGCACGGTTACCTGCAGCAAAAGCATAGTGATCAGCTACAAGCCTTTTAAATACACATTACGCAGGGTATCTGCAATGGTGAACTGCAATGGTGAATAAGTGCGAGTTCAATGGTGACTTTCTGCTGTGTCAAAAGTAGATCAGATTTGTGCTTTATCTAGAAAACCGCCACAAACCGCACCTTGCCTCAAGCAATTAGTTACTTTCTTTCTACAAACAAAAAACAGAAAGCCACCTGTTACCTGCAAATACTAGACAGAATACCTCGCTGTATATTTCAAGCATGGTTGTCTTCAACCAATGTTTTCGGAAGAGCAATTAGAAATAATTTTCATCCCATCTCACCTCTGTGCCGTTTGGTCGGGCACTTTTTAACTCTCCAGTTTTGCAATCCAACCAGTAAATCTTTTTGCCAATTGGGTCGTAGTCTATCGAGCATGCGTCCTGTAATTAAACATGAAACAGCTATGTAATGGGGGGAGGGGGGAGTTAGTCGGCCTTTTTTTTTAAATTCAACTTTCGCCCTGATTTTACAATATAACAGTATATTCTAAGACCCTTGGTAAAAAATTGAACTTTCCGCCCAAAACTAGCCCAGACAGCTATATAGATTTTGACTAGCTTGACCCTATGCCCAAAGACGAACATTTGACTTGTTTAATGATTACAAGTAGGCGATTGTTATCACTATTTTTTCTAGCAATAGTTGCAACTATCACTAATTTATATACATTAGGCCTACTCCTGGGCATGACCTACATAGGACCTTATCATTAAACTCTTCACAGTGTCTAAAAAGTTTAATGTTATGTTGGAACATACAGCATGATCAAACGCCTGTAATTTTTAAAAATCCTTCAGGTAAATATTTGTATGAAACATCCGACGTTTGTTGTAGCGGAGATTATTTTCCTTCCGAAAGTAACTATTTCTACCGTGGGAGAATAGACTATGCCTATTATAAACAATAACATGTTACTTTCAGGGACTTTGACCTGGAGTAGATTTTACATATATTCGCACGAAAATAATACAGAAATATTCATGCTCTTCACTGCACGAAAGAGCAAAAAGCCTTATTTTAAGTGGATAAGGTTAATATACAGTACATGTATTCTCTTATTTCTTCGTCAGTAACGAGGCCTATATAGTATATATCTATCTTATCAACGATAAGGTTTAAAGTTATGTGTTTGTAAGAATGATATGTATTGACGAAGTCATTGTGGTGTGGCAAAAGCTGTGCAATACCCTTGGGTCAATTTAATGTAGTAGCCTACTATCCGTTTCCTGTATCTGTATTTTCGATACGCTCTTGCGCATGTGCGTAATGCGCACAAGTTAAAATGACTACTTTTATGTGTTTTACGATGAAAGCAAAACCAAAAATCTGTTTACGGTTGTCTTGAACATTTTCAACATGTTTTAGCACAGTAGCAAACAATATTTAAACTTTAAATGCCATAAACAAAAAATGACCTCCGAGCAATACAACGCAATTTCACGCGAAAAGTATTTTTCAGGGTAGGAGGGGGAGTTTTGGACAAACATTTAAAAAAAGTGATACCAGAGGTTTTAGAATATACTGTTGTATCCTAAAATCACGGCTAAAGTTGAAATTAAAATTATCCCCCCCTAATTGCAACTAAGTAAAAATTATCTTTACTTTGGCATTTTCTTTTGAACGTCAGAACGTTAGCTTTCACAAATAATAACACTGGAAAGTATGAAGTTTCACTCTACAGTGAGTGTGGCATTAGTAACAACGTTAGAATTTTCTCAACCAACTTGTATTCCTCTGATGGGTAGAACAGCATCCGGACTAGGCCGTGCTCGTTTCCTCCTAGATCCTGATCTTCCATCACCGGGTACAACAGCTACATCGCTTCTTGGAAGCTTAAAAATGATCCTTGTGATATGGCGAGTTTGACTCAGCAAGAGGAAATTCAACGGTTCTGGACAAAAAAAATTAGACAAAAAAATAAGCAATGCCTTGGAATTGCTAAGTGTGTGATTTCAAAGCATGAGAGATTATTGAAAGTAAACTGCCAGTTTCCTTGAACTTTTTCACAACTTAAATAGTCAGAGCATCGCAGAAGTAACAATTGGTTACAGAGCAGGGATGTCCAAACTCTTCCCCAAGCGGGCCAAATTTGATAACGCGGAAGTGCCCCTGAGCCACAAATCTCTGATATACTTGTTTTGCTCGAAGAAAGGTGCATCATATAGTAATACTGTGCAATTTAATATCATTTTGATACAACAGAGCAATATGCAGGTTTAAGTATTTTGTTATATAAGTTACATATCACGGCATGTGATAAGTTAGAATAAGTTATCAGCTTTTCCATTATGAATTAAAGCACTCAGAAATTTTGTACAGTACAGCTGTTTTGATGTGAAAAATAAAAGTAACGTCTTGATTTCAATACCCAGACTAAATTGAGTTCGAAGTTAATGGTAGACAAGCATAAAACAGCACTCAGGTATGCGAGAGTAGTTTTGATCTCAAGCGGTGTTGTTTAAGTCCATAGCCGAGAACATATGCTCCCATAAATAATGTATGTTGAGTCGAACACGCTCAACGTTTTCTTTGCAAAACGTTCACATGTCTAAATTTTTTTTATCCAGTTGCAGGTAAACAAGCACAAGGGAAAGATATTTCTGTCGACTTCGGCACTCAGCGTCGTAGTGAAGCTCAATAGCTGCAGGCAAGCCGGAGACTCATCAAGGTTCACGCAGAAAAAAAATGAACAGCAGTAAGTACGGCATAATCCCGAAAGCGGTCGTTAAATCCGCTAGGAAGAAAATGAACGAATGCTGGACTGTTTCAGGGTATCACTTATAACTATATCTTTAGGACAATAATAGTTGATTTCGCAATTATGGCGCAATAATGATTCAACTGTTCTCGCTGGCTTTACTCTTGTCTGAGAAAATGCTGTCTTAATCTTTTTTAAATGCAAGTTGAATTGGTATGATTTCTGTGTGTCTACGGGCTAAAAATAACGCATTGTGAAACAACAGGCGCGGGCCAAACAAAAACGTATCGTGGGCCGAACGGTGGACGCCCCTGCAACAGAGTTCCTACAATTCCAGGTTGACGTCATAGATTCTTGGTTACCTGTGCAAGTCGTGTTGTCACTATTTAAATAATAGTGAGCAGGGCAAGAACATGTGCAACTTCCACCCGGTAAGCTGAAGCAAAAATACTGACATCCACCATTGTGACGAGAGCATGACCTTGTACCACTCTGGCGTGACGAGTGGTAAACCATGATGTCATCAATGTCCTTCAAGCCCGACTCAATAACGTGTCTGAAAATAAGAAACATAACAATGTCACAATTGTCACAACCAAGTGAAGACAATTTTTGTGTAATAGTCAATTATTAAAAAAAATAGACGCCAAATTTAAATAAAATCGTTTTACAAAAGTGGGAAAAGACCGATTTCTTTGACTACCCTGTGAAGTCTCAAATTTAAAAAAGTGCACTGCAGAAGACACACTGCAACGTTCTAAGTACATGAAATCAATGACTTTCCGCCAAAAACTTGTAGCATAAGAGTACCAGGTAACGTGCTGGTTCTGATTGTTTTCGTTGACAGCGTATACGAACTCGGATTGGCCTGAGAGTGGAGATAACATATTTAAAAGCGAATCAAAACGATTCACCATCTTTCTGCGACAACAGCACTATTGAGTGCCATGTGGCTGTGATGGTGAAGGCCGAACTTAAACCTTATTCACTCACTCGTTGTTTCCTCTGATCTTATTGGCTCTTTCGATCGTCTGCAGCTTGGAATCCGACCAATAGACATACTCTCCATACAACGCAAGACTTGAAATGGTTTTAGTGGCTCCTCCCACCACAATTTCCAAAACATCACCTCCTAAAGATTAACCAATACCTTAAGTAATCATATACGACCTGAAGTTCATACGATTTCACTTATTCTTTCATATAAGCTTTAGAAAGTTGCAACGGTAATTTCTTATATCAACGCACCGTTCATGTCTGAAGACACAATAACATTGATGTCAAAATCCACCCAATACAATCTCTGCTCTTGGTAGTCGATGGTTAAGGAATTGGCTCTCCCGGTCTTTCTTTTGTTAATTTGTACAATGTTGCTTCCGTCCATTTCGGCCCTTTGTATGCAAGGCTCGCTTCCCCATTCCGACCAGTAAATAAACCTGTTGAAAGAATCAAATACAAACAAAATTCTTACAAGCGAATTGATTTCCTGCACTGTGGTACTTTAAATCATAGATTGCAATGCTATGCTGGCTGTGAGATAAAATACCATGAAAAGATAGAAAACTAACTTTTTAACACAACTTGCTTGATCGTATGGCAAAATTTGAACAAATGTACATCGTGAATACGTCACAAAAAGTGTTCAATGCCACACCACAAACGAAGTCGAAAAAACATGCAGCGAAGACGCTCATTTTGACTTGTCGTAAAAACTTAAAATGAAGTAATTGCAATCAGCAGGGAAATTTTATGCTGTAAGAAGGTGAATGTTACGACGCTTAATGGCTGGGTTCCCTATATGTCAGTAACAGGATAGATTAGGAGGCCACACAGAGACTAATCAATGAAAAACGGAATTAGTAATTGGTTGGAATTGGCGAACATGAAAGTTTAACAACTAACATTTGTAAAACAATTTCCAGTCGCCAGTTCATAGAATATAAAAACGATGTCTACCAAAAGCCTTACCCATGCATAGGATCTAGTGCCAGACACCTCGGGCTGTCGATGTCTTTCCATATGACCGATCGTCTGCTGGTCCGATCCATGTGGGCCACCTCTATACGATTGGCAACCGAGTCGGCCCAGTAAACGTTACGACCGATCCAATCCACGGCCAGGCCTTCCAGCATCTCGATTCCAACGTCGATGAAAGTCTCGATATTCGATCCATTCATGAAGGATCGCAATATTGTCTGCGAATAATAGAACAGTGATCGATGTCGAACAACTGCAAACATGTGCTTTTCAAAAGGAACAAGAATGAAACAGTGATGAAGGTAAAATGCGCACAACAATGGTTGCTTCTTCAAGGCATGCAAGACTGTTGCATCATTTTCAACCTAGACAGAATGAAGCGACTAAGTGACGTAGAACTGTGCGATGAGTTCAGGCGACATCCTTAGCATCGACTGGCCATCGGAGAGCATCTCACGATGATTCAATATAAAAACAAAACGATCACAAAGCAAAGCGTGAAAATAAAGGATTTGATTTTGACAAGAACATTTTCCCAAACCCTCATTCACATTCACTTTTCGATTTTTTTTTAACTTTTGAGCTATAATTGACAGTAACGTTGTTTTATCTAATAGCAACAGCTTGTAAGACAGTATTTGAATTTTTGTCTTGTAGACCTATTCTGATTGTTGGCTTCAATACGTTGCTTCACCACAGCCAGGGTAGCATAACTTTGTGATAGACATATCAAGTTTATGAATGCAACACGTGCACAGATACATTAGTTTTTCTTGCCAATCTCATGTTGCTTGAAAAGTAACTTGATGGGAAGAGAATTTTCTGTGTTAAAACACTGACGTAATGTGTGTACGTGCGCGCTTCTGTTTCATGCGTTTCAGACTAAAATTCAATTTTTTTTAGATAAACAAAACAACACAATCGAAGCCTTTCAGTGATGAAAACCTATCAAACGCATGATAACGAATGGCTTGCCGCAAGGGAAGAAATAAGACACATCAAGCTTGAGGAAAATTTTCATTAACCTAATTTTCACCACCCAATACGTTCTCTTAACCTGTCACTTCTTAACGATGGAGCTGGTTTGTGTCTTTTATAATCGATTTTGAAATACTTAGCTTTAGCAGTTCTTGAGTGGCTAGGGCCGAGCCGGAAGGCTTTCCATGTTCCAACTTTACACTGAGGAGCCTTCAAAGCTCAACAGGCGAAAAAGTTACAGATATTGAGCAATAGCAACGTTATTTTTAACGTAAAATCAGTCATTGAAATCTCGTTTCAACATTGGCAGATAGCAAGCAGGCGTAGAAATGAAAATAAGGTAATTTGTTTGTTCAAGCATTGCAAGTACGCGCTTCACAATTGCGGATATTAGCAAAGCTCTTATATCGGCAAGAACACAAAAGTCTTCTTCTAAAATTAAGTTATTCAGATTAGCTTTGCCATTCTTTCGTTGGATATAATTGCTCGGTGTTAGTATGTAAACATGACACAGAAACGCATTTGAAGAAGCTTCGTGTTTTTTAGGTACTTAAAGATTACTGGTAACGCGATGGCGTTTAACAAGCTCAGACCAGAGCAAGGTCGATATTTACTTCTATTAAACAAGGCGCATTTGTAATAAACAAACAAGTTTTGCTGAACCTTATGAGAAAAGCGTGATTGAATCTTGAGTTTCTTGAAGTGTGCTTCCAGTTCCACGTCAAAACATAACAAATGCTTATCAGAAAGCAAAGTCTATCATTTTTACATTGTTCAACGTCTACAGACGTTGAATCAAATATTAATATGTAGAATTTAGCAGTCTGTGATTACCATGTCTTTGGTGTTCGTCCAGTAAATTCGGCTATCTTCGGCAGAGAAGTCCAAAAAGCTCGCGTCGACTCGTCGGGAAAAAGGAACGCAAGCGTCCACGCGGGCGGTGTCCACTGATATCCGACGGATGCCTCCCGCTTTAGTGAACGAGAAAAGAAGGAAAGCTTCGGGAACAATGCAGTCCTTCATGTTCGGTGAAAGTTCCAGGTAGGTAGGACAATGGCATTTCTCACCCTGAAAACAATGTGTGAGTGATGAAGTAGACGCTGATGTCTCTTTGACCTTTATTCCGGTTTCTCGATATTGTTGGGAATGAAAAATCACACAGTCACAAGGATCCTTAATTTAGTATGAATCTGAACGATAAAACATGAGTAAATATTAAAACCAACCAGCGGAAACTTGTATAATTTATAGATGAAGCTTTCGATAAAGTTAAACTTTGCAAATTTGTATCACCGAGAAGGCTTCGTTTGTAACACAACAATTTAAAACACACAATTTGTATCACCGAGACAATCACTGAGCAGGCTTCGTGAAACAATACCATATCAGTTGAAAAAAAACATTCACACAAGTGTTGCCCAGGCAGCAAAATCCGTCATTTTTCCATTGATTCAACGTCTGCAGACGTTGAATCAATGGAAAAATGGCGGGTTTTGCTGTCTGGGTATGGTGTGACAGATACAGTCATGACGTTTTCGAGGCAGCTTTGCTGTCAAACAAACCTCAGGCGTGTAGAGACACAAGTGAGAACAGCCTCCGTTATTGAAAGCGCATGGATTTGTTCCTGGACGAACGGTCATGGAAGTTGCTTTCACTCCGAATATATCTGGAAGTTGATCGATGAGGACTCGTCTGGAGTCGCGGTTACCAATCTTCATTTTTTCGATCCTACGCCTTTGCCAGTCAGTCCAGTAGAGGTAATTGCCGAGCAAACTGGAATTTAACGATTATTAGATAATCACGGCAAAATTCGGCTGCTCGTAGATGATTTGTGGCCTATCAACAAATTCACTTTTGCGGCATTTTATAAGTTTTTCACATTTAGTTTTGAAAGCACTAACATAGAACCAAATTCTTTTTCCCGCCTGTCAATAATGCTGTCATGGAATGCAGTTATTTCGTCATTTTTTGACAAAATGCCACCTACAACTGAGGAATTGTTTCAAGCTGGTAATTAACTGTAAAAAAGCAGTTTTCTAGAGGAAACTAACCCGTTTTAATTGCACATTTGATTAAAAGTTTCAAATATTTCCACATTCGATCGAAATCCATCATTGGTAACTTACCTCAAGCCAAATATATGTGGAATCTCATCAGATAAAACAGATTTTCTGTTGGTGCCATTCAAATTAATCATTTCGATGCGATCACTTCTAGCATCCGCCCAAAACAGCAGCGAGTTATCGTAGTCCAATGCTAATCCTTTATGGAAAGTGGTGAGATTAAATCCGCTTTGAACTTAGCAAATCACAACAAAGGCTATGTTTACGTTGAATTCACATTGTTGGTGATTGGCTTGATGAAAGTGGAACCAACTTGTCACATTCTCAAAATCACGTTTGTATAATTTTGCTGCAGCAAATTAGCGAGCAAAATCGGTCCGTCAGGCGTTGAATCAATATAAAAAGAATACAGCACGATTGAAAAAAAATCTCCAGTGCTGTTTGCATCATGTAAACGTCGTATCCCCGCAAACAAGCGCCGGTTCGAAATAGTTTGTTAAAGCAAACAAGAACAAATCTGACTGTAGCCGTGAGGGAGTATCTAAGGATTGAAGAATTCAAAACTTAGAAAGCTTGGAACTCAACGCAATTTGAAGTGTTGGAAACATTGTTCAAGCAATTAACATCCAATCAGCAAAATTCGCATACGTTAAATCAACGTAATAAAATGACACTTTGTTGGGTATTTAAATTCATTCTTTTAAAGTAAAAAAAAGTAAATTAGCAAGGAGCAAGTTTTCCAGTTCAAACATGCCATTATCACTGTTGGGTCAAATAAAAGTTTGCAAATTAAGACGATTCCAGCAAATGCAATGCAGTAAAGAAGAAACAACATGCAAATACAACGCTATAAAGAACTGGATTAACGAAGTCGAAAATCGAGATAATTTAAAATAAGGCAGCGAAAAAGTTTCAATTTTTTGCAACACGTATTCTTCGTTACGCCACTCATTGACCCCAGACAAGACTGATGAAAGCATCACTATAAAAACGACGTTGAGTCGCAAGAAATTGAAGAAACTGCAGTGTGCGTGCAAACAACTCTTCTCTGCTAAGAGATTTGAAAGCAAACTGTTGCAAGATGATTCACCTTCACAAAGGTTAATTGGCTGTCAACCGCTTACTTTAGTCAAGGGTGATTACTGTTAATTTAAGGGTGATTACTGTTAATTCAAGCGGTTGTGAGGAGACTGACACCTCGCCACAATAAAGCCAAATTTATACTGTCAACCTACCATTGGGCCAGTTAACGTCTGTGTCCACAAATATAAGGCGATCGCTTCCATCCAAGTTTGCTCTCTCGATCTTCGCATTGTCACCCCAGTCTGACCAATACAAATGGCCGGCGACTGGATCAAGAACAATCGCCCTGCACACGAAATGATAGCATCTTCAAAGGAATGACAGTTACAAAGAAACCACTAGAAGTACCAGCAGTTTCAAAAAGAAAACAAAGAACTACAAATCAATCTAATCAAGAGACTAGTGCTTTTTCATATACAGTACTGAAAAAAAACTGCCTTTACGGTGGCAAAATCTTTATCATAAATTAAACAAGTTTTCGAAACTGACTGATTTTGTTTACTTATTATTTATATCAAGCTTTGGTAGAGAATAGAGAGTTTACTTTATTGAACCATCATAGACAAACAAAACAAAGTAACCTTAGCAGGTTTAACATGTTGTATTACACAGAGATACAACATAATTTTAAAAAAATCAACTCAAACGTTTTTGTCACGTACGTGTGTCCTCATCAGGAGATTAAAAAAGCACATCGCCTCTTGTGAAACGTGCACTGACAATGTCTCGATCGACCAATTTAAAATCATCTCTCGAGGCAGATCTGAATTTCAGACTAAGATCATGGAAGTCTTGAGAATCAAACGTAATAATCCTGTAGATCATCGTTCCTTTCGTGTGTGTTCTAATTGCTTGTCACATGCATGTATTTTACACGTCATATGATCTGTTTTCCACCGCATAATTTACTTGCAATCATTCTTGTATCAATTGTCTAGTTTGTGATTTACAGATCGGAGTGTCGTTACAGTTATAGTGCATAGTCAGATTTACCTTACAATTTTAATATTGCAGATTTAAGTAACTCCTGATGATGACATACGTACCTGTCGAAAACGTTTAGGTTGATTTTTTTTAAATTGTACATATTATATTTCTGTGTAATACAACATGCTAAACCCGCTAAGGTTAGTTTGTTTTATTATATCAAAGTGAATATGGTGGCAAAGGATTGCTGTCATTAACGGACACATTTCATTCAAACACCGGGACAGTAAATCATTTGCTTTCTACATTCATTTAACGTCTGTAGACTCAATATGGGTCAATGAGAGCGTCTGTTGACGTTGAATCAATGTAAAAAGCGGATGATTTGCTGTCTGGGCAGAAAATGTAGATGTGAACCTACTTCTAAAGCTGGTTAACTGCAAAATTATAAACGATTTCATCAAAATGAGCTTAATAAAATTACTGAAGATAAGAAAAAAAAGTAAAACCTCGGTTCTTCAATTTTCGTATCGATCAAAACTTTTCGTGAAGTTCCGTTCAGTCTGGAAACTGTGATGCAGTCTTGGCCTGTGTCGGTCCAATAAAGATTTCTGGCTATCCAGTCAATGGCCATGCCGTCCGATTGCTCAACGTCTGGCACAATTGCTTCAGAACCTGCAAATTAAATTTAGATCCGAGTAGTGTGAGCAAGTATGGTTAATATTTCTGCAGGTGACGAACTTGGTCGATGACGTAAGACCAATAATTTTGAATCTACAAAAAAGGTAAAACTATGCAGATACAACGAAAGCGGTTTGTGAACAAGAAATTGAGTTGTAGAAGGTTTACCCTGGACACAGATTAAGAGTCTGTTCGGTTAATTAAATCCGGCTCGCCCGTTTCCGACGTTATGTACAACAAGGAGACATATTTAGATTATCTCCGATCACACACGTAGCGCATATATCATCGCAAAGCGGCAGCAGATGCGGACCACAAAAATGTTTCTGCTCAGGTTGCTGACAAACAATCGGGAAAGTTCTTGGGCAACCTGCAAACTTCAAAAAAGTAAAGAATCTCAAGCGCCTAGTGCGCAAGCCTTTCCAACTAGAAACAATCAGCTCTTTTGCGTTGTTTTAACGTTTGTAATCGTTGAATCAATATAAAAAGAGCTAATCTTTCTAGCTTGGGTTACGCGTGCATAAAAAAAACTTTCTTACCTGAGCCGTTCAAATGAACTCTCCAAATCGCTTTTTGCTCGTCATCTGTCCAATAGACATATTTTTCGACCGGATCGAATTCAATGGCGACTGCATGCATGACGTCATCAACGGGAATTAGTACGTCACTGTAGTCTTCAGTGTCAAGAGAAATCACGCGCAGATCAGCCCGGCGTGCAAGCAAAAGTATCTCACTGGGACCTGCACACGAAAAAATGTTAATTATTTGCCCGCCACAGATTAACGGCTTTCTATGTGCTTAGCCTAAGCTGGCATGAAGCACAAGCAACATCGAGTGTCTGCTTTTGATACAGTACAGTCAATCATGTTTCTTATTTTGTACAGGAAATTCCTACAGAATGTAATTTTTCTGCTACAGCTTCTCAGAAGATAATCAGGTTCTTGAAGAAGAAGTCTGACTACTAGGTAGACCTGCTACAACTTTAGAAGTTTTTTTCATTGTGAAATCACCAACGAGATAACTGCAATCGCTTAAAATAACACTAGTGCTTGAATTTATAAATAAGAAACGTCTTGTTTCGTGGTTATCCAATAAGAAAAGCTGCTTATCAAAGAAGCTTAAAATGAACATTTTCTTCTTAACCTGGAGTTTGGTGGTCTGCAAATCTGCGTAAATCTAACGCCACGGAAAACACGTTGCGGGTTGTTTGCTGCATTGACTTACCGTTTTTGCAGGTTTTGTTATCTGGTAATATTTTCACACCCGTTGGACACGCGCATCGGTAGTTGGGTGGATCCGGTGATAACAGACACAGGTGAGAACAACCACCATTGTTTGGACCGCATGGATTCCGACCTGATGAAGATATCGTTTTAAACCTTTTGAACACATTGTTCGATCATTAATCGTTCGATCTGCGCGATCTGCATATTAGTCAGGTTCGTTATGTAATTTCGTTCAAAATTTTTGGAGATTAGCAAACCTATACATTTTCGGAAAGCTTAGACCATGAGGAATCCGAAAAACGTTGATTACATTTGCAGAAATGTCCCCATGGCCACCATTTTGAATTTTCAAAATGGCCGCCGCAAAATATATATTTTGATATATCTCGGCTCCTAATAAACTTAGAAACTTTATCAAACATGCTAATTCCATATTTTATGGGTCAAGAAATCCATTAGAAGCATACCTAGATACCAAGCGTTAACTACTTTGCAATTATCCGCCATATTGGATTTCAAAATGGCCGCCGAAATTATATTTCGTTACATTACTACTTATATACAGTGTTACGTCGTATTTGTCCGTAATTAAGTACAAAAAATGAAAATAATGAAATGAAAAAGTATTTATTCGTATTTGTTGTCCGCGTACTGGAAAGGCACCACACATGGAACAATCATTGCAGTGCATCAGAAAGCAAATGTTCCAGGAGAACTAATCGCACCAAAGCTCGAACTTAGTGCAGGTAAGAACTTATCAATCCTTCCATATCATGTGCACATTTAGCCATGTGCCAAGCCAAAACCAGAACTTGACAACAGAGCACGGAGGTTTGAGGCCAACACAACAGGTGTTATTCAGTCAAATGAACTGACCCAGTTAGGGTGGGTCACAGCATCTACTTTGTCCAGAGCAAGAGAAAATGATGAACAGACCAAGATCCCCGGATGGGCAGGATACAAGTCACTGATCTCATCTTGCCAACCACTCACTCACGTTGGTGCACTGCCCCTGCTACCTGAAGTTGCTCACGAGTGGCCTACTATGCTGACTGTGATTCTACAAGTATCCCAGCAGAAGACGTTAGTCGTTGGTCAGGGGTACCCAACTGTGATAACCTTCGACATGGCCCTCTACGAAAAGGCAGTATAGTTGCTAGACGCACGGGTCGACCTGAAAAGAGAAATTGTTTCCAGACTGGGTGAGCTGCATGCTGTGATAGGCTGCACTAAGAGCTCTCCGAACTTCCATAGAGAACTCTGGGGTTGATGATGCCTGGATCGAAGCCGATGTGTATAGATCTGCGATCACAAGACAAATTCTCAAGTGTGCGCACTACAAGAAAACTCTTCGTGCACACATCCACACTTGCATAGATTTGTAAAACTGGCCTTGGATCAGTTTT
This sequence comes from Aplidium turbinatum, assembly GCF_918807975.1. Classification (NCBI taxonomy): domain Eukaryota; kingdom Metazoa; phylum Chordata; class Ascidiacea; order Aplousobranchia; family Polyclinidae; genus Aplidium; species Aplidium turbinatum. The sequence goes on along the minus strand of NC_137472.1, from coordinate 35,427,693 downwards.
TCACAGAGAAGCCACATCTGAAGTTTATCTGCTCAAGATCAGCAGATAAGGTCCAGGAGGCATGTACAATGTACATCGTTATCTGATAACAGAAACATTACTCTTGAATCCATCTCGACTGCTCATGACCATCTGGAACGAATCCTCATAGATGAAGATGTGATGCAGCAATCGAAAGCATGGGAAACGGAAAAGTCCTCTAATGCGATGTTCAAGTCAATGATGAACTATGTTCACCGTCTGGAAACGATCTTATTCTTTGTCGAGGCATCCCGGAATGCAGATCTCAATCTCCATTTGCAAGTTGGTGAGGAACTGAATAAGTCCTAGATCGGATAAAGTACAAGCGCATTTGGCCACGGTATATTGCAGATATGCATGACCTGAAGATCAACCACCCAGAGACTTGGTGAGAACTTCAAGAAGGCAATGTGTCTGTTAGCAAGGGTGAGATCCCATTTGTGTCCATTGGTGCAGATCGTGCATGAGAGCAGTTCAACAAGATGATAAAAGTCCGCTCTGGACTAATTGGCATTTCTAACAACACGAATGCCCGGCAACGGTTTTTCCTGGCTGCACCAAAAATGTCGCGCCTCTGAGAAAAGTTCAAAGAGCATTTTGGAGACACTTCTTCCAAAAAAAGTCACCCTGAAGTACAACCAGCCATAGTCAGGAAAGAGCATGAAGCTGTTGACAAGATAAAAGCTACCGTACTGAGTCACGGAAATCCATTCGCAGTTGAAGGTGATGAGTTGTATAACTTCATCACACACGTATGTGTTCCACAAGAAAATGTCAAACAGATCCTGACCGTCGATGAGCAGGGACAACAGCTCTACAAAGAGTATGCTGCAGAACGCATTAATGGTGATGTCAGCTTATGGGCACCAGTTAAGAAGTAGAACAATCCCATGTACATGTCAAGAAACAAGTAGGAAACAGTTAAGGTTCGTGACCAGTCGGTCGATTTGAAAGAAACAAAAGATCCCTAAGGGCGCTTCATGGTCCTATCCAGATCAAGCCGGGACATTGACCAGAAGAACGCTATCAGTAACTATGAGTTCACCCTCACACCGAGAGCACTATTTGCTCCAGATGGATTAGTTCTACCATGCACTGATAAATCAAAGCTCATCCATTGCCTGCAGCATCTGGTTGAAACTGATGGAACAGAGCATGATGCGCATGAACCAGCATCGGGTGGACAGAGAGTTGACACTGCTAATGCAGAACTGTTACCATCGGCATCGCACATGAGTCAGAAAATTGCCATTGTCAATAGCATGGTGGTCGTCCAGAAAATGACAAAGAATACGGGGCCATCACGACAGTCAAAGATCTTAGCCAACACTTCAATGACAAGCTCATGACGTTGACAGCAGAGTTTGACGAGATTATTCTGGTGTTCGACACGTACAAGTCTGACTCTTTGAAACAGAAAACTAGAGCAAGACGACGAAAAGACAAAGATCCCGTCTAATACCAAATCATGGATGACACCAGAATCAAGCACATATACCACTGAGTAGGTTCCTGTCCCATGACCAAACAAAAGCAGATTTGACACAGTATCTTGCTGAAGAAGTAATCGGGTACAACAAGCATTCTTCAAAGCTGGTGATAACTTCAGCGTCAGGCCACACAAGAAGCAATCTTCAAACATCACGTTTGAAGTGAACAATCACGAAGAAGCTGACACCTTGATGATCTGCCTCGCAGCATCACAGCGGAGTCTTGGTGCGCAGTTAGTCTTCTTCAGTCTGGCCACAGACTTTCTTGTCCTTGCTGTTGCAAACTACGACCAACTCTGCAAACACTCGTCCATTTCCATGCTATCAGGCAGTGATGTACGCGCATATAAAAAATATTGACGCCGTCAGCGTAAACGCAAACGTTCGAACAAACATACGCCGTATGCGTCAACACTACTTGTAAAAAAATTTGGCGGCGTCAACGTCAGCGCATACACTAGCGTAAACTAATTTTGTTTGCTAGGTGCCAAACATTCACACGGTATAAACCACTCGAAACAAACAAGTTTTATCTTGAATTTCCACAAAGAAACACAAGCATCTGAAAGTGTTCATCTAACATGTTGCTGTGTTTTGGTTCCAATATGCCTTTGTCCATTGAAAAAAGTCTTTCAACTGCAGCGCTGGAAGGTATTGGCGTGTTGTAGAGAAAAAATATATATTAAAAAGTATGCGTTGACGCTATGCACAAAAAAACCCGAAAACTTTACGGCGTAGCCTCAAGCGCAAACTATCCAAAAAAATGTGGCCGCAAGCGTTAGCGCAAACAAAAAGTCTACGCCGCAAGTATGCGGCGTATACGTACATCTCTGCTATCAGGTACACTGGTGATCGCACCAATATGGAGAGCTGTAGGACAAGAGAAGGCAAAAGCATTACCCGTAGGTATTCCATACGTTCAGTGGAGCTGATAATGTTGGCAGATTCTCAGGATTGGATAAAACCAAGTGATTCCAACAGTACGCGAAGGCAGGAATGGAAACAATCAGTGCACTAATACACTTACCTGAGGAGAGCACACTATCTCCGAATGTTAAAGAAATGCTGGCAGCTTTGTCTGCACGATGTACTGCCCGAAGGGTGTCCACATAAACAACAATCCAGAACTGAGATGGCACCTGTTTTGCAAGAACTTGGCGGAGAATCAAAACTTTCCTCCAACAACTGGTGCATTAGACTCTAATGCTCTAATGATTAGAGGAGCACGTTGAAAGCGTGCGAGTTCAGAGTCGTGTCTGGTGCCACACCACTGTCATGTGGCAACAGCTCCTTGATCCACTTCGGCATGGCTATTGGCTAGTTGGCTACCATCAGCATGAAAGTGGGATTTCACCTATCACCACAAAGATTTCACCTGCACCACAAGCCATTATTCAGCTAGACCGATGCCAATGCAAAACCAACTGCTCAACCCAGAGATGTTCGTGTCGAAGGAACAACTTGACCTGCACCGACTTGTGCCTGTGTGGGATAGACTGCGAAAATGACGTTGACTGTAATGCTGGAAATAAGACTCAGGACAGCAGCTGTTGGTAAATGTTTGTCCAAAGTATGACAGTGATGTGCAGGCTTGCTTCTAATGAATTTCTTAGTCAACATAACTTAGTACTAGCATGTTATTGTTGAATGAAGTCTATATCTCAACTAGTCAGTAGTAATGTAACGAAATATAATTTCGGCGGCCATTTTGAAAACCAATATGGCGGATGATTGCAAAGTGGTTAATGCTTGGTATCTAGGTATGCTTCTAATGGATTTCTTGACCCTTAAAACATAGAATTAGCATGTTTGATAAAGTTTCTAAGTTTATTAGAAGCCGAGATATATCAAAATATATATTTTGCGGCGGCCATTTTGAAAGTTCAAAATGGCGGCCAAGCGGACATCTCTGCAAATGTAATCAACGTTTTTCGGATTTCTTATGATCTAAGCTTTCCGAAAATGTATAGGTTTGCTAATCTCCAAAAAATTTGAACGAAACTCTTTTTTTTGACATAGTGAACCTGACTATATACTTGCAACACGTCGCACAAGGAGCATCACGAAAACACGTGGAACATCCTTGTAGCTAAAACTCTCATGCCATTGCACAAAATCAGGAACATAAAAATCAAAATCGTGCGTAAAAAGTGAAGAAACAACTGTGCGACTTTGTGCGTTAGTAATCCACAAGCCAAACAAAGACTATCTCACACTGCGAGTCTGCGACAATGAGTTTTGGCAATGAACAAATTCTCTTTAGTTATCAGTCTAAACGTGGAAAAAATACAGACTGACACATCGGTGCAAGAAAAGCACTACAATTGCAGTGTGAGATTCGGTTGTAAGATTTGCTTTAATGAAACACCGCTTCTAATCTTTTCATCAGATCAAGTGAACCCTATTCGAACGAGAATTGATAATCGAAAAACTTTCCAGCTCTAGAGGTCGTGCACGAAGCCAGCAAGTATAATTTGCTTTATGAAAAGAGAAGGGAGAAAATTGTTTTAGCAGAACGGAGTTTCGACTGAGTCTGTTGCAGACCCCATGTCATGAACTGCAACCCCAACGAAAGCTTGCACAAGGTCGGGTTTCATGACCATCACACGCGAACTTTTTGTTGACAGAAAACTTTCATCAAGCGAAAGTTGCGACGAAACAACTACTGGGTGCCGGTTCGTTCGCGTGGGATGACGGTAACTATGTGCAAAACTGTTTGTTTTTGATGAGCCAACCAAAGCAGACATAGTGGGTCTTGTAAAATGCAACAACACAAAGGGCATAGCAAGATGAGATACGCATAACCGTTTGTTTTTACAGCATCGACCGAGGTGGCTCGAACTTGTAGAATGTCCACACATTCCCAACGCGAGTCACAATTAAGCTGATGACAGCTCGAGAGGATTTGGATGTTTGTTATCAACTGAAAACTGTTGTTAAAACATACGCTTTTTGACACAAACACAGGTAAAACGGCTGTTTAACATAAAAACGGTACTTGTTGAAGCTGAATAGGCTTGTATTGCCTTGTCTACGACCATAATCAACTGCGAGATTTTAATTAGTGGTTGTTGATGGTTTCCTGAACAACCGAATTAAATCCGGAGAGCATTCATCACACGGCCTCTAACCGACAACAGAGGTTGACCTGAAAAGCTGCCAGTTCTCACTGCCAACGAGAGCGCTAGTGTTTGGCGTAAATATTGCCAGATATGCGGTCACAGATGGCCCAAGAAAGTTTGAATTTTTAAAACTTTTCACGTTTAAAAAACAAATTTGCAACTGGTCAGAAAAAATCGCAACCTTCGTCAGCCGAGTGACGTTTTGGCCACACGCAGATAAAACACGCAGAACTCAACAACAGGTCAAACAATGCTGAATTTTGTAAGCAATCTAAGCATCCGGGCAACCGTTTCTTGTTCGGTCACATAAGTTACGTTATTTTTCTGCTTGGAGACGTAAAATCAAGGACGTTTATTAACCAAGAGAAAATCGCCAGCTTCTTTTCAGAAATCTAAAACAAATACCAAGCGACATTTTGTTTGCAGCTCGCGTATAGCAAAGACAATATGTACAGTTAAGACAATATTAATAAGATATGATAGCATTGACAAATATTTATACTCGTAAGCATTTTATCTTGCAGCAAATATCATCTGACAAAAGATAAGAATATTTAAACGGGATTAATTTCCATCATGAACTGCATAAAAATAGCAAGTTAATAGCAAGTTAACTCAACAACGGAAATTGAAACTAACCCTAACAACTCTATAGTCTATATTCTCAAAATTTTTTTGTGCATATAATGTATAAATATTTCTGCAATAAAGCAGCAGTTATCGCTCTTGACCCTCAATCAATATGGAATCCAATCACCATTTTTAACTGGATTATCGTGTGATTGTGGAACGAAAGAAACGACCCAGATCAATTAGCAAATCAGCCATTTATTGCAAAAGCGGCTGATTTTGCTGTCGGGGGGAAAGAACCATCACCAACAACAAAGCTATCCATGCAATAGCGTTGTGTCTGTTTGTGTACGTATAGAGCCCAAATACCGCCAGGCGCCAACTGGCAAAACCTTTAAAACATCCACTGAAGACAATTCAGGAAGTCCTGCTCGTTTAATTAAAACAAAGTAAGATTCTACTACTGTTACTTGGTTGTGACGAGTTAAATTTCAAATCTATCACAAAGAAAAGTTAATCTGAAACAGGGAGTTGCCTAATCATTAATGAGTGGATAACACGCATCTTGATTGAAGACCACCTATTTATCTTGCTTGTGGATTTCTGGCAAACGCACTTTCTTCGCGTGTACGAAAAGGATTAATCAATTCACTTTTCATTGCCGATGTGCGAGGTACGAGGTGTATCACAAAATCTGTTCATTTTGCATCGACTCAACGCCAGCAGACGTCAAATCAATCGGAGAGATGGGTTTTGTTTATTGGCAGCTGGAGGACCTTTGTTTGTGCTTTTTTCTCTAGGTGTCTTTACTGCATGAATGACAGTGAGCGGGTGATGTTGCTTATGCGCAATTTACAAGATAAGATTTTCATCCGCCTCCTATTTGTGGTTTTGTGACATGAACAAATTTAGTCATTTTTTATCCATCACCTTCGATCATTCGATCAACTGTTCACCTCTGCCCATTCTTGCATGTAAAGTAGGCTATACTTGTAGAATTAAAAATGGTTACGCGGGTACACATTAACATAACTACTTATATACATGTTTATATATAGCTCTGCATCCCATCGTAAGCATGTGCTGCTTTCGGCGCTTCACAATAAAGATGGCTTTGCATCAGCATAAAGACAAAGTATGGTACGCACACTGCAACAAAACCCGACCAAAACAACAAACAAGCTACACTGCAAGCGTCGCTCACAAACTCACATTAATAAACTGATGTAGTTGGTTGTTATCAAAATCACTCAAAAATTACGATGTTGGATGATTAACCAAGGTAATCACAAGGCAAGCAACCACAAAACACGAATGCGTCTTGTGCTATGAGAATAATGAGATAAACAATAATAGGTTCACGTCACAACATCCAATCCATACAATATTAGCAAGTCAATTTTTCAGATATCAGTGATAGTTCAAAATGCCAATGATCCATGATTGTCTTATCCGTTTGAAGTTACAAAAGACGACCTGTGGCTTTTTCAAGGTGCCATGGGTGAAGGAATTCGTTATTCAAATCACCGCTGTTTACAGAAAATGTTAGAGTGTTACTGAGGAAGAAATGATAAACCTTCCACTTCACATACAACACATTGACGTACTAAGAAGCACATATCGTCAGATAAAAGATATAAACCCTGTATCTCTACACTCTTAAGTCGCCGAATCTTATCAGAAATAATTGCTGGTGAGTATGATGAGACTTTAAGCTGGTGAAATTTAAATATTTAAAGCAAATCTAGGGCAAAGATGCTTTGATCTGGCAGATGCTATTAGGATTAGCGTTTCTTTGGTCTTCCGCGCACCCAAATTATTTCGCTTTATCTTCATTCTACACGACAGAGCAAAACACCAGGGAACTTTAAAACAGACATGGTGTCATGTGATTGTTGAACGAGAAACTTGAAAACAATTACATTATGAGATTTAAACCTAGCTGACAGTTATTAAAACCTTGTAAACGAAAAAAGAAACAATCATGATTAAGCACAGTGACATTCCGCATAGCACGTGATTAACACGCTTCACTGGGCAACAAGCTAAATGTACAGAAAAGCTGTAGCAATGGTTTGGCACTAAATAAATGAGTGTATGTGTATGTAAACTTCGAGGAGTGCATGAAAGCGAATGCCACGAGAAAGATTAATATGAAAATCAAGTTTAATATAGTGTCTTGGAATTCAAGATTAGGTGAATGATTTGGTATAATGACGATTCTACAAAGCGTGTTATGTAGAATCAATAAAACTTGTAGAATCAATAAAAATTGATTATTGACTGAATACAAGTAAAACATTTGGAAGATGTTCATTAAACAATCTGATTCTCAAAAGAATGATGAGCAAACAGTTGATCCAACCTCGCACTACTTCCTCTGACATAGTTCGTTTATTTGCTTTCAAACCAATAATGATGTTCGAGGAAGTAAACGTCTGTGCAACGTTGTAACAACATGGAAAACGAGTAATTCGTATGAAACATTTTATCATCACAACGCAGTGAAACGTAAGAGCGTTACCAACTCTAGTCTTGCAACTTGCAAGCATTTGTAATAAAACTCTGCGCCATATCATAGCGGATAAATAGGTTTTTAAAACAAGGTGTTGCTTTACCTCACAAAACTATCCAAGGTTCTCATTTTCAAACCGTTTGATGGAAGAACTCGCCTGGGTGGTAAAATGTCAAAAATATACTACATCTGTTGATCAACCATTGAATATGTCACTTTTCGATAGCAACTTGATAGGATTGAATTGCATAATTTAAAAGAAAATTACATAAACTATAAAGGAAACTATATAAATTCGAACGTTTTCGGCAAAACTTTCTGCCCTCGCCAGGAAAATAACTAAATTCATCTAAACAAAACAACAGATATTTGGAAAATGTTAATAATAAATGACTGAAATTAACTACAATCTGCTCTTGTTCACGGGCTTTCGATAAATTTTTAAATAAAAGCAGTATCTGTTGGATGGCAGCAGAGTGAATACAACAGTTTTGAGTTTTATTGGTTTGAGTTTGTCCAAGTCACCATAGAGTGCAATCTTTTTAAATAGGATGTGTTTTGTCTGTTTCAATGAAGCATAGGTGAACGGCACTTAGAATAGAAACGATGCATACAGAACATAACGAGAATGGCATGAACTGAAGCCATAGGTCAACTTTTGCTCGAATTGGATGAAGGTGGATCAAACCTTGCCATCAAAAGTTGTATTTTTCACTCAGTTTTTTGGTCTAGCGAGGTTCAAACAACGTAAAAGGACATCTTTAGCAAACGGCTGAAGTGACAGGGATAAACGTGGAAAGTTATAAGATAAAAATTCTTGAGATGTATGTCATCACTTACTGACACCGTGGAAAAGTCTTCAAATATGACACTGTTTTCGTTAACTGTTAAAAACAGACACGAAACGATTTTTTAGCATTTAACAACATATCTTTCAGCGCGCCCAGGTGATAACAACGCATGAATGCAATATGAAACTCTGTGTACACAGTAGCTGCGTCAAAGCCTTTTTAGCTTTCGTGACATCACGATATTCTTGTAAAAGAAACAATTACCGTAAGTAAACGGGGGATAGTTAAACAAAAAACAACACCAAAACTGTGAACTTAGAACAATTGAGGTGGATGAGTCCTGTGGTGACATGCGTTTGAGCGTGAAAAATACTGAAGTACGCTGGAAATGATCCAACCTTTACTAATTCATGAATCATATATGAATTAGTAAATTCATAACCAAGAATAACCTCAATCAACAACAATGAAGTCTCTGACGCGGCGGAATCACCAGGTCAACAACAGAAGTGTCGCCTGTTGGACTGTTGGTTGTGTGCTTTGATAAGAGATTTATTCAAAGAGGAGGTAAAACTTCCATAAGCAACGCAACTGATCCAGGGAGTTAATGTTGTCAAAAAGAAGACATCAAGACTATTGAACAAAGCCAGCGAGGTTTGACATCTTGTTTTACTTCAACGTTGATGTACGTTATATGAATAAAAATTGAACAAATTCTGCTATTGAACAAGTTCCTTTGATATTTACCGACGTTGATTGGTCGTAAAAGACATCTGAGTCACTCAAAGCAAAAGTTATTTACAATGTGTTGATTTAATGTCAGGAAATGTTGTATCAATGTAAAGAAACCCATTTTTCTTTAAACACTATGTCGTGACTGTCGCTGACAGGTCAGAAAATTACGGCTGAGAATGGATAAAACCAGATCTCCTAATGACGCACCAAAGGCTATGGTTTTGTTAACATAATTTCCATAATTTAGTCATTAAGGAGTAATAGAAAAATGGGCTTTTATTTAACTAAGTCACAACTGGATAACACAACTCAGCATCTTTATTGATTGTGCAACAAAATATCAGCAAAAATTTATCTACAAATAAATTTAACAACAGATCCTTTGGCAATTTACCAAAAAAAAAATGGAGACAATCTCAAAAGCATTATCTAGCAAGAATAATTGAAACAGTTGCAGGAACAGCACTAACAACAAGCTTCTTAATGTCCAAACAATGAGAAAATTGCCATTCACCAAGTAGAGCACTACTGACAAATTAGATATCCAGTCCGAACTGGTCCAATGCACTGTCATTGAAGTTTATCAAATCGTCGAAAGAAAATTTCGTTAAGCAACAGAGCAATGATCTCTTCGTAAACAATGGTTCAAAAAACACAGCCGTTTGAACCACTAACTTACAAAATGAAATTGGTTTTGACTCAACACTTCTTTGACGTTGTCGATTCCTCTCTAATCTAAGCTTCAATGCACCTAAAGCATGTTGTGATCCAGTAGTGAGCGTGGTTAACATATTCAGAGCATGAGTGCTCGGTCATATAGTTTAAATCTCAGCTTGAGGCAAATTATACAAATGTACCGTTCATACCACAACAACGTTAGGTGGTTGAGCATGGGAAAAGTCCACAAACAAAAGTCCAATTTAAGAATTATTGTTTGAAATCCTTGCCGTTCTGAATATCAAAAAGGTTCCATGAGAATGCGTGACCAAAATGAAGAGAAATCAAATATTTTCATATGACATTGCAAAGGAAAGAAGAGTTTGCAACTTAGGAAACGTTGACGCAAAGAAGGTGCTGCCTTCAATCGAAAGCAGGTGTGAGAAAGCTTTCTCATTTTTCCCTGTTGGGAAAGTGTACTGCATTAGCAAGCTTTTTTTTCAGATCAGGAAATACTTGCAGAGTTTTGAAGTACTAAGAAGTGCCCACAAGACCGGAATTTGAAATTTTATCCTTTTTCTGGTGCAATGGACACAACATCTGAGAATTTACAGCTCAAATAATTGATAAGCAGTCCGATTACCTGCTGAAAAGACTCCATTCTATCACTATGTACATTAACATAAATTTACAAATGTTCAATCGTCCTTGAATATTTTTTTTTGCGAAAAGTGCTTTTTGTTGATGGATCTACACATTTGCGAGAAAACGTTTTCCTGCAATCGATCTTCTTGAATTGAAATAAACTCGGAGGAAATGATGAAAGATTGAAAAAAAGCAATTTCAAACCGAATTTCAAAAGACGGGATAAAAAGTGTGACTGGTAACAAAACTAAAGCTTATTTGCGCAAGAACAATTATTAGAATGAAAACTTTTGTGTATGCTATTATTGTTTTTGAAACAAGAAGGTGCAGTCCTCCGTCAAACACAACATCTGCACATCGTAAAAATCAATATGTTCTGTAGACGGACAAGGGTAGAAAAAACACCCAATTCAGTGCGTTAATTTCAATAAGCAATATTATTATTATAGAGCATTCTAAATATTCATGGAATTTTGTGAATAGTCAATTGTGAAAAAATATTAACTACAATGCACGTATATATACCTGACTTTTGACGTTGTTGGCTATAAACCTTCAGGTCCATTGGGGAAATATTATCTTCTTTCACTACAACAGGCAAACCAGTCCCATTCTTCAGCATGGAATGAATTGACTCTGTTGCCCAGTCGGTCCAGTAGATCCATTCGTCTTGTACGGTGATGGCGAAAGGATGCTGCAGGGCGCCTGATAATTTTATGTCTTTTTTGCTTTCCTGATGTCGCAAAGGTGCCGGAAAGTTAGTAGGAGGGGTAGTTACCAATGGAGAAATCGGGTTGTTGAACGGTAAGTGCCCCTTTTGTATTCGGTCGCTGTTGATAACTTCTTCCCTGGAAAACGAAGAGTCAAGTTGAGAGGGGAAACTCAAAGACATGTTTCATAGCCTACTCTACATACTTTTATGAAACTGTCTCTGCTCACTCAGGCGCCCATACGCGACGCAGAAACCTACTTCATTTACCAGTTAGTTTTAGAATTCTTAGAAATAATACGGTAAACGTTTGTAAGTGTTACAAATAGTTTGAAAACTTAGTTTCTTAATGTACCGATGAGTTCATCTCTGTATTATTCGGGAAGTAGCAGAATGCGACGATTAATTACAGAAAGTCAAACTTGCACCTAGAGAGGCAAGTAGCCTGCCAGACTTTTCAGTCATTAAGATTTATTTTACACGTGTCCATTGAGTGAAGAAATGAAAATATAATTACTGGCATCTGTTTAACTTCAATATTGTTAACTTCGTGTCGCAACTTGAGACTTGTATTTACAGATTATGAGTCAATGCAGATTGAAAAACCGGACTAAAAACACAATTGAATTAATAAAGCGCTGATAAGAATTTAAATTCTGCAACACCACCACCCGAAGCGATCACTCTGAACAGCGCAACCGCGAAATCAGACGCAAAAAATAACAAAGACTCATGCCATTCGGGTTAGAATTATTCGAACAGCGTCATAAAGACTTGTCAACAATCCAATACTGGTAGAACAAAATGCATATTACAACTACAGTTACAAAAAAAGATAAAATTCACAGATGAAAGCCAATTGTACATATTATGCAAATACCAAGGCAGAAATGGTGTATACCTGTTGGTGCCATCCAAATTCATCCGATGTATGAAGTGATAGTTTGCTTCTACCCAATACACTTTACCACTTTCATAATCAATTGTGATTCCGTTTGGCCAGTAAATGTTATCTTTGACCAAAACTTCCCGTCTTGTGCCATCCATTCCTGCTCGCTCTATTTTTGGCACTTCTCCCCAGTCCGTCCAATATAAATATCTGGCATATTAGAAAATTATAGCTTTTTTGTAATTGTTGGATGACAACAGCTGATGTACGACAGTTAATTATTAAATTGTTAACACTATTTTTTTTTTACTAGGGATGCTGTGTCAGTGTCAAGACCAAAACTGTTTGACCAGGCTAGTTTCCAACAGTGTTTTAACAACGGGAATTATTTGGCAAGAGACTGCAAAATTACTTGAAAATGACCATGAAAACCAGTCATTCAATGTTTTGACCAATCTGGTACGGTACTACTGTACATGGTTTCATGGTATAACAGTAACAAACTTAGCATTTACTGACAGTCAAAACGGTAAAGTAGCCTGTTTTCTCTTACATGCACCAGGATAGGTGTATCAGGAGATGGGATGATTCTATTGGAACTGAATGCTATTTGAATAAAGCTGCATCAGTTGGTGCTTCTTTTTACTTCACATAGTTAGTTGTTATAACAACAGGATCCCGCAGCTAAACTGGGACTTTTACATTTTTTTTTATAATTTCCCAATTTCAAGGATGAAAAAAGTAAATTATCATTTCAACTTTATTAATGTAATCCGAACAGTCTATTTAACACAATTATTCAATACAATGACTCTTTGCTTCGATAATTTTGGTGGTGAAAACCATAAACAACTTCTCTTCACTTCATCAATATTGAGATTCTGAAATGATCTTCAAATGGCTGCTTTAATAGAGTCGAGGTTAGAGTGTTGAATTCAGTTAGACTGTCCTTTAAATATGCTGAATAGACATTAAACGTCGTTCGTATGAAAACATTAGACAATAGTCGCAAACGTTCAGATCTGAGGAGCTACTAAGTCAAATGTCTTTCGGGACAAATATGGGAAGATTCTTCGGATAAATCTGGACTTTTTTGCTGACTCTTGAACAAGCATGACTTTGGTAGTATCAGAGTTTCTTCGAATCCAGGGTAGTAAAATATTTCAGAATCTTCAGATACAGGTACTTTGTTAAGTCCAGCTTTGATGAAATAAGGGGAATAAAATTCTCTCTCAAATGAGTGACTGACAACTGACATGGCATCTTTTGGCCAGTTTTGTCATCAACTGTGTTGGGTCTGCTTTTATCAACCTTTTCAACCCCGCCAGAAAAGTTTTTGTTTGTTTTTGATCTTTTCGAGGGCTCTGGAGGTTACTTTCCACTTTCCCTTCGGCATCAAACTTGGCCACAACTCCATAAACTGTCGTTTTTGAGTAGCCAGTGCTCTTAATAATATCCAAAGGAGTGTTTCCAACACATCTCAATTTGAATAATATGGTTATCCGTTTTATTAATTCTGCCATGTTTGTCAAGAAGTTTGTCTAAATATTTCTAATTACTATACTCTCCTTGAAAATACCTTTATAAGATTATCTGCAGAAAATTTCTTCTTGATTAGAAAAATAAAAATATGCAAAAATGAAAGTTCTAATTTAGCTGCGGGACCCTGTACAATCACAAAAAAATAAAAATACCAAAATAAACTCACGCATGTTCAGGATCCACTGCAATCGCCCTTGGTTGATCCAAACGACTCCAGATTAGAACTTTTCGTGAAGTCCCATTAAGCTCACTGACCTCAATCCGATTTTTATCAGCATCAGTCCAATAAATTTTGCTACCAATCCAATCACAAGTCAAACCATCTGGTTGTTCTATTCTCGAAGAAATCACATCAACAATTTTGTGAGTTGGGTCAGACATGTTCATGTACTGAATTTTACTCTAAAAATAACAAAAAAGTGGTATCACTGACTTATTTACAGAATATTATTTTTTAATACTTTACAATGTCAAAGTTTGATTGATAAAAAATAAAAAAGCCAGTGCAAATAAGTTTCTTTCTCCACCACCTTTCCATAATCTTTTGCATCGATCCAATAGATTAGTTGACGTTCATAAAGAAAATCACATGATCCTGTGTGTTTCAATGTACGGGTTACTATCTGTGTATTATTGGGATCTTTAACCGGGATGAACTGAATATCAGCTTGGTTAACCAACAGCAGCAAGGGATTTTCAATTTCTAAAAGTAAACAAATGTTTAGTTTAGTGTTATTGTAATAAAAATAAATTTGTTAAAGTACAAATATGCAATTAGCTACTGCAGTGTTACCACTATGTGAAGTCTAACTCTAAAATAATAACTATAACCTTGTATATGTCATAACTAAACAAAAAAGACACACTGTTACGATTATTATACCAGCTGAATGCAACACAGGTTAACATCACCGTTTAATGAAGTTTTGACAAAAATCCATAAAGAGTGTAACTATGCTACTCCAGTAGCAAAGCTTAATTATATATTGTAAAAACAAAAACTGAAAAAATTTTCTCACCTGCTTTGGCATGATATTGGCATATCACAAATATTAAAACTTTTATGACTCTTTGAATCATCATGGCTTAATTGACTTGTTATGGCTAGACTAGGTTATCTAAATCCCATTTTTCAACTCCTGTTGCTTGATTTCTTTATTAATTATATATTTCAATTCAGCCTGAAACAGCAGTCATTAAGTGTACCATTTTATCATATGTACTAAACAAACAATAATTACTTATTGAAAGCTTTAGCACAATGCTGTGAGAAAACACAAAAACCTTTTTAATGTTGGCAGAAGCTTTATTTAGCTATAGTAATTATATATAGCCTTTGCGGCAATAGTTCCTTTGCACCACTCAAGCATGACATCTTGCATTGACCAGTAGTCATTTCTGCAAGTTGGCTGGTAGGCCTATATAACTACATGTAAAATTTTGACTGCATAAACAAGAACAAGCAGTGGTGCAAGTTTATGCATTGGTTGCTGTAAAGAAAAAATCCTTCTTAACACTAATCACACACCAAACAAAAAAGAAACAACCAAATGCAATACCGGTACCGTACATACTGTTTTGTGTTCAATTCAATAATCAAAGTTCAACAGTTTCAAATTGTATATATGTATAGTTCAAAAATCATAGTTTCTCAGCATTTATGCCAAGAAGAGAACATCTTTTGCCATTGTAAATCAGTCCAACAGTGCTGTTCACTGGGGACAGAAGTAGGGGGTGTTCTGTGATACAAATCCATGTGCTGCGTGCAAAAATGGATTGTGTGCAGCCGCGTGCACATAATTAAAATGAGAGAGTGTAAACGAGAGAGTTTAGATACACTCTTTACAAGCACGTTTGAGCAACTTGTGTTTCTTTTAAAGACATGTATGACTGGTTTTGAGTGTGCTTTTGCTGGCCAATGTTTATCGGCGAAAAATAGCCGATACACCTAGATCGGCTACCCCTGATATCGGCTGATAAATATCGATTGACCGATATATTGATCGAGCTCTACTCTCAGAGTATGGGCTTGAACAATTCAGGACTGGTCTTCATTCAGAGGCACCTAGTGGATGGAATAATTTCCAGACAACAACAATCTTCACTCTGTCAATTTTGGTAACCGGCCCTGAGACAAAAGCCTCTACGCTCTACAAGTATGCAAAACTACGGTACTATACCAGAAATAACCTATCAAGGCTCTTCAAGGATAAAGATTTAAAACCTCTTAACTAGTAGCAGCCTGCCACCATACTGTGCCTGTACCCAGGCGCGGATTTATGGGGGGGGGCCCGGGCCCCCCCGAAATTTTGTGAAAAATTGTAGAAATTGTATGTTTCCGCATCAAATGGTTTGATATGCTTCTAAACAGCTGATATTAGTCCCTCAGCATCACATTTGATGAAAATGGTTGTTTTAATGTGTATTTTATAGCTTATCGTATATGTCGTAGTATCATTGTTCATATCTGTTTAGCTTTTTCTTTCTTTTTAATTGATTTTTAAATTTTCTGGCCCCCCCCGAAAAAAACTCTTAGATTCGCGCCTGCCTGTACCTAAATGTTTTATGTACTGCAACAGTTCAAGACATTTGTTTGTCAAAGTAGATTACGGTAGCCTACTCAGTACATTTTTGAAACATGAAACCAAACATGAACTGTTGCAGTACATAAAATACTGCAACAGTTCATGTTTGACACTTGTTAGACAAAATGACCACTTCAGAAACAGTTTTGTGTTAATCTTTACTTCAGAATTTGAAGTAGCTTTACAGGTAATATGATGCAATTTTCTAATTAATCGCGATGAACACAAGCAATCCACCGAACTCAGCAGCCAAAACTGAGTAACTTACTAATTTAAAATTAAAAGTTTTATGACTGGATTACTGGAATGAAATGATATATACCAATACCAGAAAGCAGGCAGAGTTTCCAAAAAACTTATTTTAATTCTGAAATGTTTTTTTCATGTGACTTACATTGCAAACATGGTAGCCCTTTCAAGTCTGCACAGTCCAAAGTTTACCAAATACTCTTATTTAAAGTGAGTTGGCTTTAGCACAAGTTGTTGACATCTAAACTTTTAGTGGATACGATAAAAAAGAGAAAGCCCATCGGCTGCTTGCGCTTGGCAGCTGATTCAATGACTAATATTGTCTTTCGCTGCTTCCTGTCTGTTGTGGAATCTAGATTGTTATGGTGCTGTTTTATTCGTATTTTTTGTAATTGTACCGTATACTATTCCCGCAACTGATATAATAAAAGGTTTTTCTCTTTCTTTCCGAGTTGTGTAGCCTAACGTCGACTTGTATTTATACCTTTCACCGAATAGACAAAAATGTCAGTGTGTCTTTAATGACAAAACTAAAGTTTGGTTGCTTTCCAGTATTCCTCTGGAAAACAATGTAAACAAGAGGAGAGTTTTTGGCTTTGAGCCCAAAAGACTTATTAGGCTGTGTGAAAGGGTAAGTCAAAAAAACTTTTTTTTTTACAAAACATGGCGGCAACCCCCTCAAATTATGAGGTTGGTACTAGAAACTCCTCAGAGTTTCTAGTACCAAAGTACCAGTTTCTACCAAAAAAAAAATTGAGAAGATTTTTTCAAGTATTCGCCAAGCAATTGCCCTTTCAAATTTTCAGTATAGGAACATAATAGACCATATGGGAAAACGTAGGCCCATAATACATTTTTTTTTGGGCAGGGGGGGCTTTTAAGTGATATTTTAATCTGTATGCCCTTGCTAACATCTAAAATAATCATTTATGACTGAAATCACCACATATCTGGTATGAATCAATGTTTAAAAGATATAAGAAAAGTTTAATTTGATCGAAAAAGAGTAGCAATATTATGCCTATTTTTGTAAGGGGAATCTTAGTTGAAAGCCTGAACACCGCGTCAAGGTGTCGCCCATCATCCAGGTTTCTCTTATTTGCTGTAAGATCAGGCAAGGAAATCTTTTTCACAGTTAACATATAATTGCGGTGATGAGGCAAACGAAACTGAACTAAACTCCCAATGCGTCAATAATTACATCTTGGAGGATGAGAATGTGGCTTTTTTGAAATAGCCTATGGATAATATAATAGCCAGTAGCTATATGACAATATGACCTGTTATTCGACTTTACTTCTGTTGATTTGATCGATTTCGCATACTCACAGAGGCTTCAAATTATTGACGGAGCCCCTAGCCCCGATTATGCAAAAGTAAATTTTTTTAAACCATCTCATGAAAATGTTCCGTTTACTAGGGCTCGAATCCAAAAGTAGCCTACCTCCCTGGATCTCCTTGTCAACAGGGCCTCTGAGAGAAATTTTTACTAGGGGTACGAAAAGTCATTCCGGGCCCCCTCTCACTTCAGGCCCCGGTTGTCTTGGGCAAAATGAGTGATGTTTGCTTAGGTGTAAGCTTATTGCACACCATTCAACATTTTACTGCAGAATTGGACATCTGTGCACAATGATAGTATCCACCCCGTTAGCTCAGTGGTTATGTAACATGTACCATGTTTTTAACTAACAAAATTATATTTTAACATTTAACCGAAAATTATCAGTATTGCAAAATGCATTTCAATGCTGCAAATTCAAAACCTAACGTTCTCATAGAACATAAGTCAAGCTTCCTGTTAACAAACGCCACTCACACAGAATCTAGCTCAACACATCTGTATTTCTAAAGCGACATAACTATGAAACCGGTATAGCTTTTCCCTTGATTCTTACGATAGCTGTTATTGATGAAAAGGCTCTACCGGTATATTATGAAGTAAGCGGGGAATTGAAAATGACAGGCATTCGGAATTTGACTAGCAAAACGAACGGACTGAATTTTAGAACGAAAAGGTTAAATTCACGCCGGGAGAATGTCACTCACCCGACACCCGTCTCAATAAATTAAATTAGTTAGGTATTTTCTCAACTCCCCGAATACTAAAACTTGTAATATTGATAAACAATAAAATGTATGATTCTATTTAATTCGTTTGCCTTTTGTAGGAAGTCATACCCCTAGACTAGACAGCCAGAAGCCTAAATTATCCTTCTAAAGTAGGATATACTTTTAAATTAGAGACTTAGAGTCTCAATATACTTTTAAATTATCCTTTTATTTTATAACCAAATTACGACAGTAAGTTAGGTAAAACCCTACACTGGTTTTGAATTTGCAGCATTGAAATGCATTTTGCAATACTGATAATTTTCGGTTAAATGTTAAAATATAAATTTGTTAGTTAAAAACATGGTACATGTTACAGTTACGCGCACGGCTCAAGATCACGCTGCGCTGGTTCGACTCTCGGGGTGTGTGCTTGAGCAACGCATTTCAGGACTGCTCTCCATTCAGCAGCACATAGTGAATGGAATAATTCCCCTGCAACAACACTTCAACAATCGGAAAACTTCACTCTGCCAATCTAGGCAACCGGCTCTGTGTCAAGAGCCTCTGCAAGTATGCGAAATTACAAGGAATAACCAATCAAGGCTTTGTCAGTCCGAGGATAAAGATTCAAAACAAACCAGGCTGCAATAAAACTATTATTTAGTGTTTTATGTTGTGCATATCATGTGATCAGTCTCTCGCCCATTTGCGTATCCTGCATTGAATTCGTTTGTCAGTTGTTGAGAAGTGTCGCTTGTAGGCAGCTTTAATGTAAAATTTTCAAATTTATTTAGGCTATTTACAGTTTCTCTTAGATGTAGCCTTACTAGCCTATAGTCATTCCTAAAGAGTACACTATGTGGTGTCGTAAACGTTGGATTTAGTAGTTTTTTATGTGTGTAATCGTGGGATGGTGCAGCGGTGGGGCGTGCAGCGGTGGGATAATGCGGTGGGATGGCGCAGCGGATAAGGCGTTGGCTTTCCAATTATGCAAACCTGGTTCGACTCCCGGCTTACGCTGGTTGTTGACAAACACCGCTCACCTCTACCCAGGGTGTAATAAATTGGGTGGGCGTAGTTGCTGAAGAAAAGGCGGCCGAGAGAAAGGAACTGGCCACCCTACTCTCGTTAGTGCCGAAGGCTTAGTACAATGAGAACCTTATCTTCTCATCCCCCAAAGCTTGAATCAAGTATGGAACCCACCTTTTATGTGTGTAATCAAAAATGTTAAATCCGCTATCGTTAGGCTACTGATCGAGTGTTAGCCTATTATGTAGGCTATCTAAAACAAGTCAAGCTCTCTACCAAGGCTCAAACATAACATCTTGTTAAAACATAATCAAATTAATCATCTGACCAATAACCTTGTAATTGACTTTTGCATTCACCACATTCCTAGCAGAGGTAAATACACTTTTTTTGACTCCGGCTCCGCTCCTGCTCCAAAAGTATTGACTCCGGCTCCTGCTCCAACTCCGAAATTCATTTTGAAATGAAATAAGCCTGAAGCTAACTTATAGCCTGCCATTTTCAAACAGCCTACTGTAGTTTTTTTAAAAACGCAAAAAAGCTCAAAAACAACCGGGTTTTTTAAAAAGAAATCCTAGCGGGTTGGACTTTTAAAAAAGCCCGGGTTTTTCTTAACCTTGCTTTTGCTACACTATGCCTCTTACACTACACTATGCTACACTAGTGCCCCAAACAGAAGAATAACCAACTTTTATGATTTAATTTAGGGTAGTTTTAGCAGAAACTTTTTGCACGTAAAGCAATAAATCACCACTTTGGGCCCCTAATTTTAGCGCAATGCAACTCAATTATCTTTCCGGCCCCTTTTTGCTACATTATGGGCCCCCCAGGGCTAAAGAATAACAACTTTTATGCTTGAATTTATTTGTTTAGGATGGTTTTAACCATACATTTTTGCGCGTAAACTTTAAAATTACAATTTCAGGCACCCCAACAATCACAGGAATGGGCCCTCAAGGATACGCCGTAACCTCCGTACCCTCTTTCGTAGGCCTTGCTTGTCAACGCTATTGGGTGTTTAAGTACAATAACTTCGGCGAACAAGCGGTTGAAAACATGTAGGCCTACTGTAGCCTACTTCTATACTATACGGTTGCCTATAGTAGGCCTAGGCTTGGAACAAACAAACCCAAGGGTTCATAGTTGATCGGTCCTCATTTTAAAAAAATTGACGCACAGCATTAGGAATAAAAGATGCATTGGCACGTGACGTCATAACGCGTAGTTAACTGTCAACGTAATGTGGATGCATTCTCTAAAAAATGTAATGCCAGTAGGCTAATTTTGTTTTGTGTCCATTTTCACTTCATAATTGATCTACAATGCAATTACAGCTGCATTGCAATAAAAAGCTGGAACCAGTGGCGTAGGCAGGATTTTCTCAATTGGGGCCATTCCACATTTTTTTCGAATCGAAACGAAAACAAATTGAGCAAAAAACAGTTACCAATAATAGCCTAACCAGTAGGCTATGTCATGGCATATTACTGCGTAAGATTAGCCTAAACCATTGGCCTGCTTAGCTTGCGTTGATAATTTTTTTTTGTTGTTGTTTACAGCAACTAGTTTTCTCAATTGGATAGATTTTGTACCGAAAACAAAAAATGTGATATAACACTTTTTACGTCGTAAATAAAGTTGTAGTAGCCTACACGACGTAGTGAACTTGTACTCAACCCAATGAATAAAAATTATTGACGTACGTTCAGTGGTTACTGGAGGAGTAGAGCGTTCGATATAACTTGGCATTTTTTTCTATCTAGAGTAGCCTAATGCTATGCTTTATAGTCTGACCAAGTGACCAAGGTTTAAGGTAGCCGAGGCTATTTGTTGGTAAAATATAAACTCTTACGGTTTAAAATATAAACTTACATCTATAAAACAGTGTTTGAAAAATACTACCTTAAACAAGCACCAAACCTAGAACGAGTGAACAAAATATTTCGTCGGTTGTAGAAATGGGCCTACAATTAACACTTGCAATTGCAACAATAGCGATTTAAATTATTGTTACGGACAATCGTTCTCTAAATCAAACGTCACATAAAACCGTTAAGGTCTACTTTTAACTTGGCGTCTTACGTCATAGAATATTACTAAAAAATGAGTAGAGATTTCATCATCCCTTCGTAACACCTGTAAAACATTGCACAATCCTTTTGAACACCTGTGAAATTGCATAACAATGCATATGGACTATTACGTCACAGAAGCTGGTTACGTGCTTTTGGAATATCGCAATCAATTCGTCATTTTTAGAATTGTCGTTAGAAAGGTTGGTCGAATATTAAAACTGTTTTGCTTGTGCTTACCATCTAGACGAAATTTCCGTCTTTTATCCTCAGTAATCTGTATTGTGGTGACAAGTTTTAGTGCGTACGTGTTGCGCTTCCTTTTCGACAGCCTGTGGCTATTTTTTCTTGAAATACAATTCGTGAAAAGACGTTTTCAGAAGAGTATTTTTTCAGTGTCATCGCATACAGACGAAAGGATTCTGGAATTTTATGTTACAACTTTCCCACGAAGGTATTATGGTTTTCCGCTGTGACCAATTATACAACATAGGCTACAAAAGAAATTCAAAAAGTGACAGGAATCTCGAATTTTTTACTTTGAGCGTCTCGCGTTCAAAAACTTATTTGTGATGTCATAAAAGACTCAGCAATGTAAAAGTTACAGGAAACCGGCTCAGTGTAACCGTGCAGGTTCAGAAAAAAAAAGGAATAAGAATAGAGATATAATTTAATTAAATATAATAAATTACAAACATACTAAGTTAGCCTACTTCTGTTCAAATAAGCTTTGACTAATCAATTCCAGTTTCAATTTCCAAAGGTTTTACAAAAGCTGCAAGTGAAATAAATTTTTGGCAATATAAAAGCAATTATTATTTCATCAAAAAAGACACGCAAGCATGCAATCATGAAACGTGGTAAAAAACGCTGAGTGATTAGGCTGCAACGTGGATGTAGGCTACGAATGTAATAAGTTCCAATTTCCAACGTCTGTACCAGAAACACAGGAAGTTTTGTTGCAGCAACACCAGCTCAGTGGCAGAATGGTTTCGCTTTTGGTTCTGGTGCTGGTAGATCTGAGATCGATTCTAGGTCGGGCCAAACTGCACACTTTAAAAACGGTACCGATAGTGTTCTTCTTGCATAACGCAGTGAGAATAAGTCAGGCAATAATGTGATGACATTTTACACCGGATATAAAATTAAAAATGAGCCTTATCGCAAAAATACCTTAGCTGTTGTAGAGCGACAATAAACAAATATGATTATTATTGTGGCAGCCACCTTGACTATGTATTAGCCTACATATAGATTTACAGTAGTCTATAAAGTAATGTTAACGAAAAGAATATGAATAAGCCAGAATAAGCCAACATGCATATTAGCTTGTATACCGGAAACAACAACATGATACAAATGGAACGTTGATGCGGGTAGGATTGAAATTATGTTTAAACTTTAAAACCTACAGTCAATCACTACTTTCAATGTCAAGGAGTTTCTGTAGCCTACTGTCCATCACAGCCTAGTATAAAAGTTGACATTTCTTAGTTTGCGATGATTTCTTCCAATTCCATGCCGCATCTTTGACAAGCTTTCCTGCAGAAACAACGTAACACAGGCCTAGTGCAATAATATGTATTTTTGTACAGCGTTCTTCTCACTGCAGATAGACCGAGATAGCTTACGTTGCTCTTAGCTCTTTGAAAAGCATAGCCTACGCTGTGAGTTAGAATTAGATGACAGTTTCTTGATATTGCAGCCTAGTGGTCAATTGTTTGCAAACCAAATGATTACTGGTTCACTGATCAAGTTCAGCATTTTATTAACAGAACTTAGTATTTTTATCGTTGATTTACTTTTGACTACTCTTTTTTGAAAATTTTTTATGCCTCCAGGCGTATTGCGTTTAACTACTCTTCACAGCTCATCACACAAATTGGAGAAACGACGTTAGTTTGGTTTTGGAAAACAAGATCGCTCAATTTGCGCTTGGTGTTTGCGTGTTGGTGTGCAGACCGAAGTAAGTTTTACAAAAAAGTTCAACAAAAGAAAGTTGAACATATGGCGAAAGCTGGTTTTCTAATTGCAAAATTCCTTCCAAAAACAATTTATAAAGCGCTGCGGAGTCAAATCTTGTTTAAAGTATTTTGTCAATGAAGTGAAACCAGGTTTGTAGCTATAGAATCAGCTAACTGCATCGAAAACAAGTTCAGAACTGACAGGATTTTTAAAGAAAAGGAAAGTTATAGCCTACAGTGCTCATCAAAATGGGAGTTAGCATTGTTTTTGTTGTAGGCCTACAGTATAAGCAGTCATTTGCGAAGTGAGCGATATCGACCCTCAGGGACACAAGATATACAAAAGGGGCAAAGACCCCAGATGAGGCGATAGGGAGACGATAGTGCATTTTCAAAAAGTAAAAATAATCGCAAACTTGTATATACCCGCTCATATGGGTCGGCGCAGGACCATGGATTCTTTTATTTCCAACGTCTTATTTGGTAAAAAAAAAGATTTTTAGCCGCGACATTGTTTCCATCAAAATGACGAAATCGAGTTTCAATCAGCAAACATTGGGATTTACGGTTGTGCCTGGTAAAAATGTCTCCGAATATTAACAACTCTGTTGAAGATCACCAAGCTCATCCATCTAACTGAAGAAACACTAGGCTACTTATTATGATCAGTCTACTTATTTAATTTATTCACAATAATTTTTTTTTTGTAACTTGAAGTCTTTTGCAATGCTGGGATTACTTGGTTGGTTTTGAATCTTTATCTTCCGACTAACAAAACCTTTCTTAGTTATCCCTGACAGTTGAGCATACTTGTAGAGGATTTGAATCATTGACGCAGGTCACGTTACCGAGCTTGCCAGAGTAAATTTTCCATAGTTATTGAAGTGGTGTTGTCTTTGAGCTACGCCATTCACTGGGTGCCGATGGATGGACAGCAGACCTGAAATGCGCTGCTCAAGCGAGTCGAATCAGCGCAGCTTGATCTTGAATCGGGCGCTTAACCACTGAGCTGCGATGATAATGTAGCCTGTAGACTAGCCTACTGTAAGGGGGCAACAGTACATGAAGTTTGTGAACACAGCTCCACTTATTTTTGTCAGCTTAACTTAATAATTGTTTTTGTGTAAATCGAGGATTGGAAACAAATAGCTTATGTTTTTTATGGCAAGCTACAACTTTTATAGCCAAAAAATTGTTTACAACTGAATGAAAAAAGTAGAGAAGGAGCGATCTTCCTGGCGTCAGCACTACCTGACTACTCACTATTGAACAGCGAGCATTGTGTTTCGCTAACCATAGCGGTGTAGCCTCCACATTATATAGCCATCAAAACTTTTCCCAAAACCATGTGTTTCTCGGCAGTCGAGTGTAGCATCAATTCAGCGATAGACACGTGTTTTGCCCATGAGGCTGGGGCTGATATCAAAATTAATGATTTTTTTGCCTGCTTTCATAGCATGGTTTTGTTGTTTACAAGCCTACGGAGGAGGGTGACTAGTCCTCACGCCCTTTAGTCGACATTGCCTTACATGCGAGAGTGAGAGCTCTCGATGTTAGGTTGCTCAACTAAGGCAAGTCGACCACTCTGAAAAAGATTTAAAAACCAAACCAACCAAACCAAGTGCGCTGGCTTACACATGAAGTGCTTGGTCAAGCAGTTAAAAACGGTGTTTTTAGTCGTCGTTTTTTTTCGTTTTTTGTTTTTTATTCGTTTTATTTGCTAGTTTATCAACAAGGTGAAGGAAGCCTTTGTGGAAAAGAAAAGGGTAGGCACTTCAACGTATTCCCCTCTTCGAAAACAATAACGCAATCAACGTATATGCGAATCAGCTGATTTCAGTCATGTGACTCAGCACGTGATATTCTGATCTTTCGGCGTATAAGACTGCGAGCAAAGAAGCAAAGCGGGCGGTGGTGAAAGCAATGAGTGTGGCATATAAAGACCTGTACAAAAGCCTAAAAAGTGAAGATGGACTTTTGAAGGCAACTCGAATGGCCAAACAAAAGAATAAAAAATCCCAAGATGTCTACCAAACGAAGATGGTGAAGGATAAGAACGGACAGATCCTGATAAGTGATGCAGACATTCTAGAAAAATAGAGAGAGTAGGTCTACTACCAGCAATTGATGAATGTCGAGAATTCAAGAAAACATGTGACCATAGATCCAACAGTGGATGAAGATGTGACTGAAGTTAAGGAGGAGAAGTTATCGAATGCCTTGCAGGAAGCGAGGAAAAGCAGTTGGACCAGATGACATTCCAACAGAAGTTTGGAAAGTGTAGAAGCGACTGGAACGAAATGGCTAACCGCTATTTTTCAGACGATAATGAAGACAGAGAACATGCCAGATTAGTGGAGAAGTAGCACTTTCATTTCAATTTTCAAAGTGAAGGGAGACATACAAGGGTGTGGCAATTATTGGGCACCAAACTCACCTTGCATGCGTTAAAAGTGTGGGAGAGAATATTAGATAAATAACTCACAGAAAAAGTCACTATTTTACAACAGCAGTTTGGTTTTATGCCGGGAAGAAGCAGATGTAATATTTGCGTTGCGTAAGCTGGTAGAAAAATATATAGGAAGAAAAGAAGAGCTGCATTGACCTAAAAAGAGCATATGATCGGGTACCAAGACAGAAGATTTGGAACTTCTCTCGAATAAAAGAAGTGGAGGAAAAATATGTCCGCCTAATCGAAGACACGTAGCTTACCGCCTACCAAGAAAGTATGAAAGGAGCAATCTGGCACTTCTCCTCTTAACTTGCCGTCTGAACTATACCTATTGATTGTAACAATTGGTATACGTATATGATTGTATCCATTTCATTAACAGAGACTTTTATAACCGATCTCTTTCCTATTTGGTTTTCGTGTAGGCTATATTTAAATAAAATGTTAAAATTGCTGGTATGATTAATTAAAAAGCATTTTTATTTTATAATTAGCACGTTGTTTTGTTAGTTTAGTAGCCTAGCGGCCACCATGTTTCTACGGTGTATTTACTTATGTGTTGCTGTTAGTGTTGTTAGTGCCCAAGTTCAAGATGTTTGTTTGTCAATGAGAAGCGAACCTGGTTCGCAGACAATTGAAGAGAGCACATCAGGTTCATTTCATCATGGCCGGCCGGGAAAAAAAGGTAATACTGGAGCGATGGGACCTTCTGGCCCTAAAGGAGATGTTGGAAGTCCGGGACAATGCAATTGTGAAACATACGAAGAGCTTCGCGAAGAAATTCGACGTTTACGAATGGGTAAAATTTCATTTCTATCACAAATTGATTAGTATTCTCGTCCTTAGTTCAAACTTAATATCTTTACACCCTTACTTCAAAACTATGAGTTAGGGAAGATGTTAACCTTCAACAATAAAAAGTCTGTAAAATTGTTCTTATTTGATGTTTCAGTAGCTCAATTTGTGTGCACCTGAAGTTCATTTATACATGTGTGGTCACAGCGGTAAACCATAATCTCTTCGTGGGAAAATTGTAACATAAGATTCCCGAATCCGTTCGTCTGTATGTATCGACCGAAAAAGAAACACTTCTTGAAACGTCTATTCAATAAGTGTATTCCTGTAAAATTAGCCCGCGGCTATCGAAATGGAGTGCAACGCGATACACCACTAAAAACTGTCACTACGATACAGATTACTTGGATAAAAGACGGAGAATTTGTCCAGCTAGCAAGCACCAAATAAACCAGTTAAATGTGCGACCGACTTCCAACAAACAACTTCGAGAATGAATCAGAAAAATTTGTGATAACTCAAAGGTACGCCAGCAGTAGCGCGACGCAACATTTCATGTTTAAACAGGTTTCAAACTGAAACAGGTTTAAACCGGTTTGACAACTAACCGGTTTGACATTGACAACACATGATACACAAATTGTTTGAATCACTCACGTTTAAGTTAATACGCAAATACAAAGGGCATGCAAAGAATGAACAGCAATAAGAATAAACACGACGATACATGAAATTGGTACCATAGGTAGTAGGTACACGCAAAAAATGACGCTGTATACCATGGTTGCGATAATAACCGACTGTTCCGGGCTCAGACAAGTGTCGGCCACCGCAGACAAAACCAGGCTCAAACCCTAACACTTAGGTGTTCTTTACGGGGGCGAGGCACGAAATATCCCTCAACACATAGTCTACTTTCACTTTCCCCGTACTCTCATCATAGTTGCAGACGGCAACTTTAGCTCTGCGAACCACAGGCTTCCCTTTCCTAATTTGTGGAACTACCTCATGCACCTTCCCAAGTTGATACTTCCCACGTTTACCAATGTCCTGGAGAGAACCTACCACTACAAGTTGACCAGGCTCCAAATTCTCGGCCATTTTTAGCCATTTTTTCTGGCCCTGAAGACCTGGCAAGTAAAAATCGATCCATTTACTCCAAAACTGCTGAGAAAGTGACAAATTGAACCAATAATCCCTTCTTAATTGGTCACGATCATGTGGTTGCCCAACAGCACAGTATGGGTCTAAGTATGGGGTCAAAAGTGAGGCAGGGGTGATGACAGTAAAATCCCTAGGGTCGTCACTCAAAGGTACTAAAGGGCGTTCGTTCACGATCTGAACGGCACTGCCTGTGTACGTAAGCAGTTCAATAAAATTGGGCTTACGACTTGAAGAGTCCAAAATGTGAAAAAAATGCAATTTTAAATTGTTTAACCATTGCCTCCCAGGCGCCACCTTGCGCCGGAGCATACGGAGGTATAAATTCCCAGTTTATCTCTCTCTGTCTCAGGGCGTTGTGAAATTCAGCTGATTCTATCAACTCGGGTAACTTCTTTTGAAAGAAGCATTTAGTCACATCAGCCATGAGACCAAATCTACCAAGCCGAAATCTAGCCAAGACATCTACCAGAGGGTTTAACAAGTCAGGACCCGAAAACATTACATCATTAACACAAGTTCCTCGAAATTCAGACTTGCCATCGTAAACAATGCGCTTTTTTAATTGTGACGTAACAAAGTATGGTAAATACCATTCAAATCCCTTGACATTTCCTGCTTCACCAGTACGTTCAATATAGCCATTTGATTTAAGATCTTTCATGGTGTCAGTAAGGAAATCACGAAGTTCAGGTTGTTTTAAAGCCTTCTTCCTTAAAGCAGCAACTCTATCTGACGCCAACACAAAATTGTTAGGTAGATCAATATCTTCCTTCAACGGAACAGGTATCTCAAATCGACCATCTTTCAACTCAATATTCGGTTCAACAAGTTCTCTAGCCAACTTATCATTGCGAGACAATTCACAGGTTTCATTTTGCAACGTCAGATCCTGAATGACTTTATTCAGGTCTGCTATTTCCATATCACGAGACTCAATTTTACGCTGAAAGCCAGAGATGACATCCGACTCTGAAGACGTCTGCACTCTGCACACTTTAGCAACGCTTTCATCTAAGGGTGACTTACCACCACAAGCCAACCAACCGAGAGGAGTGAGTAAAGCATGTGGTTCACTACGATTTTCACCAACACGCTCTTTTTTTGCCCACATCAAATAAGCGTTGTCGTTGCCAATCAGTACATCTACAGTACTACAATCATTCAAATGAAACATATTCACGTCATGAAAATGACGGAAACCATTTAAATCTTGTTTATGCGGTAAAGTTTTAACATCGTCAGCCCAAGCTGGGTTAACCACCGAAGTTATATCACAAAACAGTTCATCTGTCTCTAACGACTGGATGTTGAGTTTGACAAGGTCAGCACAAGTAGCTTTCTGACCAGCCAGGGTATCCATTTTAAACGACGCTTTATCGTACGGTTTAAGATCAAGTTCACACACCAAATCACTCGAAACAAACGTCAACTGCGAACCAGGATCATGCTGACAATACACCAACTTCGATTTGCCAGTCATTGGATTCAAAACACGAGCAGCAGTAACGCGGTTAAAGGCTGCTTTAACATTTCCAATCTTAACATTACGCACAGGAACTCTGGCACGAGCATCATCTTTCCCAACCGAATCCAGAGAATCACGTGACGTCACATAAAAATCATGCAGAAGAAAATAGTGTTTCCTATCGTTGTTAGGCCCACACTTACGACAGTTATTTGCATGAACGCAATCCCTAACCATATGCTGGCGCAAACAATTCAAGCATTTGCCAGCTTTCACAATGACATCTCTCCGATCTTTAGGTGTCAAGCGCAAAAATTCTTTACAATTAGACAAAAAATGATATTCAACTTGACCACGTGACGAACAACAAATGCATGCCGGCAGGTCTTTACGTCTGGCTTCACCACCTCGCGGTGCGCCAACAACAGTCGAGTACTGCGAACTCCCTGACATCACATCATCATGGGGTTTTACGGACGTCTGCCTAACCGGACATGAAGACAATTTTCCTTTGCCAAACTTTTTAAATTGCTGCGACTCACCAGAATCGCCCATTAGCATAATGCTAAAATCAGTCGACTTACGCGTTTCCTCCCGTACTACAAATTCAAACAAACTCTGAAAAGTAGGCTCATCAGTGCCACCATACTGATCACCTAAAAAGTCAAGATAACGCTGCTTAGCGTCAAACAGGAGTCGCTTAGCCAAATCCAAAACAAAACGTCCTTCCAATTTGTCACGCTGACCATAAGCTTGCGCGTAAAGCAAACACTGCGATAATTCATCTTTAAACTCTTTCAGATCACTGGAAGAGGTCGAAGTCAATTTGCTACCATAGCGATACTTTCTAATTTCTGGTTCTGCGAAAAGACCTCCACGAACCCCAAAACGCTGGGACAAGCGAGCTAACGACATTTCTATCCTGTCTTCCTCTGACAAGCCAGGGGTGTCAGAAACCAAATTAGCAATCGTTTGCGCAGCTGTCCTAACACAAGCTGCTTGTAATAAAGTCAAACGAGTCCCCTTAAAGGGCGAAGCTGCCATTAAGGCCGTAACACGATTTTTAAAGAAGATAAATGGCATATTATTACCATCGTAACCAATCAAGGCCGCCTTATCGAAAAACGTCCTACTATTTTGGTATTCAAAAAAGCAATCCTGCTGTTGAGAACTCGATTTAGCGGGAGAAGACAAGCTATATCCCTTAAGGGGCTGAGTGGGCTCAGTCACGTGCACAGCCCGATCACGATCCTCACACACGTTAAAATCAGGAGACGCGATACGCCTCTCACAACCACCCAAATTACGTGTAGCTGGGCGATCAAAACCTAGCGGCGCAGAAAACTGTGAAGGGGGCAAAGCATTACTACTAATGGCGGCCCCGTGACCTGTACGCTCTGGGGGAGGAGTTCGGTTGTAATTCGCAGACCTTGGCTCTACAGCATTCGGAAGACCCTTAGCCGCGGCCCCGAGACCTCCTGAAACAGCTGGAAAACGTGTGGATTGCCCTGGTCCACTCACAGGTTGAACGGGCGTTTGGAAAAGGTTATGTAAATTAAACTGCGATTGATGTTCATTTCTGGAATGCCTAGAAGAGCCCTTCTTAGAGCTACGCCGAGAGCCCACCTCTGATCGATATTCAGCTAAAACTACCTCTTTACGTTGTTCAGCCCTCAACTGAGCGTCTTTGAGTGCGAACTCAGCAGCTCTCGCGGCGGCCTCAGCTGCTCTCGCTTCGGCCTCAGCTCTCGCGGCAGCCTCAGCTCGAATGGCCTCAGCAGCTCTCGCGATGGCCTCAGCTCTCGCGGCAGCCTCAGCTCGAATGGCCTCAGCTCTCGCGGCAGCCTCAGCAGCTCTCGCTTCGGCCTCAGCTTGTATCTGGAGCTCCTCTCGTCTTAGCTGCAGGTTAATTTGTGCCACTATCCGAGACGAAGTCCTAGACATCCTAGTGCTTACATTTGAGGCGCTATCCTCAGGATGTATGTCAGCATCCAACATATCTGAGAACTCACTTTCTTTTTGTTCAAAGTTATTTTTTAACGAGTTAAATTCGGGGTCTACCCTATCACGAAGTTCTGCCAAGATTGCAGAGTTAAAGATTTTAGTCAAAAGAGCATGGAAATGCCGTAATTCCTCTTCTAAAGTAGATAACTTAGATCTAAAAATTAACAGTTCCTGCTTATCACTCAAAGAACCTAGGGCTACAGAAAGTTTCCCAATTTGAGTCAAAATATCCCGTCTAAGATGCCGGGCCTCTCGAACTGACTTAGCCTCATCGTTATTGGGTCCCTCCCCAGAATGGCCTGCCCGACCGCAAAGAACATCATCAGGCTTAAACTCAGTCGAGTCTACGGCGGTCGAGTCCTTGTCGCCACCGAGTGTAGACATATTAAATGTTGGGGCTAAATTAACAATTAAAAAAAAAAATTAAGTTACACAAACACACAAATTTATTAGGCTACAGTAGTTATAAAAAACTTAACTGCAAAGACCGTAAAAATACAAAAAAGAATTTAAATGCACGATACCGTAGCTGTACGAGTATGAAGTCCTAAAGTCCACAAAACTTGCTTGGATTCTTCCACTTGAATCTACAAGCACAGATGGATTGTCTTTTAATCTTCTTTCTTGCCAATGAATGTCAAAGTTATTTTTCTTCTGTACCAAACTGAGAAGAAATGTCTTTACTTTTCTTTGCTTCTGTAAGAGTGTAGACTACCAACCAACAAATCTTCTTTTATTATTTTCTGTACTTCTAAGTAGTTCTTCTGCACTAGCTGACAACAAACACGTCGTTTATTTTTATGCCTTCAAGTGCTTCTTGGCCTACCACCTAACAAAAATTGTCGTTTATTTTTCTTGCTTTAATTTCTTCTTGACCTACCAACTGACAAGAACTCGTCTTTTATTTTTATGCCTTCAAGTGCTTCTTGGCCCACCAGCTAACAAGAACTCGTCTTTTATTTTTTATGGTCACAGCGGTAAACCATAATCTCTTCGTGGGAAAATTGTAACATAAGATTCCCGAATCCGTTCGTCTGTATGTATCGACCGAAAAAGAAACACTTCTTGAAACGTCTATTCTTAAAGTGTATTCCTGTAAAATTAGCCCGCGGCTATCGAAATGGGGTGCAACGCGATACACCACTAAAAACTGTCACTACGATACAGATTACTTGGATAAAAGACGGAGAATTTGTCCAACTAGCAAGCACCAAATAAACCAGTTAAATGTGCGACCGACTTCCAACAAACAACTTCGAGAATGAATCAGAAAAATTTGTGATAACTCAAAGGCACGCCAGCAGTAGCGCGACGCAACATTTCATGTTTAAACAGGTTTCAAACTGAAACAGGTTTAAACCGGTTTGACACAGGTCTTACGATCGATGGTGCAATTTTGGCTCATGTTTTAGGAATTTCCATGACGTAATATTCAGTAGACCCGAACGGTTTCTACATGACGTTTGACCAGGCGAACAACCGTCTGGAACAATGTGATCACATATGGCAGGTTTGGCCGACAGTAGCTCGCGAGCAGCATGCTTCTATTTTTCCGGTTGTATGCGGCTTTTAAGCTAAGTATACAAATTTAGCCTAACATTACGTAGCATAGACCTACGGTACTGGGGTCAGAATAACTATGGTCCCTTCAATCTGGTAATGCGCTACAGTCTACTCTACATCTACAATAGGCCTATTAAGATTGAGCTGCTATTCAAAAGTTTTAAAATTTATAGCAACATTGGTAAACAACTCGATTAAACTACAATTAAATTACCGCAAGTTCAGTAAGTGCAATATCAATTTAAAGTAACTGAATCTGACATCAAATTGTATTCACAGAGACATGTACCAGCGGTATTTTTTACAATGGTTCGTGCTTCAAACTTCATTACACTCGTGGTGTTGGAGTTGAGTACAACGAGGCTGTGCGGCTTTGCGGCCTGAATAACGGAACCGTGGCCGAAATAATGTCAGATCGAATGTATGATGCAATTTACAACACAGTTGGACAGTATTGGGTGGAATACACTGATCGTGACGTCAAATACGTCAACGTTTGGCTTGGTTCATCTTTTGCGGTAAGTGATGAGCAAGACTGTTCTGTTATTATTAACATTAGAACCCCTGGAATAAAGTATATTTAGAACTCCGGCAATGTTGATTTCGACATTGTCTTATTTTTCTGCCTCTCACATGTATAAAACAGTGTTTTTACTACAAGTCATCATTGATAAAGTTTGTAGCATGTGAAACACGACATTTGAAGCAACGCTTGACTGAACAAGTGTTAAAACCACAGCAAGCCAATGGCGATTGGTCAATGGTCATGCATCTGAAAGACTAATGTCGAAATTGACATCTTTGGAGTTCTAGTTTTTAAGGTCGATGGCTGTGTTGACAACGGTCTATGGCTCTCTTTTGGTCATTTTTATGCAAAGTTTCAAGTGCAAGTTAACCTGGCATTTAAAACTGCAAATAAGCTTAGTTCAACAGTTTTTCAAACAGAATCATCAATGCTGTAGCTTGCCAGATCATGCCGCATTTTTATAAATCATCACAAGCGGAGAAAAGTATAGCACCAGGGAAGGATCCAGCTAAATAGCATTAGCAGGGGACGATTCCAACAAAACACAATAAGGTGTAGAACTACATTAGTTCAACCTTACAAAAACACTGTAAATAAACTTACTTTTTGTGTTTTAAGGAGGGCGATCACCCCAATCGCCCCCTCTGGATCCGCCACCGCCGTGCACAACATCGGTCTATGTTCTGCGTAGCGTTTTGCACTTGTACCATGGGGCTAAAAGATATTGCGATGTAGAAATACGAGAAATAACCAAAAAGTTAAAAACACATGGTTTTTTTCTGTCAAAAGCACTTTAATATTTTTTTATATTCGTGCAGTTATTTTAGAGAATTTTTGACCGTTTGTAAAATAAAAACCTTCCTGTTTCAAAATAGTGGCACAAAGCTTCCCGAACAAAATAGCTTACTCAAACACGAACGGCTTACGAATGAAGAACATTCGTGTTCGTACGAAGAGCTTAGTTGACCTATGTGGCTCTGCTCACTGAGGTTTGTAGAGTGAAGTTTTGGCATGTTATTGAAGTGTACTGGTGTGTTATTGTATTTGTTCCTTCTATTAAAGAGTTGTTTTTGAGGTGTGTTGTTCAAGGCCAAACCCCAAGAGTTACGTCAACCATGCTTGATTTTGCTGTTGTTTTGCTTACAAAACGATTAACTCATACACCACTTATTTTTATTATTAGCCTGATGTTGGAATTATTAGCAAGAATGGAACAAAGATAAATATATCCTCCAAATATTGGTTTCCACGATATCCAAAAACAAACGAGAAATTTGTAAATCTGCTTTTGGAGTGGAGTCCTTCTCCAAATGCTCGAGGTCTATTCAACTATTTGCCTTCTTACACGCTTGGCGTTCCACTTTGCCAGTATACTTTGCATAAATAAACTTGTATGTAAATTGTCCGAAGCTCCATAGTGCAGTGATTTTTATAGGGCTCGTTCACACTACAAGAACACTTTGCAAAAGCAATGAACGTTTAGCAAGATAAAAACCATTCACACTGCAAGAAAACTAAGCTAATATTAATAAGGACAACCTTTATGTATTTAATAAAACGTCAGTTGAGTTCTCGCACTATAATCCATCACGATTCACGAGTAACACCACATGGAATTGGGTCTTAAAGTAGTGTTGTTTTTTTAAAGCCGTGATACTATCTTATTACACACCTATATGCTACAATAAATTTATTGTTGATTGAGCCTATAAGGTTAGGCTATACATCAGTGGTTCCCAACCGGGGGGGAATTCCCCACTAGGGGGGAATTTTGCAATTTTCAGGAGGGAATTTGGTTTTAGGATTGTAAAGCTTTTTAAGCCTAGTAAGTTGGCCTAGACAAGAGCTTTAAAGCATTGAGGAGGAGCCCTTAACTTCCGATTATTTAAGCAACTGTGCATTGACATGGATGCAAACCATCACGTAGGCCTACTTCTTTTTCATGCAAATACTCTATGACTTTCAAAAGGAAACGTAACCAAGCGAGTGTTTGAGCTCAGAGAAGAACTTAAATTATTTTTTGACCTTTAAATAAAATTGGAATTTGCTTCGTTGCTGAATGATGACAAATGGATTAGATTCCTTGCTTATTTAGTTGATATGTTTGGTCCATTGAATAAACTGAATTTGAAAAGCCAAGGGAAAAACACCAATATACGGTATATATTCAATCGCCATCTCCGTTTGAAGCAGATTGTGCATCAACATTGATTATCTGTATCCATGCGCTTTTGACATATTGATACCATGTGAATTTACAAACTGTACTGCTTCCATGCTGGCTCAAGGCAGGTTGGAAGAGAGTGATTGATTTATGTCACTGTCATTAGGAGATTGTCTTAAGGTAGGCTTTGCTGTCCTGATCGCGGGAGACTACGTTTTGTCTGGCCTCTACCTTCCGACCAGCCTGGCTTTGGTGGCCCTTCCAGGAGCAGATGCCAGTACCGCTCAGCATTTAAAGATGCTTTGGAAGCTTTCACTAGCAAGCTTGATGATTGAAAGAGAAAAGTTAGAATGAACAATCGAACATGTCACCATATTTAAAGAATTATCATCGGTGCTGGTTGTTGACGGCAAAGAACAAGTTCTTCCAGAATTGGAAAAAGAATTGATTTTGCAACATCTCACAGCATTAGAACTGGAATTCATTCGATATTTTCCTGAAATTTATGACGATGGGCTTGATTTAATACGAAATTCATTCATATTCTTGATGGAAAAAGTTTCTGACAAATTGCCAAATGAATTTTTAGAACTCAACGGATTCTTGCACAAGAGACTTATTCAAAGAAAAAAAATCAATCACTGGATTTGGCCATTAACGTGTAATTCCTATCCCAAAGTGGCAGAGACAGCTATTCGAAGTATCCTTCCGTTTGCTTCCACCTATCAATGCAAATCAGGTTTTTCAACTCTTGCAGATGAAAAGAAAACAGAGAAACAGATTAGATGTGGAGAATGATATTTGTTATGCTCTTTCCAATACTCTACCACTACATTCATGAGTTGTCGAAACAAAAAATCACAAGCATCACACAGACTGTTAAATGCATTGACTCTTATATTTTGAATGTCGTTGGCTCCAGCTCTTGTCCGATCGAATTTGGCTTTGGATGGTGGTCATATGTGGCTTTGGAGGCCCAGTCTATGATGGGAAGGACGTGGGAAAAAATCACATTCTATAGATGGTGGGGGACGTGGTAGTTTTAGCTTTTCTATTCTAGTGTTTCGTTTTTCATATGCCTTTTGTATTCTGCTTTTTTCGAAAATTTTCGTGCTTTCCTTGGGTTTTTTTCTCCAGAGTGATCTGTCACTAGCAAGTTGTTCCCATGAATCCAGATCAATGTTTGCATGGTTGAGGAAGACTTTCAGCTGGTCTTTATATCTCAATTTTTTTTCTTTTATTTGAATAAAATGCTTTTCAGCAACGTTCTTCATTAATTAAATTATTTTAATATGAAAAGGAATATTACAGGCTAAAAAGCTTATTACTAGTGAAAGTTTAGTTTATCTTACAAGACTTAGATTAAAATATTAATGTAAACGAGTTTAAAAAAAAACTAAATTTATAAGGGGGGAATTTAGATTTGATTATTGACTAAAAGGGTCCATCGGATGAAAAAGGTTGGGAACTACTGCTATACATAATAGCCATCATCCTCTGCACGAAGCGTGGAAGCCTACCGGTAATTTGAGAGCCGGATACCGTTGGACTTTAGTCCTAGTTTCGTGTACTTATACATATGTGAACGTTTTGAATCACTGGCAAAGACCGAGTCATCAAACGTGTAAAAACAAAGATTCTATTTGTCATTGAAATTAGCGCCAGTTTTTATAATCCTTGTAATGTATGTCGCTAAACATTGTTGGATTGCTGCTTCTCAAACATAAACCCCACCCGAGAGTTCCACCACCGATATTTGATCTTCTCATTTCTTCCTTGGCAGAGCCTTTTTTTTATTTACTGAGATAATATGCGCGACGATTCTGCATTCTATTATATTGTTTGATTGTAAGTAAGTTTTATTTCTATATAAGCATCGTTGAAACGCAGGTCAATAAACCATCCAAGCCTTTCAATTGCTTGAGCTAGTGGTCATGAACTTTTTAAAGTGTGAGAACGACACATTGCTGGCCTAATAAACTATAGAGTTGTTCGAACCTACAGGATATTTAGGCTACTCAAGCGCGATCGAAGCTTTTCAAATCCGTACTAAGTAGGCTATAATAACTTCATTCGACACGATACAAGAAGATCCAAACGAAGTTTTGTATCGTTTCTAAAGCGTTTTGCAAGATTTTTCTTCAAACCTCCTGTAGACCTAAGCGTAGACGCCATGCTTTTAAACTATATGATATAGCCATAGCCTTGTGCTTTTCAGTTCTAAGCAGAGGCGAATTAGCCCACAGGGGATTTGGGAACTTTTTCCGGTGAGCAGGTTGAAATTTTGTTTTTAAGTTTTGGTTTTATGGTTCTTGTTTGTTTATGCTATTTCATGCAAGCAACAATACGAAATTACTTAAATTTATTTCAAAACAGAGACAAAGGTTTGCTTGAAACGTAGAAACTTTACTTTTCTTGAAAGTTTTTTACCATTCTAGCAAATAGGCCTATCATACCATTCTTGCCTACCAAAACCATTCTATCATTTAGAATGCAAAATACTTTTTACAATAAATTGTTCAATGAGGCTATAGCTGTTAATCTGACCATTTGCAGCAATTCATTTTCAATTTTTATCTTTTTATTTTTTTTATGGAAATTAACAAAACTACGTGAAAATGCTTAACCTCCTTTTTTCTGAAAAACACTTTCTTGTGGCTTAATTCAAGTTTTCAACTTATTCCTTTGAAGAGCACCGACTAGTTCAACAGTTTTCCGATACCCTCATAAGCCTACTTGTGCATGCTTCCACTTGAAAATTTACAAACATTGGTTGTTTAACTTTTGAGCTGAACGTGATCCGCCGGGATTTGGAAAGTTGATTTTTGTTTGAAATATTTCCAATGACAATACTTTATTACGCGATATTTTCGTGTTCAGCTTTAAATGATGAGACTTTGTTATAAAGTGCAATAAATCACAGTTCAATAGAGTAGACATCCAAGTTAAATCGGATATTTAGTATGCTAAGCGAATAAACACAAAATCACACGATCATGAAACAGCGATGTCATCGGATTGACACAAAATATTGGAATATTCTAAATAGAATATTATTTGCTTGTCAAAACAATTTAGAATTCTACTCTAATGTCATAATCTACAGTGGACTGCACAATACAAGATCTAGCCTACAGTATACGTGGAGTCGAAACTTAATCGAATTCAAATGAAATATGCTATTTTTGAAAAAATAAATAATCTTTGTTGCTACTACAGGAATTCTACACATATTGCTGTCTTCATCTTGAATGCTGCGGCGATTCCGCTCAGTCTAAATCACTCCTTAAGGAACACGCGGCGATCATGGCTATAAGCTGAAAAGAAACGCATTATAGCTCCAAAATAAAGTGACTAAATATTTGTGGAGCTAATATTCATATAATTCTTTCACACAGCTACACTAATCTTTTATCAGGAACTATAGGCCTACTCTACTTTGGTGTACAGCATAGACAAAGTGCAGCAGAGTGTTTGTTTGTTTATTGGAGTGAAGCTGTTAGTGAATAACTGACGGTCACAAAGTAAAAGCTTTGTTACGTGGTAAGATGGTGCAACGTGCAAGGTTTGATATTTTGGAAGAAATACTCTGACCGTAAGCAAATTTATAAATTGCAGGTGGATAGACACAGTAGAGAATCTGGGCCACATATTCTCTCCAGCAACTTTTTCTCCGATAGCCTAATCTTTTTTCACGTTCTCGTATGCAGTGTCCGAACCGGGATTAACAGTTACGCTACTTTCCCGATAAATTGTTCTAGTTTTATTTCTAGGTCAGGGGAAAATTTTAGCAGTTGCAGGTTTTGCTGTGGTTGTTTTGTTGGTTTTGTTTCTTTTCAAACCGACTTACATTAAATAAATATCGTTGTTGATTTGAACAAAGAAAGGCCAACACTGCAGTCATTGATACATAGCCTATTCATAGACGTTAAGCATAAAAACAGTGGTAGCTCACCATAACCACAGCTATCCCGACAGAAACTCCTCCAATAATAAGCAGGTTTTGTTGCACCCATTCTTCAATTGCTGATGTGCAACCCTAAATGAAAATATTATTTTGATACAATTGCCTAAAAAGCATTGATTATTTTACTTTCTTCATTTTATCTCGATTCCTTCCGAAAAAAAAGAAGATAAATAATAATGTTGTGGTTTATTTATTGTCGCTCTACAACAGCTAGATTCTTAACGACAGGGTTCATTTTTAATTTGTGTATCAGATTTACGATGTTTTTTTTACCAGACAATAATCCTCACTGCGTTGCGTACACTGTACAGTAAGAAAGAATCGTAGCGTTTTTAAATTCTTTGGTAGGCTATAACCTGACCTGGAATCGATCTTAGATCTAGCAGCACTAGGGCCGAAGGCGAAACCCCTCGGCCACTGAGCTAGGTAATTGAAGGTATTTACATATTAAGTAAAGAACAGTAGGCTGTAGATTGAGTCGAATTTATTGCAAGATTACAAGTGGCCCTCGAAAATCAATTAGACAAATTATTTTGGTTTGATATTCATTATTACTTTAAAAAAATATAATTTCATTTTGACGCAAAAACTTTCTGTCTAGGTTTTGTTTCGAGCAATTTGTTTCTTCGTGCCCTCAAAGCGTAGCAAGCATCACCGCAAGGTATTTAAAATGTTAGTTCGGGCTAAAATATAGCTTAAGGGCTGAGACGTAACCTATTTTAAAAATCACTTCAAAACAAAACGCTACAAAAGTTCTTTGTCGTACTTTTGTTTCTGCTTGAATTGCATTTATTAGCAAAGTATTTTGTTTACTTTTGATGTACCGGTAATACTGTACCAACCTTTCGTGTGACCTGATAACTTGTGGACTATAGGTAGTTTTAGTCCGTCTTGACTAATTGAGAAAGAGCGCTGTTGGAACAGCATTGTGATGTCATAGCTTATTCGATAATCAAACCAGAAAAAATAGGGACTTGATGTGTGGGCGACTAATCTTGCGTGGGCATTATTTGACGTGTGCTTTGTTGCACTGATAGGCAACATCACTCCAAAATGATCAACGTCGCAATGATACAAGATCTACAAACAACCAGTAAGCTTTGCAAAGGAAAAAAATACATTATAGAAATAGGCCAGTGGTTTTCAACCAGGGTTCCGCGCAGGGTTGTCAGATTGGAATAATTGATTCCAGATCTGGAATCAAAACGAACTGTCTAGTAGAGAAAAAA
Source organism: Aplidium turbinatum (assembly GCF_918807975.1). Lineage (NCBI taxonomy): Eukaryota > Metazoa > Chordata > Ascidiacea > Aplousobranchia > Polyclinidae > Aplidium > Aplidium turbinatum. The sequence goes on along the minus strand of NC_137472.1, from coordinate 35,386,727 downwards.
AATGTCTGGAATCTGGAATAATTTTTAGAAGCAAATTGGGATTATTTAGACATGTCTAGATTGTTTCGGTAATTGTCTTTTTTTCATTGCATTTAGTAGCTGCAACGCGTGCGCGTAACTTTCTGCCCTAGTTCCGTCTCTTTCTTTGAAACTTTGTTGCTGAATTGCACGCTCTCTGGCGCGAAAGCCTGTCTGTGAGAAGTGTGACGCAACCTAGTTAGCTGACAGGACTTTCCGCACACTTAACACTGGGTTATATTTCCATGTATGTTAAGTTTACTTTTAATCATTATGTTTTTAGGTTGTTACAGAATACAGTACCGTAGTTATTGTTAAGTACCGGTACGGTATTTATTGATTTTCATATTTTGTTGCATCGAAGAAGTTAGATAAGAAGTTCAAAAATCCAAGCGTATGTGAAGTTTATTGTAGGAAGAATATGGCTCTACGCAGTGGCGTATCCTGGTGGGTTGAGCAAGGGATTGAAGGGAAGCAATAAAACTCATGGGGGGTAAGAACGTTTTGAAGACACGCGTATTCTAGGGGGTCCGAGGGCATGCCCCCTGGAAAAATTTTGCAAAATTACACTCAAATAATGGATTATAGTGCTTTCTGGAAACACTTTTAGGGTAGGCTCGCTTGAAAACGTTCTATTTCAATGAACATTATGACTGAATGTACCGTATTAATTATCACCATTGTCATGTACAGCGCCCAGGAGCATAGTTTGACTGTGGATGTGGCGCTATATAAATATTGTTATTATTATTATTATTATTATTAGGCTAATATTTGTATGTACGGTATGATATTTTTTAGCAGATGTACAGCGATTAACTTATCAAAGGTAGCTCTTACACAAACAGGCAAAAACTGGGCAAGGCTTCTCAGCAGGAGGCAACCCTACGTACATTTTTCAAGAATTCTAATGATATAAAGAAAAAAACAGTTGCTCTTTCACTTGCTGTGTTCATTTGTTAGCATACATCGTTTACACTGCCGACCATTTGACAAACTTTTTCAACAAGCACGCAGGCACAGATATAAAATTGGGGTGAACAAAGGCTACAAAACTTGATAAAAAATGTGCTGGCATCATTTTATCGTAGGGATATTTTCATTTCAACATGAAGATTCTCACCACTACTTATTGTAAGTTATATCATATTTACATTACAATATAGCCTATATATTATATTTACATATTTACACTGCGTATTTAATGGTATTTTGTTTTAGACTTAAAATGAAATGTCTAGAATAAATTTAGAATAATTTAGAATCAAACTGACATGCAATCTGGAAGGGAAGGCTACAACTAATCTGACAACCCTGGTTCCGCGGAACCCTAAGGTTCCGTCAGTAAGTCTAGGGGTTCTGCAAGTTTACATTTAAAATCCGAGAGTCTATTTTATTATTATATGCATATTGTTTAAATACAATCAAATACTGATTAGGCTTGCCACTATTAATAAATTTGCAAAACTTTAACACGTTCGCTGCGATCTCAAATTTTCGTTGTTTTCTTGTGGTGCGATTACATTTAACTTTCTGCTTTCCCACCAAATCGTCAACATGTTTTCTTCGCTTCAAAGGAGTTCTTTCAGACGTTCGTAAACCGGTGAGTCAAATCGCCGTGAACGTGTTAGAGATCCAGGGATAGTAAAAATCATTTTGTTTTGCCAGTATTAGGTTTGTTTTTATATGGATTTATAATTTATAAAATTTTGCTTACAGCCTTACATGAGTATTTTAATTTTATTTTATTAATCAAACGATCAGTGGCGTAGCCAGAAAAAAAATTGGGGGGGCCAAATATTTGATGAATTGAAAAGAACGACAAAGTGTTTGATTTAAGACATCGCCACCTGATGTGCAGTGACGTATCCTGGTGGGTTAAGCAAGGGAAGCAATAAAGCTGGTGGGGGGTTAGAGCGTGCCGAAGGCAGGCGTATTCTAGGGAGGTCCGGGGGCATGCTCCCCCGGAAAATTTTTGAAAAATTACACTCAAATAATGGATTACAGCGTTTTCTGGAAACACTTTCAGGGTAATATTTGTATTGAATTTATTAGCAGATAAACAGCTATTAACTTATTAAAGGTAGTTGTTACACACAAACGGGCAAAAACTGCGCTAAAATTAGAGAACACAAAAACTCAGCTACACAAAAACTACACAAAAACCCAACAGAGTAAGTTAACGATTCTGAAATTGCTTCCACAGATTAGGTAAAAGAAGCGTAAATCGCGTAAACTTTGCGCGATTTACGATTTGCAAAATTTATTGGTGTCTTTCTGTGTGTCTAAAACAAGTCCTGAGGGGTGTTAATAGTTAATAGCCAGATGTCTTGGAAAACGATATAAATTTATACAAATTATATTATATTTTCAACAAATGGTTCAACTTCGGAATCCAAACTTTGAAAATTTGGGGGGGCATGGCCCCTTTCACCACCCCCCTGGCTACGCCTATGTAAACGATGTTTTTGCATAAGTCAATTAAATTATGGGAACAGGGGTTCTTCGAGCTTTTGGAATGTTTCATTAGGTTCCGTTCTACCAAAAAGGTTGAAAACCACTGAAATAGGCTGATCAATGATAATTATCTTAAAATCCATTATGGAAATGACTGTAGAGCCTTGCTTGATTGATAAAATGGGTTCAAGTGGAAATTAAGTAAAAGCTAGTTATGGTTGCTACAACTGAAACTAATTTCAAGATATGCTACATTCTACGACCTACATGTCTATAAGTAAGTCTACCGGCAGTCCCTTATGCAATTGACATAGCTGCAGCTTCTGATAGCTTGGAGGAACACGTGCTACATTTGACATAAGTTATAGCTATTTTTAAAAGGTCAAAAATCATGATCATGTAACTAAAATAATAAATACCTGGGTGTTCAAATAGGTTTGTAGAACAGAAAGAGACAAGGTATTGTCTTGACACTTCGCCGTGTCGATATATTCGCCTCCTGCAATTTTGCAACAGCTCACAGGCCAATTTCCACTGAGAAAAGTCGGCGAGGTTGTCACTGACACTTCAAAAACAAAATGCATATGTAGGTTAAGTGTTTGTTGCAAGGTCTGTAAGCTTGACCAGGGCCGTTAAGAGAATAGTTTGGCCCTGGTACCAATGAGATCTTTGGCCTCCAAATCAAGTCATTTTTAAGAAAATGTGTGCTTTATTCAAAGAATATGTGGTGACTTTTTCAAGTTCTCGGGCCTGTTTCTAAAAGTATCTCCTGGACCCCTTGTCAAAGCTACTGAGCCTGACTATGGGTTTAGGACGTGTTGCGGATATTTTCATCCAAACAGTAACACTCAACATAGTTTTAACAGTGATTCAAGTTGTTAATACATTAACAATAGCTTGATGAACAATATGCGCAACTGAGGCAATACGCTTATAGCTTTCTTCAATATTTATTTCGATACACTATCAGTTTGCTAGGCCAGCGCTTGCTTAGATATTTTTTAATCAGTCTCATACCGTATAAAAGCTTTTAAGGTTAAAGATATGTTCAATAGAAAATATCTCGAAAACTACTGGCAACGAAACGAATTCTTGTTGGTGAAAAGCTTCTTTTTTGATGTTTATTTTATGAAGAAATTTGTTTCGTTTCTTTTTGAATCCCTTTTCATATTTTTCATTTTTTTAGTAGCTTAATTATTACGGCAAATCATCGATGTCAGAAGCAAACGTCAATTTTGGCATTAATCTGACATGTACATGGTGGCAGGGCCTGATTAAGGCTCACAGGGGCCCGAGGCACAGCTAAGTTTAGGGGCCCCTGTTGGCAATCGCTTTCAATGCAATACCATGTAGTTTCGGCGAATGATGAAATATGGGCTAACAAATAGTTCAAGCAAAACTATAACTTCATAAATATTAATTTAGCCAATTTACCTACAACTTTCTAACAGTAGCCTATGAACACTCTTATACTTGTTACAAAAATTATTGGATGAAAAATCTCTCTAACAGATTGGAAATTGAGCTCATTTCAATTTCATACCGTACTGGAAACACTAGCAAAATATATGCTACATTTGAATTTGAACTAGCAGAGTTTATTAATTGATCCTTGAAACCAGTGCTGTGTTAAACCCTTTGTGGGCCCCGGGGCCAGAATAATTTTGGGCCCTCTATCGTCAAGCAGACCTATAATATTGTGTATATTTTCACTGCACCGACATGGAAATGTGGTTTAATTCAATAGACTTTCTCACCAGTTTAGAAAACAACACAAGTGTAAGTAACGGCAAACACAGGTCTATCATTTCTTAGCTACACCTTTGCTCGGAATGAAAGCCAAAAGTGTTAACAATTTCTAATAAAAAAAATACTGGCAATGGAACATATCAAGCATATCGGTCACGACGCGGTGATACCATCGTACAAAATTTTGATTGTTTGAACTTTGCCGCCCACTACTGCGCAGATAAAACCAAAACTGTAGAAATTATTAATTTCCATTCAGATTTGGTCATCTGGTAACATTATTGTTTTCCTCATTTTTATTTTTTATCTGGCAACATCACTTGTTCTGTCAACCAAGGTAAAAACATTGTAAATTGTAATAATTGTAAACAAAAGCAGTGTAAAGCGTTTTGAGGATCAGGTGTCAATTATTTTTATTCAACATTATTTCATTCCAAGGCAAAGCTTTCATAATTTTATGCAGGCATTCAAGTCTAATTAAAGTTTTTAGATTATGGTAGCCTAGGTTAGTGGCAAGAATAAACAGGTCCCTTGTGTTAAGAATGATTTTTGTTTTGTACCATACAACATGTGATATGTCAGGCTTATAAGGTATTTGAAGAAAAGAGCAATTTCATGTGCATATATTCAGAAAAAGTAAATACAGAAGAACGTTTCTGCTAACAGTACAGGACAGGTTTTTCCTGCTCGCAACATCACTAGTCAAGGATATTTATAATTATGGTATTGTAAATGTTAAAAATAAAATGATAATTAAACTATCAGAAATACTATTTTGCTTAGGCTACACCTAACAATTTTTTAAAACAAAACACTTTTATTGGTGAAAATAAATTGAATCTGTGAATTCACAAAGGGCCTAACCCCATTTTTTTTATTTTACTTTTTGTTTTTTCCAATTTCTTTCAATGAAAAGAAATTGAATATGTGAATTCAAAAATGGCCCTCCAGTTTTTTTTTATTTTTATTTCACTATTTGTGCTTTCCGATTTCTTTCAATGTCTTCTAAACTAAATGATACTTAAAAAAAAACAGCCAAATTTTTCAAACACATCGGTAAACACATAAAAAAAACCTATCAATTTTTACATTGATTTTGAAATGGGCCCAACTACAGCAATTGCACTTCAACTTCTTTATAGTTTCTCCTCAGAATCCTCACTGAGTGAACTTTTTAAGTATGATGCTTCTTTCCAGTATGTTTAAGCATATAATCATTATCGAAGTTTCACCACAAACGTAAATGACCAAAATAATCAAAATAGTTGTGCCAAAAACACTTTGTGGCAATTAGGCCCTTTTTGAATTCATATAATCAATTGCATCAAATACATTTCAGTTATATGTTAAATACATTTCTGCAGATCATGTTACTAACGTTATCGCATTTTAACTTTGTTTTTAGAGATGTTTCCTTGTAGTTAGGGCCCAAATTTGTATAATAAGGCCCAAATTTGAGATGTTTTAGTATAATAAGGGCCTAAATCATCTTCTTAATGGACAAGTACATGCAGTGAACTTTAGCAACTCAAAAAACACTTTACTGAAACGCAAAAATCTATTATTTGTGGGCCCCTGAGATGGTGGGCCCGAGGTCCGGCCCCCTTTACACGGCACTGCTTGAAACCTATAAAAGGATTGACGCCTACGGTACTAAGGTAAAAAAATTGGGGGCCCCCAAAGCCAGGGGGCCTGAGGCCTGTGCCTCGTGTGCCTCATGGTTAATCGGGCTCTGCATGGTGGTGGTATTAATGAGTTACAATCGAAAACGTTATTTGTGTATTCATAATCGACTTGATGAACAAAATTTAAATGAAAACATAACCGAACACGATAACGAATATTTTTTTAAGTCATTATGTTTCATTATAAATCAAAATTACCCAGATTGCTCTTCCATTCCATGTGTTCTTTTGTTTTTTGCAATGCTTTTTTATATCAAAATAGCACTTCTTGAAGCTGGGCGTCGTAATTTGATAACCACTTAACTTTGCTACCTTTTGGCCTTTTACTACTATCCTGAGAAGGGCGTAGTCAGGGGAAAAAATAGGGAAATTGCTCCGTCCCGAAATATTTCAAATGAAAATTTTTGTATTTTGTTACAGCATCACTTGACAAAGTTTTACTCTTGATTTAAGCTGAAACTACTCTCAAAATGCGGTATTTTTTCACAATTTTATGGGGGACGCCCCTAAGACTCCCTTCTGCTGGGTGTTTCGCCTTTATCGTCTTGTTGCCGGGTTTATTGCCATGTGCAAACGTATTTCTTTACCCCCTCCTCTTCGAAATTTTGTGCTGGCTACGCTCCTGCAGCCTAATATGCCTTCTATTATGCATCGTAGCCTATAAGTTACTGGTACTCATTGTAGTAAATCGCGCTTCTAATGAGGCTGATGAAAACCGACTCTGTGGTAACGATGGGTAGTTTATCGCCTTGTGTTGATAAGCGGATATGTGGTTGGTCAATTGGTCAAAGTGAAATCCGGCCTTTGCCAAAGCAAGTGCCAAAGCAAAGAAGTACTTATAGTAAAAGAAATACAGAATGTAAATTTGGCTAATCAGAAGAATTTAAACTAACTTGAATTGGTTATGTTATGTTATGTTATATATGGCCGAGTGCCGAGTGGTTATAGCCAGTGGCGTAGCTAGGGGGGGGGGGGGGGGGGGGGGGGGGGCGGACCGCCCCGGGCGGCACGTCTGGGGGGCGGCACTTTCAGACAAGACGTTTTTTTTTTGTTGATAATGCAAAAGTACACGGAAAATAAAAGCAAACAGAATGGCAACGTTCAAAACAGTGGCGTAGCCAAGGGGGAGGAGGGGTTTGGGGGTTACAACCCCCTTTTGGCACGCATGTGACGTCACAATATTGAGAATGATGCTTTCAGTCTCTATGTCTCTAAAACAAAGTTTGCCTAATTTTAAACGAAACTCCATTAAAAGAGCGAGTTTTGCCAATAGCAAACATTCAAATATCTCAGCCAGGAATTAGCAACAAGAAAACATAGAGACTTAGCTTTATTAAGTTACCGAAAAATTCCCAAGAAAACATGATCTTATCCTTTTGCTATGCCACCGGACAGCACCATTTTACAGGAATATTTATACTAGGGGATTTATACCCACATTTTTGTTGAAAATGCTCTCAAAATGCACCAAATCCAAAGTAATTTTTCAAAATTTTCTGGGGGAGGCCCCCCAGACCCCCCGCCGCTGGGTGTCGTCTATGGCAAGGACGCCGGCGGGCTTCACCCGCCGGCCCTTAAAACCCCCCCTTTCAAAATTACTGGCTACGCTACTGGTTCAAAACATACAATAATTACACTTTAAGTCAATTAAAAAAAATTCATTTTCACATGCTTTTTCTTGAATGAGCGGCAAAATCTGAATCCGCCCCGGGCGGCACATTCCCTAGCTACGCCACTGGTTATAGCTTTTGGCTTTGGTGCTGGTACATCTGAGATCGATTACAGGTCAGGTCAAACCGAAGACATTAAAAACTGTACCGATTGTGTTCTTTCTTGCATACCGCAGTGAGAATAAGTTAGGTAATAATGTGATGACAACGTAAACCTGATATAAAATTTAAAAAAATGAGCCCTGTCTCTAAAAGACTTTAGCTGTTGTAGAACGGCAATTAATAAAACCATAATATTATTATTAATTACTATCATTCTGACATTATAGCTCCTGAAAAGAGTCAGACGAAAACCTGAAGCGAACTATGTGCAATCTTCAACTCGCAATTTTCCAATTTTGTGCCACCAATCAACTCTACAAGCACTTACTTGTGCTGTTCATAGTTTGGCTTGTTCCTGTTGTGTTGGATTGTGCTGTTTCAGGAGCAGGAATGCTGGTAACCGCCACATTTGTCATCGTCATATTCGTCATAGTCATATTTGTCGTCATCATAAGAGTTGCAGTTGCTACGTTATCAGGCATTGCGCTGGTAGACATAGAAGAGTTCGAAGGGTTGTAATTTATGAAGTCACCGGTTCCGTTGTAACCGCAGCATTGAAACTGTGAAGACATGACGATAATGACACTAATTAAATAAAGTTCGTCACATATTTTTGAAAACTTCTGATTTTACTCAGCTACTAGAAGCCTGTCTGCATTATCATCCCCCTCTACAATCCACTGGTGGGTCACTTCCATTTTAACAAAAAATAAACTCTCTCGCATTTTCTAGAAAAAATTATGTATTAAATGCAGCGATTGGCACAAGAGCCTGCCAACCACCACTCAACTTAGCTACTTGTGCTTAGAGATGTGAGTCGTTTTTTTTGTGTTTATTTATTTTCAAAAAACATGTTTGTTTTTTTTAAATAAAAAAGTAAAAAACTTTTGCTTCTCAGAAATATTTCTTCTGAAATAATCAAGACATCGATCAGTTACTAAATACAACTTTGTCACTAAACATTTCATTAAAATCTTTTTTTGACTTCACCAATGATCCAAAAGGATGCGTTGTATGATAAAATAATCAAAAAAAGTACAGAGTTTCACACTAAACTTGGCCAATGCAAGTTTATTATACGTTGAACTTGAAAGAACAAAAATTTGCCAATTTAGTGTGGTGCTGTTCACTTTTTTTTATTGATAAGTTAACCTGTATCAGTCGACTAGACCAGGGGTCGCCAAACTTTTTTCCCTGAGGGCCGGATTGCTGCGAGATTAACAGCTGCGGGCCGGATGCAAATTGCGAAAAGGTTGCGAAAAACAACTTGCAAAAAACAACTATTTAGAATCTCCATTGACTTGAAATGAGCACAATAAATAACAAAGTCAGCGGTGGAATAGCAAAGTTGTGATGAAAATCGTAAGGTTGCTGGAAAATTTATCCCCTACTGTGATACTCTGCAGGGCATCGTACTCTTGAAACAACATTACATTTTTCCAAATTTGACCTAGGCGGTCCCCATTTGCGGTGGCCTAATGATAAAAGAAACATAAGAAGAAACAATATGGAAAAAACAATGCAGGTTGCGTGTAGCTCAACAGCAACGTCAGTACTTTACAAAAAGTTTTGTAACTTTTTTCCTTAACAGTTGTATAGTGCAGCTGTTATTTCCGCAGCACGTGGCGGGCCGAATGAAATCAGTTCGCGGGCCGGTTCCGGCCCCGGGCCGTAGTTTGGTGACCCCTGGACTAGACTGTATTTTAATTTCTTATCATCAAGGACCGCTTCACTGTTATTTATTTATTTATTTGTCTCAATTAGCCAATTATAATTATCACTGATGAGTTTAGGGGTGGCTGCTGGACTTGAAAACCTTTAATGGTCACTTTGCATGTAATGCTATTTTCATTTTCATTTTTTACTGTGATCTTTTCAACAGTTTTACTGTACATAGTGTTTTGATTCATCCTACATGTTTTTTTTTCGCAGAAGCCAATAAATATCGATCTCTTTCTATAAAATCAAATATAGTTATTACTATCTGAAGCCTTTACAAATTGTTTCACCTAACGGATCATCAGAAGGTCTTATTCAAATAGAATAAGACCTTCTGAATCTATTTGAATAAGACCTTCTGATGATCCGTTAGGTGAAACAATTTGTAAAGGCTTCAGATAGTAATAACTATATTTGATTTAATTCGCTCTGCTTTGCCTTTTTGCTTGGCATTGAGCACTTTTTGTAGTATTAATAGTTTTCATTGTTTTATCTCTCTCTATAGATTCACCAATTAGACTTCAAAGAACATCATACTACTCCATACGATTCTTGTTGTAATAGGCTATAAAATAGGTTATGTGAACGATGCAATGAAAGAAATGAGAGAAATGAAAGAAATAAACAAACTAATAACAGGAATTAAGACAAGCAATAAAAGAGGTTGACTGTAAACATGATCGTTGCTGGGACCGACGAACCCTCTTCCTCATCATTATTGGTAGCACTTGAAGTTGGGTGGTTCATTGGTATCACTTGCTGAGCATGCGACAACACTTCTGACTTACAGAACTTAGTCAAAACATCAGCAAACTAATTTATAGTAAGTTATTCAGCAGCTGCTGTAAATCAACACTTTCTTTTGCAATTCTTTGTTATGATAAGTGAAAACAGTTATCACTTGAAAAAATGTATGAAACGATTGGAAATAGGATAATAAGAATAATAATAAAACGAATAAAAATACAAAAAAGTAAATAAAAAGATTGAAAAAACGACGTAAAAAGAAAGCGTTTTTAACCATCCCTAAATGCTTCAACTTGCTTTAGCCTATTCCTACCACGCACTGTATATTGTGCTTTACCATACACATTCGTGGCCAATGATGATAAAAAACATCCGAGTTTGACGTCAGTCGTCACTAACTAGGACTCGACTCCGTTTCTGACTCCAAACATTGCAAAAGGCTATGAAGTTTAACTACATAAATTAGCAAAAAATACTTCTGTTATGAATAAAAAAGACCTCTCCGAAAACTTGCAACTGCAGCACTTTTGAACAATATAAGCTACAGTATAGACAAGAAAAAAGAGGACAAAAAGCCTTGTCTTTATAGAGATACAAATGCGGTAGGATGGATGCAAAAGCGCCACTTTAAAATAACACGTTAGCTAAGAAAAATAGGGCGTGTAGGTTTTTTTCTTCCTACTGTAGACTTCGTAACAAATTCTGGGCCTCTAAAAACGTAAAACCTGGACCACACCTGTCAAGTCTAACATGTTAGTCACTCACGCGTGTGTTGCAAAAAACCTTTACTACTCATTACTGAAAGGCATTTTCCATGAAATCAAGAGTAGTAGACTCATATTATTTCTTGTATAAAGTCAAACAAGGTCATTCATAAAATTTCTCCGCCATTCTCTTAAATGTAGCTGTTGTGAATGCTGGTGTTTCATTATTAGATTTGGCTATTACAATTCACAATACACTGTGTATAAATCATTGACAGTTGTTGCTGCTAAAGTTATAAGCTAAATATGATAATTAAATATCTTTTAGCTTTGTGATTTTCTTTATAATTTATGTAAATCTTATTAAAGTAAAGTAGGCTACAGATAATTATAAAGCCGCTGGAGTGTTTAATCAAACAGAGCTACACAAAAGGTAAACAAGATTTCGTACAAACTGTTGCACAGAATCCACTATCACAACTTCTTCAGCAATAGCATCATATGCTTCCACATACCGCTTTAAGTTTTCATTGATGGTTTCATAAAAAAACTGCAAAATATCAAATACGGCATCACATCATCACTGGATTTACACTATAGCCTACAACCACTTAGGCCTACACTGCTTATATAGTAACTATCACACAACTTTAAACTTACTCGGAAAAAGTTGGTCGTCAACTATGCTGGAAACTAGCAAATTTTTAGTTAGGACTTTAAAACAAGTTGCAGCAATATTGAAACAAGTTTGCTCCATTGAATAACTTCAGTATTGCGGCAAATATTTATAGACCTATAGGGTACCGGTACACAATTTTATGACCCATTGTAAGCCTTTACTTTTGTTTTGAAAGTTTAGTTTACAACCCCAATTAACCAGCAGCATAATATTCTAAACATTAAAAAGCGCGCAGGCACATTTATTCAAATTGTGTTTACATCATGGTTGTAGCGGGTAGCTGCCCAGGTACCCAAAGGCAGCTACCCGTGTGGGCTGGATTTTTTATTTAAAAAAGCCTGAGTTTTTTTTTAAAGAACGTGGCTAAATCTACAAAATTAGCGTTGCCAGTTGAAGATTTCGGCTTTGATTTGAGAAAACGTCAAAGCTGTTCAAGAAAAAAACTTATGGCAACATCTGTGATGGAGCAAATTTTTTTCTCAAAACTTTTATAAGTTTTATTGTCAACAACTAATCAAATACTGCAAAGTTTGGGTGCTCATCGGAATTGTTATCTTTTCTAGCATTAGTTTTGTTACAAATATTGCTAGAAAAGAAAAACAAATCTAGTCAATTTTTTACATTTAGCAGCTTTAGCAATCACCAACCCAATGCCTAGGAGCAGGATTTTTCACATGAATGCGCAATTGCATGAACAATAACTCAACTTGTTTTTAGACCAATAAACAAATTCGGTAATAAAAAAAAATTGCCTATTTTTACGTGATAAAACACATTTTTGTCTATAAAACTAGCGTTTTTTATCAGGCGGGCGGGGTTTTATTAAAAAAAAACGGATTTTTACAACCCTGGTTTACATACCTGGCCTCCGAAATAGAATGAGACACTGAATACAGCAACCAGACCAAGAAAAAGAAGACCCAGAATTCCAAAATACTGGAAATAAAAATGCTTTCAATAGTTTGTTCAGACTTACAAAAATTGTTAGACAATCAATTCAGTTTATTCATTTCAATTTATGAGGAGGAAGACAAGCACCTTCACGTGGTCCCCCCCGTCAGTAACATACGAAATTATACAAAATACGTATGCGAAACGAAGCTTGTCAAACAAGAGCTAATGAGACTGTTCAGCGCAGGGTGGGTAGGAAAATGCCCTTTTCAGGGCACGGCAGTGCTCGCACTGTCGAAAAGTAGGCCTACCGACGACCCACCGTACTGCAGCTGAACACCGAGGGCATCACGGCCAGCAAGCTCAACATCATCGAGCACCTGGCCACCAAGCATCAAGCTCTCATCATCCTCCTCCAGGAGACTCACTGTACATCTGTGGATAAGTTGGTAATAACCAACTTCACACTCGCAGGCACAACCTGCAGCAGGAAACACGGCCTCGCCACGTTTGTCCATGACCGGCTGAGCTGGTCCTTGGTTGACCAATCCCAAGCTCAATCGGAGATCGAGTGGCTTTGTGTAGATGTAGCAGGCTACAACATCGTCAATGTCTACAAGCCCCCACCTTCGCGGATAACATCAACAGCCATCCCAGTGTTCCCCCACCCCAGCCTCTACGCTGGCGATTTTAACTGCCACCACACTGACTGGGGGTACAACTCCATCAACAACGACGGAGATAGTCTGGCCGCTTGGGCAACCAACAACAACCTCGCCCTCTTATACGATCCTAAGGGCGCACCGAGCTTCCACTCTGGTCGTTGGAACACTGGCACGAACCCAGACCTGGCTTTCGCAAGTGATGACCCCGATGATCGCCAGCCGGACAGACGGGTGTTAGAGAAGTTCCCAAGGTCTCAACACCGACCCTCGCTAATCACGGCCCCTTTGCTTGCCACACCTATTCCGAGCAAGCCTGTCAAGCGATGGAACTTCAGAAAGGCCGATTGGGAATACTACAGCTTCCTCACAAACGAAGCTACGCAGTACCTCCCATCTCCACACACCATCAAAGTGGATGAAGCCTACCAGGACTTCTGTGATGCAATCATATCTGCGGCAAAAGACTCCATCCCGCGAGGTCGACGGAAAAACTACATACCTTGCTGGGATGTAGAGTGCGACAGGCTTTACCGCGACTTCCTCCGTTCCCCCCAGGGTACCGCCACCACCAACTCAGCAACAGCCCTGCTGGCAAGATTGGATTCAAAGAGGAAGAAGCGCTGGACAGAAGCCATAGACTCAATCGACTTCACGCACTCCAGCCGCACAGCATGGAGTACACTCAACAACCTCACTGGCAGATCACGTGCCTCTCGTCGCCAATGCCCCATTTCAGCAAATGCCATCGCCTCACAACTTGTGAAAAATGGAGTGCACAGAACGAGAGACCGTGAATCAGACAAGTCCGTCCTCAAGGAAATGACGGACCTCTGGAAGGTCCCAACACCTGTCGAGGGCAACATCTTTGGTGAGTTTACCCCAGAAGAATTTGCCTCCGCCCTCCAGCACCTAAAGCCAGGCAAATCTCCGGGCCTTGACCACCTATGCCCGGAACTAATACTCCAAGCTGCCCCCTCTATGAGGTCTTGGTTAAAAGAATTCCTTTCCTGCTGCTTGCGTCACCTGCACATGCCAAGAATCTGGAGAAGAGCCCTAGTGGTTGCAGTCCCAAAGCCGAAGAAGCCCCCAGGGGATCCGAAGAGCTACCGCCCCATCTCTCTGCTCTGTATCCCCTTCAAGATACTCGAAAGACTTATCTACGCCCGTGTCGAACCGATAATAGACCCTCAGCTCCCTCGGGAACAAGCCGGCTTTCGCCACGGAAGATCAACTGTAGACCAGGTCACTCTGATGACCCAAGACATCTAGGACAGCTTCTCGGCAAAAAAGAAGGCTGGCGCCGTGTTTGTCGATCTCACGGCTGCCTACGACACTGTATGGCACAGCGGCCTTACCTGCAAACTACTCCGTCTCCTTCCTGACAGGCACATGGTTCATATGATTATGGAACTTGTGCAAAACCGCAGCTTTACCCTTTCCACCGGTAGCGGCCGACGAAGTAGACTACGTCGACTCAGGAACGGCGTCCCACAGGGCTCTGTCCTGGCTCCCCTTCTCTTTAACACTTACATCTATGACCTGCCTGACACCATCTCCAGGAAGTATGCTTACGCAGACGACCTGGCTCTCCTGCATCCAGCCGGAGATTGGCAGTCAATGGAGAGGAACCTAAGCCAGGACACGTCAACTATATCAACATACCTCCAGAAATGGAAGCTACAGCTCAGCAAGGCAAAGACAGTGTCGGCGGCCTTCCACCATGGCCACCTGGAGATGTGGCCTGATTTGTCACATTTTGCAGATTTTGATTACAGCTACTGCTAGTGCTTGACTGACATTTTTTGAGATGTTTTTACTTTTTGCGGTTTCCTAACGACAAAAAACTTTTTTGTTGCCTTGGGGAAGCAGTAGCGAATGAGAAAAAGTAAGTTGAAAAACGCAAAATCAGACTGTTATTGAAAATTAACAGTCTGACTAAAATCTACAAAATCAATTTTTCTTTGTTTTTCAACATGTGAGGATGTTAAAACCTATTGTGTCATCTTGGGAAAAGAATAAAGAAATCGTAAAAATCTAATTTTTAGAAAAATTTATTTAAACGTTCGCCCAAAGTTAGAAAAACCTGGAAATTTCTGCAAAATGTGACAAATCAGGCCGTATCTTTAGGTGGCCATGCTTCCACCTAAACAACAAGGAAGCAAAACGTCAACATTACCACCGATGACGAACACCTCCCCTACTGCGCCGAACCCACCTACCACAGCTTCTGAACAACGTTGAAGATCTTGGAATAAGTGCGGCACACTGGACGAACTACACATGGAACATGGAGTGGCAAAACAACACCTCCCGACTCCGTGATTTCCTACCCGACGTCGATCTCCACCCTCCGGGAATGTCCCTCGCAAGACTTGCGTGGGTCCGGCTTAACCGCTTACGAACCGGCGTCGGTCGCTTTCGTTCAGACATGTGCAAATGGGGCCTGGCTCCCTCACCGGGATGCGAGTGTGGCGCCACAGACCAGACAGTAGATCATGTCGTCCATGACTGCCCAATCCATCAACCACCACATGGAGCGCTTGGACTGAAGGCCCTGGATGACGAGACTGTCGAGTGGCTGATGACATTATGCCCAAACATATAGTCCAGAAGAACAGCTCATACGACGAAGAAGAATTTATGTTTGGAACAATTATAGTTTTTGTATAATGCAAGATTAAAAATCATGCGAACGAATGCTGCTGTAGACTGTATAAGGTCAATTAGATTCCTGATATATCATACTTTCCGGCTTTTTCGTTGTTGCCTTATTGCGATAAAAAAACCTATATTTTTCTAGATATTTCTGGTTAAAGCAATAAGGCAACTTGGTCTACAAAACAACAATTTAAAAAATATTTACTTGAAACTTGCTTTCGTTAATTTATCCGTTCACTGAGTTGTCAAATAGGCTATCAAGATTTAAAAAAAAAATAACCAAAGTTTTAACTTACCAGAGTTAGCATGCATCGGCTTTCCGACACTGCACCACAGCATCCTACAAAAGAAATCAACATCACAAATGCACCCAGTGCAACAATGGTCACTCCAATTGCACCTAGCTGTGATGACGTCACGACTGAATCGAGGGTCATGAGCACGCTTTCACCCACAGTGGTATATTCCAACAACAATCCACAAACGAACAATACCACTCCAGCAAACTGCAATTTCAAATTGACAAAAATCACAAAAATACAGAAGTAAACTTGCCGAATACGCTTTCTATTGTTTTAAGTACGTAGTAGTTTGGTTTATATTTTACTGCTCGGGATAATGTGGCATAGAATGGCTACAGCAAATAGACCAGCACATTAGACTAACACGTTCACATTTACATTGTAGTAAACTTGATTTTTTGTATCGTTAATGATCGAATTATTTTACAAGACCTTACACAGGTTTTCTGCATGCCAATGGGGCTAAACAAGCAACACATTGCAAGTGTTCATCTATCAGGAAAAGGGGCATGAGCATTAGCAACCTATATTTGAAACGCGTTTTTTGACTACGTTACACAACTTAAAAACTTATTGTAAACTATAATTTTAATTCTATTTAGTAAGCAACTTCATTAAATAAAAAAAGGAAAATGCGTAGTTCATTTAAGAGATCATATTTTAATCACTCAAAAGGAAGACACATTTTTGTTGAAATCATGAACTCCTAGCCTTCAAGCTGTTCTGCATTGTTCGCACTTTGTAAGCTACTGTGCAAGAAAAATGAAAGCGACAAACACTGTAGACGAATTTCATGCAATAAACTAATTAGTAAAATTCAAGGATGAAGTTTTAGCAGCAAAAAAAAAATACCAAAAAGGGTTAATCGGTTTAGCACATGAATATTGAGCTATTTTCTGGAGCTTTTCAAAAGTGTAGAATTATCTTTTAGCTGACAATATGGTGAAACTGTTTCTACGCAAGCTAACAATAACAACTTCTTTCTTTAATAAATGTAGCAACAATGTGACACTCAGTAGCCTACATGTGACAAAGCCTACTGGGCTGTTACTCACCAATACTATGACGTTCAATCCTATGAGACATATTTTTGTTCCCTTTTCGCTCATTTTTTATATTGATTGAGAAAAATGTACACGAAATTATTTAACTTATCTCTAGAAAAACAACAAAACTTTATAAAACGTGAGCACCAATTTACGATGTTGGTATTATTTTAAATAACAAGTCGGCCTTGAAATTGATGATTGACAACAACATAAATTTATTGAAAAAAAAGCAGGTTAAGTGTAAACCTTAAAGATTATGAAGGGATGCACATTCCAAGCAATCTCTGTAGGACAAACTGAATAAAACTATGTGGAAACTGTTTGGGCCTTTTGTTGTAGAAATAAGGAAAGCTGCGGAAAAAATAAAACGGTTGATGAACATGACGTTAAATTTGTAGAAATAATCTTACAAAACAGTAGATGACGTCAGTTAATAGCCTACTCTACAGTATACAAGTCCGTCATTGCACATGACTAGGGAAATGTGTTCCGAAAGCTCATGATAAACTGCTGTTATCACAGCAAACACACAGCATTAGGTTGATGCAAACCATTCTACATACGCTTGTGAAATACTTCAATATAGAAGTTGGCCAGGAAATCTGCCTACCCAGAAGGCAACTGTCTATTGAGATTTTATTTTATTTTTTTAATTGTAGCAAATCGTAAATTTTTGCAATGCTTGATTGAGAAATTACGGATTGCAGTTTGGGAGCTTCAGATAATTGAACTTAGTCTACAGATGTAGCCTACAAATTACATAATCTAACTAAAAAGAATAGAAAATCTCAAATCATTTCAAATTACATGTTTTTGTTTTTGGGATAAGTTCTATGCAAAAGAACGAGCTCATCTTACTTTGTTAATGACGTTAACAACGGTTTGTAGTTTACGCCCTTGAAATAATATTTCGATAAAATTTTGAAACGACATTTTGTTTTGACTCAAAATTCCATTTTATTGGTTTCGTGCTATTTTCTTGTAAACTCTAAACAAAACAAACTTGCACTTCAGCGCAGAAAACGTTATAAAATTAAAAGTAAACAACGTTACATCATTCATTGGAAGATTTACAGTAGCCTACTGTTGCTAAAGCTTAGTGACTGTACGTGAGTTTAAAAGAAAAAGAAATTCAAATTTTGTTTAAATAAAATGTCTCTTTGATACAAACTCTATGTTTCAAATAAAAACTAGCTTTCAAAGTAAAAAGTTTCGATTCATTTGCAATCGCCGTTCATGAAATGAAACTGTTTTCACACTGTAGAATGTGTAGATATTCAAAGTGTCTCAATGCGTAACGCTAAATAGGCAAGCAGAAATTGAAAGCAGTTTGCAATGGTCTATAAATAAAATGTTACTGAATCTTTCTGGTCTACAATACTTTTCGCAAAATGCGTTTTTGACTCAATATTCTAACAGACTGTAGCCTATCAACAAAAGCAGGCTAACAAGCTATATTTCACTTTATATTAATTTAGCTTTCAAGAAAGCTACGTCACCTTCATCTCAAACTGTTTTAGCATTTTTGTTGATAGACCCTCATAAAATTTTAGTTGAAAGGGCAAAGTTTCTTAAACTGTTACAATCTAAACGTCTTAAAATTGCGACAAAATGTTGTATAGCTTTTTAGCGATCTATATTATTTGTTGAACCGCACCATATAACTTGCAATCATTCATGTGGACAATGGACAGCTAGCTCATGGTAGCATAATTATCACGACCATGCTATGACGTAGCAACATTCTTTGCTGTTCGTAGTTAAAAAGTTGCCGTTGTTTGACCTATCATGTCTTTATACTGTAAGTTATATATCGATTACATCTATCTTATTTGTGCTATAAACTATCTACAGAAAAAAAAGTATTTGAGTTGCTGTTACCGGGTTCCAATCTTATTGGATATGTCATATAAATCTTACCTCGCCCACCCAGGCGAACGAGGTAGGCTATCTACCAGAGCCTGCATGCAAGCTGTAGTGATTTGTCAGAACGTGGCTACAAAACAAGTCTGGTCATGCGACAGATACAGTACATACAAACGACGTTACAAAACAAGAAACAAACGTAACTCGTGGTATTGGTAAACTGTTTTAAAACCACCGGGTAGTGAAGTTCATGGAACGTCTAAAATCAAATGATCAGCAGTTTGCCTGCTTTTTTGCAATTGGGACAAATTGGTGTGTTTTGATGACTGCGACGCTTCGATAAAGAGTGGTAGCAGATCGGGCATGACGGGGTAAAATTCTATTGTAACTGATCCATTCCTTTCTGTTGCATGTCGAAAAACCTAGGGAGGGGAAGCGTTGAATCCTCGATTGTATCTCCACCATAGGTCGATTTTCGTGCAATATTTTTTCTATTTGTGATTTAGAATTTTAGATTATAGTTTTTGGTGTTTTGAACGTAACTAATACACACTAAGCAGAAAAATCCCCTCAAGCACAATGGCGGATCCAGGGGGGCAACTGGGGTGATTGCTGCCTCTAAAACACAAATAAAATTTATTCAAGGTTTATTTGCAAGATCTGATTTTGCAAGACCTACACACCATTGTGCTTAGTTGTAATCATTCGCTTCCCAGGCTGCTTGCTGGATCATTACCTGCTCAAGTATGCAAAATCTTATTGGCACTAGAATTGCATCCTTTTGTCTGCATAAATGCGAAGCCAGACGGATTTTAATTTCGCTCCGATTGGCAATTACAAATGATTTTCGATGAATCGTATGTAGTATTTTGCTATTTACGTTGTAAAAATAATACTAAATTGTTGGAGCGTGAAACTCATATAAATGATTAGTTTGCTGAGGTGTTATTTTCAGATGCATTTGGGTTGCTCTGCTACGATGCCTGCCGTAAAGTTATTTCCTTTCCTAGAAACATTGGATTGAAAGTAATATTCAACAATAACAGGCATTTTTTTACGATTTTCCCCTTGGTAACTAGGACTGCATCAATGATTCAAGCCGCCAAGTGTCAGTGCGACAAATGCATTCTTTTTGAAGTAATCTATTTGGTAGAAACGAGGTTTGTGAGGAAAAAATCATACTCCACTCTATACGGCACGTAACATTTAAAACCATGTTCGAGTGAACGTGACTGACAAAGTTTTTACTGTACTATATTCCAGCTTGGTTAATGTGACCTACACAGTAGCCTACACAATACGCATGCACCACAACTAAATACTGTTCTAGTACTACAATGCATATAGGTCTAAGGGTTTTACTCAATCACAAGCCGCAACTATTACTCTTCATGCTGCAAAACCCTGCATACGCAAAAAGGGTACATCCAATTTGGACAATACGTTCTTCTGGCTGGTAAGCTATTGGCGAGACCTAACCATAAGCAAGCTACACTGTCGCAAGATATTTCAGCTATGCTCAGCGTGGAGTATTCAGGATGTTTTCTTGTGGTAAGTGAAGGAAATAAAAGTGCATTGTTATTGTATTAGGCTATTTGAATTTTAATTGTCGCAGCTCACTTTTATGCTTCCTCTAAACCAAAAGAAGGATATGATGAAAAAGCAACTTGCAGCCATCCCTGCTTGCAGCACTTATGAATATTCACACCGTTGTTGATGACGCGCTTCCACGCAAATCGCATTAGTTAGAATTCTTTGAAGAAACGTTGCACATGTTGTGTTGTAACTTTGTCCTACGTCACGGATAAACATATTATTTAAATAACTCAGCTTCGGGGGAGGCCTAAGCCTAACTATGCCTTCGGCACTAATGAAAACAGGATGGCCTGTTTCTTTCTTTCAGCCGCCTTATCTTCAGCAACTTCACCCACCCAATTTATTACACCCTAGGAAGAGGTAAGCGGTGTTTATAGACAGTTAGCTTAAGCAGGTGTTGAATCAGGTTTGTATTATTAAAAAGCCAACGCCTTCTCCACTGCGCCATCCCACAGTCTTTTAAGATGTAAAAACTTAATCAAGCCCTAATAGAAAAACACAGGGCTATGGTAGCCATCGCGAGCCATACCGAAGGTTTTCATAATTTTTCAAACTGCAAGTAATCTACCTGTTTCTATGAAAGCTCAGTATGCTGGTGTGATGGCCAGGTGGTGATGCTGGTGTGATGGCCTTTTGCAGACACTGTTTTTGCATATCCACAGTCGAATGCAATAACAACCAAAGCGATATACTGTCCACAGTTGTTCTATGCCCTGTTGGAACACCATCAGTAACCAAAAGAATGCCCTTTTACCACATAGTAAATAAACCTTGCTTTTGCTGCAAAGTCTTAACATTTTGCATGCCACAAGTATAGGAAAGTGGGGCAAAGCGGAAAGCGGAGCAAAGCGGTAGGCTATATTGGAATTTCCCGCTGACATGAACAGTACACCACTGCCATTATCCGTCACTTTTAAGATTATCATGTGATACACTTCTGCGTCAAAATTTGTTGAGTAGTTGATTGGATGTGCTGAGCTATGAAGAAATTTCATTTTTAGCATGCATGACTATTGTTGGTGGAGCAAAGAAGAACGCTGCTCCGCTAGTCCGCGTACATGGGTTCTCTGTAATTAACACTAGTTTCATTGAATAGCACATAGCCTATTCGAATCAAAGTAAGCAATGTTATGTTGATATTTTCATCAAATCTGACTAGATGAATTCATCTATTTATGTTTTAAATTGTGTTTCTCTTGTAGATTATGTCCATGAAAGGCTATATATTGTACAGTAGAAAAAACATGGTTTTATATTATCAGCGGAAAACTACAACTGCCAAGTGGATAGTACAGTAGATGAATTATTAGCTGCTATATAAAGTATACAAAATACAACAATCATACAACAACCAGCAACTAAAGTTTATCACATACTAGAAAGAGATTCTGTTTTCTGTTTTGCCCTAAAAGGCGGGAAAAAAGCAGAACAAACATTTTGTCTTTAAATTGTACTATAAAATTAGTTATATAGAAACAAGAAATAAGAGATGACGTGTGAAGATGCTAGACTTGGAGTGTAACAAATGCCACTTTAAACCAGTAGGGTAGCCTAAGCAAGGGGGGTTGGGTATTTAAAAAAAAACATTGAGCTAGATATTTGAAATTTTTGTATTGTGTTACGGCTTATCATAGCTTTATTTAAATGCGCCATCCTCTATTTTTCTTCGTTTTTATATAAATCAAGTTTTGTAAACACGTGTTTGTGTTGTGATACAGCAATTATGGCCAAGAAACTATGTGCGACGAAACAAAAAGGTGAAAAATTGAGAAACTGGCATCAAAATTACTACATTTTTTAATTATTTTTGTTGTTTATAAGTTTAGTACAACTGCTTGAAGCTAAACTATAAGCTATTGTGGAACCAGGCTGACCAACAGCTTGAATAACCGGTCTGTTTTTCGCTGATGGCTAGCCTATTTTTTAGTAGGCAACAGTTTCCATCGTTTGATGAGATATCTCCTAGGTCCTAGCATGAGCAACTTTAATGTTACCTTAAACGATTTTAAAACAATGTTTAGTTTCATTTTGATAGAACTTTCTTTTATCTTCTTTTATTTCAAGATCTCAGTAATTTGGTTTCGTTATGCACTGAAAAGAAGTATAAAATATCAATGCATGAGAATAGTAGGAGTAGGACACAAGGTAGAAAGCGTCCAGACAAAAATGGGTGGGGTTGCGTGAAAAGTGTTTATTTTAAGATAAACTGCCTGCTTTCATTTAAGGGTGTTTCAAACAAGACACAACCTATTTAAAAACTTTGCTTTGTTTCATAAATAAATAATATTTAATCGCAGGGTTTGTAGAGATTTTTATCATCTTTAACCCACATTTTCTGTCCCAAAGTTAAAGTAAAGTACTGCAACGACGCTACAAAATGTAAGCTTAACGTAACTTAAATGAAAAACGTCTTCGTACTCCACAGGAAACATCCGACAAATTCTGAATCGACAGTGGATTGCATTCACGATTTACATCGCATATTTGCATTAACCAACAATTTTTTAACAAAAAAAAATGTACGCTAATGTTTGTCAAGCTCTCTCGACCATCTTGTAGCCCTAATCATCAGCAAAATGACAAGTGTAGGCTACGTTCAGTGACCTGTCATAGGCCCACTTTCGTTTCAGCCGTGAACTAAATGTTGGTTACGATTGGAATGGTCTCATCAATTTTTTTTCAAAACCCCCTGTGAAAAATTTCTGCGTAGCCTATATACGCCATTGCTTTAAACAATGTCCGTATCAGTGACGATCGGTGAGGGAAAGCAAGGAAAGCAGTGCTTACCTGAGCGAAAACTATGCAAAATATAATGACTGAATTCTAGGTTTAACTTCTTATTATTTTTATCAAGTCTATTTTAACTTGAAAATTACTGTGTTCGTGACTAGAATTACTCGTAACTCTTGTGAGTAGTCTAAGTCCTCACCAAACCGCATTTCTTGCCTATAAATGCCAATTAACGCAAACGCTTTTGTCAGAAACCATCACTGAAGCTCCAGGGAAATCAACTTTCAAAAGTGCTTACCTTACATTGAAAAACGCCTTCGTTTTATCCAATCCTCAATCGTTTTGCAAAACGACACCAGCTGCTTAGCCAATCAGATGTGTTATCTGGTGTTATGGTTAAACTTGCTTTCCCAGTGACGTCAATGCGTATCTCATAGCGGCTGCTTTTGGTTTCAGGCGAAAGGAATACAGCCTCTACGCATGAGTGATTTTCGGGCTTGTAACTATAGGCTACTGAGTACGCTGAAAATAAAGCTGGTTCTCTTACCAAAAAAAACATAGATTCTACAATAAGACATGCAATTCCAAAGGGTACATTAACCAACCAGTACTGAAACAGCACAAGTGTTTTTTAAATTCTTTGGGTCAATAGACTGACATCACAAGTTCAGAGCAAACATACTTGTGTTCTTCAAGAATGGACTAGCTTAATTTATAAGCTAATTATTTGCTCTTTACTAGTGCACCAGTCCAATGCATGTCGTAAATGCTTACAGATGACATTGACAATAAGTTTTTGTGCTCAGTCTAAAAAAGCAGCCAACATTCTAGACTAATCCCAGTTTGATTGATTGATTGAATCTTTATCTTCGGACTGGGAAAGTCCGAAGATTTTGTTTTGGAAATGCTCTCAGAGCGCACCAAATTGGAAGTGTTTTTCAAAATTTTCTGGGGGAGGCCCCCCAGACCTCCCGCTGGAAGTGTTGCCTTCGGCAACACGCCTTCGGGCTTCGCCCGACGGTTACGCCCCTCGTGCCTACTACCTTGCTGCAACATATTTCCAAGTTGCTTTCCCAATGGTTTAAGCCACCGAACGTCACTGGTCCGTATCATACATATAGCGAAAGTTACATGGGATTTTGAAAAATCGTTCTGCTTTGCCCCACTTTCCTAGCGACTCAAATTAGAAATATAAGAGTAGGCTGAGATCTTTCAGTTGTTTGAACTAAAGCTGCAAACTTAAATGTTTGCAGCTAATAATCGTTTTTTACCGAGCTCGAACTAAAAAACTACTAACTTCCAGGTATCAGTTATAAATTTGCTTTCGTTTGTCCGAAATTTTAAAAGCTAATCATGAAAACCTCACATATTATTATTCACGACAAAAACTTACAGACTTCCTTCAAAAGGACCAAAATTTAAAACTGATGAATCCAACTTTAGCCGGACTTGTAAATAACTTACGCTTGTCACTTTAAAAACCAGACCCCTATTTTCAGGCCAAGTTAGAACAGCTTCCTTCTACAGTACCTTCAAGCCTTCAAAGTTTTTACTGTTATTGTTGATCGTCAGCAGGCCTATAAGCTACGCATGACATGTTGCAAGACGGTAAGCTACCAGGAAGCGCAACTGGTAAGCTAATTTGTAGCTGACCTGTCCTGAAAGTAGTGACTACGAAACTGAAAATTGGCATATGCTACTAATAGGATGTAATTGACTGGCTAATTTTTTGACTGAGATGGTGGTTTTCCAGCTGAAAAACACACCTTGAAGCCGTATTTTAAAATATTCATGTGGTTATAAAATTGGTTATTTCTTACGTTTAAACAGCAAACTGTTGTGCAAAGCTTTTAAATTGTTATAGCCCTTTCTCCAAACCTTGGTTGGATTTTCCATCCGTTTCCTAGATGGCGCGATGGTGTGGATCACGGTAAAGAAAGTTGATACGTTGCACAGTTTGTACCACTGCTTTATGTTTGCGAGAAGCATGGACTTCTAAATAGTAGCATCTGGACTGGAAACGCAGTAACCAACAAAAGGCCAAACAGTTGGTACAACAGTTGGCCAACAGTGGGCCAACAGGGTTAGTTACTTGGCTACAAACATTTTGTTGCCCACTGTTGGCCAACTGTTGTACCAACTGTTTGGCCTTTTGTTGGTTACTGCGTTTCCAGTCCAGATGCTACTATTTAGAAGTTCATGGCGAGAAGCAATGTTTCCTCTGAACTAGGGGTGACTATTTGCCCAAATATTTCCCCACTAGTAGGCAAATTAAAATAAACCAAAGTTTGTATTGGAGTGACGATAATGTATGTAGGCTACAAGAAAGCTGCTACTAGCCTACTAGTTTATTTGATTGATTCTAGAATCTAAAGTACAGTAGGTTGTAGGCTATCTGACAGACCCAATTATTTTCTGTTGAAACTATTTCAACCTCACTTGAGTCAAAAAGTCGGCTATTTAACCGGTAGATATTTCTAAAGCAGCCATGTTTTGTATCATCAGAGTCATAATTTTTCAAAATGTTACCGCCCAGTAATCTTTAATCTTTATTCAAATTTTTCATTTTTTAATAAGCTGCATGACAGATATGGATCGCCTTGCTGTTATCTTTCATCGTCAATTGAGGTGACCTTTGTGCTCCTTTCCGTTAGAGATCACCCTAAAAGATGCATTATACTGTAAGCCTGTGATGATGCTACTTTATTAATTATTTCAGTCGTATTGCGGCTCAGTAATAAATGGTTTCTAAATAAAAATATCAATACTGCTTTGTGATTTCTCGAACTCGACAAAACACGTAACCAAAAAACAACCCTTATGTTATGTAGCGAAAATTAAGCAATACCTTATGACGTGTTGTAGGCTATGTCGTGTTTTCCTGCAATTTACCTGGATATCTAGAACCAAAATAGAAATAAATTTTCGTTTGATATTAGGCAACCTAGGCTTCGATAAATGCCTAACTTTTCATTCCTATTGAACTCCTATTAAACATTTGTAGGCGATTTTACACTGCTAATGTTTACGTGACATTTCTTGTTGTACGTTATGTTGTGATTTCTGTTGCTCCATGTTGATAAGGAACCTAATTAAAGGACAGGTCTTGTGCTGTAAAACCACAGCTTCCTTTAAGTATAATAAGAAAATGTATGCAAGGATGTAGCACCTCTTGACTGCGTAACGGATATGACAAATCGGCTATCGGCGTATTTACAACAAGGAAGTAGACTATCACTATATACTGTACATCCTGCTTGGAAATACATTGAAATCCGTTGAAGATCGCAAATTTTACGTTAATTTAATATTGAAGATTTGTTTCAGCCAAACATCGAAGTTAATAAAATTCTTTTAAGAATGACTCAAAAATTACAGCACCAAATGTAACTTGCAGTTCAAAATGTTTAAACTACCGTACCTCTTGTTGTTTACTGTAGGCTACACTATTCCAAACTCAATGTAGTTCTTCTTTTCGTTTTCCATCATATCAAATTTCAACCAGAAATCCTTGTATTCAGTGTCTAAAGCCCAGGGGTTTTCAACCTTTTTCCACCGCGACCCCCTCAGAGCAATTATTCATTGAGCTGATTTAAAAAAATAAATGGATTAAATTTCCATTAAATTTTTAAACGATTGTTATTTTCAACGTTATTTTCTTCAAGGTTTGACTTAATTTTGGCTCGTTGCGTTTAATACTCCACACTCTATACATTCTATTGCAGCATTAGCCTATACTGATGTTATGCCATGTCCAACAAAGAACGTCAGAACACAGAACAGCGTATAGTACGCCTACTGCATTGAATTAATCTATATTATAGCATGAGAGGCTCTGTAGTTGTATTTCAATTCAAAATCATGTGTAGTATTTTATAAAAGACCACTTATTGCCTCCAATATTAGAGCGGTATTAGCTGATTTCATTAAAAGAGTTCACAAGTTTCAGCTGAATCGTCAAAAGTGTCAGTGATACTGAAAAGTTTGTAAAACAGTCTAACTCTAACAGATCTACTGGCTATACTGCAGAAACAAACTTTGGAGGAGGTATACCAGAGGTTTCAATAAAGTAAAATTCATCAAATAAAAGGCATAAAAAAGTTGAAATCGGACCGAAAAGGGAATCAGTTTAAATGGAAGTCTGGGTTTAGTTATCTCCCCAGAACAATTTGGCAAATTTAACCCTGCTTTGATCACTTTTTATGGATTTTTGTTTTTGGTGATCAATACACACACTTTGTATTTAACCAATCCATTTCAATTCAAACTTTATGTTTCAAACTCTTGGAGCAAACTCAAACAATTCAAATCTTAGCTGATTGAGTGAGGGATTTACTTTGGAATAAGTTAGTGGATTATTATTAGTTCTTGAGAGACACATAAAAAATTTTTACCTCTTGTATCCCCTGCTGAAGGCATGCACTTCCAATGCCACCGTTGGTAAGTAGTCTACAGTCAGAGATGTACGTATACGCCGAAAATGCTACGCCGCAGACTTGCGGCGTAGACTTTTTGCTTACGCTAACGCTTGCGGTCACATTTTTTTGGATAGTTTGCGCTTGAGGCTACGCCGTAAAGTTTTCGCGTTTTTTTTTGCGCATAGCGTCAACGCATACTTTTTAATGTCTTTTTTTCGCTACAACACGCCAATACCTCCCAGCGCTGCAGTTGAAAGAATGTTTGCAATGGGCAAAGACATATTGGAACCAAAACACAGCAAAATGTCAGATGAACACTTTCAGATGCTTGTGTTTCTTCGTGGAAACTCAAAATAAAACTTGTTTGTTTCGAGTGTTTTATACCGTGTGGATGTTTGGCACCTAGCAAACAAAATGAGTTTACGCTAGTGTATGCGCTGACACTGACGCCGCCAACTTTATTTACAAATTACGTTGACGCATACGGCGTATGGTTTTTCGAACGTTTGCGTTTACGCTGACGGCGTCAATATTTTTTGTATGCGCGTACATCACTGCCAACAGTAAAATGACATGAAGCGAGGAAGAAATATTCTAAACTGTAAACATAAATTTTTTTTTTGATTTTGAGGATTTACGAACACGTGACCAAGTGCAACCCCCTGGATCCGCCACTAGCAACACAAACTAAACCAAACAAAAAAACTACTGCAAAATTGTTAAGCCTACAGCTCATATGACAATGTAGGCTACATTTGCAGATGGCTGAAACAAAAATAGGCTACAAGTACCTTTAGACAACCTCAAAAATACAGTTAAAAGTGCTTCTTATAAAGAAGCTCAAAAAATTAACTAAAACTGGAGTAATAGGCCTACATAGCTTAGCCCTATAATAGGCTACTGACTTGAATATCTTAGGAGGCCAAAATCATGTTAAAACTCGTTTGATGGCTTTAAACTACCTGAAGGAAGATGATATTATTCTGGATATAGGTGCTGGTGGAGCGGTCTTTAAGACAAACATATAAGCTAGAGGAGAGTGGAGTTAGTTTGAAAAGCAACAAAACTTAACAAAACAAATTAAACAGTTATTGGGCACCACTAAAAGACAAAAATGCGGAAATTTCCCTTTGTACATTACAGGGATTCATAGTATAGGGATCGCCAACTCGGCTGGAAATCCGACAATCGGAGTGTAAAAGTGTTGCCAGATATTTTTTATATTTTTAGAAAAATGTTATTTTGGCATTTTTAAAAAATAGTGGTCGCCCAAAGCTTGTCCATTTAAAACTAACTTGAAGTTTAAAGTTGCACAAGATTAAGTTAAAGTAGTTTGTAGTTGTGTTACTTTGCAATAAGAATGTGCTGAATTTATGTACAAAACTTAAATAAAACTTGCAGGTTTAAAAAAAATTATACTAACCAGTTAAGAACAAAAAAAATTGAGAAACTTAAAAATACACCTCAGGAAAAAAGAGCTTCATGTTTTAAGTGTTGAAGCCGGTAATTGTTTTTCAAGTAATAGCCTATGTTTTATGTACAAGAGAGGTAATTTGCCAAAAATATAATACTTTGATAAGTGAACAATAAAATTGCTTTAGATTAGTTTTAAAATATTTATTTACGGGTAAGTTTTGGGTAACTACTACTTTAAAAAGGCCAAAATAATATTTTTTTCTAAAAATATAAAAAATATCTGGCAACACTTTACACTCCGATTGTCGGATATCCAGCCGAGTTGGCGATCTCTATAGTATGAATCCCTGGTACATTAGCACATTATTCGCTGAAGTAAAAAATTAAAGCCCATGTAGAAAAGGCGGAAATCCGATCGTGGCGTCTATAGTAGGGTGGGCCAAAAAAACCGACTTTGGAATTTCGTTCCAATAAATTGGAAAAAGTTGCCATTTTCTATACGATTAGCGATGGTGAAAAATTTTTTTTGATTAAAAAACTTTTAAGGGTCCCGCAAACGGCCCAAAGTGTTCCAGTTTTGTCAAATTTCGCAAAAAAACGACATAAAACGCCAATAAGACCTTCTAAATTACCACCAATCTTTCTCATATTTGATACGCGTATGAAGCAACTGGATGCGCAGCATATTAAAAAAATTTGATAAATATGGCTCAAGTACCTTGTGAGATATTCATGTGGAGAAGATGTTTGAATATTGAAAATTTTAACCACATGGTGGCGCTGTAGTTTTATATTTACTTTAGTAACTGGCGACACACTGAAGCTAGCGACACATTCAAGGTATCCATGGAAAGGTAATTAGCAAGGCTAAGCGATCATGTATTAAACTTGGCCAAACTAATATTTAATGACGTCACTACGACGTCATACTATTTAAAATTGCCTTTCTGCAATTAATCAAATAAAATGTATTCAAAAAAAAAAACTATGGCTAATTGACGAATCACCTTTGCTAAATCTCAACGCTGGTGTCCATAGACTTGGATTTATTGGAAAGTATTCTCCATGTGGGAAGGAAGTGTTGCTTCACTTCCATGGTTATCACACAATTAAGCAAGAAGAATCGAAAGGTACTTCCCCGAAACGAGAAGCAATAATTCTAGTTGTCGAAGATATTAAACAATGGTAGAAGAAAACAGGAATCGGTCTTAAAGCCACAGATGCTATAACTTACATGGTCAAGAAATTGACAGACCGGTATGAAAATTTGAAAAAATGCAAACACAGAGAAGGAAAAGAATGAGAAACAGAAAGAAATTTTTAGATGATCTGCAAGACGCTATGGGTTGTTAAGAAAAACGTAGAAGACGATTTGAGAACGTCTACCAACCCTAAGAAAATGGAGGACTGGAATTATCTTAAAGCAATTCGGGGTAAAAATCGAAAAGCCACTTTGGGTTCTTTAGATAGTCAAGAGCAAATAAAAATGAAAAGAAAGAAAACGAGACAAGATCAAGGTATAAAACGTAAACTTAAAGATGCTTTAGATACGCCACTTCCGCAAGATTTGTTGTAGCCTAATCCAGTACTTCTACAGAAGAAAGTGGAGATGATCTGGATCAAACCTATGAGGGGGATTTGTGGGCAAAAACAAGCAAGACAACGGAAACCAAGAAAAAGAAAGTTCTTACACCCCAAGTTTGCAGCCTGGCAGCCAAATATTCTATGTCGAACAGGCAAGTGCTTGAAATGGTAGGTGCCGCGACTGCAGAAAATAGTCTTAATAACAAAATTCTCTCTGTAAATACTGTAGGCCTACGCTGAAAGTGGATAAAATTTTCTACTGAAGCAGAAAGAAATGTCTTAGCTAATGAACTTGCTGCAGCTACTGATTTTTTCACACTTCACTGGGACGGGAAAATATTCAAAGCTCTCACTCACTGTGCTGACAAGGAGGAGCGAGTGGCCGAGCTACCAACCACTTCTGAGGGAGACGAGATATTACTCGGAATAATACCTGTGAAAAATGGATCTGCAGCTGAAGAGCACTGCAAAATTCTTAATCTGCTAATAGAAAAGGGCATAGAACTAAACAAAATAATCGCATGCGTAAGTTATTTGACACTACCGCAGTTAATACTGGTGTAAAATTTTGGCATTGTAAAACGCTTGGAAACTTCCTTATCCCATGCACTGTTGGAATTAGCTGCCGGGATCATGTTTACGAGTTGCTTTGTGGTGCAGCAAGTGAATCCGTCCTCGGAAAATTGTCTACAACTGGAGATAAGAAGAAGACCACAGCACCTTATGAACCACTTTTTAAGAAGCTGTGTTCTGCTTGGAATGATATTAATACAGATACACAAAATCTCGAACTCTTGGATAAGAAGAAACTTTCACGCACTTTATTCCGCCACATTGAAGAAGCTAAACAATTTTTGAAAAGTTGATTGGAAAATGATGCAGTGTTAAGGCATGATTATTTAGAAATGGCCCAACTTTGCTACGTGTATCTTGGTGGTATTCTTCCACGAAAATATATGCCATTTAAGCTGCGGGCACCGTCTGCCTACGGTACCATCATGCAAGATGAATGTCTAAAGTTCTCTACGTTATGAAGTTAGCAATGCTTAAGCCATATTTTGCCCATGACATAGACTCCGGAGTTTGACAACATTCTACAGCGTTTACTATGCCAAAGCGTGGCTAACATGCATGTTTGCTTCCAAAGCTCCCTCAAATGACTTGGGTTTCATCAAAGCACTAGAGGAAATCTGCAGTGCTAAAGGAATATTGCCCTATGAGTTTTTAAAGATTGTCCAACCTGCTCTAGATAAGATTTAAGATCACACTTGGTACTTGAGTGAACGGCTGGTAGGTCTTGCTCTTTTCGATACATCAGTGGATAACTCAACCAAAGAAGCAATGCGCTCAGCTTTGTTGAAATACAAAGGAAAACCTCTTCAAAAAAGTCAGGAGATGCCACAATGCTCTTCATTTTCCAATAAGCAATTGAAAGATTTTGTTGGGGCCGACACATTAAGACTTTTTGATCTTCTACATTTCAATGAAGAGTTGCAAAAACTGTCTGCGTTTAAATGGCCTGAATCACCAGACTATCAATATACCATATCTGTTGTCAAGAATCTGTCAGTGGTAAATGATTGTGCCGAAAGAGCACTTGGCATGGCAACATCTCTTCATGGTCATACAAAGCCAAAAAATGAAAAGCAGCTACAAGCAACATATAAAGTGATTGATGCAGTTAGAAAATTCCAACGATCTGCAGCTACTGCATCTGAACCAGTAACCAAAAAAACTTTGGCTGATTTCTTGACTTATAGTGTTGTGCATTAGTATCACTTACTGTCTGTATAAGTGTATAATTACAAACCACGTACTTCCGATCACCTGCATCCAAAAGAAAATCTTACTTTAAACTGGGAAGAAAATATCACTAAAAGTTGTACTTTAAGAATTCGATATACTGTAAAAGGCAAATGAATCGTTCATATGAACTCCATTTCCAATATATTACGTCATAATGACGTCATCAAACATTATCATGACCAAGTTCAATACACAATCGTGTAGCCGTGCTAATTACCTTTCCATTGATACCTTGTATATGTCGGTGGCTTCAGTGTGTCACCAGTTATTAAAGGAAATATAAAATTATAGCGCCACCATGTGGCTGAACATTTTAAAACTTTAAACATGAATATCTCACTAAGTATTTGAGCCATGTTAATCAATTTTTTTTTACATGTTGTGTATCAAGTTGCTCCATATATTTGTCAAATATAAGAACGATTGGCGATAATTTAGATGGTATAATTGGCGTTTTAAGTCGTTTTTTTGCGAAATTTAACAAAATTGGAGCACTTTAGGGCGTTTGCGGGACCCTAAAAACTTTTTTATTCAAAAAAATTTTTTTGCCATCGTTAACCATGTAGAAAATGGCAACTTTTACCAATTTATTGAAGCGATTGAAAGATAAATTTGATAAACGCTCAATTTTGGCCCACCCTAGTCTATAGGCTACATTGTACAGCATATAGCAATGAAGCCGGGTTAAGTAACAATAGACAATTCAAGTTGATTTATCAAGGCAAAAAAAATCAATCACAAAATACGAAGAAGGAAGATACGGTTTTTGTTGTTTTTGAAACAAAATCCTGGTTCTGCCCGTGTTTTACAACTATAGAAGAGTAGGCCTATAGCCTAAATTTTATCTATGAAGCCATATATAAACGATGTTTAAGTTTTTTCAACATGACTTCATTATGCTGTTTTGTACATTTGTACAATGTAGAAGCCATGACCGGATTTTCACTTTTCCACATCGGCATTAGTTCTTACTTTTGCCGAAAATACGCTATTTTACGCGGGAGAATTTTCCGCCTTTTAGAGGTGCCCACAATTATCAAAATAATAATTTAATAAAAATACGCAACTCAAGAAAGATAAGCCCAAGCATAGGTTATTACTGTTTGTTTTACTATGGATTGTTACGTTTTATGTGTAGGGCTGTAGGCGTGTCATTTATTTTGTTGCTTGAAATTGAAAGTATGTTATATTATTCAAATGGATATTCTTCAAATTTTTTCAACAAAATATTATTTGATAATTATTTTTTGGATAACAAACGCAAGGACATATCCGAAGAAAACGATTTTAAGTTTGCCATTTTTTGTAGAGGAAATATGAAATGTTTGGTATTACAACACAATGCAATTTTGTTTAAAGCCTTTTAAGCTTTGAGGATACACTTCACGGAGATCTGAAATAATTAACTTATGAGGGCTTCAAAACTCCACTCCAGTAGAAGTAGCCTAGTAGGCTATATTTGTGGTCTTACAGTTAAACTAGAAATACAACTTTATAAAACGGCTAAAACTAGAAATTTTATGAGGTAAAACCGCTATTATGAGGACGTCTTTTACGGACAGCTTTCACGATTGTGCATTTACAGAACTTACTCTTTAGGATAAGGTTGTTTAGGTCGGTTGAAAGGGCTCTTTGAACTAAAAAATGCCTAGATACAGGGCCTCTGAGAGAAATTTTCACTAGGGGTACGAAGAGTCATTCCGAGCCCCCTCTCACTCCGGGCCCCTTTTGTCTAGGCCCTAGATGTTTTAGGCCCTAGACTCTAGGGCAAAAAGTGTGATGTTTGCTTAGGCGTATTGCACACCACACAACATTTTACTGCAGAATTGGACATCTGTGCGTAATAATAGTATCGGGCTGCAATAAAACTATTATTTTGTGTTTTGTGTTGTGCATATCATGTGATCTGACCCTCGCCACTTTCTGTATTCTGCATTGCATTCGTGTGTCAGTTATTGATGGTGCTGTACTGCTGTTGAGAGGTATCGCTTATTGTACATCTTTAATGTAAAATTTTTAAATTCATTTTTTTATTTCTCTTAGATGTAGCTTATAATTATTTCTGAAGAGGACACTACTGGTATGTCATGTTGAAAACGTTGGATTTAGTAGTTTTTTCATGTTTTTTTGTGTGTGTTTAATTAAATCCATTAACGTTACTGAGTGTTATATGGTACTGCTATTTTGCATTCATCAAATGCTGGCATTTGCACAACAATCTAACCTCTTAGTGTTATTTATTAAGTAAGAATCGATTTCGCTATAGTAATAGCATCTTCAGCTACACATGTAAAAAAAAAATTTGAAAAATACGTAAAACGAACAAGTAGGCTGTGTTATATGTATCTGGTACAAGCCAAGCTCTCTACCAAGGCTCAAACATAACATCTTGTTAAAACATAATCAAGTTAATCATCTGACCAATCCTAACCTTTTTTCATTAACTTTTGCATTCACCACATGCCCAGCACTAGCAGAGGTGAACGAGAGGAGTCACTTTTTTTGACTTCGGCTCCGGTCCTGCTCCGAAAGTATTCTCCGGCTCCTGCTCTAACTCCGAAATTCATTTTGAAGTGAAATAAGCGTGAAACTACCTTTGTCAAATAGTTTTTAAAAAACACAAAAGAAACAAAAACACCCGGGCTTTTTCTCAAACCTGCTTTTGCTACACTATGCCCCTCTCTACCCAAGACAAGAGAAGCATAACTAACTTTTATGATTTAATTTAGGGTGCTTTTAACAGAACATTTTTGCACGTAAAGCATTAAATTACCGCTTTGGGCCCCTAATTTCCTCGAAAGGCTATCAATTATCTTTCTGGGCCCTTTTGCTAGATTACGGGCACCCCAGGACTAAAAAATAACAACTTTTATGCTTGAAATCAGTCGTTTAAAATGGTTTTAACCAAACATTTTTGCGCGTAAACCATAAAACCACGATTTCGGGCCCCCCAACAAACACAGGCCTGGGTCCTCAAGGGTACGCCGTACCCTCTGTACCCCTCTCTCATAGGCCCTGCCTAGATATGGAAAGCTTAATTTTCTGGTAAAAAGCAAGGATATCTTAATTAACACTGGTAAAAAGCATGCATTGCAAGCTAGCCTACATTTTGATTCAGCGATAGAAAACAGGCAATGAATTAAAAAAATGATGGTTTATCTATTTAATGGCACAATACTTTTATCTCTTGTAGCCTATAATTCATGGTTCAAGGGCGCATTTAATTTGTTTTACAGTGGCATGTGTTGCCAACGATAGTCAGGCCCTACATCAAAGAAATGAAATTTTCACTTCCTATGTTTATATTTTTGACCATCACAACGAAAAACAACATATGATGAACATGGCAGAGGGCTACAAAAAAGGTAAAAGCAACAGAAACAAAACAGGACTAAAACCTCAAATTTAACAAACTAAAAGTTTAATACGTCCTCTTTATGAAGGTCAATGCCCCATCGCTTACACCAGGACGTAGGCTACTTTTTCATCTTACATGTCAGCGTCGGCTTCACTAAAAAAAAAATTTGCTTCAGCTTCTCCATCTTGATCGAAGGCATCTTACTGATCAAGATAGAAGCATATCAATGCAATAAAAAATCATCAATTAGCTACTAAAATGTGAACTCATTCAGATTCTGCTGGCAAACATAAAAGATTTTCCTGCATTTTCAATCCATTTTTTTTCTTATTGGATGTATTGCTACTACTTTTACGGTTGCAACACTTTGAGAAATTTAAAAGTAAAAAAAACTCAAAAACCTCAAAAACTTGTGTCCGAAAAAAAAATACTGCAGGCCTATAAAAATATAAATAAAAAGGTATGGGCACTATCAGACCTCTTTTTCATCAGCAAAAAGAGCATAATATTTTTCCTGCTTCTTGGTCACAGCGGTAAACCATAATCTCTTCGTGGGAAAATTTTAACATAAAGTTCCCGAATCCGTTCGTCTGTATATAATGACCGAAGAAACACACACTTGAACTTCTTTTCAAACAGTGTATTTCTGTAAAATTAGCCCGCGGCTATCGAAATGGGGTGCAACGTGATACACCTCTAAAACTGTCACTACGATACAGATTACTTGGATAAAAGACGGAGAATTTGTCCAGCTAGCAAGCACCAAATAAACCAGTTAAATGTGCGACCGACTTCCAACAAACAACTTCGAGAATGAATCAGAAAAATTTGTGATAACTCAAAGGCACGCCAGCAGTAGCGCGACGCAACATTTCATGTCCAAACAGGTTTCAACTGAAACAGGTTTAAACAGGTTTGACACGAGTCTTACGGACGATGGTGCAATTTTGGCTCATGTTTTAGGAATTTCCATGACGTAAGATTCAGTAGACTTGAACGGTTTTTATATGACGTTTGACCAGGCGAACAACCGTCTGGAACATAGCGGCCCCTAGTTATGACAGTCTGACATGGCATAACTAAAAAAGAATTGACGACAATTGTGAGCCAATGAATAAAAACACATGATACACAAATTGTTTGAATCACTCACGTTTAAGTTAATACGCAAATACAAAGGGCATGCAAAGAATGAACAGCAATAAGAATAAACACGACGATACATGACCATAGGTAGTAGGTACACGCAAAAAATGACGCTATCTACAATGGTTGCGATAATAACCGACTGTTCTGGGCTCAGACAAGTGTCGGCCACCGCAGACAAAACCAGGCTCAAACCCTAACACTTAGGTGTTCTTTACGGGGGCGAGGCACGAAATATCCCTCAACACATAGTCTACTTTCACTTTCCCCGTACTCTCATCATAGTTGCAGACGGCAACTTTAGCTCTACGAACCACAGGCTTCCCTTTCCTAATTTGTGGAACTACCTCATGCACCCTCCCAAGTTGATACTTCCCACGTTTACCAATGTCCTGGAGAGAACCTACCACTACAAGTTGACCAGGCTCCAAATTCTCGGCCATTTTTAGCCATTTTTTCCGGCCCTGAAGACCTGGCAAGTAAAAATCGATCCATTTACTCCAAAACTGCTGAGAAAGTGACAAATTGAACCGATAATCCCTTCTTAATTGGTCACGATCATGTGGTTGCCCAACAGCACAGTATGGGTCTAAGTATGGGGTCAAAAGTGAGGCAGGGGTGATGACAGTAAAATCCCTAGGGTCGTCACTCAAAGGTACCAAAGGGCGTTCGTTCACGATCCGAACGGCACTGCCTGTGTACGTAAGCAGTTCAATAAAATTGGGCTTACGAATTGAAGAGTCCAAAATGTGAAAAAATGCAATTTTAAATTGTTTAACCATTGCCTCCCAGGCGCCACCTTGCGCCGGAGCATACGGAGGTATAAATTCCCAGTTTATCTCTCTCTGTCTCAGGGCGTTGTGAAATTCAGCTGATTCTATCAACTCGGGTAACTTCTTAGATGCTGCCTGAAAGGTACTTCCATTGTCGGAATAGATAGCATTAACCTGCCCACGTAAATCTGTAAACCTTGTAAAGGCAAGTAAGAAATCACTCAGCGACAATGACGTAACCAGCTCAACATGAATAGCGCGAGATGCCATACATGTGAACAAGAGTCCCCAAGCTTTTTTGTGACTTCTACCTTCAACAAAGGTTAAAGGTCCAAGATAGTCTAAGCCGCAATCAAAAAAGGGTTTCCTATGCGCAGTTGTGCGAGACAAAGGTAAATCAGACATGAGCTGCCTTATAGGCCGTGCTTTCTCAATCGCACATACACCACAATCATTAAGATACCTCTTCACGGAGGCATTACCATTAGCGATCCAAAACTTCTGTCGCGTAGACAACAAAGTGTGCTGTACTCCACAGTGCGCATTTCCATTATGATGCGACAGTACAACAAGCCTAGTGAAGGGGTGCTTCGAAGGCAAAACAATCGGATGCTTTGCTTCAAGAGAGATCTCGGGAGAATTACTTAAGCGCCCTTCAATGCGGATTACACCAGCGTCATCTACACAAGGTCTGTACTTTTTAAGTGAACGTAATTCTTTCAAGCGTTCCTTCTCACGTTGCGAAGCGCCAACACTACCTCGCTTTATCACTTCCTCAAGGGCATCCGGCGATCGTTTGGTCATTAAATGTACCACATCGCCATACACGCTCTTCTGAACAAACTTCACAGCCAACTCTGAAGCACTGTTAAGATAAGATGCATCCAGTTTTGGCTTCACAAAGCTACGCTTTCTCGTTTTACAGCACAAAAATTCAACAAAAGCAACCAAATAAGCGATTCTCTTTTTCATAACATACAAGGAAGGTGCGGCCTCGATCAATCTGTGAAGGCCACCCTGTCCAACGTCGAGCGACCCCTCTTCGTCACGAAGGTATAGGCTATGGACAGGTACTGGAGTGGCGTTTTCTACAGATGGAATTTCTTCACACTGATAGAGAAGACTAGAACCATTCAATCACAACTCTCGAAATTCCTTCTTTGTAATAAGATTTGGCCGTGTGCCAACATCAGCTGGGTTCATATCGGTAGGGCAAAAACGCCAATCCTGGGCTCCAGACAACAATAAAATATGCTCAACTCGACGCGTAATAAACTTATTCAAACGTAAATCAGGGTTTTTAACCCACTGCAACACAGTACGAGAATCACACCAAAAATACTTAAGGCAGTCGGGCATCTTCAATGCCTCGTAGGCCTGCTTCACGAGTCTTGCTGTACTCAAAGCGGCAACAAAGCTCTTTCCTAGCTATCGGCCAAGAAAACTGATTTTTTACAACAATGGTAGATTTACCCAGAACGAAAGACACACTCGGAACTCCGTTAACCAGTCTACGTAAGTAAACAACAGAAGAGAAAGCTTGATTCGAAGCATCACTAAACCCATGCAATTGATATGAAACAATATCATCCGGACTGCACACACCAGAGTTTGCAAAATACCATCTCGGTAACGAAAAATCCTTAAGCAGGTCCAAAGAGCGAAGCCACGACTCCCACTCTTTAACAAAGCTATCAGGGACCTCGGTGTCCCAATCAAACTTGTCTATCGCCAATTGCTGAAGTATAAGGCGTGCTTTTAGAAAAAATGGCGCTCCAAAGCCTAGCGGATCAAAATTTTGTCCAAGCTGACTGAGCATACTTCGGCGCGTGTGTTTAGCTAAGGGCTTTAAGGAACATACAATACGCATCTCGTCAGACTCGGTTTGCCACACACAACCCAATGTCTTCGCTGATGGCAAAGTCATATTTTCAGTCTGAAAGTCAATGTCACGAATCAAAGGTGAAAGCATCTCATTATCCAAATTTGACAAGACAATCATAGCCTCCTTGTTAGCACTCCACTTACCAAGTTTAAACCCACGGCTATCAAACAAAGCAATTGATTCATGAGTGATTTGCTGAGCTTCCTCTAAGCTATCAGCCGAAAATATAAAATCATCCATGTACATATTATTTGCAATATTGCAGAGAGTCAATTCACCAGCACTGCTGGGATTCTGCTCGATCATTTTCTTTATAGCCAAGCAAGCGATATACGGGCTACTCTTTATTCCCCAAGGGTGTACACAAAAACGAAATGGTACCATCCTACCATTTTCAAGGTCATCATCTTCAAACCACAATATACGAAACAAATCCCTTTGCGACTCAGGTAACTTTATTTGAAAGAAGCATTTAGTCACATCAGCCATGAGACCAAATCTACCAAGCCGAAATCTAGCCAAGACATCTACCAGAGGGTTTAACAAGTCAGGACCCGAAAACATTACATCATTAACACAAGTCCTCGAAATTCAGACTTGCCATCGTAAACAATGCGCTTTTTTAATTGTGACGTAACAAAGTATGGTAAATACCATTCAAATCCCTTGACATTTCCTGCTTCACCAGTACGCTCAATATAGCCATTTGATTTAAGATCTTTCATGGTGTCAGTAAGGAAATCACGAAGTTCAGGTTGTTTTAAAGCCTTCTTCCTTAAAGCAGCAACTCTATCTGACGCCAACACAAAATTGTTAGGTAGATCAATATCTTCCTTCAACGGAACAGGTATCTCAAATCGACCATCTTTCAACTCAATATTCGGTTCAACAAGTTCTCTAGCCAACTTATCATTGCGAGACAATTCACAGGTTTCATTTTGCAATGTCAAATCCTGAATGACTTTATTCAGGTCTGCTATTTCCATATCACGAGACTCAATTTTACGCTGAAAGCCAGAGATGACATCCGACTCTGAAGACGTCTGCACTCTACACACTTTAGCAACGCTTTCCTCTAAGGGTGACTTACCACCACAAGCCAACCAACCGAGAGGAGTGAGTAAAGCATGCGGTTCACTACGATTTTCACCAACACGTTCTTCTTTTGCCCACATCAAATAAGCGTTGTCGTTGCCAATCAGTACATCTACAGTACTACAATCATTCAAATGAAACATATTCACGTCATGAAAATGACGGAAACCATTTAAATCTTGTTTATGCGGTAAAGTTTTAACATCGTCAGCCCAAGCTGGGTTAACCACCGAAGTTATATCACAAAACAGTTCATCTGTCTCTAACGACTGGATGTTGAGTTTGACAAGGTCAGCACAAGTAGCTTTCTGACCAGCCAGGGTATCCATTTTAAACGACGCTTTATCGTACGGTTTAAGATCAAGTTCACACACCAAATCACTCGAAACAAACGTCAACTGCGAACCAGGATCATGCTGACAATACACCAACTTCGATTTGCCAGTCATTGGATTCAAAACACGAGCAGCAGTAACGCGGTTAAAGGCTGCTTTAACATTTCCAATCTTAACATTACGCACAGGAACTCTGGCACGAGCATCATCTTTCCCAACAGAATCCAGAGAATCATGTGACGTCACATAAAAATCATGCAGAAGAAAATAGTGTTTCCTATCGTTGTTAGGCCCACACTTACGACAGTTATTTGCATGAACGCAATCCCTAACCATATGCTGGCGCAAACAATTCAAGCATTTGCCAGCTTTCACAATGACATCTCTCCGATCTTTAGGTGTCAAGCGTAAAAATTCTTTACAATTAGACAAAAAATGATATTCAACTTGACCACGTGACGAACAACAAATGCATGCCGGTAGGTTTTTACGTCTGGCTTCACCACCGCGCGGTGCGCCAACAACAGTCGAGTACTGCGAACTCCCTGACATCACATCATCATGGGGTTTTACGGACGTCTGCCTAACCGGACATGAAGGCAATTTTCCTTTGCCAAACTTTTTAAATTGCTGCGACTCACCAGAATCGCCCATTAGCATAATGCTAAAATCAGTCGACTTACGCGTTTCCTCCCGTACTACAAATTCAAACAAACTCTGAAAAGTAGGCTCATCAGTGCCACCGTACTGATCACCTAAAAAGTCAAGATAACGCTGCTTAGCGTCAAACGGGAGTCGCTTAGCCAAATCCAAAACAAAACGTCCTTCCAATTTGTCACGCTGACCATAAGCTTGCGCGTAAAGCAAACACTGCGATAATTCATCTTTAAACTCTTTCAGATCACTGGAAGAGGTCGAAGTCAATTTGCTACCATAGCGATACTTTCTAATTTCCGGTTCTGCAAAAAGACCTCCACGAACCCCAAAACGCTGGGACAGGCGAGCTAACGACATTTCTATCCTGTCTTTCTCTGACAAGCCAGGGGTGTCAGAAACCAAATTAGCAATCGTTTGCGCAGCTGTCCTAACACAAGCTGCTTGTAACAAAGTTAAACGAGTCCCCTTAAAGGGCGAAGCTGCCATTAAGGCCGTAACACGATTTTTAAAGAAGATAAATGGCATATTATTACCATCGTAACCAATCAAGGCCGCCTTATCGAAAAACGTCCTACTATTTTGGTATTCAAAAAAGCAATCCTGCTGTTGAGAACTCGATTTAGCGGGAGAAGACAAGCTATATCCCTTAAGGGGCTGAGTGGGCTCAGTCACGTGCACAGCCCGATCACGATCCTCACACACGTTAAAATCAGGAGACGCGATACGCCTCTCACAACCACCCAAATTACGTGTAGCTGGGCGATCAAAACCTAGCGGCGCAGAAAACTGTGAAGGGGGCAAAGCATTACTACTAATGGCGGCCCCGTGACCTGTACGCTCTGGGGGAGGAGTTCGGTTGTAATTCGCAGACCTTGGCTCTACAGCATTCGGAAGACCCTTAGCCGCGGCCCCGAGACCTCCTGAAACAGCTGGAAAACGTGTGGATTGCCCTGGTCCACTCACAGGTTGAACGGGCGTTTGGAAAAGGTTATGTAAATTAAACTGCGATTGATGTTCATTTCTGGAATGCCTAGAAGAGCCCTTCTTAGAGCTACGCCGAGAGCCCACCTCTGATCGATATTCAGCTAAAACTACCTCTTTACGTTGTTCAGCCCTCAACTGAGCGTCTTTGAGTGCGAACTCAGCAGCTCTCGCGGCTGCCTCAGCTGCTCTCGCTTCGGCCTCAGCTCTCGCGGCAGCCTCAGCTCGAATGGCCTCAGCTCTCGCGGCAGCCTCAGCAGCTCGCGCGGCAGCCTCAGCAGCTCTCGCTTCGGCCTCAGCTCTCGCGGCAGCCTCAGCTCGAATGACCTCAGCTCTCGCGGCAGCCTCAGCAGCTCTCGCTTCGGCCTCAGCTTGTATCTGGAGTTCCTCTCGTCTTAGCTGCAGGTTAATTTGTGCCACTATCCGAGACGAAGTCCTAGACATCCTAGTGCTTACATTTGAGGCGCTATCCTCAGGATGTATGTCAGCATCCAACATATCTGAGAACTCACTTTCTTTTTGTTCAAAGTTATTTTTTAACCAGTTAAATTCGGGATCTACCCTATCACGAAGTTCTGCCAAGATTGCAGAGTTAAAGATTTTAGTCAAAAGAGCATGGAAATGCCGTAATTCCTCTTCTAAAGTAGATAACTTAGATCTAAAAATTAACAGTTCCTGCTTATCACTCAAAGAACCTAGGGCTACAGAAAGTTTCCCAATTTCAGTCAAAATATCCCTTCTAAGATGCCGGGCCTCTCGAACTGAATTAGCCTCATCGTTACCGGGCCCCTCCCCAGAATGGCCTGCCCGACCGCAAAGAACATCATCAGGCTTAAACTCAGTCGAGTCTACGGCGGTCGAGTCCTTGTCGCCACCGAGTGTAGACATATTAAATGTTGGGGCTAA
The DNA here is from genome assembly GCF_918807975.1 of Aplidium turbinatum. NCBI lineage: Eukaryota > Metazoa > Chordata > Ascidiacea > Aplousobranchia > Polyclinidae > Aplidium > Aplidium turbinatum. The sequence continues at coordinate 35,343,080 of NC_137472.1, read as the reverse complement.
ATTTAACAATTAAAAAAATTAAGTTACACAAACACACAAAATTATTAGGCTACAGTAGTTATAAAAAACTTAACTGCAAAGACCGTAAAAATACAAAAAAGAATTTAAATGCACGATACCGTAGCTGTACGGGTATGAAGTCCTAAAGTCCACAAAACTTGCTTGGATTCTTCCACTTGAATCTACAAGCACAGATGGATTGTCTTTTAATCTTCTTTCTTGCCAATGAATGTCAAAGTTATTTTTCTTCAGTACCAAACTGAGAAGAAATGTCTTTACTTTTCTTTGCTTCTGTAAGAGTGTAGACTACCAACCAACAAATCTTCTTTTATTATTTCTTGTACTTCTAAGTAGTTCTTCTGCACTAGCTGACAACAAACACGTCGTTTATTTATTTATTTATTTTTTTTTTGCTTTAATTTCTTCTTGACCTACCAACTGACAAAAATCGTCTTTTATTTTTTTGTGCTTTCAAGTGCTTCTTGGCCCACCAGCTAACAAGAACTCGTCTTTTAATTTTTATGGTCACAGCGGTAAACCATAATCTCTTCGTGGGAAAATTTTAACATAAAGTTCCCGAATCCGTTCGTCTGTATATAATGACCGAAGAAACACACACTTGAACTTCTTTTCAAACAGTGTATTTCTGTAAAATTAGCCCGCGGCTATCGAAATGGGGTGCAACGTGATACACCTCTAAAACTGTCACTACGATACAGATTACTTGGATAAAAGACGGAGAATTTGTCCAGCTAGCAAGCACCAAATAAACCAGTTAAATGTGCGACCGACTTCCAACAAACAACTTCGAGAATGAATCAGAAAAATTTGTGATAACTCAAAGGCACGCCAGCAGTAGCGCGACGCAACATTTCATGTCCAAACAGGTTTCAACTGAAACAGGTTTAAACAGGTTTGACACGAGTCTTACGGACGATGGTGCAATTTTGGCTCATGTTTTAGGAATTTCCATGACGTAAGATTCAGTAGACTTGAACGGTTTTTATATGACGTTTGACCAGGCGAACAACCGTCTGGAACACTTCTATTTGGCCATTGAATTTTTATAGCTTTGTTCGAATTTTATTTTCAATTCAATTTTGAATGTTTGCCCGTTTGGTCTGTACGACAGACTTGCTTTTCCAGAATGAAACTAGTAAGTTGAAAAGTATGTTACATTTAAATGGATAGGCCCACCCTTCATGTTTTTTCAATAAAATATTGAAAGTTTTTTGGTTCTTAAACCCAAAGATATAGGCTACCCAAAGAAGACGATTTTAGCAACTTTTTTATGTAGGCTACCGTACCGTTTTTGGGAAAAAATTTGGTAAGATTTAATTAGGCTAACAAAAAATATAGGCTAACTAACATTGCTAAAGAGAAATTTGACTAACATTTATCTAGGGATATCTAAAGAAGATATCCCTTTAGATATCCCTTCATTTATCCTGTAGGCTATACAAAACGTTCAAAGTAGGCAGATACTTCCAGCTAAAGTCGTCTACTCCCTTTGCTCTATGTTCTAATGTTATGTATAAATTTAGCTGTTTGTGTGATGCAGACTTGACATAGGCCTACATCAGTAGCCTATGTCAACAAGAAACTTATTGACTAAAGCAGGGGTGGGGAACCTTTTTAGTATTGCGGGCCACATAAAATGAGAAATAACACAGGCGGGCCACTAAAAATTTCGAAATTTTATTTACAGATAAAAAATGCAGCGAAGTAGACAATGTTTTATTTCACTTTCATAGCTAGTGGGATGGCTGAAAGTTTTTATTTTTGGTGAGTCGTGTGATGTCTGCTGACACGGAAGATGTTGCAACTCTTAACTGCATCTCCACGTTTTTATCAGTCATTCTGGAGCGTCATAGAAGGCCATTCGCAATATACTGAGAATGCAGAGCCTACTCTTTTTTGAGCTGTTGTTTCAATATATTTTGGGTAAAGAAATTTTGATGAGGGCCACATGGAACAGTCACGCGGGCCGCAGGTTTTCCATCCCTGGACTAAAGCCAGGAAACATTTGAATTGTCTGCAAAAAATGCAGTTAAAGATCACATTTTCTCGTGTGCAACACGTCAAAGCAACGTTTCTATTATTAAGCAATATTAAGTCATGTCCAGGGGCAGGTCTGAGTATCAAACCAAGCTTTTGGAAGCAAATAAAACGCAATAATCAACCTTTAATTTAAACAGACAAACGTTTGCTTGTGGACAGTAGCGTACCTAGGGTGTGCCGGGAGAGTATGGCAGGCATGGCTCGAGTCATGGGCGCCACATTGATAGGGGCGCAAAAATCGGTTGGTAAAAATTAAAATTTGTGACTTACACTGTCTTCTAAATCTAATTTGCGCCCATCGGCCCAATACAATACAAACGTCAAAAAGGAGTCTTTCCTTTACTGTAGTAAGTTAATTGTTAAACAATGGAATTGTGACGTTGCAAAAGCAACATTGTGCCTAGAGATGTAAAAAAACTTTTTTTTTTGTTTTAAAAAAAAACGAGCTCGTTTTTTATCGTTTTTTTTTTTGTTTTTTATTCGTTTTTTTTTGTTTTTTTTGTTTTTTTTACCCATTTTGACATTAAATGTCACAATATGCAGCAATTAGGGTAAACTCATTGCAATAGCGTCTCTTTCAACAAAGAAACAGTCTCATAACTCGTATAACTTATTTCAAATCAGACTATATGTCTGGTATATTGTTTCATTGCAATTTTGTAGATCTCAAGTCTCAACACACGAGCCATAAAGATTTCTCATCGTCTCAAACAGTAGTAACAGTGTCCTATGGTTGGCACATCTCAAGTATTGTCTTTAATTTGGTTCAGCCAGTTGTTAAATGTAGTACCACACTCGTGTACAGTTTCGAAGCCACGTGGGATTTTGGTTAATGGGCATGTTAGGACCAGGTGGTCAGTGTCCTGTTTCTCTGCTTCACAAAGGCACTTTTGACCAGCACACCACACCTTTTCCAGTACAATGTCAAGAGTTGTTCCAGTTGATGTGCATTTGGTACAAACTTGATGAAAACCACACAAGCGGTTCTCGAGTTAGAAGTAAACTAACCTTAGCCACTAGGTGGCTTCATAGATAAGGAGCAATAGAAAAACGGCAATATCTCAAGAACCGCTCAACATATTTGAATATTATAAATTTTTGCTCTACCCCCATGTTTTCTGGGTGGGCTATCTGTTTATGAACATTAAAACAAGTTTTGGCTACTACTTTTTGAGATAAAAAGAAATTAACCTCTTGTCGTTACGCACCGATAAAACCATGATGCGTAACTTGAAAAAAAAAAAATTATTGGGTAGTAGAGGAAAAATTGATGAAAAGTTTGGCAAAAGCAGTGTAGTGCTAAAGTCGCAACTTTTAGCCCAAATCACATTTAAATTTAAATGTAGTGAAAGATGGAAACATTTTGATGTTTTTTATTTTCCCTGAAGAGGTTTAATACTCCTTTGTGATGTCATAGTCATGTTTGTTATCCCTTAATCACACCATTGTGCTGTCATAGACATGTTTAAAAGAAGTATGGTTGCACTTAACTTAATCCATCCAATTTGAACTAGTTTGCAGGACTTTGAGACTTTAGCACTTTTCTGTTTTTGCCAAACTTTTCGTCAATCTTTCCTCTACCCAATAAAAAAAAATTTAAAGTTATGCATCATGGTTTTATTGGTGCATAACGACAAGAGGTCAATTTCTTTTTATCTCAAAAAGTAGTTGGCCTAGTTCCCAAATAAAATAAGTTTTCATCTTTGATGTTTGTTTTGTATCTTTATCCTGTATTGCGGGAATATGGGTAAAACTTTATACTTGTCAGGAAAAGTATTATGAAGCATTTATTCACTATGGGAACACTGAGCAGTGCTAAAAAACTCCACTTTAAAGCGAAAATTTCTTCATTCAGGGTTGGTAGTTACTAGCAATAGTCAACATGGGTGGTGGGCATTTGAAAGGAACATTAACCTAAACCTTTTCTGACAAATGCACTTACTTTTGACAGCTAAAAATATCAGTGATAAGATCTCTTGCATTATGTCACAAATGATCTGCAAGAAGCATCAATGACGAAGTGTCTATAAGACCTTACAAGTTACAACACACGAAAAAAATACTTCTGTTTCAACATTTATAAAGCATATACATCGTTGTTAAGCTATCAGTTAAAAACATGTTTAAACAAGCTATTGGCAATAGCTTACATTAGTAAATTACCACAAACAAGGTAATGTGTGTTCTGAATACTGCCATCTTGTTTTTTCCAAAATTTCGTCAACCCATTGAGTGTGTACAAGAATAACCAGTACTGGTATACTAACATAGACTAACATCGTTGGCTAACTTCCATTACAGAAAAAAGAAATTAACTCATCTACATTATGTCATGTATCAAATTGCATTAATTCAATGTTTGTCAGGTCTACTGCCACAAACATGCCTGAGAATGAAGAAGAAAGCGAAACAACGTAGGACTATGCAAAAAACATTGGCTATGCTGCTGCCAAGCACAAACACTTAGGAATTTTAGCACAACCATAAAACCATTTTTACTAGTTTAACGTTTTTCAAGAGCACTGTAATGAAACTAAACTGCAAATTGTAAAAACTTTGCAACTTTTCCAGAAAAATATGAAAAAAAAACAAAAAAAAACAAAAAACGAGTGCTTTTTTTGGCTCAAGTTTTTTTTGAAAAAAAACACGTTTTTAAAAAAAAAAACCATTCGTTTTTTTTGCATTTACATCTCTAATTGTGCCTCTCCTGTCTCATTTTGCGTTCAGTCAGCAACAATTGGAAGTTTAGTAAAGTCGCTAAGCATCGGTTAATTGAAGCTTAGAAGTAGTACCAGAACTTACTTACCGTATTCATTTTTACAAGAATTAATAAATCAAATCTGTTGTAGGCCTATGACTTCAATTTGGCCTGACCATAGCACTCATTCTGTTCTAGTAAGAAATTAGCATTAAAGTATTTTTGAGCCTATAAGCACGATTATATGAATTTTTGAGACCAAGAATTAGGCTAGGTAAGATTTTATTTTACGTGCTGTGCAGCTGTGCTAGCGCTGTCTAGCACTTAGCAGTCTGACGTTGATTCACAACTTCACAAGCTGTGGTTAATTTATGAACATACGGTACCGTACTTTTACCTGACTTCTTCAAGTTATCAAACGGATAAAATGAACACAATTCGTAGTAGACACACCAGTGTTAGGATTGAAAATGATTCGCTACGGTATCAGTTTCTTCAATCTTTAACTTAGTTAGGATACAACCCAACGGTCACAAAACCCGCCGACATGCCAACAAATGTCAGCGACAAATTAAATTAATTAATATTAGTTTTTGAAAAAAATGTTCATAAAAGACTTGCAATATTTAACTTCAATTTGTTAAAAAGGGCGCGCAATTAAACTTTGCCATTGGCGCCATTTTGCATAGGTACGCCACTACTTGTGGATCGTCTTTTTTGTCTTTTCAAAATTAGTTTTTCGCACCTTGCGTTTTGCATTCGTATTTTTGCGTTTTCCCCTCTGCATTTCGCATCTTGTGTACCTTTGAGATTCTCGTGTTTATTGTTGTTACGGACAATCTCTGTACAAATCAAACGTTACATAAAACCGCTGTCTACTGAACCTGACGTCTTACGTCATGGACTGTTGCTAAAAATGAGCAAAGACTGCATCACCTTTGTCACACCTGTGACACATTACATAATCGTTAAATCTTGAATTACGACGAGATATGGTGTAAGCCAAAGCCAACAGGTGCTTGAATAGCTTCATAATGCTTATCATTATTACATCACAGAAGATGGTTAGGCTACGTGCGTTTGGAATATTGCAATCTATTCTCTCATTCTGAAAATTGTTGCTTGAAAAGTTGGTCGCATATTAAAACGGTTTTGCTTGTGCTTTACCAACTAGACGAAATTTCCGTCTTTATCTCAGTAATTTGTATTGTAGTGACAAGTTTTAGTGGGTACGGTGTTGCTTTCATTTTTCGACAGCCTTGGGGCTATTTTTACAGAAATACAATTCTTGAATAGACGTTTTCAGAAGAGTGTTTCTTTCGGTCATTGCATACAGACGAACGGATCCGGGAACTTTATGTTACAATTTTCCCACGAAGAGATTATGGTTTACCGTTGTGACCAATTGTTGAGCTAGTCAAAAGTAGGCTACTATGCACTTTTATTTCCTGTTGATTAATCTAATATTTATCCATGGCATTTTGTTTAGAAGTAAAAGTACTGTATGTTATTCATCAAGAGGACATCTTGTGATGTCTGTTTGTTTTTATTATCTTTATCCTGCATTGCGGGAAAGCGGACTTGAGCGCTATGCATCGGTGTACGCCTTCCGACGTACACCTGACCCACGCTGCAGCCGACGGCAATGTCTGTTTCCGGTTGTCTACTCTACTTATGACTTAAATTTGGTACTACCCATTACTCGAAATCGATCACTGGGTAGAGGCAATTATCGTAAAGTTTCTTGCCCAGAGAAACAACAGCAAGTGCAGGTGGCTGGAGTCGAACATGCAGGCTCTCGACTGCGAGCCCAACGCGCTAACCACTCGGCCACTGCTGCTTTCGAAATTTGTTTTCATATATATTTTTTTTTGACTTCTTATTGTAATAACTTAAATATGTTCAATTTGATTTTGTTTGCTGGGTTTCGTTCAACCAGCGTTCAACAAGACAAACTCTCTACCAAAGCTCTGTCAAATTGTGAAGCCCTCCAGTGGTAAATCACAGATGGAGATGTGGCAACACTGAAGTTTGAAAGCAGTAAGCTGTTTTGTTCGAAATCGAAAAGCAAAACCTATCATAGCCAGCACTTAGCTAGCACCTTAGTGGTTCTTAACCGGGGAGGCACACCCTTTGGGGCGTGAGCTTTCCAACGATATTTAACTGTTTTTCAGCAATTTCAATGTCCTGAACATTTTTTTGCCGTTTATAATTTGTAAGAACTAGAAATGACAGGTTACATTTTAAGTAAACCCAGACAGAACATTGGTTGATTGATTGAATCTTTATCCTCGGACTGAGAAAGCTTAATCTTGACAGTTACACATACTTGTAGAGGCTTTGAATCACTGACGTAGGCCTGGTCACCAAGATTGACAGAGTGAAGTTTCTTAATATTGTTGAATTCTTGTTGCCGGGGAATTATTCCATCCACTAGATGCCGCTGAATGGAGAGCAGTCCTTAACGTGTGTTGCTCAAGCACACACCCCGAGAGTCGAACCAGCGCCGCTTGATCTTTAAGCTTCTTCGTTCCAGAAATGATGCGCTAACCAACTGAGCTATCAGGGCCCTTGTTCTGCAATCTGGTTTCGTTAAAGCCTACGGTACCGTACGTTAAAAGAAAAAGAGGAAATTTTTTTAAGTGTTAACACTAATTGCACAATTTATTGAAAAACCTGCACATCCAAAACTTTGCTTCCAGTAAAGCAATGAAGGGTTACCTGAACTTATATAGCCTGTCAAGGTACCGGTACTGGTAATCAACTTTGCAAGAGTAAAGCGCTTTATAAAAAGCTGAAGTTGTTGCAGTTGTTTTTCAACATGTGTAAGGAGATGCAGCCTAATTGTAAATAATGTATAATCTGGTGTATTTTTCATTCAAATCATTGATGACCATCCAAAAAAGGAAGTGGCTACATTTATGGCGCCGTAAATATAGCCGTTCCATGCCTTTTTTTTAATCTTTACGTCGCTTTTACTGCGCATGCGCGCTGGTGAGTATTTTTTCTTTCTCGAAAGAACAAATGAAAAAAAGTGCATATATATATAACTTCTAAATTCAACCGCTTTTGCCAAGTAAATCTGTGTCGCGTGCGATCTTTGTCTGGCTCGTACTCCCAAGGATATGAGTTCGATACCACCAAGAGGTGTTTCTTTTTTTAAACTAAATTCGAACCCGAAGTGACTCAATCGTTAGGCTATGCATTTTTGTGGCCGTTCAGTTTAGTTTGTTTTTAGTTCTGACCATCACAACAAAAAAACAATATATGACAAACACAGGGATATCTAGAACAACGGGATTGCTGACTTTGCAAATTTCGATAAAGCGATGGACACTAGAAGGGTCAGCGCTGTTAACGCCCGAAAATGAAAAAGGCGAAAGCGCGTGTCAATTACGCTGTTAAGAAGTCGCCTTTTCTAGATATCCCTGCTGTGAAGCTAAAATAAGGTCTTGAAAGTGGGCACTCCTAGGCATCTTCCCTAGAAACGCCCGTAGCAACAACTAATGGCTGGCCTTGTCTATAACTTAAGATCATCATTTTAAAGCAAACTTTTGCTGTTAGCCATCCAAGACTATTGAGTATTGAACACAGCTTTAGTTTTCATATTTAATTGGTTATTGCATCACTTTTGGGCAAGTTTTAGTCATCAAAAATAGGAAATAAAAAAAACATAAAAAGAAAGTAAGAAAATTCAATTTCGTGATATTGCTAAACAAAGAAAGTTGGATAAGGTTGGTTGTAAGTCTAACAATGGTGGTAGACTTGATGAACTGTTACTGTAACACAAGTGTAACCTTTCCTGTAACACCAGAAAGTTATCCAACAACAGAAGATCAAAGCCCTTTTTGCCAACCTTCTACTTCAGCAAAAAAATTAGGAAAACAAGACAGTGGCAAAATCTCGGCATATTCAGAAATCTGCCAAATACTTGACAAGTTTTGACTTGACAAATCAAGAAAAAGAAGCTTTGACACATCCAAGGCCAGGAGAAAAACATTAAAAGCACTTAAGAAAAAATTACAAACCCAAGCAGAGGCGAAAAAAGGGTCTACTTATTTTAAAGGAGGCTTTAAGGTGTTGAAAATGTTTATTGCTGTTTTTTGTAAAATGTGATTTTTGACCAAGTACCAAATTTTAATTCCAAATATCTCTTTCATTTATTTGCTAATTGCTTTCAAATTTTTAACACTCTCAGACAGAGTAAACATGCAAAGCCTCTGGTCAAAGAATTTTGGAAATTTTGTCCATGATGCTGTCGGCACCCATTTGTTTCATGTCCAAAGATCAAAAATTTTTGAAAAAATGCAACAATTCGAATAACTTTTTATTTTCTCAAAATATCTTCATTTCCTTCCATAGAGCTTCAGTCTTGATACTTATAAACATTCTGTTAAAATTTAATTCAAATCCAGTTAGTGGTATTAAAAATATTTGTGTTTAAAATTTGTGTATTTTTCACCACTTGGTGGCGGTTTGGGGAAAAACGGCCACATTTTCAAATTTTTTTTTGCTTTTTTTAAATTATTTCATCTTCAAGCATCATTTTAAAAACAAGAAATGGGTTGTATGTTGAGAAATCCACATTTTAGTTTGTGCAGTAATGATGCAGTAACCCTCCTATTGTCCACTTCAAAACAAAGTCAGCAATCCCGTTGTTCTAGATATCCCTGGACAAACATAGCAGAGGTCTAGAAAAAGGTAGAAGCGACAAAACGCGGACGTTATAGCGTGCATGATACCAAAGCGGGACAATCAGTTTAAAATATGGCACGGTCGTAACACCTAAAAATTTTATGAATTTAGAATTTTTTTTTACTCATATTAATTGTTAAAGAAAAAAACTCACTAGCCTTTTTTTTCTCTTTGTTCTCAATTTATAAAATTTTTATTAAAGGTGTTGCGACCGTGCCATCATGCCATATTTTGAACTGATTGTCCTGCTTTGGTATCATGCACGCTATAACGTCCGCGTTTTGTCGCTTCTACCTTACTCTGCTATGTTTGTCATATATTGTTTTTTCGTTGTGATGGTCAGAACTAAAAACAAACTAAACTGAACGGCCACAAAAATGCGTAGCCTATCGATTGAGTCACTTCGGGTTCGAATTTAGTTTAAAAAAAGAAACACCTCTTGGTGGTATCGAACTCATATCCTAGGGAGTACGAGCCAGACAAAGATCGCACGCGACACAGATTTACTTGGCAAAAGCGGTTGAATTTAGAAGTTATATATGCACTTTTTTCATTTGTTCTTTCGAGAAAGAAGAAAAAATACTCACCAGCGCGCATGCGCAGTAAAAGCGACCTAAAGATTATAAAAAAGGCATGGAACAGCTGTATTTATGGCGCCATAAACGTAGCCACTTCCTCCAAAAAATGCATGCTAATTGAAAGTTGCATATCCAAACTAGGCCTATGCATCTGGGAAAGACAAGGTAACAAGGAAATTCAGTAGCCAAAGTTGGATGCTGCACTCGTATAGCCTATAGTAGGGCAACACTAAAAGGCGGAAATGCGGAAATAAGCCGGGCGTGAAATGGCGTATTGTCCACAGAAGTAGCGCTTTAACACCGATGTAGAAAACGCGGAAATACGATCTTGGCGTCCATATTGTTTAACATGTAGCGATAACTCCATCATGAAAGAATGAAACGTTGCAACATTTACATTTTGCTTCTAAAAATTAAGAATGCAGTTCTAAATGACAATTTTGTGAATATAGGCTACTTTATGACAAAAAGCAAATATATGAGATTTCGTAATTGTATATATATTTTTATTAGGTTGAGTTTTTTGCTTATTCAAAAGCCAACCTAATGTGACGCATTTGAAAGTGCTGTTTTTCATAATAAATTAAAGTCGTTGCTTAACTTCTACTTGTACTTTACTATCGTTTCAATTTTACAAAATGACTTCTCTTGAGCTGTTGGCAGTTTTCCGTGCTTATTTCCGCGTTTCCGCCTTTTAGTGTTGCCCCCTATAATAAGTTTAAGTTTGAGAGGAATAATCAAGCAACAGCTCATCTAAATGCCTTGAAAGCAAACAGCATAGAATCATTTTAGATGCAGATGAAAACATAGAAGCCAATCAAAAAAACTTTTTGGAGAAAATCATGAGGAATTTACTACTGTATATGAAAGTTTAACCACACAGCCAAGTCAGTTGTCGAAGAACTGAAACTTGAGTTCATCTTCCTATTTTTAACCTTGTCTAAAATCAATATTTCAAGACTAACAGTGCTCGGATCCATATGTTTGCTCCTTTTTTACTGCAGTTGCTGACAAGACCAAGGACAGGCTGAGAGTTAAAGACTTAAGCAACATTGTGCAAATTCTGGAGTTATATCTTTCATTAAAAATAAACTTCTAATAGTGTCTATTTGTTTCAGAAAGCATTAAAAAAACTTTTACAGTTATATAACTATTAAAATTTGCATTAAGAGCTACTCATTTAAGTTATTTATATACTCTGAAACTGTAGATGTTAAGATAATAATTATGGAAAAAGTTTCACATTGGGTGGAAATGTTAAAATCTGCACGGAAGACTGCCATTGTTCAAGACGGTTTGTGCAATGTTTATACTTCTGAAACAAAACGAAACGTTCTCTTAATCTATTTGCATGCTTGATTGTTCTCTTTTCAATTCAACTACAGTTACAGTAGGCTAGTTTAAAGATTTATTATAATGTGCCTCTTTTATTTTAGGCTGTGGCTATATTTACACTATATAGTGTAACAATAGCCTCAATAGTGTTGCCAGATAAGGAATTCTGCCCTAATTTGAGAAAAGTTTAAAGCTGTTGAAAACAAAAACTTGTATTTTGGGAATTTGTTTTAGTCCTGGGCAAAGATCAAAACCCTAATCTTATTCCTAACTCTAACCCTTACCTTAACCCTTCCTAACTTTAATCCTAATTTTGGCAACACCTGATTGTAACCATGGCAACAAGTGTGGAAAAATACCGTAGCCACTTCCTTTATTTTAATAACTTTTTGTTACTATGTTGAAGTTTCATTCTTGTGTAGACTTATTTCATTGTTTATCAAATCAGCTACGAATATGTTCTATTGATTTATAGGAAGAAGAAAAATCCACTTCACTTTGACAGATGGCACTGAATTGTGTGAAGAATATGATGTAAAAACAAATGACTTAGTTGTGCGTAAGTGGCGCAAGAAATCAACTTTGGGTGGAATGAAACCATGGGAAAATGAAATAGGTGATTCCGACACAGCATCAAGAATGGCTGCTTTAACACTGGGTTCAGAACAACTTATAGAAAGCCAATCAAATGTGAGTTGAGTTCTGTGAAGACCAATTGCATGTGTCATATTCATATGGAACTACAGAGCAAAGCCATGTGTTGCAAAGGAACTTGAACTTCAATTTTTTGTTTAAAATTAAATTATGATTAAAATGTTCAAGTAAAAAGTTGAAATGTTTGAATGGTAGACAGAAGAAGACACAAAATTAAAATGCTACTCAACTGCAGTGCCAGTCTTAAAGACATGCTTACCGGTACCTTGCATTTGTACGTATAGTTTCTATGTTGTACAGCTCGCCCCCCATAAGAAATGGTTGACGCTCCCCCAGGTTCACTGGTCTAGGGATAAACAATATATTTTAGTTTTTACCGTGTTATTAAATGGTATCTACAGTATATTTGATTATGTGTGATTTATTATATTCATTTTGATATCATGTTTTGTAGCCCGTTTGCGTTAGACGAGATACAAGGAAAGCATTTCAATGGAGGATTCGTAACCTGCCCTACCCATTGTCGACGTATCAAGTCACAGTCGATAGCGACTCGAACACACTCATAGTGAGAACAACAAATAAAAAATATTTTAAGAAAATTGTTATACCAGACATGGATAGAAGTCATTTGAAGTTGCGTCAAGACAACGTGACATTTGCACATGCGAATAATACGCTGATTGTTCAGGTGAGTGAACAAAACTAATCAAGCATGCCGTTTTTTTCATTTCCATCCTTCAAGTGTAAGGTTTCAACTTTGCTCGATTCGATTGCAAGCATTTATTAAGATTTTCGTTTAAAGATTTTGTTGCTACCTGCAGCTGCTCACCGGATTTTTGTAACAAGATATATCTTGAGTCTGTAATGTACAGTTGCTTGTTTTTCTCCGGCTACCTTTCCAACTCTAAGGAAGGGTCAGCCCAGTTAAGTGCTTCCCTCATGAACCAAAAATATTCTTTTTGTGTCTCTTTCTGTGACGATTGACGATTTTGTTTTTTCAGTACCAGAAGCCGAAGCAAATCCTTGATGATCAACAACTGTTGCTGAATGAATTCAAAACTTTAAAAGCGGCGAAAGAAGGGGATGTGGAATGCAATCAGAGTTGATGTGAACCACGGTAGCCTACATCGTTTTATTTCTGTTCGAATCGAGGCAACCGTGACTTGATATCATGGACTTCGCAATCCGTACCAGCTTTGATTTAAACGCTTCAGTTTGGAATGGATATTCACTGTTCTTTGTTTATCTATACAATAAATGTCATAAATATATTTTACATTAGTTTTGGTATTAGGGCTTTGAAGAATTTTTGATTTAATTAAGTTCAGTAGGCCTGCCATAGTTAAAAATTGTAGGAACATGTAAAAAATACATTAGACCTATAAAAATAGTCTTTGAACAATAATTACGATTCCTTGAACTCATATCAAACAAGACTGGTAAAATTACTCTTGTTGCTTGTTTGAACACTTTCTTTTCAGCCAGATTTTCACTACAAATTCGCAAATGAAGCGTTTTGATTTGATGTGAATCTGGATAATTCGATCAGTTTTATGTACTGTTTAAATGAACCACTAGATGACAGCAAAGTTTTTTTTGCAAATAGAAATTGATTGCTAAACAGGCGGGGCTGCCAGCTAGGATTAAGCTTTCGAAGAGGCTTGGTCTCAGTCTGAGGTGAAAAGTTTCTAAAAAAAATTCATTGAAAGATAGGCGATTTACTGTTGCATCGAACGGTTTTATAAAGTAAGGTTTTAAATAATAAAGTCTTGCTACACTCTCTACCATAGGCGCCTAAGCCGTGGGGGCCAGGCCCCCACGCATATTTCTGCGTGGGAGCAACTTTTTATGCTGCATTGATACATAAAACAATAGATAAACTAGCGATCGGCAGCAGAAAAACATTTTTAAATGCAAACCGCAACAGCTTCGCGATAAATAATCACTAGAACGCAGGCCCGTAGCCAGGGGGGTTCCCGGGAACCCCTCCTTGAGCCGAAAAGGTCCACATTTTGGAGAAGGTGTAGTGTACATACGATTGCATCAGCTAAAACCTTCCAGATAGTTCTGAATATGTTAATATATTGTTGCTTGTTTAGTACATGGGTCCGCAAATACTTGTTGGCGCGACCCAAAAGACAATCGTTCGAAATCTTCGTGGCCCAAACGTTTCAGAAGCATATAATGTTGCGCAAAATCTGTTGCAATTTAATATCAACTTCAATACGGTCGTCCCTGCTTATTAAGCCTACATCGGGACCGGACAATTTTGGGCTTATTGTGCGGGGGGAATTTTCTACCACTTCTATACTTTCAGGAATGGACCAAATTGGGCTTAATAAGCGAGTGGACCTACTAACTGTGGTCGTCGTCGTGTGAGCCTCTGGGGCCGAGGATCTACCTATTTATCACCCCAGATTCACGATGTTCCATGACTACACTGGAAGGCCACTAGAGAGCAGCCAGTCTTTGGTTTCATCTTCCACTCCGTTCAACAGTGATTGATGATGTGGTCTGCGGTCTGTTCCTCGGCACTACATTCACAGGAGGAGAAAGAGGCCATTCACCATTGGTGCATGGTTGAGCGGAAAAACCCGACGCCCGTACGAAAACTGTTGAGGCGCACCCATGCCTGTCTTTGTAGTGTCAGGCCTATGGAGCATGTGTCGGCGTAGGAAATTAACGAATGGAGTCTGGTAATATAGGCTACTTGACTTCCGTTCAAAACTCCATAGATGGTCTGCCCAAGTAGCCACAGAGATGTTTTGTTCATCGTTGATTAGAAATTGAGCGGCTGGCACGAATGGGTGTCTTAATTGATTTTAGTCGACGGGGGTGCTCGTTTGGAGAGCAGAGATCTTGTGATGAAGAAGAGGGTTAGGCTCCAGTGCACGTCGACTGAAAGACAGAGTGGCTTCTTCACGACGAAGATCAGCGGGTTGGATGCCAGCGAGAATGGGGAGATTGTCTAATGGTGTGGGACGCAGGCATCCGGTCACTGTGCGCAAGGCGCTGTTTATGGCTGTGTCAATGTTGTGGCAGTGAGCACTACAGCAACAAACAGGTGCACAGTACTCTGATGAAGAGTAGACAAGGGTTAAGGCTGCTATACGCAAAATGTCCACTCTCGCCCCCCAGCTGAAGCCTGCCAGGCGCTTTAGCCCAGCGCGGATGTCAGTTTCTTGCGAGTGACACCAAATGGTGGTGGTATATGAGCGATCTGTCTAGTGTCACCTCAAGATATTTTGGTTCGAGGCAGAAGGACAGAGGTTTTTCATTGTTCTGAACATGTAGCTCACGATTAGCTTCCCGATGTTTTAGGTGGAAAGACGAAAGTGAATACGTCAAAGAGTATATAATTGTATTTATTTTTGACATACAAGTTATACTTATAGTAAGTTTAAACCCTTTTGCGACCCATTGTGGATGGTCTCGCGACCTAAATTTGGGTCGCGACCCACTATTTGCGGATCCCTGGTTTAGAACCTCGCATATCGTGAACAATTTAGGCTAAAAGCGAATAGCTGAAATTGTTATATTGCAAAATGTGCAGTAGCTTACATGACCTTACAAGGGCATCCGCCACCTCTGCCCCGGTTCCGGCGCCCCTGTAGATGTGCTATTGTTAATGTGAAAATTGTTTGTGGCCTATTTATTTATATCGTTACCGGTATTGTAATGTTGACAATTTGAAATTTGTTGGTCTATATATTATGTACTGTCATTTCCTATGTTTTGATTGCTTGCTTGTGGGCACGCCAAGAAGAAAGTGTTATCAAAAGGTCTATATTTTTGAATTTGGGAACCCCCCCTTGAAAATGTCTGGCTACGGGCCTGCTAGAACGAGTAGCGATGCTACAATCCCACCCCAGACAAAAAAAATCTGTCATTTTTACATTGATTTAACGTCTGGAGACGTTGAATCAATGTAAAAATGACTGATTTTGCTGCCTGAGACATAGCAAAAATCTACCATTTTGCGTCGATTCAATGTCATCAGATGTTGAATGCACCCAAAAGCAACATAATTTGCTACGTTGACGCAGCGTGCGTTTAGCTTAATGCGCTTGCAAACAGACTCGATGTCGCTTTCGAAAGTCGAAACCTCTGCAGAGAATTGTCGCGGCAGTGAATCGCTTGCTGTGAAAATGAACTTGAAGTCTCGGCCCGAGGTAACCACTAACCAACGCAACAAGGGCTGGTACAAACCGCATTGCGCACACGCGGCATAATCAAGTTCAACACAATAATGGACTCGCGCAAACTGCATGGCGCACACACGACCGTTGCCATAGAAACCCGATCAAAGACGGGGAATATGCGCATCTTTTGTTTCATCTGCAACACGAAAACGGGCGTATTACAGCGAATTGAAACTTGAAAGCGGGTCAGCCATAAGTTGCGAATTGCGATATTGTAGTGAAAAGGGAGCAATGTCAAGTCGAAAACTTAATCAAACGTCTCTCCGTAACGATTTTTCAATGGCTGTTTAGTTTACGGATGTCAGCAACTTTTAAATTTATTCAAGGTGACGTGCTGTTGAATTGATGTAAACATGAATGATTTTACTTTCAACAGGTATATTTTCAAGCGTATGATCAAGTTAGTATTTTCAATTTTTCATTCCATTTACAGATACCTTTTAGAAAACCTTTTCTTCTCTTGTTTCATGCTAATAAATCTAGTTCGTTGCTAAACTTTATGTTGTGCTTAGCTTAACGCTAGCCAACGCAGACGCATAACATGTGTTTTGGTCGATCGAACGTAGCGATAACTCCGAGTGTGGCAATTAAAGCAATCCTAGTGTGACGACATAATTACGTCATTCATCTGCGTGACATATCGCTGAATTTACGTTGCTGCTGATGAAACACGCTTTCGCCCCTACGGCCAAAAAAATAGTTAGGCGCCTATGCTCTCTACCCAATATTTTTCTGGAAGACTATTGGCAAGTAGTTTTCTTAAGTCTTTACATATGATTGTCCATATGTTGCAGAATTATTGTTTGTTGAGTAATTGCGTTTTGTTCCGGCTTTTCTGTGTTCAAATCTAAGGAACTTTTGCATGGCATTTGTCGCGAACTTACTGCATGCAACGCAAGGTATTGGCTCTGCTACTCTCATGGCGCCAGGTGGTGTTCGAACAGCTTTAAACATTTAAGTTTACTAGTGCAGGGTTTCCCAAACTTTTTTGGGCCATGGACCATTATTTGTGAATCTGTTTATTTGCGGACTCCCAAAACAAAGGTAAAAATGAAACCGAATTTTGTTTATTTAAAAACTGGCAACATCAATGGGACGGATGGGATTGCTTCTTATTGCATAAGTCATCAATTCTTGGAGTCATTTGTGAAAGGCAAACTCGTAAGTCAGGGTCCACGGAAAGTCTGGACCTGTATTTTGTCTTCATGTTGGGTTAGGAGTGAAAATGTTGTCTCACTCATGTAGGTCGTGGCAAAAGGCAAAAAAAATTTTAGTTGCATTTTGCGATAGCAATGGGTATTCCTCAACAACACTCAGCCAGAAAGATGCAATAGCGGTTTGATTGAAACAAAGCATTAAAGTTCGATCAGATGATAGTTCGTCTAATTCTTCTTGTCCTGACAGATTAGTCTTTGTAACAACAGAAAGGTTTAAAATCCAGTCAAAATTCTCATATGTCTCTTAAAAAGTAGACTACTTGTTGAAATGTGCAGAAAGCAATTCCAATGTTGTGCAACGTCAGAGAAAATCAACTCTGTATTAGGGTTTGTTGTAATGTAGTCACACAGAACAGAAAACATATCCACAACATGATCATTTCTTGTTATATCGCCACGGACTACCTGTGCAGTCGTCGCGGACCACAGTTTGGGAAACCCTGCGTACTAGTGGACCTACAAATAGCCTACTGTATTAGACTAATTGGGAAATTTTGAAGTTAGGTAGGCTTCAGTTTGTTTTTATTTCTGACCATCACAACGACAAGCAATATACCAAATATAGCAGAAATTTTGAAAAAAGTAGAAGCGACAAAATGCGAACGTTATAACTTGCATGCCACCGAAACAGGATATGCTGATGTGGCCATAATACACAGGTTTCATGAGAATTTGGTTTGGTATTAAAGTGCAACTGCACGGTGACTTTGATCTCACTTTATCTGAAAGAGCATGTTTCAATCTATAAATACCAACCTCACCCTTGCATTTTAAGGTTATACTTATCTCAATAAAAATTATCAAAACCATGGTTTTCCACGCGCTTGTATTTTTGGCCACGTTCCTGCTATGGCGGATTGCATTGCGCAACACGCGGATTATGACGTCACTTGTAGTCAGACCTCGGAGCCACTATCGGTTTTGCAAGTCCTTTGGTTGGCTTAGTCTTAGAGGGAAGATGTTTTTTTTTTTCGCTGGTTCGATCTCGTGGCACGTGCTTTTTATGTGAAAGCAAGTAGTATAGGCTCTTTGCAACCTCTAGTTTGAAAAAATAAGCCAGGATAGCCCCGATAGCTCAGTGGTTACGCGCCGGGCTCAAGATCACACGGCGCTGGTTCGACTCTCGGGGTGTGCGCTTGAGCAACGCATTTCAGGACTGCTCTCCATTCAGCGGCACCTAGTGAATGGAATAATTTCTCGGCAACAACCCGCACAACAACGTGTCGTTGGCCCATCGGAAACGTTCCGTGGGCCCTCCGTTGGTTTCCGACGTTGGCGCGTAAGATATTTGGCCAGCGGTCCAACGTGGGCGAATCGTCAGTCACAAAAATCGGTTGGCTAAACGTCGATCCCACGGTGGCGCACTGGTGGCCAACCCTTTCCCAACCATTTGCCACCTGCGACCAACCTGACGACCAAACGCTTTCGTTGGTTCGACGTGGGATCCACGACGCAATTTACAACTATCCTCACTGTGGCGAAAAAAGGCTTGCCTAATCGTAGACCCAACGTTGTTGCACTGTTGGACAACCATTTGCCACCTGAGACTAACCTGACGACCAAACACTTCCGTTGGTTCAACGTGGGATCCACGACGCAATTTACAACTAACTCACTGTGGCGAAAAAGAGTTGTTTAATCGTAGAACCAACGTTGCTGCACTGTTGCACAACCTATGACCAAACGCTTTCGTTGGGTCGACGTGGAATCAATGACGCAATTTACAATCATCTCCTCTGTGGCGAAAACGATTTGGTTACTCGTGGGCCTAGCGTTGGCCATCCATTTGTTAATCTACGATCAAACGCTCACATTCTACTTTGACAAAGGATAGACAGAACGACCTTACCAAACCGAAAAAGTTTCTAAACTTTGACCACATGGTGGCGTGTAGTTAACTCACTTTTTTCGAGTTCATCTGTGCTGATAATGATGACCACGAAGACGTGGGATCGAGGCCTCAATTCGCAGTAAACCTTATCACCTATCATACTAGCATTCCACTCGGTACAACATTGCCAGAAAAGGCATTCATACGAGCAAAAAGTAGGACAGATGGCAGTTAAGTTTGTTTTTATTTCTAACCATCACAGCAAAAACAAAAAACATGCTAAATATAACAGCGGTCCAGAAAAGGGCATAAGAGGCAAATTGAAATCAAATTTCCTGTCTTCCTCTTCTCAAACGCCCACCATCCCAATCTCTTGCGTATTTCAACAAGTCTGAAATAGCGGCATCGATATTTGAATTTGTTGCTGTGGACAAGTTGTGGGTTCTTCGTACTCCATCTAAAAATAATAATGTCATTCGGATAATTTGCAAATAGCTGGTCCAAACCAATATGTCTTGTGGAAAAGGTCGGTTGCTGAAGCCACGTAACAAGCAACTTTTTCCCGTAAAGTAATGAACTAATCGCACTGAAAAAAGCTCTGAAAGCATCTTCCATGCTTGATAAACTCAGAGTTACGTTGATTACAACAGTCTGGAAAAGAAAATGGGAATTATCTTGCTACAAATAAACTTTGAAATCATTTCTTCAAAGATTTTGCGAATTCCTTCTGTTACAAATACAAAATTGTGATTTTTTTGTCACTGTAATAAAAACCTTTTTCATGCAATATTGCATTAAATCTCCTCACCCTGGATCATTTCGAGAAGGCTTAATTTTCGAAACGAACGCTTAAAATTTCTTCCAGTCATGTTGAACTCTCTTGCCAATGTATTCGTCATGACATGGCTCATGAGCCTCTGAACAGTGCTGAAGACATCTTTTCCTCCAATGCATCCAAAGAACATAACCTGTAACATATTATAATTTTAGATGTTGCCTATTTTAAACAAGACGATCTTAACAACTACAAAAACAAACAAAATGGCCTTCTGCAGCTGGAACTTGATATTTTAGAAGTAACTCACCAACTGTTTTCTTATATCTTTATCTTCTAGAAATGTTTCTATGTTCTGCACAGCACATCATCCTGGCTGTTGAGTGGAAGCACAAGATCACTAGGAGGCTCGCTTAGACACTGCTGATGATCATCTTGTGCTTTCACCAGAGAATCAAGTAACATGTGGGTCTTGGCTTGCTGCATTTTTTGTACCTCGATGCCAGTCAATGCTTTTGTCGCAAACCTGAAATACATTTTACTGTAACTGAATGGTGTTTTTTTGCTAAATTTTAAAATAAAACTGAAAGCACTCAATAAAGAGTCATAACGGCACTGGTGAGGCCCAAAAGGCCGAAACAGAGGCTTATTCACTAAAAACTGAGAGTTTGTTGAAAAAGAAACATTAGGTAAAGGGGTAAAAGTAAAGGTGGTTCCATTCTCGATTCTAAGATTTGGGCAATATTGAGAAGAAAAGGTTCACATTAGGCTAACCCTTTAACTGCCACCCTTTCGTTGATGCATTTTTCAGAATTTAGCTTGAGCAAGGCTTTGATTTTGTACTGCCGTATTTTGAGAACGGTAATTGCCAGAAAAAAAATCAAAACATTACAGTTGTTGCATTTTCAACAGTCTTTTACAATATGTTTACAAATTTTGTGTATTTCGTTTAAAAAGATGCCTCAAATGACTAAAATTTCTGACAAACTACAAAAATTTTGTGTTTTTTGACTTTTTTGTTTCCGTTTAGATATGTAAAAAAAAAACATTTAAACTGCGGTAAACGTCACCGCTAAACGTCAGGCAAGTGTCAAGCTTTGCAGGCGACGTTGTCATGATAATGTTTATGTGTTATGCGAAGAAAGAGCCGCATAAACTTCACTTTGCACAAAAAAATAAAAATTCTCTGTAACTGATTGAAAATTGAAGAAAAAGTTCAAATACAAACCAAGTAATTTTTTTCAACTTTTAGACAATACAAGGTTCCTCTTTCTAAGAAAGTAAGACCCATGCAGTTTGGAAAACAAACACCAGAGTAATGGTGATTGCAAAAAGTGATTATTTTTTAGGGCTTGGGCTCTTTAAAGAGCCCGTGACAGTTAAACGGTTAAACCTTTGGCACTGACGAGACTTCGGCCGCCTTCCATGCAGAAACTACGCCCACCCAATTTATTGCACCCAAGGTGGAAGTTAGCGGTGTTTTTCAACAACCAGATCGAACAAGGATTGCATCATTGGAGAGCGCACACCTTATCCGTTACGCCACCCCACCGCCATTAGGTATAAAGGTTTTTTACAAAATAAGTTTAGGGAACTAGCAACATATGACAGCTTAACTCACTAAAGAAAGTAATGCAATAGATTTTTAGATTTACCTTTAATTTCAAATCTTGACAGAGACATATCCTCATCAATGACATTTACATCTTGCAAAACATCTGCTTGGAGACCTGAAAAACAATTGAAAATTTTTAAAGCTTCAACATTTAATATAGTAAGATGCATCAATAAAATAAATTATATTTCTTGAAAACAGCTTATAAACAGGAATAATAGAAAGACTATGTTGCGATGGATTGAAACATAACTGACAAACTTTTGAGAAAAAATATTCGAAGTCTGACTCTCTTGGCATTTATTTATTATGGCTAGAAATCTCACCAAATTTACTGGAAAAATCAGTTTTTTCCATTACTTCGTTTTGAATGACTGGGGCCAGATACAGCGTTGTTGCGACAAATCTTTAAAATGCTGGCGCATTTGCATTATTGCATTGCGGCGTAGGCTATTGTACGTGATGACAATAGTTTGTGTAGTTTCTCTTTAGGCATCATTAATTATGAAATTTTACTTTTTTAAAAACACAACTATACGAACAAAAACCTATTTTTAAAACAGATATCAGTGTTACCGGCCACGTGAAAAATAATTCGACATACCAACATTGAAGAGATGTCAAATTCATTGGTTGCTCAATTCGTGGGCGTCGTTATAATAGCCAAGGTTCAAAATTAGCTTATTTTTACTCCAGCAAAATCATTGCCGGCGTAAAATTACGAAATGGCGTCCGCAATTGCTGAAGTAAAAACTTTGAATACGTTTATTTGCCATAATTTAAACCGCATTTTTAAAGTTAATGATTTCCTATCGATTTTACAACTTTATGCCCTTGTCAAGCAATAAGCACAGCTCACGAGACAAAATAACTGCATTTTAGAAAATAGTATTCACTGCTCAAGAGTGTAAAAAGAACTGTTTTAGGCGATCAATTTTTTGACTTTTGTGTGTAAAATCGTTCTTAATAATACGTAACATTCCATGATCGTTGCATTCAACCTCAAACTTCAGCGACCGCATAAAATAATGATGTAAGGTTGGCTAGGTAATGATAATGGTAATAGACGTCGCTAATGCAGGCAACTGATTACACAAGAAAAACAACTTTAACAGAATAAAAACACAGAAAAATTAAGTAAAAATGCTCGAAAAGTCGAAAGCGAGACACCCACCACCAACGGCAATATTAAATCTTCATCGTTAAACAGTAACTTGCATTACCATTTTCAAATTGTGTGACGTTTTCAGCACGAAAAATGAACAAGCAAATGTTGAGAACGTCAAAGGGGTAATATTTATAATTGCGACCAAAGCCATAAAACCTCTTATTTTGTATCATTTTTCAATTCAATTCTCACACATTACGAGTATCTTTGCTTGAAGAACGTCATGGGTAGTCTTCATCGCATATTTTACTGACCTAGTTTTGTTTAAATTCAATGGTTTTGATCTTACTAGCCACCGCTCACGCAAGAGTTATAGTTTTCCCTTCGCTCTACTGGACACGCTTTTTCACCCAGTTAAGCAATTGCTGGCGAACATCAGCCCTTTTTTGCATTGATTCAACATCTGCAGGCGTTGAATCAGTGTGCAAAAGGTTGATTTGCTGATTGGGTTTCTGTATGCAACACGAGTTCAAAATTTGCGTCCGCACTATTTTTGCCGACGCAATTCGTACTTTGTCAGATTACTTCAGCATTTACCTCGACAATTGCCGACACCAAATTCGAAGGTTGAATAGCATCATGCAGGCGCGGATCTATGGGGGGCCCAAGGGGCCCGGGCCCCCCCGAAATTTTGTGAAAAATTGTTGAATGGTTTGATATGCTTCTAAACAGCTTATATTAGTCCCACAGCGGGCTTACAACCCCCATTTTGGCACGCGTGTGACGTCACGATATTGAGAATGATGCTTTCAGTCTCTCTACTGTATGTCTCTAAACCAAAGTTTGCCTAATTTTAAGCGAAACTGCATTAAAAGAGCGAGTTTTGCCAATACCAAACATTCAAACATCTCAGCCAGGAATTAGCAATAAGAAAACGGTTATAGGCAAATTGTTCGTAAGCAATTGTTCGTAAAGCAATTGTTCGTAAGCAATTGTTCGTAAAACAATTGTTCGTAAACTGTTTTTCGTAAAATGAAATCCGTAAAACAATTCTTCGTAAAGCATTTCTTCGTATACATCAAATTTTAACTGCATGCACGAAAAAATGCTTTAGGAAGAATTGTTTTACGAAGAATTAATTTTACGAACAATTGCTTTACGAACAATTGCTTACGAACAATTTGTCGGAAACCCAAGAAAACATAGAGATCAATTAGCTTTATTACCGAAAAAATACCGAAGAAAACATGATCTTATCCTTTTGCTATGCCACCGGACAGCACCATTTTACAGGAATATTTATATCCATATTTTTGTTGAAAATGCTCTCAGAATGCACCAAATTCAAAGTAATTTTTCAAAATTTTCTGGCGGAGGCCCCCCAGACCCCCCGCCGCTGGGTGTCGCCTTCGGCGAACACGCCGTCAGGCTTCGCCCGCCGGCCGTCAAAACCCCCAAATTTCTGGCTACGCCACTGATTGTTCATATCTGTTTTATCTTTTTTTTACTTTTTAATTTATTTTCAAATCTTCTGGCCTCCCCCAAAATAAAATCCTAGATCCGCGCCTGGCATCATGGACAGAAAGCCAAACGCTGCCGTGCAAGATCAGGCTCGAACAGGATTGCCATATTGGCGTTTTTTGAATTGTTTTAACATTTGAAATAGAAGTGTAAAAAACTCTGTTTTACCAATTCGCAGTGATTAATTAAAAAAACATCAGGTTTGAAAAGCCCGCATCCTGATAATGCTTTTCATTATCCTATTACATTTTGAGCTAGCTGATTTTGTCAACAGCATGATTTCTATCATTTTTCAATTTTTACTACCGAAGTTTTTTAAACTTCCATTTAGAATGCTAAAGAAATTCCAAAAACGCCAAAAATATGTCAAAAGGCCAAACTGAAAAAGAAAAAATGCATTAAAAAAACGCCAAATTTCTCAAACTTGGCATTAAAAACTCCAATATGACAATCTTGTTGAGCCTCATCTTGCACGGCAGCTTTTAGCTTCCTGTCCGTGATGTTATAATAGCGACGTCCAGGTTTTTTTTAAGGTTTGGTTTGGGCGACCGCTAAGTAGTTTTAAGAGACCGCAAGTGTTTCATTTAAATATCAAAAAATAGCCATATTTGCTGAAGACATAGCGAGAAACAACCATTACTTTTCTACTGTAGTTGCAAGTCCAAATTTTGGGAAACCGCTGGAGAAATTTGGGGGACCGTTTCGGTCCCCCAAAACACCTCAAAAAAAACACTGGCGACGTCCATGTTCATTCAACGCTTAAACTTAACAGTGATGTACAGAAGAGGTCAGCGACCACAAGTTTGCGATGCATTTGCTGCCGGGCCACAAAAAATAAATTATCTCGTAATAGACGTTTTGGATTTAATCACATTTAATTTACACGCAATCCATCGTTTGTTCAATTTCAGACCATGCTTGTGCTTGGAGTAAAAAAAGATTGTCAAAATTTGATGTAGCCCATTCCTTACAACTCGAGCAAGTTTTCATCGACCTGAAAACTCAAAACAATTTACTTTAAAATGTAAAAATGACCTTATTGACCTAACAAAAACTTGACCAAATAATTTAGTGTGTTTTTGAGATTTTATGTGAAAACTAATCGATTTGGTTAATTATATCTTAGCCTACCACAATTGCAAAATTGCGATACAACACAGCAGTCTGAGCCACAAAACTAGCGACATAAAACAAAACAAATAAACCCTACAAAAAAAAACGCACCGCGCGAGCTTGCTACAAAAAGTTGACTTCCTTGAAAAGACAGTAGATTATCTATGTAGTATTATCGAAACTAACTTAAAAATCACTACCCTGCACACCCAGGTCACGCAGTGGCGTAGCCAGAAAAAGAATTAGGGGGGCCAAATATTTGATGAATTCAAGAGAACGACAAAGTGTTTGATTTGAGACATTGCCACCTGATGTGCAGTGGCGTATTCTGGTGGGTTGAGCAAGGGAAGCAATAAAAGTGGTGGGGGGTTAGAGCGTGCCTCAGGCACGCGTATTCTAGGGGGGTCCGGGGGCATGCTTCCCAGAAAATTTTTGCAAAATTACACTCAAATAATGGATTATAGCGCTTTCTGGAAACACTTTTAGGGTAATATTTGTATGAAATTTATTAGCAGATAAACAGCTATTAACTTATTAAAGGTAACTCTTACACACAAACGGGCAAAAACTGCGGCTAAAGTTAGAGAACACCAAAAACTCAGCTACACAAAAACCCAACAGAGCAAGCGATTCTGAAATTGCTTCCATGGATTAGTTAAAAAAAGCGTAAATCGCGCAAACTTTGCGCGATTTGCAAAATTTATTGGTGTCTTTCTGTGTGTCTAAAAAAACAAGTGCTGGGGGGTGTTAATAGCCAGACGTCTTGGAAAACGATATAAATTTTATTATATTTTCAACAAAGGGCTCAACTTCTGAATCCAAACTTTGAAAATTTGGGGGGTGCATGGCCCCTTTCGCCCCCCTTGGCTACGCCAATGCCCAGGTGTGTCCTAAAACCTAGCTTTATGAATAATTATATATTGCATTTAATAGTAGCCTACTACATCGGACTAATTGAATCATCTAATGCTTTATCAAAAATGCTAACAACAATGGTACTCACCAATGCTTTTCCATGCGACTCCAGTGTCTGGACTCTGCTGAAAATTGAATGAGGCTGTTCTCCAGGCATTTAATTAAATAATATGAGTTCTACTGGTGCAAATTAAGCTAAACTATCACCAGATGTATACAGTGACAATCTGCTTTTATTTCGACGTTTCGTCAATCAGACACGATTGACTTCTTCAGGGGGCTAGACCAGGTAGTGACTACCAGTCTAGCATGGCAAAACACAGGATCATGTTGCTGAAATCAACTAAACATGCAAAAAGAAAATTCAGCATCTAGACAAAAAATTATCGCGCGCAAAGTTTGAAATAACTTAGAAGAAAGGTCTTGATTGTTAACCATCAACAAGAAACTTAAATAACAACAGGAGAGGAGAGTGAACGGCATGAGTCATCATGATGAATCGAGTTTTGTACGCACTGCTGCACAGTTTTACAATCAGCATGAAACCAATTTAAACAACGTAAAATAAGATCTTACAATAGTTTTTTGTAGATCGCAGGAAAAGAGATGCCATCATTGCGATTCATCACATGAGGCTTTTGATTGATGAAACAACTTTCAGAACACATTCGCTTTTTATAATCACTTTCAACTTTTAGAATTTTAGAATTGCTCCAAGTTATTTTATGATCTGAAGTTATGGCATGCATGCAAGGAGCAGAATGTTCCTGGCGTTGATATTTGAAAGCTCTTTTGTGTTCATTAATGCGAGATTTAAGATTTCGTTTGGTTTAGCCAACATAAATTAAATTGCAATCATCACAAGAAACTTGGTACACCAAACTTGAGATTTCGCTTTGTCTTTTAAAGACGGCAACAATTTACTTATTGTCAAGAAAGGTTTCAAAGCGACTTTTACACCAATTTTATTTAAGATACGCCGAATTTTTTCAGAAACTCCCCATAAGGCAGTGCTTCTCAACTCCTGGGTCCCGACCCAAAACTGGTTCGCCGTTTCATTTGGCTGGGTCGCTGTAAGATGTGATGATAAAAAATAATGTCTCTTGAGCAAAGTTAAAACTGCCTACCACTAATTTAGTTTTCGTAATTTCTGCTATTCTATCTACGCTGCGGGTTTCACTCGATGATTTTGCCACACGCATTTTGCGGTGAAGTGTACACAACAGCAGGGAATGGGATGGGATGGAATGGAATGGAAGATGGAATGGAATGGAAGACAGATTTTGGGATGAAAGATGGAAAATGTCAAGGATGGAAAGGAATGGAAGATCTTGATGATGGGATGGAAGACAATTTTCCATCATTCCATCTCAATTCCATCATTAACTTTCTAACGCTTTATCAAGGCATGCATTTTATTACACCAATTGTCTGCGATGCTGCTCAAGTATTTTCGTTAGGTACTTTGTTATCTTCTCCAACGTACAGGGCCGGATTTAGCTGATGGGGGGCCTGGGGCACTTTCAGATCGGGGGCCCCCGTGCAAAAAAAAAATTTTTCGCGCCTACGGCGCGAAAAACCACCTCTACAACTACAGTAGCATTAATCCGATACTGCTCTACACAGCACTTTGCAGAAACTTCAAAGGCTGAAAGAATAAAATAATAATAACACAAAATCACATTTTGTCAACGTAGGGGGGCCCTTCAAAAGTCGGGGGCCGGCGCACCTGCACTCTCTGCCCCCCCCCTAAATCAGGGCCTGCCAACGTAGACTACTACAACAGTTTCTTTAACTTTGCTAGGTGTTGTTTCTTTCTGTATTTATAGAATCAATCTACGTCTCTAGTTATAACACCAAATGGTACGTAATCTTTAGGAAAATACTGCTGTTAAATTTTTAGCTTAAATTTAGCCTATGGTTTTTAGGTTTATTTGTGGCATATTCAACGCGGAGATCACAAAATGTGAAGATGGAAGATGGAATGGAAGATGGAAGAGATTTCTGAGATGGAATGGAAGATGGAATGGAAGATTTCTAAGATGGAATGGAGATGGAATGGAAGAAAATCTCAGGATGGAAGATGGAAAAAACGTCTTCCATTCCATTTCATCCCATTCCCTGCACAACAGTAGCCTACAGTAACACTAGACTAGGGAATTGTAACAATTAGTTGCTTCAAAAACCACCCCAAACAAATACAAATAATTGCTAAACTTGGACAATTAATTGTTTTAAACCTTATCAAATGAAAAATTAATGCATTTCCCACATCCTCTTCAAAGAAGGAAAAAGATGCGCAAGGAGGTGAAAGAATTTTTAATAAACAAGAAGTATAGCTTGGTAGAAAAGTTTGCTGATCAAAAGTGGCTTTTGTTTGTGGTGTATCTTTCTGATATATTTTCGCAGCTGATTATCTTGAATAAATCTTTGCAAGGACCAAACATAATGTTGGTCGATGTATTTGAAAAACTGATTGCTTTTACAGAAAAGTTGAATTTGTGGAAGAAGATCGTGTCCCAGAAAACAGCATCATTTAGGCTACTGTTTTGAAACAGTTACTGCAAGACGGAGTTTGGCTTTGACGATGTTCAGCTTGTCATAGAAAGGCATTTGGGTTTATTGATGCGATAATTTGATTTGATTATCCCTAAAAATGCAAAGGATTTGTCTTGGAATGGGTGCGCAATCCATTTGCTATTGATGTAGATACCCTACAGGAAGGCTACCTATGCATTTTTGAGTTTCAAGAGGAGTTTATTGACATTCAGTGCGACAGTGTATTGATGAACTATTTTAAGAAAGAAACCATTGGTCAATTTTGGACAAAAGTCACAAATGAAAAAACTGTTGTTGGCACGCCCGCAGTGGTGCCGAAGTTAGTGGAGGATTGGGGGGATAAATCAAAATTTTATTAAAGTTTAGACGATTTTGAACATTGGGGGGATGCATAGGCTACCTTTATACACAATTTTAGTGGTTCTGGTATTAAGTTTATTAAACAATCACCGGACCTCGGTAAATTAGCTGCTAACAGCATAATATACAGACAAGAAATCGTGGAGATAAAAGTGCTACCAGTGCTCTTGTGAATGACTGCTGCAAGATTAAGAAACAAGCAAAGAAAAATTGGTACCTCCAGCGGGATTCGAACCTATGAACTTACAATGAATACTTAAAAAAACAGAAGTTATACTTTTCTTCTTGCGCTCTCCTTCACTAGAATCACTACACTTAGTGCGCTATAGGACAAAGTCACTAGTAGTCAGGAGATTGAAAACAATCGAAGCTACAGAAGAACATCTGCAAATTTATGACAAAAATGCTAACTTTCAAACACATCACAAGAACTTGTTACAACCGAATTGCGTCTTACGGTAGTGCACATTGAAAATACATTAGCACTGTCATTTATGCTGATGTCATTTAAAATATTTTGGTGAATGTTGCAAACAATGCTAGCATTTAACCTTTCATATCCCAAAGTATTTCTCAGCCAGGTTTTCAATCTACGAAGATTGGAAAATGACCTCTCACAAGCAGCAGAGTTACCAGGCAAAAAGAGGATCTTAATCAGCTGGAGTATTAAATTTGAGAATAAAGAGAGGTTTTTCCAACTCGGACAATGCCTGGTAAGCTTTTTTAGCATCGTAGCCTACAGAGATTTTGCTCCTGTTGCCTTGCTGAATGAATCAATTTGATAACTCATCGATTGTCAATTCAGCTCTGGATAATTTTTGACCATTTCAGGAACTAAGCGGTCTTGAAAATTCGTGCAAGTTCTTTATACTTTGCAGAATCGGAATTCAGGCTACTTTCAAACCGTTCGGTCAGTTCAGAGATAACTCTATCCATGAACTGATTGTAAAGTATTTTATAACTTAATGCAGTTGAGTGTCTGCAGGAGCTGCCATCGAGCCTCCACCCAATCTTTCAGAGACTCTTCTTTGCCGTGGTGCTTGCAAAGGCGTGATAAAATTAGTAGCAAATTTTTTCCGGAAGTGAAACTGTATTTTTGTAATTGTTCTCAAACTCCAAATCACAATATTTCTCTCGAGTGATTTTCAGGGTCTGAAACAGCTCGTCACAAGAGTCAATGTCGAGCTTTTCTCCTTGTAGCGTGATACTAAATTGCTCTATAAGTGCCAAAGGCTGCAAAATCAGCACAAGTCCCAAATACGTTTCTGCAGTTTCTTCATTACTGCAGTGCCGTGGCCAGTGGCCTGGTCCAACTCGTCCTTAATACCTTCAATGAAGGTCCTTCATTGTCTAGCGTCAAATCCAAGACAATTTAGAACTGTGATCAAACATCAATAAAAGAAAAGCAACAGCAATTTGAGATGCTTGCAAACAACTAAATCGAAGTACAACTTCATAGCAACTATTTTTTTTCTGAATTATTGGGGGGGATGCTGTCAAAATATTGGGGGGATATATCCCCCCATCCCCCTTACTTTGGCACCACTGCACGCACGCAGTAAAAGCTCTCCAGCCATTTGTTACTACCTGCCTGTGTGAGAGAGGGGGTTTTCTGCGCTTACTAGACCGGGAGCCCGCGACCTTCACTCTAGGTGAAAAAGTTACCAATTTCTATTCATACAGCGATGTCCGGTGGTATGTGGGTACTCATAATCTGGAAGTTTGCCGGGCCGCCGGTGGTGGGTATGGGAATGGGGGGCAATTTTCATGGCCCAAAAAATGCGCTAGGTTAGCTGAAAAAGTGACCGCTTGAAACTTAGTTGGTTGTACAGTAAATTATTTCTACATGATTGTCTGGTATGTGACAGACATTTTCGGTGGTGGGGGGACTCTGACAGACAAGTTTTATACCCTCTAAAAAATTTGCGCTAGGTCAGCTGAAAAAGTTACCGGATAAAACCAACTGATTATTAATCTGTGGGTGTCACGCTTCACAAAAATATATGTGACAGACAAATTTGATGGTGGGTGTCCCCTAACAGACGACCTAAAGTAGGTGGCCCCCCTAACTTGAGCTAGGTCAGCTGAAATAGTTACCGGATAAAACCAATTGAAAATTAATGTATGAGTGTTAAGCTTCACAAAAATGTATCTGACAGACAAATTTGATGGTGGGTGTCTCCTGACAGACGACCTAAAGTAATATGGCAATCACCCAAACTTGCGGTGGTGTATGCATGGAATGAAGCGATGGCAGTGCGCTCAATGTATTTCATGAAAATGTTAGCCACGACCGGGGAAATGCAAGAACCCATCGGCGTACCATAAATTTGACCATAAAGAACGTTATTATAACAAAATACAATGGACTCAAAACACAATTTCAAAGCTTCTGTCACGTCATTCATAGAAAGTTTAGTCTGCAAACATTCTTTGAGAGGGACAGAAGTAAATAAGCTCACAACATCAAAAGAAACAAAGCAATTATTGCAATCAATAGAGGTGTTTTTGATTAATTGTACAAACTCAAAAGAATTTTTTACGGTGTATTCTTGGTTCAACAATGGCGATAAAATGTCAATTAAAAACTTCGATAAATTATAAGTAGGCGAACCGATAAAGGACACGATAGGTCGAAGAGGGGTGTGGTTTTTATGAATTTTGGGCAATCTATAAATTTTCGGAGTTACACTCTTATTACACTTAAGACGATGATAAACTGGCATAGTGATTTTTCGTTTAGTTGCAAATCGCCAAACTAATTTGTTTACAGATTTTTCAATAGATGCAATAGGATTAGGTTGACGTCTTAAAATTTTGTATGTAGTATTGTCATTTAAAAGTTCAGAGAGTTTGTTATGATACTCAGAACTGTCCATAATTACCGTAGCGTTCCCTTTATCGGCTTTTATTATTTTGATGGAGCTGTCAAATTTCTGTTCTTTTAAAGCTGTCATTTCTTCTGGAAGAAGATTGGGTGGAGGGGGTCTTGCCGAATTCAGAATTTGAGTAATCTTTGATCTGACCGTTGCAACACCAGCTGCGTCATTCACACCTCTGTAATCTGTATCCTTTCTCTGTTGCTGCTACAATATCCAATTTCGGAATCAAATTGGGCTAAATGGCAAAATTGTGACCCTTTTTCAACACTTTGACTTGACGTTTAGTGATTTCTTTCTGGCTTAGATTTTTCACCCATCGGTTTGTCAACTATGATGTGTCATTTCTTTCTGAGAGCTGTAATTGTCGTAAAGCAGCTAACTTTTTTTCATGAATATTTTTTGTTTTATTGTTTGTCCTTTATCGGTTCGCCTACTTATAATTTATTGAAATTTTTAATTGACATTTCATCGCCGTTGTTCTTTTCTCGTGTTGTCGCTATATGTCAGGGCATCCGTTGGTTAGTCACTGCCTGGTGTCGTCGTCGATAGAATCTAGGCCTTCCATACCATGAGGTGGTCTGAATAGCCGGCAATCCTTGATAATGTGGGCTGCCGTCTGCATTTCACCACACTCACAAGTAGCACTTTCTGCCAAGCCCCAGCGCAACATGTCTGCACCATAGCGTCCAACACCAGTGAGCAAACGGTTACGCCTTGATGAGGCAAGTCTAGAGAGACCATGGCCCAGCTGGTTCTCGGGCGGGGATCTGAATACTTGGCGAAGTGGGGATGTGCTGCTTGACCATTGTTCACACCACGCCGCGTGGCACCACTGTTTGCTAGGATTTCCACCAGAGGCTGCCAGAAGGTCTTGTGCAGCGCGTACAAATGGCTTTCTTGATTTTAGCCGCTGCTTTGGTGGATATCTCAGCGTGGTTTTCGCCATTGTCATTGTTGAACCTGAATTTGTTGAATCGCCGTTGTTGAACCAAGGATACACCGTAAAAAAATCTTTTGAGTTTGTACAATTAATCAAAAACACCTCTGTTGATTACAATAATTGCTTTGTTTCTTTTGATGTTGTGAGCTTATTTACTTACGTTCCTCTCAAAGAATGTTTGCAGATTATCTCTCAATTACTTTCGCAAGATAAGTCTTCACACGAACGCACTAAACTTTCTATGAATGACGTCATAGAAGCTTTGATAATGTGTTTTGAGTCCATTGCATTTTGTTCTAATAACGTTCTTAATCGCCAAATTTATGGTACGCCGATAGGTTCTTGCATTTTCCCGGTCGTGGCTAACATTTTCATGAAATACACTGAGCGCACTGCCATCGCTTCATTCCATACACCCAAGCCCGGATTTAGGAGGGGGGCAGTTGCCCCGGGCCCACCGACTTTTGAAGGGCCCCCCTATGTGGAAAAAATGTGATTTTGTGTTATTTTTTTCCTTTTGGCCTTTAAAGTTTCTGCAAAATGCTGTGCGGTACTGGACTGATGCTACTCTCGACGTAGAGATGGGTTTTCGCGCCGTGGGCGCAAAAAAAATTTTTGCACGGGGCCCCTCCGATCTAAAAGTGCCCCGGGCCCCCCATCAGCTAAATCCGGCCCTGCATACACCACCGCAAGTTTGGGTGAGATATGTAGATGACACTTTTTACATTATAAAAAGTCTGCGGTCAACCAATTCCATCAACATTTGAACAGCATATCTTCTTCAATTCAATTCGCAACAGAACATGAAAAAAACAACTTCATACCATTTTTAGACGTCTTAGTTATTCCTCACTATACCACAAACACTTTGACTACTACGATTTTCGAAAAACCCACACACACTGACAGATATTTAAATTTTAATTCACACCACCCCAAACATCAAAAACTTACTGCAGCTAAAACTTTTTATGACAGCATTGACACACATGTCGCAGTTTCGCATGAACGTTCACGACAGAACAAAGCATGTACGGTACACAATAGGCCTACGTTGTTCCTCAATGGATTTCCAAGAAAGCATGCTTGCCAACGACAACCAAAAAGTTTAATACTGTACCTCTATCTATACCCAGTATAAGTTTTTTGTTTCTTTGCCTTATTTTAAGGGAGTTTCTGATAAATTCGGCGTATCTTAAATAAAATTAGTGTAAAAGTCGCTTTGAAACCTTTCTTGATAAGAAGTTAATTTTTGCCGTTTTTAAAAGACAAAGCGAAATCTCAGGTTTAGTGTGCCAAGTTTCTTGTGATGATTGCAATTTAATTTATGTTGGCCAAACCAAACGAGATCTTAAATCTTGCATTAATGAACACAAAAGAGCTTTCAAATATCAACGCCAGGAACATTCTGCTCCTTGCATGCATGTCATAACTTCAGATCATAAAATAACTTGGAGCGATTCTAAAATTATAGAGCTTCGGTAGAGAATTTGTCTTGTTGAACCATGGGCATACGAAGCCGAGCAACGTTATCAAGTTTAACATATTCAAGTTTATTATATACCGGTACCAATTCTAAAATTCTAAAAGTTGAAAGTGATTATAAAAAGCGAATGTGTTCTGAAAGTTGGTCCATCAATCAAAAGCCTCATGTGATGAATCGCAATGATGGCATCTCTTTTCCTGCGATCTACAAAAAACTATTGTAAGATCTTATTTTACGTTGTTTAAATTGGTTTCATGCTGATTGTAAAACTGTGCAGTAGTGCGTACAAAACTCGATTCATCATGATGACTCATGCCGTTCACTCTCCTCTCCTGTTGTTATTTAAGCTTCTTGTTGATCGTTAACATTTGTCCCTTCTTCTAAGTTATTTCAAACTTTGCGCGCGATAATTTTTTGTCTAGAAGTTGAATTTTCATTTTGCATGTTTAGTTGATTTCAGCAACATGATCCTGTGTTTTGCCATGCTAGACAGGTAGTCACTACCTGGTCTAGCCCCCTGAAGAAGTCAGTCGTGTCTGATTGACGAAACGTCGAAATAAAAGCAGATTGTCACTGTATACATCTGGTGATCATTATCATTATATTCCTTTCTCGTATTGAGGGTTGGATACAATGCACCATTGTTCTCGACCATACTGCAGTTTCATAACTTAATTTTGTCCATTTAGTGATGTTTGATGTCCAAATCATTCTTGGTCTGCCTTTGTTTCTTTTATCGTTTATCTCCTTTCTATTAATGATTTTTGTAACGAGTTTTGCCTTATTGTGTGTCCGAAATACTTCAATTTTCTTTATTTGACTATTTGTAAGAGAATTTTGCTTGAATTAAATGTGGATAATACTTCATCGTTAGTGATCTTTTGTTTTCATGAAATTTTTAACATTTGCCTGTATGACCAGAGCTCGAAGGCATCGATCCGTTTTTCCATTTTTTGCTGAGCGATAACCACTCGGCCACTGTGGTTAGATTGAGACTAGATAATAATAATAATGTTATGGTTTTTACTTATTGTCGCTCAGCAACAGCTAAGGTCTTTTAGCAACAGTACTCGTTTTTATTTTATATCAGGTTTACGATGTTATCATATTATTACCTGGTTTATTCTCACTGCGTTATGCAATAAAGAATACAGTTGGTACTGTTTTTACCCGTAAGTCTTTGGTATGACCCGACCTGGAATCGATCTAAAATCTACCAGTACCAGAGCCAAAAACGAAACCACTTGGCCACTGAGCTGGTGTAGACACTAGATTACGCAGCAAAACAAAACGAACTAAACATATTAAAAACAAAAAAAATAATTAATTTTGCTCAGAAAAGAAATGGAAAAACTAGATCCTCTTTACCAAAGCAAACTCTCTACTTAGTGGCACCTAGTGGATGCCAAAATTTTGGAGAAACAACACTTAACAACAAGCCGAAACTTCACTTTGTCAGTTTCGATCAAAGCTTCCCCGGGTACCAAACGCAAAACTATCAGGATTGCGCTTCCAAAAAAGCTTTCCTATTGTAAACAATCGTTTACTTTATAGGCTACGTACTATAGCACTACGACTAGCCGCAAAAAATAAAGCATGCCATGTGAATATGATGCTACCTCTCAATCAAATAAAGTATTTAATATAGGAGTGATTGTAACATTTTGTTTCTTGAGACTTTTGTTTTCTTTAATTGAAAACTATTTGATTCAATTGCATACGCATTAAGATTTGTTGGCAAAAAGTTGGTTCACAACCGAATGCCCACGGCGACGAACGCGCTGTGGGGCCCACCATTGGCTCAACGTCGCGTCAACAAACTACTTTTTATATAGCGTTTTTGTTGCAGTAAACTTTCGTTCACTTTAATTTCGTCAAATTGTAACATATACTGGCCAATAGTTAGAATTATTTTGTTGTGAATACGAAAAATGATATTTGTTGTAGAAAGGTTGGTTCACAACCGAATGCTCACGGCAACGAACGCGCTGTGGGGCCCACCATTGGCTCAACGTCGCATCAACAACTATCATTCATATTAAATTTTTGTTGAAATAAAGCTTTAAAATTCTTTATTTCACAGAATTATAATGCATACTTACCATAATTCTTAATTCGTTTGCCAGAAATAGCAAAATTAAGATTTATTCTTGAAAGGTTGGCTGACAACCGAATGCCCACGGTGACGAACGCGCTGTGGGGCCCACCATTGGCTCAACGTCGCGTCAACAAACTACTTTTTATATAGCGTTTTTGTTGCAATAAACCTTCGTTCACTTTAATTTCGTCAAATTGTAACACATACTGGCCAATAGTTAGAATTATTTTGTTGTAAATACAAAAAATGATATTTGTTGTAGAAAGGTTGGTTCACAACCGAATGCCCACGGCGACGAACGCGCTGTGGGGCCCACCATTGGCTAAACGTCGCGTCAACAAACTACTTTTTATATAGCGTTTTTGTTGCAATAAACCTTCGTTCACTTTAATTTCGTCAAATTGTAACACATACTGGCCAATAGTTAGAATTATTTTGTTGTAAATACAAAAAATGATATTTGTTGTAGAAAGGTTGGTTCACAACCGAATGCCCACGGCAACGAACGCGCTGTGGGGCCCACCATTGGCTCAACGTCGCATCAACAACTATCATTCATATTAAATTTTTGTTGAAATAAAGCTTTAAAATTCTTTATTTCACAGAATTATAATACAGGTACATACTTGACATAATTCTTAATTCGTTTGCCAGAAACACCAAAATTAGAATTTATTCTCAAAAAGTTGACTGACAACCGTTCAATGCTCACGGCGACGAACGCGCTCTGGGGCCCACCATTGGCTCAACGTCGCGTCAACAACTATCATTCATATTAGATTTTTGTTGAAATAAAGCTTTAAAATTCTTTATTTCACAGAATTATAATGCATACTTACCATAATTCTTAATTCGTTTGCCAGAAATACCAAAATTAAGATTTATTCTCAAAAGGTTGGCTGACAACCGAATGCCCACGGTGACGAACGCGCTGTGGGGCCCACCATTGGCTCAACGTCGCGTCAACAAACTACTTTTTATATAGCGTTTTTGTTGCAATAAACCTTCGCTCACTTTAATTTCGTCAAATTGTTACACATACTGGCCAATAGTTAGAATTATTTTGTTGTGAATACGAAAAATGATATTTGTTGTAGAAAGGTTGGTTCACAACCGAATGCCCACGGCGACGAACGCGCTAGGTGGGGCCCACCATTGGCT
The DNA here is from genome assembly GCF_918807975.1 of Aplidium turbinatum. Classification (NCBI taxonomy): domain Eukaryota; kingdom Metazoa; phylum Chordata; class Ascidiacea; order Aplousobranchia; family Polyclinidae; genus Aplidium; species Aplidium turbinatum. The sequence goes on along the minus strand of NC_137472.1, from coordinate 35,305,273 downwards.
CAACGTCGCGTCAACAACCATTATTCATATTAAATTTTTGTTGAAATAAAGCTTTAAAAATTCTTCATTTTACAGAATTATAATACACACTTACCATAATTCTTAATTCGTTTGCCAGAAACACCAAAATTAGGATTTATTTTCAAAAGGTTGGCTGACAACCGAATGCCCACGGTAACGTAAGCGACGTTGGTTCTTCGTTGGTGTAACGTTATGTTAACAACCTATTTATTATATTGACGTTTGTTGAAAAAAAATTTGTAAAAGCTTCAGTGCACAGAAGTGTAATGGGTACTTTTCATTATGTAAGATTATTTCACCGGGAATATAAAAATAAACAATCGGTGGCTGAAGGTTGGTTTTCAACCGAATGCCCACGACGACAAATGCGACGTTGGCCCACCATTGTCTTAACGTTGTGTCAACAACCAAGTTGTACACAATATATATTTGGTGAAAAAAATATTTTACGTGGTTTATATCACCAAATTAAAACATGATTTACACTTTTTTAGTGATTCCTTGTTCAGTTAAAGAAATAATGTTAGTTGGCAAATGGTTGTTTTGCGACGAAAAGCCAACCGCGACGTTCGCGACCGTTGGCCACCGATCAGCCAACATTGTTTGCTGTGCGGGAAGACTTCAACAATCGGAAAACTTCACTCTGCCAATCTCGGTAACCGGCCCTGCGTCAAGTGCCTCTACAAGTATGCGAACAAGTACCAGGAATAACCTATCAAGGCTTTGTCAGTCCGAGGATAAAGATTCAAAACCAAACCAAACCAAACCAAACCAGGTCTGTTGTCTTTAGCTGTTCATTGAGATTGTTGGTTTAAAAGACTGACCAAAGCTGTCATAGGCCCATAAGGAAAGTATGCGAGGTACGTCTTATCTTAACCAATGTCATGTAACATTCTTGAAAGTTTCAAGTCTTTCGTTCAAATGTATCTCTTGGAAAAATGAACTTTTAAAAGAAAACATTTCTCTAGCAATTTCGTTTCTTAGATTATTGTAGTTCTGAGCTAACTATTTAAAATGGTGAAAATTTGCTCTATCTGTCACACAAAATCTGTTCCTGGTTGCAAGGTAACATTTTTTGTCTTCCCTAACGATCAACATTTGCAAATTATCTTTTTATCTAATTATCTCCGTATTTTTTTGAGCCAGCGTACTCCAACAATGAGCTTGCACTGGTCACAGCGGTAAACCATAATCTCTTCGTGGGAAAATTGTAACATAAAGTTCCCGGATCCGTTTGTCTGCATGTAGTGACCGAAAAAGAAACACTCCTTGAAACGTCTATTCAATAAGTGTATTCCTGTAAAATTAGCCCGCGGCTATCGAAATCGAGATGCAACGCCTTACACCTCTAAAAACTGTCACTACGATACAGATTACTTGGATAAAAGACGGAGAATTTGTCCAGCTAGCAAGCACTAAATAAACCAGTTAAATGTGCGACTGACTTCCAACAAACAACTTCGAGAATGAATCAGAAAAATTTGTGATAACTCAAAGGCACGCCAGCAGTTAGCGCGACGCAACATTTCATGTTTAAACAGGTTTCAACTGAAACAGGTTTAAACAGGTTTGACACAAGTCTTACGGACGATGGTGCAATTTTGGCTCATGTTTTAGGAATTTCCATGACGTAATATTCAGTAGACTTGAACGGTTTTTATATGACGTTTGATTAGGTGAACAATTGTCTGGAACATAGCGGCCCCTAGTTATGACAGTCTGACATGGCATAACTAAAAAAGAATTGACGACAATTGTGAGCCAATGAATAAAAACACATGATACACAAATTGTTTGAATCACTCACGTTTAAGTTAATACGCAAATACAAAGGGCATGCAAAGAATGAACAGCAATAAGAATAAACACGACGATACATGAAATTGGTACCATAGGTAGTAGGTACACGCAAAAAATGATGCTATATACAATGGTTGCGATAATAACCGACTGTTCTGGGCTCAGACAAGTGTCGGCCACCGCAGACAAAACCAGGCTCAAACCCTAACACTTAGGTGTTCTTTACGGGGGCGAGGCACGAAATATCCCTCAACACATAGTCTACTTTCACTTTCCCCGTACTCTCATCATAGTTGCAGACGGCAACTTTAGCTCTACGAACCACAGGCTTCCCTTTCCTAATTTGTGGAACTACCTCATGCACCCTCCCAAGTTGATACTTCCTACGTTTACCAATGTCCTGGAGAGAACCTACCACTACAAGTTGACCAGGCTCCAAATTCTCGGCCATTTTTAGCCATTTTTTCCGGCCCTGAAGACCTGGCAAGTAAAAATCGATCCATTTACTCCAAAACTGCTGAGAAAGTGACAAATTGAACCGATAATCCCTTCTTAATTGGTCACGATCATGTGGTTGCCCAACAGCACAGTATGGGTCTAAATATGGGGTCAAAAGTGAGGCAGGGGTGATGACAGTAAAATCCCTAGGGTCGTCACTCAAAGGTACCAAAGGGCGTTCGTTCACGATCCGAACGGCACTGCCTGTGTACGTAAGCAGTTCAATAAAATTGGGCTTACGACTTGAAGAGTCCAAAATGTGAAAAAATGCAATTTTAAATTGTTTAACCATTGCCTCCCAGGCGCCACCTTGCGCCGGAGCATACGGAGGTATAAATTCCCAGTTTATCTCTCTCTGTCTCAGGGCGTTGTGAAATTCAGCTGATTCTATCAACTCGGGTAACTTCTTAGATGCTGCCTGAAAGGTACTTCCATTGTCGGAATAGATAGCATTAACCTGCCCACGTAAATCTGTAAACCTTGTAAAGGCAAGTAAGAAATCACTCAGCGACAATGACGTAACCAGCTCAACATGAATAGCGCGAGATGCCATACATGTGAACAAGAGTCCCCAAGCTTTTTTGTGACTTCTACCTTCAACAAAGGTTAAAGGTCCAAGATAGTCTAAGCCGCAATCAAAAAAGGGTTTCCTATGCGCAGTTGTGCGAGACAAAGGTAAATCAGACATGAGCTGCCTTATAGGTCGAGCTTTCTCAATCGCACATACACCACAGTCATTAAGATACCTCTTCACGGAGGCATTACCATTAGCGATCCAAAACTTCTGTCGCGTAGACAACAAAGTGTGCTGTACTCCACAGTGCGCATTTCCATTATGATGCGACAGTACAACAAGCCTTGTGAAGGGGTGCTTCGAAGGCAAAACAATCGGATGCTTTGCTTCAAGAGAGATCTCGGGAGAATTACTTAAGCGCCCTTCAATGCGGATTACACCAGCGTCATCTACACAAGGTCTGTACTTTTTAAGTGAACGTAATTCTTTCAAGCGTTCCTTCTCACGTTGCGAAGCGCCAACACTACCTCGCTTTATCACTTCCTCAAGGGCATCCGGCGATCGTTTGGTCATTAAATGTACCACATCGCCATACACGCTCTTCTGAACAAACTTCACAGCCAACTCTGAAGCACTGTTAAGATAAGATGCATCCAGTTTTGGCTTCACAAAGCTACGCTTTCTCGTTTTACAGCACAAAAATTCAACAAAAGCAACCAAATAAGCGATTCTCTTTTTCATAACATACAAGGAAGGTGCGGCCTCGATCAATCTGTGAAGACCACCCTGTCCAACGTCAAGCGACTCCTCTTCGTCACGAAGATATAGGCTATGGACAGGTAGCCTACTGGAGTGGCATTTTCTACAGATGGAATTTCTTCACACTGGTAGAGAAGACTAGAACCATTTAACCACAACTCTCGAAATTCTTTCTTTGTAATAAGATTTGGCCGTGTGCCAACATCAGCTGGGTTCATATCGGTAGGGCAAAAACGCCAATCCTGGGCTCCAGACAACAATAAAATATGCTCAACTCGACGCGTAATAAACTTATTCAAACGTAAATCAGGGTTTTTAACCCACTGCAACACAGTACGAGAATCACACCAAAAATACTTAAGGCAGTCGGGCATCTTCAATGCCTCGTAGGCCTGCTTCACGAGTCTTGCTGTATTCAAAGCGGCAACAAGCTCTTTCCTAGCTATCGGCCAAGAAAACTGATTTTTTACAACAATGGTAGATTTACCCAGAACGAAAGACACACTCGGAACTCCGTTAACCAGTCTACGTAAGTAAACAACAGAAGAGAAAGCTTGATTCGAAGCATCACTAAACCCATGCAATTGATATGAAACAATATCATCCGGACTGCACACACCAGAGTTTGCAAAATACCATCTCGGTAACGAAAAATCCTTAAGCAGGTCCAAAGAGCGAAGCCACGACTCCCACTCTTTAACAAAGCTATCAGGGACCTCGGTGTCCCAATCAAACTTGTCTATCGCCAATTGCTGAAGTATAAGGCGTGCTTTTAAAAAAAATGGCGCTCCAAAGCTTAGCGGATCAAAATTTTGTCCAAGCTGACTGAGCATGCTTCGGCGCGTGTGTTTAGCTAAGGGCTTTAAGGAACATGCAATACGCATCTCGTCAGGCTCGGTTTGCCACACACAACCCAATGTCTTCGCTGATGGCAAAGTCATATTTTCAGTCTGAAAGTCAATGTCACGAATCAAAGGTGAAAGCATCTCATTATCCAAATTTGACAAGACAATCATAGCCTCCTTGTTAGCACTCCACTTACCAAGTTTAAACCCACGGCTATCAAACAAAGCAATTGATTCATGAGTGATTTGCTGAGCTTCCTCTAAGCTATCAGCCGAAAATATAAAATCATCCATGTACATATTATTTGCAATATTGCAGAGAGTCAATTCACCAGCACTGCTGGGATTCTACTCGATCATTTTCTTTATAGCCAAGCAAGCGATATACGGGCTACTCTTTATTCCCCAAGGGTGTACACAAAAACGAAATGGTACCATCCTACCATTTTCAAGGTCATCATCTTCAAACCACAATATACGAAACAAATCCCTTTGCGACTCAGGTAACTTTATTTGAAAGAAGCATTTAGTCACATCAGCCATGAGACCAAATCTACCAAGCCGAAATCTAGCCAAGACATCTACCAAAGGGTTTAACAAGTCAGGACCCGAAAACATTACATCATTAACACAAGTTCCTCGAAATTCAGACTTGCCATCGTAAACAATGCGCTTTTTAATTGTGACGTAACAAAGTATGGTAAATACCATTCAAATCCCTTGACATTTCCTGCTTCACCAGTACGCTCAATATAGCCATTTGATTTAAGATCTTTCATGGTGTCAGTAAGGAAATCACGAAGTTCAGGTTGTTTTAAAGCCTTCTTCCTTAAAGCAGCTATCTCTATCTGTTGCAACTTATCATTGCGAGACAATTCACAGGTTTCATTTTGCAACGTCAAATCCTGAATGACTTTATTCAGGTCTGCTATTTCCATATCACGAGACTCAATTTTACGCTGAAAGCCAGAGATGACATCCGACTCTGAAGACGTCTGCACTCTGCACACTTTAGCAACGCTTTCATCTAAGGGTGACTTACCACCACAAGCCAACCAACCGAGAGGAGTGAGTAAAGCATGCGGTTCACTACGATTTTCACCAACACGCTCTTCTTTTGCACACATCAAATAAGCGTTGTCGTTGCCAATCAGTACATCTACAGTACTACAATCATTCAAATGAAACATATTCACGTCATGAAAATGACGGAAACCATTTAAATCTTGTTTATGCGGTAAAGTTTTAACTAACGACTGGATGTTGAGTTTGACAAGGTCAGCACAAGTAACTTTCTGACCAGCCAGGGTATCCATTTTAAACGACGCTTTATCGTACGGTTTAAGATCAAGTTCACACACCAAATCACTCGAAACAAACGTCAACTGCGAACCAGGATCATGCTGACAATACACCAACTTCGATTTGCCAGTCATTGGATTCAAAACACGAGCAGCAGTAACGCGGTTAAAGGCTGCTTTAACATTTCCAATCTTAACATTACGCACAGGAACTCTGGCACGAGCATCATCTTTCCCAACAGAATCCAGAGAATCATGTGACGTCACATAAAAATCATGCAGAAGAAAATAGTGTTTCCTATCGTTGTTAGGCCCACACTTACGACAGTTATTTGCATGAACGCAATCCCTAACCATATGCTGGCGCAAACAATTCAAGCATTTGCCAGCTTTCACAATGACATCTCTCCGATCTTTAGGTGTCAAGCGTAAAAATTCTTTACAATTAGACAAAAAATGATATTCAACTTGACCACGTGACGAACAACAAATGCATGCCGGTAGGTTTTTACGTCTGGCTTCACCACCGCGCGGTGCGCCAACAACAGTCGAGTACTGCGAACTCCCTGACATCACATCATCATGGGGTTTTACGGACGTCTGCCTAACCGGACATGAAGGCAATTTTCCTTTGCCAAACTTTTTAAATTGCTGCGACTCACCAGAATCGCTCATTAGCATAATGCTAAAATCAGTCGACTTACGCGTTTCCTCCCGTACTACAAATTCAAACAAACTCTGAAAAGTAGGCTCATCAGTGCCACCGTACTGATCACCTAAAAAGTCAAGATAACGCTGCTTAGCGTCAAACGAGAGTCGCTTAGCCAAATCCAAAACAAAACGTCCTTCCAATTTGTCACGCTGACCATAAGCTTGCGCGTAAAGCAAACACTGCGATAATTCATCTTTAAACTCCTTCAGATCACTGGAAGAGGTCGAAGTCAATTTGCTACCATAGCGATACTTTCTAATTTCCGGTTCTGCAAAAAGACCTCCACGAACCCCAAAACGCTGGGACAAGCGAGCTAACGACATTTCTATCCTGTCTTCCTCTGACAAGCCAGGGGTGTCAGAAACCAAATTAGCAATCGTTTGCGCAGCTGTCCTAACACAAGCTGCTTGTAACAAAGTCAAACGAGTCCCCTTAAAGGGCGAAGCTGCCATTAAGGCCGTAACACGATTTTTAAAGAAGATAAATGGCATATTATTACCATCGTAACCAATCAAGGCCGCCTTATCGAAAAACGTCCTACTATTTTGGTATTCAAAAAAGCAATCCTGCTGTTGAGAACTCGATTTAGCGGGAGAAGACAAGCTATATCCCTTAAGGGGCTGAGTGGGCTCAGTCACGTGCACAGCCCGATCACGATCCTCACACACGTTAAAATCAGGAGACGCGATACGCCTCTCACAACCACCCAAATTACGTGTAGCTGGCGATCAAAACCTAGCGGCGCAGAAAACTGTGAAGGGGGCAAAGCATTACTACTAATGGCGGCCCCGTGACCTGTACGCTCTGGGGGAGGAGTTCGGTTGTAATTCGCAGACCTTGGCTCTACAGCATTCGGAAGACCCTTAGCCGCGGCCCCGAGACCTCCTGAAACAGCTGGAAAACGTGTGGATTGCCCTGGTCCACTCACAGGTTGAACGGGCGTTTGGAAAAGGTTATGTAAATTAAACTGCGATTGATGTTCATTTCTGGAATGCCTAGAAGAGCCCTTCTTAGAGCTACGCCGAGAGCCCACCTCTGATCGATATTCAGCTAAAACTACCTCTTTACGTTGTTCAGCCCTCAACTGAGCGTCTTTGAGTGCGAACTCAGCAGCTCTCGCGGCTGCCTCAGCTGCTCTCGCTTCGGCCTCAGCTCTCGCGGCAGCCTCAGCTCGAATGGCCTCAGCTCTCGCGGCAGCCTCAGCAGCTCTCGCTTCGGCCTCAGCTTGTATCTGGAGCTCCTCTCGTCTTAGCTGCAGGTTAATTTGTGCCACTATCCGAGACGAAGTCCTAGACATCCTAGTGCTTACATTTGAGGCGCTATCCTCAGGATGTATGTCAGCATCCAACATATCTGAGAACTCACTTTCTTTTTGTTCAAAGTTATTTTTTAACGAGTTAAATTTGGGATCTACCCTATCACGAAGTTCTGCCAAGATTGCAGAGTTAAAGATTTTAGTCAAAAGAGCATGGAAATGCCGTAATTCCTCTTCTAAAGTAGATAAGTTAGATCTAAAAATTAACAGTTCCTGCTTATCACTCAAAGAACCTAGGGCTACAGAAAGTTCCCCAATTTCAGTCAAAATATCCCTTCTAAGATGCCGGGCCTCTCGAACTGAATTAGCCTCATCGTTACTGGGTCCCTCCCCAGAATGGCCTGCCCGACCGCAAAGAACATCATCAGGCTTAAACTCAGTCGAGTCTACGGCGGTCGAGTCCCTGTCGCCACCGAGTGTAGACATATTAAATGTTGGGGCTAAATTAACATTTAAAAAAATTAAGTTACACAAACACACAAAATTATTAGGCTACAGTAGTTATAAAAAACTTAACTGCAAAGACAGTAAAAATACAAAAAAGAATTTAAATGCACGATACCGTAGCTGTACGGGTATGAAGTCCTAAAGTCCACAAAACTTGCTTGGATTCTTCCACTTGAATCTACAAGCACAGATGGATTGTCTTTTAATCTTCTTTCTTGCCAATGAATGTCAAAGTTATTTTTCTTCAGTACCAAACTGAGAAGAAATGTCTTTACTTTTCTTTGCTTCTGTAAGAGTGTAGACTACCAACCAACAAATCTTCTTTTATTATTTCTTGTACTTCTAAGTAGTTCTTCTGCACTAGCTGACAACAAACACGTCGTTTATTTTTATGCCTTCAAGTGCTTCTTGGCCTACCAGCTAACAAAAATCGTTTTTTATTTTTTATGGTCACAGCGGTAAACCATAATCTCTTCGTGGGAAAATTGTAACATAAAGTTCCCGAATCCGTTTGTCTGCATGTAGTGACCGAAAAAGAAACACTCCTTGAAACGTCTATTCAATAAGTGTATTCCTGTAAAATTAGCCCGCGGCTATCGAAATCGAGATGCAACGCCTTACACCTCTAAAAACTGTCACTACGATACAGATTACTTGGATAAAAGACGCAGAATTTGTCCAGCTAGCAAGCACTAAATAAACCAGTTAAATGTGCGACCGACTTCCAACAAACAACTTCGAGAATGAATCAGAAAAATTTGTGATAACTCAAAGGCACGCCAGCAGTTAGCGCGACGCAACATTTCATGTTTAAACAGGTTTCAACTGAAACAGGTTTAAACAGGTTTGACACAAGTCTTACGGACGATGGTGCAATTTTGGCTCATGTTTTAGGAATTTCCATGACGTAATATTCAGTAGACTTGAACGGTTTTTATATGACGTTTGATTAGGTGAACAATTGTCTGGAACATGCACAAAGAAAAGAACTTGAAAAAACACAGCTGGCGGTGAGGAAATGTTTTTTTACTGGTAGGCTACTGTGAAGTCGATAATGCTCGTGGATGCCAGGAGCTATATATAATTGGTTTTGCATATCAACTACACGTGTTCCAACGAGTGACCTGGGTCATCAAGTCAGCAGCCTCATTTAAGAGGCTGTAATAATGTCAACATGCAGTGCATCATATAAAAGCAAGATTAACCAATTTTTTAAATACCAGTAGCAGTAGGCCCTATTGATGTTTCTTTATATATTGTTTAGGTTGATGCTGGAAGACGAGACTCTCCGGAAAACCGCCTCACGATTTAGTGGTGTCGTTGCACCCGTTGTGTTGTGTTGGGTGCGGAGGAATGTGTTTGCTGCCATGAAATCGGGCAGTGTGTTAGGGTGCTCAATGGCATGGCGGAGAGCACCTCTTGCATCACTCTGTTGGACGACTTCCATTCGCTGGTCAATCCAGCAGTCCTGCAAATCTTCTTCAGGGTTGACAGAAAGATTTGGGAAAAAGATGACAAGCCCAGACGACGCAATGGAAAGTTGTCAAATGAGTGAGTAATGTTGTTTACTGTTCAATGGCCTTTCAAAAGCTAGTTGCGTAATTGTTCCATTCATGCTTAACGAAGCTGTTATGTCTCTCAGGCAATTCAGGCTGGTCGCTTATAGGCACGTGCTGGAGTGGCTGTTGGATGGAGAAGTTCTGGGCAAGTCGAACAGAGTTGTGCTGCCATCCTGCATTGTCCCTTTTATTCGTAGAAAATACCCTAGCGATGATGGGGATTATGCTGGATTCAGAAAACGGCCCCAATGATGGTGCGACCGTGCCATATTTTAAACTGATTGTCCTGCTTTGGTATCATGCACGTTATAACGTCCGTGTTTTGTCGCTTCTACCTTTTTCTAGACCTCTGCTATGTTTGCCATATATTGTTTTTTCGTTGTGATGGTCAGAAATAAAAACAAACTGAACTGATTGTTGAAGCGTTATTGTATAATACAAAATCTTTTCGATATAACCAAGTTTGCCGGTTCCAATCTACGAAACTAGCCTTCGGCGATGGGTATCGCAAACCACTCCTGGCACACAGGCATCAACAACTAAATTTGTATAATATGCTGGCTGAAAGATGCGTCTTCATTATAGATAACTTGTAAATTAGCGCATTTACCTATCGCGTCTAGTTTGGTCTCCACTAAGTTCGACTACAAGTGACGTCATATCGCTAGGTGGCGTAGACGAGTTTGCCACTTCCAGGTAGCGTGAGAGAGAAGCGCTAGAGAGCGTGGGAAAAAGGTCGGTTTCTTAGCTGTGGGCCTCAATTGTAAGGAAGTAAGCTTTTCATCTCGTACCAGACGTCTTGGCAATGGATTCTAGCCAATGTTAATTTGATCGTGCAGTTGCACTTTAAATCTTTATCCTCCCACTGACAAAGCCTTGATAGGTTATTCCTTGTAGTTTCGCATAGCCTAGCCTACTTGTAGAAGCATTTGACGCAGGGCCGGTCACCGAGATTGACATGGTGAAGTTTTCCGATTGTTGAAATGTTCTTGCCGGGGAGTTATTCCATCCACTAGGTGCCGCTGAGTGGAAAGCAGTCCTGAATTGCGTTGCTCAAGCGCACACCCCGCAAAAGCCAAATCAGCATCCGTGATCCTGAGTCGAGCGCGCAACCACTGAGCTAACAAGGCGGACATTACAATATAGGCCTACTATAGCCTCTTGTGTATCAAAAAATAACATGATCACAAATGCATGTAGCTACAGTTAAATATAATATTATTAAGTAGCTTCATTCACAAAAAACATTGAGAAAGCTTCATTTCGCAATTCTATGAAAGTGGAACGAAAACAACCAACAGAGTAAAATGTAAAAAAAAACAGTTTTAAAAACAAGAGCATAGATTAACGTTTTTTATATAAATACGAAGTGTAAGATCCTTGATATGACGAGTAAGGATAACTGTTCCCTGAATCAGTGGATCCACTGGAACTTTGGCTTCCTGCATTGTTTGCAGAGTTGGATCCATAATTGTAAGAACTCGAACCTGAAGAAGAGCTTGAACCTTGATTTGAACTGCCATAGTTGTAAGAGCTTGATCCTTGATTTGAATTTCCATAGTTGTATGACGAAGAGCCATAATTGTAAGAGCTTCCAGACGACCTATACGGTTGTTGATTGCTTGAGCTGGCACCATACGTATAAAGTGTAGGCTTTGGAGGTTCCGCGGGATATTGTTTTGATGGTGAGCTTCCCGGTACCCTCAAGAAAGATGTATATGATCCTTGATATGATGCAATCGGTAAGTTGCCGTTGTTAGTGGACGAGCTTTCTTGATAGTTGTAGTTTGTTTCTGTGTTTGAGCTACCTTGTGAACTAAACGAAGGCCTCTCGGATGAACACTTGTTTGCAACACAAGTTTTGCATCTTCTCATTCGCAAGTTATGACGTTGTGATAGCACCGGACATGATGAACAACCAGCTCGGGCATTGTGCATACAAATTGCTTTTTGTGTTCTTTCGTAGTAGCTGAATGAATCTGCAAAATAATAACAACATTTTTTTTTTACCTATAGGTTTGCTAAACATTAGATAAAGCAGATCGAATGTCACGTGGTGTTTTTAATGGGCTGTCAGAACTGTAGAAATCTATACCATTCACAATAAGCTTAACCTACTGGCCAGCGACATAGAGACTAGGTTAGCCTACGTCAAAAATTGTGAAGAAAGTAACTTTATAACAAAAAGCTACAGTCTAATTTTTCCGCTTCAATATGTCACATAGCCTAATTAGAACAAACTAACAACTTACTGCATTGGTCCATTACACATTGCCTGCATTCGTATTGTGAACGCTGTATCTCTCCAAAAATATATTCGCGGTTTGGACATCTTGGTGAAGACTGACATTTCTGTCTGCATGAATATCTTTCGAAAGGTTGCTTCAAAAATTGGTAATCGGTTGGAGCTTTCTCTGAATTATCTATTCAAATAAGATTGAACGTTATAAGAATATAACCTACTAGCCTAATATTGGCCAACTTAGGCCTAAGTCTATTCTGATGAATATTGTAAAAAGAGAACACGTTTGATCCAGGTTGACCGACAATATTTACATTTTTTTACAACAAAAAAATATCACCGAAGTTTAGGCTTAGGCCTAAGTCTATTCTGATGAATATTGTAAAAAGAGAACACGTTTGATCCAGGTTGACCGACAATATTTACATTTTTTTACAACAAAAAAATATCACCGAAGTTTAGGCTTCATCAAACCTTAAGGTCGTTTATCGTAGTAAAAAAAACTAATTAAAATTTATCGTAGAAGATTTTAGAGCCTACGTCACTCAATTCAAAAGTTATAGACGACTTTCAGTGATTTTAATAGCAATTCTTGCTTTGGATTCTCTCTTGTTTGATTCAGCAACATTGATGCCGTTTAGGATTAAGTCACGCCAAATAACTCAGACAGCAAATCAGTCGTTTTTACATTGATTCAACGTCTGTTTTTGTCTGTTGACGTTGTTAACGTTGTTAACGTCTGTTGACGTTGAATCAATGTTAAAACGACTGATTTTCTGTCTAGGAGGTTACCTTTTTAGTAAGATAGACTATCAACTTGAGTTTAGATTTGTTACCTTGTGCAGATGAACATCTTCTCAAACAAGAGCTACACGCTCTTTTTTGGTTTCGCTCTTCTGAGGTAAGCCGCGGACAACCTGAGCATGTTGGTCGTGCGTCTTCTACGCATTTAGCAAAATTGGCCCGATTGCTTTGATCTAAAACACGTGAACAAAATACTTTAATATAAATAATCAATCTATTAAGTGTAATTTTAAATAGTAGGATAGTTATACTATCATGCCAAATCGTGCTGCAAGTGTTTTCTTCACTAGAATCTGTTTTATGTTACTTTTATTTTATGTGATATCCAGTTAACTCCTAGCTGACTTTGTGAAGAATCATTAGGGAGTATTTTTTTAATTAGGAAGCGGCTGTCCATACACGTAGACTTCTTTCCGCTAAATCGATGGCTCGCGCATCTAACGAGCTTTAGTCATGATAGACTGATACATAGTTACAGAATATCACGGATGATGAAAGAACTGTAGGTTTATCTTTCCATACTAAAAATGAATATATCTCATCGTTTTACAACAGAATAATGCTTGTGGACAGTAACAAGCTAAAAACATTCACTGCATGTTTGCTTGAAAAATGTGTTTAAATGTCAAAAACTTACCACATGCTCTGACCAGACATTGACGACAAGTGAATGAATATCCCTGAAGAACGTTTCTACTTCTTGAATTTTTCTTGGCACATTCTACGGTACAAGAGCATCTCTCCCCAGATTGCGTATACGATGAATCGTCATATGAATATCTCTGGCCATCTATAAAACAATGTATCGCAAACATTACGTTACTCTTTACAATGCAGTTGCTTTGAATGAAAGTCACTCGAAGTAATAAATCATTATTTGCAAACCATGCATGATACGGTACTTCAAAGGTTGATATGAAATAGGCTCCTTCCTTCATCAGAAGTTGTTGCATTCCACAAGTAGGCTAATCTGACTTTGATGTAGATGACCCAATAGCCTTCATATGTAAACGTAACAAGAAGCGAAGCATTGCATACACAACAATAGCATGCATAGTGCATAGAAGTATACATATAGCCTACACATTAAGCTATTTTAATGTTATCTTATTACTACATTTCACCAAATTCTCTATACTGTACTTACAGCAAGTTATTATAGTGAATGTCACAATAAAACCAATCAATTTCAGCATCGTGAAGAATATCAATGTGGTCTCCAAATGTCTGTAATGAAGAAACAATGAGTTCAGTGAAACGTCTTGTTGAGTGGAAAGAAAGCAAACTCTTACGAACACACTCTCAACAAAAAGTGTTTAAAAATTTCATGATGATAAATTGAAATAGCCTAGGCTATTGTATGTATTAAATTAAATATAAAAAATATTTGACTCATGATAATACTTGTAGGCTGGTAGCCCACTGCCGGTCGTTTATTGAGTTTTAGTTTTCCAAAAGCTTTTGTTTTTATTTTGACAAAATTTCACTGGAAATTGATGCGATTCCACCGTATTTGATTAAGTCGCGTAGAAAATTGAATCTTTAGAATGTAGAACACGTCAAATATTTTATAAGGTATAATAAAATATTCAGAAGAAAAATACAAATAAGTTTATTTTAATTTTTAAAAGGATATATAATATATCTAAATTTTACGTGGGCTACACTTAGGCTATTGTAAAGCATAGATTTCTTACCAGTATTGTTTTCTTTTGAGTAATTTCCGATACGCTTCTTGCTTCAAACTTATCACGAATGATGCGAGTGTTGTGTGTGAATGTTTTGGACCAAACCAGCTTTTATATAGTCTGTAGCTTGTCGCGTGACCTCATAATAATTGTTTGATTATTTGGTTCCTTGCCAGTTGCGTGATCTTTTGCGTCATACGTGGACCGTTAGGGCATTTTTGATAAAGACTATATACCAAGAAAACGTATACAGGCTACACACTTTTGACATTTCATTGTTTTTAATTAGAAAAGTGAACGTTTCCGAATACTTCGTGTTTTTATCGTGATCATTACCTTTGTGATATTTGTGATTCCGGTTCCCACTTTTCTGAACCTTATCACCATCCTTCAGTTTCAGAGAATTTAGCCTAAACACGAACATTTTCGTATCCGTCCACGAAAAGGTTGCTAATGGAAGTTTGTAAAAAGCACAACTTTTTGCAAAAGTTGCACAGTCTTATTTCACATGGTTGAAGATTTACATTAAGTCAACAGAAAAATAAGGAAGGTCCACCTTCAAGCAAGTCCAAAGATTCAATCGCATGCTTCACAAATGTTACACCAACGTTCTTATACCAATATCGTGGACACGTCCCACCCTTCGGTCATGTAGCTCACCCTTTGGAGCAAAAAAGTATCGTTTTGTATGCAAGGAATGGGGAATAAGCTAGTTACAAAGTTATTCTTATCTGGCTTTCCACTACTGTACTTGTTGTCTTGTTGAATTTTTAAAATGTGTCACAATCAAAAAACGAAGCTAATCGAAACGTGTTTCAATTCAAATAAAAACTGCACAGGCTACATCAAAGAGTGCGCAGCTATCACTCCTCATTGTTGCTTGAAAAAATTGGTCAATATGTCCGCAACAATTTAGATACAAAAAAATAAAGTAGATGGCTATTCCAATATCTTGTGTGACGCTTCTGGATGAGGGATTGTCGGAAGCGTCATATCCTTACAGCTTGACAATACACGTCACATATGGTGTCGCATACGAAAGATAAGAAAAATAAATGAATTAATTATAAATATGCTGTAAGCTATAAAAGGGTATAAATAGCGTCAAACAATAGCAGCCTCTGAGCTGAGGTACAATCGGTGTTTTGTTTCACTTTCATTAACAAAAGTTATAAACACACAAAACCAATTCTTCACTAACAAGCTGCTTAAGGTATGTATAGATTATTGCCAGAAACATAGAATTAGATTAGGTGCTGTCTTGTTGAAGCCATTCATTAAAGTATTTCAGTACAAGCAATAATCGCGTATTTACGAAGACATTATCATTTTCAAAGTGCAGTTTTCGTAGCGAATTTAAATTGATCCATGACCAATTGACCATTTAGTATAATCTGTACCAAAATACACCACATTACATGAAATGAGAAAGTCTCAAACGAAATGGTATCGCTGTTGGAATTAGTACTAAACTAATTTGGTGTAAAGATACTTAATAGAACATATCTATTTCCACCTAACCACAGGGCCTATCGAAAAGCGCATGGCTCAGATGATGGACCCCCACGTGGAAGTAGACCTCATAGTCACCTTCTTTTACAGATAGTCCAGAATGACAATAGTGGTAAAAAGTAGAATGCTGGATTATGCTGCATACAGAATATAAAGAATGTCAATCTTTTTCACGAGGCTGTAGAATATAAGCTACACCCAGACAGCTAATTAGACTTTTTTTTACATTGATGTCAATGTAAAAAAAACGACTGATTGGCTACCTGGGCATGTGATTTCGAAAATTAAAAAAATACTGCATAGGTCCATATAGGGCATAAAGATGCTGCGGATAGAAAGTCAGATACGTATCCAAAAAGCAACACTCTATCTAACTTGTTTATGATTTAATATAAAAATATGAAACTTACTTTTTAAATTTAAAATAGTTTTTTTGTGTTATTACATTTTTTATAATTAAAAAAGCCAATGTTGATCTTTTTATTCACAAATAATTTGTGATATTTTGTTTGAAAGTAAAATTTTTAACAAACTAGCTGACTTTAAAACACTGTTTTCTTGCAGCGCTTCTTTTCAAAATTCAACACTTATATCATGTAACGCCTTGCGTAACAATGAGACCAAGTGTCGTCAATGAATATTCAACTTCAGCAATCACTTTTATTGTGACTAGTTTTGAGAAACTTGACCAGCACCAAGTTAGCAATATCCGTCAATGTCATTGTACATAGGAAGGATTTTGCTTGCTGAATAGTGCTTCAAAACTATTTTCGAACAGATTTCATAGCAAAGTCTATATTTTCTTTCGATTATATTTACGCATCCGATGTTTCGTCATTTTTTTATAAATTGCAAAGGTTTGGGAAGAAGAAATAAATTTGCCGCTCTTCAAATTCCAGCGATTTTTTCAAAAATGCCGATTTTTAGCAAAAGTTGGCATATTGCCGTTTTATTTACAACATTTTCGATAACTTTTTGCCCTTATATTGCTGGACAGGAAACAAAAATGATGTAATACTGCTTATAACAACTCTGGCTATTGAAAACTTAGTTCTGGTTCCTGTTTTGCGTGAACATCAGCAGTATTTAATAACCCTTCAGTATTTCTATGTTAGTCTATGTACATTTATTAGATAATAATAATGCTTTGATACACAATTTTTCTCAATCTTCAAAATGTTTATGAATATTCTTCAATTTGTGCTTGTCATTGAGTAAGCCACTCCAGGTGACATAAAAACTTTTTGTCTGTAAGTTATTTTATTTGGTCAATTGATTTATTAATTTGGCCCGATTGTATTGCAATAATACAAAGGGATACAAAATCATCGTGCACAATCTTTATACAACTACAGTACTACACTTACCCTATTCAAGTATTATAATTTATCCGTAAACTGTTTCATACAACGTAGGCTTATACAGGATACTGTAGCCTATAGGCCTACGTTAAACTGAAACTATAGGCTACTCTTAACTCCATCAAGCTAACCTTCTTGTCTTCCCAGACAGCAAAAATATTCGATGTTTTCATTGGTTCAACCGTCAACGTCTGCAAACGTTCTAAAAGTAAAATCAAAATGAAAAAATGTGTCATTTGCTGAAATAGGTTCGACTCCACGATGTAGTTGTAAGGGGAACTTGTGTGTTTGTCTTGGACCAAAAAATGCAAAAAAAAGTAAGCCATGAACAAAACTAGAATTTGTTTGAATCCCGAAATATGCACAAAAACTGTTTTTGTCAAAGTGGAGAATGCCAGCTGTTGTCCCACACAAAGATCTACATATCTGGCATTTAGGCTTGAATCTCGTCTAAATTCTTTGTTAAACTTGGTTCGAGCATGAAAATCACAGGCTAATTAACAACTCAGCTGCAGGACCAGGTCATGAAATTATACCAAAAACTCTTTAGACGGACAGTTCGAGTTTGCTCCAAAAAATATGTTAGCTCAATTTAAATTTACCTAAAATCTAAAACTCACAATTTAAATGTCAATGCAACATGAAGAATTATTTGGCATTCATGAACATTTCTGCGCATGTCCATGACACTAAGCCTGCACCAAGCGTATGTCATAGCTGTCTTGAATGTAATTGCTTTGATGAAAGGAATATTATTTTTTTGATTCATTTAACATATTTTTTCTTCATAATTCAAACTGATGTAGGGAATTAAAAACTTCCAGATTTTAAGAATTGACAATTTTTGGATATTAATTTCTGTTGTAAAGTGTTATCTTAGAACAATTAGCTTCTACGCGTTGCGTGCAGGGAACTGCGCAGTGACGTTCGTATTTCATGGTGAGCTATTTTTAGGAGGGCGAACAACGTGATTTCCTAAATCAAGTTTTGCACATTTCCTATACTTGTCATTAGTTAGTTCGACTGTCTTACTTCGAAGCTTCATTGGATCGAAACGAGTTTCATTCAATCGCAATAGTGGTTTTCAATCACTTGGTTTCAAGCGCTAAGGGTATGAGAAAATAAATATAAGGTCCACATTCTGTAAAACTTTTGGCACTACCGAGATTAGGTTAATCAGCTCCTTTCTTTCAGCTACCTTTCTAAAGCAATTACGCCCACCCAAATATTACAGTATACTCTGAGTGGGGGCGTGTTTTTCAACAACAAGTTTTAAGCTGGAAATCGAACCAAGATCGCATGATTTGAAAGCGAGTGTCTTACCGTATTTCCGAGCGCCAACCTACTGCATTCAAAAGTCATTTTTGCTTAGGTTTACTGGGGTTCACTTGGCGGGGTGTACAAAATTGTCTCCATGTGGGCCAGATTTGATAATATAGAAGTGTCCGAGGGCCAACAATCCCTGATAATTTTGTTTTGCTTAAAAAAGCATATTAATATATTGCATTATTTGATGTCTTTTTCATACAATAAAGCAATATGCTGGTTGAGCATTTTGTTTTATCCATATCACGGGATATAATAAGTTAGAGTGTTAGACTATATAAGTTTTCTGCGACCCCATGTAAAATGGAAACATCCAGAAACTTTGTAACATGCAACTGTGTTAATGTGAAGGATGAAACTGATGTCTTTCAATACCCGGATTTCAATACCCTGACCAAGCCTATAGTTTTAGGGTCAGTGGTAGACAAACCTTAATACCACATAGGTTGGAGCATGGCCACCTAAAGATACGGCCTGATTTGTCACATTTTGCAGAAATTTTCAGGTTTTTCTAACTTTGGGCGAATGTTCAAATAAATTTTTCTAAAAATTAGATTTTTACGCTTTCTTTATTCTTTTCCCCAGATGACACAATAGGTTTTAACATCCTCACATGTTGAAAAACAAAGAAATTTTGATTTCGAAGATTTTAGTCAGACTGTTAATTTTCAACAACAGTCTGATTTTGCGTTTTTCAACTTACTTTTTCTCATTTGCTACTGCTTCCCCAAGGCAACAAAAAAGTTTTATGTCATTAGGAAACCGCAAAAAGTAAAAACATCTCAGAAAATATCAGTCAAACACTAGCAGTAGCTGTAATCAAAATGTGCAAAATGTGACAAATTAGGCCGCATCTCCAGGTGGCCATGGTTGGAGTCTCTTAGCTTTGATCTCAAGCGATTCTTGTAAAGTTCATAATCGAGAACATCTATTCTCTCACAAATATGTTGAGCCAAACAAGCTCAAGAGTTTCTTTGCAAACGTTTGCATTTCTGGAATTGTGTTTCATCAAGTTGCTTGTAAAGCAAAACTTTAATGAAACCATCAGGAACACTAAAGAACGTATAAAAATATCAAGATTAATCTTTTATGTTGAAGATAAATATTTTAGAATGGCAGTGTTTGTTTGCGCAGCCAATTTTAACATTTGCATGAACGTTCAGTAATATGACATATTTTAGCAATAGGCTACTGATATATTTATCAAAATGCTTATACTCCATTAACATTTGAAGTTGCGACGATAGCCTATCTATCGGACTGTTCAAATTTGCTATATTTTTTACAAACCTAGACTGGCTACCCAAATATAGTTAACAGATTGAGACAATAAAAATGATAAAGATATTGCAGACTTTTGAAACGGTTATAATTTGATATTTTTAACGTTTGACCAAATTTGGTGTTTTTTGCACATTTTACGCACACCACACTACGCCGTCCGTCCTCTATGGATAGCCTATCAATCGGATTCACTGATGAGTCAACACTTAACACGTTGTCAACGTGTGGCAGTGTGGTGATTTGCAGCAATTCAACGAAATCTAAAATGCCACAGCGTAATATAAAATATTGCAAATATATTTTCAACCGCTTCAAAGCAGACAGAAGTCTGTGTCTAGACGCAAAGCGATATAGGAGGCAGTAGTTGGCTCGGCCTGAATTTATGTCAGCCAGTCTCGAACATAAACATATTAGGTGACTGTTGTTTTCTCAAACGCATGGTTCAAAACATTGGAAGAATCAAGTGAAAAAAAAAGTTTTGTCCGACAAGAAGAGACATTTCATTTAGAAAACCATGCTTTAACTTTTTTTCTTCACGACCATGCCATTGCTTGCAAATTTGGTTTACGAGTGATCGTTAATATGTTGCCAAAATCGCAATTTACACAAATTTGAAGTGCTAATTATTTATATTTTGTCGTCAACGGTTGATTAGCATTACAGTTTAGTTGCATTTCAATTATGCATTTATGTCTTAGCAGCCTATGATGAATGTTTTGCAATAGCTATTGTTTGCAAGAAACTTACATAAACTGACATGCTGGTACTGCATTTTCAGGTCACTTTCCTGATGAAGAAGACTTTTACTTTACATAATTTCACTTTAGAATAATTTGCTTTTAATTACTGAAACACGCTTTAGTTGGAGAACAGTGCTGGCCAACTGCATACATAGCCCAAGTTCCAACTCTTGTGTATTCTTTTGTGTAGAACTGCGCTCCTATACACAGTGATGTGGTGATCTTTTCTTTCTACATGGAATTAAAAAACAAACTGCAAACCATATATTAACGACTACAGCATCCTGATGCGGCAAGTCGACATGTCTTAGATGATGGAATCCAAGCACAAATTATCTCTTACTCAGGGCCGTGTGAACAACATTTCGGGCCTTCCCCGAAATCCACTAGTGGGTTCCCATGTTTAGTGATGGCGCTAAAAAATAAAAACAAGAAAGCATTTACGGTCATAAACTCTTTCAGGGTGGATAAAATTTTTAATCATTATTTTAGCAAAAGTAGGCTAAAAAACGCTTAAGATTTTCTAAAAAAAAATAGTAAGGCCTAATAGACTATGCCGATAATGCAGCAGCGAATGTAAAAAAAAAATGCGGAAGTTGAAAAAAAATTGAAAGGAGTGCGGGGGGCTTGCCTCCAGACAATGTAGAAAAATATAATCTTGTTTTGGTCACTTTTTAGGCATTCTTAGAACAATAATGTATTTTTTTATCAACACGCGTCTTTGGTATGTAATCAAATTTATCAAATAAAAATTGTATTGGTGTAGAAGGTTTTTAAAGTTAGCTTACCGTTACAAAAAAAATTCATTTACAATCACCGAAGGATTTCAATAATTTATTTCTGGAAAGTTTTTAGGCTATAGCCCAATGTGGTGTAGCCTTTCAGCAGTCTAGAAATTCGAAAATTTATCTGACATGTCTTGACTTTACTTTTAACGATAACATTTTCACGGCACATTTAACTTCATAACCTATCTCAATCAACAA
Source organism: Aplidium turbinatum (assembly GCF_918807975.1). Classification (NCBI taxonomy): domain Eukaryota; kingdom Metazoa; phylum Chordata; class Ascidiacea; order Aplousobranchia; family Polyclinidae; genus Aplidium; species Aplidium turbinatum. Next base: position 35,283,559 of record NC_137472.1, on the reverse strand, counting down.
TGAAATTTGTCAATTTATTTTAATTGTTAATTAATTAGGGTATTTGAGTATCGTACGCAGTGATTACTTCGGAATATTAGGCTACATCATTTCGTTGGTTTTTGGGGGCCCAAAAAACTCTTTACTTCCTTAATCCACTGTTGGAACTACTGTATGTAGCTTATGCCTAATTTTGCCGGTTAAATGAATAAAATGTGGTTGAGCAAGCGAAAATTTTTTACAAAAATGGAAAAAAATTACGTATTATTAAATGGTACCGGTACATGTAAAATCACAACCTAAAAATCGCTGCAAGAACTAAATATAATTGGGATCCTAGGCAGACGTGAGCCCTCAGCCAGCACCCAAACGAAAGAAAAGAAAAAAATTATTATCGTGTTGATAACAAAGTTTTGACTTGAAAACTTTACTTAAATATTTTTATTTTTTTTCCGTTTACTGCGTATGATTTTAAAGGAACAAATTGTGTGCTCTTGGTGTGGTTTTGCACTTCTGTGCAGAGTTGCAGACTGTCATCAACACCGGTTCTCTTGCGCAAGTAGTGGTGTTTTAACAAGATTATTTCTTTATTGATTATTATTTATCGATTATTTTTGTTCAAATGCCCCCATGAACAATAATTGCTCGCGCCACTGGTTAAGTACAGCATAAACCAACGACATGGAATACCGCGACGTGGACGACGACGTCCACGATCGACGATGACTCGCTTTTCTGATTTTTGCTGCGATGTGGAAAACTGAAAGGTTATCGCAAAAATTGGCAGAACTGCAATCCATTTTTTTCACTTTTACATAACTGCATTTTTATTAAATAAATTGCTAAATTTTATTTGAAATTTTGGATACTAGAACATAAGCAGAGACTTATTGTTGCAGGAAACAAAACAATGTTGCATTCATTCAGTTTTTACTTTTTACCTATTTATAGTAATCTGACTAACGAAATTTTGTTTTTACATGCTTACATTTCCAAAAGCGCTTTTCTTTTTGTTTGTATTGTTTGTTAAATTTTTGTTTTATGTCGTTACTGAATGCTTCAAAAATCTTTAAATCTTTACACACTTACGATATTTTTTCTTTTAATAGCAATAATTCTCTCAATTTGTTTTGACGACCCTAACCTAGTAGCCATGCGTGACTGTGCATATTCAGCAAAGTCTCAATTTCAACAAAAGCAGTCGCCGGTGCCTCAGGCGATGCTATATTTGCTTAGCGCATTCGCCACAATGTATAATTTTAAAATTTGCGTCCCGCCTAAATAACCGACTTTTATTTCTGCAAGATTGAACAAAGAAATTGGAACAACAACAAACAAAATTTAATGTTTCTTTATTTCAATTTTTGCTACACAGCAGGCTATGTAATAAAACTTACTTCCACCTTGTTGGACGTTAAACTTGAGCAAACATGGACTATCTATCATATTAATTCGATCAATGACAGCGCTTGATTTCATGACAAAGTGCTAAAAAAGAATTTTGAATGCATCTTAGTAAAAACAATATGCACATTTATTAATTTCTACACAAATGACTTTCTTGCAAGCAAACGTTTGAAGCTCATAGATTTTTCCTACCGCACCCCGTGGGAACCAAACACGTTCTATAAACGTCCCAGTGATATTCGCTTCCTCCCAAACCCCAAAGACTGGTTTTTCAACTATGTGACGTCACATCCTTTAGGCCAGACTTATTTCAGCTCAATAAACACGTTGCAAATAATAATTAAAAGAAATCAAAAGGTATCCAGTATCGTACAAGCTTGTTCCAATGCACCAAAATAAAACATATTTTTGGAGTTAAAAACTGCATTGTCTACTTTCTTGTTTGAAATTATCACGTGATCTGTGACGTTACAAAATGTAGCCGTCGGGGAACAATTTAAGTGACGTCACAATTGCTGCAAATATCTGCGACTGATTGTCACAAAAACATAACATTTAAAGTGTAAATTAATCAAAAAATAATAAAATGTTAAACTGAGGTTGTTTTAAACAGAGTGGAGTTAAACTGTAGGGGGGTGTGTTATTTGACGAATTTCACGATGGCAACGTGGTACGGTGCTAAAAATATGTGGAGTAGTATCCAAATCCGGAATATGAAAACAATTATCATATTGGACCACCCTAACCCCCATGTACATGCCCCCTGAAAAGGAGGTATCCATAAATTCACCAAAATATGAGTTTTTAAGCCTTTTCACCAAACGACGGGTATTTTGGCGGTATTTATGGTGCTCCTATAGGGGTTTTCGGGGTCTGTGAGTTCAAATATGGCATTAGAAATTACCTCCAAAAATCCAATATAATGGTAATCCAATATGGCGGCCAAAATGGCGCTTAGAATGGGTACTTTCGTAAAGTTTAACCAAACATAGTCATGTAATATGTCGAATTATAGGTTTTCGCGGGCGTAGAATACGAATTCATGATTATTTCAAACGAAAAATAAGCTGATAACAACATATTTTCAAACTTATGACGTACTGTATATGTAATTTAGTATAAAACACAGTATTCAGCTCTTTGTTAGATTCATGCCGTCAAGAACAGAATTTAAATCAGTCATCGTAACATCCGCTTTGCAACTCAAATTACTCAGGTAAGCTTTCAGATTGGATCCATAAACAGAAGATGGCAACTTTTTATGGTCTTTCAATAAACGAAAAATGTCACTTTGTTTTGGAACTGAGAGTGCAGTGTCACGGGCGTATCTGATCTCGAGGTATAACCGCTTCTGTTTCTCAATGTCTGTTATATTACTATTTAGAGTTTCATCCACATCAGAGTCCTTTGTAAAAGGACCGCCTTGTTTTTTCAGTATCATGAGTATCATAAACAATTAACTGTAGCAAGCCAGCCATCTTCAGTCTAGTGCATTGGATACCGCCAGACTTGTAACAAAGGACTTGCAGGACTGGTGAGCAAATACTGGTATTACCCTTAAATTGTGGCAAGCGATAGAACAGATGATCCTTACAGCTATTGAAGAATACAAACTAAGGAAGAGTAAGAGGAATAGGTCAACAGATACAGAGCCAAAAAAGGGGAGTTTTTGGCAAACACGAGGCAGACATTTTGGACTGGAGACAGAGCTTCGTAGAAGTTTTCTGCAACTGGCATGTAGACACCACATCCATGAGTTGATTGGGGGGGCATCTTGCTCAATTGTGTATAGCCTAACCACATGATCCAATGAACAGCTGTTTAAGCAACTGGTGAACAATTGGAGCGAATTGAACCACAACTACACATTGATCGAGGTGACTGCTCCATAAAGAGAGTTGATAGGCTATATACATGACACCATCACCTTCCTTCAGACATGGATCGAGAACAGCACCAAGGAGACTCTTCAACATGACTACCTGGAGGTGACAGAACTAACACTGCTGTTTCTTGGAGGGATCGTCCCTGCCAGTTGGAGATCCATCACCATCAAAGCGCCTGGGGCATTCCACCATGTCCGTTGGATTAGCAAAACTTTGTAAACTTTGTACACTCTTCCGATGCCAGCTTGGGAATGTATATGCACCCGAAGAATTGGAAGACATCACCACTCACCAGTCTTGCTGTATTCTTGGCAATCTTTTACACGAAAGCGTAGTTAACGTGCAGGAGTGCTGCTGATGCACCATCGAAGGACCTGGTACTAATGAAGAACCCCCTCAAGGCAGAGGCCAGTATCAGCAAGGACCCAATGATGTGGCCTGCCAAATTTCTTTCCTTTGTTGTTCTGGCCAGACAGAAGCTACAAAACCATATGTGGTATCTCTCAGAGAGATTGGTCTCTTTGGCACTCTTCTCAGAACGAACATCATCTGACAAACAGACGATGAGAAATGCTATGCTGATTGCTGAGGTACCATAACGCGACAGACAGTACACAGACAAGAAAACAGGAGATGCCAGCCTCATCAATTGGACACAAAAGCCCTCAAAGACTTCATTGGACATGACTCTTGGAGCATGTTTGAGCTTTTGAATATTGACTCCAGCTTTGTCAAGCTGCCCGTTGCACAATGGACCACCTCAGATAACTACCGTCATGGCAAAAAAGTTGTGGCCAACCTCCATGTTGTCAATGACGCAGCAAAGCGGGCACTAGGACTCGCCACAGATTTGAACACAAATAAAGCGTCCAAATGTGAAGAGCAGCTCGGCTCCAGGCACTATGCAGAGTTGTGAAGAGTGTCCGAGAGAAGTTGCATGGACTGGCAACGTCATCTGAGGTTGTGACAAAAAAGTCACTGGCCTCCATTTTGTACAGTTGAGACTAATATGAATATTTATTGTATGAGTTTGTATTGTGTACTGAAGTTACTTGGAAGTAATTGACTTCCATTGGTACATTTCGGGATAACTAATTTTCATTTTGAACAATAAATGACCATAAATGTGAAGAAAATATGTTTTTTTTTTTAAAGGTGGAATTAATTGTTTCATAGACATCGTGTATAATATGTTCCATGCTCTTTGGTTGTCTTTTTTGCATATTTTGGTACCGAAATGAGCCCTGACAGTCATTCACAGCCTGAAAAATCACCACTTTAGTCAAGTTGTTGTCTTGCCGGAAACGGTTGCTATGGTAACGGACTGTCTGACCGTAAGATGTCATTGAAAAATAAAAATTTTATCATGGGTTTGCTCCTGATACCCATTCACAACTTGTAGGTGACTTACAACTTCGTAGTATAAATTCTTAAAAATAACCCCTTTTTTGGCCCAGCCTAATAAGAGGATATTGCAAAACACAATGCAAAATAACAAGCATAATTTATCAGTATGAACATATATAAATACTCAGGTATATTCATTGCGCATGCCAGGAAAGAATAAGCCTACTTTTGGGATCAAATTCGTATTCTACGCCCTCGAAAACTTATAATTCGACATATCACACAACTATGTTTGGTCAAAATTTACAAAAGTACCCATTCCAAGCCTCATTTTGGCCGCCATATTGAAATACCGCCATATTGAAAATTCTTAGGAATTTTCTAATGTCATATTTGAACACACAGACCCCGAAAAGCCACATATGAGTAAGATAAATACCACCAAAACGCAAGTATAGTGGGTGAAAAGGCCAACAATCTCATATTTTTCTGAAAATAAGGGTACCTTTTATTCAGGGGGCATGTACATGGGGGTTAGGGGGATCGTATGTCAAATTTTCATAAATATTCTAGATTTTGATACTGCTCCACAAATTTTTAGCAGCGTACGGTATGAATCGACAATTAACACACCCCCCTAGTTAAAGCAGCTTTTAAAGATGTCATTGCATTTCGCTATTTCACCACCGGCAGTTGACTTGTGCTATATCGTCTGGTGAAAGCGTATTGTTCGTGATAAATCACCGGGCTTGTCACCATACTTTGAATCTTTTTTATTGATTTAAATTTCCTTTGAATTGACATAAATTCGTGATTTTTCTTCCACTAAATCCTATTTAAGAGCAAGACATGGTGACCACACTTCAGCATGAGCATTTGTTTCTAATCGCGGATGGTTTTTGGGACAAAGCAAAACAATCTGCAAAGTTTTTGAATTAATTAACTTTTCTTTGTCGTTTAGTAATATGACTGGAATAAATCGAAAATATTAGCATCAAAGGTATTTACATATTAATTTGTAGAAAGTGTGTATATGAATATTTGCTTACATTGGAAAAGAACTGATGTATTTAATTTGTAAAACAGAACTCCAAATCTAAACATGCAGCTTTCGACTAAAAGTGTGCAATGCAGAGTTAAAACGTCATGTCTAGAGCAAATATGCACTTGGTTTGTACACTATTGAAAAAACACCCTCAGGCTATGGTGTCATTATGAAATGCTTTTTGACGTCAAAAACCTTAAAAATAATATAAAGTGTCTTTGTTTAGTTATGGCAGTTTTTAAAATTAAATAATTCATTTAAAAATAGTTTTAAACAAAAAATAACTTTGCAAGCTATGTTCTTTAGGTTACGTGCAGGCTAACTGCAAATAAAAATAGAGTATCACGTGACTAGGCTTAAGGCAGTTCGATTAAAAATACCTACCCTTGCAACGTATCAAGTTAAATAAGATTCTATAAGATTGTAAAAGTATAAAAGGAAGGACAAAAGTCAATTCCACACAAATCATCTCAATCGTTCACACAATTGAGGAACTTGCACAATAGAATCCAAGCAAAAGAAAAGGTTAGTCGCTTTGTGATGTTACTTGAAGATGTAATTGACAGTTGCATTAACAAAACTATAAATTTAATTGATAAAGAGCTAAATAAATTAATAAAAGCAGGTTTTAAACATTGTAAACTTTACATTTCAGAACTTCGTCATGAATGTGTTCGGGGCAATTATGTTGTCCTGTTGTTTACTTTCTGCTTATGGTGAGTTTTTTTTATAGGCGAGTTGTATTTGTGGACTTTATTTAATAACTTAATTAACTTAATTAATAACTTTATTTGTAAAGTTTTAGTTTTCCACCTAAATTATTTTTTTTTAAAGTATGTTTGAAAGTTATTTTGAAAATAATTGACTTATTTTGAAAAATACCAATTTCCGCATGCTTTGACATCAGCGCTTTATTTTTATTATTATTTGAAAGAAACCAGTCACATTTAGCAACAACATTTTGAACGCTTTACTTGAAAGGTGGTGCTCCTCCGCAAGATGGATCAGATGGAGCAGGAGGTCCAAGTGAAGAGACTGATGCAAATTCTCAGCAAAACTGCATGCAAAAGTGTACGAACCAAAACAAATGTACCTTCGGTTCGGGGATGGGAGCACTTGACAGCAGATGCAGGGAATGTATTGAAGAGGACTGTGGTTAGTAATAATATTTTTATATGAAAATGTTCATTTCATCTTCAAGATTTACCCGTAATTTTCAAAATGAATAACAAAATGAATGCGTTCCTATGGGTTTTAAACGAGAATCAGATGCGCCATAAATTGATCTATGCACCGATAGTAGTAGGTTGTAAAAGAACTTACTGAAGTATACACATAAACAATCACAGCACAAAATACATTTGTTTCAGATGCAATGAGTTCCAGCCCTGAAGACAATCTCATGTGTAGATTTGATGCATACAGCGAGTGCGACACTTGTCCAGTGTTGAATGAGGAACAGCAAAGAAATCATAGAGTCTGCCGAACCTGTTTGAGAAAGTGCTCCAGCAGAGGTGAGCTTGCTATTTGTGTATATTCATTATTCAACACATGCACACAGCAGGTGTTTACTTGCAATCATTTTAGAATTACAAAAAATACAGTGGTTTATTGGCCTAACAAGTTACAATAGTCTATGGTCAAAGAAACCCGCAACCGAGGTTCTATCTGCAGTTTTTGTTCTTCAAATACAAAATGCGTTCTTAAAATTGATAACGCTATTTTGCTTTGCACTACAAACCATACAAATCAAAATCTGCTTTCACTTTCATGTTCTGACAAACACATTGGTAACCAAGAAAATTAAAAACTTATTGTTGTGACAGGTCGTCGTCCTGGAAGGAGACCTGGACGTGGCTCCAACATGTTTAGGCCTGTCAAAACCTTTTTTGGTACCCTGAGATGTATGAGGTCTTGTCAAGCTCCAGATAACTGTCCAAGTAGACAAGAAGTTCGAGCTCAACTATTTGCATCGCGAAGAGAATGCCGAGAGTGCGTCATGGAGACTTGTGGTGAGAGAAATGGGCTGAAGATGTAAATCGCAAGTTCATAAACTTTATTCAAATCCGCGTTGAAATATTTGTGCGATTGTTAGAAAAAAAAATGAAGTTTTCTATCTAGAGAAAATATTCTGCAACGCTTCAATTGTAAAATATGGATATGTAATCAACACCTAAATGGTAGAAACCCAACTTCTAGGCCCTTACGACCGAAGCAACCGAACTGACATTGAAGACTGTATTGTGGATGCTCGCCAAGATTGTTCCGAATGTCCTGTGAGAAACCAGGAACAGCAAATGAGAACGAGAAGTTGTAAGAGATGCCTTCGAAGCTGTACTCCACGCAGAGGTAATAAAACAGCGTAGCCTTCTGTCCAATGTCATAGATATATTGGACATATTATTGTCAAATTTCATATCACAACTTCCTTATCCCGATTGGCGACGGACAAAAATTTTTTATCAGTACAATCACAAAGCGGAGATGAAAAACTAAGTTAATTTTCTAAGTAATTTTAAGTCTAAGTAGTCTTCTAAAACAATAAAATCGCATTTTTGAACAGTGAGTCTCGGTTTGGACATCCATTTTTTGACACTAATATGGCAAAACTTTAAATATACTGTACAGTATAAAGCTCCAGATAATAAAACAGATTGTGTTTCTTTAAGGTTGTTATGTGAAATGCTTCTTCATATGAAATACATTCATATTGATATTTACCATAAAGTACTTTTCGAAGGAAATGGACCATTCCGACCTGGCTTGGTACGTAGACCATTTCAAAGGTTGTCGTGCATGGAAAATTGCCAATCAGAATCGACGTGCCCAACGTTTGAAGAAGTAACAAATCAAATAGAGAACCTGCTGCCGGTTTGCCGAGAGTGCATATCAGAACAATGTGGTAAGTGATACAGTGTTACACCTTAGGTTGATGAATAACGACATCGGCTGTCATATTTTGACATGTACTTTGTTGCTCATGTCGAGACACTTTTAACATTAATTATATTTAGGTCCATTTACCAGCTACAACTTCAGTAAAGTTATGGGCTGTGTGGCGCGAGCACGACGTGGCTGCGTTGATTGCCCGATCACGACTGTGTCACAACAAATGAGAATGAAAAGGTGCCGATCGTGTGGAAAAAGATGTTTTCGAGGTAACATATGCTCAGATTTTATAAAAAAAAATGTTGTTTTTGCAACTTAAAATTTGTTGTTTTACCTACAACTGTTCTCTTTTTTACATTTATAGAAACGTTTGGTGGGTTTGGACCAGGGTCATTTAGACCAGGGCCATTCAGACCAGGACCATTTGGACCAGGGCCCAGAAGAGGACCTCCAATGCAGCCGTTCGAACGTCTTTCGTGCTTGCTGAGTTGTCAATCTCCGTCCAAATGTCCAACCAAAGCGGCTTTGATCAGCAGAGTGAGATCAACTACAGGACCATGCAGAGAATGTCTTGAAGAAGAATGCGGTACGATTTCTTAATTCATTTGATCAACTTATAATATTTGAAGTTTAACCCAGATGACGAAAGCTAATAAATTTGCAGAAGTTGAACGACAAAAAATTGGAAATTTGCCCTGATCTAGAAAAGACGAAAACAACACAATAAACAAAACTATAATTTTCAGTTTGCTTTGCACACTTAATTGTTTTGCGCATATGTGATGAAACATAGTTATACAGAAACTTATAATAGGCTACAGGATTATAGCCTGGTAACATACATCATCACTATTCTCACTTCCACCCGTTCAACGCAGGAGACCAAAGTAGCTAAGCAAGGTATTACAGCTAGCTTACACTTCTGTGACATCCGGAGTTGCAATCATAATTACACTATTTTGATGGGTTGATCTAAATCTACTTTTTTGAACTATGACTTAAAACGGTGTAGATTTGTTGGTTGTACAGTTCACCTTACTGTGCACTTAGTTGTATTCAATGGTAGACTACTAAAAGTAAATACTTAGCAATTTTGCTATTGATTGACAGTAAGTTACTACATTGCTGCTCTTGCTGGCATAGATAAAAAGTTTCTGAGATCCTCCTAAAAACAATGAAAAAGTTGATCTTTTAATATTATGTAGCCTGTAGATGTAGCTGTAGATTGTAGGCCACATGAAAGTTGATTGTGGTCGTAGGTTATCCTGTTCGACTTTAATAATCTTGGTTTGTATTTCGTTTCAAGGTGAATTTGAAAGCACTTCCAACAACGAAATCATTGAATGTCTTCCACAAGCTCGTCTTAATTGTGATTCGTGCCCCGTTCTCACATCCGAAGAGCAACAAAACATGAGAAGTTGCAGATCTTGTATACGAGGATGCCATTCTATGGGTAAGAATTGTGTGAAAAATATTCTAAAACAAATGTAAACTTTATTAACCCACAGTGTCACTGGCGACAAAATTGTTTTGATACGTTTTTAATAAATTGTTTTTAAACATTTTAGTAATAGAGTAAAAAAATGGGTCTTTTCAATCTTTATTGTTTGCCCGATATCCTGTGAGATCAACACTAATCTTGCCTAACTTACATAGATAATATACCACGTGGACCAAGACAAGGTGGACCCTAAAACCCTAAAACGATGTGTCTTTTCAATCTTTATTATTTGCCCTATATCCCGTGATATCAACACTAAGCTTCTTGAAAAAAGAAGCGGTAAAGTCAGGCAACAACGGTAACTTGGAAATGTATTGTGCAAACAGCACACTTCCGAAACAAGTGTTTTTCAGGGACACTTGTTGAATGAAGTAATTCACAGATAGCAACCTTTTTGAAACTTCGTGAAACATTTCAAGAACATAATATTGATGATAGGCCTAAATTACAAAATAATATTTTGCCTAACTTACATAGATAATATGCGACGTGGACCAGGACGAGGTGGATCAAGACCAGGGCAAGGTGGACCAGGACATGGTGGACCAGGACGAGGTGGATCAAGACCAGGACGAGGTGGACCAGGGCGAGGTGGACCAGGACGAGGTGGACCAGGACGAGGTGGACCAGGGCAAGGTGGACCAGGACGAGGTGGACCAGGGCGAGGTGGACCAGAGCGAGGTGGACCAGGGCGAGGTGGATCTCGTCCTGGTTTAGCTTCATACTTTTGTCTCACTGACTGCGTATCTCCTACCTCATGTCCAACAAGATCTGAAGCGATGACTAATTTTCAAGCAATGTCACAGGAGTGCAGGACCTGCATCATGGGCTACTGTGGTGAGATACTTACATGTATGACTTTTATAAAAAACATTTTCAGATTCTATTAGTCAATAACTCGTTTTTCTGAATTCATGTGTGTCAACCGCTAAAGCAAAAACGAATTGAAAATATATCTTTTCATTGTAGGTCCATTTCAACAAAGCAATCGAAGTCAAGTTGCCGATTGTATTAATGACGCCCGCGAAGAATGTTCTGAATGCCCAACTATTTCACCAGAGGAACAAGAAAGATCAAGAACATGTAGATCTTGCATCCGAAACTGTGCTCCGCAAAAAGGTAAATGTTCAAACACTTTCTAACTTTGGAATACTGCGTATACCATTTTTTGTAAGTGTTAATTGGAATCGAAACAGCCATTAAAAACCTGCTACAAATTGCTTGAATTTGTGTAGTGCGGTATGGCAAAAGCTTGTAATGCGTATTATGAACTTATTGTGGGTATTTTGTGAAACCCATGCATTATATTAAGTTGTCAAGTATGTCTATGTAAATTGAGTCCAGACAATAAAAATAATCACCCACATGTAAAGTTACGATAAGTTACTGTGTATTGAAATATTCTTAGAAATCGTATGTTGTAAGTTGTAATCCTAGCCCACTCCATTCGCAAATGGTTTGCTTTTGAATCTTTATCCTCGGACTAACAAAGCCTTGAGGTTATTCCTGGTAGTTTCGCATAGAGGCTTTTGACGCAAGACCAGTTGCCGAGATCGACAGAGTGAAGTTTTGTCATTGTTGAAGTAATGTTGCCGGGGAGTTATTCCATTCACTATAGACGCCGCTGAATGGAGAGCGGTTCTTAGAATGCGTTGCTCAAGCGCACACCCCGAGAGTCGAACCCGCACCGCTTGCTCTTAAAGCTTTTTCGTTCACGAAGTCACGCGCTAACCAACTAAGCTATCGGGGCCAAGGTGGTCATGGAGCATACGAAATAGCTTTGAGTTAGATTATTGCTTTTCAAGAAGTGGCCTACAATAAAAACTAAACGTAGCAAAAAGAATGAGAACGATTGTACTTGCGATTACTTTGTTATTTCAGAGATATCTCAGTCGCACATAAACTTTTATCACATATCAAATAATGAAATTCATCGTGAAAAATAAATTTTTGTAATACATGTAGGACCTATGCATCGTGACTCCGTTCGCCGCGGACTCAGGCGTGGAATATTCAAGACAATGACATGTATGAAGGGCTGCCAGTCTCCACAAAGGTGTCCTATGTTGGATGAAATTAGAAATCGATTGATAAACACCCGGCAAGAATGCAAAGAGTGCGTTGAAGAAGAGTGCGGTAAGCACAGCAATGGCTTCAAGAGAAAGTGTAGCATACATAAAAGTAGCTAAGTGTGTTGGTTAAAGTGGATAATATATTACACGTTAGTTTATTAATCGTTCAACAAATCAACATCTCAATCGTGTTCAAACTAGGTGCTTAAATTGAAAGGTGTTGTGAATTTCCTAAGGCAAAGCATGCCGGCTTAACAATGTACAAATGAACTCGGTTCACTATCCGTTTCTTAGACAACCTATAAGCCCATACGCAACTGTCATATCGATGATATATACTTCTAGTTTGTTGTGATGTCATTCTTAGGTCTTAGAAATAAAAAAGTATGTTTTTTTTCTGACAAAAGATCTTTGAATTTATTTTTTTTGCACTTTTATAAGTTTTATAATCGTTTCTGTGATTTGTAGGTGATTTCAATCGAAGCAATCGGAGCGAAGTAGCTGACTGCATCGCTGAGGCTCGGGAAGATTGTGAAGAGTGTCCCACTTTAACGGATCAAGACCAAAGAAGAAGACGAGGATGCATGTCTTGCGTCAGAGGATGTTTTCCTTTCCGTGGTATGTTTTACACTTTTACTTTACGTATCTATATGTTCTTTATTCTGTATAGAAACTGGTTAATTCATTTATGTATAAGAAATAGTTGGCCTACCTGGAGTCATTACGCTATTAGTCCATTTATTCATTTGTTGTAGAAATCTATACTACCACTACCGTAGACTATTTTTGACCTTAGGCTTGAGCATTTCAAGATGTTTGTTAAGGTTCATCAGAGATATTATAAATTCCAAGTGAGGCAATTATTAGTTTATTGGTAAAATTTCAGCATTTTACATACCTTCCATTATAGCCTACGCTTTAACCTAGAGTAGGCTATACCTACAGTATTTGTAAGGCATAGAAACAGAATCAATTTTTTTACGACACATGCGTAATGGAATATCTTTGCAATGGATAAAACTTCATATTGGCCGGAAGCACGTCTTTTCCATGTTGTGTCAGCTATTTAAAAAACCGTTTGCAAATGGCGTTGCAACTAGTGCCATTGTTTGATTTCTCAGTGCCATGTTCTCTTCGATGAAAAGGAGATCTTCATGTTTCTGGCAAATTATGCAGAGAAATGATGTTAGTTGACTTGAAACATAAAGTGACACAAAGGAAACTTTAGTCCAGTCTTGTACTGATGATGATGGCGTATGAGCGATCTTTCCAGGCTAGATGAACATTTAAGTCTTGTACTGAACGTTCAACACATGGTGAATACTTTTTACCAGATGCGATTAAAAGTCGTAAGAAAAAACTCTGCATGCCTTAAAATGTGCCATGGCAAGACATATAGTGGCATGCAGAAGTTGGAGAAGTCGACTCGGTGATTGTAGCCTACTGTACAAGTGTAGGCCTACAGCCATTCTCTTTACCATATGACAGAAAGATTATTTCGTACTTTGGCTGTGTTGAATTACTTTAATGAAGCGACTGAAATGAGGACAACAACGTTCGCAATACAAGCATACCGCATTAAACAAAATTCTAACAAATTCTTTATCTTAATCGATCAGGAGAATTTCCGCAACGCCGTAGACGCTTTCGCAAAGGACCACTGAAGATGTTGTCATGCATGCGACAATGTTCTTCCGAAAGCAGATGCCCCAACAGGAGAAAATTTATGAGGCGGTTTATGGAAACCCCAAAGTCATGCAAATTGTGCGTCATGAACCAATGTGGTGAGTTGAAAATGTTTTCTCGGCAACTTTGTTTGACAAATGTTTTTTTCAAGTTGTTTGTTTATTATTGTAAAATAGAGCTACTTTTAACCACGAATGTAAAGACTTTATGTTATTGAATACAAGAAAGCTGTAAGGTAACTAAAGTATAATTTTTTAACAAACTTCTAATAAAAAAATCTGAGCAATTTGTATTAAAACATTCTGCCGCACTTAATTATATCATAACAATAAATTACAACGAAATATTCTGAAATTAGGCCAACCAGGCTTCAGTGATGAAGATGGTGACGACAACATGGCAGATTGTATCGATGAAGCTCAGGAAGAATGTTCCGGTTGTCCAGATTTGTCAGAAGAAGATCAAGGAAGACGACGCACGTGTCGATCCTGTGTTAAAATGTGTTTGTCAAGAGGAGGTAACAAATCAGCACAACAAACAAAATAATGAACAAACTTTTCCGTAGCTCACCGAATAATTTGGTAGTTCTTTAAAAATTGTCTATTTCTATCAAATAACGTGAAACGTGGATTAGGTCAAGCAGCGTAGAATCGCATCGCATAGAAGTTTATTTTTTGTCACGTATTGGTTATCAGTTCTAATAATTAAACAATTAAAAAACACTTCAAGAGTTGAGTATTTGATGAAGAAGCAAAGATAAAAAACGCTGTGCAAAAACATTTAATCACAGAAAATAAAATCATGTTTGGGCTAAGTTTAAATGTTGGAAATAACCAGTCAGTTTATGACATTTTAAATTATTTCAACAAATAAAACGGTTTGAGTGATCGGAAAAATTATTATTGAATTGAAAATCATAGCTGTGTGCAGCAAATTATTTTATTCTTGTCTTTGGATAGATGATTGTGATCGTACAAGCGACAGGCCTCAAAGACCAACCCGTGCGCCACCAAGTCCCACTACACCAGGACTTACTCCCACAGAAATGTGCAGGCAATCTTGCCAATCGTCTCCAGCCTGCCTGACCACCCAAAGTCCAATGCCCACAACTTTGTCGTCTTCTGGATGCTTGGCCTGCATTGGGCAGCGGGGTTGCAGTAAGTTCACATTTTGTTCAATGGTCTCTTTGGAGAATAATCTAAAACCTATCATTAAAACTCAGTATATTTTGACAAACATTGTACAATTTTATTTTATGTTCACAAAAAGATTCCAACATTTTTTAGATCAATAGTCCATACTTCCTTTTTTAGACCAATATCCCGCATTTCAAAGACCGAGATGTCTGATACAAGCTCGTCAGTCCTGCCCAACTTGTTCTTCTGTGCCTGCACCCAATCGACTTCGATTCAATCCGTGCCGAATATGCATTGCAAGGTGCTCAAGATCATCACAAGGTGGTGGTCGACCAGGTTCCCAACGTCGCCCTGGTCAAGGTAGACCGGGACCTGGAAGTCGTGTCCCTGGTGGAAACACGGGCAATCCTTATGCTTAAAAATATGAAGCTGGAATGATAATAATTGACCGATCGTGAAATATCAAAGCCTCTTTATTGAAAGTGTCAAATTGTTCAAACTTGTATAAGCTGCTCAAAGTAGCTTACTGCATTTTATTTTCTGTTTTGTCTGCAGACGACATCGTGGCATTATCTTTCTGCATCATTAGGCCTACAATAGTTTTGAGCGCAAAGAAATATTTACTGTTAAATTTTGAACAACAAAACAAATTGATTACTTTCACTTAGAGGCTTAGAAATGACACTCTCGTAATTATATTGCATTAAAAAATGAGTGCCAGTGATAGTTTACATCTTTTGTGTATTTTTGTGCATGGTATATAAAACAACGTAAAAAGAAATTGAAACGACAAACATACAGCTTATTTCATCTGTATTCATTCTATTGCAGCATCGATTCTTGTAATTCGAAGAGTTGGTTTGAGTTGTAAATAATGTGCCAATTATTTAACCTGGAGTGATTTAGAGATCACTATAGGCTACTGGTGTATAGGCTAGTAAAAAAATATCAATTTGGACGTAACTCGATAAATAAAATGACAATTGCACTCACAACTTGGCTTCATGTGTATATATCAAGACAAAAACTGACTTCTTTAGACTGTTTCGAGCGAGTTCATTTCTAAAGTTCAACGACATTTATTTCTTGAAGGTGGCAACTATAGACTAGTTTCAGCTGTACTTTACCGTCTCCTATCTAATAATCTCCGATCGCGCAGGTTACGGTAATCTTATGGTTTACTATGTTTTGTGTATCTTGGGTATAAGATTTTCTATTTAGCCGCAGCTTGCAGCTACAGTAGTATGTGTAGGGGCGTATAGATGCAGTACACAATTTCGGAGGTGAGTGCAAACCAGTAGGCTTTTGTTGCGCATATGTCAGCGAGCTTGGCAACGAGTCAGCGAAAGCGAAGCACCCAGCTGCCCTCCTGACTACGCCCCTGAGTATGTTTGAAGACCATGTTTATATTAAGGCCAGGTCGTCAGCATTACCGTTGAGGTGACTGTGTGTTCAGTTCAGTTCAGTTTATTTTTGTTTTGTTGGCGAAAAAGAAAGACACAAAAAGCAAAAACACAATAAACACAAATAATTCGCACAACAAGGATGGCAGCGAAAGACCAAAAGGTCACCAAAGTCAGCTGCCACCCAAACATTTAAACAAAAGACCCAAAATTAAAAACATTAACACATACGGTATATAATATATAGCACAATACCAGCACTTTAATTTGTAAAAATTAAAAATGGAATTAACAATACATTAACAATGGAATAACACAGGGCAACATAAAAAAAACATTGGGTAGAGAAAAAAGCGGATGATACGTTTCAGGAGGGATCATTGTACAAATTCTTTAATAAACATTTATACTTAAATTTAAAAACATTGTAAGACTTTTCTTTTATTTCTTTTGGTACTTGATTCCATAGTTTCACTCCATTAAAACATAGCATCTTCTTACCAGAGTTTGACGTTGTAGAAGGCAAATATAAATCATTTTTTTGGTTCTGACGGGTTTTATGATGGTGAATTTCATTTACAAAAATAAAGCAGCCAGCAAAGGCCCGGGGCAGCATTTTGTGCACATATTTGTACATAAATTTTGCAGTTTCTAATTTAATAATATCGTCAATTCTGAGCACATTAAATTGGTGATAAAGAACAGTTGTATTTGTTGACCTCGGCAAAAATAAGCAGGATCGAATGAACTTGTTTTGTCACACTTGTAGTGGAGCAAGCAATGTAGAGTTTGCTCGTCCCCAATTTATAAACGAGTATTGGATCTTGGATTGAAACAAAGCATAATATAAAGCCCGTAATACTGTTTAAGGGGCAATGTATCTCAGGTTAAATGCTATGCCGCAGACCTTTGCAAGCTGCTTTCTAAGATTAATAATATGACTATCCCATGTCAATCGCTCATCCAAAGTTACACCTAGATAGTTTATACATTTCTTCTTTTCGATGGATCGGCCACTGATGGACAGACTAAAATTTTCTGCTGCACTTTTTTTGTTGCAGAGGATCATATAAGTAGTTTTACTATAATTTAATGAAAGTTTATTGGACTTCATCCACACATCAATTTTTTCTATTTCTCTATTGACATTTTTTTGGAGAGATGACAGGTATTTATCTGACATATGAAAGTTTGAGTCATCAGCAAAAAGTGTAGTTGAAAAAGAAGATGCATTTGGAAGATCATTCACATAAAGAAGAAAAAGCAAGGGACCAAAGATTGACCCCTGTGGGACACCACATTTAACAACATTGAAATTAGAATTCTTACCGTTAATTTTTGTACTTTGCATTCTATTTGTTAGATAAGATGTTAAAACGTTTAAAAACTTGCCACGAAAGCCATAATGGTGAAGTTTTTTTAAAAGTATGCCATGATCAACTGTATCGAAAGCTGTGTGGAGGAGACTATTGTTTGATATTGATTTAGCGACACTTCGATGCAGGTCTCAAACTGAAACACATGATAACTTTCAGGAGTAATCAAAGTAAACACGTCTAGGAATGGCATTCGGAACGATATATTTTTATTTCGAAACTCTGATAGATATTAGTCAGCAAAACTTTCATTTCGGAATTGCGCCAACTTTTTTTTTTTAAATAACCTATTATTGTTCAAGTAGCCTACTGTAGATCTATGTCAATTTGAAATTCCACAAAATCACAACTTAGCTTACTTTTCACAATTTTACAAATATGTGTTCATAAAGCAATGACAGTATAACCTGCAGTCCTACACTATCTTCACATGTAAATACTAACGACCTGTTTTAGCCTAATGCTTCGAGTTCGCTGTAGTAGGCTAATAGCAGTTAGCATTAGTTTTTAAAACACAGTTCTCTAACGATGTGCTATGACGAGTGATGTTGGAGTCAGTGTGTTGTTTTATGCAGTTCCGAAAGCCAGTCACTCGTAAAGGCCGTATAGTCGATAGTTTGTGGCAGAATCAGTCGTGTGATGCTAACGAGCTCAGCCTCATGGACAAAACATCTATCGCTGTCAATTCTTGCCACAATCGGTTGCCGAGAAACAAGCGCAAAAATCTTGTTGTTCTGAACATGGTAAAAAATGTAAACTTTCTAAAGTTGAAACACACCGCTAATCTTCTAAGTGGTTATTGCAGAGCTGCCCAGAAAAAATGATAATTATGATTCAGAACAAGTTGTATTGCAGTAAACCGTGAGAAAAGTGCATTTACTTTTAAGGAAAGTTGCAGTAAAAAATTGCATTAAATAACATGATATAGATAGCCTAACATGAAATTCATAAATGCATGGTCAACAACCTCATTCAATTTTTAAAAGTTGCATGTATGCACGAGCATTTTAAACAAGAGAACTTTATTCACATATTGTAGTGTACAATCAGTGTTGGGCGCGATAACTCATTTTTCAGTTAAGCGATAACGATAATCGATAAACCAAAAATGCCTAAAGCGATAACGATAAACGATAAATCAAAAAAAAGTTAAGCGATAACGATAAACGATAAATTATCGCCGATAATGTCCGATAACGATAATTTTTTTTTTTCTTGATTAGCGCTGCCCCATCCCATGCAGCACGAACTGTTTTCATCAACATGACGAAAAATCGAACATAATATACTGTGAAGGGACAAAACTTTTTGTAAGTTATGCATGAATAGAATCGCAACAGCGGCAGTAGGTATCGAATCTTCAACCTCTTGATCCAGAATCAAACCACTGAGGTAACCGCCGTGCTTTTAATTATACCTTTAGATACCAGTTGGATGCTTTTATCAATTGAGTTACACTACCGCTTACGTGCAGTAGGCAAAATAATTAAATCAAATGAAAATACCATAAAAAATTCCAAACTTTGTATTTTGCTTTCTACGGGCTGTTTACAGCAAAGTCAGCAATAATTGAAAAAATTCCAAAAAACGCAAAATGCTTGAAAATTTATCAGTAATCTTAAGCGTTATTGGTAGTAAAAATGTGCATACTGTGAAATCCATCAAGCTTGTCAAATTAGTCGTGTTTGTTCAAGAACAATAACATAATTGTCGTAATTTACTGATAATTTCAGATAAATTTTTTCTGTTTTTTTTGTGAACACCATCATTAAAGCAATGGCAGAACGCTGAGTTGTTGAGATAAGAATTACAATATAGGCACTGTATTATTAGTGGGAATAAAGATATTTGATTGAGCGTTGGCTATGTCGCATAGGTAAATCGTCGTCGTATCCAGGCTTACGCCCGGTGGTTGAAGATTTAGATTAAGTAGACGGGAAGGCAAGGAAGCCAATCTTCTTGTCCACTTTCAGGCATGCCTTTAAGTGTTCTGCGAAAGACAGTGTCCTGCCTTTTCGATTGCCGTTCCAGCGCTCTCACCACTCGGCTATGAAAGGTTATACTGTATTTAGCATAATTTTACCACGCAACTCGATGCGCCTATTGTCATGCAAAAACTACTAGGCTACAAGATGCAATGATGTCGGTCTGCATGTCAAACGCTTGAATCAATATCATATTCTGTAATGACTTGTTTTAGTGATGGTGGCGTGAAAGACCATGTTTCCGATGTAAAAGCGGCCTCGTATTGCGACAGTTTCATAAACCACTTGCCAATTTCTTTCGCTTCGCTTCAAAGGAATCTGTACCGCCTGTGCGCTTACATTTTAATTGTAAAATTCACTCGCGATTACCGATTGCAGCAAAACAACAAGAGACTTGTTGCATGCATTTCATTGCATTGCAATTTGCAACTCTAAAAATTATTGTGTTGTCAGGGCCGTCGCTGCAGGGGGCGTGCCCCTCCCATGACAACGACCTGTGCACACACACTTCAGGCACTGAAGAAGAACTGGTTTTAATTTTAGTTTCATGAACTAGGTGGCTAGTAAAAATATTACTTTTCATGGTCTTTCGACTCTTTCCACTTTTCCACTAAAATTTATCGGCGATTAATTATCGGCGATAATCAAATATTGCCTTTGGCGATAACGATAAACGATAACTGAAAAAATAATTAAGCGATAACGATAAGTGATAAAAATTTATCGCCGATAATTATCGCCGATAATGCCCATCACTGTGTACAATGCCATATGTTTCCAAACAGAAATTGACAATTTTTAGAAACGATCGTTTACTTATAGCATTGCTGAAACTTCGTTGAACATTGCACGAAGTTGCTTAGCAATTTAATTATTTGCATACAATGCTGGAGTAATGTTTGGCTGAGACATTTCTGTGATCACTTTAAGGACACGATTTAGTCCCCGGATTCAGTTTAAACGGATAATCGAAACGCAAGTTCATCTCAAACTAATTGCTGTAAAGGTGTAAACTCAATTCAAAACATTTTCTTTATCACTTTTCTTTTTGGTACGGTACAGTAGGCCTACTTGGAAGAAATTGCAATTAAAAATTGCCTAAAAACAAATGTAGCATAAATTTGCATTATAATATATCTAAAAGTTGCTCAAAATAAAATGTTGTAAAGGTTTAAGTCTTGTTTATTTTAAAAGCTACAGTATTTAAAAAAGTGTTGCAAAAAACTTGATTTTCAATCGTTGGGTTACGCTGAATGGAGAGAGCTGTGCATAGTGCAATCTGTGATTTGAACAGCTAAGCTTAATAGCCTTATTGCATAGATGTAGCCTACAAGCATCATTTACTTTATTATTTAAAAATCTTTAACTTTTGTACGATGCAACATATCAGATCACTTATGATTCCATGTAATGTAGAAGGAGCGATCGACTTGGAAGTCAGCGCAAGGCTGAATACTTGCGCGCGTCTATCGTTGTAAATTTCTGCTACAATCGACTGTAGAAACACATATTAATAATTATGAGTTATACGGTAAAGAGATAGGTCAATAAGTTTTGTTACTCAACAATAGCTTGAAAGTTTGCTGTCTTCAATCAAAATAGATAAAGTGGTTTTACAACTAAACTCAACACACTATGTTGGTTTACCATGATCAGGCTACATCATGTTGAGGTTCAAGGTTATTTGGATAGTTAATTTTTTAATTTATTGGTCCTCATTAAACGGTCCTTACACGCTTGGTTTGACTAAATTGTTGCCAATTGTCGCTCTCCTATTTAGAAAAAAGCACAGCTGCTGTTACAAGCAGTCTAACAATTTTTCTGTTGCCGTGGTACAGTAATTATACAGCACATTTGCACAATAGACCCAATTTATATAGCCTACTAATAAGCCCAAACAAATTTTCTTAATCATAAAACAAATTCAACTCACACAGCTAGCCTACGTAGCTGTTGTTTTATTGGCGTACAAGCATGTTGGTACACAAAATAGTCTGCAACGTGGGTGATGTTTGTACATGAAGTGAATTAGTAGTAATTTGTGTTCTTTATTGCGGATATCCTTGGCCGAGTGGACGTACAGGTTGCTCACTTAAACTTCTGCCACTAGAAGGCTGAGCATTGCAATTGTCTGAAGAGTTGTGAAAAACAATAATTTAGTTTGGAATATTCTTCACATTATAATATTGCAATTTTGTTTGTGACAAATTGTAAGTTTGCTCTTTTTTTAGTTTCATTTGGCTACCATTTTTAATCATTAATCCGGCGACTGAAATCGAGACACCCATTTGTACAGGCTACACAACTCTTGATGAAAACAGCTGAAAACCAACCCATCAGTGCGGCTACTTGGGCGGTCCCCTAATCGAGCTCGGAGTGGAAAAAAATCTCCCCAATCCTCCAAAGTACTATTCCGCTCCAACATGCAGCAATTGGAGATAGATCCATCAGCGATTTGTGAATGTGTCAAGGAGGAACAAACACACACCATCTGTAATTGCGCCATCTACCACGCGCCAAATGGTGTGCGTGGTCTGCGTGAACTGGATGACGAATTAATTCAATGGCTGCTCGACACACCGCCACTGGACATAAGTGGTAAAAGAAAAACCTCCTCGACCCTTGGAGTCACCAAGAAGGTTAATATAAAGAAGAAGAAGAAGAAGAAAGAAGAAAGAAGAAAGAAGAAAGAAGAAAGAAGAAAGAAGAAAAAGAAGAAGAAGAAGAAGAAACGAAAATATCGAAGATTTAATGAAAACAAAAATACAATTTTAAAATCCCAACTTTTAAATCTACAATAGCTTAAAATCAATAAAATATAAGCCCGAGAATACAGACGATTAGTTGATATAGTATAGCTTTGGTAGAGAGGTACTTTTTAAAAACCATAGACAGACAATCGATAACAACTTAATAACATTGAATTGCATAAATCAAAATTAATACAGAAATGAAATAGATACATAATTTCAAACGTTTTCGGCAAAACTTTCTGCCCTCTTCAGGAAAATATTTTAATTCATCTAAACAAAACAAAATTATTCGTGAAATGTTAATAATAAATGACTGAAATTCAATAAAACTGCACTGACTGAAGAGGGCAAAAAGTTTTGCCGAAAACGTTTGAAATTATGTAGGCTATCTATTTCATTTCTGTATTAATTTTGAATTATGCAATTCAATGTTATTAAGTTGTTATCGATTGTCTGTCTATAGTTGATATAAGCTCAACAATTATTAACTCAACTCAACATTCATTACACTGTAAGTCTTTCAAGGTAAGTTGGAATTTATAGCACAAAAGCAACACCATCTTTGTTATGAAAATTGTCATGTGCTGTTGAAAAAAGTAGGTTAATTGTCTACAAACAAGACCAATGGTCTCTTTAAAGATATGCTTGTCTCACTGCCACAAACATGAAGTTCCATCCCTGATTGCAGGTAATAACGTGTACAACTAACAAGCCACTCACCAGAACCCAGTACACAAGTTTGTATGCAAGATTGGCAAGTCCGCATTTGTTGTTGTTCACGTTCAGTCAAAGCTGGACAATCAGAACAATCTTCGCGTGCTTCATCAACACAATCTGCTAAACTGTCGACATCTGCTTCAGCGAAAGATGCTATGGATATGAAACAAGTTTAATCAAATAGACTATATAAATATACGTACTGCATATAGCTTACTCGCTTATTGGTTTGTATGTCACGGTTTCATTTTGATTAAAAGATACAAAGCAATGGATATGTGGAGTGCTTTCTAGTTCTGTAACCTGTATGTATTATGCAGACTAGATATCTTACAAGATTCTAAAAGCGTGTTTGAGCAGCGGAAAAGGTATAAATACGATCCTTAGTTTTTCACAAGAAAATAGTTTATACTAAACGACTTAAAATTGTATTACATTTTCAAGCACCTTGTAAAAGTTTTATGAAGTACGGTAGGATCTTAGATGAAAGATGAAGGGAGCTTAGGCTAAAACTAAATAAAAGAAAGATAAGTGAAGAGGTGCACTGCGAGCAACTAACCGCACAGATCCGTGACACAGCTTTTGCATGAATCCGGGGTGCTTTCAAATTGATTCATAAAATCAGCTCTACTTGGGCAAAAGTTGTCAGATTCACATTCTTGCACGCAAGACAGCGTTTGTAAAGGTTGACGTGGGGTAAGAGGTCTTTGTCTCTGAAATCTCCCTGAAAAAGACGCATGGCATTGGTTTGGTTTTAAATCTTTACCTTCGGTCTGACAAAGCATTGATAGGTTATTCCTGGTAGTTTCGCATACTAGCAGAGGCTTTTGACGCAGATCCGCTTACAGAAATTGACAGAGTGAAGTTCCCAATTGTTGAAGTGTTGTTGCCGGGGATATATTCCATCCATTGGGTGTCGCTGAATTGAAAGCAGTCCTCAAGCGCACACCTCGAGAGCCGAACCAGCGACGCATGATCTTGACTCGGGCGCTTAACCACTGAGCTAACGGGGCGTGCCAATTGCCAACCAATAATAAACAATAACAATTACTGTAGTTTCAGCTAATTGTTGTTTGACACCCTCCTAAGTTTATTCTATGAACAGGCTATCTTGATTCAAACAAATTAGGATCACGCATTCTATACGCTACTTGTTAGAGATTGTTGTATCATACTAGAAAATTACAGACAAATTCTATTAAACAAAGCTTCAGAGGAATCCAAACTTCACAGGTCCATAACTAAAATAGAAATATTGCTCCATTGTTCTCGTTACATTTTTCAAGCTGGAAAGTAATACAAAGAAAATGAACTTTATAAGTTATAACAATCTCTCTCAAACGAGGAACAGTTTTCCTTCCAACCTAATAGGCAATAGATCTTGATGCAATAGTTACCGAACTTAAAATTGGAGTAGGCTGTGTTGTTTTTACTTCAAATAAAATTTAAGCCTACCACGAGAAGGAATGCACTTTCTGATGCAAGATTTGCACTTTCTCCGCCTTCTCTGGTTTCGACCCGTTAAAGTTGGACATCCTTCGCAACTATCCAGAGCTTCAAATATGCAATTAGTCACTTCACTTCGATCGCTTCTGATAAAATCACCTAATGATGTAATGTAAAACTTGGTTATATACTTAATTGCTTGCGATGATGAAAATATCGTCATACAATCATTTGGTAGATAAATTAATTCAATAAACATTTAAATAAATTGTCTTTTTTAACAAATGTAGAGAAACACTAGCACCAAGAAGATCTGCCACTAAGGTTTTAGTTTACCACATCTTTGTCACCATTCTTCCCCACATTGAATGCATAAACTCTTACAATTTTTTTTTTGCTTGTGCATAATGATGCAATGACTATTTATAACTATTCACCATGTTCCTAAGGTCAATGACACAATTAATATACTTCATTTGGTTGGACCGAAGAGCCTTAATATACAAAAACCGATTTTGCAGTAGATAAAGACTTACAATATGCTTTGTGTGTGATCCTGCTGTTTGGTTGCCTTGAAGTTTTGACAAAGATGAAAAAACGTAGCTATCTTTTCCATTTCTTATTCTGTTACACGCCTCAAAGAAGTAGCTTTAAATAGAATCTTAAAGGTAATACTGAAAAGTAGCCTATTTATTATAAGCTTCTCCAAATACGTATACAGTATTGAAGAATGAACTCTCTGCGTACCACATTCCTGCTGGACACATTGTCTGCATGCCATTCCGGTGTTCATTGCTCTAGTTCGTAGTTCATCTCCGACAAAGCATTGTTTTGGTGATCGGCAATTGTTCATGCAGCCCAAAGTCTTGAAAATTCCATTTCTGGGTCTGCCCATTATTCTTCTCTTCCTGAAGAAGTCTTCATGGACAATAAGATAGTTTTATCTCTTTGAATAAAAAGCAAATGAAATTATTCTTTGAATACTTAAATAATGAGAAAAACTTTTAAATGTTGGAAGCACCCAATGTTCCTGATCAGTTGTTCATTTAATTGCTCTTTCCATAATTGAGCATCAGTACCTAATAAATTTTAGAGTGGGCTAGGATTAGAAATGCACTGGTGCTTGGTTTTAAAATCTTTATTCTCGGACTGACAAAGCTTTGATAGGTTATTCCTAGTAGTTTGGCTTACTTGAAGAGGCTTTTGACGCAGGGTCGGTTATTGAAATTGACAGAGTAAAGTTTCCGATTATTGAAGTGTTGCCTGGAAATTATTCCATCCATTCGGTGTCGCTGAATGGAAAGCAGTCCTGAAAAGAGTTGCTCAAACGCACACCCCGAGACCCGAACCAACGCTGGTGACAGCTAACACTTATTATAGCTTTAAATAAGCGAAAAACAGCTCATAACATAAAACTAATCAGTAATCACATTTCTAACCGGTTCATGAAGCCATAAATACACAAATATGAAGCATCTCCTATATAGGCTATGTCGACTTTAACAATTTGCTGACAACAATAAACACTGAAAATAGAGGAAACGTAATTGAGTAACACATGGTTATTTTGTAAGAGAGACTGCTTGAATCAAACTTCATACACTGTTGTTTTTTTGCAGCTTCCAACTTTTTATAAAAGTAAAATGGAAAGCAATTGATGAAAAAACATAATAGGTAATAAAATGTTTGTTTGCAGTCCAGAAAACCTTTAAAAGTACTGCATTACCAGAGTTACAACGCTGAATACACGATCTGCATCCTTTGGATCTCTGCTGCGTCTCTGTTGAAACAGTTGGGCATGCATAGCACTCCTCCTGTGCGGCACGACTACATGCTTCCATTTCATCGCTTTCGTTAAATGAACCTAAATTCATGTAAACACTTTCGCTATTTATTGTATTTGAAGGTTCATTAAAATTTTACCATAGTTTTTCAGATTCACATTCAATTGTGTTTTTGTGTTTAAATAGGCTAATAAATAATATTTAATGATATTAGTAGTGTTTCTATCTATGCCATAGGCTACTTTCATTCCAAAAAATGCATGTTAAAAATATTCAAACCACAGACCAATACTTTATTGGTCTGTGATTCAAACTAATCAGTAATCACATGGCATAAAGAAAAGCATAGGCTACTAACCGCAAAGTCTCATGATACAATTTCTACAATCCTGTGGCATACTGGTTGACCCATGTCGTCTTGGGCAAACGGAAGAAGCACTGCAACTTGTTAAGCAAAAATACAACCCAAACGGACGACTCGGATGTTGCCGAGTTGGCTTTTTTGAACCTTTTAGACTTGCTGAAATTATTGACATATGTCGTTGTAGTAAATTTCTATAACTGCTGAGCAAGGTTAATGTTTTATTAGCCTATTGATTTATCTTTTATGGTTTTGTTGAAATGATTGTAAACAAAATTCCATGCTTAAATTGCTGGGTGCATGCAGGGCCGGATTTAGCTGATGGGGGCCCGGGGCACTTTTAGATCGGGGGTCCCCCCGCGGAAAAAAAAATTTTCTCGCCTACGGCGCGAAAAACCACCTCTACGTCTACAGTAGCATTAATCCAGCACTGCACTGCACAACATTTTGCAGAAATTACAAAGGCTGAAAGAAAAAAATAAAAATAACATGAAATCACATTTTTTCCACGTAGGGGGGCCCTTCAAAAGTCGGGTGGCCCGGGGCACCTGCACCTTCTGTCTCCCCTAAATCCGGGCCTGGGTGCATGTAACATGATCATTCCTTGAACAAGTAACAATTAGCATATCTAATAAACTTTAAGATAAAAGCGGAATTTTGCAACTTTTTTATGCAAAATGATATTCACATTTCCGTTATATATCATCAGATTGGTGACAATTATACTTTTTAATACCATGCGATAACTTGCATTGTAGGAAAGTATTTTATTTGGCTAAATCGAAAAAACTTGTTTTGCTTAAGAATAGCATAATTAAAGATGTACGTCATTCAAAACATTCCTCCCAGTCCTTTTCAAAAAGTATTATGGCTTTTGACAACCTGCACTTGGTTTCTTGGTCAGGTCACTCAGCGACTTTTAATCGGTAAACTATCAATTGTCTTTGTAATGTGTAGGGTAAGGCAGAAAATTTTGAATAACAAATATAATATGGACTTTGTTGATAATAGCCACAACCATACCATCCAACTAAACAGAAAACGAGAACCACAAAAGGAGTTTTTTGATATGAAGCGACAAAATATGAAATTAACAACATGTGGATTAAATGAGAAAAAATTGTTAGTTTAATATTGAATAGCGCAATGCCCAATACTCAATCTCGTTTGAAGTTTTCTCAATTTGGTGCGTTTGTCAGACTCCACAACAAATACTTAGCCTACAGTACATAGCCTACCGTAAACAGAACATCCTCGAAGGCAGGTAACACAATTTTCCAATCTTGTTCGTTGTTGGGTTGTGAATGGTTCACACGAATCGCAAACTCCGTTCAAACGCTTTTGAAGAATACAATCCGTTTGTAGGCTGCTGGTTTGATTATTAATTTCACCTATAGAATGAAACACGTCTTGTGATTAGGATATTATAGGCTATGCCATGGAATGAGTTAGAAGAGCATCTATTGCTTTACCAAAGAAATAATGAGGCCAACTCCACAAAAACAACGCATGTCAATCTATGTATTATCAGTTACCACAATATGAAATCAAGTTAACCAAATTTCAGTATGTTTTTCTAAATTGATTTTGAAATAAAAATAAAAAAATTTACGAAGCAATGTAATTTAAAGGATTTTCAAACCTTAGTTGACTTTAAATTTTTACGAAAAAAATAGTTGTCTCACAAAGCATCAATAGGCAAACTCAATAATAAGTGCTATGAACTAACCGCATTTCTCCACAAGACATTCTCTGCAAGATTGAGCAGTCATTGTCATTAGAGTGCTCCGTTGTTCAGGTGAAATGCACTTCGTCGGTGATTCACAAGCACGCACACAGGCTAGCTGCCTAAATGGGCGCGGTCGACGCTTTCTTTTTTTGTTTACTGAAGAAGAATCTTCGTAAGATCCTATTAGATAAAAATAGTTTATCTAGTGGACTACAAAACTCGTTGGTAAAACGAGAACAAACATCAAAACTTGTAAATCGAGTTTAAACGTTATTACCTCTGGAGCATCTTTTTGTGCATGACATGCAACGTTTGGCTGTTTGTTGCTCTTGACGTGTCATGGCAGGGCAGTCCGGGCAACCAAGTCTGATTTGCAGTATACAATCCAAAACGTCACTGTTGTTATGTGCAGTGAAAGAATCTGTGACAAGCCATGATTATTACTGAATTAGTCACATGCGAGATTTTCTCAGCAAAAAACGCTTGGCGAGCTAGATCGTCGAGTACAAGATACGAGAGCAGGGAATGTTTTTGAGTCCAAGATACGAGAGCAGGAAAAGATTTGTTCACAGAAAAGCTTATCAAGACAAATAGATGTCCTTTTTTAAATTGTAATTGTAACTTGATTAAAATGTTGCTTAACTGCACAGATGATAGAATAAAGAGACTTGATGAAACTAGAAAGCCCTTAATTTTTTATGGAAACAAACAATGAAACTTACAACATTGAGAGACAACAGTAGTTATTTCAGAAACTAGAGTATACGACCATTTGGGCTACCGCTAAGAAATTTTGATGCTTGTTTCAGTTAAAGATGACTTCTTTATTGAATTGGTTACGATAAGCCAATAGCATAACATTACAGGCTACTATGGTGCTCTTGTAAATAAAATCCCTGCACCTACAAAATACCATTTCTCACTTCAGTATGATCTAAATGTGTTTTATACACTATTATTACTGTACTGCTAATTTGCATTCATCAAATGCTGGCATTTGCACAACAATCTAACCTCTTAGTGTAATTACTGTATTATTATTTGTTTGTATTACACAAGAATGTCCATATTCGAATTAACAAACCAAAAAAAGATACCCAAATACGTATTGCGAGGCGTCCATAGGCCTAATTATACAAATTAAAGATAAGTTATTAGCTGTTTTGTAATTAGGCTATTGATTCATTGCACAATTTTTCCGGAGAACAACGTCTAAAGTGAAAATGGCTTGACTGTATTTTGAAACCTGGCCTGGAATTAGATTTTTGGCATCGTGGTTTTTTAAATCAAAAGGTAAGCTCAAAAGAGTCATAAACGCTGTTAATTATCTCTCAAGAATGCAACTTGTAGCCTACACAATTGCTGAACAATCTTATTAATGCACTTTGCTACAGTTGATGAACAATTATTGGAAGTGGAAGTGGAACTGAAAGAAAGCGGAATTATTGAATGTACGGAAATCATAAATCTTTATGCCTTTGTAAATTTTAGGTTTCCATTACAAATAAAATGCGCTGACATGCATTTAGGGTAGGCCAATACGGTATTTTTGCTAAAAACTCTCACCGTTTCCGCATGCTTCTGCAACACATTCCCTACAGACTGCTGGCATTCTAGCCAAGCGATTCATCATTTTATTTGAAGTGAGACATGTTGATGAAGATTGACAGTTCTCCATGCATGACATCATTTGGAATGGACGACGCATAGGCTTATTTGGTCTTCTTCCTCCTGTTTCCGTTGGTGAAAACGTTGTTTATAGCGTAGGCCAAAAATCGGCAACCTGCAGCTATCAAGCCACACCTGGATCGCCAAGAAGTCATGGGGTCCTCGGCTTCTCAATTAATTGTTATAATTGTTATACTGCAACTATGTAGCCCATTGTGTGCCAGTAAATACATTTTTTACATTATCTAATCCAGCGTAGCCACAGCAATAGCCGCTTTCAAACCAATATGGCGGTACACGCATTGCCCGCATTTTATGCGATAGCAACAAAGTAGCCTAATAATTTTGTCGTAAGCCTATCACAAACTTAGTCCGGGGCTGAAAGTGGGTTTTTAAAGTCAACCTATACTGGAATACTGAGTGGAACTTTTTTGTAGAAATACTTAGAGGGGTCCTATAAGAACAATTTTAGAGATGTTGCCACCTTCCAAACCCTGGGCAACATCCCGATTTCGTTCGGTTTCCAAAGTCAGTAAAATCTGGAAAATCTGCCAAGACAAAATTAGGAAAAAATCTCAATTGGTCCAAACATAGGCATGTTATATACCATTTTAAAGGATTTTTTATCCAGATTAATAATATTGAAGTCTTAAAAGTTTTAATCACTTTGAATTTAAGATTAACAATTCTCGATTTTTTTTTATAAAAAATTGTAAGAAAAAAAGGGATTTGGAGAAGCATTATTTTGAAAAACTGCTGAACTCTTCTTTTTATTTAACAAAATACATAGTCATTCTTTAGCAGATAAAAGTTCTTCGTCGCTGTCACTCTCACTCGGACTATTGTGCCAACATTCCATTCATTTTCGCAATCGCTGCATGTACAAAAATCGATACAGCCACTTTTCGATTTCGACCAGGAACATGCTTTTGTGTTACATTTCTAAGCTGAAAAAAGAAAAGAATTTTTCATGTTCATGATAATCCTTTTCTTTTTACCAGTAAACATGGCTTTCAATTCAGTCTTCTAAAAATGGATGGAGCAGCCAAACTGAAGGGTAAAACAATGAATTCGTGTATCATGTGACGTGCTATCGATCGTAAACTATCAGGTACGGGAATGATTTCTGGAATGAAGCCATTTGTTTTTACCAATCTACACCGATTTATTGACATTTACTTTAGTACCAGACAGCTGACCAGTATAAATTTTGCAAAGAGCACTTTCTGGATGGTTTGAAAAATCGAGAGGATGGAGGCCTGTTTCAAAAAAGTTTTGGAGCTTTACCTTGTCTGTAAGATCTGCTTTCATCCTTCCTTCTTTTTCTTCCTTGTGGGTTGGCATTGTACATTCTTGATTCTCTCTGATGGGATCCAATGATTGGAGTACTTCATTGCATGAGTGTTGACTTTTGGCACAGATTTGCAAGGTTCTTGGCTTTGTTGTCTTTCCGATGATTCCATTAGGACCTTTGCCGAACTTCATGTAGGAGGTTTCAATCATCATGTCAGACCAAATACCATTCCATATGCCTTCTCTTTGGCGCAGAACATGTTCTCCTTTCAAAAACTAGTCGAGGATTGTTGGTGGTAATCTTGACATTGTCAGCAGATAATATAACCCAAACCTTGCATAATTGATATGTCCAGCAGCAAAGAAGTAAGGAATCATTTGGTGACATGCATAAAGATGTAGGGAAAATCCTCCTTTTCGTTCTGCTCGCTCGTACAAACAACATCATAAGCAGAACTGGCCGTATCAGATTGTTAATCCAATGCTCAGCAATCATACTCTTCTGTGCTATAAATTCCATTCTTTTCTCCAGATCTTCAAAGGAATATACATCATCTATGAAACTCTTAAGCAATTCCATGACAGCAAAACGTATAGTGCGCGCATGTTCATAGGAAACTTTTTACCAGTCATCATTTTCGGTACACTTGCAAAAGCAGATTGTAACCAAGGGACAAGACCACTGTTTTCCATTAGAACTCCAACACATCCTATGAAACTCATTAACCAGTGTCTTAGAATTATGTGGTTCCATCGTAAAGCATCAGACCAGATAACATCTAAAGCTACTTTGTAAAGTTGCTGATCCAATGTGAAAACAGTAAATCCTTGCCCTGATTGAACAGTGATTCTTTCAATGAATACGTGCATCGATCAGTTGTCTGCAATTATTTGCATAAGACCATCTCTCGACCTAACTTCATTGTCGTTGTTGTCACTTGATGCTGCTGTCGATATTTTGAATCTTTGGAATTCTTGATATGTAGATGTGATCCCGTAGCCTACTCATGCAAGTGTTCAATCAATTTTCTGTCATTTGCTAGAAGTGAAAGTGCCAATTGTAATTTTGTGAAACGTTTTGTTACCACAGCGGTCAATATATATGTCCAATCATAGCAGCAGGTAAACTTCTTTCGAAAGTCGGAGATACATTTGACAAGAAAGTCATCAGAGTCTCGCTGCATTCATCCATGAGATTTTTGGGTTCAATAACAGTGTATTTATTCTTGGAATGTGGCAGCTTACGAATCTCTTCCTTTATTTTCTTTGAAAGGACACTCATTGACGAATCAGCGTTGTCAGTTTCAGAAACAGCCTTTACCAAATGGGACGCTTTTCGCGTCAACATCATAATGCTTGCTACTCCTGGACAAGAAAAGACATAGATTTCTTCATTCATGTGATCCTTCAATTTAGTGATAAATCTTGATCGGTTTCCTTCTATCCCTCCTTGGGCCCTATACATCTCGTGAAGCTCCAAAGATGACCATACTTTGTCTGGAAGGTTTCTAATTGACCTCGAAACGGTTTTTAATTGACCTTGAAAGCAGAGATCTCTGGTGAATTGATAGAATTATCACGCTTTGCTGATGCGATCTCTTTGGGGTTCTGAAATAACTTTAAACATTTTTCATGGTACCTGTATAAATAACATAAACAAAACAATGGGCAATTAAAGACAGTTGCTTCATGTTATAAAGAAGGAATATTGCACCACACAGACAAAAACAAAGTTCAGAGAAGATCGCTGTGCTACCTACCAAAAAAAGGCTGTACGCTGATAGATTTCACTATATTTCAAAAACTATAATGACTCATTAATAATAGTAACACTGATACCTCGCCTCTGCTGCATGCAAGTCGCTACATGCACCTTCTATTCTGATTCTAACTAATTCTCCAGTTGCATCACCACGTTCCAAACGTTGCTAAAACAAATATTATCCAATTTTAAATATGCAAATATCTAATACTAATCTTTAAACACTACTCTTTAATCTCTAATTGAACCATGGCCAAATCCCAAAGAATTACAAAGAGTACACTCGGAATTCATTAACTTTGTATAAAGCAAGATTTGTTTTGTAACTCCACAAAACTTTTTTCCAGACAACACAAAATTCAAATGCAATTAAGCATACTTGAAGAAGTACGTCTTTAGGCTAAATGATAGCTTTCCCTTTCCACGATCGGAAGTTCTGCACAAGAAGCTTTTGTTCTTTTCCCATCTTTCTGGATGCTTTTTATCCTTCTCAATGTCACATGCTTCCCCACATATTAGACAATTTTTCTTGAAATCAAAAAATGTACTTGAAGATCGTTTGCTACGTTTCACATATGACGTTTCTTGATTTTTGTTCTTCCTTTTCAGATATCTCCTGATATGATTGTTTGATGTATAAGTAAGATAACAGTTTTGATGGTAATATAAGGCATTGCTTGAATCCAATGTTTCATGAAAGTGATCACCTCTTCTTTCGCTGCATTGTTTTACTTTTTCTTTACGTGTCAATGT
This sequence comes from Aplidium turbinatum, assembly GCF_918807975.1. NCBI lineage: Eukaryota > Metazoa > Chordata > Ascidiacea > Aplousobranchia > Polyclinidae > Aplidium > Aplidium turbinatum. Next base: position 35,249,581 of record NC_137472.1, on the reverse strand, counting down.
CAATTGTGCCTCCACTAGCTTATGCGTATCAGAACAATCCAATATACTTTGAAACATACAAAGGGATTCCATACTCTGCATATTATTATTTAGACAAATCACTTTTTATTTTCTAAAAGAACGAAAAGAAATAAAATGAGAAAACAAACTCAATGCAAATATTCCAAACAAGGGTGATGAAGACATGCCATAGAAGTTTAGAATAAACTTCACAATGCAATACCATGTCTTCATGTTCTATTTTTACACAATTTGCCAACAAAATGAACAAATACTAATGGGAGAAAATGTGATAAACTAATCAGAGTTTTTGTGAATAACTTAAGACCTCAATATTATTAATCTGGACAAAAAATCCTTTAAAATTAAAAATATATAACATGCCTATGTTTGGACCAATTGAGATTTTTTCCTAATTTTGTCTTGGCAAATTTTCCGGATTTTACGGACTTTGGAAACCGAACGAAATCGGGATGTTGCCCAGAGTTTGGAAGATGGCAACATCTCTAAAATTGTTCTTATAGGACTCCTCTAACTATTTCTACAAAAAAGTTCCACTCAGTATTTCAGTACAGGTCAACCGCACCAGCCCCGCACTAACTGTGGTGTAACTAGATTATTGTGTCAGGAGGTAAACGTATTGTAGTTAAAGTAAAACCAGTTATCAAAATTTTACTGTAGCTTAGGGTAAATTAAAGCATAGCGTTTGTGTACCAAAAATATTCTCTATTGCATTTTTTTCTTGGCCAAATGCAGTAGCCTACATGACACATTACCGCAAAGAAAAGGAAGTACCGGTAGGCTAGCTGCTAATTAATAACCTCTGCGTGGAGTACAATTTTGAACGCATCTCTTGCAATTTCTCATTCCCATTTGTTGTTTGTGTGTTCTCACAGCACATTCCGCACAATCTTGGCGTGCTGCAACCATACAGTCTTCCATATCGGTTTGGTTGCTTTGGTCGTATTGGCCTAAAAATGAAAATTCTGTTTAAACTGGTAGCATGATCGCAATTTACTTTTGGTTTAGCTTACTTTCAGAATAGTATAAACTTTATTCCGCAACTCTGTTTGGTTTGACAACAGAAAATTTTCGTGCAAGGCGCGTAGAGAGGATAATTTGGGCCTAGAACCCATTAAAGACCAGAACCCTTCAAACAAAACATCCAGTGCTGTATTCGAGGACGGCGGTATACGCAGTTTACCCTCTGCTTTTTCGAGCAATTATAGTATACCCTCTGGTTTTCCAAAGAGAATGCGTATTAGGGTGGGCCGTCGGAAACAGATCGCTTAGCAACTCGAGTTTCTTAGGAGGTTTGTCGAGTAAATGGCGAAATCGAAAACCATTTTTTAATTGAACGCCAGGAAGACGGCGCACAACTGGGACCTAATCGGTAAATCACCCCATTCCAGGGATATTGACAGGGTTGCCATAACGTCCTTATTTCTAAGATTTGTCCTTATTTTGAAGAACTCTATCTTGGAAAATATTACTGTCCTTATTGCTAGGAAATGTCCTTCTTTTTGACTTGAGTCCTTATTTTGTCTTATTTTCAACAATTAGTGAATAAACTTAGTGGAATGACAGCCAAATCCCTACTACAGTAAAAGTAAACCTAGACCTGAGTTGTCTTGAGATGCACAAAGTATTTTTTTACGAACAATGAGTTGCTGGAACACATTGTTTCTGGCAAACAATATGGCATGTGATATATAATGGCTCGTATAAATGCTGAGGTTTGTTCAAAAACATTTGTTTTACTTTGTATGAAAATTTAATTTTTCTGTTGTCCTTATTTTGGGGTTCATGTCGATGGCAACCCTAGATATTGCAGTGGCGTATATTCAGAGTTTGTGTGCCGCACACCCATCAAACACGGTTGATTTATCAATCATCATACAGTTAAACATGCAAGTAGGCTACTTGGTAGCCTATATAAATGGTGAAGGCAGGGTATACAAGTAGCCTAAGTACTTGGTAGCCTATATAAATGGTGATGGCAGGGTATACAAGTAAGTAGGCTTCTTGGTAGCCTATATAAAAGGTGAAGGTTTGGTATGCAAGTAAGTAGGCTACTTGGTGATGATGAAGGCGTATACAAGTACGATAGCCTAAGATGATGAAGGCGTATACAAGTACGGTAGCCTAAGTACTTGGTAGCCTACATAAAAGGTGATGGCAGGGTATGCAAGTAAGTAGGCTACTTGGTAGCCTATATAAAAGGTGAAGGCATGGTATGAGCATTGCAGGTAAGGTAGATATAAAAGTGAAGGCAAGGTAATATGGACTACTCACAGTACTCAGGTATCAGGTATATATTAGTGCTCAGAGAAGGCAAACAGGTAGGGTATTGGCCTACTGACTGAAGCAAGTATAATTGGGTTCTGTTTCAGTGAAAAGTTTATTCACAATAGTGGAGGGAAATTTAAAACAAAATTCGCAATTTATTACAGGTATTCAGTACAGTAATTCGTAGTGGTGGCGGTAGCCTACGTCGAATTTTACATTGATTGATTGAATACAAGTAATCAGTAGGCTACCGGTGGCAGTTTACCAATTAATTGCAGTTAATTGGTCTGCAATAGTTATAACATGGCCGCATATACTCGATCTGCTGATCCGGTGTTCGGCTTTGCCAAAGAAATGAATGAACTGGTTCTTCCCACCAGTGGTGACGTTCTCCGATATTGCGCCCAAGTGAGAGAACAATACAAAATCATGAAGAAGAAGGACACCGGAGATTGCAAGAAGGAAATGGGGCTGCGCGAAATGGCGGAAGCAGTGGCGACTAAGATAACAAGCATCTACAATTTCGCCACAGTGGCGATCATTACGCGTGAGGGAGTGATCAAGAAGATTCTGAAGCAATGGGCCATGGTTAAGATGAAGAATAAAATCCCCACGGCGAGAAAGACGGCTGAATGGAAAGCTTCAATGAAGGCCAGTCTTTGCCTCGACACTCTTTTCGACGTCGTTGACGACAAATCGCTGCATTCACGCGAGGTTGATTTTGTTAAAGACCAACGCGGAGCACGCATTGGTTTCATTGGAAACGTCGATTGGAAGGCGGAAAAATCTGAGAAGAAGAGGGACGAGCGGAAGGAGCAATTGCTTTTGAGAGAGAAGCGAGAAAAAGAGCGGGAAGAACGCGAAGAATGTACTCAAGACTCGGATGACGACAATACAGAAGAAACTCCTAGAAGGCGCTTCCCTTCAGAGTGCTCGATCGGCAGAGAAGAAATCGAAGAAGAGCAGGAGCAATGTACTTTCGATCTTCGTACAGTTGCGCGTGAGGCGGAAAGGTATGGAATTTCGAGTAGAGCAGCAGCTGCCCTCGCCACCGCAACATTACTGGACACAAAAGATGATTTCAATCGGATGATGGTAGTGGATAAAAACAAGCTCGTTCGTGCACGAAAACGGCTTCGTTTAGAGATGAATCACTTTGCTTCAATTTCGCTCGGCACAATAGTTGAAGGCCTTTACTTTGACGGCAGAAAGGATAAAGCCCTTACATTGAATGGCATAACTGGCTATCGTCAAAAATCAATCGAAGACCACTACGTGATGCTGAAATACCCAGGAGGTGAATATATCGACCACGTTTCCATTCAAGGGCGTTCAACTGGAAACAACATTGCCAAAACGATGTTGGCTGCTCTTGAAGTCAAGGGAATTGACGTGAAAGGCATTCAGGTCGTTGGCTGCGACGGAACTGCCGTCAATACAGGTAAGCACACAGGAGCCATCACCAGCATTGAGCAACATATCGGGAGTGCGGTACAATGGTCGATTTGCCAGTTTCACCTCAACGAACTCCCGCTTCGGCATCTCTTCGGCGAGTTGGACGGGAAATCATCAGGACCGCAAACCTTCAAAGGATTTATCGGCCGTGTCGTCGCTAATGATAAGTACAAAATGGGAGAATTTGCAGTCGTCGAGTTCGAGAAGATAAAATCCAACCTGACAGAAGTCGATGAGGTGATGGATATTAGCGGCGATCAAAAGTATCTGCTCGATATCGTGTTGGTCATCGAGGGAAGTCTGCCTCCAGAAAGCATTCGATTCCGTGATCCAGGAAAACAGGGTCATGCACGATGGCTTACTCTCGCTTCAAGGATATGCCGACTTTATATCTCGGAGCCAGAACCAACAGAGGCGCTGATAGAAATGACGAAGTACATCGTTAAAGTTTACGCTCCCATGTGGTTTACTATCAAGCGAAACAATAAGATTCACTTTGCTGCTCGGTCTTTCCTTCGGTTGGTTAAGCTGACTCGCTATCTGACAGGCCAATTAAAAAAAGTCGTCGACAGTTGCCTACAGACAAACGCCTTCGCTGCGCATCCGGAGAATGTAGTGTTGGCTCTTCTGCATGACGAGTCTAAGCCAATGCGTAAGCTCGCAGTTCATCGGATCCAGAAAGCAAGGGACGATTACACGGGTGGGATACGTCGTTTCGAAATTCCCAAAATAAACTTTGAGTACACAGACTTGACAACAAACTCGTTGCTCCGGTGGAGCGAGCAGAAGCTCACTGAGCCACCAATTTTACGCGATTTCAGCATCCAACAGCTCACAGAGCTTTTCGTCGAGACCGATTTTCCTACATCGATTGACAGTTTTCCGTGCTGCACACAAGCAGTTGAGCGCGCAATCAAACTCGTCACCGAAGTGAGCGATGAAGTCATCGGCCATGACCGCAGACATGAACTCATTCTGACGCGAACTGCTCCTCGCTCACAGCGTTCACGTTTTGAGTCAAAGAAAGATTACGTTCTGTGATTGTTTTTGACTGTGTTTACGTCGTTTTGTGTATTTTTTACTTTTTTAATTACCGCACTTTTTATTTTTTTTTGGAAAAAAAAAACGTTTTTTATTGTATTTAGGTGATATTGATTTTTTTGTGCGGCGTCTTCCCGCCGCCCGATCTAAAAAAAATTTTTAGATTAATTGTTTGTGACCTAAGGCTCCTATCTGAGCCGAGTTGCTAAGTGATTTGACAAAAAAAGTGCATTGACGGCCCACCCTAATGCGTATGCTATCCTTGCTGGTTCTTGACAACTAGGCCTACTACAGAATTCTAAAATGGTGCCAATTAACGCGAATCAATTCATTCAGAGCATTGTTAGCCGAATGCAAATGAGACTTTGCGCTATTGCTGACACTGACAATGGTCAGCTAATGGTTGATATTGCTAACTTGCAACCTGAAAATCGATAGCTATTTCAACTTTACCTTGTTCGACAGCAGAATGTGAACGTGGTTTCAGTTTAATGAACAATATTATCACAGGTTTAAAAGCATCTTTGCTCATTGATAATGTGAGCTGTTTGATGTTTAGGCCTATTAATTGCAATTTGCAATGGACCACCTGTGGCTCAATTTACCGCTAAAAATATGTAAGATCCTGGCTGCTAAACCACCGATCAGCTAAGGAGACTATTTCCCAAATTGGTAAAGAGGATAAAAATGTACTGTAGATTCCTTTCGGCAGGCTGTTTGGAATGTATTCATAGAAAAATAAACAATTTTGTAGGCCTTCCTCTCGTCCAACTTTGATGTTGATAATTCAAGTTATGGTACAATAAAGGTTAGTATTTTGCAAGTTGTATAATTGTATATGATCATTTTGAAAAATCTGACAGTATACTCTGTGCTTTTTTTACAAACACAGCACTGAAGACATCGCTAAAAACTACTACTTTTAAGAATACGTAGGCCCTACTGTTTGTTTTCAGCTGTTGGCTTCCCTAGCCAAATTTCAGGCCCAAAATGTGATTTCGTCCTGGTAGGCTACAAAGTACCCCTCGACTCCCTGAATCAAATACGCTACAGAAACATAGGCCTTGCTGTATTCGTAAAAAAAGCACAGGGTATACTGTCAGATTTGCCAAAATGATAAATATTAAGCTTACACAACTTGCAAAATATTAATCTTTATTCTATTTCTACCATAACATGAATTATCAACATCAAAATTGGACGGGAGGTACAAAATTGTTTATTTTTCTATAAATACATTCCAAACAGTCTACATCTTTAACCTCTTTACAAATTTGGGGTCTAGTATTCTTAGCTTGTTGTTGTCGCATCCAGGCTTAGACCTGGTAGTTGAAGATTTAGATTAAGTGGACGCGAAGACAAGGAAGCCAATATTCGTGTCCACCTTCAAGCATGCCTTAAAATGTCCTGCCAAAGACACAGCCGCATGCTCGTAAGCGGTATCGAACCGGCGCCTTTCGAGTGCCGTTCCAGGGCTCTCACCTTTGGCAATGCAGCCGGCTATGCAGTCAGCTCGGCTATATATCGTTAGCTGATCGGTGGTTTAGCAGCCAGGATCTTACATATTTTTTAGCGGTACATTGATAGCCACAGGTAGTCCATTACAAATAATAATCATTAAAACAGCTCACATTATTAATGGTCCTCAAAGGGTTAAGTAGTTAATTGGTAGTTGTCAAGAATTAAGGATAGCATACGCACTCTCTTTGGAAAACCAGAGGGTATACTAATAGTTGCTCGAAAAAGCAGAGAGTATACTGCGTAAACCGCCGTATACCCTCGAATACAGCACTGGAAACATACAACTTCCAGTGTTTTAATTGTTTACAGGCGTAGTGTAGAATTATAAAGATTGTATTCCATATAATCAGGCTCGTGTAAGCTAATCGTGTAGAAGCAACACGTTCGTAGTGTTTACCGTCATCTTACCACAAGCTTCGATAACGCACTCTGTACATTCCCGACGTTCCACTGCCATTTGAGCTCGAACTTCTTGTCTGCTTGGACACTTATCCGAGCTTCGGCACGAACTTGTACAGCGAAAAGCGCTGAAGACAGCTCGGTTCGGTTTAGATCGTCTTTGGTCGCGGCCACGTTTTTCAGAACGGCGATCTGTAAATTTCAAAGAGAGTCAGCGTCTGTATGTTTTCTGGTATGGAATTTGTATTCTCTTAAAGTCATGTTTTCAATGGTAACCTATTACAAGTCGCGAGACAGCACTTTGAAAACGCCGACAAAGGTTTTGTTTCTTCTGTAAAGGGAAGTCACAGTTATTGTTAAGATGATCAAGTTGAAATCTTGTTTGCTGCCCCGACAGCTCAGTTGGATGAACTTCCAAATTCTTGAACAAAGAAACCGCAAGATCAAACAACGTTGATGCGACCCTCGGGATGTGCATGGAATCAATCTAGAGGCAACATCAACATTATACGGAAACTTCACTCTATCAATCTCGGTGGCCGGGTTTGCGTAAGTGGTTTAAGTTAAAGTTTCTACATGTGTAGGCTACTTGCCGTTAAACTTCTGATGAGAATATCTCAATCCACGGGTAAAGCTTCTCAAAATCAATCAAATTAATTTGTTGATTTTATTGAAATTCAGCAGACCTGATCAGGTTACTTCCGGTTACATTGTGTTGTAAAAAAAATCTTTGGTTACAGTTAAGCAAAAACATTCCATCAGGTTTTGCCTACTTTACATTTACATGTTGATATTTCTCTCTATAAAAGACTCAGTTCATATCAACAAAGAAAAATACTGTTAAATTTACATGTTTGGTAACAAAATATTTATTTTTCTTTTTTAGTTTGTGATCAATTTACTTTGATTGGTTATGCATTTTCGAAGACACATTTGGCATATTGCGAACTCCCGCTGAAGGTTTGCATTCATTGGTGGGCAACCTTCGCAATCAGTGTAAGAATCTGCTTTGCAAACTTCAATGTCTGTTGTCGAAGCATTTGCCGCACTCCTAAGAAGATAACCTATAAAAAAGTAAAATATTACAAAACAATTCAATTTAAAACAAGTGAAATGAGAAAATGTAATTATTTTGACAAAATCAGACGGTTGTTTTCAAATTTAGCTCTTGCAACATGTTTCCATACGCTGAAAAAATTCTTTTTGGGTCTCATTAAGCCAAATATCCACTAAGCTTCGTATACAACAGCAAGGGTTCATTTTAAATGGTTATGTCACTTTACCACAATCGTCCATAACACATGCTTGGCATTGTCGATTTACTCCTCGAGTTCGTGTCTTCAAATCAGAAGCTGACGGACACATATTGCGATTTGCACATGTTTGCAAACAGTTGTTTTGAGAACTTTCGTTTTCTCTTTCATTTGGTTGTTTTCTTCTAGATTCGCTCCCGTTCCCACCTTGGCAATCCCAAATAGAAATATATTTTTGTAATCAAAACTAGAAAAGGTTTTGTAGCCTATTGAATGTTATGTTGATTGACTGACTGGATGATGATGATGATGACGACGATTATTACATAGGCTATCTAGCTACTGCACAAACGGGAATACCTAAACTTTATTCGTATTTGCAACATCTCAGTCTGTATTTAAATTTACATTATATTTCCGCAGCATCAGTAGCCTACTGATTTTTAAAAGCAAACTCACCAAACAAAAGGAAGCAATGCAAGAAAGCCACAAAGAAAAGTTTCATTTTCTCAATCTAAAAGTAAAACATGAATTACTGAAAGCGAAATTAACATAATTAAAAACGTGTAGCCAGTGGCTCCGAGAGGGGGGGAAGTCGGGCCAGTTTCCCCCCTAGCAAAACATTGTAAAGGAAAAACGAGTAGTTTTTTGTTTTTGCACTTTTGAAGGGGGGCCATTTTTAGTACTAAAGTAAAAATGTACCAACTAAATAATCAACAAATTCTTAAATGAAGTGCGTAGTTCCAAGTATTTCTCAATCATTGTAAATGTCACTCTCGATGCTTCTCATCAAGAACAAATCATTTCCGTGTTAAGGTAGGCGATGTTGAACAGCTTCAAGACGTAAAATCTGAAGCTGAAATGATTTCTGTATCACTGAACGGTTTCGATTGTATTGATAGTTTCAACTTGAAAACTGGTGCTGTTTTAGCTAAGCGGGAACTATTTTTGCTTGACAACTGAACCTTAACTTCAAAATCTGCGTTGGCCAGGCATAGGAAGTTGTATTCAACATAAGTTATCTGGAAAAGTTAAAGGCATCAGTCCAAGCACGATTACAGAAAGTAAATCCTGTATATTTTTTGTTTATCGATCATCATCATCTCCGCCTGCAACAGATTGCGCATCAACATGAATTATTTGCTTCCAAGAGTGGCGATTTTGAGCCAGCTCGCCCAGTGTCGCCAAGTTGAGTCCGGTCCATGATTGGATGTTGTCTTGCCATCGTTTTGGTTGTCTGCCACGTTTTCTTTTTTTTTTCTACTTTTCCTTTTGTGCAAACTTTGCTGATTCCGAATTGTGATCTTTTAGTGTGGCCGAACAGTTTTAAAACTTTTGATTTTATTATTGCTGCAATTGGATGTAATTTTGTCATAGTTAAAAGATCTTCTGCTTTCGTGTGGTCAAGTAGCCCTTTGGTGGTCATGCTTCTCATGATGTGATTTTGGAAGGTAGTGAGTTTTTTCTTTATTTGAGTTTTTTGTTTATGGATGTTGTTGCTTAGGCTAAATCTAGTTGGAATTCATAATGTTGCCTACAGACAGCGTTGTTCAAATGTCTTATCATTTTTGGAGTAATTGATTATCTGTAAGCTTGTGGCATCTTTAAAGTTATAGCCCAGTCAGAGGAAAAATTCTGAACAATCTAAAGAAAGCTGTCCTATCATCTTGCAAAGAAAATTGACTTCGAGAGGGTAATCAAGGCGTGGTGCAGTCAAACCCAATGCTTTACATTACCCTTTTGCAATTGAAGCTCTAAAGACGTTTCTTAAATGCATCAAGTTGGAACCAAGAGCTTGATCGGAAGTTGAGTCAATGCTAAAGTAGCCTACAACTAGCAGTTTTAAATTTGTGACTGCTTTGCATTATGTGGATTACGGTCCTGAACAAGATTCACTGATGAATTTAATCAAATTAAAGGAAGATGTAATCTAAGTAAGAGAAAGCTGAGAAGAGTAGGCTACTACTCGCAAGCTAAAGTTGCAGTGGCAATTATAAATTTAAAAGAAAATGATTTTCTTTTCCTGAGGACAGAACGCTTATATAACTCCACTTAACTAGCTGAATCATTCGAAGGAAATGTATTCTACCGTACATTGCAAAGAGGATTCGATAGTTGTTGGAATTGACAAATGTATCAACAAACTCAAACATATCGTCGATGAGTTTGAAGTTCCGTGAAAATTTCATCGTATGTCTGTTGGAAGTTGCGGGCATGTGGGACAAATTTAAACCATTTGTAGGCTACAACAATGATATTTTTTAAGACATTTTGGATGAGTTGGTACTTTTGACAGAAAGCCACACAGCAAACTTCAGCTGCAAACCAGAACGAACCACCCCATATTTCGAAAGGTTTTTCCAAATAGTTTTGTGATGATTTTTTTTGTGTTCCGGTAGCCAGGGCCCACAAGAGGGGGGGACAACCGGTGCATTGCACCGGGGCCCGGTGAGTTCAAGGGGGCCCGACAAAATGTCTAAATTCACGCGCTAAAAAGATCGATTTCAACAATTTTGCATAAAGTATAGTTTTATAGTACGGTAGTTCCGTATGTCGAATGGGCCCCCTCATGGGTACGCCCTTATTTAAAACTGCAGAATTTTCAATTTTTTGAGTTCTGGGGGCTCGACGAACGAAATGTTTAAATTTGCGTGCTCAGGTCAATTTTGCATAAAATATTGTTTTTTTTATATTAGTTTTCTATTTCGATTGGGCTTCCTCATGGGTAGGCTATGCCCTTTTTTTAAATTACAGAATTTTCAATTTTTTGAGTTCTGGGAGCCCGACATAATGTTAAAATTTGCGTGCTCAGGTCGATTTTGCATAAAATATTGTTTTTTTATATTAGTTTTGTATTTCGATTAAGCCCCCTCATGGGTAGGCTAGGGGAAGGTTTGGTTAGTTGAGCCGGGTAACGGTTGATCCATTCGGTTTTATCGCAACGTCATGCATGATCAGTCAACCGTTTCATCACGAAAATAAGGAAAAACGTCAAGTCTATCAGCACGTGTAGTTTTAGGGATTTTCTACAAGCAGAAAAATTGTGAAGCAGTAAATGTAAAATAGCATAGTAAAAGTAGTTTTGAGAGAAATTAGAAATGTGGTATTTTTTTCTACAATGTTTCATCGTTGTCTTGATCGAAGTTCTGGGATAGGTAAGGGTAACTTACTCTTTGTTTTAGTAGTTCTCGTTGCTTGATTAACCAGTTGGTTCTTGGAAATTTTTCATGAATTTTGAAAATGGCGGCGATGTTAACAATTGAGCCACTTGCAATGTTCACGGTTGAGCCAGGTGGCTCAACTAACAACTACTTAATGAGTTGCAACAGCCGTAGGCTTATTGAAAAATCTTCCGTCAATGTGTAGGCTATTAAGCTATATTTGATTTACACAACTGTTTCTATGGGAAAGAAAGCTATTTGGTTTTACATAGGCCTATCCTTAATTATGAAGTGTGACTTTTAACAATTCTGAAAACGTGTATTTTGTAGAAAAGTGATAGGTCTACCTCAATAGTGAATAACTTGAAACACATTATCCTGTTACTTGAAAATGGCTCGTCAAAGAAAGACTGATCGTGGGTTAACGCCTATGGTTATATTCGAAAATGCTAGGAAAGAGGTATCAAACGGTACTTCTGTACGCAAAGTAGCCAAAAGTCTGGGATTAGATCGAATGACTTTGCATAGATATCTGCAAAAGAAAAACAACCCCCAGGTTTCAGTTGTCAAAATGGGATATCACACCAAAAGAAAAGTTTTTACTGAACGTATGGAGAAAGAGTTGGCTGAACTTTTTACCGAGCTCACCAAAAGAAATTATGGATTATCTAGAGAAAAGGGTAGGAAATTAGCTGCGGAGTTTGCCTTTCAAAATAATCGTACAGTTCCCGAAAATTGGAAGGTGGATAATATGGCCGGAGACCAATGGTTAAGATCATTTATGGAAAAACACAAACTTTCTCTCCGGTCAGCAGAAGCAACATCTTTTGCTAGAGGGACAGCCTTTAACGAAGCAAATGTTAAGCACTATTTCGACTGTCTGTATGAAGCGATGAACCGTCATTCCTTCCCACCAAGCCGTATTTATAATATGGACGAAACAGGATGTTTCACTGTACAAAAACCAGGAAAGGTAATTGCATCGAAAGGGCAGAAGCAAGTGGGGTCCGTTACATCGCAAGAGAGAGGCGAATTAATTACACTTGTTGGGACAATCAATGCAATAGGGAATGATGTGCCACCAATGCTTATCTTTCCCCGTAAACATTTTAAATCTCACATGCTGACAAACGGACCGGTTGGATGCATAGGTGTGGCCAATCCTTCTGGTTACATGACGGAGGAGCTGTTTCTTGTGTATTTGGACCACTTTATACGACATGCTCGCTGTTCGCCAGAAGATCCAGTTCTTTTGATTCTCGATAATCACATATCTCATATTTCACTGGAAGCTCGGAACAAATCAAAGAAGAATGGCATTGTAATCGTTACTCTTCATCCACGCACATCACACAAACTACAACCGCTGGATAAAACTGTGTATGAACCCTTCAAGTCGTACTACAACCGTGCTTTGGACAATTGGATGCGAACTAATCCCGGAATGGTTTGCAATATTTATCACGTTGCAGCAAACATTAAGGTAGCTTACAACAAAGCATTTTCAAAGCAGAATATTCAGTCTGCATTTTCTTCAACTGGAATATATCCGTTGAATAGAGACATCTATTCTGAGGATGACTTTTGTCCAGCGGATGTTTCAGATAGAATCATCCCAGCTGAGGATTCTGCTACGAGTGCTGACGTAGACAAAAATATGCCTAGCCCTACATTGCTAAACTCAGAAAACGGGCACGGCGAAGGAACAAATGAAGGACAATCCTGTGCGATGGCAACATCAATATTAACTTCCCCACAACCAGTACCGATACCCCCGCAGTCTGCTTATACCCCTCCACAAAAAATCATGCCGATCCCTAAAGCTCCACCAAGAAAAGCAAAGCGAAACACGAGGAAACTGAAAGCGAGGATTTTAACAGATACACCGGAAAAATTAAGTTTAAAACCAATGAAAATAGTCGATAAAAAAGGACTGCAAAGCAATATTTCTAAAAAGCGGAAGGTTCAAAAAAGTAGACCTACATCTAAGAGACGAGTGTTTTTTTCTGAATCCATGTCGTCTGATGATGAAACAACAATTTCGCTACATGACGAAAGTGATGAGGAACCGGATAAAGCTCCACAAAATATTGACTGTCAATGTTACATCTGCTCCGACTCATGGCTAAATAGCAAGCCTGGGGAAGATTGGATACAATGTCGGTGCTCCGAATGTCAGAAATGTGCTCCACATGGTAGTTCATCAAGCAAGGCCAATACTTGTCAAAACTGGGCACACGAAGCTTGTTCAGATACCAGTCTGACAACATTTATTTGTCCTGAATGTGCACAGTAGTGTGACATGACAAAATGTTTCAATGTGTTTATCAAGGAGTGTAGTTTATTAGCCGATAGTTCTTATGTACTGCCCTAATTTTATTGTAGGCTACCACACTGTAATTGATGCGTACAGCTGGTGGCGTAGGCCTACTAAACTTTCATAAAAATACTTCTTTCTGTAATAAGCCAATTTGAAGGTGATTTTTTTAGCACTCCTCCACTCCCCCCTTATATTTTTCCATGGCAGCGCCACTGGTTGTTAATGTTCGTTTTCTTCACAAACCTCGCGAAAGCATTTCAGAAAGATAAAAGCACCTCCGTGCAAAGTTTCCTATTCAATGATTCTCACTGTTTTCAGTAAGTTAGTATAAATTTCTTTTCGTTCAGTGTTCATTGTTATTTCATTTTTCACAATACACAGTTTAAATATTTTTTGATTGTTCATTTGCAAGATGCAGGGACTTTGACTTCGTAGCAAAGTCCCGAGCAAGATGTTCAAGAGAAGAGTTTATTGTGCTTGATGCAGATTGGTGTCTCTTTTGGGATATCTTTTGGAAGTGAAATAATGGTGGATCAACCGTGAACAACGGGTGGCTCAACCGTGAAATTTAGGGTATCATTTAAGCCGGCTGAATTTAAATTTTAAAATGCTGATAAATGATATAAATCGGGGTCAGTCGCAAACACAAACATGTTCACAAGAACCGCATAAGACTGGAATTTATCATGATGGATTCGGATTTTTGGTAAAGTTTGTCGTTAAATTTTTATTGCAGAAAAATCGATTTCTGGCTCAACTAACTAGACCTTCCCCTATGCCTTTTTTTTTAATTACAGAATTTTCACCTTTTTGAGTTCAAGAGGGCCCGACAAAATGTTAAAATTTGCGTGCTCAGGTTGATTTTGCATAAGATATTGTTTTTATATTAGTTTTGTATTTCAATTGGACTCCTTCATAGGTATGCTTTTATAAAACTACAGAATTTTCAATTTTTGCATTCAGAGGGGCCTGACAAAATGTTTAAATTTGCATCGTAAGGTCGATTTTGCATAAAATATTATTTTTTGTATTAGTTTCATATTTCGATTGGGCCCATCATGGGCATTCTTTTTTAAAAAGCTACAGAAAAAACATATTGCAGTGTGAATGATTATTTCAGTTTATTTCAATGCTTTCATTTCAGTATTAGTGTTTAAAGTGTTAGTCTGGGTGCTTTAATGTGAATATTTGGGTGTGTATGTTTTAATAAGCAATTGATTGATCAGGTAAGGTTACAGTCATTACACAGAAGGTACGATATTCCATGTATTTTTCTGACATCTTGTCAATTTATAACACAAGCAAGCAGTGACAGTTTATGTTGAACTGGTACAATTTTAGTTGTATAATTATAATCTTGTTTAGTGTGATATTTTAAGAGTTCAGAAAATAGTAAAAAGTATTGAAATATTGCTAGAATTGCTGAGCAATAAGTCGTCACTTTTACTTTTTCAGTACAAAAATGTTCAAGTGTTTTTTTTGGGGATATATGTTAATTATACTGAAATCATGGAACTTCTCTAATATATAATACAGTAGGCTACAATATTTTTGAGTTTTTAGTAGGCTACTTGTTGAATGCTTTTGCTATAGCCTATTGGAATGGAAGCAAGTTTCATAGAGGCAGTGCTGGAAAATAATTTTGTCCTTTTGCAGGGCCGAATGTCATAACAGTCTAACTAAAATCGAAAAAAAACTTTAAAGATTAGTGAAAGTGTGATTTTTGAGTAGAAAAGCATAGGTCTTTATTTCTGTTAAAGTACAGTTACTAAGTACAGTACAAAAGTGTCCTAATTGCAGTGCAATTTACTTTTTCCAGCACTGCAGAGAGGTGTTTTCAAAAATAGGGGAGACCGGGGCAAGTTGTGCAACGGGGCAAGTTGTGCAAGTCCCCGTTTGAAAGGAAATAAAGAGCGTTAAAGTTGCCTTTGAAGCACATGAATTGCAGTTATCAGTTTTTTGGGCAGGTTATGCTTGATCAACGATATAAGGTGTTTAGGTCTTAGGATCTAAATTCGGATGCAAATGAAATTTTGATTTTTTGGATGCACAATAGAACTAGTCAAACTTTAGCAGTAGGGGTCAGTAAACATGTAATGTAGTTGTATTTTCGCAGGTAAATTTTTTTTGTACATTTGTTAGTTTTCTTGAAATTTTTTGTTCTTTAAAAAAAGTGTGAATGGGGCAAGTTGTGCAATTGATGACGGGCAAGTTGTGCAACTGTAATATGATCGTAATATGTTGCTCAACTTGCCCCTGGCACTAGTGTTGCTCAACTTACCCCATGGTGCTACACAGCTTGCCCACCATGGTGTTGCACAACTTGCCCCGGAAAAATAATCCGGGGCAAGTTGCGCAATCGTTACTTAAACTTGAATACAGTGCAAAATAATAAATAAAACCAACCAGTTTTTGTCTTAAAACTTGGCTTATTAGCATGTTTTTGAAATGCAATACTTGAGTCTTCGAAAAAGTTAGTAAAATAAAAAAAAATTAGATTTAAAAAATAAACCTGCTCAACTTGCCCCGGTCTCCCCTATGCTTAGTATACAAACAAATATTTTTTCATATTTCTTAAGTTTTCCATTTCGTTTGTTTTCACTATTTATTTCTTAGCAGTTTTCTCCGGCCTGGCCATTCCAATCTTACTCTTGAATTTCAAGAACTGTGTCAATATTGACTCAAAACAGGCATTCTGTAGTTATGCAGGATTTTTGTAAATGTCTGGATACATAGTAGGCTATAGTGATAGATGTAGATACATTTACATTGATAGCACTTGAAAATAAAAATATATTCAACTTTGTTTTCTACTGAGTTGACCACTTGCTGTATAAATGAAGAGAAAGTGACCCTCAATCGCAGTGGTGCCGAAGTTAGTTGAGGATTGGGGGGGATAAATCAAAATTTTATCAAATTTTAGACGATTTTGAACATTGGGGGGATGCATACTTTTATACACAATTTTGGTGGTACTGGTATTAAGTTTATTAAACAACCACTAGACCTTGGTAAATTAGCTGCTAACAGCATAATATAGCCTACAGACAAGAAATCATGGAGATAAAAGCTCTACCAGTGCTCTTGTGAATGATTGCTGCAAGATTAAGAAACAAGTAAAGAAAAATTTTTAGGCCAACCTCCAGCGAGATTCGAAACTATGACCTTCCAATAAATACTTAGTTTTTCCAAAAAAAAAAAAAAACAGAAGTTATACTTTTCTTCTTGCCCTCTCCTTCACTAGATTATTACTACACTTAGTGCACTATAGGACAAAATCACTAGTCAGGAAACTTAAAACAATCGAAGCTACAGAAGAACGTCTGTAAATTTATGACAAAAATACTAACTTTCAAACACATCACAAGAACTTGCTACAAGCGAACATATTGCGTCTTACGGTAGTGGGTATTGAAAACTCATTAGCACTGTCATTTTTGCTGATGTCATTAAGAATATTTTGGTGAATGTTGCAAACAATGCTAGCATTCAACCTTTCTTGTCCCAAAGTATTTCTCAGCCAGGTCTTCAATCTACGAAGATTGGATAACGACCTTTCACAAGCAGCAGAGCTTACCGGGAAAATTAAGATCTTAATCAGCTGGAGTATTTGAGAATAGAGAGGTTTTTCCAACTCGGACAATGCCTGGTAAACTCTTTTAGCATCGTACAGAGATTTTGCTCCTGTTGCATTGCTGAATGAATCAATTTGATAACTCATCGATTGTTCAGCTCTGGATATTTTTTGATCGTTTCAGGAACTAAGCCGGTTTTGAAAATTCGTGCAAATTCTTTATACTTTGTTGAATCGGAATTCAGGCTACTTTCAAACCGTACGGTCAGTTCAGAGATAACTCTGTCCATGAACTGATTGTAAAATATTTTATAATGCGGTTGAGTGTCTGCAGTAGCTGCCATCGAGCCTCCATCCAATCTTTCAGGGACTCTTCTTTGCCGTGGTGCTTGCAAAGTCGTGATAAAATTAGCAGCAAATCTTTCTGGAAGTGAAACTGAATTTTTGTAATTGTTTTCAAACTCCAAATCACGATATTTCTCTCGAGTGATTTTCAGGGTCTGAAACAGCTCTTCACAAGAGTCAATGTCAAGCTGTTCTCCTTGCAACGTGATACTAAATTGCTTTATAAGTGCCAAAGGCTTCAAAATCAGCACAACTCCCAAATATGTTTCTGCAGTTGCTTTATTACTGCAGTGCCGTGGCCAGTGGCCTGGTCCAACTCGTCCTTAATACCTTCAATGAAGGTCCTTCATTGTCTAGCCGCTAGCGTCAAATCCAAGACAATTTAGAATTGTGATCAAACATCAATAAAAGAAAAACAAAAGCAATTCGAGGTGCTTGCAAACAACTAAATCGAAGTACAACTTCATAACAAATATATAGTTGAATGAGTTTCGCTTTTAGCAGCATGATCGTTGCTTACTTCACAGTGTAGATTCAAACCATCTGTTATAGCCTGATGCTGCGGGTTCTTTTTGGCAATATGGTTCCCAACCGTATTGCCAAAAAGAACCCGCAGCATCAGGCTATAACAGATCGTTAGAATCTACACTGTGAAGTTCATAACAAATAATTTGTTTCTGAATTATTGGGGGGGATGCTGCCAAAATATTGGGGGGGATATATCTGGTCACAGCGGTAAACCATAATCTCTTCGTGGGAAAATTGTAACATGAAGTTCCCGGATCCGTTTGTCTGCATGTAGTGACCGAAAAGGAAACACTCCTTGAAACGTCTATTCAATAAGTGTATTCCTGTAAAATTAGCCCGCGGCTATCGAAATCGAGATGCAAAGCCGTACACCTCTAAAACTGTCACTACGATACAGATTACTTGGATAAAAGACGGAGAATTTGTCCAGCTAGCAAGCACCAAATAAACCAGTTAAATGTGCGACCGACTTCCAACAAACAACTTCGAGAATGAATCAGAAAAATTTGTGATAACTCAAAGGCACGTGAGCAGTTAGCGCGACGCAACATTTCATGTTTAAACAGGTTTCAACTGAAACAGGTTTAAACAGGTTTGACACAGGTCTTACGAACGATGGTGCAATTTTGGCTCATGTTTTAGGAATTTCCATGACGTAATATTCAGTAGACTTGAACGGTTTTTATATGACGTTTGATTAGGTGAACAATTGTCTGGAACAATATCCTCCCCATCCCCCCCTACTTCGGCACCACTGCTCAATCGTGATTGAATGCAGTTTCACTCAAACAAGCAAAGAAAACTAAAGGAGTGAAAATAAGAAGCAGCCTATTGATCCTGAAATGAAGTTGGTATTTCTTAATGTCATGAACAATAGCAATGCATTCATCCTAAGTTTGCTCCCCTAGTCTCTGCAGATTTCAAGGTCAGAAATGGTATTGTATGTTAATGTAAAGCTGTATGCACACATATGCAATGCTATGTCAGCCATGCCGGATAGTATTGCTATTTTATCTTCGAAATGGCTGTTTTTACCCTCTTGTTGCCATGGTTGCAATCAGGTGTTGCCAGAGTTAGGATTAAAGTTAGGAAAGGTTAAGGTAAAAGAGTTAGAGTTAAGAATAAGGTTAGGGTTTTGATCTTTGCCCAGGACTGAAGAACATTTCCAAAATACAAGTTTTTGTTTTCAACAGCTATAAACTTTTCTTCAAATTAGAGCAGAATTCCTTATCTGGCAAATGTGGCAATGCTATGGAGGCTACATAGTGTAAACATAGCCACAGCATTTTATCTTTGTGTATAACTAGTGTGTATCTGTGAATTTAAAGTCATATTTACACCACTACAATACTGCATTCTTTGTGAAATAGTGGAGTATTAATACTTTAACCTAATGTATTCTTTGTATTATTTTTTAAACAGATCTGGTTTTAAAATAAAAACATTGTCCGGAACACCATGTATGCATTGGCCTTGTGGATTAACGCGCACCACAAATTTTGCTTGTGATTTGTGAGATATCACGACAGGTCGCGGTGGGGGGCCCGGCAGCAACATCTGCACCGGGGCCCGGCAGGGCTCTTGGAGGCCCTGCCGGTAGCTATCTCCAACAGTTGCACTTTGAGAACGTGGTTTTAGCAATTACTGAAATTTGTAAAGATATGTTTGCGCTCCAGTAGGCCTATGACTCAAAACCGATTGAAAAGCCTAACTATACATGTTGTGCATCAATTCAGACGTAGCAAAATTTTATCATTTGATGCTGTGATCCGTAATTTTGCATTGCAAAAAGTCCAGAAAGGGTTTAATGAAATCAGGGATGTCCAAAGTCCGACCCGCGGGCCAACTCCGGCCCACGAGACGTTTTTGTATGGCCCGAGCCTGTTGTTGTAGTCTACAATGTGTTATTTTTGGCCTGCAGACATACAAAAATCATATAAATTCAACTTGCAGTTTTCAGAAAAATTATTGTGGCTGTTGGCCCGCGAACACTTTTTATCAAATCTGGCTCGCGTGGGAAAAAGTTTGGACACTCCTGAAATAAATGGTTGGTTGAACTATTTTCGTTGCCTTTAGGCCTATTGTGTGTTTACAAAGCTTTTTAGACAAAATAGTTTGCCTCAATGGCATTTTTGCTGCAAGTGTAATCCAGTGATTATTGATGATTTTTACATTGAACGAAGTTCTTTTTATGCTGAGGAAAGTAGCTAATTTCAGCTTAACTTGAACATGCAATGCAAAATACAAATTAGTTGTATCATTGCTGAAAAATATTATGGTGCCCATTTTTCGTATTGTTTCCCGACCAGTGCTGACTTCTCTCGGAGGCCCTGCGTGTAGCCTACCAGCCCGAATTTGAAAAGTTCCAATATTTTTATGAGTTATCATACTGATCACCGGAGTTCTGTAAGTCCAAGAACAATGTGCCTGTTCAAAAGTTAATGCGCTGTTTACGCCTTTCAGGGCTACAGAATCAAAAAAACCGTTTCAAATATAAGAGCTTTTAGACTACACAGGGTGTAGGGGTTTTCATGAGAGGTAGCACCTCTGTTCCTACCAGTCGCACATCCCTGATGTGGGTAGAGAATTTTGGTCCTCCACTGAAATCCTAAGTCTCACTTATGGCTCCACGTAGTTGGTAATGCACACCAACGGCCACACCCTGATAACGGCTCGACTGCCGGACTAAACTAAGTGAGGTGCATGTCTAAATGATTTGCGTTTGGCATGTTTTATTGGGAAGTCAATCCCATGAAGTGCATGAAGACTGGATCGGCTGGAGAGGCAAATGAACTCATTAATCGGGTCAATGGCTCTAAAGGCGTAACAGCAAACCGATGTGGCTCGCTAGGGCGTACTCTTGACAAAGTGAGTAACGGTCAGTCACCTCGAAAGAGATTGGAGCCTCATCGAGTATTTTTATCCGTAGTCTACAATGAACGTCAGTAACAATGAGGTGAGATATAAGGATCGATCCGCGACCCCTGCAGAGACATCCTTCAATTGCTACAGGGAAGGAGCATCTCCATCTACCAGTATGGACAGCTATGATGACGGCGCATGCCCAAAGCCCTATGGACGGCATGAGCCTGACGGAGGCTGTCTGAAAACTAGAGGAAAGATGCTCAAACTAGCAACATGGAATGTACGAACATTGCATGCTATAGGGCGTTATGACAATTTAAAACACTAGATGAAAGAAATGGGAATTGACATTATGGGAGTTAGTGAAACACGGTGGAAAGATAATGGTAAAATAGCAGATGATGGTTTCGTAATGATCTATTTAGGCGGATGTAAACATATGCATGGAGTGGGAATTCTAATGAAGAAAAGCGTGGCATCTGCAATGATGGGATATTGGCCAATGTCCAACAGAATTATAATGATGAAACTGCAAGGAGCCCCTTTCAACATAAATGTTATACAGGTATATGCACCAACACAAGATCATACAGATGAAGAAATAGAAAAATTCTATGACAACATAAACAATGTTTTATCATACACCAAAAGGAATGAAATTACGTTCATAATGGGAGACTGGAATGCGAAAGTTGGAAACCAATATGAATTTCCAATAACAGGACATTATGGTTTGAGAGAAATGAACCAACGAGGAAGACGACTATTGGAATTTTGCAAACTCAATCAGCTGGTAATAGCAAACACTTTATTTCAACAACCACCTAGACGACTATACACATGGCATAGCCCTGGAGATCAATATCGTAACCAAATTGACTTCATTATGATAAATCAAAGATTCAAGAACTCAATAAAACAAGCCAAAACGTATCCTGGAGCTGATATAAACTCTGATCATAATCCAGTTGTTGTAAAAGTGCAAATAAAACTGAAAAAAATGAAACGAAACCCCATTTTGGAACAGTTAGATATGAATCAACTTACAATTGAAGAAACGAAATGACAGTACAATCTTTTGGTGAACAACAAATTTGCCTTACTGAACAAGGAATCTGGACCACAAGAAGGTGACACTGAGAACATGATTGAAAACCAATGGCATGAAATACAGAAGAACTTGAATGATGCAAGCAAAAAAGTTTTAAAACAAAAGAAAAAAGCCTCTAAGCAACCATGGATGAATCAAGAGATTCTAGACTTGATGATAGAAAGAAAAAGAAACAACGACAATAACATCCAGTATTTTAAGCTACATAAAGAAATAAATCAAAAGTGCCAAACAGCAAAACAAAAGTGGTGGGATGAACAGTATGAAACTATTGAACAATTAGAAGCTACGCACAAGTCACAAGATATGCATCAAAAAGTTAAAGAAATGGCTGGTAATAGAAAGTCAAAAGCAAGACAAAACAATTGCATCAAGGATAAAGACGGAAAAATGATTTTCGACAGAGATCTGGCGACGCGAAGATGGGAAGAGTATATTAACGACCTGTATGGAGATGAGAGAGGAAATATTCCTGCTATTAATAATGAAGAAGGTGAACCAATACTGGAATCTGAATTTGATGAAGCCATAAATGAATTGAAAAGCCATAAAGCTCCTGGTAAAGATCAAATAACAACGGAAATGATAAGAGCTCTGGATTGTGAAGAACTAAAACATATTTATAACTTATGTAATAGCATCTACATGAATGGCCACATACCACTAGAAATTAATGAATCCATTCTTGTCAAACTGCCGAAGAAGCCAAAAGCCACACAATGTAGCCTACAGAATTTAGAACCCTTAGTCTGATGAGTCATATACTAAAATTTTGCTGAGAGTCGTTCTTAGAAGAAATAGAAAAATCATCAAAAATGAAATTAATGAAACTCAAAGTGGTTTTATGCCTGGAAAGGAACACGGGAAGGAATTTTCAATATGAGAACTATATGTGAACGTTACAACCAAATCAATAAAGATGTTTAAGTTATTTTGGCAGCCGATTGTAGCATCGAATAGACAGCGATAGACACGTGTTTCGCCCATGAGGCTGGGCTCATCAGTATCGCACCGTATTCTTGCCACTTGAGTAATCGACCGCCGCTTTACCAGTCAGTTTAGCTCTTATCTTTGTGGAAAGAAAGAGCCAACAAAACCAGCAGGTGCCTGGGGTGGGTTATGTGAAGAAAGGCGTTCTTCCCGGCTATCAGCACAAGGCTGATTACTCACTAGCACAGCGAGCAGCAGTAACGCTTCGCTAACCAGAACGGTGTAGCTTCCACGCTAGCCATAAAGACCTCCAATTAAACGTTTAAGTTATTTTGGCAGCCGATTGTAGCATCGAATAGACAGCGATAGACACGTGTTTCGCCCATGAGGCTGGGCTCATCAGTATCGCACCGTATTCTTGCCACTTGAGTAATCGACCGCCGCTTTACCAGTCAGTTTAGCTCTTATCTTTGTGGAAAGAAAGAGCCAACAAAACCAGCAGGAATCCAGAATCACAAAGAAAGATGTTTATACTTGCTTTATAGACTATGAAAAGGCCTTTGACCGAGTTAAACACGAAAAATTGATGCAATGTTTGGCTGATATAGCTTTAAATGGTAAAGATCTGCGACTGATAGCTAATCTATATTGGACGCAAAAGGCATTTATTCAGATGGAAGATGGTTTATCTGGTGCGATGGACATAAAACGTGGAGTTCGCCAGGGATGTATACATCTCCATGTCTATTCAACCTGTATACTGAAATGATTTTCAGACAGATTGATGGAATGGAGGGTATCAGCATAGGAGGTATGAACATATCCAACCTACGGTATGCAGACGATACTGTTTTATTGGCGGAATCAGCAGAAGCTCTCCAAACAATAATAGAAAAAGTGAACAACATTGGAAAGGAATATAACATGAAAATCAACACAAACAAGACAAAAACGATGATTATTACAAGAAAAGAAAATGTACCAAGTTTAAATATTACTATTGACGGAATGCTGGTCGAGCAAGTGAAAAGCTTTACCTATCTGGTACACACAATAACTGAAAATGGCAGATGCGATACGGAAATATTGAGACGAATAGAAATAGCAAGAAACAACTTCGTAAAAATGAAAAAGACATTAACAACACGCAAAATTAACATCAACACTCGAAAACGAATTGCGAAATGCTATATATGGATTACGTTACTCTACAATGCAGAAACATGGACACTGTCATCACAGATGGTTAAACGACTTGAGGCATTTGAAATGTGGATTTATAGAAGAATGCTTAAAATTTCATGGAAGGATAAAATCACAAACAAAGATGTGCTATCCAGAATACAAACCAACATGGAAGTTCTACAAACAATTAAATCAAGAAAATTGAAATATTTTGGCCATATGATTCGCAATAATTCTATTCAAAGACAACTACTAGAAGGAAAAATGAACGGCAAACGAAATAGGGGCAGACCACCAAGAATTTGGACTAATGATATTGAAGACTGGTCAGGACTTAACTACAAAACTGCAGTAGAAAAATCTTACAACAGAGAAACTTGGCGTATCATTGCCTCCAACTCTCGACGAGAGGAAGGAACTTAATGATGATGATGATGAGACTACACAGACAGTCATCGTATCGGAGATGGCTGTTTGACCTGCAATACTTTGAAATACGGTCTTGTGAAACGAATTCCGCATAAACGTATTCACGATAAATTTGCACTTTATTGCAGCTTCACTTCATTGCAACAACTTAAAACAAAAATACTGAAGCGATGAAAAAAATGGAATTTTACAGCTGGGAAGTAATTGTGAACTGCTGCAGAAATTGCTGAAAGCCTCCTATCATTATTTTGATACAAAAGCGCAACTACACAAGTTTGCATCGGAAACGTTTTTCAAATTTTGCGGACAATGAAACTGCTTTTCGGTCAAAATAACTGTTAGTAACTGCAAGTAAATTCCCTTCGACCCCCACCATACTGTGCACTACTGTGTATAATGAACAGTGAGTTAAAAATGATTTTATTTTGAAATAATTTGGTTTGTCGCATCGATTGCCTTTTCAATTAATGTGTCATTAGAGTTATAACTTACTTTCAGCATAGCCTATCACTTTTTACAGTTAGTTTAAAGAATTATAGCATTCGGTTGTTTTTAAACCTAAGACAATAAAATTATTAAAAATGTCAGATAGGAATCATATTTGAAAATCATATCTTTTAAAAACATGTTAAGCAGCCTTTGAAAATTTCAAATTTTTCATAGTTTTTAAAAAATTCAAAAATAAAAAGTGTTAATTTTTTCCCGTTCCAATGTCTGATTGAGGTTTCGCTGCCTCAAAGCGGCGTGATTTTTCAATACATAGCCTATACATTATCTCATTTAAACTAAGCAGAATCAAAACATATAGCCTAAATTTAACAGCCAGTCTTTCATAATTCGGTGGACATGGTCATATACTTATATCATAATATGATAGAAGACACTTTATTACTTTTGGTTAGGTCTATTTCTGTTGTAGACACGATTGTGCTCTTTAAACTAAGTTCCTTGTTTTCAAGCAGTGTTTCTATGACATTTCACTTCTTTTTCTGATATCCTTCATAACTCAACACCTAAGGTCAGGAAATGTTTCCTTTTGCTAGATGCAACCATTCCAGTGAGGATAAATCATCCTTTTTATTGTCACAACATTGACGATTGTTTCGTATTGAACATTGTTGGTACTAGGCCTACGTAGGCCTACTACTCACCAACTGGTGCTACGTACTACTCATTTACGACTGTAATCTTATTAACTGTACTCAAGTCGGCCTATAAACTGACTGATTTTGGTAAAGTATGAATTTATAAACTACGATAGGCCTACTTTTAGTGTTTTTGCTTCGTCCTTTATGCTAGCTTAACAGTTGTTGTTTTTGCATAGGTGTTTTTTTTCTTATACTACTGTTGTAGGGCATGATATTTTTTGATGTTTCAATAAAACCACAGGAATCCACTTTTTGTTTACATTTTTGCGGAACTTATGCTTATCTTGTTTGCAACGTAATGCCGATGCTTTACATTTGTCACATTAAAAACACGGGAAGCAGCAGCTGACTCGATGACTAATATAGTCTTCCGCTGCTTCCTGTCTGTTGTTGAATATATTTATATTTGTACCGTACCGTAGCCTATATTATTTTTCGCAGCAGACAAAATAAAATGTTTCTCTCTCTCTCTCTCTCTCTCGCATTATCCCTTAAGATATTCTTTTAACGCTAACTTTGTTGAAATATTTAAATAGCCAACTTTTTTTATAAATGTAAATCTACAGAGCTGTTTCTTTTCATGTGCAATAGAAAGCATTTTGCAGGTTGCAGTAACAGAAATGTCAAGCCCGTAGGCAATTCTTTTTCCAACAATCAAGCCCGAGACTAATTAAATAACTAGGGTCATGATGTGCAAGATTTTTATACATGATGATTCTTTTTCAACGTTTAGTGTTAATCACTCACGGATTTTTGCAAGCTGTCCAAAAATAGCAATGCAAATTAATTGCAATTCGTTATAACTTACACTACTGTTTAAAGATACAGAGCAACCTGTAAGATTCACTTCAAGTTTTGAAAGTTGTTTGGAACCTTGAAGTGTGATCATCATTGACTGTGTGTTATATGATTATATCATATGGTAGCCTACATAATGGCCTCTAGTGGGAAAGCAAACGGTTATCTTTAAGTACAACTTTAATGAATAAAACACGTGCTTCAAAATCAAATACCCTTTGAAAAAGTTCGACAAACCTGACCAGGGAGAAATATGAATCAAAGCTTCAAAAATATTTTAATATGCAGATCTTTCTGGAACCAATCTTTTTGTACTATCCTTTTCAGTTTTAAGAACAGTAGCGTTGGTCCAAAGAACTTTGTGGTCTAAAGTTATAGACTTGTAGCGGACGCGGCAGTTAACACAGGCGCTCATATGCAGCCGTCCATGCTGACGGCGACATTCCTGGGCAGAACCGGGGTCAGAACTGGTGAGGAATGACCAGGACACGATAGTCTTCTTCACTGCCTTATTTATCGACTGGTTTGACAGAATAGTACTTGACCACAAGATAGAATCCTTTTAGGCTGCGTTATTTATTAGCTTGACTTCTAGCTTCAGACGAACAGAATCCGCACACATCTAAAGGAGAACACCGAACCACTGACAATCCCACTACCAAAACACTAGCATGCTGGCGTATTACATTATAAACTCCATCACAACGAAAAGAACTTTAACTTCGGGGTAAAAGGAACTTCGTTTACGACTGCACCTTCCAGAGAATAGAATTCTACATATTACCTTTTACAAATTACATTCTAGAAGCCGCAGAAATCAACCAACCAGCTCGATTACAAATGGGATAGTAGCCTGAATAGTCTGAATAATAATAATGTTATGGTTTTATTTATTGTCGCTCTACAACAGCTAAGGTCTTTTAGCGACAGGGCTCATTTTTAATTTGTATCAGTTTTACGATGTTATCACATTATTACCCGACTCATTCTCACTGCGCTATGCAGGATAGAACACAATCGGTACCGTTTTTAAAGTCTTCGGTTTGACCCGACCTGGAATCGATCTCAGATCTACCAGCACCAGAGCCGAAGGCGAAACCACTCGGCCACTGAGCTGGTTAATAGTCTGAATAATAATAATAATAATAATGTTATGGTTTTATTTATTGTCGCTCTACAACAGCTAAGGTCTTTTAGCGACAGGGCTCATTTTTAATTTATATCAGGTTTACGATGTTATCACATTATTACCCGACTCATTCGCACTGCGCTATGCAGGATAGAACACAATCGGTACCGTTTTTAAAGTCTTCGGTTTGACCCGACCTGGAATCGATCTCAGATCTACCAGCACCAGAGCCGAAGGCGAAACCACTCGGCCACTGAGCTGGTAATAGTCTGAATAGTGGAGGGTCATAGTTGCAGTTTCTTAAAAAGAACTCTAGCTTTAATTGGAGAGGCGCATCCACAGGCATTGCCAATTCTACATGCGACTAACGTAATTTAACGGTGGATTTACGTGTCGTTGAATTACAGTGGGACTGCGATTCAGGCACAATGCAAAAATTGATTACAAGACTGCATTCCTAGAGCACGCGGTATTTGTTAATTGGAAAGGAAGGTTCTAGAATTCGACATGACGTCATGGAAATGACGCGCGGTACGTCAGAGAAAATGGCTCTCTAGCGCCACAGACAATGTTCTAGAATACGGCTTGATGTCATAGAAGTGACGCGCGTTGCGTCAGAGAAAATTAGCTTTCGGGCGCTACAGACTATAGAGCTTTGCAAAGAGCGGATTTCTCCGGACGTTAAAATTTCAAAGCTCTTTGGTGCTCCTTGATTCTTGATTTAAGATCTCGTTTAGTTAGTTTAATGTAGATTAAATCACAGTGATGACACGAAATAGTCAAAACGTCGGGAGAAATCCGCTCTTTGCAAACACTCTATCACTGAGTTAGACCATGGTTAGACCATAAAATTGTTTGTGCCATCGTTCCTATTCTTAAAACTGAAAAGGGTTATATAAAATATTGTTTACAAAAGTTGGTACATAAAACATAATGCAGGACGTGTTCTTAACCAGAATGATGGTCAGAGCTTTTCTTCTGTGTACAAAAAATTACTTTGACTTTGCGTTCACCTTTTCCTTTGCTCAGAGCTTTTTCACCATCGTTGTAATGGCTAATTCTATTTCTATTTTGTCTTAAGTTATTATATCAGTTGTGGTGACTGACGAAACGTTGGTAACAAAAGCTGGCATCATCCTCAACATCAAGAGGTAACCTAGTAGCCGAAAGTCACCAGAAGAGCGCAAGTCATTTTACTAATGTAGAACATGTTGGTAGCCGTACTCAAAAGCTGGACAAAAGGATAGAGGGAGGCCAGTCCCACTGACATAGCGTAGTTTTGCTGCCAAAGTTATGACCTTGTTTGACCGACTCTGTAACTTATTGTGAGGTTGATACATGATTGATTTTTTAAAGTTACTGAAGTTGTTTTCGTGTTTTATTTATTTTTGCCAGAAAACTGTCACTTTCTCGATTGATGGAAGCAAACATGTCTGGTGCACTGCACGACATTGAAAATTAGTAGGCTTATTACCAATCTTACCAACAATTAAGTTAACAAAGCCACAGACGTTGAAGAAGTCTAATTCTAATGATCATCGCAATCGTGTGTTGTTAATTAGCCTGCAATTCTATCCAAATTGAAGCAAAACATTCATCCAGTAATGTAAGCAAAATTTTCATTGCTGAGGGGGCTGAAAAAAATTGCACGAGACCCTGCTAAACTATGGTAACGTAGCCTACATTTACTTCACGGCAGAAACGAAAGTAGGTCTATGACAAGTCACAAACGTAGTCTTGTAGCTAATTGTGCAATTGATGAGGGCTGCAGATCATCGAGTAAGCATCACCAAAATTTGCTTACCTATGTTTTGTCGTCAAAGTTTGAAAATTTGTTCGTTGATTGGGCACATCAATGTAGCCTAAATTGTGAACGCAATCCTCTGCTGAAAATAATGCACGCAGTAGGCCTATTTGACAGTCTTTCCGGTGGAGTACTTTGCAATTTTTTTCATTTGTAGCCTATCTGCTCTTCTTCTTCAATAGATTGATTATGTTTGATCAGCTGTGATCTCCCTTATGACCTGCCTCCATTTTGTTCTGTCTTTTATTTTTATTAGTGCTTCCGGCATGCTTTTTATTCCCGTAATTTGCATGATATTTTCAACATATTTTATTTTTTGTCGTCCTTTTGTTGGTTTGCCTTGCACCATCCCAGTCAACAACGAGGTTGATTCTTGCTATGTGTCCGAAATATCTCAATTTTCTGAGGTTAATGTAGTTAATCAGACTGCATTTATCGTTTATTTGTTGGGAAACAAATTCATTTGTTTTTCTTTCCATCCAGCTGATGCATAATAGTCTTCTGTGACACCACATTTCAAAACTTTTTAACTTTTTAATGTCACGTTTTTTGAATGTCCAAATTTTCACATCCATATGTGGCAATTGGGAAAACGAGAGATCGCAGCAATCTTAATTTTGTGTTTTTACCAATTGACCTCTGTTTCCTCACCGTTGCAAGTGATGTCACAGCTGTTTTTGCCATAGCAATTCGCCTTCTAATTTCCGTGCTTTTCTATCTGCTCGAGAAGTGTATAATAAACGGTTGTCGGTGCAATTTTCATAATTTGATTACGTCTTCTTTGTAGGCCCATGTTTGCCCATATTTGAAAACGACGCGTGCGTATTGAACAGTGCGATCATCTGTGACGTCATAAGAGTAGGCTACAAGTAAAGACATAGGCTACATGACAAAACATAATTTATTAAACGTTTGTAATCCATATGAAACGAAAAGTAAACGTTTGCTTAGACCTATACCAGAGAAAAAATTAAATGATAGTGAAGAGTCTAAGCTAAACGATAACACAGGCCAAAACAAAAGATTTGTGTCTGCAATGTAAGATATGATTTAGGGCCCAATGCTTCCCAACCTTTTTCAGTTTGCGACTCACTTTTAATGCAAGTTTTTATTATGCGACCCACAATGAGATATGACATCTTTATTATGTCATCTTTAGTACTGGCGTACGTACTGAAATAGTTAATGCGAGACACACATCTGATTGTTACATATTTGTTATATTGTTGCATATTTGTTACGTAGGCTTAATGATAATACAATAATTTTCCGATCTAATAGAAAACAGGGTGCACAATTCATGAAAATTGAAAGTCAACAAATGAAGTGAAGATAAGAGTAGCGATGGCGAAGGCGCAGTACTGTTCAAGACCAAACTGCGGCTTGTGAGATCCATGTAGTAGGCTAATCTCGGTTTTTTTAGAAAATTTTAGCGTTCATTAACATTTAGAACTGCTTCGCGACCCACCTGAAATAGCTTCGCGACCCACCAATGGGTCGTGAGTCGTGACCCACCGGTTGGGAAGCACTGATCAGGCCCTTTTAGGGTACATATTTTGTGGATGCTGATTTCAAAAATCACATCAGATTTTTGAGATTTTTGCATGATATTTTTTTCTCATAATATTTGCTTTTTGGCCGAATTTTCTCTTATACCTACTGCCACCGTTTTATCAAGATTTTATGAGCCAATAGTGTTTAAGAATTTGTCATAAACATAGAAATGATTTTTTTTTTGGAACATTTGGAAATGTGTGATGACACCATGACCCTTGGAGTAGCCGACCTATGTTCAGAAGGTACACTATAGTCAGAAGACCCCTAGCAATTAAGATGGTCCACTGGCCAAGAAGGTCACCTAGAGTCATACACCTTCTTACTATAGTGGAATTGGCTAGTGGACCATCTGTCTATGGTAGACCCAGTGCCGGTCTTTGGGGTGTGCAAACCGTGCGATCGCACAGGGCCCGCAAATTAGGGGGCCCGCAATTTACTCAGAAAATGCAGTAATTTTGTCATTTCCAATGGAAAAATTCAACAAGTGAATTCAACAAAGGAATTAGCAACAAGAAAGACTCAATGGGTGCAACCTATTTCGTCCCCTGAAAAGATCGAGAAAAAAAACAACATGGCCGAAGTTGCTGATCGGAGTTGCCGCAAACATTTCAAATTTCTCTCGATCTTTTCAGGGGACGAAATTTGAGTTTGTTAACTCCGATTTCAGGGTACGAAATCGGGGTACGAATTTTTCAGGGGACGAAATAAGTTGCATCTAGACTCAACATAGCTTTATTTCCAAAAAACGCCCAAGAATGCATGATCTTATTCTTTTGCTATGCCACCGGACAGCACCATTTTACAGTAGGATAATATTCATACCCAAATTTTGA
The DNA here is from genome assembly GCF_918807975.1 of Aplidium turbinatum. NCBI lineage: Eukaryota > Metazoa > Chordata > Ascidiacea > Aplousobranchia > Polyclinidae > Aplidium > Aplidium turbinatum. The sequence continues at coordinate 35,217,906 of NC_137472.1, read as the reverse complement.
ACATGCTCTCAGAATGCCCCAAATTCAAAGTAATATTTCAAAATTTTCTGGGGGAGGCCCCCCAGACCCCCCGCCGCTGGGTGTCAGGCTTCGCCGCCGACCGTCAAACCACCCCCTCCCCTTTCAAAATAGGCCTCCCCAGCTACGCTACTGAGTTGGATCATTGTCATTGGGGCCCGCAAATCATATTCCGCACAGGGCCCGAAATACCCTAAGACCGGCACTGGGTAGACCATCCAACTAATGTACCTTCAGAGAACTGTCCATAAACCACCCCTTACAGGCAAGGTTATTCACTTTCGACTGAATGTTTAGTAGGCTACCACTCCACTTTTTGATATAGCCTGTTAACATCGGTTTTATCTTTTTCGCTTTGTGAGGAGTCCACCATAGCTACTGCTGAACGTGAAGATTTAAGCTTATGAGAAACTTGTCTATAACTCATTCTTATTTGGATTTTCAGATATTCAGAATTCAGATTTTTTCATATTAGCAAGGTGTTAATTCTGTTGGTGATGTGAATAAGTAGCAGGATGGCATCAAAATACATCTAATGCATTATAGTTCAGTTTATTGTTTTGTTGGCGATAAAAAAACAAGAAGTAGGCTACATACAAACTGAGTGTCTATCAGTACAACAGGCTATATAGGCTTACCATAGCCTACGTCCGTTTTAGGCGGGACAGTCCCGCTTTAGGCGAGACAGTCCCGCTTTTTAACGTCTTGTCCCGGCGTCCCGACCGGTCAGCCAAACGTCCCGCTTGGGCGTTCAGCCAGCCAGCATAAAACACGAACATTAGGCTACCAGTTAGCATGTTCTCGTTACTGTTGTTGCTGCGTACCGGTAGCCTACTTGCTCAAGGGTGATAATGATGGCGTATGAGCGATCTTTCCAGGCTAGATTGGAGGGCAGGAAATCTTCAGCCACTCAGCAGTCTCGTCGTCCAGGACCCTCAGACCATGCGCACCGTGTGGAGGCCGGTGGGTTAGGCAGTGGTGGATGACATGGTCTGCGGTCTGTTCCGTGGCACCACACTCGCATTCTGATGAAGGAGCCAGGCCCCACTTGTGCATGTCCGAACGAAAGCGGCCGACGCCAGTTCGCAGGCGGTTAAGCCTGACCCACGCAAGCCTTGCGAAGGACATCCCTGGTGGACGGGGATCGGCGTCGGGTATGAAGTCACGGAGAGTGGAGGTGTGATTTTGCCACTCCGTGTTCCACATGTGGTTCGTCCAGTGGGCCGCACTTAAACCAAGTTCTTCTGCGTTCTTAAGTAGTTGTTGTGCGGCAGGCACAAAGGGGCGTCTTGATTTTAGCCGCTGCTTTATAGGTGGTGGTCGCTTGAATGTTGCATGGAGGAGATGGTCGGGGTCCAGAGCGCGGCAAGCGAGAGAAATCGTGGCTCCTTTACGGCGTAGCTCAGCAGGTTGGATGCCTGCTAGGATGGGTAGGCAGTCCGTTGGAGTGGGACGCAGGCATCTAGTCACAGTACGCAGTGCGTCGTTGATGGCGGTATCAATCTGGTAGGTGTGAGAACTACGACACCAGACCGGCGCGCAGTAGGCTACTCAGCGGTGGAATGAACAAGGGCTAGGGTAGCTGTACAAAGAGTTTTAGCACCAGCTCCCCAGCCGGAACCCGCCAATCGCCTCAGAAGTGCGACGCGTGTAGATAGTTTTTTGCGCAGTGACTTCAAGTGCCGGCGGTACGTGAGTGACCTGTCCAGGGTAATGCCGAGGTATGTAGGTTCGGCACAGTAGGGCAGGCGTTCCCCATCAATGCTGATGTTTATCTCACGCTGTGCCTCCGGTTGTTAAGGTGGAAGGCCGCCGACACTGTCTTTGACTTGCTGAGCTGTAGCTTCCATTTCTGAAGGTATGTTGATAGTGTTTGCATGTCTTGGCTGAGGTTCCTCTCCACTGACTGCCAATTTCCTGCTGAGTGCAGGAATGCCAGGTCGTCTGCATAAGCATATTTCCTGGAGATGGTGGGGGGCAAGTCGTAGGTGTGTATGTTGAACAGGAGAGGAGCCAAGACTGAGCCCTGTGGGACACCGTTTTTAAGTCGGCGTAGTCTGCTTCGACGACCGCTACCGGTTGTGAGGGTAAAACTGCGGTTTTGCACAAGTTCCATCATCATATGGACCATGTGTCTGTCAGGGAGCAGACGGAGTAACTTGCAGGTAAGGCCGCTATGCCATACGGTATCATAAGCAGCCGTGAGATCAACAAACACGGCGCCAGCCTTCTTCTTAGCGGAGAAGCTGTCCTCAATGTCCATAAATGTGACCTGATCTACGGTTGATCGTCCGTGTCGGAAACCAGCTTGTTCACGGGGGAGCTGCGGATTTATTATTGGTTCGACACGGGCGTAGATGAGTCTCTCGAGGATCTTGAAGGGGATGCAGAGCAGAGAGATTGGACGGTAGCTCTTCGGGTCCTCTGGGGGCTTCTTCGGCTTAGAAACTGCGACAACAAAGGCTCTTCTCCAGATTCTGAGAATTCTCAGGTGGCGCAAACAGCAGGAAAGGAAGTCTTTTAACCAGGACTTTAAGGAGGCAGCAGCATGGAGTATCAACTCCGGGCATAGGTGTTCAGGGCCCGAGGCTTTACCTGGCTTTATGTGCTGGAGGGCGGCGGAAAATTCTTCCGGGGTGAACTCACCCGAGATGTTGTCCCCGTCTGGGGTTGTTACCCTCCAGAGGTCCGTCATTTCTTGTAAGACGGATCTATCTGATGCACGGTCTCTCGATTTGTATTTTCCGTTCTCCACACGTTGTGAGGCGATGGAATTTGTGAAACGGGACATTGTTGCCGAGAGGCACGTGATCTGCCAGTTAGGTTGTTCAGTGTACTCCATGCTATGCGGCTGGAGTGCGTGAAGTCGATTGATTCAACGGCTTCTGTCCAGCGCTCCTTCCTCTTTGAGTCCAGCCTTGCCAGCAGAGCTGTGGCTGAGCTGTTGGTGTCATTGCCCTGAGGGGAGTGGAGGAAGTCGGAGTAGAGGCTTTCGCACTCCTTATCCCAGCACGGTATGTAGGTCTTTCGTCGGCCGCGGAGATGGATTGTTTTGCCGCTGATGTTATTGCATCACAAAAGTCCTGGTAGGCTTCTTCGTGAGGGGATGGGAGATACTGTGTGGCTTCATTGGTGAGGAGGCTATAGCAATCCCAGTTAGCCATTCTGAAGTTCCATCGCTTAACAGGCTTGCTCGGGACAGGCATTATGAGCGTTGGAGCCGTGATAATCGAGGGTCGATGTTGGGACCTGGGGAACTTCTCTAACACACGTCTGTCTGGTTGGCAATTATCGGGGTCATCACTTGCGAAAGCCAGATCGGGGTTTGCACCAGTGTTTCAGCGTCCGGAGAAGAAGCTCGCTGCACCCTTGGGATCGTGCAGTAGGGTGAGGTTATTATTGGCTGACCATCAGGCCAGGCTTTCTCCGTCGGTGTTGGTGGTGTTGTAGCCTCAGTCAACGTGGTGGCAATTAAAATCGCCAGAATAGAGGCTGGGTTGGGGAACACTGGGATGGCTGTTGGTGTTAAGCGTGAGGGTGGTGGCTTATAGACATTGATGATGTGATAGCCTGATATGTCTATTCATAGCTACTCTACCTCCGATTGGGCACTGGACTGGTCTATTGGCGTCCAGCTCAGTTGCTCATGGACAAACGTGGCGAGGCCGTGTTTCCTGCTGATGGTTGCGCCTGCGAGTGTGAACAGGGGCGCCGGAAGCGGGGGGGGGGGGCAGGGGGGGCAGATGCCCCCCCTGCCCTCAATTTTTCTGCAGATGGAGGGGCAGGGGGGCAATGGTGCCCTTTTGAAGTTATGTAAGCTACTACACATTTTGCAATATAACAATTTCTGCTATTCGCTTTTAGCCTATATATAATCTTTCATTTTTGCCTCGAAATAATACTTACGGCACAAAATTTTGCAACTGCAACACAGTAGGCTACAGGCCTTAAAACTCGTTTTTTTTCGGCAGCCATCGTGGCCTACCGGGAGCTCTTTCTCGGCGGCCAAATCTCCGTGCTTGGAGGCCAAAATACAAAATAAGAATAACGATAGCACAAGTAAATAAAATTAAACTTGCAACAATGCTGAAATGATCACTTGGCATTGTTGAAGTCTGGGCCTGGGCGACGTTCTACAATTGAATCGTTGCACCACGCAGTAACTGCTTTATCGGGATTGTAATCCAGTACTGCAGGACCATCTAACGACACTCGCACGAGTGTCTCCAATGTGGCTGATTTTAATGAAGTTCGCCACTCCCCTAGAATTCTTATTAGCAACGAAAAACAACGTTCGACATATTGTGTTGACGATGACGGCAAGGTAATAAAATAAGTATTTCAATGATGTGAAAAACATTACTAAAAGAAGCATAATTTTTGCAAAATAACTTATGATCAAAACAATTTTCCCTCGGATGTCGACTAACCTAGTTCTCCTTTTTAACAACGATTCAATGTCCGACAACATCGAACCGACATAAAAACGACAATATTGCCAGCCAATGTAAATTAGCAGTTCGGATTAAGATTTTGTTAAAATAAACGTCTGGAATTACAAACAAGACTTACAGCGCTGGTAATCGCCGATGGATATATTTCATCAATAACAAATATTCCCGCACAATGCAACAGTGGCGATTATGACCCGCTGACCTAATTTTGCGTCACTCTCCGATACTACTGTACATATTTTCAGTTCAGTTCAGTTGTTTTTATTTCTGACCATCATATCAAAAACAATACACGTCAACATAGCAAAGGTCGAGAAAAAGGTAGAAGCGACAAAACGCGAACGTTAAAACGTGCTTTCGACAATTAATCCACGATCATTCTATTGCAAAATTAAATAATTGGCTAGAAGAGACCGGCGGCCAAACTTGGCCGATTGAGGAGGTAGCACCGGTGGTCATTCAAGCACTACTTAGCGGCCATGGCCGCAGGCTGCTTTAAGGCTTAACAGTAGGTTACATCATTATAACATAGCATGATGCCCTTCTTTGTGTACCGGACACTTGTAGGCTATCATTACTTAATAGCCTACATAGTGAGCTGATAGATTAGCATTAGGCTATCGCTATTAAAAAGGTAAAGGTGAGTCCCATACTTGATCCAAGCATCGGGGGATGAGAAGATAAGGTTCTCATTATACTAAGCCTTCGGCACTAACTATTATCGCTATATCTTGACTTAAAACTTGAAAAAAAATTGGCCTTTTAATAAACAAAAGTGCCCTTTTTTGTAATCTTGCCCCCCCAGTCAAAAATCGTTCCGGCGCCACTGAGTGTGAAGTTGGGTAATACCAACTTATCCACAGATGTGCAGTGGGTCTCCTGGAGGAAAATAACGAGGGCGTGATGTTTCGTGGCCAGATACTCGATGATGTTGAGCTTGCTGGCCGTAATGCCCTCGGTGTTCAGCTGCAGTACGGTGGGTCGTCGGTACTTTTCGACAAAGGAGCTGCCGCGCCCTGAGAAGGGCGTTTCCCTATCCACCCTGCGCTGAACCTAGGCCTGGTTTGCTCGAGTATGACAAGCTTCGCTTTGCATATCTTTTTTTCTTGAAGATATGGTACTGATGGGAGGGGCCACGAGAAGGTGCTTGTTCTTCCCCCCCTGAAGGGTGAATGCGTGATTTTGTTTGTTTCGTTGTTTTCGATAAAAATGTTATTTGTTATGTCATTGTTAGCGGATAGTTGGTACAATTTTACGTGTCAGCCCTGTCGTGAAATTGGGAGTTAGCCTACTTATCGACTTGAAAACCGCAGGCTATTTTATTATTCTTTCTTTCTTTTGCTTTACAATAAAAATCTAAATTCGAATTATTTTGAGAAAAGAATCTAGGTTAGCTCGCTGCACCCTTGGGAGCAGCGACGAGACCACATCGACCCTCGACCCACCCACATCGACCCTCGATTATCACAAAGGCAAAAATCGCCGACTTAAGCTTTCTTCGAAGTCTTCTTGGGAAGAAGCACGGCTTGGATGTTGGGCAAAACACCACCTTGTGCAATGGTGACTCCGCCCAGAAGCTTGTTCAGTTCCTCGTCGTTGCGGATGGCGAGCTGAAGGTGACGGGGAATGATTCTCGTCTTTTTGTTGTCGCGGGCGGCGTTACCGGCCAATTCCAACACCTCGGCGCTCAAGTACTCGAGCACGGCCGCAAGGTACACTGGTGCTCCTGCACCTAATTCTAGTAGAAAGGAATCTGCAATATCTGGTATTTTTTGAAATATTAAGGTACAATCAGCACTTTCCAATTTAGCCTAAGTGTGAAGTTTAGTTGTTGGTAGGCTATACCGATTTGCTTCATATTTTCAACTGCCATTCAAGAACGGCTGACCAGTGGCCACTGGGACTGACTAATCAGCATTCTAAGCTTTGAGCAGTGCCGCCAACCACACTTAATGAATAGATATCAAATTGTTTCTAAATTGATAAACAGAGTACCAAATTTGGAAACACTAACCTTGATTATTGAAAAACGCAATCTCACGCTCCACTGACTGCTTAGAACAACATACGCTCCGATTGGTCATGGTCAAACTATTGTTGAATCTCGATATAGGGGATTTTTTTATGGTACCTTTTACAAAATTGCAGCCGGGCTTTAATAATAATAATAATTTATTTGCATCAGACAAAGCTGTCCATATCCAAAACAAAACAACAAAATAATACACAAACTGCAAATGCACAAATAACGAACAACAACAACGAAATAACATCAAAAAATAACAAAATAATACACAAACTGCAAATGCACAAAATCTCAATAAATAGGCTATCTACTGTTACAAGTTTACAGACAATGGTACGGTAGCGTTACAAGTTAGAAGAACTGAAAGTATTGAGAACGATAAAAACAAACAGATGACATGGCAGCCATCAAAACTAGTTAATAGCATACATAGAATTATTATAATGAAGACGGTAATTGGATATACGATGGCAATCAGACCTCATCAGGGAGGCAACAATAGAGTTAGACGATACTTCGCATCTTCCAACAAAAGAAAAAACATATTTACGAAGTAATGCATCAAATGTTATGATGTTACACAAGACTTGATGTTCACGTACGCTATAGTGTTTAGGCAAATTATGTATAATTCTAAACGCATTATTGAAGGCAACACGCAGACGATTAATGTCACGTTGATGATAATTTTCCCACAGATGACATGCATACATTGGAGTACAATAAGAACGGAATAGAACATTTTTAATATCACTGGAGCACTTGTAAAATTTGGATTTTAATTTGTTGGCAGAACAGTAGATTGATCGCACTTGTCGATTTATATCCTTGTCGTCACACATTGCCGTGTCAAGAAAAACACCCAAATATTTGACACTGTCTACGAATTTGATCTCACTTCCATTGAGCCGTACAATTGGATTCATATTTAACTTTAAGTGTTTTGTTTGGAAGTACATAGCAAATGACTTTTTGCAGTTAAAAATGACATCGTTAGAAAGCGCATAATCTTCACACACATTCAAGATACTCTGCAGACCATGAACACTTGGAGAAATACAACAAATATCATCAGCAAACATGAGATGATTAACAAGTGTATTACCTATGTAACAGCCTGCCTTGGTTTTGCTTAACACAGTCGATAGATCATCCATATACACGGCAAATAAGTAAGGACTGAGAATACCACCCTGTTTGACACCATTGCTGACAGAAAAAGACTGTGAGTAATGACAACCCCAGCGTATGTACATCCGCTGATGGGTGTACCAATAAACTACTAGACGAACAAAGCACATTGGCACTCCTCGTTGAATTAGTTTCTTGAATAGGAGGTTGTGGTTTACCCTATCAAATGCTTTCGAAGAATCTAAGAATACAGAAAAAACAGGACTTCCACGTTTTCTGTAGTAAGACACAGCTTGCTTAAGTACAAAAATGCACATATCTGTGCTATGCTTAGGTTTAAAGCCAAATTGATTATCGTTTGTTGTGAGATAGTCATTAATAAAAAAAAGTACAACATGTTCAAATAGTTTAGAAATGACAGTAGCAAGAGCAATAGGTCTGTAGTTTGCGATGTCTCTAACGTCACCAGATTTGTTTTTAACAATGGGAACTAATTCAGTTTTAAGACAAGCATTTGGCACATACCCATGAATAAGGCACATATTAAAAAATGATGAAAGATATACACTGATACTGGAATCTGCATAAGCAATGTGCTCAGAAGATATTTTATCACAACCAACAGAGCAATTTAATGGCAATTTATGAAGCAAAGAAGAAACTGTGTCAGCAGAGGTCAGAAATTGTTTAGTATTGTGATAGCCATGTATATCATTTAAGTGCGATGAAACAAATTCTTCATTGACAACTTTTTTACCAGTCGAGTTTAGCAATTTATTAAAGTGACACATCCACATGATCGAAATGTTTTTACTTCCAACAGCACTTCCGACAGAGGTAGGTAATGAACATCTTTGTGATCCAGACTGTCTAATTTTATCCCAAAATGTTTTAAACGAGGAGTCTGCATGAAATGCTTTGGCAATGGCATCTGCTTCATGCTGATCTCTGTTACTTTTGCACTTTCGTAGAGAAGATTTGAATATTTTACGAGTAGCAGACATGGCCTTGTGTATGCTGCCAGTTTTAGGTTTGCCACCTTCAACCCAGTCCAGGTACTTAGCTCTGGCTTGCTTGTGGAGTGACTTGACAGTATTGTTCCAACCAGGAGTTGAATAAGTAGATATTTTCTTGTTTTTAACTAAAAGAACTTTTCTTGAGGCATCTAGGAGGACCTCCACGATACTGTCATAAAACTTGTCAATCTCCTTTAAATGAGATTTATCACAGCAGAGAGAGTTTTGACATATGACAGAATCAGCTTGCAAAGAAATATGAGCTAACCTGTGTTTGGTTTCTTGAGCATAGCGTTCTAATTGCAGCTGAGATGCTGCTTTCCAAGAGAAAGTATTTGAATTGGTATATTTGGGATCAATGAAATCCAATTTTGGAAGCGACTTACAGTTGAAATTAACCGATAAGGGTCGATGGTCAGATATAATATAGTCATTGAGAACTTCTACCTTACAGATGGATTGGTGTAGAGCGGTGGAAGTGACACAATGGTCAATCCAGCTACATGTCCCATGAGCATCACTGATGTAGGTAAATGATTCAGCAGGTAACAGGGCCATGTCAGAAATAATCAGGTCCTGGTCTGCACAGAAGCTTTTGAACATGCTTCCAAACATATTTTTGTCACTTGCATTAAAGTCACCTAGGATACAAGTGTTGTTGCTTGGACAGTCAAAAAGCATACTTTCTAATTTACCCAAGTATTCTAAATATTTGTCTTCATTGTTATCACAGCAGTAAGGTAGATAGACATTTATAAGGACCATGTCTGCTTCCCCTATTGCAACTTTAAGGCCAATAATAGATGAATCATCACTTTGAAAAACAGAAGCAGGAATACTTTTACTCCATAGGATGGCAGTGCCACCATAAGGTCTACCTGTATTCATCTTATCAGAAAAGTCCATTGCAGAATAACCATATGCATAGTGATTTTTGCTAATTGTAGAAAGGAAGGCCAAGTTTTGCTTAGCCAACCAGGTTTCCTGCAGCAGTATGATATCATAATCCTTGCATAGTAACTGAACATCATGCAGAGATGATGCCACACCTCTGCAGTTGTATGAGACAGCCTTTAATTGTTCTTTATTGTTACCTTCCATCAGGAGTTTGTGTGGTTGTAGGCTCTATCCTAAAATTCTTAGAAGCATTGAAGAAACGTTTTACCAAGATACCAGTAGGCCAGTTGGCAGTATCCAGACATGTTTTCATTGGAATTCCTGAGACAGAAACTTTAAAAGAACAGTAGTGATCAAATTTTGTTTGCAACTTCATGCAGCTTATATCAGTGGCTTCAGGAAATTGCTTCGATGCAAAAGATGTGATGGTTTCTGAAGTTGTGTCTGGCTGAAGCCTTGATACAAAGATGTGTACAGGCATGTGTATGGCTTTTAAACTTGATGAGGAATCAAGCTGGCCCAGACGGGGCTTGCGCCGTCTTTTCTTGACTGTAACCCAATTATCCTTTCTGACATTAGATTCAGTTTGGACTTTATCAGAGGTAATCTTGTGGGGATACTTAGGATGATTATCCACTGTAATCATGGAGTTGTGTCTTTTCACTACATTGGAATATGACTGTTTAGCAGGATCAGTTAGTAACAGTGTAGCTGGTTGTTCAGTAGTTGGAGACACACTTACAGCCACTGCCTTTTCATGTAAGGGTTTGATTTCATTAACCATTGCTTTCAAATCAGATATGGAGCTGGTCAATGCATCAATGAAAGAGCCTTCAGATTCCTTGGAATGTTTCAATTGCCTCATGTCATTTTTCAGTGTGAGGATGTCATGAACCATGCTTGCTGCATCTACATTGTGAACATCAACAGATGGGAAGTCACATGTGGCTGTGACAAAAATTGGAGTTTTAGACTGATCATCATGACCTGACATTTCATGCAAAACTTCAAGAATATCTTTCACAGATTTTTCCAGCTTTGAGGGGCCTTTTCTAGTCACCAGTCTTTTATTGCTCTCATCTTTGTAGACCTTTTCATGCAGTACTGATTTTGCTTCTGCTATGATATTTTCCTCATAATGATCACTCACAAGCTTGATGATGGTGTCACTATCAACCATGCTCATACGATTGTACACAAACCACAGCAAGGAGTTGATTATTACTTCCTTCATGTTGTTTAGACGTATTCAAATTCACTTTTTACTTCAATTATTATCATTACAACAAATTTTAATTAAATTTCACTCTTAATTCACCTTATTCAAATAGAATCAATCAATATCAAATAGAATCAAATAGAATCAAATAGAATCAAATAGAATCAATCATCTTATTCAAATAGAATTAAATCAATCAATCATTTTATTTTCGTCATTAACGCGTCCGGGACGAAAAAGATACTAACTACAAAAATCGATAAAACCTACCAGCACGTTAACGAACGGGAAAAGGTGGCAAAACCTTGAAAGGTTTAAAACGTGCCTGAATGATAAATTATGTAGTAGGCTATATATCAGTAGTTAGCATGGCCACAAAACCTATGTAGGCCTATGTAATAATATCAGAAAATGTAAAGTTAAAAAATCACAGCTAAGTGGTTTTGGTCTTTGGAGGCGTCCCGTTTTGAAGTCACAAAAATATGGTAAGCCTAGGCTATAAGCCATATGTGCATAGCATAAACCATGTAGCCTACATTATTTCAATTTGGTCGGCAAGATAGTTTTGTTATTTGTGTTTCCCGTCGCATGTCTTTAACAATGTGTTCAATTCATGATTATGTGTTGTTATAAATAAATTGATATTTCTTAACCTTATAACGACGAATGTAACAATTTCGTTACGTTTAAAATATTTTGTTTTTCCGCAAAGATTTCTAATCTATATGCAACACCAAACAGTTCATCGATTTCTTTATGAAACATATTTTGAGATTTTAAGCGGAAACTTTGAAAATTGTTAGAGGCTCTGGGTAGGCACTTTAACATTACCCACTCATCGAAAAGCGTACTCGCGATTCAGCTGATTTCAGTCATGTAACTCGACATGTGATATTCTGATCGAAAAATTTTGATACAAAGAATTAAAGAAATTTAACTGAATGTTTCGCTACCTAATGGTTAGGGCAGAGGAGTAGTAATTTCGATTTTGTGGGTTCGATTCCCACCCTCTGCTAATACTATTTTTTCTTCTGCAACTGAACTGAGTGCAAGAAGGATCTTAATGACTGCAATCAATGGAGTTGATAAGGAAAATTGTGACTAAAACACAAAGCAATTTCACATTGAAAAGCAGGCACTCTTCGACGAGTGGGTGATGTTAAAGTGGCTACCCTCTGACTGTGGCTTGTGTTTTGCGAGAAGTTGAGCCATATTAGTAACCTTGCTGGTAAGGCATTTTTGAAGCCGTTTGTACTTTGTAGGTGGTTTGGTTTTGAATCTTTATCCTCGGACTGACAAAGTCTTGATTGGTTATTAGGGTGGGTCGATTTCTCCATTTATCATATAAATTTGAACATAGGTGCGACTTTACCTTGTAAACATTTCCTCAAACTTTAAAATCGTTTTGTGCACAGCAATCCATTACCCCAATGACCCTCTATTTCTATAACAGGGTTGCCAGATTGGGCGAAAAATTCAAAAATTGTTGTCATTTTATCTCATTGTTTCGCCCAATCCGGCAATCCTGCGCAGTAAGCGAACTTCTAATAGTTGTGCTGTTTAACACGCCACAAAAAAGCTTTGTGAAAGTGACTCTTTATCTTATCCATCCGATAATGATCCGAGTTTCATGGAGAGTTTCTCAACAAGTAGTGCCTACAATACCATCCCAATCCCTTGTGTTGTAAAGAAAGCCGATCGAAAGATGGTTTCTGACGAAACAGTTGCTGCTATTGTCACTGCTACTCTTCAAGATGTGTTAGGAGAAGACTTCTTCACAGACATCATTATTGACCCACGGAAAGTGAGACATAGCCGAGTCAAGAGGCGTACTGGATTGAAACCAACCCAACATGTCGTCAATAATTTTATATCGCTCTTTTTCGATAGGAGAAAGGATGAATCATATGTTTTTGATGACTACCACCACAGGAGAAAAATAAAAGAATACCATTACATTTTACTGACACAACCTGGTGACATCTACATCTATCATGTCACAACATCAAGTGGTCGTTCAGTTGGCATTTTAAAATATATGATCGACGAGAATATGAACATGGATGGAATTCGAATAACAGGTTGTGACTGGACAGCAGTGAACACTGGGAATCGTAATGGAGTAATTGCTAGAATAGAAGATCATAGTGCAGTCTGTTATCGACAAATCGATCAAGTAAAATTGTTATTCAGCTCACCCGGAAAACTTGCTATATGCCATGTTTCATGACAATAAACCTGCCATTCGTGAAGTAGCTGTTAGGCGAAACCTGACAGAACGAAAACTTTCATCTACAATAATATGAAGATTCCATCGCCCTGCTGATCAACTTAATCTTAATGCAATGGATTATATTGATATGATCGACTGGACACAGATTGACGTTACTGAACCACCATTATTATCATGTAAGAACTAAGAGTGAAGATGAACTTTGGGATGCAATAAAGTCAGTCCCAGTAAAGTCGTCATACACACCACAGACTCAAGCCGTTGAAAGAATGATTTGTGTAGTCGCTGAGGTCAGCCTCAAAACTGTCGGAAAGGAAAAGAAACTCTATGATTTATTCTATCTTAGATGCAATGAAGTAGCGGCCTATATTTGAATCAAAGAAAGACTGTGTTGTATAGTTTAACATCCAGGTCAGACCCTGACGATTTAGGGGGGGCAGAGGGTGCAGGTCTCCCGGACCCCTTGATTTTTGAAGGGCCCCCCTACGTGGAAAAAATGTGATTTATGTTTTGTTTTTTTTTCTTTCAATCTTTGAAGTTTCTGTAAAATGCTGTGCATTGCTGGATTAATGCTGCTGTAGACGACGGGGTGTTTATTTAGCGCCGGGCCCCCCAATCCAAAAGTGCCCCGGGCCCCTCATCAGCTAAATCTGGCCCTGATCTAGGCGTGGCTTTAACTCATTACATTTCAATTGTGTTTCGTTTTCACTGTAGCCTACCGATTGAATAGAATTTACCGTGAAGTAGAAAATTGTATTTTTCCATACCACCTGGGGTAAGTGGTTAGGAGGACACCATCACATTGAAATTTTAACACTTTATTTAGTATGGCAAGCCTCACCTAAATACCGATTTATGCGACAATCTGACAATTTTATGTGAAAATCGACCCACCCTATTGGTTATTCCTGGTAGTTTCGCATACTTGTAGAGGCTCTTGAAGCAGGGCCGATAACCTAGATTGGCAGAGGGAAGTTTTCCGATTGTTGAAGTGTTCTTGCCGGGAAATCATTCCATTCACCAGGGGTCGCTGAATGGAAAGCAGGCAGCTGGTATGCAAGTCACCCCCACTCCCCCTTGGCAACTCATGACAAAGAGGAATTGACCAAAACATGCGGATTGAAGTGTGTGAACAGTAAAGCAAAGGTAAAGTAGTTTCACTCTATACGGTATGCTTGGTCTGGTCGAGTCCTGTCTTTGTCATGAGTTACCAAGGGGGGGGGGGGGGGGACTTGTATACCAGCTCCGAAAGCAGTCCTGAAATGCGTTGCTCAAGCACACACCCCAAGAGTCGAACCAGCGCTGCGTGATCTTGAGCCAGGCGTGTATCCATTGAGCTATCGGGGCGGACGGTGTGTTTGCTATATCATATTTTTCACAATGAAATTTCAGATGTTAGACAAAAGGTTAAGGTTGATATATTATAAAAGGTTTATCTATATTATTATATACAAGCAAGATGAAACTGGAGAGCTTTTGCTCAAACGTAACGGGTGCGTTTTCTTCGTCCTTTGAGCAAACCTTTTATCTTTTCAGCAGTGATGGATAGCTTAGAATTTTCAGTGTTTAGCGTGCTTTGCAATGATTGGGTCTGTCTGAAAGTAATGAAGATCTTTATGAAAGTCTCTCTGATGAGGATATACCAGATTATATTAGGCTAGGGTAATTCCATTTATAATCAAACACCCCTTGTAACCACTAGTCACAGATTTTGCTTATTTTGACATATTTTATACATACTAAAAAATGATGAAAATAGCAAAAAAAAATTTTGAATTATTTTTATTGGGGGCCGAGATAGAGCGCTTTGAATTTTCGGCCACTAGTAGGATTTTGGGAGCTGAGCACAGCCATTTTTTCATTTCGCACCTTCATTTTTTGGCAATAACTCTTTACCTTGAACGATTTTCATAATGAAAACATGCATTTTACCAATTTAAGACCCAAGGAATTCATTTTTGCACTTTAAATTATGCTAAGATGAATATTTCAAATGGTAATTTAGGTATAAAGTTTTTTCTTATTTTATTTTTGATACGCTAACTTTGGGGGAATATTTCGAAGCGTTGGGAAAAAGGTGCAAAAAATTTTTTTTTTTCTTTAAACAAAGCAATTGAAGTATAATACTTTTACCAAATTTGGTTGATGTAAGTTTTGCATAAACCAAAATAATCAACTTAGAAAACACCAGTAATTTAACTTAAATTGTTATGAAGAAATGGCTATAAAGTTAAAACATAGGAATTAGAGCACATCAAATGCTCTTTGAACATCTTTTGCAAGTGTATTTGAGGACAGTGTATCCCTATTGCCTTAGTTCTGCTCTATTTTATTCCTTTGTCTTAAACTAGAACAGAATGACAAACTCAGTAAACTTATATGTACCATAAACATTGTAAGAGATCTCAATACAAACAACACAGACAGAAATCACTTCATCAACTTTTAAGGTTGGATGCATCAATAGCAGTATTTTAAGTGGTTGATTAACCCAATTTTCTGATTGGGTAATTAAGAATCAGTTTTCACAGTACACTAGTATCTATATTCTACAAAAGGTCATAGAAGGTTTGTTCAATTTTCTTCAAGTCTTCTTTTTTGATTACATAGTTGCGTCCAGATATTGTTACAGGGCTAGGAGGTGAAACAACACACAAAATATGCTCAGAAGGAACACAGCAGAAATCATGCCTCGGCCAATAGAAATATTGAGATGGTACATGAGGTGCCATGAACTTGATGTTGACATTTCCTTCGTCCCTAAAAACTTCTTGCACCATGCCAAACCACCAATATAAATCGTATGTGAATGCAACATAGTCAAAGAGAGGCAGTAGTTTCAAAGAATTTGTGTATTCCAGTAAATACTTTATCATCACTAATCAGTTCAGTTGTTTTTATTTCTGACCATCATATCAAAAACAATACACGTCAACATAGCAAAGGTCGAGAAAAAGGTAGAAGCGACAAAACGCGAACGTTAAAACGTGCTTGTGACCAAAGTAAGTTATTGAGTTGAAAAGAATTTGGCACGGTCGCAACACCTTCAGAAAAATTTAAGAGGTAAAGGAAAAATAAAAAAATAAAATGTTACAAAAAGATAAAATAAAAAACATAAATTTAGGCTATAGCTTTATTAGCCCACATAGCTTTAGCTGATATATTTAAGATTTGTATGGACAGTTGCTATGAAGATCGGCCATGGTGCGTTATCAAGTGTGCTGATGGTCGTAAGGGGAACACGTCTTGATGCGTTTAGCTCATAGCAAATAAGAGCAAGGCAGGCAAAGAAAACCCCACAAAGAAATCCTACCACGGGCAAAGCCATTTCAAGCGCAACGCACCATGCCTTGCACGAATCACAAAATAGATAGGCCATAACTTGACATGAAAACAATGACAAAAACAAATAAAACAAACTAGCAAAAACAACATCATCATTTTGCGGAAATCCAATTATACCCAGGAAAGTACTTATGTTTTGAAGATATCAAGCGTGCTTTGTTACAAAGTTGCGTTGATAAAGCGATAATTTTAGACCCCAGTCAGCTAAACTCGTCACCTCCACACCGATCCAACGTTGAATTAATGCAAAAATGACAGGCATCGCTAGCTGGGATGTAGTAGTGGCATGTCACAGTAATATGAGAAATTTGGGTTAGGCCTACCGTATGCTTTACACGTTAAACCAAAATAAAAGTAAAAAAAAATCCAATTCGGCATATTACGTAGAAAAAATTGTAGACAAACAGATAATAGTAGGGGGGTATGTTAAAATTAAAAAAATCTCAGTACCCCCCAAAATTGTGCCACTAGGTGTCAAAAAATATCTTATAAAAAAATTTTTGGGTTGCCCCTCCAGGAACTCCCCGCTACCGGGGGGTCTAACGAGCGATTTCCGAAATGCATGCGATTTGACACCTAACTTTTGAACCGGTGATCATAGAAAGCTCGGACTAGTCTCAAAAGTTTCGTTTTGAAAAGTTAAGATAGGAATGTAACAGTTCCAGAAGTGTCAGGTGTATCGACAGGCCCATTTTGGCCCATACAAGCCTATTTTGGCCCAAAATGACCCATTTAGCCTACCGCGACGGTACAAAATCGAAAATTTGGCAATAATTGGCCTTAATGAGTTGGCAATAGGCCTAAAATTTTTGATTAATAAGCTATGGTAGGGTCATACGCGCCCACTGCCGGGGGCGGCGTCCCCCGTAAATTTATGGTTGAGGGGCAAGAAAAATGGCTATTGCAAGTGTTGTTTCAAAGATAAAATACTTTGTGAAAGAGATTTAGATCGTTTAAATGGACTTCAAGAATGCCGAAAACGAAAAACAGTCTACGTTGCTCTTGCCCGCAAAACAGCAGCTGATCGCATGGCTTTCTCTGGAACGTGAATTACTACTGAGCAGTCACACACTGTTTATCGTCCTGCGCGTGAGGAGCAACTTCAAAGTCAAAACGCGTGGTAGCGAAAAAGCAAATGCGAGGTTCAATGTTTATTCTCGTTTCAGGAGCCATCCAAGCGTCCGTTAGATTTTTTGTGACTTCAAACATGAAATCGATTTTAGCAAACCTTATCGAGTTGAAACTACGACACAACGAACAATTACGTGAAAACAGCTTAATTAAAAATAGAATTTTCAAAACTGTCATCTGTGTTTTGCTTCAATAAGCACTGTATTGATGTAGATATTGTGAAATTATATACATCTCATGCACTCCTGCACTACGGCATTCGATAAAAGACGATAAAGACTTTCGATAAAAAACAGAAGAGAAAACACTTCGCCGTTGTTAACGCTTTGAAGGTAAGTAATTAGCAAAACGAGGTTAATAAAACTGATTAGCGGGTTTCCACTCTGCTTGAGATCATGATTTTTTGCGTTTTATTTCGATAACTTCACCGTCTTGATCGTTGTTATTCACTCGCACGAAAAGGAAATGAATCGTCTTGTTTTCCAACTGTTCCAATTATGAGCTAACAATATCAAAATTTTTACGACTGCATGCGTAGAACTAATCGTTTCAAGCAGCGGTTCTAATAAATTCGGTTTGCGACCTAGGTGTCAATATAAACAAGACACTAAGCTTAATCAAAGACTATTTTAATTGAGTAAAATAGCGTTATGGTTATGACGTCATCACCTTTCTCGCCCCCCAAGGTTTTTTGAAAAGTCGGCGCCTATGGATAGGGTTGCAATATTTTTGCATGAGTCGTATATGCCCGACTTGACTATGCTTCAGGCACATCATTTCCTGCAAACATCATAGTGTGTTACTTCTTTTTCGTCAATTGATATGTTCAAATCGACATTGCCTAAATCAACAATTCTCAGCTCGATCGATGTTTGCTTGCAAGAACACTGTAACGAAGTTAAGAGCTTGCTTGCTCTATTTCTTTAATCTTTTGCAAAAGGCTTGGCAACTCAAAAAGGGTCTCTGTTTGGTTTTGGTCCTGCTGCAAATGAGGACACAGAATCGCTGTTGAAAATTGGATCGGCAAGTGATGACTGATGATATTCTACAGAAACTGGATAATCTGCCAGTTCACAACCTGGGTGAAGAACGTAGTGTCGGATTAGTGAACTACAAGATAAATATTTATGGTAAAAGAAATCTTGATACAGTCTCCAGAAGTGTGGTTCTCAATAAAAGCACGGATTTACTTGAAAATATTGACAAAAAGAAATGGGAAAAACCAGTACAAGACAGCAAAGAAATTAGACTGCAGTGGAATGAAAAGATGAAAGCTTATGAAGAAAAAAGTTACTCTGAAAAAGAAGCTGTTAATATCAGAGCAGAGCAAAGTAAACTTGCTGATATAGATTTCCTGAAAGCGCAAAATCCACCAGGGCCTTTTACCACTTCTGAGGAAGTGATGCTGTAACAGATCACATAAAGAACAAAAGACTTTCCACTGAAGTTCGCTATGCAAAAAAGCCATGCTTCTCCCTAAAATCTGGGTTTTTTTTTCGTTGAAACTTTTCAGTCATTTGTCCGAAATGACTTGAAAAAATTCGGTCAATTTTGTTTATTTCGGTCATTTTAGTCATTTTTGGTCATATATAGTCGATTGACTATATATTTTTTCGGACATTTTGACCGATTTGACTATATTTTTTTCGGACATTTTGCTAAAAAATCGGTCAATGACCGATAAATGAGCGAAAAAAAAAAATCCAGCCTCAAATCAAGTGCTTCAATATTCCGAATGAAACGAGACTATAAAAATTCCAGATTTAAAGACTATGCTAACAACCTTATCAGCTAGTTAGATAATTCTCGTTCATGTGCAACTATAACAATGTCAGACCTCCAAAGTGTGCTTTCTGCTATGCATTTGCTTACAGAGGCAAATTCAAGCTCTACATCAAATGACCAGGAATCTGATTCTGCAGCACCAGCCTATCAAGTTGGTGAGTTTGTAGCTGCCATCAGGATTGAAGGAAGCGAATAACACTAGTACCTTGCTAACATTGTTGAAGTTGTGAATGATGATGCCTTACTACTTACATATTTCAAGAAGGTTGGCAACAGTGGAGATGTAGAAATATAGATTTCCCGTGAAAATCCAGAACTTCTTGTTATTGATACTTGTCAGATCATTCATAATAGCTTAGATGTGTCGACTTGTGTCGTATGTCAGATCTGCCCGAATCAAATGCTGTGTTTCAAATGAAACAGTTCAACTATTGAATGAAGCTCTTAATGAAAAGATAAAAAAACACTAACTAATTTGATATCTGGAACTACATAATACTTTCATAACATTGGACCTTTGAAACATTATTATTATTTATCTGCGTCAGACAAAGCTGTCCATATCCAAAACAAAACAACGAAATAATACACAAACTGCAAATGCACAAACAAACAAACTATCATTTAATGTTACATAGCATCCTGTTCTTATTATTTTATCAGTATACTGAATATATTATAATACGTCGCATTGGTAACTGACACGTACATATATATATATTTCAAAAGAGCAAACATGGGCAAGAAAATTGAAAATGCATTATAATGACTGGCTGTATGCCTATATTTCAATTTTTACGACATTACCCAAAACGTCTCTAATTTTAAACGTAATGACATCAATCATATAATCAATCAATTTTCTACAACTAGACATGCATATGATTCATTTGAAAGTACTAACTTGAATCATAACGTTTTAAACAAAAAATTATCCTGGTTTCAAACTTATTAAGGTAAACTTTTGAATTTCATACAATCACGATAGGCCAAATAGGCCGTTTTGGGCCAAAATGGGCCTGTCCATACACCTGACACTTCTGGAACTGTTACGTTCCTATCTCAACTTTTCAAAACGAAACTTTTGAGACTGGTCCCAGCCTTCTATGACAACCAGTTCAAATTTTAGGTATCAAATCTCATGTATTTTGACAATCGCTAATAAAACCCCCCGGTAGCGGGGAGTTCCTGGAGGGGCAATCCAAAATTTTTTTCATAATATGTTTTTTTACTCCCAGTGGCATAATTTTGGGGGGTACTCAGAGTTTGTACTCAAAATTCATATTTTAACATACCCCCTAATAATGGCATGACGATCCAGTCCAAGACATTAATATAAAAGAAAACAACTGGTTGGAGCACATGGCCACCGCTTCACCGAAAGATGGCGATTGGTCGAAGAGGATGGAAAAACTTCTGCAGACTCTGTAGAACTTCTGTGGACAATAAACACAAGAACAAGAAAGCCAGTAGGAGTACCTACAACCTTACTATTTTGCTAATAAATCTACACACATTGGCCTATCATTGCTGGGCAAAGAAATATTAGTATGTTTGGTGTATGTAATACTTAGATAGGATTATTTCAAGGAAGATTTAGCTTGTTCATTTTTGATTTAAAGCCTTTTACAGTTTTACATTGATTTCTTATGGTAGTTGGAAGCTTGTTCCAAACTGTTGGCCCCATGTACCGTATTGATTGTTTGCAGGTGTCAATTCTGCAATATATAGGAATATATTGGAGAGTTACTTCTTGTTGTTAGGCTACTTGATTGTTTACACATAATTATATCATTGAATGTTGTGGAAAGTAGCTTTTTTGAATATTCAAACATGAAAGTTGCAATCTCTGTATTTTTCATGTGGTAAATTGATTTTAAATTATTGAGTTCCATTACACCTTTTATGTTTTCTCTGCGGTCAATGTCAAATACAGTACGAAGAAAGTTATTGCATGTGCGTTGTAGTTTTTGCAATGTAGTTTTATTTCCATGACACCATGTTGAGATACAATATAATATCTGACTCTCAACTAGAGAATGGTAAATGGAGAGAAGTGCTTGTTTGTTTAGGAAAGGTTTAATTTTTTTTGTCACGCAGAGTGTTGATCTTATTTTTTGAAGCAAGACTTCCATATGAGATTTCCATGACAAATGCTCGTTTATAATTATTCCCAGAAACTTTATTGAGGCAACTTGTTCTATGTAGTTTTTTCGAATATTTAAGGGTGGGTTGCGTGATAGTGACTTGCTACCTTGACTTGAAAATAATATATGTTTGGTTTTGGTGACATTTAGAGACAATCGATTTGTTGATAGCCATTGATCTATGCATACAAGCTCTTGGTTTGCCAGATCATATACAGTAGAAATGGTTTTATTTTTATATATATATAACGGTGGTGTCATCTGCAAACATAATTGCAGTTCCGTGTTGAAGGCATTTACGAAAGTCATTTACATGAATCAGAAATAAAAGAGGGCCCAAGATAGACCCTTGTGGGACACCCAAAGATATGTTGTTATCATTAGAAGATAGTGTGCCATTGAAAGCAACTCTTTGTTTTCTATTACTCATGAACCAATCATAGGACACGCCTCTTATTCCGAAATGATATAATTTAGCTAGCAATATTTTATGGTCAATGGTGTCAAATGCTTTAGATAAATCAAGAAAGATTTCTAATGCAATATGGTTGTCATTGAGTATAGGCTACTGGTGATACTTTCTATTAGCATTGAAGCAGCATGGCTTGTGGAATGATTTTTTCTGAAACCAAATTGATTGTTATAAAAAAAATTGTGTCTAATTAAAAACGAGTATAATCTGTTGTACATGATTCTTTCTAATATCTTTGAAAAAACAGGTAGTAGGCTGACTGGTCTGTAGTTGTTTGAATCTTTGCAGCTACCCTTTTTAAAGATAGGTATCACCTTCCCCAACTTAAATGAATTTATGAATTTTCCACTTGTTAAAGATAAGTTAAATATATGAGTTAAAGCATGCAGTATATTGTTTAGGGTTGACTTTACAACTATGGATGGTATTTCATCGATGCCACTGCTAGTTTTTGCTGGCATAGCATGAATAATATTGTTTATTTCATTTAAAGTAGTTTGATAAATATAAATTGTCTCAGAGCATGGAGAATCAAGATATGTCGAAAATATTGTATTTGATTTGGGAATTTTTTTTGCAAGGCAATGGGCAGCACAGGAAAAGTCAGGCCTCGAAATTCCGGTGGTCATGGCGGACATGACCTCCGGAATGACCTCGAATGTCTGCCGAAGCCGACTCATTGGTCGGTCATAAATGACCGCCGCAAAATTCTTGACAAAAATAGAGCTAATGCAGCAAAAATATATTTCAAATTTGAATTGTTACAATTGTTTGGTTAAGGCGAACAAATATGGAGCTGAAACAATAATAGTAGCCTACAGGCAATTGCTTTAGATCACATTAGAGTGGCGTGGTTAACGAGCTGATGGCAAAAGTAGCCATTTTTACATCATTTCAACGCCTTGCAATGTTGCCTTGAAATAAAGTTGTCTGAACTTTTCGGCAGGATATGTATTCTAATTTTAACAATGAGGATTATTGCGTTACATTGATCGTTTGTTAAAAAGAAACGTCACAGAGAAGCAAGTCTCAGCTGGGTTCCACACGTGCTCAGGCAAATGTGGCGACCTTATTCACGCTGATACTGATAGAAATAGAATTTCTGCACATAAGGGAGAGTGTTAGACTAACACTATTGTGTTAGTTAGTCAACACTAACACTATTGAGGGCTATCACTATTGAGTCACTAATGCGCATTTGTATGGACGGTCCTGAGCTGGAGATTTACCACCCCGCGCCGGCAATAATCGCTTGGCACAACGATTCTATAACGCGAAAACCACGGAATAAGTGATCGTAGTTGCGTTTGTAATAAGGAAATTTGGATTGTTGTGTTCAATTGTGTTTATTGCATCATTACACGACTGTTATTAATGCACTGATTTATTAGCAAGCAATCTGCTCCAGGATACTTCAGAGTCGGTTAATTAAGCCATCAACCATTGCAGAGTTATTCTGTTGTAGAAAATCTTCTACAAACATGACTACACAATACTGTAGTGTGATTTTGTGCAAAATCTAAATGCAAAAAATATGTCCGGTTGAGATATTAAATGTCCGCTGAAAGGGCCAGTCCGGTAGGACATGCTTGATCGCCGGAAAAAAGTACAAATTTCGAGGCCTGAAAGTGATCATTGAAGTGATTTGCAATAGTTAATCTGTCAGTGACTGTACTATCATTTATTTTGATGCCATGGTTAGTCTTAGACTGGGATTTACTTAATAGATTGTTGATTGTTTGCCAAGTAGCTTTCATATTAAATTTTTGCTTTTCAAATTTGATTTATAAAATTCCTTCTTTTTTTGTTGAACTGTATGAAAGTATAAGTTTCTTGCAGAGGTGTAGTTCTGTTTGGAGTGAATAGTTTTATTGGATATGTACTTTTTAAACAAACGCTCTTTTCTTCGTAATAGATGTAGTAGTTCTTTATCATATCAAGAATTATTCTTTTTTAAAGGTGTTTTTGTAAAGGAAAATGCTTATTAAATTGACTAGTATATTCTCCTATGAATGACTCATAAGCTTCATCAGCATCAGTTTGATTTAAGCAACAAGTGATGTCCACATTTTCCAGAGCATTTGAGAAATTTTGTATGTTTGAGAGATTAAATGATCTGGTATATTGATGACATGTAACTGAGGGTTTTGCAATGTTTGTACAATGCATAACTGGGAAGTGGTCTGAGATTGCATTAATTAGAATTCCACACCGACTTTCATTACTTGTTTGCACATTGGACCATATTTGATCTAAGACTGTTGCACTGGTGTCAGTAATTCTGGTAGGTTTATTAATTAGTGGGTAAAAAGAATTTGAAAACATTAAGTCTGTAAAATTGCCTACATTGATGTTTTCATAATCCAATAAATTATAATTAAAATCTCCCATTATGTAGCACTGTTTTGATGTACCTATGTTGTTAATGCACTCACTAAGAAGATCAAGAAATTCCAAATTTGACTTAGCATCCGATGCAGGTGCTCGATAAATGCTACCACAGGTCACTTGTTTGCCACCAATAAAAATATCAACAAATAGAGCTTCGAATACTTTTTCTTTCATAATGGTTATGTCATCACGCTTGGTATACATAATGTCACTTTTTAAGTATATTCCTACCCCTCCACCGCGACTGTTTATCCGAGCATTTGATATGAATGTATAGCCTGGTAGGTTTAAGTAAGGACCTTTTGAATTAGGCTGAATCCATGTTTCAACAACAGAAATTAGATCAGGACTAATGGGTATAGACATCAGCAGGGCCTCAAGTTTGGTGAAATTATTTACATTGACTATGGACCGAGCTTTGATACATAATGAAGAGAAGACTGGCCCCAGTGACTGAGCAGTCCATTTTTAGTTTGTTGACAGTTGTTGAGTCTAAATATGTTTCAGATATGTTAGGCATAAAAAGGTCATCTATGTCATTGTTGTTTGTGTGAGATATACTAGCAAACATATCATTCAGATAGTCAGGCTTGAAGGTAAGATTTGATACACTGTGGCTTCCAACCAGTGTAGCTAATTCTGTATTGGATAGATGTACAAAAGGGGGATTCCAGTCACTGCACAATGTACATGTCCAGGGGTTTTTTTAAGGTTTGGTTTGGGTGACCGCGAAGTAGTTTTAAGAGACCGCAAGTGTTTCATTTAAATACCAAAAATAGCCATACCTACATACAATCAACGCAACATAAAATGAATTAGTCGACAAGGCACAGCTTAAATGATTGTGACAGCGACCAAACAGCCTGCCCAACACGGCCGCCAAACAAGTTTGCTGCACAATCAAACAAAGTGTGCTTGTTGGCTTCTGCTTGTTATGTTTCCACACGTAAAAACATTATGCGCCATAAATCAAAAATAAACATTGACGAGTATCGAAGGTGCACTTGTGAATAACTCTTTGATTCAGCTGTTAGCTGTACCTCCACTTATTCTTTTTTCCGGACGTGAACTATTGATCGTAGGCTATATTCGTATTATCGACAAGACATAGCAAGAAACAACCATTACTTTTCTACTGTAGTTGCAAGTCCAAATTTTGGGAAACCGCTGGAGAAATTTGGAAGACCGTTTTGGTTCCCCAAAACACCTTAAAAAAAACACTGCAACATGTCCATTTTTTTTGTGTCCTGGTAATTTGCGCTTTTTTTACAACATTTGACATGAGCTTCAATGAGACAAGTTAAGCAGTTAATAAACTTTTGATTTTTTCTGATTGTTTTTATGCAATAGTTACATTTTGGTTTTGTATTCATGTATAAAAACTTGAAAAAATAAAAAGGTAGGAAGTAGGGTTGGTTCAAAAGCTAAGCTTTTCAAAGGTTCTAGGGAATGCACGAAGTAAAAGGTTCTTGAGTTTGGTTTTACAGTCATTTATAATAATATGTCATATGGTTTGTTTAGCTTCAAAATAGTTGAAAATCAGCATAATGTTATTAACGAAATAGTTTAAGATGACTTATGGTTAAAGATTTTAGGAATGTCTGAAAAATCATCTATGACTTGCCTTTTATTATCCCAGAAGCACCACACAGTTCCTTTGGATGTCCAGACATCCTTGAAGCCAAAGGCATCTCTTGCTTGACGAAGTAGTGCAAGACGTCGCTTGGTCAAGGACTCTGTGATTGACAGTTTAGGACCATCATCAGTTTTCAATTTACTTTTGCAACAAAAAATTTCATCCCTTGTCATCCTTCTAACAAATTTAATAATTATTGGTTTATTTTTATTTTTTGATGACAAGGGGTGGCATGCATCTATGTCTCTCACTGTAATCCTTTTACATGCAATACTGTGAGAAGATTTTGGTTCAAAATAATGAAAAGATCGTGTGCCATGTACAGTGGAGCCTTGAACATACCTTTCTATTGTGTCGAATTCTTTCAAGTTCATTGCTTTGAATGTCAAAAAACTGTATGCCTTTTATGTACTCTTTACAGAATTTCATTAATGCATCAAAATCGCGAATTTGGTTTGAGTAAGGTCTTTGAAAACTTGCTCTAGTGGCCAATCATTTCACTGTGCCTCCTATTCCATCACAAGGAGACTTACCATGACTGGTGGCAAAAAAATTCCAGGCGCAATCCATTCCTAAATCAGTTTTATGATATCGTAACAGAGGTTAAGCAGGTTTTTGTACTGAGCTGCACAATGCACATCCATCAGCAAAATATTCGATTTTCTTTATTTTTTCGTTTAGTTGAAGGTGTACAAAAGTTGTAATTTGTTAAAAATTTTGTAGACAAATCCAAATGCTGTATCATCCTCAGATTCACCTGCTAGCTTTTCTGTTAAAAATTGGTGTAAAACTTCTCTTCCAGGACAACTTTCATATCTATGCACATTGCACATCTTATTTTCTGTGTTACATACAATCATGGACATAAAATCTTTGTAATTTTGAGTCATATTAGTAGCATTACATAGTAAGATAGTGTTCTGGTGTTGTGTACACACACAGACTGAGTGTGTACCACTTATGTGAGACGTTAATACACCACTTAGGGCACGAGTGTCACAAAATTTTGATCAGACTAGCTGTGTGATATCAGCTGAATAATAAAACATTGGTAATTTGACACATCAAAAATTCATAAAGAAACGCACGATAATATGGCAGAACCCTACAAATATTGTGACAAAGCATCAGTTATATATGTTTCAATTGTATTCATTTTTTTGATATGTATCATATGGGTTGATATTTTCTAAGTTGAATATTTTGGTGTATGCAAAACTTACATCAACCAAATTTGGTAAAAGTATTATAATTCAATTGCTTTGTTTAAAGAAAAAAAAAATTTTTTTGCACCTTTTTCCCAACGCTCCAAAATATTCCCCCAAAGTTAGCGTATCAAAAATGAACTAAGAAAAACTTTATACCTAAATTACCATTTGAAATATTCATTCTTAGCATAATTTAAAGTGCAAAAATGAATTCCTTGGGTCTTAAATTGGTAAAATGCATGTTTTCATTATGAAAATCGTTCAAGGTAAAGAGTTATTGCCAAAAAATGAAGGTGCGAAATGAAAAAATGGCTGTGCTCAGCTCCCAAAATCCTACTAGTAGCCGAAAATTCAAAGCGCTCTATCTCGGCCCCCAATAAAGATAATTCAAAATTTTTTTTTTGCTATTTTCATCATTTTTAGTATGTATAAAATATGTCAAAATAAGCAAAATCTGTGACTAGTGGTTACAAAATTTGAAAAAATCTGATGATTATTTAAATGGAATGCCTCGCTAAGGAATGTATTATATTTGTACCCATTTTATTGACCGTAATTCTTCTATCTGGACTAGTACGGTATTTTTTTAAATGTATTTTTTATATATATAAAGTAGGCTATAGGTCTACTATTTGAAAATGCTACTGCATCTTGTATCACACTCAAAAAATCTTCCAATTCAAAGAATAAAAAAAAAAAGGATAATTTATTTGGTTCAATGTCTTTCAAAGTGACACCATGGTACAAAATTGTGGATGCAAACAGGAGACAAAACAAGGTCTACAATAAAACTCCCAATTGAATAATGAATATATCACGCATTTCTTTTCTGACGACATTATGGAAGACATTTACTAGAGAGTAACCTTTACTCTGCCCAAAAAAACATTGCAAAGCATTTGGAGTTGTGTGTCCCCAAACTGGAGCAATTTTTTTGATAACCCATTCCAATGTCTGCCTTTATTGGAGCAGCAAATTTCACTGTCCTTTGGTAACCGAAGTAATGAGTCATGATTGATGAAAAAAATCAAAACAAATCTGCATTTTAACATTAACGACAGTTATGTGTCATCAAGAAACAATCAGGACTATGATAAGCTTTTCAAAATTAGGCCACTAATTTCTCACTTGTCTTTAAAATGTCGTAAAATTCCAAAACCACAAAGATTTTGTGTGGACAAGCAAATGAATTCAGTCAAAGGAATTTCTTCCCTAAAGCAATACATGCCCAAGAAGCCTGTCAAATGGGCTACAAAGTTCACTGTCTTTGTGGCTTTGTACACGATTTGTTTGTGTACTCAGGAAAAATCGAACCATTGCCTGATCAGCCAGATTTAAGGGCCAGCTCCAATGTAGTAGTAAATTTATGTAGATCTGTTCCAAGGGGTCTTGACCATTTGTTTTACTTTGACAGATGGTTTACATCTATTCCTCTTGTAACCCATCTGAAAAAAAAATCAAAAATAAAC
This sequence comes from Aplidium turbinatum, assembly GCF_918807975.1. Taxonomy (NCBI): domain Eukaryota; kingdom Metazoa; phylum Chordata; class Ascidiacea; order Aplousobranchia; family Polyclinidae; genus Aplidium; species Aplidium turbinatum. The sequence goes on along the minus strand of NC_137472.1, from coordinate 35,189,328 downwards.
TGTTTAAAGACTGTGGCAGTTAACCGGTTACCTGGAATCACATTTTTCAGTCACAAATATCTTTTGAAGTTTGGAAGGGGTGCTCATGAAGAAAGAAAAGCTGTGCTTGATGGTACTGAAATGCGTGTGGTAAAATGGATGGACAACAGATATTTCACTATTTTGTCTATTTTGCCTCTGCTCAACCAATGGCTGAGCGCAAACTGTTTGACAAAAAAGAAAAGTGTTCTAAAATGGTACCTTGCCCTGCCGGAATGGCCCGTTTCGGTGAGTCCGATTAGGTGATTCCCGTAGCCTAATTATCATTGCCGTTTTAGGGTTAGAGGTTAGGAACTCACCGAATCGGACTCACCGAATAGTAGCAGACCTTTGCCCTGCAGTTGTGAAGGAGTACAATCGATTCATTGAGGTGTTGATCTCATGGACTCTTTAATAGCGCTATATTGGATCAAGACAAAATCAAAAAAGGTTCATCATAAATTGTTTTTTTTTCTTCATTTTTTAGATGTAACCATAACAAACTTCTGGCTGTTATATCGAAAGGACTGTCTCAATGTCAATGATTCTGAAAAGACTATGATTCTTCAACAATTTAAGCTTTCTATTGCTGAAACTCTGCTTCTTGAAGGAAAACCTGCGACACCTCGCAAAAGAGGGCAACCATCACAGACAACAACATCACAATTCATGAAAAAAAAGAAACCAAATACAGTCAACCCCACTTAATCGGCGCACGTTTAATAGGACCACCCGCTTATTCGGACCATTTTGCACTGGTCCCGAATCCAAATCCATTTTTCTGTACAATTTTCTCCGCTTAAACGGACCACCACCCCGCTTAAACGGTCCACCCTCCGCCCTAAAATAGGCCTTTATGGTTAAAGTTTTTTTACTTTTTGTACATTTTTCTGCGAGGTTACGCGTCAAGAGTTGTTGATGGGCAACGTGCTACGTTCTCGCTAAGCCATTTTAAAGTGAAGTAGGCTACAGATAAACAAACGCTTGTTGTCACGTCATAAGATCAATTGTCATCTAATCAGAATTGCAGTAATTGTGATGCAGCACCGAATACTGTACTGTACAGAAGAATGAATGATTGTAAAATTGTAAAATGCTTAAACTATTTTCAAAAACGATGAAAAAAATAACGAAATTTGTTCTCCCCGTTTAATGGGACCACCCGCTTAATCGGACCAATTTGGCTTGGTCCCGATGTGGTCCGATTAAGCGGGGTTGACTGTAGTACATCCAAAACAATACCTCCTGTTGAAATCTGAACTGATGGGTACCATCACTTTCCAGTGTTGATGCCAAGAGGAAGATGCAAAAACCCCACTTATAAGGCAGCCCCTATATTTTACTGCAAAAAATGCAAAGTGTATTTAAAATGCATTACCAAGAACAAAAATTGCTTTATTGATTTTCAGCGAAATTAAACTGTTGACAACTGAGGTTTCTAATATGTCATTGTGCATTTACTTGGATATTTTCGCAAATTTGAGGTGGTACTTTCGATGACGATGTTTCTTGTGTTGTAAATGAGTGTTTGAGCTTGATAGACAACTTGTGTCGAAATATGTAGGATATGTTTTTGAAAGAAAAAAGATAGACCAAGTGAAGTCACTAGACCGACTACAGATTAGTGCTTTAATAGCCACTGAAGAATGGTTTTTATGCGTGAATTGTTGCTTTGTCAATGGAAGTCAAATAAGTTTGTTTTCGTCCCACAGGTAAATCAAATCGACCTATGCTAGTATTAGTATCTAATCTGACAAGAACAGTTATGTAATTTTACATCTATCTGTAATTTATACAGAGACAGACGTACGGTAGAAAGTGCATTGACACAGTTCACTGTTCCTAGGGCATATTTACTACCACATGCTTTCTCAAGCACCGGTTGTCACGACTTTGTCACGTTTGAATGACTCTCGCTTCTTCTTCAAACGCTAGTCGCGACGAGTTTGTCACATTCAAATCAAACATATTAAAAATCTATTTTTTTAAGAAAATGATGATTTGACCGTTGAGTCAATGTTTTTCAATGTATGCAAAAAGCTTTTTTATTATGAAAATATAAATTTTGTCACTGTAGGGTTAACAATTTCATAAGTCAATGGTATCATCTTTTGAAGCCTCAATAATGTTGGCGCCCATAAAATATAGTTTTTTTTTAATACGACCCTTGCTCTTGAGTTCTTACTGTTGTCATGACGTTTTGGACCTGAATTATAGCTAGTTTTTATACCTTCATTGATGCTGTAATTACCTACATCACTGTAGGCCTACGTATACACTATACAGTATCAGCAATCAGTTGTTGAAAGTAAGGGATAAAGATTGACTGATTGATCTAATGCAAAGAAATTTATTTTCACACAAGTCCTTTGCAAGACATGTAACCGAGTCGTTCATATCAAGCATTGTTGTGGGTTTGACACCTGTCAGAAGATACTTAATTTCTTGACTGATTGGTCTATTTCTATTTGCAGAATGCAGATAAATGCAATTTTAAATTAATGGACTTTGCAGATAACCTGTTGTGATGCATGCCAGAAGTTTGATTCAATTAAAACTGTTGCCCCTTCATTTCCACCCATCAAAATTGTAAAGTCAATGTACTTGATTGGCCCATTGGCGGAGACACTGTGCTCTCACAAATATATCCTTACGCTCACCGACTACTTTCGAAATGGGTGGAAGTTTTTTTTTTACTGTAAGCTAGATCGAGTTTACAAAGCTTTATATACAGGCAAGCCTTTCGCATCAACGTATTTATTAAAAATTTGGTTAACCCATGTCTAATTACAGACAAAACATTAGCGATTCAACCATGCTGTTTTTTCTTTGTTTGTTTTGCCATACATCGCTGAGAGTGAATACTTTATATAAATATACATCAACAACAGTGCAATGCTTTCAGGTATGGTGCTCCCGAGAAACTGGTCAGATCAAGGAAAAGAGCTCGTAAATGCAGTCAATACGAGTCTCGCTAAGAAATTTCAAATCAAGCGTATAGTAACTGTTGTATTTTTAGGCATATAATAACAATGAAGTAAGTAAAGTCACAAACAAGTAATAGGAATTATAGCCGACCAAGTAAGTGAAAATCCATTGACTTCTTGATACTTACTTGGTTGGCCATAATTCTTATTACTTGTATGCGACCTTACTTATGTAGTCACCAATTTTTAAGATTTCTCCCTTGTCCCGTTACTCACAACAAACTTTTAGATTTTTGAAAAAAGTAAAAAGTTCATGAATTTCTCAAATAGTACAAAGTTTAGGTCCAAGTCACTGATAACTAATCTCATAGGTTTCATGTTTTTACATCATCTCACAGGCCTCGAAATTCACGGCGGACATGTCATGTCCGTCGTCACAGCATGTGATGTCCGCGGAAAGTACCATCTAGGTCGGTCACATTTGTCCCCCGAGAAATAACACAAGAACTAGCGATACAAATCGTCATTGCATAGCACGAACAATTGTAGCGAGAATATAATCTCCGCGCATTCTAGCACGCATCCAGAAAATGTGAATACAGTATCGCTTAGCCTTAGCTTCCATTCCAGCATGAAAACTTTCGATGTTTACGTTGCTTCAACGATTGATTACATTGAATCAGCGTACCAAAGGTGAATTCTTCGCTAAGAATCGATGGTAGTACGGGTACTTCTACACTAATCGTTAATCAAAATTTGTTAAGTTTTGGTATTACAGTAAAAAAGGAAAGGCCCAGGGAAAATTCACTTTCGTTCATATGACACGCAAAACTAAACCTAAAGAAAAATGCCTGGTGAAACTTTGCATAGCAGAAAATACTGTAGCGGCGTTAGTGTAGAAGTTTTCCGACTCGTGCCCAGAGCATTATGACGCAAGAAGACACACGACCTCGTTCGGCGAAGTTAATCAGTTATGCGGAAAGCAGCTACACGGCGCTTTGACTTCAAGCGCACGTCGTTGGTCTGATGAATCTCTTTCAAAGTGACTTCGTTGAAATTTAAAGCCTTTTAAACCGTAGCTATAGTTCTCAAATGGCGAAGAATTATCAAGATACAGTGATTAAACATGACGATCAACGCTAAAACTTGTGTCCGCCGTGAGACTAAATTTGTCCGCCGAGATAGCTGCTCAGACCGGACACGTTTGTCCACCGTCAACGAAAACGAATTTCGAGGCCTGAATTCTCATATTTCTTAATTACATCCAAAAGCAGTCAAAATGTCCCGTTAGTCACATTTGGAATTGCCCATCTGCAGACTTTGGATTGACGTAATAAATATTTGTTTGCCTGGATTCAAATTTACGTTTATAAAATGTTTTCGAATGATTGATCACTGTGGTGGGGAAGTTAATTCATTTATCACTGGCCTGTTAAGTACAGCAGCAACCAAAGCGACAGTTCTTACAAAAATCAGACAGTACTGCAGTAGTGGTACTCATTGCCGCTAAAGCTGAGCGATTGTATTTCGGCCGATGTTACAGTATTTCCCAGTTTGTTTCCCTGTGTTAAACCCAAAGCAATGAAGGCGGCAATGATCAACAAAAGAGCAAAGGAAAGAAATCGAAAAACAAGCAGTATAATTGCCTAACAATGCCTTGTGTTTGTAGAATGGGTTTGTCATTGGATTTGTTGGCGCAGGATGGTTAACTATTGTCCTGGTACCAAAAGCCTACTGAAAGAACTTCAACAATATTCCGAAGACGGTTGCAAAACCTTGATAAGGTTTCATTGGCACTTGACTTCAAAGATGACTAATGAAGCTGATCTGCACGATGAACCTCTACCATATGATGGCTGCCCGTGTAGTGGCTCCATAGCGTTGGTTCTGGTGGTATTCCTATTTTTAAGTACAGCCAGCTTATGCTGTTTATCTGCTGATTCTAAACTTATGAGTAAGTCTAAACCACGTTGCTTTGATAGTATTATGAATCCGCCTTCCATCTTGGTTATACTTAAAGAGGTGTGAAAAGATAGTTCTGACGCTGCTGTCTCAGCATGCGGCTCGGCGAAAAATCATACCTTGGTATTAATCTATTATGGACGTTGTATCAGTCAGAAGAGCTAACTTGCTGACTGGGATCACGCCACACAAGAAAAGCTTGCGAAATTAGAAACTTCTTTCTGAAACAACTGACAGCTGTGGTATATACAATACATTGTTAAAGAATTGTCTTCCGACGTGGTGTTCAATAGGCTAGAGCTTGGTTTTAATGGTCAATCATTAACTCAACTCTAATGCTTGTCGAGACTTATCAAAGTCCGATTTGATGTGCGGTTGCTACACGATACTCACGCATTGAGAAACCTTTAATGAGCATAAGCTGCGAGATTAAAGTTAAGTTTTAAAACTAGCCTTACAAGTTAGTGTGATTTTGTAAAATCATAGTGTACTGATCACTGTACGTATCCAGCGTTGCTATGTGAATGTGCAAGTAAATATTCGATAAAGTGGCAGTTCTTCGTGTAGTTACTGAAATAATATTTTAATGAAATCTACCACTTCTAGTTTGTACAGTGCTTAGCAGATAGAATCACTTCGAAGTCATCAGACGCTTTTAGGTTTTTTAGTTAGTTTTTATAGCTTCAAATTTAGTCCGTGTTTGAGGATAAATTTTCCTGGTTTTGCAGCAAATACATCACAATATTAAACGCTTAGGCCAAGTATCTATAGTAGGACGTACGCAAAAAAATTATTCAAATTGTATTTCATTGGAAAGGGAGAAATAAAAACGCGTAATCAACGTACTTCAAAGTGCATCTGTTCTAGATTGTTCTTTTAAAACACATCGAAACAATATTTTATCAAAGCAACATTTCACTATTTATACGTATGTCTTCGAAAAACATTCTTGTAATATTTTTGTTCAGATTTTTGCCTTGTTATCTTCAGTGCTTTGTCTTGCCGTTGCGTGTCAATCATCATTTTGTTCATGCAGGTCGTTAGTTTTTTAGTGTTGTAAGTCATGGCTGGCTTTTTAAGCAGAACCCTTCTGGGTTTATGTTATTTTGGAATCGGAATATTCTGGGCTTGTATTGTCATACCTTCAATGTTTATAAAGACCATTCTTGGTGGAAGGAAAGGATTTGAAAAACTCCTTAAAAGAGGAAATCACGATGAGTGCCCTGAAGGTAATGTTAAAATTTAATGCTTTGCTACGTTTCTTCAAGCTAAGTGAAAGGTCTAAGCTCAAACACTACGTAAAGTGTTTTGTTCCGTCGATATTTGTTTGGTTCTGTACTAGTACAGTAGTCCCCGCTTATTAAGCCCAATTTGTTTCGGTCCGGAAGTATTCTCATTTATAGGAGTGATAGAATTTGTCTCCGCTTAATAAACCCAAAATCGTCCCCGTTTCCGAGGTCGGCTCAATAAGCGAGGACTACTGTACCATGGAAGTTGATGGCGCAGCAAATACGGCGCTCGCTTTCCAATCGTCCGAAAAGCTGATTGTTGAAACAAAAACACCTGCATCAAGGTGTAATAAATTGAGTAGGCGTAGTGGTTGGTAAAGAGCATGCAACCGAGAGAAAATAACTGGTCATCCTACTCTCGTTATAGGTGAAAGCCTATTGTAATGAGATTGAGAACCTTATCTTCGTATTTTGTGATGCCGGTATCAAGTTGGATCCACTTTTACCTGCTATCAATAATAATAATAATACTAACCTAAAGAAATCAAACAAATTGTTTCTGCACCAACAAGCTCATATCAATGTTGATTTCAATTGCCCAACACTCTTTTACACAAAGTTTTGCAGGTTAAAACTTTATTTTTTGAAATGCACTGTTTTGAACTCTAAGCCCGTAAACTTATCGATTGTTCTGACCTCCTACGTATTATAAACATTCATCCCAAGCTAATCTCCGCTGTGCAAGCGTCTGTGATTCATAACGAAATAGAACTAAGTTCTAGCTTACAATTGCTTTCAGTCGCCATGAAAGGGTTCAACCACGGTTTTCTTCGAACAAAGTCTGGAATGCGATTCCACTACGTTCATGCTGGCCCCGAAGATAAGCCGCTCATGTTGTGCATGCACGGCTTTCCTGAATGCTGGTATGTAACTTTTTGATGAACTACGATTAATTGTATGAAGTTCAACATTATCCTATTAAATTTTAGCTCATACATTGTAACGTGTGTGACTGTGTGTTTCTCGAACATAATAATTTATAGCCTATGCTTTCAATGTTTGGTCAATTCATGAAAGCCATAGGCTGCCCAACTGCTTGCGTGATTTGTAGGTACAGCTGGAAGCATGTGCTCAAGCAATTCAGTTCAGACTACCACGTAGTTGCTTATGACATGCGAGGATACGGGGATTCCGATAAGCCTCAATGTAAGTTTCAAAGCATTACCAGTACTACGGTGTTTTATTGTTGCTTTGGCTTTGCATGAGATTTCGTATTACACGTCTTCATTGTCATTCATTCATTCGTCGTCATGTATTGTCTTCAACTGCGCAGCAAAATTGCTGCAATTTCGTTTTGCATAGAATTCATGGACCAAACTTTCAGTGTTCAACATTGTGACTACTGTCATATTAAGCGCATGGCTACCTAAAGATACGGCCTGATTTGTCACATTTTGCAGAAATTTTCAGATTTTGCTAACTTTCAAATGTTGTAAATAATTTTTTCTAAAAATTGTATTTTTACGCTGTCTTTACTGTTTTCCCCAGATGACACAATAGGTTCAATAGGTTTTATCATCCTCACATGTTGAAAAACAAAAAAAATATGATTTCGAAGATTTTAGTCAGACTGTTCATTTTTCAATAACAGTCTGATTCAGCGTTTTTCAACTTATTTTTTCTCATTTGCTATTGCTTCCCAAAGGCAACAAAAAGCATTTATATCATTAGAAGACAACAAAATGTAAAAAATCTCAGAAAATGTCGGTCAAACACTAGCAGTGGCTGTAATCAAAATCTGCGAAATGTGACAAATCAGGCCACATCTCCAGGTGGGTCTGCTACTATTTGGCGAGTCCGATTCGGCGAGTCCGATTCGGAAAGTTCCCTATTCGGAGATTTTTTGAAATTTTTTTTAAAATTATTATTAATTTTAAAAATTGATTATTTAAAAATTATAGGTTTACTCTAAACTGCTACTTAGGTTTTAACTTCATCTTTTATGGCAAACGCTATTTGGCAACTGTCTTTTTTTAGTTGACACGTTTTCGCTGAGACTTTATCTCATTAACCCGTAATGTTAATCATGAAAACTGTTGTTTTGATGTAAAACACATATTTTGAACGAACCCAGACAATCTGCAGACGTTGAATCAATGTAAAAATGACGGATTTTGCCGTCTGGGAAGGCACTCAAAGGTAAACACTGGATAAAATGCAAGAATGCAAAAGAAACGATATTGTAGAATAAAATACAAAATTCTCTAAATAAACAAAAGAATCGGACATACATCTCTCTGTTATCATTTTTAATGTAAAAATTCCCTTTGTGGTCCCTTTGTCTGGAACAATAAAAACTGTGCTGTTGAAATTTCCGATTGTAGTTTTGGTCTCAATCTCATCATCATAATTCGGAGTAAGATGTTTGTTAGGTGATTCACAAGGCTAATTGTTCTGTGGAGTGAGCATTCTGTTGCTCCGGTTTTCTTTGGTAAAGTTATAAATATGGAACGTACCATATCACTAGGGTCCGGTGTCATAAATATGATAACTAAACCCCACTCAAAACTAAACCCCACTCATCTAAAGCTTCGATAATTTCAACTATAAAAGAAACGACATTGTGGAATAAAATACAAAATTCTCTGCTGTAAATAAACAGAAGGCGTCGTTGGATTTAGAATTTTGTAATAGTTGAGGATTCTAATATATTCTAAGTTTGCATGCAGAAGGCGACGCAAGATACATGTCAATTTTATCTGAGCAAACATTAATAGTTCAAAAATAAATTTATTTCGCTTTTTAGTTTTAAGATCTCAATGGTTAGGTCTAAACCCCACTCATCTAAAGCTTCGATAATTTCAACTACAAAAGAAACGATATTGTGGAATATCCTAATGTGCGTATCCTAGTCAGCTAAAGTTCTCTTTTCTACACGATTTCAATGTTTAGCGACGTTAAAATGATGTAGAAACGGCAATTTCTGCTGGTCGGGATAACTAGGCTACGGTATTTCAACGTTTAGCGACGTTAAAACGATTGGCTACACATTTGGTTATCTGTGACTACAATGTAAAAATGAACTGTTAGGCTAGCTGGGTTCTTGGAACAAATTTTTACTGGTCGGGATAACTAGGCTACGGTACCCGATAATTTCCTTTCAATCCAAGCTGTAGGCCACACATTTGTTGATTCAAACTACCGGTAATCATTTCAACTATTCAAAAGTACTAACTTATAGACATATATAAACATGATTTTTTTTTTGTAACATCTGCTTTTTTTATTTTCCCTCTATATCTTAAATTTTTCTGAAGGTGTTGCGGCCGTGCCAAATTTCTTTCAACTCAATCACTTACTTCGGTCACAAGCACGTTTTAACGTTCGCGTTTTGTCGTTGTCGCTTCTACCTTTTTCTCGACCTTTGCTATGTTGACGTGGGTGTCCGACAAATTGTTCGTAAGCAATTGTTCGTAAAGCAACTGTTCGTAAGCAATTGTTCGTAAAACAATTCTTCGTAAAATTAATTCTTCTTAAAACAATTCTTCCTAAAGCATTTTTTCGTGCATGCACTTAAAATTTGATGTATACGTAGAATTGTTTTACGGATTTCATTTTACGAAAAACAGTTTACGAACAATTGTTTTACGAACAATTCCTTACGAACAATTGCTTTACGAACAATTGCTTGCGAACAATTTGCCTATAACCGTTGACGTGTATTGTTTTTGATATGATGGTCACAAATAAAAACAACTCAACTGAACTGACATGACGAATTTTCATTTAATTGTTCAAACATTTTATTTCTATTTTCTCTGCACGATTTTAACGTTTAGCGACGTTGAAGCGATGTAAAAACGGCAATGATAAATAGGCTACGATACCCGATAATTTTATATTTTTTCTGCACGATTTCAACGTTTAGCGACGTTAAAACGACGTAAAAACGGCAATGATAATTAGGCTACGGCACCCGATAATTTTCAAAAAAAATTTCAAAAAATCTCCGAATAGGGAACTCTCCGAAAAAGGCTGTCTCCGAATAGGGAACTCTCCGAATCGGATTCTCCGAATCAGACTCTCCGAATCGGACTCGCCGAAACGGGCCATTCTGTCTCCAGGTGGCCATGTTAAGTGAGTATAGCTTTTCAATCTCACGACTCCATTCTATCGTAGCAATTGGCCAGTATCATGTGGATTATCTGGTGAATGATGTTCAAGAAATTATCACTGCACTTGGATATCAGCGTGCTGTCATTGTCGCTCACGATTGGGGCGGTGCAGTGGCGTGGAGAGTTCCCCGTTTCTTCCCTGAAGTTGTTGAAAAGTTGATCATTATGAACGCACCAAGCGGGGACGGAATGTTGTAAGTAAATTTTACTCTTAAAGCAAGCGCGCGGTTGATAACAAAATTCTTTTAACACTATTTGGTAAAGTAAACAATATCACACCAAATCAGAAGAATCGGTTTATTTAAATACAGAGCTTTCGCCACACAAGTGTGGCTTCATCAGTATAAACTTATTCAAATAGAATAAGTATAAACTTATTCTATTTGAATAAGTTTATACTGATGAAGCCACACTTGTGTGGCGAAAGCTCTGTATTTAAATAAACCGATTCTTCTGATTTGGTGTGATATTGTTTACTTTATTTAAAATGTTTTGTCACACCGTGCATCCCAGTGGATCATCAGTTGAATTATAGGAAAATTTGATGAAAAGTTTAGGAACGAAGTTTTGTTTTGGAATACTATTTGGTAAGTTGGTAATTTTTCGTCAACTGACAGTTTGGCAAAACGTTTCTGAAGTGCCCTCTTGTTGTTTCTCAAATACGGTACAATGTTGCTTTGTAATTTTTTTTTTATTGAACGTGATGATTTGCGATTGAGTGCATGTTAATAGCAACACGGAGCTAGTGTGAATGATATCCGCTTCTTCTTTATAGCTCAGTTGGATAAGCATTAGGGTGGATCGAAAAATCTAAAATTTTTATTTTTTGAAGCTAGTATGTCAAAAAGGTGCGAAATACCCATAATAACATGCATGCAAATTTTTTTTTGGTTTTGACAATTTTTGATCGCCCCCCGCAAGGTTTTAATTTCCCTAATATCGGGTTCGAGAAAGTCTCCCACAAATTGGTCAAAAGCATAAACACTGTGTGACTCACTTATGCGCTTTATGATGTCATAATAAGCGACTTGTGTTTAAACAGATACAATTGGCCGTTTTATCACCATGGCTAAAATACCTGGTCTTGTATCTCAGCAATCAGCAATGCTGATTTAGTTGATGCAGCGTTTGATTCGACAAAAGAATTCTAGATATAAAAGAAACTTTATAGTACAATTATTGGAATTTGCTTGCTCTGCAGGTTCCACAAAGTTTAATAAAACAGATTAAAAGACAGTTAACTCAGACAAGTACCCGTAACCCTAGTGGGCGATGGCCTAGTTTTATTATTAGGGTACTTGGTGCTTCCCTTCATCAATCTCCAACATTCATTCAGCGTACCAGTTTGACTGCACTGGTGAATGTAGCATTGATCTGGCGATGCGAAACCCAGGATGCTTGAATCACTCAGACACTCACGATGGCTGACTATAGCTAATTAATTGAACCCTTAGATTAGATTATATGTCAGCGATAACAATCCGTATGAGAAACTGCAAGCATTGGTTATGTTCATTATCCGTGTTTATGCTCCAATGTGGTTCGCAATAAAATCACACTTATCTTGCAAAGATGGAGCTAGACACATTCACCAAATGATAACCACATCACGATATCTTAGTCAGAAGCACAAGAAAATTATCGACCTATTTATACACCGCAACTCATACTTTGCTTATCTGGAAAATATATTTTTGGCTATGATAACTTACCATCGACCACATATTCGAGAACTAGGCCTGCGTAGAGTGATGAAAGCTAGAGCTGCAAAACCCAGCGGAAAAATATGAAAATTTAAAGTTCCCGCAAAGCTTAATTTTGATGCAGTGAAATACTTCGAGTTGATTAACTGGACACTGGACAGACTTCCTATCACGGACCTTCCTGTAATTAAAACAATGACGGATGCGGAGCTCTGGCAATTCATGATGATAGATGTGACTCCCACTGTATTTTTTTCCAAATTTCCATGTCACAAGCAGGCTGTTGAAAGGCTCGTGAAGCTGGTTGCCGACGCATCTAAAGCAGTTTGTGGACCGAAATATCGAGACGGCTTCATTCGTGCCCGACTTGCTTCTCGTCAGTTAATGCCAACATTTGAGTCTAAACGTGACTTTACTCATTTTAATTTGTATCATAACTGTTTATTATATTGCTTGCAGTCTAATTTACATCGGCTGCCAATATTGTCGTTTTTATGTCGATTCAATGTTGTCGGACATTGAATCGTTATTAAAAAGAAGAACTACCCAGACAACAAGATTCGTCATTTTTACCCTGATTTAACAACTGCAAACGTAAAATCAATGTAAAAATGATGGATTTTGTTGTCTGGGTGGGTTAGTTGACATCCAAGAGGAAAACACGTGTCTTCAGAGTTGAGAAATGTTTCCGTTGTGGGTTAGTGACTTCACACCTTCAATGGTGACATCATAACGGTATACTCGTAAATGACCAGGTTTTATGAAAAGCGGTATGCAGTTGAAACAATTTAGTGTCGTTAGTTGGTTCCGCAATACCGGATTACAGTCCCGATAAAGCAGTTATTGCGTGGTACAACGATTCTATAGCAGGACGTAGCCCAGACTTCAGCAACACTAAGTGATCATTTTGGCATTGTTGCAAGTTTAATTCTATTTACTTGTGCTGTCGTTATTTGTATTTTGGCCTCCAAGCACGCCGATTTGGCCGCCGAGAAGGAGCACTCGGTAGGCCACGATGGCTGCCGGAAAAAAACACACGACTTTTCAGGCCTGGAGTTAAAATCGAAAAAAAAATTGCTATGCAGTTCTTGTATGTATGACTGCCTAAATTTGTATGTCGCGGGGGGAGATCAAAAACTTGTTCAAACCTCTTCAATTTTTTACATTGTGTTTTGGTGGTATATTGGCAACTTTTGCCATATCTAGCTAATTAAAATTGAAAAAAAAAAATTTTATGCCATTTTTGATCCACCCTAATAAGCATACGGCTTTGCAAGCGAAGAAGCGACAAGATTAATCAACAATGGTTTAACGTTTGGCTTGACAGTTCATTCTTTATACAATAGCACGTAATTGATAAAGTAATTTTCCAGCAACAACATTTCAACAAGAGAGAATTTTTCCCTGTCGATCTCGGTTACCGGGTCTGCGCCTGGGTTCAAAACTTCAGCTTACTTAGTCTGGCCATAAAGTTTTTACGATGGTTTAACGATAGGGATAATAATCTACCTCTCAGATATACACTGCAGAGGCGGCCCTTGCCTGATTTACACTCAGTGCACTAACCTCGCACATGCGATTTATAGAACTTAATTTACATTGTTGGCTAGATGCTAGAATCTTCAATTCTTCGAATGTACAAAGCACACTATGTTCGTATTTAGCACCAATATATGCAGTGCCGTAGCGAAAGGTTAGTGCCAGGGAGGCGAAGTACCTTAAATAAGCTTACTGACCACAACTTTGCTTCAATTTTTTGCATTTGCTGCAAAACATGGTGTCTGTTATTCTTCCAAATTTCTTTTCAGCTTGCTATTTTTTCTTTGCAAAAAAACATTAAATTGTAGTCTGTGAGTGTATTTTAGCTATTTGTGCACCCTACGAAACAGCTTACTGTACTTACAGTATGTACTTCAGCATGCATGCGTAATGAACCCAACGCAGTGTTTCTTTGCAGTTGCGCAAATGTAACAAAGGTTATTTGCCCAATGGTGAGATTTGATACCTGCACACTTGCAGCATTCCATATTTGAAAATAAGATAATACAATTTTTTCAAAGCGTGATATGACGTTTGCTGCAAGAGTCATGCGCTATATTGAGATTTAATTCGTAAGCGTTTAAGTTTGTGCAGTTTTTTACAAAACATAAACGTAATACTAAAGTTGTGGTCATCAACTTTGTAATTTTCTTATAACTTTGCAAAGGCAGCCTTAAAATATTAATTCTCAGTGAAAAAATTCATTTGCTCACTGTTAAATTTTCTTAAAGAGGGAACACTGACTCAACGTCAAAATATTATGCATTAAAAATAGTTGTTTTATACTGTATTTAAAAAAATCTGACGTGAGAAGAAATCAGAGCTTAAATTCATATTCAGCACCTCAAAGTTATTCTGTATCAATTTTCAAAGTTTAAACTACAAAAATCGTGTTGACCAATGTTATTATTGTGATCATTGCAGTACTTTCGCCAAAGATTACCCGTCTCAACTTCTGAAATCGTGGTATATATTCTTGTTTCAACTTCCTTATCTTCCTGAATTTCTAACTGCGATGAACGACTTCAAATCAATGGAAAATATGATGCGTGGGAAGGGAAGCATGTCAATCAATAATCCTGCAAATGTTCTTTCATTGGAGGAAGTCGAAGTTTACAAGCATTATGCTGCTCGCCACATTCATAACGGGATCAATTACTACAGAGCAGGTGATAAGAATGATGAACCGCACTCTTAAATTAAGTTTTTCACATTTTTCAAACCATGTCTCATACAAGCAGAATCCGCCTTTTTACATTGAACAACTTTGCTTTTAAATGAAGATTGTGAAATGTGAAATAGCGCAAGATTGATGATCTTTGACCTTCGAGATACCGGCTCATACTTTGCAGGCTCATACAACAGTGGCTGTAAACATTAAACAAAATTTACGAACTAAATTAAAATACTCCGAACACGGAGACAATGACTAGCTAGAAAGTACCATAACTGAGCTTGTGGTTTGATTTTGTTGTCAAGTCGGGTATTATTGGTTTGTTCTGCCCTTGTTCTTGCATTAGCAGAGCTCTGATGAGCAGAGGCGACCTAATCATGCCGGTATTGCATTTTCGATTTTAGAAGTCATTTGACGACAGTTTTTCGAAACACATCGTTAGTTTACTATAGATTAAGGAGAATTTAATAATCTAAGCACTTCGAATTGTTTAAATGGGAAAGAATGTGAAAAGGCCGCTTGGTCAAAAATTCTACCACCATAGCTCACTTTCATTTTTTGCCGTTTTTTTTAGCAAACCCTTTCTACACTGGAATGAATTTGAAGGCTGTCACGCAGCAGATCGTCCTACCAACATTGGTGATATGGGGTAGCGAAGACAACGCACTAGACAAGCGAATGGTGCCGTATATCATGGTAAGAACTAAGATATAAATGATTTGTTAGTTACATATCATAAAAAGTAAGAATAAAATTCCTGACAAACATGACACAATTTAGCATTGGTGCTTTAGGCTCAACCGTAAACAGAAAGGAATCAATGCTTGTCGCATGGCTGTGATAGGCTACAAAACAAAAATTTTTGGCACACCAAGTCGGAAAAAGTTCTGTATTTACGTCTAGTTGGTTGGTGGTGATAAACTTGAAGATGTCGAGAAATATAGCCTATCGTTCACTCTCAAATTAATATTGCATTGGATAAATGGAATATGAAGGTGTCGAGGAATATAGTCTGTCAATTCTTTTCTCAATAAATATTGCACTTGATTTAGGTCTAACGTGCTTTATCGTGACAAAAAGGAGTTCGTCCAAACAGCTTTGTACTTTGATTTACCTTCGTTTTCGCCATTTTACGCGATGTTTACAAATGGTAGTCTGATCACTAGGGTGTTTCATTTTTTCACCATTTTTGAAATTCAAAATGCCTGGGGTCCCATCTGGTGGTATTTGGGGAAAAAATTTTACACCCCATTTTTTTTCAATTATGACGTCATATTGAGGTGGTCCACGAGGTTTGAAATTTTTGGGCCTCAAAATCTCGAAATTTGGCCGTATCTCCGGAACCGCTCATCATAGATCGACAAAATTAGTACCAAATTGCGCAGAAGGGTCGGTTTCCTATACCTGATGTAGAGAATATTAAGGTCTATGTGCTTCAGAAAAAAAGTTATTTCAAAAAATCTGATTTTCGGTCTATTTTCTCCTGATGAACAGAGATCAGGTGATCAAGATAAAAGTTTTTCTGCATTTTTCCGCTCTTGGAAGGTGTTATTGCGTAATAATAATAATAGTTAGGTTTCAGTACTGGGCTTGTCTAATCTTGCTATCTGGTTAAGCAAAGCCCCATCTTGCATTGCTCCGGGACCCTTCTTGGTGCCGTCCACAAAAAAAATGACATGGGTGGGAAAGATATATTTCGTTTATGTGAAACATGCATTTAAGGGTATGAATATCAGGTGCACGGTCGTTTGGTCGACAGACATTTGGTCGACAGGACGTTTGGTCGACAGGACGTTTGGTCGACAGGACGTTTGGTCGACAGGACGTTAGGTCGACAGAACGATTTATTTTAGGGTTAGGGTTAGATTAGGGTTATGGTTAGTTAACTAACCCTAACCCTAAAATAAATCATTCTGTCGACCTAACGTCCTGTCGACCAAACGTCCTGTCGACCAAATGACCGGGTACCGAATATCATGACCAACTTCATCATTAAAATAATTGACCAGTCGAGTATTGACTCCGGACTTTTTTCCTGTGTTGAGAGCAGTCGTATCAGCCATGACTGAATATACTTGGGATAGGTGAACTCTGCAAGCCTCCTAGATGATGGTGTAAAAAATAAGTTCAGCAGGGACCGACACACTTTTGGGAAAAGATTTAACAGCAAGCACACTTTCATGCTTCATGCCATTATCATCAACACGTTGGCCCAAGAAAACGTATAGATCTCTTTTATCGACAACGTGCCTATCATAACATAACTGCATGGCAGAAGCTGAGTTGAGAAGGTTCTCACTTTCCATCAGAGATTTTTCTCTCGTTTTTTGTCGTTGGCGGTATACTGTCGAAGGTGATGCAGCTACTTGATCTTTTCCAAGAACCGACCTCATAAGATCTGACTGCTGGCGTACCGAAGTCATCCTACGATCAGCAAGTACACAACTTCTATCCTTTATGGAAAAAGAATGTACTTTCTTGTACACTTTTCCCCAATCAGCTGGTTTCAGAGGCTCGTATTCCTTATCATCTTCCCAATTCATATCCCCATCAGAGTCGCTTTCGCTACTGTGTAGACATCTAACTACTTCATTTCTTTTTTTCTGTTTCAAACATAGTAGTGCCGATGCTTTAGAAGATTGTATGCCAGAAGTGCTAGGTTTCTCTGTTTGCTAAGCACTGGAAGACCAGCTTTGTTCCATATGCCAACTACATCTTTCAGCAGTTCATCTTTCAAATCTTTGAAATGGGGTATTTTCTTCAAAAACTTAGGATTAGTTTCGGCCACTTTCTTCCACAAGTAAAAATAGTGACTGACTATACCTGAATTAAGGGGAAGCACAATTCTCTCCAATTCCTTGAAGTTTTGCATTGACTTACTAATACCTGATCTTAATGCCATAATGACACTTAATCTAAAGCAGGTGAGCAGCATACCTCTTCCTCAACGGTTACATTAATATTATAATAGTAATACCTTCAAATTACCATTTCATCTCTTGCAAAACGACCAAGGACTATTATTACGCAATAGCAGCTTCCAAGATGGAAAAATACAGAAAAACTTTTATCTTGATCACCTGACTCTGTTCATCAGGAGAAAATAGACCGAAAATCAGATTTTTTGAAATAACTTTTTTTCTGAAGCACATAGACCTTACAATTCTCTACATCAGGTATAGGAAACCGACCCTTCTGCGCATTTTGATACTAATTTTGTCGATCTATGATGAGCGGTTTCGGAGATACGGCCACATTTCAAGATTTTGAGGCCCAAAAATTTCAAACCTCGTGGACCACCTCAATATGACGTCATAATTGAAAAAAAATGGGGTGTAAACTTTTTACCCCAAATACCACCAGATGGGACCCCAGGCATTTTGAATTTCAAAAATGGTGAAAAAATGTAACACCCTACTGATCACTTGTTTAAAACCTATTTTTAGAAGGACCTGCGAAACGCCAAATCTGTAATAGTTGATGGAGCTAGCCATTGGGTGATGCTGGATGAACCCACACAAGTCAAGGATGCGATGAAAAGTTTTCTGGAAGAGAAAGAATAATCATTCTTAAAGCGATAATATTTAAGCGCTACTATAATTATTCCTAAAGCCTAAAGAGATCTCTTGAAAATGAGAATAGACCTATTCTGTAGATTGTTGCAGATGATCCTTTAATCATTCTTTAATTGTTACCGGTACATTAAACGCTTAGAACCGAAAATAATATCTGCCTTTAAGATATTTTCACTCTTCAATTTAGTCGAGTATTTGAACCAAGTCTGCTGTAGGCCCCATAGCAAAAAGAGATAGATAATCGGATTTTGTGACCTGCACCCTCCTTGTTCTAAGATTTTCGCCTTGTACTGTTTGAAAAGCGACCTCCTAACCTACTTTTGATGTTGATTACCATGAAATTGTGTCAATTTTAGATTACACCTAACGTTTTGTTGCATTTCACCTTGTGCAGTTTTATAGTCGACAGGCAGTGAATTTTCAGTTATTTGGCTGCTTTGAAAGCGTGTAGCCTAATGTATAAAAATGAAACGTTTAAAGGGAAATAGAAAGATTCTACATGGAAAATGCGGAATCGTTTATTTTTTTGCAAAATGTGCAAGTTTATTTCAATTGACCTTAAACTTAAAAGCTTAAAGCACAACGCAGAAATCCGTCATACGTAGGCTACAACTAACTTACAAGTTACAACCCCCAAAAAAACTAGCCCATCCCGCCCCGTTAGGTCAGTGGTTAAGCATCCGACTTTTTGACAATCGGATATTGTCAATCTCACTGAGTCTCAGTATCCGGCTCTGCGTAAGTGGTTTAAAGCCTCTTTAGGTACGGTATGCGAAACTCTTGGGAATAGTCTAACCCAGTGGCTCTTAAACTTTTTGAGACACGCCTCCCTTTTACAATTCTAACAAAATTGGCGCCCCACCTTGTTTCAAAATCAAAAAACCTTAAGCAGAACAGCAATTCGTTTCCAGGTAAGTTGCATTAATGCGAAGGATGTAACTGTTTTTTGGATACTAAATGTTTAATTCGAGGATTAGTAGCAGAAAATACACATCTCAAATCGGCTTCACAGTCAAGTTTGTGTCCAGATTTTGTTTTTATGTTCATGAGAGTAGAAAAAACATTTCCGCACAAGTAAGTGGATGAAAATGGAAGAAGTGTGTTGTGTGCGTATAGCCACAGCGCCCACACTCTTGTAAATGTCTGTAGGCCTACATGTTTCATCCAGAACTCAGTCAGTGGCATTGCTTCAAAGTCATCCGTTTCAGTAGAATTTCATGTTAGCTCCAAGAATTCCTCTTGTAAATTGTCTGTAGGGTTTCTTCTCCCGATCTATCATGGGAGAAATTCCGAAAGACGCTTCTACAACTTCCGCCGTCGACGATTGGCGAAAGCACTCGCTACTTGCAATCTTTATTTTTTTTAAAAGAATCTTATTTGCATTGGAAAAAAGCTAAAGGTTTATTTTGATGGTCAGGGTGTTTTTTTTTTCAAGATGACGCTGCGAACGAGTTGGTCTCGCGTCGTTGCTCAGATTTTGAAAACATATGACGCATTGTGGTACAACTTGGTCATTTACAGTACCGTACGGTACAGTGGCGTAGCCAGAAAAAAATTTTGGGGGGGAGGGCAAATATTTGATGAATTGAAGAGAACGACAAAATGTTTGATTTAAGACATCGCCACCTGATGTGCAGTGGCGTATCCTGGTGGGTTAAGCAAGGGAAGCAATAAAGCTGGTGGGGGTTAGAGCGTGCCGAAGGTACGCGTATTCTAGGGGGGTCCGGGGGCATGCTCCCCCGGAAAAATTTTGCAAAATTACACTTAAATAATGGATTATAACGCTTTCTGGAAACACTTTCAGGGTAATATTTGTATGAAACTTATTAGCAGATAAACAGCTATTAACTTTTTAAAGGTAGCTCTTATCTACACACAAACGGGCAAAAACTGCGGCTAAAATTAGAGAACACAAAAAACTCAGCTACACAAAAACCCTACAGAGTAAGCGATCCTGAAATTGCTTCCACAGATTAGTTAAAAGAAGCCTAAATCGCGTAAACTTTGCGCGATTTACGATTCTCAAAATTTATTGGTGTCTTTCTGTGTGTCTAAAACAAGTCCTGGGGGGTGTTAATAGCCAGATGTCTTGGAAAACAATATAAATTTATACAAATTATATTAAATCAAATATAGTTATTACTATCTGAAGCCTTTACAAATTGTTTTACCTAACGGATCATCAGAAGGTCTTATTCAATATTTTCAACAAAGGGTTCAACTTCGGAATCCAAACTTTAAAAATTTGGGGGGGGCCATGGCCCCGTTCGCCCCCCCCCCCCCCCCTGGCTACGCCTATGGTACGGTAGCCTACTTATTTACTATGGCACCTATAAAGTCAAAATTAAGATAATCTTCGTCATACTTTCTTATTTTTCCCCACTCATTTTTTGTCAATAGAATTGATTAATTAAAAATAAACCTAATTAAATCAATGTTAAAAAAAAAGTTTACTCATGGCACTTCTGTAGAGTTCGGGATACCGCTGCACTTCTAGCAGCTGTCACTTGTCAGTCAGTCGTTGACATTATTATTACAATTAAAGCTCGAGGCTGCTGTGCCAGAAAACCGTTGTGTTACGAGAGTTAAGGTGTCGCAGAAACATTTAGCAAGGTCTAAAACAGTGATATCCAAACTATGTGCCGCGGCACACTAGTGTGCCGCCAGAGATTCTCGAATGTGCCGCGAACCTTTTTGGAAAAGAACTATATAAATATTTAAAATAAGCCATGCAGACAAGCATATGCGACTTAAAAGCACTCTAACTGCTTCAAAAGATGATAAATAAGCACATGTGAGGATAAAACCAACCCCGACATTGCCGATAGCGTAGGGTAATTGCTACGTCATAAATCGTCTGTGAAAGAATACGTTCAGTAGGGGTTTATTGCTTCAGGACCCGAAGATAACCAACAACCTTTCTGCATTATCTGCAATAAAGCCTTATTTAATGAGTCGCTTGTTCCCAGTAAGCTTAGCGGACATTTGGAGAAAAATCATCCAACATTGCAGGATAAATCAAAAGGATATTTTGCGAACCTGAAGTCCCAAACAAACAAGCAAGCAAAGATCATGAATAGCTTACCTTAAGCCGCCGGAAAAAGGATTGATTGCAAGTTACAAAGTGGCTCACTTGTTGGCGAAACACAAAAAAGCACACACGGATGCAGAAACAGTAATTGGACCGGTATTAGCCGTTGTTGTTGTTGTTGAAGAAATGTTTGGTAATGCTTCTCCCGAAAAAGTTAGAGTTCCGTTGTCAAATAACATAATTTCACAAAGGATAGAAGAGCTATCTTCAGATTTAATGGTTCAAGTTCGCGAACACTGTTGCTACAGACAACGAGCTGTCTGTACTACTACTATGATCTTTACAAGTTAACGGAATTACTGACAGAACTGGGAAATCTCATTCGCTGGCTTTTATTCTCTTCATTAACACTAAACATTGTTAAATAAATGTTTGTTTTGTAAAGAATTGAAGGACACAACCAAAGGAGAAGACATAGCCTATTCAAATTGGCAGATGAAAATATTTTGCTTTCTGAGTTGAAATGCAGTAGCTGCGTGAGCGTTTGTACTGATGGTTGTCCTACAATGCGGGGGGGGGGGGGGGATAAAAGTCTCGGAGAAAGCCTTTGTTTCGTTTCCCGCTCTTTATGAATCAACTCATAAACAAAAAATCCTTCCGCAAATCGTGAGCACATTGTCTGGACTTCAGCTTGCAATTGCACTGCAACATTACTTCCCACCATCTGGAAGCAATGAAGCAATCTTTCTGCAGTAGCAGAAGAACAGCCATTGATTTACGAAACAACCCGTTTTTACAAAAGCTGTTTCCACAAAAAAGATTTGGCTGTCTACTTCCAAATCCTATTCCATGATCGGTGCAAAAGCTATCCAAATTATATTGCCATTTCATCTTCATGGCTATGTGAACATGGCTTTTCTGTTTTGACTGAAATTAAAAGCTGCAAATGAGAGAGACTGCTTAGAATTGACGATGAAATGCGGGTATATTTGTCAACAATGCAACCTCATTTCAGTCGTAGGCCTATATGTTGGTATAAAACTATAAACAAGCACATCCATCGCACAAGTGAAAATATTTTTTTTAAAGCAACTTTTCTCCTCTTGCAAGTGTGCCGCAAGCGTTTCATAATTTTTCTAGTGTGCCACAAGCTGGAAAAGTTTTTGAACCACTGGTCTAAAACATCACAAAGAATGCGAGATATGACAACACGCTCTACAAACACTGGTAGGCTACTGTTGTAACACAAAGTTTCATCTTCAACAATGGACTGTCCAGTGTTGTTGTGAAGACATGTTTGTTTAGTCATAATTCATGCAGAGTTTTTCAATTTCTTGCGCCCCCTTTGTGAGCCTCACACGTCCCCCAAGGGGGGCGCGCCCCCCAGTGTAAGAACCACTGGCTAACCTATTAAAGGGTTTGTAAGTCCGAAGATGAAGATTCAAAGCAACCAACAAAATTATGAAGATAATTTAAAACTGACATGCTTTGTTTATATTGTCTACCTCTAACTGAATATGGCAAAACTGTTTGCGGGGTTAAATGACTTTATTGCCAGGTTCGTTATGTTTTCAGTTGGCCTTGAAGTTTGGCGTCTTGCACTTTAATTTTATATATAACTACGAATTTGTCCTACAAGCATTTTAGTTGCGATTATTCGAATTGGTGCGAGATCTAACAATGTAATGCAGTGGGATGGCGTAACGGATAAGGCGTTGGCTTTCTAATTATGCAAACCTGGTTCGAACCTCTAGTTAATGAATTGGGTGGGGATAATTTTTGTAGGAAAAACGGCCGAGAGAAAGGAACTGGCCACCCTATTTTTCTTAGTGCCGATCTAGTGAGTTTCTAAACCGCCACTCCACTAGTCATAGGCTCGTAGCCTATGTTTGCAGTCCCACACAAGCAATTGGCAGGGATGGAGGAACCATTTTAAAAGTAGGTGGGCCCAGAGGCGCAGCAGTCAAAGTCAATCCAACCTCTGGGGGGCTTCTTCCCCCAGACCCCCATATCATTGCTACATTTCTTATATTTGAAATCGTTTACACCAGGAGTCGGCAACCTACGGCCCGCCAAGAAACGGCAAAGTTAATCTACTAAAAAAATAGCTTTAAAACAGCAATTTTTTCCATTACAAAGGAAAGGAAAGCCAATGAAGCAGAAAATTCTTTTGCTAGCTACAAGGTAGCACAATCAATAGAAAAAGACAAGAAATCGTATAGTGATGGAGAATTTGGGAAAAGGTGTAAGATGGATGTTATTGAAAACATATGCCCAGAGAAAAAAAACAAACTACTTTTCAGATACAGGCCTAAACGTAACTCGACGAAAAGAAGAGATATTGGAGAACGTAACATCTAGCAAAAAGTTATTGTATATCTACAGTTCTTTGCAATGGCGATAGATGAGAGCGATATGGCGATAGATTATGGCGATAGATAGATAGCGCAATGGCGATAGATTTTTCAATTTTTTCCATGGCCCACTAGGGGGCCATGGCTCCCAGGTTGGGAACCCCTGATGTAAATGCACTGCTTCCCAATTATAGGCTTAGGTGTAGACAGTAGAGCTAGTCTTCGAGCTTATATACGTCGACGTTTAGCCTTTTCATCAGCAATATTCCTTGTCGGCGCCTTGTTTATGAAAAAACTACTGAAAGAACTATGAAAAAACTACTTTTTTCTGGACCTCTGTTATGTTTTGTCATATATTGTTTTTTTTCTCGTTGTGATGGTCAGAAATAAAAACAAACTGAACTGAACTGAAAAAAGTTGCAAAGGCGAGTAAAAGAAAAAAGGTTTGATACAAACGTGAGTGGCGAGTCGCGGAAAACAAAGTTTAGACCTTTCCCGCAGCTCTGTGCAATGAAGCGTGACGTTGAAAACAATCACGCTGGCTGCTTCATTAGCAAGCACCAAATTGCTTGTGAATACTTGATAACTTGTTGAATAGGTAGTAGAATCTTCGTAAAAACATGGCATCAACGTTAAAAACAAGGATCTGACTGTTAAATTTTATTTAATTTACTTTTATATGAAAAACAAGCCAATTAAGTGATGCAATGATAAGCCACTTATTTAATGGGCTCTAGTAACTGCGCATAAGCTATGGCGCTTGAAGGAACTGCTGGTAGTGTGTTAATGTCTAAGCAAAACGTTGTTGGTCTGCAATTCCGATAGACTTGAAATATCTTTCTGCTTTAGCTACTATGACTTTATAATAATAAGTGAGAATTACTGTCTTATTTGCTACAACAAGTAGGCTTAGTGGGTTTCAGTTGTAGCCTTTTTTTTTCTTCTTTACTTGTGAAAGCAATGCAGCCTATCACTCATGGCCTAGCCTACTTGCACTGAATATGAATCAACTGAAGTAGGCTAATAAGCTGGACTGCCATTCAATCAAGGCCGTAGCCTAACTTCGTCAGGTGGGGCTCCGATACAATTATGAGGCTTGCATTAGTTTCTGTGCTTAGGCTATTATAGAACGTAGAAATGACATATGTAAAGCTCGCACGAGCTGCAGACTACGAAACACCGGTGTCTAACTGTCTATTGCTGTCAATTCTTGCTACAATCAGCTGTTGACAAACATTTATTGTTACTATAAGCTTATACCTTGTTTTGGCAGTTTTTGGCTCAATTGCCTAACGGGTCAACCTATTGATGAAGACGCAAGGGCACACACTTCGCATTTGCCCAAACTCATCCAATACAAACTGGATTTCCGCAGAAGTTTGGTGATTACTTTAGATATGAAATCGAAGCTACGGTTTTAATCTTTTCTTCTAACCACAGAAGGATTTCAATTATTTGTTTGTTTAGCCTACCCAGTTTCATATAAGCCACCCAGTAAAGTTGACATGAAGTCCAGTAATAGGCTAGCCCAGTGTTTCTCAAACTTTTTTAGTCCATTGCCCCCTTTTCGTTATTGAAATAAAATTTCGCCCCCCTAATTTTGTCAAGTAAAATAAACACTGATAATTAATAATAGAGTGATAGCCAAATTTACTTTTGGGAATTTAATCAACGAAATTGACATTAACATTATAATGTTCAACAGGATGGATGAGCTTGGCGCCTTTTACAAAGTTTTGAAATGTTTGGCGACATCTTCGTAAGATAGAGTCGACGATCATCCCGTTTATGAACTAGCAAGCGATTTCTTTGCTTTGAAAGCATCAATGTCACAGCCGAAAACCCCTTTTCAACCATATATAAAGTAGGAAACGACAAAATCTACATTCTAGCTTCTTTCCAGAGAAGCTCATATTTGCCAGCAACCTGGTATCAAAACAAATCGTATCGATCATTTCTGATTTTCACTCTTGACTCATCATCTATTTGCATATCAATGAACTGCTCTTAAAGTTCCACTTCTGCAGTAGCCTATGTCTGTAGGTTCGATAGAAAATGGTTGTAGGCTACCACCCAGTTTGGAACATGGAGGTCCACGAGATCTGCAAAGCGAAGTTTCATGTCTTTATGAAGCATGTCTAAATGTGAGCAGTATTTTTGCCGTTGCTCTTCTGTAATAACATTCTCGCTCAAATTGAGAAACTGAGTTAAGACATTTTGACCTGCGCTTTTATCTTGTTGACGCATTTTATCACAATATTCAGTGATTCATGCAGTTCAGGACTGAGATTATGGGCAACCAAATGCTGACGGTGAATTACACAATGTATTGCAATAAGTCCAGGAATTGCTCTTTTCATCAGTGCAATAAACCCTCGATGATTTCCAACCATTGCCGGAGCACCGTCAATTGCGCATTGTAGAATATTGTTCAGTGGAATCCCCTTCTTTTCGTAGAATTTTTTCAGTGCATTAAAGATGCTTGATGCCCGAATATCTGTAGGAAGAATGAGCGCAAAAAAAATCTTGTTCTCATATTGTGAACAAAACGCACATATCCAAGCAGCAGCAGCGATACATTGTCGGTCAAGTTGGATTCACCTATTTGCAGTAAATGGTTTGCGCGTTGGACTGTTATTGGTGGTTTGATAAATTCGCCCCCTTCGAGTGTGTTCGCCCCCCGACCGCCCCCTTTAATTTTTTTGCCCCCCTGGCGCTCGAAATCGCCCCCGGGGGGCGATTTTATCCAACTTTGAGAAACGCTGGGCTAGCCTAATCACGTTTTTTTGCTCCCATTGCAACAACATATAGATGAGTAGGCTACGTACTACGTAGCCTTTACTGCGATAACAAATGCAACACAATAAGAGGCAACGAAGAGATATAGCCTATAGCCTAGTTGTCGAGTCGGCTGCTATGCTTATTTTAGCATGCCATTAAGTGTCTTTGCCGAGACACAGCCGCAAACTCTGGCGCGATGTCGAACCGACGTCCTTTGCGAACGTCGCCCAAACGTTTTCACCACTCAACCATGCAGTTGCTACATTACTATAAATTATTTGTACAGTACTTAATTCGAATTTTATAATGTTAAAAAGTTTACTAAAATTTTAGACAACAGTTAGTAGGCTAATACTTTAATAAAATTCTGTTAGTCTAACCAAAAAGTATGGTAGGCTATTGGGGATTCCACTTGCGCTGTAGTCCAATTTAAAATGAATGCGTGTGTGTTGCAAACTTGTGATGTGATTATTCCTATTTCGACAGAAAGTAATAATGCCCAAAATGCATAGGCCTATGCTGTCTCATTCTGTGTCAATATATTAGTTCCATAAAAATAAAAAAAGCCAAACCAAACACAAACATAAGTGGCTAGAAACCTGGAGTGACCAAAAGCATAGGGTAAGCTAGGACAAAAACATCAAGTAATAAACGGAAATGCTGCACGAAAAAATTATAAGTGTAGATCCTAAATGAAATGATAACACGTTTAGGCTACCTACTTTAGATGTTAATTCAAATTTTTTTGAAATAAAATTTATCAGTGCGAGGTCCTTTCGTTCAGTAGTCCCGTGCAGTAGGCTATAGCGCTGTGCCGGCGGTAATTAGGTCCATGGGCTAAGGCCCTGCAGTAAATTCAAATTTTTTTCTGAAAATAAATAACTTAATTGTAATACTCAGTCAAAAAAGTACTTTTAGTACAAAGTGTACGACTAAAATGAGCGATGGTTCGATCAAAACGTTCAAAAACTGTGCTTCACTTAATCACTACTACGATTTCAGTTCTTGAAGTTGTTTGTTTTCAACGTCACGCTTCATTGGTTGGCTGCGGGAAAGGTCGGCGCAGCAGTTTCGGATGCCATTTGACGACTTTCCCGGCGGCCATGGCCGCGATGGTGACCGGGAGCTTAGACGCTTGCAGTTATTGCTCTCATTATACCGAAGTTGTGATTTGCTACTTTTTTAGTTTATTTGTTTTTTAAGTTTAGGAGAACTTGGTGAATTCGAAGCAGCGGTTATTTCGTTGAGAGGAAAACAAGATTATTGTGTGACTCCAACAAATCGACTCAGGTAATAGCGTCTTTATAACAACCCGGTTAGATGTCATTTTTATGTATTGATTTAACATAATTCAATGAAAAACAAGTGACATCACTTCCGGATGTGCCTTTGTTGTTGACGTTAAACTTGTGGCAACATTGAGTGTTATAAGAACTGAAATTTATCTGTTCGAAAAACTAAAGTTCTGACCTTGTGTGGTTCACTAAACTTACGTTTCGTCATGATTTTAAACTTTGCACTCATTAACTACGATCTCCCACTGTGTTCAAAGGCTGAGTCAATTATGCAACAAAGTTGTTGAAAAAAAAATCCAACATCTACCTAAAGCTGTGCAACAACATGATGAAATGGATTGATTAAGGCAGAGGCGAAGTTACCTGGGGCGGAGTAGACGTTAGCAGGAGCAGAGGTACTTGCAAAAAACACATTCTATGATTGACTAGTAGTTGCAAAGCAGCCAGGGATAACTATCTTGTTTCAAAGAAACTGTAACCCCACAAGATCTCTTTACATCGATTCATCATCTTCAGACGTTGAATAGATGTAATAAGTACCTGTTTGCCTGGATTTAAATTTACGTTTATGAAATGTTTTCGAATGACACTGTGGTGCGGAAGTTAATTCATTTATCACTGGCTTGTTAAGTACAGTAGCTACCAAAGCGACAGTTCTACCAAAAATCAGACAGTACTCAGTAGCCTACTGCAGTAGTGGTACTCACTGCCGCGAAAGCTTCTCCAATGACCATTGCTTGTCAAGAATATTATTGCCAGAGCGATTGTATTGCGGCCGATGTTATTTTCCAGTTTGTTTCCCAGTGTTACACCCAAGGCAATGAAGGCGGCGATGACCAACAAAAGAGCAAAGGAAAGAAATCGAAAAACAAGCTTTAATGCCGGTATGAGTAGCCTATACCTCACAATGCCTTGTGTTTGTACAGTGGGTTTGTCATTGGATTTGTTGGCGCAGGATGTTTAACTATTGTCCTGGTACCAAAAGCCTACTGAAAGAACTTCAACAATATTCGGAAGACGGTTGCAAAACCGTGATAAGGTTTCATTGGCACTTGACTTCAGAGATGACTAATAAAGCTGATCTGCACGATGAACCTCTATCTCTATCATATGATGACTGCCCCTGCAGTGGCTCCTGCTGTCCAGCTTATGCTGTTTATCTTCTGATTCTAAACTGATAGTGAGTAGGACTAAACCACGAGGGTTGCATTGAGAGTATTATGCATCCGCCTTCCATCTTAGTCTTACTCAGAGATGGGCAAGATCACCAGTATTGGTGATCTTGAAGATCAAGATCACCAAGAATAGGTGATCTTGAAGATCAAGATCACTTTCAATATCACTTTTTGTGTAGCCTACTTAAAAAAAATGAAGTTTTTGATCAATGATGTTGCAAAAAATAATTACTATAAGCAATCTGGGTAAATGTATATAGTTTGTATTGCTAACTTTTATTTTTAACTACTCGATCGCTGGCCTTAGAATTGTAATAAGTTAGTGACTGTTGCTATTATAAGGCCTATCAATTGTTGACGTAGTTTGCGTAGAATCGCAACGTCACACCCAAGGCCGAGGTTAATTATAGCAGTACTAAAAAAGTCGCAAAATTTGTAATTAGTTTTATACTTTTTATTTATAAGAAACAAATAAAAATAAACTTTGAACTGCATCATTTTTTACCAAATTTTTGTCTGATTCATGTGGGAGTTGTTATACGTTTTACCACGTAGTTTTAGCTTTCACTGTATTATGTTAAAGTTTATTGCACCATTTATCCATCTGGCAACGTTGATACTGTTGTCTGCTATCAAAAAAGTTCAAAGGTTTGCGGTCAGACAAACCGCTTCATACTCAGACCCCAAACAAGTCTTGGTCTGGTTAATTTGCTGCAATAAACCACTTCACATAACTAAAATCGGCTAGACTCCAAATTGTTTAACACCGCCATTCTAGACTTTTGAAACATCTAAAACTGGGTCAAAGAAAGCAAACATTTCTTTAAAATTCACACATGGAAATTGTAAACAAAGTTAAATCATATTTATTATACGTCAACATAAAGTAGTACACGGAAGTTGACTTCTTTATTATGACCAACACAGAAAACTTTTTTCAATTTTGAAATGGCAACACTGACCAGATCAGATGGAGACTTTAAATCGTCTTTTGTTGGACACATATTACATCAACAGTGGCTTAATGTTAGTAGTTGCCTCTAACTACTTTGTACAATACGAGTTCTAAAAAAATGCCTCTATCTAGTAAGTAAACTTCAATTTTAAAGTGATCTTGTTCTTATTGTTTTTCAAGATCAAGATCACACAAAAAAAAGTGATCTTAGATCAAGATCAAGATCACCAAAAAAAAAGTGATCTTCAAGATCAAGATCACGCCCATCTCTGGTTACACTTAGGAAATATGAAACCGTGAAAAAGTAGTTCTGACGCTGCTGTCTCAGCATGCGGCTCGGCGAAAAATCATACCTTGGTATTAATGTATTGTGGACGTTGTATCAGTCAGAAGAACTAACTTGTTGACTGGGATCACGCCACACAAGAAAAACTTGCAAAATTATAACTTCTTTCTGAAACAACTGACAGCTGTGGTACCTTGTTAAAGAATTGTCTTCCGACGTGTAGCCTAGAGCTTGGTTTTAATGGTTGATCATTAACACAGCTGTCTTTAATTCTTGTCGAGACTTATCAAAGTCCGATTTGGTGTGCGGTTGCTACACGATACTCACGCATTGAGAAACATTTATTAACTGAGCATAAGCTGCGAGATTAAAGTTAAGTTTTAAAATTAGCCTTACAAATTAGTGTGATTTTGTAAAATCACAGTGTACTGTACGTATCCAGCGTTTGTGCATGTAAACATTCGATAAAGTGGAAGGTAGAAGTTCTTCGTGTAGTTACTGAAATTTTATTTTAATGAAATCTACCACTTCTAGTTTGTACAGTGCTTAGCAGATAGAATCACATTGAAGTCTTTAGACGCTTTTAGGTTTTTTAGTTAGTTTTTATAGTTTCAAATTTAATCCGTGTTTGAGGATAAATTTTCCTGGTTTTGCAGCAAATACATCACAATATTAAACGCCAACGCCAATAGTAGAACGTACGCAAAAAAAAAAATTCAAATTGTATTTCATTGGTAAGGGAAAAATAAAAACGCGCAATCAAAATACTTCATAATGCATCTGTTCGAGATTGTTCTTTTAAAACACATCGAAACAATATCCTATCAAAGGAACATTTCACTATTTAATTTTTAAGAATAGAAAAAAAACCTGATTGAACGTAAGTCCTCTAAAAACATTCTTGTAATATTTTTGTTCAGATTTTTGCCTTGTTATCTTCAGTGCTTTGTCTTGCCGTTGCGTGTCAATCATCATTTTGTTCATGCAGGTCGTTAGTTTTTTAGTGTTGTAAGTCATGGCTGGCTTTTTAAGCAGAACCCTTCTGGGTTTATGTTATTTTGGAATCGGAATATTCTGGGCTTGTATTGTCATACCTTCAATGTTTATAAGGACTATTTTTGGTGGAAGGAAAGGATTTGAAAAACTTCTTAAAAGAGGAAATCACGATGAGTGCCCTGAAGGTATAGCCTATAATATTAAAATTTAATGCTTTGCTACGTTTTTTCAAGCTAAGTGAAAGGTCTAAGCTCAAACACTACGTAAAGTGTTTTGTTCCGTCGGTATTTGTTTAGCGCTGTACCAGTACAGTATAGTCGCCGCTTGCAAAGTCAGCTTTGTTACGGTCTGAAATTATTTTCATTCATAGGAGTGACAGAAATTTGTCCCTGCTGAATAAGCCCAAAATCGTCCGCTTCCGAGGTGGGCTTAATAATCGAAGACTACTGTAGCCTACCATGGAAGTTGATGGCGCAGCAAATACGGCGCTCGCTTTCCAATCGTCCGAAAAGCTGATTGTTGAAAAAAAAATACCTGCATCTAGGTGTAATAAATCGTAGCCGGTCGTTTGGTCGACAGACATTTGGTCGACAGTCATTTGGTCGACAGACATTTGGTCGACAGGACGTTTGGTCGACAGGACATTTGGTCGACAGACATTTGGTCGACAGATATTTAGTCGACAGGACATTTGGTCGTCAAGACATTTGGTCAACAGTACATTTGGTCGACAGGACATTTGGGTTAGGGTTAGTTAACTAACAATAACCCTAAAATGAATCAATCGTTCTGTCGACCTAACGTCATGTCGATCAAATGTCTCTCGACCAAATGTCTCTCGACCAAATGATCGGGTACCTAATAAATTGAGTAGGCGTAGTGGTTGATAAAGGGCATGCAGCCGAGAGAAGATAACTGGTCATCCTACTCGTTATAGGTGAAAGCCTATTGTAATGAGATTGAGAACCTTATCTTTGTGATGCTGGTATCAAGTTAGGTCCACTTTTACCTGCTATCAACACCATTGTTTTACGTTGTACCACCCTAAAGTGTAGTTTTCTTAGTTCCAGAAGCCCACTATTTTTATGGGGCTGAGCAAAACTAAATAATTCAAAAAATTTGCTTCTGCGTCAACAAGCTCATATCGTAATGTTGGTTTCAATTTCCCAACACTTTTTAGACAAAGTTTTACAGGTTAAAACTTTATTTTTGAAATGCACTGTTTTGAACTCGAAGCCCGTAAACTTATCAATTGCTCTGACCTCCTACGTATTATAAAAATTCAATCCAAGCTAATCTCCGCTGTGCAAGCATCTGTGATTCCTAACGAAATAGAACTAAGTTCTAGCTTACAACAATTGTTTTCAGTCGCCATGAAGGGATTCAACCACGGTTTTCTTCGAACAAAGTCTGGAATGCGATTCCACTACGTTCATGCTGGCCCCAAAGATAAGCCGCTCATGTTGTGCATGCACGGCTTTCCTGAATGCTGGTATGTAACTTTTTGATGAACTACGATTATTTGTATGAAGTTCAACATTATCCTATTAAATTTTAGCTCATACATTGTAACGTGTGTGACTGTGTGTTTCTCGAACATAATAATTTGTAGCCTATGCTTTCAATGTTTGGTTAATTCATGAAAGCCATAGGCTGCCCAACTGCTTGCGTGATTTATAGGTACAGCTGGAAGCATGTGCTCAAGCAATTCAGTTCAAACTATCACGTAGTTGCCTATGACATGCGAGGATACGGGGATTCCGATAAGCCTCAATGTAAGTTTCAAAACATTACCGGTAATACGGTGTTTTATTGTTGCTTTGGCTTTGCATGAGATTTCTTAGTACACGTCTTTATTGGCATTCATTGTCTTCAACTGCGCAGCAAAATTGCTGCAATTTCGTTTTGTATAGAATTCATGGACTAAGCTTTCAGTGTTCAACATTGTGACTGACTGTCATTTTAAGTGAGTAGCCTATAGCTTTTCAATCTCACGACTCCATTCTATCGTAGCAATTGGCCAGTATCATGTGGATTATCTGGTGAATGATGTTCAAGAAATTATCACTGCACTTGGATATCAGCGTGCTGTCATTGTCGCTCACGATTGGGGCGGTGCAGTGGCGTGGAGAGTTCCCCGTTTCTTTCCTGAAGTTGTTGAAAAGTTGATCATTATGAACGCACCAAGCGAGGATGGATTGTTGTAAGTAAAGTTTACTCTTAAAGCAAGCGCGCGGTTGATAACAAAATTCTTTTAACACTATTTGGTAAGTTGGTAATTTTTCATCTACTGACAGTTTGGCAAAACGTTTCTGAAGTGCCCTCTTGTTGTTTCTCAAATACGATACTATGTTGCTTTGTAATGTTTTCTTTTTGAACGTGATGATTTGCGATTGAGTGCATGTTGATAGCAACATGGAGTTACTGTGAGTGATATCCGCTTATTCTTTATAGCTCAGTTGGATAAGCATACGGCTATGCAAAAGAAGAAGTGACGAGATTACTCAACAATATTGAAAACTAATTTTCCAGCAACAACATTTCAACAAACGAGAATTTTTCCCTGTCGATTTCAGTTAACGGGTCTGCGCCTGGGTTCAAAACTTTTAAACTTCAGCTTTCTTAGTCTGGCCATAAAGATTTTTACGATGATTTAACGATAGGGATAATAATCTACCTCTCAGATATACACTGCAGAGGCGGCCCTTGCCTGATTTACACTCAGTGCACTAATATTGCGCATTCTATTATAGAACTTAATTTACATTATTGGCTATAGATGCTACAATTCTTCAAATGTACAAAGCACACTATATTCGTATTTAGCACCAATATATGCAGTGCCGTAGCAAAAGGTTAGTGCCAGGGAGACAAAGTAGGCTACCTTAAATAAGCTTACTGACCACAATTTTGCTTCAATTTTTTGCATTTGCTGCAAAACATGGTGTCTTGCTATTCTTCCAAATTTCTTTTCAGCTTGCTATTTTTTCTTTGCAAAAAAACATTAAATTGTAGTCTGTGAGTGCATTTTAGCTATTTGTGCACCCTATGAAACAGCTTACTGTACTTACAGTATGTACTTCAGCATGCATGCGTAATGAACCCAACGCAGTGTTTCCTTTCAGTTGCGCAAATGTAACAAAGGTTATTTGCCCAATGGTGAGATTTGATACCTGCACACTTGCAGCATTCCATATTTGAAAATAATACAATATTTTCAAAGCGTGATATGACGTTTGCTGCAAGAGTCATGCGCTATATTGAGATTTAATTCGTAAGCGTTTAAGTTTGTGCAGTTTTTTACAAAACATAAACGTAATACTAAAGTTGTGGTCATCAACTTTGTAATTTTCTTATAACTTTGCAAAGGCAGCCTTAAAATATTAATTCTCAGTGAAAAAATTCATTTGCTCACTGTTAAATTTTCTTAAAGAGGGAACACTGACTCAACGTTAAAATATTATGCATTAAAAATAGTTGTTTTATACTGTATTTAAAAAAATCTGACGTGAGAAGAAATCAGAGCTTAAATTCATATTCAGCACCTCAAAGTTATTCTGTATCAATTTTCAAAGTTTAAACTACAAAAATTAACGAATTTTATTATGTTGACAAATGTTATTATTGTGATCATTTCAGTGCTTTCGCTAAAGATTACCCGTCTCAGCTTTTGAAATCGTGTTATGTGTTCTTTTTTCACCTTCCTTATCTTCCTGAGTTTATAACTGGGATAAACGATTTCAAATCCATGGAAAATATGATGCGTGGTAAGGGAAGCATGTCAATCAAGAATCATGCAAATGTTCTCTCATTGGAGGAAGTCGAAGTTTACAAGCATTATGCTGCTCGCCACATTCATAACGGGATCAATTACTACAGAGCAGGTGATAAGAATGATGAACCGCACTCTTGGTTTCAACGCTACACATTTTCCAAACCATATCCCAGACAAGCAGAATCCGCCTTTTTACATTGATTCAACGTCTTCAGATGTTGAATCATTTCAAATTGTCATTTTTTAATATTTTGTTTTAAACAGTCAAGCAGACAGAAATGCTGAAATACTGTAATTTGAACTTAGACCTTCAACATTTTTTCACCATCGCGTAGTTTTGATAAGCTTTAGTAAATAAATAATCAATTTACTGAAGTTATTTAAATACAATTAGGCTACAATGCGATGTGTTGGCGCAATAGCGTATCGTACGTTGGAAGTGCTGAAGGTTACCTTTAAACTGTTATGAAAGTATTTTGTAATGCTGGTCGAAAGAAAAACATACGAAAATTAAATTTAAAAAAAATTTCATTGCGAAATAAACTTTCTTATGTTTAATTTCGTTAAATCACAGGGCATTATAACTGTATCGTGACATTATCTTCCAGTTGTATGTTGGCTTTTTTGTTTGTAACTTGTATTTTCTTGCTTCATATAGTACATACAGTATGTATTGGATCACCCTTTACGTCACAAAAGTTGTAATGGTGCTTCAACACTGGTAACAAAATGTCTGCGCAATGGCAGATAGAATAGAAGTCACGTCAAATAGCTTTGCGATGGGATGTCCCTGCGACATGTGTGCCGCTGTTTATTGTTTCAGCCGCGCCAAAATGTCCTGATCCCATCGTCAAGCTTCATGGCAAACTTTTTGCTTGGTTACGTTTTTCAACTGTATGCCTGTCTAGATAACTTTGAAACGCTGTTTTCACTTTTGTTGTTTCCTCCATCACCGATCGTTTGGAAAACACAATTTTCCAATACCTGTAGGAGTGTAGATTTTTCACGCCCTTGCTTGCTCTGTCATGTTGAAAATTATTGTTTTGTTTGCCTAAAGATATGAACAGGACATGATAGCCGTCAGGAGGGTATGTCAGCAGCCGACTTAATAGTTCTGATTACCAGACTTAAGTTTCGTATTGCTTATGGATTAAAATTTAATTATTCTGATCAATTGAAAATATACATGCCCAGAAGACCGTGTAAAAATTCGTCAGCTTGCTTTAGTTGCGTGAGCTCCTTGTATGTGAATATCATACCAATCGCCAACACGTTTGGTTGTAAAAAGAACGAAGTAATATAGTAGATACTGTGTATCCTACAATAGCCAGAGATAGACTATCACTCTGTGGGAACCACGTGTGATATCTGTGGCAGCTGTAGATCTATCGTTGAAGGATTTCATAAGAGACTTCGTGTGCACTATGCAGCTCCAAACAGTGCGAGCAAGTCCAAAAATATCATCATAACAACTTTGCTTGATGAAGATTGTGAAATGGCGTAAGGAAGATGATCTTTGACCTTCGAGGTACCGACTCATACTTTGCAGGCTCATACAACAGTGGTTGTAAACATTAAACAAAATTTACGAACTAAAGTAAAATACTCCGAATACGGAGACAATGACCAGCTCGAAAGTACCATAACCGAGCTTGTGGTTTGGTTTTGTTTTATCAAGTCGGGTATTGTTGGTTTGTTGTACCCCTGTTCTTGGATTAGCGGAGCTCTTATGAGCGCTGCAGAAACGACCCAATCAGTAGCGTAGCCAGAAAAAAAATTGGGGGGGAGAGGGAAAATATTTGATGAATTGAAGAGAACGACAAAGTGTTTGATTTAAGACATCGCCACCTGATGTGCAGTGGCGTATCCTGGTGGGTTGAGCAAGGGAAGCAATAATGCTGGTGGGGGTTAGAGCGTGCCGAAGCCACGCGTATTCTAGGGGGTCCGGGGGCATGCTACCCCGGAAAATTTTTGCAAAATTACATTCAAATAATGGATTATAGCGCTTTCTGGAAACACTTTCAGGGTAATGTTTGTATGAAATTTATTAGCAGATAAACAGCTATTAACTTATTAAAGGTAGAGTTACACACGAACGGGCAAAAACTGCGGCTAAAATTAGAGAACACAAAAAACTCAGCTACACAAAAACTACACAAAAACCAAACAGAGTAAGTTAACGATGCTGAAATTGCTTCCACAGATTAGGTAAAAGAAGCGTAAATCGCTTAAACTTTGCGCGATTTACGATTTGCAAAATTTATTAGTGTCTTTCTGTGTGTCTAAAACAAGTCCTGGGGGTGTTAATGGTACCCGGTCATTTGGTCGACAATCATTTGGTCGACAGACATTTGGTCGACAGGACGTTAGTTAACTAACCTTAACCCTAACCCAAATGTCCTGTCGACCAAATGTCTTTTCGACCAAATGTACTGTCGACCAAATGTCTGTCGACCAAATTACTGCTGACCAAACGACCGGCTACGGTGTTAATAGCCAGATGTCTTGGAAAACGAAATCAATTTATACAAATTATAGTATATTTTCAAAAAAGGTTCAACTTCGGAATCCAAACTTTGATAATTTGGGGGGAGGGGCGGTATTGCATTTTCGATTTTGAGAACTCATTTGACGGCAGTTTTTCGAAACAAATCATTACTAGATTAAAGAGAATTTGGTAGCCTAATCTAAGCACTTCGAATTGTTTGAATGTGAAAAAATGTGAAAGGCCGCTTTTCCAAAAATTCTATTAGGCCTACTACCATAGCTCACTTTCATTTTTTCACTGTTTTTTTAGCAAACCCTTTCTACACTGGAATGAATTTGGAGGCAGTCACGCAGCAGATCGTCCTACCAACATTGGTGATATGGGGTAGCGAAGACAACGCACTAGACAAGCGCATGGTGCCGTATATCATGGTAAGAACTAAGATACAAATGATTTGTTAGTTACATCATAAAAAGTAAGAATAAAATTCCAGACAAACATGACACAATTTAGCATTGGTGCTTTAGACTCAACCGTAAACAGAAAGGAGTCAATGCTTGTCGCATGGCTGTGATAGGCTACAAAACAAACATTTTTGGCACACCAAGTCGGAAAAAGTTCTGTATTTACGTCTAGTTGGTTGGTGGTAATAAACTTGAAGATGTCGAGAAATATAGCCTATCGTTCACTCTCAAATTAATATCGCATTGGATAAATGGAATATGAAGATGTCGAGGAATACAGTAGGCCTGGTCTATTAATTCTTTTCTCAATAAATATTGCACTTGATTTAGGTCTAACGTGCTTTATCTTGACAAGAAAGGAGTTCGTCCAAACAGCTTTGTACTTTTAATTACCTTCGATTTCGCCATGTTACGCGATGTTTACAAATGGTAGTCTGATCACTTGTTCAAAACCTATTTTTAGAAGAACCTGCGAAACGCCAAATCTGTAATAGTTGAAGGAGCTAGCCATTGGGTGATGCTGGATGAACCCACACAAGTCAAGGATGCGATGAAAAATTTTCTGGAAGAGGAAGAATAATCATTCCTAAAGCGCTAATATTTAAGCGCTAATGTAATCATTCCTTAAGCCGAAAGAGATCTTTTGAAAATGAGAATAGACCTATACTATAGATTGTTGCAGATGATCTTATAATCATTCTTTAATTGTTACATTAATTGCTTAAAATCGAAGAGAATATCTGCTTTTAAGATATTCTCACTCTTCAATTTAGTCGAGTATTTGAACCAAGTCTGCTGTAGGCCCCATAGCAAAAAGAGATAGATAATCGGATTTTGTGACCTGCACCCTCCTTGTTCTAAGATTTTCGCCTTGTACTGTTTGAAAAGCGACCTCCTAACCTACTTTTGATGTTGATTACCATGAAATTGTGTCAATTTTAGATTACACCTAACGTTTCGTTGTATTCCACCTTGTGCAGTTTTATAGTCGACAGGCAGTGAATTTTCAGTTATTTGGCTGCTTTTAAAGCGTGTTATGTCTAAAAATGGAACAGGGAAATAGAAAGATGCTGCATGGAAAATGTAGAATCGTTTATTTTTTTGCAAAATGCACAAGTTTGTTTCATTTGACCTTAAACTTAAAAGCTTAAAGAACAACGCAGAAACTACAACCCCCAAAAATAGCCCATCCCGCCCCGTTAGGTCAGTGACATGATCCGACTTTCTGACAATCGGATATTGTCAATCTCACTGAGTCTCAGTATCCGGCCCTGCGTAAGCGGTTTAAAGCCTCTTCAGGTAGTGGTACGGTATGCGAAACTCTTGGGAATAATTCAAAGCAACCAACAAAATTATAAAGATAATTTAAAACTGACATGCTTTTGTTTATATTGTCTACCTCTAACTGAGTATGGCAAAACTGTTTGCGGGGTTAAATGACTTTATTGCCAGGTTCGTTATGTTTTCAGTTGGCCTTAAAGTTTGGTGTCTTGGCACTTTAATTTTAAATATACGAATTTGTCCAACAAGCATTTTAGTTGCAGTATTAGACTATTCGAATGGATGACATCTAACAATGTAATGCAGTGGGATGGCGCAACGGATTACGCGTTGGCTTTCCAATTATGCAAACCTGGTTCGACTCTCGGATTAATAAGCTGGTTGTTGAAAACACCGCTCACCTCTCGGTTGTAATGAATTAGGTTGGTGTAATAATTGATTAGGTTGCTGCATATAATTGCTGTAGGAAAAACGGCCGAGAGGAAGGTGTCTAAAACGTTTTCTGCCTAGACTGGATAAAGTGCAGGCCTTACTTATTAGAAGAAATGGTGTATTGAAAACGACAATAATAAAACAAAACAAACAGTTGCTTACCGAATTCTTACATATTCCCTAGTCACTCCAAATCTCCAGTTCTCCAGATTTATAAAACAATGACCACTCCAGTCCATGCCAAAACGTAAAAAGAAAGATCAACTAGCAAAAATTGCAAATGCATGGCCGGGTCACTCAAGCATGAAAAAATAAAATGGAGCAGAGATACAGCAATAATATTAAATGGGCGGGGAATCGTTTCTAACATACCCACCCCCAAAACCAGAGTTTAACAAATGAGGGTTTTACCAATGTAAAACGATTAAAATGAAGCAAAACACAAACCAATTAATTGCCACAAGGTGGCCACATAAACGACAATTGACATGAATTATGCAAATGTCGACCAGAATCAAAAATATTCGCGGTTAGCAAGGATCACAATTGCAACATAAAAGCTGGCTTGCATTACACACAAACCTAATAGAACATACATAACATACTCCACTTGACGACACTGGGCGAGTTGGCTCAAAATCGCCACTCTTGGAAACAAATAAGCCATGTTGATGCGCAATCTGCCGCAGGCGGAGATAACGACTAATGATGAACAGTAGCTCGAAGACACGCCCAAGAAGAGTTAATAAACCCTTTTGACCAACATGCTTAGCGATTGCTAAGAATAAGCACAAAAACATAAGTCTACCGACAACTGGAAGTCAGCATAAACGGATACACGAAAAACAAATGATAGCATACATGGTACCAGTGGCAGAAGTGGGGATATGGCATAAACAAAAGCACACATACAACCTAATACTGCACAATGCTATGACCAGCGCAAGTGACATTAACGTCAGAGCAAAAGTAGGCTACCAGAAAAAACACGCGACTGTTAAGTCGAGTCGTGATAATTAAGCAATGAATTGACAAAACACAAAAAATAATATCGCACATAGCAAAAGCTTTAGTAGTGAGACAGGTGTGTGAAATAGTCAGACCAAAAACAGAGCTAGACTGCTACAGTGTAAATAACTGCAGGATGCAAATAGAAACAACACTATTGATGGGAGTCAATAACACAGTTATGGCAGAACTGCTGGATGCAAATGCATCGACGACACCGCGCTAGCTGCGGTAGTGAGGAGCACAAGAATAATAATAGTAAAATAAACACAAACACGCAATACAATTCAAATATGAAACCTAAGCAGCATGAGCAATGTCAGTTGTGCAATCGTGCCAACCAGCCAGCCTAGAAAACAAAATTGTCATTTTAAAAGTCCATACTGCCCTCTAGCAGGCAGATCTTTCTGATGTCGCGAACAAACTCTGTACCGTCAGCAACCTTTACTCGCACGCGTCTGACAAGTTTATTAGTGTC
The DNA here is from genome assembly GCF_918807975.1 of Aplidium turbinatum. Lineage (NCBI taxonomy): Eukaryota > Metazoa > Chordata > Ascidiacea > Aplousobranchia > Polyclinidae > Aplidium > Aplidium turbinatum. The sequence continues at coordinate 35,148,227 of NC_137472.1, read as the reverse complement.
CGGCATAACTTCCTTTACAATAGCCTTGGGCCAGTGCCCACGTTTAGTTGCCTCGTCCGTTACCAGTACCAAATCGCCTGGTTTCAAGCTTGGAGATGTGCCAAACCACTTTTGTCGGGGCTGCAACAGAGGGAGATATTGCAACAGCCATTGTTCCCAAAACTTGTTTGTGAGGTATTGGGTCTTTCTCCAAGAGCGTCGATAACCGTCAGCCTTCATAAAAACATCTGGCGGTAGGGTGTCACAAGCTGATCCGGTGAGTATCATACTTGGAGTCAGGGCTTGCAGATCATCTGGTGACGATGGGAGCGAAGTGATGGGACGGTCGTTTAAAATTCTTTCAATCTCTGCTACCAGCGTGAGAAGGTCGAATTCATCCAACGTAGCGTTTCCCACCAGCGACCGCATCAATTTTCTTAATAAACGAAAAAATGTTTCGTAGAAGCCGCCTTGGTGTGAGGCACGCGGAGGGTTAAAGTGCCAGTTCGTTTCATGCCGAAGTAAGACATCTGCGACTTTCTTTTGATGGAGGTTCTTGAGTCCTTGCCGAAGTTCGCGGTCTGCAGCAACAAAGTTTCCTCCGTTGTCACTGTACAGATCAGTAGGACAAACGTTTCTACGGCTGCAGAATCTTCGGTAGGCTTGAATGAATGCGCTTGCCTCCAGGGATTGCACGACCTCAAAGTGCACAGCACGGGTCGCCAAACAATTAAAAATACAAACATATCGCTTAACACTGCTGCGGCCGCTCTTTACCATCAATGGACCAAGAAGGTCAGTGCCAGCAGCTTGAAAAGGAATGGATTTGTTTACGCGTGGAGCAGGTAAGTTGCCCATCTGCTGTTTTCCGGCGGTAGCTTTCCAAAAACGACAGTTCATACAGGAATGCAAGACCCTTTTGACAGCTGATCGCCCTTTGACAATCCAATAACGGGAAGCAATGGCGGTAAGGACTTGTGAGCATCCCATGTGTCCTTCTCGTTCGTGATACCTCATGATCACTAGATCGGTGATTGGGTGCTGATATGGGAGAATGATCGGATGCCTTCTTCCGCTTGACAGAGAAGATTGTTGCAATCGCCCACCAACTCTTAACGTTTCGTTAACAACATAGGGGTTTAGGGACTGTAGCTCCTTCAAAGCCACATGCTTCTTCAACTGCAGGTCGGACACGAGTTCCACCGGGGCGTCAAATCCTGGGTGGTTATGGAGAACTGCGAACACCGTCGGGTATGCTTGATGCTGGGCGGCTGTGACAATGGCAAGTTCAGCTTCGTCCATCTCCTCGACACTGAGCGAATCTGTCTTAACAGTCAAGGAGTCATCTCGGCATTTCCTTTTCAGGTACAATTTGAAGCGAAGCAACCATGCAACCGTTCTTTGTAGATCGTGGAAGTTCGAATAGCGGGTAAACAACCGACAGAGAGAGTCCGAGTCCGTAATCGCGTGTTGTTGGGCTGAGCAATGTTCAATGTTTTTAACCTCTGGATCGTCTGACGAAATTCCGCCAACAAAGTCGGGCTGGTTTGGCCAATTGCTCGTGACATCATGCAAAAACTTAGGACCATTGAACCAAAGCTTAGCGGTATTAACTTTATCAGGCCAAACTCCCCGAGACGCGAGATCAGCGGGGTTTAAGGTAGTCGGTACATAATGCCATTGATTGACACTGGTAAGCATGTGAATAGTGCTCAGCCTATTAGCCACAAAGGTGTGAAAACGAGTCGAAGTATTATTAATGTAACGCAGCACAACAGTTGAGTCTGTCCATAAGACAACACAATTGAATTTAAAATCACACTCCGTCAGGATAAAATTGCAGACTTTGGCAGCGAGCACAGCAGCAGTGAGCTCCAGGCGAGGTACGCTAACAGGCTTTAATGGAGCCACTCGAGACTTGCCAAATAGAAAATTACAAATTACTACAGAATCATCATAAAACACTTTAACATAAAACACGACCCCATAGCCACTGGTACTGGCATCACAAAAACCATGCAATTCAAAGCGGATAGCACATTTACCAAAAAGAGTCAGGCTTCTAGCGATGGAAACACATTCAAGCTCTGGAAGGGCCTTTAACCAAGCTTCCCAATTAATGTTTACTGGCCCAAGGCCATTAAGGGGTTCATCCCAATCAAGTTGAGCGTCACATGCCTGCTGCAGGAGTTGCCTAGCAGGTAAAATGAAGGGTTGTATTAGACCTAGTGGGTCGTATGTTTGCGAAATCATGGAGAGAACGCCTCTCCGGGTGTTAGGCTTTTGTTGGATACTCACCCTCACCTCCATGCAATCGCTCGCAGCATTCCACACAACACCAAGGGTTTTCTGCGTTGGAAGCTGGCACTGCGGCAGATCGACTTTCGACGCCAAGTCTTCCTGCAACACAGAACTCAAGACCTCTGCACTGTTAGACAGGAATTTAGTTAAATGGAAGCCGCCACTTTGTAATAGTTCACGCAGTTGTTGTATTAGTTCGATAGCCTGGTCCGGCGATTCACATGAATGACAAATATCGTCAACATAAACATTTTTTAAAACTGAGTTAACAGTGTTTTGATCGGCACCTGCTTCATTGTCTTTGGCAGTCATCCGAAGCGCGAAGGCAGCACAGCATGGCGACGACTTTGCTCCAAACACATGTGTTTGCATGCGGTAGTCGATAGGTTCCCGCTTGAGATCGTCGTCCGGATACCATAAGAATCGAAAGGCATCCCTGTCCCCTTCGTCTACGCGTACTTGGGAAAACATGGCCTTAATATCGCCCACAACAGCGATCGGATGTTGCCTGAAGCGAAACAATGTTCCTACAAGGTTATTGGTGAGATCTGGGCCATGAAGCAGCTTGTCATTTAATGACACGCCTTTAAACTTCGCGCTGCAGTCGAAAACGACTCTAAACTTGGCCGCATTGGTCGTGCAGTGATGGGGCACATAGCACGTCTTCCCTGGTGTGTCTACCACACCAGTTTCAAGTGGCACAGCATAGCCACATTTAACATATTCCTGCATTTTATCACGATACTTATTGAATAACACCGGGTCAGTAATAAATCGGCGCTTCATTCCCTCTAGGCGCTTGAGTGCCATAGAGCGATTATTGCACAAGTCCGGGTCTTCATCCTTCCACAACAGCCCTACAGAATAGTGTCCATCCACCTTCTTCACCGTGTCCTGCATGATCTGCAGCGCACGTTTATCCTCAATTGAAGGACAGGGGGCCTGTGGCTCATCGATGTCATTAAAATCCTGCAACAATACATTTAACATTCTATCGCAAGACTCCTTTACGCTAAGAAAGTTTACCATTACTGGTGAGTTGAGTTGCCTATCGCCACCATCTTTCCCATAAATGGTCCAACCCAGAAGAGTGTGCAGTCCACATGGTTCTCCTGGTGCGCCAGTACGAACTTCCTGCAAAAGATAAGCCTGGTGAAGATCGCTGCCCAATAACAACTCAACCTTCCTATCTTTTAGTTCAGGGAACTTTAAGTCCTCCAAATGACTATATGCACTACTAAGTGCTTCGGTGGGAATACTGTGGCTGACATCCACAATCTGGTCCATCACCAGAGCATCTGCAACGGAAAACACAGCCTGCTCTTCCATTCCCTGCACAGCCAAAAAATCAATTTTCTTGTCATGAAAGGAGACAGCATTGGTGGTCAGCAACTCCACATTGCTTTTTGTCGCAGCAACCCCTAAGCGAGATACGAGGCTTGAGGAGCATAGACTGACGCTAGAACCTTCATCGATAAAAGCATAAGTATAGGTATAGTTGGAGGGGTCCCCAGCCCATACCTTAACTGGCAAAACCTTAAAAATTGTTGTCCCAGATGTTGCTGGCACAGTTGCGGACGTTGTTGCTGAGATGCCCTTCTTCAGAGCAGAGGGGCTTTCCTCTTCCACACGGTTTACATGCAGAAGTGAATTATGCCTCGATCCACACGTTGCACAAGATTTCTTAAATCTGCAATCAACCACTCTGTGGCCTGCTCTCAAGCAACAAAAACACAGTCTATGCTTTTGCACCAGGGTTCTTCTTTCTGCAACAGGCTTTTGTTTAAACATCTCACACTTCCATAGGGCATGCGACTCTGCACACAAACAACAGGACTCTTGCTTATGGTTAGCAGATTGGGAAATCTGCTCTTGGGTTGTGCAAACCGAAGCACGCTTGTAGCCACCTTGCGGATTAGATCGAGCCAGCGATGGTTGTGGAGCTCTCTTAACATCTTTGCCTGGTTGCATAAGATGGCCATATTGGCTGTCGGCTCGAGAGGCTGCATCCTCGACCAAGACTCTTAAATCACCAAACGTGGCACAGTCCGATCCTAAGTGATTAACATGAACAAACTGCTCCTTTAACTTATAAGGAAGTCGCAGGAACAGCCGTTGAAGCACCTCGTCACTGTTTAAAAGGTGAGACTTACCCCAGCCATCGAAACTGACTTCACACTTATACATCTTGTCGCAAAGCTTTGTGAGGCCCGGCGCATCCCACTCTGAAATAGGGGGTCCTTGCAGCAAATCTTCCTTCACTTTGGCCATGAGTTTTCCAGGGTTGCCAAACCTTTTTCTCAATCTATCCCATGCCATTCCATATGCTCTTTCACTATTTTGCAAGCAACTCAGGCCAGAAATTACTTCCAAGGCCTGGCCTACACAATTGTCCTCCAAAAAGGCGATGCGATCTTCAAAGCTTAGATAGTTTGACTCAATGTATCGTTCAAAACGCCTTTTAAAGTTAAAGAACTTTAACACATTGCCGTCAAACTTCTCCAGCGACAACCGAGGACCATGAACATTTTGAAACCCTGCACTGAGCTGGGGTTGAGGCACGACGATGGGAAATTCACTACTATTATTAGCTTCAGTGCGAAAGGGAGATGTGTAAGGATTAAGAATATTACTAGCACTACTGCTGCCCTGAAGGATACCCTGTTCTGCTTTTACAGGTGGTATCTTTACACCACTCTCACGGGGTGTCACGTGACTGCTAGACTCAGCAGCTTTGCCTGTGTCACTGCCTGCATCCATAACTACCGATGATGTTTGATGTGACACTTGCTTGGATTGCTCTCGACAGCTTCGAATGAGGGTAGAGCATGCTTCAAGCAAACCATAAATGCTTTCCCCCATACGGTTCATCCTAGATTCTATTGAGCCTGATTGCTGTGGTTTGCATTTGAGTAAATCTAAACGTTTAAGGGAGAGCTTCCTTTGAAGTTCAAGGCATCTTTTCTTTACCTCCAAAACTTCAGAAGAGCTCAGGAAATCATCACTTGAGCATAGCTCCATGTCGATGGAAGTTATGCCAAGCTCGATTTCAACCAGCTCTTGTTCTAACACAACAAGACCTGGCAGCTCTTCGCTACTGTCATGTTGACCACTAATATTAGAGGCGGCCTCATGCTGCTCTGTTGAGCCACTAGCATAACCATTTGGCTTACTCCGTCTTGGAGTTTGCTTGGGCTTTTTACGAGCCATAATTAACACACAGCAATATACAAGCTACAAAAAACAAAATCTGTACGGTACTTACCTTAGGTGAGGTGACAATTGACCTTCACGATATTACGGAGAATGTCAGTAAGCAACCTACTAAAATTACAGGGTTTAACGGTAACCAGTTCTACCTGACTAGAACAGTGGCCTGACAGAGTACAGGCTTAGAAGCTTCAATCTTTGGCAGACCTGACAAGACTGCCCAAAGTGAAGATCTATTTACAAAATTTAAACAAAGTTTACAACGTGGCAGGCTCAAAGGCACAAACCAAAAAATGAATCCTTGGCAGACCTGAAAAGACTACCCTAGGATAACAAACAACTAGTTACAAAGTTCAAAGAAACTTTACAGCATGGCAGGCTCAAAGGCACAAACCAAAAAAAAATGAATCCTAGGCAGACCTGAAAAGACTACCCTAGGATAACAAACAAATTACAAAATTCAAACAAACTTTACAGCATGGCAGGCTCAAAGGCACAAACCAAAAATGAATCCTTGGCAGACCTGAAAAGACTACCCTAGGATAACAAACAACTAGTTACAAAGTTCAAAGAAACTTTACAGCATGGCAGGCTCAAAGGCACAAACCAAAAAATGAATCCTTGGCAGACCTGAAAAGACTACCCTAGGATAACAAACAACTAGTTACAAAGTTCAAAGAAACTTTACAGCATGGCAGGCTCAAAGGCACAAACCAAAAAGTTAATCCTTGGCAGACCTGAAAAGACTACCCTAGGATAACAAAACAAATTACACAACTAGCTAAAGTGAGCTAGACAAAGGCACATACCATAAATGAATCCTTGGCAGACCTGAAAAGACTACCCTAGGATAACAAACAAATTACACAACTAGCTAGAGTTAACTAGACAGGCATAACCTTGCACCAAGCAAAGGTATGTTTTATAAATGATGTCTAAAACGTTTTCTGCCTAGACTGGATAAAGTGCAGGCCTTACTTATTAGAAGAAATGGTGTATTGAAAACGACAATAATAAAACAAAACAAACAGTTGCTTACCGAATTCTTACATATTCCCTAGTCACTCCAAATCTCCAGTTCTCCAGATTTATAAAACAATGACCACTCCAGTCCATGCCAAAACGTAAAAAGAAAGATCAACTAGCAAAAATTGCAAATGCATGGCCGGGTCACTCAAGCATGAAAAAATAGAATGGAGCAGAGATACAGCAATAATATTAAATGGGCGGGGAATCGTTTCTAACAGAAGGGACTGGCCACCCTATTCTTCTTAGTGCCGATCTAAAGAGTTTCCAAACCTCCACTAGACGTAGGCTCGTAGCCTATATGTTTGCAGTCCCACACAATAGGTTAGGCTACTACTTTATAGAATGGTCGTGGTCACACTTCGAAGATATCGGTAACGTTATCCGCACAAGCGAGGAGGTTGACACAGTGCGGACAAGGTAAATGGGGTTATTTTTGTATTTTATGAGGACTTCTTTTATCTATGACATTGACAGCAGCTCCTTAGGCTACTCATTGAATCACTTTGCCAGGAAATAAACCAAGACTTGCTGCAGGAGCAAACGTACTGGTATCTGACTCAGCGGTCACGATTTTGATCATAGGCTTTTCTTATGCTGTGGGTGCGAAATATAAGCAATAGCCTACCTAATTGAGAAATATATACCGGTGAGCTTAGAGGCGTAGCAACCGCCCTCCGATCGGAGGGGGCCACGCAAGGAATGAGAGCCCCTCCGCCGAAGTTTTAGGAAGACTATCGAAATACAGGATATAACCACGTGGTTACAAATGCACGCGAAATAGCAGAGCTTATTGGTATTGAGCAGGTGTATTCAAAAACACGGTACGACGTAGGAAGAGAATGTTTGGTTACGAATGTGCTGATGATTCGAGTCGTCTTTCTGCTGAAGAAAAATTCAAATCACAATTTTTTGCTTGTTCTCACTGATCAGGCCATGTCTTCTGTTTCTTCGCGCTTTGACCAACTCGTGGAGTGGTAGGCTACGTTGTTTGAATTTCTGTACAAAGCTAGCAGCCTGAAAAAGTGTCTCAGAGAAAATGGCTGGGTTGGTTGGTTTTGAATCTTTATTCTCGGACTGACAAAGCCTTGATTGGTTATTCCTGATAGTTTCGCATACTTGTAGAGGCTCTTGATGTTGGGCCGGTTACCGAGATTGGCAGAGTGAAGTTTTCCGATTATTGAAGTGTTGTTGCCTGGAAATTATTCCATTCCCTAGGTGCCGCTGAATGGAGAGCAGTCCTGAAATGCGTTGCTCAAGCGCACACTCCGAGAGTCGAACTTGCGCCGCGTAGTCTTGAGCGGGCACGTAACCACTGAAGTAACAGGGCGGACAATGGAACTGGACAATCACTGCAAAAAATTTAAAAGAAAAATGGGAGACATTGATGCCAACGAACTAATAATGGAATTGAATCGTTTTATTTATGCCATCGAGAAAGAGAGAGGACTTGTCACGGCAAACATTTTTTTAATGTAGCCTACAATAACAGCCTTTAGGAGATATATCAGAATTTTTGCATTTGTATCAGAGTTCTTCTGATCAACCAGTTACTGTCGCCAGTGCTGAAAGGACCTTCAGTAGAATGAAACTGATCAAGAATATCCTGCGCTCAACCATGACAGATGACAGGCTTTCTGCTCTTGCAATTACCATCGAAAACAAGATCGCCAGATCCCTGGATTATGACCCATTACAATTTGCGCAGAACAAGGCTCGAAAGAAGCGTTTTGCGTAATTAGGCTGGAATATATGTAGGTACACACTGTCACTGTAGACCTATGTATAATACACAGTAGTGGGCGCAGCTAATGTAAAAGTTAGCTTTCAACAAAGAAATCAGAGGATTTCCAATAAATTTACTTTCGCTAACGAGTTCGCTAAAATTTCTAAATATTAGCGGAAATGCTAATCCGCTAAGCTAAGCAAAGCCTATTAGCGGAACTGTGCCCTCTGCTGTGTATACATAATATGAACCCTGTATGTTGTGTAAAATAAATACCACATTCCAGTTTCTGCGTTGTAAGGGGCCCCGGACTTATGTTTGGAGGGGGCCACGTTCTTTGTTGCTACGGCCCTGGGTGAGCTATATTTTTTTGTTTATCATGTTTTTCATTCAGAATTCAGCCTGTTTTTTTTCAAAGGAAGACCAGCACAAACTTTCATGCGATGATTTCGATCTCTCACAAGTCACTTCTCAGAAGAACTATACAACAGTTGGTTGAAAATCGCCAATTATGGAGACTTGATTGAAGCGATTTTGCAGTTTGCACTCAACTAGTGTGAAAAAAATTATTATTATTTTTCAAAGGATTAAGCTAAGGACTGTGCAGCCTATTAGGCCAGGTGGCAGGAAGCAGGGAGTTCACAGGATCATTGAAAATTGGTAGGATCAGGACCGGATTTTTTTAAATCATCAGGATCGGATGTTGTAGGCTACTATAGTAGCCTACTTGTTGGATCAGGATGTTGAAAAAGTTAGACCCGAATATCTTTGGCCTGCTCCTGCTCAAAGTTGCTGTGAGTCTCGCCAGGTGAATGTTGCCATCCTCGGATGACCACAAACAAAAGAGGATTAGCATTTTCAGCTGTCTGCCAGTGTGGCGCAAAATCAAAGTTTGTGCAGACGTAAGTTTTTTCTATCTCGTTTAGGGGAGAGTGGGGTTAGTTGAAAGGCGGGGTTAGTTGAAAAATGATCATTTTTTTAACTCTCCATAACTTTTTTAAATATTTACTGCAAACATGTGAAGTAGTTTATAAAAACACACAATCCATGTTAGTTTCGATTTGTTGAGTCAAGGTATGTTTGTTTGACTGACAATTTTGTGTTTTCTTACTTTCGAAGTAAATTTTTTAGTGTATTTAAAAACATCTCATGCGTCGATATCGTTAAAGATAGGAAGAAATTTTTTGATGTGTGTCAGTTGTAGGTGTTCTACAACACTAAAAAATAAACAAATTTTAGTTTAATGCACCATGCTTGAATATTTTAGGAAAATAGTTTGTCATATGCTAAGGGGGCTAGTTGGAAAATAGTGGGTGGGGTTAGTTGGAAAATGTTTTAATAACAGCATAACTATGTAGAATGATACGAGTATATCGTCGTGGTATGATAATAAGTAGTATAAGTTCCAATGTACTTGTTTTAAGCAGACATACATTGTAAAATTTTAATTTGAATAACTTGGAAAGTGCTATATATGCGGCATCACAAGTTTTAACAATGCGTTTATTAAAAAATGTTTTTCCGATGATTAGATGTAGAATTCATTGCATTTTAATTTTAAAGCAAGTAAACATATTTTCTTACAACCCCATGTTAATGTTTGTTGGTTGAAAAAAGAGTATCCAGTTCATTAGTAGGCATTAAACTGACGTTTTTCAACTAACCCCAGGCATGGGGTTAGTTGAAAAATCAATTGTATGTTTGTTTATTTTAAATTTTCATTAAAAGCTGAATTGATTCAATACTTATTTTTGGTTGTATGATAGAGGACATCATAGATGATAATTTAAGCCGCTTCAAGTTGTCAGGTTATGCACCAATTGTTTTAAATTTCAGTTTAAAAAAAAAACTTTCCGACTAACCCCACTCTCCTACTCTCATATTTACATCATTTGTTTTCAATGCACAATCTATTTGAAGCAGCCCCAGCTGCTGCAAGCAGTGGCAGATTCAAAACGTAATTTATGGGTGAGCCTAGGAAATATCTTGGTGGGCCTCCACCAATAATGCCACGGTGGTCCAGCATACAAAAACTTAGTGTTACCGGAGCTTCTACACAAGGCAGAGTGTTACCGGAGCTTCTACACAAGGCAGAGTCTCCTAAGTTTCGAGTTAAAAAAGTTGATTATGTCATCATAATCCGAACTGTCAATGAGTTGTCTTTCAAAAGACAAAAGTGTCAAGTTGTTAAGGCGTCAAGTCAGCATGGATGATCTCAAGCGCGTTTGGATCCTGTTTGTTACAGAGAAAAGTCTCTCAACGCTGCAGGACGTGGAAGGCAGTGTTATGATGGTCTTTAAAACACTGTTCGTGTTCGGGAAAATGTCAGTAGGGCAGCTGTCCAGTAGCCTAAGCTACTTCCATTAATGTAGGAAAGTTTTCCCTATCCATTTTCCGTCTGATGTGTTGAATGAATACAGCATGTTCAGCATCTGCGATCTCAATGCCATACAGATGGTACAGTGCACATGGACGATTTAGAATAATTTTTTCGTTAAAGTGGCAGATCCAGGTGCGAAAGAGACCGCTGCTTTCATTAATCTATACGTGTCGTCCATAAACTCCGTTATCTGCCGGTCAAGAATAAAGTTCCACAGCGCCCTTAAATCTTCATTGCTCTTGACAGCCGACGTTTTTCCCAGCGTTGTGGTGACAACAGATTTGTGAAACTTCGAAGGCAGCTTGCGTTCATGAGAAGCAATCACGTCCACGCCCTTTGTGTAAACTGTTTACGATGCTGTCAAAGTGGTATCATGCTGTGAAATATCATGCCACAGACTATTCAGTGCCACTTGGTTGTTCTAGTGTTAAACATTAATATGTTTTTTTTCATGAATCTAATTTTGGGTCGGCCCACTGTCAATCTGGGTGGGCCTGTACCAATCAGGCCCACCCGATAGATCCGCCCCTGGCTGCAAGTGCAAAAAGTAATATCGTTATTGTATAGTCAGGGTGGTAATCTTATTATTAGAAAATGGACGCTTTTCTAAAAAAATAAATGACTTTTGGAAATGGTCTTCACTCTTCCGTCAAGAATGTCTTGCGTTCGCCACTAGTCACAAGCATTCAATAACTTACAATACCGGTACTCTTCTTAAAATTTTAACAACATCGCAACATTTAGGGACTGTCCCTTTATAGAGAGTTTTTTCCGATCAATAGCCTAACTCGAAGAAGGTTGGATGGAGACAGGAATGACAGGATATGCTCAATTCAATTTATTTTGCATTATAGCAAAGCAACAGCAACCGTGCGTATAGGATGGGGACTTAGTATAGGATGGTGAAACGATTTATCCAATTCTTGAATTTAGAAAAAGCTGCTAGATTAATGGAATTTCAATGGTAGATTAATTCACTGGTAATGTTATTTCAATTGGAAACAATTTTTTTCAATTTAATTAAAATTTTAATATTTTGCAAGAAGGCATTATTCAAGAAGACATTATTTCAACTTAAGTAAGAAGATTTAAATGTTCATTTGCAAGAAGACCTTATTCAAACAAAGCTTTGTATGGTTAAAAATTTATGTTAAGTGTATATATTAGAAGACAAGAAAGCCAATAATGGCATGTTTATTTTTTTCTTACCACTTTTGAATAATCCTAACTTCTAATCTTCATACCCGTAAAGGTATTGAGGTAATCTTTAAAATCGTCTACAATGTTAAGCTTTCAAAATGTCTGTTCCAATCCAAAAATATATTATATTATACCAGTAGGCTACCGGTATGCTATATAAGTGCTTAGACTGATCAATTTGAAGAAATTGTTTTATCCAGACTTGCGCCTTGTTGTTGATGATCTGTCTGCACTGTGTAAGTAAGTACCAAAGGATCGGTCAACAGTCTCAATACCTTATTAGAAATCAATATTCATACGAGACTGAAGATGTGGCGGCTACTGCCTCTCATGCAATCGATTTCTAATAAAGTATTGAGATTGTTGACCGATCCTTTGGTACTTAGACAGTGCAGACAGACCAACTAAGTTAGTAATGGACAAAGGGTCGTCGCAGCATAGTAGCCGCTCAGATAGTCAGGCAGATCTCCTCCATCAGTTTACTACTACAGAACTTCAAAGACATTGTTGTTGATGATTTAGATTCAGTAGACAAGTTGGTAAGGAAGCCAATCTTCTTTTCTACCTTCCGGTATTCCATTAAATATCCTAATAAGGACACAGCCACATGCTCTTCAATGTTGTTGTACCAGTATTCTTTCGAGTGCTGTAACCAACCAGGGCCCTCACAACTTGGCTATGCAGTTATTGAATTTAAAGATAAGCAGACTGAATAGCTTGGATTTTATGTGCAGTCTTGGATTGAGTATTTTATACTTCAATAGTTTGCTGAAATCTTCATAATTAGAGCACTACAAATAGGAAGATTTTGCCTTTATGTCAAAGTTTAATTTGTACAAAAGACAGTCATGATATATAGTTATAAACAGTTTAGGCTAGAATAAATTTAAATTCATTTTATGTCAGTCAAAATCTTCTCTCTAAAAGTTATAGCAATGAGTATTTTCACATTGTTTTTGAAAAATAATGACTTAGTGGCTTTTTATATTTTGTCAAGTGGTATCATTGATCAGCACTATTATGTCACAGGGACAGATTTCACACACAACATTTCAAGCAAACAGTGTATGATTATAACAGATAAAATAAATTATGCAGATAGCAACAGACACCTCACTGTAGCAACACAAAGGAAAACTGTAAAAGGTATTTTAATTGCCTTCTAAGAAACAATTGAAAAACTTCAAACTTTTCATTTCAAAGTATATATATATAGCACGAAAAACAATAGTCCTGTTTGTATATATATTTCTGTTTTCTTTAATCAGCGACATGCTTCAATGCAATTAATAAAACTGCTTCTTTGATGTATAAAAAGTTCTAATATTTCAAGAAATACAGAATTTGGAGTGAGAGGCTAAAAGTAGATTAACTTGATCTTTGCTGGACACAAAATAATTATTAAGCTACTTGTAGTACTAGTGAAGACTTTAAGCTTGTGTGCACTGCACCAGATTGAAAGCCTTTGAGTGCTGGACTTTGGAAACCGCTGCTTTATAGTGTTAATTTCTGACTTACACAATTCACTGGTGGCAAGTTCAAGCATGTTTATAAACGAAAGTCACTAGCTCTAAAGAACAAGTGATTGTACCTTTTATCACCTTGTATCTGTTTTAATTGACAAAACTTTATGTTTGCTTGTTGAACTTTAATAAACTAGGCTATTCTATTTATATTTATTTGTTAATTAAAATAATATTTAAAAATTGGAGCTGGTATACAAGTCCCCCCCTTGGTAACTCACGACAAAGACAGGACTCAACCAAACATATAGGGTGAAACTACTTTACCTTTGCTTTACTGTTCACACACTTCAATCCACATGTTTTGGTCAATTCCTCTTTGTCATGAGTTGCCAAGGGGGGGGGGGACTTGTATACCAGCTCCTAAAAATTTTCTATGCTATGCAGGAAACCTCATCAGTTGTTTTATGCTGACGATATAGTAATTTGTTTCCTTTCTCTTACATACGGTACCAATCTTTTCTTAGCATAAGTTTTCACATCCTTGTTATGAGAACGTCTTTTGAATCAGCCATTGCTTTAAATTTTTCATCATGACTTCAAACTATTACAAAATATCAGATACAGGTTAGTTCAACAATGTTTTTATTTGTTTAATTTTTTTGCTGTAACAGCACAATATGTGTGTAAGTGTATAGGATTAATCAATCAAAGTATTGAAAGATTGACTGCCTAGTTAATCTACCAGATATTGCAAAGGCAAGAGACTTTTTAATGATAAATCAGAAATTACAGAATTTTGTATTTTTTCGTTTAGAGTGGTTTGCAAAGTAGTATTAATAATAAAACAAGGTGATGTTTTTAATTGTAAGTTCACGGTTTGTCTAGAAAGGCAGTGATGTTTAAGGCAATTTTTTCAAGCAAGTTGTGTCAGTACACTCTGTATCTTAAAAAAGCTACGATATTTAACCCTTTAGTGCAGTAGTTCCCAACGTGGGCGCCAGCGCCCCTGGGGGTGTTTGCGAATTGCGACCATGAAAGGGGTGCTGGCTGTAAAGTGAGCAATTGGGGGGTGCTGAGAGTAAATCGGGGCAGTTACAAGAAGAGGATTGCAAAGTATTTTTGTCATGTTTCGCTCCAAAGAAATACAAAAGAAGGCGGTGACTATAAGAGCTCTGTGGCAGATATTTTGGCAATTATGTTGGCAATGTCGCTTCGCAGTGCCTTACAAGTTTGTTGAAGTCGTAACGCATGACTTGCTATGAAGCACTGTGATTAACCAAATCCGATCTTACAATCCGAGAGTATTTTGATCGAGCATTCGTCTTAATCTATCTTTGAAGGCTGTCATCAAAGCAGTGAATGAAATTATAGCGCACACTCTGAATACACGCTTATTCAAACGATTGTGCAATGAGAATGATGAAGCTTTTGAGCGCATACTACTCTACACCGAAGTACGGTGGCTTTTGAAGGGAAATTGACTTGCACAATTTTATTCGCTGTTTGAAACTGTCATGGAATTTCTACAGAGTTGTAAGTGTAACCCTGGCATTGCGAATAAGAAAGAAAAGCTAAAAAACACGTTCCCCTCCTTCCATCTACAATATGACTTTTGCTTACGTCTATTCCTCCAAAGCCTTATCCAACAGGTTGAAGACAAAACGAATGCTTGAATGCGAGCTTGAGCCGACGATGACGACGGTAAATGTGGGATATATAAATGTACATCCATTTATAGTAAAGGTGTTACAGAAGAAAAATTTGCTTGTTGATTTCATCATCGACTGGTAACTTGCTAGTAGTGAAGAAATTTTCTAATTGATTGCAATCGATGTAAAGTTGGCCACCCCCGGTGTATATAATTATTTACAAACTTTTATTGTTTGAAGCTTTTATAAAATAATAATATAGTGGATACAAATAAACAGGGCATATTTTTATATATTATATAATACAAAATCATTTGTGCCCTTGATGCAGGCTGTAAATACCCATTGACTTGTATCATTACTGAAATTGCTGTTACTGAACCATTCAATAACCTTAAACTTAAATCTGAAGTTTCAAGATAAAAATTTTAGTCCTACAATAGTCCCTGATTCTTGATTACACTCTGGTAATAAACAATTTTGGGCTTAATTAGTGGATGGGACTTTAAACCAAAACTTTGTTGTTTCTGTGCATATAATCTACTCTGGATCACTATGCCAACAACTGCACACAACAGTTGCTGGTAACAATTTTCTTTTATTTATAATAATAAAGCAATAAGTTATCACAGACCTGTTCTCATTTTCTTTTTAGCTTATTTGCTACTTGACAGCTTTTGAAGATAAAATTGGCTTGCATATTGTTTACTGTAGGCCACTAATTCTCCAATATTGTTACAAAAACAAATAGAAGCGTTAAACTGCATAGGCTATCCAAATGTGGTCTAATATATGATATATATCAAGAGCCAATTACAACAACCAATGACTACGTTTGGGCTGGTTTTGATTTTCAGTTTCTATTAGTTTCAAGACAGAAAGTTTGAGAAAGCTACCTGCTACGGGTCTGCTACTATTCGGTGAGTCCGATTTGGTGAGTCTGATTCGGTGAGTTCCTAACCTCTAACCCCTAACCCTAAAACGGCAATGATAATTAGGCTACGGTACCCGATAATTTAAAAAAAAAAATTGAAAAAATCCCCCGTTAAGGGATCGGACTCACCGAAACGGGCCATTCCGACCTGCTACATGCAGATCAAAATAATTATTTTAATAACTTTTTATTGGTAAATACTAGAAAGTTTGCAGGATTTCCACTTTAAACTCTTCTCCCCTATAACTTTGGTTCACACTAAACCTTTAAACTTTATCACAAGCGTCAATAACAGTTACGCTTTATACGTACATCTGCAAGTCTTCCATGATTCAACAGCCTAAAATGTCTGATAGGGAAGATATGCCAGTGCACTGATAAACATTTTTTTTCCAAAGTTTTTGCTGAGTGAGGATTTGTGTTCTGGAAGGAGTATCTGTAATTTTTGCCTGCTAACAAAATACCCAAGGTAAAACCAAACTTCTGCAAAGCCGCATAATCGTTTGTAGAAAATGAAAATAATAGCTGAATCATTTTCTCGCACACCATTGCAATACATAGTAGGCCTAGTAAAGATTTTAATTACTCGTTTGTCAATCTTACATCAACAGAAATTATTTTCTCATATTCAAAAATTGTATGGTTTGGTTTTATAAGAAAAAAAGTGCATAGTTTCTTTTTGCAAATGTAGGTCCAAGGTAACTCGAACTTATCCCGTGGGGGTAAATTTATCTTAGGTTGACAGGTCTTGATCTATCCATTTTGGGCAAAAAATATCCACGTTTTTGGTCATATGGTTTAAACAAATACAGTCCGCCTTGTAGCTCAGTGGTTATGTGCCCGGTTCAAGATCCAGCGGCGCTGGTTCAACTCTCGGGGTGTGCACTTAACAGCGCATTTCAGGACTGCTCTCCATTCAGCGCCACCTAGTGGATCGAACAATTCACAGACAACAACATTTCAACTATCGGTATCTTCACTCTGCTAATCTCGGCAACCTGCCCTGTGTCAAAAGCCCCTACACATGCATGCAAAACCACCAGAAATAATTTGTCAAAGGCTTTGTCAGTCTTAGGATAAAGGTTCACAACCAAATCATCCAAATATATTTTCTACGAATTATATCTTTTTGTTCACTAGTTCTATTCATATATTTACAGTTTCTCTGCGAGGTGGAGCTATTTCACTTGTTTTCAAAGTATCGTTCTGCCTCTCTGTCATATTAATCATCTATTGTCTACATGTGATGACCAAGATGGAAGTGAGTTAAACCTTGTTTAAATATTTATCCTAAACTTATTCACCAGTTTCTTTACTAATAATGTTGTTTCTTAGATTTTCAATATTTCATTTATTGTTACCAGCTTTTATACCATTTTCACTGCTCATATTGGGTCATGTTTAGTTTCATTTTCGCTATTATTGTTCTACAATCAGCCATGTTTACATGAAGTTATTTTTTTAATAATCAATTGAGAAGAAAAAAACTAGCGATTTCAACTACATTGTATCATTACAAAGCCAAGAGAAATTAACTGCTTGTAGTTTTGGAAAGAAATATTTTTCAATGTCACGTTTTTCATGGTTGCCAGTGGCAAACCCAATCCCTGGCATTCGAGGCTGTGCATTGAAGTGTAGCAAAGTTTGCATGGGACTGTGGCAAGTTATGATTTGTAGTCATTCACAAATTTCATATTTTTGGTTGTAGATTACAATTGCATGTACTTTTAAAAAATCCTCAATCCATCCAGATCAAATCCTCAAGAACCAACCCTGTTAAGGGATGGTTCTTAAGGAACAACATTCAGGGGATCTATGTCTTCAATCTTAACCTCCAAAGAGTCTGGAGTAAACGGTAAGATAAAAATGCCAGACCAGAACAACGGACACTCCCCTCAACACCTGGATCAGAGCTGCTCAAAAAGCTTGAGTAAAACTCAACCGCCTTGGTACATGAGTGGTAGAGTTGGACGTTTTAACAGCAATATGTTACAATCTTGTCTTGCCGAATCACCATCTTGTGTAAGTGGACCAGACTCACAAACTGTATAATACATCATCCATCAACCGACCTCTAGATGGAAATGTTAATCTCACCGTGCTTGCTGGCAACACAGTCCAATGGCTACAGCGCCTTGATGGAATTAACTGACTTCCACCACCCAATACACGAGAAGTTCACATAATATTGAAATAAAGTTTTTGGAGACGGAGTTTGCTTGAGTTTTACTTTTCTTTTTTGCTACATTTTGTCTGTATTTAAAAATCTTTAAAATCGCCTACCCATATAACTTTTGTCTAACTTATCCCATGATCAGACATATGTCTGTTTATGGTTTAAAAGAGTTACCTCTCTACCCAAATTGTATTATCCCATGATAGTTATTGAAACAGTTAACTCTATTAATTATTCCCCATACATTTTGAACCGCGTCCGCACATACTTGTTTGCTGGTGAAATAGTTTGAGAAAGACGGATTCTTTATCCAGCAGCACTAATATAACCATCAAGCAATTTTGTGTAAATTGGAAATTTATTTTTTTGCTATGTTTCTAGAAATATTTTTTACCTTGATCTTGCAACGTAAATGATTGGTTTTTGTCTTCATTCATTTCAGACAGCTCAAGAAAGATTAAATTTTCGAAACACCGTTTGCATGAAAAGACTAGACAAAAAAAGCAAACAATTGTTGCGGCAGGTTAAAGATGATGAAGTCGAAATCGTTCGG
The DNA here is from genome assembly GCF_918807975.1 of Aplidium turbinatum. Lineage (NCBI taxonomy): Eukaryota > Metazoa > Chordata > Ascidiacea > Aplousobranchia > Polyclinidae > Aplidium > Aplidium turbinatum. Next base: position 35,129,627 of record NC_137472.1, on the reverse strand, counting down.
TGTGAAGGTATAACTTTGTATTCGTAAAGTTGTTTTATACAAGTGTAGAGATGGTTAAAAACGTTTTTTTTTTACTATTTTGTTTTATTTGTTTGTTTTTTTCGTTTTTTACACTATTTCCAATCGTTTCATACATTGTTTCAAGTATATAATAGCTGTGTTCATTTATCATAACAAAGAACTACAAAAGAAAGTGTTGAATCATAGCTACTGAATAGCGTATTGTAAATTAGTTTGCTGCAGTTTTGACTAAGTTCTGTAAGTCAGGAGTGTGGTCGCATGTTCAGAAAATGCGGGTCCACGTCTATTAGGCGCAGACAGTTAGGCGCCGGTCAAATAGGCGCGCACACTGTGGCGTCTGGATATTTAGGCGCGGAGCACTGTGGCGCCCGTTCAGTTAGGTGCTATTTCCTAGTAAAGTCTGCAGATTGTATCTGCTCAGCTTTGGCAAAACCTAGTGTGGGTTTTAATGGAAAACTAAGTTACTCTTCACTCAAGCCTACCACCCGCTTGAATATAGGCTACGGTATATTTTTTACTGATGTTTAATGTAGTTATTATTTGACTTATATAACTAAAAGTGAACTCAGTCAAATTCGAAAACTTGAATAATTTATTGATAAGGCTTTCACCGACACAAACCTGGACTAACAACAAATAAATGCACGCGCATTAACAAAACAACATATTTTTCTGTTCAATATAACATTTGTGTGAAAGGCATTGCCTTACCTGCCAAGCTTGTATAATACAATCTGCAGACTTTACTACAAATAGCACCTAAATGAACGGCGCCACAGTGCTCCGCACCTAAATATCCAGACGCCACAGTGTGCGCGCCTATTTGACCAGCGCCTAACTGTCTGCGCCTAAAAGACTTGCTCCCGAAAATGCTACCAATGAACTGCCCAACTTTAAGTGCTACCAGTGATCAGGGTTGTTCGGTCCCAGCGGTGACCATGTTAACAGTCATCCTCATCCAGTTTTTGTTCAAATGTTGAATTTGCATTTTGCATGTTTAGTTGTTTTCAGCAATATGTTCTGTGTTTTGCCATTCTAGACAGGTAGTCACTACCTGGTCTAGCCCCCTGAAGAAGTCGGTCGTGTCTGATTGACGAAACGGAATAAAAGCAGATTGTCACTGGATACATCTTGTGATAGTTTAGCTTAATTTGCACCAGTAGAACATCTCATGTTGTTTAGTTCTCTTTTGTTACTTGTTTTAATTTATTTTATTAGTTTGTTTATTTCTTTTATTTCTGTTATTTCTTTCATTCCATATAGCTTATTATGATGAGTGTTATATAAAGTATTACGATGTTCTTTAAAGTCTAATTGGTGAGTTTACAATCTAGTCGACTGACACAATTTAACAATCGATAAAAAAAAAGTAGGTGGTACCACACTAAATTGACAAATTGAAGTTCTTTCAATTTAAATTTAATAAACTTGAAACTTGTCGATGTCCTGATTATATCATATCATATCAGAACAAATATTTCAGGGAAGTAAAAGTACAAATTGTACTCCAACAGTTAAATTTTAGACAGATTGTTGGTGCAAAAAAAAACGATTATTTTTAAAACACGAGCACTAAAAACACCTCACATCTCTGTTCAAGTGTTGGTTACAAATCTGCAATAAGTACATGCATACCTTCACAATTTGGATAAAGTGGTTGTACTCTATTGTGCCTTCATAAAATCTAATGTGCTCAGCATTGGCCAAGAGTTTGCAAAGAGAGAGGAGTTGATTTTGCAATGTTAGCAAAAATGTGAATAAGATCCTTTTGATGATCCTAATAAGATGAAACAGGCTGTTAAGGTTTTTAGTAAACTTGTAACTAAACTTGATGTAAATCGCTCTGCTTGACTTTTCGCTTGGCACTGACCACTTTTTGTAGTAGTAATACCATTTATTGTTTAAATGTTGTTATATATTTTTGCAAAACAAATGCTTTTGAAATTTTTTTTTGTAAAAAAATGTGTAAAACAATTTTGACTTTTGCTTGTTCCACTGATTAGAACTCTCACTTTCTGTATTTTATGTTATTTTGAACAATTCTGATACCAAATGCACAGCAACGAAAATGTAGCTTATCACATGGTGTATTTTGAAGAGATTACATTAACCTATGCTTTCGTTTACCACGTCTATGTGATATAGGCTACACTTATGTAAACGCTGACTTGTTATTGACTATAATTTTGTGTAGAACTTGTTAAAAGCGCAAGAAAAAATGAAAAGAAATGTCAACAAGAAATGAAAACGGCCGCAAAAGAATGTTCGGTAATGTGTGCATGGATGTAGTGTAGCCTAGTTGTTGATGAAAGCCTATTCTGGAGATATCTGGTTATTATAATTTACAGTTAGTATTCTGTTTGGAAGAGTTAAAATTCAGCCTTAGTTACTTGCGTGTGGGAACATATTGCTCAGGACACGCAAAGATATGTTGCACTTTTAAATTGCTTTGTTTTTGTTTATGGAATTTTCAAAGTCGTACGTCATGATTTAGGAAGCAACTGAACGTCTAAACAACTTGAGTACAACTCTTTATGGTGAACTTTCCAAAATCCAATCTGCGAAAGAAATATTGGAAGAAGATATCAATGAAGCTAAAAATGAAATGACTTCGGCTCAAGGTATAAATTTCAGAAATTCTTCTTGTCTGCAATAGTGTTGTTGATTTTTAGGACCCAAGACTGTTGGGAATAATTATTAGTAGCTCTGGCTCATCGCCTACGGTGATTTTAAGATTTTGGATTAAATGGACGGGAACCCAAGATCTTTCTGTCCGGTGGCCACTGTCCACCTTCAAGCCATTAAGTGTCCTGCCAAAGACACAGCCACATTCCCTTGGGCGGTGCCAATGTCGCCACGATTCACGCAGACACAGTGTTGTTGCTTGCACTTGACTGTTAAAAGTGTCAGTCTTACATCTTGTAATGGAAACTACCAATTGCCAAGCCATTTAATAAATATAAATGCTTAATATAACCAAAGCGATATCTTTCAAATACATTTTTTAAAAGCCTGATTCCCCAGTTTGCTTTCAAATAAAATTGAAATAATGTTCGATTAGTGATTTTGTTTTGTATACTTCCAGATACCTTGTTGCAAGCCAAGACTAACCTAAAAGCAACTGAAGATAAAAAGAAATTCTGTCTAGAAAATTTGGTATTTAGTTATATGGATACTATTATTTCATTGGACCCATTAATGCTTTCTTTATGTGCTCACTTTCACTATTCAGTAGCCGTGTTTTCGCTATAAACCTGAAGCTTTGACAATTCTGAGTCTAATCTGCTACTGCCTTTGAAGATTCTCTTGTGTGCTGTTTCAATTTTTTAATATTTTCCCATGAACAGTTTTTTCTTGAATATATACAGTCAAGCACTGAGACATTAAAAATTGTGTCACGATTTCTTTCTATCTCTTACCAGGAAAAAGACTTGGAAAGATTCAATGACGTAGTTTAATGGGTCAACCGAAAAGCAGTCAATTAAATGTCGAATAATTCTACTAGCGAAATGATAATCTGACTTCTTGAAGAACTTTAACGAACGGCTTCTCAAATAACTCTAATTTCTGCATCAACTACCGATCCACAACTCATAGCACAACTCTCATAACCAACTCAATAATAATCATCATAATAATCACCATAATAATAATCTCAGCATCATCATCAGAATAAATCAGAAATACAAACTACACCACTATTTATAGTTGGCTGTTCAGTCCAGTAACTTCGAGAAGGTTACATCATAAAGAACCATCGTTCGGTCACGTAGCATTTAAAAGGTAAACAACAGAAGTCTCTAGAAGGTCACGTTCGCAAGAAGATTCTTACATAATAACGATTTCGCAATCGGACATTTACTGATAAACAACCTTATGACGTCATGACAAACGACGCTCAGAAATCATGAAAAACAACAGAACCTTCTAGATTTGCATGCTTACAGATGATTCTAGAAATACGTTACATAATACAAATTTCTCAATCAGAGGTTACTTCAGGTCATAACCGATAATAACACAACGCACCAGAATTCCATAATGAAAATAGCACATTCGTTGAAGATACAAAGCAAGCCATCGCGAGGCATTTGCACCTTGATTGTGACAAATTGCAACCACAATATAATCATATGCGGTAGTCTCAAGAAGACGCGCTGGTTTCTTTAAGTTTTTGGGAACTCCAGATCCCCGGAACCCAATATTTTTCCAATTTTGTTTTTTTTTTTTGCTGAAACTTTTTGGTTATTTGTCCGAAATCACTTGAAAAAATTCGGTCATTTTTTATTTATTTCGGTCATTTTTTCTAATGAAAATATTTCCTTTCAAGTAGCTGATACAACTTTTTTTTTTCGGACATTTTGACCGAATTGACTATATTTTTTTCGCACATTTTGCTAAAAAATCGGTTAATGACCGATAAATGACCGAAAAAAAAAAACAGTTCCAATCAACAACTTTTTTTGAACCCAGTCAAGTAATAAAACTGGGCTTGGTCACAAATTGTCTTGTTACCAGCAGTGACTGATATTGCACATTAAACTAGATCTGGGAACGTCATTATGTCCTTACGGCTACTTTGTCAAATAAACGGACACCAGTGAAAACTGAGTTATTTAACCTCATTGTATTTGCCTATGTCTTTAGGTGTCGCAGTCTACACGCTATTGCAGAAAATTTACAACCAGCCTAAAACTTCTCAGATAGAAAATCAGTTGTTTTTACATTGATTCAACGTTTGCAGACGTTGAATTGCATTAAAACTTGCTAAAATAAAATACTTTTCAAAAACTTGTGAGGACGTCTAGTGGGAAAACGGCTTATTAAATACTTGAATGAACTAGTTTAACGCCTTTGAGTGTTCAAATTTTTTCCTGTTCTATTTTGATATATATTTTTGTCTGAATGCCGGTCAAGTCTATTTCACATTTATTACATGTGGGCTGCAGCTGGGTGGAATAATTTGGTTTAGAAAATGAAGCTTAATGGTTTGTGTGACAGACAAGAATTATTGCTTGAAAAAACATTTTTTCGAAAACAATCAAATGAATTTTTTCACATAGGCTGTAACCTGTACGTCTAATAATAATCATTCGCTATCTCCGCTTGCAACAGACTGCGCATCAACATGGGTTACTTGACAGGGCTCCATGTGATTTTATGAGCCGTACTGCTACCATGCTGGCTCAAGGCAGATTGGAAGAGGGTGATATGTCATCAGATTATTACCCGATTTATCCTCACTGCGTTATGCAAGAAAGAGCACAATCGGTACTCTTTTTAAAGTCTTTGGTATGACCCGACCTGGAATCGAACCCAGGGCTACCAACGTTTAATACTACAGTTAAATATGTTGTGATTGTTTCTGTGATAGTTTTCAAATTACCGAAAATACCACTGCACTGATTTTTATTTTTTGTTACAAATCGCCATTTTCATCTGCCCATATGCGAAATAGCAAGATATTTGTTTTGTTGCTTAGCAAAGGATGAACGAAGCCATGAAGACCCTAAATGTTCAAAATGATGCTTTTCGATCGGAAATATTACAACTTCAAACAAAAATAAATGAAATCAAAATGAAGTAAGTCAATGTGCAAGTAGTTTCGTACTAAAAGGTTGGTTGGTTGGTTTTGAATCTTTATCCTCGGACTGACAAAGCATTGATAGGTTATTCCTGGTAGTTTCGCATACTTGTAGAGGCTTTTGACCCAGGACCGGTTACCGAGATTGACAGAGTGAAGTTTCTGATTGTTGAAGTGTTGTTGCCTGGGAATTATTCCATCCATTAGGTGCTTCTGAATGGAGAGCAACCCTTAGAATGCGTTGCTCAAGCGCACACCACGAGACTCGAATCAGCGCCGTTTGATCTTGAAACTTCTTCGTTCACGAAGTCACGCGCTAACCAACTGAGCTATCGAGGTGGACAAAAAATTCAAACTAGCAAAGATTTTTGTGATGGTTTGATCAAAGCGTCCTATTCTTTGTGCTGTCCATTTGCTTTGATGTGTGTTTTATGTTGTAGTTCTCGTTAGAAATAAGTTAGCACTTGTAAAATATATTGTAGTGTGAGGTAGGAATTGTAATATTGTTAGTGTTACTGCAAAGTATTTGTGTTGTGGTATGTGTGGTGTCACAAGATGATATTTGTGATGATTATTGGCCCTTTTTTTTAAACTACAAAGTAGCTTGAGTTGATATTTGCTGATTTATTCCGACCTAGGTTTATCTGCCCCGATAGTTCAGTTGGTTAAGCGCCTGACTTTATGAAAGATCAAGCAGTGCTGGACTCACGGGGTGTGCGCTTGAGCAACGCATCTTAGAGACAGCTCCCCGTTCAGCGGCATTTAGTAGAAGGAATAATTCACAGACAACAATAACAACAAGCGGAAACTTTACTCTGTCAAATGTGGTGACTGTGCCTGCTTCAATAGTTTAAGCCCTTAACAACTCCGCGAAACTGCCAGGATTGAGCTTGCAAAAAGCTTTCTCAGTCCGAGGATAAAGATTCCTACCATCATTATTCAACAACCTTTGAAAATATTTGTTCCACTTCTATCAGAGCTGATAGCTCAATAATTTCACCTTGGTTTTCAATTCAAAATTGCATTATCAAACGCATTATCAGATTTTGCTCGTTTGTTTGCTTATGGCTTTGGACTTTTAGACTATACTTGGCGGCAAACTGTTGAGTTTTCGTATGCAGTTTAATTTTTTGTGTTTCAGAAAAACTCCAGTATTCAATTTGAAAGAGATTGTATCTGGATCAAAAGGAAAGTATAATAATTTATTGAATCTCAAAAACGAGGATCTTTTACAACGTCAACACCAAGTCAACGATGTGGTAGGTTTTTTACAATATCAACGACAAGATGTGCTGCCAGGGCGGCGAAGAAGATAATTTGGGCCCAGTGCCAATAAGTCTCCCGGCCCCCACCCCGGGAATCAATCAACTTAAAAAAACGTATGAAAACATGAAATTCTAGAAAACACATCGAGAGAAAATGTAGTTTTACCTCAAAAAGCAGATGTTGTTTCTAAAACACGCAATGGATTGAATGCAATGCAACCACATTATAACTATCAAATAATTTCAAGAGTACGCACTGAATTCTTCACGTTTCAGAGGCCTCTGAAAAATTCCTCGGGCCCCTAACATTTTTCCAGGCCGGGTCCAAAATTATGTCTTGATCCACTGTCAGCGCTGCTGTACGTTGCCACTATGCCCTAGCTCCTGATTCACTGTAATCTCATCGCGGTAATTTCATCGTGGTAATTTCATCGCAGTAATTTCTTCACATGGTAATTACATCGCATACATTGTCATGGCATTGTAATTACATCGCAAGACAGACATTGTAATTACATCGCATAACCCTTACCCTTGTAGGTGGTAGCCGCAGAACGCAGCTGGGCAAGAACGCAGCTGGTAGCCTACGCAGCTCTCATACTGCGATGTAATTACCTGACGATGTGATATACTGCGATGTAATTACCATGCGATGTGAAATTACCACGATGAAATTACCGGACACCCTAGCTCCTAGTATGCAGCTTCACCAAAACTACAAAATATAATATTATTGATATATGTTGCTATGTTCCATTAGTTCAGCGAGAAACAAAGATATTTTTTATATCTTATGGTTTAATATTGTATTGATCAATCATATGTTGTGTGCTGTATTGCGTTTGCAGAAATGGTATTGTTTTCAACTGCAGTCAAACCACCATACAATTATCGCATTTATTTCTATATGATTTAGCTGATTCTTCCACGTATTGTTTTGCGAACAGGATGAACAGTCAGCATACAATGTGTCGATTGTTTAATATCTGACATATCTAATGCTTCTTTCCTGTTTCTTCATTTACAATAGCGCAGCCTATTGTATTGATAGTCTGTTATTCCTTCATGTTTGTTATACGCATGTACGACCTCTTTCGGGTTTGTTACCTGCTACGAATGTTAAAATGAATTATTTTGACTACCAGTTCAATCTAGTTTGAATCGCTGGAAGCAATCCGATATCTAAAAATTCAGTGACTGGGTAACATACTTAATTCAAAAACAGGATACCCTCTTCCAGTGTAAAATAAGTTAAACTATCATAAGGTGTTACAAGTGATAATCCGTATGTATTTCGACGTTTTCTCAACCAGACACGACCAGGAACGTTGTCACAGGAGGGGGCTAAAAAGGCAATTTTCCAGCCGAAACTTGATCTTTCCCCAAAAAATGATATTGTTTTTTATCTGATTTTTGAACATTGATTAATGTGAAAATTTACCCGTTTTATTTTTCTCGCTATGTCCTTAAGTTAAGATTCCTATCCAATGTGATCGCCCTTACAAACCAATTTTAAAACTTCATCAATGGAAACGCAATGTTTTAGTGAGTCATCTTTGCTAAATGTTATGTTAAATTTATTTATTTTGAATGTGACTAATCAAAGTTGTCAACTCGTCACACTCCTTTCAAATGCTCTCATTGGTTAGTTTACCCTACAACTGCCCAAGAGTCGAAGATGGAGGACAATCCTTCTGAAGCAAACAGTTTCTTGATATAATTGGAATGATTTCGAAGAGCTTTATTTTAGGATAACAGATGTTAAGGAACTTAAAGAATTTTAAGGTAGAGAGAGATACCACAGTTCAATCTTGCATAGTTGAGCCCGACGCCAGTGCGAAGACGAGCCAGAAAGCAATGATGTTGCACGTAGTAGCTATAAGGTCCCAGACTTAAAAACGTTCAAAGCCGTTGCATTAGTTGAAGTTACTTCGTGTTAGTTTGCTGCTTATTCTTTATCATAAATCACATCATTGCATAATATGTAAGCCTATTATTAGCCTAGGCATGGCCACCTAAAGATACGGCCTGATTTGTCACATTTTGCAGAAATTTCCAGGTTTTTCTAACTTTGAGCGAACATTTAAATAAATTTTTCTAAAAATTAGATTTTTACGCTTTCTTTATTCTTTTCCCCAGTTGACACAATAGGCTTTAACATCCTCACATGTTCAAAAACAAAGAAAATTTGATTTCGAAGATTTTAGTCAGACTGTTAATTTTCAATAACAGTCTGATTTAGCGTTTTTCAACTTACTTTTTCTCATTTGCTATTGCTTCCCAAAGGCAACAAAAAAGTTTTATGTCATTAAGAAACCACAAAAAGTAAAAACATCTCAAAAAATGTCAGTCAAGCACTAGCAGTAGCTGTAATCAAAATGTGACAAATCAGGCCGCATCTCCAGGAGGCCATGGCCTAGGGTTTTAACATTTCTTATTATTTGTCGTACCATTCCATTATCACATTTTATATAGTGGTCGTTCACGTCTAAATTTTTCGTAGGCCTTCATCATATAACGTTATGATGTATATAAACTACATCATAACTACAGGCAGTGCACACCGGCCTCCTCGGTGCAGTAGGTACACTGGGTATGGCTACGGAGATCTATACCTCCATGTGACGTTTTCCCATTTGTGGAACCTAAGCTCAAAAGATGGTACTACCGGCGCCAACCTTGCCAAAGTGCTCAAATTAAACTACATCATGCATGCATTGTTTCAGCTAAATTGAAAACGTGTTCCAGTAGGATACCTGCTGTAACTCTGTTTTAAAATATATTTTGCTTTAGCCATTACAACTATTTGCCGGCCCAAAAATTGTTGTCTGCTTGCCTAAAATTTCCATCCTGACTACGTCACGGGACATGACTGACTTTTTCTAACTTTTTTAAATCTAATTAAATTGCAACAATCACTAGAAACTTTTTAAAACATCCAAGATACGCTTCTTTTTAATCGATCTCTTAAAACGGCAAGAATTTGCTTGTGGTCAACAAAGGTTTCAGAGAAAGTTTTATACTAATTTCTTTTAAGGTATGCGGAATATTTGCAGAAACTCTACTTAGGCTGCATAAGCTAAAGAAAAACATACTGGGTGGAGGAGTTAAACTTTTAGGTTGTCATAGGAAGGCATACTTTCTGGGAATTTGGCTAAAGAAAACAAGGTCTTGAATCTTGCATTGATAAAAATAAAAGAGTGTTCAAATTTAAGCTTCTCAAAAAATATCATTTTGCAGGTATTCCATAACTTCATTATAGTATTCCATTACATAATGAAACTTCAGATCATGAAATAGCTTTGAGCAATACTACTGTATTCTTAAAGTTGAAAATGATTACAGAAAACGTTATTTACAAAAATCTATTGTAAATTCTTGTTGCATGAATTTAAAGTTGTTTGATGCTGAATGCTAACTGTGCAATGGTGCTTGTAGAGTTTAATTCTTCATGGTGCATTTCTTCACACTTCTCTTTGCTCCCATAAAGTTTCTTTTTACAGTTCCTAATTTAGCACGCGATGTTTTTTTTCAAGTTTGAATTTCGTTTTCGTCCGTCCCGTTAGCTCAGTAGTTAAGCGTCGTTTTCAAGACCACGTGACGCGGGTTCGGCTCTCCAGGTGTGCGCTTGAGCAACGTACGGTATTTCAGGACAACTTCCCATTCTGCGGTATCTAGTAAACGGAATAGCTCACAGACAACAGCACTTCAACAACTATGGAAACTTCACCACTGTCAATCTCGGTAACCGGCTATACAGCACTGGTTCAAAACCTCTCCAAGTATATGCAAAACTACCTGGAATAGCTTATCAGGAGCTTTGTCAGTCCGAGGATATAGTTTCAAAACCAATCCATTTTGATGTTTAGTAGTTTTACAGCAACATGGTTCTGTGTTCTGTCATGTTAGACAGCTAGACATTACTTGATCTAGCCCCTGAAGAAATCCGAAGTCATATTCATGGAACTTCTGAACAATTTCTACAGGGTGAATAGAAAGCACTTTTTTTCATTTTATGAGTAAACATATTGAATGTCACTTGTATGCCTTTTAGTATGCTAAATATCTTGCTAAACTCTCTAAAATTTAGGTCTAATTGTGTGCAATAATTATAAGGTCTAAAATGAGCAAAAGAGAAGCCATTATTCAGGTCCATCGCGCGTGGAAAACCAAGTTTGAGATCATTAAGCTCTTAAAAGTTTCCCAATCTACTGTTTACCATGCTGTGAATAGATTTAAAGAACTTGGTACATCTGAAAACCGTCCTAGGAGTGGAAGACCTCGCACTGCTCGAACAAAGTAGTTAAGGCTGTCCGAGAAAAGGTGAGGAGAAACTCAAACAGAGCCATCTCTCAAATGGCCAAAGACATGAATGTGAGCACCACTTTAATGAAAACCACTGTGGAAAAGGATTTTCAGTCGTCTCCTTACAAGATGAGAAAACAGCAATTCTTTTCACCTTTCCAAAATAAAAGAGACTTGAAAGCACAGATTGTTCTCAGAGAACTGAAGGCAGGCATGGCAGGGCAAGAAGATCCTTTTTTCTTACGAAAAACTTTTCACAATTAAAGCTCAGTTGAATAATCAGAATGACAGAATTAATGTAAAGTCTTCAACAGATGTTAAAGTACAGTTAGTTTACCGCCGTCAAAACCCGTCTTCTGTCGTGGTGTGGGCCGCCATCTTCAAAACTTCGAAGTCTCCTCTAATTTTCGTGGAACTAGAAGTTAAAATCAATTCAGATCGCTACATCAACGATATTTTGGTTCCATCCCTTGAAGAGATGAAGAAAAACTACAAAGATCAGCCCTGCACATTCCAACAAGATGGTGCACCACCTCAAAAAAGACTCAGGACTGGTGCTCACGTCAACTTCCAAGATTCTGGAGCAAGGAAATGCGGCATCCCTCGCCTGATTTGAATCCCATTGACTTTTGTGTGTAGTCGTTGTTGTAGGCAAAGGCCTGTTTCGTTGCTACTCAAGCGTTGATGCTCTGAAACAATCACTTCTGCGAAAATGAGCCAAAATACCCCAGGATGTGCTACGTGACTCGGTCGAAAACTTCCGACAAAGAATTGAGAGAGTTATCCAAGTGAAGGGCGCCCATATTAAAGATAAATAAAGAAATTTATTCCTAGTATTGTAAGCTCTCGTTGTGATACTTTTTGATGAAATTTTATTTATTTTCTATTAATAAATCGTCTAAAAGTTGTCTAAGGACTTTCTGTTCACTCTGTAACTATCACTTGCAACACCTTGTGATAGCATGTAGCTTATTTTACTCCAAAAGAGCAGATATTATGCTGTTAAGTCATGTGATGTCAGGTGGAGAAACCTGTGAACCAAAAAGAAATTTAAATTCCAATTGTTCAACTTGCCAGAAACAATAACATAATATTTAATAATTAAGTCGATAGTGTCATTTAGCTCACTTTTCCTAAACGCAGGTTAAATCAAATGAAGACAACAACGGCATCATCTTTAATCGTCAAGCTAGTAATAAGTGTTTCTCGGCAGTCGAGTGTAGCAAGAATTGACAGCGATAGACACGTGTTTTGCCCATGAGCTTGGGCTCATCAGTATCGCACCACTAATTCATGCCACATAGTTCTCAACCACTGCTTTTGTCAGTCAATTGAATCCCTACCTTTGTAAAAAAAATAAATAAAGAGCCCTGCCTCATGGGCGAAACATGTGTCTATCGCTGTCAATTCTTGCTACACTCGACTGCTGAGAAACACATATTTTTGGGAAAAGTCTTGATGACTAGTGTGGAGGCTACCCCGGTATGGTTAGCGAAACACAATGCTCGCTGTTCTATAGTGAGTAGTCAGGTATGCTGACGCCAGGAAGATCGCTCCTTCTCAACTAAGCTAATAATAACCTAGATATTTTTGTCAAAAAACGAGCAAGGGTCTAATTTACATACCTTTTCAATGATTACTTCATAGCAAATTCATCAGACGAATAATTTTCAAGATAATAGCTCACAACAACAGACATCTTTAAATGACAATCCTGATGGTGTTTTTCAGGAATATTCCATCAAGGATTACCAAAATAAGGTCCTAAAAGAACCCAAACTTACAATTGACTCTCAAAGAAATATATCTCAAAAATCTAACCTTGTAAATTATTCCTTAAAGGATATTCTAGACGAACCAAAGTTTTCAGATGACTCCTCGAATAATATTCCTGAAGTACCGAAGTCTGCAATTGCATCTCCCAATATCATGCCCCAGGAACAAAAGTCTTTGCATGAACCCTCGCATGATATTTCCCTGGAACCGAAATCTGCAATTAACTCTCCGAAAACAATGTCCCAGGAGCAACAGTCTTCAGATGACTTCCCGAATGATATTCCCCTGAAGCAGAAGTCTTTGGATGACTCCCCGAATGATATTCCCCTGAAACAAAAATATTTGAATGACTCCCCAAATGATATTCCCCAGGAACCAAAGTCTGTAGATGACTCCCCGAATGATATTTCCCTGAAACAAAAGTTTTCGGATGACTCCCTGAATGATATTCCTCAAGAACCAAAGTCTGTAGATGACTCCCCGAATGATATTCCCCTGAAGCAGAAGTTTTCTGATGACTCTCCGAATGATATTCCCCTGAAGCAAAAGTCTTCAGATGACTCTCCGAATGATATTCCCCTGAAACAAAAGTCTTCTGATGACTCTCCGATTGATATTTCCCTGAAGCAACAGTCTTCAGATGACTCTCCGAATGATATTCCCCTGAAGCAGAAGTCTTTGGATGACTCTCTGAATGATATTCCCCTGAAGCAGAAGTTTTCTGATGACTCTGCGAATGATATTCCCCTGAAGCAGAAGTCTTCGGATGACTCTCCGAATGATATTCCCCTGAAACAAAAGTCTTCTGATGACTCTCCGATTGATATTTCCCTGAAGCAACAGTCTTCAGATGACTCTCCGAATGATATTCCACTGAAGCAAAAGTCTTCAGATGATTCTCCGAATGATATTTCCCTGAAGCAAAAGTCTTCTGATGACTCTCCGAATGATATTCCCCTGAAGCAAAAGTCTTCAGATGACTCTCCGAATGATATTCCACTGAAGCAAAAGTCTTCTGATGACTCTCCGAATGATATTCCCCTGAAACAGAAATCTTCAGATGACTCTCCGAAAGATATTCCTCTGAAGCAAAAGCCTTCAGATGATTCTCAAGATGATAAGTCACAATAAACCAACAGTTGAGCTTGTTCTTGCCAAATTTATTTATTAGTTACCTGTTTTTCCTTACTTGTTCTGAACCAAGTTTTTATCAGTTTTTGTGATTTATAATCTACACTTTCTCCCTCCACCCTTTCTGTTACTATCCACATCATAGGCCTACAGGCAAAATTGCAGAAAAAAAAATCCAAGAACAAGGTAGAACAAACTGGTTCAATGTCATCCATCAATGGACATGAACAGAAAGTATATTATGTGAAGCAATATCACTAATTGCCAATTGAACTACAATGCAATATATAAAAACAAATGCTTGCAGAAAAGTTATGTATCAACGGCTACATGTTTTTTTTTAATGTACTGGATGCTGTGTACTACTGCTGTTATAGTATATTTTACTCACTGTTTTGTTGTTTTAAAGCTGTCTCAAATTCCGGTGCAATTATTATTTTTTATTGCTTGAAACAGATATTTGATTAGGAAATGTCATTAAAGGAAAATCAAATCAACGATAAAAACTGTGGCAAGTTAGAACGTTTCAAGACTTGCTTATAATATATGCATAAAAGGCACAAAGCAAAGTTTTAGGACCACCAGCAAACCTAATATTTGTAGTCAGAAATAGCGTATTGATTAGTTGAGGCAAACATGTTGCTTTTGGAGATCTTGCAAAATCACAGTTTTTATAAAACTTTAAGATGTTCTTTGCTGGAGCCATTAAGAAAAATAATTGGATTGACGGCCGAAGATTGTTGGTTTGAATTTGTGTTATTGGCGTAATATGCATTTCGATTGGCTTAGATATGAGCGCTTTCTGGTGTAATACGAACAGTGAATTTCTTTTAACAAGTATTGCTTGAACCTGTTAATGCATGCACTGAATTTTTCTGTTTAATTTCCGTTTGCCTACCTATCCAAGTCAAGGAATTCCTGTTAGAAAATTACAAAACTGTAAAACATTGCAATGGACGTCAATGTAGCCGTGGACGTCGCTATAATAGCATAGCAACGTCCACGATGTAGCCTATACACTATACAGTATACAATCACTTGTTGTGTAGAATTGTAGCCTACTACGTTAGGCCAGCTTTGTGATATTTATAAACGCACAATAGGCTTATTTTATAACATACCCAGACGGCAAATCAGTAATTCTCATTCACTGATTTGCTGTCTGGGTACCCTACTTGTAACTATGCAGAAAATATAATTTGTGATTTAATTAATGTAAATATGATGACACGTTCCTGAAACTTTATTTCTCCTTTTTCACGAATTCACAATTGCAGTGCTCATGAAAGCGTGTGATTCCCTGACAGATTTTGCTGTCTGGGTTATTACTACCATAGCTTAACACCGTCACTTTGTGAATGAGACCGTTCTTCACATTTTCACGATAGTAGGCTACTGTATCAGCGCCATGTAAAAAAGGTTTAATCGAGCTGGTGGTATAGATTCGCCTACCGTTTGCCTTTTTAACTACAACAAAGAAGTTTGCCCAAGGTTCGCCAGCATAAAACTTTCCGTCCCGATAGCTCTGTTGGTTAGCTCGTAACTTTGTGAACGACGAAGCTTCAAGATCAAGCGGCGCTGGTTCGACTCTCGAGGTGTGCGCTTGAGCAACGCCTTGTAAGGACTGCTCTTCGTTCTGAGGCACCTAATGGATATAATAATTATAATCCCCTAATGGATATCAGGACAATAGATGGACTAAAAAATTAACAACATGGACACCACAAGAAACCAAAAGAAAGAAAGGAAAACCAAAAGTAAGATGGAGGGACGACATTGACAAACAATGCAATACAACCAATTAGTACCAACTAGCACATAATCATGTAAATTGGCATGAAAAGGGGAAGGCTTACGCTCTGCAGTGGGCTCTCACAGGCTGAAAATGATGATGATGAATGGATATAATCCCCGCCAATAACACTTCAACAATCGGAAACTTCACCCTGTCAATCTTGGTGACCGGGCCTGCGTCAGTTATTCAAAGCCTCTACAACAGCGTTTCTTAACCGGGGGTGCTGGAATAGACTGTAGGGGGTGCTAAATGCATGCAGTATAATATCAAAAAAATGCCATTTTACTTTTCTGCATTTTTTCGTCTTTCTGCCAGTATCAGCAAATTCGAAAATGGTGTGACGAATATGTCAAGTAGGCTATGGCTTTACTGCATTCCTGGACAATCGTGGAGGACCAGACCGGGCCCAGCTTATGACCTGCCATTTCGTCTCTTGCAACTCAAATTTGAAGCCTGCTAGACTCCGGCAACACTAGTTGAAACATCCAACTGCAGAACGTGAACAGACTCTCGAGACCCTTTTTACATTGTTTTCCTTCCAATAATGCCAAAGTTTAATGGCAGCGCCGAAATTTTGATATCGTTTTTGCTCGCTGGTGGTATACTTTGTAGGCCTAGTGTAAAGTTTATTGTTGTCTAACAAACTGTGCTGTCGTTTTAAGAGAGTTGATTCACTTAGCCTACATATGGTTATAATTGAATTTCTGTTGGTAAATGAAAGTCAAGTACCAAATCCTGAATCAAAACAGCACCACAGTTTGTTAGACAACAAGAAACTTTATTACAACGTATGTCGCCAGCGATCTGAAAGCATGTCAAAATTTCGGCCTTTACTAAACTTTTGGCCGCCACTGTAGGCTAGTAGTTTGTTAACGATAGTTAGGGGGTGCTAGGCTGTTTAAGCCTGTTTACAAGGGTGCTAGAGTCAGAAAAGGTTAAGAAATGCTGCTCTACAAGTATACAAAACTGCCAGGGTTAAGCTCTCAAAAAAGCTGTCCCCGTCCGAGAATAAGCGTCGAAATGATTACAATGTTGGTGGAGGACATTTTGAGCACTTAAGAGATTAAACAGTTTCTGTGTAAGATATAACGAGCATTCTTGAAATGTAAAAGTAGGCTACTCACATGAAAACAATAAATTTACTTTTAGACCCAAACCCTACTTTTTATAACTGTAAGCCTACTTTTGGCCCACCAACAAACAAAACAAACTTCAAACTGTCAATTATAAAAAAATACTGGTACAAATAATTTTCACATTAACAATAGCCCATCTACAGTGGAACCGACAGGGGCTCCGGAAGCGGGGGGTAGATGTCCTTTTAAGGTCATGTAAGCTCCTGCAAAATTTACAATATAACAATTTGCGCCACTGGTGGTCCACCTGGAATGTTTAGTGGTCCAAAGAGATTTTTATTGGTTCACATAATGGACATCAATTACAATGGTGTATGGAATCTTTTTCTTAAAGAAATAGTCAATGGGACAAATACATGTAAGCTTCAGCGAATTTCACTGTATTTCAGCTTATTGAAATACTATCCCACACTATCCACCAAACCAATACACGTCCACAATTCCGTTGCCTGTTCTCACGTCAACTATCTTTTATCACGAGAACTGTATTCATATTTATAAGATTTTATCAATAGAATTATCCAGAAGGTAGAATGCAAGAAAGATTAACTACAGTATTACGTAAACTCTGTAATCGAGAAAATACGAGTTAAACAACTTACGTCACATTCGGTAGCGCAACACAAGGCATTATGACGCAGCATTGCAGAAATGATCAAGTTTTAAGACTTTACTATTGTACAATCAATCATTTTCAATCCTTTTACTTTTCGTCACGCGTCCGGGACGAAAATGCTTTCAATCTTCCATTTATCTTCCAGAAACCTCTTATTTAGAACTATCTGGAAGGTATCAGCTGATCCTGTGATCGTATGTAGGCCTACACTACACCTTCTCCAAAATGTGGACCTTTTCTGCTCAAGGAGGGGTTCCCGGGAACCCTGAGAACCCCCCTGGCTACGGGCCTGGGTCAAGAGTGTGACCTGATTTATGGTGGATTTTCCTCGCCGGAACCCAGCTTGCTCTTTCGGAAGGAGCTGGTCGATGATTGGGATTGATGCGGGCATAGACCAGCCTTTCAAGGATTTTGAAAGAAACTCAGAGAGGGATATCGGACGATGACTCCTTGGGTCCTCTGGTGGCTTAGGGATCGCAATTACTAAAGCTTTTCTCCAGATTTTTAGGATTGAGAGGTGGTGCAAGTAGGAAGAAAAGAATTTACGTAGGCCTAACCAGGACTTGAGGGCCTTGCGTCAAAAGCCTTTACAAGTGTGCGAAACTAAGTTACCAGAAATAACGGATTTGTCAATCCGAGGACAAAGATTAAGATTCAAAACCAAATCTGCTGACGAAAGGTTAAATAGATTCAACAAACAATTTCACGGTGAAATCTGTGTGAACGATTTTTATGACTACATTGAAAAAGTGATACTAAATCGTTCAAACCAAAAGGTTTCTGATCCTATAGGCTATGGGATCAACTAGCCGCCAGGACTACAATGCAAACAATATAGGCTACTTTTGAGGCAGAATGAGGATTTTCGACAATTGAATGAATCTCCTATAAAGATATCAAAATTAATCATTAAACTGCAGCATTACATAGGCTAAAGGGCTGTCCTCCCGGATAAAAACGGCATCATAAAATTGCAAAAAAAAAATAGGGAAAGGCGGACAAAACAGATATTTACTTTTTGAAAAAACTACCAACAAAAATCACATTTTTTCTCTGTCGTCTAAAACTGCTTGAATGAATATTCCACACAAAAAAGATTTGAAACTTTCGTGCGACACTCAGTGGCAAAGAGGTCGAAATAGCTTTCTCAGTAGGCCTACTTTGTTATAAAAACTTGTCTACTAAAATGTGATGATATTTAAATGTTTTTTGAAAATTTTTGCTTCTCTTTTAGTTTTGAAAATTGGATCACTATCCTCCAAAAATTGAGCCTTTTACATATATAGGCTATATATAATTTTTTTTAACTATAGACTCTGTTTAGGTAGCTTGTTTGGGGCAAAACGGCCTAAAAGAAATAGTAGTGGTTTTGGCTTGAGAATTGTTTTCAAACAGAAAGCTATTTTTTTCGAGACCTGAAACAGCAAAGATGCATTTGTCAAACAAAAAACAGTTTGTTTCATTGTATTTGAGTCCGACCCGTTAGCTCAGTGGTTACGCGCCCGGCTCAAGATCACGCGGCGCAAGTTCGACTCTCGTGGTGTGCGCTTAGCAACGCACTTCAAGACTGCTAGGATATCCATTCAGCGGCGCCTTCCGGCAACAAGAGCCTCTACAAATGTGCGAAACTACCAGAAATAACATATCAAGCCAAGTCAGTCCGAGGAAAAAGATTCCAAACCATTACGGTACCAATAAGACTACTGAAGAAGTTGGCTTTATGGCGGCGAAAGTATTCTTTAAGATAACTTTACTGGTCACCAAACTTGACTGCTTTTATTTATTCTAACAAGTTTACAAAAAATCGTTTGATCTTGATAATTAACAAAATAAACTTCTACGCAAAGCGATCATATACTAAGTTTTGTCCGATGCCCGGAGCAAAACGGACACCTAGAATAAAAATCATTTTTTATAAATAAATTAAAAACACATTAAGTTTCATATTCTGTGCAGTTGTCGTTAAGTGACATTTTAATTCAAAAATGCAATAGGTCCAGGATATCTCATTTGTTTACTCAAATAGAGTAGGCTACATTGAAGTTAGCATGTCCGTTTTGCTTCGTCTTTCCCTACCCCTTTTCCACTATTTCCGCAAGATGTTCGCACTGTGCTTGATCGTCAAACTTGGCATAAAAAAAACATTGGCCGCATCCTGCATATATTAATGAACAGACATTCAGCCTGGTTACAATCAACAAATCTAGTAAAAAATCGCATAAGTAACTGACAGACAACTCAGATTTGTTGTGAGAATTATTCCTACTTAATTCCAAGGAATTTTTATCACTGCACATTTTCTTAGAAAGCTGCTATACATGGTGATAATGTTATGTGGCATAAAAACTAGGAAATTGCAAACTTACCCTAAACAAAAGCAGCTTTTCCAGTTACCGGTAGGCTACCTCGTTCTTGGTTTTAATTGCTATGCATCACAGTTTCATTCATGCTAGGCTACTATGCGAACTCCTTTTTTGTGAAATTGAGGAGAGGCGATCACTAATCAAGTTGCATTTTGATAAATAGCCTAGGCCTAAAAGTGAAGCAGATAAAAAATATTAAAAAATACTTAAAATAATTTTGTAAAGCCAGTCAAAGGGTTTGATTAGTTTAATTGAAACCGCTTTTGATGTCGTCGTCGTCAAAAACAACTTTCAAAAACACAAAAGAGGTTTAGCCTAGCCCTAGCCTACAGCAGGACAAGTATAAGGGAGTTACCAACAAACCGATGTCATGCCAACATTGTTTGTATCTGGGTATCTTACGCAGGAAAGAGGAAATTAACTTTCTCAAAATTTGAGTTGAATTGTTTTTGCTTTGTCTGAAATCGCACCTTTGTCATTGTCATGAAAAACTTTTGCAAACCACTCATTCTTCCCTGCTTTTGGCGTTTTTTAACTCTGCCATCTTTTTCGTCCATCTACCTCAAAATAGTAGGCTTGATCTTGAATCAAATTCAGAAAGCGGTAGCATATTATCTATGTTGACGTACAAGCAGTCACTGATAGTGATAGTTTGATGTAGTAGCAATTGTCTTCAATATTGGTCTTAACTTTGTTGTAGGCCTACAGCGAGACGACTCGCTCAAGCAATCAGCAGAATGTGGCTTGTAACTTACACTAGAAAGCGACCAAGTAGGCTAGCTAGGCTACAACAGCTAAAACATTACGTATATTCATCGCAGTCTCCTACCGAATAAGGATTTTCTTTTGGTTCGGTAAGTCATCATAATCCATCGTCGGTTTGTTCCCCACTAGTGGGGGTGGCCGATTGTTTCCGCGCAGCAATTGTTTTTATCCCTTTTCTCCATTTCGCCCTGTTCCTTGCATCTTCCTCCTTCAGTCCGATTTTTTTTAATTCATCCTTTACTTGTTGTTTCCACGTTCTTCTTGGACGACCGCGTTTCCTCTTCCCATCCACCTTTAGATCTAGTGCCTTTCTAAGAAATCTTCCTTCCTTCCTCCTTCTCACATGTCCATACCATCTTACTCCATTTGCCCTTGCCATTTGGTCTATGGTCTCTCTCATCTCTAGTATATCCAACAATTCTTCAGTCCTTTTTTCCCTTCTCGTTTTCACCCCACACATTGCTCTCACCATTGACCTTTCCGTTCTTCTCAGGATTGCCAGTTCACTCTCTCTCAATACCCATGTCTCGCTACCATATAGCATTGCAGGCCGCACACAGCTCCGATATACTTTTCCTTTCATCCTTAGTGAAATTTTTCTGCCATACAACATTTCCCCACATTCCCTGAACTTTGCCCAGCCCAATCTTGCCCTTGTTGTCACCGCTGCTTCACATCCACCACTTCCATCTATCCGATCACCCAGATAACAGAAGTCTGTCACTGTTTCGATGCCATGGCAGAACTCATCATCATGGCCTTCCACTTTATTCCTTCCTTTACTGCATTTCCCACAAACAAAACACTTCGCCAATCTTGTTGCGGCTCTCTTGACATTAGCACATCTTGCATGTACCCACTTTCCACATTCCTTGCATTGCATTGAATTTCTCATCACTCTCTTGCCACATATTCCACAGGGATCTACTTTGCTCTCAACAACTGTTCCTTCTGCTCCACTCACCATCACTTTTGTTTTTTCAAGATTCACCTTCATACCCTTGGTTTCAAATGCTTCTTTCCATTTCTCAAACTTTCTCTCCAGTCCCTCCATACTATTACTTGTCAAGACCAGGTCGTCTGCATACAAAATTTCACTCAATAAGCCCTCCCTCACTCCTTCAGTTACAACGTCAACCACAATAGCAAATATCAGAGGTGACAAAACTGATCCTTGGTGTACACCAACCTTCACAAAAAACTCGTTTGAATAATTTGATCCAACTCTCACTTTTGTTCTTGCATACATAGACATCACAGCTCTCACTAATACCTCTGGTATACCTCTTTACCTCATTGCCCACTCCATCACTTTCCTTGGTACTCTGTCAAATGCCTTTTCTAAGTCGACGAAACACATATATAGTTTTCTTTGCTTCTCTCGGTATTCCTCCTGCATTCTTCTCAATATAAACAGAGCATCCACTGTACCTTTTCCTGGCATAAATCCAAACTGCATATCATTTAATTTCACCAATGTTCTCAACCTCTTTTCTAGTATTCGCTCCACTATTTTCATTCCATGCTCTAGTAGTTTTACACCTCTATATGCACTGCAACTTCTCACATCCCCTTTTCTCTTGAACAGTGGAACAACAGTACTATGCTTCCACTCATCCGGCATTCCCTCTCCATCTAATACCCTTTGGCTAAGTTGTAGCATTACTTCAATTCCCAACTCTCCACTTGCTTTTATCATCTCTACGCTCACTTCTGATGGACCGGCTGCTTTATGCAGTTTCATTTGCCCCATTGCCTTCACCACTTCATCACGAGTCACCTTTCCCACTGGACCCTCCACCAGATCAACCTCTGTCATATGATCCCATAAATTCTCCTTATTCATAACATTTTCCATATGTTCCTTCCACACTTCTCCTCTGCTTTCCGGGCTGAAATGCAACTTCCCATCTCCACTCCTTATACATCTTCCCCCTACAATATCTTTCCCATCCTTTTTCATTTGCTTTATGAGTCTGAATACTTTGTTTTGGCTTTCCCCCATTTTATTAAGTTCTTCCTCAGCACCATTCTTCATAGCTCTTGCAACAACCCTCTTTGCCTTCTTTTTCATACTCTTATACTTCTTTTTATTCTCTTCTGACCCATGTTTGCGCCACTGCTTGTATGCATCTCTTTTCTGTGAAATCGCATGCTTCACCTCTTCATCCCACCACCATGTGTCTCCACGATCCCTCCTAACTTTCTTTTTCCCACATACTTCATCACATGCTGCTAGGACACCTTTCTGAAATGAAGCCCACAAGTCCTGCGCACTTATGTTTACCAGCTCTTTTGCTCTTTTCACAAACTTAATTCTCGTTTCTTTTTCCTCCAGTTTCCACACATTTCTCACAAAAACTCGTTCTTACTTCACAATTTTTTTCACTTTTTTCATATTTAAGTCTCCTACTACTAGTCTATGCTGCAACTCCCACGGAATTACTTTCACATTCTTCAAGTACTTTCTCTGTTCCTGCCCAACCACAATAAAATTAATTTCTGACTCATGTCCTCCTGAGCTGTAAGTCACCTTCCTTTTCTCTTTCTTTTTAAACCATGTGTTGGTAATACAAAGTTTCCTTTCATCACAAAATTCAAGTAGCATTCTTCCTTCCATGTTTCTCTCCCCAAAACCATACCCTCCATGAATGCCCTCGAACCCATTTGCTTGTTTTCCAACATGTCCATTAAAATCTCCTAATCCAAACATCAACTCTTTTGAACTCCGTAAATCCCATTCCTCTGCCAAAACATCATAAAAACTTTCCTTTTCTAAGTAATCCCTACCACTTTGAGGTGCATATGCACAGATTAGCCTCACTACCTCCTCTTCAAAAGCAAGTACCATTGTCATCACTCTGTCACTCCTTCTTCTAACTTCTATTACTTTCTCACACAATTCCTCTTTTACCAAGAAACCAACACCACCGATTCCCGTGTTATTTCCTAACCACCATAACTTATATCTCCTCCCATTGGCACCTAAAAACCGCGCTGACTGTCAACTCCATCTTACTTCTTCTAGGCAACATATATCCACCCTTCTTTTTGTTAAGTGTTGTAGCCTATTTCCAGACGTTTAATATAAAATAAACAATAAAAACACTAGTAGCCAACCAAGTGAGAAATCCATTTACCTCTTGTACTTACTGACTTATGTGCACAAAAACAACTCAATATATAGTAAGAAAGAAACGCAAAACAATCAACTGAGGAACGTGGTACAGAACGCTTAATTGATTACACGCGCAATGCGGTGGTAATCAATTCCAGCGTCTGTACCAGAAAACGCTGAATGTTATTATGTAGTGAGGCAGGCCACAAGACCTGCCTCAATAGTCTATGTAAATTGCAGCAACAAATTGCCAACCAAGAACAACGTCATCAAGATCAAATTCAACTCATCCAATCAAATGCCAACCAACAACTTGCCAAACAAGAACAACATCAACAAGAACAAGAAAGGCGCCACCAAGAACAACTACGAGAAATACGAGCCCAAACTGCGAGATCACAGCCAACAACAATACAACAGCAGGTATCTTTACCTAAGTTTGTAACGTTCAATGCCACCACTGAACTGTGGGCAGACTATTGGAAGAGGTTTAACACGTTTGTAGCGGCACATTCAGTCGCACAAGACAAAATGCCGCAGGTTTTTCTCACCAATCCAAGCATCGGGGGATGAGAAGATAAGGTTTTCATTATACTAAGCCAGTGGTTCTCAACCGGGGTGCCATTTACGTTTCGCAAGGGTGCCGCAAGTTATTAGAGTAGCGTTATCAAATATGCCCGCCAGACATTAAAAGGATTTGCACTAAAACTCAGCGCAAATTTTGCACTGACTTTGTTTGAAGCGAACTTCATTAAATCATACATGATATGATACGGAGCTGTAGTTAGTTTTGTTTTTGCAAAAACTCATTTCAAAGTTATTTTTATTTAGTGCAGAAACTTTTTGGTTTGGTTGTGGGTGCCGCCAAATTATATGGTTGTTTGCAGGGTGCCGTAAGCCGAAAAAGGTTGAGAACCACTGATGTACTAAGCCTTCGGCACAAACGGTAGCCTATCTGGTACGGTACGGTATCTCAACACAATCTTGAAATTCTCGAAATTGAATTGACAAATTTACCAAGTCAAGGCCGAACTCAAGAGCAACAGATTTAAGCACATCTTTAATTTCTTCGTCGGTGACAGTAAATTTGGTGAAAGGTGAAAGATTGGTATATTTTTAGAACAAAAGAAACTGTCTTTGTGTTTTGTTTTTTGTAATATTATCACTGCCCATTTTGTTGTTTATCACTGCATAGCCTAATTTCGGTTTAGGCTATTAGGCTACTGCACAAAATGGTTATCACTGGTCACAGCGGTAACCATATATCTCCGTGGGAAAGTTGTAGGATAAAATTCCCAAATCCTCGTCTGTATGCGATGACCGAAAGAAAACACTCTTCTGAAAAAGTCCTTTCACGAAGTGTATTTCAAGAGAGCACAGCAACACGGGCTGTTAAAAATAGCACGCAACACGTTACGCACTAACGCACAAAACAACTTGTCATCAACAAGACATATTTCCGGATAAAGAACGGAAATTTCGTCTAGCGCAGTGGTTCTCAACCTTTTTTCTTTCGTGGCTCATTTTCGTCGCACAAAAATTCTTATGGCCCAATAATTGTTTATGCAAGAAAAAGCTGCAAAATAGATTTAAAAACAAAAAAAAAACAGCAGGAAATGTTCCAAAACATATTATAAGTTACCGTGCATCAACGAGATGCGTGCTCCTGAACGTTATTGACCAACTTGTAGTTACAATAGTTCTCAACATTTATGCCGCATTCCTTCTTTGAAAGACACAACTATTGTCAATTTCTTCCCACAATAATTCACAAAAAAATGCTAAAAACAGATCTGCACAAATTTCAGTGGGCTACCGCTTTCAGTTAGGCTATGACTTCATGGTAATCACAAAGTGGTCTATTACATCATAAAGTGTTGTAAAAACTCGACGTTGATCTAAAAGAGTGGTTCTTAACCTTTACTAACCTGCCGAACCCTTACACTAATCTGCAAGCTTTCGTTGAACCCAAATTTTCGCTGAGTCACAAAAAACAAAATCTACCACGTCTGTATCAATGAGACTTCTATTGTTGTTTTTTCTGTGACCAATAGTGAGATTCGAGGCTTTGTCTCGAAAACAGCAATTCTCATGTCATTTTCGCATGCAAGCCGGTTTCGTTTTTTTGCTTTGACACATAGCCGTATGAGCCAGGGGGGGCAGCCGCCCCCCTGTTGTTTCAAAACGTCGCGAATTCGGGCAAAATCTTGAAATTATTAGGGCAAAAATTGCTATATAAAGCGCTACAAAATTGCATAAATTAAGAAAAACTATAAATTAGTATCTTTTATCTATCAAACTAAGTACAGCCTCTTATTTGCACAAGAAATGTGCCGCAAAATTTTCATTTGGCACACCCATATTGATATATTGTATTGCATGGTGATCAAACTGCAGTACGAAATGCATTTAACCAACTGCATCATGCCAATTTGGGCAACCACCAAAATATGTCTCTAATACTTTTGTGAAACTGCCCAAATCAAAACGCAAAATTTGCTATATAGCTAATTTTATTAATTTTCACAAATGCATCGTGTTGATTTGGGCAGCTGAAAGCATGAAATTATTTGATGAAACTGATTAGTCTGTTTATGCAACTGCCCAAATTAGCGTGAGGCAGTTTCCCCAAAATGAACAAATTCATTAATTTTCCCATTTACATAACTATATCGTTTAGATTTGGGCAACAAAAAAATATGAAATTGCAGTATCTGATCATAGTCTATTTATAAAACTGCCCAAATTGGCATGATGCAGTTGCCTCGGCATCAACATTTACAAAGTCTTTAAATTTTTTCATAATATCCATAAATGCATCATCTTGATTTGGGCAACTACAAAATATGAATTTATATAAATCTGGTAAATACTTTTATAAAACAATTCGGGTGGGGAGGTCACAGTACTTTTTCAACCATAAACGAACATAGCTAAGCAACACCACAACATTTAACAAAAACATGTTATACCTTTTAAAAGTAATGTTAAGGTGTTGCTTAGCTTTGTTTGGTTACTTTTATAAAAGGTTCTGCTACTATTCGGCGAGAGCCTTTTTCGGCGAGTTCCCTATTCGGCGATTTTTTGAAAATCCAACGACGCCTTCTGCAAATCCGATGATTGAATATTATTCAATATTCAGACATTGAATCAATGTAAATACGTACTGCTAGGTTATTTGGGTTCTTTGAATCCTACGTCACCGTCTGTATGCAAACTTAGAATATATCAAGCTTAATTATTTTTGTCATCAAATTACCTAGCCTAACTATATTTTTAGAAGTAGTGCTGCCAGACCTTTTTATTTTTATACTAAAATTCGTATCATCAAAACTACTTTAATTGATTGAACAACGTTTATTTGAACAGAAGTAGTATGTCTGTGTTTTATTACATTTAATCATAATTTCTCTATTGTTATGTACTTTTTTCTGAATCTGCATGGTCCCCCTGAGCCGGTCTCCTGCAATGTTTATTTTTTGAGTCTTTTATGACATCACAACTGAATATTTAAGTGGCGTTGTTTATTATTTGTGGTGTGTAAAACAATATTTGTTACTCCTACTTACCATGCCAAAGTGCAGAAGCATCGAGCAATGCACAAGCAAGGTATCTTCAAAGATGAATTCAGTTGTTCTATTTTGATTACTTTGGTAAGAAATTCTAGCTAGCTGGTGATCAGTGGCGTAGCCAGGGGGGTGGGTGGGTATTGCAAAGAGCGAGTTTTGCCATTACCAAACATTCAAATATCTCAGCCAGGAATTAACAACAAGAAAACATAGAAAATTGTAGCTTTATTTCCGAAAAATGCCGAAGAAAACATGATCTTATCTGTTAGATTTTCAACAGGTCCTTGAAAGGCCTGCCTTTCGTTTTACCGCATTACTCCCGTTAATTTGTGTATTCGCCACCTAGCGTCGTTTCCCCTTCATTGTTATGTTATCGCTCTTTGCAAATGGCAACACTCACCACGAGATTGTCTATGGAACTTTCGAGACGTTTTCGTTTTTGCTGCTAGTGAGTGCTAGTTTGCCAGCTAGCCGAACTTGTTAGTTACTGTAGTTTGTGACTGAAAGTTGATTGATTCATGTTTATGCTTTGTTAGCTGCTTCTCTGTTATGTATTTCTACAGGACTTAAGTTTGACAACTGCTATGGTAATACTTATTTGCGTGTAGGCTGAATTCCATATTTGCAGCTTGCTATCTCTCAAAGTTCAACTTACTGGTGAGCGTACTTGTGATGTAATAATGTTTTTTGTAGCTGAATGTTGACTGTCTACCGTAAACAAACGTAACGTATCTCTGATGTGCGTAAATTGTTGTTAGGCTATAATACTTCAAACTTAAATATTGCAGAGTCAATCACTATAGAATCCTTCGCGTACAAGTGCATCATTTGGCATTACTGATCCGGTCATACTACCGGTACGTTCATTATTCTGAATTGTATGATTGATTGATTTGTGTCGTGAATTGTGGATTTATGTTTACTACTGAATTATTGACCAATAATTTGTCAGCCTAATGGAAATTAATTCTCGTAAACCGATCTTAACTAGGCCAAGTGAATTGCCACGTTTCTTTGTTTTTTAATGATTATTGACCTAGCGTTATGGTTGTACGGTACGGTAGCCTACGTAATAATTGTGTAAGGTAACATCGCGAATTTATTTATTCAGTGCGTCATTGGCCAACCTGTGGAACTTGTGTACCGTACAGTGGATTGAGAACTGTTTGTCAACAAATTTGGTACGTTTATCAGTTCGACTGTTGTGCTTGCTGAATTGTGACTAGTGTCTTATGTTGTGTTATTTCTTGACAGAAAAACCGTATAAACTTCATTGCTGCGAAGCAGTCATTGGAAACCGAGTGATTTCTTCAAGTTGGCGTGCTTTAACAGTGCTCAGTCCTGCCGGGTGGATTAGGAAAATCGTGACGTCACCGGCGCAATTAACTACCGCACCTGTTGTGTTCGCGTCGCACACAACATCGTTTTTCAAATTTGGCATCAAAGCTTGACCATCTTTGAACTGAAGCTGATTTCGTCAATTGTACTGAACTGCTGATCTTCACCAACCTGACGATCAAATTTGCGTTTACTTACCAAGTTCCCATTAGTGTTACGTGACATCTCTCATTTGCTGAAGTTAGCTTATGCTGTTACGAAGCGGATTTGCATACACAGTTATGGATTCCAAAGCCGAAGCTATTCAACAAGCAGCTGTAGCTTTGAGAGACAGCTACAAGCGTGGTGAACAGCTGATGAGCAAACGTGAAAACCTCACAGAAGTACAGATTATCCTGTTAGAAATTGATAAAAATTATGCTTCTTTAATGGCGCTTTGTGTCGATGTCCCTGACAATGAACAAATTCCAGGAGGTCTTTCAACCAAACGGGATTACATTCAAGGTAAAGAAGAATTTGCTGATAGAGCCAAACAGTGGTTCACGGAATGCGAGAGGACAGACACTAAAACTCCTCCACTACGTTCACATCACTCGTCCTTGCGTACCCATTCTCACCGCTCCAAATCCGGAAGCATTCGGTCATCGAGTACAACGTACAGTTTGCGTCAACGTGAAGCACATGCCAAATTGGAACTAGCTCGTTTGACAAAACAACAGAATGATGCCAGGCGACGAGAGGAAGAAGAACTAGTTCGCATGGAACAGGAGAAAGCTCAGATGGAACAGGATAAAGCTCGCTTGTTCGCTCGCATGGAACAGGAGAAAGCTCAGATGGAACAGGATAAAGCTCGCTTGTTCGCTCAGTTGGAACAGGATAAAGCTCGGTTGGAGCAGGATAAAGCTCGCTTTGAACGTGAGAGAGCCGAAGCTGAAGACCTGCGTCAAATTAAAGCTGCCGAAACTGAAGCCGCACTCTGGCAAGATGATTCTTCTTCGGTTATCAATATTGGATCAATGACACCCGTACGATTGCCACAGCAAACCTTCACTCACAAAAACACACACCTGGAACCTCTGCGTCACGGTGATGAGCGGCACAAACAAGAACCAACTGCAACATCTGCAAGAATGCCAGACCAAAAGGTAAATTACCCTTGTTATTATACTAGCCGACAACCTGATCTTTCAGAACGACTTCTACCTAAACCAGATGTTAAGAAATTCTTTGGTGACCCACTCGATTTCTGGGCTTTCTGGCACCGTTTTAAGTCCCATATTTCTGATTGGTTGACACCCGACAGGAAGATGTCTTACCTCATGCAGCACTGCTGTGATGCAGTCTGTGAACAAATAAGGCACCTTGCCGACAGCAGCGAAGGTCACAACTGCTATGATGAAGCGTGGGAAGAATTGAAACGGAGGTATGGCCAACCTCACGTTATTGCGCATGCTTGCGAGGAACGCTTGAGAGCTGTTACCAGAATTTCTCACCACGAACCCGAACAATTGGAGAAGTTGTCCGTCCTGTTGAAAAGATGTTGTTCATCATTGAGCTCAAACACCGAAGCTTCGAACTTGGATACCGTGCAGTTTATCACCTGCCTTGCAAATAAGCTGCCAGTGTCTTTGAAAGAAAAGTGGGTAATTGAAGCTCTGAAAATCAATGATGACACTGGAAAAGTGGCTGGATTCCAACACTTTGCTGACTTCATAACGAACGAATCTAGGATTGCCAATTCAATCTATGGCGTGAAACTCTTTTCATCAAATGTCGACAAACTTAACAAGCCTGACACCAAAGGGAAACAAAAGGCTGCACTGTTTAACGTAGTGACAAAACCTACTGAAAGATCTGGACAGCTCCGAATTGGCAACAAGCGACTCATACAATGTATCCTGTGCGATAATACACATTATTTGCAACACTGCAAAGAGTTCAAAGCCCAATCCGTCACTGAACGTGAGCAATTTGTAAGGAACAACAAATTGTGCTTAAACTGTCTTGGACCAGATCACATACGTGCCGACTGCAGAAGCCGAGGTAAATGCACTGAATGCGGAAGCTCATCACATCATTCTCTTTTACATCGGTATCTGGTCACAACTGGAGAACAAATCCAGAGACGACACCCTAATCCCATTGCTAATAGAAGAAATGATAGCCAGCCAGATGATCCCGTAAGAAGACCATCAGAAAGGAACACAAATAAAGTTGTAGAAACCTTCCATTCCAGAACAAGCAACGCGGCAACTTACTTGGACATCGTTCCCGTACGTGTGACAGGAGAAGGAAAGGTAATACATACTGTACTTATGCTCTCCTAGATTCTGGTTCAAACCGCACCTTTTGTGAACAAAAACTTGTAGAGATGCTTGAACTGAAACCTGAGCCATCTGGTGACTTCCAGGTGCAAACACTGTCTTCGAGTGGACCATATTCCTTTAATTCTTCAACTGTATCGTTGAAAGTTCTACCAGTAAGTTGGCGGCGAAGTGCAAGAACTGACAGATGTGATCGTCGTTGACAAGATACCTACCAAGCCAACTCCAGCGCCTTCTCCGGAGTATCTGCAAACGCACAAGCACCTCCAAGGCATTGACTTGAAGCAACTGGACCATGGTACAGTTACACTGTTGATCGGAAATGATCATGCTGTCGCCCACCGATGCATTGAAAGCCGCTTTGCACCTAACCCGAAGCAAGGACCTGATGCAGTCAGGACACCCTTAGGCTGGTTGCTTAGAGGTACTCGTCCGAAGGAGAAAGGCTTAGGCAATTTCGATACTGAATCCGACATTTCAAATTTTCTTGTCCGTGACACGAAGCAGAACCCTGCTGACCAAGCATCAAGGGGCATGACGGCCAAAGCCTTGATGAATTCTGGGATGTGGCTCAATGGCCCAGATTTTCTGAAGAAACCCCCAGAAGAATGGCCCAATCAAACCGCTCAGAAACCACAATCTGAAGATATCTTTGCTGCTTACAAACCAAAGAGGAAAATCGAAACCTTTACCATTTCTACAACTGAAAGCCAAGAAACAAACAGGCTAATCTCCTACTTCTCATCTCTGCGCCGACTGAAACTATCAGTAGCCTGGTTCCTGAGATTCAAATCGTACTTACTGATGCGCATGAAGAACGAAACCCAGATTACACTGAAAGGACCAATCAGTGTGCCAGAACTTGATGAGGCAGAAATTGAGTTAATCAAATACGAGCAGCGTCAGAGTTTTCCAGCCTGGATCAAATCTCTATCCAAAGGAAAACATCCAAACATGCCCAAAGCCA
Organism: Aplidium turbinatum; assembly: GCF_918807975.1. Taxonomy (NCBI): domain Eukaryota; kingdom Metazoa; phylum Chordata; class Ascidiacea; order Aplousobranchia; family Polyclinidae; genus Aplidium; species Aplidium turbinatum. The sequence continues at coordinate 35,097,554 of NC_137472.1, read as the reverse complement.
AGAGGATCCCACTCGAAAAACTCAGCCCTGTCCTAATGAAAGATGTTCTACGTGTTGGCGGAAGAATCGACAGATCCGACTTACCGTTCGAAACGCGACATCCTGCTATCATAGCTCCAGAGCGCCACCTAACGGACTTGATAATTGAACATTGTTATACCAACGAATCGAAGCACATGGGTGAAAGCCATACACTGAACAATATTAACCGAAAATACTGGATAGTTAATGCCAAAGTTGCGGTTAAAAGGGTACTTGCAAGATGCCTGCCTTGCCGGCGAAGGACCGCAAAACCTAGACAACAGCTCATGGCAGAACTGCCAGAAGCAAGGTTACAAATGTCACAGCCACCATTCTCACAGACTGGCGTTGACTTTTTTGGGCCGCTAAATGTCCGAAACAGACGAAGTGACATTAAGAGATACGGCTGCCTTTTCACATGTCTCACAACTAGAGCCATTCACTTGGAAGTGGCACCAGACCTGACAACTGGCGCATTCATAAATGCCCTACGGCGTTTCATAGCTCGCAGAGGCCCCATCAAGAAAATCTTCTCTGACAATGGAACCAACTTTGTGGGTTGTAAAAGAATCTTGAAGCAAGCCATCGATGAGTGGAATCAGAACCAGATCCACCAGAGCCTTCGACAACAAGGAATAGAATGGTCATTCAACCCCCCAACAGCCAGCCATATGGGTGGAGCCTGGGAGAGAATGATTCGCACAGTACGTCAAATTCTTATGAACATCTTACCAAAACAACCACTCGATGATGACACATTGCACACGTTACTTCTTGAAGTGGAAGACATCGTCAATTCAAGACCACTCACCGATGTGAAGCTGGAAGTTGATGGCGACTTACCTCTTACACCTAACCACTTGTTGAAGTTGAATTCTTCAGCGAATTTACCGCCAATGTTAAGCTGCGACAGAGATGGCTACCGACCAAGTGATCGATATCGCCATGTGCAGTTTCTGGCGGACACCTTTTGGAAGCAGTGGGTTAAGGAATACCCACGATCTGTGATGTCAAGAACGAAATGGCTTCACAGAAAGGAAAATATCCGAAGAGGAGACATCGTCCTTTTGATTGATGACTCTGCTCCCGGACAACGATGGCCACTAGGCAAAGTAATTGAAACATTTCCTGATCGTCACGGAGTTGTTCGTTCCGTAGAAGTGAAGACTGCAACCGGATCTCTGAAGAGACCAATATCCAAACTTTGTGTAATTGTCCAAAGGGAAGAAGATGATCCAGATGAAGATGAGACACCAATAGACACCGTTGAGATTTTGCTGGAAGATCAGAGCGATGAGGAAGAGACTAAAGACTGAACTGTTACATAACAATAGACTGTTGAAAAACTTTTATTCATGAAAAGAATGACCCAGTTTGGCCCTTCTTTGGCCCGGGAGTGTTAGATTTTCAACAGGTCCTTGAAAGGCCTGCCTTTCGTTTTACCGCATTACTCCCGTTAATTTGTGTATTCGCCACCTAGCGTCGTTTCCCCTTCATTGTTATGTTATCGCTCTTTGCAAATGGCAACACTCACCACGAGATTGTCTATGGAACTTTCGAGACGTTTTCGTTTTTGCTGCTAGTTTGCCAGCTAGCCGAACTTGTTAGTTACTGTAGTTTGTGACTGAAAGTTGATTGATTGATGTTTATGCTTTGTTAGCTGCTTCTCTGTTATGTATTTCTACAGGACTTAAGTTTGACAACTGCTATGGTAATACTTATTTGCGTGTAGGCTGAATTCCATATTTGCAGCTTGCTATCTCTCAAAGTTCAACTTACTGGTGAGCGTACTTGTGATGTAATAATGTTTTTTGTAGCTGAATGTTGACTGTCTACCGTAAACAAACGTAACGTATCTCTGATGTGCGTAAATTGTTGTTAGGCTATAATACTTCAAACTTAAATATTGCAGAGTCAATCACTATAGAATCCTTCGCGTACAAGTGCATCATTTGGCATTACTGATCCGGTCATACTACCGGTACGTTCATTATTCTGAATTGTATGATTGATTGATTTGTGTCGTGAATTGTGGATTTATGTTTACTACTGAATTATTGACCAATAATTTGTCAGCCTAATGGAAATTAATTCTCGTAAACCGATCTTAACTAGGCCAAGTGAATTGCCACGTTTCTTTGTTTTTTAATGATTATTGACCTAGCGTTATGGTTGTACGGTACGGTAGCCTACGTAATAATTGTGTAAGGTAACATCGCGAATTTATTTATTCAGTGCGTCATTGGCCAACCTGTGGAACTTGTGTACCGTACAGTGGATTGAGAACTGTTTGTCAACAAATTTGGTACGTTTATCAGTTCGACTGTTGTGCTTGCTGAATTGTGACTAGTGTCTTATGTTGTGTTATTTCTTGACAGAAAAACCGTATAAACTTCATTGCTGCGAAGCAGTCATTGGAAACCGAGTGATTTCTTCAAGTTGGCGTGCTTTAACAGTGCTCAGTCCTGCCGGGTGGATTAGGAAAATCGTGACGTCACCGGCGCAATTAACTACCGCACCTGTTGTGTTCGCGTCGCACACAACATTATCCTTTTGCTATGCCACCGCACAGTACCATTATACAGGAATATTCATAACCACATTTTTGTTGAAAATACTCTCAGAATGCACCAAATTCAAAGTAATTTTTCAAAATTTTGTTGGGGAGGCCCCCCAGACTTCCCGCTGCTGGATGTCGCCATAACCGAAACACGCCATCAAAACCCCCCCTTTCAAAATTACTGGCTACGCCACTGCTAGTGATCTTGTTATGTTATTTTTGATACAGAACATGAAAACAGGTGTTCTTAGCTGAATTTGGGGCGCTGATTTCAAATATGAAGTCAGATTTTCTCTATCACGTCACGTTTCTGAGATACCGACATGAACCAAATTTTGCTATTTTCAGCATATAGCAAAAAATTCGAGCGCTAAAACAATCATAAAAAGTCAATAAGGATAAAAAAGTTACCGACCATTCAACAAGAACGTAAACAATCAAAAGCAGTCAACAGTAATGTAAACAGCAATGTAAACTTCAGTAGGTGATCAGGGGCATAGCCAGGGAGGGGGAGAGAGGCACCATTGTCCCGCCGAATTGTAAAAAGCTGATTGATTAAGAGTGGTCTTCTTTCATACAACAAAGATGCCTCCATTTCCACATCTGTGTTCTCCTCACTGCTCATCGGTTTATCGCTAAATAAGAACTCCTCATTTCTTACTGGAGGAAGCGGAATAGCAATATCAGTACCATGGATAACGGGTAGAAGAGCTGAAGGGCAAACTGGATATTCAATCTTAGACTTGTTTTTGCTTGAAAACCTTTGATGTTGGTCATGCAAAAGTAGCCTAACAGTCTGAGTGATGGTTACTTTGCTCACGCCATATCATTGGCACAGCAAAAGACACAGCCTTCCTTTTACCATCAAGCCATAACAGAAAGCCTGTTCTGCACCGATTGCAGCAAATGTGTGGGGCCCAGCTCTTGTCTTGGTCACTGACTTGACATCCAAAGTAGTGCTTGTACACAAACTTGACTCTGGTGGAGAGCTTCATAGTGTGGGAAAGTGGAGTGTATTCTCCACATATGTAACAAAACTTGTCTGGATGGTTCAAGCAAGCTCGCCTTGAGCTGCTTGGTCGAGAACTCATACTTCTTGCAGTCTCTATTGCTGACTAAGTTAGTAAAAAGTATACAATAACCTGAAAAAATACAGCTTGAATGAACTGAAAAATGAATTAACAGCTTGAATGAACTGACGATGCACTGAATAAGTGCGAAATATATTTCTGTAACATCTACTGACAACTGATCCCTGTTACCTTAGCAATTGAGGTTTTAGCTTTCTAGATATGGAACAGGAATCGTTTCAGAATAAGACTAGGTCAGAAAGCGAGGCAGACTCCGACGCAGCTCAGCATCAGCCAAGAGCAGTTAGCTACTGAAAAAATACATTGTGAAAATTATGCCTCCAAACACAATAGTCTACTAAGCTTAACCAAATACATTAGTTGCGCATAACTGCAACACAAACGCCGCAACAACCTCAAAACCAATGATACAATCACTTGATGTAATACTTAGAACTGAATGTAACCAGCTGTCCATTATGACAGATTATGATGTCACAAAAGCAAAAAGCCAAAGGTTATTATTACGTCATTATTTACCTTTGTTGGAGACAATTAACTGTAGAAAAATTGATTTTTTTTGCTAAGAAACGAACAAAAGTGTAATTATCTTGAAATCCTGACGTGATAGGAAAATTCTGACTTCAGATTCGAGCTCAGTACACCTGAATTACCTAGAAAAGGTTGTTAGACTAGGTTGTAAAATTTTCTTGTTGACCTGTGTGTTCCAGACAATTGTTCACCTAATCAAACGTCATATAAAAACCGTTCAAGTCTACTGAATCTTACGTCATGGAAATTCCTAAAACATGAGCCAAAATTGCACAATCGTTCGTAAGACTTGTGTCAAACCTGTTTAAACCTGTTTCAGTTGAAACCTGTTTAAACATGAAATATTGCGTCACACTACTGCTGACGTGCCTTTGAGTTATCACAAATTTTTCTGATTCATTCTCGAAGTTGTTTGTTGGAAGTCGGTCGCACATTTAACTGGTTTATTTGGTGCTTGCTAGCTGGACAAATTCTCCGTCTTTTATCCAAGTAATCTGTATCGTAGTGACAGTTTTTAGAGGTGTACGGCATTGTATCTCGATTTCGATAGCCGCGGGCTAATTTTACAGGAATACACTTATTGAATAGACGTTTCAAGGAGTGTTTCTTTTTCGGTCGATACATACAGACGAACGGATTCGGGAATCTTATGTTACAATTTTCCCACGAAGAGATTATGGTTTACCGTTGTGACCATAAAAAATAAAAGACGAGTTCTTGTCAGTTGGTAGGTCAAGAAGAAATTAAAGCATAAAAAAATAAAAGACGATTTTTGTTAGCTGGTAGGCCAAGAAGCACTTGAAGGCATAAAAATAAACGACGTGTTTGTTGTCAGCTAGTGCAGAAGAAATACTTAGAAGTACAAGAAATAATAAAAGAAGATTTGTTGGTTGGTAGTCTACACTCTTACAGAAGCAAAGAAAAGTAAAGACATTTCTTCTCAGTTTGGTACTGAAGAAAAATAACTTTGACATTCATTGGCAAGAAAGAAGATTAAAGACAATCCATCTGTGCTTGTAGATTCAAGTGGAAGAATCCAAGCAAGTTTTGTGGACTTTAGGACTTCATGCCCGTACAGCTACGGTATCGTGCATTTAAATTCTTTTTTGTATTTTTACGGTCTTGGCAGTTAAGTTTTTTATAACTACTGTAGCCTAATAATTTTGTGTGTTTGTGTAACTTATTTTTTTTAATTGTTAAATTTAGCCCCAACATTTAATATGTCTACACTCGGTGGCGACAGGGACTCGACCGCCGTAGACTCGACTGAGTTTAAGCCTGATGATGTTCTTTGCGGTCGGGCAGGCCATTCTGGGGAGGGACCCAGTAACGATGAGGCTAAGTCAGTTCGAGAAGCCCGGCATCTTAGACGGGATATTTTGACTCAAATTGGGGAACTTTCTGTAGCCCTAGGTTCTTTGAGTGATAAGCAGGAACTGTTAATTTTTAGATCTAAGTTCTCTACTTTAGAAGAGGAATTACGGCATTTCCATGCTCTTTTGATTAAAATTTTTAACTCTGCAATCTTGCCAGAACTTCGTGATAGGGTAGATCCCGAATTTAACTCGTTAAAAAATAACTTTGAACAAAAAGAAAGTGAGTTCTTAGATATGTTGGATGCTGACATACATCCTGAGGATAGCGCCTCAAATGTAAGCACTAGGATGTCTAGGACTTCGTCTCGGATAGTGGCACAAACTAACCTACAGCTAAGACGAGAGGAGCTCCAGATCCAAGCTGAGGCCGAAGCAAGAGCTGCTGAGGCCATCGCGAGAGCTGAGGCCATACGAGCTGAGGCTGCCGTGAGAGCTGCTGAGGCTGTACGAGCAGAGGCGCCGCGAGAGCGGAGGCCGAAGCGAGAGCTGCTGAAGCCGCCGCGAAAGCCGAAGCGAGAGCTGCTGAGTTCGCACTCAAAGACGCTCAGTTGAGGGCTGAACAACGTAAAGAGGTAGTTTTAGCTGAATATCGATCAGAGGCGGGCTCCCGGCGTAGCTCTAAGAAGAGCTCTTCTAGGCATTCCAGAAATGAACATCAATCGCAGTTTAATTTACATAACCTTTTCCAAACGCCCGTTCAACCTGTGAGTGGACCAGGGCAATCCACACGTTTTTCAGCTGTTTCAGGAGGTCTCGGGGCCGCGGCTAAGGGTCTTCCGAATGCTGTAGAGCCAAGGTCTGTGAATTACAACCGAACTCCTCCCCCAGAGCGTACAGGTCACGGGGCCGCCATTAGCAGTAATGCTTTGCCCCCTTCAAAGTTTTCTGCGCCGCTAGTTGTGGATCGCCCAGCTACACGTAATTTGGGTGGTTGTGAGAGGCGTATCGCGTCTCCTGATTTTAACGTTTGTGAGGATCGTGATCGGGCTGTGCATGTGACTGAGCCCCATCAGCCGCTTAAGGGATATAGCTTGTTTTCTCCCGCTAAATCGAGTTCTCAACAGCAGGATTGCTTTTTTGAATACCAAAATAGTAGGACGTTTTTCGATAAGGCGGCCTTGATTGGTTACGATGGTAATAATATGCCATTTATCTTCTTTAAAAATCGTGTTACGGCCTTAATGGCAGCTTCGCCCTTTAAGGGGACTTGTTTGACTTTGTTACAAGCAGCTTGTGTTAGAACAGCTGCGCAAACGATTGCTAATTTGGTTTCTGACACCCCTGGCTTGTCAGAGGAAGACAGGATAGAAATGTCGTTAGCTCGCTTGTCCCAGCGTTTTGGGGTTCGTGGAGGTCTTTTCGCAGAACCAGAAATTAGAAAGTATCGCTATGGTAGCAAATTGACTTCGACCTCTTCCAGTGATCTGAATAAGTTTAAAGATGAATTATCGCAGTGTTTGCTTTACGCGCAAGCTTATGGTCAGCGTGACAAATTGGAAGGACGTTTTGTTTTGGATTTGGCTAAGCGACTCCCGTTTGACGCTAAGCAGCATTATCTTGACTTTTTAGGTGATCAGTATGGTGGCACTAATGAGCCTACTTTTCAGAGTTTGTTCGATTTTGTTGTACGAGAGGAAACGCGTAAGTCGACTGATTTTAGCATTATGCTAATGGGCGATTCTGGTGAGTCGCAGCATTTTAAAAAGTTTGGCAAAGGAAAATTGCCTTCATGTCCGGTTAGGCAGACGTCCGTAAAACCCCATGATGATGTGATGTCAGGGAGTTCGCAGTACTCGACTGTTGTTGGCGCACCGCGCGGTGGTGAGGCTAGACGTAAAGACCTGCCGGCATGCGTTTGTTGTTCGTCACGTGGTCAAGTTGAATATCATTTTTTGTCTAATTGTAAAGAATTTTTGCGCTTGACACCTAAAGATCGGAGAGATGTCATTGTGAAAGCTGGCAAATGCTTGAATTGTTTGCGCCAGCATATGGTTAGGGATTGCGTTCATGCAAATAACTGTCGTAAGTGTGGGCCTAACAACGATAGGAAACACTATTTTCTTCTGCATGATTTTTATGTGACGTCACGTGATTCTCTGGATTCGGTTGGGAAAGATGATGCTCGTGCCAGAGTTCCTGTGCGTAATGTTAAGATTGGAAATGTTAAAGCAGCTTTAACCGCGTTACTGCTGCTCGTGTTTTGAATCCAATGACTGGCAAATCGAAGTTGGTGTATTGTCAGCATGATCCTGGTTCGCAGTTGACGTTTGTTTCGAGTGATTTGGTGTGTGAACTTGATCTTAAACCGTACGATAAAGCGTCGTTTAAAATGGATACCCTGGCTGGTCAGAAAGCTACTTGTGCTGACCTTGTTAAACTCAACATCCAGTCGTTAGAGACAGATGAACTGTTTTGTGATATAACTTCGGTGGTTAACCCAGCTTGGGCTGACGATGTTAAAACTTTACCGCATAAACAAGATTTAAATGGTTTCCGTCATTTTCATGACGTGAATATGTTTCATTTGAATGATTGTAGTACCGTACTGTAGATGTACTGATTGGCAACGACAACGCTTATTTGATGTGTGCAAAAGAAGAGCGTGTTGGTGAAAATCGTAGTGAACCGCATGCTTTACTCACTCCTCTCGGCTGGTTGGCTTGTGGTGGTAAGTCACCCTTAGATGAAAGCGTTGCTAACGTGTGCAGAGTGCAGACGTCTTCAGAGTCGGATGTCATCTCTGGCTTTCAGCGTAAAATTGAGTCTCGCGATATGGAAATAGCAGACCTGAATAAAGTCATTCAGGATTTGACCTTGCAAAATGAAACCTGTGAATTGTCTCGCAATGACATTTTGGCTAGAGAACTTGTTAAACCGAATATTGAGTTGAAAGATGGTCGATTTGAGATACCTGTTCCGTTGAAGGAAGATATTGATCTACCTAACAATTTTGTGTTGGCGTCAGATAGAGTTGCTGCTTTAAGGAAGAAGGCTTTAAAACAACCTGAACTTCGTGATTTCCTTACTGACACCATGAAAGATCTTAAATCAAATGGCTATATTGAGCGTACTGGTGAAGCAGGAAATGTCAAGGGATTTGAATGGTATTTACCTTACTTTGTTACGTCACAATTAAAAAAGCGCATTGTTTACGATGGCAAGTCTGAATTTCGAGGAACTTGTGTTAATGATGTAATGTTTTCGGGTCCTGACTTGTTAAACCCTCTGGTAGATGTCTTGGCTAGATTTCGGCTTGGTAGATTTGGTCTCATGGCTGATGTGACTAAATGCTTCTTTCAAATAAAGTTACCTGAGTCGCAAAGGGATTTGTTTCGTATATTGTGGTTTGAAGATGATGACCTTGAAAATGGTAGGATGGTACCATTTCGTTTTTGTGTACACCCTTGGGGAATAAAGAGTAGCCCGTATATCGCTTGCTTGGCTATAAAGAAAATGATCGAGCAGAATCCCAGCAGTGCTGGTGAATTGACTCTCTGCAATATTGCAAATAATATGTACATGGATGATTTTATATTTTCGGCTGATAGCTTAGAGGAAGCTTAGCAAATCACTCATGAATCAATTGCTTTGTTTGATAGCCGTGGGTTTAAACTTGTTAAGTGGAGTGCTAACAAGGAGGCTATGATTGTCTTGTCAAATTTGGATAATGAGATGCTTTCACCTTTGATTCGTGACATTGACTTTCAGACTGAAAATATGACTTTGCCATCAGCGAAGACATTGGGTTGTGTGTGGCAAACCGAGTCTGACGAGATGCGTATCGCATGTTCCTTAAAGCCCTTAGCTAAACACACGCGCCGAAGTATGCTCAGTTAGCTTGGACAAAATTTTGATCCGCTAGGCTTTGGAGCGCCATTTTTTTCTAAAAGCACGCCTTATACTTCAGCAATTGGCGATAGACAAGTTTGATTGGGACACCGAGGTCCCTGATAGCTTTGTTAAAGAGTGGGAGTCGTGGCTTCGCTCTTTGGACCTGCTTAAGGATTTTTCGTTACCGAGATGGTATTTTGCAAACTCTGGTGTGTGCAGTCCGGATGATATTGTTTCATATCAATTGCATGGGTTTAGTGATGCTTCGAATCAAGCTTTCTCTTCTGTTGTTTACTTACGTAGACTGGTTAACGGAGTTCCGAGTGTGTCTTTCGTTCTGGGTAAATCTACCATTGTTGTAAAAAATCAGTTTTCTTGGCCGATAGCTAGGAAAGAGCTTGTTGCCGCTTTGAATACAGCAAGACTCGTGAAGCAGGCCTACGAGGCATTGAAGATGCCCGACTGCCTTAAGTATTTTTGGTGTGATTCTCGTACTGTGTTGCAGTGGGTTAAAAACCCTGATTTACGTATGAATAAGTTTATTACGCGTCGAGTTGAGCATATTTTATTGTTGTCTGGAGCCCAGGATTGGCATTTTTTCCCTACCGATATGAACCCAGCTGATGTTGGCACAAGGCCAAATCTTATTACAAAGAAAGAATTTCGAGAGTTGTGGTTAAATGGTTCTAGTCTTCTCTATCAGTGTGAGGAAATTCCATCTGTAGAAAATGCCACTCCAGTACCTGTCCATAGCCTATATCTTCGTGACGAAAAGGAGTCGCTTGACGTTGGACAGGGTGGTCTTCACAGATTGATCGAGGCCGCACCTTCTTTGTATGTTATGAAAAAGAGAATCGCTTATTTGGTTGCTTTTGTTGAATTTTTGTTCTGTAAAACGAGAAAGCGTAGCTTTGTGAAGCCAAAACTGGATGCATCTTATCTTAACAGTGCTTCAGAGTTGGCTGTGAAGTTTGTTCAGAAGAGCGTGTATGGCGATGTGGTACATTTAATGACCAAACGATCGCCGGATGCCCTTGAGGAAGTGATAAAGCGAGGTAGTGTTGGCGCTTCGCAACGTGAGAAGGAACGCTTGAAAGAATTACGTTCACTTAAAAAGTACAGACCTTGCGTAGATGACGCTGGTGTAATCCGCATTGAAGGGCGCTTAAGTAATTCTCCCGAGATCTCTCTTGAAGCAAAGCATCCGATTGTTTTGCCTTCGAAGCACCCCTTCACTAGGCTTGTTGTACTGTCGCATCATAATGGAAATGCGCACTGTGGAGTACAGCACACTTTGTTGTCTACGCGACAGAAGTTTTGGATCGCTAATGGTAATGCCTCCGTGAAGAGGTATCTTAATGATTGTGGTGTATGTGCGATTGAGAAAGCACGGCCTATAAGGCAGCTCATGTCTGATTTACCTTTGTCTCGCACAACTGCGCATAGGAAACCCTTTTTTGATTGCGGCTTAGACTATCTTGGACCTTTAACGTTTGTTGAAGGTAGAAGTCACAAAAAAGCTTGGGGACTCTTGTTCACATGTATGGCATCTCGCGCTATTCATGTTGAGCTGGTTACGTCATTGTCGCTGAGTGATTTTTTACTTGCCTTTACAAGGTTTACAGATTTACGTGGGCAGGTTAATGCTATCTATTCCGATAATGGAAGTACCTTTCAGGCAGCATCTAAGAAGTTACCCGAGTTGATAGAATCAGCTGAATTTCACAACGCCCTGAGACAGAGAGAGATAAACTGGGAATTTATACCTCCGTATGCTCCGGCGCAAGGTGGCGCCTGGGAGGCAATGGTTAAACAATTTAAAATTGCATTTTTTCACATTTTGGACTCTTCAAGTCGTAAGCCCAATTTTATTGAACTGCTTACGTACACAGGCAGTGCCGTTCGGATCGTGAACGAACGCCCTTTGGTACCTTTGAGTGACGACCCTAGGGATTTTACTGTCATCACCCCTGCCTCACTTTTAACCCCATACTTAGACCCATACTGTGCTGTTGGGCAACCACATGATCGTGACCAATTAAGAAGGGATTATCGGTTCAATTTGTCACTTTCTCAGCAGTTTTGGAGTAAATGGATCGATTTTTACTTGCCAGGTCTTCAGGGCCGGAAAAAATAGCTAAAAATGGCCGAGAATTCGGAGCCTGGTCAACTTGTAGTGGTGGGTTCTCTTCAAGACATTGGTAAACGTGGGAAGTATCAACTTGGGAGGGTGCATGAGGTAGTTCCACAAATTAGGAAAGGGAAGCCTGTGGTTCGTAGAGCTAAAGTTGCCGTCTGCAACTATGATGAGAGTACGGGGAAAGTGAAAGTAGACTATGTGTTGAGGGATATTTCGTGCCTCGCCCCCGTAAAGAACACCTAAGTGTTAGGGTTTGAGCCTGGTTTTGTCTGCGGTGGCCGACACTTGTCTGAGCCCAGAACAGCCGGTTATTATCGCAACCATTGTATATAGCGTCATTTTTTGCGTGTACCTACTACCTATGGTACCAATTTCATGTATCGTCGTGTTTATTCTTATTGCTGTTCATTCTTTGCATGCCCTTTGTATTTGCGTATTAACTTAAACGTGAGTGATTCAAACAATTTGTGTATCATGTGTTTTTATTCATTGGCTCACAATTGTCGTCAATTCTTTTTTAGTTATGCCATGTCAGACTGTCATAACTAGGGGCCGCTATGTTCCAGACAATTGTTCACCAAATCAAACGTCATATAAAAACCGTTCAAGTCTACTGAATCTTACGTCATGGAAATTCCTAAAACATGAGCCAAAATTGCACCATCGTTCGTAAGACTTGTGTCAAACCTGTTTAAACCTTTCAGTTGAAACCTGTTTAAACATGAAATATTGCGTCACACTACTGCTGACGTGCCTTTGAGTTATCACAAATTTTTCTGATTCATTCTCGAAGTTGTTTGTTGGAAGTCGGTCGCACATTTAACTGGTTTATTTGGTGCTTGCTAGCTGGACAAATTCTCCGTCTTTTATCCAAGCAATCTGTATCGTAGTGACAGTTTTTAGAGGTGTACGGCATTGCATCTCGATTTCGATAGCCGCGGGCTAATTTTACAGGAATACACTTATTGAATAGACGTTTCAAGGAGTGTTTCTTTTTCGGTCGATACATACAGACGAACGGATTCGGGAATCTTATGTTACAATTTTCCCACGAAGAGATTATGGTTTACCGTTGTGACCACAGTGATAATCACATAGATTGACCTCAAAGAGCAGCAAGTAGTAGGCTAAACAAACAACCAAAAGTGTAACAATCAATTCACCTGCTGTAAATTGTAAGGTCTACGCTTGCCTGGTTTGTTCATTTGTTTGTATTCCATCAGTGCAGTCATGTTGTATTTTGTTTGCTGCTTAAAAAATTTCCAGAATGACTATTGGTTTTAGCTCTGATGACATCGTAAACATATTGGTTTCGTACTGGATTGGTATGTGAACAAGTTGATGATACAACAGCATATTTCACAGATTGCTGAACACTCTTCATTTACTTCTGATCCGATTTGCAGTAGGCTACGCAAAATGCTATAGCATGAAACAACAGTAGGAGGTTTTTGGACTCGTTGCATTCATTCATTTTTTGGATTCATTGTTTTTTTTTATAGTGGCGTAAATGTACTTTTATACATCAATTATGTTTTAATGTGAGTGTAGCCTACATTTTGTATTATTAAGTTATTGTAAAATCGAATTTTGTATATCTTTTAGTCGGTATTTTATTTTGTTAATCTTTCTGTAGTAGTAGTAATGTGACGACCCTACTGATGTATAGCACTGGATAGAGTTTCCAATCCCGTAGTTATAGATGTTTCCCTGTGCCGATGTTTCTCATGTTCCCCTATAGATTTGTGAAGTTTCCCTGTGCCGATGGTTGAGACTTTTCAAGAACTCCAATAATTCTGTGAGCAAATCAAAAACGCGATTCATCACTTTCCTCCTCGACCTCCATCGTACTTCAGTGTGGTTCAAAAATGTTTTCAAAAATTCTGGCGTTCGCACCGAACCCCTGAAACAGCTTCGTCGAACTCCAGGGGTTCCATCGAACCCTGGTTAAGAACCACTGATCTAAAAATGTGTGCTCAGTCATAAATAAATTAACCATTTCAATTATTTAGATAAATTTACATTTGATTTACATTTCTTCCCAATTTCTTGTAGTTGCTTAAATTCAAAGTTCGTATATTATGCAACAGACGGCATTGATTACATCACGCCACCAAAGTTATTATTTCAATAATTTCAGTAGAATGGAAATTACCATTCTGCAGCAAATTACAGCAGCACCCATGGGCTCCGTTAGAGGGGAGACCGCGGGGGTGATTACCCCCCACCAATTGGAGTGGGGGGTAACTAATGCAAAATTACCCCCCACTAATGAAGAGATAGAATTTTAATATTTATATTTTTTCTACTTTTATGGTTTATTTTCATTTTTTTATTTTGTTGCACAACTTTTTAGTAGTTTGCTTGGAAACTCCGACTCGCAAGACAACGCAAATATGCAATAGAGACCTGCATAATGCTATGGGAATTGTTCAGGAGCTAAGTAGTTTGCAAAATCAGTCTGGCAAGTTCAAAATCGCCCTGCAGGAGGAATCCCACCATGGCTTGCTCACTTTGTGCCAAACAAGATGGCTGACACGTGTACCGGCCATTTCTTCAGTGTTGTCAAACTACCAAGCCTTGCTAAACACACTTCAAAATTTCAACAATGTGAAATCATTAGTCCTTTATTCCCAATTATTGCAAGGCAACACATACTTTGCATTGCAGTTTTGCCAAGTTTTATTCAAACCACTTGAAAAAATAACTGGCCTGTTGCAGATCAAGTCTTATACCATCAGCGACATGATGGAGCTGGTTGACAACGAAAAAGTTAATTACCAGAGTCTTAGAAATGAAGAACAATTTATGCAGTTATAAAAGGAATCTGAGCAGCAAGTATACTATCTATAAATTTCTTTGGCTTAGCTAAAGTCCAAATTTAAAGAAAGCGCTGTGAGCAAAGTGCTTCCCATGACCTCGCTTCTCATTACAAAAGGCAGTTCTATGCATCTATTGACAGCATAGTGCAAGGCCTCACCCACCGCTTCAATGGCGAAGAAATTAAAACTCACCAAATGCTTGAAGTTTTATTATCTGGCACAGTCAACGACAGTGCTTGTACAGCATTAGAACGATATATGGCTTGGACGTGAAAATTTTGGGCCAAGATTTAAGCCACTTCCATCAGAAATTTGGGCCGATCAAGTATGTGTGCGATGTTCGAAACAAGTTAATAGGACTTAGGTCTATTATTGTCAAAGAGTTTTATGCCAGTGTGGAAAAACTTGTAAAATTGCTATTGGTCAATGGCCCTTCTTCTGCAGAAGCTGAAAGATCGTTTAGCTCGCTACGCCGCTTAAAAACATGGCTCCGAAGCACAATGACTGCTTCAAGACTCTTTTATTGCCATGTGCCATGCCCATTAAATGTATTTGGATGAACTAAGTGTAGATGAAATCTGCAAAGAATTTTTTTTCAACAATGCACAAAGATTTAAAGTCTTTGGCGACTTCTGACTGTTCTGCTTAGAATAGAAGCAGAGTGCACACAGTGTTTTGTATGAGTTGAGGTGTTCGTTTATAATGTTATTTCTTTGTTGTCTTTGTGAGATTTTGGCACAAGGTATTAGGCTACCTGGGTGTTATGGCATTTTTGTTTAGTGTTATTTCTTATACGGCGCAGATGGTAGGCCTTCCTGTAGTATCGATCAAGATGTCTCCTTATTTTCAGTTTTTGTAAAAGTTAATGCATTTTAGCTTCTTCTTTTTTCTGAGTTGAATGTAGGCCTAACCCTAGATGCTTAAACGTTTCATTTCACTGTGGATGTTATGGCACAGGTTGTCGTGCTGTATTCATGTAATTATAAATTAAGTTTTATCGATTACAGCTTTGACCTCAACGCTTTTGGCCTTTTAAATCTAACCTTTTAGCGTCTGAAATGCAAAATTTGGAGGACTTGAGCCAAGGAAGAATACAAAAAGGGATTTTGCGTACGTCCCCTCTTCCTGTCAAAATTGTCTTAAAACTTTAAAACAAATGTGGCAAATGTTAAAAAGCGTTTGTTCGTGATTTCAGATTCGTTGAAAGAATTTTTCGATTTTAAATCGTGCTAAAAGGCAAAAATTTTGCGTCTTTCGCGCGAAACATGCAGCCTAAGATGCTGTATGAGAAACTGAAGCTTTCAGTAATGCAAACGAGGTCTGGGGAGCGACCTTCCAGAAGTATATGTGATGCGATAATCCAATAAGCCCCCTGTCGATGTCAAAACATCGTTCCGCCCCTGCTTAAATTACCCCCCCCCCCTGCTTAAATTACCCCCCCCCCACCCTCAGGAAGTGTCCGGAGCCCCTGGCAGCACCACTCATTGTTGCAATAATCAAAACAATCAAACAAAACACACAAGTGTAAAATTAACTATAGTAACACAAATGAAACTAAATTTTTCACTAACGCTCGCAAATTTTTAAATAGGTCTGTGGCCCACCGGAAAATCTTTCCATGGCCCACTAGTGAACCATGGCCCACCGGTTGAGAACCGCTGGTCTAGCTAGTACGCAAAGCAGAACTGTTTAATATCGGACCAGCTTTCTCATCGACAATCTACAGAATGACGAAACTCATTGCTACATTTCAAACGCACACAACTCGCTTTTGTGACGTATTGGTCAGATAGTTGGGTGAGTGATTTCACACGAGGTGAATCTGTCTGACGCAATATTTCATAATTCACACAAGTTAGATCTGGCTGATGCAATATTTCTTAATTCAAGATGATGTAAGAGTTCCTCGTTTACAGAAATATTCCATGACGTAGACGCCAGGTAAATTATAAACGTTAAAGGTTTTATGTTTTATCTGGGGAACGATTGTCCGTAACAATCACTGCGCCTTAGAATTAACTGTGGAATTACTACAACTAACATTAGCCGACATGTGAATGCTTCAGAAATTTAGAAAAAGAGGTTGCCTGAAAACATTATTGAAATTGGAATTAGGTCTAAATCTAACTTTAATGCAAGTTTTGCTTCTTCTCGGTTAGCCTATAACTTCAGATGTAAAATATTGTACGTAAATTGGCTTATAAATTAATAATTGTATAAACAGTTTTGTTCAGTGGCGTAGCAAGGAATTTAAAAAAAAAAAAGGGGGGGGGTTCGACGAGCGAAGCCCGACAGCGTGTTTGCCTAAGACTACACCCAGGGGCGGGGGGTCTGGGAGGATCCCCCAGAAAATTTTAAAAATTACTTTGAATTTGGTGCAATCGGAGAGAATTTTCAAATGTGGGTATGAATATTCCTTTAAAATGGTGCTGTCCGGTGGCATAACAAAATAATAAGATCATGTTTTCTTCGGCATTTTTCGGAAATAAAGCTAAGTCTCTATTGTTTTCTTGTTGCTAACTCCTGGCTGAGATATTTAAATGTTTGATATTGGCAAAACTCGCTCTTTTAATGCAGTTTCATTTAAAATTTGGCAAACTTTGTTTTAGAGATATAAAAAGACTGAAAGCATCATTCTTAATATCGTGACGTCACCCGCGTGCCAAAGGGGGGTTGAAACCCCCTCCCCCTGGCTACGCCACTGCTTTTGTTGACCGTTTCACTCGCCTGGCCCGCCTGTGAAAATTTGAGTCATTTTTTGTCCTCGAGTCAAAAAATTGACCACCCCTGCGCCTGCATTATAGCCAACTGTGACTAGATCATTAATAGTTCTGTGATTTGTTTCTTTTTTTTTTTATAAAGAAAACATAGTTAAAGTGCCCCTGACAGGTGGGATCCAAGTATAGTAACTTTTTAAAGCATTTTTTAACGCAGAATTACACTTAGCGAACTTTTTAATCTTAACCTCGTAGCTCGACTGGTTAGGGCGTAATTTAATCAAACGACTGCTCCGCAGCGCCACCACAAGCGAAACTCCATATTTCACTGCTCTGGGACGACTTTGGTGGTATTACGTCATCCTAAGTGGACGTCGTTAGCAACGGATGAAACAAACGCTTCCTAGATGTAAAATTGGTGGATCACAGTTTGGTCGGAGTTGGTACAAGCGGTTGCTTTTTTCGAAGATTTATTGTTTTTTGCAGTTTAATAAAACTGTACTGGATACGTTCCTACAAAACCTAAAATATACTTTAAGTGAAAAATGAAGAAATCGTACGAATCATCATTCATATTTAATTCATCATCACTATTCAAAAATAAATAAAAGTTCTCCCTCTCTCTCATAATGTGCCTTCAGTTGGCAATTGAAATCCTGTGTAACGGCCATCTGGATCTGGAAAATTGTTTCGGATTCGCCAAACAATGCATGACGGCATCACAATCCGATTGTTGCTTCCGAGAGCATCACCTTGTAGTATACACTCCAACACATGCCTGTAGGCATTTTTACTTTAGTGGTATTAACAAAATCATCTTCAGTGAAGTGAACATATACGACTAGTTTTGTACGGCCCATCCCACTTTCGAACACTTGAAGAAAACTTTGATCATTTTCTTCTCAGTACCTTGTTTTGTGGGAAAATGGAAAAAGAAAGCACACGGTCTTTGTCACTGACAATGTCACATAAACAGCAATTTGTAGGCATTGCCTCAACCATAAATCAAAGGTGCTGTTTGTGAAATACTGTTGTTACACTGCAAATGGCTATAGCCAGATTAGGACAAATAAAAAAGTATGAAAATTGTAGCCCTATGAAACTGCAATTTCAATTGAATTGAGATGCTGTTTGATAAAAGTAAACTCAACCTATTTGATCGAAACCTGATAGCCTAGTAATAATAAGTTCACTTTTTCATTTCGGTAATTCTTAATTTGCGCATGCTTTAGAATTTAGATCAACAGAGTCCTACACATTCACGTTTTGCAGTAGCCGTACCATACTTTACCAAGTCATCACAGAGAAAGAATGTATCCTTCCCGCTTACTGTGACGTCACAGCGGTGTTGCCGTTTTTATTTTCGCAATTGAATGAGTGCCAGATTCGCCGATGTCAACGAAAGTTTGCAAGCGTGTAACTTAGTAGCCTGTTGATATTTTTTACGATTTGCTGGTCAGAAAAGTTTGTTAGTGTCATCTTTTTGGTGTTTTAGGTAAATTTAGCGAATTTATTTTCCTGTCAGAGGCACTTTAAGCGCTTGTGACTTCAACGGTTGGTATTTTTAAACCAGATGAATTATAGAATTGCACTTGCAGACGGGAGTTGGTTAGCTTGACCTAGGCCTACTTGTTTCGCTGGCCGGTTTGAAAGATTTTATAAATAAGTAGTCTCAAACCAAAGCTTCATGTTGAGCAGCCTAGTCATCGACAGGAGTTCAGATCTCAGGCTCTCTTAAAATGCGAAGCGCATGCAAGGTTTAAGTTAGTAGCCTACTTAGGCTAATAAATCCAAACTATGGTTTGACTCACCACCCGAAACAAGAGTTCAATTGACAGCAAGATGTTTGCTTCGTGATAGGTCATTTCCTTGTAAGGTATTGGATTGTCCTAATCCATACGTCTACCATAAAATACTAACAATGCAACCTCATGTAGGTCTAGCTCTAGACAGCAGCTTGTAGAGTGTAGCCTAGACTACAAGGCACTAAAGTTTGTTCTTAATAGCCTACGGATCAGTAATCTTTTGCATGGGCTAAACAAGAAACTAACGTTGCAATATTTTATTATTTACACCAATTTATATGTAATAATTGCGATCCCATTCTGTATTTCGGATATGAAAGAACAATTTACAACGACACATCGTTACGTTATGAGTTGGCTATGACGTTATCAAGTTCTAAAAGCTATCTTGTAACTTTGACAGTATTAATTTAATAATTTTACAAAAACTCTCTTCAAATTGAATTTCATAAACAGTTTAACACTTAATCTGGTCAATAGCTACCCTTCCATGCCCTGGTGGTACTCAACTCATCCATGTGAGGTTTGCAGTAGTTGATGTTGATTTGTATCAGGGATGCCTGATTTACATTGCTGTTGTGTAGTTTGCCAAGTATGGAATTTTGAAACTTGACCAAGACCAGTTTAAATTATACCTAATATGGCCTTTTTCTTAAATTTGGCCATAAAATTAGCTTTTTAAATTTTATTGTTATATTTTAAAGAAGATTTATCTTTTGTTTTGTTTTTGCTTACTACAATCCTCAACAAATTTATTTCTGAATAGGCCTGCTGTTGTACAAAAACTAGTTTCAATAATCTATTTTCTTCAGGCATACAGATCACATAACATTGCATTGTCTGACATCTGTCAAAAAGACGTGTAATTTTATGTGACGCAATAGGAATAAACCATAAAGATTGCATGTGATGAGGAAGAGTTAAGATTTAATAAAGCAATGAAATGTCTTGCGACATAAAATAACTATCAATTTCCAATCCAATCATCATTAATGATCATAGTTTTCATCAAAAAATAAATAAAAAACAATGGTGAAATATCTTGCAACGTAGGCTAGGCCTATATTGATGAAAAAATTAGTCAAGAATAATTTGCAAAGCATGAAAACTGAACAAAGTGACTACGTTTTGGTTTTACACCGTAAAAAAAACATCTGCCAACTGTGATCTATAAGCATACTGACAACAAAAAGGAGAAGCAACAAAGCGAAGATTAATTTGTCACAGAATCATTAGTCAAGGCATGACGTCATCGTATATGTCTTGACTGTTATGAACAGAACATTATTCGAAAAAAAACAAAATAGAAATAAGTCTCTCCTCTCAAGAAAGTCCTGTGAAGGCTACGCCACTGCAAATGATAATCTGCTTGTAAAATTTGCGGTTCAGCGTGGGCAATAGGCTTCCATTTGTTGTTTAGGCTAACTGACTTTGAAATCTCAAATCCAAATAAAGTATAAATGACAAAATGTTGTTTGGTAATGAGTTGATAAAGCTGCTAACTGAGTGTTCTTGTGGCATGGCGATAATTTTTTGGACGAATTGGGTTAGGATCGTGCAGTTCAATGTAGCTCGGAATATTGTCTCTATCATCCATGTTCCCAAAAGGCATCCCTTTAAAAATATCAACAAGTAAGTCCATTAGCCTGTTGGGCGTTTGACAGCATTAACCTACGCTAAATCTAAATTTATGCAAAAGGATTTTGTAGCAAGATGTGCGCCAACGTTTATCTCTGCTATTCATCAAAGTACCCGACCACGATAATTCAGTTGGTTAAGCGCGTGACTTTAAGAACAAAGAAACTTCGAGATCAAGTGACGCTGGTTCTCAGCGGTATTGTGCGGATGAATAAGTCACTGATTTCAACAAACCCTTCAAATTTCACGTTCGAAATTTCAACAAACGTAAATTTCACTCTATAAACCTCCGTGACCAAGCGAAACTGCCAGGATTAAGCTGTCCAAGAAGCTTTCTCAGTCCGAGGATAAAGGTTCTCACAATCAATCATTCAGGTAGCAAAATAAGTTTTAAAATTCTTTGAAAGTTTC
The DNA here is from genome assembly GCF_918807975.1 of Aplidium turbinatum. Lineage (NCBI taxonomy): Eukaryota > Metazoa > Chordata > Ascidiacea > Aplousobranchia > Polyclinidae > Aplidium > Aplidium turbinatum. The sequence continues at coordinate 35,076,611 of NC_137472.1, read as the reverse complement.
CCCACCTTTTTCTACAGTTTAGTATACAAGGTATAGCCTTATTCGTCTCATACCTTTATCTCCATCAGGACAGGAAATTTAATATGTTAACTCAATGCAGTTGAGTGCGTAATGTAGGCCTATTTACTTCAGAATAATACATTTGTACGGTTTTTTTCATGCAGACATATGGACAAATTTCCGCATGCACTCGTATCCGATGTCTCCGCCAGGTTGATACAGTGTGATGTAGGGAGTGAAAAAAACGGCTAAAAATTACATTTTCATTACTTTGTTTTTTTAAGGGGCAGTGGGACACATGACCAAGCGCCTCTGGGATCAGCTACTATGTTGATTATTACAAGTTAAAAATAATAAAGTAATAAACAAAGTTGGTAAGTCAAATTTGAGGCAAAGTAAAAACCGCCCCACCATTTCAGATCCGGGCTTTTCCGCAGATAACAGATTTTTCCTTGCGGCCACCTTTGTCCTGCAAGCAATGATTTGCTTATCCCTGCTTATAATCTTATCTGTGGATTTCATTGTAATAACTTTTGTTGTAATAATTTCCTGATCACTTTTGTTTAATTACTTGAAAAAAATAACAAACTATCGGACAAATAAAAGTAGTAAATATGTACGGAGGCCATCGATTGCTCATAGGCTTACAGCCTTACACCATAATCGTTTATAAAATTGAAAAACAATCATTCTTTTACCCACCTAGCAAAACCAGGTTAAAGTCACGTGGAAATTTTGCCTCAGTTTAAACGTTCTTATTAGTTATTACGACATGCTTTTTGAGTTATTTCACCGCACTTAACGTGATGTTCACGGTACAAAGATATTTACGTATAAAGGGGAAAACTACAAGATTCCCCATGGGCCCACTTTCCCTGAAATAGTAGTTATGGCTGAAACTTTGAAGTACAAGCGGATGTCTGTAAAGGAGATGATCAGGTTTGAATGCTTTATTTACACAGAGCAACAGATTTGTAACACAATGATAGCGTTTCTATGATGCTATTTTTATTCAACTTTGTCAAGTCACAATCACACCAGACAGCAAGCCAGTCGTTTTTGTTTTTTTTATTTGATTCAACTATTTGCTGACTGGGACATTATCACACCACATTCAATCACATAATTAAAACTTGCTAGGTTTGCTTCGTAATGATATAAAAGTTCAAGAAAAACACTCACCAATCGTGATTGGATGTTGACTCGCGACCGAACGAGCAACGAATCTCTCATTCTGAAACGTTTTGGGTCTCGTGCGAGATGCTTGTGATGACGAATCATTTAAAATACGCTTTGCTATCATCACTTTCAACCTAAACAACATTTCTTCAACAATAGGTAGGTAGCCTGCAGAAGTTGTGCATGTGGGTAACTTAGGTGAACAAATCACTATATTATCTAAGAAATATTAACCGTTTATTTCGTGTGAGATGTTCAGCAGTTTCTGATTCCAAGGTAGCCTACTGTATATATGAGGGGCTATTTTATAAACACTACAGTAATTTTAAGACTTCATTCTGAACCTTAAAATTTTAGCCTACGCCAAAGCGGTGCATAATCTTGATTTCATCCTTGCAGTTTTGTGCATCCCACTTAAGTTTTTCCTTAGGAAATTACCAACCAAAGTCCCACGTTCAAAAAATTAGATACAAAGTACCAGTCTTACCTTCGGTTCAAAGAAAATATTTTTAAGCCCATCACCAGAACAAGTACCAAAAATAGAACACAAAAGAATAAAAGTACACGGCTAAACGTGCTCAAATTCCCTTGAACATTTACATCTATGCATGCACTTTGAGATATATCTAAAAAACAAAAAAGTGAAGATATAACCTACATTGTAGTCTTTTGTAAAGGAAACAAAAAAACAACAACGTATGTTTTAACCACGACATGGCCTACTTTTAATTTTGAAATTTCAAAACCTCACACAGTGATTCAAAAATAATTAAACTCTACAAAACATTTCGCCTAGTTACAAAGAAAACGAGATTCAGGAAATCCGGTGAGGAGGTTGTTGAGTTGAAATTTCCCAGTTGAGCTTTGTACGGGGTGTTAAAATTTATTGTTTTTTTTTGTATGTTTCTATATGGACTATCTTTTTCTTTTTTGTCAATATTTTTAAAAATGATAATGTAGTTTCGGGGAGAGTTCGCTTTCTTATACCAAAGACAGGCAAGACACAACAATACAATAGGATTGAGCATTATGACAATATATTTTACATACTTACAAATAAAAAATGATTTTTAAAAATGATTTTTTTAAACTATTGATTTGTGTTATAATATTTTTTTTAGAAAGACTTATAGACCGAGAGCCTACGACAGAAGATTTCACCCCATAAGGTACAAAAGGTTTGACCCCTTGAAGTTACTGGGGTCAACCATGTCACTCACAAAAAGTATGGAAGATTGACTGCACCGGGTGGATCTGGACGCTAGAGCCCCCTAAAAACCCAAAAAGGGGGTTAATTTCACCCCATAAGGTACATGGACCAAACTTGGTGAATACGAAGTTTTATGTCAGGACATCACAAAAATATCAAATCTAACAATATTTTCGAGTGGAAAGGTGATGTAAAACCCCCCGAAAGTGACCCCCCGGGGGGTTAATTTCACCCCATAAGGTACATGGACCAAAGTTGGTCAAAACGAAGTCTTATGTCAGGACATCACAAAAATATCAAATCTAACAATATTTTCGGGTGGAAAGGTGATGTAAGATGCCTTCAAAGTGACTTCCCTTAATGTGACCCCCTCGGAAGGTGTATTTCACCCCATAAAGTACATGGACCAAACTTGGTCAAAATGAAGTCTTATGTCAGGACATCACAAAAATATCAAATCTAACAATATTTTCGGGTGGAAAGGTGATGTAAGATGACTTCAAAGTGACTTCCCTTAATGTGACCCCCTCGGAAGGTGTATTTCACCCCATAAAGTACATGGACCAAACTTGGTCAAAACGAAGTCTTATGTCAGGACATCACAAAAATATCAAATCTAACAATTTTGGAGGAAACATAATGTAAGACTCCCCTAAAGTGACCCCCCAGAGGGTTAATTGCACACCATAAGGTAGGCTACATGGACTAAAGTAGGTTAAATCGAAGTCTTATTTCACGGCATAACAAAAATATCAAATCTAACAATATTTTCGGGTGGAAAGGTGATGTAAGATGTCATCAAAGTAACCCCCAGAGGGTTTATTTCATCATAGAGTACATGGACCAAACGTGGTCAAAACGAAGTCTTATAGGTCCTAGGACACCACAAAATATCAAATCTAACAATACTCTCAGTTGGGAAGATGATAAAAGACCTACCCAAAAGTGAATCTCCTCCTATAGTTTAATTTACTTCATTCCTTACTCGAACCAACCTTGGTGTAACGGAAGTGCTATGCCAGGACAGTACCAATGGATTAAATCTAAAAATATTTTTATATAGGTTTTGGTGAAATACATTCACAAGCTGTCCCATGATGCATGAAATGGAACTATAGCCTACTTTACAAAAAGTTTTTGTATAAATCATATTCAGTCAATCGAAAAAAGGCAACAGGACATGACAATACATGGCTTTGTAACACCAAAAACAGAAAGTACATGAGAAGCATATAGGCTACAGTCATGGGCACCGATCGCTCTCTAAGATTGGTGGGGACATTTACTAGGAAAGAAAGGGCAGACGAGCGAAGCGAGCTGAAAGATTGGGGTCTGTTCAACAAACAAACAAATAGGCCTACAGTAGATAGGCTACAAGTCTAATGCGATGTATTTTAATTGTCAGTGTCAGCATTGGACAGCAGAAGCCCAAAAACTGCAACTCGGCAACGAGTCTCCGTCGAATTAAAAACGAAGTCCTTGGTTGATCCTTGGCTTGTAATGAAGGTTGATCGAATTCAAAACTTTATTGTGCGCATAGCAGACCATTGCATGATTTGGCCGTTTCTGTGTCATGGTAGATCGTAACAAAGTTTTGATACGTCGCAAAGTTGAAAATGAGCGTTCAGCTGAACACGAGCGGGCTGGTGATATGAGCAAAAGTTCCACTTGCGGAAACATTTGCCGAACAGCGGATGGTATCTTCTTGAATATCATTCGAAAATCTTGTGCAAGGGACTTTGTGTCAAAGAACTGAAGATAATCGTCTACCAAATGTCATTGTAGCTTTCCACTAAAGAGTGATTCTTGTAGAATTTTGTAGTGCTCAAGATCGGTCGACTTGAAATAGTCAGTAAGATTTTGCTGCGAGCTGTCAATGACTGCAAAATACTCTGACCGATCGACCTTGAAGTTTAAGAGGTTGACCATGGCCATGTCCATACTGAAGACGATTTGGAACGTGACAAGTCTTTTAAAAATTGGGTAGGGCAAGAGTTTTTTCAATTGAAAAAAAGCTGCCTGCCAGCCTTCCAACTGCTGATTTTCCTATATACAATTTTTTTGCCAAACCGGTAAAGACATTTCAGCAGCTCTTAACCTCAATGTAATAATAACTGAAAAAATAGCTTTTTTCTTATGCAAAAGTAACACACTTACTGCACTACATGCTTGTACGACTCTTTCAAAGTAATTCTAAAACTTTGCACTGTGTGGCCCTGTCGTAACCAAATTAAATACAATTTGCAAGTTACACCAGGGTTTCTCTGCCTAATAAAACATTTCTACTACGGTTGGGGCTTCCTCGCATAAAATAAAAATGTTCTCCCCTCCTTTCAATATATTTTAAACGTTTGACTGGTAAAATTGTGACATTCGGGTAATATTTTCCCTTTTACGTTACAAAAATAATGTAAAAAGATGATGGGGACATGTAAAAAGATGGTGGAGACATGTAAAAAGATGGTGGGGACATGTCCCCACTGTCCTATAGGGATCGGCGCCCGTGGCTACAGTAGCCAGAAAATTGATCCAAGATCTTGATACGACCACTAAATGTTGACTTAATTGAACAACTGACTATCCAAATAAGACGAAGAATAAGACGAAGAAAGTGAAAGCGACAGCAGTGACAATGAAGAATAAAGAAACGACCGTTTACATTTACACAAACAATCTCTGTTTATGAATGAACAGTTACAATAACTGATTAGAGACATGAAGCAAATAGCATTAAACAAAAATTTACTACATTGGGTTTATTGGGTTATTTATTGTAGCAGCTGGAAAATGTTCATAACTGCCTGAATTAACGTTCCAAATGGTTCACTTCGAAACGTTTTGATTTGGATAGTCAGTTGTTCGATTAATTCAACATTTAGTGGTCGTATCAAGATCTTCGATCAATTTTCTGGCTACTGTTGCCTATATGCTTCTCATGTACTTTCTGTTTTTGGTGTTACAAAGCCATGTATTGTCATGTCCTGTTGCCTTTTTTCGATTGACTGAACATGATTTATGCAAAAACTTTTTGTAAAGTAGACTATAGTTCCATTTCATGCATCATGGGACAGCTTGTGAATGTATTTCACCAAAACCTGAATAAAAATATTTTTAGAGTTAATCCATTGGTACTGTCCTGGCATAGCACTTCCGTTACACCAAGGTTGGTTCGAGTAAGGAATGAAGTAAATTAAACTATAGGAGGAGATTCACTTTTGGGTAGGTCTTTTATCATCTTCCCAACTGAGAGTATTGTTAGATTTGATATTTTGTGGTGTCTTATAAGACTTCGTTTTGGCCACGTTTGGTCCATGTACTCTATGATGAAATAAACCCTCTGGGGGTTACTTTGATGACATCTTACATCACCTTTCCACCCGAAAATATTGTTAGATTTGATATTTTTTTTATGCCGTGAAGTAAGACTTCGATTTAACCGTGATCCATGATTTAACCTACTTTAGTCCATGTAGCCTACCTTATGGTGTGCAATTAATCCCCTGGGGGGTCATTTTAGGGGAGTCTTACATTATCTTTCCTCCCAAAACTATTGTTAGATTTGATATTTTTGTGATGTCCTGACATAAGACTTCGTTTTGACCAAGTTTGGTCCATGTACTTTATGGGGTGAAATACACCTTCCGAGGGGGTCACATTAAGGTAAGTCACTTTGAAGTCATCTTACATCACCTTTCCACCCGAAAATATTGTTAGATTTGATATTTTTGTGATGTCCTGACATAAGACTTCATTTTGACCAAGTTTGGTCCATGTACTTTATGGGGTGAAATAAACCTTCCGAGGGGGTCACATTAAGGGAAGTCACTTTGAAGGCATCTTACATCACCTTTCCACCCGAAAATATTGTTAGATTTGATATTTTTGTGATGTCCTGACATAAGGCTTCGTTTTGGCCAACTTTGGTTTATGTACCTTATGGGGTGAAATTAACCCCCCGGGGGTCACTTTCGGGGGGGTTTTACATCACCTTTCCACTCGAAAATATTGTTAGATTTGATATTTTTGTGATATCCTGACATAGAACTTCGTTTTCACCAAGTTTGGTTTATGTACCTTATGGGGTGAAATTAACCCCCTTTTTGGGCTTTTTAGGGGGCTCTAGCGTCCAGATCCACCCGGCGCGGTCAATCTTCCATACTTTTTGTGAGTGACATGGTTGACCCCAGTAACTTCAAGGGGTCAAACCTTTTGTACCTTATGGGGTGAAATCTTCTGTCGTAGGCTCCCAGACTGTTAGGTTACTTTTACAATGATATAGTCAAGTGGTCAATACAATGTATCATAGTCAAGAAAATATGATAATAATATAATAAATATATAATTATGTATAATAAATAAGACAATACATATCAAAGTCAAGAAATCGTTTGTGCCACAATAGAAAAAAGCGGCATCAAACCAAAGCTTGGAACTCCAATGACAACTTCTATCAATGTTGGTAAAACCAAGATAGTGCTAGTGCACGGAGCTAGTGTTAAAAATGAACAATGTGAAATACTTGGACCATTCTTAAAAAAAACTTTTAGTTAGTTTGAGGACGAACATTCCTCAGTCAACATCCGCAATGCGCAGTTAATGTCGATGTCAAACTGCTTTAACATTGCATGGGAGAATGTATGATGATATTTGAAATTTGTTGCCAAAGGCATGTGCGTTTTTGTGTTGTTCATCGGTGTTCTTCAATCATATTCCACTCCTTGACAAACTAATAAATAAATCATTAACATGATCATGTACTTCAAAAATTTGTTAAAAATTTTAAATTAAGCTTTTACCTTTTTGACAAAAAAAGTATTTTTTTGAGCTGCAATCACCGGCCTGCCAGTTTCGATTGAACAAAGGACTTGGTTTTCCATCGGAAATAGTGACAAACAACAAGCAAGTTCCTCTTCCTGCTGTTTTAAAAAATCCTCGGGGAATTGGTTGTTCTAGCAACCAGTTGCTATACCCAGCTTTTTCGTTACCTTTCTTGGTCGGAATTAGAGTACCATCCATCCAAACCCATTTAGTATCTGCTTTGCGTGTTCCACCAAGCCAATAACCAAAGAAACTAATGTTCTGTGGAGATCGAAAAGACTTTTCAAGTGAAGCTAGTTGAGTTGTGATGATTCCTTGAACTAAACTGCTCTTTATTAATAAAAGCGACTTTCCTCGTGCTTTGCAATAATTGTCCGCTTCTTTAAATGTGGAAAGCTGGGTGTGCAACGTAAATTCTTTGTCATTAACACAAATTTTTGCGTCTGAAAGTATAAGAGTAAAAAAATTTGTCACAAGAACGTCGGGTAGGTAGGCTATTATTTGTATACGTTCTCCATCTTGAAAAGACTAAAATTGCATTGATGTCGGAATTAGTTACATAAAATCAAGTGACATGTACGTACCTTCGTATTGACTCTGCACCGATTGGGAAAATAAATTTATCGTTGATATAAAAATAATAAATCTATGTCCCATTTTCAACTGTTCTATGTCAAAACTGCTCACATCACTGCACATAAAGTAGTGATTTGACATCAAAGAAAATCATGATACGCGTCAAATTATATAGTCATAACGGTATTTCTGCCTCACAGCACAATTAATATAAAGACAAAACAAACAACTGTTTTCAGATACTTTTTTATGCTCTGCTTGACAATGTTATTTGTTAGATTTTACAGTAGCCTACGCTACGTATGTTGTATATGAACTCACAAAGAGTAAATACACCTAAGTACATCAGTTAGAAATTTTGCTTAACCTTACAATAACTAATCAATCCTTTTCGATCCTCAATCAAAATTCAGCAGTGAAAACGTGTTTAACCTCTCTGCTAACTTCGTGTCAGCACTTTGTCAGGCCTATCCAGACTAAATGAGGAAAAGCAGTGCTATGACTCGTGCATTCTTAGAACGAGGAAGAAACGGTCACATTGGTTTAACAGGTCAGTCAGCAGTTTAGCCAATTTTTCTTTTGAAACGGTTTCTATCAGATAGCTTGATCAAACCAAGAACAATGCAAAAGGTGTAAAAAATTATTATTTTTTGTAATTTATCTAAAAAAATGCAAAACGGAAAATGACCAAAATTTAGTGCAATTTCTCCCCAATATTTTTGAAAGCCGGAAAATGATATGATTAGATTACTGTCTGTACGGAGAAAATGAGTGGGAGTAATTTTCAATGATTCAACAATAAAAGGCATGTTTTTCAATTTGTGTTTGTTAGTAGGCCCAAACGTATCTTTTGGTGAAGTTTTTACAACTTTCTTGTAAATGTTTATAACAAAATTACTTTTGGTAAAAATCGTGGTGTGTTTTTATTTCTGTAACTTCAGCCAACAATAATAATTTATCTCATTTCGTTTGTTACTGTCCAATAACTTGGTTTCAAATTTAAACTATTCTCTTTGACAAATTTTCTGCATTGTCATAACCTTGCTTATCAAAACCCTCGGGACACTTAGCCTACCAATCATCATTTAAAGTTCTCAAGGAAACCAGAATGTTTCTCAATTTTTCGCAAATTGCAATTCGATTAGTTTCGAATGCCAAATCTTTGCTGGAGAAAGGCAAAGTCTTTTATGTTTGTTTGATAGATTTTGAAATTAATAGACAGATATACTGTATTCTTGAAACTGTCCGTATTTTTGCAGTGCGATCAAACAACTTGGAAGCAAAAATCTACTAAGATTATTTTGTAAGGCTTGCTTGCTCTCATCCACAACTGTGAAACTGCAGCGAGAAAATTTAATGATTGTTAAAAAATCGGTATCAGTGGACAGTGGTGCATATCCATGTTGTCTTGAGCGGGAATCTCAAACAAGAGTGAAACTCTGGTGTTTTTCATTTCCATTTTTGTTCAATCGGGGTCGTGACTTGACAAATCTCCACATCTCCAAAATTGTTGTAAATTTCAAAAGAACGTGCAACACATGAGATCTCCAAAAGCAGAACGAAACATAAAATTTAAAGTGGGTATAAATCTGCATAAGGATTACCAATTAGGCCTACTTTAATCTCACCTGAGTTCAAAATAAAAACAACATTTTGATTAGCTATTTGAACAAAACGAAATTTTACTTCCACTCGAATTTCCTTTCTACTAATTTTGCTGCAAGCTATTATTTTTGTACATAATTACGTTTTGTATTCCTTTTTTTCTTTTAATTTCGTTGTGATATATTATAGTAAGATTTCGTTTTATCTTCCCTGTCCCGATAGTCCCAATTGTTTTCATCTGGTCTGTCAGATAGCTTCACTCTGTCAATCTCGGTGACGGCCTGCGTCAGCGGTTCAAAGCTTCTACAAGCATGTAAAACTGCCAGAATGAAGCTTTCAAAAATACAGTATAGTCCAGAATAGAGTTTTCTTGGCCTGGCCTGACAGCTAACTTGGCCTACCTCTTATTGTAAACATGAGTTTTCACGAAAGACGGAAAGTTTAGTAAAAATATGTAGGCTATGTCTGTAAGATTCTGAAGATAAATGGATGTTATCAAAGATTAGAAAATTTTGTGTTCACGATAGCCTTTAGCCAATTTGTATTATTAACTCAAGTTAGAGCGCATCAGAAAAAAATTAAATCAAAGAGAAAGGAGGTGAAAATGTGCCGCCTAAGAACAAATTGCCATAGTTCTCACATATTAACTTATTTTTTCACGAAACCCTGCTTGTTGATAAAGACTCTAGTATCGAAGAAGTACCTAGAAAACATTACACTTCCAGCACAAACTGCCGCTATATTTTGACCTGGCGGTAGCCCATTTTACACAGCTGCTGTGTAAAATGGGCTACCTATACTGTATAATATGGAACACCAAATCTGTTAGAAGAAAATCAACTGTTTCTTGTCTAATGTTGATTCAATTAACTATCTAGTCCTGAAATATACAAAAATAATTTAATAATTAAAGATTTTAATCAAAACAAGAAACTGGAAACACATCACGCAGTGTAAAAGTTGATACAAAAATAGCAAAAAAATGTTATTGCGTATTGTCGCTGAACTATAACTTTGCCTGAGTTAGATCACCATAGGCCTCATGTGCCCATTCTTGGTCCTGGTTTTTATATGTACATTTTTATTAAACTTTGTTATAAATATTGCCTCACTGCCAGTGGTGTAATATGGGCCACTAGCCCATAGCTACAACACAACACCACGTGGTCCGTATTACACAACAGCACGACCTTTGGCAATTTCTCATTTTCCAAATAAATACAAACATACCACTTAAAAGCTTTTTGCAACACTACGTTCTGTGAATGTTTTAAGCTTTCAACCATTTTTTCTACGCGCACTAGCTCCAACGCTATAACTTATTTGCGTCCAAGCAAAAATTATAACAACTCCGACCAAAACCCAATCACCGAGCTGCTGCATTCACGCAAACAAAATTTTCCATCAAACTTTGGGTTTCCATCTTTGTCGTCAAGCTTTCTTTGAAGTTGTTAAGGAACGGTGATCACAAGCCCTTTTCAAATACGCAAACCAAGGGTGGACCATATTACCAACTGGCCCATAATACCCTACTTTCCCCAATATAAAAATCAGTAAAATACATTTTTTCTAGAGGTGTTTGTACATAAACACGACCTTTTATTACTTGCTGTTTAGACCAGAGGTCACCAAACTACGGCCCGCGGGCCGGAACCGGCCCGCGAACTGATTTCATCCGGCCGCCACGTGCTGCGGAAATAACAGCTGCATTACAACTGTTAAGGAAAAAAGTGAAAAAGTTTTTTGTTAAAATTGTTCGTTCTTATAGTTCGTTGTTGTGTGTTAAATTTGTACATTTTTCCACCAGGCAGATAACATGTTGGTGTTCTGTTTTTATCATTAGGCCACCACAAATGGGGACAGCCTAGGCCAAATTTGGAAAGATGTAATGTTTTTTCAAGAGCACGATGCCCTGTAGTGTATCACAGCAGGGGATAACTTTTCCAGCAACCTTTCGATGTGTATCACAACTTTGCTATTCCACCGTTGACTTTGTTATTTATTGTGCTCAATTCAAGTCAATGAAGATTCTAAATAGTTGTATATCTTTTCGCAATTTGCATACGACCCGCAGCGGTTAATCTCGCAGCAATCCAGCCCTCAGAGAAAAAAGTTTGGTGACCCCTGGTTTAGACTATACAGAACGATTAGACTACTAAGCTGGTTTACAATATTAATCTACTGTTTCAACCACGCTAGTTACAAATTAAACGATTGTAGAGCACTTATAGCAGTGGTTCCCAAAGTAGCCCTTTGGGTGGCGATCCAAACGTGGGTCACGACGGGTAAAATAATAAGTCATGCAGGGACGATCCAAATCTACAAAAATAGAATTATTGTAAATTTATTACTCAGATTGTTCGTGTTTTCAGCTTCTTCAAATCTTGTAGGCTCCACTTTATTCTAGCCTATTCGAGCAAATATACGCAGACTTTGGGTCTGATTTACAACATCTCCTATTTCACTCCAACATGAGATAACCTTTTTGTGGCAAAGTCTTGCGTCGTGTGGTAAATCTACAAAAAGAGTCATGCAAAACCATCGCCCTGATTTTTGGTTCCAAAACATGTAGTGGATGCTCAAACTATGGTACTCGACGACATCTTCGCTGCAGTGAGGGCAAGGAAGAAATCAAAATATTATCATTTTCTTTGAAAACCGGTTGGTCACAGCGGTAAACCATAATCTCTTCGTGGGAAAATTGTAACATAAGATTCCGGATCCGTTCGTCTGTATGTAATGACCGAAAAAGAAACAGTCCTTTGAAACGTCTATTCAAATTTGTATTTCTGTAAAATTAGCCACCTGGCTGTCGAAATTGGGATGCAACACCGTACACCACTAAAACTTGTCACTACAACAAACTACTTAGATAAAAGACGGAAATTTTATCCAGCTGGCAAGCACTAAGCAAACAGTTAAATATGCCTCCAACTTTCAAGCAACCATTTTACGAATGACTAGAATAATTTGCGATATCTCAAACTCACGTAAACAGTAACTGTGACACAATAATGAAAAGCATTGTCACGCAATTCAAACAGGTGTTCAAAGGTGGTGATGCAATGTTTCATCAGGTCTTACGAACGATGGTGCAATATTTGGACATTTTCTAGCAATTTCCATGACGTAAGATGCCAGCTAGGTTAAGTAGACCATAACGGTTTTTATATGACGTTTGATTTGGTGAAAATTGTCCGTAACACCGGTCTGCCTTTAAAGAAAAGCTTACAACTCTAGAAGATGAAACTGGATCATGAACTGCTGCCTTTTTATCAATGAATGATCACCTACTTAGAAGAATGGAATCAAATTGCAATTGACATTTTTTATGTCATCAACCCCGTCCTGGTAGAGCATTTGGAAAACCTTATCACCAAGTTCATTGGTTACATTCCCAAGAAAAACTCGCATATCAGCTGTCGGTCAAAAATCTTATTTTAGTGCTGAAATTGTCTATAACCTGCAAGTTATTTGCTGGTTATATTAGGTCGCAAGATATTATTGACAAAACTCAGATTGGGGTTTCGCTCAAACACGTTTGGGATCCACTGACTTAGAGTACTGTAAACACGTTGTAGGCTATTTGCAATGGCAGGACAACAAACAACTTTTTGTCATATTTCGCTTACTAAAACACAAGAAAGGAAAATGAGTTGAGCACCTCTGCCGCAGATATCGGGAACCTTTAGATTGTTCAGCTTGCCAAAACAATACCTCACTCTCTCAATGAATAGTGAACATGCAATCAAACAACTATGCGATGAGAATGATAAAGGCTTCGAGCGTTTACTATTCGACGCAGAAATGCGATGCTGTCTAAGATATAATTTTTTGCAAAATTTTATTTACTTCGTAGCCTAATACTGTCCTAGAAATTCTGCATGGTTGCGGCCCTGCCGAGGAAGCTCCAATAAGACTTCAAGAAAAGATATCGCTTACTCGTCAAGCAATTTTATCAAATGTATTAAATTAAATTTATTCGTTTTGACTAATGAAATGAATTTTAAATGTAAAAATTGCACTGTTTAGGACGAATATGAATTCATGTTTGTGTAATAGGCTATCATTGAAACTTTGCTTTTTTGTATTCTCTAGGCTACCTTGCGAAAGCTTGAATGCAGAGAAAAGAACATAATTGTAAGCCTACTGTACATTATTGTTACAGTAATTATTTATTACTGTAATCATCAAGTCGGCTGCATAGCCGGCTGCATAGCTGCATAGCATAGCTGCATAGTCGGCTGCATAGCATAGCCATAATCAGGTCGGCTGCACAGCAGAGTGGTGAGAACCTTGGAACGGCAATCGAAAGGGTGCCGGTTCGACACCGCTCGAGCATGCAGCTGTGTCTGTGGCAGTACACTTAAAGGCATGCCTGAAGGTGGACACGAAGATTGGCTTCCTTGCCTTCCCGTCCACTTAATCTAAATCTTCAACCACCGGGTGTAAGCCTGGATACGACAAACAAAAACTTTAATCATGCTTAACGTTTATAAACACAGACACGCAAAAAAAAGAAATATAAGTTTGATTCCAAGAAATATTTCGATAGGAAATCGACGTGGCAATAGACTCATTCAGAGATATTTCAGAGAGTGGAATTTCTGTGGAAGAGCTTAAAACACTATAACAAGATTTCAAAATGGTTGGTTGGTTTTGAATCTTTATCCTCGGACTGACAAAGCCTGAGGTTATTCCTGGTAGTTTCGCATACTTGTAGAGGTATTTGACACATGACAGGTTACCGAGATTGACAGAGTGAAATTTCCGATTGTTGAAGTGTTGTTGTCGCGAAATTGTTCCATCTATTAGATGCCGCTGAATGGAGAGCAGTCCTTAGAATGCGTTGCTCAAGCGCACACCTCAAGACTGGAACCAGCGCCGCTTGATTTTGAAACTTCTTCGTTCACGAAGTCACGTGCTAACCAACAGAGATATCGGGGAGGACAAAAGCTAAACAACTATAGCCACTCTTTCGAAGTTTAATGATTTAATTCGTATCCATCCTTTTATTTCGAAACCAAATAAAAATACACTCATTTATTGGATCGGATCAAAATTATTATCTTTTTACAGCTCATACTTTGCGAAGCATGTGTTTAACATGCTATCTTGCCAAAAAAATTGTGTTTCGTGTTTTTCCTATAAAATCGTCCATTTGCCTCGGAGGCATAAATGCATAACCGGTTACTTGGCGTTGAGATCAGATTGATCGAAACACTTTTGACACTCAGTGCTTTGTCTAATTATAGGTTTAGCCTTTGTTAGTGGAGCTCAAAGTCACTGTAGCCTACAAGAAAAGGAACAGATTGCAGATAGCTAATAAACACGATGTAAGGGATTAATAAAATTATCAAAGTGAAAAAGATTGTGGCAAGTAGGACTTTTAGGGTGGAAGGCACATGTTGTGCATTTAACAGTGTAATGGTCAACTGAAGATAGAATGTTATTGCGAAATTCAAGCACAAAAAATAATTTTTAGCCCTCAGAAGATCAAATCAAAGTTTTGTCATTTTATGTTTAAGCGTGGACTGTTAGGCTTGTACAAGATGATTGATTCCAAAGTCAGCCATATTTTTGTTACTTGCAGCGTCGAAAACAACTCTGTTTTTGATGCTTTTGACTTCATGTGGCCTGCAGCAGTTGAAGCTACAGCCAGAAAGGAAGCACAAAAAGTTTAAAGTGGAGTGAGTGATTAGCAATTACATTCAAAATTAAATGATTGCATTCATAGTTAAAAAACTATTTCGGCTACTGTTATTAAATTAATAAGACAACGCAGCCTAAAACCAACACAGTACGTACGTTGCTATACCGTACCTATAGGCCAACAAATACTCCCTAACATAAAAGGAGATTGAAAGCTGTAACTTCGTCTTGATAGATAGTACACTTCAAATAAGCTTAAATATAACAAATAGCAATTTGATTAGCCTACTAGCAACAAAGGGGAAACTTGTGTCACGTAGCGGTAGACCTATAAGCAGCTTTGTGGTAGAATTGTTTTTAACACATAATCCGTGACATACTTATAACAACGGCAAAAAGAGATAAGAAGATTGTAGACTACTTGAAAATTAGTCGTTTTGTTTGTCTTTTCCTCTCAGAACATATTGTTATTATTATTGTATGTTGCACCAAGATATAACGGAAGACATACCACCTATAGGGCCTAGGTGTCACTGTCACTGCTTTGAGACTAAAGTATTTGTTTTTGTTTTTCGACCGCGTGTAGGGATCCCGACCAGCTGCAGCAGTCTGGCCAGGATGCAGTAGAGCAGGCTATTTTTAGAAAACCTTTTCTAGCCCTGTCCTCAGACTACGGAAGCGGACAGAGCATTCCTAAAGAGGCCTGCTCGGTCTCTCAGGGAGCTGCCGAATTTCACTGCTGCTCTAGATTCAGTGGAAAACAACCATACGGCCTGAGCCCCTGTGTGTGGGATCATGGCTACAGATCAGGTGTATCCACACCATCTGGTTTGCCGTTCTTCCATCGCCACCGGACTTCTTGATCCAAAAATATGACTTGCGCGTGATTGCGTTTTAAATGAGAGAAGGTGGCACAGCACAGGACTCCACTCTTCCGTCTAAGGCCTCAGAATCCAATCAATACATGGCCAGGACAATTGGGTAAAGCATGAGATGCAGCAGGATGACCATAACGTCTTACGTGTCACATCATGCTCTTGGCACGTCCGGTAACTTCGATACTGGGTGACGCCTTCCTGTCCGTTGAACTACGCCAACCATGAGTTTCTTTCGTACAGTCTGCCACACTCCCAGGTTTTGAATAAAGGGACAAGCTTAATAATGCTATTTGACCCATGGGGCCCTGTCAGGTATTACTGCTTTGGGCCTGAGCAGACCTGGGAGTGAGGGGACTTGATGGGAGTGAGCAGACTTGGGAGTAAGGGGTAACTCCATATTCTCCATAACTTCGGAGTTGCCACACCGAGTCTTTCCCATCGGTTGCAGTTTTAATGCCATGCCTAGGACAATGTACAGTAGACCTATAGTAATTTACACATTTCTCTAGGCTATTTATCTAAAATTTAGTTCCAGAATTTTGTACAAATGTATAGCTATCATTCACTCATGTTGTGGATAACTAAGGTAGACCTATCACTTTATCAACTGTATATTGTTGTCACTGTAGATTAATGTTATGTTAAAAAATAATGTATACAGTATATAGTTTATGCATTTTATTATTTATTTGAAATGTAGCCTATTTACAAATATTGTTTCAAGGTATCAAATTAAACAGACTTATTTCATTTTTTAGAACAAAATGTGAATGATTACTCAATTCTCATGATCATGTGACAGTGTGACACACCTAATAAGAGCGCACAAGTAATTTACTTGGAAAAATGGCATTGTCCAAACCTTGTTTTTTGATTTTGTTGCTTGGTATTTTGGTAATATTTGGGGGAGCAATTGCCCTGGTGGTTATTTTTTCCAACAAAAATGACTTTTCCGTTTCTTCTGAAGAAACAGTTGAAATTACCGACGAAGAAAGTGTGGTGTTATTAGATGATGATGATGAAAAAGATAGCTACAAAAAGATCAACAGAGGTAAAATTGGGTCACGTGAAGAGTGCCGGGGTTGGTTAAGAAGTGAAAACGAACATTGGGAGTTTGCTGGAAGATATGGAAGAAGCCTAATAGCCACAAGAGAAACAATTTCAGCACAATCGGGTAACAGAATAATTCGGAACGCTTATTGGTTGACTGGTGACCGTGATAAAGATATTGAAGCGATGGATGACATTCGATTAAACGCGTGTATGGGAAAGATACCGGTTATAGTGATAAAGATGCGTCCTAGTGATGGACTAAGATTAAGTGGCGAAGCTTCCTCGTGGGAGTTTTATAAACCTGCTTCTACCGTTCTAACATGGAATGGTTATGACGCACTTCTGAACAAGATTATTCAAAAATTGGTTGGAATGCCAGCTATCATAGTATTGGAACCTGATTTACTTATGTTTGCATTTGATTTAAAAAACCAACAAAACAGATGGATAAACAAAAATTACGAAGAGGAATTTTTGAAAAGAGCTCACCGTGTTATCAAGTAAGACTAGGATAAATTAAATTGATAATTATAATAATGATAATATTTCTTTTGCTTATGGCTGTATTAGTTACTGTCAAACTATAAGGCATATGACGAAGAAAACTTGAAAGTTGTAAGCAGATTTACAAGCTTTTATAAATTTTTGTAATCTAGTTGATCCAAAAATAGCGGATTTTTAACAGTTGCACCCTTGTGGAAATATCTATTTAGCCTACAGAGCCAACAAGTCAGAAGTGGCAGTTCAAAATATTTCTGGCCAAACGTGAAGAAATGTAACCTAGAACGAAACTGATTTAAATAATGCCAACAAGCCAACGTGCTTAAAATAGTGGCATTGCCTGCAGTGGGAAGTTGCCAACTGTTTCCATTTTTTTCTGACGTAGGCCTACCGTAGGCTACTTTACTTTGTATTTCTACTGCCATAGTATGCCAGCAATACGTTGGATATAAAGTCACTGCTGCAGGTTTTTTTTCATACACGATGTGATTCGGGTAGGCCAGTACAGTACTATTCTTCGATAGGCATTGTTTCGATAGTAGGTTACAAAATTAAACAAATTCCAAAGCAAAAATTGTATGCTACTGCTAGTGCTGTACGGTACGCCAAGATTCACGATTGACCAAATGCGCCCAATCTTTGGAACACCGCTAATTGAAAGTGTAGGTGTAGTAGAGTGAAATGCCTAAATTATTATATTATATTAAATAAATCAAATATAGTTATCACTATCTGAAGCCTTTACAAATTGTTTTTGCTTAGCATTGAGCACTTTTTTGTAGTATTGATAGTTTTCATTGTTTTATTATATTAAATATGTATTAGTGGAGAGCTTGCTTGTTGAAAGTTTTGAATGAATTCTAATCAAGATTTCTCACCCTTTCTGTGCGCCGCATCTCAATGGAATGGGCATGTTTACACTGGCAACTATTTCTTTTCAGGCGTCTCAGCGATGCTTGGGTTTATGTAGATGCTGGGAATGCTGCCTACCTCAGTGAAAACATACAACATGTTGATCAAATGGCTAAGAGCTTGCTTCGATTGCCTGGGCTGCGAGGTAAGTAATGTTGAAGTTCATTAAATTTGAATGTGTAAAGTTGAATTTAAAACTTTTTCCTCTAACAGCGTTTCAAAAAACTAACAACAATCTTTCAGCGATAGCTATTAGGCTATCAATAAACTTAGGCTACTTTGTTCTATTTTGTGCAAAAGCTGTCAATATGATGAACATACTTTTTTGAAATGTCTAAAGTATGACTTTTTGTAGTTGTACACCAATAACTTTTTTAAGCATGGTCCATCGGTCAATAGTCATATACTGATATAAGCTAATCAATGAAGAAATTAAATGAAGGATTAAGACTGATACAGTGAAATTAAACTTAGGATACAGTAGTTTGCACGATCCATAGGGCTAAAAACTCCAAACCACTGTTTGAATCATTCTACTTGCTTGAGATCTTGTGGGTTTAAGCGGTTACCGTACGATTTTAAGCGGAATGTCTCACTGCAAAAAAACTAATTGAAACAACATGAGTTCAAAATACAATATTTAAAATTTAGTATTTATTTTAAATCAATATTTTTACATTGATACAGGCAAAAAGTTACACGGGCAGTATTTAAAATAGCATGACTTTCTGTCAACGTGTAAACAAGGTGATTAACTCTGTGTTAATTTTATTTAAAACACTAACACAGGTCACTAAATGCAAGACTGGTTTGGTCATATTCTTTGAACACGTCACCTAACAAGTGTCTTTATGCATACTCCATGCTATGACATGCTTTCAATCGTTACGGGAACGCCTTGTTTCGTAGTTACTGAGATAATTGCTTCATTGAAAGGTTGTCAAAAGTAATATACATTATTGTGGGTTTTAAAAAAATGCAAGGTTTCGTAAACTCTTGCTTCCTGCGACAAACGTTAAACCACCTTTCTAGGCTTGTTATAACAGAAACCTTTTTTTTTTCATTTTAAAAGTGTTGAATGCGGAACATGTTTCCTTTATTACGTATCTCTTCTTTTCTTGAAGTTAAAATATAGGATTTCACTAATGTGGTTAAACTGCTTTCGTTTATCAACAGCAAGCGGCTTTGGGACAAAAAGAAAATTAGGCTAACAGATTTTCGTTTCTAAAATGAAAACAGAGCCTTTGTCTCTTGGATGGCAAAACAATAACAATGTTACACCCGCTAAGGTTACTTTGTTTTGTTTGTCTATGATTCAACAAAACAAAACAATACAACCCAGTTATAATTAGGTAGGGCTACCATACGTCCTCTTTTAAGAGGTTTTGTCCTCTTTTTTCAAGAAAAATAAATTGTCCTCCGAGGACACTAAAAAATGCTCAAATATCCTCTTTTTTGACAGTTTGGGTTTTCATGCTTATATTTTCAACGGGATTATATTGCTTGATGACGTTTCAGCGACGGCTTGTAGGCCATTTGTTTTCTAAACATTATAGGCCTACCAATGTAACATGCTGATTTATAAATTCTACAAGAAATTGGCGCATTTTATTGAACTGTTGTTGAACGTTCATTGTCTGCTTCACTGTAAGATTTTAAATGACACTTTAAAAGTCATGCTCACACTTTCACAAAAAAATGTTCTTTTACCTACATACGTTTTATATTGATAGGCCTACAACACTGGTAGACGTTGTTGATTACCAACTCAGTTTGGTTCGTTTGTTACTTGAAACAAATCGAAACAAATGTCTAAAGTGCATGTGTATAACCCCTAACCTACAGCAAAACAAATCGTGGCATGGATAGGCCTACAGTTTTGCAAGGAAAGGAACAGCCTTTTAGTTTGTTTTTTTGTTTTTCATATCTTTATCCTGCATTGCGGGAAAGCGGGCTTGAGCGCTATGCATCGGTGTACGCCTTCCGACGTACACCTGACCCACGCTGCAGCCGACGCAATGTCTGTTTCCGGTTGTCTACTCTACTTATGACTTAAATTTGGTAGCCTACTACCCATTACTCGAAATCGATCACTGGGTAGAGGCAATAACGGTAGGCCTAATGTGCAGCCTACTGTTTTAGTCATACTTCTTGCAAATAATTTAACAATTTTGTTAAGGCTGACCATTCCTTGTTGAAAAAAGTTAAGGCTTGACATGGAGGTCGTGCCTGATTTGTCACATTTTGCAGATTTTTGTGATCATTGCTGTCTGACTGAAACTGTCTAAAAATTAGGTATTTTTTCACTTTTTGCTAACTCTTAAAAATATAAAATCATTTGGAAGCACTAGAAATGAGAAAAATAAGTTAAACGTTCAGTCAAATCTGTTTTCTTCTTTTTTTTTGGTAACTTTTGCTGCGTAGGCCTATACTGTAATGATTTAAAAGCATGTAAAAGATTCTTCAAGTGTAAAATTCTACTTGCTGGCAAAACGTGTCCTCTTTTTAGGCGATGAAAATATGGTACGCCTATAATTAGGTTACTTAAGTGATACAGAATAATTCTTCTATTATTGTGATTATTTGATGATATGTTCGGGCTTATCCAGGTTATTCTTAAGCAAGCAAAAATTACAAAAACAAATTGTGTTAGCCTAGCGCAGGGGTCACCAAACTTTTTTTCTGAGGGTCGGGTTGCTGCGAGATTAACAGCTGCGGGCCGGATGCAAATTGCGAAAAGATATACAACTATTTAGAATCTCCATTGACTTGAATTGAGCACAATAACTAACAAAGTCAACGGTGGAATAGCAAAGTGTTGATGAAAATCGAAAGGTTGCTGGAAAAGTTATCCCCTGCTGTGATGCCCTACAGGGCATCGTGCTCTTGAAAAAACATTACATCTTTCCAAATTTGGCCTAGGCTGTCCCCATTTGTGGTGGCCTAATGATAAAAACAGAACACCAACATGTAGGCTGTCTGGTGGAAAAATATACAAATGATTTCCGCAGCACGTGGCGGGCCGGATAAAATCAGTTCGCTGGCCGGTTCCGGCCCGCGGGCCGTAGTTTGGTGACCCCTGGCCTAGCGTATCATTCTATCTATAGAAAATAACTTTCCTTTAGTTAAAATTATAATCGGAAAACTACAAAAGAGACAGTTTTACTTTGTGTTAGCTATCAACAGCAACATATTACACGCTTTTTGAGAAGGATTTGTCTCTTGAGGC
Organism: Aplidium turbinatum; assembly: GCF_918807975.1. NCBI lineage: Eukaryota > Metazoa > Chordata > Ascidiacea > Aplousobranchia > Polyclinidae > Aplidium > Aplidium turbinatum. The sequence continues at coordinate 35,054,998 of NC_137472.1, read as the reverse complement.
TGGTGTTTCAATTTGTTGTCTAGGATTGTGATATTGCATAGCCTATGTAACTTATATATTTTTACTTGATTATATTCTTCACATTTGAGAGTGCGCTTGTTAAACTTATTTCTTACGTTAGTTTCTTATGTGGAACTGGTAAGAAAAAAAGAAACTAGTTTTAACGTAGATGAAAGCAGATGTGTAGGAAAAAGGTTGAACACTGTTGCCTTACTGTACTTATGCGTTCATGAGCATTGCATGGAAGTTACGTGTTTGATTTGTAAAGATCTGCTGCTCAATGGCGTCGAAAATAACAAATATATTTGCAATCTAACTTCAAATTGAAGATTTAAGATTTAGGTCATATTTTTATGGTTATGAGTTAATACTAAAATTGTGTAGGTTCTTAGTCAAAGCACCTTTCTAAGAAAAAGTTTCAATTATGAACTCATTGGATTTTTTTCGATAATCTGCACCATATAGTTCAATACGTGGTTTGCTGTGGCTTTGCGAAACTTTAACTTCTCTCAATCAAAAGTTTAACATCTGTCTTGAATTATTTTTAATATCAGGTTTTTCGCTGAATTCGATGCATTTTGTCAATCAAAGCTACAATGAATTCATTGCTCGACGGCTCCACTGCAGGACAGGGCTTCACTACATTGTAGATACAAGCAGAAATGGGGGTCCGTTTTCGAGACAGGCAATTCGTGACATTCAACAATGTTATTATGACCCGCCGAATATAAAAAAAGTAAGTTATGTGTAATTTTTGTGAAACTAAATGCCGCGCTAAGCAATCAACCGCTCTTCAAATTCTAACAAAATGTATCATAAATGCAGAGATGTACGTACACGCCACAAATTCTACGCCGCATACTTGCGGCGTAGACTTTTTGTTTACGCTAACGCTTGCGGCAACATTTTTTTGGATAGTTTGCGCTTGAGGCTACGCCGTAAAGTTTTCGCGTTTTTTTAGCGCATAGCGTCAACGCATACTTTTTAATGTATTTTTTTTTCGCTACAACACGCCAACACCTTCCAGCGCTGCAGTTAAAAAAAGGTTTTCAATGGGCAAAGACATATTGGAACCAAAACACAGCAAAATGTCAGATGAACACTTTCAGATGCTTGTGTTTCTTTGTGGAAATTCAAAATAAAACTTGTTTGTTTCGAGTGGTTTATACCGTGTGAATGTTTGGCACCTAGCAAACAAAATTAGTTTACGCTAGTGTATGCGCTAACGCTGACGCCGCCAACTTTTTTTACAAGTTACGTTGACGCATACGGCGTATGGTTTTTCGAACGTTTGCGTTTACGCTGACGGCGTCAATATTTTTTGTATTCGCGTACATCACTGCATAAATGTTATTGAACTTGGAATAAACTCTGGGTCTATTTGCTTATTGCGATTACCAAGTACCAAATAGGTTACTTTGCTTGGCTAAGTGAAATGGCTTAAAGTTATTTTTTGTTAGCCATGGTTACTTTATTGGTGTACAAAAAAAATACTATTTTTTTTACACTTCGTGTAATTTTTTACTTTTGTCGTATCCAGGCTTGAATTTTGTGTACGAAGGTTTAGTTTAAAGTTTGGCGTGTGGGGTTTAGGTGGTCGGATAGTGTTCGCTAAGCACTACCGATGTGCGACTCCTAGCTCAGAAGGGGCGATGTTATAACCTAATTATCTCTTCTAGAGTGCACTGCCTATTAATACCACACAGAAGGAAGCATTGTAGAGGTTAATATAATTGAAAGTAAACCAAGGTAGACAGGGTAACACACACAGTATGCTAATATTAATTGACAATAGAATCAATGCCCCGGATAATACAGTAGTCCAGGTTCAACCTTGTAGCCATGTTCCGAATATCATTTCTTTTTGGTCTTCTTTTTGGATGGTTTTCTTTTACGTCCTGCCGCTGAGTCGTTGTTGTCAAAAGCGTTATGCTGAATATTGTTCCGCGAGCCGCGTTCAGCCTTGGCGACCTCTAGCGGACGCAGACTCTTCAGACGCAGACAGTATTGTAAAGAGGAACGCCACATCACTTGGCGCCAGATTATCAGATCAGTTTTTTTCGACCACTGCGCCGCGGCACACTAGTGTGCCATGTGAGATCGTCAGGTGTGCCGTGTGAAATTATCCAAATTCACCTAATTGGTCTAAAAAAAAATTTTGAAAATGTTTCCACTTACCAAGAAATGGCAAGATGTTCACACTGCTGCACTATGTGAGATCATTAGTAAACATCTGAAAATTCTCAAGGAGAAGATGTCATGTTATTTCTCTTCAGCCTCTAGGCTACTGATAGCCTTGACTGGGTTACTGGGTTAGAGACCCATACAGCTTACCAGTTTTTGGAAAGAATATGAGTTTGCAGGAGCAGGAGGAACTAACTGAACTGAGACAAAATCGTGGTCTGCAGCTAAGCTTTGCTGATCTACTTTTGGAGAGTTTTTGGTTGACTGCTGCCAAGGAGTTCCCCATTTTGGCAAACAAAGCTATTGTGACATTGCTCCCACTTTCCACGACATATCTGTGTGAGGTGAGCTTCTCGAGCCTGACAGCCATCAAAACTAAAAACAGAGAGCAAGTGAAAGCTGTTGAGGAAGAGCTTCGTCTGTGTCTTTCTTCAGTTCCTGCCAGGATATCAGCTCTGTGTTTATCCAAACAGGCACAAGTTTCACACTGAGTCAGTGAAATGCACTGAGATTGACATTTTGTACATGTAACTCTTCATATTTCTCAGTGTAGAACAATGAAATCTTTCCCAAATTTAACACCGGTCGAAAATCAAAATCACAACAGCTTCGCGTTTGTCTTTTGCAATTTCTGCCCGAATATCAACTTTGTGATCATTCAAACAGGCCCAGATATCGTACTGACAAAAACTAAAAGTAAATGAATTGTTGTTGTGTTGTTTATTTTAATGCATCATTATAAAACTTCGTTTAGTGTTCCGTCACATTATTTTAATGCATAGAGTGTTCCGTGGCTCAAAAAAAGGTTGAAAAACACTGGATTAGATCATGAGTTGGTGAAATGATCAAACATCGATATGCTTCTTGGCGTGCCTTTTCGATGAAGATGCTGGTAGCTCGGACTGATGCGTTTGCAGAACTCTTTGTACCACTCTTGTTTGTAGCACTAGTTTTCTTTCAAATTATGCGACTCTGGATATGCGGCCAAAACTATAGGTGTTGTAGGTTGATCGTTTAACATGCAGAAAATAGGTAAAATGCAATTAGGCTATCGACCGGGTTGTTGCCCAAGTCTACCCTGGTGATGACGTTGTAGTTAAGTTCGAATGGTTCAAACATAAAACAATGACTTATCGTACAATAATAAAAATGATGCTCACAAACTTACTCAAAACAACAGCATGACGGCTGCTGGGTTAACAATAATTGAGGCTGCTTAGAGTGAAAACTACTACACAGAAATGTTGCTAACAACTGCAAACATACAAAAAATTAAACGAATCAACTGCTACAGCATGATGTGTTACAGTGTATGTTTCATAGCAATGAAATGTAGTATGTGTACAATGATTAGAGAAGCAAAGAAGCCAATCGTCGTATTCAACTTCAAGCTATTCATTGAGTGTCTTGTCAAGGCGCAGTGGCACACTTTCTATAAGTGTCTAACTGATGTTTTTTCAAGCGTCATGTAGTAGGTGCTTTATTGCGACAGACCGACAGCAGCACTTTTGACGCTTTTATGTTTTTTCAAGTTATTCTCATTTTAAATTTATCTGAACTACATTTTATGATAGAGCAACTTACTTAGCCTACATCTCATCGTGCAATAACAGTCTATTTTAAAAACTATAGTTTATCATCATTTTTCAAAATTTTAAAGAAACCAAGTAACTTGCTGAAAACAAAGATGACGTCATTCATACAAATCAAAACCATTTTCTAATTTATACCTCTAATCAGTATTTTTGAAAGTTAATAGCCTACCCTTTGTGCATAGTTTCATGTATTTTTCCAACCAATCAATCGTAGTTTACTTTGAGATCTGCTTCATTTGCCAATGAATACGCTAACGGTTTTATCATCATAACACGAAGGATTTTCTTAGTTTTCCACACTGCAGCTTTAGGTTGTTGGTTTCAAGAAATAAGATTTTATATTAACGCGAAACATTTGTTCCTATCCATCTCACCGTTCATTAACGCTTGCAGGGACAATCTCCTGGCTTTTCATGGGGAACTAGAACTTCTGTTCTTGCCCCTCGACAAAAACGATGGATCAGTCAACTTGGCTCGTCAGCGCCAGTCAGCGGTTATGTACCTCCATCACAACAGCCACTAACCACAACTACGGTTGCTCAAGTTGTCCACCGTAACGACCCAAACTGGGAATTGAATAATCGCAACAACCGATTGAACGACGAAAGAAACAACAGACTCAATAACGGGAAGAACGACGGTTATGATCGGCCACAGCCCAGTGTCACAACTACAGAAGCTACGGAAGACACATTTGTTGAAGTTGAAAGCGAGCAAACAATCCGAAGCGTAACAGTTGCATCGGAGTATCTCAGAACGTTTAGGTCAAATTTGAGAAGTTGTATGAGTAAAAAGTCAACCACATCTGCGCACGACGCGAACGTTTGGATCAAGGCTCCTGGCGAAGCAGATGGAAGGTTATACAAGTACGGAACATATCATTCCTGCCTTTTAGGACACTCAGTTGAATGCAGCGACCAATGTCAAATGTTTATTCAAGAACCTTCTTCAAACTGCCAATGTGGCAAACCAAATCGGAACACAGTGTTACCAAAATCAACCCATTCCCCATTTCCTATTGCTAATTTTCCGTTAAAATAACACAAGTAGGCGATGTGCTTCTATAACTTCTCAGCAGGCTCAATTAAAAATAAATTTTAATTTTAGCTAAAATCTGATCAGCGGGCCGATATTGGTTGTGCTTTCTCCCGTTGCTTAACTTGAAGATTTTCGACTGCATACGCTGCAATAAATCATATCAGTAGTTTTACTATAACGACGGATACTTTCAAAACAAAAATAAACCAAGCAAATGTATTTTGTCTGGATGATATGCTTATAGGTAACGGAGTTCAGAAACGTAATGGGTCAGAAACTCTACTGCAGTGTAGTCCATAGGTGTAGGAGCCAGGGATGCAATGCAACCTCACCCCCAAACTTTTCAATTAGTCAAAAATTTGGGATAATTTGATAACTTTTAGCACGTTTTAAAAATTTCATTTAAGATTGGTCTTATTTTCAGATTTTTGCTCAAATAGTGGCTATGCAAATGTCAAATAAAGTGCAACTGCACCCTTAACCTTACAATTGGTCGAAAATTTATTAAAAATTTTGGCAAGAACTTTCCGCATGTTTCAAATTTTCATTAAGATTGAACTTATTTTTTAATCTTTTACTCAAATAGGCTAATCAAAATTATATTTTTATGTTGAGTTTAATGCATGCAAAATTACAATAACCCACTGAAATTAAGGTTTGGGGGGGGGGCTGTCAATTCAACTTTTTTGTATCAACAGTTGTATCTCTAAAACCACTGAGGCTGCGACTGCGAGATTTCTTGACTTTTCCTAACTTTTATTCACCTCTATTGAGCTGAAATTTTGAGCGAATAAAGGTTATAAATTGAGAGATATAAGGCATTTCTCAGCACATCCTCTGAAATATTTCATATTCTAGTGTTCAAAATTTTCCCACCAGCTGGATGAAAGTAATTAATTTGGCCCATGTCTCGTTAATCCTAACTGTTTCACAGCTTAAAGGGAATTGGCTGTATGTAAAATTATGTAAAAAAAATTTAGTCACAACATTGCAATGCATGCAATTGATTGAGTTTCGCTTTTAGCAGCATTGTGGAATTCGTCATAGCACAGAACTAGGGAACTGTGTTCCGAAAGCTCGTGTAATTCGGTATTGCCACCAAGAACTCGCAGCATCAGGTTAATACAGATCGCCAGAATCTACACTGTGAAGATTGCAATGCATGTTCTTCATTACTCTACCAAAAAACAATGTGTAAACTCACGCTACAATTACAGTCATAAGTCACCTCATCATTTCAACATACTGTATATGAGCAGTTCTAAAATTCACATAGTTTTAATTTTCGGATATGCTCAGCGTGAATAATTTCACAAAGTGAATCCCAAATTTTGAAACCGTGCCTTAAAAAATAACAGAGATGTCACTTTTAAAGCATAAGAAGAATCGACAACCTCCCCCTCAAACTGAGCAAGACTCCAGGAGCCCAACCTTCTAAGGGTTAAGTTGTAAGAGTTAAGAAATAAATGTGCAGTTTGTTGAGAGTTTGAAAAATTTGAGCAGAAAATATCCAAATGTTAACAAATTTTATGAAAAGTATATCCCAAACCAATGTGCTCCAATATTGAAAGTAATGCTTCTAACATATAACTTACAAAATCAATATGCTCAGTAGAAATTGTAGCCTGCAAGTTTAGATTTGAATTTGAAATAGTTAATTTAAAATAGTTGTACAGTGGTTAAGATAAGATTTGAAATAACTTTTCAACTTATTTTTAACATCTGAAAATATCCAAATGCTTGCAAATTTTATGAAAAATATTGACTTCGAAAGTGATGCTTTAAACAACTTACAGTGTCAAAATACTCCTAGCTGAAAATGTAGTCTACAAGTTTAGTTTATAAAATTTTAGAAATCCCTTTCAACTTGTTAAGATTTTATCTCATTATGAAAATTTGTATTTTGAAGCACATGTAGGCCTATTATGATCTTATTGATGAGATCTTTTTATGTATTGAGTTATTTGTATTGCTATGGTGCTTTCGCATTATTTAGGCAATAAGCCTTGGTGATTGACAAATTATATTTACTGTATATAGACTACCAGACAATTGGGAGCAGCGTATAATTTTTAATCAGGTGGTCTATGCTTTGTTGCAAAACCTATTTGGGCGCATTTAATTATATTTGTGCAAGAACTTTTTCCCACCCCCAAAAACTAACTTTCCCTACGCCTTTGGTGTAATCTAAATAAGCTAAGCTATGAAACTAGAGCTGCAAATAAGAGTACAGATTAATTATTTGAGATGGCTTATGAACTACAGAAAAATAAGGCTTATGCAAAGCTTTATTTCTATAAACTACGAACGTTTTCGGCCATACTCAAACTAGCCCTTCTCAAGTAACGAAAAGCTTTGCAGTTTCATTCTTGTGCATTTCGTTTTTCAAGTCATTGTATAGATTAGTTATTTCAATGTAGATGTTATTGTAAAATCAGTTATTTTCGTTACTTGAGAAGGGCTAACTTGAGTATGGCCGAAAACGTTCGTAGTTTATAATTTTATGTTCACTCTAATATATTATGTTAAATGCCGTGTGGTTGTTTGGTTTTATCTGTCTATGGTTAAAGAAAATCACCTCTCTACCAAAATTGCTTTATTTCTGTTTTCCATTTTTTAAGCTCACTAAAAAAACACAGCAAGTTTTATCGACTTTCTCGTTACCTACGTTGATCAGCACGAGATTCCCCAACCCCAAAGCTTTTGTGAGCCAGCATCTGACAGCGAGCAGTAGTTTTAGGGACCACTGTAAAATGTTGAGCACTTAAAAACAGCACTAAGAGACTTTAAAAATGATTAAGAAATGATTAATATTTTAATTTTAATTTTCTAGGCAATTGTTTGCAGCAACTAATTAACATCCTTTTGTGTTGCCGGTACATTACTTAGTAGTCTTAGTCATTTCGTGCAGCGCTTACGTCATGTTAAACATTCATTTGCTTACAAATCTCTTTCGCACAAATATAAGATGTAAAGTTAGTCCGACAAACGAAAAGCAGGAATGAGTGCGATGCCTCCTGTAAGCAGGTATCACGCTAGATGTTACTACAAATAAATGCAGACAGGGCCGTTGAGAGGATAGTTTGGGCCTGATACCGAAGAGATCTTCAGTTCCTAAGTCAAGATGCAAGTTAGTTTCTTTAAGTTCCAGGTTCCTCTAGAAAATTTTCGGGCCCTGAAATCATCTCGGGCTCTGGTACAAAAGTAGCCTACCCCCAAGGACCCTTCTATCAAGGCTACTAAATGCAAAAGGTCTAAAAACGGCAAAAGTGTTTCATACGAAGAATGGCAATGTTTTAAAAGTTGCGCTTCGATTGAATTCACCTTTGTATTTAACAAACGGTAAAGTTTTGCGCAACTGTTTTCGTAGCTCAGAAGCGTTTGAGTTGAGGAATTACTATTTTAAGAAATTAAGTTTGAGTTGAGTAAAAGTACTCTGAGTTCGATTTCGCAACATTACAAAACTACTACATAAAAGGCCTCGAATAAACATTTTTCACTGACTAATTGTGAGTTTCTCAAATAGCTCATAGTGCATTATCAAGAAAAAAAGAACAAATTTGTAGTTTAATATACAGTAGCAACAATGCATAGGCTGTAAAAGAAGGGCCATAAAAATGTACCGTTTACAGCTGTTTTAATGAAAGAAGTAGCAAAACTAATTTAAGTGGTAAAAAAAAGAAAACTGGTTAGGTAAAACCAGCAAACAACGATACAGCATTGTCGAAATGTATTCATCTTGTCATTCATGGCCATCCCAGCGATCACAAACAACATAAACACCATTGAACAGGATAATTGCTGCTCCACAAAATGTTTAATACATTTCCTCATTCAATTGCTTAAATAAAAGTTGCTTGGGCAAAGATTAACTGGCCCCTACTAGCGTCACAATGTGTTTTTTTTTTCTGACGTGCTAAAAAGACACACTCTGCCCAGTATAATGCAAGTAGAACTCACAAGCAAATGTTTTTCAAAAATTTGCTTTTTTTAAAGCAAAACAAAATTAACAACAAGTCTGTAAAATTTATTGCAAAAGTTACAGTTTTTTTTTAAGGTGCTGTTCACTTACTAAGTTAAAACAGTGTCCCATACGATGATTCATCTTTCCAAAATTTTGAGAAAGAAATTATGTGTGGTTAACAGAACGCAAGAAACATATCAAACTTTGAAATGTTTTCAGTCGATAAATGGTGTCAATGTTACAAATTTAAGAAAAGTAGGTCAATTACCCAATGTAGTGGTAAGTTAATATTTTCTTGATTAAATAAAAAAGTGGCCATAATTTTTCTTGAAACACACTATTTTATCGATAGGCTATCGGTATGTGTATCAATTGGTCAATAGCTTTAGAAAACTGATTTTTAGATATTTTTCGAAATAAAGCAGCAAAAATATAGCATAAAAAAGTATTTTTGTAACTTGATCTTTTATCCTATGTTTCGTGACGTTGAATTAATGTCAAAACAAACAGTTTGTTACCTGAGTAGTGAGTATTTCCACGCTTGATGGCTTCATGAGGTTCATTCAATCTAGGACAGGTTTGTGATACTTTTTAGCTAACATGTTTTAAGTTAACAATATTTATTTTGGCTGAAAATTTACTAGCGTTATATAGACCAAAGTTCCAAGAGACAACGGAAAGTTTCTGCTGTTGAAAAAATGATTTAATTTTGTTTTTGAGCAAGTGATGTACCTGTATAATCCCTTCGGAAAATCAAAAGAATGTCGGTTTGATAAAGACTGTTGAATCGAAAACCATAACAAACAAGCTCCGCTGAAAGGATGCACGGATATGACCCAGACGCAAACGTTGAATCAGATGTTGAATCAAGGTAAAAAACGAAGGTTTGCTGTCTGGGTATGACGCCTGGCTGGTTGTTAGGCTATTTAAGTAACGACAATATTTGTCGCACATTCATTCCATACATATATTGCAAGCAATGCATGTCATCTGTAGCTTCTGTCTCGTGCTCTGACACTTGACAAGACAATCCCACGAATAGTATGTTCTTTTAATAGCTTTTTTGTGTTATCATTTTTGTAATTTCCGCTACTTTTTACCTATATCATGTCTAGAATTATAATTTTCAAACCTTCTGTGGTTCTTTTTCCTTTCATACGTCCGTCAAATACACCGTTCAATGCATAGGCGTAGCCAGGGGGGCGAAAGGGGCCATGGCCTCCCCCCAAATTTCCACATTTTGAATTCCGAAGTGGAATCTTTTGTTGAAAATATAATATAATTTGTATAAATTTATATCGTTTTCCAAGACATCTGGCTATTAACACCCCCCAGGACTTGTTTTAGACACACAGAAAGACACCAATGAATTTTGAAAATCGTAAATCGCGCAAAGTTTACGCGATTTACGCTTCTTTTAACTAATCTGTGGAAGCAATTTCAGAATCGCTTACTATGTTGGGTTTTTGTGTAGCTGAGTTTTTTGTGTTCTCTAATTTTAGCTGCAGTTTTTGCCCGTTTGTTTGTAACAGCTACGCTAAGTTAATAGCTGTTTATCTGTTAATAAATTTCATACAAATATTACCCTGAAAGTGTTTCCAGAAAGCGCTATAATTCATTATTTGAGTGTAATTTTGCAAAAATTTTTCACCACCCTCCACCACCTTTATTGCTTCCCTTGCTTAACCCACCAGGATACGCCAGTGCAAATCAGGTGGCGATGTCTTAAATCAAACACTTTGTCGTTCTCTTCAATTCATCAAATATTTGCCCCCCCCCCCCAAATTTTTTTCTGGCTACGCCACTGGTTCAATGTGTTAACATTTCTCCGTAAACTACATTTTGTATGCAGGTCTTTCTTTTTGTGATCCATATCAGACATCTCATCACACGATTTCTTGCAAATACTTTTTCGCCTGTGACGTTGTGTTTCCATATTTTTTTCCATCTTCTTTTTGAGTATAGGCCTATCATTACTTTTTTTTCCAAAAAGCGGCTAAGTCTGCTTGATAAGCGACGAACCGCAGTTTCTTCTGAGTGTCAGTTAAGCGATCTCACAACTCCTCGCTTGCCTGGTTCCAGTCACAAACTTCATGTGATTCATTTATAATTTGTAGAGTTACCGGCAAAGATAGAAATAACTAAAAATTATTCCTTCTGAAAGAAGCTAGTAATTGAATGTTATAACTTTAGCTTTGAATACAAGTACCAGTTATAACCTCATACTTCACCAGCAAAAAGTAAAAGTTCTATCGGGTTATATAGTTTACAAGAAAGAACACAGAAAGAGACGCTTGCAGAAATGTTTATTTGGGTGCAGTCACGGGTATAGTATCATGCTCTCAGCTGTAAATTATGCTTTATGAATGCGAAGTGTGGCCAGATGTGGCAACAGTGTTGGGCGCGATAACTCATTTTTAAGTTAAGCGATAACGATAATCGATAAACGAAAAATGCCTAAAGCGATAACGATAAACGATGAATCAACAAAAAGTTAAGCGATAACGATAAACGATAAATTATCGCCGATAATGTCCGATAACAATAATTTTTTTTTCTTGATTAGCGCTGCCCCATCCCATGCAGCACGAACTGTTTTCATCAACATGCCGAAAAATCGAACATAATATATTGTAAAGGGACAAAACTTTTTGTAAGTAATGCATAAATAGAATCGCAATAGCGGCAGTGGGTATCGAATCTTCAACCTCTTGATCCAGAATCAAACCACTGAGGTAACCGCCGTGCTTATAATTATACCTTCAGATACCAGTTGGATGCTTTTATCAATTGAGTTACACTGCCGCTTACGTGCAGTAGGCAAAATAATTAAATCAAATGAAAATACCATAAAAAATTCCAAACTTTGTATTTTGTTTTCTGCTTAAAGGGCTGTTTACAGCAAAGTCAGCAATAATTAAAAAAATTCCCAAAAACGCAAAATGCTTGAAAATTTATCAGTAATCGCGTTATTGGTAGTAGGCCCTAAAAATGTGCATACTGTGAAATCCATCAAGCTTGTCAAATTAGTCGTGTTTGTTTAAGAACAATAACATAATTATCGTAATTTACTGATAATTTCAGATAATTTTTTTTTTTGTTTTCTTTGTGAACACCATCATTAAAGCAATGGCAAAACGCTCAGTTGTTGAGATAAGAATTACAATGTAGGCACTGTATTAGTGGGAATAAAAATATTTGATTGAGGTAGGATATGTCGCACAGGTAGGCTACAGTAAATGAGAAAGGTTATACTGTATTTAGCATAATTTTACCACGCAACTCGATCCGCCTATTGTCATGCAAAAACTACTACAAGATGCAAAAAATGTGATGTCGGTCTGCATGTTAAATGCTTCAAGCAATATCATATTTCGCAATGACTTGTTTCAGTGATGTTGTGTTACTTTGCTAATTTTCATCTTCATATTTTTTGAACTTTCATTTCAATAAAATGCTCGATGACAATAATGACATGACAAGACATGAACAAGACATTTCCCATTTATCACTTTGAGCGATAAGTAAAATGTAATAACGCTTAAGCATTACGCACAAGAAACTTGTGAAATCTGATAACGGATTTGCCTAGCGTCTTATATATAGGACGGCTTTTTTCTCAAAACGTACAAACACAATTAGAAAAAAAATAATTGTGATATGTTTTTTAGGTCATAATTATGCAATAGGCCTATTTAAATTTTCCGAAAATTTTTTTAAGTACTTTCACTTTCGGCACAAATGGGTTAACTTTTTAAGTTAAATGGCACTTACGAATTCGGTTATTATTTTTGGATTAAAGTTATAACGCTAAGCTAGAAAAAATCGATCTTACAGTCTATAACCGATCTTGTGTTGTTATTGTGTGTGAATTTTGTCTTTTAATCTGAGTTTGTGACGTAACCGCACGTCTCAAGGCAAGTTCTTGCAATTTTAGTTAATCTACTCATCTAAAGATTTAATGCGCTTAAAACAGTAAGTTTCGTGTTTTGACGAGAGAGATTTTATTTTTTTACGACAATTACTAAAAACTAACACTTCCAACGAAAAAAGAAAACACAAGAATAAAATAGTTGATCGTGAGGTGGCGCGAAAGACCATGTTTCCGATGTAAAAGCGGCCTCGTATTGCGACACTTTCACAAACCACTTGCCAATTTCCTTCGCTTCGCATCAAAGGAATCTGTACCGCCTGTGCGCTTACATTTTAATTGTAAAATTCACTCGCGATTGACCATTGCAGCAAAACAACAAGAGACTTGTTGCATGCATTTCATTGCAGTGCAATTTGCAACTCTAAAAATTATTGTGTTGTCAGGGCCATCGCTGCAGGGGGGCGTGCCCCCTCCCCTGATAACGACCTGTGCACACACACTTCAGGCACTGAAGAAGAACTGGTTTTAATTTTAGTTTTATTAACTAGGTGGCTAGTAAAAGTATTACTTTTCATGATCTTTCCACTTGTGTGTTGATCCGAAATAAAATTTATCGGCGATTAATTATCGGCGATAATCAAATATTGCCTTTGACGATAACGATAAACGATAACTGAAAAAATAACTAAGCGATAACGATAAGCGATAAAAATTTATCGCCGATAATTATCGCCGATGAATTATCGGCGATAATGCCCATCACTGTGTGGCAAGGTAGCAATTATTTCACAATAGATATATAGGTTGGCTACATTTTGTGTTTTCATGCAGAATCGCATAAAACCTTTGATCGAAACTGCTATAAGGCTACTACGTTAAAGAAACTATGCGTGCTACGAGTAAAATTACTTACTTTCACTGCAATAGGCCAGTTTTTGCTTATAAATAGCCTTGATTTGGAGCTTGACATCAGATGGGAGCAGTCTGATGATTAAGCGAATGTTTGCAGTTAATTTTGGTCTACTGTAACACGAAAGCTCAACGTCCTCCCTTCTGAATTAACTTGACATTTTGTAACTTTACGCTACGACTAAGCACACCCTTGCGATTTTCTTGCGGCACACAGTTTGGGAAAGCGTGGCCTAGACAGCGTTAAATGGGTAAACGGTATTTTTAGGCATCTTTAGGCTATAGCTTACAATGCAGTTTTTTGTGTGACTTCGTTCTGGAGATGTAATCTTTTAGCCATTACAGGTGTAGAGGTTTGTACAATTGTGAAGCATCAATAGAAAGTTGCTAACAATGCCTGATGCAGATATTGTCGATGTTTTGAACATGGAAAATGATTCTGATAATCTGAATAAATTTTGTGAAGGCATTTTAAACTACGTAAAGAAAACCGCAAAACAAGGAAATCTATCCAGCGTATTTTCAAGCATCGAGGAGTATTGTGCCTCTCATCCTAAATATGCAATAAATATTGGGAGTAAAAAAGCAAAAATTTTAGATTCGTTAGTTCTCGAACGCCAACCAAATGCTGTCTTAGAGCTGGGAACATTCTTTGGATATGGTGCTCTCACACTAGCAAGACTACTGAAACCCGATGCAATGGTTTATTCTGTAGAAATGACATCCACATTTGCGGCTGTAGCAAAACAGATTGTGGAATTTTCTGGAATGACGAATAAAATCAAAATAATTGTAGGAAAGAGTCATGAAGTCCTATCAAACTTTTCATTATATGCAGAAGTTTCATCATTTGATTTTGTGCTCATTGATCATTGGAAAACGCAATACAAACCAGATCTGATTCTGCTTGAGCAGTTGGGATTGATCAAAAATGGAAGTGTGGTTGTTGCTGATAATGTTAAATTTCCAGGAGTTCCCGGTTACTTGGAATACGTCCGTGACAATCCCAGATATCATTGCACGAACATCCCAACAAAACTGACTTACTTTGACAACGAAGATGCATTAGAAAAATCTGTTTATCTTGGTTAGATGGGCTACTTTGACCTATAGCACATTAGTTGGAAGCATTGACTAATTACATTGATTTTGTTTTGTTATTTGTGTGTCTTGTACTATGCATTTACTACAATGAAAATTGTAGCCTATATATCGCACAGTACATTCGCAATTTGTTGTACTTATCACTGTAATCATCATCATCATCAGTTAATAAGGCCATCATTATCAAATTTCGTAGGCCTGTAAGCACCCAAGGCACTTACTTTTTAATAATATTTTTTTTATTTTTTTGTAAGAAATCCATGCCCTATCCAAAGTCACTTGCTGTAATAATGCTCAAAATAGTTTTGAAAGCCTGGAACAAGTGGTGAATGTAGGTTCAGGTATTTGCTTGTATTGGAGGGTCTCCGATTCAGCTACCTAGCTTTATATTGGATAAGTATTCAGGTTATTTTGCATACGGAAACTTTTTCGAAGCAATTTTTACCACATAACTTGATCAAACCAAAAACAATGTCAAACTGAATTTTTCATGCCATAAAGGCTAAAAACTATAAAATATTTCTACTTAGTTTAAAAAAAACTATAAATTGGCAACTCTGTCTCTTGTAAAATCTAGCAATCGCCATTGTTGAGTTTTATAACACAAAAAAAAACAGTCAGCTTAACTGCCACTTTGGAGAAGGGCCGGTTTACGCGTTGTAGCCTGTTCTATTGCCTGTTTCATACTATTAACCAGTTTACCTCCTTTCTTTCGCAGTTGTAGCCTGACGGGTAGGTTATACATTCTCAAAATGTTATTACAAAAAAAGGTGTAAGCCGATATTGATTGGTGATGTAAATTCCAAAGTGTGAAACTTGACAACCGTGCCCAGGCATGAAACCACGTGGGCCTGGGCCCACCTACTTTATTTTCAGGGTGGGCCTGGCTCACCCTCTTTTGAAAGCCAAATTTCTTTAAAAAGGTAGCGAAAACGGTGAATCAAAGAGGGAGTTGCGAAAAAAGGTCTTCACTCGTTTAATACACACTAGTTTGATTACCTTTGATGGATCAATGATGAAATCCAATCTTCAAACTTTTCTGTTGAACCCACTATTGATGGGCAGCACGTGTGGGTGTGGTTGTGTGTAATTGGTGGAGCAATCAATCAATGTAACTATTTTCTATTGTTAAAACAATGACATCATTACATATGCATTTACTGTAGGCCTATAATGCTGCAGATTATTAGGCTACTCCCAGGTTGGTATTATAGGCTAACTGTGTGTGTATTGTTGCCTTTTATTTGTGTGTACATCGCCATACTTTGTAGGCTACAGCGCCATAGATAGAGCAATTTACAATTTTTTTGGCCAAATTTGGCCCAAAAATAGTAAAATTTCGCTTGTTGGCACGAAAGGAAATCATGGTAACACAATCCAGATGTCGGATTGACTTTGACTGCTGTGCCTTTGGGCCCACCTACTTTTAATATGGTTCCTCCATGCCTGAGCGTGCCCCAATTGCAGCCGTCTTTACAAAAAACCATTTACAGACAGCGTTTTAAACTTTTGATGGGTTATCGACAAACTGATAATAACTGCTATTATCTAAAAAATGCGTGTTTGAATAACTCCCATACAAAAATTGGAAAGCTATTTTTAGGCCTTCATGTACACCAATTAATTACAACCAATACTTCTCGCAAGGACGACAATAACGCAGTAAGGTAGGCTACCGTGTGCTGCCAAAGCGCACTCCTCCATCAAATTTTGCCTTATGTTTCCAAACCTAAATTCACTACTACAGTAAGTTTTAATAATGCACTGAAATGTAAAATGTAAATCATTAGCTATATTACGTTTACTTCTTTAGCGTAAATGCTAAAATTTACTTTGCATGCGCTGACTTAAGATGCTAACTACAGTCAATAGCAGAAAGCTATATGCCCATTTGGAGGCATAGCACTGGGCTAAATTTTTAGCTGTGTAGAAAATTCTTCGAATTATTGCACTTTGATGAATCTGTTTTAAATAGCATGTTACGTCGTAAGTTTTTAATTGCGGTATGTAAATATTTTGAAAGCTGCGTGAGTTTCGCTATTTATTTTGTCATAAACTTACGTTGTGTGTGACCTACGTTATTAACTTAAACCAGTGTAATAGGATTTTCGTTTGTTATAAAGCTTTGGTGGAAAGTTTGCTTTGTTGCTCAACCGGCCTCGCAGTTTGAGGTGTAGGCTACTCTAGTTTTTGGCATACCAATTTTTTATTTTACTTAGGCCCAGTGTTGTACGCGTCATTGAAATAATTTGACGGCGTCAGCGTCAGCGCGAATTGCCTAAAAACTTTACGGCGTAAAGGACTGCGTAAGCTCTTAAAGAAATTGACGGCGTCAGCGTCAGCGCAAATTTCTAGCGCTATTTTTTGCCAGCGTCTCATAAAACGGAAATATTTCAACCAAGTTCAGGCTAACAATAGCTATAAATAAAGAGCAGGTACGGTATTATGTTTTGAGACTGTATTGTAATTAACTGCTCAGCCTATATAGGGTAGACTGGGGTAAGAAGCCCTCCTTAAGCAAAAATACGCACCAATCTTCACATTCACTATTTACTGAATCATTCACCAACTTAACATAAAGGCACAATGCAACTAAACAAGTTGCCCATAAAAGCAAAGATGAAATTTTTGAACGAAGCACAAAATATGACAAAATTAAAAATTAATAAAAGGAGCGTTTTACCCCTGCGCTGGGGCAAAAAGCCTATGGGGTAGGCGTTTTACCCCACCAAGCTTTATGAGCCAGAAATGATCTCAAACAGAGAATTAGTTTGTTGTAACGTTGCCAGTTTAAGTAAATTTAATCTACAGTAACAATGTTCACATTATGCTCCCTACCAAAATCTAACATTTGCCAACTTTAGAGCCCATGTTTCATTATTTCCAGGCTAAAAAAACAAGAAAATATTTTATTTCTATGCTGATATCTTTATGATTTAAATGCATTCAGAATTCGACATATCTACACATTTTGCAGAAAGTTATTTGTACTGAAAAGATACTTAATCTAACAAACATCAGCACTGTAGCTATGTCTACATAATAGGCTATGCTATGTAGCCTACAATAAGTTTAAAAAGTATTGTTGAACTAGAATTCATCATCTGAGCTGCAGTTTTGGCAGACATAAACACGTTCACCAGAGGTGCATTCTTCATGTGCCCAATGCTTACACATGCTGCATTGCATCCACTTTTCTCCTGGCCTACTGTTAGAAAACGGCTCCCCATATACTAAGCAAGGCCATCTCTCATGATCTAAATCATCAGCAACAACGTTTTCTTCTCTTTAGCTTTCTTTTAGCTGCCCTATGCATGGACACAGTCTTCTTTTGGTTTCTTGAAAGTTTGCTAGTAGCAAGCCTGTAAAATCTTTTTGTAAAGAGAATATGTGATTAATTGTGCTTGCTCTGATGTAGGCTACGCTTTCGTTTGGGCTTAGCACTCGATGTGGCATGTGTGGGTGTGCACAGCTAAAAAAATCACGTTTTGCTCTTACAATGTCTTCTCTCATAAAATCAGTTGATGAACTTGACGGCACATTATGATGAAAGGTTGAATCAGTAGGCCTACCATGTTGGCTTTCCAAGAACCCTTCATTTTGCTGTCTTCCCAAGGACTTATCACTTTGCTGCTTTACCTGGAACCCTTCACTTGGCTGCTTTGTCAAGGACCCATCACGTGGCTACTTTTCTTGAGACTCATCAATTTGCTGCTTTTCGGAAGACTCATCACTTTGTTGGTTTCCCTGAGACCCGTCAATTTTCTGCTTTTCCAAGTATCCATCACTTTGCTGGTTTATCAGAGACCCATCACTGTGCTGTTTTCCTGGAACCCTTCACTTAGCTACTTTTCTTGAGACTGTGTAATGGCTACATTTTGTGTGTATGGTGTGGTGGTGGGGTAACGATATCAATGGCATTTTCTTATGAAAACTTCACAGCTTTAAGCATTTTATGGCTATGATGTCCATCCAGAATAATAATGTGTCTTCTTTTGATGGTTTTAGCAATTGCACAAAAGTGATTCAACTATGCCATGAAGCTATCTTCGACAGTCCATCCACTCTTAGTGCAATGTCCAATTGCTCCAAGAGGTTTGTTATTCATAGGAGAATCTGCCATGCGCTTTCGCAGTAATATGAAAATGGGTGATGTGTAAGAGCCAGCTGCATTAGTTGCACAAATGACTGTGACAGTTTTTCCTCTTTCTCCACTCGTTATTATCCCCACTCCTCTTGATTTTTTCGTCGCAATTATTTTGGTTGGCTTATAAACATTCGATATGCCAGTCTCATCCATGTTCCACACAATAAGAGGTAAAAAGCCTACCATAGGCGTTTTACCCCAATGGCATATTCTCCATGGTAGGCTTTTTACCCCAATGGCATATGCTTTAAATTTTCGAAGTTTTTCTAAGGCATCTGCAGCTAATAAGGCCCGGCCAGTAATAAGGCCCACCTCCTGGATCTCCGTTGTTACAAATCTTTTAAACAAAATTGGAAGCTCTGATTGCTGCTATGGTGAATTTAGACTAACTGGTAAAGTTTCACAGCCTAAAATTGAGAACTTTTTGAGTTACGGAAACTTGAAGTTTGGGGGACTGAAATTGAGTGGTTTTATTAATTTTCACATATTTTAGACTGTTCTGCAGTTAACAAACCGCTTTGACTTCCGTTTTTTTGCATTTTATGTGAAAGATATGTGCATGCTGATGCAGTAAAACCAATAAATTTGAACTTTTTTTCTAATTAAAGCAAGACTGATAATGATGATCAGACTAGGCTAATTTTAGTAATGAGGCCCATGGGCCCCTGGGGTAACGTTGTGCACCCCTGGTTAAGAAAGTGAGGGTTAAAGGCTTGAGTGACCTAAAAAATTCTTGTTACACCATTAATCCAATTTGTTATTGCAATGAAATATCATAATTTCAGAATCAAAATACTTTATCATCCCTACCATATCTAAAAACACCATGTCGCTTTTTAAAAAATGGAGCATGGGGCGGGGGAGGGAATACTTGTCTCTATGTATTTAATTATTAGTTATGTGCCTGTGTTGTCGATTAGAATTTGTTTTGTGGTGTTGTTATAGTGAAAATACACCTTTGCCAATCACTTTTGGTGCTAATTCAAACCGGGCCTTATTCACAACACGTGCATCTAATAAGGCCCGCTTGAGATTTTTTTTATTTTTTTTATATTTTACAACCCCTTTTACTTAGAAACTTGTTTCATAGATATGTTGTTTAGATAGACCCAAAGTATCCTCATTCCAAGTTTCGTTCAAAATTATGCAGTATTTAGAAAAGTATTGAGGTTTGAAAATTAGCGGGCCTTATTAGCTGCAGGTGCCTTACTACCTTAAAAACTTGGATAAAACTATCGTTAGCTATCCCTGGAATTAGCAACTGACTGCTCCGTAACAAAATATCAAGGTGCGTTCTTCTTTCTGAGAAGAGCAGTACTTCATTTCCTGATTTAAATTTTTATAAAAAATCAAGCAAAACCAACCATTTTGGTCTACACTTTTCTTGCGTCAAGTCGGCTTCCTTTAACACGCGTTTAATGATTACCCACAATGCACTCATACACATGGTGGTAGTATTTATTTATTTACACAACTCTGTAAGGAGAAATTTAGGGTAGGCTTTTTACCCCGGGTGGGCTTTTTACCCCAGTCTACCCTAATTAGTTATTTCCTTGCAGAAAAACAAGCATTTCAAAACGTTTGTCTGACAATCTGCTGCGTTTGAGACGCATATTCAGGGGCGCCGGAACAATTTTTGACTGGAGGGGCAGGAGTATGAAAAAAGGGCACTTTTGTTGCTGAAAGGCCAATTTTTTTAAGTTTTAAGATAAAATGCTCATCTATCAGCTCATTATCGAGTAATGATACAAGCGTCCGCTATACAAAGAACAATGGCACAGAAGGGCATCATGCTATTTTATAATGATGTAATATAACTTACTGTGATGAAGAATTTTGTGTCGTGAATATTATTTTGAGGCAAAAATAGAACATTATAATTAGGCTAAAAGCGAATAGCATAAATTGTTATATTGCAAAGTGTGCAGTAGCTTACATGACCTTAAAAGGGCACTATTGCCCCCTCTTCCCTCCCCACCCACAGAAATTTGAGGGCAGGGGGCATCCGCTCCCCTGCTCCCCCTCCGCTTCCGGCGCCCCTGCGCATATTGTCCTTTCCAAGTGAAAACATGCGTTCCATAGCAGCGCTGGTTGGTATTGGTGTGTTGTACTTCAAAAACAAGTTGAAAACGTTTAGTCGGAAAGATATCACTGTTCCAAGCGTGCTGTGATAGTTTAGCATGTATAAATGTTTTAACGAGGTCCACTGCACCAACATCGCTCTTTTCAGGGGCATAGAGCTCTTGAAATAAAGTATATTCAACGTCCGCGATGCCATTCATGGATTTTTCGCTTTCAGTCTCTGATCCCTCGTTCTCAATACATGGGCAATCACCATTTGGCGAACTTCTTCCGCATGTATTCCAGGGAGCTATTCCAACCAATGCAAAAACTGGTAATTCGGATGAGTCACGCTGGCCAGAATACATTGTGAAACTCTTATTGTGAAACGAGATTTTCCATGAAAACAAAAAATGACGCTTAGCGCTTGACGCTTAAAATCGGCAAAATAGTTGACGGCGCTATCACTTCCGTCAACTGAAAAATAAATTGACGGCGCTAGCCTCAGCGTCAGCAAAAAGTTGACGCCGTCAAATGACGCCGTCAAATTGACGGCGTCAACGTACAACACTGCTTAGGCCTATTAACCCTTAAAGTCTGGTGTTAAGTTTCTCAGAAGAGACTAATTGAGGCATTTCTGAAGCAACAGCTCTAAAAATGAAGAAACAAAAAAAATTATGCACGTTTTTTTTTCCCCCGCCAGACCCTATAATAATGCTGTTTAAGGGTTAATTGTTGTTAAAAATACAAATATTTTACAGAAAGTGTTCTTACATCAAGTGGAGCCAGTGTAGGCTACAGTAAGGAAGCGCCCATGCGATTTCAACCAACTTTATCGATGATAAACTGTTTTGTTTTGATCAACAACGCACGACTACAAAATAATTGACACGGCGAGAAGAACACAATAAACACAGCCAGGTCAGAGACTTGGGGTGGCGATGC
This sequence comes from Aplidium turbinatum, assembly GCF_918807975.1. Classification (NCBI taxonomy): domain Eukaryota; kingdom Metazoa; phylum Chordata; class Ascidiacea; order Aplousobranchia; family Polyclinidae; genus Aplidium; species Aplidium turbinatum. The sequence goes on along the minus strand of NC_137472.1, from coordinate 35,033,177 downwards.
ACCCGAAAGGGTAGTCCACCAGCTTAGGTCGCGGTGGTCAGGCTGGGGAGTCTAGCTATCTGTGGAAGAAAAGTGTGAATCAAAAATTTTATCCAACTTGTCGGAAAAATTTAAAATAGTGGAGCGGGTAGAGAGAAAAGTTTAGCTTTCCTCCAACACAAATAGTTCTGTCCACGACGGGCGGCCAGATGTGTGAGGTGACTGGTACCGACAGTAGTTTTATAGCCGGGCAGCGCCCATGTCGCCATCACGTGACCGTAACACAGGTACGTTTGACTCCTATACCTACCTATATATGTCTGCCCGTAGGCAGAGCGGATACACTCTGGGGTCTCCCAGAAACAACAGAAGCTAGTCCGGCAGCCCGTGACGTATTTGTAACATCATAAGGTACAAAAGGTTTGAGTGTTTTATCAACCTTGCCCCACTGTGGGATGTTCAGAAACCCACATCCGAGGTTTCACTGCTGGGGCGTTTGGGGGCTACGGCCCGGTGAAAAACCTATTTTGGGGGTCAAAAAACATCATAAAGTACAAGAAAAAAACCTACGCCAGATTTTATGCCTTCACTTGTAGACTTTGGAACAAGTCGATCTGGGTGCCCCAGGTGGGGCATTCCCGAATAAGGGGCCCCCAAAGTTGGGGCAAAATACGTAAAAATAACATCATAAGGTACAAAGATGAAACTTCTTTCATCAGTTCGGGCATGTTCTACTGAGTACGAAACAACTTTTCTTATGGCCCCAAGGTGGGGCTTAACCTCATTTTAGGGGTAAAACCCCTAAAATTCACAAAATTAACATCATAAGGTACATGGATGAAACCAAGTGTAGGTGATAGTACCTCACTTACGGATTTCAGAGCATTAAAATTTGGTCGCCCCAGGTGAGGCATTCCCGAATAAGGAGCCCCCAAAGTTGGGGCAAAATACGTAAAAATAACATCATAAGGTACAAAGATGGAACTTGTATCATCAGTTAGGGCATGTTCTACTGAGTTCGAAACAACTTTTCTTATGGCCCCAAGGTGGGGCTTAACCTCATTTTGGGGGAACAACCCCTAAAATTCACAAAATTAACATCATAAGGTACATGGATGAAACCAAGTGTAGGTGATAGTACCTCACTTACGGATTTCAGAACATTAAAATTTGGTCGCCTCAGGTGGGGCATTTCCGAATAAGGAGCCTCCAAAGTTGGGGCAAAATACGTAAAAATAACATCATAAGATACAAAGATGGAACTTGTATCATCAGTTGGGACGCGTTCCACCGAGTTCGAAAAAACTTTTCTTATGGCTCCAAGGTGGGGCTTAACCTCATCTTAGGATATACAACCCCCAAATTCAAGGTTGTAGCCTATTTGGATGAAACCAAGTGTTTGTAAAACGTCAAAAATTTTTTGGTTCAGCTGAGGATTTTTCCTAGCACAAAGACTGATACCGGATGCGAAAGTCATAATTCCATAATAAGCAACTGCGCTATAATTTAATATTTTACTGGTTGAAGACTGTAGTGTACAGTAGCATACAATGTGATAATGATTTGGCGCAACAGGCATGCTTTCGTCATAGACTATTAAGTGTTACTCTGTATGACAACATGATGATATTATGCTACTCTTGTGGTTATATTTCGTAAAAGACAAGAGTCGAAGACAATAATAGCGCATAGAGAACTCCACGTGCTGTTTCTGAAATTCTCATACTGACTGCCGGTTAACCTGCGCCATTAGAAATGTAAGATTTAGGATTATAGGTTAAAGATTTTGAATCTTGCCAGTGTGTAGTGCCGGTTCCAGTAGCCTACCATTTTAGTTCTACTCAATAGAAAAGGTTAATTTGATGAAGATATTTACAACAAACTAAAAGCTAAGCTACATCTCAGGTGAGCAGACAGCATTAGTAGCACAGAAGCATCTGGCTGATGCAAAAAGTAGAATTCGACCACGACAACTACCGGTAGTAACCAGTTTACAAGGGCTATCAAATAATAAAGTTTTAGTCTTCAATTGTTTAGAATACCGGTAGCGTAGTCTACGTTTTGAGTTCCTACCAAGAATTTTCAAGGAAAACCGAAACAGGAGAAAATGGCAAGACTGCCCAGTACTGGTATGGATACTTAAAACTTGTCAAGACGTACCTCCTCTTTGCTCGGAGTATTCATTCTGCAAATCATCAGTTATTGTTTGTGCACTGCATAGGAGAGATGTCAGGCGTGTTCTTCATTTTCAACCAACCAAATTATGCAAGATGGATTTTGCGACTGCAGGATAACATGCTAAAAATGAAAGAAACTCACCCTGGAATAAGTGATCTGTTTTCACCCTGGAATAAGGCATCTTGTCCGTAAAGAGAACTGAAAAAAACTTCAATGGATGTGCTGTTGATCAAACTTTGGAGCAAACAATCAATGCAGAATCCGTCAATCGACTCACTGGGATTACGTCTTTCACCAATTCAATTTGTGCCAGACAGAGATGGGCACTTACCCACTTTATGCGCCAAACGATCCTTCCTCACTTCTATGAAGATCTGGGGATGACATCAGCAGAAAAAGCATCATTCGACCTTCATCCTTCAAGCATCGATAGAGATTGCAGACATTTGGATAAACTAATGCAAAAAGTAAGCAATACAGTTAATCCATTTAGTACAGGCTTCGATGTATCCTTTCTATTCAATATTAGCACAGGAAAAGCAGTGGCTCCTGCCACTTCAAATTTTCTTTTGAATGTTTTTCAAAAAGGAACTGAGGATAGAAACAAATTTATTAGTCAATGCCACCAGGACGCTAGCACCTTCAACAAGCCAATACGTAAAAACAAAATCTGCAACTTTGCTTCTGAAGCTGCCGTTGTCAAAAGCATAACCCGCGAAGGCAAATTTTCTCACTTGAGAATGGAACGCAATTTGATTGGAAGGCTTCTATGTTTAGCAGTAGATCACAAGGTAGACATGGAATTGATGCTGACTTACTCCTTCACACCAGTACCACTGTCTTTGTGCCATATGGATGCAACGATGAAATCAACCCAAAAGTCAATGCTTTTGAAGGCTCTTTAAAAGAAAATTGAAAGTACAGATCCGCCTTTTGTTGACTGCACGTTGATCGATGGTATGTTTCTTCTTCACACTCTTGGATATTTGCCGATGACGTTCGGAGGTGTTGCAAAGACGACTTTGAAGAAATTGTGCAGACACAGTGGGAAAACAATACACGTTGTTTTCTATAGAACTGTATCGCCGTCCATCAAAGATGCCCAGCGAGATCGCCGAGCAATTCATGACTTCCGCGATCAGCAATACGTCATCGAAGGGGAGGCCATGAAACGACCTGTTAATTTTGCAGCCGCAATGAGGAATGACAACTTCAAGCAAGCATTGGTGTATTTTCTTGTTAATTCTTGGAAATCAGATGAGTGTTCAAGCTTCCTCGACTTAAAAGTTCTTTATGCTACACTTGATGAAAAATGTTATGTTTATCGAAAAGATGGCGAAAAAATGTTGTCTGGTGAAGAGGAGTCCTTGTTATGCTACCACGAAGAAGCAGATACGCGCCTAATGTACCACATCGTCACCGCATGCCAAGATGTGAAAAATGTGGTAGTCCGCTCTAATGACACGGATGTTCTGATTATACTGTTGGGAAATTTGTCGTTCGTACAAAAAGACGTAAACATATGGATGGAAGTTAGTGTAGGCTACAGGCAAACAATACTCTGAGATATATTGATGTATCAAAGCTTGGCAGTACTCTATCTCCAGACATGCTTTGGTCGCTTCCCGGTTTTCATTGCTTTACAAGCTGTGATTATACAGCTGCTTTTTTGGGTAAAGGGAAGGCTCGACCCCTTAATATATTGTAGAAATATGTGCATGCTCAACATGTCTTTGCTGCTTTGGGATATTCGAAAAATCTTGATGAAACCATTGAAAAGGGCATTGAAAAATTTGTGTGCCAGATGTATGGATGTAAAAGTGGTCATTGCCTTAATGAATTACGATTTTAAAAAATCATTGAGACATACAAACCGAAAGGTTCCAATCCATTGCGACGACTGAAAGGTTCAGATGGAAGCAACTTTCCCCGTGCAAAACTGTGCTCCATCAGAAAATACTCAGAGCGAATTACATTTGTGGCATTTAGAATTATGTTGCCGAAAAAGGAAGCTTTTTCCAGACACCAGTTGAAAGCGGCTGGCGTTTGGAAGATGGTAAATTCACTCCAGCTTGGTTCCATGGAGATCCAGTTCCGTCCACGCTGAATAACGTTCTGCAAAGTGAGAAGGGTTTGGACCAAGACGGAACAGAATCAGATGATGAAACAACAGAAACGGATGAATGTGACTTTTCTGACGACGAACCTGCAGACCTTTAATGAATAAATGTTTTTGCCTTTCTCCACCTCAAGCATAAATAAATTGTCGGCTATAGCCTACATAAGCAACTTTTTACCTTTATTCTTGTAAACATGTGGATAGAGTATGATTTGAACTTGTAGGCTATTAATTTTACGGTTTCCACCAGAACTCACGAAACCACATGGAACAAACTGTTACGATTAATCTTTTCACATGGCTGCAAACCGGGGCCAATGGTGCATAGCCTACTCAAGAGAGATTATGCAGGAGGCATGCTTTTTCAAGAAGCCTTTTGACTTGATGAACAGGGCATACGTTTTCAAATAGTTCAATGTGCATCTTTTCGTTCTAGTGTAGCCTATAGTTTAACGTTTCTTTCGCACGCCTTCCAGGTTTCGTTATTTTGTAGCGAGCAATTTTTCCATTCCTTTCAGCACAAATCACATGTTATTCGAGAAGTCCTCTCAGTTGTTTAAATGAGACCACATAGTGTGATTTGTTTCTGTTCAGTGTTTAGCCTGAGAGAAACTTAAATGTAGGTAGGCCTACGTACAATCAGGGGCGGATTTTCAAACTAAATTAGCCCGGGAATTTAAAAATAATAACGGTCCAATTCTATCAAAATAGATTTAGCATAAAAATGCTCGTTTCACAAACAATTTATTTCATTTCAGAAAAAGTCTTTCATCGGTAATATGATGTAGGCTATAAAATTAGACATTGTACGTATTTGTACAGCAAGCTTCGATTTGTAGGCCTAACTTGAATCAATGTCAGTGTTATTCAAACAAACAATAAGGATATAGCGCTACGACTATTATATTTCAAATAAAATTTTCTTTTGTAGCCTACATAAAACAGGACAGTCAGGGCCGGATTTAGCTGATGGGGGGCCCGGGGCACTTTTAGATCGGGGGACCCCCATGCGAAAAACCATCTCTACGTCTACAGTAGCATCAGTCCAGTACTGCACAGCATTTTGCAGACTTTAAAGGCCAAAAGGAAAAAATATATAACAAAATCACATTTTTTTTCACATAGGGGAGCCCTTCAAAAGTCGGGGTCCCGAGGCAACTGCCCCCCCTAAATCCGGGCCTGAGGACAGTGACCCTCTGACCGGCCAACCGGGAACGTTCTCGAATTCCCACTAGGCTAATGATTAGCCGCCAATCCACCCCTGTGTACAACATCTATTTTCATTGTGATAAATTTTAACCTAATAAGCAAATGTTATGCTGTGTATATAATATATCTTACATACTTCGTTGATTTTCCAAAATATTTGCAGACGTTTTGAAATATAAACGAGAGACACTATTGGTTTTATATGGTTTTATACCTTATGATGTTAATTTTGTGAGTTTTTGGGGTTGTATCCTAAGATGAGGTTAAGCCCCACCTTGGAGCCATAAGAAAAGTTTTTTTCGAACTCGGTGGAACGCGTCCCAACTGATGATACAAGTTCCATCTTTGTGCCTTATGATGTTATTTTTACGTATTTTGCCCCAACTTTGGGGGCTCCTTATTCAGGAATGCCCCACCCGGGGCGACCAAATTTTAATGTTCTGAAATCCGTAAGTGAGGTACTATCACCTGCACTTGGTTTCATCCATGTACCTTATAATGTTAATTTTGTGAATTTTAGGGGTTTTACCCCCAAAATGAGGTTAAGCCCCACCTTGGGGCCATAAGAAAAGTTGTTTCGAACTCAGTGGAACATGCCCTAACTGATGAAACAAAGTTCTATCTTTGTACTCTATGATGTTATTTTTACGTATTTTGCCCCAACTTTGGGGGCTCCTTATTCGGGAATGCCCCACCTGGGGCGATCAAATTTTAATGCTCTGAAATCCGTAAGTGAGGTACTATCACCTGCACTTGGTTTCATCCATGTACCTTATGATGTTAATTTTGTGAATTTTAGGGGTTTTACCCCTAAAATGAGGTTAAGCCCCACCTTGGGGCCATAAGAAAAGTTGTTTCGTACTCAGTGGAACATGCCCCAACTGATGAAAGAAGTTTCATCTTTGTACCTTATGATGTTATTTTTACGTATTTTGCCCCAACTTTGGGGGCCCCTTATTCTGAAATGCCCCACCTGGGGCACCCAGATCGACTTGTTCCAAAGTCTACAAGTGAAGGCATAAAATCTGGTATAGGTTTTGTTGTACCTTATGATGTTTTTTTGACCCCCAAAATGGGTTTTTCACCGGGCCGTAGGCCCCAAACGCCCCAGCAGTGAAACCTCGGATGTGGGTTTCTGAACATCCCACAGTGGGGCAAGGTTGATAAAACACTCAAACCTTTTGTACCTTATGATGTTACAAATACGTCACGGGCTGCCGGACCATAAGCTATAAGGAAAATTTAAATTCTTGTGGGAGACAAAAATTAAATAAAATCTGGAGCGAAGGTTCAATTAATTGGTGTAAAAAAAGGTAGATAGGAATATATTGTATATTCTACGTACGGTACTGGAAAAGTGCAGACGTTGAACTAACGAGTACGGATGTGCACTGGCCAGACGTTGGGGCAGATTCGCCAAGCTGGGTCGGGGTTTTAGCGATCGAAACGCAGATATGATTAGGCTCCATTACCAAGAAAAATATAAAATAGTGAAAGGAAACTTTGAAGGTTGCATCGACTTGATTGGGAAATTGTGTTTATCGATGTGTTAAAAGCAACGCGAGGTTGATCGTAGCAGAAAAGAGCAGCACATCAAGGCAAGGCACTGTGTGATATTCCAAAATATTGAAAGATGAGAATGCAGCTCCAGAGTTGTTTAATGATATTATGTAATTGATAAATGATATGAGTCTATTCACAATATGCAATAAATACTTAATTCATTCATTTACTTTTTTATTGATGATGATTGTATTCTTCATTAGGCTGCAGCTTGCTGATGAAACGACGATTGTTTATGGGCTAGATAAATTGATAATTAATGAAACAATGGATTTAACGTACGATGACGTCACACAATTACTGGCAATATATTATATACTTTACCTACTGGAGAAGCGTAGACGTTGAACCAACGAGAACGGATGTGCACTGGCCAGGGGGACTAGCGATCGAAGAGCAGACATGACGGCTACGTTACCAGGAAATATATAGAGTAGTGAGATGAAACTTGGTCAGGGAATTGTTTTTATCATAAAATCATGAATTTTGCAACATACGCCAACGATCCAGATCACGTCAGTGGTCCCCATTTATGAGGTCCACCTTGCAGAAACGTTCTTTCTTTTTAGGGTAACTTGTTTCACTATCAGTGAAAGCTAAGGTCGTTTTTTTTATAAGCCACTTTCACTTGATGCCGAACCAGGATGAAGTGATGAAAAGAGTATTGCCTTCATTTGGCAACTTCTAAAACGAACTAAATCATTCGATGTTACTTGCAGTCAAACAGTGTTGTATATCGCTCAAAAAATCTGTATTCCATCTTTGCACAGACACAATGTGTACGATCGGATACATTTCCAACATTCAAATCATTAAAATATCCCCTGTAGATGGAGATAACACTTCTTAATCGATTGATGCTTCATCCAGCGTTGTAGCTGTATATCGAGACACTTAACCGAGTGAAAATATGCCCTTGTTGTGACTGTGCGACTTCTAAAACACTCAAGTAAACAACTTCATGAAAGATGCACCGACTTGGCACCGACTGCGAGTGGCATGAAAGTTCTATCTGAACGCGACGGTACAATATGATCGTGCTATTTATACATGTTAATAGTGCGGTTCTCGTTCATCTTATATAAATTAGATTGAAAAAAATTAAAATGAAGTTAATTAAAAGAAAAATGCAATCATTGACAGTGCTGGCTTTTGTGGCAAATAACAACCTTGACACAAGGCTCCGAATACGTGATTTCATAGTTGCAGTACCTTTTTATGGGTCGCGCCACAAACAAGTGATTACGGTTTCCTTGTGAAGTCGAGTAGAGCACCATAACAATGTCAAACAATCATCCTTTTAGCGAACCAGTAATCAATACCTTGCGCCTGGGAATTGCCTTGGCCTCAACCAGACCAATGAAATGCATTGCTTTGAGGCGTACGGCAAACATAACAGCGCTATCATTCTACAAACAGATTACTGAAAACTCATTTTAAAGAAACTCTGGATTCATGCTTTGTGAAGTAACAGTGAACAAGATTTTGGATACGAAACAAATATGCTCGGCTGAAGATAATGGTGATTCTGAATATGAAGAATAAAAGCCAGACCTCGTTATCAAAAGTTCAGTGAATAATTAAATATCTATACAAATCACGAAACCAGATAATCTCATATCCTTTGACTTCGGTAACTAAACAGCCATATCACGATGTTAGTTTTAGGAGAGTACGAGTTGATAAGGCCTGAATGTATCCATCACGCATATTAAGACATCCATGGTATACACAATACTAACAACATTTATAATATCAAACTACAATGCTGGTGACTTAGTAAGCATGAACTATTTGCAAACAAAAATGTGCCTAGAACATGATTTGTACCAAAACAAGAATCACATACAAAAAAAATAATCTCATAAGCAAACTAAAACAATTTACAAAACGTTACTGCATCAGGAACAGGTTGTGTGTGTTAGCTCGCAATAATGTGGACAAATAATTTAGTTGGAATTTGCATATTTTGTAAAAAAAAATAGCAGTGGGTGTAAAAACAAAACATAACTGTGAAAATGCAAATCGACGAGTTTTCATTTAAAACATTAAATCTCTGTTTGGCAAAGCAGACACAGGCTCGCATGGGTCTGAACATCAGACGAGAGTTTACAGTTCTTCTTTGAGACCTAAAGCTTCATCAAATTCAACCTCATCGTCTTCTTCGGAAAGTTTCCCGAAGAAATCTGTCAAGGTTTCCGGAGGAGCAGCATTGACTTCATCCACAGATACAGTTCCACTGGCATCGGTGTCCAATTTATTGAAGAATTCTTTGACGAACTGAGCAAAGATATTGCAATTTCAGCATTGCATTTTTGGGATATTCATCATTAGGCTAAGTTAATAGTATGACTAATAGTCCTGGTTACCCAGACGGCAAAATCCGTCATTTTGACGTTGATTCAACGTTTGCAGATCAGTGTAATCAGTGTAAAAATGACAGATTTTGTTGTCTGGGTAGTTAATACTCAGATAGTCGACAAAAAGCACATAGCGGAATTGTCATTTCCGTTAGTCAAGTTAACTACCCACAAAATAAATCATCATTTACTGTGGAAAACTAGTTTTAGGTTATATTTGACTACAGACAATACGATGGCTGTTCGATTCCCATCAAGATCTACACCGAATGAGGTAAAAGAAAAGCCCCTCTGTCCTGGTGAATAAAGGTTTATACGGAGAAGAATATTACAATGAACATCAACGGTTCGCTGTGGCAAACAATGCTGTGGGATGCTGATTCGGCCTTTACAGCCTCGTTATCGGCTGCCACCCATGTTACACCTATATGGTCAGCGAAAAGCAAATGCTAGTAGTGCATGTGAGTGCTAAATCTTCTCCTGACATCCAAGTGTCACTTTTGTTTATTATTTAACTAATCTTGCTTCTATTAGAACCAGACCATGTAAGGCTAACTGCACCTTTGAAAAATTCAAAGCAAGTTAATAATAATACGCAACCTTTTCATTAACTGATGAAGAACCATCCACCAATATGACGTCCTTCATAGCTTCATACGATATAGCATCCACTTCATCAAACAGTTCAAATAATAGCGAATCTCTAAACAACGCAAAGTATACTGACGGTTAAATTGAAGCTGACAAAATGACACAAGAAATCCAAATGATCAGTTCCTTGAGCAGCAAGGAGTTACCTGTGTCGATAAGCTTCCTCTACAAACTTGTAATTGGACAAAGCGGCATGCTCAGGTATGTTGGCCGAGTCATCCTGACACGAAGAAGAGTTCGGCAATTCCCGCAAATGCTGCCACCAAAAGTTAATGGCAAGATTTCGTGTGCCCTTGGAATTGACTTGATGGAACCACCTGAAAGTACAAAGTCACCAAACTTCAGACGTTGAATCAATGTAAAAACGACTGATTTGCCGTTTGGGTCGTCACTACCGTGACTTATATTGTAGCATGGAGGCGAAAGTGAAAAAATTAGTAAAAACGTGTCAGACAAGCAACAACTTTAGTCGAAACTTGAGCTCGAGTGCTTTTAATCAACAACAGAGAACGACATGCCAGCTCGCAATCAAAGCAAATATCACAGTTTAGACTTAACAGCTCCTAAATCATGGGTTCTATTGCACCCCAGACAACTGTAAACTTTGTGTATTAAACAAACAACACAAACAGTGCTGACCGGAAAGGAATAAAAATACAATCTCCAGCAGCTATGGTGGCGTTGTACCAGGGGATCTGTGATAAGGATGGGTACTTGTGCATGTCAACACTGTCAACGTTTACAGAGGAATAGCCGCCCTTCTTGTTGTCGATTGGAACTATGTCATCGTGTTTCTGTAAAGTAGTTGAGACAAACGTTTGAAAAAAACAACTGAAGTAAACGTCGTAGATTATAACTAGTTAATAAAGCCAGATTAAACAGTACTGCTTGTTCCTAGATTTGATTTCAGGCAGTGTTTTTTGACCTTTATCCTAAATGACACCACTTTGAAATGACCAACCAGTTCTTACACCCCCTTATCGAATGGATAAAAAGTAATACTCGCCAACAATTTAGAATGTGGATTAAAAGCTAAGTGAACGAGCATCAGCTTTTTTGGCCATTGGTATGCGTGGTCTCTGTGATGTAGATGACAATCAATTCAGTGGCTGCTCGACACCTGCTCAAACATCTAAATTCTAGATAGACCGATTCGACGCCACTGGTAATAGGGTAAAAAGGCAGAGTCCTTTGACCCTTGGAGAGGCGAAGAAGATGAAGGTTTCAAGAAGAGGAGCGAAATTGAAATAAAAATTTAGCTACAAAAATTCAAACCTTGTCAATCAACACGAGGTCTTTTGTTCCATCATAAATGCAGTTAAGGTTATCCATTCCATCATTGTGCAGAACCGACTTGGTTCCACCAGAGGAAAACCACATCACTGCAGTGCTGAGGACATCGGTGAAGCCTCCGCAAAGTAAAGACTTTGGCAGAAAGAGCTCCTCTGTTAAGGTACACGGCAGTGAAACCAACGCATTTTTGTTGTTGTTTTGAGCAATGAGTTAGTGGTTTACTGATACAACTCCATGTCATAAACTAAGCCAGAAAACAAAAAGAATATTCTTTTAAAACTCAATATAAGCTATAGCTTCAAAAAAAAAAAAGTGATGACCGATATGAGTAAACACAATGCTCACAAACCAACTCACCTGCCATCGGGTTTGTTGGATTGATATCAGAGACCAAGTAAATGTCAGACTTTTCGTATTTATTGAGAAACTTTTCAAAGCTCATAGAATAGGCCTCTTTGCTCCTGTTTTCTTTTTTCCCTTCTTCAGCTTCAATTTTCCAACTTCCATATTTAGACCTTGGACACAGTTTTTACTTAAATGTGTTTCTAAGTAAGACTGTTATAAAAGATTGTAGAAATACGATCAAAATAATAACCTAATTTAATTCTTAACTTTACGACCACGAACTTACATCCATGTGGCAAAAGCGTGAACAAAATAAAAAGCCATTTGCATAAAATTTTCAAAATAAAGAACTGATAAGAATCGCTTCAGGTTAAAAAAAAAACTTCAGTTCAAGTCAGATCGACAAAGTGATTGAAAATGTATTTTTCTCACTAACTTCAAATATACATCGCTTTGCCAGTTCGAATATCCAGGGAATTTTTTAGCAACGCCTCGAAACACAACCGGCTTGCCAGGCAGAGCGTAGTCGTTGTGGAATTGAATCGGATCAGGCCAAGTCTCCCTGACTTCGATGTTCAAAGGAGCCATGTGAGATCCCAGAGGTTGTAGATGGCCAGGTGGCTCGCTGCAAGTCATAAGATTGAAGACTGATTGCCGAGAATTTGAAATTCAGAACGCACTCGGAACGATCCAACACATCACATTTCTAAGTTTGCTTCCAGATCGCGAAAGGCAATTAAACCATGGATCACAAAATTGGATGATTTGCAGCTAAACTTTAAAATATATACAATCGAACTAAACACTATAACAATAGAAAAGAAACAAAATGCAGCTAGAATATTTACCTTTTAGTCGCGAGGTCTGCTTCTATGGAAGAAAGGTAATCATAAAAAAGTTGCAAATCTTTCTGAGTGGCAGCGAGCAGTTCAGATTGGGATAGTTCATTATCACTGTTCTTGTCGATTTTACGAAAAAAGCTTTCAAGTACCTGAAAAAAAAAACAAAAAAAAAACGTTGGTGCAGGAATTCTTCGCAGCTTTTTTCTATGAAGATGAAAATCACAAACAAACAAGTAAATGGGACCAACTGACAATTCATCATGATATAATATTATGTGCCGTGATAATCACCGCGTTGTTGCTTGGTTTCGGTTGCTCATGTCGAAAAACAACAATAAGCGTTACATTAAACAAATGTTATTTTATCTGAATCTGAGCATAAACAAAAGCAGTATCTGCGTGCCTTTGTATTTGAAATGGATAGCTGCTACATCATGAAAACTAACACATACTGCTACTAATGACTACACTAATATCCTGCTACTTCATGAAAACTAAAATGTTAGTGGGGAGGGTACGTTGTCAAACCATAATTCATAATTCAAGTTTAGTAAAGTTGTTTCACCTTCTCTGGATTCAAACTACTGGCTGTAACTTGAAAAAAGTCAAGGGATGAGTGAAGACAATGCTAAACTAAAATCAATATTTTGAATTAATATTAACAAAAAACAACACTGGAACTAGCAAATTTTTGTACATTTATCTCACGCTTTACCAGAAATACTTAAGCCACAGCCACACACATAAAGCACCAAATGGCACATTGCAAAAAGAAAGTCTATAACTAGAACAATGGCTAAATGGACCTGAATTAATCAAAGTTGCTGCAAGTAGCTCTAAGCGTCTGGCTAGCAAGCATTACCTTTACGTCGTAAAGTCCTGGCGCGTCATCCTCAAAGAAGTTTATAAAAGATGTGAACTCTATGGTGGAAGTGGACGAGTCAAGGATGTCCATCAAGTAAGATCTAACAAAGATGTCGGTTAGATACACAAAATAAACGCGTGTCAGAAAACTGAATGTTTGACCGATGGAATGTCTTGGGTGCGGTACCATGTCAAGCTGCATTCGGTCTTGAGCAAGAAGAAAAGGTAATCTTCTCCTCTCCAAAACGATTAGTTTCATAAACCATTGTCTTGGATGAGGTGAGGAAACTTTAGCAACAAACTGGAGCTACACTTTGAAGAGCCAACAAACCATGCAGCTAGCGGGTGACAAGTTTCTGCCAGACAAACCTGAGTTGAGTTGCCTCTGAGTTGAGCTTTATGCTGGAAAGTGGAATGTACGGAGGTAAGTCGGCGACTGATTGCGGGCAAGTATCGTTGTATGGCAGGAAAGGAATTCTGGCCCACCATAAGTTAATGGCTAGATTCCTCGTTTGCGACGAAGTGACTTGATGATGCCACCTGACCATGTGCAAGAAAAGTTATACTTGGAACAAATTAAAAATTAATCGATAACATCAGCAACACTGCAACAGCGTTAAATTCCAAAAAAAAAAAAAATGATCAAAATGCGATACTTTATGAAGAAAAAGTAAATGACAGAGGATGAGAGACCGAGGTTAAATTGAAAATGTGCTGTAAGGATAAACAACATGTCTAGTATTGGCTTGAAGGGAGATCCAAAAGGCCGTGACTGATAACGGAAAACGATTTTGAAAACAACAGGTCAAGTCAAGTGCAAGCGAGGAAAACAAGAAGACAAAAAATCGGTTCTGAAAATCGAGCTGTGGCGAATTACATTGCTAACAATTTTCTTCTTATAACCACTGCTAGCAAAGCAAATAATTGATTGACTTTCAGAAATTATCGAATCATTTGGTGAAGGTCGAGATCTCTGTGGCATGAATTAGCAGCGTGATACTTATCAGCCCAGCTCCATGGGCGAAGCACTGGTGCCTTTCGCTCTCAATTCTCGTTACACTCGGCTGCCGAGAAACCAACTGACCACTGACACCGAAAAACTCAAATCGTGTTTGTAACCTAACGTCTTTGGAAGGACACATAAAGACATGTCTGAAGGTGGACACGAAAATAGGCTTCCTTGCTTTCCAGTCCACTTGATATAAATTTTCAAGCACCGGGGTGACCGGATGGAAGCCTAGATACAATAAAACACATATAGCAAGAAAGCAGATTAAGTCCCTAAGAACTCAACAAGATACGTTCGAACTTACTTGTACGGAATATAGAAGCAGTCTCCGGGCTTCATTGTTGCTTTGTACCAAGGAGCTTTCGACAACGTTGGATATTTGTACATGTCGACGCTATCCACGTCAACAGAAGAGTAATGGCCTTCAGGGTGGTCAATTGGAATCAAGTCGTCATGTTTCTAAAAACCGACTTCTCATCAGAACCATAAACACTGTGTGTTGGGCTTCTTTTTTTCGCTACCAACAAGCAATATTATGCGTTCTACATGCATTCTATTACATCGGTACATCATTAGATATCGGTAAGTCTGCATAATAATAATATTTAATAATACGTCGATTTTCAATGACGTTAAGAAACGGATGGTGAAATCTATTTGATTGCGACTGAATCCACGATTTTCATTTTTCAAAGTCGAGTTGTCAAAAAACTGAAGCGTTGAGTGAAATAACAAAATTTAAAATTCAATCCAAGGTTCATTAAAATGTGTTAATTATGCTGGTAAGACGTTAGACGTATCGACTCAAGCGACGTTACCTTGTCGAACAAAATCAACTCCTTGACGCCGTCGTACAAACAATTGACGTTTTCCAAATCGTCGTTATGCAAAACTGACTTGGTGCCACCAGAAGAAAACCACATGACCGAATTGATGATGACGTCAGTGTAGCCTCCGCACGACATGCACTTTGGGATGAATACCTCCCCTGAACACGACAGATCAAATAAAATTGACAAAAATCGTTTAGAAGGTATCAGTAAAAAAGCTGGTGACCTAAAACAAAGTGAATATGGTACCAACTTGCGATTGGATTAGATGGAACAATATCAGCAATAAGGTACATGTTGGAATTGTTGTATCTGTCCAGAAACTGCGCGTAGGACATGTCAAGTGGCGGTGCCTTACGAGTCTCCTTCTTGAGTGGCTCAGCCTGAACCTCCCATTCACCATATTGCTGTCTGCAAGAGATTGAATTTCATTACAAATGCGGCCAAAAATCGTCAATGACACATACGCTACAACAAAAACAATTGCCACAAAAGCGCCGATAACATTTTCTTCAGCTTAGGAATAAGAGTTTGTTAGATAATAACGTTTTTATTTCTTCCTAAAAACAAAAAACTTACTTCAAATACTGATCGTTTCTGAAGGCTTCAAAGCTTGGGAACGACTTCGCAACTCCACGTAGCAACACAGGCTTGCTTGCTTTCACGTATTTCTCAAAGAACTCAAGAGGATTGATGTCATCTTGGACTTCCACCTGCATCGGCTTCACATGTGATCCCAACGGCTGCATGTGACCGGGAGGATCCTGGCCATCCGCAAGGACACATAATAAAGTTGAAAGACTATAAACTAAATATAACAGAAACATGAAATCTCTTGGTATCGCTCCCTGTAATTAGTCATTGCATGAAAATAACATCACGGAATAGTTCGGTTACAATCGCGGACAGCAAAAGATGTCCTTTTAACATTGATTCAACGTCTGCAGAAGTTAAAAAGACATATTTTACTAGGTAGGACATTCCATTCACACCAACACATCAAAACATTTGTAAAAAGTGAGATTTTGGACATGTTAAAACCGGCACAAGTAAATCGAATCTTCAAGTTGTTTGGAGAAAACGGTATATAACTCTACAAGTTGATTGCAAATAGCCGATCGTAAGGTAACGTTTTGTAAAAAATAAATGAACACAAAAAATACGTTTACGGTTTAGCCGTAAACCCGCGACACAATTCAACGAAGGACAGACGATTGAACTGCCACCAGCTTGTGCGCTAAGTAATTAACATGAAGGCAGAATACTGAATCGGAATAAAATTACTTTTCTGTGACTGAGCTCCATTCGGTATTTTACGACGGCCGGTGGCAGTAAGCAATCATTCAGCGACGACTGAAACATGGATGGCAAGAGCAGTTTTAACGCAAGGATGAAGCTAAAACTATTGCTCTGTCGACGTCGCATAGACCAGTGGTCTCCAACCTGTGGGTCGCGACCCCAAGTGGGGTCGTCTTAACTTTTCCTGGGGTCGCCACAACTCACCATAGGCTATTCAATTTGTTACCGTTTCAATTCATTACCGAAAAAAAGACTGATACTTTTTTGTTCTAGTTCGCAACCTTTGCCTGTGTTTTGGAGTACAGCTTGCTACCTCGTGTCACAAATAAACCATTGTGGTGCAATAATAAAAAAACGGAATAGTTGCGACAAGTAGGACAGAGCAAAAGCATTTGCGATGCTAGTTTAGACTAACTTTTTATTATTCAAGGTGACTCCAGAACGAGCGAATAGTTATTTTTGCAAGTGTAGTGTGCAACACTGCAACATTTCATCGGCTGTTTATGGTTTGCTTTGCAGCTAGTAATGGTAATTTGTAGCTAGTAAGTATAGCTAAATATTATACAAAAGTGGCAGCAAAAAATACCAGAAAAATATCATATGACGAGGTTTTTTTAAAACTTGGTTTCACTGAATTTAATGGCAAACCAAAGTGTGTAATCTGTCTTAAAGTTTAGCGGGTTTAACATAATGTATTAAACACAAAACAAAATATATAACATCATAACTCACGTTTTCGACACGTAGGTGTGTCCTCATCAGGGATTCAATTTGCAATATACGTAAATGAAAAATTGTAAGATAAATTTGACATTGCACTACAACTGTAACGACACTCTGGATTGAAAAGCACCTTTTCAGTCCGGAGTGTCGTTACAGACAGTGCAAAGTCAAATTTTTCTTACGATTTTGGGAAAAACAAAATGGGGTCGCATGTAAATGTTGAAAATCATTTTCATGTAATTTGGGGTCGCTTCTTAAAAAGGTTGGAGACCACTGGCATAGACTACGACACATTAAAGCATGTTGACAATCCGTTCATATGCTAATTGACAATAGTCTTGATATTTTAATTGCAATAGAAAAACGTTTTCTTTATCGATAAAAACATCATCATCATTAAGTTCCTTCCTCGTACTGAGGCTTGGATACAATGCGCAATATGTTCTCGCAATTGTTCTCGCCCATGAGCAGTTCTTACTGCACTTTCATAACTTAATTTTGTCCATTTAGTGATATTTGTTGTCCAAATCATTCATTTATGATGAACACATAAAAACCTAAAAATCTTGTTTACTCATTGCTGTCATTATCAAGACAAAGCCATTCGATAAAAAAGCAACATAAATAAAACCCCAATATGGCAGAAGCCATCACCTATAATTCCAGCTAGGAAACGATCGGTCTAAGTGGTGCATAGAAAGGTACATTCAGCATTAATTGGTATATTCGAGTCTTGCATTATTGCACAAACTTTGTAGTTTTGGACAGACTACACCACTAAGAAAACGAGAATAAGCGATAGAGAAACTTTTACAAGGAATAAATTAAAGGTGCGTTTCACAGAAACCACGTGTAGTTGAATTGGCCCATTGACGCACAGTGGCACGCCGGGTACAGTTAACCTTTTTCATGTTGTACCAGGTCTTGATATTTTTTGTAAATTTTACGGCAACCGCTTCTCAACAGTTGCATGTTCAATGTCCATTCCACTCTTTATTGAATGGTAATCTGTGAGATTACGATTTTAATTGAATGGTGAAGGCCTTAATTTTTATAAAGAATGTAGAATTTGTAAAAGGCCATGAGCGGGTGAAATTTCTCTGTTAGCCTGTGGTCCATTGACATTAAAAATGCAAAACTAAGTGAAAAGTCCAATACAGTTTTTTCAGGTGCGTTAAAGATATGAGCAAAATTAAACTACAAAAAGAGTGTAAAACAAAGCTATACACAAATCACAATAAACTCAGAAGACCAATGCACAAGAGTCATGCAAACCTCGCCAGGGTAAGAAACAACTTTTGGAATGGCAACATGCACAGCGCCACTTCCAAATACGTTATGAATGTTCAAAATTAACTTGATTTTTGGCTACGTCTTGATAAGTATGGAAGCTAATTGTTAGTGGAAATATCGAATTATAAAAAAAATCAAACTATTTTCAAAATGGCCGTCCAACATCATAACTTACTTTATCGCTATGACAAGTGATACGAAAAAAGAACACGGTCAGCCAACACAGGCACAGTTATGAAACTGTTGTTAAAGATTATAGCGACAAGATTAGCAAACAAATTAGAATATATTTAGTTTAAACGTTGACTGAAGTAAATATTAAACATGCAAATACAATTTGAATAGTTTCTTAGTATTAATGCAGCACCAGAACATAAATGCTCATGAGATACACAAGTCGTAGCATTTCCATGGTGCAGTTTGGTTTGACCAAAAAAGGAAAAATACGCCTGGCGATGTTGTAAAGTGTGGGAACACGTTCCCATGTTCCCGAAAAATATTGACAACGTAGTATTCAAACGAAATTTGAAAGTTGGTTCAAACAAGAGTAATAAGGTCAATAAGCCTAGTGCAGCGTTGTTCAAAATAACTGATTTTCTCATTAAATGTACCAGCCAGATAGAAGTTACTTTTTTTAAATCGTTTCAAGGTCTATATGTACTATAAGTTGTTCGTAAAAACAACGTAAAACAACTTTTGCCAGCTGGACATATTCTTAGCAGCCAGGAAGGTCCACCGCTTTATCATCAAGTTTCATATGAAGCGATGTAAAATAAATGAGAAACCGTCATAGAAACATATTTAAACGTCGTATCAACTCAAAGTTCACCATGCATGATTAAAGCATGTCCCTTGCAAAGAGTAAATCGTAAACTCCTACAAGATATTTCAAGCTGTGTTTTCTACAACTGTAAAAAATTGAGATGGGCTGATAGTAAAAAGACAATAGGAAAATAGAAAGGCAAATTGAATGAATACATAATAACTTATTAATTTTGATAGGCATTTCTGAAGACTAAAACTCAACTTTTCAAGTTAACTTTTAACCCTCAAGCGCAGCTTATTGAGTAACATATCACACGCTTTACTAGACAAAAGAATAAAAATGCAGTAAGTTCTGTTCTCATTCATGAAATATAATATACAATACAACAACATACACATTATAATTCAACAACACAATTTATCTTTCTCAATGTACTATCCACTAAAGCTTTTAAAAACACCAAAAATATTCTACACAAATATAGTCGGCGGTGAATTTACATGAAGCTTCAACACATTCTGCGCTTCCCAACCTGTGACAGTCAGTTTGTGATGTATTGGAGGAAAAACTAAAGACAACCAACATGAACGTCACAAAGGCCTGCTATCTGTTGTTGTGTTCGCCGGCGACGTTGATTGATCCAGTTGGCTTGGAAGTGTATCCTCAGGACTTCCATTGCAAGGAACCAACTCAACAGATCCCTCCACTTCTCTTGGAGGACTATCAGGAGGATCAGGAAAACCATCAATTTGCTTGGAAAGGGTGTCCGGTTTTGAGGAGCACATTTCCATCATGTTTAAAGATCCTCTCAGGACGTCACGTACCTGCAAAATATTCATCTGCCAATTATTAACACACCAGGTGAGAAACCACTTTTTCTTGTAGATGTGTTTTAGCCATAGCGATCTGCAGTACATACAGTACACACAACACAGGCCTTGCCAATGTGCGAACTGGAGACTTGACTGGGGGCCGACGAAATTTCGATTTTGAACACTTAGCCAAATTTATTTTATATCCCTATGAAATAATAATTTTGACAATCCAAATTTTCCAAGTGTGATCACTCAATCTCAAATCACTGCAAAACTCTAAGTCCTAATTTTACTTTTAAAATATGACAACTATTTTCCCATTGCCAGTATTGCCAGATGCTTTTTGGATTTCCAGCACAAGTCCATATTTTGTATGGTGACAATAGCACAAAAGTAGCTCAAAATTACACAAAATATACACAAAGAATGCTACTCAAAATTTCTTAAATTTTATATATCAAATGCTACTCAAAATATCGACTTATACTGGCAATTTTAATTGCTATCAAGCGTATTTTGATCGGCCTCCAGTCAAATTTGAAGCTTGTACGTTAGAATGGTTTGTGCATATAGGTCGTCATGATTTTAACCTAAGAAACTTAATGCAAGAAGTGAAATTCATCAAAATATCGGTTTTGGCAAATTAAAGAAGAACAAAAACATAACTGCCGTGTCACTTCATCATTGGATCGTTTCTTAAAATTTTGCCTTGACGAAAACCTACGAGCAAAAGGAAAAAGTCTTTGAATGCTGAATATTCAATCCCCAGTGAAAGATTCAGTAAAACAACTCCGTATGCACTCTGTAAGTCATATTTTAACAATAGCAAACAAGTCCTAAATTAACGCAATAACCTGTTTCAGATTTGCAAGAGCAACAAGGGGTTCCGCATTCTTGAGAGGGGGGAACACCCGACCTGTATTTTCTGACGCAGTTTCCTCAGAAACATCAGACGATAGATCGGGATCTGGAAGCATTTTTAAAAAATGCGGCTGCAGCAGTCGAATACTGGCGTCTATTTTGTCTGAACAAAACTGGCACTGCTCTTGCAAGTCATTGAGCTGGTGCCTTAAATCCGCTACATCATATTCGTCTAGTCTATTCTGAAAAATAAGTTTGAAATATACTTTTAGCTCGAATACTCGCTATTTTCAAAATAAAGTTTTGTAAACAAGGCTCAAAGCATATCCAGTCCAAAATTAACAACTTCGCACATCCCAGGTGACTTTTCATGGATGCAAAGGTTTATGTATACGTGTAATAATGTCATGTCCTTCTTCCTACATATTATTACTCATGCTAAAGGTCATCAAATTTCGGCCAATGTTATTTAAACATCATAAGGTGGCTAGGTCTGATCGTTTACAATGTAAATGAACCTTGGTCTTGAGACCAGCGGGCTTAGGTCGAAGCATCTTGACATCAGAAGCTTGGACAGATGGATGGCTTGGCTGAAGTGCATCTGCAATTTGCAACGCACCGTTTAAGCATTTAAGCAACATTGTTTCATGATGATTCGATAAGTGTTTAATTAGTATCGCACTGCACAGGCAGCAAAACCTGTCATTTTCACAATGATTCAACGTAGAATGTGAAAGCGAGAGATTTTACTGAATGGGTGCAATCGGTTTTGAAAAAACAAAAAAACAGCCAGTTATTTCATAATGAATTAGTAACGTGTGGAAGAATCAAACTGTGACAGTTGAATAGTACAAGAACATCTTACTTCCTTCTGTCCTGGCCATCGGCTGTGACGAGGGAAACAAACTCTTTACATTCCTGAAAGATATAACGTTCACCATTGCACAAGGGACTGACCTCAATTCAGACATTGCATCTTACAACGAAATCAAATCTAAGTCTTAAAATACCATCCAGCCTTCAAGCTCATCAGAGTTTCACTTCGTCTTTGAGCCTAGTTATAAACGAGGATGAAATAAAGCCTGTGTAATTTCTCAGCATGTTTAGATCATTTATGGAAAGTATCGCAATATCTCGAGTGGAAGCAAAAGGAGAAAATGTACCGCTGGTGATGGAAGAATCTAAGACATGCATTAGAAAGCTTCTTGCACCTAATCTCCCAATAATTTTTAGCAATGCATTTGCAATGTACTGTTTATCTTATGTGTGAAAAAGTACGTATTTTTTTTCTGAGAATACGCATTGTTATGGTGCGACACACGTCAAAAAAGCAATTTATACACGCTTATTGCTTATACTTTTATTTTCTTATTCATCAGATGAACTCTTGCTAGAGAAGTGAGCTCTACTCTTCAGTATTGTTATTCAGTTTGTCTGACAACAACAAGATAGGTCTTCTTTTTCATGACTCTGCGTGTTCCTTCTACCTATATTACTAATAAAACAATCAAATTCATGAAGTGCACACAGAGTTTTGCAACTCTCCGAGTATCCCAAGTACACGGTTGAGTTGCCATGCCAACAAATAAACCACGGACAGCGACGAAAGGCAAAGTTGTTTTCAGAAAAATATTTACACAAAAAACTTTTTTTTCGGTATTTAAACCACTTAAGGGCTTTACTTTACGATTAACCAATGAAAATTTTCTTCATTAATTACTTTGAAAAGCTTGAAATTTTATTTTTGAAGAAGGCTTTCTTTTTGTCGACATTTTGAAACTCGTTCGACGAAACGTCTTTCTGCATTGCGATAGGTTGGAGCCTGGTTGGTGGTTTGTTGACCTGAAAACAAAAACGACTTAATATCGCAGTGACGACAAGTGGGAAAGTCTTCTAACGACTTAGTGCATGATCAAGCAGCAAGATACCACAATTTAACAAAAAGATTCTATTTTTTTTTTAAATACAAAAATACTTAAATGATGAATCTCGAAATAGTAGCCGCATTTCTTCAATCTCACTTTTCAGCTAAAGTTGCAACTTTTACATCATTTCAACGCTGCTGGACGTCGATGTGAAAGCTGGCCAACTTTTGCTGCGTAAGTTGGCGACTTCTCGAAGTATATCAGTCGTTTTTTACATTGATTCAACGTCTGTAAACGTGCATACATAATCATGCAAAATACGACTGATTTGTTGTCTAGGAAGCTATCGCCATCATCATGATGAAGATATCAGAAACGAACAACAAGCTACCGACCTGTGGATTCCTGTAGTACATAGCGAGTTTGAGCAGGTCATAAATATCTTCAATGGGTGGGTACTTCATAAGCAAACGCATGCATGTGCAGTACTCGGCGTCCAACACTAAAAGGATTCAATGCAGCATGTCAGAGAGATCTTGTTTTTTCTCTAATATTCTTCCATATTGAGTTTTCGATGTTGAAACTCACAAACTAATCAACTTCAAAAGCACGTGATGACAAAGTTGTTTGTGCTTCGTGGTCGATTAAAAACCACAGTGGAACCCAAAATTTTTGTTAAGTAGCGGCAATTGCGGGAGTGATAACTAGAAACTTTAATAATGAATTCAATCTCAGATGGTCAAAATGTACAAGAGCGACATAATTTTCTGATATAAAGATTGTAGTTGTAATGGTAATCTGCATGTACTACATACTGATCATAGCTGAGATATAATTTGACGACCAAATTGAACTGATTTGTAGAAAATCTAATGAAGTTTAAGCCACCACGTTGCAAAAGCTTCAATCATAATGTGGCCCATGAGCTTCAATAATGAAAGAATACGATGAGTCTTAGCAGTGAATAAAATCGTTTCATAAGTTTTAACCATTTATCATCAACTGCGTTGCGTTATTCGGATTCCTTTTCAGCCAGCAAATCTAGCTCTTTATGAAAAAAGGACATGGTTATTGGTTAGCCAGATTTAGCGGCAATACATCGAACAGCAGCTCACTTACATTCCTGTCTGATATTAAACATCATGGCAACAAAGATGTAATCGACAAGATCGAGGGTTCGGCTGTCGGCGAATAGAGCATCCCACAAGACAAGCAAGTCCCACAAGACAAATTCACGACCAAACAGCAGACGAATCCAACGCCTGAAAGAAAATGCATTTCAACGTGGGATAAGAAAAACTAAGCTAGTTCGTGGCTTGTTGAAAGAATACGACGGAATATAAAAGATAAAAAACATAAATTTTAGTGAAAAAGGAGCGTTTTTCCTGGCTATTAGCCCAGCCTTATGGGCGAAACACGACGTCTGTCGCAGTCAATTCTTACTACAATTGGCTGCTGAGAAACATAAATCTTATGTTTAAAAGTCAGTGCTTAAACTTAGAGCACTGCGATAACAGGATAAGTCTACCGGTATTCGCCGTGGCAGCGAATGTTGTTTGAACTGCTCGGTGATGGTATGTGGAGTTACCGGTAGTCACTGCCACTAAGTTATCACGGAACCTACTGGGTTATTCGAGAAGGAAATGAGACTAACAATAGAAATTCACATTTGAATGGAAAAGTGTATCGCATTACTTATTGGCAAGTCAACTTGTATCAGCTTTCACACCATTCTTTTAAATTGTATAACCTACAGAGTGCCTCTGAGTATTGCTTCAAAGCAGGAAGTTAAAGAATAGCCACCTAGGTCTGCTCGCTGAAAGAAACACAAACCTAATTTGGAATTCACAATAAGCTTTTGAAATATAATTGACCATCGACATTGGAAAAAGGTTATAAAAATACGCTAACAAACTTGCACCCAATTACGAACTATTTCTAATAAAGTCACGAAGGAAATTTATCTGAAAAGTCACGATCTAATTCCGTGTTCTACCATTGAACCACAGTCAATAGTGTCAGCTGTTCCAACACAAAGCTTTCATGATCATTGAACAACTTAAAAACATTTTTTTGTTATAAGCGACACAGGAATACGTACAGTCCGTAGACTTGAGGAATGATTTCCAATCTATTGAGGTGCTGAAAAAGTTCACCGTCGTAGTGTGCAAGGAGACTGCCATGAATGCGGTTCAACTTGTTTGTGATGGCCAGAGGTGGACTGCCCGCGTTTGTCTGCAAGACAATATCTCTGTAACAACCGACAGTCGATGGAGATGTAAAACGAGCAATTGACCTGGCAGTCAGCATAAGGCTAAGTCCTCGCGAACACAGTGCACTGTAGTGAGCATTCACTCAGCGTTGTGCTGCTGGCCAAGTACATCACTCCTTCTGCATACTGTATATCCTTAGCGATGGTTGGTTTGTTTGCTTTTTCTACAATGATAAGTATTCAATCGATTATTAGCAAAACCAGCGGTCAAAAGTCTGTGGCATGAATTAGTGGTGATACAGCATACTGATGAACCCTAGCCCGGGTTCATCAGTGGGTCTGCTACTATTCGGTGAGTCCGATTCGGTGAGAGCCTTTTCGGCGAGAGCCTTTTTCGGTGAGAGCCTTATTCGGTAATTTTTTTGAATTTTTTTTTGAAAATTATCGGGTACCGTAGCGTAATTATCATTGCCGCTTTTACATCGTTTTAATGTCGCTAAACGTTGAAATAAGACCCTAACCCGTAACCTTAACCCCTACCCTTAACCCTATAACGGCAATGATAATTAGGCTACGGTACCAAATAATTTAAAAAAAAAATCACCGAATAGGGCTCTCACCGAATAGGGAACTCACCGAATCGGACTCACCGAAACGGGCCATTCCGGATGAACCCAGCCTCATGGGTGAAGCACGTGTCTACAGCTGTCAATTCTTACTGCTGTCGACCGCCAACAAATACAACTGAGTTACTAGTAAATGCAAATTTAAAAGTCTATCTTTCTGGGCGTTGATGGACATTAAGAAACATGGAGAATGGAGATCGACAGACTGGAATGTTATGGAAATATGATGTGTTGTGAAAGAGCAACGCCATAAGAGAAAAAATCAATTGAAAGAGAGAATGGTAACTGTTGGGAAGAGGAAATAAGCGGAACTAAACCAAATCACCTGGAGGATGAAAACGAAGTGAATTAGCTGTTTTCAGAAGTGAAATACCACTGCAGTGAGACAACATAAGTGAAAATCAGAAGAAAAAACGTGGGAAGAGATTGAGAAGCATGACGTCAGTACACGAAATGCAAATGAGAAGCTGCAATGGAAATATAATGACGTAACGGAGAAATAGCTGATGTTTTATTCATGTATGACCGCGTCGGGAGACATAGCACCCATGAAAAAGATATTGATGATTAATAAAATTTACTTCTGGTATATAACTAGGGGCGTGAGACCAGAGGGGGGGGTACCCAAAAAATAGTATATCTAATTTTATTTTGATAGATATACTAAATCTAGGCTGTATACCAAATTTTAGGTCAAAATATTGAAAAACCATTCATTAGGGGCAAAAAATGTGATTTTTGACCCCAGCGAGGGAATTTTTTTTATAAAAATTAATTTTGGATATAAAATCTGACACAGTTGAGAGAATCAGTTGATTTAAAAGTGTATTCCCACTCATTTTTCAGCAATGAATTCATTTTTGGTGGTTAAAATCATCTATCTCATGTAGAAAGTGGCCAAAACTTGATTTGTCTTTCAAAAATACTAAAAAAATACCCCTTGAAAAAAAATTATTGTAAAAATCTTCTTGCTGTGCCCCCCACATCCCAATTCCAGTATTTTAAGCCCTCGTGTAAGATGGTCAGAATAAATGCAAACATTTTGGTGCAAGAAAAAGTGAAAAAGCTCTTGAAATGGCCAAATGGGACCATTTTTAGTACTAGCGAAAAAAAATGGTACCATTTTTACTGCAGGCAAAAGTTTCGAGAAAATTACCAAAATTATTTACCATTCTCATTTATTTTGACAGATTGTTAATATTCTAAGCTTTTGAGTAGTATGGCTCCTACATCTACTGATTATGTATTTTGTTTCAATGATAAGCTGCCACTGAAGTATGAAATTGTGTTTGGAGTTATTGACAAATCCAAGAATGGGCCTCCATCTGGGCCGCAAGAAACCAAAATACGGAAGGAAGTTATGATATGTATGACCAAGTCCTTATTGGATATTTGGAAGAAGGCATTTGGAGATGGTGACTTGCTTCTGCCCTATGCACTGGTTAGAAGAGAGCTTGTTAGCCTCTTGACAGACTTTCATAATTCAGTAACTTTCTTACTAGTTGCGCGTGATTGCTGTAGAAAAACCGTACTCCCATCGATTCTTAGCGAAGAATTCACCTTTGTTACGCTGATTCGATGTCATCGATCGTAGAAACAACGTAAAAATCGAAAGTTTTCCTGCTTGAATGGAAGCTAATGATATCATACAGTATTTTCATTTTCTAGATGTGCGGGAAATTATACTCTTGCAACAATTGTTCGTGCTATGAGAATGAATGAATGAGAATGGTAAATAATTTTGGTAATTTTCTCGAAACTTTTGCCTGCAGTAAAAATGGTACCATTTTTTTCGCTAGTGCTAAAAATGGTACCATTTGGCCATTTCAAGAGCTTTTTCACTTTTTCTTGCACCAAAATGTTTGCATTTCTTCTGACCATCTCACACGAGGGCTTAAAATACTGGAATTGGGATGTGGGGGGCACAGCAAGAAGATTTTTACAATAATTTTTTTTCGAGGGGTATTTTTTTAGTATTTTTGGAAGAAAAATCAAGTTTTGGCCACTTTCTACATGAGATAGATGATTTTAACCACCAAAAATGAATTCATTGCTGAAAAATGAGTAGGAATACACTTTTAAATCAACTGATTCTCTCAACTGTGTCAGATTTTATATCCAAAATTAATTTTTATGAAAAAAATTCCCTCGCTGGGGTCAAAAATCACATTTTTTGCCCCTAATGAATGGTTTTTCAATATTTTGACCTAAAATTTGGTATACAGCCTAGATTTAGTATATCTATCAAAACAAAATTGGATATACTATTTTTTGGGTACCCCCCCCCCCTCTGGTCTCACGCCCCTAGTATAACTGTATTTGATTGACTTAACTTCTGCGGACTTCAAAAGAATCGAATAATAATTGTCCTGCTTCACGGAATCGCATTCAACAGAACAACATTTAGACGGGAATTGAAATTATACATTGACCGTGGCTTGCCTCTAGTGATTGAAAAGGCACGGTTCGAATAGGTTTCGTTTCGTTTTCATTCGAACTCTTTTCATTCTCGTTGTCTTTACATTCCTTGGTAACGGAATACCACGCGTTCGTTGCATCCATGACTTGACAAAACATAGAACTGCAAAAGAGTTTGTTAAAAACTGAAGACGCGTCATGATTTCCACATATGATTGACACTTTTATTTGTGACGTCTAAACATAATTACAACAAATGCTCAGCAACAAGGCAAGTGCTCATTGCTGCAAACTTCACATGTGTTTGGAATATTCAACGGAACCAGGCAGTGAGCGTCGAAACTTGGTATTGCACCAGCATCATATACGCAATGTTCAAATGGTGTTTTGAAACAAATGCAATAACTAGAAACAGTCAATCACATTTATTGCAAGACTTTGTGTTCACTCAGCATTTTGCAAGTAATTTGGTAAATGTTGCCCTTTCTTACGTGGTAAAAACTACAAGTGCATAGTGTGTAGCCAATTTTTAAATCTCGGAGTTTCGGCTTACAAACGTTAAATTACTAAGGTGAAACGTCAAGTACAACGACTTTGCATGATACCCCAAAAGGTAAAACCAGTCTTTTTTCGATTCAACAATAGACCAGTATCGAAAACAAGAGTGTTTTTAGTGCTTGGGTTGTCACACTTACTAAGCATCGTGCTCCAGATATTCTTCATTCAGCACTGCCAAGATGACGTCACTGAAAAGTTGTATATCAACATAATTCAATTTGTTCGAAAGTGAAATGGTGGACTTGTGGTAAGTTTACGACTTGGATCTAGGTGGTCAAAGACTGGAATCAAGTGGATAAGAAAGTGAGGAAGCCAATCTTGGTGACCAGTTTCAAGTATGCCACAAGTCCACCACAGCACTCAGCTTTGAAATGGTTTGAAACAGATGATGACATTACAAAAGAAAGATTAAGCAATAGGACAAAAGAGTCGCCATTACCAAAACATGGCGTCCAAAGCGGGCTCATAGAATATTGTTGTTATACCGTAACTTGTTGATTGAGCTTTTACAAGATAAACTATATACGATAAAGTTTAAAAGATGTAAAAAAATAATCTACGTCAGCGCTATGGCGTGTGTTAGAAGTATGCCGCCGTCTTTAGTGTTAAAATCTCGTACAAATACAGTGTTGTTGCTGCGTATTAATGATCACTTATAGTCTGCTAACCAGACTTCAGCACAACGTCCAGTAAAATGAAGATATGAAAACTAAAGTTACTTTAAACAAGACTAACGGTAGTGTTCCCATTTCTCGGACCTGTCCTGCACCTTGAAGGTCACAATGAAGAACAAATATCAACGGCGCTAGAAGCTCGTGCATCCCTTGTCGATAAGAGAGGGTGGAATGCTCACGAGCGTAGCAGAACAAAATGTTTGCCATCAACGTTTGTATTCTTTCATGATGAAAGAGGTCGATTTCTGGACATCTGAATAATGCAACAAATCATCACAGGATCACCAATACTGGGCGAGTGGAGCTCTTTTATGTGTTTCCAAGCGACAAATTCTGATAGATTTCTTACATAAGAGTGTTATGTACGAAACAGAACACGTAAGCATTGTAGATGGACAGCAAAAGTAAATTAATCTATAGTGAACAAAAATAAGTACAAACTGTATGAATATTTTAACGAATGTGATGACGCAAATTTCTACGTAAAAAGAACAGGAACTTAAATCAGTTGACTAAAAGAAAGAACATTTTAAATTCTTGGCTACATATTTTACAATACTGAGATGTAAAGAGGCAGTCAAGTGAGGCATTGGATATGAAAAAGAGGGTGGGTAATCACCCAAATAAAATAGCGATTGCTGGTTAGCATGTAATTTGCAGCAGACACTGAACTGATAAAAAAAAAGGTAAAAACTTGTCAACTCACGTCCTTTGTACATCCCTATCAATGGTTGTCTTCAGCTCGTTGTTATTGAAATATTGCAACCAAGGGCTCTGCAAGAAATTTTACAAAGGTAAGTACGCAACCGCCAACAGAAATAGTGATTAAAAGTAATGCAGCAGAACCAGTGCAAGAATTGATAGTGATGAGTCATCATGATCACGTGTCTATAGCTATCTTTTTCTACACTACACAGCTATACTACACAGCACGAGAGCCGAACATATTGTAAAAACTGTTGCCTTAACTGCTGTCACATACACTGTCGCTTTGAGAAAGGGGGTTTGCCTGTTCAAGATCTCCCATTTGTGAGCTATCATGTGGGTCTGCAGCGTGTCTTTCCTTAACGACGTTGTAGTCGTTGCGACATTTTGCTGTTTCTGTGATCCAGTTGTCAACGTCTTCAGTGAGACATCCAAGGAATACCTAAAAAATATCTAAGACGGTGATGGGTGGCAGGGAAAAGCAATCACAGCCAGTAAATCAGTCCTTTTCTACATCAACTCTATATAAAATGATATCAACTCGACAAAAACAATTTTGTTTAATTACCTCAGTTCAGTTGTAAAACATGTTTTATATTGATCACAGCCTTCCTTTGCTCATGCATTAACCAAAGTAATCGAAAACAAAGCATTTTATAAATGGGTCTCACCCTCCAACAAACACTGCGAAAATGACAACTTCGCAGACTGTCTTGGAACGTCTTTGATTTCAACTTGGCCAGCAATCCTTCATCGCTCCCATGGTCACCAAAGTAAGCTTCCCATTCATCAAGGTAATTCTTCAACCCGTGGTCAACGGAGCCGTCAGTGGACACTTTGTCCTGCGTTTCCACATTTTGTTCTTCGCTGCTTTCTTTTGAAATGTCATCACAATCGTCAAAAACGACGTTTTTCTGACTTTCTTCGACTAAATCTTCCATGGCAAGAGCAACTTCATTTTACGTCATTTTAACCAAAACTTTTCTGCACATATTTACAAGAGATATAAAAATTGACAGAAAGCGAGCGTCAAACGCAATGTGTTTCACCCGCCTGATCGACCCACGTTAATGGGACCACCTGGCACATCAAACCCGATTTGCCTTGGTCCCAGCGTGACCCAATCAAATAGAGTGAACATTTTTAAACTAATGATTACATAGTTGCATACATTACATGTGGCTAAAAGGATTGTTCGCAATTACCAACATACAATACAGATTAAAGCACAAACAATTTGGAATTCTCTCATCCTTGAAGAAATACATCACTAAAAACCAACATACAAAATAAATTGCGATTATAAGCGTATATGACGTATAACCATATACCAACTAGCTTACAATTTTCAGAAATACACAGTCAATATTTTGTTAAATAACTCAAATATCAGTTATAACAGTTCATGGTTTCGTTATGGAAAGGTTTGTCCATTATCAAAAGATTTAATGTTGCGTATAACCAAATACAGCAGGTAAAGTGAGTTGTCAGCTTTAATTTCCACGTTTGAAAGTGAATTTAAAGAGCAGTTTCAGTGAACTTTAAAATAACGAATACTCTGCATCTTTTCCAGCAAACTAGACATTCTGTTTTAAGAAGCTCAATATTAACCAACCTTTATGCATTGTAGAAGGATACCGCTGTTCCCTAACACACACAAAGTGCAACTGTATGACCAATATAGAGCATGGCGAACAATATAAAGTGGCGAAACGATGATGGGAACAAACAATGAACAAACTACTTTCGAAATTCAAGTACAGAAAGTAGGCCATCAGATCGTATGTAATCAATACCCATTCACTCGGGGTGGCCTATTCTAATCTAGAACATAAGATTTTAGATATTGATGGTCAAAACATAGCATCAAGTGCATTTACATAGTAAGCATATAAGCTCATAAGCATTAGAACTGTTCACTCGGAAACGCCTTCCAACCCTTCAATTTTCATTTATTCACGATATTACTCCACGATGGTACATTATAAAAGACTAACTGCTTACAAATCAATACTTCCCGTGTTTGAAGTTGCCTGCTGTATACAAAACAATATTTTTCGGGGCATTCTACAACTAAAAACAACTTGAAACCAAGTTTAAGTCACCACAGAAGACTCCAAGAACATTCCTAAAATAGCGAAGATTCTAAGCTGTGCTTTCTAATGTGAAACAACAATTGAAAACTTACATGACAATAAAGGTACCGGAAAATGGTTATTAAACCTATTTATAGTTATGAATGATATAGCGAGGCACACATGCACTGCACTATCTGCTAATGAACCCATCTGGTGGTTGCATTGTTATTCATATTGGTTCAAACAGTGGATTTTACATATGAAAAGGCAACTTTATCTTATCATCTGTTTACTGACGTGCAGTAAGTTTCATTGTGTTGTTTAAAAAAATTTAGCCACACAAAACCGAAATGGTCTCTTGCGAAGGCTACAAAAACACCACGACCCTGAAGTGCTGATTACACCCACCCAGTCAACCATTGATTTTTTTACATTGATTCATTGATAAGACGTTGTTAGACGTTGAATGAGCGTTAAAAAGGCTAGTTGAACAAAGTGCACTTTACAGAATGAGCAATGTCTTTCGAGAAACCTTCTTACCGGCATGATTAGTTCAATGAAAGACATCCGCAAAAGAAATTATGATGATCAATAAAAACATACACCTCTTTATTTCGTTCATTAATGCAAAGAGAGACAACCACCAAATGAAGCTTTGCTCAAAAACTTCCACTGGGTTCACACTTACCCTTGATAATCATACTCCAGGGATTATGTTAAGCCCAGCTCGCCACCAAGCAAGTGTTTCCATTTTTTCATCATTGCAACACACAGCGACATTTCAAGAATGTGAAATAGAAACGTCTGCTAGCCTGGACAATGGACATGTCACTTCATAGACCATATTACGGTAAACAATGATTTGGCACGATTTAAAGCTTTGAAAATCACCAAAACATGCAATAAGTTGAACAATGAACATGCGATTAAGAAGTTGAACTTCCTGAAACATAACCTAAGAAAATAGAAACTGAAAATTTATGTCAAAATATGATATAGCCTGACTAGAGCTTAGTTAGCAGAACGGAGAAAAGGTTTTAGTCTATAAACACCACAAAGGCACCCATAAATACAATTCCTTAATTCATCTTCAAAGCTTATCCTTTCAATACAATGCTCAAAATAACCATATTATGATGGATACTGACTGAGACAGATACATGACGTACCTGCAACATCGACCACATTCAATTTCAAAAGATACAAAAAGTAATTCTGAAATTGACAAATATAATAAATATATTTGAGTATTGCTGAATAAGTGAATACTTTTCACCGTGACGAAATCAACTTTTTGTTTCGATATTGAAATTTATCAATCTATGTTGCTCACGGCTATCAACATCATCTTAGCAATGGGAATGTTAGAAGTAGGTTGGAAAATCTCCTTGATAAAATTTACAGCTCAGCCAATAAGTCAGGCCTTTTTCACATCGATTCAATGTCTGCAAACGTTTAAATAAATCAGTTCTTTTCTACGTTGATTTAACGTGTGCCGACGTTGAGTCAATGCAAATAGAGATTGATTTGTTGGGTGAGAAAGAAGCTTTAACAAACGTACAGCAATTTTAATGTACAATTTGATTACTTACCAAGACAGAAAGCGATATTAAAAGCCACATTAAAGTGGTTCATATTAAAATACAATACGGTACTACAGTAGTTTAATTGATTACAATAGTTATATATACGAACAAATATTTTTGTCGGACAGTTTACAAAACTTTTTTACAAATTTCCATTTTTGATCCAACGGTTCCCAGCTTCCTTCCTCAATCCTGCAAACAAAAATAACTGTGTCGGTTCACTACAGTAGCCTACAGTCAGAGCAAACAAAAAGAACAGGGGTTCGAACACAAAAGTCAACTCCATAATCCTTTAAGATCCCAGACAGCGAAATCCGTCATTTTAACATTTTGACGAATTTTGCTATCTGGGAGACACCGGATAACGAACGCTTCACAAACGATGAAAACTGACGCTTCGCAAACGATGATGCAAGCAGAAAAAAAACGACTTTATCGGGTTAGTTGATTTTGCAATCTCGATGGCAATGTTGTAGAAAATCTGATATTATAAAAATTTGAGCGTGTATTCAAATTGCAAAGTCGTTCAAAAACTATTCACATCAGTGACATTAAGGCGAAGAGTTTATAAGACCAATAAGTCTAAGGATCTCATTTTACCCTTTAATAGAACTTTGCCAAATGTCACTCACATCTTTCATCTTTGCCATATCTAGCAGTGTTCCTATCATGCGGTCCCTCTTGGATTTGGCAGAAGGCAGGGAGTAAGCAAGTTGTTCAACCGAATAATCGCTTTCGAGCAACAAAGCCAAGTGTTGTGCTGTGACCCCAGTTTCCAACACTTTCACCAAATACTGTTCGGGTGAAAATGGATGCCCTTCGACCCTTGTAAACTTCCCAGAGCGACGACCTGCTCTTGGTCCAGTCCCACCATCCGCTGAATATGTTTAGCAAATGGTGTTTAAATCATGAAAATCAACTAAGACTTGGCCACATTCTCCAATAACAACCAAAACTTTATGTATATGTGTAGTTTACGTCACGGTTGTACTTTTTATATTTACTCATTTTTTTAAATTTACATATAGTTTGTTCATTTTTAAGATTGTCAAAAGTAGTTTATTTTCTAGAGAAAAGTTTGGACAGGTTTTACTTTCGCATCTGCCCACAAGCACAACACGTGCTGCTTTTCCAATGTTGTATCACAAAGCAGACATACAAGTCACAACTGGACTCTTTTTCAGCTTATTGCTCATTCAAGAAAAGGAGCCTCCTCAGGAGCAAAATGGTTGCACCGCCTGATCAATCAAATCAAATAATAAAAAGCCAAAAATGTAAGTACCAGAATTATGTTCAGCACACCTTTCGAAAATTAAACTGAAGATGAAAACGGTTTAGTTTTCGAAACGTTTGCTGAACATGAGTTTAGTCACCTCAGTGTCTACATTTTGGGATCTTTATTTTTTGATTGGGTTCCTCCTATTGTTCGAATTGTAAACTAAAATAAGCTAGAACTTGAAAAATTGCCAATCTTGCCAATACGTTTTATGGCATCATGCGATAAACTGATAATGCGCAATACAACTGATAAAACTTCTATTTAGAACAACATCAATCTTGGAAATGAAAAAAATGGTAAGTTCTCCTTGATATTTGTGAATGCAAGAATACTCAGGTAGCAAATCAGACGCCGAATAAATGTAAAGAAAGACTGATTTGCTGGCTAGTCTAGTCAGACATCGCAAATAATCTCACCTGCTGTCAACGCTGTGTCTTTATTGGTGTAATTAGCTTTGCCGCCAAAGGTTGGCTGCACCATGCTTCCACCTTCAGCAGTTACATTCATTTTCTCCGCGTTGTCTTTGTAGGCTGAAGTACAAAGAATAAGCTGACTCGATTGATAATCATGTTATTAACTATGCTAACTGTTAATAAAGCACGTAGACGATAAATGATGTGATTTGAACAAAGAAAAGATTAGATAGCACCGAATTGTAAACAATTAAGTATATATAACCACCGCGGCTTGAACTTACACGAAGAGACGAAGCTGACGTATGTGAAGTTCGCCCACGCAAGAATAGGCCAAGCTCAAGATTTTAGGAATTTCGGTAATGCTGCTATTTGTTAAAAAATCACCCAAAGCAACAAGATTGCAGAATAGCTAAGCCTGGTCAATGAATGAAGATACGTTTAGCGATGTTTAGAATCACTGAATTTACCATAAGAAAGCACGTTTACTCACTTGTACTGGTACTTTTCATATTCACAGGTCCTGTGGTTCCAGCTGCTAAACATTTGATTTCAGAGTCTCTGATGCGAAACTTATTGTTCACTTGCTTTTTGCGATTCATCCCTGGAAGAAGTAACTGGCTGTTAGACCATGATGCAAATTTAGCTTAAAAGTATCAAACCTAGGAATTTAATCTCCGTGTTCATCTTCGTGCATTCAGAAATTTAGGGGCTAAAACAAGCAATTTTCAAATCATTGATCAAATCGTTCACAACTGCGAACATTATTGACACGTCTGCTAAACTTCAGATTAAACTTATCCAAAAAAAATACCTTAAATAACGAAATGAGTCCGTTAATGTTACAGTAACACATTATAACTTCAAAAATTTATAATCATAAAATTAGATTAGACTTAGAATTAGAGCTCGACCGATATATCGGTCAGCCGATATGTATCGGCCGATATATTGTATCGGCTATTTTTCGCCGATAAACATCGGCCAGCAAAAGCACACTCAAAACCCGGAATGGCCCGTTTCGGTGAGTCCGATTCGGTGAGTCCAATCCCTTAACGGGGGATTTTTTAATTTTTTTTTTTTTTTTAATTATTGGGTACCGTAGCCTAATTATCATTGCCGTTTTAGGGTTATGGGTTAGGGTTTAGGGTTAGGGGTTAGAGGTTAGGAACTCACCGAATCGGACTCACCGAATAGTAACAGACCCCTCAAAACCAGCCATACATGCCTTTAGAAGAAACACAAGTTGCTCAAACGTGCTTGCATAGCACGAACAAATGTTGCGAGAATATAATTTCCCACCCATTCTAGTGCGCGCATCTAGAAAATGTTAATACTGTATCCCTTAGCTTCCATTCAAGCAGGAAAAATTTCGAGTTTTACGTTGCTTGAACGATTGATGATATTGAATCAGTGCAACAAAGGTGAATTTTTCGCTAAGAATCGATGGGAGTACCCGTGTACTTCTACCCTAACCACGCGCAACTTATTTCAAAGTCTTACGTCACAATGTCTGGCTTTGATCTCTGAGTGATATTCATAAGGCAAGATTCGTTACAAAATTAGATCATACGAGTAGGAACAAAATTCGTCAAGTTTTGGTATTACAGTAAAAAAGAAAAGGCCCAGGGAAAATTAACTTTCGCTCACATGACAAGGCTTTCATCAGACCAACGACGTGCGCTCAAAGAGTTAAAGCGCCGTGTAGTTGCAATACGCCGCATAACTGATTAACTTCCACCGAACGAGGTCGTGTGGATTTTTGCGTCACAATGCTCTGGGCACGAGTCGGGAAACTTCTACACTACCGCACTACTATTTTCTGCTTTGCAAAGTTTCACTGGGCTTTTTTCTTTAGGTATATTTGTGCGTGTTATGCGAGCGGAAGTAAAGTTTCCATGGGCCTTTTCTTTCTTACTGTAATACCAAAACTTAACAAATTTTGCTACATCTTGCTGTAGTAGCCTACTCGTATAATCTAATTTTGTAACCAACCTTGCCAGCCTTGCCTTATCAATATTACTCAAAGATCAAAGCCAGACATTGTGACGTAAGACTTGAACTAAGTTGCGCGTGCTCCCATCGATTCTTAGCGAAGAATTCACCTTTGTTACGCTGATTCAATGTCATCAATCGTTAAAGCAACGTAAAAATCGAAAGTTTTTCTGCTTGAATGAAATCTAAGGGATACAGTATTCACATTTTCTAGATGCGCGCTATAGTGCATGGAAATTATATTCCCACAATCGCAACAATTGTTCGTGCTATGCAATGACGATTTGTATCGCTAGTTCCTGTGTTATTTCTCGGCGGACAAATATGACCGATCTAGATGGTGCTTCCCACGGACATCACATGCTGTGATGGCGGACATATCCGCGGTGTCCGCCGTGAATTTCGAGGCCTGTATTTCATTTTAGCTGCAGGGCGCGAGAACTTGGCTGCCGGAAAGAAGCTTTTTGTAGGCGTAGGCGATGCTTGGTCCCCGGAAAAATAAAGGAGTTTAGAAGCCTGCAACTTGCAAGCTACATATTCAAGTCAACTGATCACAAGAGTTGCTCCCAACCTTGACGATTCGCAATTTCAACACGAAAAGAATAGATGTTTTACTAACAAAAAATAACAATATTTAGATTTACACTAGATTACTAGAACCTCGTGTAATACTGTAATAGCATACCTTCAATTACTTGCGTGCGTGTCCCACTTTCACCGTTGGGAAAAGCTCGTTCGAAGATTTTATGGAAATCTGATGGAAATGCTGGATGTTGAGGTC
This sequence comes from Aplidium turbinatum, assembly GCF_918807975.1. NCBI lineage: Eukaryota > Metazoa > Chordata > Ascidiacea > Aplousobranchia > Polyclinidae > Aplidium > Aplidium turbinatum. The sequence goes on along the minus strand of NC_137472.1, from coordinate 34,994,988 downwards.
CAACCACCGTCGTCTTCCCCGTAGGCTCAGCTTTATTATTGAATGGTTGTTGATTACCAGAGGTGTGGATATTTGTTACGGTAACATTGCCTGCAGATACAAGATGTGTGACTTTCCAGAAAGTAATCTTACTTTTATTCTTCCGACATTGCCAATAAAGCAAGGGTTTTCATCAAAGCAGAGCACAGCTTACGACTTAGCAAACATAGCCGAAATGTCAGACAAAACGTTAACACAATCACAGGCAACAAAAATGCAAGCTAGATGTCACTTATATCCAGGGTTGGAAGTAACGACTAGTTGTCACTATTCGATAGCGTTATTCGTTGCTTTCTGAATATCGAATGCTTATACCCCCATTCCTTTTAAAAATATATATCGAATGCGCGTTATTCAATGCTTTTTTATGCAAGCAACGAAATCATTATTCGTTTTTCGCTAATCGATATTTAGGAGAACTGCTGAATCATTTTTTGTTGTTCACTTACTTCGTCGTCAAAACGAATTTACGAGATTGAGGGCGGAATTCAGAAACCAGACTTAAGGCGGCTTAAGTCTGTCTGGACAAAAGTCTGCGTTAAGCGTCGATTTTGCGATGCAGAAAGCAGACTTACGCTTTAACAAGGCTTATACTCGGCTTAAAAGCCGAAAGATATAAGCCACCTGCGGAGGTGGTTTAAGCCTCTGCTGAAGGAAAAAGTGTTTGGCTAATACTGGAGGTATTGAAAGTAGGAGGTTTGTTACAGCATTTTTTTTTTTAAATAGACCGTCTGGTGCAAAGGCCACTAGACTTTTTTGATAGTTTTTAATGTGAAGCAGGTGTGCCTGTTATCTTAGCTTGGTTGCAGGCAGAGTTTCGGTCTGACAGTTGGCTTGATTGTTGAATAACGAGACTTCTTTCAGACGCCGACAATAGTAGCTTACTAGTGTTATTGCTGGTGGTGTAAATTTTGAAATGCCTATTTTGTGTTGTTGAATAACCAGACGCTGACACGCAGTTTAGTAATACTGCTTGTAACATCACTTTTGCAAACATACAATTGTGATTGGTCATACTTTTTCCTTTGTCTGCAATGCCAGGAAAAAGCAAGTCTATTAACTATCTTACATTTGACAGTTTTCAGACTAAAGGGAGTCTATGCGCCCGCCCTTTTAGTCATAAACTGGCAACAGTATTCCTACAATTGTACTATTTTTAACTTTCAAGGCATCAAAAATAACCTGAGTTATCTGATTCTTTCAAATTGATGAATTATTGCAAACGAAAGCAATGTGCGTATTGGCATAACGTTATCTTAACGTTGTTTCAGTGATTAATGAGTATTACTTGCTTGTAAAGGAAATTTTTGTGCCAGATCTGTTGCGTCATGGATTACTTGGCATCTACGTTAACGAACGACTTACTGATGCAACTACAACGTTTCTACTTCAACGTCACAAAAAACGACTTTTTTCTAGTTGTAGGTTTAAATAGCACAACATTGCATTATTTGTTGATTTAGCATGAATATAGCTCAGCTATACGCAAACACTTCTTCGCGTCAGTTAACTATCGCTAAGATATGAACTACTGCTTTAAATTCAGTGAGCAACTTGATGAGCGAGTTTACTGCGCTTTTAGATAGACATAGTTTATACAAATTCCCGTAACCCTTTGATGTAAATTGCATTATCATTTCTTATTTCAATAAAAATACCAAGAGGATTTAATTACAACGATTCTGAACGCCAACTGCTTATTGACCTCATCAAAGACTTTCCAGTGGTGGAAAATAAATAAAAAAATGAGAAAAAAGCCTTTCCAAAATAATCAAGCGAGGAATGATTTAACTAAAGTTTTTAACACGAACAGCTCTACTGAAAGGACCACCCAGAGAGCAAAACCCGTTATATTTACATTGATTCAACGTCTGCAGGCGTTGAATCAATGTAAAAATGACGAATCTTGCTGTCTGGGCACAGATCAGCTGAAAAAGCTAGGGTTAGTTAATCCTTCTGAAACATGGCGTTATTGACACAGGTTTTGGTTTGATACTTAGGTCACAGTATATTTTTGCATATAATTGTATTTTCGTTTTCTCACAAATTTGCAAACCGTTGCTTTTAGGCAACTCTTCGATGAAGAGTATGCAAATATTCACATCGAAAGGCCTGTTCGCGATCATGCCGATCCTTTTAATCAACTTAACGACAAGCAGTTTTGTCAACGTTTCCGTTTTAGCAAAACTGCAACTATGGAACTCTTTGAATTGTTTAAAAATGACGAAACGTTGACAGCCCGATCGCATGCAATACCGCCCATACTGCAGCTATTGATAAGCCTTCGATTTTTTGCAACTGGCCATTTCCAGAGAAGCGATGGCGACTTGGCCGGGGTTAGTCAAAGTTCTGTTTGCAGAATTGTAGCGCGTATTTCTCGGTGCATACCCATTGTCACCCAATAGGATTCCATCAATTTCTCCTTTCTCAAATTTATCTCGAATGGTGCTGTTGTCAAAAATCCGCGCATCATGTGTCAATCCTGGCCATGATTGTGCAAGCAAAGTCAAAACTTTCCTATTTAGGCATCAAAAATAACTTGAGTAACCTGATTCTTTCAAATTTATGAATTATTGTAAACGAAAGCCATGTGCATATTGGCATAACGTTGTTTTACGTTGTTTCATTGTTAAATGAGTATTCCTTGCTTGTGAATGAACTTTTTGTGCTAGATCTGTTGCATCATGGATTACTTGGCATCTACGTTAGTTAACGAACGACTTACTGATGCAACTATAACGTATTTCAACATCATAAAAAAGTGCTTTTTTCTAGTTGTGAGTTTAAAGCACAACATTGCCTTATTTGGTGGTTCAGCAGGAATGTAGCTCAGCTTTACAGCCTTCAGTTTCACGCTTCATTACCTCAACCAAAGAGTTGCTATAGCAATTTCTCTTTCGCGCGAAAACAAAGAGGCTTAATACGGTCTTATATAAGTCGCGTGTAAGTCGAGTTTCTGCATCGCAAATAAGCTTCTCGTATAAGCCTGACCTATATAAGTCTGACTTACGCATAACACTGACTTATTTTGAGACGCAAATCTGAATTCCGCCCTTAGTTTTCGGATTACTATCCGACCTAGTCCCCTTCCGATTTTTGAACTTTAAAGGATTAAGGAAAATTTTGCGGCAACACAGTTCAGAAAAACCATGCCAGTGAGACAGTGTTGTTCAGGATCCGGATCTTTGGAGCCTGATCCTGCCGGATTTGAAGAAATTTTTTGGATCCGGATTGGATTGGATTCAATTTTTCCCAAGCTGGATCCGGAGCCGGATTATCCGAATCCGAATCTGTTTAACTTTGTTTAGTTACGTTTTAATAAATCGAATGACATAAATTCAATGTAGTTGCTGTTCTTCGTTTTTGGGAAGCTAGCCTCCGTAGATTTGGCAGCACTAGTCTGATACCGATGTACGGTACTCGCAGTCTGTCGCAGTCAGCAGAAGCAAACCAGCAACTAAGCAAAGGCAGGCACGCCACGCTAAGAGGTTGATGAAAGTAGCCTACCTCGGTACTAGAAAGTGCTGGCCGGTGCCCAGCAGAAGCTAAAAAGTTTGCCATAGTAGATCTCCTGTTGCTGTGCAGTATACTATTATGCTTTTGACTTGACCTTTTAGATTATATTCACATTATCAACTGTTGATGCTTTACTTGTACTCAACTCTGTGATTAGGTCTGAGGAAGAATAGTTTTCTGAACGACTTACATTTCTGTATGGTTCATGGAAGTGAGCATGTGATTAGTGACAATTCATTATACACTGATCTTATAATGACATTTGTATCATTATATTCAAAAACAGTATGCTTTTGATAAGTGTGTGCAACTGTGCATGCTTACACTGTTATTTTCTTTGTTTTTATATTGTCGTTATTGTTGTGTTTCAGATTGATTACTGGTAGGCTGAGTGCTACTTTAATATCAGTATAAATTCATTATGCTGCAATTGAGATAAGGATGGTAGGATAAGAAAAAAATGTTAGTGTAACATATGTCTGCTATACAGTAAGTATAATGCTAGTTTTCGGATATTCGGATCTGGATTGGATATTGCTTTTCCTATTATTTTTGGATCAGGATTAGATTCGGATATTTCTAACAAATTTCGGATTGGATTATCAAATTTCAATATCCGCACAACACTGCAATGAGAGTCGTTAACAGAGTCGTTAACTGTTGCCAACCTTGTTATCCCGCAAGTTTGGGCTTGTTTTTTTCGAGTTTGCGTACCTTTTTTTCAGTTTGCGGGTTGCTTGTTTTTTGGCCAGTCAAACTTTTTTTAACTTGTGTTTGACACTGAAATTGCGAGGTTGTTATTGTAGTCAACATTGTATCCCTTCTTTTCAAGATAATTATTTCTTGGAATGGCGTAAACAAATGTCATTCTTGAAATAAACATGATGTATGGACTGCAAAGATTGTATTTAAAATTTTGAACTGCTAAACTGCGTGCTTTATGCTAATTGGTGTTGGTTGTAAATTATTGGAATTGATTTGCCTATTTTGGGCTTGTTTTTTAGATTCAATTGCTTGTTTTCAAAAAACAACCTGGCATCACTGGTCTTTAAATACGCAAATGTAATATTTTTAGTAATTGCTAATTATTGCTTTTTTTAAGTATCGATAGTGCAAAGTCATTGCTTTTTTGGACACTATCGAATAGTGAAATAGTCATTGCTTTTTGACTAACGACTTCCAACCCTGCTTATATCCCTAAGGCAACCAAAGGACCAGGTTAGTAAAACGTTGGTAAAGTGCATCGTTTCTAGCACTAGTTGCTACGTTCATCTGATGAAATTGAAAGTAAAATTAACAACAAACAAGATGGTTTATTGCTTCACTGACGTTTCGCGCACCATGACAATGCGCATCCTCAGAGCGAATAACATACAAAATAAAATTTCACCAGGTTATATACTGCAGTGCGATTGAAGGCAAGAAAAAATAAAACAGGCAATATTTTAAAAAAATTGGCCAATGATGTGTGAGCGGTTACTTTTCACGTTAAATTACGTAAAAACTTCCAACAATAAACATAAAAATTCGAAGCAGTGACGACCAACAGAAAAAATTGCGATTGACGGCAAGAGAAATAGAACACAATGTTTTAAAGATTGGCTAATGATGTGTGGTTACTTTCGACATTAAATTACGTAAAAAACTTCCAACAATAAACATAAATTCGAAGCACTGAAGACCACTAGAAATTCGAGACAAAATTAGATTGCAATAACGTTTCCAACTGTGTTTAAGTAGGCTTGAAGCCTGCATGTCGAGACAATAATGATTTATAAGGTTTTGGTAAAAAGTTTCCGTCGTTCCGGTTGAGTACATTGCAAAGTTTGGATGTAATGTTGATGAAGCAACTTTCTGCGGTGGTGCGTTGATAATATTTATATACTTTCATTTTCCAAAATTTTTGTTTCTGACCAGTTAATTTTGTGATCCTCTTCTAGCATGTGTGAACAAAGGGCTGACTTTTCATGTTCCATATTTTTGACAGCTCTGCGATGTTCTTTGACCCGGGAATTTATACTACGTTCAGTTTGGCCAAAACGTCAGTTTGGCGCAAAACGTCAGTGAAGCAACAAACCATCTTGTTTGTTGTTAATTTTACTTTCAATTTCATCAGATGAACGTAGCAACTAGTGCTAGAAACGATAATTGTCCTGATGAACAACCAAACTTTTCAGTATTCAAGTAAAGTGCATATTAATAAAAACACTAAAAAAAAATCAACACAGTGTTTGAAAAAACAGTACTTGTTTCTTATATGGATAACGAACCTCAAATTGCATAAAAAATCACATTACATATATAATTAGATGTTAATATCAACAAATGTCACACTGTTATCATGCCGGGTCGCTGTGACTGAGCTACATTATGACACTTGTTAAACTGATTAACTAGGAAAAAACAAATGAAATGAAAACCTTCAGAAAATTAAAAGCAACACAGATATATATAAAATACCTGGAGAAGTTGTATTTACAAACGGAAAGCCTTTAAACATATCATGGAATCCTGGGGGGAGTGGTGCATTTTTGATCACTGTAACATTAGGGCCTGACTGGGTGGTGTAAGCACTTTCTCCTAAAAAAACAAACAAAACAAACAGTTATGCCCAAATCATTGACAGAATATAAAAGCAATGGTCCATTCAAGCATACTATACATAAGCCACTTCATCACATTATCCATACAAAGATTAGAAATTTATTCTGATTCACTTTTATGCTAAGCGAATAAAAAGTGTCAGTAGTAGCACACTACAATGAAATGCAAATAATTTTTTTTTAGTTGTCTATGCAATCTGAGTGGCAGTGTAATCACAAATTATTTTGCTTTGTTATGCAATGGCAAATTTTTTAGATTCACATAAAATCACATGCAATCATACATGATACATCATAAACCGATGATTATGGTTTATTTATTGGTCATGGAAATTTTCATTCTCATCCAAACAAAGTCATTTTGGAAGTTTAAAAAAGCTTTAAAAGCTTAGCTCCTAAAAGCTTTAAAAATTATCCTTGCACAGGTTTTAAACTACTGAAAAATGCGTAAACTTTCCATTTGTTTTTGAAACATTGTTGCTTCTAAATTATTCCATCCAAAACTGTTACTGAACAAAGAGCAACCTTTGAAGTGTGTTGCTCAAATACAGATGTTAAAAAGTAAAATCATCATGGATTGATCTCTCCATTTCTTTGATCGCAAGGTCAGGCCTTAAGGAATATCAAAGCATCATCATTCATGAAGTTGTAACCATCTCAAATAAGAAAACAATAAATTTTATACAGTGCACGCAAAGAAATGTTTTCACAATGATATTTAAATATTGTTTTCATCACATTGTAATGGCTTGCTGTGAAAACCTTCAAAGCAGCTGCTTGTGCACACAGAAACACACCACGCTTTATCTTAGTCAAAGCCGAAGCGAAGCCTTCTCTACATCAATTTTTTTCCCTATTTATCCACCCAAAAACAAAAAATACAAGCACAAAAAGTTCAGAAAATTTACATCAACGAGCTGTTAAAAATAGCTGTCATGACGATTACATGGTTCAGTCTCAGTGACACTGGTGGACTGGTGGTTGGTAGAACTGGTAAAGGTTCTGTCTATCTCATGAACATTTTATTTGCACAATTTCAGTAAACATTTTATATATATGTGGGCACTGGGCATTGTAGAAAATTTGAGGGATTTCTCATTTATTACCAGGGAAAAATACTTGAAATTGGAATTGAATTAAGGCAACAAATATCAACGCTTTGTTGTATGCCAGATGGATATTGGTTTAATTTGCTGTCATATTGGTAACTGGTAACAACTGTTTCAAGCAAAAGGCATTGAGTGGATGGTTGGTCAACACTACAGTCATGATAGCATATTATAGGCTATGACCAGGGAAGAAGCATAGCAATATAATTTAATGCTTCAATAATATATACCGGTACAGATTTCTTGGCAAAAATCAAAACCGCAATAAAAAAATTAATCAAACTTTTTTGAACATTGGAAATACATAAATGGATATAAAACACTTATCCTTAGCCTGCTGAATGACTTTTTGTTTAGGCACAATCCTATCATCATCATTAAAATATATCCAACATTGCAGTGAAAGGTTTCTGAGCAGCCGATTGTAGCATCGAATAGACAGCAATAGACACGTGTTTCGCCCATGAGGCTGGGCTCATCAGTATCGCACCGTATTCTTGCCACTTGGGGTTGGAATACGGTGCGATACTGATGAGCCCAGCCTCATGGGCGAAACACGTGTCTATCGCTGTCTATTTGATGCTACAATCGGCTGCCCAGAAACTTATCGTTTATTGGAGGTCTGTATGGCTAGCGTGGAAGCTACACCGTTATGGTTAGCGAAGCGTTACTGCTGCTCGCTGTACTAGCGAGTGATCAGCCTTGTGCTGATGGCCGGGAAGAACACCCCTTCTTCACATTGCAGTGAAATTTTGGCATTGCCCTTAGTGGACAAGTCAAGGTAAGTTTTTACACTTTGCCAAAGATATGAGTACAATAGATACATAGTTGCATGTACTTAAAGCATTTAGTTGTTGTAGTCTACAGGTAACATACCTTCTTTTAGAATTATTTTAGAATATTATATCTTATCATAAAATGAATGCATGTCGGAAAGCTGAAATATGAGCTAAATGAAATGCATCTTGAATGGTTGGATCATGAGGTAAGAATAGATGAAGAATATGTCAGAAGAAGAATGAGACAATTGAAAGTTGGGTAAGCGAGGAAGGTCGTTAACAAAATTGAAAAACTGTGTGGCAGAAGATATGGAAACAATAGGAGTGAAAAAGGATGCTGTTGACAAAGTGATGTGAAGGACTGCAATGTGCACCAGTGATTCCACTTGAAGTGGGAATAGTCACAAAAAGATCTAAGAATAATTATCTTTCCGAGAATTGTTAAAACACAGATCACAAAAGAAAAACAGACACATACAGTAGGCGATATAATACAAATGGGTAAGCAACTGTCTCTAAATAAGAATTTAACGGTGCTCATTAAACTGGTTGTGTGCAAACAAAAAAACATGTTATTAATAAGACATCAATTATGGTAAATAAACAAACCAACTAATCACATACCACTTTCTTGGTTTTGTGGAATTGGCTTTGTATCACTTTGAGTAGTCATGAAGATCAGTTTTACATAAGGTTCTAACCTTCAATTAAAATTACAACAAACTTTCACAAAAACTCAACTATATATGTACGGTACTGGTAATGTAAAAATTCATAAGTTTATACTTGGCAGTAAATCTTTATGACAATAAACAAAGTGCAATTGAATTCATAAAAGGTAGCCTATCTGATAGGCTAGTTAATAGGCCTATATAATTAATTCAAAACAACAGCATAGATGGCTCAACCAGTTGTGGCCCACAAAACTCCATCCACATTTGTGATAAATGATCAATTTTTAACAGAAGTGCCTATTGTTGCTAAAAATCCACACACGTCACACATCAGAGACTCCAGAGTATATATAATTTTCCTGAGGTGGATGAGGTTTTTGTGATCACGTGCTCAGATTCGCACACCTTTTTGTGATAACTAGTATACAGACGAATTTGGTTAATCATATCAGCCATTTGCCAGACCTTTTGATATCATATGATTATCCGATACATACGTTTAACCAATTTATGCAAGAAAAGAGGTTTATTGCAATCAGGCGTTATTGTTGGAAATGTGTGTGTGCTAACTCGGTTGCATTGGGCTTCACAACTATGTGGTTAAATCCTACAACTGTTTACAAATGTAATTCAACTCTGAAGAGTTTATTAGTGCTTTGTTACGCAACACAGTGCATTACCAGCATCGGTTGTACGATGAAAGCATTTTCCAGCAAACTTCAAAAATTGGACTCTTCTTATCTTTAACAATCTTTGTGATGTGTTTCTCGGCGGTCGAGTGCAGCAGGAACTCAGCGATAGACACGTGTTTCGCCCATGAGGCTGGGCTCATCAGTACCGCACCACTAGTTCCTGCCACATAGTGTGGAGGCTACACCGGTATGGTTAGCGAAACACAATGCTCGCTGTTCTATAGTGAGTAGTCAGGTAGTGCTGACGCCAGGAAGAAGATCGCTCCTTTTCAACAATCTTTGTGATGTCACAAGATGAACTTTTGAAAACCTGCATCTTTGTTTCAAGGGTGCTATTTTTTTATCTGTAGTGGCGAATGGCAAATGACAAAGAAGTATGGAAGACCATGATTGCCGTATCAGAAGACCTGTATCAGATCAGGCACATAATCATCATCAGTGGTATGATAATTTCGATTGTCTGTTCTTTTGCCTTAACAAAGTTCAGCTGTGCAAGGATTAAATCTTTGTGGAGCCATGTCTTGTACATGAGATCACAGAATTACAGTCGCTTGTTTTTCTTTTAATGGCATGAAGCTATTGCTACCACATTTGATAGCTATATAGCTTCTGAGGCTATGGACGGTCCTGTGTTCACTTAAGTTAAGCATGAAGTTTTTTTTCACCAACTTACTCTTCCTTTAATAGCCTCGTAACTCGCCACTTTCTATGTCAAATTGGATATGCTCATCTAAAGTGTCTGCATATAAGATTCCACAAAACCTCTGTTCATGACAGGTTGGAAGCAATTTTTTTTCTTTTGACAAACTTATTCAATTCAAAGTGGCTCATTCAATATTAGCGCTTTTTCGCTCCTCCCAGACTTTGTCTTTTGTGTTGTATTTTTAGTTGTAAAAAGGTAAAGGTGCTGTCACGATTTCTTTCTATCTCTTACCAGGAAAAAGACTTGGAAAGGTTCAATGACGTAGTTTAATGGGTTAAACCGAAAAGCAGTCAATTAAATGCCGAATAGTTCTACTAGTGAAATGATAATCTAACTTCTTGAAGGACTCTAACGAACGGCTTCTCAAATAACTCTAATTTCGAACACAATTTATATCAGCACCAATTCTCATCTACTTGTATTCAATTACTTCAAATTTCAATCAACAAAAATTTCTGCACCTTTTACCAACCCACAACTCATAACACAACTCTCATAATCAACTCATAATAATAATAAAAATTACACAAATTACACCACTACTTATAGAAGATTTGTTCGGTCTAATAACTTCGAGAAGGTTACGTAATGTCACATTGTTCTGTCAAGCTGCATTAAACGTCAACAAGCAGAAGCTCAAAGAAGTTTAAAGAATATCACGTAGGATAGAAGATTCTTACATAATAAATATTTCGCAATTGGACATCTACTGGTAAACATCCTTATGACGTCATGACAAACGACGCTCAGAAATTATGGAAAACAACCGAACATTCCAGATTTGCATGCTTACAGATGATTCTGGAAACACGTTACATAAATACAGATTTCTTATTCAAAGGTTACTTCAGGTCAATACCCGATAATAACACATCGCTCAAAATTCCATGATGAAAACAGCACATTCTGTCAAGACGCAAAGTAGCCCGACGCGAGGCCTTGCACATTGATTGTGACAGGTGCCCATACTTGATCCAAGCATTGGGAAATGAGAAGATAAGGTTCTCATTATACTAAGCCTTTGGCACAAATGAGATTAGGGTGGCCAGTTCCTTTCTCTCAGCCGCCTTTCCTTCAGCAACTATGCTCACCCAATTTATTACACCCTGGGTAGAGGTGAGCAAAATTCTTCAACAACCAATTTTTAGTTGTAGCCTACCATACTTTATATTATATAGTAGCCTACCTACCATATATTGCCAAAATGAGCACTAACTCAATAACTTAATATTTTATTCTATGTTTTCAGAAAAAAGATTTATTTTTACAAATATACTTTTATTTTTATACTCTTTCAATTGTGAGTAATAATGAATAATTGTTTAAGTTATGGAATTAAGTAATTTGATTCATTTTCTAGGTGAATGTTCGTTTACCAAAAAGAAAATGACAAAATTTGTCAAGTAAAATTGTACTATGCAATCTTTACTGCATAACTGCTCTCGTTCATAATCTTTAGCATTTTGGTTATGCCATCTTGTACTGTATCTAGTATTGAGTTCATGTTCATGCAAGTTCATGCAAGTACTGGCCGCCTCCACTAACGTTGACATTCACCACATCTTGTAACTTGTACAGTATATAACGTATGTAGCCCACTATTGTATGATGTATTGCATACCTATCTCTACTGACAGTTATATTCTATTTTATATGGTGTCTCCAGCCCCAGGTGTTTTTTGTTTAATTTTTAGTGTTATGTTGTGCCTTTATAAGATATGTATGCTCTAGGTAGTATTGACTCGTTTTTCTTGGTGTTTTTGTCTCTTGTTTATGACTTCCTTGTTGGTATTCTATTTCTTTTTTTATTTATTTAATATTGCTACGTAAGTTATGAAGGTGAAAAAGCGGGAGCAAGTCTTTTAGGCGCTGACAGTTAGGCGCTGGTCTAATAGGCGCGCACACTGTGGCGTCTGGATATTTAGGTGCGGAGCACTGTGGCGCGCGGTTATTTAGGTGCTATTCCTAGTAAAGTCTGTAGATTGTATCAGCTTGCCAGAAAATTATATCCTGACTTCCGTGAGTGAAGCTGCTTAAACCGGCAATGCTTTTCACACAAAATGTTATATTGAACAGAAAAATATATTGTTGTTTTATTGATTTATTACTGTTTTATTTGTTGTTAGTCCAGGTTTGCGTTGGTGAAAGCTTTATCAATAAATCATTCAAGCTTCCGAACATTATTGAGTTCATTTTTAGTTAACTCTTTCGCGACCACGGACGTATACACACGTCTTGGGATTTTTGCCATGATGAGTGATGACCAATGAACATTTTTAGTTAACTCTTTCGACATTTTTAGTTAACTCTTTCGCGACCACGGACGTATACACACGTCTTGGGATTTTTGCCATGATGACCAAGGAAGTATCCCCAAGTATCCCTACGTCCAAGGTTGAAAGGTAGCCTATTTCAAGCAAAAAAAATGTAAATGATGGCAGATAAAATTTTTCTCATGTGCAGAATTGTTTTGGCATTCGATTAAACTACATATATTTTCATATTATTGTATCATGCTTGGGTAGTTAGGATTATAATGAAGTAGGCTACACTTTTCTGCCAATTTTTAATTTTTTTTAGAAATTAGAAAAAATACCGTGTGGAAAGTTGCTAGTTGTACATTGAATGTTTTAAATTTTATTGCAAAGCTTTGCATCTTCGGATAGCTGAAGATGTATGCTTTTATTTGATGTCAATATTGTGCGTCTATGTCGATCACATGAGATGTTTTTACGGCGTAAATACAACAGATTTGTGTGAAAAATGTCTGGTACTATTTAGATTAAACGTCTTGACCTCGGTGGTTGCGAAAGAGTCAAATAATAACTACACTAAACATCAGTAAAAAAAATATCATACCGTGGCCTATATTGAAGCGGGTGGTTAAAATCTTATTACATGTAAACTAAAACATTACATGTAAACTAATAGGAAAATCTATCTAATAGTTTTTAATGTAGGCTACAGTTTTTCAGGCTATAGCTTAACCGCTTTGGACATCTCAAGTTTGTACACACTATAGCATTAATTAATCAAAGTTGTGCGCTTTTAAACATTTTAAAAGTCATTTAACAAACAAGCACTGGTTTACTGTTGACCTAGTCAAGAAAAGCATTTATGTTGAAAAATAGCCTACCTGAATACACTATTACTCAGCGCTGCCACTAAGCATTACTCAGCAACTTCACTCACTGAAGCCATGACCAACAACGCACACGCATTAACAAAACAAATTTTTTTCCTGTTCAATATAACATTTTGTGTGAAAAGCATTGCCCTACGCCCCTACCTGCCAAGCTGATACAATCTACAGACTTTACTAGGAATAGCACCTAAATGACCGGGCACCACAGTGCTCCGCGCCTAAATATCCAGACGCCACAGTGTGCGCGCCTATTAGACCAGCGCCTAACTGTCAGCGCCTAAAAGACGTGGACCCGAAAAAGCACTGCTGTGCTTGCAACATCATTATTATTATTATTATAATGTGACTGACCTTACATTTGATAAACATTGGTAGTACATTTGATAAACATAATACCCTCGAGCACAGTGGCGTAGCCAAGGGGGGATTTTGGGGCTTACAACCCCCCCCCCCTTTGGCACGCGTGTGACGCCACGATATTGAGAATGATGCTTTCAGTCTAAAAAAAAATTGCCTAATTTTAAACAAAATTGCATTAAAAGAGCGAGTTTTGCCAATACCAAACATTCAAACATCTCAGCCAGGAATTAGCAACAAGAAAACACAGAGACTTAGCTTTATTTCCGAAAAAATGCCGAAGAAAACATGATCTTATCCTTTTGCTATGCTACCGGACAGCACCATTTTACAGGAATATTCGTACCCACATTTTTGTTGAAAATGCTCTCAGAATGCATCAAATTCAAAGTAATTTTTCAAAATTTTTTGGGGGAGGCCCCCAGACCCCCCGCTGTTGGGTGGTCAAAACCCCCCTTTCAAAATTCCTGGCTACGCTACTGCTTGAGCAGATAACATTGTGCTCAAGTTAACATCGTATCTGGTGACCAATGATCATAGCCTTAGGGTCAAATGCAGAAAGGTAGCTCAAAATAAGCCTAGCTTAACGCCAAGCTCTTCTCAGGCAAGCGGAGTTTTAGTCAAGCTCGGTTTAAAACTTGAGCGCGATGCAGAAACTAATTTGCAAGGTCGCTTGGCCAAGCCACTCTTTAAGCTGCGCTTCATAATAAAACTGGTTTTAAGCCACGTTTTTGACGCAAAGTGTGACGTCACTCGACTTGCCATGGTGATTTTCAGGGATGTCAGATTGGAATAATTGATTCCAGATCTGGAATCAAAACGAACTGTCTAGTAGGGAAAAAAAATGTCTGGAATCTGGAATAATTTTTAGAAGCAAATTGGGATGGTCTAGACAAGTCTAGATTGTTTTGATAATTGTATATTTTTCATTGCATTTAGTAGCTGTAGCGCGTGCGCGTAACTTTCTGCCCTAGTTCCGTCTCTTTGTTTGAAACTTTGTTGCTAAATTGCACGCTCTCTGGCGCGAAAGCCTGCCTGTCACGTAAGTCGGTTGGCTGACAGGACTTTCAGCACACTAGCACTGGGCTATATTTCCATGTAGCCTACAGTATGTTAAGTTTACTTTTAGTCTGTTATGTTTTTAGGTTGTTACAGTAGCTATTGTTGAGTATTTATTGATTTTCATATTTTGTTGCATTGAAGAAGTTAGATAAGAATTAGTTCAAAAATCCAAGGGTAGCCTACCGTACGTGAAGTTTATTGTAGGAAGAATATGGCTCTACGCTATTGTCCAAAGAAAGTGTACTCTCAAAAATATAGACCTGAGTGGCAGAGGGACTTGAGATTTAATGTCCATATTAATATTGTGTAGCTGTGGATGAACATACTGTGTTTTGATATCGAAGACTTTTATACGGATTATGTAATTTTAATCATATTAGTTGGTATTTCATTGCACAGCAGCACAGTCAATGCTATTCGTTGTAGTGAACTCTAATTCGTAGTAGTAAATTCTTGGAGGCCCATTTCAACATAAAGATTGTTACCACTACTTATTGTATATTTACAACATACACTGCATATTTAATGGTATTTTGTTTTAGACTTAAAATGAAATGTCTAGAATATATTTGGAATAATTTAGAATGAAACTGGCATGCAATCTGGAAGGGAAGGCTACAACTAATCTGACAACCCTGGTG
This sequence comes from Aplidium turbinatum, assembly GCF_918807975.1. Taxonomy (NCBI): domain Eukaryota; kingdom Metazoa; phylum Chordata; class Ascidiacea; order Aplousobranchia; family Polyclinidae; genus Aplidium; species Aplidium turbinatum. The sequence continues at coordinate 34,979,668 of NC_137472.1, read as the reverse complement.
ATTTTTGACAAAGCATGTTGACAGCAACTAGCAAGCATGTAGTGGTAGACAACAATTTGTAGGCTACAAGTAGCAGTTGTTTTTTAACAACATTGTAACTGAAAAATAACAGTGAACCAAAACTATCTGGAGGTTTGTCAAGGGGCTAAATAGGGAGGGGTAGGCTATTAATAAAAATTAAAAGTATTATTGAAGTCTACAAAATGGCGAGAGAGAGATGATTCTTTATGAGAGCCAAAAAATCAACTAGCAAGTATGAACAAACAGCAACTTGTACAAGTACTGTAGAGTTTTTTCTTTGATATCTACAGAACTTCGTTGATAAAAAATGGTTGTAGAAAGGCAGAGCCTCATCTTACTGAATGTATAGCCATAAAATAGCTTACCTGCATGCTGTACTACAGCCTCTGCAGGTATACTTCGGAAATAGTTTTTACAACAAAAACATAAAATTGCCGAAGTGATAAGCATTGGTTAATCATGCATCCAATATTTTGTTTGCTAGCAAGAGGAGGATAACAAACGTTTGTTTATTTTTTACCAGAAAACGGTTTACTTTTTAGCAATAACATACGGTACTTTATGGATACATTAGACTTGCTTGAAAGATTCATTGAAGATGAAGAACCAATGGTTAACTTATCACGCAGGATGATTAGGGATGCACAAAATCCATTTGATTATTACGATGATGACCAGCTTCATGCACGCTACAAATTTAGCAAAGCTGTTGTAGTAGAACTGTGCCAGCAACTATCCGATAGTTTCACAGAGCGAAGTCAATCCCTCTCACCAATGCTACAGTTGCTTGTTACCTTAAGATTCTATGCAACTGGACATTTTAAACTGAGTGATAATGGTGACTTGATTCAATGTCACCTAACGACTGTATGCCGTACAGTCAGGCCCGTAGCCAGCCGAGGGCCAGGGGGGGCTTGCCCCCCTGGCAAAATCCAAACATTCTCGAGCAACAGCTACAGATATAATGACTTTGCCCATTTAAATTTTTTCGTCCCCCCCTAAAAAAATTTGGGCTCCCCTTGCTCTGCAGTCTGGCTACGGCCCTGCGTACAGTAAAAAAAGTTTCAGCGTATATTGTTGCAAGGAAAAACACATACATAAAGTTTCCATCATCGCCAGCAGAAATTCTAAATACCAAACAGAAGTTTTATGGTATTGCCTATTTTCCTTGTGTGATAGATGCAATTGGTGAAAACACTGAAATTTTCTGGAACAGGAAAGGCTATTTCTCAATAAATACCCAGTGCATTGTTGATGCAGAATTATGCATTACAAATATTTTCGCATCATGGCCAGGAACTTCCACCGAACACACAACTTCACCGGAATCCTTTGAAATCCAGTTTGCAAAATGCTTAAGTCAAGATCTGCCGCTGTTAAGTCGCCATTTTTGGCGACTTAAATTGGTGGCTCAAAACCTGAAATGAAACGAGTTTTAAGCTAAGCTTAAAGTAAGAATAGTTTCTGCAGCGCAAAACTCGGCTCAAGCCACTATTTAAGCCCGGCTTGCTTAAAACTAGTTTTGAGCTACCTTTCTGCCAGGGATATCTAAAGTAGGGGATACGAAGGCTTTTATTACGCCTGACAATAGAAGGGCTTTTGTTTATCGTAATTAGTCTGCGTTTATCGTAAAATGACAATTGGCACCGATAGTAGTTTAATAAATCTTGTTATGATAACTTGAATTGCGCTATTAGAATCAGGCCTGGATATTCACAGCATGCTCATGGTTGCTTGTTAATTCAACTACCCATATATTTGCGTTACATCCAGCCTGCTGCAAAGGCTTTGTTAAAAAAAACAGCTTACCGGTAACTTTTCAACTGTGTTTGTAAACAAGTATTCTTTAACTATGCTCTACGTAACATTTGCTAACTGTCCTCTGTAGCTCATTGTACCAGCTGCACTACAAAACTTTCTACGATTTTAAAAAGAACCACATGTTTAAAGCACTACAAACTACCGCCCTGGTAGTGTCATGAGAATAAGGCAATCGCTGCGAGCCTTCATATCCCCTTCTCTAGATATCCCTGCTTTCTGCATTCGACCCTTAGAGTTAGAGGCTATGATTACTATACCGGAACATACCGGTAGGTGCCACTATACAATACATACTGTCACCACTAATTCTGTTAACGATTTCATACAGTTGCAGATTTTCAGCCTACACAATAATATTTCACTATTTGTGAACCCACATATCAGTCTGTCATGATTGTCGTGCATCATTTTGCGCTCCATTTAGTTTGGCTGTAATTGGGCAACGTTGACTGAATGATCTTGAAGACAGTAACACACATAGCGAAAACCCTTGCAAGCATATGAAGGACTTATCTATTAAATTACAAGGAAGTGGCTATTTTTCCACATTCAGGTGTTGCCAGAGTTAAGATTAAAGTTAGGAAGGGTTAAGGTAAGGTTGGAGTTTAAAATAAGATTAGAGTTTTGATCTCACCAGGACTCAAAAAATTTCCAAAATACAAGTTTTTGTTTTCAACAGCTTTAAAATTTTCTCAAATTAGGGTAGAATTCCTTATCTGGCAACACTATTGAGGCTATTATTACACTATATAGTGTAAATATAGCCACAGCCTAAATACAAAGCAGTACAGTAAATGTCATTCGTTCAGAATTAAATTTGTCGATCAATCAAACAACAATATCCCCCAAAAATAAATAAACAGAGGAAATGATAAAGTGTGCAACATTTTTTGTTACTTGTTTGAATATTGTTGGCAATTTTCGTTTAAAACACTCCTGAAAAAGACTGAAGGTTTGCAGTTGTATTTAAGGCAGTTTTTTCGACAGTTTTTGCATGACTAAAAATTAAGTTCACTTCCTGTTTATATGGTAGTGTTGCCGAATGCCCATAGTTTTAGCTTGATCAAAAAAAATAGCACCTGTTGTGCCACACTGCCAATGCAGGGTTGGCAGCCGTGGTCCAAAAAGTTTGAAAACCGCTGGCTTTGGCTATAGTATAGACCAGTGTTTCTTAAACAGGTGAATGGTTCACCCCAGGGTGAATAAAATTTTTGCAGGGGTGAACCAACCAACCGGGGTGAATAAGGGTGAACCGTCAGAAATGGATGGATAGCTTGCGAGCAGGGCGGATAATCAAGGTGTTCCACCTGTTCAGTGAACAGGTGAGAATTTCCAAAAACAAAATCCATTCTAAGTTTTTCAATTTTTAATCAAAACTAATTGTTTTTTATAAATTTCAGTATTTTTTATTGTTTGATTCTTTTATAACTTTCAAAAAACTGACTGAAAACTAAAAAGAGAAATGCACTGAAATGTGTGAACTCATCGATGAGAGTGGCATTAGAAGGACTGATTCATCCGCGATTTGAAAAACTGATTGCGAAAGTTCAGGAGCATCCTAGTCACTGGAAAACAATTTTCTGCAGTAAATCGACTACTGAACTGTTGTTTTGTTTGCTTATTGTGATAGTGAAGTTGTTTTGAACTGAGTGTATAAGTAAAAAAATTTGGTGACTGTGTTTTGTAGCTTTATATCTCTGGACTCGAGAAATTGTAGATTGCAATGGTAAAACTTAGCTTGAGTTGATCTTAACAAAAATCGAAACAACCTAAGTCGTTTTGTGCTGTTATATATAGACGAGATAGTTTTATCATACCATGAGACAAGGGTGAATGAAATCTGGAGATAGATGCTAGGGGTGAACAAAACTAAAAAAGTTTAAGAAGCAGTGGTATAGACTACTAAGTTGGTATTGAATTTTTTTTTCAATCTTGTTAGTACCAGGTGCTTGACGTAATTGCGACCCGTGATGAATATTCATTGTTTTCAACCTTGTGCAAAATGTTTTTCTGCTGTAATATTTACGTTTCTTAAAGGGCGGAGAAACCCAAATTAACTTTGCGTTAATTTAAAGTTAATTAACTTCACTTGTTGTGAACAAAAATAATTGATAAATCGTTTTCTACGCAATTACCCAACCGCAGCTTTGATCAGTGATTCTGTTCAATAGCGATTGATGGCTCAATTTTCTTCGCTTTAGCAATACTAGTCCCTCAGCAATAAGTTGCATTATGACGTCAAATCGCTGAGTTCATCTCTGTTTACATAACTAAAACTTTTAAGAAATAATAATAACTTTTAAGTTATAACAATAACGTTTAAGAAATAGCGCCAGTTTCAAGTTGCTGTGAAATAACTGTTCCAGACAATTGTTCACTAAATTAAACGTCATATAAAAACCGTTCAGGTCTACTGAATCTTAGCGTATTACGTCATGGAATTTTTCTCTAAAAAATGAGCCAAGATTGCACCATCGTTCGTAAGACTTGTATCACACCTGTTGAGAATTACTTCACAATGTTTCACTATGACGTCACAGTAAGTGTTTACGTGAGTTTGAGATGTTGCGGTCTATTCTGGTCATTCGTAAAATGGTTGCTTGAAAGTTAGTCGCATATTTAACTGTTTGCTTAGTGCTTGCCAGCTGGACGAAAATTCCGTCTTTATCTAAGTAGTTTGGATTGTAGTGACAGGTTTTTAGTGGTGTATTGCGTTGCACCCATAGCATCTTTTCATAAATTGGGACTAGGTGGGCAAATTTTAAAAAAAGGGCACTTTTAGGGCGAGAGTTTTGTTAAAAAAGGCACTTTTCGCGCGTAAATGATGGGAAAAAGGGCATTTTTTCCCGAGCGTAAACTATGTAAGCTTAAAAATGTAGATTTCTCAAGCAAATTGTGGGTAAAAAGGCATATAACCTAGACCAAGGTGGTCCAAACCCTGGCACGAGGGCCGCATGCGGCCCGCGAACACTTTGTGCATGCCGGAATTATCAGTGCTAAATCCAAGGTATAAAAATACATCTACGTTTTATAAATACATTACATTCGCCACAACCTTAAATAAGTCGCGCATAATCTGGTCAATAGGTAACTATTTGAGGGAACAATGTCGGTTTGTGACGACACAAACGTGCGTTGATATTTTGCTTTTGTTGCTAGCACTTTCTCCGTTATGAACTGAAAGCACTTTCTCCGTTATGAAGCGATTAAAAAGCGACACACGGAACAGAATGGCTGATGAAACCGTGGATGCCTGCTTACGTCTGTCGACCACTGAATTTAAACCAGAGATCGACACTATGCAAACGCAAAAAGCAATAAATTGTTTTGGTTTGCTAATTTGTTGACGTGTTATGTATCGTATCTTTTTTACTAGCTGAAAATCACTTTTTGAGTCGCAAGCAGAGATTAAAAGGTGAGTTATGCGTGCACCAAAACATTAGGTCGATCAGAACAGCAAACTCAGTCCTTTCATTGCAACTGTATTTTGTCAGCGACAAGATTTGTTAATGTTCATAGCCTGCGAAGAGTAAGAATATAGCAAAAACAGATCGAAATCTATAAAAAAGAAGTTCAAAATCGCAACCGAGTTAAGTTTTTATTTAACAACGTTTCTACTTTCATCAACACGTTATCATTTCTCACTATGCGGCCCGTGATGTTTTTCTCAGACCCTAATGTGGCCCTTCATGTTCGCAGTCTTGGACCACCCTGACCTAGACTAAACATTTGAGACCCATAATTGATTCCTATATTCATCCCTGCCCACAATATTTTATAAATAATAATCTAATAAAATTTAATCTAGCGGCATTTAGTTGATATACTTGAATAACTATGATAATAGCCATAAAAGCAACAACGATGATAATACAGTATATGAAACACAACTGCTAAGATATTACAATGAGTCGAATCTTTGCAGAATTAGATGATTCTAAAGAGCTGGTATTTTATTTTAATGAAAATCAGGAAACAAACTTTGGTAATTCAGACATTTAGAATCTCACACAAAATTTGAGGTACGGTACTCACAACACAAATTGATAATTAATCTGCTTGAATGGAACATTATAAGTAAAGTCAAAGGTAGGCTGATAAGTTCTAAATGTATGCTGAAGCTTTCCATTTAGCTGTTCATTCTTTAACTTGGATCTAACTTAAAACAAAAATGAAGTCTTAAAAATTGCCCACCTAGTTTCAAACTAGGTGGGCAAAGAAAGGGCTAGGGGGGCAAGCAAAGGGACTAGGTGGGCAATTGCCCACCTAGTTTATATGTGAAAAGATGCTATGGTTGCACCTCATTTTCGATAGCCGCGGGCTAATTTTACAGAAATACACTTTTTGAATAGACGTTTCAGAAGAGTGTTTCTTTTTCGGTCATTGCATACAGACGAACGGATCTGGGAATCTTATGTTACAATTTTCCTACGAAGAGATTATGGTTTACCGCTGTGACCAATAACAACTATTCAATATCTCCGCAATTCACCTCTATGACGAAATCTTCACGTTAGTTCACCCTTGTAACAAATAGGCTATTGTTGAAATTTGCCCACTTCAAATTGCGTAATTAGCCTACTTGCTTTTTCTTTTATTTTGAAAGTGCTTTATATACCTCCACACAAATAAGTTTTGCCATAAGATAATTATAAGATGACATATAATTCTTATTTCCAAATTCGAAACTCCATTCATTCTAAAAAAAAACGCTAGTTCAAAAATTGGTGTTCTAAATTCTGCAATTCAATCTCACGAAAAAAATACATTCCTTGAGACTCATTTTGCTACCTCGGTGTCATCGAAGCTTAGTTACGCAAGCAGCGGTTCTGCTGTCATCAGGAGATTAGGCTATAAACATTTCAATATAAAAAAAACCTAAAACCCCTGCAACATGTTAAATTTGGAAAAAAAAACGTATCGCATGCAAACATTATAAAGAATATTCATGCTTAGGGGCAGCTCAAAACCTATCAATTTTTGTTGACGTTTTAAATTGGAATGTGGCGAGAAGCGAATCTGAATCAATTTGTGGCACCTATCCGCTACCTTGGGACATAAGTATAAGGTCGCCAATGCAGCTGCTACAATTATTGCTAACATGTAGCACCGTTCCCGCTATTGCTACAAAAACTAGCGGCACTAGAAGGGCGCTGTTGCCAACCTCAGTGAAAGACAAAACTTAAACTTGAAACTCGAAATTCTGATAAGAAATCCATTTTGCATAGCCATAGTCTGATACACTGTCATCAAAATGCTGATATGAGCTAAATATTCCCAATACATTTGAAATGGAATGGTAAACTTCTCTCTCGCCTGTTGTGAGCAACTGCTTTCGTGAAGCCTGTTGTTGATTATCTTGAAGTGTTGTCTGCCCAGTTAGCTCATTGGTTAGGCTAAGCGCTCGACTCAAGATCAAGCAGCGCTTGCTCGGTTCTCAGAGTGTGCGCTTGAGCAACATAGGCTATTTCACGACTGCCCTCCATTCAGCGGCACGTAGTGGATGGAATAATTCTACCGCAGCAAGATTTCAACAATCGGAAACTTCACTTTACCCATCTCGGTAATCGACATTTTCCCAAACTCATCAAATAAAAACTGGTTTTATAAAGAAGAAGTTTACTCATGATTTGAAATCGAAGCTACGGTAGGCTACGTTTTAATTTTTTTTTCGACAACAGAAGAATTTCAATAATTTGTTTGTTTAGCCTACCCAGCTTCATAAAATCAAAATCTACCCAGTAACCTAACGTTGACAAAGGGGTCCAATCCCAGCCAGCAAGCCTATATGGGCCCCACATGGGGACCCATATGGGCTGATGTACGGGCCCCATGTGAGATGCCCATATGGGACCCATACACATTGTGTCCGCGGGCATCACATTGCCCCCATATAGGCTGCCCATATTCATTTATGGGTTGCTCACACTCAACCCACAAATCTAATATGGGCTGCCCATATGTAACCCATAAATCTAATACAGGCTGCCCATATTAGGGGGGGGACTTAGAACGCTTTTTGGCGAAAAACGGTTCTCTAATGGGCTAAAAATATGGACCGAGATATAAAAACTACAACAAGCCCAAATTTATGCCTCTGGAAGATCGTTTACCCCCTTGAACATACCCCTTGAAGATGACCACTTTGAGATTTTGGATATTTTCTTGCAGTGTTGCCATATACTTGCAGCACTGCCTACCTTGTCCATTGTTTCAGAAAGCAGAGCTAATTTGGCAGACTTGAAAATGAATACACTACGGATCCTCTCTGTGGCTAGTGATGTGGAGGCTAAAGATATATATGAAAAGATTGACTTTGTGTTGACTGATCAAACTTCACATAATTTTCAAGTGGACCACACAGTGGCTGAAAAGTTTCAAACAAAAAAACTACCAGATCATGTCTTCTGCAATGTTCATCCAAGCTTGATGTTCAATCGTGAAATAAGTAAGCACTGGGCAAGTTTGGAAAACGCAATTGGAAGAGACAAAATTTATGCAAACTTTCTTGTTAATGCAACCTCATCAGCAAGAAGTGTCACTGAACAAGCTCTTAATTGCATAACAAGGCTAATTAATCATGATTTTGATCACAAACCATGGAATAAAGCCAGAGACTTTGACCTTCACATTGCCCCAAGAAAAAATCTATCAGTAAGCCTCAAAGATAAAAGATTTAATCGTTTGACTTTGTCCTGCGCTATTGTATTGTATCATATGGAAGACGTAGCTGATTTTTTGCGTAAATTTTGTCATGTTTCAAATCAGCTAGCATGCATTGTTAGGTCTTTCCTTGACATCGAATTTTTAGAGGTTATGTTTTGTATTGGAGCTCTTCTGGGTTTACATCTGGTTGAACCTTTTTTGTCACTCACTCTGTCCCAAACTACCACATACTCTAAACTAACACCTGCATTCCATCAACTTTATGAGGATCTGAACAACACAAATCCTGAAAAGCTATTCGATCTTGATAACCCTGCATTCCAATTCGTGTCATCCCATCGTTTTCATGCCACAAAGTACAGCCCAGAAATATGTGCAAGCATTGCACAAGTGACATCCACATACAAAGCACAACTTAAAAGCATGTTACAAGTTCTTCTTCCAGCTATCGCTGAAGCATTCCAGAGACAAAAAGGAAACATTTTTGGATTCGGAGATCATAACCCAAAGGCAAATATATCCTTAGCCCACATGGATGAGGAAAAACTGGAAAAAGTGCCTATCCACAACATTGACTCTGAGAGAAGTGTTGGCTTCATTAACTATGAACTATCTCGCAGAGGGGCCAGAGAACTACCAGCAGCCTCTTCATCACAAGTAAAAAATAAATCCCAAGATCTAATTGAAAGTGTGCCTTCTGGATCTTTCAAAAGTTATACCAAAAAAACCATCCTTATTCCCGAATTGCAGCTAGAGTGGAGAAAACTTCAAGATAATTTGCAGAAAACGATATCAGAAAACAAAATGTCCGCTAATATTGCACTAGACCAAAGACGCCACAAAGATCTTGCAGCTCTCAAATCCTTAGGTGGACCGTTTACTTCACCAATGGAACTCGACAATTACGCAAATTCAAATCAAGCAGAAAGAACCAAGACAGACAGATTGTACAGGGAAATACGTTACGCCAGGGACACATCGTTATCCATTCCTAAAACTAGCGATATTTTTAAGCTGAAAAAAGGACACAAGAAGCTTCCACTTCACACATACATAACAAACTTGAAACTATACCTTGAAAATGTTGTATCAAAGACTGATGTGACAATGGAAGACTTCAGTGAAGCAATCACAACAATTGTGACTGAATCAAAAAAGTAGTGTTTACGTACCACAAACAGTAAAAATTTTAAAAAATTCCAAAACTTTCAACCCCTATGTTCAAGGGGGTAAACGTTATTTTTAAGCGTTAAAAGTAAGATGGTTGGTGTTTTTACATGTTTCTCCATATTTTCAGGGGGTTAAAGCAGAACTTTTGGTCTAAGTCCCCCCCCTACCGCCATATGTATATAAGGTATATAACCAAATCAAATGTAAATTCCAGCGACTGGTTCGCGAGATCGCCCAAGACTTCAAGACCGACCTTCGTTTCCAGAGCAGCGCCGTCATGGCTCTGCAAGAAGCCAGCGAGGCGTACCTTGTCGGCCTGTTCGAAGACACCAACCTGTGCGCGATCCACGCCAAGCGGGTCACCATCATGCCCAAGGACATCCAGCTAGCCCGTCGCATCCGCGGAGAACGCGCTTAAGCGTCGTCCTCGCATCAATTCATTCATTATTAAAATTATTATTATTATTCATTATTATTATTATTATTATTAATTATTATATTATATTATTATTAATTATTATTCATTTATTATTAAAATCATTCGCTCTGCTTTGCCTTTTTGCTTGGCATTGAGCACTTTTTGTAGTATTAATAGTTTTCATTGTTTTAAGGTATATAACCAGGTATATAACTGCAGACAGATGCCAAACTGCAATCAGTGAACTTGCGCAATGCATAGCAAGGTGCCCCCAGTAAAGTGCTCAATCGGCGTAAGCCAAGAGCGTCAACTGGCAGACAGTGCACACGATGTTTATTTTGATCAACAACGCACGAGTAGGTATATAGCTCCATGTGACATTTTCCTATTTGTGGTACGTAAGCACAAAAAATAGTACTACTGCTAACCTTGCCAAAGTGCTCCAACTGCAAGCAGTGAGCTTTGCGCAATGCATAGCAAGGTGCCTCCAGTAATTTTGCTTGTTCAATTTCATTTTGTGTTTGTTTAAAAGATCAACAAAAGTCGTTTGAGACAACTAAAAAATCTCAAAGTCTAGACAAATGCTGATCGAGGTGTAGCCTATATCATATTAGTATGGGTTGCCCACAAACCTTTGAATCACTGTGTGGGTAGCCCATGGTCTGCCCATAAAAAATGTGGGCAGTCCATGGTCTGCGCATAAAAAATGTGGGCAGCCCATGGCCTGCCCATGAAAAATGTGGGTAGCCCATGGTCTGCCCATAAAAAATGTGGGCAGCCCATGGTCTGCCCATAAAAAATGTGGGCAGCCCATGGCCTGCCCATGAAAAATGTGGGTAGCCCATGATCTGCCCATAAAAAATGTGGGCTGCCCATGTTCTGCCCATAAAAAATGTGGGCAGCCCATGGTCTGCCCATAAACAAAGTGGGCAGCCCATGGTCTGCCCATAAACAAAGTGGGAAGCCCATCAATATTTCATGCTTAGCCCATGATCAATAATTTTATGTGGCTAAATTTCTTAAAATGCATTTATATGATCACGCATTTGAAGATTGGAAGTTTTATATTCCACCTTGTCATTTAGCAACACATTCTGCAAGAAAGCCCATATTGGGCGCATATGGCAAAAACAAAAAAACCCACATAAAACCCACATGCCCACAAGCCCATTAAAATAGTATATGGGGCCCATATGGGCTTGCTGGCTGGGATAATAGGCCAGCCTAATCACGTTTTTTTGTCCCATTGCAATAGAGAGAGAGAAAAAACTTTTATTTTGTCTGTTACGAAAGTAATAGCCTATACGGTACAATTATACACAATACGAATAAAACAGCACCATAGCAATCTAGATAGGCTACCACAACAGACAGGAAGCAACGAAAGACTACTATATCAGCCATCGAGTCAACTGCTTCCCTGTTCTTAATGCGACAAATGTCAAGCATCGTCAAATTGTGTTGAAACAAAATAGGCTGATGTTCAGAAAAAAAAGATGTTCTGTGCTGCTGCGATCCTCAAGTGAAGTCCTGTGGTTTTATTGAAATTCTTATTTCGGATGTTTAAAAACAATATAAAAAAAAAAAAAAAACTTTTGAAATCAATAAACTCTTGTAGCAAGGGCGTTTAAACTTCAGTGCAACCAATAAAAGTTCAAGCCAATAATTAGTAGCCTACAAGCAAAAACATTTTCAGTAGGCTACAATACCACAAAAATAATCACACTTTAAAAAAGGTCATAAATAAAATGCCTGAATGACCCTCAATGTGATCTGTTAGGCTGCACGAAACTAGCTCAATGTGACCGTGGAAATTGAGAAAGAAATTAAATAGAATGTAAATGAGAAATAATTGAGGATAAGCGAGTAACACAATAGGTCAATAATGTTTTTTTCAGATGAAATTTAACAAAAGTTAAATCCAGGTAACGTATCATGAACAACTGCCCCCGGACAATTGCCCACCGGACAATTGCCCCCGGACAATTGCCCCCGTACGACAATTGCCCCCCGGACAACTGCCCCTGGATAATCAATACCTAGAGAATACATGACTTGACGTTTGGTCAGTGGCAACATTGTTACTTGTTACAACGAACAAAGGAAAGGCAGGCGGAAGGATTGCAAGACAAATATCAGGCAGATTGATTGATTGATTGATTGATTGAATCTTTATCCTCGGACTGGGAAAGCTTCTTGGAGAGCTTAATCCTGGCAGTTTTGCATACTTGTAGAGGCTTTGAATCACTGATGCAGGCCCAGTCACCGAGATTGACAGAGTGAAGTTTCCGATTGTTGAAGTCTTGTTGCTTGGGAACTATTCCATCCATTAGATGCCGCTGCTCTGAAAATTCGTATGCTTTTAGCTCTGGTTTTGATTCGACCAAATGACGTAGTGAGTGCGTTTGAAACACTTCAGGATACCATGCCAACAGAAGCTGACTCGATCGCAGATTACTTTGAAGATGTCTTCATCGGAAGAAGGCTACGCATCAACAGACGATCACCCTGTTTTTCGATCAGCATATGGAGCATGTATAATCGTATGGTGGAGATCTCCCCGCACAAACAATTCTTTGGAAGGATGGCATAACCACCTTCAAGCTAACAGTACTGCATGTCATCCAAACGTTTCGAAGTTTATGGACGCATTAAAGAGCGAGCAGGCTTTAGCAAACGGTAACAATTTATTAACCAAATGGTTGGAGGATTTCCTGCACCACCGCCCAAAAAACGCTATCAAGACTGTTCAGCTCGCATTACAACCATTGTAGAAGACTATAAAAATCGCAATGTAGCTACTTAAAGTGCCCCTGACAGGTTGGACCCAAGTATAGTAACTTTTCTAAGCATTTCTAGCGCAGAATTATGCTTAACGAACTTTTTAATCTTAACCTCGAAGCTCGACTGGTAAGGGCGAAATTTATACAAAACGACAGTTCCACAGCGCCACCACAGGCGAAACTCCATATTTCACTGCTCTGCGACGACTTTGGTGGTATTACGTCATCGTGGGTGGGCGTCGTTAGCGACGAATAAAACAAATGCTTTCTAGATGTAATTGGTGGATCACAGTTTGGTCGGAGTTGGTACAACCGGTTGCTTTTTTCGAATATTTATTCTTTTTTGCAGTTTAATAAAACTGTACTGGATACGTTCCTACAAAACCTAAAATATACTTGAAGTGAAAAATGAAGAAATCGTACGAATCATCATTCATATTTATTTCATCATCACTATTCATAAATAAATAAAAGTTCTCTCTCTCTCTCTCATAATGTGCCTTCAGTTGGCCATTGAAAACCGGTGTAATAGCCATCTGGACTTTAAAATTGTTTCGGATTTGCCAAACAATGCATGATGGCAGCACAATCCGATTGTTGCTTCCGAGAGTACCACCTTGTAGTATCCACTCCAATACATGCCTGTAAGCGACTAATTACCGATACTGCCTGCAAGGAAATAAAATCACTTTGTTTAGTGTGCATTCTTTAGCGTTTAGGGTATTTTTAGCCTAATGTAGCATCCTTACTCTTTCGATAGGTCTCCGTTTTCTCCTTTCGGTTTATTGCTTTTTCTCCAGTTCTTCCTGCTCCTCATAAAAAAAGTCCTCAGAACTGCAGGATGTAAGTGTGCCTCAAAATGGGTCAAATTGGTAACACAGCTAGATGGGTCTTTCTTCAAAAGTGCTTTCGTCTGTGGCACTTCATGGCAACATACACATTCATTGGGCTGGGACATAGACTCGCACTTGTGGCAAACGCACCACCTACAGTTCCCAGCACGCCTCTCATTGCTGAGAAGATCCAAATCGGGTTTGTGGTGTTAACAAAATCATCTTCATTGAAGTAAAGAGAACATATACGACTAGTTTTGTATGGTCCATCCCACTTTCGAAGACTTGAAGAAAACTTTGACTATTTTCTTCTCAGCACCTTGTTTTGTTTGAAAGCATGAAAATATAACACACGTCTTTGTCAGTGACTCTGTCACATAAACAGCAATTTCCAGGCATTACCTCAACCATAAATTAAGGGTACTGTCTATGAGATACTGCTGTTACACTGCAAATGGCTATAGCCAGATTAGGACAAACAAAAAAATTATCCAAATTGTAGCCCTACAAGAGTTTAGAAAAACTGCAATTTCAATTGAATTGAGATGCTGTTTGATAAAAATAAACTCAATCTATTTGATCTAAACCTGATAGTAATAATAAGTTGACTTTTTCATTTCGGTAATTCTCATTTTGCACATGCTTTAAACCAATAGAGCCCCACACATTGACGTTTTGGAGCAGTCGTACCATACCTTACCAACTCACCACAGAGAAAGAATGTATCCTTCCCACCCACGGTGACGTCACAGCGGTGTTGCCGTTTTTATTTTCGTAATTGACTGATTGCCAGATTTGCCGAAAATGAACGAAAGTTTGCAAGCGTGTAACTTAGTAGCCTGTTGATATTTTTTACGATTTGCTGGTCAGGGAAGTTTGTTAGTGTCATCTCTTTGGTATCTTAGCTAAATTTAGCAAATTTATTTTCCTGTCAGAGGCACTTTAAGTTTTTAAGAGGAATCGCTCATAATTTACATTTCTAGTAGCGGTGTTTATATATCTTTTTGTCGCAAATAAGAATCAAACCATTAGCGCCAATTAAGAAGAAACTTTACTGCACTTTTTGATGAAATTGTCCGGGGGCAATTGTCTGGGGAGCAGTTGTCCCGGGGGCAGTTGTCCGGGGGGCAATTGTCCGGGGAGCAGTTGTCCAGGGGGCAGTTTTCCTAGAACCCGTATCATTCATAACGTATCAACAACATATAGAACAGGCTAGGTAGCTTACACTGCGATCACAAATGCAACACAACAGAAAGCAGCAAAAAGATATATAGCTAAGTTTTCGAGTCAGCTGCTACCCTTATGTTAGCATGCCATTAGACCTAAGTGTCTTTGCCGAGACACAGCCGCAAACTATGGATAGGGATGGTAACTTTGGAGCGGTGTCAAACATTTGTCCTTTGTAAACGTCTCACAAACGTTCACATCACTTAGTCATCCATGCAGCCGCTACATTACAATAAATTGTAGTTAATTAGAGCTTTATAATATTAAGAAGTCTACTAAAAATTTGGACTGTGGTTAGTAGGCTAATAATTTAATAAAATCATAGTAGCCTAACCAAAAAATGTGGTATTGGGTGGTTCCACCTGCGTTGTAGTCAAATTCAAAATAAAGGCGTATGTGTTGCAAACTCGTGATGTGATTGTTTCTATTTCGACAGAAAGTAGGCTAATAATTGCAAAAAATGAAAATTCTTTATTAACACAAACATTAAGAGGCTAGAAGCCTGGAGTGACCATAAGCATGGGCAAGCTAGAACAAAAACATCAAGTAATAAACGAAAATGCTGCACGAAAAGATTATAAGCGTAAATTTAAATGAAATTACAAGTTGAAGCTACCTACTTTAGTTGTTAACAGAAATATTTTAAAATAAAATTTATCAATGCGAGGTCTTTTCGTTCAGTGGCCCCATGCTGTAAGTTAGGCTATAACGCTGTGCCGGCGGTAGTTAGGCCAATGGGCTATGGCCAGTAATGGGCATTATCGGCGATAATTTATAGGCGATATAATTATCGGCGATAAATTTTTATCGTCTATCGTTATCGATCAATTATTTTTTCAGTTATCGTTTATCGTTATCGCCAAAAGTAATATTTGATTATCGCCGATTATCGCCGACAAATTTTATTTCGGATCAACACACAAGTGCAAAGACCATGAAAAGTAATATTTTCACTAGCCACCTAGTTAATAAAACTAAAATTGAAACCAGTTCTTCTTCAGTGTCTGAAGTGTGTGTGCACAGGTCGTTGTCAGGAAAGGGGGCTTGCCCACCCTGCAGCGACGGCCCTGACAACACAATAATTTTTAGAGTTGCGAATTGCAATGCAATGAAATGCATGCAACAATTCTCTTGTTGTTTTGCTGCAATCGCGAGTGAATTTTACAATTAAAATGTAAGGGCAGAGGCGGGTCAGCTTCCTTTGAAGCGAAGCGAAAGAAATTGGCAAGTGGTTTGTGAAAGTGTTGCAATACGAGGCCGCTTTCAAGTAAGTATTGCAGCAGAAAGAGAACTCTGATTGCAGCATCGTGCATTTCACTGCACTTTTCAAAATCAAGACTCTGGAGAGTGGGATTTGCGTGACAATTTTGCATGACAATAGGCGCATCGAGTTGCGTGGTAAAATTATGCTAAATACAGTAGGCCTATAACCTTTCTCATTTATCTATACGACATAGCCTACCTCAATCAAATATTTTTATTCCCACTAATACAGTGCTTATATTGTAATTCTTATCTCAACAACTCAGCGTTCTGCCACTCAGTGTTCACAAAGAAAACAAAAAAAATTATCTGAAATTATCAGTAAATTACGATAATAATGTTATTGTTCTAAAACAAACACGACTAATTTGACAAGCTTGATAGATTTCACAGTATGCACATTTTTACTACCAATAACGCTTATAATTAGGCTACCGGTACTGATAAATTTTCAAGCATTTTGCGTTTTTTGGAATTTTTTCAATTAATGCTGACTTTGCTGTAAACAGCCCTTTAAGCAGAAAGCAAATACAAAGTTTGAATTTTTTTATGGTATTTTTATTTGATTTAATTATTTTGCCTACTGCACGTAAGCGTCAGTGTAACTCAATTGATAAAAGCATCCAACTGGTATCTGAAGGTATAATTATAAGCACGGCGGTTACCTCAGAGGTTTGATTCTGGATCAAGAGGTTAAAGATTCGATACCCACTGCCGCTGTTGCGATTCTATTCATGCATAACTTACAAAAAGTTTTTTCCCTCTACAGTATAATGTACCATTTTTCGTCATGTTGTTGAAAACAGTTCGTGCTGCATGGGATGGGGCAGCGCTAGTCATAAAAACAACAAAAAAATTATCGTTATCGGACATTATCAGCGATGATTTTATCGTTTATCGCTTAACTTTTTTTTGATTTATCGTTATCGCTTTAGGCATTTTTCGTTTATCGCCTAACTGAAAAATGAGTTATCGCGCCCAACACTGGCTATGGCCCTGCAATAAATTCAATTTTTTTCTAAAAATACATAACTTAATTGTAATACTCAGTCAAAAAAGTACTTTTGGTACAAAATGTACGACTAAAATGAACGATTGTTTCATCAAAACAACAACCAAAACGTTCAAAAACTGTGCTTCTTTGCCATGAACTTAGCTCGTGAAGTGTTTTGTTTTCGACGTCACACTTTATTGGTTAGCTGCGGGAAAGGTTTATTGAATAGCGTACAAAAAAGATATAACATACTCTAACTACAATGGTATTTATTCGTGGGCACATTTTAATCCATGAATGTCATTCCAACATTTGATAAATGCATAATAGCAGTATGTAGCCTACCATAAATGGAGAGGTTTATGCTATTTTAAACAAATGTATGGCAGCACTATTGTTTATATTTCGTAGTGACGTGTCCACGAAATCCAATTGCTCCGACCGACGACCCCCGCGGATCTGGATTCAACTCCCTCAGACGATGCAAGCATCACCAGTTCAGTTCATTGCCATCTTGTTGTGCTGATAGACACTCAATTTGTATGTACTTTTTGTTTGTTTATCGCCATCAAAACAATAAACTGAACTTTTGATAGGCTATTCCTGGTAATTTTGCATAAGCAAGTACTGTAGGCTTGTAGAGACTTTTAATGCAGGAGGGGCCAGTTGCCAAGATTGGCAGAGTGAGGTTTTCCGATCATTGTTGAAATGTTTGATTGAATCTTTATCCTCAGACAGGGAAAGCTTTTTGAAGAGCTTAATCCTGGCAGTTTCGCATACTTGTAGAGGCTCAGAATCACTGACACAGACCTGGTCACCGAGACAGACAGACTGAAGTTTTTGATTGTTGAAGTGTTGTTGCTGGGAAATTATTCCATCCATTAGATCTCGCTGAATGGAGACTGGCGAGCAGTCCTTAACGTGTGTTGCTCAAGCGCACACCCCGAGAGTTGAATCAGTGTCGCTTGATCTTGAGTTGAAGCTTCTTTGTTCCAGAAGTCATGCGCGAACCAACTGAGCTATCGGGCGGACTAACTTGTTGTTGGTGTACCGGTAACTTATGATTGGACAGTGCAATTGTTGATCCAAAGCAGTGATTTTCAACTTACAAATATTAATGTTTCACAAACAAGTTTTAAATCTCACCATTATTTTCATTTCAATGAGGCTTTTTTCTCAATAATCACACCAAGAAGTATAAACATTAGCCTAGTTATTTGAAGTGCCAAGTTTATGAAATCAACTGGTTCATGTAGAATATAACTTGAGTGGGCAAAGGAATTTAATAAAAAAGAGAAAAAGTATTCAGTTAAACTTAAAGAGGTCACTTGCATGCATTTATTTTAAAATTATATTATAAGCTGCTAAATCTGTAGGCCTAACGCCTTTTTGTAACGTTTTGGAGTTTTCAAAAATTAAAATTTCTACCGTATTCTGTCATATAATCATGTGGAATTGAGATCTATCAGGCATGTTTGTTGTTGTCTTGCTGGGTTTGGTATGGTTTGCTTAATGCTTAGGTTATGCACAAATTTTGTCACGCTTGCTGCACTTGTACAAATTTTTGTTTCTAGCACTAGTTGCTACGTTCAGTACCGTATTCTGTACAAATTTTGATGTTTATCGAAAATCGTTTCATTTTGTTTTTTGTCATTAGTATTAGGGAATGAGAAATATTGTATATATGTACAATAGACCTCCCCAATCCCCGGACTTTTTTTTGTTTTCATCTATATTGTGACTTTTCTGCATGGGTTTTCAATGCTGATTTCAAAAATATGCATAAAATTTTTTTTCGATCTACGTCTGGGAAGTTATTTGCTGTTGCTTAGCAACAACTTTTCATAAAAATTACAAAAATCCCCTTTAAAACACCTTTACTTTTAACCTAGTATGCTGATATCTACATTATCTGAAAGCATTTCTTCTGCTGAAAAATTAAAAAAAAAATATATTAAAATTGGACAATCGGTACCAGAGTTATGACCGTTTAAGTACCCAGATTATGCAGTCACGCATGACTGATTTTTGTTAATTTATTGCCAAAGGATACTAGAAAAATGGTGAAAGTTGCTGTCAAGGGGTTTTTGGGGGTAAGGAGTTCACAAGATATATTAAAAAGTGTCTCAGCCCAATGATTTTTAAAGTAACATATATACCTATTAATTTTTGTTACGGATGCATAAACAAGACGTTTTTTACAGATAAATGCAGATTCTCAGCCATCTACCTCAGGACTTAATTTACTCTCCTCGTCATCTTCTGATGTCATCTTCCCAATAAATTAAATCGAATCTGCACTGAGAATCTGCATTTATCTGTAAAAAATGTTTGTTTATGCATCCGTATCAAAAATTAATAGGTATGTTACTTTAAAAATCATTAGGCTGTTATACATACTGGGAATAAACATACATCATACTTTATTACCTTTATTCGATTCTTCAATGCATAATTCTTGAATCGTTTCAACCTCTTTCTATCAAGGGGTCCAAGAGATGCTGGTTGGTTTGTTTCAAGTAATTTAAGAAACTGTATATATACCTTCTGCCTTATCTTCTGGTAGCAATGTTTTGTTTTTGTTAATAAGATTTTTAGCAGATATCATAAATCGTGTTGTCAGTGTTTCTTGAAATTTAAGGTAGCAGATTCCTTTTTGGCATGTTTGTATTTTTTGTATTCATCAACCAAACGAATAATTTTGTTTTGGATATTTTGTTTTGTTATCAGTGGAATGCAAGCAGGCTGCCATACTTTTGCTAGACATACTGCTGTATCCCAAGCTGCGAGCTTCCCACTCTGGTGGTTACGAGGATTTAATTGAAGATGATATATATAATATGTATATATCTGAAGAACATCTCCAGTAGTTGGTCTAAATTGTCCTTAAAATGTCTTAAAGGCTGCAAAATACAGTACCAAGCAAACCACCATTGTTCATTTTACTCTTCCTCAGCTCCATGATGGATACATGAATACACACGGAATATTAGACAGTAGAAGTGTATACAATATGATACGTTATATAATCATACAAGTAGAAAATGCTAACTGATCAATATTGAAACCTGAAATGCATTACAGAAGGTTATTGTTAAGTTCAGCTGACTTAATCCATGTTTTGCCACATGATTTAGATACATAGACTACATTATTTTGGGTGAGAGATGCTATTGAAATTGTGGTGGACCGTGACCATCTTGTACTTGATCAGAGCTCTTTCCGAGCAATGAAGCGTGTATTCTAATATCAAGTGCAATGGGTGCCCAGATGTTAGCTACATTAAGATGATTGGTCCCACGTTATACTGTATATGAGTCCAGGCACTTAACATTTGTGGTGCCTAAGGAATACATCTCGTGGTAGGAATGAAGCGACTGCGACAAAATCATTCATGCATGACTGTTCGTATCAATTTTTTAATAACTTTTTTTCTGTTGCTCTGAGACACTTTTTAATATATCTTTTGAACTCCTTACCCCAAAAACCCCTTGACAGCAACTTTCACCATTTTTCTAGTATCTTTTGGCAATAAATTAACAAAAATCAGTCATGCGTGACTGCATAATCTGGGTACTTAAACAATCATAACTCTGTTACCGATTGTCCAATTTTAATATATATTTTTTTAAATTCTTCAGCAGAAGAAATGCTTTCAGATAATGTAGATATCAGCATACTAGGTTAAAAGTAAAGGTGTTTTAAAGGGGATTTTTGTAATTTTTATGAAAAGTTGTTGCTAAGCAACAGCGAATAACTTCCCAGACGTTGATCAAAAAAAAATTTTATGCATATTTTTGAAATCAGCATTGAAAACCCATGCAGAAAAGTCACAATATAGATGAAAACAAAAGAAAGTCCGGGGATTGGGGAGGTCTAATGTACAATGATTAACATCAGTGCTGTATTCGTAGGGTATACGCAGTAGGGTGTAACACTTTTTGACTTTTTTTGTTAGATTTGTTTTAGTTAGTAATTTTCTAATGCCAAATGGTCTAACTAAAAAAGGGGCAAAAAAGTTTTTGAAAAATTTTGTCGTTTTAGCAAGCCCCACGGCCCGTTTCCATGGCAATCGGGCCCGATTTCACAAATTTGGTCTAACTCTGGCTACGAATGTCCCAAAGAGCTAAAATTGGTATCAAAACACTCGGAATAGCCAAGTTTATCTATCACTTCAAGAGGAACTATAGGTCTAATCCTTTTAGTTTTTGAGATAATAGCCAAAATGTCAAATTTTCTCCATTTTTTAGTTACCCAGCAACATAATACAGCAGGTATACCAAAAAATCGATCTTTAGCCTGGTGCATGCAAGATAAGCGACAAGCGCAATATTAGTCTGCGATCAACCAGGTTTATTTTGAATGATATACGGCGGTATACGCGGTCGCGGTATACTCTCTGCTTTTTCGAGCAATTATAGTATACCCTTTGGTTTTCCAAACAGAGTGCGTATGCTATCCTTAGGCTACTGAGTCTTGACAACTAGCCTATCAACTAACTACTTAACCCTTTGAGGACCAATGGTATACAGGTGTACAATGGTACAGTGGCGTAGCCAGAAAAAATTTGGGGGGGGGGCAAATATTTGATCAATTGAAGAGAATGGCAGTGGCGTATCTTGGTGGGTGGAGCAAGGGAAGCAATAAGAGTAGTGGGGGGTTAGAGCGTGCCGAAAGCACGTGTATTCTAGGGAGATCCGGGGTCATGCTCCCCCGGAAGATTTTTGCAAAGTTACACTCAAATAATGGATTATAGCGCTTTCTGGAAACACTTTTAGGGTAATATTTGTATGAAATTTATTAGCAGATAAACAGTTATTAACTTATTAAAGGTAGCTGTTGCACACATCATCATAATCAATCGTCGGTTTGTTCCCCACTAGTGGGGGTGGCCGATTGTTTCCGCGCAGCAATTGTCTTAATCCCTTTTCTCCATTTCACCCTGTCCCTTGCATCTTCCTCCTTCAGTCCGATTTTTTTAAACTCATCCTTCACTTGTTGTTTCCACGTTCTTCTTGGACGACCGCGTTTCCTCTTCCCATCCACCTTTAGATCTAGTGCCTTTCTAAGAAAACTTCCTTCCTCCCTCATCACATGTCCATACCATCTTACTCCATTTGCCCTTGCCAGTTGGTCTATGGTCTCTCTCATCTCTAGCATATCCAACAATTCTTCAGTCCTTTTTTCCCTTCTCGTTTTCACCCCACACATTGCTCTCACCATTGACCTTTCCGTTCTTCTCAGAATTGCCAGTTCACTCTCTCTCAATACCCATGTCTCGCTACCATATAGCATTGCAGGCCGCACACAGCTCCGATATACTTTTCCTTTCATCCTTAGTGAAAATTTTCTGCCATACAACATTTCCCCACATTCCCTGAACTTTGCCCAGCCCAATCTTGCCCTTGTTGTCACCGCTGCTTCACATCCACTACTTCCATTTATCCGATCACCCAGATAACAGAAGTCTGTCACTGTTTCGAAGCCATGGCAGAACTCATCATCATGGCCTTCCACTTCATTCTTTCCTTTACTGCATTTCCCACAAACAAAACACTTCGCCAATCTTGTTACGGCTCTCTTGACATTAGCACATCTTGCATGTACCCACTTTCCACATTCCTTGCATTGCATTGAATTTCTCATCACTCTCTTGCCACATATTCCACAGGGATCTACTTTGTTCTCAACAACTGTTCCTTCTGCTCCATTCATCATCACTTTTGTTTTTTCAAGATTCACCTTCATACCCTTGGTTTCAAATGCTTCTTTCCATTTCTCAAACTTTCTCTCCAGTCCCTCCATACTATTACTTGTCAAAACCAGGTCGTCTGCATACAAAATTTCACTCAATAAGCCCTCCCTCACTCCTTCAGTTACAACGTCAACCACAATAGCAAATATCAGAGGTGACAAAACTGATCCTTGGTGTACACCAACCTTCACAAAAAACTCGTTTGAATAATTTGATCTAACTCTTACTTTTGTTCTTGCATCCTCATACATAGACATCACAGCTCTCACTAATACCTCGGGTATACCTCTTTTCCTCATTGCCCACTTCATCACTTTCCTTGGTACTCTGTCAAATGCCTTTTCTAAGTCGACGAAACACATATATAGTTTTATCTGCTTCTCTCGGTATTCCTCCTGCATTCTTCTCAATATAAACAGAGCATCCACTGTACCCTTTCCTGGCACAAATCCAAACTGCATATCATTTAATTTCACCAATGTTCTCAACCTCTTTTCTAGTATTTGCTCCACAATTTTCATTCCATGCTCTAGTAGTTTTACACCTCTATATGCACTGCAACTTCTCACATCCCCTTTTCTCTTGAACAGTGGAACAACAGTACTATGCTTCCACTCCTCCGGCATTCCCTCTCCATCTAATACTCTTTGGCTAAGTTGTAGCATTACTTCAATTCCCAACTCTCCACTTGCTTTTATCATCTCTACGCTCACTTCTGATGGACCGGCTGCTTTATGCAGTTTCATTTGCCCCATTGCCTCCACCACTTCATCACGAGTAACCTTTCCCACTGGACCCTCCACCAGATCAACTTCTGTCATATGATCCCATACATTCTCCTTATTCATAACATTTTCCATATGTTCCTTCCACACTTCTCCTCTGCTTTCCGGGCTGAAATGCAACTTCCCATCTCCACTCCTTATACATCTTCCCCCTACAATATCTTTCCCATCCTTTTTCATTTGCTTTATGAGTCTGAATACTTTTTTTTGGCTTTCCCCCATTTTATTAAGTTCCTCCTCAGCACCATTCTTCATAGCTCTTGCAACAACCCTCTTTGCCTTCTTTTTCATACTCTTATAGTTATACGTCTTTTTATTCTCTTCTGACCCATTTTTGCGCCACTGCTTGTATGCATCTCTTTTCTGTGAAATCGTATGCTTCACCTCTTCATCCCACCACCATGTGTCTCCACGATCCCTCCTCACTTTCTTTTTCCCACATACTTCATCACATGCTGCTAGGACACCTTTCTGAAATGAAGCCCACAAGTCCTGTGCACTCATGTTTACCAGCTCTTTTGCTCTTTTCACAAACTTAATTCTCGTTTCTTTTTCCTCCAGTTTCCACACATTCCTCACAAAAACTCGTTCTTTCTTTACAATTTTCTTCACTTTTTTCATATTTAAGTCTCCTACTACTAGTCTATGCTGCAACTCCCACGGAATTACTTTCACATTCTTCAAGTACTTTCTCTGTTCCTGCCCAACCACAATAAAATCAATTTCTGACTCATGTCCTCCTGAGCTGTAAGTCACCTTCCTTTTCTCTTTCTTTTTAAACCATGTGTTGGCAATACAAAGTTTCCTTTCATCACAAAATTCAAGTAGCATTCTTCCTTCCATGTTTCTCTCCCCAAAACCATACCCTCCATGAATGCCCTCGAACCCATTTGCTTGTTTTCCAACATGTCCATTAAAATCTCCTAATCCAAACACCAACTCTTTTGAACTCCGTAAATCCCATTCCTCTGCCAAAACATCATAAAAACTTTCCTTTTCTAAGTAATCCCTACCACTTTGAGGTGCATTTGCACAGATTAGCCTCACTACCTCCTCTTCAAAAGCAAGTACCATTGTCATCACTCTGTCACTCCTTCTTCTAACTTCTATTACTTTCTCACATAATTCCTCTTTTACCAAGAAACCAACACCACCGATTCCTGTGTTATTTCCTGACCACCATAACTTATATCTCCTCCCATTGGCACCTAAAAACCGCGCTGACTGTCCCCTCCATCTTACTTCCTCTAGGCAACATATATCCAGTATCCACCCTTCTTTTTCTTAGTTCTTCACATATTTCAGTTCCTTTACCACATAAACTTCCCACATTCCAGCATCCGATTCTAACATCATAATCTTTTTTCAATGTTTTTTTGTTTTCTTGGAACCCAGAGATTCTTCGCACCCCTTGCCCATCTAAGGGCTGCTGGGGACTAGGGGCCATTTTTAGCTTTTGCTGCATTTAAATAATATTTTGGAGCATAGATTTTCCAGCCGGATGCCCTTCGTGACGCTAACCACAGTTATTGGCAGTGGGCCTAGCCTTTACTTAAAAAGTATTTCCTGCAAGGCAGCAGGATTTCTAACAAGTTTTAGCCAACCAGTCGAGGTTGTTGCCCATGAGGTGGGACGTGGACCCACTTGTTAGTTTGGTGTGTGGACCAGTGTTCCCTGAGACCCATGGTGTAACAATCCATGGCGACTGCCCAGGGTTCAAAGGTGCTACTTGTACCCCACACTTACCTAACGTGTTTTTGAATATCGCCTTTATGTATTTCAACTCTCAATTTGCATTTGAAAATGGACTTGTCTGCCCCTTTAATAAAATATGTGCACTTCGAACAAAAGGCATAATGTATCACATTGAAAATGACAAGTTTTCAGGGGGGTTTATGGAAGCAGCATTTAATTCAGCAGAATTTCCAATGATTCGTAATTTTTTTATACCCAAGATCAATTTTAAATCAAAAGAATTTCATAAAATGTTGAATTTGAGTCTTCCTGATGTTTATGAACCTCCAGCAACACAAAAGCTTAGTTACGAAGCCATCAATGAGTTACGCTTTCAGCCATTAAGTCCATCTTCCTTGCCACAATTAAGCTGTTGAACGGCATGTCAAGCTGGTATCTGAAGCATCTGCCTCCACTGCAAGTTTTGAGAGACGAGATGGAATGATTAGGCAAAGAATTCAATCCAGAAAATTGATGAAATTCTGTGACTCAAAACATCAGTTTACAGTTTGATGTCTTTTTGCCATTGTTTTCGACATTACTGTCTTCTGTCTGAGTAGTGATCTCACTATGATATTAGTGATTATTAAGTTTGTAGTTTTGTTAGTTGTTTTAATTTGACCAACTAGGCTACTGCTTTTAGTGCTTTGTTTAATTATAGCCAAACAAAAGAGCCTCAGAAAAAAGAACGAATCACTGACTTCAACACCATTCGTCATAGCACATGACTGGGGAACTGTGTCCTGAAAGCGAGTGCAATCCATCATTACCACAGCAAACTCGTAGCATTAGGCTAAAACAGGTCGTTAAAATTACATAATTATATTTAACTCTCTATGACAACTCGTAAAAAGTTAGTAGAATTTCATAAAACTTCACATTTCCAGTTTTTTTCACTTCTATAATTTTCAATGCTTTGTTACTTCAACACTAGAGGGAGCTATTGAAAAATCTGGATGCAACCTTAAAAAATTGTCAAATTTGATGGTGGTTACCTGATTACTATGGCTGGTCAAGATCTTATCATCCTTTTCACTTTTGCATGCTTATGGAACCCTTGCCCATTTTGACAACCTGTAGGGCTGTGATAATGCCTCAAAATAGAGTTTTTTAAAAATAACTTCATTTTTAAACATTTTATGGCAAAATGAAACAAATAGAAACATGCTTCTTCTTCTTTTGATACCAGTTTTAGTTCTCTATGACCATTGGCAACAAAGTTAGAGCACTTTCCAAAAAATTGACCTTTTTGCGACCTTTAGTGCGATGTTGCTCGGCCACTAGAGGGAGCAACTGAAAACTTTCACTGAAACAAATGGTTTTGGACAATTTGCCAACTTTTTGGAGCTGGGCCACTTTTTTCAATTTCAAAAAAAAGTTTTTTTTAGCCCACCCTAATGCTGCAATACCAGGCAATTTGACGTGTAAAGTAATTACTAGGTTACCTCGTGATGTTAAAGATGATAACTAGCTTTTTTTTCCCGACGTTTCGTCAGTCAGCACGACTGACTTTATCAAGGTGGCTAAAACAGGTTAATACAACCTGTTCAGCAACGATGGCACAACACAAAAACATACTGATAAAATGAGTAAAGTAAAGCAGCAAGAATCAGAATTAAAACACGCAACAAGATACCTAGAGGTTAAACTAAATGCAGTGAATGCCTAAAACCAGTAGGCTACTTCCCGCAGCGTAAATTTATCTATCTATTGGGCCACTGTCAAGAAACGTTGAAAAGACATCAGACAAGACAGAAAGCAATGGGATTAGCAATAACAATGGTAGAGAAGACGCACTGAGAATGGAAAAGGTGAAGCTAAAGTTAAAGTAATTTGTTGTACACAGAGGGGAAATTCTGACCATCTTTTTGGTTAAGAGCATGTTGTGCCTTCTGGTTTATGTACCATTTTTCTGTGAACAATCTTTTTGTATAATCCTTTTCAGTTTTAAGAATGGTGGCGTTGGTCCAAGTAATTTTATGGTCTGAGTTTATAGAGTGTTTGCAAAGAGCGGAATGCTCTGGACGTAAATAGTCACCAGAAGAACGCAAATTAATTTTATTACCAAATGCCTGGTGAACAGTCTCTCTCTGTTTTTTATCATGGCTAAAGTTAAAATTATCCCTCCTTGTAATAGAAGAACTATGTTATATAGCCTAGTTCAAAATGTCGCAAGTTTTTTTTTATTGTTAATGCCTTTGCAACGTCTGAAAGCTTAAACAATCTCGATCTTAGGTCAAGGTGTGATCAATTGCGAAAATTCACAGTTTTTAATCTTTTCTGGGAAAAAAAGACTTGAAAACAATAAACTGAATTTTCAAGCGTCCCTCGACCCCTTGAAGAACGGCTTACGACCTCCAGGTTGAAAACCACTGATCTAAACTTTATTACTCGTATTTGAAAAGGCATAAAAAATTGGTTGTGCTCAAATCAGAAAGGTGTCTGATTTGAATCAAGTTTTTAGAGCAGGAGCCAGGTCGATTTATTTGACTGTCTGGGTGAGTAAGGTTTGACAAGTGTTTCTAGACTGAAATTTTGTGTAGATTTCAAAAATAAACCTCTTACTTGCACTAGCCTGACCGTTTTTGTTATATTAAGCATTTTGCCGCTTTGTGAAATTTGTTGTATCCTTTCGTGGCTAACTGCTCCTGAACCATGAACTGCTCCAGAAAATGACCAACTGTTCATTCACCCTTTCCTTAATTGTCAAGCAATTGATGGGGCCATTGCGGGTGTAGCTCTGAAACATTTTGGAAAACATATGTGGTATCTAACAGAAGAGCTTGTACCGTTGGCTTTTTTCAGTCAGAGTGTGAAAACTTCAACCAAAGAACTGATGGCACAAAAAATGATCTTAGTTAAAAATGACAGTGTGTGCACAAAAAGGTTTGGCTCTGGATTTGGAAAACCTCGTTTCCCTGAACTCCCAGCAGACACATCCAGGGATCTCCAGGACTATATTGGAGAAGACTCTTGGTCAATTTTTTAAAATCTTGAAAATTGACTCAGCATTTTTAAGTGAACCTATCGAAAGCTGGGATGACAATAAGACTTACAAAATTTCAAAAACAATTGTGAATAACATCAGTGTGGTTATGGTTAATGACACAGGAGAGCGAGGAGTCTAACTGGTCCAGGACTTTCATGGGACTGCTCTCAAGGAAGAACGATACCAAAACATTTTACAAGTAGCCTAGTAGAGAATTCCCGAAAAAAATTACCAAACCAAAGAAATATGAAAATAGATTCAGCGTCATGGTATTTGACAATCTAATTGCGAGTTTACTGTTTCATTACCTGTGTGACCTTTATGATGTGAAATTCGTGTAAGGTTATTGCTGTGCAATATCTATCACAATTACAATAGATGTTGCACTGTTCTTTCTTTGTTTGTTTTCAATGATAGTCTATACATCTCAATGAGTTGCATTTGTTGAAATTTTGCATATTTGAAGTCAAGTCCAAGCGGTTACGTTAGCTTAAACTTATGAAAAGCAGGTTTTCTGCCACCTAGTGGCTAGAATCTTTAAAACTAGCATCAAAAATGAACTCACCACCCTTGAAAATGGGGAGTTAGACACTAGTTTTGCTTCAATTGGATGAACATTTAAGGAGATAATTGTTGTTATGTTTTGGCCACTAGAGGCAGTATTGCGCTAGGGGAGAGCACAAAACTGCCCATATTTCTGCTTCCTATTGGCCAATTCAGATAATTTTTTTTTTAATTATGCAGCATGAAGAGGGGTATGTTTCCAAAGTAAATATGCAGTTGCATCTTGTAAGTAGCTCCATCTAGTGGTGATAATGTGAAGAAAATGCCGTTAGTCCCTTAGAAAATGGCCGGGTGGGGAGGTTAAACTTTGTCCAATCAAAATGAAACTTTGCAAAAGTTGTTTTCTAAGATAACCTCATAAGCAAAAAAAATTTCAGGTTTTTTGCTAAAGGTCGGGGGCAAATGGTGCACCCTTAGTCGGATATAGCGATATTGACAGGTATCATCTCGGAAAATGCTTAATATAACAAAAACGGTCAGGCTAGTGCAAGTAAGAGGTTTATTTTTGAAATCTACACAAAATTTCAGTCTAGAAACACTTGTCAAACCTTACTGACCCAGACGGTCAAATAAATCGACCTGGCTCTCAGTCTATTTGTTTAATTTGGAATCTCCATTCTCCACTGTACCGTGCACAAAATGCACAAGCCAATGATTCTCTTAAGTTTTGAGGTATGGTAATATACTTATTTTTTTGAGTTGTTCTTTTCTCGTTCTTCATTGTTGAAGAGTTTTATTGTTTTTTTATTGATTGTTATCTTTATCCTGCATTGTGGGAAAGTGGACTTGAGCGCTATGCATCGGTGTACGCCTTCCGACGTACACCTGACCCACGCTGCAGCCAACGACAATGTCTGTTTCCGGTTGTCTACTCTACTTATGATTTAAATTTGGTACTACTACCCATTACTCGAAATCGATCACTACGTAGAGGCAATTATCGTAAAGTTTCTTGCCCAGAGAAACAACAGCAAGTGCGGGTGGCTGGAGTCGAACATGCAGGGAACATGCAGGCTCTCGACTGCAAGCCCAACGCGCTAACCACTCGGCCACTGCTGCCGATGCATTTCAAATGAATCCAAATACCTATGATACAAGAGGCCATAATTTACAATTGTATAAGCCACAAACTATGTTAAGGCTGAGAAGCAACTTTTTCACAGTACATGTAGTAAATGCCTGGAATAATTTACCACCAACAGTCATAAGTGCACTTAGCTTGAATGCATTCAAGACAAGGCTTGACAAGCACTTGAGCAGTGATCTATTGAAATTTACCTTGAAATCATCTTATGATGTTATGTATTAAGTGACAGTACTATTGTGTATGCATAGGCGCCGACTTTTCAAAAAATCTTGGGGGGCGAGAAAGGTGATGACGTCATAACCGTAACGCTATTTTCCCAATTAAAATATTCTTTGATTAAGCTTACTGTTTTGTTTATATTCACCTAGGTCGCAAACCGAATTTATTAGAACCGCTGCTTGAAACGATTAGTTTTACGCAACGCATGCAGTAGTCAGTACGCCTAGTCGTAAAAATTTTGATATCGTTAGCTCATAATTGGAACAGTTGGAAAACAAGCCGATTCATTTCCTTTTCGTGTGAGTGAATAACAACGATCAAGACATTAAAGTTATTGAAATAAAACGCAAAAAAATCATCATCTCAAGCAGATTGGAAACCCGCTATCAGTTTTATTAACCTCGTTTTGCAAATTAAGCCTACTCAAAGCGTTAACAACGCCGAAGTGTTTTCTCTTCTGTTTTTTATCGAAAGTCTTTACAGTCTTTTATCGAATACCGGTAGTGCAGGAGTGTATATAGATGCATAGGCGCCGACTTTTGAAAAAACCTTGGGGGGGCGAAAAAGGTGATGACGTCATAACCATAACGCTATTTTTCTTAATTAAAATAGTCTTTTGATTAAGCTTACTGTCTTGTTTATACTAACACCTAGGTCGGAAGCGAATTTATTAGAACCACTGCTTGAAACAATTAGTTTTACGCATGCAGTAGCCTGCGCTTAGTAAAAAATTTTGATACTGTTAGCTCATAATTGGAACAGTTGGAAAACAAGCCGATTCATTTCCTTTTCGTGCGAGTGAATAACAACGATCAAGACAGTGAAGTTATCGAAATAAAACGCAAAAAATCATGATCTCAAGCGGAGTGGGAACCCGCTATCGGTTTTATTGACCTCGTTTTGCTAATTACTTACCTTCAAAGCGTTAACAACGACGAAGTGTTTTCTCTTCTGTTTTTTATCGAATACCTTATATACTTGAGTATAAGTCGACATGTTCGCAAGTGATTTTCACCTCAAAATAACAGGGTCAACTTATACATGGGACAAGCTGATGTCTCCAGCTCGGCAGTTTTCAAAATGAACGCATTTTCATTGCGGCAAAATTATTGCCGACGTAGATTACAGAGTTTAAAATGGCGTCGGCGAAGTAAAAGTTTTGAATACGTTTATTTGCAGTGATTCAAACTTAATGTTCAAATTTAATGATTTTTGTCAATTCTGAACTTTATGCACTTGTTGAGCAATATGCAAAGCTCACGAGACAAAACAGCGGAAGGAGCTCTTTTAAGAGATCGATTTTTTTATTTTTGCATGTAGGATATAATCGTTCTTATTACACAACATTCCATGATCGTTGAAGTCGATGTCAAAGCTTAGCGGCCGCATAAAACAATGATTTCAGGTTAGCTAGGTCATAATAGCGGTAAGAGACGTCGTTAATGCAAGCAATATCTGCGACCAAGACCATTAAACACCTTTTCTTTTATCGGTTTTCGATTTAATTCTCACACATTGCGAACAAAACAATGCGTTCTGTTGAATCATGATTGATCTCACAGCGGGAAGACCTTATTGAAAATAGCGCGTCTAATTTAGCTGGTTTACTTAATATTGCAGTGAGTAGTTACGTGACTATTCCAGCAGCGTAAGTTACTCTACCATCTACTTTGAAATTTCCTTACCTTATTATGAGAAAGTCATGCGATCAGCTGCTGTTTTGCGGGCAAGAGCAACGTAGGCTATTTTTCTCTTTCGGCATTCTTTAAGTCCGTTTAAATGATCTAACTCTCTTTCGCGAAGTGGTTTATCTTTGAAACACCACTTGTAATAACCATTTTTGTTGCCCCTTAACCATAAGTTTACGGGGGGCGCCGCCCCCCGGCCCCCCCGGAAGTCGGCGCGTATGTGTGTATGTATATTTTTTATGTATACATATTTGACCGTATTTTTTTCGTTTTCTGCTCCCACTAATATGTCTTCTAAAAGTTTATATATGTTATCAGATGTTATTGGTGGTTAGAGTTATTAGTTATGAAACTAGCTGATAACCTAATTAACAGCAAATGCGTTATGTATTATCAGAATGATGAAAAAGCACATCGGTGCTTACAACATCAAATATTTATTATTATTAAGAGAAAATTAAAGAAAAAAATATGTCATGCTTGAGTAGACAGATGAATATAGCCTCATTCTCAATATATATATATAGCCTATATGGTAGAACAGCCACTGCGTTTACTATATATATATACATAGTATGATATTTAGATTTAATGTTGTAGCCTGTGTAAATATTGTATAATAATTAATGGAATTGATTTCTGCTTCTTGCATTTAAACATGTTGTAGGTTAAAGTCCACAGGTGTTCAAAAATATGAAGTTAATAGTGTTTATTTTGGTCACGTTGTTAAGTTTTTTTAAAATTGTAAACTGTTACTTTATCACTGTTGATGCCCATGCAGAGGAGTGTTTTTTTGATAAAGTAGCTCAAGGAACAAATCTTGGGCTAACATTTGAAGTTGCAGAAGGTGGATTTCTGGATATTGATGTTGAGGTTTGATATTTATATACATTTTAACTGGGACATCTAATTAGAGCTGGGCGATGTTGGTAAAATAATTTCGATACAATATTACCAAAAATAAAACGATATTATCTAAGTTTCGATACTCTACGGCGAATCGCTTTTTTTTTGTAAGAGTGTTAATGCTGTGAATAGCAAAACAAAATAAAGTATCTAATTCTACCTAGCTGTAGCTACCCTAGGCTACGGCCGCTACCGGAATGGCCCGATTCGGTGAGTCCGATTCGGTGAGTTCCCTATTCGGTGAGAGCCTTTTTCGGTGAGAGCCCTATTCGGTGATTTTTTTTTTAGTTATTGGGTACCGTAGCCTAATTATCATTGCCGTTATAGGGGTTAAGGGTTTGGGGGTTAAGGGTTTGGGGGTTAAGGGTTTGGGGTTAAGGGTTTGGGGGTTAAGGGTTTGGGGTTAAGGGTTTAGAGGTTGGGGGTTAAGGGTTTGGGGGTTACGGGTTAGGGTCTTATTTCAACGTTTAGCGACGTTAAAACGATGTAAAAGTGGCAATGATAATTAGGCTACGGTACCCAATAATTTTCAAAAAAAAATTCAAAAAAATCACCGAATAGGGTTCTCACCGAAAAAGGCTCTCACCGAAAAAGGCTCTCACCGAATTGGACTCACCGAATAGTAGCAGACCCGGCCGCTACACCATGCTACGGCCGCTAGCCTACACCATGCTACGGCCGCTATGCTATGCTACGTAAATTCAGTCAGCTTGCAAGTTTCCTATCGTATTTACCAGACTTCATCCTTCGTAATAATGCAACACGTGGGAATCAATAAGCAGGATAGTGTAATCGCAAAGACTGCTTGCAATGCGTAAACAATGCACACACACTTGTGGGTTGTCTGCGCATGCGATGTCTGTGTCACTGCGCAATGCGCATGTGAAAATGTTGCTATAATTTTAGTACATTTATAAACGATAAAACCGGAGCTTTGTGAATAAATATCGCTGCCGAAAAAACATTGTATTGAAATGTCGCCCAGCTCTACATTTAATTTAATTTTAAGAAAACAAATAATTTCGAAAGCTCAACAATGAATTGTATATTCAGTATTATGTAACCATACATCACTACAGTTAATTTGGTTATACCACCGAAAAAAATGTTATGGAAACTGCTGTTGTCACTTGTCTTTATTTTCAACAAGAATGTTTTTTAGCTTTAGAACAGTGTTTCTCAACCCAAAAGTGGGCCGCGGTTTGATTTGACTGAGTTGCCGGCATTACTTGACATTTTTTGATGTATGTATATATTATTCATACCACTATCATTGATTCATTAATTACATTTCCTTTCTCTTCCTGTCTTTTCTTTAAAAATGTGAACAATTATGGCACAAAAAAGTAGACAAAATGTGATTAACTGTCGATTTAAAATTGCCAGATGGCCTAAAATTCGAACAAAAGTGATGAAGTGGCCTAATTTCATACTCTGTTCCAATCATTCAGACATTTCTGTTTTGTAAATCACTGCAAAATAGTGCTTTTATTAACTCCTTTTTGCTCAATTTTTTTCATTTGCTTTTTCTCTGTTCTCTTACATTTTATAAATGTTTTATTTTTTGTCCTAAAATCTCACAATTTTAACCTATTATTGTGTGAGAACCTACCACACTACCTGGCAAGTTTGGTAAGAATCTGGCCTAAATTAGGATCAGACAGAAAAGCGTGTTGATAAACCTGTTGCATCTATCAAATTAGTGTGGATTGAACAATAATTTGGTAGGCCTAAAAAGGATTGGTTGTAATTATGTACTCAATAATTTAGAAGGCCAGGGAAAAGTTTTTCATAGCTCAAAGCTGCAGGATTTCTCATCTGACTCTCTTCTAGAGCTTGTTGTCTGAACAAAGTAAACCTAAATGTGTAAAAGGGAAAAAAAGAAAATTTAGGTCGCCTAATTAGCCTTGTGTATTCAACAATGTATCTGCCAAACCATTTGCAACGTTGGTAATAACCTAATTATGCTTAAGGTTTTTAGGTTTATCGTACTGTGGAGGGAAATTTATGTAAGGAATTTATCATCGGGAACCATTTACTTATTGCTTAAAATTTGCAAAAGTTACAAAATTGTTGGTTTTGGGAAAGTAGTTTTTGGGTATTTTTACAATGAAACGTTTCAGTTTCACACACAATTAACCTGCACACACATTCACACAAGATCTGAATTATTTTCGGAACTTACTTTGAAACAGTGTGTATGTCCAGCCAAAGACAAACAGGCCCAATCTGGTAAACATCAATGCTGGAATAGTGGAGTTTCCGAGGCAATTTAATTAATTGTGAGGAGGTAGACTAGTAATAAATAACAAATCTTGTCCAAAAACTACTGCTTTTCGATAAATTTTCACTTTCAAGATTAGCCCAAAAATAAGCTACTAAAGCATAAAAAGTGTGGTCACCAAAACAGCCAAATTTAGCAGGTAAACTCCAATCTGGTAATCCTGCTATTTGCATCAGAAAGTTTCATTTTTGCAACTCAAGGGAACTACTCAACCACTTAAAATTTATTTTAAATCAGAGCTCAAACCAGGCAGGAAAATTTTTTTTTTGAAAATCTATTTATGTTTAAGTTCCCCTACCAATAGGCGGTGGGATACCGCAGTGGATAAGATACTCGCTTTTCAATCGTGGAATCCTGGTTCGACTCCCTGCTTAAGCTGGTTATTGAAAAACCCCGCTCACCTCTACCAAGGGTGTAATAAATTGGGTGGGTGTAGTTACTGAAGGAAAGCCAGCTGAGAGAAAAGAGCTGGCCAACCTACTCTCGTTAGTACTGAAGCCTTAGTACAATGAGAACTTTATCTTCTCATCCCCGATGCTTGGATTGAAGTTCGGGCCTCACCTTCACCAATGGGCTGTCGTTTGTACATGCGCCGTTGTTATTAAACTACATGCCTTCGCATATGTACCAGTGTACACCACTTGTTTATATGCATACTCCCAACCAATACTACATATACCCAGTTTGTTGCACTGTTAAAAACTTTATTGTCACAAACACCTTTTCTACCTCTATCATCTGTTTTGTGAATGTATAATTTTCAGACTCTGTATGGCATCTATGCCACCTTTGTGTTTAGTTTTGTTACACTTACACAATCAAAAACGTTGCTTGCACTACAGGTAACTGGACCAGATAGAAGAAGTGTATATAAAGGAACTAAAGAATCTAATGGAAAGTATACATTTGTTGCACACATGGACGGGGCGTACAAGTTTTGCTTCAGTAACAAGTTTTCCACTCGTACCCCGAAAATCGTAGTGTTTAGCATTGAAAGTGGAGATACAAAAGCAAAAAGTGGAGGGGACAAAGATGATGGTTTGTATTTCACTTGTAAAAACTGTACTTTGTGCAAATACTAATAATGTTTTGTGTTGTGTTCAGTTATATATATTCCAAAACCGTAGCTGGCAATTAGTTATTATATCAGCTAATTCTCTATGATTTTCTGTGAAATGTGTTAATCATATGTTGTAGTTGTAGAGCATGTGACTAAAAAGAGATCTTGTGGGCAGTGGCATTGTATTGTCAGGGAATACTTTTGGACCAGGCAGATGCTGCCAGCATAACAAAACGCATTCGGAAAGTTTGTCTCATTTGTTCTGCTGCTTGAACAATGAACACACATTTTGTCAGCGTAACGCTGGGTACATTTTTACATCTGGGCTATTTTTTAATGTAAATGCTTCTGTGTAACTTTCTGAAGTAAAATATTCGACAAATTTCAGCCGAGCATCAAAACAAGCTGGAGAGTATGATCAACGAACTCTCGGTAGCAATGAGTGGAGTGAAACACGAACAGGAATATATGGAAGTGCGAGAGAGAATTCACAGAGCAAGTAAGAGTCTAAAGAAAGTTATCATCAGCACTCAGCAGTAAGATTGGCCAACTTGTGTATTGATCACGGACGAATTCAATATTGTAGATATCCGATTTATTCACAACTGATACTTTTCTGGCGTCGACAGTGAATCAGAATACTCTGAGTATAACTGCAAAGATTTTAGGAATTCAAAACGTTATTACTAGCTTACGGTACTATAAATGTGTCTTTGAAGTGACACGCCAAGGAAAATTTATTGATGGTCAAAAAAAATGCTTGCCTCTATCATGATCCAATTCGTGGCGATATATCCATTTGCTAAGTTTGTCAATTTATTTTTCAGTTAACGACAATACGAACTCGAGGGTGGTTCTCTGGGCTTTCTTCGAGTCACTCGTTCTTGTTGCCATGACTCTCGGACAAATTTATTATTTGAAAAGATTCTTTGAAGTTAGACGAGTAATTTAGCTTCTGGGCGAAGATATATGTTTAAGATTTTTTTTCATTAGGCATCCTGACCGTTTCCCCAAATGCAATGGGTTACGGGTTCTTGTTCTTTGCCTTGAGAATACAACGCTTTGTGTAGGGGGAGATGCAGGAGAGTTGAGCCACCACCTCTAGCAGAAATTCTGTTTAACATAATTGCACTCATAATTGCACTATATTGCACTCGAATCCCTAGACTAGTGGTATGAAAAAACATTGTTACAGCTTCACTGTTGTCAAGAAGGCTTCACGATATAGCCACGGAAAGTTATCTTTGAAAATGCAAAAAATGTATCAAAAAGTAGATTCGAAAAATTTCAGCATTTGCTTAAATAACTCTAGATCTATAAAAGATATTTGAATTACAAATATAGTGCAGGGTACCTTTGGAAAAGGTGATTGTATGCAACAATTACCAGGCAGCTTCTTAAAAGCGTTTTGAAGAAATCCGGGCTAAATTCAAAATGGCTACGATTAGGAGAGTTGAACCATCACGTCAAGGAGAGTTGAACCACATGGCTCAACTCTCCCTTTTATTTAATGAAAAATTTTGTTTTCTCAAATCTACAATTCTAGCGTTTAAATTGTTGTTTTATGCTTAAAAACGATTGTGATTGAATAGCTAACCTAACGGCTTATCTATTACATGGGTCATCAATAATTAACGTTACAAGAGATCCAATTCAAAAACGGGCAAAGAAGGCGAACGTGGCCTATGGAACCATGTTCACAGTTCTCAAGGAGGATTTGAAGATGCCCATTTAAATACATGAAGAAACAGTTGCTAAATGTCAATACTATTGAGAAACGTCTCTCTAGAGCCAGAATTCTGCTCTCACGCATTGAAGGAGGAGGCACGCTGCCAAACCTTGTGTTCAGCGATGAGAAAAAAAATTGATGTCTAGCATCATTTTAACAGTCAAAATGATCGTGTTTGGTCAAGAAATGGTTAGGCTACATGGAACCCCGGGTAGTCACTCGGAGACAAGGGGCGGCATCAGCAGTGATGGTGTGGGCCACAGTCAACAAATCGGCAGGAAGGAGTCCATTGATTTTTGTGGACCAAAGAGTGAAATTGAACCAAGAAAACTACCGAAATGATATTCTTGAGGTTTCATTGTTGCCTTGGGCAAAGAAACACTTAAAAAAAACGTAACTGATTATTCCAACAAGATTCGGTCCCTTCACATGGAGCTAAGAGAACGCAAAACTGGCTTTCAGCTATAATGTGCCGTTTTTCGTTTCCCAGGAAGAATGGCCTCCTTTATCCCTAGAGCTGAACCCCCTAGACTTTGGTATCTGGCCTTACCTGGAGAACAAGGTTTTGACTAAACACCACCAAAGTTTGGAAGCGCTGAAGGCTAATCTGAAAAAAGAATGGACCTAAATACCCCAAAGGGTTATTCGTGACTCTTACAAGTCCTTTTCGAAGCGTCTCCGACTTGTTATTATCGACGCAAATGGCGGACACATTGAGTAAAACTTGTTTTTCCTAAATACAGTTGGCTAGTCTATATGTCTTGTTTCTGGAAATGATAGCGATCCATCACAGTTGCAAGTTTATCGAAGAGGGTACCAACAGTAGCCTATTAACTACTGTTGCCCTTGCTAATGATGTCGCTTCAGGAGGAGGCCTACATATCGACGACTTTTGGCGATCTTTAAATCCCAACCAGAAGCTTTGTCCTGCTTTCTTGTCCTTTTTCCAGCTATCGGGAATACCAACGTTACTTCTCACAGCAAATTCGTAGGCAAGCATGCGACATTTGTCTTTTGACAAGCCATAGGCCTAATAGGTAGAGGCCAAGTCTTTCACGTGATTGGCTAGCTCGGTTTCCATTGTAAATATCATATTAGCTGTTTTGCATTTCTTGTATCCAAAATTGTCCTGACGTTTTTCTTCGCGTTTCTTAATATATCGCTCTAAAGTGGACCTGTTGTTGACCCCAAATTCGTTTGCAGCTGATCGAATCCAGGTGCCACGTTCATTTGCTTCAGCAGCACGCTGGAGATCTTCTTCAGAGCTACTACGAGTAGACATCCGGGTTAGTGTTGGGCGATATATCGAATTTTCGATACGATACGATATCTTTTCAATATCGATATTTATTTCAATATCGTTCGATATTTTGACTATTACAGCCCTAACTCGTAACTGCAAACTCCTACAAAAACGTTGCCAAGGCCAAACGGCAAAAGTTGAAATTGCCTCGGCAATTGCTGTGAACGTTTATTACGAAAAAAAAACTGTACCAAAACATGTAAAACGAGAAGCGAAAAATATACTAGAGTAGTCTATCACGACCGCACTGTTGGATTTGTTGTGATGTAGTAATACCAAAAGTAGCGATAAAGCGAACAACGCGATACGCACGCTGTTACGGTGATTCACGTTGAATAAAAGTAAGTTAATTTTGGGTTGATTCAACGTTCGAGTCAACACAAATCGATTTAATTTTCCCGGCGGCTTATATTGGTTATATTGCGTAACAACAATGCCCAATAAGAAATTTACGTTTGTTTTAGGCTACATTAATTCGACATCTAGCGACGTTGAATTATCATAAAATAACGTTAATTGCTCAACCAAGTACCGGTAACAAATTAATAGCTCCCTGCGAGAAGATTGCCTCGATTTACGTATGCACTAACACTGGGTTTTTTTTTCGGTCATTTATCGGTCATTGACCGATTATTTAGCAAAATGTCCGAAAAAAATAGTCAATTCGGTCAAAATGTCCGAAAAAAAGTTTGGTTGAAGTTTCGCTGATGAACGTTGAAGAAACGTTTGTCTGTTCCAACTTTTCTCAGATAAAACACGACAACGTTTCTCAGCGAAACTTAATGTTGTAGCTAGTCAGGGAGTGCAAATTTTGGTTTGTATCAGCTACTTGAAAGGAAATATATCAGAAAAAATGACCGAAATAAATAAAAAATGACCGAATTTTTTCAAGTCATTTCGGACAAATGACCGAAAAGTCTCGACGAAAAAAAACCCCAGCACTAACATAATTTCGGCACAATTGGGATACTGCGAGCAACACAAAGTCTGTTTGATGAAGAACTAGTCAGAATCGGAAGCATCAGATGCTGTATCGCAGGATGAGGTTGTCGCGTCATCACTGGAATCGGACACATCAAGACTCAAGAGGCTCATCGCTTGGCTGTAAATCTACACTGTCTTCGCAATGAAGCGTCCACGTTTTGCTGCTTTCGTTCTTTGATACCCATCCACACGCCTCTTTCGCAGAGCTCCATCAGGGTGTTGACTAAGGAGCAAATCTATGGCTGTGGCATAACGACCGGGAAGAATGTCTAACCCTAACCTTACAAGCGCTCATTTGGCCTCGGCATTTTCATTGCCGACGCTAATGCGCCATTCATGCATCTGCGTCGGCAATTGCCGACACTAATTTCGAAGACTGAGAAACTCTTTTCTTAATTAGAACAAAAATATCGAAAAGTATCGAAATATCGAGTATTTTTTCAAATATCGTATCGTTTTGTTTTTTTCAATATCGCCCAACACTAATCCGGGTGTATTTTGTGGCATACTGCTTACAAACTTGATGTTTTCTTTTAAAAAAGTATACACTCATAAAATTCTGTGGTGCATAAATATACAGTACTTTAGACTTACAGATAGCTTACTGTTTAACAGAAAAAGCCATTCTTAATTGCACTGATTGTTTGTCGAAAGCAAAAATTATGACTCACAAGGTTTATGAGGCTTTTGCAGAACATTGCTACTCAACTTTAAACTTCTACATTACATGGATCAACTCTCCTTATCCGGTTCAACTCTCCTTAACCCTATGATCAACTCTCCTGTAGGTGCAGGAGAGTTGAGCCATTTGGCAAAACTTTTTTAAAGTTGAATTCTGAAAATACGTTTGATATTGACTAACATTTAATCAGAGTGATTGGAGGCCAATTGGTTCTACTTCAACATAAGCACACAACGTTTGGGCCAGCAACCATACAATCGGAAATATGGGCTCAAAAGCAAAAATTGGCTCAACTCTCCCGCATCTCCCCCTTGTAGTTTAATTACGAACGCACTTTTCAAAATTTTGTGGTTCATGGCGTTAAATCCATGCGGTTCACAGCGCAAAATTCTATGCATTGCTCTGGGATTTCAATGTATAAAAGTTTAACATTTCTTTACTTACAAAGTAGTTACCGGTACGGTATTAAGTTGTTGACTGTCGAATTCCACCACTGCGTTACTAATTGGTAAAAGGTGTCGGTGGCCTTTGCTGGATACATTGTATTGCAATGTTTTCGCAACCCTCGCAATAAATGGTGATGATCGAAAATTTGTAGTTTTTCCTGTCAAGTAAGAGTATTGCGACATCCTTGCCCACAGAAGCAATAGTATCATAATGATCTAGTTCCACATTACTGTACGCATCCAAATTCTGTCGCATGACGAATTGCTGAGCCGCTTGTGAAAAGGACGTTTTTTGTACTGTATAAAGTTCCGTATTTCAAGATCATGATGCAGCAAAATGGACAAGTGGAGCTACATTCATGCAGGCGCGGATCTACCGGGTGGGCCTGATTGGTACAGGCCCACCCAGATTGACAGTGGGCCCACCCAAAATCAGATTCATGAAAAAAAACATATTAATGTTTAACACTAGAACAACTGAGTGGCACTGAATTGTCTGTGGCATCACTATGTCAAAGCATGATACCACTTTAACAGCCCATAAACAATTTAGGCCTACACAAAGCGGTGTTTCACAACTATCTCTTGATGGAGATAAAAAAGGAAATGCATTCCAACCGGCAGACTATGGAGCTGGAGCGCTCATGTGACACCAGGTGGAGTTCAAATTCATGGGCAGTGCATAAGGTATTACGGTTGCTTGATATATTACTGGAGGTTCTGTCTGGCTTTTCCGACCAGTGGACAAACGAAAATAGAAGCAGAGCAGCAGATGCAAACGAAAAAGTTCGTTTACATGCTTGTGACTTTTTGCAAACTGTTTGAAAACAGCGACTTTGCTACCAAAGGCCTGCA
The DNA here is from genome assembly GCF_918807975.1 of Aplidium turbinatum. Taxonomy (NCBI): domain Eukaryota; kingdom Metazoa; phylum Chordata; class Ascidiacea; order Aplousobranchia; family Polyclinidae; genus Aplidium; species Aplidium turbinatum. Next base: position 34,937,402 of record NC_137472.1, on the reverse strand, counting down.
GAGCTCAACACTTTGTGTGACAGACTGCAGCCTATATCACTGATTGAAACACTGAAAGCTACATATGCAACTTTCCGCGAGGATTCGAAGGGTGACTTTGGTGACGTGCTCAAACTGACAGAAGAACTGATGGTAAAACATGAGATAACTAAGTGGAACGTGGTTGCTTCTCGTGAACGCAAGCTGCCTTCGAAGTTTCACAAGTCTGTTGTCACCACAACGCTGGGAAAAACGTCGGTGTCAAGAGTAATGAGGATTTAAGGGCGCTGTGGACCTGTATTCTTGACAGGCAGATAACGGAGTTAAACTGCCGCTTTATGGACGACATGTATGGATTAATGAGAGCAGCGGCCTCTTTCGCATCTAGATCTGCCACTTTTGGCGAAAGAAAAAACATTTTAAATGGTCCGTGTGCACTGTATGGCATTGAGATCGCAGATGCTGAACATGCTGTATTCATTCAACACATCAGACGGAAAATGGATCGAGAAAACTTTCCTACATTAATAGAAGTAGGCTACTGGATAGTTGCCCTGCTTACATTTTCCCGAACATGAACAGTGTTTTAAGGACCATCATAACACTGCCTTCCACGTCCTGCAGCGTTGAGAGACTTTTCTCCGCAACAAACAGGATCCAAACGCGCTTGAGATCATCCATGCTGACTGGACGCCTTAACAACTTGACACGTTTGGCTTTTGAAAGACAACTCATTGACAATTCGGATTATGATGACATAATCAACTTTTTTAACTCGAAACCTAGGAGACTCCGCTTTGTGTAGAAGCTCCGGTAACACTAAGTTTTTGTATGTTGGCCCGCCGTGGCAACGCCCACCAAGATATTTCCTAGGCCCACCCATAAATTACATTCTGAATCCGCCACTGCATTCATGTACCGATGCTTCGAATTGTTGCGCATGTAACATCAGGGCTTTTGAGAAAATAATTTGGTCCCGGAACCTGTAATTGTAGCAGTTCAATATTAGCCTACGCAAAATAAGTTTTTCCTTGACTAGTTAACCAGTTTAATCTACTGCATGTGATTTTATGAAGATTCTGTAAACTTCCATGTAGGCTACCGGTACTTGTTTTCGAGATAAGTATGAAAAAGGGAACTCTTCCTTCTTGGACGAGACACGGAGTCATAGAAAACGTTAAATAAATTTTGTATAGGCATATTGTGTTACGGTACTAATTTTTTCGATGAGGGAGACTAGGCTATTGAACAACTTGCCAGGGAAAATGGAGTTAGATGGTATACTACTTAGGCTACTATGGAAGTTTTCTTCGAAAGGCATCGACTTGAAACGTCGATGGGAAGAGGAAACGGGGACGTCCATAAGGAACAGGTGAACGGTAAGACAAACAAAATTGAACTGAAGGAAGACGATGCGATGGACAGAACGAGATGGAGTGAAGCAATCGCTGAAAGGAAAGAATTGGCCACACACACCGTGGGGACAAAACCGAATTGAATGATTTCGTTGGAATATAGCCTACAAATTTATGAACACCTTCTGTTAACTTTAAAAATATAATTTGATCAGCGACTATATGTGGATAAAATATTAGAGTCAAATAACTAGCCTAGATTAGACAGAATTTTATTGAGCAGTCAGATAATCATTATACGGTACTATACAGTGGCGTAGCCAGGGGGGGGGGGGTTACAACCCCCTTTGGCACGCGTGTGACGTCACGATATTGAGAATGATGTTTTCAGTCTAAAAAAAAATTGCCTAATTTTAAACAAAATTGCATTAAAAGAGCAAGTTTTGCCAATACCAAACATCTCAGCCAGGAATTAGCAACAAGAAAACACAGAGACTTAGCTTTATTTCCGAAAAATGCCAAAGAAAACATGATCTTATCCCTTTGCTATGCTACCGAACAGCACCATTTTACAGGAATATTCGTACCCACATTTTTGTTGAAAATGCTCTCAGAATGCACCAAATTCAAAGTAATTTTTCAAAATTTTCTGGGGGAGGCCCCCCCTTTCAAAATTCCTACTGGTACTATACCTAAAATAGCCTAAATATTACAACACAAAATCCCTCCATGCAAGCTTTAAAATAGAATCTAAATATGTGGTGTTTTGCGTGCCTTAAAATAAGCCGGGTCCAAAAGTCCCCCTCATCATCGTTGCTGCACTGGTTGAATCTTTAGACTGACAAAGCCTTGGCAGTTTCGCATACTTGTAGATGTAAAGGCTTTTGACGCAGGCTGGTTGCCGAGATTTGCAAAGTGAAGTTTCCAATTGTTGCCGGGGAATTATTCTATCCACTAGGAGCTACTGAATGGAGAGCAGTCCTGAAAAGTGTTGCTCAAGCGCACACCCCGAGAGCCGAACAAGCGCCGCTTGATCTTGATTCGTGCGCTCAGAATTGTTTGGTGTTCTACCTAGAGAATAAGATGGCAAATTTTATGGCCTACGTCTTTTAAATCGCTCAAAATGGTATGCAACCAGTAGACTCTGGCGATGCAACAGTGATCGTTTAATTGCACGTATAATCTTAGGTCGTTTCAATAAGATCATTTCGTTACACAGCTTCGCAGTTTTGTCATACAACCTTTGCACGTTCCACCATATGCAGTAGCAGTTTAGTACTTTCCGATAAAGTGTTTGCTACCAACACACATAACTAAACTTTGGGAACACGGTCAACGATGTGATAGAAAATGAATAAAACAGTGTGGGCAAAGGACATGCAATAAGTGTGCACTCTTAGGTAGAATATCACAACCAATCAGGCAGTTGGCTTCTTGCGATTACGTTTAGAATACCACTCGCTGCTGTCGTCGGAGGCTATCGCTTTGTTCAATAAGTCATCGCCCTGAGGGTCGACCTGCAACGTATACAAAGCGTTAGCTAGGTTAGAACAAATACCGGAGTTGCATGAAAAACGGTATCTAGTTAAATTAATTGTGCGCGGCTCATCGTTTGTACACATCCACGGCCAAAGCACATCTGCAGACGTTAAATCAACATATTCGCTTCATTAATCAAATCGTGCACTGAAGAACTTTTAATCGTGAACAAATAAACCCACAACTGATTTCTTTGCCTATCCAGAAACGCATACAAAATTACCATTATAAATGAAATCGTAATGCCTTTAGAGTTACAGTATATCAACTGACGTATCTCGGCGATAAATTAGCTTTATGATATGATAGATTAACTTTATTTTAAACATTTGTGCATGACAAAAGCGACAAAAAATCAGCTTAGTGAATCGAGAAGCTTTCCGGTTAAATCAACAAATCTATCGATTGGTCGTCGTCGTGTGAGCGTCTGGGGCCGAGGGTCTATCCTTTTACCACCCCAGATTCACAATGTTCCCGGACTACACTGGAAGGCTACTAGAGAGCAGCCAGTCTTTGGTTTCATCATCCATGACACGCAGACCTTCCACTCCGTTAGGTGGCTTGAAGATGGAGCAGTCATTGATGATGTGGTCTGCGGTCTGTTCCTCGGCACCACATTCACAGGAGGAGGAAGAGGCCATTCCCCATTGGTGCATGGTTGAGCGGAAAAGCCCGACGCCCGTACGGAGACGGTTAAGGCGCACCCATGCCTGTCTTGGTAGTGTTAGACCGATGGGGCGTGTGTCGGCATCGGGGATGAACGAATAGAGTCTGGTGGCGGTTGACTTCCATTCAGAACTCCATTTATGGTCCGCCCAAGCAGCCGCAGAGATGTCTTGTACATCAGCTTCGTTGATAAGAAGTTGAGCGGCTGGCACGAATGGGTGTCTTGATTTCAGTCGACGGGGGTGCTCGTTTGGGAGAGCAGAGATCTTGTGGTGGAGAAGGTGGTTAGGCTCCAGTGCCCGTCGACCGAGGGACAGAGTGGCTTCTTCGCGACGAAGCTCAGCGGGTTGGATGCCAGCGAGAATGGGGAGATTGTCCAATGGTGTGGGACGCAAGCATCCGGTCACTGTGCGCAGGGCGCTGTTTATGGCAGTGTCGATGTTATGGTAGTGAGCAGGGCCTCCAAGAGCCCTGCCGGGCCCCGGTGCAGATGTTGCTGCCGGGCCCCCCAACGCGACATGTCGCATGATATCTCACAAATCACAAGCAAAATTTGCGGTGCGCATTAATCCACAAGGCCAATGCATACATGGTGTTCCGCACAGTGTTTTTATTTTAAAACCAGACCTGTTTAAAAAATAATACAAAGAATACATCAGGTTAAAGTATTAACACTCCACCATTTCACAAAGAATGCAGTATTTTACTGGTGTTTATGACTTTAAATTCACAGATACACACTAGTTATACACAAAGATAAAAGGCTGTGGCTATAGTTACACTATGTAGTGTAAATATAGCCTCAATAGTGTTGCCAGATAAGGAATTCTGCCCAAATTTGAGGAAAAGTTTATAGCTGTTGAAAACAAAAACTTGTACGGTATCATATTTTTGAACTTTTTTTTAGTCCTGGGCAAAGATCAAAACCCTAACCTTATTCCTAACTCTAACCCTTACCTTAACCCTTCCTAACTCTGGCAACATCTGATTGTAACCATGGCAAAAAGTGGGTAAAAATATCCACTTTGAAGATAAAAATGGCAACACTATCCGGCATGGCTGACATACATATGTAGCATTGCATATGTGTGCATACAGCTTTACATTAACATACCGTACAATATCATTTCTGACCTTAAAATCAGCAGAGACTAGGAGACCAAACTTGGATGAATGCATTGCTATTGTTCATGACATTAAGAAATATATATATATACCAACTTCATTTCAGGATCAATAGGCTGCTTCTTATTTTTACTCCTTTAGTTTTCTTTGCTTGTTTGAGTGAAACTGCATTCAAGCACGATTGAGGGTCACTTTCTCAGTTTCTCTTCATTTCTACAGCAAGCGGTCAGTAGAAAACAAAGTTGAATATATTTCTATTTTCAAGTCCTATCAATGTAAATATACCTACATCTATCACTATACTATGTATCGATACCTTTACAAATACCCTGCATAACTACAGAATGGCTGTTTTGAGTCAATATTGACACTGTTCCTGAAATTCAAGAGTAAGATTGGATTGGCCTGGCTGGAGAAGACTGCTAAGAAATACTTAGGCCTAGTGAAAACAAATGAAAAGGAAAAAGGAAAAGATAGATAAGATATATAGGAAAAGATAAAGATATATAAGGAAAAGATATATAAAAAAATATTTGTTTATATACTAAGCATATTTTTAAAAATCAACACCTTTCTGCAGTGCTGAAAAAAGTAAGTTGCATTGCAATTAGGACACTTCTGATTCTGTCTAGAGTTAAAAGAAACTGTATAATACTTCAATTTCAACAGAAGTAAAGATCTATGATTTTTTACTCAACAAATCACACTTTCACTAATCTTTTAACTTTTTTTTGATTTTTGTTAGACTGCTATAACATTTGGCCCTGCTACAAGGACAAAATTATTTTCCAGCACTGCCTCCACGAAACTTGCTTGCATTCCAATATAGCAAAATCATTCAAGTCCTAAAAACTCAAAAATACTGTAATGTCTCAGGCTATATTAGAGAAGCTCCATGATTTTAGTATAATTAGTATCCAAAAAAAACACTTGAGCATTTTTGTACTGAAAAAGTGACAGTAACGACTTCTTGCTAAGCAATTCGAACAATATTTCAATACCGGTACCTACTGTTTACTATTTTCTGAACTCTTAAAATATCACTCTAAACAAGATTATCTACAAATAAAATTGTACCAGTTCAACATGATTACACATAACTGTCACTGCTGCTTGCTTGTGTCATAAATTGACAAGATGTCAGAAAAATGCATGAAATACCTTCTGTGTAATGACTGTAACCTAACCTGATCAATCAATTGCTTATTAAAACATACCGTACACACCCAAATATTCACACTGAAACACCACTGAAATTAAAACATTGAAATAAACTGAAATATTCATTCACACTGCAATATATGTTTTCTGTAGTTTTTTAAAAAGAATGCCCATGATGGGCCCAATCGAAATACAATTAACATAAAAAATAATATTTCATGCAAATCGACCTTGGCACGCAAATTTAAACATTTTGTCAGGCCCCCTGAAAGTAAAAAATTGAAAATTCTGTAGTCATAAAAAAGAGCATACCCATGAAGGGCCCAATCAAAATACGAAACTAATATAATATGAAATAAAAAACATTATTTTATGCAAAATCAACCTGAGCACGCAAATTTAAACATTTTGTCGGGCCCCTTGAACTCAACAAATTGAAAATTCTGTAGTTTTGAAAAAAAGCATAGGCTAGCCTACCCATGAGGGGGCCCAATCGAAATATGAAACTACCAGTAATATAAAAAACAATATTTTATGCAAAATCGACCTGAGCATGCAAATTTAAACATTTTGTCGGGCCCTTTGAACTAAAAAAATTGAAAATTCTGTAGTTTTGAAAAAGGGCATACCCATGAGGGGGGCCCAATTGAAATATGAAACTACCGTTAATATAAAAAACAATATTTTATGCAAAATCGACCTGAGCATGCAAATTTAAACATTTTGTCGGGCCCTTTGACTCAAAAAATTGAAAATACTGTAGTTTTGAAAAAGGGCATATCCATGAGGGGGCCCAATCGAAACACGAAACTAATATAAAAAAACAATATTTTATGCAAAATCGATCTGAGCACGCAAATTTAAACATTTTGTCGGGCCCCATGAACTCAGAAAATTGAAAATTTTGTAGTTTTGAAAAAGGGCATCTATAGGCTACCCATGAGGGGGCCCAATCGAAATACAAAACTAACATAAAAAACAATATTTTATGCAAAATCGACCTGAGCACGCAAATTTAAACATTTTGTCAGGCTCCTTGAACCCAAAAAATTGAAAATTCTGTAGTTTTAAAAAAGAGCATACCCATGAGGGGGCCCAATCGACATACGGAACTACCGGTAATATAAAAAACAATATTTTATGCAAAATCGTTGAAATCAACTTTAACGCGTGAATTTAGATATTTTGTCGGGCCCCCTTGAACTCACCGGGCCCCGGTGCAATGCACCGGTTGTCCCCCCCTCTTGTGGGCCCTGGTAGTGAGCACTGCGGCCCCAAACAGGTGCACAGTACTCTGCTGAAGAGTAGACAAGGGCTAAGGCTACTATACGCAAAGTGTCAGCCCTCGCCCGCCAGCTAGAGCCTGCCAGGAGCTTGAGTAGCGCAGCGCGGGATGTGAGTTTCTTGCGCAGTGACATCAAATGGTGGCGGCGGTATGTGAGCTATCTGTCCAGTGTCACCCCAAGATATCTTGGTTCGGGGCAGAAGGACAGAGATTTTCCATTGTTCTGGACGTGTAGCTCACGATCAGCTTCCCAATTATGGAGGTGGAAAGCTGCTGCCACAGTTTTGGTTTCGCTGAGTTTCAGTCGCCAGTTCTGGAGGTAGGCTGAGAGAGTTTTCGTGTCCTGGCTCAAGGTGTCTTCTAAATTTTCCCACGACTTTGCAGAGTGGAGAATTGCCAGGTCGTCCGCATAAGCGTATTTTGCGGAGACCGTAGTTGGCAGGTCGTGGGTGTAGATGTTGAAAAGAAGTGGAGCTAGGACCGATCCCTGTGGGACGCCGTTTTTCAGGCGTCTCAGTCTGCTTCGCCGTGAGCTACCGGTAGTGAGGGTAAAGCTTCGATTCCTGATAAGTTCCATAATCATATGAACCATATGTCGGTCAGGAAGCAGGCGAAGCAGCTTGCAAGTAAGGCCGCGATGCCATACGGTGGTCATAGGCAGCTGTAAGATCTAGAAAAACAGCGCCGGCCTTCTTTTTTGCCTCAAAGCAATCGATTGGTCTTTCAACGCGATTTAAAAATAAATTTGTCCATGCATAATTGCACATCTTAGTTAATAGCACCCAGGGCCTGACATAAGCTTTCGTTGGTGGTGTAAATTCATGTATGAGGCAAGGGGGAAACGAAGGTGGAAGTAGAACAACAGCAAAAATTTTAATGTAAGTGCAACATTTTTTTTAACAACAACAAAATATGTTTTGCCCACCCTGTTTTCATGACACTTATGAAGTGTTTGTTACAATTATTTCCGTTTTTGTTAAACGCTGAATTTTCCAACTAACTGCAGCGCAACTTCTTGTTTTACGCTATGTCTCTCGCTAGGTATCCGACACTCCGACAGAACAAAGCAATTCCGCAACAACCTTGCGTTGAAAAAAAGGCGGTGCTCGCTGCATTGTTACGTTACTGCATTTTGCCATGGCAACTGCCACATGCTAGCAATTCCTGGTGAGAGAAAGCCACGTTTGATCTTTTCTCCGAATGGTCTCACTTTCGTTACGTCACAATCAAACTTCAGTTCCGCCTCAGCGTAAGGGAATATGAATATGACATCATAATGAACATGACAATAAAATAACCGATACAAACTGAAGACGTACTGAAACAAATCTTTTCTCACAAACTTGTTGCTGGGTATAAATTGGGGCACCGCTCGATGTTGTCATTTCATTATTGAAATGTTAAACATGAAGCAAAGTCAAACATCTATTCGCGCATTCGTAAAACCAGCTTCCAAAAGGCGTCGAGATGATAACGCTAAAGCCACGTCCAGCACGAATGAACGTAGAGATGACATTGATGAAGAAAGCAACGCTTCAAGAATGGACAGTGGTGAAGTCAGGGCCGGATTTAGGTGATGGGGGGCCCGGGGCACTTTTAGATCGGGGGGCCCCCATGCAAAAAAATTTTTCGCGCCTACGGCGCGAAAAACCATCTCTACGTCTACAGTAGCATCAGTCCAGTACTGCACAGCATTTTGCAAATGCTTTAAACATTAAAAGGAAAAAATAACACAAAATCACATTTTTTTTCACATAGGGGGGCCCTTCAAAAGTCGGGGGGCCCGGGGCAACTGCCCCCTCTGCCCCCCCCTAAATCCGGGCCTGGGTGAAGTCAATGTCTCAAGCAATGCACCGGTAGTTGTTGAAGACAGCATGAGCCATGGATCTCTACCTGCTCCATTTGACGTTAGCATGCTGCCGGATTGGCTTCCGGCTCGGGAAGGTCGTGTGTTGCAAAGAAAGCTTTTTTTCCGAATTCCAGTGGATGCGTCTTAACCCTGATGGTACTTGTTACTGTAGATTGAAAACATATCTGCGTTCCACACAAACGCAGCAGCGCTTGAATGACCTGGCAATTTTGAACACCCATCGTGAACATGCTGAGGTACTTGATCTCGCCGAAGCAGTTAATGAGTTTGTTTCACGAAGCCAGACGCGTCCGGCGTCGCAACAAGTTTGGATGGACTACATAAAGCAGTTAACAATGTGTTGTCCTTCTGTATGTCATTCATTTGTTCTTGGGTTTTTTATTAGTGTTTTCGGGTATGTACGCCCATTTCCAACAGGTTACATTTCTTTTCGTCTTGGTTACGTTTGCTTTTTTGTATAATGTCACGCTGCATCTTGTTTCCATTTCGGAAGTTCTGATTACATTTTCGCCAAACGTACAGTAAGTAGCGTGATTAATTGAAAAATTATTTTAAATCTGAAAAAGTTGGTCAAATAAACCTTTTTCTGTTCAAGACTACTTTACTACTGAACTCGTGGTGCGTGATTGAATGACCACATTGTACGTAAGGTTGGCGCGGTACAAAACCGCAATATCCGCACAGTCAGCAGTCACCTGTCCGAACATTTTGGGGCAAATCCGAAGGCACCACTTTAAAGATAACAGGTCACGAGTCACGCGCTTTTTAGGTCGCAAAGGAAAACATAAAAGAAGTTTGTTTAGTTTAGCAGCGCTCATAAAATCGCAAGGCGCAAGAAAGCAAACATCAAACCTATTAAAGCTTAATTGCTGCAGCGACGCTAAACGCAGTCTTTGTGAGAAAGACTGACCATTGCGAATTTGCGAACATACACATTCAATGAAATCTGTTTGAAAAATCTCGCCCACCCAGGATTCCTCTCTTCTAAGAAAAAATCGACGCCTATGTATATATGTATATATTTACACAGGTAGCCATGATGCATACTGTATTTATCTCATGTTACTCACCTGTGATAATTCCCTGAAAGCTTCATCTCCAACAAAACATATCTCGTGGTCATCAGGATCAGCTAATATCACAACTTCCACGGTCGCCTTACCGGGGGTGTCTAAGCTCACCAATCTAGTCAAAATCTTCCCGTTTACTGCTTCTGCCGCACTTTGTATGCTTTCCAACTGAAATACATGGTTCGTTTAGGCGACGTTGCAAATACGTAGCTACACTTTTGTATGAAAATATAGCAAAGAGTTAGTGATAATTTTAGTGAACTAGTAATTTTGATGCAGACTAACACAGAGTACAAATGTTTTAATTGAGCTGCGCCTCAACTGTGTTTGCACGATCGCAGAGCTTTTCCGCTCAGCCATGGAAAAATGGCATCTTCCTACAGTATTAAATACAGGACGATTACAGGTGCTAAAAAACAGAATGCGGACCAGATCACGAACGATTGTGCCATGTTCCTTCTAAAAAATGGAGCGAAATGCCTGGCTGGGTATCTTGGATGATGAAACTAAAGACCGCTGCTCTCTAGCAGCCTTTTAGTGTAGTCTGAGTCGGCTGCATAACCGAGTGGTGATAGTCTTGATAGGACGCTCAAGGCTCAAAGGGCACAGCTTCAAGAGCATGTGGCTGTGTATTGGCAAGGCACTTAATAAAATGCTTGAAGGCAGGCACAAAGGTTGGCTTCTTGCCTTCCTGTTTACCTTAACATGTAAATCGGCAACGACCAGGCGTCGGCCTGAATAAATGACAAAAAGGTGATCCAGGAAACGCCGTCAACCTGGGGTGGTAAAACTAGCTTCGGCCCCAGAAGCTCAAAGATGAATTTAATTTTACTTTCCATATTTGACCTCACATTCGCATCACTTTATACTCGTATTTCAGTTACAGTCAAAGAGCAAATTTTAAGTTGACGTTTCCTAAAATCCCACTCCCGTAATTAGGGAATTTTAACTGCATCTTAATTCCGGAAAATCTGCAAGCAGATGCCAGAAGCGTGTGGCAGAAATTGTATGGAGCCTTGAAAGCCATTAAATCTATAACAGTCAAGGCTAATGGTGCTTTTGTAGATGTTGGGTACTTTACCAATAAAATAAAATATTACCATAATGATGCCATTGAATATGTGTTTGCGTTACTAGTACAATAAATAAGCATGGCCATGGCCACCTAATCTCCAGGTGGCCATGGCATGGCTTACTTGTTTAAAAGTGTACATTTTTTACTTTTTAATCTCAAAAACTTCCAGGGTCACGCAGTGAAAATGCCTCAATATTCTGGCCTTACGTTTCTAATTCGGAACAGAAATGTGAATCCCAACCACGTTTTTACCAACCTGGTTCCGTGGGCATGCGATTGCCACCCTGCCAAATGCTTTTTCATGTTTGATTTCTTCACCAATGTCATACAAGCCAAGTTTTGCTTGTGTCTCTGAGTAACCAAGTGTAGCTTGCTTATCCGACTGATCAAAAACTTTCATTCCAGCGATGTTTTTCCAATATTCTAAAATTTTAAAGTATTATTGAATTCGCGTACTCTGAGGCTTGAGCACTGGTGTTTGCAACATTATACTATAAGAGTCGAGCAATACAAGAACGGGCGGATACATACCAACCGATTTTGGCAGGTTGGAACAAGCCAATGTTACTTTCTGTACAGGATCTGCAAATAAATTTTGAGGAAATTACAATGTTGCCGGGTTGTTTGTACTTCGCATGCTGCTGGCCGGTAACTTCTTTGCCAAAATTTGAACAGTTAGCCTACTTCCCAACCATCCTTAAAGAAACTCTGAGACTAAACAGTTTTAATTAGGCTATACTGCTGTAAATACGTATACAAGATATTTCAGTGTAGATTCTAACGATCTGTTTAAGCCTGATGCTGCGAGTTAGTTGTGACAATATCGAATTAGTTGTGGCAATACTCGCAGCATCAGGCTTAAACAGATTGTTAGAATCTACACTGTGAAGTAAGCAACGATCATGCTGCTAAAAGCGAAACTCCATCAATTGCAAATATGCAAGATATGTTCACGTTAGAAAGGGTAGGTTACACTGCAGTTAATTTATGTATGCTGATTGTTCACATTGAAATGACAGAAAATTGAATCTTTAAGTGAGTCAGTCGCTACTTAAAAGTTGACAAATCAAACTTTAGGAACACAATTCAAAGTTTGAGAAAAATTAAAACTACCGCAACAATGGCAACAGAGACAGAAAGTAGCATACGGATGATACGGTAATCTAAAGTCATCAATACCTGCTTCGGGACGAGGCTTATCAACTAAAGTGAACTTGTAGCCACCGGGTGCTTCAATTTCATAAACGCAATCGGAATGGTTGCAAATCGACCATTTACTTTTTCTACAGTTTTCAACTGCTTCTTTAGATTGAATAGTCAATCCCTTAAAAAATAATAGGAGTTTAGTCAATCTATAATCCTATCTAGTATACGATAAACCACGGCCTACTAGAACACGGCCAAATATGTTGCTATTTGGGAAAATTTCTAAGAGTCTTAATTGTTACAATCATAGCCATGACAAACCTGTCATTTTCCCACTTACAGAAGTATGTAAAATAAGCAATATTTGCATCTAGACATATTTTTGGCTTGTTTTGCCGGAGATTAGATATGTATGTTAAGCACAATTTATGCAATAAAAATGTGAAATATGTAGCCTAAGACTTTCCAACTGCATCCTGGAGGTAGTCTCATCATATAGTCGTTAGGTTTTTTGTATAACAGGATTTTTCGCCAAAAGACATATTTTACTTGCAAAATTAAACTTAGCGAAAAACAAAACAAACTAAAATTTAAATTGGCAAATCAAATGAACAGCTTACAACATAGAATCCATAAAAAATTATTAATATTTTAAACGGAACATGCAATTGCACCAAACGATACTACTTACAGGGTGCAGTTGAAAAGTCTTACATGATGCATTACTATTGTGTAAACTGTGCTAAACCTACATACCTAATTTCCGGTTAAACAAGCCAAACTTATGTCTAGGCGCAAACATTGCTTATTTTACTTACTTCTGGAAATGGGAAGATGACAGGTTTGTCATAGCTATGATTGTAACAATTCAGACTCTTAAAAATTTCCTCAAATAGCAACATATTTGGCCGTGTTCTAGTAGGTCATGGATAAACTTTATTTCTATATATACAAACTATAGTAGCAGCATCGCCTACCATAAAGTCATTTCCGAAAGCGTAGTCCCCAATTCCATAATTATATGTAAGTTCACAGACAAAGTGATTATCTTCAGCGCCGTATCCAATCATAGTTTTGCTCCATTTCCCATCATATGGCCTGAACAAGTTCAACGTATCAACCAAATATTGATCATACCAACCAATGCTGTAGCCTACTGTTTTTGATCGGAATGGCCCGTTTCGGTGAGTCCGATTCCTTAACGGAGGATTTTTTCAATTTTTTTTAAATTATCGGGTACCGTAGCCTAATTATCATTGCCGTTTTAGGGTTAGGGGTTAGGAACTCACCGAATCGGACTCACCGAATAGTAGCAGACCCGTTTTCGATGTAGGCTATCAAGCTCAATGAATATAAGTTATGAGTACTAAAATTGTGCAGTATCGTACTACTGTCAAATGCTTTTTGCTGTAGAATACATTCAACTTATGAAACGCTGAAATAACATTTATAATATCAAAAAGAAATACATATGCATAATATTAAGTTATACTTATGCCAGTCATGTTTAATGATTCTCCGACGTATATATATGATTTTATTAATTATTACAAACATGTAGTGTAGTAATCAAAAAGCTCATAACACTTGCCTTGGAAATTAAGTTTCAAATTGATGCTTTAGTTCAATAAATGCACAAGTCTAGTTAACACCTCGTGACTACAATTTTTTGCAGTGACTATTGAAAAAAATATTTTACTGAGCAAAAATATGGTTGCATGGTTCAGCAACCAGTGGACGTCCGACGTCCACAAACAACCCTAGGAGGCATTCCATTATAATTCAACAAATTTTAGAAAGAAATGTAACCACTAGGTTTCAGGAAATGTTGGTTTTGATATATTTTGTTGTTTTAAAAATTTGAACTTGGGCAAAAAAAAAATTTTGAAAATCGGACAAGCGGTTTTTGAGATATCGCGTTTTGAAATTTTGTTGTTGTCACTAGGTGGCGCTGTTGATGTTCCCAGTGTATTTTGATTTTAGGGCTATATTTAGGGTAGAAAGTTGGTTGAAGTGTCTATTCCACCATTTTTCATGATGCAGAATTCAAAAATGGTCTCAATTTTAGTCTAAAAGCATTAGCTAAGGAGTTATCGGGCATTTTAAAAAATTTGGGGGACCAAATGCCAACCCTCAAATTGTCATGTGGGCAACGAAATATCCCAAAAAAAATTTCTGTTTTTCAAAGTTTCTTGCATATACTTCATGATAGTATAATATTTTTTTATGAGACTTTTGTCCTTTTTGGACAATGCAACCTTATATCAAAGATCTATTAATGCAATATTTGAATGATGCTTGCTTATGATGTCACAATAACAAATTACAGATTTCCCAAAAAAAAATTTTTTCATTATGAAAATTGCCTGGGAAAACAAAATTTGACTGCAATTTTGAAACAAGGGCTGGTTTTTCCGGGCAATTTTCACAACGTTGACTCAAAAAAAGTTTTTTGGGAAAATCTGTAATTTGTTATTGTGACATCATAAGCACGCATCATTCAAATATTGCATTAATAGATCATATAACTTCTCATGCAAGTCTTTGATAAAAGGTTGCATTGTGAAAAAAGGACGAAAGTCTCATAAATAAACAGTATATTATCATGAAGTATACGCAAGAAACTTTAAAGAACAAAAAATTTTTTTGGGATATCTTGTTGCCCACATGGAAATTTGGGGGTTGGCATTTGGTCCCCCAATTTTTTTTAAATGCCACACAACTCCTTAGCTAATTCTTGTAGACTAAAATTGACATCATTTTTGAATTCTACATCATGAAAAATGGTGGAATAGACACTTCAACCAACTAGCTACCTCAAATATAACCCTAAAATCAAAAAACATTGGGCACATCAACAGCGCCACCTAGTGACAGTCACAAAGCTTTAGAACGCGATATCTCGAAAACCGCTTGTCAAATTTTCAAATTTTTTTTTTTGCTGAGATGCATTTTTCACATACTTTAACATATGCTTTAGTCATAAAAATTGAAGAGTTAGTGGTTATTTGGATTTGTTGAATTATAATGGAATGCCTCCTAGTCTAAATTAATTTTATGCCAGAGTAGCACACATTTATATCTTACCCATTGCATGTTGCTTTGCATCCTTCTTCAAATTCTTCATGTCGTAACACCTACGCGAAGAGAAAGCTGGTTGAGGTGAAGACTACTTAGAAACCTATTTTGCAAAGAATGTTTTGCTGTTTGTGAAGCCTTAACAACTCGCGTCTGTCTCAAAGCCACAACAACTCACGAGGCATATTTTAGGTACCACACATAGGCGCTGACTTTTCGAAAAACCTTGGGGGGCGAGAAGGGTGATGACGTCATAACCATAACGCTATTTTACTCAATTAAAGTAGCTTTTGATTAAGCTTACTGTCTTGTTTATATTGACACCTAGGTCGCAAACCAAATTTATTAGAACCGCTGCTTGAAACGATGAGTTTTACGCATGCAGTACGCCTAGTCGTAAAAATTTTGATATTGTTAGCTTATTGCACAGTTGGAAAACAGGCCGATTCGTTTCCTTTTCGTGCGAGTGAATAACAACGATCAAGACAGTGAAGTTATCGAAATAAAACGCAAAAAAATCATGATCTCAAGCAGATTGCAAACCCGCTTTCAGTTTTATTAACCTCGTTTTGCTAATTACTTCCCTTCAAAGTGTTAACAACGGCAAAGTGTTTTCTCTTCTGTTTTTTATCGAAAGTCCTTATAACTTAGTCTTTTATCGAATATAATACCGTATATACTCGAGTACAGGCGCGGATTTATGGGGGGGGCCCGGGCCCCCCCCGAAATTTTGTGAGGAATTGTTGAAATTGTATGTTTCCGCATCAAATGGTTTGATATGCTTCTAAACAGCTGATGTTAGTCCCACGGCGGACTTAACTTACCACGGGGGGGACAGGTTTTTTTTTATTATGGTTGAAATTACCCATCGATCAGACTCCGTTATTTTATTTCATACAACTTCAAATACATTTTAATAGTAACATTTGTTGGAGCTGAAACCAACGCTGAACCAAATGGCGTCAGTTGCAACAATCTGAAACCCCTGAATGGCTCAGTGGCGTAGCCAGGGGGGGGGTTGAGGGTTTCAACCCCCCCCCCCTTTGGCACACGTGTGACGTCACGATATTGAGAATGATGCTTTCAGTCTCTTTATGTCTCTAAAACAAAGTTTACTTAACTTTAAATGAAACTGCATTAAATGAGCGAGTTTTGCCAATACCAAACATTCAAATATCTCAGCCAGGAATTAGCAACAAGAAAACATAGAGACTTAGCTTTATTTCCGAAAAATGCCGAAGAAAACATGATCTTATCCTTTTGTTATGCCACCGGACAGCACCATTTTATAGGAATATTCATACCTACATTTTTGTTGAAAATGCTCTCAGAATGCACAAAATTTAAAGTAAATTTTCAGGGGGAGGCCCCCCAGACCTCCGCTGCGGGGTGTCGTCTTAGGCGAACACGCAGGCGGGCTTTGCCCGCCCGACGTCATAAAAAAAAAACTTTCAAAATTTCTAGCCACGCCACTGGAATGCCTGTTTTATAGTTTTTAGTCTTCTTTATAATTTCCATCAATTACGTATATGCCTGCAAACATAAAATATATCCAATTGGTCATGGATACTCCATGCAGGGTTTTAAACCAGATTTCAAGTTTACTTTGCATGCTTAGCAATTTTTATTGAAGCAACATTTATTTTTTAAACATTCACAATTGATGAAAATGGTTGTTTTAATGTCTATTTTATATCATATCTAGGCTATATGTCGTAGTATCATTATTGTTCATATGTGCTTTATCTTTTTCTTTCTTTTTAATTGATTTTCAAATTTTCTGGCCCCCCCCGAAAAAAACTCCTAGATCCGCGCCTGCTCGAGTATAAGTCGAGATGTTTGCAAGTGATTTTCACCTCAAAAAGACAGGTTCAACTTATACACGGAACAAGCTGTTGTTTCCAGCTCAGCAGTTTTCAAAATAAATGCATTTTGCTGTGGCAAAATCATCGCCGACGTAAATTACGGAGTGTGAAATGTTGTCGGTCGAAGTAAAAGTTTTAAATAGGCTACGTTTATTTGCAATGATTCAAACTTAATTTTCAAATTGAATGATTTCTTGTCAATTCTAAATTTTATGCACTTGTTGAGCAATATGCAAAGCTCACGAGACAAAACAGCAGGAAGAGCTGTTTTAAGAGATCAATTTATTTTTATTTTTGCGTGTAGGATAATCCTTCTTATTACGTAACATTCCATGATCGTTAGCGGCCGCATAAAACAATGATGTCAGGTCGGCTAGGTGATAATAGCGGTAAAAGACGTCGTTAACGCAAGCAATATCTGCGACCAAGACCATTAAACACCTTTTGTTTTATCGGTTTTCAATTTAATTCTCACAACATAACGAACAAAACAATGCGTTCTGTTCAATCATAATTGATCTCACAGCGGGAAGACCTCGTTGAAAATAGCTCGTCTAATTTAGTTGGTTTACTTAATATTGCCGTGAATAGTTACGTGACTATTCCAGCAGCATAAGTTACTCTGTGCTCTACTTTGAAATTTTCTCACCGTATGTCAATGCCAATAGATGAACCATCGAATGGTAGTGTTGGTATTAAGCTATTCGACTTATACACAGGAGAAGGAAATATCACCGATTTCAGCTCAAAAGTAGGGGTTCGACTTATACACGAGATCGACCTATACTCGAGTATAGGCTACGGTAGTGCAGGAGTGTATATAGATGAGTGTATATTGACGAGTGTATGAGATGTATATATTTGCACAATATATACATCAATACAGTGCTTATTGAAGCAAAACACAGATGACAGTTTTGAAAAACGCATTTTTTCTTTAAGCTGTTCACGTAATTGTTTGTTGTGTCGTAGTTTCAACTCGATAAAGTTTGCTAAAATTGATTTCATGTTTGAAGTCACAGAAAATCTGACGGACGTTTGGATAACTTGTGAAATGAGAATAAACATTCAACCTCGCATTCGCTTTTTCGCTACCACGCGGTTTGACTGTGAAGTCCCTCCTCACTCGCGGGAAGATAAGCAGTGTGTGACTGTCAGCGTGCGTTCCCTGCGCATCTCAGTAGTAATTCACGTTCCAGAGAAAGCCATGCGATCAGCTGCTGTTTTGCGGGCAAGAGCAACGTAGGCTGTTTTTCGCATTTGGCGTTCTTTTAAGTCCGTTTAAATTATCTAAATCCCTTTTGCAAAGTATTTTATTTTTGAAACACAAAAAATAGCCATTTTTGTCGCCCCTCAACCATAAATTTACGAGGGGCGCAAATACAACGATGATTGTAAATTAGCACATAGACCCTATATATACTGTACGTACCCACGAGAATACTGTACCCTATATATGTATAAAACCAAATGATTCATCACTTTAAGAGAAAGTGTCACTATCTAACCACATGGCACATACCATGTTCACACTACACCTTGGCTTTTTGGGTTAGTTACAATGCATATAGGAAAGCCTACATAATAAAAATTACTGTAACAAATTTTAGAGCTGGTGTAGAAGTCTCCGTCCATGATGTTATAAACAGGAATCAACCTAACACATAGGGTAAATCTACTTCACCTTTGCTTTACTGTTGACACACTTCAATCTATGTGTCTGGTTGATTCCTGTCTATAGTGTCTATGGTGTCATGGTATCTTTACAAATACTTGTATACCAGCTCCTAAATTTTGAAATGCAACAAAAGTGAAATGTTTGCATCATGTGATCACAGTAGAGAATTTACCTTCATCCCAAGAATTTCTTTGTAAAATTGAATGGTTTTGTTTCTATCTCCAATTTTAAATACAAAGTGAAGAGTTCTTCTTGCAGACATAATTAAAGTTTGAGTAGAAACTAGATTTTAAAGCTATATAAATAAATAATAACCAGGATTTCTGCCTTATAGAACTGCACCAACGTCAGGGGGCGGAATGGCCCATTTCGGCGAGTCCGATTTGACGAGTGCCCTATTCGGCGAGAACCCTTTTCGTAGAGTTCCCTATTCGGCAATTTTTTGAATTTTTTTTTAAATTATTGGGTACCGTAGCCCATGGCCTACTAGAACACGGCTAAATATGTTGCTATTTGGGAAAATTTCTAAGAGTCTTAATTGTTACAATCATAGCCATGACAAACCTGTCATTTTCCCACTTACAGAAGTATGTAAAATAAGCAATATTTGCATCTAGACATATTTTTGGCTTGTTTTGCCGGAGATTAGATATGTATGTTAAGCACAATTTATGCAATAAAAATGTGAAATATGTAGCCTAAGACTTTCCAACTGCATCCTGGAGGTAGTCTCATCATATAGTCGTTAGGTTTTTTGTATAACAGGATTTTTCGCCAAAAGACATATTTTACTTGCAAAATTAAACTTAGCGAAAAACAAAACAAACTAAAATTTAAATTGGCAAATCAAATGAACAGCTTACAACATAGAATCCATAAAAAATTATTGATATTTAAACGGAACATGCAATTGCACCAAACGATACTACTTACAGGGTGCAGTTGAAAAGTCTTACATGATGCATTACTATTGTGTAAACTGTGCTAAACCTACATACCTAATTTCCGGTTAAACAAGCCAAACATATGTCTAGGCGCAAACATTGCTTATTTTACTTACTTCTGGAAATGGGAAGATGACAGGTTTGTCATAGCTATGATTGTAACAATTCAGACTCTTAGAAATTTCCTCAAATAGCAACATATTTGGCCGTGTTCTAGTAGGTCATGCGTAGCCTAATTATCATTGCCGTTTTAGGGTTAGAGGTTAGGGTTGGGGTCTTATTTTAAAGTTTAGCGTCAATAGGGCACTCGCTGAATCGGACTAGCCGAATTGGACTCGCCGAATCGGACTCGCCGAATAGTAGCAGAACCGTCAGGGGGTGCATAACCAAGAGTCTGTAAATAAAAATTTATGCAGACAGTCAAGTGCATATTAAAGTTCTAGTTTTGGTAGATGTGCAAACTTTTTGACTGATTGAATGTGGATACTTAAGAGTTAACAATATATTTAATAAGATTACTCAAGAATAAGTACCAAACCCATTTGCTAAATACAACAGCTATCTGGACTGAGGTGTATGATATCCAGCAAGTGGCTACATTTTGCTTGCTTATCTGGGTGCATGCAAGTAGGGATAGGCAAAATAGAATAATTAGCTATTCTAGAATATTCTAGTATACTGAAACCGAATATAGAATGCAGATATATATTCTAGAATAATTGACCGTTTTTACTGTCGACACATTTTAATAATTTTTATGTGTTTACAAAAACAATGAACATCACAAACACTGCTTATTGCAGTGTAAAAAATTTAGGCTTTCTAAATGTTCACCAGTCAAACAGGATCTCAACTTGGTGGCAGTTAAACCTGCACTTGAAAAACATCTCTCTGAAGAAGCAGATGTGGCAGGTACGGTACACAAAAACATTTTGAAACTAACTGATATAAACAATAAAATTGGTTTTTATTCGCTTTCCACCAAACAAGGGCGTTTTCAACAGATGTAGTGGATGCTTTCAACAACGTGAGATAGATAGCTATTTCTGAAGGTGGGGAAGCCAAATTTGCTGATTCATCTTCACTACTGCATGTAGCACCTTCAATCCCACAGAGCTCAACAAGTCGTCCATGTCACTGCACGGGCATAGTAAAAGCTAACTACTCATATGTACTTCCGCAAGACTGTGACGAGGGTAACACTAAAAGGCGGAAATGCGGAACACGGAAATAAGCCGGGTGTGAAATGGCATATTGTCCGCAGAAGTAGCGATTTAATGCCGATGTAGAAAACGCGGAAATACGATCTTGGCGTCCATATTGTTTAACATAGCGATAACTTCATCATGAAAGAATGAAATGTTGCAACATGGAAAAAGGCGGAAATGCGATTTTTAACAACTCACCACCGAACCTACTGTTACAACCATTGAAAGATATTGTTCAGAAGCAATTGTGGGGTCATTAAATATAGGCAGTGGCTATTTGACCGGCTCCGGTCTTTGAATCTGAAACACTATCTGACCGGTCATTACGTCACTATATAAGCGCTTTTTTCTTTTTCTCTTTCAAAGCAACAGACGAGAAGCGCCGATATAAGTTCTAACTTCAACACGTATTCTTCAACTCAGTCCGTGGCGCGTGCGATACGTCTCCGGCTGCCAAACTAGAGGGGATGAGTTCGATACCATCCGGAAGCACTCCTTTTTTTCATTTTTTTTTTTATCTAAATTTTGACCCGAAGCGCATTTTTGTGGTCAATTTTTAATTTGAGTAGCCTACAGCCCATTTTTTATGTCTTTTCAAATGTGAGTAATACTGTTAGAGTTTTTTTAATTTGCTGGAATTTGAGAATTTCTCTTGGTAATTTTCCGATCGTCATAAGTGAACGTGTGTTGCCGAACGACCCTACATTTTTCTCTCAAGTTAGTTATATACAATACTTCTTTAAAAAATGGTTTTACCATCATCATTTCTTTTAAAAGAAGTATTGTATATAACTAACTTGAGAACTATTAACTAACTTGGACTGTAGGCTACTCAAATTAAAAATTGACCACATAAATGCGCTTCGGGTCAAAATTTAGATAAAAAATAAATGAAAAAAAGAATGCTTCCGGACGGTATCGAACTCATGCCGTCTAGATTGGCAGCCGGAGACGTATCGCACGCGCAACGGACTGAGTTGAAGAATACGTGTTGAATTTAGAACTTATCTCGGCGCTTCTCGTCTTTTGCTTTGAAAGAGAAAAAGAAAAAAGTGCTTATGCAGTGACGTCATGACCGGTCAAATAGTGTTTCAGATTCAAAGACCGGAGCCGGTCAAATAGCCACTGCCTTAAATATATACTTTGACTGTTTTAATTCCACAGTTATTGGAGTAAATTTCGAAATTTAATGGAATTTATTGAAATAGGAAAAAGGCGGAAATGCGATTTTTAGTCACAACTCAATACCGAACATTTTCTAATGTTGAAATATCATTGAAAGATATTATTTAGAAGCAATTGTGAGATCATTAAATACTATGACTGTTTTAAATCTAAAGTTATTTTGGCTTATTTCCGTGTTTCCGCCTTTTAGTGTTGCCCCTGTGACGACTGCAAAGCATTTGACATAAACGCGAAAAACGAAACGTGTGCGTTTTCCCTACGCCGGATTGCACCAAATCGATAAACAATTCAACTTTTGCTGTAGCAAATTTATTGCAACCAGATGAAGTGGTACGAAGTCAATCGTTAATAATAATAATAATAATAATATATGAGATGTTGTAAAGCAGAGTGCTTATTCATCTTTCAATCACGTACAGTAAACAACTAATAAAGATAATAACAATATTAAGATTAACAGAGGTATCAACAGTGATACACACGCAAAAGTAAACAGCTATATAAGGTAAAAAGACACACAAAAACAATACCAAAATTTTTGTTATTGTACTAAAGCAATATTGGTATGCATCAATTAGGCAGTGACTACTGGAATGCCTAATGCTAACAGTGTAATTGAACACTAGTGTTGGTACAGTAATAACAGTAGGCTACACAATCACAACAATAAATAGTACACTACAGTATTAGATATTGGCAACAACAGTATAAATAGAAGGTAACGTTAAAAATTTTGGAAACAAAACTTACTGTGGTAAGCTTGCACAAAACACAACATAAAAATTAGAAACATTGTGGGGTGTACACAATATCCCGGTTTTGGAAAAATTTATCTAACGAAGCTTTGAATGAATTTACACTTGGCGAAGTAACCACATGTTCAGGGAGACTGTTCCACCCATTGATCACACGGCAAGTAAAAAGTTACTAAATTTTCTGGTCTTGGGCCTTGGCTTTTCCAGCTTAAGGCTGTGTCCTCTTGTAGCAATGTTTTTCAGGTCCAGTGTGAATAGATTGTTGACATTGACATCATACAAGCCATGCATGTATTTAAATGTTTCGATGAGGTCACCTCGGAGTTTTCTGTGTTCTATAGTGGGCAGACCAAGTTTTTTCAGCCTTTCTGGATAGGTTAGTTTTCGAAATCCAAACACAAGTTTTGTGGCTCTTCGTTGAACTGCTTCTACTTTTACAGTTTGATGTTTGAATAAAGCGATTATAAAGCGGTTTTAATTATCTGATTTCATATGCACTTTGAAACCGGTTAGGCTTCACAACCGATTATTCTATATTCGGCATTCTATTTTGCCCATCCCTACATGCAAGACCGGGGGAGTTATTAGTCTGATGCAAATTGTGATCGAACACTACACTAACTGGTCAACAAATTTTAACTTAGAAATCTATTAATCAGAGATACAGTGTAACTTTTTCAGATTAATTTTTGGCGCTGATTCTAAATCTGCACTTGTTTTTTCTCGGATGCAACCCAGTTCGTACCCTAAAAAGATTGAGAAAAAAAATGTAAAAAAAGCCGAAGTTGCTGATCGCAGTTTGCGCAAACAAATAAAAACTCTTAGGATCATTACCGAAAACAGGGTTGATCTCTAAGTGGTCAAAACTGGCTTTTGACCACTAAGCGGTTTAAACCTGGTTTAAACTGGTCAAAACTGGTCAAAACCCTGACCTGACTGGTCAAAACCTCGTAATGTGTTGCTTGATCGTGTTCGCCAGAAAATCATTGAAAACGTGAGGGAGATGGTAGAAGGTGAGGGAGGAGGGAGAAGGTGAGGGAGAAGGAAAAGATGAAATTGACTGGTAAATGAAGCATTTGAATATACTGGAGAGACTTGTTAATTCCAATTGTTCAATTGAGGTGTTCTAAGTTGCATAAAGTAGATAGGCATAAGGCATCACAACTTGTTCCTTTTCTGATAATCCTTTCTTGGCTTGACGTGTACTTTGCTTCAAAGAACGAATCATAAACTATCCTGTCTTTAATTTTTAAAGCATCTTAGAATATGCATTTGCATTGTTTTATTTTAACTGGATAAAATTTGATGGCAAATGTTTTTCATAAAAAAAAAATTGTTGGAATAAATTCTTGTACTTCAGTTGGCTGTGCAAATTGTTCATCGTTCTACCAAGCATTTTTTGGTTCATCAGAAACTTATTTTTAAAATTTGAATTTTCTCAATAATTAAAATAACCAACTGGTTGAAATATCAAAAACAAACAGAGAAGTTGAATATTTTTTGTTCCAAATCCAGCATTTAGGTTATGTTGATCAAAACAAAATATAGTTGAACATCATTACTAATAACATGGAGGGTAATACTTTTAATTCAATTGAAAAGCAACTTAATTCATACACTAAAGGGGTTTTGACCAGTTTTGACCAGCAATAGGTGGTCAAAACTGCCCGGTTTAAACCAGGTTTTAACCGGGCGGTTTAAACGGCCCCGGATCAACCCTGACCGAAAATTTTAAAATGTTTGCGGAAACTGCGGAAAAACGGTTCTATTTTTTTCTCTCGATCTTTTCAGTTTGTTTGTTTTGCGGAACTCCGATCAGCGACTTTGGCCAGATAAGGAATCCTTCCCTAATTTGAGAAAAAGTATAAAGCTGTTGAAAACAAAAACTTGTATTTTGGAAATTTGTTTAATCCTGGGCAAAGATCAAAACCCTAACCTTATTCCTAACTCTGGCAACAGCTGATTGTAACCATGGCAACAAGTGTGTAAAATGGCCACTTCCTGAAAACAAACTGAACTTACCTTTCTGAACAGCTGACTCACCCTGACTGATCTGAGGATTCTTGACAGTTGAAATTGTTATGGCTTATGAGTTCAGCACAAGGCGCGAGCAACAGTTCAGAGCTGCCAAGCTTTTGGAAAATAATTTCATCAGCCTAGAGCCACGGGACGGCAACCTTTAGCATTGAAACAGCCATTTGGTCTCGTCTTCATCAAACTGTGTTTATGTTTTTTGTGTTTTTTTCATATCTTTATCCTGCATTGCGAGAAAGCGGACTTGAGCGTTATGCATCGGTGTACGCCTTCCGACGTACACCTGACCCACGCTGCAGCCGACGGCAATGTCTGTTTCCGGTTGTATACTCTACTTATGACTTAAATTTGGTACCGTACTACTCATTACTCGAAATCGATCACTGGGTAGAGGCAATTGTCGTAAAGTTTCTTTCCCAGAGAAACAATCAAACAACAGCAAGCGCAGGTGGCTGGAGTCGAACATGCAGGCTCTCGACTGCGAACCCAACGCGCTAACTAAAACCTGCTCTGAGCCGCACCATCTAATTGACTGCTTACAGCAAAAACCTAACGCTTACAGGAAAGCCTTTTGTTCGAGTTATTCGGCCGCACCCTGTAGAACTGATTAGTAGTTACCATTTCAACAGCCAGGGATGGAGGAACAACGTGGGCTTGCGCCCACCTACTTTATTTTCTGGGTGGGCCTATGATGGCCCACCCACTTTTGAAAGCCAAGTATTTTTGAAGAGAAAGCAAAAGATTTGACCAAGATAACTTGCAGTTTTTTGTGATATAGAGAAAGTAATTTAAGCTGCAGCAAGGGTAGAGAATGCAGCAACTTTGTCTCTAAAAGAAGGCACTTAAACCAGGCTAGATGGGGATATTGATGCTAATTTTCTCGAAAACGAACTCAAGCTGTTAAAATAGATAGCCTAAAACATTTACATAAATCTATTAAAACGGATCCAGTTTTACCTGAAAATCCCTATGTATGTTTAATGCTACTGCAAAAAGGTCTTTTTTGTGCAACAGACTGGTGAAAAATTACTTAAACAGCAGATTAACCCAAGAGCACTTGAACCATAGGATGAACAGTTGAACACATTCACAAAAACTTGATCGATCAGGTTGACCTCACCTCAATTTGCCAAGAATTTATTGCTTTCAATGATCGTATTATTAAGTTTTTTAGGAAAAAAGTTCAAGTGTAATAACTTACAGTACCGGTAGCCTATAGCCTAGCAGTCACTTAGGCTATAGGCTATAGTGACAGTTGAAGGAACCTTGTTGTTGTTTGATACCAGTAGCCTAGGCCTATTATATTTATTTGTATATTGGTGGTGCAGCTGTTTTGTATGCACATAATACTGCAGGCTCTTACTTTTGGATAACTTTGCTAACTGTTAAATATGTGTAGTTTATATACCATAATACCAGTGTCCAGTACCAGTACTCCTGGTATTGAAACTTTGTGGTAATTAGCTGTGCATTGATGATGCCAGTATTATATTTGCATATTGGTGCTGCGGCTGTTTCATATGCGCACAGCTTACTGTATAATGCTGCAGATTATTTATCCCAAGACCAGGTGGTGTTATAGCCTAACTGTGTGTGTATTGTTTCTTTTTTATTTGTGTGTTCATCGCCATATTTTGTACAGCACTATAAAGCATAGAGAAATAAAACATAGTACGGTAGGCCTAACCTTAGCGGGTTTAACATACTTTATTACACACAAAAAATAGGCTATAACATAATTAAAATAAACTCAAATGTTTTCGACACGTAGCCTACGTGTGTTCTCATCAGGAATTAAATCTGCAATAGGCCTTATAGGTAAAATGAAACTGCGAAGATAAATTTGACTTTGCACTGTAACTGTAACGACACTCTGGACTGAAAAGCACAAACTGAGCAAATGATACGAGAATGATTACGAGTAAATTATGCGGTGGGAAACAGATCACCTGAAGTGTAGACTACAGACATTGGACAAACAATTAGAACACACACAAAAGGAACGATGAGCCACAGGCGAATAACTGCCGGTTAGGAGATAGATTGTTACGTTTGATTCTTAAGGCTTCCATGATCTTAATCTGAAAACCAGATCTGCCTTGAGAGATGATTTTAAATTGGCCCATCGAGACATTGTCAGCGCACGTTTCACAAGAGGCGTGCACTGACAATGTCTCTTGTGAAACGTGTAGGCTACTCTAGTGAAAACGTGATCTTTAATTGTGAAACGTGCTCTTTAATTGCACTTTTAGTTGTTAGGTTTGGGTTTAAGTTGGATTGATTTTGACTGCTGCGCTCTTTAATTGTGAAACGTGCTCTTTAATTGCACTTTTAGTTGTTAGGTTTGGGTTTAAGTTGGATTGATTTTGACTGCTGCGCCTCTGGGCCCACCTACTTTTAAAATGGTTCCACCATCCCTGCCAATAACTGTCAACTCTTAACATGACTGGGAAACACAACTAATCGGTTCATGGTCACCACAGTGATTTAATTGTGACATGAACCAGCACAAAAAGTATCACGTGAGCCAGAGCGCAGAGATAAAAGAGCCGCAGGTTGCCGACCGCTGGCCTAGACTCTTTCTAGAGGAAGCGGCAGGAGTTAACATGACCATTGACCATTGATTTAACAAAGAAAAATAGGTATAAACAGTAAAAAAGAGTGTGGTATTTTTTCTTGCTGCTTATTCTTTTCATTTTAAAATGTTAGTCACTCATTTCATTTCCTCGTTTTCGTCAGTCATAGCCAGGGCTGGATTTCAGCCGGAGCGGTCCGGAGCGCCGCTCCGGAAGCTCGATAAAAAAATTGACTTCTCCGGAACGGCGTTCCGGAAGCTCAAATATTTTATACTCTTATTATGCTTTACCCTGTTCAGTAAAAGTATATCCATAATTCTTAATGAGTCAAACACGTTAAATCGGGTATTCACTCTGATAATATGTGTTCGTACTAGTCTTGACGGAAGCGAACCTGTGAATGTATTTGTAGGTCTTGTTGAGCTCGCTATTCTTACGGCGAATGGCATCTATGATTCCCTGAAGAGCTGCCTAAAATCATATGGCATGTCTACAACATTTTTATCTTCATGTTTGATTGGTGTTGTATGTGATGGCGCGGCTGTGATGATAGGTCGCAAAAATGGTGTAGCAAAATTGCTTCGTGATGAATTTCCAGACATTGTGGTGTGGTAGGCTATTGTGCAACCATAGATTTGAACTATCGGTTCGGCATGCTGTAAAATCAGTCAATAATTTGAATTGATTTCGATCTTTTATGGACAAACGCTATAGGGGAAGGTCGGGACCCATGATCATGGTGGGAGCCATAATTCACCCCCGTTTTTTTTAATATAAAGTACTCTTTTTGCATTTTTTGACGTCATTATATTTTTTATGCTTGGATAACTTTCCCACAATCCTTTGGTCAAAATTGTACTAAAAATGAAGGTGCAAAGAGGATTTATAGGTTTTGGGTTAAAAAAGTAAATTTTTTTGGCTGAATGTGTTTTAAAATAACTCATTTGTTATGCAAGAAATGTTCATGAACTTTTTTATAATGGTAGGTGACGTATTTATGATGAGATTAAGCTGAAAGTTTTTTAGATAGCAATGTTGGTTTTTTTTCAGCTGTAGTTTCATTTCTGAACGATCAGGTAGGGAGCCTTGAGTCACCTTGTGTTGGGACCTACAAGCCAGGGATATCTATAACTGCGGGATTGGAAACTCTGTGGAACTGAAAACCATGTTATACACCAGTAGGGTCATTTTTCTTTGTGCGCTGCTGTGATAAATAATCACATAAATTGACCTCAAAGGGTAGCAAGTAGTAGGCTAAACGAACAACCAAAAGTGTAATCATTAATTCACCTGTAAATTGTAAGGTCTATGCTTGCCTGGTTTGTTTATTTGTTTGTATTCCATTAGTGCAGTTATGTTGTATTTTGTTTGCTGCTTAAAAAATTTCCAGAATGACTATTGGTTTTAGTTCTGATGACGTCGTAAACGGATTGGTTTCGCACTGGATCGATCAGTGAACAAGTTGATGATACAACAGCATATTTCACTGATTGCTGAACACTCCTCATTTACTTCTGATCCGATTTGCAGTACGCACAATGCTACAGAACAACAGTAGGCTGTTTCTGGACTCGTTGCATTCATTCATTTTTTGGATTCATCGTTTTTTTTTTCTAGCAGCGTAAATGTACTTTTATACATCAATTAAGTTTATGTGAGTGTACATTTTGTATTATTATTGCAAAATCTAACTTTGTATATCTTTTAGTCGGTATTTTATTTTGTTAATCTTTCTGTAGTCCTAGTAATGTGATGACCCTACTGATGTATAGCACTGGATAGAGTTTCCAATCCCGTAGTTATAGATATCCCTGCTACAAGCCATGACAAGTGCCTGTGATAGTAGATGTTAAAGTGTCATATGACATCATTTTTTTGTTTTTACACCTTTCCATTAGGATATATCACAATTCTGACTTTTGTTTCGTTTGCAACTATTAATTATGCTATTTCACATGAAAATTCTGACAATTCATCCCAAGGAACCATTTGAAAATTCTCCATCGCTTATTTCAAAATTTAAAGCTTGGAAGCTGGCTTGAAGATTGATTTCACACATAAATAATACAACTATGTTTTAGAATTGTATTTTTGATAGGGCGAAGTGATTTCTTTGCTAAAGTACTACATTTTTTGGCTTATCGCAATTGTGGCTTATCGCTCCCCACATGTGGGGTGCGATAAGCCGCTTGGCATTGTTTATGTTTTTGAGCGTAAGTTAAACATTTGCTGAAATAATAACTTGCGCTTTTGCTGTAAAGTAGGTAGCACTACAAGGCATTGCAAAACCAATTTTTAGAGAAAAATATTGAGAAACGTAGAAGATATGCATCTAAAAGAAAAAAGTGGCTCGCAGGTCCCGACCTTCCCCTAGCCTTTACCACGCTTCTCCTAACAATAGCAGGAAATTGGGTGAATGTTCAGCGGCTGTTGAAGTGCAGTTGTTGAAAATCGGAAGGGTAGGCCTACTGGACACACACATTGGGTAGCCTCGAGTTTCCGCACAGTTAGTGCCGTCTGGAATGATTTCCCAGCACTTTTCGAATTTTTCAAAAAGGGGGCTATTAGCGACACAAGAGATTCTCGGGAACGTGCGAAATATCAAGGACTCTTGTCGAAGATAACATCCACGGATTTCTTGTTGGACTTGGCTTTGATGTACGAATACTCACAAGAATTATCCGAAATAGCCTAAGCTTTGAATTGTAAAACAGAGCATGTAGGCTACTATTTGAGATGCAGATAACAAAATTAATAATCTTGCAAAATTATTTGAAACACGAAGGAACGAACCCGGACGACATTATGGCATTGCTAAGGATGCTGAAGAAAACTTAGAGTTCAAAGGTGTAGAATTACATGTAAACAATTGCAGAAATAGCCCACTAATCAATCCCCGCATCTTCTACACTGTAAAACAAAAAGTGTAGTTGTAACCACTTCTAGGGGTGGTCTAAAAATTCCACTTCTAATTTTTCATTCTCACCCCATAGCCTATTGGGAAAAATGGTCATTTCCACCCTACCAAAGGGTGGTATTTTCCACCCAGCAGAGAAGGGTGTATAGCCTAATCACTTAGGAAATTCCATCCAAGATCGCTTGTTGAATTCAACAGACTTGTCATTTATTAACAGTTGAAAAATACTTGATTCAACTATTTGGCCAGAGGACACAGTAGCCTAATGACACACGGAGAAAACGAAAGCATTGAAGTGGCAAAGAGATTGCGCTTTGATGAACGCGAAGCTGCTGTGAGAGGACTTCGTGAATATATAACTACGAAAAGAAGATCCCAGAGTCTTCAAAATTTGATAACTTCACTATAATCCCTTTCAATTTCATCGAGCGAGTGTGAGCGCGGATTTTCACAAATGAACCTCATACTGACATCTGACTGTGCTTCTCTACACACTGTAACTGTTTCAAGTTTACTCTTTATACGAATGATCCGTCTTTCACTGAGAAATTTTTAACCAGCGAAGTATGTTGGATCCTGATTACGCCATGGACGTAACCCGGCAATTGAGACCGGAAATCGCCAGAGGTTTTACGATTTTGAATACGATAAGTGTCTTAAAAGTTGTAGGCTATAACTTGAAAAATCAAAAGTGGAAAGAACTAAAAACAAATTTTTTCCTTTTTTTTTTTTCTAGGCTATAACTTGTATTTTTTTGTATTATTGTTTTACTAAAATATGAATATTTGCATTGAACAACGCTATATACCATCTATAGATCATGATACTTACTTTAGCAACGTTTTAGGTACATCAAGTGTGTTGTTTCAAAGTCTTATAAAGACATATTTCTGAATTTCTTCTACGGCACCTAGCGCATTTGGAAAGTAAAAAACTAGCGCTCCGGAAGCTAATCTTCTGGAAATCCACCACTGGTCATACCCTACTCTTTTTTCTCCAAGAGCTTGTGCTTCTGCAGCGGATGTCATGCGTCACAACCGGCTACACTTGTTTTTCTTGTTGGTTAAATCGATAAATCGAGAAAATGTCTAGGCCTAGGCCTATACTGGAGGAAGCAGCTTCATGCAATTTTATGAAGACTAAAATTGACACGTGTGAAATAAATTATTATTATTATTATTTATGAACAATGTCATATGTAGCGGACGTTGCTGATTAGCATGCCCGTCAACACGTCTTCTCATCAGTGATGTACGAGCATACAAAAAATATTGACGCCGTCAGCGTAAACGCAAACGTTCGAAAAACCATACGCCGTATGCGTCAACGTAACTTGTAAAAAAAGTTGGCGGCGTCAGCGCATACACTAGCGTAAACTAATTTTGTTTGCTAGGTGCCAAACATTCACACGGTATAAACCACTCGAAACAAACAAGTTTTATTTTGAATTTCCACGAAGATACAGAAGCATCTGAAAGCGTTCATCTGACATTTTGCTGTGTTTTGGTTCCAATATATTGAAAACATTCTTTCAACTGCAGCGCTGGAAGGTATTGGCGTGTTGTAGCGAAAAAAAAATACATTAAAAAGTATACGTTGACGCTATGTGCTAAAAAACTGCGAAAATTTTACGGCGTAGCCTCAAGCGCAAACTATCCAAAAAGATGTCGCCGCAAGCGTTAGCGTAAACAAAAAGTCTACGCCGCATGTATGCGGCGTAGACTTTGCGGCGTATACATACATCTCTGCTTCTCATAAATAATTGGTTCTGGAATCCGAGTGCCTTTGCGCAGGCACTGAACGTGGCGGTAGGCTGTGCACTAAACTAACACTCGATGTGGGCCTAACCACTGAGCTAACACCCGAGATGCACCAAACAAGCAGAAAACATTTCTCAATTCAAACAAACAAAAAGCTGTCAGGTGAGCAACGTGGCCTAGGCTATGGTACTCTTACGGTGGAGCGTGATCTAGTTCTTACACCAGTTGGTCGACGTTGCCGATATGCGAGAGGGGGAGCTTTCTATGTTGGGTTGCGAAGGCAAGTTAACAACTTAGGTTGGTGGTAGACTTCTGAAATTGGTGGTTGACTTAAGAAAAATCTTGAAAAAGGATTCAGCTGTTTCGTGCCACAACTTCTTGAAAACAAAGAGGGGATAAAGATTTAACATAGAAAAGTACCAAAGCATTCCAAATGAAAGTAGGCTAGCCTTTGCTACTTTTCGGAGGTATGTTTGACTAACTCAGAGAACTTTTATACGTAGCATAACACGCAAAATCTATCTATTATTTTATAGCATAGGCTAAGGATCTTATCGAAACTCAATTAATTTAATTTACAAACTCTTCGAAGATAACCGACTAAGACTATAACTTAATCGACATAGATTAGTTAGCCAAGGTCTAATCAGGCACAGCGACAGAAACCAGCTGTCTTTGTCACACGCGACAAGACTAAGCTGGCAGACACAGATTTGAAACTTAGGCTTAACAGCAGGTTTCTCTACAAAATATTGTTTCCGGATTGTGATTTAGGGACAATCATTGACAATTCAGCGGCGTCGCCTACACTTCACAGCCGCAAATGCATTTGTAAATTGAATTGCTACGTGCACTGCTGACGACGGAACACCAAGCTTGCCTGCTAAACACTAATTGGACATGGTTGAAGTGTCTGCCCAAGTTTAATTACATAGGCTAGGCTGACATATTAGCCTTGTTGTAAGCTACTTAACTTATGCAACAACAACTTCCTTCTGACATTTTAATGTTGTCGCGATTAGCTGAAGAAACCGAAAAATGTTTTAGTCTACGTGAAAAGTGTAATTTTTTAAACATGTACGGCAGGCTTGTAAGGTCCACAAGAAACGCACGGCCGTGCCTACGCCTGTTGAAATACAAATGCTACTACTACAGTACAGGTTCGGTTCTAATGCAAGGACTGTTAACATCAGATTGAAAGTTTCCAAAGTGTGCTGACTGAATACGTGTCTTTTTCACTAGCAATAAAGCTACAGCATCTATGATTTGGGTAAGCACAGATAGCCTATCAACGACGTCGATACCTAGTCGCGAATATTTGGAGCCGAAATTATTTTAAAAGCATAAAATTTGCCCGTACGACAAAAACACCGCGTTTTCTTGCGATTCTTATTGTTTTCCTCGAAGACATTTTGTTTGAGGGACCTGGTCCCTTCATTAGTACAGTCAGGGCCTAAGAATTATCTTCGAACGGCCCTGGGAGTACCTAAAAAATTCGAAGAATTTCACATGACTAATTAATCTAACTGGGCTACCGGTACCTCGTCTTGATTTCCTGACCACTTCCAGGCTCGGATTCAAAGGGAAATTCCACACAATCGCTTTAATGTAAACCATATCAGAGATGGTCTCACTCGTATGGTTGCAATTTTATTTATTTTAAAATTTCCTTGCAAAATGTTTGATTCCATGATGTGGTTGCAAGACTAATATTGTAGCTTACTTGGAAATCAATGTAGAAAACAAAATATTTCATGAAGTTTATTGCAGAAAGCGCTTTTAATCTCCGATTATCTCATCACTGAATCAAGAACATCCGAAAAGGTGATGAGGTATCAATATTATTTAGCCATATAATTCGTTTTAAAATGGCAACACTGTTGCCCAATAATGATGATTTTCATATATAAAAAGCAGCACGACATAACTGCATTATGTGCACTTCTAAAAGGGTTGAATGATGACAACAACTTTGCATCTGTCGTAGATATGACTTCCACGGTACCAAAAATATATAAAGAATTCTGTCAACGCGCCAGCTGCAAGGTAAAAGACAACGGCAACTTCTTGAAAAAACTATTGGACATTGGTGGATAAATACAAATGACCTGCACGATCACTTGAAGGGCATGCGTGATTTACCAAAACGAAATTAAGCTTGTCACAAATCATACCGACATTGAAATCTTGCAAAATATGAGTACGTTAGAATGCACAGCTCTAATCGGAGCAACTACACCTCGAGTTGGTGAACACTTGACTTGTTTACTTATGCTTTATAGTAACAGGTGCACAAGTTTCGATAGATACAACTTTTAACAGCTTATATGTTCAGTTGCTTACATTACTTTGACGTCTGAATACGTTTAATTAATGGAAATATATTCTTTTTCTCTAACTGGAATGGTGCAAGGGCTTTGAAAACAACTAGGAAACACTGTTTTAGCACAACAAAGCTGATGACAAAAGACAACAGCAAAAACATTTTTTCTAAAATTATTGCATGCCCTAAGTCGGGGCTACGTTTAAATAACAACATCAAGCACGACAAAAATGAAACTAAACCAAGAAACAAAAGAAGTTATATTTTCCTTGATTCAACGTCTGCAGACGATGCCATATCAAACATCTATGAACAATACTATGAACAACAATAATGTCGAGTCAATGTGAAATTCATTAGTCGGTCAATCGAATGCCGGATCAACGCAAAAAAGAACTAATTTTATTAGCTAAGAGCTCTCTGGGCAAAATAAATATTTTAACGCTTCCATGCAACAATGTGCACAATCAAGTACAATACACAAAAGTCCATTGTCCAGGATAAGTCTGAATGATGTTGTCAACATCTTTTGAATAAGCGAGTTATTTCTCAAAACAACTTACCGACTTAAACTCGTCAGACTATTTTGTTGAAAAGGCGTTTAAAGCAAGCTGTGTAAAAACTATAAGTTATAATAAAGAGACATATGTTTCACATGAATATCCTTTTCAATTGGGTTGAGCGATAGTAATTTGGGCGAAAAAGCACCAGCCGAGAAGGAAATGTTGCGCAGAACCACAAAAGAATATTCGTCATGTTGTACTCTAAATCGTACCACAACCAAACAAACAACTGAAAAAATATACCTTAAAATTCAAACGATAAACTATGAAGCCAAAAAGGCAGCAAAAGATGATTTCACATTTGTTTCAGGTTCTGCGATGAGGTTAAAAAAAAATTCGGTGGCTTTGAAGTCAGAGCAGCGTCAAGAATGACTTTCCCAGACAGCAAATCAGTCGTTTATATTTGCTATCTGGGTTATTCAAACGGAATTTCACTATGAGGCAACCAATCCATTCCGCATTGGCACTTCATCGACAGTGTGAGAATGGATGTTATGGCTAGCTAGCTGTAGTATGTGACGTTGGTTAGTCCGGACTTCGACTACTCGATTGAAAGTCAAAGTTTGAATCAGTTCGTTTCGAAGCGGTGTGAGAATTAAACTTGGAGAAAACCCCGCCTTCTTCTCTCTGCCTTATTTCTTCCAGTTTCATCTAAACATTAAAAAACAGTTAATACAACACAGATCAAAATCACGTGAATGGGTTTGATGGAAAAGGGGAAAGTTGCTTACGGATGTTTACGGTTAAGACCAGGGCCTATGAGAGGGGGTAAGGAGGGTACGACGTACCCTTGAGGGCCCAGGCCTGTGACTGTTGGGGGGCCCAAAATTGTGATTTTATACTTTACGCGCAAAAATGTTGGTTAAAGCCATTCTAAACGACTAAATTCAAGCATAAAAGTTGCTATTCTTTAGTCCTGGGGGACCCGTAATTTAGCAAAAGAGCCCGGAAAAGTATTTGAGTGCATTGCGCGCAAATCAGGGGCCCCAAGTGATGATTTAATGCTTTATGTGCAAAAATGTTCTGTTAAAAGCACCCGAAATTAAATCATAAAAGTTGATTGGTGAAATTGTTGAAGTTGATTAAAAAGTTGAATAAAAAGTTGACATTTGTTGAATTTTTGACATTTTTGACAAAAGTTGAAGTTGATTAAAAAGTTGACATAAAAGTTGAATTCTCCTGTTCGGGAGAGGGGGGCATAGGGTAGCAAAAGCAGGGTTGAGAAAAAAGTTTTGGGGCTTTTTTGTGTTTTCTTTTAAAATTATTTGAAAAAGGTAGTTTCACGCTTATTTCACTTCAAAATGAATTTCGGAATTGGTGCAGGAGTCAATACTTTCGGAATCGGAGCGGAACCGGAGTCAAAAAAACAAGTGACTTCGTTCACCTCTGCTAGACATGTGGTGAATGCAAAAGTTAATGCAGAAAGGTTATTGGTCAATTTGTTTGAGCCTTGGTAGAGAGCTTGACTTTTTGTACCAGATACATATAACACTCAGTAACATTAGCGGATTTAACATTTTTTATTAATTGAAATTGAACACACACAAAAAAAAACTACTAAATCCAACGTTTTGCGACATCACATAGTGTCCTCATCAGGAATAATTATAGGCTACATGTAAGCTACATGATGGGGGCCCGGGCCACTTTTAGATCGGGGGGGCCACGTGCAAAAATTTTTTTTGTGCCTATGGCGCAAAAAACCACCTCTACGTCTACAGTAGCATTAATCCAGCACTGCACAGCATTTTGCAGAAACTTCAAAGGCTGAAAGAAAAAAAAACACAAAACCACACTTTTTCCACGTAGGGGGGGGCCTTTAAAAGTTGGGGGCCTTTAAAAGTTGGAGGGCCTGAGGCACCTGCACCCTTTGCCCTCTCTTAAATCCGGGCCTGCATGTAAGAGAAATAAATGAATCAATTTGAAGAATTTACATTAAAGCTGTACAAGCGACACCTCTCAACAGCACCATTAACAACTGACACACGAATTCAATGCAGGATGGCCTACACAAATTGGCGAGGACAGATCACATGATATGCACAACACAAAACACTAAATAATAGTTTTATTGCAGCCTGATCCTATTATTGTGCACAGATGTCCAATTCTGCAGTAAAATGTTGTATGGTGTGCAATACGCCTAAGCAAACATCACGCGTTTTTCCAAAGGCAAAGGGGGCCCGGAGTGAGAGGGGGGCCCGGAATGACTTCTCGTACCCCTAGTGAAAATTTCTCTCAGAGGCCCTGGTTAAGACTTCCAAAGAAGGGCATACTTTCCAGATTTCTATATTTGCGATTTAAACCATGGAAAAGGAAGTTCACTTGCAAATCAGCACAAAGCTGAGCAGTGAGCACTCACTGGTACTGAGAGCATTTGGGTTTCACCAACGAATACCACGACATCTCGTGTTACATCAATGCCAACTTCAAAGAGAGTCAAATTGTATTTGCAGTCAACTCTGGCAAGAAGGTTTTTCGACAAAAATAGATTAAAACTTGTTTTCGATAATTATTTATAGATCACAACACAAGGTAAACAAATGCTCGAGCGAAACAAAAATTTACCCTCCCTCCGTAATCTTACCACGGCAGGCATAGCTACAATTTAATTACTCAATACTATTTGGATCAGCAAGAGTCGTGAAAGGTCAAAAGTTAAATTCTAAGTAGTCAAGTAAAAAGCAACCATTGAAGAGTCCAATTTGTTCAAATAATGTGCAATAATCGGACGTGGAACCAGATGGTTAGGCTATTTTACTGGTGACTACGTTAATGTGGATAACAAATCAATTCTTTTTTTTGTTGATTCATCGTCTTGAAACTTTGAATCTATGTAGAAGGATGTGATTCTGTTAGTTTGCTGGAGCTTTAGAATATAAAACTAAACCTCAACTGTGCGACATTGAAAACAATATTTGGAATTACCAGTCATCGATTACAATCTACTCCCCGAGTAAATCAGACCTTTTCTACATTGACTCAAAATCTGCAGACGTTGAATCAATGTAGAAAAGGCTGATTTGCTAGCTAGGTGACACCAGATACACACTCATGCACTAACAAGAGCGCATGCACTTCACTCAAAAACATTTCTTCCCAACTCGAAGCAATCTCAACAAGCAAAGCAGTTCTTCACGTAATCAACGTCTGTAAAAGTTGATCCACGACGCTGCAGAGGTACCTTGGCAAGACAATTAGTTACATACATGAAGTGAACACGGGTATTGGCTTCTTCGTCTTCTTATCCTCCACAAATGACTAATCTTGGTGAACAATATGATAGCATCAACGCTATACATCGATGGTTACCAAACGGTGCCAACGTTTAAATATTGCAAGAGCATCATTAATGACACAAAAAAGAAATACTACTGATATAACTAGGGGGGGGGGGGGGCAATTTTAATCTTGATTTTAAAATACAAAAGGACATTCTAAGACTTCTGGAAAAAATTGAAATATCCGTCCAAAACCTCCCCCTTCCCTGAAAATTACTTTTTGCGTTTAATTGCTTTGGCGTCAATTTTTGTTTATGGCATTTAAAGTTTAAGTAGTATTTGTTACTTTACTAAAACACGTTAATAATGTTGCAAGACAGCCATAAACAGTTTTTCTGGTTTTGGTTTCATCGAAAAACAGGAAAAGTGGTCATTTTGATTTGTGCGCTTGTTGTCTTTTTGTACAGTAGCAAATGAAAACTTTGAATGCCGTAAACAAAAAGTGACATCCATACAATATTACGCAATTTTCAAGGTAGGTGGAGGTTTTTGGACGGAAGTGGATTTTTTTCCTGAGGTCTTAGAATGTTCTGTTGTATTCTAAAACCAGAGCTAAAGTTGAATTTGAAAAAAAGCCGATTAACTCCCCCCAAATATAACCGCAGTAGAAAATACACCACGCGTCATAACAACTATGAGATCCAGCTTGGTCTATACGAGCCTTTACTGTTACGTGGGTTTAACAAATTTGCGAAGAACAGAAAAACGTCTAAAACTTTTACAATATGTAAGAAGTTTTGACGAGGTTCTGACATGCAGCAGCAGGACAGAACATACGTCAATCATACAAATGACAACTTTCGTGATTAAACACAAAAGTTAGTCACAGCCAATCGGTCTTGTTACATTGATTTAACGTCTGCAGACGTTGAATCAATGTAAAAAATGACTAGCTTTCTGGCTGGAGTAGCTACGGACCAGAAACGAAGTAAGCATCGTCTTATCTACCTGTAGGGATTGTGAGAGTCTAACAAAATCCTGCTGAACTTGTTCGCTTGTCTTAAGAGCATCTTGCAGGGAGGAGACTTGATTTTTGGTTGCTGAAAGTTTACTCTCTAGCTCTTCCTTGCGACAAAAAGGTAAGAAGGAATTACAATTACGCAATGACGTGCACAATTAAAGTGATTCGATGTTTCAATTCAGACTCGCAAACACTCAGTGCGCGTGGCAGACACAGAAGCAGAAAATTAACAAGAAAAATTCTGAGCGGAAAAAAGATATACACAAATCTAAATATAGTTTTCATTACAGTACACGAGCAGCAAATTAAAGCGATTATAACTCCAACAATTTAGTCTCATTGTGAGGTGAGACTAACGAAATTGTGGGACTATGAAAATAGTTGGTTTTATCTCTCAATCACCTTCAATGTTGTTTCAGTTTTGAGCTTTTCTCTCAAGCCCTTGATGATTTCCTTAGATTTGTTTCTTATCGAATCAAACGACAGTTGATCCTTCTCGGCTTGGGCCTGAAAGGAAGAAAGGAAAGCTTGTTTTGCAATCATGGCGTGGAAGGTTACAATAGAACGGAAGTGCTGGTAACAAAACTTCTTTGCAAACACATGTGACAGCCACGGTGACGTTTCCAACACAGAAGCAGCAACTCGCGTGCAAACATGTAAAACTAAGCATGCAAAACCGTAGGTGCTTCCCTTCAGAAATGATATTTATTAAGTGGAAAGGAGCGGTCTACCTGGCAGTCAGCACAAATCTGAGTATTCACTAAATCCGCGAGCAATTGCAATTTGCTAACCATAACAACGCAGCCATCAGGCCAAAGGTACTAGTTTGGCAATTCGATACAATTTGATACATTTTCACAGACACAATACAAACCAGCAGGTCTCGCTTCTCTGATGCTTCTCTGTGTAACTTTCCTTTTATACCTCGAAGTGTCGTTAGTTCCTTATTAACTTGGTCTAGTTCAGCTGATAATGTAATTTCAAGTTGCTCTTTTGCCACCTAAAAAAATGAAAGAAAAAACACAATATCAAAAACCAGTCATACGACACGACTTTCTTTCATATGAAATCTACGTTCCACTTTCACAACCTCGACTCACAATACTTTGTGATAAGATTGTCACTCATACAACGTCAGATGCATGGATAACTAAATTGGTTAAGCGCTTGAGTTTCTGCAGGAAGGAATAGCAAGATCAAGTAGCGCATGTTTGGATTTGGAGATGTACGCTTCAACAACGCAACTTTAAGAGCTGTTCTCCTTTCAGCAGCACTTAGTAGGTGGAATAATTAACCCACAGCACTCAACAACAAGCGGAAACTTTACTCTGTCAAACTCGGTAACCGGGCCGGCATGTGTCGGTGATTCAAAGCCTCTGGTCTACAAGTATCCAAAACTATCCAAATCAAGCTCCAAAAGAAGCTTTCTCGGTTACGATAAGGATTCTTGCACAATCAATCGCCAACAATAAGCGATTGGGAAAATCGTTGGATCGAGAAACCTTTCAGAATATTAGCCCAGGCAGTTTCACACACTGGCACAGGTTTTAAACCCCTGACGAATACCAAGTTACTGTGATCGACAGAGTAAGCTTCTGCGTGTAATGTTATCATTTGTGAACTCTTCAATCTCATAGATAGATGATGCTGAATGATAATGCGCTGCACTACAGCAATAACTGTGAGATCAACCTTCTTTGCTTGACCGATTGAGTTATGGGGACGAACCAATAAGCAACTTGCCATCCATTGAGTTAGAATCACAACGTTCTGGAATCAACATGCAAGTTCCAGCTGAGAAGCAGCTGCTAGCTTTTCCGCAAGTGAGGAATAGCAACTTCCGATTATCTATCCGAGTTGCTTGTTGAGAAACAGATGGCAAGCAACAACGTGGCACTATATTTCACTCGTCAATAACCAATAACCATTAGGGTGGCTCTTAAAATTGAGTTTTTGAATTTTGCTTGGGACACCCTTTCAAATGGTGAGGTTGTCAGAAAAAATAACTCTTGCAAATTTTTTTTTAATTTGAAGTTGATTTAGGGGTGGCCCTCCCCCCCTAAAGTTCTGTGCCCTCCCTCGAAATACCAAATCTGCGTATCTCGAAAACCACTTGAGCTAGAGATACGGTTTTTGTGTTAAAAGATGCAGAAAACATGGTTTTCTATCTGCTTTCTGAACATTGAATGCATCTATCTTGAGTAGAAAAGCAGTTATTTAGAAAAAAACGCATTTGACAAAATCTTGATTTTACAACCTTTTTTGTGACCACGAAACCGTCTATAAAATTTCGTTTTTTTTCTTAATTTTTGCACCTTAGAGGGAACACTGGTAACGATGTTCATTTCAAAATGTAATTCTGGTCAGTACTGCAAGAAGCGATATTATCGACAATATTTTACATATTGCCTTGCGTATTGTGACAGGATGTCTGCGACCTACACCATCGGACAATTTCCCTGTCCTTGCAGGCAACCAACCAGCTGAGTTTTGTCGCGAAGAAGCCATCCTGTCTCTTTCTCTGCACTACGAACCCCAACCACTTGCTCCACTCAAGTCTCTACAAGTCTGTGAGCGAGCAATCGAGCATCCTCGGCAACTGAAATCGAGACACCCATTTGTATGTGACGCACAACTCCTGATGAAAACCGCTGAAAACCAATCCATCAGCGCGGCTACCTGGGAGGACAACAAATGGAGCTCAGAGTAGAAGAAGAACTCCTCAAGGCTCTAAAGTTTTATCTCTGACACCAGCCCCCATCCAACCAGAATGCATAGTTTGCCAAGGAAGGCCTGGGTGTGGCACAACCGCCTGCGTACTAGGCTACTGGAGTGAGACTATTCCGTTCAAACATGCACAAATGGGGGATGGCTCCATCCACAATCTGTGAGTGCGGCATAGAGGAACAAACCACAGACCACACCATCTGTAACTGCGCCAAATGGTGTGCGTGGTCTGCTTGAACTGGATGACGAATCAATGCAATTGCTGCTCGACACCTGCTCAAGCATCTAAACCGCATCGGCACTGCCCAAGGGTGGTAAAAGACAGAGCCCCTTGACCCCTGGAGTAACAAAGAAGGTTTAAACGAAGAAGAATCGACAATATTGTTCTTGTTGGAATTTGGATTCAACAGTTTCCTGTGCTCAGTAACAACTTGCAAAAGAAACTGAAGTTGGTACTCATCATCAGTTGGGAGTTTGTTAAAATCCGGGATTAGACTTAGAGCAACTCCTCTCTCTGCTCTGTCATTGACTACTGAAAGTCCCTTCGCCATGTGTAAAGCTTGAATAAATGCACCATCTTCAGTCCAATGAGCAGGATCCTTTGAAAGTATAATTATTGCTTCATCTTCAGTTCTTCACCCAACAGCTGAAGCCATTTTGAATTAGAGGTGCAATACTGTTCTAGACCCTTGTTGCTAAGAAACGCATCTACAGTACTTTGATGCTTCGTCTCCATGGTGGACGTTCTGCTGTTTCATTTAACATGGTTGCCACCATTAGCTTTTTACTTTCCACAGACAATCGAGAGTCAAACAAGGCTAGTCCAACCATTTCTTCGGACAGATACCATAAATGCAGACCAAGCTTTTTGCATAAATCGCCTTCGCCATGCAACAAGTGCGATGCATAGCACCTGAAGCTTGAAAGCGGATTCTACGCTCAAGAGTTTCTCCAAGGAATATGACAAAAAACGGGCATTTTAGCTATGCATGAATGCATAAAAGTTTAGAAATACTTATTTCGTTTATTGCTTTACCAGTTTTACAGGTTAGTTTATGAACTTTGTTTATTGAATAGCTTGGGCCACAATACTTGTTTAGCACTGTTTTGTGCTAGAATACCGAAAACAGGTTTTTTCTAATAACTGCTTTTCTACTCAAGATAGACGCAATCACTGTTCAGAAAGCAGATAGGAAATCATGCTTTCTGCATCTTTTGACACAAAAACCGTATCTCTAGCTCAAGCAGTTTTTGAGATATGCAGATTTGGTATTTGGGAGGAGGGCGCAAAACTTTAGGGGGGGAGGGCCACCTCTAAATCAATTTCAAATTCAAAAATTTTTTGCAAGAGTTATTTTTTCTGACAACCTCACCTTTTCAAAGGGTGTCCCACACAAAATTCAAATTTTTTTCATTTTTTGCCAAATAAGAGCCACCCTAATAACCATGTATTGTAGATTATGTTCTAAATCACAAAAAATGACTGCTCGACGGGGAGTGTTTGCACCGCACTCCTGCCCTAGAGTGGTGGAATGATAGACTTCAACAGGGTCGAGAAAACGATCGGAAAAGCTTACAAAGATGGTTTTTGAGCAGTTTTCTTTGTAGAAGCCAGTTAAACAGACAAGTATCACAGTGCTTACCATAAACTCAAAATCAATCTTTGTATTTGGTACATTATGACTCAGCTCTTCGGAGTTGAGTATCTGCTTTGTTTCTACTTTTTATGTTTGATTGTGATATGGACCATCTTGGGTCTGATGCAAATAAATAAATAAATATATATATAAATTATGATGATTACATAGAAACCTGTTTAATAGGGTGAGCTG
The DNA here is from genome assembly GCF_918807975.1 of Aplidium turbinatum. Taxonomy (NCBI): domain Eukaryota; kingdom Metazoa; phylum Chordata; class Ascidiacea; order Aplousobranchia; family Polyclinidae; genus Aplidium; species Aplidium turbinatum. The sequence goes on along the minus strand of NC_137472.1, from coordinate 34,893,444 downwards.
AAAAACACTTTTTCTGAATTTCAAAGAAAGGAGGTTCAACAATCTGGTAAATGGACCCAAAACTCATTTTTCAAAATGTTGGAAAGTGGCCCCCTCTAACGGCTAAATCAAATAAAGGTGAAATTGACCTATCTCGAGAACTACTTAGGCTGGAAGGGTCAAACAAAGCTCAGAAGAAACAGAAACGCAAAGTTTCTATGTACTGTACTAAGAGACCTTGTTGTTCTAGTTGCACTAAATTAAGTTATTTAAAAAAAAAAAACGCTTTTAATGTTAAACCTAGGAGTCAAAATCACACAAATTGTTAATTATAGGGTTATATCAGTTTTGCTGAATAGTGTATTGTATTTAGGCCTATTTATGCTTCTTAGCCGTCTGTGACTGTTACAGCTCAAGGGTTATTATTTTTATAGGTAAAATGGCAAAACAAGGAGTCCAACATATGAGCCAGGCAACCTGATAGAGGTATTTCACCTTTTCTTCCATTTTCAACCAAAACTTTTCGTGTTTCGGCAGCCAATTGTAGCAAGAATTGACAGCGATAAACACCGTGTTTCGCTCATGAGACTAGGCTCGTCAGTTTCGCATATATAGCTGATTGGATGGTCTAAATAGCTAGCGTGGAAGCTACACCGTTGTGGTTAGCAAATCGCAACTGCTCGCTGTACCAGTGAGTGCTCACTGCTCAGCCTTGTGCTGATAACCGGGAAGAACGTTTATTTCTTCACAAATCCTTTCATTTTCGCTTTTTATTGGTAGTCTCAGTGCAGACCAAAACTATACTTAAGTCGTTTGTTTGGTGTTAATGGTTATATCTGTTGACGTAGACTTGAAGCTGATGGTGGATGTTGGTCCAAATAAGGTGGCTGACCCTGGCTGGTCGCATGCTACGTTTTTATACCGCAACAGAAAATCTCAACCAATTTGGTGTTGCTAGCAAAACTTTGGATGCTGATATATTTTCCATCCTGGTTTAAAATAAAGCAAAATCACAAATTTCCACATGGATCAGAGAACTTTTACAATATGCTACAACAGCAGAACTGATATAACCCTATAATTTACAATTTGTGTGATTTTGACCTCTCGGTTTAACATAAAAAGCGTTTTTTTTTAAATAACTTAATTTTTAATGCAACTACAACAAAAAGGTCTCTTAGGACATGTAGAAACTTTGCATTTCTGCTCCTTTTGAGCCTTGTTTCCCCCTTCCAACAAGTAGTTCTCGAGATAGCTCAATTTAACCTTTAATTGATCTTTTGGGCTGGGTGACACGGTCGTTAGAGGAGGCCACTCTCCAAAATTTTGGGAAACGAGTTTTAGGTCCATTTACTAGCTTTTTGAACCTCCTCTCTTTAAAATTCAAAAAAGGGTTTTTCAGCCCACCCTACTTTCCAAGATACACACTTGTTCAGCGTTGAGTCTCTCTTGCATGAAGCCCAGCTTGCTCTGCAGACGCGATTCTACGTGGCTCTTCTCCACCCTCGCCGCAAGCAACGCTTCACGATACTTGCGAACTTGAAAGTTTAATCCCTGCAAAAATACCGCATTCAAGACGCCATGGTGGCAGTGTACAAAAGTCGCGTTTGTTAAGCCGACGGTTAATAGGCGCACCCACTTTAAGCCAAATGTGGTCAGGTGAGATGTTACTGAATGTATAGGAGTGGCAGAGAATTGTCTCTCGCTCAATGGGCCCACACGCTTCATAATCCGAAATCGTCCGGTCCGGAGGTGGTCTTAATAAGCGGAGACTACTGTACTAGATTTTCGATGTTGTCGTTGTTTGCTGCGCACCCCACTCTCCAAGTCTTAAGAACCACCGTCCATATTTGTGATATCAGCCAGCATTTGTTACGATGGTACAGGAGATCTACAGTGACACCTGGAAGAACCTTCTAAAAAGTGTCACTGTAGCGCAATGTCACTATTGCCAAATCCTACTATACATAATATTATGTACAAAGTACGTGTAAGTTCAAATACTGTATTTTGACTGCACTGTGACGTAATTGGATTGCTTGTGAATTTGTTATTTACTGATCTAGTGAAATGTACTGTAGCGGACAGGTAGAGGTAGAATCGTTTTCTTGCGGTATAAGTGTATAGACGTGAGCGAATATCAACACGTGGGAATGATTAATTTGGTCATTACCATTGTCTAAGCTACTATTATTTTTGTAACTTTGGCTTTTGCAGTCCGGGTTTGAGATGTTCCGTGCCTACCGTTGTCACAATCAAAGACGATTTCGTGGATTCTTTTAATCCTTGATTAGCGGTCAATCAAATCTTGTTGCTACATTCCAGACGGTAAATCAGCCTTTTTTACATTGATTAAACGGCTGATTTGCCGTCTGGGATGAATACAAACCTCCAGGTTAAGGGCAAGCACAGGTTCTTTGCTCAGGTCCATTCTGTGCTTCTCATAGAAGGTTCTGACGCGATCATTTTCTTTCTTTATTTGGAGAAATTCCGTATTAAAATTTTCGCGATCCCTTTGAAGGGTAGACTGTACGAAAACAGCAGTTATTAGCAGCGAATTTTTATTAAACAACAGATCAGTTAACAATGACTACATCATTTCGCTATGAAATCTAGCTTTCACTTAAACGACTACAACTAATGAAAAAAAAAAACTTTCAAAAAGTTTGATTAACCTTAGAGTTCAAATTTCTTATTCTCAAAGCTATCGTGGAAACAAAAGCACCAGTACCCGGGATTGATGCACTCACACTCGTGATTGAGTAAAAACCACTTACCAGTCGCTTGTCATCTTCCGTTTCTTTTCTCTTCCGCCAAGCTTTATCCTCTTCCATCCGACCTTCGAGATCAGTTAACTTCTTGGTTAAATCCATGATTTGCTTCTGCGCTTCCTCAGACGCGTGGGCCACCGACTCCTCGACTTGTATGCGGATTTTCCTTTCCTTATCGAGGAGCTTCCTCAGCTCAGTCGCTTCTTCTTGCAATTTCAAGCACTGAAATATCATAATTAGTTAAACTGTTAAAATATTTCTTTAGAGTTATGCGCAAAAGGGGAAAACCCATAAGCTTTCAATCCTGACGTACCATTCAAAAACAAAACTACTCCAACTTTTGCGCACAATTTGAGTTATCTTGATCATTAACATCCAGCGGGCAGTAGGTTCAAAGAATATGGAAATAAATTTTCATCAAAATCAGAGTGTTTTTTTTTTAATGCTAAACAAAAGTAGATTTTTCAAAAGTTTCCCCGTCTCAGACGTTGTTTTCGCCGACATCCATCAAATTAATCTTGTTTTATTTCAAGCAGCATGGCACGTTTGAAATGAATTGGAATAAAAAAACAACCTTATCTTTCAAAGCTTTCAATTCCTGGTCTGCGTGACTTGTCGTGCAGGCAAACTCTAGGCATTCTTGAGGCGATTCGCTTCTATCAGTTGCATCGGACGCAATCTGAACAAAAGAGATTCACTCACTAGCACCAGTCATTACAAAGGAAATGGAAAGTGTTCAGTTCGTTGAAACCTATTTAAAACCTTAAACTCAGAGACTATATTTATTATTTATTGATGAGTGGAAACTTTGTTACTTTTGTTTTAAGCTGAATCGTCCAACCATCCATTGGCCGAAATATAAAAGCAAGGACTTTTTATCGAAACAAGTTCAATTTCATGTGTAAGTATTTATTTAATATTTTAATATGATGTGAATACTGAATAGTTCAGAATTCACAATGTAGCATATCATACTTCGTCCCAAGCTCTGGCCTTCTTCAGAGAAGATTGATCGATTCCCAGGCGGCTGAGGTGTGGAGCAGAAAGAACTACAAGAAAATTTTGAATAATAAATCATAACACGCAAATGGAAAATGGGCTCAAACCCAGATGGCAAATCAGTCGTTTTTTACATTGATTCAACGTCTGCAGACGTTGAATGTAATCAATCAATGTAAAAAAATCAATCAATGTAGTAAATCAATGTAAAAAACAACTAATTTACCATCTGCAAAGTGCTTGGTTTGTGACAGAAATAAGTGCAGTTTACTTGAATAAACCGACAGAGATGAAGGTGATGTTGCCAGACGTAACTATAAACTAGTGGTGGCAGAATTCTCGCAATAAAGAATAGTGCTGGCACGCAACTGCAAGTTTTCTGTTCAGTTCCCATCATTGAACATGGTCAAAACTGGTCGTTCTACAACTATGGGCGTTTCTTGTTTGATTAGATATAACAAAAATACCAGATTTCACATCAATCATTGTCAAAGTAGCTTTATTTTACATCTTAAAATGTTGCCTCGCTGTTTCAAATGTGCGCTGGTAAATAAACTTTCGAGCTCCACAATATTTACTAGCCTGAGTTTTGCATACCTCGTTGTGTTTGTGACATGTCGTTAGGTACCAAACCCGTTGAACTTGGTAGCGATGAGACGGACGAAATAGAGAGAGAATCTTGAGACAAGGTCGTTGCAGCCGGTTCACATTCCGAAGTTGACGAAGGTGGAATGTGTTGCGTGGGGTAGCTTTGAAACGGCGTGAATCCATCGTCATCGTTTGGCGCTTTGTCATAGGTGATGCTGGGAACTCTAGAAAGAAGATGGCGGATTGCAATTCAAACTCCAGAACATTTGTTCGCCTTAACTATTCTACGAGCCTACATCGACTGCTTGCTTACATACAAACTTGCCTTAAAATTTACAAACTTAAAACTACACGTAGAACTGCAAGGCAGTGTCAGATCCAGGGTTGTTGGTATTTTACCCGACCCAAAAAAACCCGGGTGGGTTTTTTTAATAAAACCCACTTAAAAAAACCCAAAAAAAACCATAAAAAAACCCAGAGCATCATATTTGTCCAGTTTTTATTGGAAAATTAAAAAAATTTACAAAAACACTACAAGGCACTTACAACAAACTTTAAATTAGGACTTAAGGATGTGATTGTGCAGTAATTTCCAAGAATAAACTGAAAACGCAGTGGATATTGCACAGTACACAAAAATCAAGTAATGTCACTTTGTGTATACTACACTAAAACTCATTTATGCAAGAAGGCCTTATAGTTAAATTGGTGAAAGTACTACTCTACTGTAGTCTGTATATATGATGTGAAATGCAATTTAGGAGGCTATTTACCAATTACAGATTCTGGATTCTAACGCATGGCTGTTTCAGAGCATTTGCCTAATTGGCCACGCAATCGCTCAATTGCTCATCCATTACTATATATATATAAATGATAAAAAATATTTAAACATGATGGCATAAATGCTCCTTGCCTTCAAATCTAAACAAATGATGCAATAATGTGATTTCTACCACAGTAGCATCAACTTGGTATAGAAATCAGTGGATGATGCAACATCCAACTTGATCTTGAAACTAATGGATGATGCAACATTCAAGCAACAACAGCCCTAGTGCATTATTTTATTGAGTTATGCAAGCATGTACTGTGAGTGAAAGGCACTTCACTCGTAAAAAGTAGTTTTGAGGTGAAATAAGCATGAATCTACCTTTTTTTGCATCTATTTTAAAAAAACCCAATAAAACCCCAAAAAACCCGGGTTTTATTAAAAAAACCCGGGCGGGTTGGGCTTTTTTAAAAAAACCCGGGTTTTTCTCAACCCTGGTCAGATCACAAACGTGAAAACATTTAGAGCAGTGGTTGTCAACCTTTTGTCTTGGCGGACCCCGTTTGGTGCCCTCGAAGCGGTTGCGGACCCCAAAAAAAAGATTATCTGAAATTTTGGTATATCGCGTCTCCTATAACGGAAACAAATGTTTCATAAGTCTCGAAGTGACACACTTCAAAGAATTTGCTGAACTCGTGACGCACTTATGACGATTGATGGCATTGACAAAGTTAAGAACTTTGAGTTGGCAAACAGGGTCAAAAATCCGTAATCTACATGCTGATTTAATGGTTTTCTATAAATTGTATCGCAAAATAATAGAGTTTTTGCGACCCTGATAAAGAATTTCCTTTTTTTCATTTGTAATCAATATTTCGTTGTAATCACAATCATGGCAAAACTATGACTGCTAATTGGCTGCTGACTAGCGTTTGGATTTATAAATTAAACATTGATTAACAATCTGCTGCCTCAAAAGAATAAAGTTAAACAAAACATTAAAAAAAAATTAACCCTTTTATATGAATGTTTTTTTTTTAGTTAGTTAGGAACTGAACTTTTGTGCCTTTCAAAATTTCAAACGACGCACCAGGGGCATTCCATTTATAATTTTTGTTTGTGTGATAGAGAATGTAAAACTATGAAGAAAGCAAAAAAAATTTCTAAATATCTTGACGCACGGCCGAGATAGAGCACTTTGAATTTTTGGCCACTAGTAGGATTTTGGGAGGTGAGCGCACTGATTTTTTTATTTTGCACTTTTGTTTTTTGGCAATAACTCTTAATCTTGAAGGATTTTTACAATGAAAACAAGTAGTTTACCATTTTTTACCCAAGGAATTCATATTTGCAGTTAAAATTGCAATAAAACATAGATTTGAGTGAGAAATTTAGGTTTGAAATTTTTTTTCAATTTTTTTTCTCTCTTCCCGCTTCGGACAAATTTTTCGGAATGTTGGCAAACAGTTACAAAAATTTTTTTTCCATTGAAGAAAACCATTGTAGTTCTATAATTTCTCCAAGTTTGGTAGATGTAAGTTTTGTTTAGAAGAAGATATTTGACTTGGAAAATCACAAAATTTTTGGTAGAATTAGTATGAAAAATCGAGCAAAAATCTCTATATAAACACTTATGACATTTAAGAACTGTGAATACATCTGCCACATAGATATCCAAGAAGAAGGCTGCTTTATTGTCTAGTCTGTTTCTAACCAGTATATAGAAAGCTATTCAGACAATGCTGAGGCACCCTCCTTCCTTTTCATCTAAAAATAACACACACAAACAAAATCAACATGGCTAAAAACAAGCGACACAATTGCAGCAGTTGGTTTTAAGTGTAATTTTTTTTCAGCATTTACACCAGAAAGGTAATATTTTCCGGTTATTTATGGTCTAGGGGACAGTGGACTCCGCCACTTGCAAAGATAGCCAAAGAGTTTGTTTGGTCCCGGTATGCATTGCTTGCATTCAATAAGAAAATAGGAACCAAAGAGTCTTTTGGCAATACAGCTTCCAGTTTACATCTAGTACAAAAACAAGATTATGAACCAGACAATTATTAACATCGTTGTTCACTCATGAAATCACTGAAAAGCTGTAGAATTTTCTCAAAGTCTTGTTTCTCTATTTGGTAATTACGACCCGATATTGTTGCAGAGGTAGGAGGTGAAACTACACACAAAATATGTTCAGATGGCACACAACAGTAATCATTCCTTGGCCAATAGAAGTATGAGGAGGGACCGGGAGGTGCCATAAACTTTATGTTAATATCTCCTTCTTCATTGAATATTTCACTCACCATACCAATCCACCAGTTTGAGTCCTTTATGCATGCAACATAATCACTAACTTTAAAAGAAAAGGGAGGAGTGGTTTCAAAAAATTTACGTATACCAGTAAAATATGTATCATCACTGATCCTTTTAAAGGCGATAGTGTTTAAAGACTGTAGTTCAAAATGATGGAAAGACCTTGTGCCATGAACAATTGAGCCTTGTGCTACCTTTCAGAAAGATCTCGTCAAATCACTTCAAGCTCACTTCTTTGTATGTCAAAAAATCTTATGCCATTTATGTGCAGCTTGCAAAATTTCAGTAAATCGTTAAATGTCAGAATTTGGTCATTATAAGGTCTTTGAAGGCTTGCCCTAGTTGCCAATCGTTTAACTGTTCCTCCTATTCCATCGCATGAAGATTTACCATGACTAGTGGCGAAAAAACTCCATGAACAATCCATTCCAAAGTCAGTTTTGTGGTAAGAAAGATTCAACAGGTTTTTGTAGTTTTTGTATTGAGCAGCACACCCATCCGAAAAGTATTCAATTTTTTTTATTTCTTCATTCAGGTCTTGACCTACAAAGGTTGTGATCTGTTCGAAAATTTTATAAACAAATGCAGTGTCATGGCATAAATCATCTGAAAGAAAACACAAAGAAATTTGGATAAGGTCATTTTCATTATTTTTGTAATACAATGCCACTGGATGTAACGAACACTGACTTTGATTCCAGTGAAATGATTGCACTTCATCTTGAACTATGAACTGATAGTTCTTTGCAAAATCCAGGAGAGCGATGCAACTATGTAGATCCAAACTTTGCTTGCGTTCAGACAAATATCTGGATTGGCATTTAGCTATATATGAGTGTGCGGTTAGTTTTTCTACTGCCTCAGTAAGACTGTCTACAAAACTGGATGGAGAAGAAACTAGGGTTTTTAATGTTGTTCGATCGGTTGACTGCCACTGTGTGTAAATCATGTCATCTCCAACTTCGCCGATCAGCTTTTCTGTTAAAAAATTATGTAAAAATTCTTTTCCAGGGCAACGTTCACATCTATGGACCATGCATATTTTATTTTCTGTGCTGCATACTACCATAGCCATCAAATCTTTGTAATTTTGCTTTAGATTAGCAGCATTGCATAGTAAAATCGTATTTTGGTGTTGAGTGCAAACACACACTGAATGTGTACCACCATGTGTAACATTGACACACCATTTTACACATAAGGCACAAAACTTTGAAAAGCCAATTTTAACTGCAAAATATTTCTCTTTGAATGCAAAATAAAGTTCCTTCTAGTTGCAAAGAATTAACCGTTTTTGCTTATAAACATTTTTTGCTACACTTACACAATCAGTTTTGCCTGGCATAACCCTAGTGTACTCATCATTTTCATAAAATGCAGCAACAGCTTCGAGTGTTGATTGTGGCAACTTGTTTCTACTCTTGTATGTTGGTTCTGCCAAAATACCATTAGCTGTTTTTAGGCTTTGCGCTTTCCTCACCAGATATTCTGACACTTCAAAAAAATCAGCAGTCTTTTTAACACTCCACGACTTGGGTTTCATTGTTAAAAGTTGTTGCTTTTTCTTGTTTGAATGTTCTGTTACCATTTTTTCTTTTATTTCAATCATCAAATTAAATAAGTCTGTTGAATCCTTTTTTAATGCATTTACCTCAGATTTTGTAACTTCAGTGTGTTTTTGAGCATGGCTTATGTCTTCGCCAATGGATGTGTTGAAAGCATCCTCGAATCTTTCCACAACTTTATTGATCTTTTGCTTGGCCTGCAGTTTTCTTTGCTTCTTTGGTATAACATGAGAAGCTATAGGAGATAACTGACAGGCATCAAATGTACTGTCAAGGCAACGTTTTGCAGATTGTTTTTGTTCGTTTTCTTCTTCGCTGTTAGTGCTGCTTGCAGAACTGGCTTGAGACATTTCTTCACTGAATGACGTGCTTACATCAATGTTTTTGGCCATTTGGTAACAGACAGCACATAATTTCCAACCTGGAATAATCTTAATAGAATGCAGTTCCAGTTTTTCAGCCATTGCTATAGTCACCTTATGGTTTGCCTTGACCTTTTTTTGGTGTTTTTTAAATATATCAGAACATCTAGAAATTTTTTTTTCAAATGTCTTGCCAATAAAGCATTTGTAGTGGTGCATGCACACAGTTTCAAGTTTATCAATATGCCGTAACCCAGACCTCCATTTGAGGAGAATTTTTTCTTCGATAGTATCAAAGTTGAGTAATTGCTTTGATCTTGTGAAGGTGAGTTTATGACATTCATCCCTTAAAGCAAGACCTACTGAACAGCTTTTGTTACTTTCCATAGTATACTAAGTTACCAAATAATTACAGTATATAATATTCAATATCTGTCTAGAATCTGCAGAGAAAAGGAAAATGAGTAAGATGGTGCACAATTACCAATAGTACAAAATAATTATAATGTATCACCAATTAGCAATTTTATTGCTAAATTTGATAAGGTACTGGCATATATACAAAACTGTTGTGATTTTCCAAGTCAAATATTTCGTTTCAAACAAAACTTACATCTACCAAACTTAGTGAAATTATGGTGCAATAGTTGTTTTGTTCAATACAAAAAAAAATATTTTGTAACTGTTTGCCAACATCCCGAAAAATTTGTCCGAAGCTGGAAGAGAGAAAAAAAATTGAAAAAAATTTTAAACATAAATTTCTCACTCAAATCTTTACTTTATTGCAAATTTAACTTCAAATATGAACTCCTTGGGTGCAAAAATGGTAAAATACTTACTTTCGTAAAAACCTTCAAGATGAAGAGTTATTGCCAAAAAACGAAGGTGCAAAATGAAAAAATCAGTGCGCTCGCCTCCTAAAATCCTACTAGTGGCCAAAAATTCAAAGTGCTCTATCTCGGCCGTGCGTCAAGATATTTAAAAAATTTTTTTTGCTTTCTGCATAATTGTACATTCTCTATCACACAAACAAAAATCAGCAAAATCCATTAGTAGGGATTACAAAATTTGAAAAAATCTGATGATTATAAATGGAATGCCCCACCAGGGCGTCACGACGCACAGTTTGAGAAGCACTGTAGCCTAACACACAAAGAAAGCATAATCAATTTTTAAATGTTGTAATTTATCAATCATGCCGGAAATTCGAAAACTTTCACTGACCCCTTGAAAATGCTTTGCGGACCCTCGGGGGTCCGCGGACCCCCGGTTGAGAACCGTTGATTTAGATACCCAGTTTTTATAAATGACTGATTTTGCTATCTGGGTAGGTGTCTTAGAATGACTAATATCAGTACCATAACACAGATGACAGAAACGTCACTCTTGAATCAAAGCTGATTCAACTCACCCACTCTGCTCTGTAGCGTCCCAAGCGGTTAGAGAGCTTGAAATGAACGACTGGTTTTCGACCTGTCAAAAACAAATAATGAAATGAATTGCTAGAAAGTGATTAAGAACATGATTGAACGCAGCATTTGATATTTTACAACACAAGGATTTGGCAAGAAGCTTTAACCCATAAAATTTTGCGATAAATTGGATTGGGAGGAAAACCATTGAATTTTTTTGCAAATCCCACCAATATAAACAAAAGTACATCAGCTTGCAGTAGCCTAATGCAGCTTTAATGTGACTTATACTGAAGAACACAGCTTGGTTAAACATTGCAGGTCCACTGGAGAGTAGAAACATTGAATAATGGACCACGAAATCAAGCATTGAAACATACAGCGGAGCAATCGAACAAGTGATCGATGGATTTCGTGCAAATGTAAACCTGAATGAGCAGGGCGAAAAAAAAACACAGACAGAACATAGGCTCATTGATCAACTGAATTATTATAACTTGCCTTGGAATAATGTGTATGCCAGATAAAGTAATTTTTTACAACAAAAGTATAGTAGAAAGGTTGGAATCACATACGGTTCTAAGCAGCGCCAGCACATAAGTACAGACACAAGAATATAATACGAATGGGTACACCGAGGAATATGATGAACTGAAACAAGGAATAATGCATAAAACAAACACTCACATAACAAATTATCGTTATTACCTTGATTCAACATCTGCAAGCGTTAAATCAACGTAAAAATAACCAATTTTCCTACTTGGCAGGCGATGTTATTCCGATTGAAAAATGAACCTGCTTGCCACCAACTGACAAACATTTTGTAAGACTAAACAAACTACTGTGTAGTCACGTGGATTTTTCGTTTCTCTTTTTCACGTCAGTTTCTAACCGGAATAAATAAATATGGATGACTAGCAAGGGTAAAAGCAGCGCATGATAATCACAAAAACAAATCGCTGTCAAGTTTTCACATGTTTAGGAGATTCTAACTCCAAGCAGTGAAATTATAAAGACACAGTTCTGAAAAAAGTTATTATTTTCAGTCAAAGTACAGGATAAAATACTCGTACACAATAGCCTACAGATTATGCTGCTGCCGCAATGCAACTTTGCAACATTTACTTTCAAAGCAGCTATCCGTTCCGTTGGCAAACCAACTGACAATGAAGACATGTTGACAACAGATATTCTACAACAAAATGTTGGTAGAATTTTACAATTCTTACTATTTTACAATTTTGCGGTAAAAATGACGGATTTCGCTGTCTGGGATTTGATCGGACGTCTGTCTTCATCAAAAGCTGGTTTGGACTAAGATGAACGAGAGTGGACACTGGACACAAGACAGAAGGCCATATCAGAGACAGGTCCACTGTGACAGAAACACAGTCTCTTGCCTCGTTTTGCAACTGGAACAGTCTAATTCGCTTCCACTGTTTCTTGCAGATGACAGACTTGACAACCTCCATGTCGTGCTGATGCAATTGCTGTGACGCAATAAATTCCTTGTTCGCTTCTTTCCAGGTTTGCTTCAGTGAAGAATGCTCTTCCACCTCGCGTTTCCACAAACGGTAAACTAAAAAAAGAATAACCTAAAAGATATTTGTATGAGCAGCCAGCTAAACAAAACAACATGCGATAAGTAATTCAAATTGAATTGTGCAATAGGTCGTCCAAAAGTGAGAGAATAGGCTAATAAAGTTGGATGTACAACTGTACCCGGACGGCCACAAGAAAATATAAAAATATATTCAAACACATACCTAACCTTAAATTTTGGTCGTATATTTCATGTGTTGTATGTATGTAGATCATGTTGCCACAAAGCACTAAAGCAGCAGTTATCACATGCTTTAAAAACCCAGATCATCTAATGCGACCATATTACAACTCGCAAGAGGTTTCAATAACATTGTCTACGGAAAATCCTGACCATTTTCTGGGAGGTGTGAAGCATAACTCCGAGCGTACCGGAAGAAGCAGAACTACAAGCATTGAGTTTGGCATCATTCAAAATAACTCAGATGGTGCGGGCAAGCCGGGCATGTATTACGAATGCCAGATGAACGTCTACCTAAGCAAATCTTCTACTCTAAACTGGTGAAAGGTTAGTGATCAGAATGAGGACAAAGAGCTATAAAGATTCTTTGAAAAGCAACCTCAAAACGTGCAACATCAATCACATTAACTGGGTGAAAACCGCAGAGAATGAGCTTCTTTGGAGAACCACCATTTCAAAAAGTCCTGCCACTTTAAAAAAAATAAATTTATATAAAAGCTAGATTGAGAAAAAAAGCAGAGAAAGAAGCGCCAACTGCACCCAAAACCTGTGCACTGTTAGCGCTTAAATGCAAAGATCATCATTCTCGAATACGATGGGAATAGACATCATCTAATGCCTTATGTTTGGTTGTGTGTGGTCAGATGATGGCGAAACATTCTTATCGGGTTATGAAGCAAAAATATTTTACATAGAGGGTGGACCATTATGAATCAAAGTTGATTAAGCACATGTTTGTGATCATTTTTCTAGTTTTTGGGATTACTTATGTTTAATAGCCTAAGCTTGTTTCCTGTGAAGTCTATCGCATATAGTTTCATAAGCAATGCACGTCTATACTCTAACTTACAGATTAAGCTTGTAACATTTTTTATTAAGTAACATTTTTTAAGAGCTAAGTTTGAAACACAACTTATTCAGACGACGCTAAGTTTCCACACAAAAAAAAGGAAGAGCACGTCAAAAACACGCTTTTATGTGAAATGTATTCTCTACAACAATCCGTGAATTCCTATCTAGACATTAAACGCACCTTCAAAACAATCTAAAATATGAAAAATACGTCAACACTCTTTCCTTGGGGAGAAAATTAATTTCAAGCTCCGTATTATCATATTAAATATATATATGTGGTACACTGGTGTGACTGCACTTCAGCGTCGAGAGTTGAGACTAACAGTTGCAAATGCTGCATATCTGAATTACACATCATTCTGCTATGGTATTCCTATTGCGTCATAAACGAGAATAAAAATCTTTTTACACCTGGCACACAGATTAATAAAAGGTAAAGCTTTCTACGTAAAGCTAAAAATTTTAAGAAACAAAAAATATCGTTTCGGAGTGCCAGCATTGTTTCAATTATATAGTTTTTAAATAACATTAAAAACAGCAAGACAAAATGTACCTTCGTGCAATTCTACTTTGAAGTTGTCATTTTCACAACTTAGTTTAACCTTCTGGTCATGTAATATGTCAACATAAAATTCCAAATCAGAACGAGAAGATTTTTCTACTGATAGTGAATATTTCAGTTCTGCAATCTAAAAAATAAAAATCTTGTCACTCGCTCAAACCACAAGAAAGATTGCTCATTATTGCCCCAAGGGGATATTCATCATTCAAGGTTTACGTTAGGTTACTCAACCGACATGTGTAAATAAAAACGTTTAAATAAATGCGATGACGTTACACCGACAGTGTCACTGAATCACGTATGCATCAACACAGGAAGGAACCGAGAAGCTTTCGCTTGCAAACGCTCACAAAACCATGTCATGAACTTAAATGCTTCAGGAAACCCGATTGAGAAAAAGTTCACCAACGCAAAACATCACCAACACTCGCCAACACCACAACAACAACAGCATACCACAACAGCATTAAAATGAACAAAAAAAAAAAGATTTATAAAATGCATCGTTGATGTGATGCAATTTCAAAATCGGTGCATATGATATAATTTCAAACAATAAAATTAAAAAAAAAATGAAGACATGTATCGCTTTTGGTTTAGGTGGAGATTTATCTACGTGTTTTGAAAAAAGTTATCCTTATAAACGTTGCATTCACGTTTATCGCTCATGAAGAAACAGCATTTGTGCATCTGCAAACAAAAACTGCCATGAAAGCAAAGAGCATGAGAGCAACTGATGAATTTATTATTGATCAGTAAAACGCTTTTTCACACAGCAAACAAACCGTAACCCTGAAAGCGACAAGTGCGATTTTTGTAGTAATTTAATACTTTACCTACTTCACTTCAGACATACTCAACAATTGATTGAATGTGTAGAAAACCTTTTGAAATGGTCAATCTGAGTGTGAACAATGTTAATTAAACGTAACAACGACCGTGATAGATGTGGTGCTGCATGTAGCCTACACAATACATCAAGTCACTAACCTACGTTCACTTACCTGACCAGTTTGATCCCCATTTTATGTTCAGATGTTCTTCATGAGTGATCCGATATTCAATACCACAAGCGTAGATGGCAAAGCTACAATGCGTAGATAGCCAAAAGGAGGAATCGAAACACTAAAAGACACTTTTACAACTCGTATATCAGCTAATGAAAGCTAAAGTAAACTTTCTACGTGCAAGATATCTCAATTTTATTTAAAAACTGCTCACAGACGAAATCACCACGTTGCTCAGTAACAAATCCACATGGACGATACAAGAGCAATGGTATAAATTTAGCTCACCTAAGGTCAAGGATGGAAACATTCAATACAGAGCAATGATTTACGAAGTACAGAAGCATGACAAAGCTAACGTACCATACAACAGGGCGTCATTTGCAGTGTTCCCACGTGCCCGTACGCCATTGGGGGTACAGCTGCGCCTCAGCTCAAACATTGTGAGCAGTAGCAACACTTGCAGCCATTACAAAAAAGATACCACCAGCAGTACACAGAATAGCAAAAACAAGATTGTGCATTGAATCAGTGGATGATACAATTGATGCAGCAAACGGCAATAAAGACAAACGTAGTCTGCACTGTGACAAAACGTAATAAAGACGAAATTTGTACATATAGTAAATGCCAGCCCAAACGACAACTGAGCAAAAAACGGAAAGTGTTGCACGTTTCACAATAAATATAGTGATCATAAACAAAGTGCAAATAAAAATAAATTAAAAAGTCAAGCAGTTGTTAACGCTGCAACTGAAGCCGAAAATGCAATTCAAAACAGCAATATTGTCGTTTTAAAATATCATTTATCATCGCATTGCAGAAACAAGCAACATGCATGAAAGACAGCAATGTATGTGTTCAACTGGCAGTTAGAGTAAACGACCAAACGGCCCAGGTTTACTAACCTTAGTTCTAGCACCTTCTTCCGATTTGGTCGCCCACTGTAGTTTTTCTTTGAGCTCAGCTATTTCGGCTTCCAGGGGAAGAACAACCGCTTTGAGCGTTTCAGTCTCAATTTGGGCCTTCAAAGTGACTGTAAGATTAGTTTTGGAAAAAAAAAAAAACTCAAGAAAACCTGCGCTAAACAAAGCAGATTTTTATTTAACAAATTACTTTCGTGATAAGGCGGAAAACATTCTCTTTAATATTGCTTGGTTGACTGAAAGGGGAACCTTGTGGCGGGCAACGTTTAAAATAGGAATTGATGGGAAGCCGCCTGCCCATCAAACCAGATCGAAATTTGCTGACGTCCAACCCTTGCAGTACGGGGAACAAAGAACGGAAAACCGTACAGTACAGCAACATACAGAACTGATGACTGTAGGTCACAATAGGGGATTTTAGATGGACTATAATGTCTAGTTAGACTATAACTTGTTATTCAAACTCAAAGGCAAAACTAATAAATTATGACCAAGAAACAAATTAACTTCAATGATCTATTGAAAACATAACGGGAAAATATTCAACTTTTTTCAAAACTTACAGTGCGTCTTTGCCATTGAATTAACAGAGCGAACTCGTATATTTACAAACGCAACAATTTCAAATAACGTCATACTTTTTTCATATTCAGTTCGGACGCTTTCTTTCTCTGATCATTTTCTTCTTTACGCTTCATTTGTGGCGAATTTTCCAATTTGGAAAAGGCAACTCTTGCTTCCGCCTTCTCTTCCTTCAACACCGCTTTCTCTTCTTCCCACCGACGTCGCTCTTGCTCAAATTGCACAACCAAGTCTCGTCTCTGTTCTTCCATGGACTCTATCAAACGAACAGGATCAATTCGACCGAAAAATTTAATTATTATCGATGAACAAAACAAATCTAGCTGTGGCAAGAGGAAAAGCGAGAATGTAACAAATTTTATCTTCAATCCGACGTGACGAGTTTGAATTTCACTTGAGAATGCGATAAACTTTTCGAATAAAAACTTTAAGTTAATTTTTTAAGTTGGGGTCTGCTACTATTCGGTGAGTCCGATTCGGTGAGTTCCTAACCTCTAACCCTAAAACGGCAATGATAATTAGGCTACGGTACCCAATAATTTAAAAAAAAAAAATTTAAATCACCGAGTAGAGATCGGACTCACCGAAACGGGCCATTCCGGTAGCCCGGTAGCTGCAAGTCATAAACTATACCATATAAGAAGCTTTTGCAGGTGACAAAACCCTATCGTTTTTTACATTGATCAATGATTTATTCGGTAATTTTTTCAATTTTTTTTTTAAATTATCGGGTACCGTAGCCTAATTATCATTGCCGTTTTAGGGTTAGGAGTTAGAGATTAGAAACTCACCGAATCAGACTCACCGAATAGTAGCAGACCCTGCAGCTACTGTATCTTTAGTTTTTCAAGAGTCCAAAACATAACCTAAGTTTGTTACCCACTGCTTGTTCATACAGATTCTTCTGATACAGCATAAGAAACTTTATCGATAAATGTACTAAAATTTAAAAAGTTGTTATGCTTTTACTAAAATCTGATCAGCATCTCATGAATTGCATTAAAATTTACAAATCAGATAAACATTTTGCCGCATTATTGAAAATGCCTTGACGTAACAATGAATCAATAGCCAACTAGCAAAAAATATTGAATCAATAGACTTTCCTAGCTGAAACAGATCAGTGGAAATAATGTGAAATTTTAATTGAACTAAACAAACCATGAAGAACTTGACGTAAAGATTCAATTTCCTCTTGATGGTGAGTGTTTAGTTCTTGTACTGCCTCCTGCCAATAAAATTCAAGTTCAAATGCAATGACACCGTTTGGCAGTGACTGCACTTTTACCAAAACCATGCAAATCGGTTCAGCTTGCGGCTATGGCCGTCTAACCCAAATAACTCTCACGAAGTCACTTATCCTTGTATTATTTAATGCAAGCTAATGATTTAATGCAAGATTTAATGCAAGACATGCAAGATGTGCTAATGTCAAGAGAGCTGCAACAAGATTGGCGAAGTGTTTTGTTTGTGGGAAATGCAGTAAAGGAAGGAATGAAGTGGAAGGCCATGATGATGAGTTCTGCCATGGCATCGAAACAGTGACAGACTTCTGTTATCTGGGTGATCGGATAAATGGAAGTGGTGGATGTGAAGCAGCGGTGACAACAAGGGCAAGATTGGGCTGGGCAAAGTTCAGGGAATGTGGGGAAATGTTGCATGGTAGAAAATTTTCACTAAGGATGAAAGGAAAAGTATATCGGAGCTGTGTGCGGCCTGCAATGCTATATGGTAGCGAGACATGGGTATTGAGAGAGAGTGAACTGGCAATCCTGAGAAGAACGGAAAGGTCAATGGTGAGAGCAATGTGTGGGGTGAAAACGAGAAGGGAAAAAAGGACTGAAGAATTGTTGGATATGCTAGAGATGAGAGAGACCATAGACCAACTGGCAAGGGCAAATGGAGTAAGATGGTATGGACATGTGATAAGGAGGGAGGAAGGAAGTTTTCTTAAAAAGGCACTAGATCTAAAGGTGGATGGGAAGAGGAAACGCGGTCGTCCAAGAAGAACGTGGAAACAACAAGTGAAGGATGAATTTAAAAAAGTTGGACTGAAGGAGGAAGATGCAAGGGACAGGGTGAAATGGAGAAAAGGGGTTAAAACAATTGCTGCGCGGAAACAATCGGCCACCCCCACTAGTGGGGAACAAACCGACGATGGATTATGATGATGATATTTAATGCAAATATTATGATCGCACAATCAAGCAAAGAAAATATTCAACCTCGCCTAAGTAATAAACAATTCAAAAAAAGAAGAAAAAAGAAGTATATAACTAAGATATTATGTGATAGCAAGATGAATATGAGTGTGATTTTGTAATACTGTACAAGGGATTCCACCTCTTTTGTGTTTTCTGACACGGAAGCTATCATTTTAACATTTTCAATTTCCTCCTTCAAACTACGCATAGCAGATTCCATTGCACTTATTTGTCTCCCAGCATCAAGTAGCTTTAAATTTTGCTGCCGTGCATCATCTGTAAGGTGCAATACATTTTAAAATTACACACAGATTCCGGTGTGGTTACATTTTTTTTTCAAAATACAAATTGTTTATATATTACATATATGGAACGACTTTTCTATCCATTATAACAATCTCAATAGGTGTGTAACAAGCCGTTATTAAAATCATGCCAATGTCATGAATTAGTGGTGCGATACTGACGAGTCCAGCCTCATGGGCAAAACACGGTGTCTATCGCTGTCAATTCTTGCTACAATCGGCTGGCGAGAAACATAAAGTTGATTGGATGTCTAAAATCTAAATGGCTAGCATGGAAGCTACACCGTTATGGTTAGCGAATCGCAACTGCTCGCTGTACTACCACGGAGTGCTCAGCCTTGTGTTGATAGCCAGGAGGAACGCTCCCTTCTTCACAATAGTTATGGTATGTTAGCATATATAATTGGATCTAGTATAATTAGAAACAAGACGTCTAAAAAATACAATATTTTAACAAAAAACAATGCATTCAAATTTTGATATAAAATAATCCATATATACACAACATGTAGTTTTGTTAATAATTATATCGCAACTTCATATTTTAAATACACAAGCTTCACTTGCTTTCTTTCTCAAAATACCGCTCCTTCATTTTTGATTGTTTGTAATCAAAATCAGCTTGCATGTCATATATCTCCTGCTGAAGTGAAACTACACGATTTCGTGTGGTAGACAGTTGAAAGCGCAATTGTTCGACTAGATTATCTGTATGACAACATTTGAAAACATTTATTATGAGCATTCAACATCACTTTCAACGTAAATCAAATTTTCATACACACAAAACAAAAATGAAGTTTTTTGAGCACGGGGGCCACCTAAAATAACACAGCACTACTTGTAGTCTCAGATAAAGGTTTAAACAACAAAATCTTGGAGTTTTTACAGTCTACCCATTAAGGTACAAACTCAGCTAACATGAAAGATGCCTGTAAAACCGTCAATCTTTGTCAAACAACTAAGTTCTTTGATCTTTATGAAACATATAATCACATCCATATGAATGCTGTAGAAATGAAAACGTTGCAACACACATTTTATCATATATAAATACAACTGGTGTATAATATGTACTGACAGAACTTTAGTTACTGCAACAATATATACAGCATGAATAATGGCATAAAATGTTTAAGCCATAATGTAACATTTCATATGAATACATACCAGGGGTTTGAGATGACTGGGCATCCATGAGATCCACAAGAGAAACAACAAACAGCGACTAAAAAATAGTGCAAGATTATCCAGGATGATTTTCTTGCTTAACCAACCTTCAGTCAGCAATTTTGGTGACTAATATTTTTTTTGATCAAATCCATCTTGACTGAAGTTATTGACTAGTAAAGGTTTGTTTTTTTAGCACAAATCCCATGTCATAATGCTTGTCCAAAACAACACTCAAGTTCATGAAAGTCCTGTACATTAACAAGCCATATTTTGTAGAAAACCTAATATTTACAACCATGAAATGACACATCATGAATATAATGTCACACATATTGAAATAGAATTTCAGCAAAATTTGCAGTATAAGAAACTGCAAACAATTAGCCATTACCACAAGGCATTATAAACCACTAAAGCAAAACTCAACACTAACAAGTAAAAAAATGTTCCATTCTAGTTCAACATTTTACAAATACTTCGAATGTTACTTGTGTGATTTTAGATTGTTGTATGCTTTGTTTATTACTGTACGAGAAGCAACAAGTGAAAAAAAAATGCAGCAAATCATCCTTTTTATTAGGCTACAATGTAAAGAAAATCTTCTCAATTTGACCAACATGCAAAATACAATCTTTTCGTACAAACACTTTGAGAAGAAATGAAGCCAAAGACTGGCTGTTCTTTAGTAGCGTTTAGTATAATTCAGTAATACGTTGGTAAAAGTATATATAGGCCCTTAGCCCCGAGGTTCAAGCAATGACAACATTAAGACAAGCAATGGTATAACTGTGTGTGCTCTTGATATAAAACTTAATTTCAAAATAACATTTCCAAGAAATTATTTGCGATTTAAGTCACACATTTTTGTTGTAACTTACAGCACAGTAATTTAAACCATTCATGCTTCATTACACCGGTCATTCTACCATGTGTACTTACTGTACTGTAAATGCAGGCAATTCTGGGCATTTTTTAATTTAAAGTTTTCAATTAACTAGCTGATAACATTAATGAAATTCTAAAAAAAACGTTTAGTACCGGTAGCCAACTGCCGATAAAGTACAGTTAACTAGTGACGCCAATGCAATGATGCATCGCCATTAATAATACACATCACATTCAAAACTTTTATGGCCATGACAAGGATATTTCCCTTTCTACAATTTCTTATATTATACATTTAGCTAAAATGATAATATATATATACTCAGCCCATACAATGCATTAATTTCAAAAAGGTATGCAATCAGCCTGCTGAAGTACATTATATTTTTTCATATCTAGGTACGGTAGCAAAAATACTTAAGTTCAATTTGTTTATTATTTTTTTAGAATTTGAAGTGAAGCCAACTTAACAAAACGAACACAACAATGAAGTCTTGTAGAAGTAGATCAAAGTGAATCAAACTACAATAATTGTATGTTAGGCCTACTTGATGACGAGACATTGCTACAAAATAAAATCACTGTAAAAATGAAGAAGGTTAAGGTTGCCAATGCCTATTTCATCTAATGCTAAATTACTACCAGTAATTGAAACATAAAAAAAAATTAATTGAGAAAATTAGGATTATAGTATATCTGCATGCATTTTGTAGGCAAATTTTTAATCTAAACAGATAGTTTTTTACAAGTTGTTGCAATTTGATACATGCATCCAGAATTAAAGAGTTTAAAATTGAAATCATTTACTGACGTGCCAGCCAATCATGTCAATAACTGTGTACAAAACAACACAAAATAACTACACTTCATATACAAAAACAACAGCAAAATTTATACAAGAACAAAACCAAATTCATGAATGTTTTAGTTTGATTGATGGTAGAAAGCCTTGATCCTGTAAAATGTCAATAAATTCCATAACGGACTTCACACATTGAAAATTATTATAGGGATGGAATTACCTGGAAAGCGGCATTTTATTAAAATTTCTTGATACAGTTTTGGTACTTTTATGTACTGTACCCATACATGACTAACAAAAACTACAACATTCATCACTTGTTGACCTCAAAGCGGCAGTTACTAACATCCAGATATTTTAAAGTGTAGAATGATTTGAAATTTTATGAAATACAATATTGCCAGCTGCAAAATTACATTAATGGATGTGTAAGTAAACCTAAACAATAAACAATTAAACATATATATTGATATTGATCCACAAAACTGGTTTCATACATGTATCACAAAGTTGACTTATGAAGTTTAAACAAGTAGGACAAAGTAAAAATTTCAATAAAAACCTTCATGTTAAAAGACTTATATTGTCTACGTTTAGGTCCACTGTTTTTTTTTAGAAATAAGAGACTATGTACAAAATACACAAGTTTCTTGACTGTACATGTGGCCATTTTGATTTTCGGACTAAAATATTTTTATGCTCGTTCACCACGAATTCTCCTTGCAAGTTGAATATCTTTAGGCATGATGGTCACTCTTTTTGCATGAATTGCACACAAGTTGGTGTCTTCAAACAAGCCAACTAAATAAGCTTCACTTGCTTCTTGAAGCGCACCAATTGCAGCACTTTGAAATCGAAGATCTGTCTTGAAATCTTGAGCAATTTCTCGCACAAGACGTTGAAATGGCAATTTTCGGATAAGCAATTCTGTGGACTTTTGGTAACGACGAATTTCTCTCAAAGCTACGGTACCAGGTCGATATCTGTGAGGTTTTTTTACACCTCCGGTAGATGGAGCACTCTTTCTTGCTGCTTTAGTAGCAAGCTGCTTCCGAGGAGCCTTTCCTCCAGTAGATTTTCTTGCAGTTTGCTTGGTACGAGCCATTGTAAATAATTATAATGAAGAGTGTTAACTGATGATAACAAATGACAGATAAAAATATGCAACTGCAAAAGAACGATTATATTTATATTTTACAGATGCAACCTAGTACGTACCCTGAAAAGATCGAGAGAAAAAATAAAAAAAGCCGAAGTCGCTGATCGCAGTTTCCACAAACATTTTAGATTTTCCCTCTGAAAAGATCGAAAGAAAAAAATAGCACAAAGCCGAAGTCGCTGATAGCAGTTTCGGCAAACAAACAAAAACCCCCAGGATCATTACTGGAAATTTTAAAGTGTTTGCGGAAACTCCGATCTCAACCCTAACTCTTTTAAAATGTTTGCGGAAACTGCTATCAGCAACTTCGGCAAACTCTTAGGATCATTACCGGAAATTTTAAAATGTTTGCAGAAACTGCGGAAAAATAGAAACTGCGATCAGCGACTGATAGGCTTTGTTCTATTTTTTTCTCTCGATCTTTTCAGGTTGTTTGTTAGCAGAAACTCCGATCAGCGACTTCAGCTTTTTTTAATTTTTTTTCTCGATTTTTTTCTAACCCTAACCCTTTTAAAATGTTTGCAGAAACTGCTATCACGGTCATTCCATGTCAACTCAACAGGTCTTTGGAAAAGTACAAGCTCGACCCTTTTAGATTTTCTTGAAATTCACACTATAGTTTCATATTGATGTGTAATGAGCGCAAAAAAAATTTCAGCTCATTATCTCAAGACGTTTAGAAATTACAGCCCTTCAAAGTCACCAAGGTCCCTCAAAATGCGTTCGCATTTAAATTTTCCTCCATGTTTGGGTCTTCACAACTTTTCATGTATATAAAGCATTTACAAATCTGAAATTTGGTATTCTGATCAAGAAGCAGCACTAGTTTTCATATCTACCATCAAATAATGCGAATTTCAAAGTAGTTTTAAATATAGAACCTTTCAACAATTGAAATTTTTTACATTTGAAAAAATTATATCGATTTTTGATGTCTGCTATCTCCCAAACCAATAGTCCCAGAACTACCATTTTGCATATCCTCTATGACATAGTAATCAAGGTTGCGATGAAACCCTATCTGACAATAGGTAAATACCTTCCCTCCGCTAAAGACCCCATGAAAGAAGGTGAAGTTTCTGGATTGATCTACCAAGTTCCGTGTCATGACTGTGATTTAATCTACATTGGACAGACAAAACGTGATCTTAAATCTAGAATCAACGAGCACCAAAGAGCTATTAAATTTCAACGTCCAGAGCATTCCGCTCTTTGCAAACACTCTATAAATTCAGACCATAAAATTACTTGGACCAACGCCACCATTCTTAAAACTGAAAAGGATTATACAAAAAGATTGTTCACAGAAAAATGGTACATAAACCAGAAGGCACAACATGCTCTTAACCAAAAAGATGGTCAGAATTTCCCCTCTGTGTACAAAAAATTACTTTAACTTTAGCTTCACCTTTTCCATTCTCAGTGCGTCTTCTCTACCATTGTTATTGCTAATCCCATTGTTTTCTGTCTTGTCTGATGTTTTTTCAACGTTTCTTGACAGTGGCCCAATAGATAGATAAATTTACGCTGTTGGAAAGTAGCCTACTGGTTTTAGGCATTCACTGCATTTAGTTTAACCTCTAGGTATCGTTGCGTGTTTTAATTCTGATTCTTGCTGCTTTACTTTACTCATTTTATCAGTATGTTTTTGTGTTGTGCCATCGTTGCTGAACAGGTTGTGTTAACCTGTTTTAGCCACCTTGATAAAGTCAGTCGTGCTGACTGACGAAACGTCGGAAATACAAAAGCTAGTTATCATCTTTAACATCACGAGGTAACCTAGTATATACGGAATGGCCCGATTCGGTGAGTCCGATTCGGTGAGTCCGATTCGGTGAGTCCGATTCGGTGAGTCCGATCCCTTAACGGGGGATTTTTTCAATTTTTTTTTTTAATTATCGGGTACCGTGGCCTAATTATCATTGCCGTTTTAGGGTTAGGGGTTAGGAGTTAGGGTTAGGGGTTAGAGGTTAGGAACTCACCGAATCAGACTCACCGAATTGGACTCACCGAATCGGACTCACCGAATAGTAGCAGACCCTAGTATATAGTCACCAGAAGAACGCAAACTAATTTTATTTTGCATATCATTATTCTATACTAGTTGGTAATTAACCCCCATGAGACTGATGCCAAACAAACGTGAAAATATTGAAGTTTGGAGGGTGCAAAGATGAAGTCCGAGCAAAAAAGCTCAAAATGTGCCATCTTGTGGTTAATATTTGACCCTGTGGACAGTCATTCAGGAAGTTGAAACTTTCAGGAAAAAATCTTCTTTGCCTAAGCTATAAACAGTTCAAGTTTCAAATATGTAACCCAACTTCTTCAACAGTAAATGCAGCTGTGAAATCATGAGCTTGACCATCACATGCAAAAGTCTCGGGGGTGTGAGGTAGTGTGGCTTAATTTGCAAAAATAAAAATGATTTGAATTTTGCTAAGGACACCCTTTTAAATGGTGAGGTTGTCAGAAAAAATAACTTCTGCAAAACATTTTTGAATTTCAAATTGATTTAGGGGTGGCCTTCTCCCCCGGAAGTTCTGCGCCCTCCCCCAAAATACCAAATCTTCATATCTCAAAAACTGCTGGAGTTACAGATACAGTTTTTGTGTCAAAAGATGCAGAAAGCATGATTTCTTATCAGCTTTCTGAAAAGTGATTGCGCCTATCTTGAGTAGAAAAGCAGTTATTTTAAAAAACCTGTTTTGGGTATTCTAGCACAAAACAGCGCTGAACAAGTATTGTGGTCCAAGCTATTCAATACACAAAGTTCATAAACTAACTTGTATAACTGGTTAGTTTCAAGATAAAAATTCGGCAAACTCAAAGGATCATTACCGGAAATTTAAAAATGTTTGTGGAAACTGCAAAAAAGCGGAAACTGCTATCAGCGACTTCGGCTTTGTTCTATTTTTTTCTCTCAATCTTTTCAGTTTGTTTGTTTGCGGAAACACCCTAACCCTACACCCTATCCCTTTTAAAATGTTTGCGGAAACTCCCCTCAACCCTAACCCTTCTAAAATACTTGAGGAAACTGCGATCAGTGACTTCAGCAAACTCTTAGGATCATTACCGGAAATTTTAAAATGTTTGAGGAAACCACAAAAAAACGGAAACTGCAATCATCAGCGATGTTCTACTTTTCTCTCGATCTTTTCAGTTTGTTTGTTTGCGGATACCAATAGAAGATACCTAACCGATACTCCGATAGTCGATACCCTAACCCTGACCTTTTTAAAGTGTTTGCCGAAACTGCCATCAGCGACTTAGGCTTTTTTTAATTTTTTCTCTTGATCTTTTCAAGGTATGAATTGTTCATGGTACGAATTAGGTTGCACCCATAAATCTCAATCTGGAGGTCTGGTTCCTACCATTCAAGGGTTAGTTTTAACTTACTAGCTCTCAAAGGAAGCACTAAAAAAGCTAAACAAAAACGCAGAATCATGTACTGTGGCACAACAAGAAATAATTGTTTAGCATTCCAAGCAATTCACGCTCATTCAAAGCTTTGATAGGTTATTCCAGGTAGGTTCGCATACTTGTAAAGGCTTTTGATGCAGGGTCGGTTACCGAGATTGATAGATTGAGGTTTTATGATTGTTGAAGTGTTGTTGCCAGAAAATTATTTCATCCATTACATGTTGCTGAATGGAGAACAGTTTTTAGAATGCGTTGCTCAAGGGGGGTGCAACCTAATTCGTACCATGAACAATTCGTACCGTCAGTTCGTACCTTGAAAATCGAGAAAAAAAATTAAAAAAGTCGAAGTCACTGATTGCAGTTTCCGCAAACATTTTAAAAGGGTTAGGGTATCGGAGTATCGATTAGCGGTATCCGCATACAAACCAACTGAAAAGATCAAGAAAAAAAATAGAACATTGTTGATCGCAGTTTCCGTTTTTCCGCAGTTTCCTCAAATATTTTTAAACTTCCGGACTTCCGGTAAGGATCGTAAGAGTTTGCCAAAGTCGCTGATTGCAGTTTCCGCAAACATTTTAAAAGGGTTAAGGTTAGGGTATTTCCGCAAACAAACAAACTGAAAAAATCGAGAGAAAAAAATAGAACAAAGCCGAAGTCGCTGATCACAGTTTCCGTTTTTCCGCAAACATTTTTAAATTTCCGGTAATGATCCTAACAGTTTGTCGAAGTCGCTGATGAGTCATTCCATTATAATTCAACAAATGGTGAACACTACCACCTCTTAGATTTTCTTCATTTTTACATATTTAGTACATATTTTAGAATAATATTCATATAACTGTTGGAATTTTTTTGATACCTTGTGTCGTTTTCAAGTTATCGCGATTTAAAATTTCACATTTTTGCCACTAGTGGCGCCATTGTGCGTGGGAACATTTTGGGAAAATGCTCTAAAGTCACCATTTTTTGTCCAATTATGATGAACAAAGTGTCTATTCCCATGTTCTCATGGGTGAGGAATTCAATTATGCTATTAAAATATCAAAAAAACAATTGCTTGATATGAAAATCTTCATGTTAATTTTAAAAAGTTCCTCAAACTTTAAGGCCCCCCCACTCCCCCATGATTGCATAATTTTTTTTCTGATTCGCTCCATTTTGTAAAGTGATTGTTTAGTTACCAAGAAACTGAAAATCTTTCACTGAACTTTTCTCTAAGTGCTTTTATCACATTGACTGTTAGCATACCCAATGCAAGCTAATGATTGTATTTAAGCTATTGTGAAGTTAAGGATAACAATTATGACTTCAGAGCCATTATGACTTCACAAAGACATAAAAATGATGTGGTTAACCTCAATTTAAAATAAACAATATCACACAACATCATAAAAATCAATTTATTAAAATATAGAGCTTTTGCCACACATGTGTGGCTTCTTCAGTATAATCTTATTCAAATAGAATTATATTTGAATATTTTCAATCGCTTCAATCTTATTCAAATAGAATTATATTTGAATATTTTCAATAGTTTCTATTTGAATAAGATTATACTGAAGAAGCCAAACTTGTGTGGCAAAAGCTCTATATTTTAATAAATTGATTTTTATGATGTGGGGTGATATTGTTTATTTTAAATTGAGGTTAACCACATCATTTTTATGTCTTTGTGAAGTCATAATGGCTCTGCTCTGAAGTCATAATCGTTATCCTTAACTTCACAATAGCTTAAATACAATCATTAGCTTGCATTGGGTATGCTAACAGTTAATGTGATAAAAGCACTTAGAGAAAAGTTCAGTGAAAGATTTTCCGTTTCTTGGTAACTAAACAATCACTTTACAAAATGGAGCGAATCAGAAAAAAAATTATGCAATCATGGGGGAGTGGGGGGCCTTAAAGTTTGAGGAACTTATTAAAATTAACATGAAGATTTTCATATCAAGCAATTGTTTTTTTGATATTTTAATAGCATCATTGAATTCCTCACCCATGAGAACATGGGAATAGACACTTTGTTCATCATAATTGGACAAGAAATGGTGACTTTAGAGCATTTTCCCAAAATGTTCCCACGCACAATGGCGCCACTAGTGGCAAAAATGTCAAATTTTAAATCGCGATAACTTGAAAACGATACAAGGTATCAAAAAAATTCCAACAGTTATGAATATTATTCTAAAATATGTACTAAATATGTAAAAATGAAGAAAATCTAAGAGGTGGTAGTGTAAAATTTCTTTAAAATTTGTTGAATTATAATGGAAGGGTCCCACGAATTACCCATAAGCCCCATAAGTACCCATAGGTACCCATAAGCACCATAAGTCGCGTCGAATTACCCATAAGCCCCATAAGTCGCGTCGAATTACCTATAAGCCCCATAAGTCGCGTCGAATTACCCATAAGCCCCGTAAGTCGCGTCGAATTACCCATAAGCCCCATAAGTCGCGTCGAATTACCCATAGGCACCATAAGTAGCATTGAATTACCTAGAAGTAACGTCGAATTACCCGTAAGCCTGTATAGTGTAGAGTGTAGTCTATAGCCGTCTAGAAGCCTAGTAGTCGGCTGCATAGCCGAGTGGTGAGGAGCACTGGCTGGGCGTTCCAAAATATAGTTCGACACCGCTCAAGAGCAGGACACTTGAAGGCATGCCTAAAGGTGGACACGAAGATTGGCTTCGTTGCCTTCCCGTCCGCTTATGTGTAATCTGCAGTTTGCTGCAGCAGATGGAGTGTTTTGTCCGATAAAACACCTTAACATTGGGCAATTTTCCCTATGAACCAGGTGACTGCAGCATAGCAATCGTTCTCGCACTCAGCTAGAGACTTAATTCTTGCTTTGAACTTGATAATTAAAGAAAAAAAAGAATAATGGCAAGGGTGGGAATCAAACCCGTGTCACCAAATTCAATAGCCTTTGCCTTAACCACTCAGCCACGCAAGCGCTCGTGAAATCTTCGCTTAATTTGTTTATATGGGTAATGTTTCGAGAACGCTCACAATATTATCAGTTTAGTTTGTTTTTATTTCTGACCATCACAACGAAAAAACAATACACGACAAACTTAGCACAGATCTATAAAAGGTAGAAGCGACAAAACGCGGACGTTATAACGTGCACGATACCAAAGCCTGCAGATTACATATACGCTGACATGAGGCGTAAGTAATTCCACGTTGCTTATGGGTAATTCGACGCGACTTATGGGGCATTTGGGTAATTCGACGCGACTTATGGAGCTTATGGGTAATTCGACGCAACTTATGGGTAATTTGACTCGCGTCGAATTACCCATAAGTCGCGTCGAATTACCCATAAGCAAAGTGGAATTACTTACGCCTTCATGTCAGCGTATATGTAATCTGCAAGTCGCTGTTGCGACTTGCGATCGTGTCACTTAAACTGATTATCCTGCTTTGGTATCATGCACGTTATAACGTCCGCGTTTTGTCGCTTCTACCTTTTATAGACCTATGAACCAGGTGACTGCAGCATAGCAATCGTTCTCGCACTCAGCTAGAGACTTAATTCTTGCTTTGAACTTGATAATTAAAGAAAAAAAGAATAATGGCAAGGGTGGGAATCAAACCCGTGTCACCAAATTCAATAACCCTTTGGCTACACCACTCAGCCACGCAAGCGCTCGTGAAATCTTCGCTTAATTTGGTTTATATGGGTAATGTTTCGAGAACGTTCACAATATTATCAGTTTAGTTTGTTTTTATTTCTGACCATCACAACGAAAAAACAATATACGACAAACTTAGCAGAGGTCTATAAAAGGTAGAAGCGACAAAACGCGGACGTTATAACGTGCATGATACCAATAAGCAGGACAATCAGTTTAAGTGACACGATCGCAAGTCGCAACAGCGACTTGCAGATTACATATACGCTGACATGAAGGCGTAAGTAATTCCACGTTGCTTATGGGTAATTCGACGCGACTTATGGGTAATTCGACGCGAGTCGAATTACCCATAAGCCCCATAAGTCGCGTCGAATTACCCATAAGCCCCTTAAGTCGCGTCGAATTACCCAAATGCCCCATAAGTCGCGTCGAATTACCCATAAGCAACGTGGAATTACTTACGCCTCATGTCAGCGTATATGTAATCTGCAGGCTTTGGTATCGTGCACGTTATAACGTCCGCGTTTTGTCGCTTCTACCTTTTATAGATCTGTGCTAAGTTTGTCGTGTATTGTTTTTTCGTTGTGATGGTCAGAAATAAAAACAAACTAAACTGATAATATTGTGAGCGTTCTCGAAACATTACCCATATAAACAAATTAAGCGAAGATTTCACGAGCGCTTGCGTGGCTGAGTGGTTAAGGCAAAGGCTATTGAATTTGGTGACACGGGTTTGATTCCCACCCTTGCCATTATTCTTTTTTTTCTTTAATTATCAAGTTCAAAGCAAGAATTAAGTCTCTAGCTGAGTGCGAGAACGATTGCTATGCTGCAGTCACCTGGTTCATAGGGAAAATTGCCCAATGTTAAGGTGTTTTATCGGACAAAACACTCCATCTGCTGCAGCAAACTGCAGATTACACATAAGCGGACGGGAAGGCAACGAAGCCAATCTTCGTGTCCACCTTTAGGCATGCCTTCAAGTGTCCTGCTCTTGAGCGGTGTCGAACTATATTTTGGAACGCCCAGCCAGTGCTCCTCACCACTCGGCTATGCAGCCGACTACTAGGCTTCTAGACGGCTATAGACTACACTCTACACTATACAGGCTTACGGGTAATTCGACGTTACTTCTAGGTAATTCAATGCTACTTATGGTGCCTATGGGTAATTCGACGCGACTTATGGGGCTTATGGGTAATTCGACGCGACTTACGGGGCTTATGGGTAATTCGACGCGACTTATGGGGCTTATGGGTAATTCGACGCGACTTATGGGGCGTATGGGTAATTCGACGCGACTTATGGGTACATACGGTACTTATGGGTAATTCGACGCGACTTATGGGGCTTATGGGTACTTATGGGTAATTCGTGGGACCGTAATGGAATGACTCTGATTGCAGTTTCCGCAAACATTTTAAAAGAGTTAGGGTTGATCAGAGTTTCCGCAAACATTTTAGAAGGGTTAGGGTTGATCGGAGTTTCCACAAACATTTTCAAATTTCTGGTACCGGTAGCCTAATGATCCTCTGGTAATGATCTAAGAGTTTTTGTTTGTTGGCGGAAAATTTTAAAATGTTTGCGGAAACTGCAATCAGCAACTTCCGCTTTTTTTTTTTCTCTCGATCTTTTCAAGGGACGAACTGACGGTACGAATTGTTCATGGTACGAATTAGGTTGCATCCGCTCAAGGGCACATCTCGACAGTCAAACCAGCACCGCTTGATCTTTTTCATTCACGAAGTCACGCGCTAACCAACTGAGCTATCTGGACATTTCATTCAGTGCATCAGTTAATATTAAGCCTAGAAAATGAATCTCAAGAACTGGTAAAGCTGCACTGATGCGATAGCCTAGCAAGGTAGTTTTCACACTACCGTACCTTGCTAGTTAATACCTTTGGCACCTCACACCCAATAGCGGTGCTACACAGGCCTTGACAACGTGCGAATTGGAGGCCTGAATAAAGGCCAAATTTACTTATACCTCTTGTTTCGAGAATCCAAATTGCCACAATCACTGCATCTCATGCGGTATCACCATTTCACCAATAAAAATAAAACTCTTCATTTTTGGTCAAAATATGACAAAATCTTTCTTTACCAGCGTTGCCACATTTTTTTTTGGATTTCTAGCACAATTGCCAAATCGAGTGCATTTTATTTGGTTTTGAATCTTTATCCTCGGATCCTGGTGGTTCGCATACTTGTAGAGGCTTTTGACGCAGGGCTGGTTACCGAGATTGGATGAGTGAAGTTTTCGATTGTTGAAGTGTTGTTGCCGGAGAATTATAAGCGCACATCCCAAGAGTCGAACCAGCGCCGCTTGATCTTGGAGTTTTTTTGTAGGCTACATAAAGTCACGCACTGGAAGACTGAGCTATAGGGACAGACAATAGCTATCGGCAGAGATGGGCGTGATCTTGATCTTGATCTTCAAGATCACTTTTTTTTTGGTGATCTTGATCTAAGATCACTTTTTTTGTGTGATCTTGATCTTGAAGAACAATAAGATCAAGATCACTTTAAAATTGAATTTTACTTCATAGAGAGAAACATTTTTTTAGAACTCGTCCTGTACAAAGTAGTTAGTGGTAACTACTAACATTAAGCCACTGTTAATATGATATGTGTCCAACAAAAGACGATTTAAAGCAGGGGTGTCCAACCTTTTTGGCCAAAGGCTGAAAAAAACCTTTTTGGCTGAAAGTTCCCGCGCTTTTCAAAGCAAGCAGCAAAAATTTCTCTCTCCAGGCCCAAATCAAAAAATGAACTCATAAAAATAATTAAGGCCTGGAGAAAAGCTAATTCTAGAAAAACCAAGAAGAAAATTTGATTGTAGTCATATCAACACCAAAACTATCAAAATCAACCAGGAATTTGCAGAGATAATTAAACTTGAAAAGACCTTCAGTTAGGCTAGCTAAGAAGTCAGCAGTCATTGTTTGTTTTTTTTTTGTTTTTTTTTTTTGCATTAACGAAGATAATCACAGCTGCCAGTAAAATCCTCAAGTTTAGAAGACAAAGTAAGTTAAAAGGACTCATTTTTGACTTTCTTACATTTTCTAAACCCAGCCATTATTTTTCACCCAACCGTTACTAATAACCTTCAACCCAACCAAGACCAATTTCAGCACAAGCTCAACCATCAACACCAAAGAGGTTAATTTATTGGAAACAAATCAAATTTCAGAAGAAAAAAAGATCAAATCTGGACAGTTTATTGTACGCTACCACTCCATTTTTTGTTTAATTTTAGTTTGTTATTCTATTAATTTGTAGTTCTACACAATTTTGAAGTACAGTAATCAGATTCAGCTAGGTCAAGACTGACTAATATTTTTCCCCTAAGTTTTATCCTTTGTGACGTAATAATAATATTTTTGAAATCTTCACCTTCCGAACTCGTATTTTTTTTTCTCGTACTGTATTTTACATTTCGTATTCGACATTGATCGATATCATAAACCGACTAACTTAGGCTACGTCTACGTAAGTATATCCATTATCCTCGCCAGTCTTAATTCTCTTTTTAAGCTGCATATTTTAATCAGGTCATTTTAACACAATTCATTTGATTCTATATCACTGCTTGACGGAATTTTGCCCTGAGTTACCTCTCATCAACTAAAGTACCGTAATTTAATTTAGTTTCAAATTAAAATTATTACTTAGTCAATTTCCAAAATCCTTGCTAAATTAAATATTTCATAACGCAATAATAGTGTTTTGTTTATTTTCTAAAGTGTTTCTTACACCACTTAAACCAGACTTGTTATTTGTTCTTTTTCGGTGCTTGTTGGTCACCGTCCTATTTCGTCACACATAAGTGAATTCTTTGATTATCCTGACTACAAGTTATAAATGCAGGTGTTGGTGATTTTGCTTTTAATCTGTTTTGTTGCAAAGTCATTTTGTAATCTTTCGTGTCCTGCGTTATTGGTTTTGTATTCATCTGTTGGTCATACTTTGTTTGTGGCAATGTCTGCGGATTGTAAAAATTTTTATTCAAAAAACTCCTTCTCTTTAACTAACAATATTAATAGGAACCAGCTATCGATTTTACATGTAAACATGAGAAGCCTAGTTGGCAACTTTGAAAAATTAGAATCACTGCTTGTCGAAATGCAAGAAGCACCGGACCTTATTGCTGTGTCAGAAACCTGGCTGAATGAAAATCGATTGCATTTTGTTAGCTTGCAAGGCTATAATTTTGTCCACTTTAATAACAAACAAACTGATGCTAAAATACAAGCAGGTGGTGTCGGGCTATACGTAAGCAGTTCAATAAAGTATAATCAAATTAATAATTTAAGTCTAAACTTACAGGAATGTGAAGATCTCTGGGTGGATATTACTTTATCAAACAATAGACAGTGCACAGTTGGTGTAGTATACAGGCATCCCAAAAATAAGTTAATTGAGTTTCAAACCAAATTCTGTGAGTGCATTGATTCGTTAAATAATTTCAAAAAACAATATTACATTTGTGGTGATTTTAATATTGATATGTTAGCAAAGACAAAAAATTCTGCTGTAAAAAATTACTGTGATGCGTTTCTCTCTTTAGGCTGCAATCAATTAGTACAATCCCCAACCCGTGTAACTTCCACAAGTTCAACTTTAATCGATCATGTATACAGCAACGACCAATCAAATAAAATTCAATGCCATGTTCTTATTCACGATGTTTCTGACCACTTTCCTATTGTAGTTGTGATAAACTCTGTAAAACCAAAACAAGAAAAATATACACAAAAAGTAAGGAACATGAAAAACTTTGTTGCTGATGAATTCGTTTGTGATCTGGAAAATAGCTTGACCAACCAATACACAGAAAGGAATGATTCAGTTCATAGCAAATTTAATCATTTCATCGACACTTTTAATGACACTTTAAACAAGCATGCACCTTTACGATTGTTGTCTCGAAGAGAAAGAAAACTCAAGACCAAACCATGGCTAACAAAAGGAATTTTGAACTCCATCAAAACTAAAAACAGACTATATCACTTAAAAATAAAAGACCCAACAAACACTTCTGCACAAGCAACATACAAAAAGTACAGAAATGTACTTACTCATACCAAAGAGCAAGCAAAACAAATGCATTACAGTTTTCTTATTACGCAAAGCAAGCACAACACTGGAAAAATATGGAAAACCATAAATGACATCATCAAGTACAAACATAAGCACACAGCTCACATACCAGAAGAAATAATTAGCACTGACAATGAAAAAATATCTGACCCTGCACAAATAAGTAACTGTTTTAATGATTATTTCACAGAAATTGGTCTTTCTATGGCATCTAAAATCCCTCTACCGTCTCCTGGCTCATTATTGAAATTGCAAAGTGTCCCATTCTCCTTTTTCCTAAAACCTGTCAATCAAGAAGAAGTATTAAAACATCTTAATAATCTTTCTGTCTCTAAAAGTACAGGACATGATGGAATACCTATGAGATTTGTCAAACTATCCTCACCAATAATCGCCCCTTTCCTCACCAACTTATTCAATGAGTGTATCGATAAAGGTGTATATCCTGATGTACTAAAGGTCGCTCAAGTTACCCCAATCTTCAAAAGTGGCTCCAGGAAAAATTGTTCCAACTATAGGCCCATATCACTATTGTCCCCCTTCACCAAAATATTCGAAAAATGCCTGTATGAACAAATGTACAATTATCTAACAAAAAAAGACCTGATCACACCACATCAGTATGGATTTAGACCACAATATTCCACTTCGTTAGCTGTGTCAAACGTTTGTGATAACATCTTAACTAACCTAGATAATAAAGATACAACTTGCTCTGTATTTCTTGATTTAGCTAAAGCCTTCGACACAGTTGATCACACTATTCTCATACAGAAACTGCAAACATACGGTTTTCGGGGCCTTCCATTACAATTGTTAAAAAGCTATATCAGCAATCGTCTACAGCGCACGGTCGTCAATGGAATCTCTTCAAACTCAAGACAGGTTACCTGCGGTGTGCCCCAAGGATCGACATTGGGACCCCTTCTTTTCTTACTCTATATAAATGACTTACCAAATTACTGTGACTGGATGCCTGCGTCCCACTCCAACGGACTGCCTACCCATCCTAGCAGGCATCCAACCCGCTGAGCTACGCCGTAAAGGAGCCACGATTTCTCTCGCTCGCCGCGCTTTGGACCCCGACCATCTCCTCCATGCAACACTCAAGAGACCACCACCTATAAAGCAGCGCTTGAAATCAAGACGCCCCTTTGTGCCTGCCGCACAACAACTCCTTAAGAACGCAGAAGAACTTAGTTTAAGTGCGGCACACTGGACGAACCACATGTGGAACACGGAGCGGCAAAATCACACCTCCACGCTCCGTGACTTCATACCCAACGCCGATCCCCGTCCACCAGGGATGTCCCTCGTGGCTTACGTGGGTCAGGCTTAACCGCCTGCGAACTGGCGTCGGCCGCTTTCGTTCGGACATGCACAAATGGGGCCTGGCTCCTTCATCAGAATGCGAGTGTGGTGCCACGGAACAGACCGCAGACCATGTCATCCACCACTGCCTAACCCACCGGCCTCCACACGGTGCGCATGGTCTGAGAATCCTGGACGACGAGACTGCCGAGTGGCTGAAGATTTCCTGCCCTCCAATCTAGCCTGGAAAGATCGCTCATACGCCATCATCATCATCACTTACCAAATTCAACAAACATGAATGTTAAACTATTTGCTGACGACACCAATCTTACGATGAGCGACAAATGTGAAATAAATTTGCAGAACAATGTGAATGCCGAAATGCAAAAAGTTTACAACTGGTTGAAGCTTAATAGATTATCATTAAATTTCTCAAAAACTGAATACATGCTAATAACAAATAAAAAACACATAAAAAATTTTAACATTAACATTGGTAACACAAGCATTCAACAAAAAGATCAAATAAAATACCTTGGCGTTTACATAGATAACAAATTAACATGGAAATATCACATAGATAAAATTTGCAAAAAAGTAGCAAAAGGTTCATGGGCGTTGCTTAAACTCAGAAATTATGTCAACACAGACACTTTAAAAGATGTGTATCACGCTTTGATTTACTGTCATTTGCAATATTGTATTTCAAGCTGGGGAAAGGCCTGTGACAGTGCACTGGATCCATTAATAAAATTACAAAAAAAGGTTATAAGAATAATTACGAAACAAAATTACTATGCTCACACTAATTTTTTATTTTTCAAAATGAACATCTTGAAACTAAAAGACATACATAACATTGAAATAAAAAAACATATGTACAAAGTTCATTATGAATGAGTATCCGTCTACGTATTGTGATTTATTTACAAATGCTTCATCTATTCATCAGCATAACACAAGATATCAAACAGGCAACAATTATTTTATAAACAGATCAAACACAGAATTTGGCAAGAAGTCCATGCAGGTATTGGGACCAATGCTCTGGTCAGAGGTTCCAAGTAGGCTAAAAAACTTATCATTTCATTGTTTCAAAAAAGAGATCAAAACGTTAATTTTACAAAGCTACAGTGCATCGTAAGTGATATGTTATGGAAACCAACTTGTCAGTTGCTTCGGAAACTTTATTATTCTCTGCTTGCTTCATGGAATTTTGTGTTTTGGCCTACGTTATCATCAATATGTTTTTTTTGTGCGTATGCTGTTGTTGAAGCGCGGGAACGTTTCAATTATTATTTTTCTCTTGTAAGCTTATTTTAAATGGCAAAATCGTAATTTCCGTAGGGTGGCAATTGACTAGTAGACCGTATGGTCGTCTCGTTGTCTCCCTGTCGGTATGGGAACTTGTGTAACTTTTGTACTGTGTATATTGCATATTTCAAACATGTACCTATGTTCCTGTTACTAACAAATAAAACATTGATTGATTGATTGATTGATTGATTGAAAGGGCCACACGTAGTTTACGAATGGTTGCGCGGGCCACTTGAGTATTTACTGCTAATTTGTAATCTTAAAAATGACTGTCTGATAATTTATAATTAAAACCCTCACACCCAAATTCTAATCTTAGAAATGTGTTTGTACATTTTATGGGTTATATAGGAAGAGAGTGAAGTTGGTTTTAAAGTGGTTTAAGGTTTTTAGTTGAAAGCAAGCCAGCAGCAAAGCGTAAAAAATGTCAAATTGGCAATTGACCCTTCTGATGTTGCCGGAACAGCGGAGTTGCGCGTCCCGTAATGTATTGTCCGGCTGTCCCTAGGTTCATCCACGAAAACCTTGCTCGCACAAGTAAGTGCTGCCGAATAATGATGTTACGAAACTGCCAATCTATGAATCCTCTGATCTTTTTCTTAAGAAACAATTTTTTTGTAAAATTCTAGCAATACAAAGTTTTGAACTTCTCTCGCTAAAAGCAAGAAATATTGCTGATTGACTGACTCTTGAAGCACCAGTAGGCTACTATTGTGTGGAAAAGGGTGGACGTAACAATGTGGAAAATGTGATGCGTAACAATGTGCATTGTGATACAATAAAATTAACTTGAACAGTTGCGCACCCCATGCACTAGGCCCTTAGGGATTATAGAGTAATAGAGAAAAAAGCAAACAATAAATGCCAATTTATCGGAATGTAAGTTCGTCATAAATTACGTTGGCGATTGAGTTGACTATATAATATACAGTATGTCATTTCGAAAAATATCACGCGGGCCACTCAGAACCTTCTCCCGGGCCACATGTGGCCTGCGGGCCACGGGTTGGACGCCCCTGATTTAAAGTCTCCATCTAATCTGTTCAGTGTTGCCATTTCAAAATTGAAAAAATTGTCTGTGTTGGTCGTAATAAAGAAGTCAACTACCATGTAGGCTACTTTGTGTTGACGTATAATAAAAAATGATTTAACTTTGTTCACAATTTCCATGTGTGAATTTAAAAGAAATGTTTTCTTTCTTTTACCCAATTTTAGATGTTTCAAAACTCTAGAATGGCGGTGTTAAAAAATCTGGACTCTAGGACGCCGACTTTGGTCATGTAAAGTGGTTTATTGCAGCAAATCAACCAGACCAAGACTTGTTTAGGGTCTGAGTATGGAGCGGTTTGTCTGACCGCAGGCCTCTGAACTTTTTTGATAGCAGACAACAGCATCAAGGTTGTCAGATGGGTAAATGGTGCAATAAACATTGACACAATACAATGAAAGTTAAAACTGCTTAGTAATACGAATAAAAACTCCTACGTGAACCAGACAAAAATTTAGTAAAAAATGATGCAGTTCAAAGTTTATTTTTATTTATTTATTATATAATAATAAGTATAAAACTAATTGCAAATTTTGCGACTTTTTCAGAACTACTGTAATTAACCTCGGCCTTGGGTGTGACGTTACGATTCTACGCAAACTACGTCAACAATTGATAGGCCCAATAGCCACAGTCACTAACTTATTACAATTCTTAGGCCAGCGATCGAGTAGTTAAAAGTAAAAGTTAGCAATACCAACTATATACCTTTTCCCAGGTTGCTTATAACTTAGTAGGCTAATTATTTTTTGCAACATCATTGATCAAAAACTTCATTTTTTTTCAAGTACCTACACTAAAAGTGATCTTGAAAGTGATCTTGATCTTCAAGATCACGATCTTAATCTTGATCTTCAAGATCACATAGTTTGGTGATCTTGATCTTGATCTTCAAGATCACCTATTCTTGGTGATCTTGATCTTGATCTTGATCTTCAAGATCACCAATAGGCCTACTGGTGATCTTGCCCATCTTTGGCTATCGGGAAGGTAACAATAACATCAGAGCATCTCAAAATTACACAAAATATACACAAAGACTATATTTATTAACTAACAATCAAACTACCAATTTAAAGTGGCAATTAGGCTACTAACAAATCGATCTTCACTCAAATTTGACGCTGCACGTTGTCATGGCCATGGCCTGCCTGTAAAGGCCGCCATGCTCACACCTAATCACTTACCCGGCCTGGGTCTGTAGCTTACCATGGCAGTAAAATGTTGACATCGCCAAAAGTAGCCAAAAGTTTTCACAAGGTGAAGTACCGTACAAAAAACTAGCTACGTACGGTGGTAGGCTATTTATTTTTTGAGAATTGGTTTGAAATGGAACGAAATCAGCCAACACACAACACGCAACTGCCAAATTTTCCACGACTTCGAAGCAAATTAACTACCGTATAACCCACTGGGGTAGCCCAATTGTACGGAAAAAAAATGCAGAACTGGCAATTTTGCTACTGCCCAGTGCCCAGTCGAGAATATTGCCCAATTGTGTTTTTTGGTTTTTAAATCTTTATTCTCGAAGTGAAAATGCTTTTTAAAGGTTATTCTTGACAGTTTTGCATATCCTACTCGGAGAGGCTTTGAAGTTTGAACCACTGGTCGACGCAAGGCCGGTTACCGAGATTTGATGAGTGAAGTTGCAATAGTTGTGAAGCGTTGTTGTCTGTGAGCTATTCCGTCCACTACAAAGGCCGCTGAATGGAGAGCAGTCCGAAAATGCGTTGCTCAAGCGCTCACTTCGACAGCGCCGCGTAATAAATCGGGCACTTAACCACTGAGCAGGTTAAGATTGAGTAGACAGCAAGGTTACCAGCAGGACCAAGACCAAATTGGCTAAAAATGAACTTGCTGTGATTAGTGATTAACCTACCAGCAAGACAAGAAATTGCAATTTGTTTTTTGTTCCAACGTATGTCCACACCATTAGGCATTAGCTCAATGGTAAAGAACTCGACTTTGTAGCCTACCATAAAAAGCTTTAAGATCAAGCAGCTCTGGTTCGACTCTCTCGGTGTTTTGTTTGGTTTTGAATCTTCATCCTCGGACTGATAAAACCTTGATAGGTTATTCCTGGTAGTTTCGCATAGCCCACTTGTAGAGGCTTTTGACGCAGGGCCGGCTTTTGAGATTGACAGAGTGAAGTTTTCCTATTGTTGAAGTGTTGTTGGCAGAAAATTATTCCATCCATTAGGCGCCGCTGAATGGAGAGGAGTTCTAAAATGCATTGCTCAAGCGCAAACCCCGAGAGTCGAACTAGCGCCGCGTAATCTTGATCTTGAATCAACCACTGAGCTAAGGGGGCGGACAGGCGCTTGTGCGCTTGAGCAACGCGTTTCAGGATTGCTCAACAACACTTAGCCTTAACAACAAGTGGAAACTTTAGGCTAGCCTACTCTGTAAATCTTGGTAACCAGCCCTGCAGCGTCAGTCATTTAAAGCCCCTAGCCTACAAGTAGCCTATATATGCAAAGCTACCAGGAATAACTTATAAAATGCTTTGTCAGTCCGCGGATAAAGAACCCTTGCATTTTTGTAGCATTTATAGCCTATGTAGGCCTAAATGAAGAAGTTACAATATCCTAAAACTTTTGAAAGTAATAAACATGGTTCGAAACTATTTGAGAAAAACTCAGATGGCACAGTGGTCTGAAAATGATATGAAAAATGCTATCAAAGATAGGCTACATAGCAAAAATAAAGTTTAAGAGGTGCTGCGAAGATGTAGGCTAAGCTTACAAGATTCCAAAATCCACACCTGAAAAATACATAAAGTAG
This sequence comes from Aplidium turbinatum, assembly GCF_918807975.1. NCBI lineage: Eukaryota > Metazoa > Chordata > Ascidiacea > Aplousobranchia > Polyclinidae > Aplidium > Aplidium turbinatum. The sequence continues at coordinate 34,851,806 of NC_137472.1, read as the reverse complement.
CTAGGCTACTCCAGGCAAAGCCAATTTAGGTCGTTTCAGGTCTGTATTGAATGAAAAACATAAAGCAGAGCTTGTGACTCATCATTTATGTGGAACATGCTAGCCTATTTGGTTGAACTGGTGAAGCGTTACGTAGCCTACATTAGCATATAATTTGGCTGTGACAAACGATGAGAATGCTACTTTTAACATTGCTAACAAAAAAGCAGGAGTGGATTAGCTTGAAAATTTTTTGAACGCCACCCACACTTTAGCCTTTGACAACCAGAAGTAACTAATCATTCTCCAGTCGCAGTCACAGGCAATATAGGGTGCAAGTGATTAGATTGAAACACCAGTTGAAAGAAGTGCTGCAAGCCAATAACATAACAGCAGACAGAATTCAGAATGTAGGCTAGATGATTGATTGAATCTTTATCCTCGGACTGGGAAGCTTCTTGAAGAACTTAATCCTGGTAGTTTCGCATAGCCTATTTGTAGAGGCTTTGAATCACTGACGCAGGCCCGGTCACCGAGATTGACAGAGTGAAGTTTCCCATTGTTGAAGTCTTTGTTGCCGGGGAATTATTCCATATTTCCATCCATTAGATGCCGCTGAATGGAGAGCAGTCCTTAACGTGCGTTGCTCAAGCGCACACCCCCAAAGTCGAATCAGCGCCGCTTGATCTTGAAGCTTCTTCGTTTCAGAAGTCACGCGCTAACCAACTGAGCTATCGGGGCGGAAAATTTTATAAGCCTAGCCCAGGGGTGTGCAACGTGCGGCCCGCGGGCCAAATCTGGCCCGCGAAGAAAAATTGTGCGGCCCGCGATGATGTACCAATTTTGAATTGTGTGCGGCCCGCGAAACGTGTTTATAATTTAGTTTAGTCTGGTACATGTGAACAATTCATTGTGGAGTGGATTATTGTAATTTCGCACCTTCTGTTAACCATTTTAGAAATTTCCCACCGGCCACCGCTAATCCGTTGTATTTAATTATTTGGAACGTCAGAAGATCAGAGGTGGAGCCTTGCTATTGTCTCTGGCTTTGTCGCCTTTTTATTTGATCTCTTGCTTTAGACCTTTTGTCGAGCCGGCTTGCGTCAAATTTAGCAGTTGCTTAATGTAGGCCTAGCCTATAGGCCTACAAGCAGTTGGATCAGAACAACTTCAGCCTAGCGGCCCATTCCTTGCCAAATTTGTTGAACCAGTCAAAATAGAAAATTTGTTAAAATTAGAAGTAAAAAAATAGAGGCATTGGAAGAAAAAAAAATTGAAAAAGTGGCAGTTGAAAAAAGGCAAAACAAAACAATTGAATGAACTCAATGCAAGACTGCAGCAAAAAAAAAACAGTATGCGAATGAGATGTATGGTCACATGAAAGGCTTTATGAACAAATTACGACTTTGGAAAGCCACATACAGACAGAAAATCTTTTCCACTTTCCAACTTTGAGAGACCATGGAATGCATCCTGAGAAGAAAACTGAATTTGCAGACCAACTTGAAAAATTGTTGTAGCCCTATGAATTTTTGGCTCGTTTCAAGGACTTTAAATCTCATGAACATTTGTTTGGTATATTCTCTTCGGCATTCAACACAGACATTGACAAAGCACCAGGTGATATCCAACTTGAACTGATTGATCTTCAAGAGAAAACGGATTTGAAAGCAAAGTATTTAGAAATGAATCTTGGCGATTTTTACCGAAAACATCTCAACCAAGATGACTTTCCACATTTGAAAAAGTTCATGGCTTCAAAAATGGCTCTTTTAGCTCAACGTATTTGTGCGAACAATTTTTTTCTAAAATGGGCGTCATAAAATCTCCCTATCGATCGGTTCTGACAGACGAACACTTGGAAAATGACACTTGGAACAAAAAACTACTTTTTTGTGCCTGTAACCACTAGAAATCATATGTCAAATAAACATGTGGCCCGCGGTTTCACCCAGTTGTTTATATCTGGCCCTCCTGTAAAAAAGGTTGCACACCCCTGGCCTAGCCTATAGGAAAAATGCCTTACAAACAAACCGTAGCCACGGGGTTTTTCAGCTAGTGCAAACCGCCATTACCACAGCGAACTCGCAGCATCAGGCTAAAACAGGTCGTTGGTATCTACAATTCTACATTGTGAAGCTAGTGTAGGTTAGGGCAAAGTGGGGCGTGTTGTCACAATTTTTACAAATCTGCATATATCTCGTTCTGTACCAATGGTATCAAGATGCTTGATAGTGCAATTGAAAGAGGTATCATTCGACTTCTTGTAGCTACAGCTAGACTAAAGTTTTTCTGGATTATTTTGTTTTTACATAAATCAGGGATATCTAGAACAACGGGATTGCTGACTTTGTAAATTTCGATAAAGCAATGGACACTAGAAGGGTCAGCGCTGTTAACAGAGCCACTATAGTTAACGCCCGAAAATGAAAAAGGCGAAAGCGCGTGTCAATTACGCTGTTGAGAAGTCGCCTTTTCTAGATATCCCTGCTGTGAAGCTAAAATAAGGTCTTGAAAGTGGGCACTCCTAGTCATCTTCCCTAGCAACGCCCATAGCAACAACTAATGGCTGGCCTTGTCTATAACTTAAGATCACCATTTTAAAGCAAACTTTTGCTGTTAGTCATCCAAGACTATTGAGTATTGAACACAGCTTTAGTTTTCATATTTAATTGATTATTGCATCACTTTTGGGCAAGTTTTAATCATCAAAAATAAGAAATAAAAAAAAACATGAAAAAAGTAAGAAAATTCAATTTCGTGGTATTGCTAAACAAAGAAAGTTGGATAAGGTTGGTTGTAAGTCGAACAATGTTGGTAGACTTGATGAACTGTTACTGTAACACAAGTGTAACCTTTCCTGTAACACCAGAAAGCCATCCAACAACAGAAGATCAAAGCCCTTTTTGCCAACCTTCTACTTCAGCAAAAAAAAATTAGGAAAACAAGACAGTAGCAAAATCTCTGCATATTCAGAAATCTGCCAAATACTCGACAAGTTTTGACTTGACAAATCAAGAAAAAGAAGCTTTGACACATTCAAGGCGAGGAGAAAAACATTAAAAGCACTTAAAAAAAATTACAAACCCAAGCAGAGGCAAAAAAGGGTCTACTTATGATAAAGGGAGTTTTAAGGTGTTGAAAATGTTTATTGTTGTTTTTCGTAAAATGTAATTTTTGACCAAGTACCAAATTTTAATCCCAAATATCTCTTTCATTTATTTGCCAATCGCTTTCAAATTTTTAACCCTATCAGACAGAGTAAACATGCAAAGCCTCTGGTCAAAGAATTTTGGAAATTTTGTCCATGATGCTGTCGGCACCCATTTTTTTCATGTCCGAGGATCAAAAATGTTTGAAAAAATGCAACAATTCGAATAACTTTTTATTTTCTCAAAATATCTTCATTTCCTTCCATAGAGCTTCAGTCTTGATACTTATAAATATTCTGTTAAAATTTGATTCAAATCCAGTAAGTGGTATTAAAAATATTTGTGTTTAAAATTTGTGTATTTTTCACCACTTGGTGGCGGTTTGGGGAAAAACGGCCACATTTTCAAAATTTTTTTTGCTTTTTTTAAATTATTTTATCTTCAAGCATCATTTTAAAAACAAGAAATGGGTTGTATGTTGAAAAATCCACATTTTAGTTTGTGCAGTAATGATGCAGTAACCCTCCTATCGTCCACTTCAAAACAGAGTCAGCAATCCCGTTGTTCTAGATATCCCTGACATAAATGCATGTTTAATGCAAATAAATGGGTTGTGACAACACGCCCCACCCCGGGGAGTGTTGTCACAGAGCATGGGGCGTGTTGTCACAAAATTTCTGCACATGGTTTATGACTAAAATATGATAGAAACCAACAAAAAATGGTTTTAACACAGGCTGAACGAATAAAAAAATATGCGAAATGCAAAAAAATTTAATTTACAACATAGGCTATTGGTAAAAATTTTATGCCCATTATCAAAAACAATAAAAATGTCAACTTGAGAATTATGTGTCACTATCGAATAATGTGTGTATCATTGTCTAATATTAGTTTTTATTTCCTAAAAAAGCGTTGTATTTTAATACGCATATTACCTCGTTGTATAAGCACAAATAATTTTTTACGTTTCTTAATATTAAAAATGCACACCACGGGGCGCGTAGTCACAGCTGTGACAACACGCCCCGTGGTATGAAATCACGTGGTTTCAACAACCATGTGCACATCTCTACTTGCATGTCTTATCTGTTTGGTATGATGAAAAAAGCAGGCGTAAAGCTAACGAATGGTATCTTTCCTGATCAGTTATGATCAAACCTTAGTTTGCCAGACCATTTTTTAGTTTAGTTATAAAACCTGATTTTGCCCAAAATTCAATGGCGCGTATCCTCATAATTTCTGCTGTGGTGACAAATTTATTAACCTTCACTGCTTGTACGAAAGAGAACTGAAAACTATGCCTTCCATTGAAAACTCGTGGTTATACGCTTGGGTTATCACATGGAAATCGTGCTGTGACAACACGCCCCACTTTGCCCTACTATCATTGTGTCATGAACACATAGACTATAGGCTATTCGTGAGAAGTAAGCCCATCTGTGATTTTGTGGAATCTCAAATTGATATAGATCTACAGTAGGTTACTTGAAAAATAAAAACCTAAGTTAACTTATTTTAAAAAAGTTGGCGCAATTCTGAAATGAAAGTTTCGCTGACTACATTTTCTGTATAGGCTACTAGCCTATCTATCACAGTTCCGAAATAAAAATATATCGTTCCGAATGCCATTCCTAGACGTGTTTGCTTTGATTGCTCCTGAAAGTTATCATGTGTTTCAGTTTGAGACCTGCATTGAAGTGTCGCTAGATCAATATCAAGCAATAGTCTCCACATAGTCCCCTCAACGGTAATGCTGACGACCTGGCCTTAATAATCTAAACATGGCCTTCAAACATACTCAGGGGCGTAGTCAGGAGGGCAACTGGGTGCTTCGCTTTCGCTGACTCGTTGCCGAGCTTGTTGACATATGCGCAACAAAAGCCTACTGGTTTGCACTCACCTCCGAAATTTTGTGCTGCAGCTATAGCCTACTACTGTAGCTGCAACTAAATGGAAAATTTCGTACCCAAGATACACAAAACATAGTAGGCCATACGATTACCGTAACCTGCGCGATTGGAGAATATTAGATAGGAGACGTTAAAGTAGCCTACAGCTAAAACTAGCCCATGGAGATCACCTTCAAAAAGTAAATGTGGTTGAACTCTAGAAATGAACTCGCTCTAAACAGTCTAAAGAAGTCCGTTTTTGTCTTGATACATAAACATGAAGCGAAGTTGTGAGTGCAATTGTCATTTTATTTATCGAGTTACGTTCAAATTGATATTTTATTGTTAGGCTATACACCAGTAGCCCTATAGTGATCTGTAAATCACACCAGGTTAAATAATTTGCACATTGTTTACAACTCAAACCAACTCTCGAATTACAAGAATCGATGCTGCAATAGAATGAATACAGATGAAATGAGCTGTATGTTTGTCGTTTCAATTTCTTTTTACGTTGTTTTATATACCATGCACAAACAATACACAAAAGATGTAGACTATCACTAACACTCATTTTTTAATGCAATATAATTTCGAGAGTGTAATTTCTAAGCCTCTAAGTGAAAGTAATCAATTCGTTTAACAGTAAATATTTCTTTGCCCTCAAAACTATTGTAGGCCTAATGATGCAAAGGGATAATGCCACGATGTCGTCTGCAAACAAAACAGAAAACAAAGTGCAGTAAGCTACTTTGAGCAGCTTATGTAATTTTGAACAATTTGACACTTTCAATAAAGAGGCTTTGATATTTCACTATCGGTCAATTATTATCATTCCAGCATCATATTTTTAAGCATAAGGATTGCCCGTGTTTCCACCAGGGACACGACTTCCAGGTCCCGGTCTGCCTTGACCAGGGCGACGTTGGGAACCTGTTCTACCACCACCTTGTGATGCTCTTGAGCACCTTGCAATGCATATTCGGCACGGATTGAATCGAAGTCGATTGGGTGCAGGCACAGAAGAACAAGTTGGGCAGGACTGACGAGCTTGTATCAGACATCTTGGTCTTTGAAACGCGGGATACTGGTCTAAAAAAGGAAGTATGGACTGTTGATCTAAAAAATGTTGGAATCTTTTTGTTAACATAAAATAAATCCTACAATTTTTGTCCAAACTTACTGAGTTTTAATGATAGGTTTTAGATTATTCTCCAAAGAGAACATTGAACAAAATGTGAACTTACTGCAACCCCGCTGTGCAATGCAGGCCAAGCATCCAGAAGACGACAACGTTGTGGGCATTGGACTTTGGGTGCTCATGCAGGCTGGAGACGATTGGCAAGATTGCCTGCACATTTCTATGGGAGTAAGTCCTGATGTAGTGGGACTTGGTGGCGCACGGGTTGGTCTTTGAGGCCTGTCGCTTGTACGATCACAATCATCTATCCAAAGACAAGAATAAAATAATTTGCTGCACAAAGCTATGATTTTCAATTCAATAGGAATTTTTCCGATCACTCAAGCCGTTTTATTTGTTGAAATAATTTAAAATGTCATAAACTGACTGTTTACTTCCAACTTTTAAACTTAGCCCAATCATGACATTATTTTCTGTGATCAAATGTTTTTGCACAGCTTTCTTTACCTTTGCTTCTTGATCAAATACTCAACTGTTGAAGTGTTTTTTTAACTGTTTGAGTATTAGAACTGATAGCCAATACGTGATAAAAAAATAAACTTCTATGCGATGCAATTCTACGCTGCTTGACCTAATCCACGTTTCACGTTATTTGATGGAAATAGACAATTTTTTAAGAACTACCAAATTATTCGGTGAGCTACGGAAATGTTTGTTCATTATTTTGTTTGTTGTGCTGATTTGTTACCTCCTCTTGACAAACACATTTTAACACAGGATCGACATGTGCGTCTTCTTCCTTGATCTTCTTCTGACAAATCCGGACAACCGGAACATTCTTCCTGAGCTTCATCGATACAATCTGCCATGTTGTCGTCACCATCTTCATCATTGAAGCCTGGTTGGCCTAATTTCAGAGTATTCCGATATAATTTATTGTTATGATATAAGTAAGTGCGACAAACTGTTTTAATACAGACTGCTCAGATTTTTTTATGAAAAGTTTGTTAAAACATTATACTTTAGTTGTAGTTAATTATTTGTAGTTATAAAACATTATACTTTCTTGTATTTAATAACATAAAGTCTTTACATTCGTGGTTAAAAGTAGCTCCATTTTACAATAATAAACAAACAACATGAAAAAAACATTTGTCCAACAAAGTTGCCGAGAAAACATTTTCAACTCACCACATTGGTTCATGACGCACAATTTGCATGATTTTGGGGTTTCCATAAACCGCCTCATAAATTCTCTCCTGCTGGGGCATCTGTTTTCGGAAGAACATTGTCGCATGCATGACAACATCTTCAATGGTCCTTTGCGAAAGCGTCTACGACGTTGCGGAAATCCTCCTGATCGATTAATGATAAAGAATTTGTTAGGATGTTTTTAATGTGTTATGATTGTATTGCAAACTTTGTCGTCTTCTTTTCAGTTGCTTCATTAAAGTAATTCAACACAGCCAAAGTACGAAATAACCTTTCTATCATATTTTAAAGAGAATGACTGTAGGCCTACACTTATGCATTCATCGAGTCGACTGCTCCAACTTCTGCTTGTCGCTATGTGTCTTGCCATGGCACATTTTAAGTCATGCAGAGTTTTTTCTTACGACTTTTAATAGCATCTGGTGAAAAGTATTCACCATAATATGCTGAACGTTCGGTACAAGACTGGACTAAAGTTTCCTTTGTGTCACTTTATGTTTCAAGTCAACTAACATCATTTCTCTGCATAATTTGCCAGAAACATGAAGATCTCCTTTTTATCGAAGAGAACATGGCACTGAGAAATCAAACATTGGCACTATAGTTGCAACGCCAAGATATCTCTTATGCAACCAAGTGCCAGCAAAAAGGAGGCAGTGATGTCACAAAAAAAATCCTTGTTGCAAACAATTTTGAAATAGCTGACACAACATGGAAAAGACGTGCTTCCGGCCTATAAGAGTTTTGTCCATCGCAAAGATATTCCATTGCGCATTTGTCGTAGAAAAATTGATTCTGTTTCTATGCCTTACAAATACTGTAGGTAGGCTATAGCCTACTCTAGGTTAAAGCGTATAATGGAAGGTATGTAAAATGCTGAAATTTTACCAATAAACTAATAATTGCCTCACTTTGAATTTATGATATCTCCCCGGATGAACCTTAACAAACATCTTGAAATGCTTAAGCCTAAGGTCGAAAATAGTCTACGGTAGTGGTAGTATAGATTTCTACAACAAATGAATAAATGGACTAATAGCGTAATGACTCCAGGTAGGCCAACTATTTTTTTTACATAAATGAATTAACCAGTTTCTATGCAGAATAACGAACATATAGATACGTAAAGTAAAAGTGTAAAACATACCACGGAAAGGAAAACATCCTCTGACGCAAGACATGCATCCTCGTCTTCTTCTTTGGTCTTGATCCGTTAAAGTGGGACACTCTTCACAATCTTCCCGAGCCTCAGCGATGCAGTCAGCTACTTCGCTCCGATTGCTTCGATTGAAATCACCTACAAATCACAGAAACGATTATAAAACTTATGAAAGTACAAAAAATTAAATTCAAAGATCTTTTGTCACAAAAAAAATTTCTAGGACCTAAGAATGACATCACAACAAACTAGAAGTAGGCTATATATCACGTATAGGCTTATAGGTTGTCCAAGAAAAGAATAGTGAACCGAGTTTATTTGTGCATTGTTAAGCCGGCATGCTTTGCCTTAGAAATTTGCAACACCATTCAATTTAAGCACCTAGTTTGAACACGATTGAGATGTTGATTTGTTGAACGATTAATAAACTAACGTGTAATATATTATCCACTTTAACCACACACTTAGCTACTTTTTTGCATGCTACACTTTCTCTTGAAGTCATTTGCTGTGCTTACCGCACTCTTCTTCAACGCACTCTTTGCATTCTTGTCGGGTGTTCATCAATCGATTTCTAATTTCATCCAACATAGGACACTTTTGTGGAGACTGGCAGCCCTTCATACATGTCATTGTCTTGAATATTCCACGCCTGAGTCCGCGGCGAACGGAGCCACGGTTTATAGGTCCTACATGTATTGCAAAAATTTATTTTACACGATGAATTTAATTTGATATGTGATAAAAGTTTATGTGCTACTGAGATATCTCTGAAATAACAAAGCAATCGCAAATACAATCGCTCTCATTCTCTTTACTACGTTTAGTTTTTATTGTAGCCTACTTCTTGAAAAGCATGCAATGTAATCTAACAACCAAAACTATTTCGTATGGTCCATGACTACATTGGCACCGATAGTTCACTTGATTAGCGCGTGACTTCGTGAACGAAGAAGCTTCAAGATCAAGTTGCGTGGGTTCGACTCTCGGGGTGTGCGCTTGAACAACTCATTCTAAAGACTACTCTCCATTGAGCCACGCCTAGTGGATAGTATAATTCCCCGGCAACATCACTTCAACAATGGGAATACTTCACTCTGGCGATCTCCTTGCATCAAAAGCCTCTACAAGTTTATAAGTATACGAAACTACCAGGAATTACCTCAAGACTTTGTCAGTCCGAGGATAAAGATTCAAAACCAAACAATTTGTGAATGGAATGGGCTACGATTACAATTTACAGGTAGGCCTAACTTATCGAAACTTTACAAGTGGGTGATTAATTTTATTGTCTGGATTCAACTTTTATTGACATGCTGGACAACTTAATATATATACATGAGCAGGGAATGGGATGGGATGGAATGGAAGATGGAATGGAATGGAAGACAGATTTTGGGATGGAAGATGGAAAATGTCAAGGATGAAAAGAAATGGAAGATCTTGATGATGGGATGGAAGAAAATCTTCCATCATTCCATCCCAATTCCATCATTAACTTTCTAACGCTTTAACAAGACATGCAAAATATTACGTTGCTTGCTGAAATGATTCGAACGGTACGTTCAAACAATAATTCAAATTCAAACAATAATCCTTAGGAAAATACTGCTGTTAAATTTTTAGCTTAAATTTAGCCTATGGTTTTTAGGTTTATTTGTAGCATATTATTTTACGCGGAGATGGAAGATGGAAGAGATTTCTGAGATAGAATGAAAGATGGAATGGAAGATTTCTAAGATGGAATGGAGATGGAATGGAAGAAAATCTCAGGATGGAAGATGGAAAAAACGTCTTCCATTCCATTCCATCCCATACCCTGTGCATGGGATCCATAAAATACGTACAATAAGTTCATAACATGCATTACAAGTTTTTGCCATACCGTACTACACGAATTCAAGCAATTTGCAGCAGTTTTTTGATGGCCGTTTCGATTCCAATTGACACTTCCAAAAAAATGGTATTCGCAGTATTCCAAAGTTAGAAAGTGTTTGAACGTTTACCTTTTCGCGGAGCACAGTTTCGAATGCAAGATTTACATGTTCTTGATCTTTCCTGTTCCTCTGGTGAAACAGTTGGGCATTCAGAACATTCTTCGCGGGCGTCATTGATACAATCGGCGACTTGACTTCGATTGCTTTCTTGAAATGAACCTACAATGAAAAGAAATATTTTCAATTTATATCTGCTTTAACGGGTGACATATGAATTCAGAAAAACGAGTTATTGACTAATAGAATCCCAAAATGTGTTTACAAAAGTCATACATGTGAGCATCTCACCACAGTAGCCCATGATGCAGGTCCTGCACTCCTGTGACACTGCCTGAAAATTAGTCATCGCTTCAGATCTTGTTGGACATGAGGTAGGAGATACGCAGTCAGTGAGACAAAAGTATGAAGCTAAACCAGGACGAGATCTACCTCGCCCTGGTCCACCTCGTCCTGGTCCACGTCGTCCTGGTCCACCATGTTCTGGTCCACCTTGCCCTGGTCCACCTTGCCTTGGTCCACGTGGTATATTATCTATGTAAGTTAGGCAAGATTAGTGTTGATCTCACAGGATATCGGGCAAACAATAAAGATTGAAAAGACGCATTTTTTAACTTTATTACTAAAATATATAAAAACGACTTATCAAAAACGTATCAAAACAATTTTGTCGCCAGTGACTCTGCGGGTTAATAAAGTTTACATTTGTTTTAGAATATTTTTCACACAATTCTTACCCATAGAACGGCATCCTCGTACACAAGATCTGCAACTTCTCATGTTTTGTTGCTCTTCGGATGTGAGAACGGGGCACGAATCACAATTAAGACGAGCTTGTGGAAGACATTCAATGATTTCATTGCTGGAAGTGCTTTCAAATTCACCTTGAAACCAAATACAAACCAAGAATATTTTTAGCCGAACATGAAAACCTACGATCGTCCACAGCTAACTTTCATGTGGTCTACACTCTACAACTACATAAACAGGTTACATCATGTTAAAAGATCAACTGTTTTGTTGCTTTTAGGAGGATCTTGGAAACTTTTTATCTATGCCAGCAAGAGCAGCAATGTAGTAACTTATTGTCAATCAATAGCAAAATTGGTAAGTATTTACTTTTAGTAGTCTACCATTGAATACTACTAAGTTTAAGCACAATAAGGTGAACTGTGCAACCAACAAATCTACACCGTTTTAAGTCATAGTTCAAAAAAGTAGATTCAGATCAACCCACCAAAATACTGTGATTATGATTGCAACTCCGGATGTCACAGAAGTGTAAGCTAGCTGTATTTTTTCTGTTAGCTACTTTGGTCTCAAGCGTTGAACGGGTGGAAGTGAGAATGGTAATGATGTATGTTACCAGGCTATAATCCTGTAGCCTCCTATAAGTTTCTGTATAACTATGTTTCATCGCATATACTCAAAACAATTAAGTGTGCAAAGTAAACTGAAAATTAGAGTTTTGTTCATTGTGTTGTTTTCGTCTTTTCTAGATCAGGGCAAATTCCAATTTTTTTTGTCGTTCAACTTCTGCAAATTGATTAGCTTTCGTCATCTGGGTTAAACTTCAAATATTATAAGTTGATCAAATGAATTAAGAAATCGTACCGCATTCTTCTTCGAGACATTCTCTGCATGGTCCTGTAGTTGATCTCACTCTGCTGATCAAAGCCGCTTTGGTTGGACATTGGGACGGAGATTGACAACTCAGCAAGCACGAAAGACGTTCGAACGGCCGCATTGGAGGTCCTCTTCTTGGCCCTGGTCCAAACGGTCCTGGTCTGAATGGCCCTGGTCTAAATGGCCCAGGTCCAAACCCACCAAACGTTTCTATAAGTGTAAAAAAGAGAACCGTTGTAGGTAAAACAACAAATTTTAAGTTTCAAAAACAACATAAAAAACTTTTTTTTTTAAATCTTAGCATATGTTACCTCGAAAACATCTTTTTCCACACGATCGGCACCTTTTCATTCTCATTTGTTGTGACACAGTCGTGATCGGGCAATCAATGCAGCCACGTCGTGCTCGCGCCACACAGCCCATAACTTTACTGAAGTTGTAACTGGTAAATGGACCTAAATATAATTAATGTAAAAAGTGTCTAGACATGAGCAAGAAAGCACATGTCAATGTATGACAGCCGGCGTCGTTATTCCTCAACCTAAGGTGTATCACTTACCACATTGTTCTGATATGCACTCTCGGCAAACCGGCAGCAGGTTCTCTATTTGATTTGTTACTTCTTCAAACGTTGGGCACGTCGATTCTGATTGGCAGTTTTCAATGCACGACAACCTTTGAAATGGTCTACGTACCAAGCCAGGTCGGAATGGTCCATTTCCTTCGAAAAGTACTTTATTGTAAATATCAATATGAATGTATTTCATATAAAGAAGCATTTCACATAACAACGTTAAGAAACACAATCTGTTTTATAAACAGGAGTTATATATAATTAAAACTTTGCCTTATCGATGTCAAGAAATGGATGTCCAAACCGAGAATCACTGTTCAAAAATGTGATTTTATTGTCTTTGAAGACTACTTAGAGTCTTAGACGTAAGATTAGCCTACTTAGATTTAGAAGATTAACTTAGTTTTTCATCTCCGCTTCATGATTGTACTGATAAAAATTTTGCGGTCCGTCGCCAATCGGGAAAAGGAAGTTGTGATATGAAATTTGACAATAATATGTCCAATATATCTATGACATTGGACAGAAGGCTACGCTGTTTTATTACCTCTGCGTGGAGTACAGCTTCGAAGGCATCTCTTACAACTTCTCGTTCTCATTTGCTGTTCCTGGTTTCTCACAGGACATTCAGAACAATCTTGGCGAGCATCCACAATACAGTCTTCAATGTCAGTTCGGTTGCTTCGGTCGTAAGGGCCTAGAAATTGGGCTTCTACCATTTAGGTGTTGATTACGTATCCATATTTTACAATTGAAGCGTTGCAGAATATTTTCTCTAGATAGAAATCTGTTTTTTGTTTTCTAACAATCGCACAAATATTTCAACCCGATTTAAATAAAGTTGATGAACTTGCGATTTACATCTTCAGCCCATTTCTCTCACCACAAGTTTCCATGACGCACTCTCGGCATTCTCTTCGCGATGCAAATAGTTGAGCTCGAACTTCTTGTCTACTTGGACAGTTATCTGGAGCTTGACAAGACCTCATACATCTCAGGGTACCAAAAAAGGTTTTGACTGGCCTAAACATGTTGGAGCCACGTCCAGGTCTCCTTCCAGGACGACGACCTATCACAACAATAAGTTTTTAACTTGCTTGGTTACAAATTCGTTTGTCAGAACATGAAAGTGAAAGCAGATTATGATTTGTAGTGCAAAACAACACAGTGTTATCAATTTTAAGAACGCATTTTGTATTTGAAGAACACAAACTACAGACAGAACCTCGAACAGGAATGGAACGAGCTGCCACATATCTCTCCCCAGTTTTCAGTTATACCAGCACTCTCCATCCCTCCTATAGCAGACCTCTCAAGAAAGGCATGGGTCACATTGAACAGGATCAGATGTGACGTTGGCTGCACTGGAGCTAATCTGTTTAGGTGGGGGTTGCATAATACGCCGATATGTGTCTGCGGAGCGGTAGAACAAACAATGCAACACATACTCCACGAATGTTCCATCTTACGCCCCCCAAGTGGAATCGTTGGTATTCGACAACTGGACCCAACTACCGTATCTTGGCTGCACGAGGAGGCATTGCCAATCTAAGCTAATACAAGTCAAACGAGAGAAGAAGAAGAAGAAGAAGAAGATTGCGGGATCTTTGACGATAGACTATTGTAACTTGTTAGGATAATCAGCCACTGTATTTTTTGTAATTCTAAAATGATTGCAAGTAAACACCTGCTGTGTGCATGGGTTGAATAATGAATATACACAAATAGCAAGCTCACCTCTGCTGGAGCACTTTCTCAAACAGGTTCGGCAGACTCTATGATTTCTTTGCTGTTCCGCATTCAACACTGGACAAGTGTCGCACTCGCTGTATGCATCAAATCTACATATGGCATTGTCTTCAGGGCTGGAACTCATTGCATCTGAAACAAATGTGTTTTTTGCTTTGATTGTTTATGTGTATACTTTAGTAAATTCTTTTACAACCTACTATCGGTGCATAGATCAATTTATGACGCATCTGATTCTCGTTTAAAAACCCATAGGAACGTATTCATTTTGTTATTGAAAATTACTCTTGAAGATGAAATGAACATTTTCATATAAAAATATTATTACTAACCACAGTCCTCTTCAATACATTCCCTGCATCTGCTGTCAAGTGCTCCCATCCCCGAACCGAAGGTACATTTGTTTTGGTTTGTACACTTTTGCATGCAGTTTTGCTGAGAATTTGCATTAGTCATTTCACCTGGACCTCCTGCTCCATCTGATCCATCTTGTGGAGGAGCGCCACCTTTCAAATAAAAAGTTCAAACTGTTGTTGCTAAGTGTGACTGGTTCCTTTCAAATAATAATAGAAATATAGAGCTGATACCAAAATATGCGGCAATTTGGATTTTTAAACTAAGTTTATTGAGTTAAAAAGAAAACTTTTAAACACTCTTAAAAAACAAATTGGACTTGTTGAAAAAATATAACTTTAGAAGTGGAACTTCAAAAAAAAAAGCTTGCATTACTTTTTAGGCTATTTTTTTTTTTGTATAAATGAATTAAAGAAGCCATTAAGTTATTTTGTTTGCACAGATACGTTTTGCATTAAAAAAAACTCACCATAAGCAGAAAGTAAACAACAGGACAATACAATTGCCCCGAACACATTCATGACGAAGTTCTGAAATATAAAGTTTACAATGTTTAAAACTTGCTTTCCCTAATTTAATCAGCTTTTAATCCATTAAGTTTATTATTCTGTTATTACAGTATAACTATCAATCGTAAGCTATCTATCTAGTAACACCGCACAGCGACGAACCTTTTTTTGCTTGGATTCTTTTGTGCAAGTTCTTCAATTGTGTGAACGATTGAGATGATTTGTGTGGAATTAACTTTTGTCCTTCCTTTTATACTTTTACAATCTTATAGAATCTTATTTAACCTGATACGGTGCAAGGGTTATTTTTAATCGAACTGCCTTAAGCCTTGTCACGTGATACTCTATTTTTATGTGCAGTTGGCCTGCACGTAACGTAAAGAACATAGCTTGCAAAGTTATTTTTTGTTTAAAACTATTTTTAAATGAATTATTTAATTTTAAAAACTGCCATAACTAAACAAAGACAAGTTTATATTACTTTTAAGATTTTTGACGTCAAAAAGCATTTTATAATGACATCACAGCCTGAGGGTGTTTTTTTCAATAGTCTACAAACCAAGTGCATATTTGATCTAGACATGACGTTTTAACGCCACATTGCACACTTTTGTCGATAGTTGCATCTTTAGATTTGGAGTTCTGTTTTACAAATTAAATACATCAGTTCTTTTACAATGTAAGCTACTTCAGTTTAAAACATCTGTGCAAGTTATTTTGCACATTAACAGTTTGCAAATATTCATACACACTTGCTACAAATTATTATGAAAACACCCTCGATGTTAATAATTTAGATTTATTCCAGTGATATTACTAAACGACAAAGAAAAAGTTAATCAATTCAAAAACTTTGCAGATTGTTTTGCTTTGTCCCAAAAACCTACCCCAGATTAGAAACAAATGCTCATGCTGAAGTGTGGTCACCTCACCATGTCTTGCTCTTAAATAGGATTTAGTTGAATAAATATCACGAATTTATGTCGATTAAAAGGAAATAAAAAAGATTCAAACTATGGTGACAAGCCCGGTGATTTATCACGAACGATACGCTTTCACCTGACGATATAGCGCAAGTCAACTGTCGGTGGTGAAATAGCGAAATGCAATGACATCTTTAAAGGCTGCTTTAACTCCGTTCTGTTTAAAACAACCTCAGTTTAGCATTTTATTATTTTTTTGATTATTTTACACTTTAAATATTATTTCTTTATAACAATCTGTCGCAGATATCTGCAGCAATTGTGACGTCACTTAAATTGTTCCCCGACGGCTACATTTTGTAACGTCACAGATCACGTGATAATTTCAAACAAGAAAGTAGACAATGCAGTTTTTAACTCCAAAAATATGTTTTATTTTGGTGCATTGGAACAAGCTTGTACGATACTGGATACCTTTTGATTTCTTTTAATTATTATTTGCAACGTGTTTATTGAGCTGAAATAAGTCTGGCCTAACAGATGTGACGTCACATAGTTGAAAAACCAGTCGTTGGGGTTTGGGTAGAATCGAATATCACTGGGACGTTTAGAACATGTTTGGTTCCCACGGGGTGGGGTAGGAAAAATCTATGAGCTTCAAACGTTTGCTTGCAAGAAAGTAATTTGTGTAGAAATTAATAAATGTACATATTGTTTTTACTAAGATGCATTCAATATTCTTTTTTAGCACTTTATCATGAAATCAAGCGCTGTCATTGATTGAATTAATATGATAGATAGTCCATGTTTGCTGAAGTTTAACGTCCAACAAGGTGGAAGTAAGTTTTATTACATAGCCTGCTGTGTAGCAAAAATTGAAATAAAGAAACATTAAATTTTGTTTGTTGTTGTTCCAATTTCTTTGTTCAATCTTGCAGAAATAAAAGTCGGTTATTTAGGCGGGACACAAATTTTAAATATAAGATTATAGGTAGTGGCGCATGCGCCAAGCAAATATAGCATCGCCTGAGGCACCGGAGACTGTTTTTGTTGAAATTGAGACGTTGCTGAATATGCACATTGCACAATCACGCATGGTTACCAGGTTGGGGTCATCAAAATAAATTGAGAGAATAATTGCTGTTAAAAGAAAAAATATCTCACAGGTGAAGAAAGAAAACTTAAAACCACAAAAAAGAGAACATTTGAGCACTTTTGAGAGTACCAATCATTTTTCTTTAAAAAAGGGGACAAGTCGTCTTATCAGAGAACATATAGGCCTAGTAACCTTAACTTTGGTAATTTTTGATGTCTTCAACCAAAACAAATGTTTCAGTAAAGCAAAAGTACAAACTTTGTTTCAACATTTAAATTTTAGACAGATTGTTGGTGCAAAACAAAAAACGATCGTCTTTTTTAATTTCTTTTTTTTTAAACAAAAACATAATTAAAAACAATACAAAAAAAACACTCACATCTCTAGTTGTGCAAAATGGAAATGACCAGGTTTTATTGTAAACGCGTTTACTGGTTAATGGGTAAAGGCTATATTTTCATGTCAACTTAAATGTTTGTGCTTCTGAAGTGCCACCAAAATCAAATGAGTCATTTTACGCCACTGCCGTACTCAGTGAGAATATATTTACAATTGATAAAGCTTTGTTAGAAAGTTGAACAATAGACACATTGTTGAACAAGTTGAACAATAAACCTTTGTTGAACAATAGACACATTGAAACAGAAGGAATAACACTGCCTTAGGAAAAACATCTCGATGATGCTGAGCTTGCTGGCCGTAATGCCCTCGGTGTTCAACTGCATTACAATGGGTCGTCGGTACTTTTCGACAGAGGAGCTGCCGCGCCCTGAGAAGGGCGTTTCCCTATCCACCCTGCGCTGAACCTGGGACAAGCTTCGCTTTGCATATCTTTTTTTCTTGAAGATATGGTACTGACGGGAGGAACCACGAGAAGGTGCTTGTTCTTCCCAAACATCTGCAGACCATGTCATCCACCGCTGCCTAACCCACTGGCCTCCACACGGTGCGCATGATCTGAGGGTCCTGGACGATGAGACTGCTGAGTGGCTGATGATTTCCTGCCCTCCAATCTAACATGGAAAGATCTGCTCATACGCCGATGATGAAAAACATCTCAAATATCTCGGAGTTGCACTTGACAGAAGCTTAACTTTTGAAAATCATCTCCAAAATTTTGCAACTAAACTCAAAACCAGAAACTCATAAATTAAAAAAACTAGCTTGAACAAGCTAGGGTAAGTCTCAAAACGTCTTGCACGTTTCCACTCTAGCACTATGCAATCAGTGGAGGAATACTGGGCTCATGTGTGAGCACAATGTGCACACACTGAAAGTATTGATGTTCAATTTTGAGAGTCGAAGCGCACAATCACCGGAGCGCTCAAATCGACTCCAATACAATGGCTACCCACGAAGTGCGGAATTTCACAACCACATCTGAGAAGAGGAGAAATCACAGCCAAACCAAATCAAAGACTTCAAACAGCTGGCGGTACTTGGAGTAACTCACCATTACAAAACGTAATCCAACAAAAAAACAAACGCCCACCGACTAAAATCACGTCGTCCGTTTTACAACCAAGAACTATGATCTAAATCATGAATGGAACAAATATTGTACAAAAAATTGACCATATGGTGAAGACATTATCGACGACCCAATGTTAATCCTCCCAAGTTTCTCTACATGCAACAGAAAGGAATGGATCAGTTACAATAGAATTTTATCCCATCATGCCCAAACTGCCATCACTCTTCATAGATGGGGTTATCAAAATAGGCTACACCAGCAATCCGTCCAACTTGCAAAAAAGCAGGCAAAATGTTGATCCAAAAAATAAAGAGGTGTATTTTTGGAATCTTAATACTTATATGTGCCGCTGGTATCTAATTTCTTGCATTTTAGATCCATCTCAGATGATTGTTATGTCCTAGCTTAGTGATAAATTTTTGTCTTTTTCTTGAGTTTTTATTTTTAACAAATTCCAGTCATTGCTTAGCACAACTTTTCTCAAAAAAGTCATATCTTCCAATTTACAGTAAAATTACGTTTCGCTGGAGTCCGAAATCAAAAATTAAATCAATTCTCATTGGCTTATTACATCACTTTCAGAAACCATTTTCTCAAGACAACTTTTCACTTTCATTTTACTACGCTGAAGGGATCGGAAGATCGAAACACTGGCCGCTGTCCGTAGTTATCTTTTTATAATGTTTTTTTAGACATTATTTTTAAACAAACATAAAAGATTTAAAATATCTTTTTAGACATTATTTTTAAACAAATAAAAAAAGAGTCGAAAGTCACGTAAATTTCACTCTGTTTGGAGCTACATGCAATGGCGTAGCCAGAAAATTTTTTTGGGGGGGGCCAAATATTTGATGAATTGAAGAGCATGACAAAATGTTTGATTTAAGACATCGCCACCTGATGTGCAGTGGCACATCCTGGTGGGTTAAGCAAGGAAAGCAATAAAGCTGGTGGGGGTTAGAGCGTGCCGAAGGCACGCGTATTCTAGGGGGGTCCGGGGGCATGCTCCCCCGGAAAATTTTTGCAAAATTACACTTAAATAATGGATTATAACGCTTTCTGGAAACACTTTCAGGGTAATATTTGTATGAAACTTATTAGCAGATAAACAGCTATTAACTTATTAAAGGTAGCTCTTATCTACACACAAACGGGCAAAAACTGCGGCTAAAATTAGAGAACACAAAAAACTCAGCTACACAAAAACCCTACAGAGTAAGCGATTCTGAAATTGCTTCCACAGATTAGTTAAAAGAAGCGTAAATCGCGTAAACTTTGCGCGATTTACGATTTGCAAAATTTATTGGTGTCTTTCTGTGTGTCTCAAACAAGTCCTGGGGAGTGTTAATAGCCAGATGTCTTGGAAAACAATATAAATTTATACAAATTATATTATATTTTCAACAAAGGGTTCAACTTCGGAATCCAAGCTTTGAAAATTTGGGGGGGGCCATGGCCCCGTTCGCCCCCCCTGGCTACGCCTATGGCTACATGTACTTGAGAGGTTAACTGTTATTTCTTCGGTTCGTTCTACGGTTTGAGAAAAAGTTTTCTCTGCCTATAAAACGTTAAATGGTAGTTTAATTAATTAATTGTTATTTCTTTATTCACAAACAGCTGATCATTTCATTTTAGACTGTCCGTGGACTGCACTTGGTGGTTTCAACACAGTTTACTAATGAGGAAACACATTTAAAAATTGGCTAAAAGACAACGAGCTTCAGGTGTGAAAATGCCAAACGAAACTATACTACTACCATAGACAGACAAAACAAAGCAACTTCAACCGGTTTAACGTATTTTATTACACAAAGAAATGTGACATAATGAAATTAAACTCAAACGTTTTCGACATGTACTTGTGTCTTCATCAGAAATTACTTTAAACCTGCAATATACGCAAAATGAGAATTATAAGATAAATCTGACAATCCACTATAACTGTAACGACACTGCGCACCGAAAAGCACAAACTCATTAACTGATAAAAGTGCTTTTCAGTCCAGAATGTCGTTACAGTTATAGTGCAAAGTCAGAATTCTCATTCTCATTTTATGTTTATTGCAGATTTAAAGTAATTCCTGATGAGGACACAAGTAGGAAAAAAAGGGGCAAAATGGACGTTTGTTTAAAAAAACAAAAAACAAATAAAAATAACACTTTTTTTCTTTTTCTTCTACTGTAATACTTTTTGAATGAATATTTCACATAAAACTTTGTGCTACACTCGGCGGCCAAGAGGTCGAAATAGCTTTCTCAGCACTTTGTTATAAAAACTTGTCTACCAAAATGTGATGATATTTAGGTATTTTTTGAAAAATTCTGCTTCTCTTTTAGTTTTGAACGTTGGTGGACAATGGATCACTATTCTTCAAACTATGAGCTTTCTATATATTTTAGTTTTGCTTATAATTATAGACTTTCTTAGGTAAGTTTACATATTATCAACCCTAGGACTGGCAAAGACAAACAGCAGCTTACTACTAAAACCTTTTTTATGGAAAACAGTGAAATCAAATGCTGGAAAATTCATGAATTGTTTTCATTCAATATACTTTTTCACTTTTTGCAGGCCTATAGTTAGTTGTCGGGATCAAATGCTTACAAAAGTGGTGTGTATGTGGCCTCACAAGTCACAACTGTTGATTAGGCTATTAGGCTATAGTTTATAACAAATGCTCAACTTGTTTGGCCATATGTAAAAATGAAAAGCTGTCTTCATATTGTTTAAATTAAATTTTGTTAGCATAGCATAACTACTCTGGTGTGCGCTTGAGCATGAGCAACGCACTTTTCAGGACTGCTCTCCATTCAGCGGCACCTAGTGAATGGAATAATCAGGGGCGCCGGAACGATTTTTGACTGGGGGGGGCAAGATTACGAAAAAAGGGCACTTTTGTTTACTAAAAGGCCAATTTTTTTTTCAAGTTTTAAGATAAAATATAGCGATAATGCTAATATATCAGCTCACTATGTATTGCGTAATGATAGCATACAAATGTCCGGTATACAAAGAAGAGCATCATGTTATGTTATAATGATGTAACCTACTGTCAAGCCTTAAAACAGCCTGCGGCCATGGCCGCTAAGTAGTGCTTGAATGATCGCCGGTGCTACCTCTTCGATTGGCCAAGTTTGGCCGCCGGTCTCTTCTAGCTTTAATTTCGCAATAGAATGATCGTGGATTAACTGTCGAAAATATGTACAGTAGTATCAAAGAGTGACACAAAATTAGGTCAGCGCGTCATAATCGCCGCTGTTGCATTGTGCGGGAATATTTGTTATTGATGAAATATATCCATCTGCGATCACCCGCGCTGTAAGTCTTGTTTGTAATTCCCGACGTATATTTTAACAAAGTCTTAATCCGAAGTGCTAATTTACATCGGCTGGCAATATTGTCGTTTTTATGTCGATTCGATGTTGTCGGACATGGAATCGTTGTTAAAAAGGAGAACTAGGTTAGTTGACATCCAAGGGGAAAACATTTTTTTATCATATTTTGCAAAAATCATGCTTCTTTTAGTAATGTCCTTCACATCATTGAAATACTTATTTTATTACCTTGCCTTCATCGTCAACACATTTTGAACGTTGTATTTCGTTGCTAAAAAGAATTCTAGGGGAGTGGCGAACTTCTTTAAAATCAGCCACATTGGAGACACTCGTGCGAGTGTCGTTAGATGGTCCCGCAGTACTGGATTACAATCCCGATAAAGCAGTTATTACGTGGTGCAACGATTCTATTGTAGGACGTCGCCCAGGCCCAGACTTCAACAACGCTAAAGTGATCATTTTAGCATTGTTGCAAGTTTAATTCTATTTACTTGTGCTATCGTTATTTTTATTTTGTATTTTGGCCTCCAAGCACGCAGATTTGGCCGCCGAGAAGGAGCTCCCGGTAGGCCACGACGGCTGCCGAAAAAAAAACGAGTTTTAAGGCCTGTACTGTGTTGCAAAATTTTGTGCCGTAAATATTATTTTGAGGCAAAAATGAAAGATTATAATGAGGCTAAAAGGGAATAGCAGAAATTGTTATATTGTAAAATGTGCAGTAGCTTACATGACTTTAAAAGGGCACCATTGCCCCCCCTGCCCCTCCATCTGCAGAAAAATTGAGGGCAGAGGGGGCACCCGCCCCCCCTGCCCCCCCGCTTCCGGCGCCCCTGGGAATAATTCCCGCCAACACCACTTCAACTATCGGAAAACTTCACTCTGTCAATCTTGGTAAACGGCCCTGCGTCAAGAGCCTCTACAAGTATGCGAAACTACCAGGAATAATCTATCAAGGCTTTGTCAGTCCGAGGATAAAGATTCCAAACCAACCAACCAACCCATGGTAAGATTGATTTATCCAATAACTAAATATTTTTGCTCAAATATTTTTACGAACAACTACATTAGTACGATATAGATAGAGAAAAAAGCAAAAAACCTTATAAGGTTAACAGAACTCAGCAGGGTTTCAAAATCTGACGATGATAACATGTAGGCTAGTGCAGTAGCGTAGCCAGGAATTTTGAAAGGGGGGGGGGTTTGACAACCCAGCGGCGGGGGGTCTGGGGGGCCTCCCATAGAAAATTTTGAAAAATTACTTTGAATTTGGTGCATTCTGAGAGCATTTTCAACAAAAATGTGGGTATGAATATTCCTGTAAAATGGTGCTGTCCGGTGGCATAGCAAAAGGATAAGGTCATGTTTTCTTCTGCATTTTTAGGAAATAAAGCTAAGTCTCTATGTTTTCTTGTTGCTAATTCCTGGCTGAGATGTTTGAATGTTTGGCATTGGCAAGACTCGCTCTTTTAATGCATTTTTGTATAAAACTAGGCAATTTTTTTTAGACTGAAAGCATCATTCTCAATATCGTGACGTCATACGCGTGCCAAAGGGGGGGGTTGTAACCCCCAAACCCTCCCCCTCTTGGCTACGCCACTGGGCTAGTGTGTACTGTAGGTAAGTGTATGTCGACCTAATGAAAATCTGTAATAAGCTTACCTCAGCTCGCCAAATGCATTATTTTACATATGCAGATAGCCTACTTAATCGAAACTTAACATTCCGACCAAATTGCAATGCCTAATAGCCTAAAAAAGTTTCCATAAATGTCGATGGTATATTTTAAATTAAAAAAATGTTAATGTATTTCATGGAAAATGCAACACTATAAAGTTACTAAACTGGTAGAATGTTAAAAACTTGAAAAACAACTGATTTGTCCAAATAATTAAACATTTTTACCCGAATGATTTTTACAAACAACTGCATTAGTAAGATATCGAGAAAAACACAAAAAACCTCATAAAGTTATCAATAGGCTACAGGCTTTTAAATCTTACCAATGAAGAAATGCAGCCTACATGTTACTGAATATCAGTAATAACCTTACCTCTGTTAAGAGAATACCTCTTTTAAGAGAAGTTAAGAAAAAAGTAGCGGTAGCACGCTACTTTGTTCCGAGTAGAGGGTAGCGGGCTACTTTTATTGATTGGCAAAAGGTAGCGTTAGCGTGCGCTACTTTATCCCGAGTAGCGGTAGCGCGCTACTTTTAAAGTAGCGGATGCCCACCACTGCCAATAATTCACTATAACATCAGTGGTTATTTGAAATACTCGCCTCTGTTGCTGTTGGGATGGAAGTTGGGGGCCTCAAAAGAGGAATAGCCTAGAGCCTCTTTTTATCTAAATTTGGCCCTGGGCAAGCCCCACACAACCCCTACTATCCAACTTTACTTTTTCGGACATTATGTTTTGTGTTGTGCATTTATCTGATAAATTTCGCTTTGTTGAAATTCTGGCCTTCCCAAACTTTTTTTCAGATCCGCTACTGCATTTTCAGCATATTTACTTTTTTTTTCTAAAAAATCTTAAAGTTGTTTGCTCTTTGCAGAAATGATGAATGTTAATTTTTTGCTGACATTGAAAACGTTTTCGGCTATAACCTAACGCTTTCTTGGCCAATTTTAAACAAACATCAATAAGCATAGTGGTCCACTAGTGGATTTCGGGGGCCCAAGATAGTTCTCACACGGTTCTATGCACTTGAATAAATACACAGCGATAAATCGCTATTGAAAACCAACTATTGTGACTAAAAAAACATTTCTTCAGTTTCT
Organism: Aplidium turbinatum; assembly: GCF_918807975.1. Lineage (NCBI taxonomy): Eukaryota > Metazoa > Chordata > Ascidiacea > Aplousobranchia > Polyclinidae > Aplidium > Aplidium turbinatum. The sequence goes on along the minus strand of NC_137472.1, from coordinate 34,826,860 downwards.
GTTTTATGATTAAAGCATTAGGCGACAATTTCGATAAGAAAAAGGCGTTCAGTTTTGCTTGGGCGACAAAGTGCTGATGAAACTTTTGCAGTTCATCGTCAATATAATTCAGTCACATTGATGTTTTAAAGGCTAGAGACTTACAGAGCATTGGAGTTGGTTTCTTAGTTTCAAATATATCATAGAAACTTTCCAATTTTTTTTCTGAAGGAGACATGACGGTAAGTAGGTGAATCGCAGATAAAGTAAAACAAGACCAAAGTGATGTAGTTTACAAATGTATACAAAAACGTAGTATTTTTAAAGTTGCGAGTGTAGTCTCTAGGCCTATAAATCTCATAGTAGCCTAGGCTATACCGCTACATAGTAGCGTATAGAAACATGGAACACAAACCGATCTTGTCAGTCGTATCAGTCAAATTCTTGTCAACTCGAAGTTTAAAGTATGACAACCTTGTGTATTAGGCTAACTTAGTTTTAAAATTTTATTTCTTTGTATCTGCATTTGCATACCCAGCGCTCGTTTTGCATACCCAGCATCATTCTCAATATCGTGACGTCACACTCGTGCCAAAGGGGGGGTTGTGACCCCCAACCCCCCCCCCCCCCCCCCCCCCTTGGCTACGCCACTGTTTCTTTGTATCTGCATTTGCATACCCAGCGCTACACAAATGACGGTGTAAAGTACAAGGCAACGCAAGAAAAATAAATTAAATTCTCTATTCGTCTATTATAGCTATAAAAATATTTCAAACCAATTTTATTTGGTTTCAAAAACGACATAAACAAAACTCTACTTAAAGCAAAGTTTCCGTGTTTTAACTTAACATTCTTTTGTCTTAATTTCGTCTTGAATTATTTTTCTAGTGAATTATTTTCTTCTCTTTTTTTATTTCGAACCCATTTTCACATCATATGGTTTTATATAATTTCGATAAAAATATTTGTTCGACACACCAAAAATCCCCCGACTCCGCAGATCTTGTTGCTGCGTCGCGTATCCAATATAAAAAAGGTGAGTCCCATACTTGAATCAAAGCATCGGGAGAGGAGAAGATAAGGTTCTCATTATACTAAGCCATCGGCACTAACTGGAGTAGGGTGGCCAGTTCCTTTCACCCGGCCGCCTTTACTTCAGCAATTACGCCCATCCAATTTATCACACCCTGGGTAGAGATGAGTGGTGTTTCTCAACAACCAGCATAAGCCGGAAGTCGAACCAGGACTGCGTGATTGGAAAGCGAGCGCGTTATTTGCTGCGCCATCCCACCGCTCATATCAATATATCTGATAAAAAAAATAAAGCACCCAAAATGTAGATAAAAAGCTCATGTTCATCGAACGTCTCTAAAACTATACGGACTGCATGTTCAGTGTTATACCATGGACTTCTAAATAGTAGCATCTGGACTGGACACTCAGTGGTCAACATGAGGCCAAACAGTTGGTACAACAGTTGGCCAACAGGGTTAGTTACTTGGCTGTTAGCCCACTGTTGGACTGAGTGTCCAGTCCAGATGCTACTATTTAGAAGTCCATGGTTATACCTACCATATCTTCGTAGCGTCACAATCACAAATTAACCAGGCGGTCCAAACATTTTGCTCCTAAGCTTAACTTTTTCATGAAACTGCGTTATTTTTAAGATGTTGAGATATTATTGGGAGTTAGTGGTAGCGGCAGTGAATAAGACTTAAGTCATGGTGTCACTAAAACAAACATTTTTTGTAATGTGTAGGCCTAGTAACAATGTTTAGAATTTCTCAAAAAGCAATGGTTGAATTGGCCTGTAGCGAAAAAGTTAATTCGACATGTTAAAGAAAATATTGAAACAAATCTGAAAAAGTAAACGACTTTCATCCTTAGATCTATGCATCTATTGCACATTGAACATGAGTTAATATTTTTGTGTAACTTTCAGGCCATCCAACCCACTGTGCAGTATCAAGGGGGAGTCGTTCACCATCAGGTAGTGACTGCCCAGCCGGTTGTCTCCACAACTACAACTGTGATATCACAACAACCTGGTTTCAGAAATTGGTCCAGTGGGATATGTGATTGTTTCCAGGACATGAAAAGCTGTAAGATTAATAAATAATAATTAATCTGCATTAAGTAATTTTTGAATATAGAAAATGAGAAAGCTTTTTTCTGTTGCTGAAACCTAGCTTGATTGATAGCTAATCTATACGCTGGCATGGACTGAATGATCAAGACTCATCAATTGGTAATGTAGCCTATCGCCAAGCAGTTTGATTGAGTCGCCTAATCGTTAGTTAATATGTTAGTACTGCGAAGAAACATTAATAATGGAAAAAAGCACGTTGCAACTGCAAAAAAATCGGTTGTAAAGATAACTTATCGATCAGTTTTATGATGTCGGCTGCATAGTCGAGTGATGAGAGCACTGGTGGTTCAGAGGACGGTCACTCGAAACGGCGCCGGTTCGACACCGCTTAAGAGCATGCGGTTGTGTCTTTGACAGGACACTTATAGGCATGCCTGAAGGTGAACGCGAAGATTGGTTTCCTTACCTTCCTGTCTACTTAATCTAATTTTTCACCCACTGGAAGAAAGCCTTTGATACGACAAAAAAAATCCTGATAGCAACCGCAAATATACAGCAAGAAAAAACTGAAAAGTGACCAAAAAGGCATTTAAATCATGCAGTTACAACTAGTCCAAGATGCTTGTCACACCCACACCCAGTTCTAGGTGAAAGCATTTTCAAATAACCAAAATTATTTAGGTTGCTGTGCCTATTGGTGTCAGAACTTTTACTACAGCTGCATTGCTCAACGAATGGGAGAGAACTGTTGCGTGGGATGCTCCGGTGATGACTCTGGTTGTGTTCCTGGCGGCCATCTTGCCATGAGGTCTAAGTTCCGTGCCCAGCATAATATTCAAGTCAGTGAAGTTTTTTTCATGCAAGCCTTTTTGCATAACACATTATTTTTTTTTATTATAGATGTATAGGTTTGATCAGCGGCAACTTTTGCGTCGCTCTGACGCATAGTTTGTATGGGTTTCACAGACACGGGCTGCGCTTTTGTGTTCGAAAGCCAGATTCTGGGGTCCGGTTTTGACTTCTTTTTATCCTGTTTCATGTTTAAGTATAAAATTTTACGAAAAACTTAGCATGGTGACTGGGCATTGTAGTATCTTAAATTGAGGAAGAATGATCTTTTTCTGAAGCAACAAAAATTCTCGAAAAAATTCGTCAAAAATTTCGCTGCTGCCAAATCATGTAGAAAAATCTCTTAGCGGCCAGTTTGTATGAAGCGTTTTCAGTGAGACCTTAATTTTTTCATTTTCTTAATGAATGTTAATTTAAACAAATGAAAAATATCATGCTGTGCTAGCGTAGGCTGGGACTGCAGTCAGTTTCCTAATTGTTATGGTTTTGTTGTGTAACCTAGCGTCTTAGCCTATTCAACATCAAGCAATTTTTGATGAAATATTTCGCTAAACCAACTTCAGCCGTGATAACAAGAGTTTTCAAGTAGGGACTGTTAAATCGAACTTAAACCGTTGAAGATAATCTTCTCTTTGTCAAGCAAACGTTGCTTGAACTTGGTGTTACAAAACCGCTGTGGCTTTCAAGAAGTGAAGATATTTAGGCCACTACGAGTAGCGAATTAGATCAATTTAGCTCTTTATGACACTGTATTGACATTGAATAAATATCTGGTTTAACAATTTAAAAAATACATCAATAGCACAACTTTTGGTTATCTGTTCTGCAAAACCAACATTTTAAAAAATTTTGATTTATAAACTTAACATGAGCTAGATTGTTGAGAAGGAGCGATCTTCCTGGCGTCAGCACTACCTGAAAATATTTCGCTAGATTATCACAGTGAAGTGATATGTTGTATTTATTATGATATGACCAGCAAAGATGGGCACCCGCTACTTCAAAAGTAGCGCCCTACCCCCTGCAGCTACTCGGGCAAAAGTAGCGCGCGCTACCTCTACCAATCGATAAAAGTTAAATGATAAAAGTAAAAACGAATGACGTCATTCGTCTACATTGCCGTTTCATCGTCGTTATCGAAAACACGTTCTAGGTGAAATTTATTGTTACTCATTATCAAAAGCATGAGCATTTCAAAATACGAGTCGCTGAGTCCTTTTGCTTATTGAGCTTCAGCACGTGTTTTCCATCAAAGGCCTTGAGTGCGAAAACTTTAAAACGGTATCGATTGTGTTCTTTCTTGCATAATGCAGTGAGAATAAGTTGGGTAATAATGCGATGACATTGTACAACCGATATAAAATTAAAAATGAGCCCCGTCGCAAAAAGACCTTGACTGTTGTAGAGCAACAATGAATAAAACCACCCAGACAGCAAATCAACCGCTTTTTATGTCTGCAGACGTTGATTCTATGAAAAAAAATGGTTGGTTTGTTGTCTAGACATAACGTTATTATTACTAGGGCCATTTTTATTTTGACCTAAAAAAATTTGTTTTTTTTACTTTACTTTTATCAAATTTTGACTTTATTTTGACCTAACGAAATTGCTTATTTGTAAAGGCCACAGTTCTTCCTTGAATGGAATTTTGTCGATTTTAGACCCAAACGTGTTCTATAAAAGAGGTTTGTTCAATAAAAGTTTGCCTTGATTGCGATGCTTGTTGTCGCTCCAATCCAGCTTGATGGCGTTTACTTTTCCTGTGGCTTTCAACAAAATACTTTTTATCGCACTTCAATATAAACTCGCAAAAATTGCACCTTGAATCACCCTAGGAAGTTGCATTGAATTCACCAGGAAAATCTCGACAAATCTGTCTAACTTTTGCCGAAGACGATTTAGCTTGCTTAGGCATTTTTGTATTACAGAATGTCAGTAATAGACCGAGAGCCTACGACAGAAGATTTCACCCCATAAGGTACAAAAGGTTTGAGCCCTTGAAGTTACTGGGGTCAACCATGTCACTCACAAAAAGTATGGAAGATTGACCGCACCGGGTGGATCTGGACCCTAGAGCCCCCTAAAAAGCCCAAAAAGGGGGTTAATTTCACCCCATAAGGTACATGGACCAAACTTGGTGAAAACGAAGTTCTATGTCAGGACATCACAAAAATATTAAATCTAACAATATTTTCGAGTGGAAAGGTGATGTAAGACTCCCCCCAAAGTGACCCCCCAGGGGGTTAATTTCACCCCATAAGGTACATGGACCAAACTTGGTCAAAACGAAGTCTTATGTCAGGACATCACAAAAATATCAAATCTAACAATATTTTCGGGTAGAAAGGTGATGTAAGATGCCTTCAAAGTGACTTCCCTTAATGTGACCCCCTCGGAAGGTTTATTCCACCCCATAAGGTACATGGACCAAACTTGGTCAAAATGAAGTCTTATGTCAGGACATCACAAAAATATCAAATCTAACAATATTTTCGGGTGGAAAGGTGATGTAAGATGCCTTCAAAGTGACTTCCCTTAATGTGACCCCCTCGGAAGGTTTATTCCACCCCATAAGGTACATGGACCAAACTTGGTCAAAATGAAGTCTTATGTCAGGACATCACAAAAATATCAAATCTAACAATATTTTCGGGTGGAAAGGTGGTGTAAGATGACTTCAAAGTGACTTTCCTTAATGTGACCCCCTCGGAAGGTGTATTTCACCCCATAAAGTACATGGACCAAACTTGGTCAAAACGAAGTCTTATGTCAGGACATCACAAAAATATCAAATCTAACAATATTTTCGGGTGGAAAGGTGATGTAAGATGTCATCAAAGTGACCCCCAGAGGGTTTATTTCACCATAGAGTACATGGACCAAACGTGGTCAAAACGAAGTCTTCTAGGGCACCACAAAATATCAAATCTAACAATACTCTCAGTTGGAAAGGTGATAAAAGACCTACCCAAAAGTGAATCTCCTCCTATAGTTTAATTTACTTCATCCCTTTCTCGAACCAACCTTGGTGTAACGAAAGTGCTATGCCAGGACAGTACGAATGGATTAAATTTAAAAATATTTTTATATAGGTTTTGATGAAATACATTCACAAGCTGTCCCATGATGCATGAAATGGAACTATAGCCTACTTTACAAAAAGTTTTTGTATAAATCATATTAAGTCAATCGAAAAAAGGCAACAGGACATGACAATACATGGCTTTGTAACACCAAAAACAGAAAGTACGTAAGAAGCATATAGGCTACAGTAGCCAGAAAATTGATCCAAGATCTTGATACCACCACTAAATGTGGACTTAATCGAACAACTGACTATCCAAATCAAAACGTTTCGAAATGAATCATTTGGAACGTTAATTTAGGCAGTAATGAACATTTTCCAGCTGCTACAATAAATAACCCAATAAACCCAATGTAGTAAATTTTTGTTTAATGCCATTTGCTTCATGTCTCCAATCAGTTATTGTAACTGTTCATTCATAAACAGAGATTGTTTGTGTAAATGTAAACGGTAACTCAATTGGTTAGCGCGTCACTTCTGGAACGAAGAAGCTTCAAGATCAATAGCGGCGCTGGTTCGACTCTCGGGGTGTGCGCTTGAGCAACGCACGTTAAGGGCTGCTCTCCATTCAGCGGCATCTAATGGATGGAATAATTCCCCGACAACAAGCCTTCAACAATCGGAAACTTCACTCTGTCAATCTCGGTGACCGGGCCTGCGCCAGTGATTCAAAGCCTCTACAAGTATGCGAAACTGCCAGGATTAAGCTCTGCAAGAAGCTTTCCCAGTCCGAGGATAAAGATTCAATCAATCAATCAATCACTGGTGTCGCTTTTACTTTCTTCGTCTTATTCTTCAGATTCATACAATTCTCCTGTTATATACAGAGAAATAAAGACTGTACGAAACAATTGCTATTATGCACTACAGATATGCGTAACATACAATAGTAATTTTATTATCTTTTACAGACGTCTATTTTTCTTCGAATAATGCAACATTGCAACTTACTATTAACTGGAAAAAGTTCAACATTTATTTGTTATTTAGTGCACCCAGGCATTTTTCTCAAGATTGCAGAAACTATTGGTTATAGGTTCCTAAAACGAAACTTTACAGCCAGTTATTGGCTAATGTTTACAGTAAGAAAGTAAACGACTGATAGACCAGGAGAAAGTTTTATATTTATAAAGGGTAACCCAAGCGACATCCAATGCTGTTTACCTTCTTCTTGACTTTCCTGGATGAGATCAGATTCCACGCAGAAACATCTAAAGATGCTTTATACCTTTACCTTCAAACCACACCACTTTATAAGAACCTCCTTCTTCTTTCCAGCCATACTCTAGCAGCAACGTTGCTGCTTGTTCACTTCTAGTTGAAGATAACCACCATCTTGTGATGAGATGTGTGCGCCTTGTCTTCTGGAGAAGTACTCGTAAACAAAGTGGTAGAGTACTACTATCTACAGTAGCTTCTGGTATGCATGATATCCTTTCATTTTCTTTTTTGGGTTTGTAGCCGTCTAAAAACATTTGTAAACGGACTTCGTTGACATAATTAATTTTCTTGTTTTTGTACATGTTACACACAAAGTTCTCTATGGCGATGATAGTGTCTTCACTAATTTCTTTGTCGTGTCCGAGTTGGCTAAAAGCTGCCTGCGCTTCGTGGTTTCCTTGGAGTAATTTCAGCGGCCGCACTTTCCCTTTCCTGCTAAATGACGAGGTGTAATCAGAATCTGTAAAGGCATGATATGCAGGTAAACACTTGCAAATCGTCACTCCAAGTGCGGTAGGCCTATGCAGCTGGTTGATGTTGATGTACCACTGCGTGTTATTGCTTTGCACGCCAGCTTCTATCCATATCTTTAATGAAGGATCAAAAGTTCCATAGCAACCTAAGCCAATTACAAGACAGTCAGTGTCAGACGTGCGGATAACCACATTGCTTGGGGCTGGTACATCGCAGACAGCTTGCTTTATCTCTGTATATAACAGGAGAATTGTATGAATCTGAAGAATAAGATGAAGAAAGTGAAAGCGACAGCAGTGACAATGAAGAATAAAGAAACGACCGTTTACATTTACACGAACAATCTCTGTTTATGAATGAACAGTTACGATAACTGATTGGAGACATGAAGCAAATGGCATTAAATAAAAATTTACTGCATTGGGTTTATTAGGTTATTTATTGTAGCAGCTGGAAAATGTTCATTACTGCCTAAATTAACGTTCCAAATGATTCATTTCGAAACGTTTTGATTTGGATAGTCAGTTGTTCGATTAAGTCCACATTTAGTGGTGGTATCAAGATCTTGGATCAATTTTCTGGCTACTGTAGCTTATATGCTTCTTGTGTACTTTCTGTTTTTGGTGTTACAAAGCCATGTATTGTCATGTCCTGTTGCCTTTTTTCGATTGACTTAATATGATTTATACAAAAACTTTTTGTAAAGTAGGCTATAGTTCCATTTCATGCATCATGGGACAGCTTGTGAATGTATTTCATCAAAACCTATATAAAAATATTTTTAAATTTAATCCATTCGTACTGTCCTGGCATAGCACTTTCGTTACACCAAGGTTGGTTCGAGAAAGGGATGAAGTAAATTAAACTATAGGAGGAGATTCACTTTTGGGTAGGTCTTTTATCACCTTTCCAACTGAGAGTATTGTTAGATTTGATATTTTGTGGTGCCCTAGAAGACTTCGTTTTGACCACGTTTGGTCCATGTACTCTATGGTGAAATAAACCCTCTGGGGGTCACTTTGATGACATCTTACATCACCTTTCCACCCGAAAATATTGTTAGATTTGATATTTTTGTGATGTCCTGACATAAGACTTCGTTTTGACCAAGTTTGGTCCATGTACTTTATGGGGTGAAATACACCTTCCGAGGGGGTCACATTAAGGAAAGTCACTTTGAAGTCATCTTACACCACCTTTCCACCCGAAAATATTGTTAGATTTGATATTTTTGTGATGTCCTGACATAAGACTTCATTTTGACCAAGTTTGGTCCATGTACCTTATGGGGTGGAATAAACCTTCCGAGGGGGTCACATTAAGGGAAGTCACTTTGAAGGCATCTTACATCACCTTTCCACCCGAAAATATTGTTAGATTTGATATTTTTGTGATGTCCTGACATAAGACTTCGTTTTGACCAACTTTGGTCCATGTACCTTATGGGGTGAAATTAACCCCCTGGGGGGTCACTTTGGGGGGAGTCTTACATCACCTTTCCACTCGAAAATATTGTTAGATTTGATATTTTTGTGATGTCCTGACATAGAACTTCGTTTTCACCAAGTTTGGTCCATGTACCTTATGGGGTGAAATTAACCCCCTTTTTGGGCTTTTTAGGGGGCTCTAGGGTCCAGATCCACCCGGTGCGGTCAATCTTCCATACTTTTTGTGAGTGACATGGTTGACCCCAGTAACTTCAAGGGGTCAAAGCTTTTGTACCTTATGGGGTGAAATCTTCTGTCGTAGGCTCCCAGACTATAAGCTATTCCTAAGATCCAAACTGTTGATCTTCGAAAAGACCACGTTTGTGAAGAGGAAGTGTTTTATAAGAATTATTTAAATACGTAACAATGAATAAACAATGGACAATTTGCGATAAAAGTTACTTCTGATCCAAGTGGACATTGTGATGACATATTTCCTGCTTTTATGGGTTAATTGTGTCGCAGTTCATGATTTACAATGCTTCTACGAGGATTTTAACAAAATTTTACTCTCAAGAAACACAAAAAGTTTGTCAAAAGTCATAATTTGACAAATTTTGACTTCATTCAAAATTTTGACTTTGTTGTCAATTTTAACTATTTTGACCTATAAACTTCTTAGAAACAGTCCGCTAGTGCTGAAAACAACTTTATTCTTAGATTCGTGGACAGACGAAATCCTCAAAAAAAAATTTGACTTGATTGACTTTTGTGGGCCCTAATTATTACTAAATGGACTGCGTGCGAGCAGCACAACAAATAGGTTACACAAGCGCACACAGGCTGATTGGCATTGCAGTTGCCTTTTCGGAAGTTTCCCTCAGAACTGTAATGATTTTATTTAGGATTTGCAAGTAGCCTATTTGCCCGGGATTTCGGCGCAATATGACCTTTATCTTGCGTGAAACGAAAACAATTTTTTTTATTGTTTCAAAGTTTGCAGACTGTAAATCAATGTGAAAAGCGGGTCTGTTGGTTGGTTTCACTTCGTTTGAATAACTGTATTATATCAATGAAATCAAAATAAAATTTTGTAAGTGGATGCCACGCTATTAATCGTAGGGGTACTGGAACAACAACTATATTGCGTAAGTCTCGCACATTGTTACTTTAAACTCCAGAGTTACCATCACCATTAAACTGAGATAACGTTTAACAGGAAAAGGTGGGAAAGCTATGAGCAGTGAGCACAGCACAGCAGTTACAGTAATTTCGGGTTTTAATGGACATAAGCCTAGTTTATGCTTCTAACAATACTTTAACTTTATTTGGCGTTTGAATCATTTTCCTTTAAGAAAATATTTAAAACTATTACAGAATAGAGACAATTCTACAGTAGAGTAGATTGGAATCCTCAACTAGCCTACTCAAAAATGCCAATCCGTAAGTGTTGGTGTCACTCTTGTCGTTATTAGCGTGGCTTGATGTTTCTTGCAATACCGTAGTCGAATGGTTTCTGCTTTAATTTTTTCACGCATTGTTTCAATGAAAAATCTCCAAAAACGAATCTTTTTTTTCACTTTAAATTGGAAAGTAGCGGAAGTGCGACTGAAAGAAATGTAGTGCCTTTCCGCTACCGCTACATTGAAAAAAACAGTAGCACTGCGCGCTACTGCCCACCTCTGACAACCAGTGGCGTTAACAGGAGGATTCTGCTGAATTGAACTACAGTAGCCTACTATCAAATGTTTAATATTTCTTTAAAATTATACTGCTATCCACTACCCAGCAGGTGCATACTGCATATCTTGTAAAAGAATGTTGAAAACAACAATCTCCGATGGCCGGCAAACTGCAACACACATTTTATGACTAAGGTTTTTTGCTTCCTATATGGCGACATAATAAGGACAAAAGAACTGATCATATGATCAGTATTGATCACTGTATCTAAACCGTTAATTGGTTTGAAGTAATGACAATTAACACAACAGTTTCATTTTTTCTTTGACGTCAGTTAAAAATGCGCGATGCCTTTAAAACTTTTTAACGACTCACCAGGGCGTTGCGACTCAGAGCTTACCTGCTGAGTCGCACAAAAGTACAATAAACGAAACAAAGTTCTTATATTTGCTTAAGAAATCTATTTTGAATTTTTTTCATTAAAAAGTAACTGCTGGTATTACTTCGCTAAGCTATGCGAATAAATTAAAGTCAATTAATAACATTTTTAACAACACTGTAAGTAAGTAATATTGAATCTTCGTTTGGAGAAAAATCAGATAAAAAGACTAGCCTACATTCACGATGTTTGGAGTTTCTCAAATTTGTTTCAATACAAAAAGTATGTCATAGCACAAAAAGATTGAAAAACCCAAGGCCACAGTATGTTTTTAAAGCATCTTGCCTATAGGCTTATAAACTTAAACATGAGTAAATAATCCTACAATAGGCTATGAAAATACACTTCTGTCTCCAGTTGTAGTTTTTCACAAATACACTCAAAAGGCTTATCTACCTTTTTCAATCAGGCTAAGCCTATTGTTACGGTTGTTGTGGCAACGTAGCCTAAGTAAAGTTTCGACGGTTGTTTGTTCTTAAGGTATTTTGGTGCTTTGAATAATAACTCAGCACGCGAAGAAAAAATACGAAAACAGCCAATTTCAAAAGAATCTTGACTCCGTATTCAAGCTCAGACTTGTTTTGTTGGACAATGCAAAACACAACAGACACAAACAACAACGCAAAAGAAATAAAACTACCTTTTGTAACGTCTATTTCATCATACTGTAAACATCTTTTTATCTTAACCTACATTTTTTAAACGATATTTTTGCTAAATTTTGACTACAATACATTTGCTTGTTATGCGGCAATTAACTTTTTTTTAATTTGTTTAACATTTTCAAATAGTGGCTATTGACTAACAATAGCAATAAACTGTTGGTCTACAAAAGCGCTTTCGTAGCAAGTTTACCGGAGGGGTGTGACCAAAACTTTTTTACTTTTTATAAAAACTGTTTGCATACTTGGAACAACGTGATTATTATACTGTTCCCAGTCGGCAAATCTGTTATTTTTTTACAATTGTTCAACGTCTGCAGACGTCTGAAACAATCTAGAAAAGATTTAGTTTGCTGGGTTTTAGGTGTAGAAATACATAATCTTCATGATATTGTAACGTGATCGATCAATCGTTAGTTTCTGCGCTTGTTTTCGTGTAGGCAACATTTAAAAATGGCTTTTGTTCAATCGCAAACTGCACCTGAATGCTATTTGAGCTGCCAACTACGCTTTCATTTGCATGAAGGACAAAATCAAACGCAAACGAACTGGTCAGCAGTCACATTCAAACTGCAGAAGTTTTTCGATACTCCATTTCCAGATAAATGATGCACAATGTAAAAAGTGAATTGATTTACGGCAGCCTACTTGAATTTTTCATCAATGGAGCAGGAAAATGTCTCTAGCCTCATTCACATGGCATTTCCCGGTGTTCAAAATGCATTTCAACCCATTCTGTTGATTCGTCTTTATTGTGATGTCGTGAGTAACAAACAAAATGTTTTTCAGGGGAGTATATGCGAAGATTGCTGCATCATGCACTTCTGCAAGCCCTGCGCGATGTGTCAAATGGCAAGGGAGATGAACCACCTCGGCTATGCCTACAGTGGATGCTAAAGCAAAGATTCCACAAATCAAATCCACATATGGACAGAATTCATATCTTAGAGTTAGCTAGTTGTGACAGCTTCGCATTGGCCGTTTAATTGCTTTTAAAACTTTGTGTTTATAACCTATTTGTAGGCTAGCCTATAATTTATTTTTGAGTAAAAAAAAACTTTTGCAAAAGCTTCGAGTTAGATTCTTCATATGCTGAAAGCTTTGTTGTAGGCTACCGTACTCTATAAGTAACCTTCATTGTTTGCGTAATTATGTGATTTGTGTGTGGACCTATCCTAACTTATGCATAAAATGGCAGACTCGATAGTTTCCGGACTAACCTACCAAACCATCTTGTAGGCTATAGCCTAGTGTTGAATTTAGTTTTTTTTAAGGGGGTTGGGGTGTAGCAATAGTACAGCCTATAGCCTACGTGAGGCACACCTTAGTGCCTAGTCGTAAGTTATATTAGCCTACGTAGTTTTTTATACTCTGCAGTAACCTATAGTGTAAGAAAGTCTACCACTTTCTTTTTAAATGGAGGGCTCTTTTTAGTATTAGGCCTATGCATTTCATTTTGTTCGCCCCCTAAGTTAGCTCAATGGTTAAGCGCCGGACTCAAGATCAAGCGGCGCTGCGGTCTGGCTGGGGTATGCACTTAAGCAACGCATTTCAGGACTGCTCTCCATTAAGCGGCAATTATTGGATGGAAAAATCCCCCAGCAACAACTATCGGAGACTGCTCTGTCAACCTTGCTAACAGGCCCTGTGTCAGTGGTTCAAAGCCTCTACAAGTAGATACGAAACTTTCACGAATCACCTATCAAAGGCTTTATCAGTCGGAGGGTAAAGATTCAAAACCTATCCAACCGTCCTTGGAAAACTGCTGATTGTAAGTAGGATACCGTACAGTGTTTGGTGTAGACCTGTGGTATCGAGGTTATGTGGCAGGGTGGTTCTCCATCTGGGGTGCACAAAAAGTCTCAATGAGTCCTCGTAACATTGTTTAAATTTATTGAATAATAAAGTAGGCTATGTTAACCATTTCGCTTTTTCTTTGTTTTACACTTCTAGATTTTTTTCGCACTTTTGGCAAGCGGCCGAAGTGCGAGTCGTATGTGTGTCCAGCATAGACCCAATCTAGCCATGTTAGATGAAGTGGGGTACAGCTTCAAATAACTTACATGCGTGATTTGCACGGTGACTTTTTATATCATATCACATTATTTTGATACGATAAATCAAATGTAGTTATTACTATCTGAAGCCTTTACAAATGTACTTTACATTTAATTCGCTCTGCTTTGCCTTTTTGCTTGGCATTGAGCACTTTTTGTAGTGTTAATAGTTTTCATTGTTTTAATTTTGATACGATATATATGAACAGCTATTGAACAAATGCAATCCTAGCCTACTATGCTAAAAGCTTACTGAAAAAGGTGAAACCCAAAAAAATGGCAACTGTAGGGGAAGGTGCGGACACTTTTTTGAAACTTGGCGGTAAACATTTTTTAAAACTTTTTTGAAGCTTAAATTTTATGTCAACTTAGGCTATAGCTATGTCTTTCTTGAAAAAGGGGTGCACAGCATGGATTTCTCAAAATTTGTTTTCTTATTAATTTTCCTAAAATGCTGACATCACTGAATTGTCCGAACCTACCCCAATGAGGGGGTAGGTTCGGACAAGGTATGGGGCTATGTTGGACAAACCAAAATATGGTTGAAAATAGTCTTGAATAACATGTATTGTACCGATAATATTTACAAAGAAATCCTGCAATTGTTTCATGTTGAAGGGAATAACAAATATCAAAAAAATTAAAGGTCTATAGCATGGGGATACCCCGGACACTTAGATATATTATGTCCGCGGTATCCCCATGGTCACGTGTAGCAAACAATGGCGGATTTCTACTAGTACAAAATGCTCTGCTAGAAAACTCTTTTGCTGTAAAGAACCTGCTATCTACAACGCATATACTACACTAAAGGTTAAAAGCTTTACTGCACAAACTTTTTTCTAAAAGCTTACGACGTTCACTGAAAATATTAGCCTACGTCTTTGAGAAAAAAATCTAAACTTCTAAATTTGAACAACTGAAGTTCTTAAAGCAGTCCTAACGCAGCTGGCAACTTTGACCAATGGTGAAAGTTGGGGTGCAAACTGCGTGGCGAAGTGAAAATTAAACCGGAAGTTGCTTGTCCGGGGTATCCTCTTGTCCGAACCATCCCCGCCTTCCCCTATGCAACTGGGTCTGAAATCTGAATAATCTCCTGTTTGGCCACCAGGGTTTACACATTACATCAAAAAGAATGGTTTTATGATTTAAAACTGACCCAAATTTTGCAATGCAGGCTATTAAGATATTTTAGCTTAAATTTTAGTTGCCACATTAAATTGTCTAAAAAATAAATCAATTTCTAATTGCTTATAGCCGGGAACGTTCACTTTTCTGATAAGCGACTTGTGCAACAGCTAGATATGCTCGCTTTTCTGTAGTGAGTAGTCAGGTAGTGCTGACTCTAGGCAGATCGCTCCTTTTCAACAGGCGACAGCTAGTTAAGTCGTTTTCTTTCCACAATAATAAGGATTCAATTGACTGCCAAAAGCAGAGGCTGAGAACGATAGGCTATACGCCATGAATTAGAGGTGCGGTACTGATGAGCCCAGCCTCATGAACAAATCAGGTGTCTATAGCTGTCAATTCTTGCTACACTCGACTTCCGAGAAACAGATGGTAAGTCATTTCATTTCGAAATGTTGTAGGAAAACAGTTCAACCAGTCAAATGCCGGTTAAACAAAGTTTGGATAATCGAGGAAGCACTGTCGGCACTCGACCGTGAAACCCAAAAATAACCGACCTTTCTGATTATTGTATGGTAATTTTTAAAAATGTTTCCTGGTTTTAAAAAAGTGATGGGGGTCTTCTGTCATTCCAAAGAAGCAAAATGTGTTTGCTATAAGCAAAAAAGTTTGAAAACCACCTTCGAAATGGCATCTAGGTCCTACAGGCAAATTACCGTACTAAATTGTCGGTAGGCCTATAGGCTATGGGCAATTAAAGTATTCTTTTCCTGAAAATATGAGATTATTCTTTACTAAAATAAAAATTAACATTTTCCTTACACTGAAAGAGTTTTCGAGTCTATTTTTAAACAGATCAATGGTTTGATAAACAATTTAAGCGACATCACGACGAGGACCACTCATGAATTTGAATTGGGGGCGAGCTGGTGCTTACACAGCACTGAAGACAACAGTAGGGGAAGTGCGGGACCGATGGGACACGGGGACCGAAGGGACAGCGCAATATCTTGCCCTCTAGTGAATAGTTTTTGGCAATATTGATTTTGGACACGAAATATGTATCTCAGGTTGCGCACGTGAAAAGAGTAGGATCTAGCTCAACTGTGTAAACAATGGCGGCAAAATATTAATTTTAAGACACTAAAATAACTTGTAGCTATAGGATTAAAAAAAATCTGTGGAAAATATCAGACATAACAATGATTGACAATAAAGTTGTTTTAAATCAGTGATATAAGAAGCAAGGTTTGTGATACTAATGGAGTTTCAGATGTCAACAGCATGGACAGCAGAAAAATATTTTCCAAAATTGTTGATTGCGGGACCGATGGGACAAGGGCATTTTAAATAGGCATTTTAATTTGTCTTTCCAAACAATGAGGATGTTGCCTCAATTTCTCAAAAAGATAAAGAAGAAATAATCCTTGCCACAACCAGTTGATATGACAACACGCCTAAGCGGCATTCCACGTTTCTCAGAAATTGTTTCGTCTGTATAGACAATCTATACATGGATATTGCAATTGCTTACGAACATTGACGAAGGAACTTGACTTTTCATGTTGATTTTTCACTTTTAATGTAAATAACCAATTTCAGTTCATAAAATCATTTTTTGTACTTCTTTTGTGCAATTTTGGATATGTCCCATCGGTCCCATAACACTGTCCTATCGGTCCCATAGGTATGGGACCCATGGGACAACCAACAACATTGATAAAATGTTGAATAACTCAATAACTAATTATAACATTTCAATAATTTTTACATCATAACTTGTAAGTCTGTGGATCTACAAACTATGAAAAAATGGACGACGTAGTATTTATGTTGGAGTCGCTATTAACAAATAAAAAAATCTGTCCCATGGGTCCCGCACCTACCCTACTCTTTTGATGGCTCGCGAGGTGCAACACTGATAGCCTAGCCCTATATCACCTAATCTATGTGTTCAGTTCTGATGTGGTCTTGCAGGCCATAGCACGTCTTGAGGTTGTGACGAAATAATAAAGCGCGTTTAAAAAAACGCACAACCAACGCAAAAAGTGTCCGCCCCGATGGCTCAGCAGGTGACATCGTGAACAAGAAGCTTTAAGAGGAAGCGGCGCTGGTTCGGCTCTCCGGATGTGCGTTTGAGCAACGCATCTGAGGACTGCTCCCCATTCAGCGGTAATAGATGGAATAATGCCCGGCAACACCACTTCAACAATCGGAAACTTCACTCTCGGTAACCGGCCCTGTGTCAAAAGCCTCTATAAGTATACGAAACTACCAGCTATAACCCATCAAGGTTTTGTCAGTCCAAAATAAAGATTCAAAACCAAACCAAAAGGCCACATTTTCGTACCAGAAAACGTTAAAAAACAAGTCAGAACTATTTAGTAGTCAGGTTCTTACATAATCTAGAGCAGTGGCTCTTAACCTTTACTAACCTGCCGAACCCTTACGCTAATCTGCAAGCTTTCGTTGAACCCTAAATTTTTGCTGAATCACAAAAACGAAAATCTACCACATTTAATAGTAGGCCTAATACATTACTGTATCAATGAGACTTCTGTTGATGTTTTTTTGGGATTCGAAGCTTTGTCTCGGAAACAGCAAATTCTCATGTCATTTTCGCATGCAAGCCGGTTTCGTTTTTTTTTTTGCTTTAACATCCACAAGATTAGAAAACGCACCCTCGCATAAATAAATGGTTACGAATGGCATGAGAACTTCAAGGTCAACTTTTGTAATAAGATAACTTTCCATTTGTTGGCACCAAAACGTTTGAAAATTTGTTGTGTTGAGGTTTTTTTTGTATCTTGCTTTCTTGAAGCTCGATAATGTAATTCAAGTAGCCTATGGACTGTTTATATCTGCTGTTGTTGAAAAAAAATTGAAAATAGAACTAAATTTCCTTAAACTAAGGAAGTTTCCTCGAAAGTGAGAGCCCTGCTTTTGCAGTTCCATGCAAATAGCAAACGTGAAGAAATTCATGCTTTAAGAAAATAAAGTTTTTCATACGGTACGGATTGTTTTTACAATGTTAGGTAAAAATATACTTTTTTGCATTCTATGTTACATGCAGAATTGCAGATGGCATCATTACATCACGCGTCAATCACACAAATGTTTATTTACCATCATGTAAGCCGCAATCAAGTTTCGGCTGGACAGTATTTTCCAAAAATATCCTCTGATATAGGCCTACCATTCAGTAGGCTATGCCGTGTGTTAATGTTTCAGAGGACGTTCGCGCCGAACCCCTGTAACAGCTTCGTCGAACCCCAGGGGTTTGATCGAACCCTGGTTAAGAACCACTGATCAAGAGTCAGCGCCTTTTAACCTTTACAGGTCGCGGATTTTTTTCACACAAGCATAAATATTCACGGACTAGAATTAACTACATATGAATTACAGAAAATAAAGTAGGTCAAAGTAAACACTAAACTGTTGAGTATGAGAAAGACTTTTAAATTTGTGTTTCCAGTTTAGGCATTTGTTGACTTAGCAACTAAACCAAATCGTTCTGTAATGTACGGTAGGTAGTCATTTGGAGGTAAAGACGAAGGCCGTAGCTCTACTTGAGGCAATCAGTTCCAAACACACAAAACTGAGTTTATTAATTTTAACCAAAAGTGAGGTGCGATCATATACAAACGACTGCAAACGGCAGAGCAACATGAAAACTTTGTCTCGACATCAAAACTTCAAATAAATAGCTGCTGCAGTGTCAGATGCAATGTTGGTGAAAGCCCAGACAGCAAATCAGTTGTCTTTTATATTAATTTAACGTCTGTAGAATGTATAAACGACTGATTTGAAGTCTGGGCGTTGGAACGAATCATGCAAAAAATATGAAGTTGTTTCGGGAACTCAATGTAATGCTCATGTTGCTTCCAAGATGATTTGGTCTAGAAAAAAAATTAACTACAAGACAATTCCAAAATGGTTCAGCTATGAACGTTCAGAAGCGCCACAGGTAATGTCGAAGGTCGAAATCCAAATTTGCAGACTAACCTATAAGAAATTTGGACCTTGGGGCTAAAAATCTTATTTTTTTAACACAGTGGGAGAGAAAGTGTTTGCTCAAATAGGCAATATATGCTAAATTTACTATCAGTGTGAAGTCTGACAATGTTTGAGATGTAAGGTACTTGATAAGAATTTTTTCCATTCTAATCAACTTTAAAACGACGGGATAGATACATAACCTATCTTCGCCGCATCCATCTCAGCCAATGCAAATATCAAGAAACTCAACGTCACTTAGATTTGAATAATAATTCTAAAAACAAAACATCCACAACACAAAAACAAATTGACCTAAAAATTGTATGGTACAGGTTGACAATTAATTTACAAAACCACACTCACGTTTACGCAATACATTGTTGTTGTTAGTCAAGCCAGACAGCCAAAATGCAAAACCTTTTATAAAAACAATTAGAATCAGTAATAGGTCAACTAGTAACCTCTGACCTTGGCAACAAAAAAATTTACAACTTTTGTTTATTTTGTCTCATTCCGAATAGGAAACAGTTGAATTGACAAAAAGTACATAATTTGTCAAAAGGTCATCAAGCAATGTCAACTCGACTTGAAAGCAAATGAGTTTGTGTTAAAATTTGGCTGGGAATTCGACCAGGATGTTCTTTGGGATGGAGAGAAGTTGCTGGTGACGTCATCACTGATGCTTCTTCTCAGCGTTGGACACATCGCCTCCTGTCAGAATGACGAGTTAAAAGTCAAGTAGAGGAATGAAATGACGCAATTATCAAGACTCCTTGAAATTAATGTCTGAAAGTCACGTCTCAGTAAAACTCTCGTTTCCATCAGTGCAGCAACGCAGCACTGATAGAGCATGAGACGCGATGGCTTACAAAAACATTTTGGATCTCACAAGGTGTTATTTTAACTTCAATGGCAGAACGTGAAATACTAAACTGATAATTCAGTTTTATTATGAAGTTATGCGTAGCTTCACCCATGGTTACCTGGAGGTGCGGCCTGATTTGTCACATTTTGATTACCGCTACTGCTTACTGTTTGACCAAACTGTTTTAAGACTTTTTACTTTTTGCTAACTCGTAATCAGTGCTCCCTAAAAGAAAATTTTCCGCTGTGCAACAATTTCTTAAGGGAGCATATTTTAATCCTGCGTTTGCAAAGTTACAAGTGAATTGCAAACTTAGCGAATTGTTATAAGTAACCTCAAAATATCAAAGAGCATGAAAAAATTACAAATTCAATTTAAACAGCTCTTTTTTTACATTTGTACTTTCACGGTGATCACACACTTTTCATTTCACTGTCGTCACGTAATTATTTCTGATGCTTTTGTCAAGACAGATTGATGATCACTCAGTAGCGGATGTAGAACCAAAAATTGGGGCACCGAGCACCGTCCAAAAAATCTTGTTAAGAATGGACTAAAAAATTTGAGGTATGAAGAAATAGAAAAATAGGCAGAGATCTGGGGGTTGCATCAAAAAAAAAGGGACAATTTTTTACCTTATTTGATCGTTTTTCGATTCTGATTGCTTATTGTTTAAAATGCATACTTTACTTGTATTTAAGTAAGTATAATTCAACAAATCACATATACTGTATAAACAAGGTTTGCTTTACGTTTAAAGGGTTATAAATCATATAACTCTGCACAAATGGTCTGGTGTTGCTGCACATTTGCACCACCGTAGAGGGAACACTGCTCGTGATGATATAAAAGCTGTTTATTGCTTTGTGAAAGCAGTAAATATCGAAAAAAAGTTAAAAAAACGTTCTATCAGATTGTTAGCAAGTGGCTAACACTCTGACTGACATTTTCTGAACCAAATTGTCTTTGTTTTTCGAAGGTTGGTGATGTAAAAACTAATTTGTCACTTGGAAAAAACAGTAAAAAAGATGTTGAAATATTATTTTTAGAAAGTTTCATTCAGACAGTCACCAAAAGTTGACAATTTCTTGTTATCTTCAAAATGTTTCGTAGTTTTTTTGAAATTGTATTTAAGACGATCTTAAAAATGCGTCTCGCCACTGAGGTGAAATCACGCACACGTTTCCATGGATACATGTAATTGAATACACAGAGACAGGCTCAATTCTGTGGCAGTGGTAGTATTTTTGGAAACATGATGAAAGTTGAGAAGTTCATTCCATAAGTTTATCTACAAATCTTTAAATTGTGAAAAATAAAGAAACAAACACCATTTAGTGTTTGTTTGCCTTTGCTGCCTCAATGACAAATTGCTTGTGCTTTTGTTACATATCACACTGTTGCAAAATAATTTAAACCAATTTAAAATTTTAAAGAGACGCTAAGCTCTTTTCCACCTGGTTCGTAATGCTGTTCCTTTTTCTTTCTGACCTTTCTGTCAACATCCAGCCATGAAGATCTTCGACGAAGATGTTCCTTCAATCTCCAGCCCCTCTCTGAGTGGGAAATTGCAAACACGCTTTTTCAAAGCAGAATCTCAAACTAGCTACGAGTGCTGGAGCTAAAAACTTCATTAACTACAAGCTGGAAACGCTTCTCTAGCTGTTATTTGCGATGCAAAACTTTCACAAAGCTATTCACTGCAACAACCACTGCGTGTTAAAGTGTCAACGCCTGATAACTGCAAACTATTCAAACAACACAGCAAACTGCTCTGCTTATTAGTTGTGTTAAAAAGCTGCATTTAAATTCACAACAGTCTAGGACTCAATGAGTGTGATTCTGTTTGAAAGCTGAATCATACAAAGCCTGAACCTATGTATGTGATAGTAGGAAACAAATCAGCACGCAAAAGTTACCAATTTTACATCGTTTCAATACATTGAAACGATGTAAAAATGGCAATTTGTTTTGACTGGAAAGATCATAGAAGCTAGTGAAAACACTACTCTCATAAAAGCGTAAACCATGAGTAAGGTTAGTGCACGGCAAACAAGGTGAGTATTGAAAACACAAGCCAACCTGTTGAATGGTATATTTTATGTAAAAGTGAAAAGATATCAAACCCTTTCCGCGCTTTGAAGTGGCATTGTGTGAGTTGAAAACATTTTGGCGAGACGAATCGTCATAGCTCGTTCTCGAACATCAGCTTGGGTCAAACCAAACTCATAAGGTATCCCCTACAGTCGTCAAAAGTCACGTCACTGCAAATACCTTCAACAAAGTTCCTCGCGAACCATTTGAGCCCTTCGTCTATGAAGATGACTGGAAACGATATCTTGAGCACCATTGCCCATTCCGCATAGTTTAATGGACAGATTTGGAAAACCATCTAAAAACAATGATAATTGTGATCATTCAGCCGCAGTGGGCTTGCGTTCGTGCCTGGTATAAGTATACCGGTAATTTACAACAACCAAACTAACATAAGATGTGCATTTCACAAACATGAGTTGGTGGAGAGCAATTACGCGCATGTCAACTTTCTTGATTCTCCAAATGAAATTGCAAAGCAAAAAATAAAAGTCAAAACTGATCATCCAGATGTCAAAAAGTTAAGCGGTCGCCGAAGCAAGCCGCGTAAAGATGAGTTATAACAAATTTGCCAGCAATTCTTGCAACGACCGTTTGAACAACAGGACTACGAGTGGTTTTATCGGATAAATTTCAAGCAGAGAAAAAAACGAACCAAATTCAATCTGCTGTAGCGTTACGCGCCATGACAGTCACCTATTCTGGCGATGAAGAGATAACGCAGATGATAGTTTATCTAACTAAAACATTCGACCACAATCGTGGGAAATCTTACCGGAAGTGGATCGACATAGAGAATCATGAAGTGGAGAGTCATCGAAAGACAGATGGCGCCAATGAGCCACATATTCCTCCATGGTGGCATCCGGAAGAGAGACTGGTTCTCGGAGACGCTAGAGGAGAAATAATAGTTGGTCACTTTGACATTACTAATACGGGATGTGAAAAAGATTTCAATGGAAGCTCTTTATTCGTCGCCATGATCGTGAATGAAATAGACGCTGGAAACTTATGACCACATTTAAATTGCATGAAATGATTTCATATTGTCAACTTCGGCAACAAAAATCCACAAATGGGATTCATCAAAAAACACAACCAATTTAAACCTGTCAATGATGTGCAACATCCTCTTTCTCACCTGTTAAGCGCGTTAAACATCTCAATGGTGACCAACACAGACAAAGCCATGGTCATCGGGTGGGGATCTTCGAATATGTGGCAGTTCAAGCCTTCGAAGTTCTGTGGTTGGGTCTTGCACGACGTGTAGTGTGTCTGAAGGTTTCAATGTATTTTAGTTGAGAATAAAACAGCACGGATGGCACATGATACTAATCGTCGTCATACATTCGACTACATACTACATATACATTTACTCCATATACATTACGACTACATACATTCACAAATGCCACGCTATGGTTTGAAAAATACCGTTGGAGAAGTTTCCGAAACTCACAACGAACAGGAAGTAATAGAAAAACTAGCGTAAAAGACTAAACTAAATATTTTGTCAGTATGGAAAAAAGGGGGAGTTCGCACATTTAAATCCAGCTACTGAGGCATTGTAGTTTTAAATCTCGCCGTGTTCCAGACAGCAAACTATTTCCTGTATTCTTCACTGATTCAAAAAGTAAAATCTATCAGTCAATAACTCTGTATCTAGTGGAAGCAGCGAGCGCAGCCTTATTAATTATTTACTCTGCGATGAGACAGCAACTGATCTATTCTGCTTCCGCCTATAGCTTTATTACAAGTAAAATTAAGTTGAAATCTTTCATTTGTTCTCCATTAACCGAGATCTAAAAAAACAAGTCGGATGCAAGACAAAACTATCAACCAACCAGCTGCCACCACGTCATAGAAGGTCCGTTATCAGCGTACATAAACCACCAGGATGCGGATGCCACGGTCGCCATGCCAACGTAAGCTGGAAAAGATAACGTTGGAGAGTTAGTGTTTATTTTGCGTTAAATGCATCTTTTTTCTTTAAATTTGGGTAAAAATTACACAAGAATAATGGATATGAGGCAACACAGCAAAACAACAGACAATTGAAATTTCGGACACTACACGCATTGTTCTGACTGTTCCTTTTTCTTAATTAAAAACAGTTTTTATGCAACGTGATAATTTTTCATCTAGGGCACATCAGTGAATGTAGCGGCAGAGAGCAAACTTGTATGACAATTGCTTAAAAAAATCAATTTCAAAATGTCACTCGTTGGTGAAATTAACAAAAGAGTGACGTCATGTCACGTGAAGGTGTGACGTGTCAAGACGACCTTTTGTAGATGGACACGTGTATATTGGCGAGTGATCAGCTGTGGCGCAACAGACTCCTAATGAGGCTCAAAGCAAAACGACACAGATAACTATGATCTTGAGTGTAACGATGGCAATTAAGTGACGATCAATTAAGTTAAGAAACGTGGAAGAACTTGTTGAAAGTGGTCTCGTGCTTATTTTCACAAAACAAAGTTCAAAATTATATTAAACGCAATAACAAATTTTGGTATGTGGACTGTGGAGTGTCGTAGAAAAATTCGAGCCAGCTAATTGTAAAACCGAAGATTTTACTGCAGTTTCGCACAAACAAGTCGACTTGCTTTAAAGACACCCCAGCTCTAACCGAATTTCTTCATCATTACAAAGCTTTAAATGAGACTTACGTACATTGTGCAAGTTCGCGTGTGTTTACCGTGGAGAATGCGATAATTAATTATTTACAAACGCTTCTCGCTCGCCGCTGCAGTCAAAATACCACTTGATACAATATTGACTTTGGGATTGACAACCGACGCTTTAGATGTCTAACTGACGTGTGCTTACATTGAATTTAGGTAGATTGCAACTTAATCGTTTGGCGTATTCTTTTCAAACCTGTCATGAAAACCAGATTCTGATTCACCATACGGCAACTTTGAAAAGTCGGGAAGCTCACTTCCTCAGCTACATTAAACGCATGCCACGTATTCTCCACAAACGTGCGCGTCATTTTACGTCGGGTCAAAGCGATGTGACGTCGCGCGTCAATCAAACCTGAATCGGTTTAAACATTACCTCCGACAACGCAGTAACGGAACATCAGCCATCGACTGATGAGAGTGTCTTTGGTTGATCTTGGACATTTCTTCATGATGTCGAGATCAGCTGGGTTGAAGCTGAGAGCAGTGGCGGGAAGACCATCCGTGACAAGATTCACCCACAGGAGTTGGACGGGGATCAAGGCCTCTGGCACTCCAAGAGCAGCAGCCAAGAAGATGCTGAAAAAGCAATCGATCATCAACAAAATAGCATCGAATGTCTGTGAAAGCGAGTTTCAATTGATATAAGACAAAGTTTTGCACATACGAACATAAACACCTTAATATCCCAAACTAATGTGCCTTGCACTTATTGTTTAGTTCTTGTCACACGGAAGCCGATCTTTCGCTACCTAGATAGCATACGATTTTACATCTTCGTTTACATCTTTTGTCAACGTCATCACGCGTTGAAACGATGTACAAAAATGGCAGCTTTTCCTGGCTCGCTAACATCTTCTCAAAGTCATCATCGCCAACTCACCAAACGACTTCCCCGATGTTGGACGAGATGAGATAGCGAATGAATTGCTTCATGTTGTTATAGATGGCTCTTCCTTCCTCGACAGCTGCAACGATCGATGTGAAGTTGTCGTCCGCTAGCACCATGTCGGATGCGCTCTTCGCCACGGCGGTGCCACTTCCCATCGCGATCCCAATTTCGGCTTTCTTCAGCGCAGGAGCATCGTTGACACCATCACCAGTCTGAAAGATGTTGATGAAGACAGGTTTTTATTTTCGGAGATTTCAAATTCAGGAACAGAAACCCGGTGCAGAAATTATATTCCTGTTCAGCAAACGTTTCCAAAATTGATTTTAAATCAATCATCCAATTTTAGTACTAAAGATGAAGGCAGTATAGATTTCGAAACATTAATTGAATATGCGCAGTTTCAGCATGTTGGGCTCTGTATTTTCTACGCGGAAAGTAGCTGACTGTTCAGTGTTCAGGTGTACAAAAACAGCAGAATATGTCTCAGTGAATGTCGTGCTTGTATTTTAGAATCAATGTAAGCGTGAACTGCTGTATGTTGCTCAGAAATACATCCATCCTACTTTTACCAAGTAGTTTAAATAAACGCCTGTTCATCAGGTATGGAAGCTTCAACCCCTAGCAGTTAGCACTTATTCCAATCAAACCATCTGTAAAATCTAGTTGATAGACAGATGCAATAAAAGGTTTTGAAAAAAAAACTGTTTGCTTGCAATATGCAACACAAGACGTCATTTAAATTTGAGAAACTTTTTTTCTTTATGTTTATAGCAACTCTGTTGTTAAGTCACCCCATGAAGAGTGGTGGGCACGCTGCGAAACCGAAATGTTTTGAAATGACGCATTTTTAAGTGCAGCATCGTGTCACAAAGTCGTGCAATAGCACCAAGTTCCGTTTCCACAGCCATGACCTCAAACGCTCATGAGGTTGTTTAATATTTTATACACGTCACCATGACATACCATAGCTGTGATGTCACCATTGGCTTGCAGATACTCGACAATCTTGCTCTTGTGTGCTGGTTCGACACGAGCGAACAATCGGGCGCGAAGACATGCCTTGAATTGTTCTTCCGTGTTGAGATGGTCGAACTCACGGCCGGTGTAGGATAGCCCTGGGAAATGAGGGAAAGATAATTGAAAACCAGACAACTTTGCGTCAATGCGATATCAATACTGAAAACAAGAGGAATGGCTAAGAGTGCATGGAAACACGTCATATCTTGAATGAAGAGTTGAAAGCCTCATTAAAATGTACGATCTTCTTTGTTTGGACCCTGCTTGCTGTCCAAAGGTCGAGAGTTTTGACAAATATTAAAAGCACAAGTTTGCTTTCTAGAATGTCCAACAAACACTCAAAAAATACAAAAAAAAAACAACTTAAAGACAAGTCAACTTAGAAATCCCATGAAAACGTTAAAAAAAGAACAAGTCAAGTTGAATCCCACTAGTCTCTGAACAGCCTCATCCCCCACCTGTCGTATCCTCGTCTTCCATGAAAATTCCAATGCGGCGACATATGGCCTCGGCTGTTGACTTGTTGTCTCCAGTGATGACGATAACACGGATGCCAGCATCCCGGCAGTCTTGAACAGCCTGGAAGACTTCCATGCGAGGAGGATCAAGCATGCCAACAATCCCGACGAAAGTGATGCCGGTCTGCGTGATGCAACAAAACGGGTTAATTCTAAAGATTCCTGCAACGTGGAACATTCCGGGAAAAAAATGAGATGCTCTATCTCAGACAGCAAATCTGCCGTTTTTATATCACGTTTTTTTACATTGATATTTTTAAATTTTTTACATTGATACGACGTCTGCAAACGTTGAATCAATGTAAAAAAATGGTCCATTTACTGTCTAGGATCGCACGCTTAAATAAGTTTTAGAAGTAAACGGTATGAAGAAATGTGGGAATAGAATTTGGGGCTTATTCAAAAGAAAGCGAAGCTGTAAATAAGTATTCCTCCAGATGCGTAAGGTAGTTTTAAATGTGTCTTTTAACGATCGTTTCACGATAATAATAATCACAGCTATCTTGAAAGAAATGTGAAACTGAATACGATGCGTTAAAAACCACAACCAGCAGTTCAAGAAACCGTAGATTTTAGTTGATGTATTCGAAGTTGAATAAGGTACAAAAATCTAACTTCGATCGATACCAACAGGCTTTTAGCATGGGGACTGGGCAATCAAGTAACAATCGACTAAATCAATAGTATCAACGAATTACATCGTCTAAATGTCTTTTGACGTTGCACGAGTGTTCATGACAAAGCTTGGGATGCAAAAACAAGTTTCATGAAATATTTTAATCAGTAACTTCAGTGTAGATCATGTAGGAATTGAAAGCGTAGGAAAGCTTGGCTGACTCAAAAAGTTTAAAGCTTTCGGCCGTGTAAATGAACTCAAATAACATTTTCACGCTCACGTGCATAATGTGCATTGGGATGTATCGACTTAACATTGGAAACGTCTCCTCTAAGCAGTATAATTTTCAAACAAAATCCCATTCGCTGATCATGCAAAACTTTTGTTTGTTTATGCCATTTGAACAATGAAAGCATTAAAAACCTAGAAGTATGTTGCTTTTTGAAGTAGAAACTAAAATCTTTAAATCTGCACCCTTCACCTCATAAGAAGCAAACTTGGTCGAGTCACTGAGGTCCATGTCAGCTATTTTAGCAGCGTTATCGATTGTTCCCAAGGCAAGACATCGCAGAGTGTCACGGCCAGTGCCGTACTCCTTCACCAGTTGCATGATGTCGCGTTTAACTTCGGGGGTAAGCGGGAGGGTGTCTCCTCCCACGCGAACATGGCTACAGCGCTCCAAGATACCTGAGATTAAAAAACATTTCACCAACATGAAATAGGGAACATCCAGTTTTCAAAAAACACAAGAAATACGAATAGAGAAACACGATCACTAAAATAGGTTTCCTTTGATAAATTCAAGTTTTTGCAATAAAGCAGACGACTTTTGTTACCTTATGTTTAAAAAGCGTAGAAACTACATTTCAAACAAAAACATACTTAAAAATAATTCATGTTTAGAATCAATAACTCAGTACCTTCAGGGGCCCCTTTCACATACATCTTCGCTCCAGCTTTGGAACCTTGAGGGACACAATAAGCGCTCATCGACTTCCGATCGCGAGAAAATTCGAGAGTGAACTGTTTTGTCATTTTTGACTTTATCAACTGAAAAAAAGCAGCGGAGGCTATTATACATCTTTTAAATTGACAAAAAAACAATCACTTGAAAGCGGGATTGACTAACATTGCTTGTACAAAAGTGCTATTTCTAAAGCAAATACATTGAAAAATAAAAGAATCTGCACGCACGCTGTTGCAAGGATGGGACCTCTCCGATTTGGTCATCTTGGACAGATCAGTGTTGTAAACGTTCATCTTCTCACAAAGGACCGTTAGTGCTGTTTCTGTCGCTTCTCCTACTTTCTCATAAGTGCCTTTGGCCTGAAAGTGAAAGATCATCACAGACTTATAGAAATTCCCATGACATTGACTTATTGCATACACAATATACAGAATCAATCACACAATCAGCATGTAACACAATTCGTGTTTGGCTACTTTGTTTTAATGTCCCTTTATGTAAAACTGATAGCATTTTTGGAATCAGCGGTTGAAAATCATACAAATACATTTCAAAATTGTAGCCAAATAAAAAAAAAATTGAATTTTGTTACGCAGTGAATTCCTATATATACTGTATTGATGCTTTTCGCTAAGCGTCACGATTTAAAAGCGTTTTTGTTTAGATTCTCGGCATCTGATGCACGGTTACATTCAACCTAAACCAAGAACGACCAATTTTATACCTCGTTGTAGTCCAATGAGGAATCGTTGCATTGGGCACATATCGTCGCCATTTCGACCAACGCGGGAAAGTCGGAGCATGTTACTTTGTCTCCGTCCTTCGTCACTTCACCCACAGGGTCGTAGGTCGACCCCGAGATGTGAAACTCGTTGAAGTCAGCGCCACCGGGACTCACCTTGTCCATGACGAACATCTGTGAACGCAATTGGATGACGCTTTGTGAAAAGTGCCCAAGACTTTCGTCAATTTGAAAAATCAAAAATACCCAGATAGCTTTGTTATTAACTTGAAAAACGAAACTTTTTCATGCTGAATATTTTACACGCAGTAACACAGGTAAGTAGTTTAAAAGTTTATGCTTTAATACCAAAATGTCACAAATATCGCTTTTAAGACTTTGAATGTGTTCCAACGAAAGAAAGTTTATTTCCCAGGCAAAACTTTAGTTTTAAAAGTCTCAAAATAATATTTAACCAGCACTTTCCATGGCTCCAACATTACCCGGCAAACAGACATTTGGTTCGTGGTGAGGGTTCCTGTTTTATCGGAGCAAATCACAGAAGTACAACCCAAGGTCTCAACGGAAGGAAGGCTTCGAACAATCGAGTTCTTCTTTGCCATGCGTCTAGTTCCGAGGGCCAGACAAGTGGTGATGACTGCAGGCAGACCTTCAGGGATAGCGGCCACAGCCAAGGCAACGGCAATCTATGAAAATCGATCCATACATTTTAGCAGTCATTAAACTTTCATGACAAACGCTTTTCGAGGTTTCACAAACTCAATGTTTGTTGTGTTACAAATCGCTTCCATTCGTACGTAAAATTTGTGTGTGAAAAACATTAAATAGTACAAACCTTGAAATAGTAAATCGCTCCTTTAAGCCACGACCCACCGTGGATTGGGTCGTTAAAATGTCCAATATTGATCGCCCATACGGCGATGCATATGAGAGAGATGATCTGCAATTGCAAAAAACCTCAATTGATTTCTACCAATAATTCTTATTGATCGAATTGTATGTTGCGTTCTGACAAACTGTAACATCTGCCAGCGTAAACGTAAAGCATGGTTTTACCGTCTGTGGATGCCTTTGTGCAACCAAAGTTGAGTTAAAAACATTGACAATTGGCGATAACCCATTAAAGATGAACGCTATCCAGACACCGTATGTGACAGAGGGGGATCATCATTCAGCAAAAGTCCACCCATCATTGCAAGTAGCAGGCTAGTGCTTATCACTTGAAAATGCACGATACATATATAAAACAAGTAAAAAAAAATTAACTACATAATGAACGTAAGGTGAAAGGCGAGCGGAAAAAAACAAACAAGCGCGACCAAATTTATCCTATCGCAATACTACGTCATATATCAGAAGATTGTTACATGTTACCAATGAGACACGTGATCTATTACGACCAATCACAGGCTATGAGTCCGGACAAGACGCGGGGATTACCTTGGAAAGCTGTTCGCTGAATTCATCAAGTTTTTGTTCCAGCGGCGTCTTATCGGATTCAGTTTCTGCCATTTGGTCGCGAATTTTCCCGATCTCAGTGTTGCTGCCTGTGCCAATCACAACTCCGATAGCTTTGCCCGAAGAAATGTTGGTTCCCTGCAGGTTAAGTCAACACTAGTCCAACATACAACAGAATACGGCCCGTACTGTCTTTCGATTAAATGCATAGTGGTGTCAAGTTCAGCACCGATACATTTTAATAAAAGTAGCAGTAAAAATAATATAGGATGGCAATATTTGAAAGGTGAGCAGGTTTGATTGTTGTTGATGCCTTTAACTCTAAAGCTATGCCGCACAAGAATAAAAACCTGGCAGAAAGAAACGTGAGCCTAGCAACGAGTCGATTTTTTAACATGCAAATAAAATTCCTGTTGCCTCTTTTAAACGAAAAACTGTTAACTTGAAAGTCTAAAGCACAAGCTGCAAACACGATTTTCATTTGTGTTACATTGTACTGAAGCAAAAATAGTTCAACAACTTAAATTCTATTGCAAGGCATTAACCAGGGCAAACATAATATTAAGCAGTGGCAGAAAAATAATCATGGTGTATCAAGTGTTGGCCCAGATTGATATCACACAAACTAACATATTTGGTCATTTCAACGTGACGCGTGTTCTTCGAACAAATGTGTCAAATATTTACTGGTTTAAATTTGATGCACCTTACACTAAAAACCATAAGAAAACTTGAGCATAGCGTACTAACGCATCAGTAACCAAGAAAGCAACATGTGCGTAAAAATTCATATCAAAACCAAAAATCATGAAAACTCAGGATTTAGCCGAGTTCAACGATAAAGCAAGAGCTTGCGTAATGTTCTGGGCCACGGCCGTGTGACACACGAAGACTTATCTGTTTGTTCTTTGGCCATGACTAACATGCGAAAAAGGAAGAGAGTTTTTTTTAACTTGAGCAAGTAACTCACAGAAAACAGCATGTTCTTCTTGTCTTGATTGACAGCTCGAGGATCAGGGACAGGATCGGTGTGTTTTATAACACTGACGCTTTCACCTAGATGTCAAGTGATGTTGAATAAACGTTAGAAAACAAAGTTTGCGATCTGTGAAGCAGGTGCTACAATGCTTGCTCGCAAATCAGTCCACTCTACGTTCGTTCAACAACTAGAGATGTTGAATCAATGTAAAAAAATAATCCGATTCGCTGCTGACTTCGCTGCTGAAACATTTATCCTTACAATGCGTTTGTCAAAGTATTATTTCAAACTTTTCTTAAAAAAAAAAGAAACTTATCTCAAAATTACAGCGCAGTAAACGTGATGACTTAGAATGGAACTATCACATCTTTCATCACTCATTCAACGTTATATGGAGATTGTTCTTTGATTTAAAGGTAACGGATCTTACGAATGACACTGATTCTCAGGCAAAGACAATACTACATACCGGTTAGGATAGCCTGGTCAACACGAAGAGTTGTCGAGTGAATCGCGATTAAACGCATATCAGCTGGCACTTTGTCGCCGACTGTGAAAGAAACCAGACGGAAGGTTAGTCAGAGATAGAAAATACCAGAAAGTGAAATTCGTCATGCTGGTTGCATCAGCCGCGCGTCAAGAGCAGCGCTTGCAAACTGTCACATTTGCTTTCTGAAAATGCTAGAGGGGGTATCCGAACTCCAACCGATCTTGATGCAACCAAACGCTTGAAAGAATTTACGGTCATTTAAATGTAATTTTTAATCAAAACGATATTTCGTTGCTCCAACAACCAATTAGGATCTCTTCGTATTAATTGGCGTGCTGATGCTGTCAAGGCGCATATTGCGATTTGCAACTTTTTTTTCAACTCAGACAGGTTAATGATGAAAAACAAAACTTCATTCGAAACAGAAGGTTCAAATGTGAGAGATAATTGTGCAACATGAACAAGAAAAGGAATCTTCCACAAAGCCACAAATATGGAAAACAATATTGAAAAAATAGTTTCCATCTAACTCTGAGAAATTATGCTATTTTCCTTTAATATATATACCAAATGTTTTTCTTCCAATTACATAAGCCATACAAACATCTGATTATTTTTTTTTGCGTAACAGAAGGTTAGACAGTCATAAAACATGGTGAGTAGCAATTTGTTTGCAGGAAGTTTTTTGTTAACGTTACAATGACATCGCCTGATAAAATATTTGCATAAGCAGAAAACAGACTTTGCCAAAAATCAATAAGGATTAACATCGCTGTGTATTCAAACAGTGGTGCCCAGTAAAGTAGCCAGTTATGGAGGACAGTCGATGTGAACTCTTTCACATCGTCTTTTCCCCTTGTATGCTCATGAAGCAAACAGGTTCACCAGAATGAGAATACAAAAAGTCGGATGCACGGAAATGCGAAATTCTCCATGAAGTACACTTTGTCTTTGTTCAAACAAAGCCGCCCGTATTGACCATGGGCGAAAATAGAATTTTTAATAACTAAGCGTTTCGAGACCACAAATGAATTGACTTAAGAATTGTTCAAAATCTTGTCAGTCTCTTAAACATTATAAACTTTACTTCCATGCAAGAATTTCCAGTTTTATATCGGTTAACATCTGACGAAGTTGAAAGTAAGAAAAAATCAAATTTTGCTAACTGGGCTGTATGTTCAACACTTTCATCTGGTAGTTCGGGGAATAATCCGAAATAGATTCAAGTATATAATTGATAAGATAGTAGTCAACATAGTGATGAAATCAATAGAGAATTAGAGATATGCTGTCAGTCCACGAAAGTTGACACATAAAAGTCACAAAGATATTTATAGACACTGCTTGAAAGGTTAAACACATTGCCTCAAAAACAGTGATACATTATATACACACACTATACAATGTATATATTATATTACATTTAAGATAAAAGTATTTAATCAAAATTAAACAATTTTATGTATTGTCTTTGTTATCAAAATTCAATGAAAAAACTTTTGCAATTTATGCCCAGTCATAAAAATCTGTTCTTTTCGCACAAGATTCAAAGTCTGCATACATTCAATCTAACCATTCAAGAAAAACAAGCGACCTTCAAATTACTAAATTAGTTTGGAATATTTGTTTAGACCATGACCACAAAATGGCAAAGAGCACTTAAAGCATACTTAAAGCCGTGGATATAGAATTATAGATCGCCTTACTTAAAGCTAATGGCAGCAAAAGAGTTTTCAAGTTATAAATGGATTGATCATAATATTGACGCTTTGTTATCTGGAAATACAAATATCTAATTTTGAGTCTGCGAAGAGCAGCCTGGTAATGAAATAATTGCCGAACGAACTAATAACCAAGTCTCAAACCACATTAAGTTGTGATTTTAACTTCTCGAGTCCGTCCCAAAAACTAGGCAATATTCCAGCAAGAAAATACGTACTTTTACACATTGATTCGACGTCTGCACACGCTAAATTAATGTAAAAAGGATCGACTTGCTGGCTGGATGTGGCCAATCCTGAAAGGTGTGTTAAAGCACCAAAACCAACATAAAAGGCGGTTGAATGACTGTACAGAATATCCAATTTGCAACTTTTTCTACGCTAATTGCGAGACTTAAAATCAGGCATACGTAGTTACGTACATATGATGTATTGCTAGTAAATGCTCATTATACAAGTCGGCAGCCAGGTACAGCTTCCCCTTTCCGTTGGCATAATGTTATTGCCGTGGCCACTCAGAGGTGCCAGTCCAGTTGTATTTGGTAGAATTAGCCAACGCACGTCACTATGTTTATAGAAACTCTGTTGTAGCTGGAGTGCCTTCAGAGTGTGGGTTTTTTTTGAGACATTAGCCCAAATTGTTCGGTGGTTCATCAAGAAGAGATTATATACTTCGCTTTGTTTATCACTGAATCAAGCTGGAAGAAGTGTCTGCCAATGAGATCACGGTATCAGACACAAACTCTCTTCGATCAATCGCATGATCATCAATTACAGTTCAATTAAACAACTCATCTGGGAAAGACTTTTTTAATGAGAAACTGCACTTCAAGTTAGGGTTATGACGTTGAGGAGTTACAATCATGCCAATGACTGAAGGTCGCTTACAGGTCGCAGTTCCATTGCCAAAGTCAATAAAAAAAACGGCAAGACGACTATGAAATCAAAAAGGCACATGTGGGGGACAACAAAGCTTGTAAAGTTTATCAAAAACCATGTATGATCAATTCCCAACTTAAACATTTCATTCAT
This sequence comes from Aplidium turbinatum, assembly GCF_918807975.1. Taxonomy (NCBI): domain Eukaryota; kingdom Metazoa; phylum Chordata; class Ascidiacea; order Aplousobranchia; family Polyclinidae; genus Aplidium; species Aplidium turbinatum. The sequence continues at coordinate 34,791,690 of NC_137472.1, read as the reverse complement.
CTCAGACGATAATAAACAGCCGTATTATTTGTAGCCTTGTGGTTGTTAAAAACTAAGCAGCCAGCCGACTTTATCTTAGGCAGTCGGAAAAGCAGGGTCGAGTCCAATAAGTGCGTGACTGAATGACGGAAGAATTCATTGCAATCCACACTTCGGCGGCGATAAAAAAAGATCAAGTTATATTTAGCTGGGCATCTGTCAGCAGCCATGCCATGACAAGCTGTCAAAGAAGGTATTTCGTAAGGAAGTCTTGGGATTAAACAATTCTAGATTCGGGAGTTAACCTAATTTGATGAAGTATGGTTTTGAAATAACTCTTGGTATACAAAACCACACGAAGGTTAAAGCAATTTGAGTGAGAATTGCATTGCTTGCTTGTGTGATGTTGTATGTTTTTACTTGAAATCTGAAACTGTTTTGCAGTACACTGAAAGTTTCGTGACACAAGATATTTAATAGCTTTGACTTTACACTAACAGATAGCACAATAGAATTAGGTCAGTTGTGTCAAACAACTGCCGCAAAAAATCTTAAAAATCTTTTACAAAAGTTCAACAGCAAGAGCATGGCCCAATAGATCAGTGACAAGTTGACATCGGGTCAACCGACACTAGGATTGAAACTTGAAAGTATGACAAGAGCGTTATCACGGTGGTTCATTGCAAAGCCTCAATTAGCAAATCATTCCTTTTTACATTGATCCAACGTCCGCAGAGGTTGAATCGATGCAAAAAAATTGCTTCCTAACTGGAAGCGTGCTGTCCTGTGGATATGAGTGATCGTGCTCAGAATCTCTTGACAGACTGGCCAGGTAATGACAGCGCGCTCGCGAAACGTGATAATGAATGTGCTGGTCTTGAATCACGGACAGTGAATCAACGAGCCCAAGGAACAAAGAAAATGTCAAGATATTAGGATTTCATAATGTGCAATCTGTAAATCCAATCAACTTTTCACACAGTCAGTCCGAAGACTCGCTTTATAACTGCATGTACTTATGTACTTTTTTATGTGAAGTAGACTTGTAATCTGGTCACATCACATAATAACTCTTCACTTTTAACAAATTCCCAAATTTTTTAACTTTGAGGTCAAATAAATACAACTTATCCACACAAGTAGAAACAAACGTACATCAAGTTAATAGTCACCGAAGAACTGCAATTGCATTTTAATTACAGTTCTATGAATAAATATATTGACGCAATGGAGGCTACCCTAAATTGATAACCCTGATCTGAAGTAACTAAACATGGCTGCGAGGTTGCCGTCGCGGATACACTCTGACGTCGCTAGATAAGGGTTTCCTTAGCAACGGTGCTATATTAGACTGAGATAAAGCGTTGCAAAGGAGGCGTTGATATGAGACAGATTAGTTGGTCCCACAGCAACTGCGCATTTTCAAAGCTTTCTCACAGTAACGTCATCATATTTCGTTATATTTGTTGGTACGGCACGACACAGTGAGAAAAATGGACAAATCGCAACTTTCTTCAACTCCTGGACGTTGGAATTCTCCAGTACAAAGCAAAAGTAGTTTGCTAATATAGCGAAAAAATTATATATAATGCCCTTTTTATATCCTAATATGCTGACACGTGCAAACACGTCATGAAACTTTGAAGCTTATATAAGACAAATTCATCAAAAACAGTGGTATTACCACAGGCTGCACACTGCACATAACACGATATGTTTAAATGTGACAATTATAATGTGTTACAATTACATAAACGCAGCCAGCACTGTTAAAATCCTTTGTTACATTGTCTACCGGCTAATTATTCTTTTTATGAACATCATGTTGTCAGTTTGCATAGGTTTTTATATCATGCCATTTCACGCAGCAATATGTTTTAACAAAATGACAATTTAGAAAAACAACCGTTATATTGGCTACGGTATATGAAACTTTTTAAACATCATATGAAGTTGCCAGGAAAAGCTTGCAATAAGGGGATGAAAGAAGCTTCGTTGATGATACGCTAGCCAATGTTATACTGATAAAATAAAAATTTTATGTCAATCACCACAAATGAAAATCTCTCTTTAACAACCTTTAATGCAAAAACAGTTGGATTGGCTAAAGTGTGGTTATGACTGTTGCCATGGTAACAAACAACAGGTGAACGACAAACGCTCGTGAGTCATCACTGCAACTCGATCTGAGTTAAAAAGTCAAATCAAAAACAATTCAAACTTCAGAGGTTGGTGCTAGGGAATGCGCACAATAATGCACAAGGATACACAGTACACACCACATTGTCAACAACAGTTCCATACAATGTACATGTTCAACATGTGGAAAGGAAACCTGACAGTAGAACTAGCTCCAAAAATTAGCGCAACGTGAGATATGTACTGTTCGATTGTCAGCAGACGACAGGCTGTGTTGAAAGTGTGCCACGAAACTCCACATCTGTAGTGATGGTTTTTAAATAGTGATAACAAAATAGCCATATCTCACTCCATTTTACTTCTGGTCCACATCCCGAAACATCAGAGACGACCAGAAATAATCTGTGTTAGCTATCTTATCGCATTTCGATTAGTGGCGAATGGCTTCAATTTCTGCTGCTCATTAAAAGAACAGCTCGTGTGTATAGCGCTCGAACAACAAACAGCCGTAAAAACAAAGCAATCTTACCGGAAACATGAACGATATCGCCGGGAACAATGTCTCTGGCTAGCACCCGTTGGACTGAAGCTTTGTCTTGACGTAATACTTTACCCATTTCGGGTTCATACTCTTTCAATGCTTCTATGGCACTCTCTGCATTTCGTTCCTGTGAAAGAAAACATGCTGAATTGGAAAAGTGATCAGAAAGCGCCAAAGTGCATGGAAATCCTATCTCGCGCTTGTACTCCAGTGACGTCCATATGCATAGTTTTTTCCCAAGACAATGCAGCTTAAAGATAATGCTTGATAAGTTGAAAATGACCTTTGATCACTTGATCAGATGCTCAGCAACGAAAGACGTCGCCTTTTCGTGCGACATTTCTTTGCGATATTCCGACTAACAGGTCAGTTGATTAAACCTCCCAGAAGCCTAATGTTGAAGTGAAGATACAGGTGTATCTGAAGACTCTAAACCCCTGCGCAAGGTCGTTCACCAAACTTGCTGCAAAGCTGATATATACAGTGTCTTTTCCATGCACTACGGTACCTGTTAGTTGAAAACTGTCCATTATACTTGTGAAGGGCCGTTTAATTACACATGCTTCAAGGTGAATCGTCAGCTCGCTAAAAAATCAGATCCAGGTGTGTGTTGCATCATCGACTGAGGCATTCCCAGATAGCAAATCAACCATTTAAAAAAAAAGCTGATTTGGTGTTTGGGTTGCCAGTCACATAAATGCAATTTATCACATATTGGTGTCACCCTACTTTGTAATCCAACTTTAAACTTGATGGAGACGGTGTCGCAAAACAAAAAATTGTAATATCAGTTTGTTAGTAGGAGTAAACAAAAACACATTAAAAAATTGTCACATACCTGCCATATCCCAATGATGGAATTCGCAATTAAAATTAATAGAATTACAAATGGTTCTACAAAAGCAGTGATTGACTCTTCTCCTTCTTCAAAAAGGGCTAGTATCTGAAAACATAAAATAAATCTTTTACTGAGTAAACAATTCACCACATGAATCTTTAATCATTCTTTTCTACATCTCTTCATCAGAGCTTGCTTAATGCTTATTGCTTATGAACAAATATACATTATAAGGCTTACTATCAATTGTTATCAAAACCCTGTATGTTAATTGATAAAAAAGACAAGATTGACTTACAAAAGATATAATCGCAGCAAGTAATAATATTCGGACTAAAAGATCTTCAAATTGTTCTACAACCATTTGCCATAATGGTTTACCTGTAAAATAAATATAAGATAAAAATGCACCATCAAGTACCACAGTATAGGATAGTCGATGCATATTGCTATGTATAAATTTAATAAAATATATATATACCGGTACTTAATAACTTGATACAAAACAATTTGTACATAAAATACATGATTTTAATCTCAGTATATCCAACATTTGGAACACCTTTTACTTATTTTCCGTCAAAATGAAAACACAAACCATCCCCTCCTTTTACTTCACATCTTAAAAACTAAAAACTACTGTACTTTAGTCTAATGTCTCTACAAGCTCAAAGACATTGTGAAAGTGCATTTGCAGTATTGAGTAAAGTAGCTTAGCTGTCAAGCATGGGTAAATAATGCATTGTTCCATGATAGCTCACCTTCATCTGCAGGTAATTCTGCAAAACAAATACAACTACATTTTAAAATAATAAAAAAAGAAAAGCACATAATATTAATATATGGTATTGGTAAAACTCTACAAAATACAATTAAAAATTTCACTTATTTATGAATCTTACCATTTGGTCCATATTTCTCTCGACTTCTTTTCACCTCTTCTTGGCTAAGACCAAGATTTTCTGATACATTAAACTGCTTCAAAACTTCTTCCGTTGTCTTTGTGTATGCGTCCTCCATATTGGACAATGACATAAATTACTCTTTTAAGTGGTACCACGTCGTCTACTAGGATTGGTTGTTAGTATTTATTTAGACTAAATAGATACCTGAGAGACCTGATGAAAGCAAAATGATCATAATCAGTTGTATCTTACAAATTGTTTCACCTAACGGATCATCAGAAGGTCTTAAAGACCTGTATAATTGAGTAGAATTACATAGTAATATATAAATAGCCTGTGTATACCGTAAATATTAATGTAATGGAATATATTTGCTATAGCTTTTATGGAGCTGTATGTGATGAGTATTGAGTAGGCCTATCCTATTGTGTTTGTGTTCGAAGTGCGAGCTACTGATTAACCAGCAATCTTGTACTATGTGTAGTAAGGTCAGATTACTGACAAAGCCTCTAGCCTAGCCCCATAAATTCTCTAGGATAACAATTTAAACAATAAAAAGTAAATAACTTTGTTCATGAAGAAATGTTTCCAGGTAGCAAAGTATTGTTATTATCAAATAAAAGTACTAGATGTAGTATGTTTTTTTGCGAAACAAACCCCAAACAACCTCAGCACATCAATTCTCAGACTAGTATTCTCCTTTTTAACATACCAGTAATCAAATTTATACCAGTAATCATACCAGTAATGTTGGAAATCGTTATCAAGATTTGCCACCAGTTAGGTTCTGTGACGTGCTAGCTACAGACATCTAGGCTATCATGCTACATGAACATCGAACAATGTAGCCCCTGCAAGCTTTACACAATGCACATGCCACTTCTACGTTTTTCTGACCACTCATTATTGGTTCTAAAATCTTGTAAACCCGCAGGCTCATAGTTCACTTCTGTGTCTCTCAAGGCATTTTGACTTTCTTACAAAACCCTTGGAATTAAAATTCTGCAGAGTGCTTGGTCGTCACAATTGCGTTACAAATACATAGTTTTGCGTCCATCAACGCTGTCCATTGTTAGTTTGTTATCATACGCGCCGACTTCCGGGGGGGCCGGGGGGTGGCGCCCCCCGTAAGTTTATGGTTGAGGGGCAAAAAAAATGGTTATTACAAGTGGTGTTTCAAGGATAAAACACTTTGCGAAAGAGATTTAGATCATTTAAACGGACTTAAAGAATGCCGAAAGCGAAATATAGCCTACGTTGCTCTTGCCCGCAAAACAGCAGCTGATCGCATGGCTTTCTCATACGGTATGGAAATTTCAAAGTAGATGGTAGAGTAACTTACGCTGATGGAATAGTCATGTAACTATTCACTGCAATATTAAGTAAACCAACTAAATTAGACGCGCTATTTTCAATGAGGTCTTTCCGTTGTGAGATCAATTATGATTCAACAGAACGCATTGTTTTTGTCGCAATGTTGTCGCAATAAATCGAAAACCGATAAAAGAAAAGGTGTTTAGTGGTCTTGGTTGCAGATATTGCTTGCATTAACAATCGCCTCCTACCGCTATTATCACCTAACTAACCTGACATCATTGTTTTATGCGCCGCTAAGGTTTAACATAGACTTCCACGATCATGGAATGTTACGTAATAAAACGTAATTAGAACGATTAATGATAAACGATTAAATATAACGGTAATAAGTATAACGATTAACGATAGAACGATTAACGATAGAACGATTAACGATAGAACGATTAACGATAGAACGATTAACGATAGAACGATTAACGATAGAACGATTAACGATAGAACGATTAACGATAGAACGATTAACGATAGAACGATTAACGATAGAACGATTAACGATAGAACGATTAACGATAGAACGATTAACGATAGAACGATTAACGATAGAACGATTAACGATAGAACGATTAACGATAGAACGATAGAACGATTAACGATAGAACGATTAACGATAAACGTAATTAGAACGATTATATCCTACACGCAAAAATAAAAAAATTGATCTCTTAAAATAGCTCTTTCCACTGTTTTGTCTCGTGAGCTTTGTATATTGTTCAACAAGTGCATAAAGTTTAAAATTGATAGAAATCATTAAATTGGAATTTTATTTTCTTAATATATAACTTCACTGTCTTGATCGTTGTTATTCACTCGCACGAAAAGAAAATGAATCGGCTTGTTTTCCAACTGTTCCAATTATGAGCTAACAATATCAAAATTTTTACGACTAGACGTAGGCTACTGCATGCGTAAAACTAATCGTTTCAAGCAGCGGTTCTAATAAATTTGGTTTGCGACCTAGGTGTCAATATAAACAAGACACTAAGCTTAATCAAAGACTATTTTAATTGAGTAAAATAGCGTTATGGTTATGACGTCATCACCTTTCTCACCCCCCAAGGTTTTTTGAAAAGTTGGCGCCTATGTTTGTTACATGCCGCTTATATATAATCAATATGTCGTGAACAGTGAACACACATTTTTAATGTAGGCAAGTTCTTAAGCTGAAGCGCCCAGCTTTTAGTTTCAATTTGTATGAAATAAGTCTTAATGAGTTTCAATCAGTACATACATCAAACGTTTTTGTACGTTTCAGCATGTATCGATATGTACCAGAGAGTATACACCAAAGTATCTAGATGACAGTATGGTTGTATAATAGTACATTAGGGGTGCAACCTATTTCGTCCCCTGAGCACTTTGTCTCCTAAAAAAATCGAGAAAAGATACAACAACGCCGAAGTTGCTGATCGGAGTTACCGCAAACATTTCAAATGTTTTCTTTTGAAAAGATCGAGACAAAAATACAAAAGCGCCATAGTCGCTGATCGATGTTGGCGAAACAGTTGGGTTAGGGTGTAGCTGCCACACTGGAATGATCTATTCACTTCCAACTAACATTTCTATATATAAAAAATCACAAAGAAAAAGTCACAGTTATTTTCTGGTGGCCAATGATTAATTCAAGGGGAAAATTTTAAAATGTATGCGGAAACTCTGATCAGCGACTCTTCTTTGTTCTAATTTTTAGTTCTCTCAATGTTCTTAGTTCTCTTTATGGCTTAGTTCTCTCGATCTTTTCAGGGGACGAAGTGTTCAAGGGATGAAATAGGTTACATCCGTACATTAGTAGCCTATACTAGCATGTTTTGTTTGATATGAGTATCTGTATCAGTTTTGCTGTATGCTGTATCAGTTTTAAGTTTAATTCTATTTAATATCAACTGTTCTACTTTCTGTTAATGGTTTGTTTTAGGGTGTCAGACTGGTCTTTCCATTTTGTTCTGATGGTGTCAATTCATTTCCTTACTGCAAACTATTACGCAAGAGTATAGACATTTCTCAGATCATCCCCACCACTATCATGACAGAGATGTTGCTGCACTAACTACTGTACTACAGCTCTGCATGGGCAGATTACTACGTATACTAGTAACAACTACTCAGCACATTTTAAACAGTCAAGGTTTTACCATCTTTCCCTAGTCTTTCCTTGACTTAGATAACCGCATGGTTTTTTCGGTGTCTTCATGGTGTAGTTTCCATATTAAAAAAAACGATTTGTTATATCTCCTGATGTGTACATTGAAAATGAATGTGGAGCTATGCCGAAATAAACTTGATTGATTGATAGTATCGTACTATCTTTTTCGGTCTGGATACATTAAAGAAGAAAAATAAAATGATATGACTTATTCCATCCGCTAGGTGCCACTGAACCCTAAGAATGTCCTGTGCAAGCGGACAATCTGGACATCCTGAAAGCCAAACCAGAACTGCTTGATCCAGCAATTGATATCTTGATGCAAAAAGTCAAGCGCTAAAACAACTGTAACTGACTAAGTCAGCACAACTAACTTGATAAAGTCAGTCATGCTGACTGACGAAATGTCAGCAATAAAAGCTACCGTAGGTATCATCCATCCTTAACAGCAACAAGTAATCTAGTGGCCTACAGTCACCAGAAGAACGCTTAGTCAGTAATAGTCACTTTATGTAACTGACATATATTGGGACAAACAGTTGATTAAGAAAATGATTTTCAGAACAAAGAAATAGAAAGATTAAACATGGCTGGTTCAAATCTCAGGTTATGGGCTGAAGCAATGGATTTTGAGGACTGCTTTCCATTTAGGAGCACCCATTTAATAGAATAATTCACAAACAAAAAGCAGTTTAACAGTGGAAACTTCTCTCTCAGTACTGGTAACTTCGGTGGTTTAAAGCCGATACAAGTGCGAAACTGCCAGGACTAAATTGTTAAAGTAGCTTTCTCAGTACAAAGATAAATTCAAATCAATCAAACATGCAATCCCAACTGACTTCCAGATGGACAATGAACTTCAAGGAAACTAGGCACTTCTACCGAATATGCTAGTCTACAATATTCTTCGCTGGTCATTGAAGTTACATTAAATTAATACAAATTGTTTTATCAAATCCAACTTATTTATCAAAAGGTTCATTACATAACGAAAATGTTTTTATATAAACAAGTTTGGGACCATGATAAATCCTTCCAAGTAACCTAAACGTATCACTTCCGCCCTTTTCTAGACCCCTGCTACGTTATGTATAATTTACCTTTGATAGAAAAAAATCAAAATAAACTGAAGTGCCCAAAATTTTCCAGTTCCACAGCAAACGTGCGCCCGATCCCGGTAAATGTTGAATAACTCCGACCTGTAGTTTTAATGTTTGGAACAAGCGCCTTGTTCGTAAGTGCTGACGTAGCACAACGAGATTGCTTTATGACGTAGCATAATTGGACAATCCATACGATGAAAAAAGAAGTAACAGGATAACTTGTCCGGAAAAGATTTTTTTGTTTTCGGGAGTCATGGCATGATCGATGATTGAAGAGCACTCCAATTAAAAGCTACAATGTGTAAAAGCGTAGTTTGTTATTGCTGTAATTAAAAACTATTTTTTGTAATCTTTGAATGTCAAACACATAAAAATCTCAGAATGCAAATTTACAAAAATTCAAAAAGGCAGAAGATTTAAAAAATCTGTGACAAACTTCATCGTATTTTCCGTCCCAACAATGATAGTTGTAGCAAGATCCCAGTATGAGTTGAGCAATTGTTCAAGCTGGAAATTGGTCTTTTCCGGTTGAAACTTCATAACAATTTACTACGAGATTGTTTCTCCGACTTTTTTTAATAAAGCGTTGGTAGAGAGTTTGCTTTGTTGAACCATAGAGAAATAAAACATAGTAACTTTAGCGGGTTTAGCATACTTTATTTCACACAAAATATTTTTTAATACTATGTTAAAGAGATTTACAGTCCTTTTTTGTGGCCTCGACTTGCGCGTTACTTTTTTGGGTATGGCGAGAGCGGCACTGCATTTATGTTGGAGTAGCGGCAGTAGCGAGGCTACTTTTTTCACACTGGAGCGGAAGTGGGGAGACGTTACTTTTATCTCGGTCATACTTCAGCTACCCGTTACTTTTCAATTCAAAGTGGAAAAAGATTAAAGGTTTTTTTCGATATTTTTAATGGAAACACTAGAGCATAAGAGTAAAATTTTTAGGCACTTCACATGCTGATATCCATTATACAGTTCAACCACGAACTATCAGATGTTACGCTGTCCGTCTAATTGTGACCATTCCAGCATTTAGCCAGAGAGTTGATTATTAGGGAAGGCATGGACTGATAAGCCACTTTTTCACATTAAAAGCTATAGTTGGTTAACTAATCACTCTATGATGACGAAACTTCCACACAACATAGTGTGATCACTTCAGTATATTGTGTAAAAAATTCAACCACATATAATTATAGGATCAACAAAACTATTTGACAACATTGACGGTGATCAGAGTGGTTCAAGAGTGCAAACGCATTTGGACCCTTGAACCAACGGGTATGGACCCTTGAACCACTCTGATAAGTTTGACCTTAAAGATGTTTAGAGCAAACTTTTATGATACAATAAATACACTGTCAAATGCGCACACTGCTAACAGTTTGCAGAAATAGATTAAGCAATATTAAACTGCGAAAAGTCGGTTCAAAACTTTTCAATGTCAACTGTTTGTTTTGTCGTTCCTGCAAGTGGTGGGGGGAGGACAAAAACAATTGATAAGGCATCACCAGCTTCGCTAGTCATTTTATAATACTTTACACTCCACTTATAATAGACAATAATTTTTAAAATAAAAAATAAATGAAACATGTTTATTGTCCTTCAATTAGGCATTGTGCTAACCCATGAACTATGTGGTTCAAGGGACAACACTTTTGGTGGATCATCGGTCAGAACTGTTGGTGACAAAGTTCCATCTTAGCTTTACTTAATTAGAATGAAGTAAAGTCTAAATGAACTGTACTAAATCCTGCACTATATAACCCATTACAATTTTTGAATTTTATATCTCGATGCTAGCTGTATTTAAGTTTCTGTAAAGCTTCAAACGCAAATGAGAAATTTTACTAAAACACCTCAAAATCACACCCCACCCTCTAACTTGCAAAATTTTAAAAGATTCCATCCAGAACTTTCCAAGAAATACTATTGAACTAAATGCAACTTATTTAGTTGATAAAAAATCTACTATAAGGTTTTATTCGAATTTGGAAAGGGGTGGTTCATGGGTCAGGTATGGTCATGGGTCCATACCTTCCCTACTTTGAACTTTGTTTGGTAATTACAGACGAAAAAAGAGCAATAATAGATGTGGGAAGTTGAGTTTTTCCTTTGTTCCGAGAAACGCAACCGTGATGACGTCATGAACAGCGTAGCTTCTGATTAGATGGTTCGTGGTTGAATTGGATATCTGCGTGGTCAAGTGCTTACCGCCCTTAACCCTTAACTGCCACCCCTTTATTGATGTATTTTTCAGAATTTAGCTTAAGCAAGGCTTTAAGTTTGAATTCCTGTATTTTGAGAACGGTGACATCACTGCCAAAATAAATCAAAACATGAAAGTTGTTGTATTTCGAAATATGTTTAAGAGTTATGTGTATTTTTTCTCATTTATGCCTTAAATGACTAAATTTTCTGACAACCAGGGCCGTAGCCAGACCGCAGAGCAAGGGGGGGCCAACTTTTCGTTAGGGGGGGGCGAAAAAATTTGAATGATTTTGGCATTTTAACCTCTTAAACACCGGTATCCACAAAAATTGCAATATGTCAGTTTAGTGTTAAGACCAGTAGCGTAGGTTTTGACGACCAGCGGGCGAAGCCCGACGGCGTGTTCGCCTAAGACGACACCCAGCGACGGGGGGTCTGGGGGGCCTCCCCCAGAAAATTTTGAAAAATTACTTTGAATTTGGTGCATTCTGAGAGCATTTTCAACAAAAATGTGGGTATGAATATTCCTGTAAAATGGTGCTGTCAGGTGGCATAGCAAAAGGATAAGATCATGTTTTCTTCAGCATTTTTCGGAAGTAAAGCTAAGTCTCTATGTTTTCTTGTTGCTAATTCCTGGCTGAGATGTTTGAATGTTAGGTATTGGCACAACTCGCTCTTTTAATGCAGTTTTGTTTAAAATCAGGCAAATTTTTTTAGACTGAAAGCATCATGCTCAAGCATAAAGAGACTTAAAGCATCATTCTCAATATCGTGACGTCACACGCGTGCCAAAGGGGGGAGTTGTAACCCCCCCCCTTTGGCTACGCCACTGGTTAAGACCAACACTGGTCTCTTATCACGGCAACCATATTACAATGACCAACATAACAAAGCAATTGTTGACTTGTTGTATAAATAGCGGTACTTGTTACGAGCAAAAACTTTAACTGGCTCGAAGAAGCTAGTGCCGAGGATTTTGATATATATGATTACATTCCGCCTATACAACCGTGAGCTAGTCTATTGCAATTGCAGTCGCGGATGTTTGGATGCAAGCCGTCTCACAAACAAGTCTAAATCGATAGATTTCGATACAGAATGTTCAAAGGCCATAAGCACTAAGTTTGCCTGTCTTGGTTGTAACATGCTCCGTCTAGTGGGAGCGTCAGCCCTTGTTAACACTGAGAATCCACACTCACAAACGGCAGTGCTAGATTCAAATGTAGCAATATCTGCTGCAAGGTTGAACACTTCACAGATCAGAAAACTAGAAACAAAATTTATTTACACTGATTGGATTGAAGAAAAAAAATAAACACTGCTTAACTGCACAAATTTGGTTTATCACTGCACAGATTGGTTTTCACTGACCCTTAGAATTAAGTACGGTAAGTAATGGGTATGAATTAAGTATGAATTAAGTATGGTAAGTATTTAAGAATGGTAAGAATTAAGTATAGCCTAATTTGTACCGGTTTGTAGGCCTGCTGGAAATCCATTCCCTCTTTGTTAGGTTATCATTCTTTCCCAAAACATTTTTATTTTACACAGTTTCTGACAATTTTTTTACCAACCTAACACGTGTTGGCCTTGGTTGAATTGAACCTGTTGAGGTTGCCAAAGGAGGAGTTAGGGGGGGGGGGGGCGAAATTGTTTAATCATCATAGCTGTTAACTAAACAAAACAATTGTAGTTAATTGGGCCAGTTGGAGCTGTGCAACGGGAAAACGGGCAAAATCATTATAATTGCAGCTGTTGCTCAAGAATGTTGGGATTTTGCCAGGGGGGCGAAATTTTTTTCAGGGGGGGGGGGGCGAGGCCCCCCCTGGCCCCCGGCTGGCTACGGCCTGCTGACAACCCACAAAATTTTGCGTTTTTTTTACGTTTGAACATCTGAAAAAAATCTTCAAACTGCAGTAACCTGCACCGCTAGACGTCAGGCAGGCACTGGCGTACGCAGGGGGGGGGGGGGGCCATTGGGCCATGCCCCCCCCCCCCCCCTTAAAAATGTTTTAGTAGTTAACGACGTAGATTAAGGCATTTAATATGTTTTGCATTGCTCTGTCAAAGCAATTACTGTAACAATGTTGTTTTATAGACTAAGCCAATACGAAATACATGGCCCAATCCAGCTACCCCACCCCAGGTATGCCAATGTAGCATAGTGTTCTGTAAGCCTATTGCAGTGATCAGTGAGAGAGAAATGGATATAGTCTAAACTAAAACCATACTGGGATATCATGAAGACGTCTGGGATATCAATGGCCAGTGGCGTAGCCACGGTTTCAAAACCCTTGAAAAATGCTCTATGCCCGAAGAATATACAGTGGTTTCTTTAAATATATGGGACCCTTAGAAAGGTTACATACCCCAACAATGATTTAGAATTCGGGTACAAAAGCTTTTTCTGGACCCCTTGCCAACATTATAGCTTACTGGCTACATGAGTGCTTCAGCTTAATAGATTCCAAAATAAAAAAGCTTTAGGCCTAGGCCTATCCCCTTTAGGATTTGCACTGCTATTAGAAAACCTTAAAAAAATTATTAAAACTATTCTTTGTAGTAACCTACTGATCCACAATCATTCCCGTTTTGTGTGCAACCATGTAGGGCAGTGGTGGACTAAAGAATAACGATGGATTTTCCGCAGCGATGATAGACAATGACACTTTTGCACTCTTGATGCCAATGTGCATACGTCAGCGGCTTATTTTAGATGAAATTGCTTCGTGACTTTGTTTACCGAAGAGAATTTTTAGGCGGACGTTTATATTGTTTATGTCGTGTTTGAAATATCTAAACAATTTCTTTGAAAGTAAGAAAAGTCATTTGTGAACTTATTATCGATTGACCAAGATCTATCAACTGTTTTCTTGGTCGTCTCCCACAAAAGAAGAAATAGGCTACTTTTTCCGGAGACGTCATTGCAGCCTTAGAGTAGTGGCCTGAGCCGTAAGTTATACACAACCAGTCAGAGTAAGCTTACCCTCAACTACAGCACCCTCAATAATAAAACTTAGTCTCATAAGTAGTGAAATAAAAAAAAATGCAAGTGGCACCAGCATAGGCGCAAAAGAAGGTTAGTTTTTAGGGGTGCGAAACAATTCTTGCCCAAATATACTTAAATGTGCGGTGTGCCCGAATGTTTTTTACGAGAAAGTATAAATCACCTGATTAAAAATTCTGCACTGCTCTCAATAGTCTGGTTTAATTTTGATTACTTGAGCAACAAATTCAAAATAAGTTGAAATTTTTGAAACATGCTGAAAGTTCTTGCCTAAATTTCTGACTAATTCAAAAGTTTGGAAGTGAGATTTTACCCTTTGCTCCTACGCCTATGGGCACCAGAGTTTCGACAAAATAAAAAAATTTAAGAGAAAACCGACGATGCAAAAGGTAAGTTATAGTCTGAAAAAGCAAATTGCTTGACAGGAGTCTGAGGGCTTGCTTTCAGAAAAATTTGAAACTTTTTTCAGTGGAAGTTTGAGTTGCAAGACGGTTTGAAATTAAAACTAGTTTTCAAATAATTCTTTGTAGCGATCATGATATGATTACGCTTATAGTTCACAAATGTAAATAGGCCACAAACGACTTGTTTTAGCCTGATCCTGCCGGTTCGCTGTGGTAGTAGCGGTTTGTCACTAGCTTTCGGATCACAATTTCTTAGTCATGTGCAATGACGAATGAAAGTGCCAAAAAAAAAACGTTTGAAATTTTTTGTTAGCCTACTCAATTTTCCAGAGAACTTCGGTTTTAATTTGATAAATTTGGTCAACTGTTTGCCATGTCAGTGGGATCTTTAAAATTACAGCCATATTTTTTGTTTTCAAATGAATCTCTTGAAGTTAAATGCTCAATATCAAATAATAATCCAGACAGGGACGCTGGAACGATTTTTGACTGGGGGGGCACTATGAAAAAAGGGCACTTTTGTTGCTGAAAGGCCTTTTTTTAAGTTTTAAGATAAGATATAGCTATAATGCTCAATGCTCATCCATCAGCTCATCATTGAGTAATGATACAAGTATCCGGTATACAAAGAACAATGGCACGAGAGAGCATGATGCTATGTTATGATGATATATGCTAATTACCTACTGTGTAACGTCACATAAAACTGTTATGGTCTACTTAACCTAGCTGGCGTCTTACGTCATGGAAATTGCTAAAAAATGAGCCGAGATTGCAACATACTTCGTACGACTAGCATAACATTGCACAAACAGTTTCGACACCTGTGAAATTGCATAACAATGCATATAGCCTATGGACTATTACGTCACAGAAGCTGGTTACGTGTGTTTGAAACATCTCAAGTCAGTCTCGCCATTTAGAATTGTCGTTTTAAAAAGTTGGTCGAATTTTTAACTGTTTGCTTGGTGCTTAGACCAACTAGACGAAATTTTCGTCTTTATCTCAATAATTTGTATTGTGGTGACGTGACAAGTTTTCTACTGCGTAGTGCTTACGCGTTGCACTAATTTTCAACAGCCGGTGAGTTTTTTTTGCTGAAATACAATTCTTGAAAAAGACGTTTCAGAAGAGTATTTTTTTTCGGGTTCATCGCATACAGACGAACGGATCCGGAAATTTTATTGTACAACTTTCCCCACGAAGATATTATGGTTTAACGCTGTGACCACAGGTAAGGAAGTGACATGACTAGAGTTGTAAATGCAAAAAAAACGAACCGTTTTTTTTTAAAAAAAACGTGTTTTTTTTCAAAAAAAACTTGGGCCAAAAAAAACACGCGTTTTTTGGTTTTTTTTGTTTTTTTTGTTTTTTTTCATATTTTTCTGGAAAAGTTGCAAATTTTTTACAATTTGCAGCTTAGTTTCATTATAGTGCTCTTGAAAAACATTAAACTAGTAAAATTGGTTTTATTGGTGTGCTGAAATTCCTAAGTGTGTGTGCTTGGCAGCAGCATATGTTTTTTGCATAGCCCTATAGCCTACGTTGTTTCACTTTCTTTTTCATTCTCAGGCATGTTTGTGGCAGTAGACCTAACAAACATTGAATTAATGCAATTTGATACATGACATAATGTAGATGAGTTAATTTCTTTTTCCTTTTATGGAAGTGCCCTTTATGGAAGGTAGCCTACGATGTTAGTATACTGGTAGGCCTACTGGTTATTCTTGTACACACTCAATGGGTTGACGAAATTTTGGCAAAAACAAGATGGCAGTATTCAGAACACACATTACCTTGTTTGTAGTAATTTACTAATGCAAGCTATTGCCAATAGCTTGTTTAAACATGTTTTTTAACTGATAGCTTAAAGGGGTACTAAAGGAAAAACCTGACTTGGCGATTTTCCACGTTCTTTGTGTTTAACATGCTACCATAAAACGATTTTCAATAAAATTTTGCCCCATTGCGGTCTGACCACCATTGTGGGCGTGCTTTTGTCAGAGCTTTCAAAATGAGATTGAGCCTGAGCAACGAAGCGTGCGACTGTGCAGTCTACGTCATAAAGGCTAGCAATCAACCGATCACGCAATAATTGTTACTGCCGGCGATTTGACTGTAGGCTATGTATGTATTTACATCAAAACAGCACATTTTAACATCAAAACAGCAGACAGTTTGCTCAAAACATCAGATTGGTAACGTGGCTTTTGTTATTGCTGGCCTTTATGACGTATTCTCGAGCAGTGTTTGAACGTTTTGGTCATTTTGAAAAAAATGAAAATAAATGAAACTCTGGACTTTGGGCCTTGCCAGCGCC
The DNA here is from genome assembly GCF_918807975.1 of Aplidium turbinatum. NCBI lineage: Eukaryota > Metazoa > Chordata > Ascidiacea > Aplousobranchia > Polyclinidae > Aplidium > Aplidium turbinatum. The sequence continues at coordinate 34,774,720 of NC_137472.1, read as the reverse complement.
ATTGAAAACAAATTTTTTTCGGTAATTGTTTTTGAAATGTATTCTTGAATGTTCAGTTTACTCATTTTAATGCTTAATTCCGGTTTGAAATTTTCCTTTAGTATGCCTTTAACAACGATGTATATGCTTTATAAATGTTGAAACAGAAGTATTGTTTTCGTGTGTTGTAACTTGTAAGGTCTTAGACACTTTGTCATTGATGCTTCTTGCAGATCATTTGTGACATAATGCAAGAGATCTTATCACTGATATTTTTAGCTGTCAAAAGTAAGTGCATTTGTCAGAAAAGGTTTAATGTTCCTTTCAAATGCCCACCACCCATGTTGACTATTGCTAGTAACTACCAACCCTGAATGCAGAAATTTTCCCTTTAAAGTGGAGTTTTTCAGCACTGCTCAGTGTGCACATAGTGAATAAATGCTTCATAATACTTTTCCTGACAAGTATAAAGTTTTACCCATATTCCCGCAATGCAGGATAAAAATGCAAAGCAAACATCAAAGACGAAAACTTATTTTATTTGGGAAGTAGGCCAACTACTTTTTGAGATAAGAAATTGACCTCTTGTCGTTATGCACCAATAAAACCATGATGCATAACTTTAATTTTTTTTTTATTTGGTAGAGGAAAGATTGACGAAAAGTTTGGCAAAAACAGAAAAGTGCTAAAGTCTCAAAGTCCTGAAAACTACAGTAGTTCAATTTGGATAGATAAGTGCAACCATACTTCTTTTAAAAATGTCTATGACAGCACAATGGTGTGATTAAGGGAAAACAAACATGACTATGACATCACAATGGAGTATTGAACCTCTTCAGGGAAAACAAAAAACATCAAAATTTTTCCATCTTTCACTACATTTAAATGTGATTTGGGCTAAAAGTTGGGGCTTTAGCACTACACTGCTTTTGCCAAACTTTTCATCAATTTTTCCTCTACCCAATTAAAAAACCATTTTTTTTTTTAAGTTACGCATCATGGTTTTATTGGTGCATAACGACAAGAGGTTAATTTCTTTTTATCTGAAAAAATAGTTGCCAAAACTTGTTTTAATGTTCATAAGAACTAAATCTTATCCAAATATGTTGAGCGGTTCTTGAGATATTGCCATTTCTCTATTGCTCCTTATCTATGAAGCCACCTAGTGGCCAAGGTTACTTCACTTATAACTCGAGAACCGTTTGTGTGATTTTCATCAAGTTGGCACCAAATGCACATCAACTGGAACAACCTCGACGTTGTACTGGAAAAGGTGTGGAGTGCTGGTCAAAAGTGCCTTTGTTAAGTAGAAAAACAGGACACTGACCACCTGGTCCTAACATGCCCATTAACCAAAATCCCAGGTGGCTTCAAAACTGTACACGAGTGTGGTACTGCATTTAACAACTGGCTCGACCAAATTACAGACAATACTTGAGATGTGCCAACCATAGGACACTGTTACTGCTATTTGAGACAGTGAGAAATCTTTATGGCTCGTGTGTCGAGACTTGGGATCTACAAAATTGCAATGAAAAAATAGGCCTATACCAGACATATAGTCTCATTTAAAGTAAGTTATACGAGTTATGAGACTGTTTCTTTGTTGAAAGAGACGCTATTGCAATGAGTTTACCCTAATTGCTGCATATTGTGACATTTAATGTCAAAATAGGTAAAAAAAACAAAAAAAACAAAAAAAACGAATAAAAAACAAAAAAAACGATAAAAAACAAAAAAAACGAGCTCGTTTTTTTTAAAAACAAAAAAAACCGTTTTTTTACATCTCTAGACATGACACTGAGGTGTCGCATTTGGAAACCACATTTGATACTTTTTTCCGAGCAATTTAATTTGGAGCAACTTCAACGCAGAAATACACATGTTCTATTTTCTCATTTGTGCAAAATTTACATGTCTTTGACAAAACAAGTCAAATATGAAAAGTGGATAACAATATTCAACACCATAAGCTAAATGAACAAAAATAACAGATGGAGCCTATAACTTACTGTACAATTAATGAAAATTGCATTACAATCTAGGCTTCTGATGATACATGTTACAACAGCATATATATAACCATAAAAAGCATTGTTCAAAGAAAACGACGGCAAAAATCCTCAGTAGCCTGCAATAGGCTATAAAGCAATCAGCCAATATTTGATAAGCTCCTGGTTCAGTCTGGTAGATGGTTTACTTTTGTCGTATCCCGGCTTATCGCTGTAGGTTGGGATGAAGTTGCTTAGAGTGAATACATGGCAAGAAAGTTAATCTTTGCAATCTTCTTTATTCTTGTCACTTGGCATCATCTTGATTGCACGTCATATGGCGCCCTATGTATTTTCAAATCACCCACGACGTTATGTAAAGAGATGAAGCAATCAATTTACAGGGGAAATGAAAATAATAAGAATATTTATTCATAAATTGAAACACCACTTTCGTTGTTGTAAACATGATTTTTGCAACGTGAGTGCAGACATTTTTACACCGAGTTTTTCCCAAGACTGGCTTCAACGCCCGGGTATGCACTTCCTCGACCGAACAAATACGCTAACAAATTTCTGAAAAACCATTTGAACATCAGTTTTCTAGCCTTATTTTAATTTGACCACCAACTTTTTACTCGGAATTTTTTAGATCTAGGCTACTTTGTTTTTAATAACACTTTTTGAAAAATAAAGTGTAATAGGCTACGTTAAAATTTCAGGCCACAAACCAAACGTCATGTCCATAGCCTACTTATTAAATCAGTGACGTCATTTATAAAGGCTTTTCTTGTGACATTTTACTCTCCTTTAAATTTAATGATAAGTAGAAACAGAAACAGTATTTAATTCTTGCAGACTACAACAGTAGGTCGTGTAAAATGAAAAAGGTACCATAACTGCTTTGGCCTAAATGATATTACTTAGGTCTATTTGGAGGAACGAACACTGAGCAGAGCAGGCGGATTTGATATAGCTACTATCCGAATGTAACTCTCAATAAACAATTGCAAGTAATAATACAAGTAACAAGCAAGCAAAAAAAGATTTTTCAGTTCAGAACAGCTCATATGAAGATGTCTTTCACACTTCATGCAATTGCTATAGCTTAATATTTACAACGCAATGCAAGTACAACTTTGTGCTTGTTTAAAGAACCATGCGTTCATCACAAAATAGTATAACACTTTTGGCTTGTCACTCTTTTCCGATACTGTAAATATACAACAAACAACGAATACTATTAACTCACAGATTATAAACTTTGAAGCATGCAACTGTGCAACCCTACCTAACAAATTTAATGAGGCTTTGTACATAAGATCTACAAACATGCAACGAAGTTTATTTGTCAGAAAGATTACATTGATTTCTTAGCCACATAATGCATTCCATCAGTACAAAATTTGATGTAATGTATCTTTGCGTTAACGAACGATAAAATGCTTTCACAGATGTCACTTGTTGAGCCTGATTGTTCGGACGGCAAGCCGATAATTTGGCTATGTTACATAAGCTCAGAATGGCAGCACCAGGATTTGAGTCACAATCTTTTAGCCTGATACATGAAGGTTGGCAGCGGAAGAAGCCTCTCCGACCGAATTCTCTGCTACAACCTAAAAGTATTGAAACCAATGATTTATTTGCAGCTTGGATATCTTCATGATGAATTATCGTGGCGATTAACGATCGAATTGACCGCACGGCGCTTTAGTGATAAGCTCACACATGTGAACTGGACAAAGTAGTGTGTGTGTGGGCGGTCAACGCTTGCAAATGCGATTGAGCTATTTGGCTATAATGATTTGTACTGGCTAAAAGCACTGCAATAAAACACTTCAACTATTAATGTAAAATTCAGACTAAAGCTTTTCGAAAACAAAAAGTCGTAAGTTGTAACATTTCAAAAACTTGATATAGCCTATGCTACCACATTTTGTTTCTTAAATCTTTCGGTTTTGTTTTGTTGAGAATTTACAGTAAAACTAAAAAATTTGTGAATTATTTAAATTCATGAGCGGTCAGATTCAATGATTTTTTTCAAAGTGCACTTTTTGAGAAGAACTTTGTTTTATTTTTGTTGAAAAATAAAGTGTTTCGAACAAATTTAGACATTTTTAAGTCGTATTCAGGCTTACGCCCAGATAGTGAAGATTTAGATTAAGTGGACGGAAAGCCAAGGAAGCCAGTCTTCGTGTCCACCTTCAGGCATGCCTTTAAGTTTCGTGCCAAAAGGCACAGCCACATGCTCTTGAGTGGTGTCGAACAAGCGACCTTTAGACAGGGGCGTTGACAGGGGGGTCTAGGTGGTACTTTTGGACTCGGGCCCGAAGTATTTAAGGGGCCTGGATTTAAAAAATTTCCCTCGACTTCAAACATTATCAAGATCTTATTATAATCAGATCTTTAATGAATTGCCATCAGAGGTTAAAACGGCCATTTCAGCCTTCAGATGGTATGTACCGGGCCTCCTTCTGGGTACCGGGCCCATTTCAGCTTTCTGGTGGTAAAATAGCCACTTCAGCCACCAAACAGTAAAATAAGAATTTAGTCTAGTATAGTGATTTCCCTAACCACGAATATTACCCGAAACACGAATTCAAAATAAACAGGCTAATTCCCGTCAGCCAGCACATATGGGCCCTATATGGGGCCCCGCATGGGCTGATATACGTGCCCCATGTGAATTGCCCCATGTGAGTTATTTATGGGCCCCATGTCAGTTATTTATGGGTTTCAAATGGGTTGCTCACATTTATCCCACATATTAATGTGGCTGCCCATATGTATCCCACAAACCTAATATGGGCTGCCCAATGCCCATACTTATTCTTGGGTATCGCTTGTGGGCTGCCTATATGAAACCCACAGACTTACATACAAATGTAGGCTGCCCACTTAAAGGGATAGTAAAGGAAAAACCTGACTTTGCGATTTTCCACCTTCTTTGTGTTTAACATGCTACCATAAAACGATTTTCAATATAATTTTGCCCCATTGCGGCCTGATCAGCATTCCGCGCCCGCTTTTGTCAGAGCTTTCAAAACGATAATTGGCGTGAGCAGCGAAGCGTGCGACTGTACAGTCTACGTCACTATAGGCGAGCAATCAGTTGATCTCGCAATAGTTGTTACTGCGGGCGATTTAACTGTAGGCTAAGTATGTATGTACATCAAAACAGCAGATTTCAACGTCAAAACATCAGACAGTTTGCTCAAAACATCAGATCTGATGTTGAAACATAAGTGGTAACGTGGCTTTTGTTATTGCTGTCGATAGTGACGTATTCTCGAGCAGTGTTTGCACTTTTTGGTCATTTTGAAAAAATAAATAAATAAATGAAACATTGAACTTTGGGCCTTGCCGTGGCCATTGAAAACAATTTTTTTTCGGTAATTCTTTTTGAAATGTATTCTTGAATGTTCAGTTTACGTATTTTAATGCTTAATTCACGTTTGAAAATTTCATTTACTATGCCTTTAAAACCCATGCACATTCTGAGGATACTCGCAACCCACTTTCAATTCAGCCTGCCTGATGTCAAAGCAAATTTACTGGCAAAGTAGTGCTTTTGTTTTGCATTTATTTTGTGTTTACTAACCCAGAATAACATAATGAAATAAAAGTTGATACTAAATTCATGTTCAGCAAACAAACGTTTCGAAAACTATTCTGCCTTCATCTTCAGTTCTATAAAACGTTTATAGTTTAGTTAAGTATCTACATTTTGGGCTCTTTATTTTTTGAAATAAAAGTTCTCATTCGAGTTTTGTGGATACATTTTTCCTTTTGGTGCTGTTGGCTCTATATGTGTCTGCCCTTTATGGGTCTGCCCATAAAAAATATGGGCAGCCTATCAATATTTCATGCTTAGCCAATGATCGAAAATCTTATGTAGCTAAATTTATCAAAAGGCATTTAGGCCTATATGATCACGCATTTGAAGATTGGAAGTTTTATGTTCCACCTAGTCATATTAGCATCACATTTTGCAAAAAATCCCATATTGGGCACTTATGGCAAAAACACAAAAACCCACATAGAACCCACAAGCCCATTAAAATAATACATAAGTTCCACATGAGCTTGCTGGCTGGGATATTTCTTCAAACTCAGAAACTGAAATGGCATAGGTAAGAAGATTGCTATTCCTATTTCTGCACTGAAAATAAGACCAAAACCTCTTTTCAGATTGCAGCAATCAGCAAATGTTTGACCTAGGCCCAAACACCTTTCCAAAATCTAATTGAAAACTTTCTGACTGTCTGGAGTGCTGCAAATTCTCTTCTGGTGAGCATGGAATGACCAGTGAAACATCAATGGAATTGGGAAGTAACACTCTAGCGCCATGTGACAAATAAAAGTTCATAAAAGCAACCGCTAGATAGAGATAGTAAGTTTTGCGGTTCAAGTAATTTTAAGATTGCGCAAGATTTGTTAAATGACCACGCTTAAACGACATCAATAAAAGTTTGTACACAACTTTTATATTCATATAATTGTCGATGAAGGGGGCCTGAAAATAAATTGGTACCGGGCCCGAGAAATCCTGTCAACGGCCCTGCCTTTAGAACGCCGCGCCAGGGCTTTCACTACTCAGCTATGCAGCCAACAAGTTTAGACTGATACTTTGTAAGAAATGTGGTGATGCTCAATTATTTTCTAACTTTTTAGTCATTGGGCTTAAAATGTTTCGTATTCGAAAAAAAAAACGGAAGATCTGCATGTGAACCACCATGCATGTGAAAGCCAATATTTTCCATTCGAAATCAAGCAAAGGATTTTCAAAATAGTATAAAATTGCAAGAGAAAACTTGCCTTATAAACTCCTGTATCCGAAACCTTGGCCTGGCTTAAAACTAACCGACATAAGCCGATCACGTTTTCTTTGTAGTAGTGATTATCGTCTGTCACTTCACGATCGTCTTTATACCACCTGTAACAGAAAAATATCGCCTTTAAAGCTTTGAAGAATACACTGAAGGATAAAAATGTCAATTGTCTGCAAAGTCTGTAAGGGCGATGTCCACAAGTTTTAGAATTTTTAAGTGCAATATGTTGCGATACATTTTTTATTCGTATAAACTACGTCAACAAAATTTTCTGTGTAGGCCACCACCTAGAAAAGTTAGCTGAGTCAGACAGGCGACGTTGATGTGCAAAACGCGAGTATGGGATGCAGCCATGTCTTTCAATCAAAGTTACACGAGCGTCTCTTGAGAATAAACGTAGAAGAAATCGGTTTATTGAAGTATTATGTACAGTAGCATAGTGAAAGCATGAACGATTTGGTTTTAAACCAGCTCAGTGGCCGAGTGGTTTCACCTTCGGCTCTGGTAGCCTACTCGTAGATCTGAGATCGATACCAGTTCGGGTCAAACCGAAGACTTTAAAAACGGTTCCGATTGTGTTGTTTCTTGCATAACGCAGTGAGAATAAATTGGGTAATAATGTGATGACAACGTAAACCTGCTGTAAACATTATACGGATGTAAATTGTATACGGATTATAATGTAAACATTATACTGCTGTAAACATTAAACATTATACGGAGTAAACATAAACATGATGACAACGTAACCTGCTGTAAACACGTAAACATTATAAGTGAGCCATGTCGCTAAAAGACCTTAGCTGTTGTAGAACGACAATAAATAAAACCATAACATCTTAACGAGCAGTATTTCTACTGTACATTCTGACTGGATCTGGCTAAAAAAATAGCAATAAACCTGCAGGGCTTACCTCGTCACAGGATGAGGTTTTCCAGAAATAGAGCAACTCAGAGTTACTTTTACTCCTTCAGGCACACTTCGTGGTTTCAGAGGAACCGTTACTTTTGGAGGTTGCCTAAGATCTCTTTCATCAAATTGTACATCTTCTATCTTCACTTTTTCTGCATGAGGTGAAACAACATTTTGCAAACTTTAGAAAAGCTAAAACATATTACTTCAAAGTCGATTGACAATGAATAAATGTGCCCATTACAATATTTGATAACCCATCGCTGTTTTCAGTGCTGTGTCAAGGGGGGGGAAGGCAAAGGAGGCCCGGCCCAAGGGCCCACCATCTCAAGGGGTCCACAAATAATAGATTTTTATGTTTTGGTAACAACATGTTTATCGTAATCTTTTAAACTTTCATTCAGATTAGAGTGTGGTTCGGTCAATTTGTTTGTTTGTTTGTTTATCTTTATCCTGCATTGCGGGAAAGCGGACTTGAGCGCTATGCATCGGTGTACGCCTTCCGACATACACCTGACCCACGCTGCAGCCGACGACAATGTCTGTTTCCGGTTGTCTACTCTACTTATGACTTAAATTTGGTACTACCCATTACTCGAAATCGATCACTGGGTAGAGGCAATTATCGTAAAGTTTCTTGCCCAGAGAAACAACAGCAAGTGCGGGTGGCTGGAGTCGAACATGCAGGCTCTCGACTACGAGCCCAACGCGCTAACCACTCGGCCACGGCTGCCGAGCTGTTTGTGTTGTTTGTGTTGTGTTGTTTGTGTGTTGTTTGTGTTGTGTTGTTTGTTGTTTGTGTTGTGTTGTTTGTGTTGTGTTGAATGTTTGTGTTGTGTTGTTTTCCAAACTGGTTGGAAAGTCTATTAAAGTAAACCACCTTTTCATATCAATTCAGTGAAAATATACACTATATTACCATAGATTTTTTTCCTTTAGGCAGCCCAAAATTGTTTTGGCCCCGGGGCCCATAAAGGGCTTAACACAGCACTGGCTGTTCTCAGAAATAGACGTAAGCTATAGATCAGGCTAACTCAATTAATGTTAACAAAGATCCAGTTTGACAAGTTGAATATTTTTACCTCTCTGATGAATAACTTATTTTACACATAACTGTAAGGTTTCGCGGAAGTCTTAACGTCTAACTATCTCGGATGAACTCTCATAGACAAGCAGATAACTTTATTTGAATCTCAACATGTACGGTACTCAGACTTCAACATAAACTAGCAACGCAAACGCCCACATAGCTGCGGTACTAAAACGATTGACTTATCGTTGGAACTCGAGTTTGAATCGCACAACGCTGTCAGGAAAGCGTATTTAACAGCGGCCAATCAAGAGGTCATGGAAAACGCGTAAGGCAAAATGCGAAACACAAGGTACAAACTTAAAAGGCAGGTTCTCAAATAAATTAGAAGTTTAAAGGCACGTTTCCAATATTACAATAACCACGAAAGTTTATCTATCAGTAGCCTACCAGTATCGAACCATTTTTTTCTTAGGTAAAATTTTACTCGACTAGGACTTTTGAAAAAGTGTTGGGGAGTCTGGGGGGCTTTGCCTCCCAGCTACTAGAGTAATCACAGAAAAAATTTCTTTCTCTCAGTAGAAATCTGGGCCTAAACGTGGCAATGAGGTTTTCTTTTAGAAGCCCGAGGTCCACCATCAACACCCAAACGTTTCGAATTCGGACCGCGGTCCGCTAGTTGAGCAGCCCTGCTACAGAAGTTGAAATGTCCTGTCACTTTGGGTTTATTACAGGCTTCGAAATAAATGTACCATCCATTACGTTAACAACTAAAGTAGAAGCATGAACGCAATCTAAGGCAGTGGGAAATAAAAAATAAAAATAAGTCTTGCGGTAAGAAAATATCGTCACATACGCAAACGTATCGGCTTTAAGAAAACTAATAGGCTGCCAAGATACCAGAAAATCCAATGTCTTACCAACATGTTGCTTGATGTAAACCACTTCCTTGGTCTGCAACGGTTCACTCTTACCGATGCTGTTTTCGGCTTGAACACGAAGGTAGTAAGAACGTTGCTTGTGAAGGTCGGTGATTTTATACGAGCACTGGCGTACATTTTGAGCAATTGTAGACCAATCTCTGAAACAAATTATGAGGAATGAAATGAGGCCTACAATTCTTCTTTGTAAGCAAGGGGTTCCTTTTGTGGCAACTGACAGAACTAATTTCAATACTCTGGGTCAAGCTAGTCCTTTGGTCATGCCTATAATCACCATGTCTTGCCCCACGCTCCTTTTCCTTTCTGTGAACATGCCCAAACCATCGCAACCTGTTTTGAACACTATACTTTCGTTACATCCAAGTGTTTTAAAAGACCCTCAAATGTATTCATTCTTCTTCTTCAATTGCCTTGCCTGAACCAGGCATCGACGGCCTCAGATGAATAATTAGACCAAATGTTCCTATTGTATGTTGCATGGATGATTGTTTCTGCCTTGTCGTTAAATTGCTTCAAATGTGTTTGTCTTTGTCTGACAGGTGCTCGCTTTCTAAAAATTTTACCAGTTAAAGAGAGATGCTCCACTTTTTGCTTTCTTATTATATGACCGAGAAATTTATATTGTCTGGTTTTCATACTTTTTAACAGAGTTCTGGTTTGGTTCACCTGGTGTAAAATTTCTTTATTTGTTTTCTTTGCCAGCCATGAAATGTGTTGCATTCTACGGAAACACCATTCATTATTGATTTCATTAAAATCCATGACTCCGGCTCTCCATCGCAAAGTCTTCATCATTTCAACTTCCAGCCCCTGTATTGCCCGCTTAATTGTGGATCACGTTTCTGTACTGTCACAGCGATGTAACCCTTTGAAAATTCTTATACTGTATATGAAAAGACTTTTGATTTTGGTGGAAAACAGCTATCATAAAGTCCTTTATTTTGTTGTTGGTCAAAGCACCTTGAATTCTAGTTTGACATCTTGAATGTGAAATCGTGGATTTACGATTACCTGACGTAGGCTACCTGTGATTTGAAAGTACAGGCTACTGCATGCTATATATTCCAGATCGTTATTTTGCTCGTTAAATTTGTGTAAAAAAATTGTTCTTTATGTATTGAAGGTATTTGTTCACATCACATAACAGACAACACCTTTAGATTGACTTTGGTCAAAATCTACCATTGAATTTTCTGAGTACAAAAACAAGCGAAAATTTTCCCAAAACAACATGTAAAGCTACATTTTTGAATCAGCTACAATCACAATACCTTCCACGAGCTTCTCGCTTTTGTATTGTATAACCGACGTCTCCATGGTCGCATGAAGCTGGTTGCCATCGAAGAACAACGTCGTTCTCGTTGACAATCACTTGGAGGGGACCTTTGGGTGGTGAGGGGACGTCTGCAGAATAATGCAGATTTTTTGTGATAGAGAATATCACGCTTATTGAGCCAACTTCGGGAACCAACGAATTTTGGATTATTAAGCAGGTGGGCCTATTTAGCGTGCGACGATTCTCTGAATATAGTGCAAAAGCCTAATAATGCAGCACTGCTGATCAGCTTACCTATCACGTTGACCCTCACAGAAAGCGACTGCTCGCCCGATGCATTTTTAAGAACAACTTTGTACATTCCGGAGTGACATCCTCTTGCATTTCGTATGAAGAGTTGAGACACACCGTCAGCTTCAATTATATTTACGCTCTCTTCAAGTTCATGACCATTTTTACTCCATAAAATTGTTGGCCTGGGGCGAGCCTACAAAAGAACGACAAATAAACAATACTATCACTTCCAGTGTTTCATTGTTTAATCAAATACGATTAACAATTATGATAATTTATCAACGTTGTTCTCAAAATTTTGGTCGGTGGAAAAGACTTGACAACATTTAGAAAATATGCAGTAGTTGTAAATAGCTCCTTCAGAACTGACAGAAAACGCTAAAGTCACTTTCTCGTCATCATCATCATCATCATCAAGTTCTTTCCTCGTATTGAGGATTGGGTACAATGCGCCATTGTTCTCGACCATAAGCTGTTTGTACTGCACTTTCATAACTTAATATTGTTCATTTAGTGATGTTTGTTGTCCAAATCATTCTTGGTCTGCATTTTGTTTGTTTCTCGTACCGTTATTTACATGTCAAAAATATGCCTCCTGCTTACATTTCGCGTCAGATATACAGTACCGCGTTTGCATCAAAATATTGCCATAGTGAACTCATTTACCCATGGCACAATCTTAGTCGTTACTGCATTGCTTCCAACTCGTTTTGATTGATTGCTTGTCGCCTCCTGTAAATCTGCTGGCTTGTCAGAGGATGTTAACACATTAGAACTCATACTCAAGTTTATGTTTTAACAAAAATGGACATGAAACCAAATACAACTACAGGTAACATAAATATATCTTTGCTCAACAAAGTCATTATAAAAATGCCCTTTTTCTGTCATTTCGAATCCCTTCAATTTGATCATGATAAACAAGTCAAGGTACAAAACTGTCAGGCCTGGCGCACATTCTGCCTTCTGCATGAGTGCTGTCCGATGACGAGACAATCCGGTAAAATGTGGATCGTCTGCTCTCTACTAACAAGTAAGTGTATTCCTGACAAACATCGATGACCTGGAGTGGTCATAAAAAGTGGGCACAAGCAGGGATATCTAAAGAATGGGATACGAAGGGCTTTATTACATCTGACAATAGAAGGGCTTCTGTTTATCGTAAAATGACAATTGGCACCGATACTAGTTTAATGAATCTTGTAATGATAACCTGCATTGCGCTAGTAGAATCCGACCTGGATATTCACTGCATGCTCATGGTTATTTGTTAATTCAACTACCGGTATACTTGCTTTACATCTAGCCTACTGCAAAGGATTTGTTTCGAAAAACAGCTTTCTGGTAACTTTTCAACTGTTTTTCGAAACAATTATTCTTTCTTCTTCGTCGTATGAGCTGTTCTTCTGGACTATATGTTTGGGCATGATGTCATCAGCCACTCGACAGTCTCGTCATCCAGGGCCTTCAGTCCAAGCGCTCCATGTGGTGGTTGATGGATTGGGCAGTCATGGACGACATGATCTACTGTCTGGTCTGTGGCGCCACACTCGCATCCCGGTGAGGGAGCCAGGCCCCATTTGCACATGTCTGAACGAAAGCGACCGACGCCGGTTCGTAGGCGGTTAAGCCGGACCCACGCAAGTCTTGCGAGGGACATTCCCGGAGGGTGGGGATCGACGTCGGGTAGGAAATCACGGAGTCGGGAGGTGTTGCTTTGCCACTCCATGCTCCATGTGTAGCCCGTCCAGTGTGCCGCACTTATTCCAAGATCTTCAACGCTGTTCAGAAGCTGTCGTGCGGCGGGCACAAACGGGCGTCTTGATTTCAGTCGCTGCTGCCCTCCAGGCAGGCGCTGGAAAGTACTGTGGAGGAGGTGGTCGGGGTCCAGTGCGCGACGAGCAATCGAAATCATGGCTCCTTTACGGCGAATCTCAGCAGGTTGGATGCCTGCAAGGATGGGAAGGCAGTCCGTTGGAGTGGGACGCAGGCATCCAGTCACAGTGCGTAGTGCGTCATTGATGGCGGTGTCAATGTGGCGGGTGTGAGAGCTGCGGCACCACACTGGTGCGCAGTACTCAGCGGTAGAATGGACGAGGGCCAAGGTAGCTGTGCGAAGGGTTTTCGCATCAGCTCCCCAGCCGGAACCCGCCAGCCGCCTCCAGCCGCCGCCAGCCAGCCGCAATTATTCTTTAACTATGCTCTACGTAACATTTGCAAACTTATTTTGTAACTGACTATACCAGCTGCACTACAAAGCTTTCTGCAATTCAAAAAAAACTTCAGCCCATCTTTAACTCGTTACAAACTACGGCCCTGACAGTGTCGTGAGAATAAGGCAACCACTGTGAGCCTTCGTATCCCCTTCTTTACGTATTCCTGGGTCCAAGACACAAATTAAGAAGTTGTATTCAAAAGGTTGACCATCAGGTAACGTCTGCTTGCATAATACTTAAACAATTAATTTTTTGCTGCATTACTTCTAAAGTCACTGTCACATGAACAACGAGAAGGACTAAGGCTCACTGATACAAGACATTGGAAACAATCATAACAAAGCATTAGAGAAGTTTACTATGTTAGTAAAAGACTGGACACATAGGAGCCAATGTTCGCTATTTGTGATTGCAGCCTTGCCTATTATATACAACGTGACAGTGTTAATCCAGAGCTTTGTAAAATTCAATTCTACGATAATGGAAAAGAAGTTCATTGAATTATGCTTACATGATATGGAACATGGATTCTTATTGTGCCTCCAGCATTGATGTTAAATCCGTCGCGTACTACAGCTTCTAGTTCTGATGTCATCTTGAAGACTGGAGCAACTGAAAAGTAATTAGGTAGGCTATTAGCAGTATTATGCAACGCTTCAGTTTCTTTTTTTGAGAAATCATTGAGTTTCTATATTGAGCTGGCTATGTAAGAAAGTACAGTATAATATACTTTTTGGAAAAATTTCTTACTGATGATTTACCATTGAATTCTTGAGCTATAAAAGTTCCATTGTATCTGTACCATCTGCTATACGATCTCATATTGACAGATCGCATTCTTACAGAATACGACCCTCCTTTTTCTAGTCCACGAACAGTGTACGAAGTCCCCGTAATGTGGTTATCATTGTATTTGATCCATTTGTCACTTCCCTCCTGAATAAAAGCAAAGTATTTTTTCGTTTTTCTTGAAAGATTTTATGCAAAAGAAGCTACGTCTTGTCTATGCAGATAGTTAACATCAGATTCAAGGAGCAAAGATGCTTTGAAAAACTAACATTTAGCATATGATATCGTTTTCATCAGAAGTGAATGTCCTTAAATGTGGTGTTCACGAAAAGAATAAAGCAAAGAAGTTAAATGAAATGTAGCTTTAGTTATTTCCAAACCTTTTGCAATTCTATGTCGTATCCAAGGAAATCTGCTCCTCCATGATGGTCGGTTCCTTTCCATTGGAAAGTCATTGTCGAATTCGTGGAATCAATAAGTTCTAAACCGCTCACATCTCCAGGAGGAGCTACGGGATCGCAAGCCAGAATGGGCTTGGAAGGGCGTGATGGATCACTTTCCCCTGCAGCATTTACAGCAATTACGCGGAACTCGTACTCGATGTCTGTTCGTAGATTATTCGCCTGCACAAAACGATGGTTAGTTTTTCAGTCTGTTGCCACCGATAAAACTTAAGAAGAGTGGCTTCCAGTGGCGTGCGGTGACCATTTTTTGAGTGGTCACTTGTTTTAGAAAGTTTCAAAAACATGCTTGATTTGCACAATGACTCTTCAAATAATATCACATCATAATATTTTGACATGATTAACAGCCATTGAGGAACTCACAAACCTAGTGTGTGTTTAAAGCCTGCTGAAAAAAGTGAACACCCAAAAAATGGTCATCGTACGCGACTGTTGGCTTCCTATAATCCTCTCCGTCTACTTAATTTAAATTTCAAATTCTCAGCATTAACCTGAATGCGACAAAAAAGATACGGTATCCTATTTGACCAAACTAGTGTATTTTTCTCCAAGAAACAGGGAAACCTGCAATCGCCCTACTTGAATGTGGAAAGAATTTCTACTACTTCGCTATCAGCACAAATGATTAACTTGTATTTATTTTTTGCCTTCAATTGTCGCCGCACAAAGACTAGACAAAACAAGAAGTCACCTTGTATTTCAGATCCGTGCACAAGTTTCCCGCGTTATTGCATCTTGACCAAGTAGATGTTCCTTTTTTTCTTTTCTCAATGATATATCCCAAAACTGGACTTCCTCCGTCAGAGTTTACCTGAGTGAACAAAAATATTCGAAGGGATCGCTAAAGATTTGATTAATTCTGACCATCTCACTAATTGTCTATAGCTTTGGAATATTACAAAAAACCTTTCCTGAATTAAAACACACAGGAACATAAAAGCTCATTTCAACATTTGTAATTTTATGACCGCAAAGTCTAGTTTTCACCGTTGATAGATGTGGTATAATTATATTGTTTACGTTGCGATTGTTCCGCAAAGTTCAACGAAGTCGTTTTGTTCCTTTGCTGGATAGAAAAAAAAAAGTAAATAAAACCAATGGAACTTGGATAAAAACATCGATTAAATCGGTGTCTGGGTAAGCTACAGCGTTCTTGTGATTATCTATTGAAGGGAAGTTTGGAGTCTCGCATTGACAACTTACCTTGTCCCAACAGATGCTAATAGAGTCGTTCGTAGTTGAGTCCATCTCTATGTTTCCACTGATAGGCGAAGGTGGATCTAAAATGCGATATCAAAATTTAAACATCGCCTATCTGTATAACATACAAGTCCAAAGACTTCTTTTTCAATTTCAAAATTAGAACACCCAAGATTAGATTTCTCGTGGGATTATGAGAAATAATTTTTTTTACCTTATAACGTCCATGTTTTCATGTTTAAGCAATACCTACCAGGGCTTTCTTTTATATAGTATCTTGTGTCTTACTTTATTTTGGCTCTTCAGATTAAATGTGTGATGTACACATGAAGTATATGTAGAAGAGTGTATTTAACGTATAGTAGCCTATTACTATTAGTGCATGCCCGAAGAATTGCTTTACGAAGAATTGCTTTACGAAGAATTGATTTTACGAAAAACTGTTTACGAAAAAAACGTCGGACACCATTAGTGATACCGTAAGGATCTTTCACAAGAACGGCTTTGGACACATTGGATTCACTTTCTCCAATTTCGGACACAGCACGGACACGAAACTCGTATGTTTTTCCGGCAGGTACGTGTGCCCGATAATTTGTTGCATTGCCACTGGCAGTTTTTCCAACTAAAATCAAAATCAGGTTTTGAAATTTATCCACTTGTAGAATCGTAGTTGTTACTTAGCCTACTTCAGCTTCATAGATCATAAATTTTTGTGGTACCCTCTCCAAGCTAACGCATAACCAGTCAAGATTTAGAATAAGTGGACGGATAGACAAAGAAGTCTATTTATGCACCCACCTTCAAGAACTGTCAGTAAACGTTTTTTTTTTCAAAACGCGCCTGCTTTCGATTGATGTAAAACCAATGTCCTTTCGAACGTAGTATTAGCTTTCTGACCACTCGACCATACAGTTCAAGAATTTATTTAAATAAACCAAGGATATCTATCACTATGGGATTGGAACCTCTATTCAATGCTATACATCAGTAGGGTCATCACATAACTACAACAACTACAGAAGGATTAACAAAGTTTCAGTTCCACAGAGTTTCCAATCCGGTAGTTATAGATATCCCTGAAATAAACCGTTGAAAATTGTGGCCTTTTTTGCACATTCTGGTGAATGCAGTTAACTACGAGGATTTGTACTTTTGGACGAATCGCGTTCGTCAAAAATAGATATATTCTCAACTGTTGACTTCCTAGTAAATTTTATCATAACTAGAGTTGTGCAATAATGCATTGCTACAGTTTTTAGTTCAAAGAGTTTTTATAAAAACAAATATCTGGAATAAGTAAAACTGTAGGCCCGTGGCGCATTGACTTACCTGAGCTCCATATTTTGCGCCCTTCTTCTTTTTTTTCAACGACGTAGTGAGTTACAGGACTACCACCGTCATCTTGCGTCGGAGACCAGGACAAAGTCACACCCTTGGCTGACACTTCAGAAATCTCAATTGGTCCCTTCGGTGCTTCAGGTGCGTCTGGTTGTAAAACAATTAGACCTTTCCCGCAGCTCTGTGCAATGAAGCGTGACGTTGAAAACAATCACGTTGGCTGCTTCATTGGCAAGCACCAAATTGCTTGTGAATGCTTGATAACTTGTTGCGTAGTTAGCAGAATTTTCGTAAAAACATGGAATCAACGTTAAAAAACAAGGATTTGACTGTTAAATTTTATTCAAGTTACTTTTATATGAAAAACAAGCAAAATGATAAGCCAATTATTTAATGGGCTTTTGTAACTGCGCATAAGCTATGGCGCTTGAAGGAACTGCTGGTACGGTAGTGTGTTAATCTCTAAGCAAAACGCTGTTGGTCTGCAATTCTGATAGGCTTAAAATTTCTTTCTGCTTTAGCTAAGTCTTTATAATAATAAGCGAAAATTATTGTCTTATTTGCTACAATAAGTAGGCTAAGTGGGTTTCAGTTTGTAGCTTTTTTGCTTCTTTACTTGTGAACGCAATGCAGCATACTCACTTATGGCCTACTTGCACTGAATATGAATCAACTGAAGTAGGCTAATAAGCTGGACTGCCATTCAATCAAGGCCGTAGCCCAACTTCGTCAGTTGGAGCTCCGATCCAATTATGAGGCCTCCATTTGGTTCTGTGCTTTGGCAATTATAGAACGTAGAAACGACATAGCCTATGTAATAAAGCTCGTACGAGCTGCAGACCAGAAACACCGGTGTCTAACTGTCTATTGCTGTCAATTCTTGCTACAATCAGCTGTTGACAAACCTTTATTGTTACTATAAGCTTATGCCTTGTTTTGGCGGCTTTTTGGCTCAATTGCCCAACGGGTCAACCTATTGATGAAGACGTAAGGGCACACACTTAGCATTTGCCCAAACTCATCCAATAAAAGCTGGATTTCCGCAGAAGTTTGGTGATTACTTTAGATATGAAATCGAAGCTACGTTTTAATCTTTTTTTCCGACCACAGAAGATTTCAATTATTTGTTTGTTTAGCCTACCCATAGTTTCATATCAGCCACCCAGTAAAGTTGACATGAAGTCCAATAATAAGCTAGCCTAATCACGTTTTTTTGCTTCCATTGCAACAACATATAGAGTACGTAGCCTTCACTGCGATCACAAATGCAACACAATAAGAAGCAACGAAGAGATAATAGCCTAAGTGTCGAGTCAGCTGCTATCCTTATTTTAGCATGCCATTAAGTGTCTTTGCCGAGACACAGCCGCAAACTCTGGAGCGGTGTCGAACCGATGTCCTTTGCGAACGTCGCGCAAACGTTTTCACCACTCAACCATGCAGCTGCTACATTACTATAAATTGTTTGTACTTAATTAGAGTTTTATAATGTTAAAAAGTTTACTAAAATTTTAGACAACAAGGCTAATAATTTAATAAAATTGTTCTAGCCTAACCAAAAAGTATGGTATTGGGGATTCCACTTGCGCTGTAGTCCAATTTAAAATGAATGCGTGTGTGTTGCAAACTTGTGATGTGATTATTCCTATTTCGACAGAAAGTAATAATTACGAAAAATACATAGGCCTATGCTGTCTCATTCTGTGTCAATATATTAGTTCCATAAGAATAAAAGAAGCCGAACCAAACATTAAGTGGCCAGAAACCTGGAGTGACCAAAAGCATAGGGTAAGCTAGGACAAAAACGTCAATTAATAAACGGAAATGCTGCACGAAAAAAATATAAGTGTAGATTCTAAATGAAATGATAATACGTTTAGGCTACCTACTTTAGTTGTTAACTCAAATATTTTTGAAATAAAATTTATCAATGCGAGGTCCTTTCGTTTAGTGGTCCCGTGCAGTAGGCTATAGCGCTGTGCCGGCGGTAGTTAGGCCCATGGGCTAAGGCCCTGTAGTAAATTCAATTTTTTTCTGAAAACAAATAACTTAAATGTAATACTCAGTCAAAAAAGTACTTTTAGTACAAAATGTACGATTGAAATGAGCGATGGTTCCATCAAAACGTTCAAAAACTGTGCTTTACTGCTACGATTTCAGTTATTGAAGTGGTTTGTTTTCAACGTCACGCTTCATTGGTTGGCTGCGGGAAAGGTCTATTGTAATATCAAATGTCAACTTGATAAATATAGCCAACAACTGCGGTAGAGAGTTATTTTTTTAAATCATTGAAGCAAATGAAACCAAACGACAAGAAGGCATTTATTATGCTTCAAAAAAAAACCTACTTGTAAATGCTTAAAAAGAGTAGTTTTTTTTTTCATAACGGAAATATTTATTGTTTATTTTTTTGCAGCAAACCTTAGAAATATTGTGTTGTTGATTGGTTTTATTTGTTAGATAAATACTGTAGCTTCAAAAACAACATTTGCGGTACTTCAATTATAAAACATTTGATTTTCTTCATGGTATTAGCAGCCGGTGTGGCTAATCTACTTTGAGATTGATGCTTTAAGTGTAGACTGAATATAAATTCACTAAACCAGTGGTTCCCAACTCGTTTTTAAGGCGACCCATTTAAAAAAAAAATTCGGTTCGGTAAAGTCTTGCGACCCAAGCAAATTGTCGTAATATTTTAAAAGCCATACAAGATTGTGTTGCAAACAAACAGCACTACAAAAGCAGTAACTTTTTCCGAAAATAATATGTTTATCAAATCACTAATGAGATAGCTGTGCTGGCTTGCTGTCAGTGAGCTTTTGAAATCGAGGCGTTATTTTGCTTAGGCATAGCCGCATGTCGGCTTTAACGTCCAGCCGGTTTCGCTGTTCAGTTTTCACTACACACATGGCGCTAAATCCAATCTTACAAAGCCAAGTTGTTGCAAATGGAATCTGTTTTTGAATCCCTAATTGTGAAACTGTGGGATACACTTTGCACATGGAAGCCCAAAAGTGGATGTTTGCAGAATCTTTGAAGTATTTGACTTTGAAGGACGCAAAAGAAATACGGTTTGCTAGTTCTGTCGTTATGTCCATAAACTGTTCTGCAGCATGGATGGAAAGTTGAGGCGGATCTTTTCCAAAAATAGATCAATTATCCAATCATTTTGGTTATTAAGTGCTAGAGATTCTCCATAGTAGTGCACAAACGTTTTGGCAAACTGTTCCAGGTGTCTAATTATTATCGTTTGCTTAATATCAACTTCATTGCCACAGATATATTGCGTTAGCTGAGGAAATATATCGTAGGCCTACTCATCTCTGGTGACATAACTTTTCCAGAATATGAGTTTTTTGTGTTAAGCAGAAACTTTTGAGGCGCGATCAATCACCGTAAAACCGTTGCCTTGCATATATAAATTTAGAGAATTCAGAGAGTCAAATATATCGGCAAGGTAAGCAACTTTTGCCTTGAAATCTTCTTGCAAAAACTTCTCGGCTAATCTCACACAGTTCTGTTGCCTCAGGAAGATAGCAATCTCCTCCCGCAAATTACAAACTCGCTTCAGGACACGACCTCGTGACAACTATCGCACTTCTGTGTGCAACAGCAATGCTTGATAATAATCAGAATCCACAAAGACGAAAACAAATGCCGATTTAGTGGACTTGTTTTGATGAAGTTTACACACTTCACATCATTCAACACTTCGTGCAGCTCTTGAGACAGCTTTTTTGCAGCAAAGGCCTCTCTGTGGAGAAAGCAATAAGTCCATACAGCACTTGGGGCTTTATCTTTGATGCGTTTTACCGGTTTTACCACACCAGACTATGCGTGGTCCAACGTGTGGAAAACTTTGTCATAGTTTGTCCGACATAGCGTTCGTGACATAGGGGAAGGTTTGGTTGGTTGAGCCGGGTAACGGTTGATCCATCCGGTTTTATCGCAACGTCGTGCATGATTAGTCAACCGTTTCATACCAAAAATATGGAAAAACTTGAAGTCCATCAGCACATGTAGTTTTAGGGATTTTCTACAAGCAGAAAAATTGTGAAGCAGTTAAATGTAAAATGGTAGGTAAAAGTAGTTTTGAAAAAAATAAGAAATGTGTTATGTTTTCCTACGATGTTTCATCGTTGTCTTAATGGAAATACTGGGATAGGTGAGGGTAACTTACTCTTTGTTTTAGTAGTTCTCGTTGCTTGATTAGCCAGTTGGTTCTTGGCAATTTTTCATGAATTTTGAAAATGGCGGCGATGTTAACAGTTGAGCCACTTGCAATGTTCACGGTTGAGCCATGCCTTTATCATAAGGAATGTAGTTTATGAGCCGATGGTCCTTACGTACTGCCCTAATTTTGTTGTACCGTACTGTAATTGATGCGTAAAACTGGTGTCCTAGCCGGGGGCGGTCCACTGCCCCCCTTAAACTTCCATAAGAGTAGTTTTTTTTGTAATGCGCCAGTTTGAGGGTATTTTTTTTAGCACTACCCCCCTTATATTTTTCTCGATTGCAACGCCACTGGTTGCTAATGTTCGTTTTCTTCACAAACCTCGCGAAATCGCTTCAGAAAGGTAAAAACACCTTCGTGCAAAGTTTCCTATTCAATGATTCTCAGTGTTTTCAGAAATATAAATTTCTGTTCGTTCAGTGTTCACTGTTCTTTCATTTTAAGACACTAGACACAATACACAGTTTAAAGTTTTTTTGATTGTTTATTTGCAAGATGTTCAAGAGAGAGTTTATTGTGTTTGATGCAGATTGAGCTCTGTTTTGGGATATCTTTTGGAAGTGAAATAATGGTGGATCAACCGTGAACAATGGGTGGCTCAACCGTGAAATTTAGGGTATCATTTGAGCCGGCTAAATTTCAATTTTAAAATGCCGATAAATGATATAAATCGGGGTCAGTCGCAAACACAAACATGTTCACAAGAACCGCATAAGACTGAAATTTATCATGATGGATTCGGATTTTTGGTAAAGTTTGTCGTTAAATTTTTATTGCAGAAAAATCGATTTCTGGCTCAACTAACTAGACCTTCCCCTATAGTGCACGTTACAATATATATCACATAACTTTGTCAAGTTAATTTGTGTTTGAGACTGAAATTTTTGTTGGGTTTACATTTAATAATAATAATAACAATAATAAAAGCGAAAATTGTTAAAACTTCTTGCATTACGATCATGCTACAAAGCTTTCCGATGTCTCGACATGAAACGCTTCATGACTTGTGTTTATATTTTCCAGTTTTGTGATCGATCTCTTTACGTTTTAAATTTTTTTTATTGTTATTTTTTTTCGCCCAAGATACAATATGTCTCAAAAACAAGCGACCCAAAAAAATTATCAAGCGACCCAACTTTGGGTCGCGACCCATGAGTTGGGAACCACTGCACTAAACGACAATAACAGACAGTGTAATTAAGACTTCAGTAAGCTATGGAATTGGTCTCATGAGGCCATATGCCATTTGCCAGGTTTATAACAACTGCACAACGACCGCAAAATCACTCACCAACAACTTGAACTTGAAGTGGCACCTCGATTTCTCCAGCTTCATTCTTAATTTTACACTTGTACAATCCACTATCGGATTTTTGGCATTTATGCAAAATGGCAGTTGCATTCTTAACGTCGTTATGATTGCATACGATGCGTTTCCCGTCAGCTGAGAAAAAACTTATAAGTTTTGTCTAATAAATTCAAATACTTATCCAACTAAAGGAACCAGATATTCAGTCAATACAATGCAACATGTGTTGCGAACGTAGAAAAACAAGACTTCCGTCAGCTGATATGACAGCGAAAACAATAGGCCGGTAGCTGAATAACCTGATAGATATAGGCTATCTTAGATCGCTTGGGAGATGGAAGAAGCTTGCGGTTAGAATTACAAACATTTCATTGCAACTTGAAAGTCTGATAGTTCGAAAAAGATGGCTCGAAGCAGGAAGGCCTGTGTGCAAGTTATTAAGTGAAGATGGGCAAGGCTGCTTTTGAAAGTGAAATCTAACACTATTAACAATAAGAAAGAGGATTTTGCACTTTGATTCTATTGTGACAAACCATCCAGGTGGTCATTATCACAGTATCAATAATGAGAATGTAAGGAAAGAATAGAGATTTTTGTGGGTGCAAACTGCAAATGGGATTGTAAAATTCTGGAACAAAGTTTTATCAACATTACGATCTATGGGATCTAGGCCTGACATATTGTGACAATGAAAATGTTACTGCACTTCGATTGAATGCACAATTGCACACAAGCGTTTCAGTTAGATTTAAAATATTATTAACGTTCTAGAATTAAATAAATTGAGTTAATCGGTAGAACTTGAGCAACAGCAAAAAAACAATACCTGTAAAGCCAAGTTGAATTTTAGCTTACCTTTCAGTGGCTCTCCGTCTTTTACCCACGTTATAGTCGGGGGAGGTTGTCCCCCTTGAATTGGAACCTTTAGTCTTCCAGTTTGACCCGCTTTTACCCGAATCGGATGATCAATCAATTCTTTCAGAAGTTTTGGATCAATTGAAGGTTTCACTGAATCCAAAATATGCAGCTTACAAATATTTTTTAATAAGAACGGTTTTGCGTCCAAAGACATGATTCATATCAAAATTAGTTGAAACAAAGTTTAAAAATTTATTTAGTTTTAACAAGGTAAAATTTGACACAAAAACTGAATTCTCTTTTTTCCTAACTAAATCTTTAAAAAAAATGTAAAACTCACCCATTTCAGCACCACACTTGATCGGGGCGGAAATTGCCGGTTCACTGGCACCTTGCTTGTTCAACGCTTTTACTCGGAAAGTGTAGGTCATGTCAGGTTGACAATTCTTGCAAGTAAATTTGGTTGCATCGGATTTACATTCACCCACCTGGTCAATGCATACATGGTGTTTTTTTGTTTTTGAGAACTGCTTCAGAATTGACTTGTCCAATGTTCATGGACAGTTTACAATATAAGATAATGGGACACATGGCAAGCCATTGTGTCACTGAATAGCGCTTTCACATAGTATCCTGTAGGCTACTTTGAGCTTACAGGGCGATAGTGAAAAAAAGCTAAGATATTTTTTAAACATTTTTTAAAATTCTTCACCTTTTCCCATTTATTTTTTCCAGCCAGTGATCGTTCAATGATGTATTCTTCTACTGGACTTCCACCATCTTGCTCCGGAGCCGACCAAGACATGCCCACTTCATTGGGAGTAACGTTATCAAAGACGATGGAGGTCTTACTAAAGTCGCAAACGTCTAAAACCCAAATGCATCACTTCAATGTTTTCATTTTGATTGGTTATTTGTATGTTAAGTAAATCTATGCCTAAACTAATAAGAAGAAATATGTACAGCACAGAGCCTATCGTTATATATCTAAAGAAGTTCAAGATGTTGATTATATAGAAAAATTGATGCTTGTTTTAATATACAATGTTAAGAAATTAGATTGTTTCGAAAATACGACCATTTTTGAAACTAAAGTAGTGAATGCAAATTATTAGAAATTCTGTTACTTGGGTATTATATCTTACTACTTAGGCTAATGCTTAATTGATGGATGCTAAATCTATTGTAAGTTGGTTATAAAGTAAACACATCCAAATGTAAAGTAACTCTTTGTCTGAGTGGTTTAGTTAAACTTATTTGACAGACGTTATAAACAGAAATTAAGCTGCATCATTTGAAACACTGTTGAAAGTAAAACAAACAAACAATGATCGGTTTGAAACAATGATACCTTTTACAACTATCTTTGTATTTATGACGACACCACCAACGTTGTTGAATATTCTAGCCTCGTAGTTGCCGCTGTCAGAAAGTTGACACTTCCTTATTTCTAAGACAACTTCGTTTGTGCTTGAAGTCTTTGTTGCTCTGTGATGCTAGAAATTTATATCAATGTATTTGCATTAAGTATAGATTTCAAATGTTCCTTTACTCCACGATAGGCTAAGTGCCGTGGTGCTGTTTAAATTGTTTTGTTTGTTTGATAGCCAATGAATGGAGAGCAATCCTTGAAATGTTTTGCCCAAGCGCACATATCCCGAAAGTCGAGCAAGTTCTGCTTGATCTTGCAGTTTCTTCGTTCGTGGAGTTAAGCGCTTATTACCAACTGAGCTAATAGGGCGGACCAGTTTGCTGTAGATTTAACAGGCTTTTCTCAACCAAAATTGTAATTTTAAGTATTGTTTTAAAATAGTTTGGAGTTTTCGTTGTTTAATTGTACAACTTTGCATTTCCGCAAATACATTACTGGCAACATAAGTTTAGATTACTTTTTTGGAAGATTGACCAGCCAGCAAAAACTTGTCTTTTTTACATTGATTCAACGTCTACATGCATTGTGTCAACGTAGCTAGTGTGAATTTTGATGGAACACGAAAGTTGGAGTTACTCTTAAGCAAACTCACTTTGACTGGTAACACTTCCTCGCCATCATGATGCCAAGTTGCGCTTGGAGGGGGACTTCCCTTACACGGTACTCGGATTCTAGCTGTTTCTCCTGCTTTTACAACAATAGGATTTTTTTCCAATTCTTCTATGACCTTGAAGTGAAAAAATACATGGCTTACCATTCTTTTGACTTTAATGATAACAATAACAATGATGTGTGCTTTCTTACGATGTCTCTCGTCATCTATTGTAAATAGCCTACAGTTTGCTCTCAGCACTTGCAAAAGATAGGCTAGTTTCCGCGCAGTTGCGGGCGTAGAAGCGCAACCAATTAACCCACATTGCTGTGCTAAATCCAAATTCCTGGCTGAGTCCATCTCCTCAATGCTAAATACCAAGCAAAAATGAGGACGAGAGCTATTTTGTGATAAACGTGGCTACAGAGTTTTTGCTATTGCTAACCCATTGAGCTGACGAACCAACAGAAATGAAATAAAAAAATAAATAAAAAAAGCTATTTAGCTACTTTCTTCAACAATAACTTAACAATAAACTGTATTTTTTCGGAAAGCCGATTTACATGAAAATTCATGTAAATGTACGCGACTTATTTCAATAATAATCTCATAGATTTACCTTGGGATCTATTACCGGTGGTTCGTCTGGAGATAAAGGAGTGACGACTTTAGATTCCAATGGTTCACTCGTTCCTTCTTCATTCATAGATTTAACTCTAAACTGATATTTTTCGCCTTCTTTTAATCCTTTTACTTCATAAGATGTCGCGCTGCTGGGAACTTTGGCGAGAGGCTTCCATTTTCCCGATTTGTCATCTGCAACAAAATTAATCACAAAACATTTCTATCATATATTTAACAAACAGCAAAGTAGCTTGTATTGTAATATAACTACGCATATGCAAAATATTAAACTTTGAAAGTTCAAGGTAATTCTATTTTAACACGAATCTCTTGGTTGTCAGTAACCCAATCCATTAATATGCTTGCTATCTTAAAGATGATCATTAAATAACTAGAGTTATGATCAAAAATTGTTTAGGTGATATTCCGTTTTTAGACAACTTGTAATTGCATTCTGACCTTTGACCTCAATTAGATAATCTTCTACTGGAATATGATGGTCGATTGGAGGATTCCAGGACAATTTAGCACAATCTTTCCCAATATCGCTGATTGCTATTTCACCGGATGGTGCAGGAGGCTTAGCTAAAAAATACAAACAAATACAATTTACTTCTGGTGAAATGAGTAAAAGATGTCGGTAAGCTGACTGATTGAATACTACAGCTGAAAAAAAGTAGCCTACCAACAAACACAAAGTTCAAATGCTTATTATGTTGTCGCCTTGTTGGCAGTCAGGTCATTATAGCAAAGATCTTGGTTAGCCAATAAAAAAACATTCAATTTCTTTCGAGTTCAAGTCGAGTCCATGTAGCAAAAGAGAAAAGAACAGAAGATAGTGGTGCCACTGGACCAAGAATGTGCAAGTTGAAGCAATAGAAAAAACGGCTTCCGTTTCAATCTCCGTCCGCCCTACAATAGCTCAGTTGGTTCATTGCCTAACTTTGCGCACGAAAAAGGGCGATATCAAGCAGCGCTGGTTCAGTTTTGGGGTGAGCGCTTTAGCAACTCATGTTCAGAAGTGCTCTTCATTCAGCTGCACCTAGTGGATGGAAAAATGTACACACAACACTTCAATAACTATCGAAACCTTCACTCTGTCAAACTCGGTGACTGGCCTTGCGTCAAAAGCATTTTGGAGTACGGTAAACGAAACTGCCAGGATTGAGCTCTCAAAGAAGCTTTCTCAGTCTGAAGATAACTTAAAAGTTCTCACAATCAATCAAACTAGCTTAAGCTGATGCAATGTTTACCATGGATAATAAGTTGATAATGGCACTGTATTGAGGTAGTTATATTTGATATTCTATGGAATTTCTAACTGACTTTGATTGTAATTGCGCTAACTGGTGCAATTTTAATGTAATTTGATTTGAAAACATAAAAGTGAAGCATAGAAGCATTCACAGAAACAACTGCTTTCATATCCCTGCACTGAACGGTGCCGTAATTAACTTAATTATATTCTCATAAACAACCAACCCATAATTTGTACAGGAAGCTCGATATCCATTTCTCCGTTTTCGTTGATTATCTTCAGTTCATAAGTTCCTGCATCTGTAACTTTACAAGCATCGACCGTCAATATGGCAACCTTGTCTGTGTTGCTCATAGCAAACCGCCCTCGCTCTTCCAATGTTACTCTGCCATTTGTCCAACAAACACTGCAAAGATTATCGAAATATCTGTATAAGTAAGGTGCGAGAGACCAGAAAATCTACTGTACAAGAACAGACACATTAGCCTAACTTACTTGAATGTAAGTTCGTTTGATGAGTATTGTAAAAGCAAAAAGTTTAATCTAAGTGCATTCTCCTTTACCCATTCTACCTTATTAGAGTGGTCACTAACAACAAAGTTTTCATAAATACAAATGTTCAGTTGGCGCTTTTCAGTCCGCAGTGTCGTAACAGTCATAGTGCATAGTCAGATTTATCTTATAATCTTCATTTTATGTACGGTATATTGCAAGTTTAAGTAATTCCTGATAAGGACACTCGTACGTGTCGACAACGAAAACGTTTGAGTTGATTTTTTTTAATTATGTCATATCTCTGTGTAATACAACATGTTAAACCTGCTAAGGTTACTTTGTTTTGTTTGTGTATGATGGTTCAATAAAGCAAACTTTCTACCAAAGCTTTAAAAGCAAATGTATATACGAAGAACAAAGCATTTTTGGAAGACGTTTTTTTACCTTCTGGCTGTTCATTTTCTGGACGCAAAACCAGCTTCCAAGCTGTCTGATATCCCAAGAGACAACACAATAAATTTACATTGATGAAGCATGTTAATCACGTAAACTGATTAGTCCTACGCTGAAGTCGGCACAACACTTCAAGTGAGGTTAGAAGGCTACACTTATTTGAAATCAAGCAAATTTTAGATATATTGAAAACTTATGCAATGTATTCGTTTCGTTTGGTAATAATACAAGAAGCTCCTGTCATTACAAAAGCTTACATGTTCTTTCTATGTTGAAAAGCTTTAGCCTACTATTATGACAACTTTTATTGATAAAATAGGATCTGTAATGTAAGCAATGATGTAATTTATAGCCAAAAACTCATAATCTTACGAATGTGGCATTTTTCCAGTGAAAGGAACCTCGATTTTAGCTTTAGTTCCTGCCTTAAATTTTAGTGGATTTTTCTTCAATTTCTCCATGAATTCCTTGTCAACTACAGGAGGATCTAACAATAAACAATACAAAAGCTCAGTTAAGTACCGTATCAACATTGCTTGCAGAATATAGAAGCGGAAAATTTATTTTGGTTGTCAGCACTAGACTTAGTAGGCTCACCACTAATACAGGGATGTTTGCGTTTCTCAAACAATGGTGGTGCGATACTGAAGAGGGCGGCTTAATGGCAGAAATGTCTGTTTATTGCTGTCATTGCTGCATCCGGTTGCTGAGAAATTGTGTTTTCGAAAGTTTGTTGAAGTTATGTTGTTATCCGGTCAGAATAGTCTAATGGTAGCCTACTATAAATTGTAAGATACAATGCATAAATTCTAGAAACATAAAGTTTGCGTCACACGATAGGCTACGTGTCGTTGAAGAGCAAACCTAATTGCATAAGCATGTCTACAACCACACAGCTTTCATACCACTGCATGCCAGTGTCGCTTCCGATCTGACACCCCTGATTTGGAACTGGTAAATTCCCTCATCCGCAACCGAACTGCTTTTCAGTTTCAATGTGTATTTGCCTTTTACTTTTGTCATTTCGTATTTAGAAGAAGCCTGAAATCATAAACTGAAAGTTGTTGATGCAGATAAGAAACTTATTAACCGACAGCAAAGGTCGCCCAAACTTTTTCGAGAAAGGGCCTGGTGACTGGGAAAAGATAGCTTACTCGCCAGCCGAATAACCATTTTATTGAACAGTCTGCAACTTGTCGGGGGGATTCAGAAGAGGGCGTGAATTATTCAGCAGTAGCCTACGCCACAAATAACATGCTTGGTTGTTGCAGGTAAATGCGTTGTGAAAAATATCATTATTTTATCACATGCGACGAAGGCTACTTCCAAAGTCACACGTATTTAATCTTTCACAGCAATTTCAATAGTTAAACACTTCACACAGCGTTAACTTTTGACTGGATTTTTATTCAGGATTATACTGCATGAGTGTGTATCACACTTCTTCGCACAGTTCGACTGGCCGGGTTAGGGTGCATCATCTGCCCCTCATTTTTTTCTTTGATTTTCTGCAGTGGATTAAAATGTTCCTTTTTATGATTGTTGAAGATGTGCAACTTTTCAGAAAAATTCATTAACATCTAGGGGTACCACAATTGGATTAAATTATGTCATTTTTTGTTATTTTGGGGTCATTTCATGGCTACTGGTACAGTTGTGGAACCATATGTCGTAGATTTTTATAAAATTTCATATGTAGAAACTCTGTGCAATTCTGAGAAAAGTGATACCAATTTTACCAAAATCGGCTCAGTACTTTTTGAGATATCGATGATTGAAAATTGGCCCTTTTCGTGATCGCTCATGCGTAAAAATTAACTGCAAATTTTGTTTGACCTATTAGGCTATTATGAAGGTGTTTCAAATGGTAACTTGAAAATTCCAATGCATATGAGTTATCCAAAGTAAGGAGGTTCTGAAAAGATATATTTTTT
This sequence comes from Aplidium turbinatum, assembly GCF_918807975.1. NCBI lineage: Eukaryota > Metazoa > Chordata > Ascidiacea > Aplousobranchia > Polyclinidae > Aplidium > Aplidium turbinatum. The sequence goes on along the minus strand of NC_137472.1, from coordinate 34,744,265 downwards.
GTTTGTTGTTATATCACTATAGGCCACCAAGTGGCTAGTTTCACACATGACTCTTTGTGATCAGTCATGCATGACGAAACTTTGATCGCTTATAGCAAAAAACTCTCTACTTCGATTTTTCTGCAACTTGGCTTAAATGAAAGATAATTTCCTTGGCTTTCTAGCTTCCAAATATGAAGTGGGATAATCGAGTAGAAATGAGGTAGTTTGCTGTAGTAAGTGTACCATGCATTTTTAAAAGTGAAAGAAGGATGGGTAGCACAGTTTAAACAACTGACTGAGGGGAGACGTTAAAACCAATTCCGTGGCCGGTTACAACGTCTTATACAACAGTTACAACGTTAAATTGGGATTCTCATGAATTAGACAAACACAAACTGAATGGGTTCTGGAAGCTCCTGCCAAAACGCACCATTTTGGCCTTAATGTGCAAAATTTTGACAAACCAATCTTCATATCTGGTTGTCTCTTTTTCAACTCCTGATACAACTCATTTAGTGTCACCAAAACCAATCTTCCAAAACCTCAACCACGTCGACAAAGGGCTTTCCCTCAAGAGATTATGGATTCTGTGTTGAAGTTCTATGAAAATGATGAATTTAGTAGGTTACTTCCAGGTCAAAAGGATAAAGTGTCTGTGGGCAAAAAATGCTATCAACAAAACAGATTGGTTTTGGTGACACTAAGTGAATTGTATCAGGAGTTTAAAAAGAGACAACCAGATATGAAGATTGGTTTGTCAAAATTTTGCACATTAAGGCCAAAATGGTGCGTTTTGGCAGGAGCTTCCGGAACCCATTCAGTTTGTGTTTGTCTAATTCATGAGAATCCCAAAGTTACTGATAGAGGCGGGAAATTTGGCAGAATCTTACAGACTTGCATTCTTTAATGGTCTGTGATATTACCTCAAGAGAATGCATGTTTTGCAAGTGTGACCACTGTCCATCTTCAGAAGTTTTGAGAAGCCACCTTAACTCGCTGTTTGAGGATCATGATGAAGACATCACTTTTAAACAGTGGACAACAGTTGATAGAGCAGAAATTGTTACGATGATCAGTTGATCACGAGTGTTTCAGATTTCATAGAAACCTTGATTGAGAAGCTGGTCTAACTGCTTTCACATAGTTGTGTGTCCAAAGCACAATCAAATTATTACAAGTCCAGAAAAGAAAATTTGCAAGAAGGTGAAGTTTTGATTGCAATGGACTTTTCAGAGAATTATTCTTTTCATGTGCAAAATGAAATCCAGGGCTTTCACTGGACACATGCCCAAGCAACTGTGCATCCAGTATTTTGCTATCACAAAAACACCGACTTCGACATGGTTGATCACTCATCCCTTTGCATTCTATCAGACATACTGGTTCATGACGTGCAAATGGTGTATTACATTCAAATTGCAAAGTTTCAGCGTCTTGTCAAATTTATCTTGTCGTGCTATGGCTGGTACTGGTTTTTAGCACCGTGCCAAGTCAACGCACCAACAAACAACTTGCGCTTTATTAAAGTCTTACACCAATACAAAGAAGAAGACAAGCTGGTAGCAGAGGTAGCGCTCAAATATTTCGTGCTACACACATGGTACTTGTCTGGAGAACTTGCTCCCTCTGCCCTTTTCAGCACCAAGACACTGCCAGCTGAGAAAGCAGCAATGGCAAGAGCAATACTAAAGAAAATGAAAAGTTTCAGACAGCCATCAAAAAGATTTGTAGAAGGTTTTGGAAAACCAAGGTTGATTCCAATGTTGTCAGCCACCAAGTTGGCTGATCTAATCAATGAAGATTCCTGGTTCCTTTTTGCAGCACTAAAGCTTGGCCATTGTACAAGTTTCATGGACGAAGATGTTCTTCAGTGAGACAGCTGTCCTTCATATGCAGCTTGCTACACAGTTGTAAGGCAGCTGAGAGTAGTGAATGATGCAGCTGAACGGGGCGGCGTCAAGCTTGGATGCGACTATCTTTCATCGGCAAAGTCTGAACAGAGATTCCCAACTGTTCTGCAGACTGTTGAATGCAGCTATCGGCAGTGTCCGAATTTACGGAAGAAGGAAATGAACAACAATGTTTAATGGATACTGCATATTATGTTGAGCAGGAAACTGTGCCTTTTTTAACTGTGTTATTTCAATTCGGAAAATACAGAATTTTGCAAATTCAGCAAAACAATGTGCATTTATTGGTGTTTTGTGACCAAAACAGTGAATGTTAAAGTTTAGATAAAGTTCAGCGAATATTTTTTTGCAATAAAATGATCAAAAGGTGTGCAGTTTAGAGAGAAAAACCCTAAAATTAATGATTTGACGCTTTTGGACTAACGGTACATATGTGCACCACAGACATGCCATCTGAAACTAGGCTTTTCGCATTTTTCGCTTGACGTCTATATGTCAAAAATTCATTTGCGATGTGGTACCCCTAGATCCAAATCATTTCGCATAAAACTTCACAAGTGTGTTTACTTTGACAAAAGGAACACTTCTGACAACTGTAGAACAAAATTTAAACGAAAAAGGTCAGATGATGCACCCTAGGCCGGGTGTGCGAAGCGTCCAGCCGTATCTGATCGGCAGGTTGTAATTTTGTAACCTGTGGTGTATAATCACAAGAACTACTCAAAAAATAAATTCTCTGTAAAATATAGGCTATTTAAAAAATCTAAAACGTAAATCGGATGTTTGCATTTATTTTTTGCTATTTAAATATTGAAGATGGCTTTTGGGTTTATTTTTTTGAAATGAATTTTGTTTAAGGTTGCAACTTGACACTATCAAAGGTTGTTCTTAACTGCAACCAAACAAATATCTTCTTTTGCAACAAAATACAGGCTTTAATTGTTCAATTAGTAACGCAAAATATGGTTGGTTTGGTTGGTTTTGAATCTTTATCTTTGGACTGACAAAGCCTTGACCGGTTATTGATAGTTTTGCATACTTGTAGAGGATTTTGACGCTGGGCCGGTTACCGAGATTGACAGAGTGAAGTTCTTCGATTGTTGAAGTGCTGTTGCCGGGAAATTATTCCATCCATTAGGTGCCGCTAAATGGACAGCAGTCCTGAAATGCGTTGCTCAAGCGCACACCCCGAGAGTCGAACCAGCACCGCTTGATCTTGAAGCTTCTTCGTTCACAAAGTCATGCGCTATGCAACTAAGCTATCATAGCGGGATATGTAATATGACATTGCTTATACGCGTAGAGATTGCCAGGTGATCCTAAAATGTCTCTTTACCCGTAGGCTACCCACCTTGACTGGTTTATCATCCTTGAACCATTCAACTGTAGCATCTGCGTCTGGATCATCGATCTCGCATGTGAAGCTCACCGGCTGTCCAACTCTACATTTGACATCATGTAACTTGCTGACCACCTTGATTGGTTTTGCTGAAACAGAAACAGCTGTAATGAAATAAAGTCAAAGGTTTTTGTCGTGTCAAGCCTGATTCCCGGTGGGTGAAGATTTTGAAAAAATGGATTGTGAGGAGAAAAAGTCAATATTCATGTCCACGTTCAAGCATGTGTTTAATTCTTTTCTAAACCCGCAATTATCTTGATTGGACATACGTGTCGAACCGATATCCCTTTGAACGTAGGCTATGGTAGCTTACCAGAGCTCTGCAGCAGACTAAAATTATTATATTTATGAAAATAATTGAAAACTAACTTACGAGAACTGTGTTTTCTTTTCAAACCCTTTTATGCGTAAGACAAATAAAGTCTCACCAGGAACATGTTTTAAAATAGTTTGGTAATTCTGCTTAATTTTCTTGTCGAATTCTTACCAACTCACCAACTACATGCAAATCAGCAGACGAAAATGTTTCCCCGAAACTGACTTTTACAACTGCTTTATTGTCAGCAAGTCCAACTCTTTTTATTGTAAGGCTGTGAATATCTCCCGACTTTATGATGTACCTTAGGAAAATTTAAAAATACAATCTCAATGAAAACGATAAATCCTTAAGGAAGGGTAGGGTAGGGGCAGGGATTAAAAAAGGGGATACGAAGGCTTTTAATACGTCTGACAGTAAAAGGGCTTCTGTTTATCGTAAATAATGTCTTTTTATCGTAAAATGACAATTGGCGGCGATAGTAGTTTAATAAATCTTGTTATGATAACCTGCATTGCGCTATTAGCATAGGACTGGATACTCATTACATGCTCATGGTCAGCCTACTTGTTAATTCAACTACCCGTATACTTGCTTTACATCTAGCCTATTGCAAAGGTTTTGTTAAGAAAAGCAGCTTACTAGTAACTTTTCAACTGTTTTTCCAAACAGGTATTCTTTAAAGATATTCTATATAACATTTAATAACTGTCGTCTGTAGCTGATTGTACCAGCTGCACTACAAAACTTTCTGCAATTTTGAAAAGAACCTTTACGTTTCACGCGCTACAAATTACAGCCCTGGTAGTGTCATAAGAATAAGGCAATCACTATGAGCCTTTGCATCCCCTTCTTTAGATATCCCTGTGTAGGGTAGGTCTTAAACACGGTGAATCAACAGTAATTCGGAAAACTCTTCCGGTTCTGCCTCGTGGCAGTACAGGATTCGGTTTGATATAGTGTAAAAAAACTCAGAAATTACGTACGAATGAAGTCAAACTACTCAGCATCGAATGCTTTAACAAGTAAAGCCCACTGTAGGCCTACGTTTTTCACGTAAATCAAGTGAGCAATCAGATCATGCAGCTGCCACAACTTTAGCAAATGATGAAACATGGCAAGCAAAAGCTCATCAAACTTTGAGTCCAGAAGTAAAGTGCCAGAAAAACGCAACTTAGTAAGTTTGTAGCATTTGGTAGGCCTAAGTTCAGTTTGAGCAGGTCAAAACTGAGCAATTCAAAACTTTAAGAAGGGTTTTATCAAAAGTTTCAAAAAAATTTGGTACTTAGGCTACCTGCAAAGTTTTCTCGCTTGTCAACGTCAGTCATTCGCTGAAATGCTACAAGCTCTGTTGGCACAAGTTAAAAACAAATTTCCATTTGCTCGGTTGAAATTAGGTAGGCTACCGACTTGTAGCATAATAATCAATTAGCCTATGTAGAGCTTTACCGTCCGGTGCTAGAAACTCTTTCTCCGTTGACTGTCCATATGGGTTGAACGTCTTTTGAACTGACGGAACATTCAAAAGTTGCCGATGTCTTTTCTTTTACCTCGGTATTGACAAGTCGGTTTCGAAACCGAATGGGGGCAGCTAAAAACGAAAAAACTATCTCTCGGAGAAGATTCTAAATTGATTGTAGGTTTGAACTTGTCTGGTCCCGGCGCCACAACTACTTAATACAACAGTCATACAAACAATAAAAAGTTGTCGATACATGGTATAACCAAAACATTAATTTACAAGTAGCCTTTTATGTGCAGCAGTGACTGTATTTTTTGAGAGTTCACATTTTTCAGAAAAATTTAAACACATGCCTGATTTGCACTGTGATTCTTTATGTCATATCACATCAGTTTACTTTGCTATGATCTGAATAGCTACTGAGCAGACTGCAAACCTAGTGTGTGTTTAAAACCTGCTAAACAAAGTGAATACCCAAAACATGGTCACTGTACATCATTGATGTAGCCTACATGTCATCAATGAGGTAACTTATTGGTATATTCTTTGATTATAGTCAAAGTTTAGGCTACTAAAGTGTTTGCAAGTACAACAGAGATCATAAGTTATCTCGACCTGATTTTCTTACTTAATATTGTTTAAAAGTTTCTACAACACCATACTTTGAACTTTAAGTTCTGCGGATGTTTCAAGATCTCCTAGACGCGCTGAATAAACTCCGCTATCTTTCAAATCTAGCTCCGAAATGATAAGCCTGCAAAAGAAAAAGAAATTAATGTTACAGTTCTGCCATCACGGATGCTGGAGTTTCTTTTATTTTGAGCCTTTTCCGATTTATTATCTCATAGTTTTGAAAATCAAATTCTAGAAAATTCCCTAACTGCGTTTATAAAACATTGCTGCAACTAATTCCAAAACACTCTACTTCAGATTGATAACATTGATAAAAGAATGTTCCCTTTTTGGGAATTTATACAAAGTCCAAGGAATTGGAAAACCTCACGACGATGCAGTAGGCTACCTTTCCAGAAATGACACAAAAATTTTGAGACGATAGGCTAAGGCTATGGAGGACTAAGCCAATCATGGATAGGCTGCAATCAGGGCCGTGTGAGCACCATTCCCCCCCCGAAATTCACTAGTGGGCCTCTGTGTTTAGTGATTGTTCTTAAAATTAGGACCAGAAAGCGTTTAGGGAGGCAAGCTCTTTCAATGTGAGAAAATATTTGCAATCTTCTTTTTAGCAAAGAGTAAACAACTTTACGATTTTCTAGAAAAAAAAATAGTTAATGGACTATATACCGACAATGCAGAAGGGAATCTAGAAAAAAGTTAGAAAAGGACCAAAATTTTAATAAAGTAAAATTTATAACATAAATGAACAATGTAGTGCAAAACTTAATGTATAAACAAATGAAACGGAAAGGGGTGTGGGAGGCTTGCCTCCAAACAAATTTTGACAAATATAATCTTGTATTGGTCACATTTTAGAAGCAATATTTTTTTTATCAAGATGCACAATTTGTATGTAACCGAATTCATCAAATTAAAATTGGATTAGGGTAAAAGTTTTGTTTAAATTGTGAAGAAAGGGGCGTTCTTCCCGGCTATCAGCACAAGGCTGAGCACTCACTAGTACAGCGAGCAGTTGCGATTCGCTAACCATAACGGTGTAGCTTCCACGCTAGCCATTCAGACCATCCAATCAACAATATGTTTCTCGGCAGCCGATTTGTAGCAAGAATTGACAGCGATAGACACCGCTTCTTGCTACAAATCGGCTGCCGAGAAACATATTGTTGATTGGATGGTCTGAATGGCTAGCGTGGAAGCCACACCGTTATGGTTAGCGAATCGCAACTGCTCGCTGTACTAGTGAGTGCTCAGCCTTGTGCTGATAGCCGGGAAGAACGCCCCTTTCTTTTACAATGTCCTCTGCCCTGGCGCCTGCTGGTTTTGTTGGCTCTTTTCTTTCCACAAAAATAAGAGTTAAACTGACTGGTAAAGCGGTGGTCGAATACCTTTGTGGCAGAATTAGTGGTGCGATACTGACGAGCCCAGCCTCATGGGCGAAACACGGTGTCTATCGCTGTCAATTCTTGCTACAAATCGGCTGCCGAGAAACAGTTTTGTTTAAAATTGAAGTTAGCCTGTCATTTTAAAAATTTTTTTATTCAAAAAAAACAAAAGAATTTCAACAATTTATTTCATGAAAGTTTGTATAGCCTAGTATGTTGTAGCCTTTCAGCAAGCAAAAGCTTCGAAAATTTTACCGGAGGTGTGCCCACCTTCACAGATAACATTTTTACTTCATAACCTTTCTCGATTCACATTGAAATCTCTCCATTTAGTTATTACTAATTAACTAGGCTATTTGAATGAGCAGTGTTAACTTCGAAATATTGCATCATTTTGTTAGCTTTTTTTAGACACTTGTTACGGACAATTTTCATATCAAACGTCACATAGAACCGTTGTCTACTAAACCTGACGTCTTACGTCATGGACTGTTGCTAGAAAATAGCAAAGATTACATCATTGTTAAATCTTAAATTGCACAACCGTTTTAGCTGCAGCATAACATTACATCATCGTTAAATCTTTAATTACTTGAACAGGTGTAAGCCAAACTTGAGCAGGTGTGAGCCAGACTTGAGCAGGTGTGGGCCAGGCTTGAACAGGTGCTTGAATAACTTATCATTGCCTATCAATATTACGTCACAGTAACTGCTTACGTGCGTTTGAAATATCGTAATTTATTCTCATTTTAAAATTGTTGCTTGAAGAAGTTGGTCGCAAATTTAACTGTTTTGCTTAGTGCTTGCCAGCTGGACAAAATTTCCGTCTTTTACTTAAGTAGTTTGTATCGCAGTGACAAGTTTTTAGAGGCGTACGGTGTGGCGTCCCAATTTCGACAGCTTTGAGGCTATTTTTACAGAAATACAGTTCTTGAATAGACGTTACCAGAAGAGTGTTTCTTTCGGTCATTGCATACAGACGAACGGATCCGAGAATCTTATGTTACAATTTTCCCACGAAGAGATCATGGTTTACCGCTGTGACCAACACTAAAAACTCTTCACTCCTTTAATCCCCAACTGCTTGCCCAATATCGTCGAGATGAACGAAATGTGATTGAGCGAGCGAAGGAAGCGAAATCTTTATTTACAAAAATTGAAAAAAAAGTGTAAAATTATAAGTCGAAAAACGCTGCACAAACTAAATATGAGTGGGCCATAGTTAGAAATAGGCCCTCAGTCGATGGTTTGAAAAGCAATAAATACGGCCTTGCATGATTTAATTAGCTATTGATTAATCATCAAACTTTTGTAGTATTTTTTAGTTTTTAAACAATAAAAAAACATTAGACAGACTAAAATGAGAAGGCTCCTAATCAGACGTGGCCGCCCGGCCGGAGAGTAGGTTACGGGGGGTGGTTAACACGGCTCTGACTACAATCAATGTGGAATAGGTGGATTTTTGATGTTATGTGGTTGTTTTCTGACTCACTCAGTTTTAGTTTACTGTTTGCAAGATGAGCATTGAGCAATATCAACAACAAAGAAATAATCAAGCAACAATGTTTGCAAGTTTCATTGTTGTTTTCTGTGTTGCTTCTAAATATTCAAATTGTCTTCTACAATCAACTCTTTGTACTGTATAATTTATTAACAAGTTAAAAGTATTATGCATGGACAAGATAGGCCATCTGTTTTGTCGTACTTGTGTGATTTTGCCTCTGTTACTTCTTGCATCCGTCCAGTGCCACCTCTAAGGTGCAGAGGTTTTCCATCCCTAAACCACTGAATTTTTTGTCCTCGCCTGGTGGTTGAGCACTCGAAAACACAACGGCCTCTAACTTTTCCTGTTTGGTTTTTAAGTCTGGTGCCAAACTCTAAAAGTTGTTCTGAAAAACGAAAGATTGGTGAGACCTGTTGAAAGAATTTGTAAGCTTACATTTATAAAATCAGATTTTGTAGATTTCAAATAATAAAAACTTCATAATGTTTGCTGAAAACTGACCACCAAGTTACATGGTTTCACTTTTACTTTCACTGCTGTGCTCTTCAGCGACATAAGGTCTAAAAGTTAACTTTAAACACTGTAGTGTTAAATATAAGTAGCCTACGGTCCGTCGTATGGGTTTGAAGAAATTCATGAGTGTACGATAACAACTTCGCTAGGGTAAAGTAACTTTTGTGGTTTACAAGTCAAGCATTTCAATTGGATAAAAGACACAGCCACAGAAGATGGCACGTAATATACAGTAGGCTACACAGCTTGCATTGTAGAATAGATAGGACTCTAAATCTTCTAGGTAAATTTTTAAAGCAAAAGAACAACATTCACTATGGTTTGATGAAAAAAGCTTTTCATCTCTTAAATTACAGATTTTGTTTATAATAAGATACTTTAATTGAAATCCTTTGGAGGACATTTAGCTAAAACAATGCTAAAAATTACAAACATATTGGTTACCTGTTTTTGTCAACCATTTCAAAATACTAAGATATTAATAATGCCTGACTTACGATAGGATGAAAGGCGTACCTTTAATCGTAAGAATCGCATCAAATCTCTGGCCTCCAATGTCAAGAGTATAAGTGCCTGCATCATCAGCGTTTGCGTTCCGAATGATCAATTGAACGACATTTCCTATTCTTCTGAGCTCATGTCGCTTTTCTTTGCCTGGAATTGGGAGCAACTCTCCATCTTTAAACCACCTGAAAGATTGGAGTGAATATCAAACTTAACCCTTTGAAGGTTGGGGGGGGGCTGTCAATTCAACTTTTTTGTATCAACAGTTGTATCTCTAAAACCACTGAGGCTGCGACTACGAGATTTCTTGACTTTTCCTAACTTTTATTCACCTCTATTGAGCTCAAATTTTGAGCGAATAAAGGTTATAAATTGAGAGATATAAGGCATTTCTCAGCACATCCTCTGAAATATTTCATATTCTATTGTTCAAAATTTTTCCACCAGCTGGATGAAAGCAATTAATTTGGCCCATGTCTCGTTAATCAAATGATTTAAATAAAGATTATGTAAAAAAAATTTAATCACAACATTGCAATGCATGTTTTTCATTACTCTATCAAAAAATACCAAATAATTCAAACGTCATAAGTCACATCAACATTTCAACGTATATAAGCAGTTCTAAAATGTACATAGTTTTAATTTTTCGATATGCTCTGCGTGAATAGTTTTACAAAGTGAATCCCAAATTTTGAAACCGTGCCTTAAAAAATAACAGAGATATCACTCCTAAAGCATAAGAAGAATCGACAGCCCCCCCCCAAACTGAGCAAGACTCCAGAGAGCCCAACCGCCTAAGGGTTAATGACCAGTGAATCAAAGATATTATTAATGAACAGCCCATAAATCTATGTTAAATCAATACTGTTTAAGCTGGAATGCTGACTAAATCTTGGTTTTGGAAAATTTTTATAGTCGGACGAAGAATGCCTTTTCTTAATCTTTGCAATGTTACATATTTATACAGGCATTCAACCACTGATTAAAATAATACATAACAAAAACAATATTTAGTAGTTGTTGCGCTAAGAAGAACCTTGCTTTTGTAAACAAATGTACGGACCTTAACATGTCTCGCCAAGATAAGCAGCAAGCACTGATTTATGATGATAATACCGGTAACACCATCAGGATATCATCATCTACCAGCTCATCCATTCCATCACCCACCAGGACAAGAAACAATAACTGAAACTGGATATCAAGCCTCAATCGTCTTAGGCTACTGTGAGATGTGCAGTCTGACCATAAAAAGAGCTCAACACCTGCTCTCCTGGGCCACATCGAAACGGGGCTTTTGCCTGAGGATGGGTTTCTATTATGTCCGTTTTTTTTCTCCATCCTATTATTATTATGACTGCTCATCCACATCAATATTGGAACTGGAAAATTCAATCCACAACACTTTTCATTAGGCTGTCATTCATTACTACATGTGTGCTTCTTTCTGTTTTTGTTTTACTTTTTGCTATTTGTTTTTTGGGTTTTGTGGCCGTGCTAACTAGCCTACTGATATATAGCCTTCTACATAATTTTTCATTTAGGCACGTTTTAAATCTTTCAAGGTTTTGCCACCTTTTCCCGTTCATTAACGTACTGGTAGGTTTAGATTAATTTTTGTAGTTAGTATCTTTTTCGTCCCGGACGAGTTAATGAAGAAAAATAAAATGATTGATGATTATGGTAGGCTATTATTATATTTGCAAATACGAAGTTTTTATGCAAATATTTTATGCTGTGTTTTGGCAGAATCAGTGATGTCCAGCAGGTCGAGATAACAAGCAGTAATATCAAGCAAAAAAAGTATAAAAAGTTTTACATAAGATGTTTCTCTGGAGAAAGGTTTTCCATATGCATTTCAAACACAGCTGTTCCTTCGTCGTTGACGGTCACGTGACGCAGCTCCTTCAAGACTCTCGCAGCCTCAAATTCAACCTGGGGAGCGTCGACTCGTTTCAGCTTCTCCAGTTTACGAAGAATCAATCTAAAATGAAATCATCTGTTTGTCCTGTTCTATATTGTAATCAATGGCGGCTTGTCTATAAAGACTGCAGGGGCTACGGCCTCTCCAATTAGATAGATAGATGTGTATTGGCTGCTGCGAAAAAGATGTACAATAAATCAAAACACAATGTAGGCTACAGTAAAACTGTTAAAAAGATTACAATTAAAAAAGAAAAGAAAATGATAATAGCATCTCAGCAGCGGAGCCTTCGATGGGACCATTCAAGGTCTTCAAGTCAAGTAGCCACCTCTAAACTCATCAATGATATTAATTATAATTGGCTAATTGAGATAAATAAATGAATAACAGTGAAGCAGCTGTCCAAGATGATAAGAAATTAAAAGTTTAGGTAGGTCAACGTAGCCTATGTTACAATTGCAAATTTGATTTGTAATTTAGCATTTGCCTGATATGTGTCAATAATTTTCTTTTTGTGTATTCCTTTAAAAGTTGTGAAGGAGAATTTGCGAATTTCAACTGGTATATTATCTCAAATTTTTGCACCTGAGTATTTCATAGAGCGTTGTAGTTTAGTGGTTGTGTATCGATAATAATAGTAATCTAGGTTGGTCGAGTTTCGAGTAGTAAGGTTGTAAATTTCGTTGCGTTTTTTAAAGCTATAGTTTTGAAAAGAGCCGAGTAATGAATTAAAACTAAACTACAATTTTGGTAGAGAGGTGATTTTTTGATTTGTTTGTAGAGTTTGCTTCCAGATTTATAAATTGAAGTGACTTTAGCAATTTTGAGAACATCTGAAAAATGCCATTCAAAAATGTGTGGTCGAAAAGGATGTGTAGAGGCAAGGCTATGATGCTTGAAGAGATTCGAAGGAAATAAGGCGAGATACCATTACTCCCTGTTGATTTATTCAATTTTAGATGATATAGGTATTTCTTCTATTATTTCGTACACGTCTGGAGGTTTAAGGAAAATAGAAGAAGAAATACGATTACTTAAAAAGTCTTTAAAATCATTTGTTTTACTCTTCCCGACTCGTCCCGGGAGAATTGCCTCAGTAGGCTAGGCTAGCACACAAGGAAATGGTTTAAGTATTATTCAAGTTAATTTATTCAACTGGTTTATATTCTTAGTGATAAAATAAAAGAGATCTGTACCTAAAATCATAAAACCCGTGTTGCATGCAAATTCGCTCATAATCTTTAGGATCTGCGGTCTTAAGAATTTCTAGGACCTCTTTTTCCAATTCCTCTGGTGTTTTCTTTTGTTTCTGCTTTACTTCCCTAAACAATATTTCTATTTCACTTTCATGCTGTGAAGATTAGTTTATTAAGCATTTATAGTCAAATGCTATGAGTCCAATAGTATGAGTAAAAGTAAAAAAAAATAATTTTATTTGAAAAGTGCTTCTTTGAAATTTTAATGAAAAGTGTGCGGCAATAAAAATATTTTAACTATGGTCCTCAACATTATTTTAAAAATAAACCAACTTTTTAATGTATTTAGGCTATGTATAGTCAGCAAGACAAAACAATTTAAAAAACCGGATTGGTGATTATAGATCAACAGTAATTAGCTTACAATCTTTACATACCGATGCTTGAGCTGGGTTTTAAAATTCTTCACACTATCTGCTTGATTTTTGTCGGATTTGTTTATTTTGACGGCAAATGGGCAGGTCACTTCACCAAAGTCGTTAGTTGCAACAACTTTGTACTTCCCGAGATCTGAGGTCCGAGTTGTCTGTGACAAATGAAACAAGAACTAATTTTACAGCTAACTTCTTGCGTTCGATTACATCTACAACAAATCAACAACCTTATACCGTAATTACTTTTAATTTATTTGTCAACCGACTTTTATTGCCATGGTGCAGACACCGGTCTCCAGGTCCCTCTTTACGTCATAGCGCCCCCCGTCGTCTATTTGAAGCCATTGACCTTTTCTCCAAACGACCTTAGGAGTAGGTACTCCCTCAATCGTACACTGGAACTCCAGCCGGACACCTGTCAACAAGAAACTTTTTACTAGTTATGGTGTGGTTACAAAGCTTTCTCATCACATACCCCCCTTTAGTGATTAAACTAGAGCACTACGTAGATCTTACAAGATAAGGTTTCAAGGTGCCCCAACTAAACTTTTTATACTTTAGACAACTTTTGCATTGTTTATTCTCTCTAAGCATTGTTGAGAGCCTTTGTGCCACCAAAACTTGTTTTTCTAAATTTGCTAGTTAGCCTTTGGTGATCTAATTTCACCACTTGCGTGCAGGGGCGTAGTCAAAGGAAGTAATTGCCTCATCAAAATATTTTCATATATGCACCGACCAACAGACTTTTAAGCTAGGCTATTAACCAATAAATATTGATATACTGTCAGTGTCAGTTACATTTTTGTGTGTATCTGAAATGACAAAATTATCACTTCTGTCAGGTGGCAATTGACTTGTAGATCATATGGTCGTTCCGTTGTCTTCCTGTCAGTATGAAAATATGTGCCACTTTTGCATTGTATTAACAACTTGCATAAACCATTGATTGATAGAGAGTCAGGTCTCGCAATGATGCAACTAAACAGAACAGCAATCCCTAGCGAACAAGTACCCTACACCTCTAAATTAATATGAACATTGGATAAGTAAAGTAGCCTACTTGCTGTATTTTTGCCAAAGGTATTTATTGACAAATTGAAGCCTAGCCTATATTGAACTAATTGCCGTACCACTATTTATTTTTTCAGATGTGTTGGTTTTATGCAACTGTTCCAGACAATTGTTCACCTAATCAAACGTCATATAAAAACCGTTCAGGTCTACTGAATATTACGTCATGGAAATTCCTAAAACATGTGCCAAAATTGCACCATCGTTCGTAAGACTTGTGTCAAACCTGTTTAAACTTGTTTCAGTTTGAAACCTGTTTAAACATGAAATATTGCGTCACACTACTGCTGACGTGCCTTTGAGTTATCACAAATTTTTCTGATTCATTCTCGAAGTTGTTTGTTGGAAGTCGGTCGCACATTTAACTGGTTTATTTGGTGCTTGCTAGCTGGACAAATTTTCCGTCTTTTATCCAAGTAATCTGTATCGTAGTGACAGTTTTTAGAGGTGTAAGGCGTTGCATCTCGATTTCGATAGCCGCGGGCTAATTTTACAAGAATACACTTATTGAATAGACGTTTCAAAGAGTGTTTCTTTTTCGGTCACTACATGCAGACAAACGGATCCGGGAACTTTATGTTACAATTTTCCCACGAAGAGATTATGGTTTACCGCTGTGACCAGCAACTTAGGCTAAATAAACTTTTTACCCTCTGTTGCAGCATGATTTGACAGAGTTTTGCTATAGATTTGGGTTGAAAGTAGACTACTCTCAAAATGTGCAATTTTTAGACCTTTTTTTCAAAACTTCCTGGGAGATCCTCCAGACCCCCACGTTGCTGGGCTCACTGACATGTGCAATTATGCTCATTTGCCACCCCCCGAAAATATGCTAGCGACATCTTTGCTTGCGTGCATATTTTGCCATCACTAATTTAATTCAGATGATTCAACTATGGTATGAACCATTGTTTGAAATACCGTCTCTATGGCTGTTGGGGTGGAGGTTGGGGGCCTCAAATGGAAAATAGCCTAGGACGTTTCTTTTCTAAATCCGGCCCAGCCTGTTAGGTGTACAAGCGACAAGCGATACCTCTGGACATTGCAATTTCAATATTACAACAGATCACATTAGATGTGAAAAATGAGCAAAATACGAGAAATTAATGAAGTTAGAATAAGCAGAGTATAGTAGCAAACAAGCGAACACCAAGCATTCATTTGTCTGGTTTTGAGGGATTAGGCTATTATCCGCTGAATGCAGAACTTCTAAGATTTTCGTTTGGTAGCCTACTAAATAAGACCTACTGTACCTCTGGATAGGCCTTTCAACTTCGATTGACCTATTGAAACGATATTGTGATGTGATCTTTAATCGCACTGTCACGCATAAGCTTTAAATTAAGGTGGTCTCAGGCAATCGTAGTCCACGCTTGCGAAAGTAAGTCTAAGCATTTTTCAAGTAGAGGAGGATTGTTATTTTTGTAAAATGTACACTCTTTTTCACTTAAAAACCTAAATGACAATGCGCCAGAGTCAACTGCACTGCACGGAAGTTTTGAACTTTGATTAACCTCTGTTTAGTTCGACAAACTACGAGTATGATTGGAAAACGAGTAACATTGAATAAATAACTTGAGTGGTGACAACAGACTAATTTTAAGAGCAGTTGTCCATTTATTTCCGGAGGTAGTATTACAGTAGTTATTACACATTATTTTTGTAATATACCGTACCTCCTGTAGTTATAATGCTGCATCCTATATAGAATTACATTGAGTGTTTGCTATTCATATAATCTTAAGATTTCATGTTCGTGTAAATTTAACCACCTTACAAGGTCTAGGCCAGTGTTTTTCTATCTTTTTATTTTTACTACTATTTCCTTTATTGCAATCTATACATTCTTACTATCTCTTTTTGCGTTCTTACAGTGCTATTTTGTTTATTGATTTCGAATTAGGAATTGCTGCCCTCGGGTTACTTCACACGTAACTTATATATTTGGCCCTCAAAGCATTTTGAGTTTGGACACCCTTGAATGAGGCTGAGTTTGGTCTTTTAAAGACCTTTGTAAACTTATGTGGACTCCACAATGCTGAACATTAGAATAATCAAAAGTTTCAATTTTCTATTAATTGCACTGACTGATAATACAACACAAGATTTTCAAACGATGATTGTCACTTTTACGAGAATCGCATTAAAGTTGCAAGGACGTCACAAATTCGCATTGACCAATGTAGGCTACTGACCTGCATAGACTATAGACATTGTACAAAAACTTAGTGGAAATGCGGAGCTTTTCCAATTCTTGAAAAAATTTCCAATTATAACTCCATAAGTAGCCTATGCAGCTGGTGTAACGTTGCATGAACGCACCATGAAGCAATAATGGGCTATCGTTTCACCTTTAAGTCTATGACAATCTTTCAAAATAAGCCGTTTTACATTCAAGCGGGTCTATAGGTTGTAGAAACAGTTTATCATATGCTTATACGGGGGAAACCAGTGGTACTGTAGTGGCGTATCCGGGTTGATTTTTATTGTCATGCAATGGAAAGAGGGTCATACGATCATACCCATTGTAGGGAGGTCTGGGGTCATGGTTCCAAATAAAAAATTGCCTTAGGTTTTATAGCTTTTCTTGCAATCTAAGCATTGCAGTCAGATAGGTGATATAATTGTTCGAGCCGTTTTTCGAAAAATGAGGCTTGGAATAAACCATGAAACCAATGTCTTGATTTTATATCTTTATCCTGCGTTGCATGAAAGCGGACATGAAGCGCTATGCCGTGGTGTAGCCTATGCCCTTCAGCACACCTGATCCCCGTTGTAACTGAGGGCATTTTTCTGTTTCCGGCTATCTTCGCCACATTTAACTATTTTATTTACTTAATCTCACCTTTATCTGTTTTTTGTTTATAGCCTAAAACTGGAATAGTCTAAAAATTTCATTGTCAAAAAAGGAACAAACACGGTAGCTTACTAGTGTCAGCCATAACTTACAACTTTCATAATGGGAATATCTCCAGATTGCGATTTTTGTTTTGCATGCAATTTTAAATCCGCATGCTTTGATCCCATTTACGCCACAGTGTTGTAAATGAGCGGTTTATAGGCAAATTGTAATCAACCCATGCTAAGCTCTCCTCCGCGAGCTTCAGCATGGTTGTCAAACTTTGAAAGCGAACAGTTGTTTTTGAATATTGAAATTAAGAGAGCGAAGAGGTTCTGCTACTAAAATTTTCAATTTTCATGCATAAATTCGCTGTTTCTCATAGATTTCTGTTTTGATCATAATCAGGGCCTCCGGGAGAAATCAGGACTAGTCGGGAAACAATAGCCTACGAAAAATGGGCGCCAAAAAAAATTTTTTTTTTCAGCAAAAAGAAAAGCAACAAATTTTTATCTTGCGTTGCATCATGTGTCTTACGCTGAACTTGGCCGACTTTCCTCAGCGTAAAATTGAATTCCTTTAAAGTTTAGATTTTAATAAACGTTTCCATACGAAAAAAACATCTTTCTATAATCTATATGAAATCAACCAAGATCACTCGAGTAGGCCTACACTTACGACAAGATTGCCATTGTTGCTCACTATTTTAGCTAGAAAACTTGTAGGCCTAGAGTGCTATGGTGTGCACATCTCATATGTGGTGCAGTTGGCGCTTCAACCAGTGTTTAAAAATGTTGCCTCATGCATGTAGCCAACTGCTCCATATCTGCCACTGATTTTGGTGGCTGGGCGATTCTTGATCAGGTGATCGACGTCCTGAATGTTGTTGGGTCGATGACAATGGTCTCCTTCCCATGACAAACTTGCGTGCAAGTAGACTAGGCTATTGGTTCCATTCAGATGCGAATCAAAATTGTTGTAGCTGGTAACTTTATCATAGATGGAGAAACAATTGTATGCACACAATAGGTCTACAGGCAATGAAAATAGCTCAACAAAGCATTTAATCCATTCCGGGCTTTTTGCAATGCAAAATTACGGATTACAGCATCAAAAATTAAAGGTTTTGCATAGTCTGATTTGATGCACAATAGGTTGTGCATAGGCTGTTCGATAGGTTTTGAGTTATATTGGAGCGTAAACAATTTTTTACAAATTTCTATGTGCTAAAACCAAGTGTTCAACTCGCAGCCGTTCGAGATAGGCCTACCAATTTACGTAAACAATTCTCAAAGCGACGAAAATATTTTAGGAAATTGTTTTGAAAGTTGCAATCAATGATTTTTTTGAGTAGAGATCATGGGGTGGTACGTTCCGGTTTGCAGCTCAAATTTGCTGTCTAGCTTTCTTTTAAAAGTACCGACTCATCCAAAATATCATGATTGTGGGCTACAACTTGTCTAAATTTGTTCCACAAGTCCCAACTGCACACCATGAACTCCAGCTAGATTTTCGCAGTGACATCCATAAACAGAAAATAAACAGGAAGATTTTACTTCCTTTAATCTTGCATAAACAATGAACATCTTTCCTCTTCCAGACATGTTGGATCCCTTATCATAAAGCATTATCACTATCATATAGATCCATTATCCATTATCATATAGGCTACCTGGCCAACGCAGTTTTTGAAGTCAAGGTTAAGTTGGTCAAGAAAAAATAGCAGGCTACACGTAGCCAAAGCAGCACCAGTTTTCAAATTAAAACAATAGAAACGGTTCAGTGATACAAAAGTCAGTAATAGCTTAATCAGATTTTATGTCTTGAAGCTGTTTAACATAAACCTACCTTAATTAATACGAGAATGATTTGTTTTTGATTTGAAGTAGCACCTACATTAATCGAAAAATACTTAGAACTACGTATTTCATTCAAAAATTTGTTTATTTTTAAGTTGGTACATTTTTATTGTAGGCCTAGTAATAAAAATAGACCCCTATCAAAAGTGACAAAACGACAAAAACTCGTTTTTCCTTTACCCTACATGCTAGGGAGGAAAGTTGCCCAACTTCCCTCCCCCACTCTCGGAGCCCCTGATTAAACTTGTACAAGTGAAAGGCATACAGTGCATGCCTTGCATGCTTGGAGAATACGCCACTGAGTGGTAGGCTACGCTGACACAAAAGCTTAAACTCAACTGGATCATTTACCTTCACTACCTTCACCATCCTTAGGTGGTGAGGAAAACTTGGGAAACGATTGTCCTTCCGCTTCATTCGGCTTCTTGAATTCTTTTAATATTCCAGTCATTTCTGATTTTCTGTGTTCAACGGCTCAGTCACTTTTCAACCATGAATTTTTTTCCTAAAGCTCGGTCTCTGTCATCGCCAACAAAATACAAATGTAGCAAAGTTAATGTTTCCTCATATTGTAAACAAATAAAAAATTCTTAGAAGACTTCCAGGTTAATTGGCCTTAATTTATTTAAGTCTGCTACGTTATTCGTTCTATGCAATTAAGCAAACATTTGGATAGGCTACACAAAAACATAAAAACAAAAGTTACTATCAGTTGAGTTTGAGTGAAACATTAGTTCATACACTTTTTTTTCTCGGCTGCATAGCCGAGTGGTGAGAACCCTGGAAAGGCAATCGAAAGGGCGCCGGTTCGACACCGCTCCAGAGCATGCTGTTGTGTCTGTGGCAGGACACCTAAAGACATGCCTGAAGGTGGACACGAAGATTGGCTTCCTTGCCTTCCGGTTCACTTATTCTAAATCTTCAACCACCAGGTGTAAGCCTGGATAAGACAAACATTAATTTTTGTCTACTTGACTTTATCATTTTGGTCTATTCTCCAAAGTTTTAGATAAACATCAAGATGTTGCAGAAAATGCAGTTTATATTGTAGGCTACCTGCTATAGAAGTTGCAAATCAAAACTTTACATTAAAAATCATAGCAAGCCAGCCATACGTGAACTCTTAGTTGAATATCGCAGCAATTATGTAGGCTAACTTTGTTTGGTTTTCTAGACTGCAAATGCCTACCAAACATAGCCTACATGCTTATAACTTTGTTGTTGATTTGTGTTGATAACAAGATTGTGAGAATCGTAATCCTTGGACCAACAAATACACTTTTTGAAGCTTTATTCTGGCTGTTGTCTTTAGTTGAGAAGCTTTCAACCATTGACTTTGAAATCCACTGTTCAGGCGCACAATCAAAAAGTTGAACCAAATTGCTTGGTCTTGACGCTTTTTTCTTAAAACGGCGGATGTTTACCCGCTGGGCTCTCGGGGCTCACGAGTTTCTGCTAAACAATTTCCCAGATAGCTCAGATGGTTAGAGCGTGATTTAGTGAAGCTTCACGAAGGAGCTTCAAGATCAAGCGGCGCTGGTTCGACTCTCGGGATGTGCGCTTGAGTAACGCATTTTAAGGACTGCTCTTCATTCAGTAGCACCTAATAGATGGAATAATTCCCTGGCAACAACACTTTAACAATCGGAAACTTCACTTTGTCAATCGCGGTAACCGGCCCTGCGTCAAAAGCCTCTACAAGTAAGCGAAACTACCAGGAATAAACTATCAAAGCTTTGTCAGTTCGAGGATAACGATTCAAACCAATCCAATTTTAACCTGAAAGAAAAGAGCACAGAGCTTAGAGTTTGAGATCCTTTTATTGTGTAAAGAATCCAACACTATCTTTCTGTCAGAACAAGTAACTAACTGTCTCCACAAAAAAAGTTGCCTTGAATAATGGTAAAATTTGGATTTATTTATAAATCCAATCATTCAACCAGCAAATGGTAAGAGAGGCCTGCCTGACTCTGAAACGCCTCAATAGCTTCATCTCCCGTCAAAGCCATCACCAACATGACGCGACGATCGATCCCAAAGGAGATAGCCGGCGTTCTGCTCCCTAATAAGGAATCTTTCTTTGGTGCTTGCTACGATTAGTCAAGGGTCGCATTTGTCTGGTTGACGTCATGCTTTCGTATCATTGACGAATGAGCTTACGTTTAATTTCTCAAATCTTTTAACAATTTGGAAGCAAAACTAACGTTTTTACGTCATTAAGTTATTTTAAATCAAACAAATTGCGCATCGAAGCAATATTGCATTTTTAAGAAAAAAAAACATTACCTCAATAAGGTTATGTGAAAAGTGAATGCAGTAGCCTTTGGTTACCACTAAAACTGCTTTTCGGTTATCTATTTTTGAAGTTATTCCTCACAAAGCATTGAAAACTTTGTTTTGTAAAAGAAGACGTTTAAGTAGCCTATAACTTACTTGAACTAACTATTTCACTCGGCCCACAAAGCTGATATCTGATGATGACAGCGGCATTGGGCTAACCTTAACATTTGTCGTAGGCTATGCTTTCCCGGTGGCATTCTGCTCATACAATGCGCCAATATCTCTGGAGATATATATCTTTATATTTAGAGACCTTGTCATCACTATGCGCCAGATGCATGTGCTCTGTAGAAAGAAGTTCCAAAGATGAGAGATAATATTCTTTCTTTGAATCAGATTGTGTGGTTTGCAATGCAGCACAAATGTTGAACAACATTGCATTTCGCTTTCTTTCGTTGACAGTAAGATTGCGCGAATGGGCTGTCAAAAATACCAGTCGATGAAAATCAACAATTCACATTTTTTGTAGGTTAGCTTACTCATGCTGTTCGGTATAAAGTGATGGGTTGGCGCAGCGGATAAGGTGTTGGCTTTCCAATTATGCGAACTTGATTCGACTTTCGGCTCAAGCTGGTTGTTGAAAAATACCGCACAGGGTGTAATAAATTTAGTGGGCACAGTTGCTGAAGGAAAGACGGCCGAGATAAAGAAACTGATCATCCTACTTTCGTTAATGCCGAAAGCAGAGTAGCCTATAATCGAGACCTTATTTCTCCAAAGCTCAATAACTGAGTCTAATGGGACCTTTACCTTTACTCATACTTTTACAGAAACAAATTTATTTCAGATAGTTGAAATTTCTACAGGCATGTGTGTCGATTATCAACAGTTATTATTTTAAGTTCTGCAGTATTGTGTTTCGTAAAGACTTGAATTCTTCATACTGACTAACAAAGTGTTTTTTGCAGGTTTTGCTGAACAGTTTGTAGCCTTTGTCCACGTCATGTTTTATGTTTGGGGGCGAAAGGGGCCATGGCCCCCTTGGCTCCCCCTGGCTACGCCAATGCTTTAAAGTAGCCTATGTTACTTTAACCTATTTTGTGTGTGTCAAGCAACGCAGTCACAGAGAAACACAAGGAGGTCAACTGTATTTGAAGGGGGGATGACAGCAAAACGAAAACGTTACAACACACAAAAATAGCGAATTTGGTTTACTCCACTTAATCAAACCACATTGGGGCCAAGCCAACTGATACGATTAAGTGGGGTGAACCAATTTTGCTATTTTTGTGTGTTGTAACGTTTTCGTTTTGCTGTCATTCCTCCTTCAAATGCAGCTGACCTTGTGACTGCGTTGCTTGACCCGCACAAACTAGGCTAAAGTAACATAGGCTACTTTAGAGCATTGGCGTAGCCCGAGGGGTGAGGGGGGGGGGGGCGAAAGGGGACATGGCCCTTCCCCCAAATTTTTCCGAAGTTTAGCCCTTTGTTGAAAATATAATAAAATTTGTAGAAATTTATATCGTTTTCCAAAACACCTAGCAATTTACACCCCCTAGAACTTGTTTTATCCTAGACACACAGAAAGACACTAATAAATTTTGTAAAAATAAATGAACGAAGTATTCTAAGTTACATTCAGACTTTTTGCCGATTGTGTCATTTCACTATTGGTCCTAACTCCTGGAACCTGCGATTTTGACTTAAAATATAATTGCATGTCACGATAAACAATTATATTTAGGGTTAGATTGCTAGTTTATGTTTTTCCAATTAATTCAAGGTCATATCTTAAACGTTTTCTTCGCTTTTGGCGTACGTGACTTTTAGTTTAGGCCTTCAAGACGTTTCGACGAGTTCCTACGCTTTTCCAGAGTCATGTGATAATACTTCAGAATCGCTTAGCCTACTCTGTTGGGTTTTTATGTAGTTTTTGAGTTTTTGTATAGCTGAGTTTTTGGTGTTCTCTAATTTTAGACGCAATTTTTGCCCGTTTGTGTATAAGAGCTGCCTTTAATAAGTTAAAAGTTGTTTTTCTGCTAATAAATTTCATGCAAATATTGCCCTAAAAGTGTTTCCAGAAAGCACTATAATCCATTATTTGAGTGTAATTTTGCAAAAAAAAAATTCAGGGGAGCATACCCCCGCACCCCCTAGAATACGCGTGCCTTCGGCACGCTCTAAGCCCCTAACAGCTTTATTGCTTCCCTTGCTCAACCCACCAGGATACGACACAGCACATCAGGTGGCGATGTCTTAAATCAAACACTTTGTTGTTCTCTTGAATTTATGAAATATTTACCCCCCCCAAAAAAAATTTCTGGCTACGCCACTGCTTTAGAGTTAGACTAAACTAACACCATCTACAATTAAAACAAAATGCCGTAAAGAACCGATAGACATTGCAATAATGAATCCAGGATGGAGTGTCTTTTGGCGTTGTCGAGGAGGGGGTTGTGTTTGATTTCCTTTTGTTTCACTTCAAACTAAATTTTACAAACCTAATAAATATCATTTCTGGCTAATAATTTCGTTGTTGACTTTAATTTGTGCACAACTTCACATGTTAGAATAATTTTGGGCTTGTTTTAACTTGTAAACAGATTGGCTACTTTTTAATTGCGGTTGGGTTAGAAATGTAAAACATATCACTTTCAAGCAATCTTGCCACTGACTAGCTTAATATAGCTTAGTGAAAACAAAGCAGATGCCCAACCTCAACTTTTGACGTGTAATCTCGCAAAACACCTGCACAAAAACTAAGAATGTTAACCATAAAGCCTATTGCTGGGAAGGTGGTCCGTTTCAGCGAGGTGGTGGTCCGATTAAGGGGAGAATTTGTATAGAAGAGTCGATTTGAATTCTAGACTAGGAAAAAACGGTGTGATTAAGAGAGTAGTCCGATTAACCGTGGGCCGATAAAGTGGGGTTGACAGTATAAAGATTATAAAGGTTTTTCCAGATTTTATTTACCGTAGCCTACTGTACAGTATATCAATTTGCACAGTTGGAAGATTTTATTATAAATTTTGCTTATTGATTGTATTACGTGTCGCAAAGAAAACTATCTAGGGCTAGCCTATGCTACATTTTTTAATGGAGGCAGTTTCATCAGCAACACCTACTAGACACATTTTAACATACCCATGTTATAAATTCGCAGCTTAGGGTACCCTCTTAAGATAGGGATTTGTTCATGGCGGGATTATTAAAAATTAAAAAATGCCTGACACAAAAACATAATGCTTAGCCTATCCAGCTAAGTTTTCGTAGGCTACATTAAGCCTAAACAATTAAACAAAGCTATTTTCGTCTCTTGTAATCGTATGAGGTGAAGCAAGCCACGTTTCAATAGGCTACTCGATCATCCCCCAATCTAACACTGTAAGACCCACATAAATGTAGTAGGCTAGTTAGATTGATGATTATGGTTAAATGCAAACCGTGCGTCTTGAGCTTCATGAAATACGAAAGAATAAACCAGTGATAAAATTAGTTAAAATTTTCTTGGAAAAAATCCACCCCCCCCCCTAGACCTCACACGGAAATCTTTGCTTTACAAACTTTTATCCCGTTTATTTTTTCTTCGTATCTTCTGTTTTGTCTGAAACAATTGGTGTCCTTAAATATTTTTTAGATTAACTACTGCTGAGGAGAAGGCAATTTTTGTGTAGCCTACGTGTTTTATCGATCATCTCACGTTACGTGTAGGCCTATTTCCATTTGTGGATGAAGGCGCGTCGATAACTGTTGCTACAAATGGTGCATTTTTTATAATTTAATTTATAGCTTAGTGTTGCTTGCAGGAATTTTATTTTCGGACTGAGAAAACTTCGTTTAGCGGTTACTCTTCGCAGTTTCGCATCTCTGTAGAGATTTTGAATCACTGACGCAGGCCCATTTACCAAGATTGACAAAGTGACTTCCGCTTGTTGTCAGTGGAATTATTCCATCCACTAGTTGCCGTTGAATGGAGAGTAGTCTTTCAAATGCGTTGCTCAAGCGCACACACCAAGAGCCGAACCAAAGCCTCAGCTAACGTTTTTTCATTCATAAAGTTGAGCGCTTAAGGAATTAAGCCGGAATATTTTAATAACCTTTTAAGAGAAATAATCAAATATCACAAACTTGTAGATTACTGAGGTTGTGGTTCACTATGATTTTGTTCCTGACCATTTTTTTTCTGTTTGAAATCCATTGATTTAGGCTAAATCAGCATTGCAAAAACTATAGTATACAGCCTGCAGTAGGCTAGTGGTTCTTTAACTTGTGGCTAATTACCCATAAAGTAGTAGCCTACTGTAGCTGAAATTCCAAATGGTGTAATTCCATTTTTTGTGGTTATGTTTGACTAAACTAGGCTACTGTTGGCTATTCTCAATCCTATAGGCTACAGTACTGTAAATAGATTTTCAGTATTTGCAGTTTGTTTCACTAACACCATGCCTTCTATGGCAAAATAGCTACGTCACTCTTATCGGCCACGCAGTCGACATCGTAAGTAGAGAAAAGGAACCAAACGTAACAATTTAGGCAGTTTTACAACCTGTAGATGGCGCTGCACAACTAAAGTGCAGTCTTTTTCTCAAGAGTGTCACACTGTCACATCTTACATCACCAAAACTGTTAAGCTTATGAAAAAGTTAAACGATAGTTTAATAAAATAATTGAATTGGCAGAGAACGAGGGCTATAAATTCATGCATCAAACATCAAATTTCGTTTCAGTATAACAACGTATGAGAGGGAAGAAATGAGCTATGAGGGAGTATGAAAGAGGAAGAATTAAACGGCCATTGCCTTATGAGGTTAAAAACTTATCCTGTTTGGGGTAATATATGCGGAAATAAAAAGCAAGAAGCTCATGGCATATTGTACCTTAAGTGTCCTAACTAAACGATTTTTGCAATGGTGTTATAAAAATTTAATGTTGAAATCTTAATAAGTTTACAACACTTTGGCAATACAAGTAGTTTCGAATGAAAAAGTTAATTGTTATTTCATGTAGAACTAATCAACAACCTTAGTGACATCTTGATAAGAATTTACAACAATTTGACTTTTAGAAAATACAATAGAAAGACAATACATTACAATGTCACTTGCAATTAGAGATGTAAAAAAACGGTTTTTTTTGTTTTTAAAAAAAAACGAGCTGGTTTTTTTTGTTTTTTATCGTTTTTTTTGTTTTTTATTCGTTTTTTTTGTTTTTTTTACCTATTTTTTTATTAAATGTCACAATATGCAGCAATTAGGGTAAACTCATTGCAATAGCGTCTCTTTCAACAAAAAAATAGTCTCATAACTCGTATAACATCTTTCAAATGAGACAATATGTCTCTCAAGTCTCAACACACGAGCCATAAAGGTTTCTCATCGTCTCAAATAGTAACACAGTGTCCTATGGTTGGCACATCTCCAGTATTGTCTGTAATTTGGTTCAGCCAGTTGTTAAATGCAGTACCACACTCGTGTACAGTTTCGAAGCCACCTGGGATTTTGGTTAATGGGCATGTTACGTTAAGACCAGGTGGTCAGGGTCCTGTTTCTCTACTTCACAAAGGCACTTTGCACCAGCACACCACACCATTACCAATACAACGTCAAGAGATTGTTCCAGTTGATGTGCATTTGGTGCAAACGTGATGAAAATCACACAAGCGGTTCTCGAGTTATAAGTGAAATAACCTTAGCCACTAAGTGGCTTTATAGATAAGGAGCAATAGAAAAACGGCCATATCTCAAGAACCGCTCAACATATTTACATAAGTTTTAGCTCTACCCTCATGTTTTATGGGGTGGGCTATCTGTTTATGAATATTAAAACAAGTTTTGGCTACTACTTTTTGAGCTAAAAAGAAATTAACCTCTTGTCGTTACGCACCAATAAAACCATGGTGCGTAAATTAAAAAAAAAAATAATTGGGTAGAAGAAAGATTGATGACAAGTTTGGCAAAAGCAGTGTAGTGCTAAAGTCCCAACTTTTAGCCCAAATCACATTTAAATGTAGTGAAAGATGGAAACGTTTTGATGTTTTTTTATTTTCCCTGAAGAGATTCAATAATCCTTTGTGACGTCATAGTCATGTTTGTTTTCCCTTAATCACACCATTGTGCTGTCATAGACATGTTTAAAAGAAGTATGGTTATTGGTTGCACTTAATCCATCCAATTTGAACTAGTTTGCAGAACTTTGAGACTTTAGCACTTTTTTTGTTTTTGCCTAACTTTTCGTCAATCTTTCCTCTGCCCAATAAAAAAAATTAAAGTTTGCATCATGGTTTTATTGGTGCGTAACGACAAGAGGTCAATTTCTTTTTATCTCAAAAAACAGTAGGCCTAGTTCTCAAATAAAATAAGTTTTCATCTTTGATGTTTGTTTTGTATCTTTATCCTGCATTGTGGGAATATGGGTAAAACTTTATTCTTGTCAGGAAAAGCATTATAAAGCATTTATTCACTATGTGAACACTGAGCAGTGCTGAAAAACTCCACTTTAAAGGAAAAACTTCTTCATTCAAGGTTGGTAGAATGGTAGTTACTAGCAATAGTCAACATGGGTGGTGGGCATTTGAAAGGAACATTAACCTAAACCTTTTCTGACAAATGCACTAACTTTTGACAGCTAAAAATATCAGTGATAAGGTCTCTTGCATTATATGTCCCGAATAATCTGCAAGAAGCATCAATGACGAAGTGTCCAATCCAAGATCTTACAACACACGAAAAGAATAGCCTACTTCTGTTTCAACATTTATAAAGCATATACATCGTTGGCAAGCTATCAGTTACAAAACATGTTTAAACAAGCTATTGGCAATAGCTTGCATTAGTAAATTATCACGTCCACAAACAAGGTAAATGTGTGTACTGAATACTGCCACCTTGTTTTGTCAAAATTTCGTCAACCCATTGAGTGTGTACAAGAATAACCAGTACCACAGTATACTAACATCATAGGCTAACTTCCATAAAAGGAAAAAGAAATTAACTCATCTACATTATGTCATGTATCAAATTTCATTAATTCAATGTTTGTCAGGTCTACTGCCACAAACATGCCAGAGAATGAAGAAGAAGGCGAAACAACATAGGTCCTCATAGGACTATGCAAGAACATATGCTGCCAAACACAAACACTTAGGAATTTCAGCACACCAATAAAACTATTTTTAGTAATTTAATGTTTTTCAAGAGCACTATAATGAAACTAAGCTGTAAATTGCAAAAAAATTGCAACTTTTCCAGAAAAATATGAAAAAAAACAAAAAAACAAAAAAAACCAAAAAACGAGTGTTTTTTTTGGCTCAAGTTTTTTTTGAAAAAAACACGTTTTTTTAAAAAAAAAACGGTTCGTTTTTTTTGCATTTACATCTCTACTTGCAATCAACATTATTCAACAAAGTAGGTTATGCAGTTATCGCAAAATGATCACATATACATAATATAGTTTATTGGTAAACAATAGGCCTAAACATCCTTTAAGCTTCGATTTACTTTGAAACATGTCTCGCTTGTGGCTTAATTGTCAACTTCTAGAACGAAGAAACTTCAAGATCAATAGCGGCGCTAGTTCGACTGTCGGGGTGTGAGCTTGAGCAACGCACGAGGACTGCTCTCCATTCAGCGGCATCTAATGGATGGAATTATGGAATAGTTCCCCGGCAACAAAGACTTCAACAATGAGAAACTTCACTCTGTCAATCTCGGTGACTGGGCCTGCGCCAGTGGTTCAAAGCCTCTACAAGTATGCGAAACTGCCAGGATTAAGCTCTGCAAGAAGCTTTCCCAGTCCGAGGATAAAGATTCAATCAATCAATCACGTTTCCATACTGCCAGTTGAAGAGATGCGATCGACGTTTATCAAATTTACATAGATTGGATAAAACCGATTCGTTATTCCAAACTAACAATAATTATGGTGTTAATTCTTCGAAATTTAAGATCGAAAACCACGACTTTTCGATGTATCAATCAGTCAATCCTTGATGGCGGTATAAAACCATTAGGGGAGACCCGGGAGAGTTGAGCCGCAAGGAGGGTTGATCCACCCCCAAAAAATGCAATTTATAGTATTAAAATCTAATATTTGGGTTCCTCTGCGTGACATATGCATTATTACTGCCATTTTGACTCAATCAATTTTGTAGTTATATCTAGTATAGCTTGTTAAAGTAGTACAATGTGAAAATCAAATCTAAAAGTGGATTGCTGAGTTACAAGTCTTTCAGCTTATAGCCACAAAGTAGTGGCAGATAGTTTCCTTGTAAGATGTGTAATATATTGTCAATGTGATGCCTTTTTATCATAATAAGTATTATCAACTTTGCAGCGTTGTTTTAATAAAACTCGCAAGTTTTACCGAACAAGGTGACATAAGGAGAGTTGAGCCATTGGTGTCTAGGAGAGTTGAGCCATGGCTTTTACATAGTTTAGGTAGGCAATGGCTCAACTCTCCTCAATACTAGGCTATTGGTTTACTTATTATCAAAATCAGTTTTTTGTTATTAGATTTATTAAAAGCTTGCAATTGACCAGAATATCGTGAATGATCAAAAGACTTGCTCACAGCAGGGGGCCAGAGGGCAATATTGTGAACTCAAAATTTCCCTTTTGAAACGTGTGTGACGTCATGATAATTGGATATTAATGATAACAGTATTTATTATCATTATTGATTCAATCATTTTGCTGTCAAACATGTTCCAAAGAGGCACTTCCTCTTCTACACTAGCCTATCGCTTGGAATGACCGTAAACGGCTGGAAAAGCGCTTGGGTTGCAATTTGAAATGGGTTAAACTACTTTTGAGACCAAAAAACTGTTGGGGTCCGTCATTGATGGCGGATAATGTTACCGCAACACGACCATTTTGAATTAAATAGTGAAAAAAATAAATCTAACAAGTGACATTGTAACACTGTGTACTGAATAATATTGGATAATTTATTTTGTATTAGATCTTTTGTGTTTATATGGTTTTGGTAGGCAATGGCTCAACTCACCTTGAGACTATGATCAACTCTCCTCGATCGGCGGGAGAGTTGAGCCAACTGATTTTGTTATTTCATTGACAAAATACACATATATGCAATGATGTTAAGTTAATTTTCTTTTTTGTGAATGTAGGTGAATGGTTACCCTTCAGTTTACCAAACAAAATTATTTGTGTCACCTATAAATTTCGATAGATATTTACCAAAGTAGAAAAATCGGCTCAACTCTCCTGGGTCTCCCCTACTGCAAACACTGGATTATAACTAGAGTTGTAAATGCAAAAAAAACGAACCGTTTTTTTTTAAAAAAACGTGTTTTTTTTCAAAAAAAACTTGGGCCAAAAAAAACACGCGTTTTTTGTTTTTTTTTGTTTTTTTTGTTTTTTTTCATATTTTTCTGGAAAAGTTGCAAATTTTTTGCAATTTGCAGCTTAGTTTCATTATAGTGCTCTTGAAAAACATTAAACTAGTAAAATTGGTTTTATTGGTGTGCTGAAATTCCAAAGTGTGTGTGCTTGGCAGCAGCATAGCCTATGTTTTTTGCATAGCCCTATAGCCTACGTTGTTTCACTTTCTTTTTCATTCTCAGGCATGTTTGTGGCAGTAGACCTGACAAACATTGAATTAATGCAATTTGATACATGACATAATGTAGATGAGTTAATTTTTTTTCCTTTTATGGAAGTGCCCTTATGGAAGGTAGCCTACGATGCTAGTATACCGGTAGGCCTACTGGTTATTCTTGTACACACTCAATGGGTTGACGAAATTTTGGCAAAAACAAGATGGCAGTATTCAGAACACACATTACCTTGTTTGTGGTAGCCTAATTTACTAATGCAAGCTATTGCCAATAGCTTGTTTAAACATGTTTTTTAACTGATAGCTTAACAACGATGTATAAATTGTAGGCTATATGCTTTATAAATGTTGAAACAGAAGTATTCTTTTCGTGTGTTGTAAGGTCTTAGATACTTTGTCATTGATGCTTCCTGCAGGCCCGGATTTAGGGGGGGGCAGAGGGGGCAGGTGCCCCGGGCCCCCCGACTTTTGAAGGGCCCCCCTACGTGGAAAAAATGTTGTGTTATGTGTTATTTTTTCTTCCTTTCAGCCTTTGAAGTTTCTGCAAAATGCTGTGTAGTGCTGGATTGATGCTACTGTAGACGCAGAGGCAGTTTTTCGCGCCGTAGGCGCGAAAAATTTTTTTGCAGGGGGGCCCCCCGATCTAAAAGTGCCCCGGGCCCCCCATCAGCTAAATCCGGCCCTGGCTTCCTGCAGATCATTTGTGACATAATGCAAGAGATCTTATCACTGATATTTTTAGCTGTCAAAAGTAAGCGAATTTGTCAGAAAAGGTTTAGGTTAATGTTCCTTTCAAATGCCCACCACCCATGTTAACTATTGCTAGTAACTACTAACCATGAATGAAGAACATTTCACTTTAAAGTGGAGTTTTTCAGCACTGCTCAGTGTTCACACAGTGAATAAATGCTTCATAATACTTTTCCTGACAAGAATAAAGTTTTACCCACATTAGGCTACCGCAATGCAGGATAAAGATACAAAACAAACATCAAAGATGAAAACTTATTTTATTTGGGAACTACGCTGGAGTAAAAAAGAGTGAGAATTGACCTCTTGTCGTTACGCACCAATAAAACCATGATGAGTAACTTTAATTTTTTTTTTTTTTTTTTATTGGGTAGAGGAAAGATTGATGAAAAGTTTGGCAAAAGTTTTGCAAAAACAGAAAAGTGCTAAAGTCTCAAAGTCCTGAAAACTACAGTAGTTCAATTTGGATGGATAAGTGCAACCATACTTCTTTTAAAAACGTCTATGACAGCACAATGGTGTGATTAAGGGAAAACAAACACGACTATGACATCACAAAGGAGTATTGAACTTCTTCAGGGAAAATAAAAAGCATCAAAATGTTTCCATCTTTCACTACATTTAAATGTGATTTGGGCTAAAAGTTGGGGCTTTAGCATTACACTGCTTTTGCCAAACTTGTCATCAATCTTTCCTCTACCCGATTAAAAAAAATTTTTTTTTATAAGTTACGCATCATGGTTTTATTGGTGCGTAACGACAAGAGGTTAATTTCTTTTTAGCTCAAAAAGTAGTAGCCAAAACTTGTTTTAATGTTCATAAACAGATAGCCCACCCCAGAAAACATGGGGTAGAGGTAAAAATTATCCAAATATGTTGAGCGGTTCTTGAGATATTGCCATTTTTATATTGCTCCTTATCTATGAAGCCACCTAGTGGCTAAGGTTACTTCACTTATAACTCGAGAACCGCTTGTGTGATTTTCATCAAGTTTGCACCAAATGCACATCAACTGGAACAACCTCTTGGCGTTGTACTGGAAAAGGTGTGGAGTGCTGGTCAAAAGTGCCTTTGTTAAGTAGAGAAACAGGACACTGACCACCTGGTCCTAACATGCCCATGAACCAAAATCCCAGGTGGCTTCGAAACTGTACACGAGTGTGGTACTGCATTTAACAACTGGCTGGACCAAATTACAGACAATACTTGAGATGTGCCAACCATAGGACACTGTTACTACTATTTGAGACAGTGAGAAATCTTTATGGCTCGTGTGTTGAGACTTGGGATCTACAAAATTGCAATGAAAAAATAGGCCTATACCAGACATATAGTCTGATTTAAAGTAAGTTATACGAGTTATGAGACTGTTTCTTTGTTGAAAGAGACGCTATTGCAATGAGTTTACCCTAATTGCTGCATATTGTGACATTTAATGTCAAAATAGGTAAAAAAAAAAAAAAAAAAAAAAAAAAAAAAAAAAAAAAAAACGATAAAAAACAAAAAAAACGAGCTCGTTTTTTTTTAAAACAAAAAAAACCGTTTTTTTACATCTCTAATTATAACATTCGATCCAAAGAAGTAGAAACAACAAGACATAACCTGATCTAGCACAATTGAACTCGTTTTCCAAATCCTCTACGTCAGTGATTCTTAACTTTTTCTTGGACACCCATCCCTTTAGCAATGATTGCATGCTTTGCTCCACCCCTCCCTCCAATTTTTAACAAGTGTAGCCTACGTTAACAATAAAACCACATGCTTTTTTGTATTTATTGATCACTCATACGTTAGTGAGATAACGTACCTGAAATTACATCTCAGCAACGACATTTATGATGCGAGGTTTAATTCCAGAAATGGCGCATCGCAGCTTCAACTCTCAGCCTGTCCTTGGTTTAAACCAGGGCTTTGGAGCAGGCGTAAATGTTAAATTGCTCCAGCTCCGCAGCTCTCTTTTATCATAAATTAGCTCTAGCTTCCGAGCTCGTTGCAACCACTGCTCCGGCTCCATTACGTCAAAAACTGAGATTTAAGGAAGTCGGCAGCAGTGGCCGAGTGGTTGGCGCGTTGGGCTCGCAGTCGAGAGCCTGCATGTTCGACTCCAGCCACCCGCACTTGCTGTTGTTTCTTTGAGCAAGAAACTTTACGATAATTGCCTCTACCCAGTGATCGATTTCGAGTAATGGGTAGTACCAAATTTAAGTCATAAGTAGAGTAAACAACCGGAAACAAACATTGCCGTCGGCTGCAGCGTGGGTCAAGTGTACGTCGGAAGGCGTACACCGATGCATAGAGCTCAAGTCCGCTTTCCCGTAATGCAGGATAAAGATATAACAAACAAACAAACAAACAAACGATATCTAGCCGTTCTAGCGTTTCAAAATAATTACTAACAAAACAATCAAAGAGGCAAAGGCGTGGAGCCAAAGAGGCAACAATTCTTAATTTTGTGAAAGATTGCTGTTAATTCAGCCAATAGTAGCACCATCTTATGAAATACATCGGAGCCGGAGCTATCTTTCAAACAACTGGCTGCAGCTCCACTTGAATTTCACGTAGAGCTCCAGCTGCAGATCCGTTGAAAATGCACGGCTCCAAAGCCCTGGTTTTAACAGCAGTAGAAAATTATGCTTCACAAACATATGTGGATCTGAGCACTGTTAGTATTTGAATATGCTGATTTGAGTGTGAGTAACTAGAAAGATAATATCCAGTTCCAGTTCTTCGAAATCGTATAACTTGGCAGTGGGGTTACACTTCAACACAAAATCTCTTTTTCTGGTTCTTCAAAAATATTTTTGAAGGATTTCCAGATTTTCCTCTGTATCTGGAAGCTATTTTATGAGTTTTGCTTTCAACTCATTTAAATAAGTTGTTGCTTGATTTGTCCGCTTAAACTTTTCAAGAGTGCAGCATCTAAGTTACTAAAATTTACTAGATTTCCTTGTTCAACTTCCCAGACAGCCACTTTATCTGGTCCAGATCTGTACCTGATCTGGAAAAGATCAAAACCAGATAAAGTGGCTGTCTGAGTTGACTCTTCCAGAGATAGAGCTTGAATATCAAACCTACAGTTAGCATGTTACTTTGGACAACCATCAAATATTCGTGTGCAATGACATTGACAGGGTGATCCAGAAGGTACTTTTGGACCCAGGCCTGGGATGAACTTAGGGGCCCAAGAAACCACCGCATATTCGTCGAATATAGTGCGGTTTTCTTAGAAGTGTTGTGCTTCACACAACTTGGGGTCCGAGAATCTCATTGGTATAGGGCTCGAGTTATTTTCTCAATGGTCCTGTTCGTGTGAAAAAGCTAGGTAGCCTACAACGATCAGATTCTATTTCCTAACACTGACGCAGACGATTGAAAAGACAACCGCAAAGAGATCCAGCTTTATAAACCCCAGTCCCCAAGCTTTGGTAAAGTTGAATAGACTACTTTGATAGCTAAGTTTAGCACATCCTTTATTTGATTTGTAATAAACAATGCAATGAATACTAGCACTAAATGGATTTTATTCTTTTTCACATACCGGTATAACGAAGCCAGATTTCAAAGCAAGTGCAACAAGATTTCAAAGCAAACTCCGTCTGTAGGCTAGTGTAAAGTATAACCCTAACCACTAACCAGTGATATCTAGTTTCCAAAAAAATGTTAACCACTGTACAACGCAAAAAAGACCACAAACATCGTTGTAGAGCTCGCGCCTTCCATAAAAAGTGGTTGACGTCTCCTAAGGGGGCGTGCTCCCCCAGTTAAGAACCACTGGTATATGTAATAAAAATCGTCGAACTCCAAATATAAGTACGGAGAGAACAATAATGTCACTTGAATTGGTATAAATAAATCACTACGGCATACGAGTAGCGTCGTTTTGGCACAAATACATGTGTTCGGTTGGCAATGGGGTGTTTTTATAGAAAGGTCACAGTGTGGAATGGCACTAGTATGAAATGACATTATCACCGGTGACAGTGTTTTGACGGGACGCGCCTTACAGATACAGACAATAGGTAACGATGAAAAATGACACGGAAGGCTTCCAAAGGCAAGCCATGGACAATAGGGCAGGAAAAGCATCAGTGTTTTTAACATGAGAAGTTTGTGACGACGTACGTATATTAACAAGCGGACGTATATACAGTACGAACGAGGTAAAAATTTTAAGATAACATCAGTTGATACCAAGCAAAACAAGTCATTTTGCTAATTCACAACATGAAAATACAACAACCATCTGCAGAGGCATAACGACTTGTTGGAGTTTAAATTGTTTCAATAATTTCACATGCGAAGGCTAAAAATATATTTTATATCAGTGGTTCCTCATTCAATTCACTCTCAATAAGGTAACACTCCA
This sequence comes from Aplidium turbinatum, assembly GCF_918807975.1. Lineage (NCBI taxonomy): Eukaryota > Metazoa > Chordata > Ascidiacea > Aplousobranchia > Polyclinidae > Aplidium > Aplidium turbinatum. The sequence continues at coordinate 34,708,359 of NC_137472.1, read as the reverse complement.
GTTTGACATCTGGAATAATTAAGAAATTCTCTCATTTCACTCTTTCGTACAAACACATAGTTTAAACATAAGGATCTCTGGTGGTCACATTACTGTTGCCATAAGTGCAAGCACGTTTGAACAATTGCACACGAACCAATAATTGTAATGGCACAAAACGTAATCAATCTAAACTCTGCAATAAGTAGAGTACTTCAGCGGCACTTATTTCCAACAGCATATTATGCTGTGAGTTGACTTTCTATTCAGCCTACTGCTTTCCTGTAATTGGAAAATCAACTTTTCACTGAAAAAAAGTTCCATAAAATAATCGTTTCACAAATTCGACGAATAAAGCGCCATAATTAAATGTAACGTGCATAAAATGAAAATAAGAATCTGATCACATAAACGCATCTTTTGCCCGATGAGAGGTGATTAATATGTGGATAGTCATTGTCAGTTGGACGAATAGTAGGCCTACATGGACTTTGCCTAGTACTTTTCCTTTCGACTACCAGAAATCTTTTCTTTTTTATATTGATTTAACGTCTGTAAACGTCGAATCAATGCAAAACACAATTCATTTGCTAGTATGGTTTAGGGTTGACATTGCTAGTTGTACGTTGACGTGTTAGGGTAAAACATGTTTTAAAACAGAAATGAAATGTGTATCAGTGGGAGTAAAAAATCATTCTGACAAGTTGTACTGATGTTGAACTACTAACTTCGCATTATGGCAATTGCCAGTATATCAGTAACTGTTGATATGCAATGTGCCTGAAGCTTTATACCATAACGAACATGCTAGAATGCTAATATTATCATAGTGATATTACAACTAATTTGCATTTAGCTTCCAAATGCTGACATCTATAACCACTATTTTTCTCAAGTCAGTGAGAGTCATGAACACGCAGAATTACCAAGTATGCAAACTCCATCTTTTTTACCTTGATTCAACGTCAACAAACGTTGAATTCAAGAAGGAGAGGTGTTGCCAGCTCATCAGCCAAATCACGACGACAAATCGCGACGTAATTTCCGCACTTTTTGATTGAACAAAATGGAAGATTACATGTGACTCTACAGAGAGCAGTTAGTTATTCAGTTTGAAGGGCCGATATTTAGCTTTGTAAGTTTCAAATTATAATAAGACTTAGATGGCAGGTAGTTCAATAGTTGCAACTTTTCAATTGTAGACAGCCCATCAATGAAAATACATGGCTTGACCTTTTCAGACAAAGCTTCTGTAAGCAAAGTTGACAAAGGAATAACTAAACAATCAAAATTCAGAAAAGCGTAGAATTCCATTGGGTAGCTTTTGAGATGCGCAGTGATGAGTGAGAAATATCAACAATTTTTTGAAGTGCAAAACTGACGTTAAATAATCAAAACAATGGAAAATCTCAAATCACAAAAGACAAAGCGAAATCATAGCATAGAAAGACACCAGGTGGGAAAATTTGCTCTTTTTAAATTGCTTTAACAAAAGCAGACGTTGAATCGATGTAAGAAAGAAAATCTCGATAGCTGGAAAAAGAGTTCATGTGAAAAGCAGTGTTAACTATGATAGCAAGAGTAACTTGATCAAACAAAAATCGTGATTTACGTAAAAACAACGCATACAGTACCAATACAACCAAATTATAAAAAAGTTGCATCTGCACAAATCCTTGTATCAGACAAAACTTGTTCTTTCCGTGACTGTTTTGTCTAATAGCGTAAAAAGATATAAGATCTAAATTAAAATTTTCGCACTACATTAACACAGTTTGAAATCACAAGCACGTTTTGAAATAATACCTAACAACAAGGTAAAACAGCAATGCATTTCAAACGTTAGCATATGAAACGAATTTGGAAAAGCCTTGTGGCACATCAGTTCCAATAATATTTGAAGGTAAAGTTGTAAAGCGAAGTAGGCTTGTAAAAAAATAAAACTTACAGGCATAAAAAATTTGTAAGATATAAATCCATAGGACACGGGGAAAGATATTTACATTGCAGCCACAGCTTGCTGCTCGAGGTATGCTGCTGTTGCCACTTCGACTTTCTTTAAACGCTTGTTTTCTTTCTGCACATTGCCATGGACATGCTCTGATTCCTTTGAGGCATCTCTGTATTTCCGAAGCATTGATTCAGAAGTCGTGCGCTGATGAGCGGCATGCTGTAACTTTGCCTGGGCCTCAACAAGACGCTTTTCCAACTTCCTTTCGTTGTTATCTAATTCAACCGCAGCTTCACGTAACTTGTTGGTATTTCTAGCGCGAGATCGAAGAAGTTGATCTTGTAGTTTTTTGACGGCTTGCTCTTCGCCTTTTCTACCTTTTTCATGCTGTCGACACTTCTGAGAAAGTTGTTGTCCAATCTCACTGTCTCGCTGAACGACTCGAGTAAAGGTGCGAAGCAGACCTTCGTTTCTTCTTCGAACAAACTCTCTGTAGTTTTGATCGAAAGTTTTTTTCCATGTGACTTGACGCTCTTCGGTATTCTTTTGCCGAGCCGACTGCGACCTGTCAAGAGCAATCTTTTTCCTTAGAACGTGAGCTTGGACGTTTCGCTGGTATTCTTTTTGCTGCTTGTCAAGCTTGAGAGCTTCTGCGGCTTCCTGGAGCTTTTTCTGGGCAGCGATGTTGTTTTCCACTGAGTTTCTATTATCAGTCACCCGTCTGTCCCCTTCCCTACTTTTTTCAGACAAATGAGCTTTTGTACTTGCCAAGTTAGCGCTAGCCTGACGACGACGATTTTCCGAAGCACGATTGATTCCTTCCGATCGGCGCAATTTTTTGCCTAAATCTCCATTGTGTGTTCTATCTTCGTTTAGATATTTGTGTGTTTGGAGTTTGCTTTGGCGTTTTAACTCAGCACTGGCACCGTGACCTTTCATGCTTTCTGTGTTCATTTGCATAGCAAGAGTTGACAACTCAGCGGCTAAGTCACAAGCTGCAGCTTCTTTTCGGTGTAATTGCTCTTGAAATTGTTTAGTGATTTTTTTTAATTGATCTTTCCTCAACTGCAGCTCAGTAAGTTTATTCCTATACAATTGCTCGGCCTCGCTGATAACTGGAACATTCTTTAAGGTTTTATCCATGTTTTGTTGTAGATCAGAATGAGATTTGTTTATCTTCTGCTTTGTTTTGTCTTCTTTTGCCTGAACTTTATCTGAACGGGACTTTTCGGATTTTTCAAGGGATGCAGATAACCACTTTTCGTCTTCCTGCGTTTTCTTATGCCTGCCACTTTCGATTTCTTTCGAAGTTCTCAAAACGGCCCTCTTCTTTTTGATTACATCACCTTCCAATCGCTTCAGTTCTCGTCCTTCTTGTTTGTGCTGCCACATGTGATCATCAACAATTTTCATCTTTCTATCAAACTCTCTTTGATTGGACGCAGTTTGATTAATCAGAGCAACAACTGTCATTGGTTCCTTCTCGTGTTTTTGGCCATTTCCTAAACGATGGGAAAGATGTGATGAACGAACGTTGAATGTGTGAGCATATCGTGCGGAATCCAGAAACCCAGAAGGACCGAGTGGACGCTCGTGTTCTTTAAGAAACTTTGCATAATCGATGCCACTCAACTTCACATCGTCTTCCCGAAATTCGGTAGGTGAAAATGCTGCAACGGAAACCCGGGGGCTTGCCGGTTCTTTCACACTCTTGTGCAAAAACGGCGAATTGGCACTTGATGGTCTGTTCATCAATTCATATCTAATGTTTAGCTTGGGTCTAATTTCAAACGGGAGGTTGGTGATTGTATGATACTCTGACAGGGCCCTTGGACCACGATCAAGGTAAGGAATATACATTCCATGTCCAAGGTGGGAAGGCATATTATACACCCTTACAAACTACGCCTACAACACCTGAAATGACCATAAAAACAAAGTGTTTAATCAGAACGTTACTCAGCAACCGGTCGTAGCAATGATAGGCAGCAATAGACATGTGTTTCGTCCATGAGGCTGAGTTTTTTTGCTAACAGTATAGACTATAGTCAGAAGCAGTGATATGCAATTTTGTTGCCTAACGTTTTCTTACCGGTACCCTGGATTGTAATGTTCAACATTTGTTTCTATGTACGGCATACACACCCGGTCGAATATGAACATTAGATTGGTATTCATTGACAAACTGAAGCCTATCATTGAGCCAACCATTATAAGCCTACTCTATTCTTACAGCTGGTATGGCTTTATCAAGCCTTAAAGTAGCCGCTAAGTAGTGCTTGAATGACCGCCGGTGCTACCTTCTCAGTCGGCCAAGTTTGGCCGCCGGTTTCTTCTAGTCAATTATTTAATTTCGCAACAGAATGAGCTGGATTAACTGTCGAAAATATGTAGTATCAAAGAGTGACGCAGAATTAGGTCAGCGCGTCACAATCACCACTGTTGTATTGTGCAGGAACATTTGGTATTGTATATATGGAATATATCCAGTTGCGATCACCAGCTGTAACCGCGCATTCGCAAATGCGTGAGCGCATTAGGCCAACGCGCGACTCGCATTCACATCCATTGTGCGCGAATGCTCAAGTAATAGCGTTAATTACCGTGACGTGAAACCACAAGTCGCAGGTTTGCGATTTCTTTGCATGATTATAGAGCAGTACTAGACGAATATAATTGAACAAAAACAAGACGAATTTTCCGCTTATTAAATGATCTAGATCAGGGGTGTGCAACCTTTATTACAGGAGGGCCAGATATGAATAACTGGGTGAAACCGCGGGCCGCACGTTTATTTAACATATGATTTTTAGTAGTTGCAGGCACAAAAGAGTATTTTTTGTTATTCATATTATTCTTATATTAGGGGTTATCTCCTTCCAGAAATAATAAGTTAGGACGCATACATTTCTGAAGAAAACTGCTATTCAAATTTATTGTCACACCGTCTTTAAACGAGCTCAGTGAGAAGTTTGCAGCTGGCTTCTTTTCCCGATGGCTTTTTCCAAATTTGCTTTAATGGAAACTATACTTTACTTTAATACTTTACTTTAATGATCGCAATTCGAAGTCCATTTTCCAAGTGTTCATCTGTCAGAACCGATCAATAGGAAGATTTCATGACGCCCGTTTTAGAAAAAAATGTTCGCACAAATACGTTGGGCCAAAAAGTGCCATTTTTGAAGCCATGAATTTTTCAAATGTGGAAAGTCATTTTAGTTGAAATGCTTTCGGTAAAAATCGCCAAGATTCATTTCTAAATACGTTGCTTTCAAACCCGTTTTCTCTTGAAGATCAATCAGTTCAAGTTATATCTTCTGGTGCTTTGTTAATGTCTGTGTTGAATGGCGAAGCGAATATGCCAAACAAATGTTCATGAGATTTGAAGTCCTTGAAACGAGCCAAAAATTCATACAACAATTTTTCAAGTTGGTCAGCAAATTCAGTTTTCTTCTCAGGATGCATTCCATAGTCTCTTAAAGTTGGAAAGTGGAAAAGATTTCCTGTCTGTACGTGAGCTTTCCAAAATCGTACTTTGTTCATAATGCCTTTTATGTGACCATACATTTTTACGTTCCAAATAATTAAATACAATGGATTAGCGGTGGCCGGTGGGAGACTTCTAAAATGGTTAACAGAAGGTGCGAAATCTGCAATAATCCACTCCACAATGAATTGTTCACACGTACCAGACTAAACTAAATTATAGACACGTTTCGCGGGCCGCACACAATTCAAAATTGGCACATCTTCGCGGGCCATATAATTTTTCTTTGCGGGCCGCCCGTTGCACAATGCACACCCCTGATCTAGATCTAGAGTAAAGTTTTTAAAAAAACCTTTGTAATTCCAGACGTTTATTTTAACAAAGTGTTAATCCAAAGTGCTAATTTACATCGGCTGGCAATATTGTCGTTTTTATGTCGATGCAATGTTGGCGGACATTGAATCCGTGTTAAAGGGCGGGGAAACCCAAATTAACTTTTTGCGAGTTTTTTGTTTCAGCATGATGTCATTGTGTACAACATGCGTTTTAGCAATAAAAAATCCAAATTTTGTTGCCCTTTGTCTCGCTAAGGCCGCTTTTGTTTGATACCCGTTTGCAAGGTCTCGCGCGCACCAAGCTGTGACGCTGTTCGCTGTGACGTCACAAGGTACATATAGTTGTGGCCAAAATTTTAAGACCAGACTTGATTTATGACCATTTTTGCATTACTTCAAAATACTGCATCAGATATAAGATGATGCATAAAGATGATGCAACTGAAACAATATCTGATGCATTATTTTGAAGTAATGCAAAAATAATTTGTTAGTTTGGGTTTCCCTGCCCTTTAACAAGGAGAACTAGACTAGTTGACATCCGAGGGGAAAACACGTGTCTTCAAAGTTGAGAAATGTTCCCGCTTTGGGTTAGTGACTTCACACCCTCAATTGTAACATCATGACGGTATAAATGGTCAGATTTTATGAAAGGTGGTATTCGGTAATGCAGTTGAAACAATTTAGTGTCGTTAGATGGTCCCGCAATACCGGATTACAATCCCGATAAAGCAGTTATAGGGTGGTACAACGATTCTATTGCAGGAAGTCGCCCAGATTTCAACAACGCTAAGTGATCATTTTAGCATTGTAGCAAGTTTAATTCTATTTACTTATGCTATCGTTATTTGTATTTTGGCTTCCAAGCGCGCAGATTTGGCCGCTGAGAAGGAGCTCCCGGTAGGCCACGATGGCTGCCGGAAAAAAATACGAGTTTTAAGGCCTGTTGATGTAAGCCTAACCTTGATAAAATTTTACCCTCTGTTACAGCATCATTTCACAAAACTTTCCTATTAATTAGGCTGAAAATACTCCTAGGAAGCGCATTTTCAAGGTACTTTTTTCATAACCTTCTGGGGGAACATCTTAAATCCCTCTGGATTGGTAAAAATCCTCATTTGACTCTACTCCCCCGAAATTTTGTGCTGGCTACATGGCTATATCCATTATCCAATATTTTTTCAAGTCTTTGTTGCAAGAATACATACTGTAACAATAATAGAACTCAAATTAATAATTTGAATTATGAAACTATTCAACAATTTAACTAAATTGGTTACAACCAAAAATAACATAAACAAGACCAATAATACTCCGATTAGTCGGTAAAGGTGAATCTGATACTTGAATTTAAGCATCGAGAAATGAGAAGATAAGGCTTTCGTTATACTAAGCCTTTGGCTTCGCACTAACGAGAGTCGAGTGACCAGTTCCTTTCTCTTGGCTGCCTTTTCTTCAGCAACTACATCCACCCAATTTAATACATCCTGGTAGAGGTGAGCGGTGTTTGTTAACAACCAACATATAAGCCGGGAGTCGAACCAGGATTGCATGATTGAAAAGCGAGTATCTTATCCACACCCACAGTGCCATTCCACCGCTTCTTCAGTTAGTAGCTTACAATTAATTGTCACCTTTATAGAATTTTATACTCAAGACACTCTCTCTCTCTCTCTCTGTAGGTATCATAGCTGACACAGCTCTCGATGTACAATGATGTTCCAGTTTTACACGATGTGCCATTGTGCCAACTAAGATCTGGTTTCTAAATTTATCAACCAGTCATTCTAGTTTTCGTTGATTGTGGGAATCAGGAGCTTGTAAGTTTTACTGTGCCCACTTCAGAAACTTTTATTTTTTACTTCATTTGCATGTGAAAATACAAAAGTAATGTCAGGAGAGACATTGTCAATCAGGTACTAATCTGAAGTTAGTTGTTTGAAGTGATTAACTGCCATTGATTCCATTTAATAGAAAGCTGTGATTGAAGTGCATTACGGACTTAAACACATACTTCAAGAGTCGAAGTAGCATCACTTGATCTAGTCATTTTTTCTTGAGTGTTTAAGTTGAGAGCTTAATCAACTGAGCTAATGAGCTGCTGTGGACACAAGGTATACTGTAGCAAAATTTAAGTTCAGTGGTTCTCATTCAATCGTTTTGCAATCGCAGATCCTTGCTAGATTGTAGTTTTGCCACAAATTTAACATCTAGTTCAAACTGCATAGTTGTTTCGAAGGCTCGATTGCCCTTTTGATTTGTAATTGTGTTGACAATGAATTTGCGCTGTTTGTTTGTTCTCCGTGACGTGGCTTACCTACGGACCCATACGTTTCACTCTTAATTGTCGCTTTGTGGTGTGCTGTTGTGTGTGGAGAAACCATTTACATTTTTTGTGTTAAAATTCGGTATCGGTAAAGCAAACGAGAGGGATGCCAGTACTCCTTTACGATATGCGTGCACTTCGGATTTGAGTTTAACCATTGTGAAGATCATAAGTGTGTATAAAAAATCAGGTTTTTATCCCCACTTCAGATTGTAGGCAAGCATTAAGCTCCCATTCTTGTAACAAATGGAAATAGACAATAACAAATGTTAGGGTACAAGAAGTGGCTATATTTCCATGTTTGCAATCAGAAAGTATTGTTTCATGGCAGGTGTTGCCAGAGTTAGGATTAAGATTAGTGTTCGGGTAAAGGTTGGGGCTAGGATTTTTTCTCTACCTAAAACTTCAAAGTTTTCCAAATCACAAGTTTTTGTATTCAACAGCTTTACTCTTTTCTTAAATTAGGGTAAAGTTTCTTATCTGACAACGCTTTTATGGAAAAAATAGTAAAGTGGTTCAAAAAAATCAATTTATAAAAATGATATAGACTACCCTGCCAAAAGTTTCCATCTCCATAAAAAATAATTTGTGTAAAGTATTTTTGAAAAATATTAATGTTTAGGGGTGCCCAAAGCCCCCTAAAATTTGGCAATTTCGTTATAAAAGCCTAAACTTAAAATGGCTGTGTTTTGAAAACAGTTCATGCTTACATACAAGTGTTCATTTTAAACAGCAACTAAAGTGAGCTCTATGATTTGGTAAAGAGTAATAGTACCCATAGGCGTCGAAACAGGGTGGGACGGGTGGGCGGCAGGGCAAAATATGTTTCGCCCACCCTGTTTTCATGGCACCTAGGAAGTGTTTGTTACAATTATTTCTGTTTTTGTTAAACACTGAATTATCCAACCAACTGCAGCGCAACTTCTTGTTTTACGTTATGTCCCTCGCTAGGTATTCGACAGAACAAAGCAATTCCACAACAACGCTGCGCTGAAAAAAAAGGCGGGACTCACTGCATTGTTGTTGCTACGGCAACTGCCACACGCTTGCAATTCCTGGTGAGAGTAAGCCACGTTTGGTCTTCTCTTCGAATGGTCTCACTTTCGTTACGTCACAACCAAACTTCAGTTCGGGGTCAGCGTAAGGAAATATGAATATGACATCATAATGAACATGACGATAAAATAACCGATACAAACTAAACACGTACTGAAACAATCGCTTTTTACAAATCTTTCCTCACAAAGTTGTTGCTGGGTATAAATTGGGGCACCGCGCGATGTTGTCATTTCCGGAATGGCCCGTTTCGGCTAGTCCGATTGGGCTGATCCGATTCGGCTAGTCCGATTCGGCTATTACCCTTTTCGGCTACAGCCCGATTCGGCTAGTCCGATTTGGCTGATCCGATTCGGCTAGTTCCCTATTGGGCTACAGTCTTTAGCGGTTAGTTCCCTATTCGGCAATTTTTTGAAAATCCAACGATAATCCTTCTGTAATCCAACAAAATCCAACATCGTTTCTTTTGCATTCCGACAAATTTAGCGAAAAATGTTTGAATTATTAAATTTCTTTTATAGTTGAAATTATCAAAGCTTTAGATGAGTGGGGTTTTGACCTAACCATTGAGATCTTAAAACTAAAAAGCGAATTAAATTCATTTTTGAACTATTAATGTTTGCTCAGATGAAATTGACATGTATCATGCGTCGCCGTCTGCATGCAAACTTAGAATATATTAGAATCCTCAACTATTACAAAATTCTAAATCCAACGACGCCTTCTGTTTATTTACAGTAGAGAATTTTGTATTTTGATCTCGAAGCTTTAGATGAGTGGGGTTTAGACCTAACCACTGAGATCATAAATCATATTTATGACACCGGCATAGGCGCCGACTTTTAATTTTGCACGGGGTGGCGGATAGCACAATATGGCAACCTAAAAACTTTCAAACTGCATGTTTTTGTTTTTTACTAAGCGTGTTTCGTAGATGCAATTGTCTTTTCACACCTGATTTGTAGCTCGATTATTTACAAAACAACTTTACAACAAACCACAGGAAGTATGTCGTGAATTTTATTGTTACGTTGTCGCTCCGACATTTAACATTTGGCAAAAGTATTTTTGCGAACGGCAGCTCTGTCAATCCAACTGTTAATCAACTGGTCAAGTTGTAACCGTTAAGCTTCAGCTTGATAAACATTTAAAATTAGGATGTGGTTCTATCGCTGTTGCGTCATGGTAGATCACAAGTAGGTTTTTATGCGCCTGAGTGCACTACTAAACGATCGCTCCGCCTCGCAGGTGGTGGAAGGCAACGATAAGTATATTTTCACAATGCAGACCACGTTTGGAAGCATTAATGATCTTGTTTCATTGCTTGCAAATAGATCAAACAGTTGCGACAGTTGAACGCTTTTTCGGTGGCATCTTTAAGCTGAATAAAACTGGAATGTCGGGGAAAACTTTTACTGGACGACTTTTTGTAATTTTTTCTATGATGTAACAAGCAACTCCTAACTTATGTCAGACCAATAAATTCCCTCCTCAAACTTTTACAGGACAACTTTTCGTAATTTTTTCTATGATGTAACAAGCAACTCCTATGTAAGACCAATAAATTCCCGCCTCACAATTTGTCACGCATTGACACGCAATATTACATTATTACTGCATGAAGTAGATAACAAAGTAGAAATTAAAGCAAGACGTAGATGACAGTACACTCCAATTGAAATCGGAAAATAATTCAAAATGCAAAATCTTGACTAATTGAAAAAGGTTGCTTTCATTATTGGAAATTGGCAGGGGGTGTAGCTTTCCTCGAATAGAATCATGTAAACGTGTAAATTTGCAGAACGTTAACACTGCTACTTTACTAGGTGCACTTTTTAAATAAAAACTCAAAAAGTTTCAAAAATTGCATTTTTTTTAATAAAATTTGAAAATAGATATTCATTTAGGAGGTGGAGCTATAAATCATCGAGATAATTTTATTTCCAAGTATTTTATAGCTGGCATAATTTATAGCGATATTATGAGCAGTTTAAAATTTTTCAAAAAAGATTTTTGAGGGAGGCAATGGAAAGATCGTATTTTATTGATTAATAAATCCCATTGTAAACCTAACAAATGTAACAATGACTTATGACAAGTAACAAATAAAACGATCGCAACAACAACAAGGAAAAAACTCGTAGCCACGTGTTGCGTAATCTTCACGTAGCTTGCTTGATGTTACGCGAGTATCATGCTTGTGACAAAAACAATCATTTTCTTCGCAATCCTGTATTGGTTCACCTCTTGCTTTACGTTGACTTGAAGCGAAAACCAATGATCAAAAAAAGATTTAAACGTCCGTTCAAATTACATTTATTTGCAGTAAGTAATGTAACCTAAACGGGGTGGCTGCCATCATGCCATAGAGCAGTGGTTCCCAACTCGTTTTTAAGGCGACCCACTTTTAAAAAAAATTTAGTTTGGTAAAATCTTGCGACCCAAGCAAATTGTCGTAATATTTTAAAAGTCATAGAAGATTGTGTTGCAAACAAACAGCACTACAAAAGCAGTAACTTTTTTCGAAAATAATATGTTTATCAAATCACTAATGAGATAGCTGTGCTGGCTAGCTGTCAGTAAGTTTTTGAAATCGAGGCGTTATTTTGCTTAGGCATAGCCGCATGTCGCTTTAACTTCCAGCCGGTTTCGCTGTTCAGTTTTCAATATACACATGGCGCTAAATCCAATCTTACAAAGCCAAGTTGTTGCAAATGGAATTTGTTTTTGAATCCCTAATTGTGAAACTGTGGGATACACTTTGTACATGGAAGCCCAAAAGTGGATGTTTGCAGAATCTTTAGGGTATTTGTCTTTGAAGGACGCAAAAGAAATACGGTTTGCTACTTCTGTCGTTATGTCCATTAACTGTTCAGCAACATGGATGAAAAGTTGAGGCAGATCTTTTTCAATAAATGGATCAATTATCCAATCATTTTGGTTATTAAGTGTTAGAGATTCTCCATAGTAGTGCACAAAATTTTTGGCAAACTGTTTCAGGTGTCTAATTATCGTTTGCTTAATATCAACTTCATTGCCACAGATATATTGCGTTAGCTGAGGAAATATATCATACATACTCATCTCTGGTGACATTACTTTTCCAGAATATGAGTTTTTTGTGTTAAGCAGAAACTTTTGCGGCGCGATCAATCACCGTAAAACCGTTGCCTTGCATATATAAATTTAGAGAATTCAGAGAGTCAAATATATCGGCAAGGTAAGCAACTGTTGCCTTGAAATCTTCTTGCAAAAACTTCTCGGCTAATCTCACACAGTTCTGTTGCCTCAGGAAGATAGCAATCTCCTCCCGCAAATTACAAACTCGCTTCAGGACACGACCTCGTGACAACCATCGCACTTCTGTGTGCAACAGCAATGCTTGATAATAATCAAAATCCACAAAGACGAAAACAAATGCCGATTTAGTGGACTTGTTTTGATGAAGTTTACACACTTCACATCATTCAACACTTCGTGCAGCTCTTGAGACAGCTTTTTTGCAGCAAAGGCCTCTCTGTGGAGAAAGCAATAAGTCCATACAGCACTTGGGGCTTTGTCTTTGATGCGTTTTACCACACCAGACTATGTGTGGTCCAACGTGTGGAAAACTTTGTCATAGTTTGTCCGACATAGCGTTCGTGACATATAGTGCACGTTACAATATATATCCCGTAACTTTGTCAAGTTAATTTATGTTTGAAACTGAAATTTTTGTTGGGGGTACATTTAATAATAATAATAACAATAATAAAAGCGAAAATTGTTAAAACTTCTTGCACTACGATCATGCTACAAAGCTTTCCGATGTCTCGAAATGAAACGCTTCATGACTTGTGTAATGTGTTTATATTTTCCAGTTTTGTGATCGATCTCTTCACGTTTTAAATTTTTTTTATTGTTATTTTTTTCGCCCAAGATACAATATGCCTGAAAAACAAGCGACCCAAAAAAATTATCAGGCGACCCAACTTTGGGTCGCGACCCATGAGTTGGGAACCACTGCCATAGAGGTTATGGGGTGGCGTGGCTGGCCACCCCGTAAGTCGGCGCCAGTGGATGCATTAGACATTTGCATTTTTGTAATGATTGTCAAGCGAAACAGAAGTGTTTTGTTAGTTGTTCGAGTGTGTTATTGTTCAAAATACATGTAAAAACTTACATACGAGTTATTAATTAGAGATTAGCATAAATTTGATGCTTTAAAACAAAGTCATATATTATCATATATTTCAAAAAATAAAGTCATATTTTTCAATTTTTTAGGTAAAAAAAATGGCCCTAGTAATGAGTAATAGCACAACGTCACTATCAAAGCAGTTGTAATTATTAGGGTAGGCCAGTCCGTGGTGCATTCCCAGGTCCAACGTCAATGCAGGTGAACAATGGTTGCGATTATTACAATTCAAGTACTTGACATTTCTTGGCACATTTTCTCAAATGATCAAAATATAGTCATCATAACACACATTATTACCTGATTTGTTGCCACACAAGTGTGGATGCGAGCCTTGCATTTCTCATCACGTCGGGAACAACGCCAGTATTTATTAAGCCCGTCTGGACTATATTGAGCTAGTTGAAACATGTAGCCATCATGTAGAAAAACCTCACCTTTGCGCTGCGTACTAATCGATTCCTCTGCCATGATCAAGTAACATCAACTGAGACTCTAACGAAGGAACTAACCAAAGGAATTTCAGGTCATGTAACGCCGAAACCCAGGTTTACTCTAAACTGCCACTTAGGTTTTAACTTCATCTTTTATGGCAAACGCTATTTGGCAACTGTCTTTTTTTCGTTGACACGTTTTGGCTGAGACTTCATCTCATTAACCCCTATTGGTAATCATGAAAACTGTTATTTTCATGTAAAACACATGTTTTGAACGAACCCAGACATCAAAACTCGTCATTTTTACATTGATTCAACATCTGCAGATGTTGAATGAATGTAAAAATGACGGATTTTGCCGTCTGGGAAAGCACTCAAAGGTAAACACTGGATAAAATGCAAGAATGCAAAAGAAACCATATTGTCGAATTAAAATACAAAATCCTCTAAATAAACAGAAGAACCGGACATACATTTCTCTGTTATCATTTTTAATGTAAAAATTCCTTTTGTGGTCCCTTTGTCTGAAACAAATAAAAACTGTGCTGTTGAAATTTCCGATTGTAGTTTTCGTCTCAATCTCATCAACATGATTCGGAGTGAGCTGTTTGTTACGTAATTCACAAGACTAATTGTTCTGTGGAGTGACCATTCTGTTGCTCCGGTTTTTTTTGGTAAAGTTATGAATATGGATCGTACCATATCACTGGGGATGTAACCGGTGTCATAAATATGATTTATGATCTCAGTGGTTAGGTCTTGACTCCACTCATCTAAAGCTTCGAGATCAACTATTGTGGAATAAAATACAAAATTCTCTAGTGCAAATAAACAGAAGGCGTCGTTGGATTTAGAATTTTGTAATAGTTGAGGATTCTAATATATTCTAAGTTTGCATGCAGACGGCGATGCATGATACACGCCAATTTTATCTGAGCAAACATTGATAGTTCAAAAATAAATTTAATTCGTTTTTTAGTTTTAAGATCTCAATGGTTAGGTCTAAACCCCACTCATCTAAAGCTTCGATGATTTCAACTATAAAAGAAGCGATATTACAACATTCTCTAAATAAACAGAAGACGTCGTTGTCCATTTTATGTGAGCAAACAGTTAAATTTAATAGTTCAAACATTTTTCGCTAAATTTCATTTCAATTTGTTTTTCTTTGTCGGAATGCAAAAGAAACAATGTTGGATTACAGAAGGATTATCGTTGGATTTTCAAAAAAATTGCCAAATAGGGAACTAACCGCTAAAGACTGTAGCCCAATAGGGAACTAGCCGAATCGGATCAGCCAAATCAGACTAGCCGAATCGGGCTGTAGCCGAAAAGGGTAATAGCCGAATCGGACTAGCCGAATCGGATCAGCCCAATCGGACTAGCCGAATAGTAGCAGACCCTGTCATTTCATTATTGAAAAGTTAAACATGAAGCAAAGTCAAACATCTATTCGCGCATTCTTAAAACCAGTTTCCAAAAGCGGAATGGCCCGTTTCGGCGAGTCCGATTCGGCTAGTCCGATTCGGCGAGTTCCCTATTCGATGAGAGCCTTTTTCGGCGAGTGCCCTTTCGGCGAGTTTTTGAAATTTTATTTTTGAAAGGGAATTATCGGGTACCGTAGCCTAACTGTTTCCACATCGTTTTAATGTCGCTGAACGTGCAGAAAGGAATTAAAATAAAATGTTTGAACTATTAAATTAAAATTCGTCATGTCAGTTCAGTTGTTTTTATTTCTGACCATCATATGAAAAACAATACACGTCAACATAGCAAAGGTAGAAGCGACAAAACGCGAACGCTAAAACGTGCTTGAATTCGTCATGTCCGTTTAGTTGTTTTTAAGTTAGAAGCGACAAAACGCGAACGTTAAAACGTGCTTGTGACCGAAGTAAGTTGTTGAGTTGAAAGAAATTTGGCATGGTCGCAACACCTTCAGAAAAATTTAAAATGTGAAGGGAAAATAGAAAAAAAGAAAATGTTACAAAAAAAAATCATGTTTATATCTATAAGTTAGTACTTTTGAATAGTTAAAATGATTAGTTTGGATCAACAAATGTGTGGCCTACAGCTTGGATTGAAAGGAAATTATCGGGTACTGTAGCCTAGTTATCCCTACCAGCAAAAATTTGTTCCAAGAACCCAGTTAGCCTAACAGTTCATTTTTACATTGTAGTAACAGAATGAAAAGGCTAACCAAATGTGTGGACTATCGTTTTAACGTCGCTAAACGTTGAAATCGTGTAGAAAAGAGAACTTTGATGACTAGGATACGTTGCAAGCCTTAAAGCAGTCGGCGGCCATCGCCGCTAAGTAGTGCTTGAATGACCGCCTGTGCTACCTCCTCTGTCGGCCAAGTTTGGCCTCCGGTTTCTTCTAGCCAATTATTTAATTTCGCAATAGAATGATTGTGGATTAAATGTCGAAAATATGTAGTATCAAAGAGTGACGCAGAATTAGGTCAGCGCATCATAGTCACTACTGTTGTATTGAATATATCCAGCTGCGATCACCAGCGCCATAAGTCTTGTTTGCAATTCCCGATGTATATTTTAACGAAGTGTTAATCCGAAGTGTTAATTTACATCAGCTGGCAATATTGTCGTTTTTATATCGATTCAATGTTGTCGGATATTGAATCGTTGTTAAAAAGGAGAACTAGGTAAGTTGACATCCGTGGGTAAAACACGTGTCTTCATAGTTGAGAACGCTGTGGGTGAGTGACTTCACACCCTCAATGGTAACATCATAACGGAATAAATGGTCAGGTTTTATGAAAGGCGGTATGCAGTTGAAACAATTTACTGAGCTGAGAGCAGTTAAAACAATTTAGGGTCGTTAGATGGTCCCACAATACCGGATTACAATCCTGATAAAGCATTTAATGCGTGGCACAACGATTCTATTGCAGGATGCCGCCCAGACTTCAACAACGCTAATTGATCATTTTAACATTGTTGCAAGTTTAATGCTATTTACTTGTGCTATCGTTATTGTATTTTGGCCTCTAAGCACGCAGATTTGGCCGCCGAGAAGAAGCTCTCGGTAGGCCACGATGGCTGCCGAATAAACAAACACGAGTTTTAAGGCCTGCGTTGATACTGAGAAACATTCACAGAACCCCTTCGATACGTTGCATTTTTAAGATTATGCATTTTTAAGATAATGTATTCAGACGTTGAATCAATGTACAAATGAACTGTTAGGCTAAATGGGTTCTTGGAACAAATCGAAGAGCTTCTGTGAATGTTTCCCAGTTTCAACGTATCCTAGTCAGCAAAGTTATCTTTTCTACACGATTTCAACGTTTAGCGACGTTAAAACGATGTAAAAACGGCAATTTCTGCTGGTTGGGATAACCAGGCTACGGTACCCGATAATTTCATTTCAATCCAAGCTGTAGGCCACACATTTGTTGATCCAAACTAATCATTTTAACTATTCAAAAGTATATATATATATACTAGAGATGTACCGATACCAATATTTTGGCCGATACCGATCCCGATACCGATATCACTTTTTTAGGCCGATACCGATATTTTGGCCGATACTTTGATGTTACAAAAAGAAGCAATTTTGGTATTTGCAAGGAATTATATCAAATGCTAAGTTTTACCTTATTTGCATAAAACTATTAAAAAAAGCTTTGAATTGGCATAATTTATTAAAGATTCAAGAATCCAATCTCAACCGCATTGTTGTGTCATAATAGTAGGTTTTAGTAATGAAAGGCCACCGTAATTGATGATTGGAGTATAAGGAAAGAAACATTACATCATAATTGGGGTTTCTGAAAAATTAATAAAGTGTTTGCGCAAACTCTCCAAATAGGCTATCATAATTAATAATAAGATGTAAAATGTAAACCAAGTGATTTGTGTAGTCGCACAAAAAACTATTCGACAAGTAATGTGCAACCTAAGGGCGCTTGTCGTTTGGTTGAAAAGCTTTTGCCAGGCCAAGACTACCCAGGTAGCAAAAATGCACAATTCTGCATCGCTCCCACCCCGCCAAATGCTCAAAAAACCCGTGCAACTCGGCTGCCCCCAGCAAGCCGGCTCCACCAGTCAGCGATTCAACTTCCACCCTTAGCCGCAATAAACTCACCAAGCCAAAACAACGTCACGGCAGAATAAGTAGGCCCAAAAAGAAAGCAATGGGACCACAAATCCTCACCAAACCAATCAAAATGGTCTTGCTGCGCCCAAGATGACAACCTCATTGCGAAGAAAGGAGCGTCCCCCCCCCCCGGCCACCAGCACAAGGCTGAGCACTCACCAGCACAGTGAGCTGCCGCGACCCGCCAACCACAACGGTTCAGCTTCCACACTAGCCATTTCAATTCTTGCTACAAAACGGCTGCCGAGAAACATATAGTTGATTGGATGGGCTAAATGGCTAGCGTGGAAGCTACACCGTTATGGCCAGAGAATCGCAACAGTCCGCCGCACCAGTGAGCGCCCAGCCCCGTGCCGACAGCAGGGAAGGACACTCCCACCCCCCCACAATGAGGCCGCCATCCCAGGCGCAACAAGACTACTTATTGATTAGTTCAGTGAGGATTTGCAGTCCCACCGCCCCACCCCGAGCCCACCTACTCCGCCACAACATTGTTCAAGCCTGGTGAGTTCACCACAACGAAAGGCGGAAACCAAATCACAAACTGACAGAACCAGCCCACCAAAAAACAACCAAGCCACACGGGTCCCTGAAACGTCCAGCAACGCAAAAACGATGCAAAACTACACATCCGCCACCTGGGTAGTCTTGGCCTGGTTTTATCCTCTGCTGAGAGTAAGAAAAAAAAACACAAATGATAAATATTGGAGAAATTGAGTCTCCTTCACAACTTAAGAATCGAACAACGCAAAACTGCTGAAACAAAACGTTTTGTTTGAGTGAAAGAATCACTGTAAGCAAACAATGCCAAAAGGTGCGCGCATGATGGGACTGCATGATGGGAATCATGGGACTGTGAGGTATCAAAAATTTGAACAGGTTGTTATTTTTCTACTTCAATGTGACGTTAGTTACTACTTTAAAAAATCTATATCTTTGCTTCCGCAGGAAATCCGCAGCAAACGCCTTTTTTTACATGTTTAGTATCGGCCACAGTATCGGCCAAATTTTGCCGATACCGATGCCGATACTCAAAAAATGGCCGATATCACCGATACCGATATATCGGTACATCTCTAATATATACTAACTTAATAGACATTAAACATGATTTTTTTTTTGTAACATTGTCTTTTTTTTATTTTCAGTTCATTTCTTAAATTTTTCTAAAGGTGTTGCGACCATGCCAAATTTCTTTCAACTCAATAACTTACTTCGGTCACAAGCACATTTTAACGTTCGCGTTTTGTCGCTTCTACCTTTGCTATGTTGACGTGTATTGTTTTTCATATGATGGTCAGAAATAAAAACAACTTAACTGAACTGACATAACAAATTTTAATTTAATAGTTCAAACATTTTATTTTAATTTCTTTCTGCACGATATCAACGTTTAACGATGTAAAATGGCAATTATAATTAGGTAGGCTACGATACCCGATAATTCCCTTTAACAATAAAATTTCAAAAACTCGCCGAAAGGGCACTCGCCGAAAAAGGCTCTCGCCGAATAGGGAACTCGCCGAATCGGATTAGCCGAATTGGAATCGCCGAATCGGATTCGCCGAATAGTAGCAGACCCAATGTAAAGATACCTGAGATACATTTTTTAAAGTTCTAGGCTGCTGAAAGACTACACAGTTATTGAAATCTTTCTGTGGTCGTGAATGAAGTTTCGTTTTTCCGCAAACATTTTAAAATTTACGGTAATGATCCTAAGAGTTTGCCGAAGTCGCTGATCGCAGTTTCCGCAAACATTTTAAAAGGGTTAGGGTTGATCGGAGTTTCCGCAAACATTTAAAAAAGGTTAGGGTTGATCTGAGTTTCAGCAAACATTTTAAAATTTCTGGTAATGATCCTAAGAGTTTTTGTTTGTTTGCGGAAAATTTAAAATGTTTGCAGAAACTGTGATCAGCGACTTCTGCTTTTTTTAATTTTTTCTCTCAATGTTTTCAAGGTACGAACTGACTGTACGAATTGTTCATGGTATGAATTAGATTGCATCCAGTATGATTCGGTGAGTTCCCTATTCGGTGAGAGCCCTATTCAGTGATTTTTTTTAAATTATTGGGTACCGTAGCCTAATTTATCATTGCCGTTATAGGGTTAAGGGTAGGGGTTAAGGATTAGGGGTTACGGTCTTATTTCAACGTTTAGCGACGTTAAAACGATGTAAAAGCGGCAATGATAATTAGGCTACGGCACCCAATAATTTTCAAAAAAAATTTCAAAAAAATTTCCGAATAGGGCTCTCACCGAAAAGCTCTCACCGAATCGGACTCACCGAATAGTAGCAGACCCCTGTATAATAATTAATACACTTGAATAATATCATGGCGAAGACATCCGAATGCTAGAGTAGGCAAGTTTAATTTTTCTAACCTTTCAGTATATGACAAATGCCTTAATCCAGGAACCAATTTGGTTGCACGCCTTTGAACATTTTCTACTACAGCTACAGAATACATAATTACATATACCGTACGGTATGTATTATACAGAGTGCTTAAATACAACAATAGATAATCCAGATTGGAAAGTTTGAACATTGCGCGGGGGAGAAGAGTTTCAGCTGCTGCATTTGCGCGGCTGTCAACATCAAAGGCTGGAAATTGCGCGGTTGTCAATATCAAACGCTGGAAATTGCGTGTTTGAAAATTATTCACAAAAACGTAAGGAAAACGCTTACTGAAACCTTAACTTTGCAATTGCAATGCTGTCCTGCCTCGCTGAGCTTCTTTTGGAAATAGCATAACAGCTCAATAACTGCGCTACTCTTGACCACAGTATCTATGATCCCACGGACCACGGTAGAAACCCTGCTTTAACATAATCCACTGGTCGACGCAATCATGCGTGACATATGACATCACTGATGTTGGTAGCGCTATCATGCGTGACATCACTGATTTGTGCGGAGGCTAATGTGACAACTTGTTGTGTAGGTGCATTTTTTGGTTTTCTCTTAGGTTACTACGACATTTTTTGATATCTGAATAAGGCTAAAAAAGCTAAAAGTTCGTAGAGCATTCAATTCAAACCTTAAATCAATAAAAATAACCAGCCTTAATCAACTTCGCCTACCGTACTTCCTTTTAGTCAAGTATATTTTGTAATTCTGTTCTTGATCTGGTAAACACGAGTGTTGTAGGAGCACGTCACTACTTTGCACTCCTTGATGTCACAAAGGCGATGGATAGAAACGAAACAAAGGCTATCACAAGCAAACAAAAAGCCAGGCTTAAAAAACTGTGTGAGGGATGCCAAGCCAGCTTAGGCTACTAAAATATGGTAGCCACTTTAACAAGTCGAAATTCTGCCACTGAAATTGACTACAATGCAACCGCCAACCAATCAGAACGCGTTATAAGAGGCTACCGTTCAATTGTGACCCTTCTAGCACTCATCCAGAGAGTTAATGCTTGTTTTGAACTTTATTTGGTAATTACAGAAGAAAAAGAGCAATAGCAGTGGTGAGAATCGAACACGCGTCAATGAAATGACTACTTTCTAGCCCTAACCCTATCCCCTAAGCCAACCAGCTGACAAAAAATCCATTACTTAATTTGCTTTCTATGATCTTCTTTTCGCCATTTTTTACGTCACTTAAACCGTAGCTTATGATTGGTTGGCGGTTTCATTCTAGTCAATTTCAGTGGCAGAATTTCGACTTGTTAAAGTGGCTACCCTAAAATATATCTTTTAAGTTTGGTTTGGAAAACAAGTTGCCTGAAAATTTTTATTTTCCACAAAAATTTTTTCTTTGGGATTGTGTTATTTTTTTGGAAGGTGCTTCGCGGTACTAGATAATTGTCTCGCGGACCCCAAAAGGACCGCGGACTCCAGTTTGAGAACCACTGGTATAACATAAGCTGTGACTTGATTTAACGTGCCATAGGAGCAAGGCATGGGATGGGAGGCATATTTTGGGATGGAAGATCCAAGGATGGAATAGAAGATTTGGATGATGGGATGGAAGAAGGTCTTCTATCATCATTCCATCATTTATTTTTAATCTAGGCTACGTATCATGGCACAAAACAATTTTTAACTTAAATGCGTAAAATTTTGATATGATGGTCAGAAATAAAAACAACTGAACTGAACTTTCTATCCAAAACTAAATTTTGTTTCTTGAAAACAATGAAATTTTTCCTGTTTTTTTTTAACAACGCGACCGACGACCGTTAGGCGTTGCAGTAGAAAACATTATTTCGCACGTAATTTCATTGCGGTTCGGTAATTTAAATGTGCTGCAGCGCTCTTGCATGATTCGACCAGTGCGCAAGACATGGGGCTACATAAAAATATTAAGAATGGCGTGCACAGTAACTTACAGTTTTTTTAAATATTGAGCAGTGTGTAAGGGCATAACTAGGGGGCCCGCCCCCCAATCCAACAACTTTATGAGCAATATATTGCAACTTTTGTACATTTTGGACAAATTTTTCAATAAATTGCGGCTAATTGAATTCACTTTAACAATAATTTAGCTGATTACGAAGTAAAACCAATATTATTTAACATCATGCCCAGTGGCGTACGCAGGATTTTCTCAAGGGGGGGGGGGCATTGAGAGTAGCGTAGCCAAGAATTTTGAAAGGGGGGGTTTCGACGCATTTTCTCTTAAGACGACACCCAGCGGCGGGGGGTCTGAGGGGCCTCCCCCAGAAAATTTTGAAAAATTACTTTGAATTTGGTGCATTCTGAGAGCATTTTCAACAAAAATGTGGGTATAAATATTTCTGTAAAATGGTGCTGTCAGGTGGCATAGCAAAAGGATAAGATCATGTTTTCTTCGGCATTTTTCGGAAATAAAGCTAAGTCTCTATGTTTTCTTGTTGTTAATTCCTGGCTGAGATGTTTGGTATTGGCAAAACTCGCTCTTTTAATGCAGTTTTGTTTAAAATTAAGCAAGTTTTTTTTAGACTGAAACCATCATTCCCAAGCATAAAGAGACTGAAAGCATCATTCTCAATATCGTGACGTCACACGCGTGCCAAAGTAGGGTTGTAACCCCCAAGGCCCAACCCCCCCCCCCCCCCTTGGCTATGCCACTGGCTATTGATATCCCTAGTTTAGACTTTATCCATTTCTCTCTCACTAATCACTAGAATAGGCTTACAGAACACTATGCTACATTGGCATAGCCTACCTGGGGTGGGGTAGGTGGATTGGGCTATGTATTTCGTATTGGCTTAGTCTATTAAACAACATTGTTACGGTAATTGCTTTAGCAGAGCAATGCAAAACATATTAATAGCCTTAATCTACGTCGTTAACTACTAAAACATTTTTAACGGGGGGGGGGGAGCCATGGCTCAATGGCCCCCCCTGCGTACGCCACTGATCATGCCAATTTTGAGGAAAAATTTTGACATTGTTGGTTCAAAAATGACTACCAAAAAGGGCTATTTTTGGTCAAAAATAGTCAACATGTTCGGGGGAGACAAATTTTGCTTGGCATCTGTAAGTAGTATATAGTGACCTATCTCGGACCCCCATACACCATGCTGTGACGTCACAAAAGAAACAAACTAAAAACCACTCATGCATGACAATGAATTGTTGTTTGTTTCTATGATGATGCTAAGGTGTTGACTTCACAAAAGGTGTTGAAGCGGAACAGTCCCACTTTTAGTGTAAATTCACCCGCCAAAATTCAAATGTATAAAGAATAAACAAAGAAATTCAAATTCAAATGTATAAAGAATAAACAAAGAAATGCGAGTATGATTCAAGCTCCAGGGTTGCCAGATGTATGGTAAATAAATCTCCAGGGTTGCCAGATCACTTTTTGTGTAAATTTACCCGCCAAAATTCAAATGTATAAAGAATAAACAAAGAAATATGAGTTCTGCAGGGTTGCCAGATGTATGGTAAATAAATCTCCAGGGTTGCCAGATCACTTTTTGTGTAAATTGTGTGACAAGAACTATTCTGATGCCACAGTGTTGACGTCACTTACGTCACTTGTTTCTATGATGATGTCACTGTGTTGACGTCATGTTTTCCTTGCACCATCCTTGAGTAATGGGTGATTTGGTCTCGATTTTTTTCTTATTGTTTTTTGTTTAAAACAAGAACACAACTCATTTCTATACGATTGAAAATGGATGTACGCTTTCAGCACCCGTTCACGTGTGTGATCGCTGGACCAACTGGCAGCGGTAAAACTGAGTTTGTGGTAAAGTTTTTGCAACATCTCAAAGAGATGATAACACCTTCTCCAAATAAGGTGTTGTGGTGTTACGGAGAGTGGCAGGAGAGGTTTAAAACAATCCCAGATGTTGAGTTCTTACAAGGTCTCCCTTCAAGTGATGTCTTTGACTCGGAGAATAAAACATTGGTCGTGCTCGATGATTTGATGAGCGAAACTAATCGTAGTGTGACAGATCTTTTTACGAAAGGAAGCCATCATAAAAACATCAGTGTGATGTACATTGTTCAAAACCTTTTTCACAAAGGGAAAGAACACCGAACGATTAGTCTCAACGCACATTATTTGGTGGTGTTTAAAAACCCTAGAGACAACTCTCAGATACTTCATTTGGCAAAGCAAGCTTATCCGAGGCAAACGGGTGTTCTTCAAGAAGCGTTTGCAGACGCAACATCTAAACCTTTCGGTTATTTACTGTTGGATTTTAAACAAAGCACCCCAGAAAAATTTCGATTGCGAACTGACATCTTTCCAGGAGAAAGCAATTTTGTATACGTCCCCAATCCTCGATGATGACTGCTCGTTTACAACGACACATCGACACACTCAAACTTCTTTCCAAAGCGAATCCTAATGTTGCCAAAGGGGTTATAAAGTCAGCAGATAACGAATTGATTAAGTGTGTTTGTGATTGTTGCTACAACGTGTTGAAGGGCAACGTCCCCATCTCTTCAAAGCAAAAGGCAAATCTGCTTAAATACAAGAAACCTTTGCGTGAACTAGCCAAAAAGAAGACCAGTCTTACTAAAAAACGACAGATTATTCAACACGGAGGCTTTCTGGGAGCTCTCCTGTCCGCCGTTGTTCCTGCGATCGCTGGGTTGATCGGCACTTTGGCTTCGAAATAACAAGATGGAGAGTGTCAAAAAGATGCGTCTTGTGGAACCAAGGCTTCTAGAATCGATGCGAGAAAAGAACATTCAAAAGCCTCCTTTGCTGAAAGCGATGAGTGAGTTGGACGCCAAAATGAATGACATTCTTTCACGTTCTGATCTGACCACGAGTGAAAAAGTGAAACTCTACGATCAAATCTTGCAGCAGTATATTGTTTATCGTGAAAAATATGTCGACACTCCAACAAAGATTGTTCTTGAAGAGAAACGACATTTTACTGAGGATGACATATTGGCAGGAGTTGCAAAAACCTACCTCGGAAAAAGTCGCGATCTTGTAGCCTTCATCAAAAACAATCCTTCTCTCGGTTGGAACAAGTCAGGCGAACTCACGATTCACGAACAGGCGATTCCTAACTCCAATATAAAACACTTGATTTCAGCTGTCGTTCATAAATCGAAAAATTCTCAACCGATCGGTTTGAAAGAGTTTCAAGAAGAGTTGGGTGAAGCTCACCCTTTTCCCAGTCTCAAAAAGAAGATAACATGGCGTCAGCACGATTGATTTACTATGACGCCGGGAATCCTGGAAGCTTCGGTGGAGAGGAAAGACTACGTAGGGTGATCAAAAAACCTGTAAAACCATGGCTCAGCTCTCAAGACGCTTACACACTCCATAAACCGATTCGCATACGCTTTCCACGTCGTCGTGTGGTGGTAGGTGGCATCGCAGAGCAATTTCAAGCTGATTTGATCGCTTTGAAAAAAGAAAATCGCAACTACAAATATCTCTTGACTTGTATTGATGTTTTTTCAAAATTTGCTTGGGTTGAACCTTTGAAAGACAAAAGCGGAAAAAGCTTAGTTCGGGCCTTCTCAAAGATTATTCAAAAATCTTCTCCTCGGACATTGCAAACGGATAAAGGTACAGAGTTTACAAACAAAACTTTTCAAAAATGGTTGAAAAACCACAGGATTCATTTCTTCACCACACACAATCAAGAAACAAAAGCCAGCGTTGTGGAGCGGTTTAATCGCACCCTTAAAAATCGCATGTGGCGCTATTTCACCTGGAAGAATACCAGACGTTATGTTGATGTTCTAACCGAGTTGGTGCGTTCCTACAATCATTCATACCACAGAAGCATCAAGCGCACACCGGCCTCCGTTAACACTGAAAATCAAAAGATTGTTTGGCAAACTCTTTACGGTGACATTTCCTTGCCTGAGCAACCGAAGCTTGAAGCTGGTTCGCTTGTTCGAGTCAGCAAAAGCAGACGAAGCTTTCACAAAGGTTATTTACCTAACTGGACAGAGGAATTGTTTCTCGTGGACAAGGCTTTGACCGGTGATCCCCCGGTTTATGTTTTGAAAGATTTAGACGGGGAAGCACTGCACGGTACGTTTTACGAACAGGAAGTTCAAAAAGTTTCAAAAGAAAACGACATCTACAAGGTAGAAGCGATTCTAGGGAGGAGAAAAAAGAATCGAAAGAAACAGATCCTTGTAAAGTGGCTCGGTTACCCGGACAAGTTCAATTGCTGGATTGACGAAGCGAGTGTTGTACGTTATGGCTGAGTGGAAAATGTGTGGAAAAAACGTTCCCAGAAGTGAAATAGTCTATTTTTTTCAAATGGTTGTCATTTTGATTGTGATATCGTTCAGTCTCTACAATCTGAGTTTAGAAGCGGACCCGCACAAACTTTGGATCGTGTTGCTTTCCAATTGTTTAGGTTTGGTTATGCCCCAACCCAAAATAAAATATCCAAAGAAAAATGTTTTACCTAACCCTGCCGAGTAACAGCTCCATGAAATTTTTCCCTTCCAACACCTTGACGGATTATGTGGTCAGACTACCGAATGAGATCAACTTGGAAGGAGATTGGGAGGTTGGTATCGCCGAAATCCAATATCCACACTCCTGGAAGAACATCACCAATTCGGTCAATCATTGGTTGCGCTATGTAGACGGTGTAATTGACACTGTCGTGGCCTTGGATTCTGGTCACTACCCTAATCCTCAAGCAATCCTTCAATACTTGGAAATGAAATTAAAGCGCACAATTGGAACGCAATTGTCATTACACATGTATTACAATCCTTACACAAGGCTTATCAATATGTTGGTCAAAAGCGGCGCCCACATCACGATGGGTGAAGGACTTGCTGAGTTGTTGGGGTTTCATAGAAAGCGTTTTAAAAGTGGTGAATATGAAGCAAGACGTCGCGTAGATATACACCAAGGTTTTTATGCCATGTACTTGTATTGCGATGTGGTAGAACCCAGGGTGGTTGGCGACACCTTAGCTCCTTTGCTGGCTATAGTTCCTGTGGAAGGAAAAGATGGCGATTACATTTACCAAAGAAGTGAGAAAGTGCATTATCACACCGTTCAACTGAAAAACTTCGACACGGTACATATATCGCTGCGAGACGATCAGGGCAAGCCAGTTCGATTTGAGACGGGAAAAGTAGTGGTCACGCTTCACTTTCGGAAAAGACGTCTTCATCAACTATAATGCCTCACAAGCCCGCGTTCTGTTGCAACGCGGGAGCCTATGAAAACTACTACGTCTCTCAGGTTGGTCACAGTACACCAGGGTTTTTTTCCGGCGCCCAATATCAAAACGGTTACGGTTTGGGGAGTATATTTTCCAGCCTCGGAAAAGCGATCTTGCCTTTGATCAAGTCAGGAGCAAAGACGGTTGGAAAAGAAGTTCTCAGGTCAGGTGCACATTTTGCTTCGGATGTGTTATCTGGAAAAAGTGCGAAAGAAGCGGCTTTACAAAGATCGAAGCAGGCTGGTGTCAATTTATTGAAACGCGTCGCGGCCCCGGTCCATCGAACCCCACCACGCGAGACCTTTTTCTCATCTCCACCTGTCAAAAGGCGAAAGAAAATCAAAAAATCCAACAGTTTGAAAAAACGTAGACGGAAAGCGGTCGTATCAAAAGACATTTTCGATGGCTAGCTTGATTCATGAAAAGTCTTGTGAAGGGTTGAAAACCGAGCTGGATTTGTTTGCTGTTCCTCCTACCCAAACCAGTTTGGAAAGTGGACATTATGTGGAACATCGCCCGCAATCTACTCTCACCGACAGCGGTCCTGTCGAGTTTTTGATTGTCGAGGAAGGTGACTACTACATCGATTTGGCCAACACCTTACTCTACGTTCGTGCTAAAGTGGTCACAAACGACGGCACAGATTTAGCCGAAAACGATGCCGTTGCTCCGGTTTGCAATTGGTTGCACAGTCTGTGGTCACAGATCAATCTAAGCCTAAACAACACCCAGGTATCTCAATCGAATCACACGTATCCCTACAGAGCTTACTTGGAGACTCTTCTCAGTTTCGGAGGACCTGCAAAATCTTCACAGCTCTCTGCAAACTTATGGTACAAGGACTCCAAGGATAAGTTTGATACGCTCGCTGTTGCAAATGCAGGCTTCAATCGACGCAAGGCGTTGACGCAAGAAAGTCGATCGGTGGACATGATAGGGAAATTGCATCTGGATATGACCTTTCAGAATCGATATTTACTCAACGGAGTCGAGATGAAGCTCAAATTGACTAGAGCCTCCGACGCGTTTTGTCTCATGGGGGCAGGAAAGGTCAAGCTGCAAGAAGTGGCTTTATTCTGTAGAAAGGTCAAACCCAGTGACCCGGTAAGAATCGCCCACATCAAAGCGCTCCAGTCTGGAACAGCCAAGTATCCAATCCGCCGTGTAGAAACAAAAGCTTTTACCGTGCCAAGAGGCAATCTCACCGTCACCAAAGAAAATCTCTTTCTCGGTCAGCTACCAAGAAGGGTGGTGATCGGCATGGTGGACAATGCTTCTTTCAACGGTCTGTCGGCCAGAAATCCGTTTGATTTCAAACACAACTCTGTCAATTTTTTGGCTTTGTATCGTGACGGAAAGCAGATTCCTTCCAAACCATACCAACCTGACTTTGGAAATGGAAAGTATATACGCAGCTACCTCTCCCTATTTACAGGAACAAATCAATATTACTAGTCTGGGAGCCTACGACAGAAGATTTCACCCCATAAGGTACAAAAGGTTTGACCCCTTGAAGTTACTGGGGTCAACCATGTCACTCACAAAAAGTATGGAAGATTGACCGCACCGGGTGGATCTGGACCCTAGAGCCCCCTAAAAAGCCTAAAAAGGGGGTTAATTTCACCCCATAAGGTACATGGACCAAACTTGGTGAAAACGAAGTTCTATGTCAGGACATCACAAAAATATCAAATCTAACAATATTTTCGAGTGGAAAGGTGATGTAAGACTCCCCCCAAAGTGACCCCCCAGAGGGTTAATTTCACCCCATAAGGTACATGGACCAAAGTTGGTCAAAACGAAGTCTTATGTCAGGACATCACAAAAATATCAAATCTAACAATATTTTCGGGTGGAAAGGTGATGTAAGATGCCTTCAAAGTGACTTCCCTTAATGTGACCCCCTCGGAAGGTTTATTCCACCCCATAAGGTACATGGACCAAACTTGGTCAAAATGAAGTCTTATGTCAGGACATCACAAAAATATCAAATCTAACAATATTTTCGGGTGGAAAGGTGGTGTAAGATGACTTCAAAGTGACTTTCCTTAATGTGACCCCCTCGGAAGGTGTATTTCACCCCATAAAGTACATGGACCAAACTTGGTCAAAACGAAGTCTTATGTCAGGACATCACAAAAATATCAAATCTAACAATATTTTCGGGTGGAAAGGTGGTGTAAGATGTCATCAAAGTGACCCCCAGAGGGTTTATTTCACCATAGAGTACATGGACCAAACGTGGTCAAAACGAAGTCTTCTAGGGCACCACAAAATATCAAATCTAACAATACTCTCAGTTGGAAAGGTGATAAAAGACCTACCCAAAAGTGAATCTCCTCCTATAGTTTAATTTACTTCATCCCTTTCTCGAACCAACCTTGGTGTAACGAAAGTGCTATGCCAGGACAGTAGGTACGAATGGATTAAATTTAAAAATATTTTTATATAGGTTTTGATGAAATACATTCACAAGCTGTCCCATGATGCATGAAATGGAACTATAGCCTACTTTACAAAAAGTTTTTGTATAAATCATATTAAGTCAATCGAAAAAAGGCAACAGGACATGACAATACATGGCTTTGTAACACCAAAAACAGAAAGTACACAAGAAGCATATAGGCTACAGTAGCCAGAAAATTGATCCAAGATCTTGATACCACCACTAAATGTGGACTTAATCGAACAACTGACTATCCAAATCAAAACGTTTCGAAATGAATCATTTGGAACGTTAATTTAGGCAGTAATGAACATTTTCCAGCTGCTACAATAAATAACCTAATAAACCCAATGCAGTAAATTTTTGTTTAATGCCATTTGCTTCATGTCTCCAATCAGTTATTGTAACTGTTCATTCATAAACAGAAATTGTTTGTGTAAATGTAAACGGTAACTCAATTTGGTACGTACTTTCTGTTTTTGGTGTTACAAAGCCATGTATTGTCATGTCCTGTTGCCTTTTTTCGATTGACTTAATATGATTTATACAAAAACTTTTTGTAAAGTAGGCTATAGTTCCATTTCATGCATCATGGGACAGCTTGTGAATGTATTTCATCAAAACCTATATAAAAATATTTTTAAATTTAATCCATTCGTACTGTCCTGGCATAGCACTTTCGTTACACCAAGGTTGGTTCGAGAAAGGGATGAAGTAAATTAAACTATAGGAGGAGATTCACTTTTGGGTAGGTCTTTTATCACCTTTCCAACTGAGAGTATTGTTAGATTTGATATTTTGTGGTGCCCTAGAAGACTTCGTTTTGACCACGTTTGGTCCATGTACTCTATGGTGAAATAAACCCTCTGGGGGTCACTTTGATGACATCTTACATCACCTTTCCACCCGAAAATATTGTTAGATTTGATATTTTTGTGATGTCCTGACATAAGACTTCGTTTTGACCAAGTTTGGTCCATGTACTTTATGGGGTGAAATACACCTTCCGAGGGGGTCACATTAAGGAAAGTCACTTTGAAGTCATCTTACACCACCTTTCCACCCGAAAATATTGTTAGATTTGATATTTTTGTGATGTCCTGACATAAGACTTCATTTTGACCAAGTTTGGTCCATGTACCTTATGGGGTGGAATAAACCTTCCGAGGGGGTCACATTAAGGGAAGTCACTTTGAAGGCATCTTACATCACCTTTCCACCCGAAAATATTGTTAGATTTGATATTTTTGTGATGTCCTGACATAAGACTTCATTTTGACCAAGTTTGGTCCATGTACCTTATGGGGTGGAATAAACCTTCCGAGGGGGTCACATTAAGGGAAGTCACTTTGAAGGCATCTTACATCACCTTTCCACCCGAAAATATTGTTAGATTTGATATTTTTGTGATGTCCTGACATAAGACTTCGTTTTGACCAACTTTGGTCCATGTACCTTATGGGGTGAAATTAACCCTCTGGGGGGTCACTTTGGGGGGAGTCTTACATCACCTTTCCACTCGAAAATATTGTTAGATTTGATATTTTTGTGATGTCCTGACATAGAACTTCGTTTTCACCAAGTTTGGTCCATGTACCTTATGGGGTGAAATTAACCCCCTTTTTGGGCTTTTTAGGGGGCTCTAGGGTCCAGATCCACCCGGTGCGGTCAATCTTCCATACTTTTTGTGAGTGACATGGTTGACCCCAGTAACTTCAAGGGGTCAAACCTTTTGTACCTTATGGGGTGAAATCTTCTGTCGTAGGCTCTCGGTCTATACGCAGACGAAGGCAATGATATCTCCAGAGCGGAATATCCAGGCGGATATACCCTGTTTGCGTTTGATTTGACACCGGACCTTGGTTCGGGGGCGAGTCATTTCGAATTAATAAAGCACGGAAACTTGCGATTGGAAATTCACTTTGCGACAGCCTTACAGCAAACTATCAACGTCATCGTCTATGCAGAGCACGACAATCTTCTAGAAATAGATCGCAACAAAAGTGTCATATTCGACTATTCGGCATGAACTCGGACCAGATTTCAAGGATTTTATTCAACGATTCTTGTCTAAAGCGTGTTTTCAAGGGTGTGTACGCGAGAGACATGTTGCCCCAAGACGTATCTCCACCTGCTGCCTTTGTCTTCAACACAGACGAAAGCGATCAACCGGGTGAACACTGGGTTGCTGTTTATTTGAACGGTCACGAGCAAGGCGAATTTTTCGATTCTTTCGGTATCCGACCCTACCACAGTGAATTTATCGATTTCATGCATCTCCACTCGATCGATTGGATCTGGAACCACACCACAATTCAAGGACCTTTGTCGCTTGTCTGTGGCCACTATTGCATGTATTTTCTATTAAAACGCTGTCGCGGTGTTTCCATGAAGGCGATTGTCTCAAATTTTCGTTCTGATCTTAATGCAAACGATCGGGCTATTGAAGACTTTGTACGCCAACGTTATAGAGTAAAAATTTAATTTGCATTTGTTTTCTTATTATGTATTCGTGTCTATTGCACAGTTGCTGCATTTTTACCTTCATTTCATGTATTTTCTATTGAAACGCTGTCGCGGTGTATCCATGATAAGGCGATTGTCTCAAATTTTCATTCTGATCTTAATGCAAACGATCGTGCTATTGAAGACTTTGTACGCCAGCGTTATAGAATAAAAATTTATTTGTACATTTCTTTTTCCGACATAAAGTTAGAAAAAATAAACTTTCTAATTAACCTTTCAATGCAACGGTTTTAAGTTTAGCTTTTTTTTTTTAAATTCTACCTTTGCGCTTAAAATTAAATTCTACCTTTGCACTTAAAATTATATTGCTGTTGTTGTTCAATAAAAAGTTTTTTTTTTTTTTTTTTTTTAATTCTACCTTTGCACTTATAATTATATTGCTGTTGTTGCTCAATAAAAAAAAATACAAGGTTGCAATTTTATTTTATTGCAAAGCGCAAAAAAGCTAAAATGATGCAGGTGAAAAGACACAAGTTTATTTTATTGCAAAGCGCAAAAAAGCTAAAATGATGCAGGTGAAAAGAAACAAGTTTCTTTTCGAAATTTCATTTCAAAGAAATGAAATTTCGAAAAAAAAAAAAAAAAAAAAAAAGACATCTAGATGTTGCGGCGACGTTTGCTTGGGGGCTCGTCAGAAGCGTTACATTGCTTGACCTGAGACCGTTTGAGCAGTGCAAGGAGTGCCGCAAATTGTTCACCATTGTCAGGGTTGTCGAACTCGATCTCCTGGTTGTATATCGCATAGGATTCGCAACGATCCAGAACGTGGACT
Organism: Aplidium turbinatum; assembly: GCF_918807975.1. Classification (NCBI taxonomy): domain Eukaryota; kingdom Metazoa; phylum Chordata; class Ascidiacea; order Aplousobranchia; family Polyclinidae; genus Aplidium; species Aplidium turbinatum. The sequence continues at coordinate 34,675,131 of NC_137472.1, read as the reverse complement.
AGATACTGGCTTGGTGCGTAGATGTTGTTGCTCTCGAAGTTTAAGACAAACTTATCTTCAGCAATTTCTGCCCGCACCAAGTCGACGCGTTGTTGATGACGGCAGTCATCGTCGATTTCCGCTGTGCTCCAGTATACAACAGTCAAGAAGGGGCGACTTTTCTTTCTGGGAAGAAAAGCGAGATAAGGAACGTTGAGAAAGAGACTTTCGGCGACCTTTAAAAGCTGCTGCGTGTTAAATTGCAGGGTTCCACGCTTAACAGCGATGATAGCCTTGCGCAGTCGACCGTTACACGGTACGTGATCACCTTCGTCAAAGATCGCCGTAAACACATTGCGAATAGCGTACGATCGCTGCTTCAGATCATCGGCTTTATCCATCAAACGTTGAGACTCCATCAAACCGTTGTAACAAGACGTAGCCGGGAGAGTGTTGATCGATTCTTCGGTGATTTGAAGAGCTTGCTGTTCTAGTTTTCTTGCAATGCTAGCACAGGATTGCATTTTGTCTCACACTCGAGCACTGCTCCTTTTTATAGGCTTGAAACCTTTTTTTTTTTCAAAGACCTGTTCAGACCTGCCCACCAAATGAGGCAATCAATTTTTATATTTTTTTTTTCAAAGACCTGTTCAGACAGGCCCACCAAAGAAACGTCGCAAGCAACTCAAGGTGTTTATCAGGAAATGGTGCAACAACAGAGGTTGAAACAAGGCAATAAAATAAGAAATTGATATCGTTACCTTATCTGTATAGCTGTTACTATGTTTCCAACACAAACGAATATGATAAAAACAAAATAAATCAACAGAGATTGAAACAAAGAAAATTTGCTTGTCTGTACAACTTTACACTATGTTGCCAACAAAAGAATATGATAAAAAACAAAACAAGTAGTTAAATTTGCAGCGGTTCTGTCGATACACCGTCTTCAAGAACCTTGCGTTTGATGTAAAGATATGTAAGGCTCACACGTTCTTGCACGCAAGTGTGGACGGCGTTTTTATGAACGCGAAATGTCGTGTTTTTTCCAGATGCAGGAACGCCGGTTTCAAGTACATCGAGATATGTTTGTTCTGTCAGCGGGTTTTGTTTTTTGACGATTCCTTTACAGGAGAGTTTATTTCCTTCTTCACCGCTACAGTGGTAAGTTTTACTGTTCAGAGAGACGATCGATTCACCGACAAATTCTGTCTTGAAAAGACCCGGTTCACGTTTATCAAATTGCTCCCGAGCTTTGCAACATGCGTGAACCTGCGGCCATGTTTCGAATCGACACCGTGTTTCAATAAAATCATTCATATGCCGGTCGCAAGCGGGCGAAGGCAGCCAGCGATGAAATTCCGTAAAGAAGGAACGACGTTCATCTGGTTTGACCAAAGCATCCAAACTGTCACCAGCCAACGCAATGTAAAGTGAATCGGTGTCTGTGTTAAAAAAACATGTCTTAAAAAAAACATCTTGTTAAAAAAAAAAGCATTTGTTATTTTATCGGTAAATCGACACAAACTTTTACGTTAGGCTTGTGCTGTTAGGTGGTGCTAGAGAGCTGTTAACCACTTACCTGAATAGCAGACTTGAAAGTTGTCTCTGCTAAGATACCGATCGAGAAATTGAAAATAAAATTCAAGCATTCTCAGCTTTGCATATTGATACACGAAAAACGCCACTTGAATAGGCAGGTTCAGCTTTACTTTCCTTGGCATAGACACAACTTCAAAAAGTTCTGAAGTGATTTCAAGCAAACTTCTGAAACTGTGGTTTTCGATCTTGCGAGAAAGACCACCTTCGCCCACAAGTTGCACTGTCCGATGCCGTTCTTTGTTGGTTGCCATTTTACCATAACCACAATTTCCAATTAATTTTTCAGTGTCGGCGATAATTTTGAAGCTGTCGTGAATATCAGCTTGGCGCCTAGCGGAAGAAACGTTTTGAACAAATGTTTGAAAGGGTATTTTCTTGGTGTAACACATCACTGAATAAACCGCTGTCACTTGCAAACCGTTTTCGATGTACCATTTTAAGAGTGGAGTGGCCAGCAAAATCTTGTCACCTCTGTAGCTACCAACAAGTGTTCGCCGCGGTCGCTTTAATAAACCGTGCTGGCGAGCATAAGTCGCCATAGTCGATCCAATGTCTTCCAAACCAACGTCAATATTTTTAAAAATTGGTGTCATTTCGGAAAAAAACTTGCGCCGTGACTCAGGGACGTGAAGATCACACAAAACCAAACCAAACAATTTACCACAGGCAATTTCTTTGAGAATTTCAACTTGGGTGCGCGGCCACACTTTGCGTGTTTCAAAACTTTTTAGAAATTCAGCTATTCTGGGAATTTGCCTCAAACGCAACCATTCACATTCACGCATGATTATGACGCGGTAATTTAAAGATTTGTAATATTCGTGAATTGCTTCCGTTTCTTCCGCAAGTTCAGAAGCTGAAAGGTTTTTGAACGGATGAAAATTTGCTTGATTTCGATGTGCTGTAACCGAACAGACATAACCGTGAAATGCGCAGCCTAGAAAAGAAAGAATAAGATTTCGTTGTTTGCAGAAACCATCAACTCGCAAGCGTCTAGCACCGACTTGTTTCTCACGGCCGTTGCGTTGATGTCTAACATCTACACCATTGATAAAACCAAACCAACGAAGCCATTGGTCAGCCATTTCTCCAAAGTACCAACGTTTGGCTCGCATTGGTTTAAACACACCGTCAGCGGTCAGTTTCAGTGTTGTGCACGGACCACATGGCAAATCGTGCCCGAGACAGTAAAGGTAAAGCGAATTGCAATCATACCCCACGATTTTTTGACACATTTTAGTCCCATTGTCCTGGGGTCTAAGGAATGTTTCGCCCGCTTTGTGTCTACGGTGAAAACAGATTGACGGCCCACCAACGATTTGCGATCGAATGAGCTGAAAATTGTCTGCTTCAGTCTGATCAAATAGAGTTAAAAAACAATCCCTTTTCATGCTTTTCATGAGAATGATTTGAGCCAAACCTGGAACAGTGATTGCCTGTTTAAACATATCTACTCCTTTTTCACGGTAAATGGCGCTTTGCTTTTCCAGTGCCTCTAAAAACGGAATGACATCGGCGTTATTGTACCAGATGAGAAAATCTCTAAGAGTTCGCATTTTATGTTGTTTCCAGTTTTTTTGGCATATGCCATAGTCTTCATCGCTTATGGCGGTGTTGTTCATCTTATTAAAGAAGGCGCTTTTGGGTGGTAAACATGTTTCTTCAAGGTTTTGAAGGCTGGTGATGTGATCGTAAGGAAACACACCTTTTTCGCCTTCGCATTTGTACGCTTTCAAGTAACCTCGATAAGAAATCCCTGGTGCTAAATAATTTGTGATGTCTAAAAAAGTAAATTGAGATGTGGAAATGCAGAGATATTCATTTCCCCTCTTAATCAAATGAGGTGAAGCCTCTTGTGAGTGAAAATAAACTGCAAACAAAGGTTTCAACACGTTCAAATCATACTTTCCACCATTAAAAGAAATCACAGGGAGTTTTGCCAAGTAAGCCAGCAAATTGTTTTTGAGTTGGCGCAGAGGGTGTTTTTCAAGATTTTCCAAAGCAGGTTCTAGCAAAAGCTGTTGGTTCAATTCGTCTTCAATATTGTTTAAAACTGCAGCGTAGCGATCTGACAACAAAGCAAATGCGTGACGCTGCAATTCTTCTAAATAGTTCATTGTTTGACAGACCAATTGATACGAATTGCCTTCCGAAATGAAACATTTTGGAGCAAGGTACTCTGGAATATTAGAAGCGATACTAATTGACAAAAGTTCATGTTTTCCTAAAAACTTTGTTTGCTTTGATTGAGGTGGGCATTGGTCTGTGTTCAAATACGTTTCAATGTCAAAAGTTGCTCTGAAACAATAATATTTCAATGGTTCTGGCACAATGACCCCCCATTCTTCTAACTTTTCAAATATAGTTTGCTCGTTGTGAAATACACCTCCCGGGTAGATAAGCTTTACTTTACCAGTGCATGTTGCAGCGTGTCTTTTCATGTGCCGGAGTGTTTCCCAGGTTTTTTTACAACGCGGACACTCAACTAACCCTGTGTAAAGCCTAAAATCAGTTATAAGTGAAAAGTGGTTTTCGAAAAGATTCAAGAGCATGCAAGGGTCTCTCGGGTGTAATGCCTGGCGTGTGCTTTGTTGGATCAGTGAGGCGACAACTTTTTCAGCATTGTTCTGACGCAATTCATAGACCACGATATTGACACCGTAAACCTTTTCCAACGAAGGAATATCTTTCAAAGAAACACCCTGAAATTGTTTTGGATCACCCGCCTGACTTTGATGAAACAAACGCAAAGCAGCGCGCTCAAGCGATCGTTTAGGAAATCCTTGAAAGAGTGCGAGAGCTCTAAAAAAACATAGCTTGTTTTGAAATACACCTCCTGTTTTCGAACTTTTTACCAAACCCGCAACGCCTTTATTACATTTGAGAAATCGTGGAAGCTCCGTTTCGCTACCTATGGGTCTGTGAGAAATTAAGAATAAATAAAATCCTACGTTTAGCAGTTTCTCAACGAACCATTTGCTGTCCGGGCGTTTGTTACGAACCAGTGTAATAAAATCTGTGTTGTTGAATTCTTCCTGAAACTCTTCAAAATCGAGACGGTTTCGCACTAAAACTGGTTCTTGCAATATAGAATCATTTGAACTCGGGTGAAAATAACGCGTTTCTCCGGTTATTCTATGACGCAATAGGTAGCCGAAAGAATATGTCAATTTAAACGCAGTTGTTTGTTGCTGCAACATGGCATTGAAATCAATCGCGTTGTGAATAGACGCTTCATCGTCGTCGTTCAAACGAAAGTTATAAGCATTAACACGTCGACCGAGATGAATGACACGTGTCCGTACGGCGTTCCAGTGGTCTACAACGAATTGCGGTGCGTTTTCTGGCGGTCTAAGAGAATCAAACGAAAAATGTGGACCCGATGCTGAACAAGGCCGTTCAATACACTGTCTAGTATGAGCAATGAGATTTTGTCTCCTCGTAAATTCTTTTGCACAAAATAAACATTTTTCTCGTTTTTCATCATGCGTCGTTTGAATATGTCTGTTCAAACTTCTCCTTGTTGCATAGCTCTTGCCGCAAATATCACACAAAAAGAGCATTCTAAACTCAACTCATCAATAAAATCGATAGCAGCGAATCTCTGTACTGAATTATTTCCTAGTGTAATCTTTTTTTTTATACTCAAAAAGAGCGCCAAATTATCAAGTTTCGTAACATACTTGAAATTAGGAGTGAGGGTTGCAACACCTCAAAATCAAAACATTTCAATGTGTTGTCGCGATTGGTTCAGGTTTTGAGATTTGTACCGTTTCAAAAATTTTTTGTTTGTGTACTATTAAACGTCCAGTTCGGTTGTAAACTGTTTCGGAATGACAGGAAACAATATCCACCTATACGACGCCTTGAAAACTTTCAAGGTAATAAAAAAAAAAAAAAAACTAAAAAACTCATTCTTTTAAGAAATGTTGAAGCTATGACGCGAAACTTCAACGGAAAAGTCTAATTTGTGGAAAACAATCTATTTCCAAACGCAACTCGATTGAACCTGTAACAAAATCAAGCGACGTCAAAAACTTGATTTGTTTCTTTCACCTCAAACACGATTTAAAAATACCGAGGTTTAGTTGAGATTTATTCAAACCGGGAAATAAAAAAAAAAATTCTTTGATATTTCTTATCAAAATCCATAGGTTATAAACCAAAAGTTTGTAAACGTCCATTTCGATTGTAAACAGTCTCGAACTGGCAGGAAACAATATCCACCTATACGACGCCTTGAAAACTATCAAGGTAATAAAAAACAACTTAAAAACTCATTCTTTTAAGAAATGGTGAAGCTATGACGCGAAACTTCAACGGAAAAGTCCAATTTGCGGAAAACAATCTGTTTCCAAACGCAACTCGATTGAACCTGTAACAAAATCAAGCGACGTCAAAAACTTGATTTGTTCAAACCTGGAAATAAAAAAAAAAATCTTTGATATTTCTTATCAAAATCCATAGGTTATAAACCAAAAGTTTGTCGAAACTGTTGCAAACAACAACATGTTGAGGAGGTGTGAAGAATGTGACGCAAGCTTTAACAAATGGGAGACGTATGTCTCCCTTATGATAACTGAACACAGAGAAAGGGCTTACTGCCCTTTCTGTTATAAGTCCTACAAAAAAGTTAAATGTCTCAAGAATCATATAGATGTATGTTGGGGGATGATATCTGTGAGTATTTTACTTTGTATTTAAATTATATAAAGTATTTTACTTTTTCTTAATATTTTTTTTTTATTTTTAATTTTTAATTTGATTTTTCATGTGTTTTTATTGCAATAGCTAAAGTAAACAGAGCAATATGCAATGACCTATCCATCGATTTGTTTAATACACACTAATCCAAAGATGCCGGATGACGATATATGCGAGTGTTTTATCTTATTTTGTTTTTGTTTTTTTTGTTTTTTTTCATGTGCTTTTCTTGACTTCTTCCGAAAACAGTTAGTTTTTTTTTTTTTTGAATTGTGAGTGCAAATAACTCCAGAATATCGCAAATCGACTACAAATAACGTGATAAATTAAATCAAACCTTTATTACTTATTTTTCCCTCCTCCTACATAAAACAACATTTAGTTTTAAAGTCTGATTGATTCTTCGCGATTGAAGTGGTATGCAAACTAAACGATTTCATCCATCGACTTGTTTTAAATGATAATGATTTTTTTTTGTTTTGCTACAAACTAAAACGAAGAAAAAATATCGTGAGTTTTTTATCTGTCTTAAACAGTTACTTTTTCTTTAAAGATAGCGTGAAACTATTTGCAATAGCTAAAGTAAACAGAGCAATATTCACTAATCCATCCATCGATTTGTTTTAATTATTATGATTTTTTTCTCAGAAAAAGAAAGCTACAACAACGCAAGTAAAAAGGAAAGAAGTAACCTTCACCGTCAGTTTGGCATAATAAACTGTGGAAAATCCTTGTGTTGGTTGTGCTGTTTCTTTGGTAGGCAGGTCTAAACAAAACATCGCGAGTTCATTGTTGATTCGTTTCAACAGAGCGTTTGCTGCCTATAAATGCTGACTCAATACACCACTCAGCGGATGCAACTTTTGTTAATCGCCACGAAAGTGTTGCAAGGCTAGATAAGGATTACAGGATGCTACAGTATTGCGCTTCGACACTTGTATTGACTAAATAAGACGTAAAACTGTGAGAGGTTAGACAAACAAGTATCATTAAAGGTCATCATTTTTGCTCAAAGGTCACCTCGTATGACGAGTAGAAGGATCTGGCTCTGGATAAAGAATAGGCTGATAAACCACCTGAAAATGCGGGTGTCACTGCATCGCGCCTAAATTTCATGCTGTTCAATTATTGTTGCACGGTCAGACGTCGCAGGGTGTCAAATTGATCACACAAGTTATGCTTCGACACTTGTATTGATTGAATAAGACGTAAAACGGGTTAAGTTAGGTAACGAAAAACTGTTATATTAGGTAACTGAGAAACTTAAAAATTAAGTTAGGTAAACTGAGAAACTTAAAAATTAAGTTAGGTAAACTTTTTTAAGACTTTCAATCCCTCGTCGGCATATAGGACAACTTTTCAAATTGATCACGCAACTGCTACAAGCGCATAAATGACCACAAGGATTAATTAGAATTTCAGTCAAACCATCTAAACAGACTTTACACCGTAAAATTTTGCAATGCTCATTCGATTCCTTAGAATTGTTTGATTGATCCAATAAACACAGTTGACCATCGCAATTAGTGGATGGAGGTGTTCTGTTCATTTTTAAATAGTTGCATTTATCATTGGCTTTGGCGTGTTGAGTCCAAGGGCATTGAAAACCAGCCATTAAAAAAGATGTGTCGCACCAAAAACAAACAACCTTTCTCCCATCTCCGCTGTAACACAACCCAGCTCTGGCAAGAAAAGCTTTCTCGACAAACAAATCTTCAGGTGCATAAACAAAAGAGACAACTCGATGCATCCATTTTCGCATTGTGACAGTTAGCGGCGGTGCAGAACGAGGTTGAGGTGTAGAACGCGGTTGAGGTATGTTTAAACCTCTTCGAAGCACTATTCCAGCAGGCAAGTTTCCACCTATTCGAAAAGATGTTGGCCTATTCAAATCGGGGTGTCTTCTGGTGACACCCAACACAAACTCGAGTCCCAACGTTTCTTGAATGAATTTGCAATGTGGGAAGTATTTCGCGTGCTCCACGTTTGGAACTTCTGCAAACTTCCAATTGTTCAATTCTCCTGCACAATAGCAACAGCGCACTAAATCCTTCACCCCCGTGTAATAAAAACCACTATCCACCATTTTCTTTGGACAATGCAAAGAGTTAAGAAAGTATTCATTACAACATTTTTCATTCCTTTCAAAAGTCTTCATTCTAACCTCTTTTTCCATCATGCGGGGATCAGAAGGGCCTGAATCTGGACAAAGCATAGCTGACAAGCCATCTGAGAATGCTACATAAACACTAGCTGTTGCAACACTCGATGATCCAAAAAACCTATCCATAACCACCATGTGCTACCCTAATAACAATGTCGCGACAAATGGCAACCTACTACCATGCATAGCTAACACCTCATAAACAATAAGAAAAAAAATCGAGACCAAATCACCCATTACTCAAGGATGGTGCAAGGAAAACATGACGTCAACACAGTGACATCATCATAGAAACAAGTGACGTCAACACTGTAGCATCAGAATAGTTCTTGTCACGCTTGATGGCAACCCTGCAGAACTCATATTTCTTTGTTTATTCTTTATACATTTGAATTTTGGCGGGTAAATTTACACAAAAAGTGATCTGGCAACCCTGGAGATTTATTTACCATACATCTGGCAACCCTGGACCTTGAATCATACTCGCATTTCTTTGTTTATTCTTTATACATTTGAATTTTAATTTCTTTGTTTATTATTTATACATTTGAATTTTGGCGGGTGAATTTACACTAAAAGTGGGACTGTTCCGCTTCAACACCTTTTGTGAAGTCAACACCTTAGCATCATCATAGAAACAAACAACAATTCATTGTCATGCATGAGTGGTTTTTAGTTTGTTTCTTTTGTGACGTCACAGCATGGTGTATGGGGGTCCGAGATGGGTCACTATATACTACTTCTGTACTTCAAACTTTGGCATTAGCCTATAACTTGCAAATTTATGTTTACATAAATGCACTGTTAAGATCGAAAAAATAGAAGGCCTAAATGCACTGTTAAATATCATCTTCATCATATTATAACTTACTGCGTCTGGTTACACTGTAATTGTAGGCTAACTGGTAGAGTATAGTACGGTACGGTAATGAAATTAGTAGCCTACAGTCTGTACACAGGGAGACCACAATAATAGCAAAAAATTTATGTCTAATGTTATTTAAACACATAAGAGCCAGATATGAAGGCGGCAGGGTAGGCTATTCATGTTTTGCATCGATAAATCCTGGTAGGCATCATCCACGTTGTTTGAATCAGGCGGTGGTAACTTCTTTAGTGGTTTCGTTGGTGATTTCGATAAATCAATGAATGCCGGATTGGATTTGGATGTTGCATGTTGCTGTTTTCGGGTTTGTTACTTTCCTAAAAAGTGGAAGTAGACACGAAATCATTAACCGAATCAGCCGCGACATGCAATCAATCTCCTAAAAAGTTGTTATCATTATAGCCTACTATTATACAAGATACATTCTATAAATCTATAAGTTACAGTTATACGTTGGTCGTCGAGTTATTATATTACTGTAAAATTCGTGAATGTTACATAAATTGTCTTTTTTCTCTGAGTTTGTCCTGTTCAAAAAAACAGTTTGCGCTTCGGGGCAGAAAATGATGGTTCGGCACAGACTAAAAAATATTTGTTAGCAACAAGGCTAAGCTAAAACAAAGTTGAAATCAGAAACATAGTTTGACCACACTTCAGCAGAAAAACGTACGGCATTTTACCAGACTTAGGCTAGGCCTACTTGGAAGTGAGGGTACGTTGATAAGCCTTCAACGCCTCTTTTGCTAGTGGGCTGTGTTCTGAGACAATTTTGTCCGTTGAGACATTGCAATTCTTGTGAACAGAACCAATGTGTGCTTTTGATGTTGAAGTATTGAATCTTCCAAACCAAAATTTACTTTTGTTTTGCTCAAAGCAAACTAAGCAAAAGGACATCAACGTTTTTTCATGTCCGCTTTTCGTTCTTTTTTTACTTAGGCTACTCCTCCACAAATATCCTGTTTTGATCGCCGTTTAAGAATAAGTATTAAGTACGTCTGAAAAATATGAAAATCATTAAATAACGACACCAGTTTGTCAATGGGTAGCCATCATAGGCGTAAATCCCGGAGAGAGGAGAATTATTCCCCCTAAAAGTTTGGCGGGGGGATGCAAATATTCCCCAAAAATTTCTCTTTGTCAGCAACGTCTTCACAATGATCTGAGACTGGTGAAAAACTTCAAGATACTAGGCCTATTCATGATACTGACTCAGTCTGTGTACTATATCTATGCTGTAGGCCTAGGCTATATAGGCCTACACATACACAGCCTAGCTAGCTCTATTATTATGACAGCATAATAGGTTAGCATAGGCTAGGCTATAACTAACTTTTCTAAACCGGAAGGATACCACTAGCCTAAGCTTATCATGCCTAACTGTAGCCTACGTCGAAGCTCAGTGAACTTTGTCATTGCTACTCAAGTGCAACTGTAAATCAACGGATTACCTGATTTTAGCTAAAAGAATTGAGAACTAACTCACTCACTGCACTCACGTCTAATTCCCAAAATGGCGAGAATAGAAATCAAGCGACGGAAAGGCGAGAATGGGAAAGACAGTAAGAGGGGTTCCGGATGGCGAGTGGCGACGGAAACCAGCTGATCATCGTTATTCCAATCATTTTTAGAACTTTTGAAAGGGAATGTTAATAATATTTTCTTTAAATGTGCTAAAAACAACAATTCCCTTTTTATGACAAAATTTCCTTGTAAAATTGTTAAAAATCCTTAAAAAATCCTTCCGATCTTCATTTCCTTTTTTTATCCATCGAAGCGTTGAAAAATCCCAATTTCGGGATAAAATCCTTCAAAGTGGAAGCACTGCGAGGGTGGGCAATTTTCGTTGTTACGTCACATAAGGTGAAACAATGGAACATAAATTGTTGATTTTCTCGATTCAACAAAAACTCACGAGTGGTTTTTGCATAAAACGATAGAATTGTTGCGATTATTTAGTTGCATTCTCGCGGCTGGCCGAAGCGATTTTGCGCGGCTGAGGTTGTGATTTTTAGTGAATTGCGCGGCTGCGCTTGTGATTTTTCGTGAATTGCGCGGCTGACACCGCGGCTGGAAATTGAAGTGCGCGGGGGATTTATCCCCCGCGCAGGCCAAACTTTCCAATGTGGTAGATAATTCAAACTATCAAAACTGTTTGAAAAAGTAAATGAAAACCAAGCTTATTTTCAAAAAGAAGTCTTTATCATTCAAGTTAAGAGGCACAAACTTAACCCTTTTTTAGTGAGCAGTGAGCACCTGAAAGCACTTCACATACTCATGAGGGTCTGCAAACCAGGGAATGGGATGAGATGGAATGGAAGACAGATTTTGGGATAGAAGATGGAAAATGTCAAGAATGGAAAATCTTGATGATGGGATGGAAGACAATCTTCCATCATTAACTTTCTAGTTACGCTTTATCAAGACATGCAAAATATTACGTTGCTTGTTGAAATAATTCGATTTTTGGTTCGTATTAAACCAACGGGACTGTTGCCCAACGCGTATTTGTCAAACCTACTGTCGTTAGGCAGAATTGACCAATCAGAAAGCAATAAACAATTCACACTTCTGACAAAAGAAAACTTCTTGACGTTTGACAGCATTCCATCATACGGCACTTGTGTTAACTATGTTTGGAGATTCTCGTGGGTTTTGTTTCGAGAAGGCAGTTAAACAAAATAGAATTTTGTACATTTTGAAACGAAAAACTACAACGGCAAAGTTGATAGAAAACAGAAGGAAACAAAACAAAAATGTCTTACAAGTAAACATGTTGTGGTTTTATTGTTGTGCAAAAGTTGTGCTTTTATTAGGCTACTCCAATTGTCTGCGATGCTTCTCAAGTATTTTTGTTACTTTTTTATCTTCTCCAACGTAGACTATAACTTTGCTACGTGTTGTTTCTTTCTGTATAGAATCATTCTACACTTCTAGTTCCAACACCAAACGGTACATACCGTAATCCTTAGGAAAATATATACTACTGTTAAATTTTTAGCTTAAATTTAGCCTATGGTTTTAGGTTTATTTGTGGTATATTCAATGCGGAGATCACAAAATGTGAAGATGGAAGAGATATCTGAGCTGGAATGGAATGAAAATCTCAGGATGAAAGATGGAAAAAACGTCTTCCATTCCATCCCATACCCTGCTGCAAACTGAGATTGAGAACCACTGGTTTAAAGAGAAACATAGCTCGATTTCAACATGAATGAAAATTGGCATACTTCTGTTTAAGAATACCTTCTTGAGTAAACCCTGCCTACGTCAATAGCAACACCATTCAGGTTTGGTGGCCGTGCTTAACTATATTTATCGATGCATATACCGCAATATTAGATCCTTTTATGCACGCCTTAAACCATTATGGTTTTGCCACCTTTTCCTTTTGTTGGTTTTGTTACTGTATTTCTTTTTCACAATATCATTTCTTTTGTATTCTGACAAAGAAAAATAAATTGAATTGAATTGACCTATTCGAAACTGTTCATTAAAAAATTGATTTGGAATACTCCACCAGGGAATAGGGATGCCAGCGACAAATTTCCAATAAACCTAGATCGTGTGTTCAAAAAAACCCAGATGAAGTAAAGAAAACCCAGGTCCAGAATAGATGTAGTAAAGCGGTTAAAAGTATGTACAATCGTGCATGTGCTTTTAACACCACTTTATATCATTCCACAGAAGCCTCCGTAAGCTGTAAATACTACGGTACTAACACGTGTACGGTATATAATTATGCTATACAAATATACCGGTACATGCTTATGTTGGCAGTTATTATGACATATAACTAAAAGGAAGTGGCTACGTTTACGGCGCCGTAAATACAGCCGTTCCATGCCTTTTTTTTAATCTTTACGTCGCTTTTACTGCGCATGCGCGCTGGTGCGTATTTTTTTCTTTTTTCACCTTCTCTTCATTGTTTCAAAAAAGAGATCAAAACGTTAATTTTACAAAGCTACAGTGCATCGTAACTCGTAAGTGATATGTTATGGAAACCAACTTGTCAGTTGCTTCGGAAACTTTATTATTCTCTGCTTGCTTCATGGAATTTTGTGTTTTGGCCTACGTTATCATCAATATGTTTTTTTTTTTTGTTTTTTTTTTGTGCGTATGCTGTTGTTGAAGCGCGGGAACGTTTCAATTATTATTTTTCTCTTGTAAGCTTATTTTAAATGGCAAAATCGTAATTTCCGTAGGGTGGCAATTGACTAGTAGACCGTATGGTCGTCTCGTTGTCTCCCTGTCGGTATGGGAACTTGTGTAACTTTTGTACTGTGTATATAGCATATTTCAAACATGTACCTATGTTCCTGTTACTGACAAATAAAACATTGATTGATTGATTGATTCTCTTTGAAAGAAAAAGTGAATATATAACTTCTAAATTCAACCGCCTTAGCCAAGTGAGTCAGTGGCGCGTGCGATTTTTGTCTGACTCTTACTCCCAAGGATGTGAGTTCGATACCACCAGGAGGTGATTCTTTTTTTAAACTAAATTCTAACCCGAAGTGACTCAATCGTTAGGCTACGCATTTTTGTGGCCGTTCAGTTTAGTTTGTTTTTAGTTCTGACCATCACAACGAAAAAACAGTATATGACAAACACAGCAGAGGTTCAGAAAAAGGTAGAAGCGACAAAGAACGGACGTTATAGGCTAGCGTGCATGATACCGAAACAGGACAATCAGTTTAAATATGGCACGGCCGTAACACCTTAACACTTTCACTGCCAAATGACTAGATATCTAGTCATTTGTGATGTAATTGTTCACCCCATGACATCATAATGCCCCAAAAATCCTGATGTGTTGCCAATCCTGGGGCCTGACAGGTTGCTTCAATTTTAAACTAAAAAAAAACGTTTTTTAACCTATTTCCCCGTCAAATCTTTAAAAATTAAATAGAAATCAAAACACCAATCAGTGTGAAGCTTGAAATTCAGCAATAACTTCTAGGTCTGATGATGCCAGAGCTATGATGCCAGGCTACTAGTATAAAGTTAGGCTACTAGTCAAAAAAAGTGTATTGATCAATGCACATAGGTCATGTAAAAGAGCTTACTTTTTATCTAGCAAGGTAATTGAAATATTCTATTATATTTTAAGGTTTAGACTAATTTACCTATTCATTTAGGGTCACTAAACTGCTTACCGGTACTAGCTAGAAGTCCTGTAGGCTACCTAAACCTAGTAGCTAAAAAAATCCAAGCAAACATTTTCTTATGAACATAGGCCATGACCATGCTATGTCTGTCAACAAAACTTTTGAATGTAATGTAAAGGCTAACCAAACGTAGTAGCCTATAGGTTTCATCGAAAGGAAATATGTTTGCAACCGCCTGATTGGTTCAGTTAAAGTTTGGTACAGTAGCCTAGCTACCAGCTAGCTAAACTTGTCATTTTTACATCGTTTCAACGTCGCCAGACGTTGAAATCGTGTAAAAAGGTAACTTTTGCTGACTAGGTATAGGTTGCAACTGAAAAACCTTTACAAAAGCCATTCAATTTGTTCAAAGAAACGAATTAGCCTAGCAGTTCGTATTTAGCCTACATTGATTCAATGTTTGAATACGTTGAATCACTCAGTTGGCCTTTTGTTTTTCTTTACAGTGATTTCACGTCTGAACAGGTTGATTCAATGCAAAAAAAAAACTGTTTAGCTGACTGGCGTGCTTGTAAATGCAATAGTCATTTCAACGATCAATTGCAACACCGATTTTGCTCCAAAATTACAAAGTGCGTTTCAATCGATTGGCAACATATTTTTTCATTACTATGGTAACAAGAGGAGGAGGAAAACTTCTCCTATTTTTTCAAAACGCCGGCAGTGAAAGTGTTAATAAAAATTTTATAAATTTAGAACGAAGAGGAAAAAAAGCTAGTGATTTTTTCTAAATTCATAAAATTTTTGGGTGTTACGACCGTGCCATATTTTAAACTGATTGTCCTGCTTTGCAATCATGCACGCTATAACCAGTGGCGTAGCCAGAAAAAAAAATTGGGGGGGCCAAATATTTAATGAATTGAAGAGAACGACAACGAATTACTGCGGGACCATCTAACGACACTCGCACGAGAGTCTCCAATGTGGCTGATTTTAAAGAAGTTCGCCACTCCCTAGAATTCTTTTTAGCAACGAAAAACAACGCTCGACATGATTGTGTTGACGATGACGGCGAGGTAATAAAATAAGTATTTCAATGATGTGAAGGACATTACTAAAAGAAGCATAATTTTTGCAAAATATGATCAAAAATTGTTTTCCCCTTGGATGTCAACTAACCTAGTTCTCCTTTTTAACAACGATTCAATGTCCGACAACATCGAATCGACATAAAAACGACAATAGCCTATTGCCAGCCGATGTAAATTAGCACTTCGGATTAAGACTTTGTTAAAATAAACATATTACAAACAAGACTTACAGCGCTGGTGATCGCAGATAGATATATTTCATCAATAACAAATGTCCCCGCACAATGCAACAGTGGCGATTATGACTCGCTGACCTAATTTTGCGTCACTCTTTGATACTAGGCCTACATATTTTCGACAGTTAATCCATGTTGTTAAAGAAGCTTGGCCAGCAGTAGCGTTGTTCGACTAATTTTGTTGATGCGATATTCTGAGATTGAAACGATTGCAGTAGGCTACTCAAAACTTAGTCTGAGCCACTATGTCTATTTAGAACAAAAAGCAAAGGTTTGCGTTGGTAGCCTACTAATATAATTATGTAATAAATTTGAAGTGTTCTTTTTATTGACAAAACACAATGACATGAAAAGTTTTTGGATTAGGCTACCGTAACCTACTTTGCTTTTGTTTTCAAGTAAATTATTAGAAATGTAAAGGCTCTGTAAATTTATGTCGGAACAAAATCATGTTTAATTCATAGAAACTTCGCATAGGCTATGCTTTAAAGCAGTGGTTCCCAACCTGGGGTTCGCGGACCCTTTGGGGGTCCGTGAGAAAGCATTTGGGATCCGTGATTACCTTGATGAATTTTGGAGAAAAAAAATATACTTTGTTCTAAGTTATATGCACGGATAGAGCACCAGCTATGCTTGGGAACAAACCCGGATTTGCTGCTTTAGTAAAAAACGAAGCTCCTCTCATGGTTGTTACCCATTGCTTCTTGCACAGGTAGCCTACGCCTTAGCAGCAAAAACTTTACGAGCAAGTATCAAGAAAATTCTGACGAATTGCGTGAAAGTCGTTAATTTCATCAAAAGCAGAGCTGTAAACCACCGCACTTTTAAAGCGCTCTGTCAAGAAGTAGGGTCAGATGACGGAGTACTTTTGTAGGCTGTCATTCTGAGGTACGTTGGTTATCTAGAGAAGTTTTAAAACGACTGCAGCAACTAAAAAATGAAGTATCAACTCTTTTGAAAGCAAATGGAAGTCCCCTCTCAAAATTGTTCGAGAGTAAAAGTTTTCTATACGGCATGCCTACTTTGCCGATATTTTCTGTCATATTAAGAATGTTAATCGTGGCATTCAAAGACCAGGTGTGACGATAACTGATGCAGCTGAAAAACTGAAAGCGTTTTTAGCCAAGTTGCCGGTTTAGAAACGCAGATTGGAAGCAGGTAATTACGCTAACTTTTCAATGTTAGAAGATCTTATCTTAAACTCAACCGCAGTTCAGTCGTTTAGTTCGGGAAAGGCAACAACAACCATCTCATTAAATTTGCTTACGTTGAAAAAGTTTCGGCATGGCACTTTGGGTCACCTTAACATTCAAATACTGCTGACATTTCTTGAACAATCCATTTATTTTCTTATTTGAGCAAATGTTTAACCTGACATTTTCCGCAGGAGTCACAGCGGCAATGCAATATGACACCGTTCAGTAGCTGAGTAGCATAATTATTACAATAGTCAATAGTAGCCTACTGTGATTGAACTGACTCGTGTGAAAATAAATTTCTTTGCAATAGTCAAGATAGTATGTTAATTGAGTTTCAGGCAAAATTTAGGTAGGGGTCCGCAGAATTAATAATTTGTCTAAAAAAGCATTTCAAGGACTGATGTCCATTCAGTGACACCTAGCGGATTGAACAATTCGAACAACAACACAAGTGGAAACTCTACTCTGTCAATCTCGGTGACCAGGCCGCAAATTTTTTTTCCCACTTACTTTTTGTCTCATTTGCACATTTCTGTAACTGTAGGCTATAGCCATTAGCCTACTGGTTTCCACGAGGCGCACGTAACTGTTTTTCAATTGATTCTGGTCACTCTAAAAGTAAGATTTAGGAATTGATTAAGAATTAACTCTAGCCAAGGGCGCGGGAAGTAGGGGTGCTCAAGGGGCTGCAGCCCCCCCTAGAGCTAATTCAGCCCCCCCCCTGGAATTTTCGATAATTGCTTCAGCCCCCCCTAGAAAATTCTGACAATTTAAGGTAACGTTGTAAAGGAGGTAAGGCTTGTTGCCGATGCCCACTTCGTTTAAACAGTTGCAGTTGTAATTCGTGAATCGTCTAAACGTAAATATTTATTCATGTCGCTTGTTGGTTCCGATGAAGTTGCCTGCAATTTGCTGGGTTTGTGTCCTACTCGTTGGTGCGTTCGTGCTTCTGCCCTCGCTCGTGTTGTTAAGTGCTACCCTACCCTGTAGCAATGTCTGACAGACATGACAGAAGATAGTGCAATGAGAGGAGACGCATGTACAAAGATATTCGGCTTGGTAAAACAAGCACGCACGATGCGACCTTATTTTGCGATTACCTGCAGCGGTAAAGTTTTTCAGCCTGCAGAAGCCGTCGCAAAATAGCTCCAAAACAAGAAGATCTCTGCTTCTACAGCTTTAGAATCCATCACCATTCTCCACAAACGGATAAAAAATCTCAGAAAATATGAATCCGTTTACAAGCCTATGGAAGCAGCGAACGTCTTTACGTCTGCTAATAACCTGAAGACGCCAAAAGATCCCGGAGTGAGCAAAACTACAGTAAGATTTCGAAACACAGAGGAATCGGATGCTTTGGATTCCGAAGTTGAACCCTTTGTTGAAAATATAATATAATGTTTGTATCAAAAGAGAGTGCTCAACTAGCTCCTAATATAATTTGTATAAATTTATATTGTTTTCTAAGACATCTGAATATTAACAACTCCCAGGACTTGTTTTAAACACACAGAAAGACACCAATAAATTTTGCAAATCGTAAATCGAACAAAGTTTACCCGATTTACGCTTCTTTTAACTAATTTGTGGAAGCAATTTCAGAATCGCTTACTCTGTTGGGTTTTTGTGTAGCTGAGTTTTTTGTGTTCTCTAATTTTAGCCGCAGTTTTTGCCCGTTCGTGTGTAAAAGCTACCTTTAATAAGTTAATAGCTGTTTATCTGCTAATAAATTTCATACAAATATCACCCTGAAAGTGTTTCCAGAAAGCGCTATAATCCATTATTTGAGTGTAATTTTTCAAAAAATTTCCGGAAAAGCATGCCCCCGGACCCCCCTAGAGCGTGCCTTCGGCACGCTCTAACCCCCCAACAGCTTTATTGCTTCCCTTGCTTAAGCCACCAGGATACGCCATTGCACAGGTGGCGATGTCTTAAATCAAACACTTTGTCGTTCTCTTCAATTCATTAAATATTTGGCCCCCCAAATTTTTTTTCTGGCTATACCGTACGCCACTGGTTATAGCATGCATGGTAGCAAACAGGATAGCCTAATCAGTTTAAAATATGGCACGGTCGTAACACCTAAAATTTTTATGAATTTAGAAAAAGTCGCTAGCCTTTTTTTCCTCTTCGTTCTAAATTTATAAAAATTTTATTAAGGTGTTACGGGCTTACGGCCGTGCCATATTTTAAACTGCACGCTAGCCTATAACGTCCGCTTTTTGTCGCTTCTACCTTTTTCTAGACCTCTGCTGTGTTAATCATATACTGTTTTTTCGTTGTGATGGTCAGAACTAAAAACAAACTAAACTGAACGGCCACAAAAATGCGTAGCCTAACGATTGAGTCACTTCGGGTTAGAATTTAGTTTAAAAAAAGAATCACCTCCTGGTGGTATCGAACTCACATCCTTGGGAGTAAGAGTCAGACAAAAATCGCACGCGCCACTGAAAAAAGAAAAAATACGCACCAGCGCGCATGCGCAGTAAAAGCGACGTAAAGATTAAAAAAAAGGCATGGAACGGCTGTATTTACGGCGCCGTAAACGTAGCCACTTCCTAACTAAAACTATATACAAAAACAAATGGGGTTCCTGTTCCAACAGGGCCATTGTTCGTCCACCAAGGTACACAGCTGACATGTTCCTATGATTGTCAGCATTTCTTGAATCTATTTCTCCTAATGTTCTGTGCATGATGTAATCTTCTCTGATGAAGAGACTCAAAATATTTCTATATTCTGTAGAAACCATAAAATACAACTTGTGCTGACGAAAATGTTCACAATGGAATTCCAGGTTGACATTATTTACCTTCTTAAAAACATAGCCTACTGCAAAAAACGAGCATATGCTTTGTTCCACGATTAACAAGTGCATCATGAATCCGTTTTGCCCCATCAAACTTGTCAGTCAATTACATTGAGACCAAAAATACAAAACCAGCGCTTCCCACTGCTCCAATATGCTGCTGATGACCTGTTCTCAAGAAAGCCATCATGTTTGTGCTAGTTTGGGAATATTATGTTAAGCTGTATCAACAACTTTTTGAATCAAACGTTACAAACCGAAAACCTAGATTACCCAAATTTGAAAAAAAAAAAAAACTTAAAACTCAGATGTGGTCAAAAAACCCAGATCTAGGTGGAAAAACCTTGCGCTGGCATCCTTGTGCTCCACTGCTCATAGCCTACTCTTCAGTTCAGCCCTGAATCCCTGATATGCATTATGTATTCCTTGCTGCGTGATCCATGCTTGCTGTCGTTCTAGCGTTACCAAATACACCCGAGCAAACTTCAATATGCGTTTAGCGTTTCATCATCAACACTTTTCGCCCAACTTTTGCCAAGCTAAAATTGAGGCAGTTTATTAGTTGATTTCCTTCTCATTTTCACAAAAGAAAAGAAGTAAAGAACAAACTTTATTTAGTTTGGAATCATGTCCACTGGCTCCTTCCAGCGGTAGGCACTTTAACATAGGACAGTGTTCCGTGCGAACCAGCTGCCACCATTGCGCCGCGGCGTATTGGTTAAGAAAGGTAAGACAATTTTCCTTATAAACTCAATTGATTACGGTCATTAAAATCCTTCTTGCACTCAGTTCAGTTGCAGAAGAAAAAAGAACATTAGCAGAGGGTGGGAATCGAGCCCACGCAATCAAAATGACTATTCCCTTGCCCTAACTTTAACCCATTAAGCCACGCTGCTTGTGGCGATACATTCACTTAATTTTCTTTGTATCAAAAATCTTTCGAGTAGATCGGTCAGAATATCACGTGCTGAGTCGCATGACTGAAATCAGCTGATTCACAAGGAAAACATCTCTAGATGTCAAAGTGCCTACCCCTTCCAGCTTTCCAAAGTAACAAAAGTTTTGTGCTATTTTTAATTATTACTATCTTTAAAATATTTAATTTAATTTTTCGTGTGTTTTAAATGAGTTGTTCTTTTTTTAACTTTTTTTTTTTGATGGCAATTAACTGACTCGAAGACCTTTTTATAGTTGTCTCGATGTCTCCATGTCCCCACGGGAACTTTGTACAACTTTTGCAGTGTATGTAGTAAGTTATATAACGACAATAACGTGCATATTTCAAACATCTGATTTTCCTGTATTTGGCTTACAACCATTGATTGGTTGATTTTTATTTCTTACAGCGGCCTTGAAATTTCCTCAAATTTTGTAAGATTTATAGAAACAATTTTTTTGACTGGCAACACGTCATCCTTTACTCTTTTTACTACTGTAGGCCTATACTTGACTGTTTTTTTTAAATTGGACCAGTTTTAAATCTTTATCCTCGGACTGACAAAGCCTTTGCCTTTGATAGGCTATTCATGGTAGTTCCACATTCTTGTAGAGGCTTTTGACGCAGGGTCCAGTCACTGAGTTTTACAGAGTGCAGTTTTCCCATTGTTGAAGAATGAAAACTTGAAATGTTGTTGGCTGGGAATTATTCTATCCGCTAGGTGCCGCAAGACAATAATGAGCAAAGTTAGTTTTTTGAGACTCCACTC
Organism: Aplidium turbinatum; assembly: GCF_918807975.1. Taxonomy (NCBI): domain Eukaryota; kingdom Metazoa; phylum Chordata; class Ascidiacea; order Aplousobranchia; family Polyclinidae; genus Aplidium; species Aplidium turbinatum. Next base: position 34,653,647 of record NC_137472.1, on the reverse strand, counting down.
TTACTTCATCAAACCAGACTCCACTCCATCCGACTCCCAAAAATGTCATCATTTCGACTCCGGATCCATGCCACTCCCAAATCAAATTATCTACTAGCCAACTCGTAGGCTACAATACGAAATAGCTCAGGGGTGCAAAAATCTTGGTCAATTTTAGTTGTACGAAAATGTAGCCCACGCTCATTAGCATTGCCGCTTGGTTGAAATCGTAGAGACAGCTTGTGTTTTTTTTTTCTACAAACATAACTATTTGGGACTTTGTTGATTGAAAATGCAGAAACACTGAAAGAAACTCCGAATTTACTCCATTTTCTGAAAATTGGGCAAAATCCGGCTCCTCTCCATGCTCAACTCTACCGCAAGAGCAGTTTAGAAAATGCGCTGCTGAAGAGCACACCCTGCGAGCCGAACCAGAGCTGCTTGATCTTGAGTAGGGCGCATAACTACTGAGCTAACGGACAGAGATGAGCTATTCAAACAGAGATGTTCGGATTTACTTTTTTTCAACGTTTTGATCAGTGACAATCGGTGAGGGAAAGCAAGGAAAGCAGTGCTTACCTTAGCAAAAACTATGCAAAATATAATGACTGAATTTTAGGTTTAACTTCTTATTATTTTTATCACGTCTATTTCAACTTGAAAATTACTGTATTCGTGACTAGAATTACTCGTAACGCTTGTGAGTAGTCTAAGTCCTTACCTAACCGCATGTCTTGCCTATAAATGCCAATTGACGCAAACGCTTCTGTCAGAAACAACCACTGAAGCTCCAGGGAAATCAACTATCAAAGTTGCTTTCCCAGGTTCAAAAAATGTCAAAAAACTCCTTCGTTTTATCCAATCCTCACTCGTTTTGCTAAACGTCACCAGCTGCTTAGCCAATCAGATGTGTTATGGTTATGGTATGGTTAGTTGTGCTTTCCCAGTGACGTCAATGCGTACATTCGCTAGAGCGACTAGACTAACTCGTCAGAATGGTCTCTCGTCACGGTACAAGCACAGCATCATAATGCCAAAAAGCTTGTTGCTGTTTTTTGATGTCTCCTCGCCATGTACTTTAGCCTACTAGCTTTCATAGTCATGCCTTTGCCCTTTTTACAGCGTTGATGTAACGTTACTTCGCCAATGAACGTTCAGGTGCGGGTGCAATCTTTAGTTTGTTAACCATATCTGTCACTGGCGTAAACCTTATGGTCTCGCCCTCTGCTAATTCAGCAATTTCACATAGAAGCAGTGACGCTAGAAACCTGAGATTTCTTGACTTTTACTTTTTTTTCTTGCCCCAACTTTTAATCCCGATTATGTTGGTATCGGATAATTGTGAAGTTCAAAATAAACCTTTTGTCACAGCCAGTTATAAAATGCAAGAAATTTCCTGATATTCAATAGCTTGATTGACAGTTTACTATTAGCGTGCGGTTTCACTTTGTGTCTGTCAGTCATAACACGACGGCGCTAAAATTCCATTCTCTACCCAGGCAGCAAAATCCGTCATTTTTACATTGATTTAACGTCGATTTTTCTGTCTGGGTAGGGAGTTGGTCTTTGACGCGATATGAGTCATTCTTTGCTGGCAGACATCAATTAGGAAGGTAATTTATTATTTGCGCAAATTGCTTTGTAGTGCAAAAAGTGCATGGAATAGCCTACTGCTTGCACAGAAACGGAAAAACAAAATTGATGAAATTCTGTGTTCTATGCAAGAGGACTTTCAAAATAAAATGTGAACTGGGAAATTTGACCAAGAAATGGCGAAAATAGGTCAAAAACCGAGTCTTTATCACCTTTTCTACCTAAAATACACAATCACGAATATATTTTGCGAAATAAATTGATTGAAGTGATAGATAAGGCTTTTGACCAACGGCATACTTTTTCCCGTTGTTATTTGATATAAGCCGACGGAGTAATTAGCAATAAGAGAGACGTAGACCTGATGGTCTCGGCCAGTAACTTTTGACGCCAAAAGGAGGCAGTTACAGATACGGTTAAGCTTCTATATGCAGGAGGCAAACTTATCCAGCTTTTTGTACAAATTGCTGGCAGTTGTAATGTTTAGGCCTAAGTGTTAGTTTTTGTAGTGTAGGCCTAACTGAATATCTGAGAATGAACATCATGACGAATTAAACATTTAGACAACTATTATTCCATGTCTAACACAGGGTTTTGGTCCTGCAACGTTAAAATTAAGATTGTTCATGACTTCAAAACATTAAATGGATGTATGATCACGACATAGGCGAAGCACAATTTGACAGATTTTTATTTTTGATTTGTTTTGGAAATGCTCTCAGAGCGCACCAAATTGAAAGTGTTTTTCAAAAATTTCTTGTGGAGGTCCCCCAGACCCCCCGCTGGAAGTCTTGCCTTCGGCAACACGCCTTCGGGCTTCGCCCGACGGTTACGCCCTTCGTGCCTACTACCTTGCTGCAGCATATTTCCAAGTTGCTTTCCCAACGGTTTAAGCCACCGAACGTCACTGGTTTTGATCCGATGGTTTTGGAAATTTTAAAGATTTGGTTTTGATCCCGCCAATTTTCCACAATTCTTTGAACATTTTTTCTACCAAGCAACCTTGATACACAGCAAGCGTGGTAGCCACTAACAACAACAACTTTTGCAAGTGCCATAGTAAAGCTTCGAAGCAATCAACCAATCAGAAGTAGGCCTAGGCAAGCTAGAAATAGAAAAGCGTTTAAACCAATCAAAATTAAGTTAGTTCGAGGTAGAACAGAGAAAACACGCAAACAGTTCTGATAGAAAATTAAATATTTGAACGTTATGCCGTGGCCAGTAGGCCTATGGCCCAGAGCAGCAGCGCCATTCAAAATTTTTAATACATCTTTTTCGCCAAATGTCTTATTTTTATTCGGCGTAGCCTACCGGTCACACATTAAAAATATCGTATTTTTACAGGTCTACAATAAGCAATTTGCACTGTCACTGAAATTTCACCAACGGTGTGTAGGCTAGTTGTCGAACATTTCGTTTCATTTCGAATCTGGAAACATTTCGTTTCCTTGTGAAAAAAAAATGGATTAGGCTACCATAGTTTGCCTAGCCTAGACTACATAACCTATAGGTCTAATTTCTTTATGTTTTAAATTTAAATGTTTCTGTAGCCTCCATCGGAAGGTTTCATCGAGTTATTGCTGACGAGTGACGACAACTCCACAAACGACACATTGTAGCTTCGATCGGCACATTAGCATCTTCTTCTTTTATTATCGTATGGTAGGCCTACCTGATTTCAAGCATTGACTGCCTCTTGTATAAAAAGCTTTCAAGATTGTCGGTTTTTTGCTGAGTGTATTAGATGTATGTTGGATTGTTGGTGTTGGTTTTGTTGGTTTAAAGTAGGTTACTTTTTATCTGCCTTCGACACGTTTTCTTTCATTTTGGCCTGTGAGAAGAAGATGTTCTATTCTCTTCTGTTAAAAATCCAAATTCTAAATACAATGTATCAAATTGCGGAACAAAACTTGAACGAGTTTTTTTTATCGTTAACACTTTAGCACTTCCAACATAACTTTTATTCGGACCAGGTGGGTCGATCGTAGGCTACCTGCAGTCAAGTGCCTGCGTATTGATGCCGGTGCGCGTACCGCAGTTTGAGTAGCACTATCTCAGGGGCCCCAGAGGGTTAGGGAATACATTTCGATGACGTGGGTTCGATTCCCACCCCGTGGGTTTTGCAAAACATGTGATTTAAAATCTGTGTAATTGTGGGGGAACGTGTCCCTTATACGCTTCACCACTCCGTCCAAACCTAATATACGTCCAAACCTAATATACGTGTAGCTTGCGTGGTGTGTTGTAGGCTATAATCCTAAAACACCCGCTCGACGCTCATATACCAGCCGTCAGTGTGACCACAACACTCATGAGAAAAGTGGTAGCGAGGGGTGAACAGAGCACAACGTTTTCAAGTCTTCATGTAGCCTACTAATGACGTTTATTTTGTTGGTATCGGAACAACCATTTAGCAGCGTTATGCAAGAAGCGTACAATCGGTTGGGGAAGAGCTGGTCAGTTGATACAGTTTTCACACTTGTTCACTTTGCGCAATCAATAAATATAATAAAAGCTTGAATTTTCCAAGGCTAATGGGATATTATCTCATCCATTCATTAGTAATCTTTCAGATTTGCATCTTCAACGGCTTACCCATAGAGCGCAATTTAAAAGGTTTACTTAAGCGCATCAATTAAGTCTCACCTGCCATCGCGGGTCATTTGGTACTTCATGGAGGATCTGTTGATAAGCTTACACTAACGAGACTGCATAGGCTACTATGCTAAAAATAACTTTTTAAAACAAAACATTACAAATATCTTTATACAGTAACATATCCTGCACACGTCAAAACAAAGGATCATAGGGCAATGAAAGAATGTTATAAGCTTAATTATACACTGGCTTAGTTATAAGACTGATGCATTCGGTGATGGATTTGGGTTGGAGAGGTCCTAAGAAAAGTTTAGGCTATAAGGGGGGAGAGGGGGCGCTTTGGAAATCGATGATTACATATTATCATCAAATTCTGTGTCAGTGTTTGACCATTTATTTGAAAATTTTGTTTTCATACAAAAAGCTGCCTATATGTAGACTAACTATTGCGTTTAATAGTTTATATCTGTGATAGCCTAACATAAATATGCAGTATGCACGTTTTCACAAAATAAGGCAAAATTATCACCCGTACCTGTTACTGGCGTAGACCCTACGGCAGGGATGGCGAACCACTGACCCGCGGGTCACGAAGTGACCCATCACAGATTTTCAGTGACCCACTTGTCTTTTTTAAAATAATAAAATTTAAACAAATATTTCAGCAAAGAATAAATGTTTCACTAAATATTTGTAATAAGGCCCCACCCTATTTTAACTGCACAATACATCAGGAAGCCCTTTGCGCCAAATCAATCAAATCTCTTCAAAAAGTTGTAAGTGTGGTAACAAAAATAGTCGACTATATTGCATCTCATGCTCTTAATAAACGCCAGTTTGCAAATTTATTGAACGCGTGTGACATTAAATTTACTGGCTTACTGATGTACAACAGTGTAAGGTGGTTAAGTTGTGGTAATGTTCTACAGCGATTTGTTGAATTGTTGGAAGAAGTACAACTTTTTTTAGCTGAAAAAAATCAAAAATATCCAGAGTTAAGCGAAAGTACGTGGTTGAATGATTTACATTTTTTCGCTGATTTCACAATGCATTACAATAAGTTACTAAATTGCAAGGCTGTGGAAATATTGTATTATCCATGTTTGGGCACATTAAAGCATTTGAGAAGAAACTCGCTATTTTTTCTGTAGACCTTGAACAAGATCAGCTGAAATATTTTCCTCAGTTGTTGAAGCACTTTACCAGCACCAATTTAACTTATGAACAAAAGCAAACTGCACTCAACAACAACAAGTATGTTTTACTGACGAAAGAGGCCAAAAATGTAATGTCAGAAAGGTTCACCCAGTTCCGAAAGCTAGATATTACATTGCAGTTCATTCTTTTCCCGCATGCAATTCAATTTGAAAATCTTGAATTATCAAACTTCGAATGGCTTCGTCTTTACAACTTGGAAATGGAAATGATGGACTTTCAAGAAAGTGCAGTTTGGAAAACAAAATTTGTAGACTTAAATCATCTCCTACAAAAAATTGAAATGAAAACGGATATGGATGGTTGTGACTTTCCTGCTGTTGAAAACCATGCTGAAAATATAATTCTTACTGAGTGGAACTCCCTGCCAAATTCGTTTGAAACTATGAAAACATTTGCGGTAGCTCTGTTAACGTTGTTTGGTTCTTCATATTCGTGCGAATCTTTATTTTCGCACATGAATTTTATATCATCAAGCACACGGAATCGTCTCAGCTCAGATATGAGTGCTGCATGTGTGAAGCTAAAAACTACGGATTACCAACCAAGGATAATAAGACTTGCAGAGAAGATGCAGCAGCAAGTTACGCATTAACATGTAGTTTCGCATTAACATGTAATTAAATGTATGACCCACTTTTGCTTTTTCAAGGATTAAGGTATCTTTTGTGACCCATGCACTAAAAAAGGTTCGCCATCCCTGCCCTACGGTCTCGCCCTCTGCTAATTCAGCAATTTCACAAACAGTAGAAGCAGTGACGCTAGAAACCTGAGATTTCTTGACTTTTACTTTTTTTCTTGCCCCAACTTTTAATCCCGATTATGTTGGTATCGGATAATTGTGAAGTTCACAATAAACCTTTTGTCACAGCCAGTTATGAAATGCAAGAAATTTGCTGATATTCAATAGCTTGATTGACAGTTTACTATTAGCGTGCGGTTTCATTTTGTGTTTGTCGGCGGCGCTAAAATTCCATTCTTTACCCAGGCAGTAAAATCCGTCATTTTTACATTGATTCAATGTCGATTTTGCTCTTTGGGTAAGGAGTCGCGATCTGACGCGTTATGAGTCATTCTTTGCTGGCAGACAATAATTAGGAAGGTAATTTGTTATTTGCGCAAATTGCTTTGTAGTGCACAAAGTGCATGGAATAAGCTACTGTTTGCACAGAAACGGAAAAAAAATTGATGAAATTCCGTGTTCAACGCAAAAAGACTTTCAAAATAAAATATGAACTGAGAAATTTGACCAAGAAATGGCGAAAATAGGTCAAAAACCGAGTCTTTATCACCTTTTCTACCTAAAATAGCCTACACAATCACGAATATATTTTGCGAAATAAATTGATTAAAGTGATAGATAAGGCTTTTGACCAACGGCATACTTTTTCCCGTTGTTATTTGATATAAGCCGACGGAGTAATTAGCAATAAGAGAGACGTAGACCTGTTGGTCTCGGCCAGTAACTTTTGCCGCCAAAAGGAACCAGTAACAGATACGGTTAAAAAAAGGATTAGAAAAAATCAACCGAAAAAGTTACTTTAATAAACGAAGTTGTAGCCTATCATTGTAGGGCTATATCGATTTGCACCTCCTTCACCCAAAATATATTTACATCGCGTATAGGCTACTCATTTTGTATTTACAGTACAGTAGCCCAGGGCTTCCCAAACTTTTTGCTCGGGACCCTTTTAATCTCCTAGAAATTTTCGCGACCCCTCACGATTAAAATGATAAACAGTGCGAAATATAGCCTACATATGTGATATTTATTGAAAAGCTTAACTCGAACGAAAACTCAAAGCCTGCTACTCAGTGTTGTACGCGTCAATGAAATAAATTGGCGGCGTCAGCGCGAATTGCCTAAAAACTTTACAGCGTAAAGTAACCTACTGCGTCAGCAAATTAAGAAATTGACGGCGTCAGCGTCAGCGCTAAGTGCTTGCGCTATTTTAGCCAGGGTCTCACAAAAAGGAAGTATTTCAACCAAGTTTAGGCTAACAATAGCTAAAAAATAATGAGCAGGTATTATGTTTTGAGACTGTATTGTAATTAGCTGCTTAACTTATTAGTTATTTCCATGTAGAAACACAAGCATTTCAAAACGTTTGTCTGACAATCTGTTGCGTTTGGAACGCATAATGTCCTTTCCAAGTGAAAACATGCGTTCCACAGCAGCGCTGGATAGTATTGGTGTGTTGTATTTCAAAAACAAGCCTTGAAAACCTTTACTCAGAAAAGTATCACTGTTCTAAGCGTGCTGTGATGGCTTAGCATATATAAATCTTTTAACGAGGTCCACTGCACCAACATCGCTCTTTTCAGGGGCATAAAGCTCTTGAAATAAAGTAGCCTATCTGCAAACTCCGCGATGACATTCATTGACTTCGATAACTCGACCCCTCGTTCTCGATACTGCTCACGATATGAGTGATCACCATTTGGCGGACTTCTTCCGCTTGTATTCCAAGCAGCCATTCCAACCAACGCGAAAGCGGTAATTCGGATGAGTCGCGCTGGCCAGAATAGGCTACATTGTGAAACTCTCATTTTGAAACGAAATTTTCCATGAAAACAATAACTAACGCAAAGCGATTGACGCTAAAATCGGCAAAATAGTTAACGGCGCTACCACTTCCGTCAACTAAAAAATAAACTGACGGCGCTAGCCTCAGCGTCAACGTACAACACTGCTGCTACTTTACACGTAGCCTATAGGAAATAAAACAAAAAATCAAACATATTTATTCTGTGTGATGGGTGCTACTGCTTTCTGCCACAAAGCAGCTTCAACCGTGACACAATGTTTATTACCGTACTGTAGACTAATGCTGATCACAAAGCAGTTTTGCTGTTGCTTTCGGCTGGAACAGCAGGCCTATTTTGTTTGATACAAAATACGTTGATATTCGCACAGATACGTTGATACAAACGGCAGGAGTGCGGTTACTGCTGAGTTAAATAATGATGGATATTCCACTCTAATGTTCAGCCGAAAGTGTGCAGCGTGTTTTCCAGAAAATTCAAGCCGCAACTTAGTGTCAAAAGATAGATCAGTAAGTTCATCTTAAAATTTAAGAGAGAGTTTCTTGGTAGGCCAGACCTACTTTGTTTTCGCATTGCAAATAGGTTTTAAATCCAATCTAATTTGATAACGTCCAATTCTGGAGGAAAATACTTTTGAAACTGTTTTAACACATTTGAAAAATGATTGATAACCAGAGGTTGAATAACGTTTGATTTCACATTGTTAGTCAAAACTCTTTAGTAAAGGAAAACATTTCAAATAAATCAATTTGAACTTTTTGTTTCCAGATGTTGAATTTTTTGATGGACGATTGGACGTATCAATTTTGAGTTTCAATGCAAAACGTTGATGTTATCTCCGAGGAGGGACAAATTAAGTTCGTTCAGTTTTTCAAACAAAACTGACATTTGGCGTAATTTCAAAAGTCAGTTGTCATTGCTGACTGGACCAAGTCTCAGTTTTATTCCATTACAAAAAGCATGACTTTAAATTTTAACACAAATACAATTTTTAAAGCTTTGACGCACTTTACAACCCAGTGAAAGGATTTTAATCTCCGATTCCATTTCACTACATGAACTTTCAAAATACAGGTATAGACTGTGCATTGTGCAACTCAATAAAGTTGATAACTTTCACAGCGTCTTCCCATGTGTTAGGCTAATATGCTGCAAGCTAGGTTACATTGTGTAAAATTGGAATACTCTCTGCGACCCCTGAAGTAAGTTACACGACCCCTTGCGGGGTCGCGACCCCCACTTTGGGAAGCCCTGCAGTAGCCTACGCCTCTTCTAGCTTTATTCCCACTTTAAGTGGGGTCGCCGGTTCAATTGTTTATAGCAATTAAGGTTGAAATAGGATTTGCTACTTTAATAAAACCCGTCAACATCATACAAAACAGCTGGAAACAGTTTTTCTGATCTAGGCTTCACCGCAAAATAAGCTAAAGTTGTCGTTACGATTTTAGCGCATGTGTAAAAGCGTGACGTAGCCCAGTGCCGGTCTTTGGGGTGTGCAAACCGTGCGATCGCACAGGGCCCGCAAATTAGGGGGCCCGCAATCTACTCAGAAAATGCAGTAATTTTGTAATTTCCAATGGAAAAATTCAACAAAGTGAATTCAACAAAGGAATTAGCAACAAGAAAACATAGAGACTCAACGGGTGCAACCTTTTTTGTCCCCTGAATATTTCGTATCCTGAAAAGATCGAGAAAAAAACAACAGAGCCGAAGTCGCTGATCGGAGTTGCCGCAAACATTTCAAAATTTCTCTTGATCTTTTCAGGGGACGAATTAAGTCGAAATTTGATTTTGTTACTCCGATTTCAGGGTACGGAATCGGAGTAAGAATTTTTTAGGGGACGAAATAGGTTGCATCCAAATCAACATAGAGACATAGCTTTATATTTCTGAAAAATGCTGAGGAAAGCATGATCTTATCCTTTTGCTATGCCACCGGACAGCACCATTTTACAGTAATATTCATACCGAAATTTTTGTTGAACATGCTCTCAGAATGCCCCAAATTCAAAGTAATTTTTCAAAATTTTCTAGGGGAGGACCCCCAGCCACAGGGTGGCCTTTGGCGATGACGCCGTCAGCTTCGCCCGCCTACCGTAAGACCACCCCCCTCCCTTTTCAAAATATCTAGTTTCGCTACTGAATTGGATCATTGTCATTGGGGCCAGCAAAGTACATTCTGCACAGGGCCCGAAATACCCTAAGACCGGCACTGCGTAGCCTAATTACAGAAACAATATTTTGTATAGAAGAAATAGAAAGTACCGCTAAATTATAAGCATTATACAAAATTATAGACTACTGGAGGTCATACAATATTCTGTTGCATCTGAAAATAAAGATTAAAATTTAATGTGAAAATTCCCGCCAAATAAGCCCACCCCTCCTACATTGTATAGTATTTTGCGTGCAAAGGAAAAATCACAAATTTTGACGTTACAGACACATAGGCATTTTAGCAATGGAGCCTATTTAGTAGATCTACCAGCAGTAGCGTTGACAGGGAGGGTCCACGGGTATCTTTATTTGCACCCGCGCACGGGATGATTTTAAAGGCCCGTAAGCTTTCCAATAGGCCCAGAAACTTAAAGAAGCCTTTGTGTGGCTTTTGGACATGGTGTATTTTTCTTCGAAGTGTCTTAATTTAAGGTCGAGGATCTTATTGGTACCGGGCCCAAATTATTCCCTCAAGGGCCCTGCCTAGGAGTAGGCTAAATAGGATATCTAAGAAACATTATCACTAATCATGGACAACAAACAAAAGGAAAAGGTATATAAACACAGGTGTTTGATCTTAAATTGCTATTAACAGTTTCAGTGATGAGCTTTCTTGTTGTGTCAATGTCAATTTGTCCCCGCGAAGGATGCCATCTAAGTGTAGTAACAACAAAATCTGCTTCTGGTGTGTTTGAACAAAGAAGTTCGCGTGACATATTTTGAGTAGCACTGGTCCATGCATGCCCTCATAGTAATAAAACTGTAGCCTAAAAGCATTTCAATAACTCAATTCCCCATAGCGTAGCCTACGTTGAAAAAAAACGACATAGTATAGTACCGGTAGCCTACTGCAGAAAAATTTGTAGCCTATTAAGCCTACTCAAAATTTGTTAATAATAAATATTTTCAACATTTTCTTTAATTCTTTGTGGAAGGAAACCATCGTTTTCTTGTAGTTCGTATTTTGGATTTGCTTTCATGCCGCACTTCGCTGAAGTCTGCATAATTTTTATTTGGCCGTGAAGTTTGACATAGGTGCAAAGTTTCATGTGCTTAACTTAGAAGCTGGAAAACATTTCTAAATAATTCTTCAAAATCATTCTGAAAGTAGGCTACGCCAAAAGGTTAATTTTGACTATGGCAATTATTCATCATTTACTAACAGGAAGTCATGCTTTGCATAGGGAGTAGTAAACTGTGTATCCAGATTATAAAGCTCAGTTGTTTTATTTTTAGTGTAGTTGTTGCGCAAACCCTTTTGTTTCTGGTAGCCTAAATGAAACAGGAGTTCAGCTATTTAGTAAGCTAGCCTATTTTACATGTATTTGCAAGCTCCCAGCCACATGGGGTACATAATATTAAACTACATAATATTTGCTGCAGTGTTTATGCCAAAAAGATAACCTTGAATGTTGAGAAAACTAGTCTTACATAGATGACAACTGAAAATTTATTGTCTGCAAGTTAAACTATTGTGGAAGAAAGTGGCATAGGCTAAACGAGTCGAGCGTAAGCCTGAGTCATTAAATATGAAGATAGCTTCGAAACGGTTATTTTCAAATGATATCGCGCAAACGAAACGGATAAGATAAAATTAACATTGATGGCATAAACAAGTAAAAAAAAAACATGTTGGTTGTTGATATATGCATTGATTTCAAGCAACATAGGTTAAGTAAAAAGTAGCAACGGCAACAAGAACCAAACATCAAAATAAACAGCTCAGTATAGTAGTTTATCTTAGATTTCACAAACACAAAACGTGTTGTAGTCTATTAGTTCAATAACTCTCAACGTGGTCCAGGTTGACCATTAGTGGACCACTCGAAGTTTTCAGTGGTCCACCGAGATTTTAGTGGTCCGCAGATTAGACATCAATAGTAGAAAATTTAACAGATTAAGACTGAAAAAAAATTGCTTTGATTTTGTGTCAGACACATCAAACCAAGGCAGTCACTAGTTTTGTAGCCTATGCTGTTACAATTGATTTTACAAAATATATTACAGTATATAAGCTATACTGTAGCTATGTGTATAATCTTCTGCTAGAATAAAGTTTAAACTATGCATCCCTACCTGTAGCAGGTTCAGAAGAAGGGGCTCGTGGTCACGTGCCTTCAATCTCAAAATCACTTAAACTTGTAGAGAAATCTATTTTTACTGTGATGAATTGTTCAACTGCGTCTCTACAAAAGAAATACATTCTTATTGGGCCTAATAATGCACAAAAAGCGATCAAAAAGAAGTTACATTTGTCAATATATTTTTGGGGCAAGCCCCAGCCCCTTGTTACAATTGTACCATTTCTAACTTTCTTTGTTTATTTCATTTTGCGAAAGGGATTCTTTCAAATATTGGGTGCCTCCTCAATTTTTTTTCTAGATCCGCTACTGGTCTCCACTCAGTTTTTAGTTGTTCAAATATAACAAGTAGTTTGGTTGAGTGGGCAAATTGAGAGAAATTGCTGTGGCAAAGGTCTGACGCTGGAGTTTGCTGAATGCTGACCTATGTGCATTGTGCAATCACAATTTCGGCAAATGGCCTTATCGAGATGTCGGCAAAACAAAACGGTCGATGAGATTTTTTCTACAAAAAATTATCTGTTGGACGAGAAAGGTTGAAAACCACCGGTCTACTTTTTAAATTAATAGAAGTAAAGGTCGGCGGAGGAACTTCGGCTTTTAAAATTACTGATAAATAACCAGGGTGCGATGAAATCATTTGTGCATAGCCATTGGAAAATTCTCTTTTTGGTCTCTACTTCCAATTGTGCTGTTACATTGCTTGATTGTTGTAAATTGTCCCGTATTAGTCACGCCACGCGGACACCAATAGATGCTTACGTCGAATATGAGGCAATTATCTTTATTTACGTTAGTTCTACATTTTAATTTTATTTAATTCACAAATCATGCGATTGGTAAGCCTATTTCGTTAAATTTTTTTCTTGTTGCCATCATTGACAAGTTTAGTATAGCGCAGTGAACTAGAAGTGTTTAGACAAAAAAAAATGCCGTAGCATAGCCTATCTATGGTACAAGTAGCCTACCTACAGAAAAAAATGAGAAGCTCCGTCGATTTCTATGCTGGTATGTTGAACGAGGTCAATTTTTGTATCGGATTTTAATTAGTAGGCTAAGCTACATTAGCTATGTAGTATACATTAGCTTGCAGCGCACTGGTTGTAGAAGACAAGATTTATTAATAAACACCATTGTCTGTAAATATTGTAATATTATTTATTCTAAAACTCTGTATGACATAGAATTATTTTACAAATATAATCTTGTTTTGGTAACGTTTTAGGCATTTTTAGGCGCAATAATGTTTTTTTTTATCTTGATGCACACTTTGTTTGTAACCACAGGTCATTTTGTATGCAACCAAATTTATCAAATCAAAATTGGATTTGAGTAAAAGGTTTTGTTTAAAATTTAAGTTACCGATACTTAGGGGAAGGTGGGGATGGTTCGGACAAGGGGATACCCCGGACAAGCAACTTCCGGTTTAATTTTCACATCGCCACACAGTTTGCACGCCAATTTTCACCATTGGTGAAAGTTGCCAGCTGCGTTAGGACTGCTTTAAGAACTTCAGTTGTTCAAATTTAGAAGTTCAGATTTTTTTCTCAAAGAGGTAATATTTTCAGTGAACGTCGTAAGCTTTTATAAAAAAGTTTGTGCAATAAGGCTTTTAACCTTTAGTGTAGTATAAACGTTGTAGATAGCAAGCTCTTTACAGCAAAAGAGTTTTCTAGCAGAGCATTTTGTACTAGTAGAAATCCGCCATTGTTTGCTGCACGTGACCATGGGGATACCGCGGACATAAATATCTAAGTGTCCGGGGTATCCCCTAGGCTATAGACCTTCTGTAATTTTTTTGATATCTTGTTATTCCTTTCAACATGAAACAATTACAGGATTTCTTTGTAAATATTATTGGTACAATACATGTTATTCAAGACTATTTTCAACCATATTTTGGTTTGTCCGACATAGCCCCATACCTTGTCTGAACCTACCCCCTCATTGGGGTAGGTTCGGACAATTTAGTGATGTCAGCATTTTAGGAAAATTAATAAGAAAACAGATGTTGAGAAATCTATGCTGTGCACCCTTTTTTCAAGAAAGACATAGCTATAAGTTGACATAAAATTTAAGCTTCAAAAAAGTTTAAAAAAATTTTTACGGCCAAATTTCAAAAAAGTGTCCGAACCATCCCCACCTTCCCCTACCATTTCAAACAACTTCATTCACGACCACAGAAAGATTTCAATAACTTGTGTAGTCTTTCAGCAGCCTAGAACTTTAAAAATCCATCTCAGGTGTCTTTACATTAGCTTTACCTATAGCCTAGCATTTTCACAGCACATTTCATTTTGTAGCCTATCTCCATTAGGTAAGCCTACCATATTTTCATCGCCTAAAAAGAGGACACGTTTCGCCAGCAAGTAGAATTTTACGCTTGAAAAATCTTTTACATGTTTTTAGATCATTGCAGTATAGGCCTACGCAGCAAAAGTTAACTTACCAAAAAAACAAGAAAACAGATTGACTCAACGTTTGACTTGTTTTTTTTCTCATTTTTAGTGCTTCCAAGACAACAAATGAATTTGTATTTTTAAGTCAGCAAAAAGTGAAACAAAGACCTAATTTTTAGACAATTTCAGTCAGACAGCAATGATCGCAAAAATCTGCAAAATGCGACAAATCAGGCACGACTTGCAGGTCAAGCCTTAACTTTTTTCAACAAGGAATGGTCACTGGTCAGCCTTAACAAAATTGTTAAATTAATTATTTGCAAGAAATATGACTAAAACAGTAGGCTGCATATTACCGTTAAGATGCTAAAAACGGAGTGAACTAAAAAGCTGTTCCTTTTCTTGCAAAGCCGTAGGCCTATCCATGCCACGATTTCTTTTGCTGGAGGTTAGGTGTTATACACATTGCACTTTTAGACATTCGTTTCGATTTGTTTCAAATAACAAACGAACCAAACTGAGTTGGTAATCAACAACGTCTACAAAGCGTTGTATCAATATAAAACGTATGTAGGTAAAAAAATATTTTTTTGTGAAAGCGTGAGCATGGCCTTTAAAATGTCATTTAATATCTTACAGTGAACCAGGCAATGGCAACGTTCAACAACAGTTCCATGAAATGCTCCAATTTCTTGTAGAATTTATAAATCAGCATGTCACATTGGTATTACAAAATGTTTAGAAAACAAATAGCTTACAAGCCGTCGCTGAAACGTCATCAAGCAATATAATCCCGTTGAAAATACAAGCATGAAAACCCAAATTGTCAAAAAAGAGGACATTTGAGCATTTTTTAATGTCCTCGGAGGACAATCCATTTTTCTAGAAAAAAGAAGACAAATCCTCTTAAAAGAGGACGTATGGTAGCCCTACCTATTTGTAAACGTATGCGATATAAGTCACACGGAAATAATTTATAACAAAAATTAAGATATATAGCCTAGCCTACGTAATTCGCAAAAGATTCTTGATTTTCATAACTTTGGCAACCGGGTTAGAAAGCTAATTAGCCTACAATTCCTGCTAGAACGTGGCCTAAATTGTGTATGCGATCTGTGTTATCAAATATAAAGAAACCAAAAGACTCAAGATAACCTGCAAATTGACACAGCGCAGATAGACGTGCAGGGCCGTGTTCACCTCCTTTAGTACCTCCAGGCCGATCGGAAGCCCACGCCTATGTAGGTGTCCAATCATTTAAGTCTGTAGGCTACAATGTATTTTGCTGTGTAAAAGAGAAAAAACTGTTACAAAAGCTCGATATTCAATACCTTAAATTTTAAGGTCGTATTTACTGCATACCCAGGCGGCCTCGGCAGTGGCCTCACCTCTATGTAGTGTAGGGACCCACGCACAATTAGTTCGTGCAGCGTTTGTGGCTTGTAAGTTTACATGTAAGATCACAATTAATATGTAGGCTACTAATTTTGTTTCCATTTTTGCAAAAAAAAAATTCACTCGATCAACCACATTTTTTTCATCTTACATGAGTTACAGGCGATATTGGGCATGTAGGCCATAGTTTCAGTAGTGGAGCTAAGTTAGCCTATGAAGCGAAATGTGCCGTGAAAATGCTATAGCCTAAGCTACTATAAACGTGGCAATACCTTAGATAGATTTTCGAAAGTATAGAAAGGCTACACCAAACTGGGCTATAATAATTTTCAAAAAATAATTTATTGAAATTCATTTGTCTAAATAAAAAATGTTTTTAACTGGTAGACGAACTTACAGGGAATGGGATGGGATGGAATGGAAGACAGATTTGGGATGGAAGATGGAAAATGTCAAGGATGGAAAAGAATGGAAGATTTTGATGATGGGATGGAAGACAATCTTCCATCATTCCATCCCAATTCCATCATCAACTTTCTAACGCTTTATCAAGACATACAAAATATTAGCCTATTTGTTGTTTCTTTCTGTATTTATAGAATCAATCTACGCTTCTAGTTCTAACACCAAACGGTAGGCTACGTAATCCTTAGGAAAATACTGCTGTTAAGTTTTTAGCTTAAATTTAGCCTATGATTTTCAGGTTTATTTGTGGCATATTCAACGCGGAGATCACAAAATGTGAAGATGGAAGATGTAATGGAAGATGGAAGAGATTTCTGAGATGGAATGGAAGATTTCTAAGATGGAATGGAGATGGAATGAAAGAAAATCTCAGGAATGGAAGGTGGAAGAAAATCTTCCATTCCATTCCAATCTCATACCCTGCAAGCTTAAGTAAATTTTTTACCCAAATCCAATGAATTTGGTTATAAATGCATAATGCATAGGCCTATTACATTATAGCGATCAATGGATAGCCTACATACAAAGTGTGAATTTTGATAAAACAAAAAACACTATAAATGCATCAAAATGCCCAAAAACAAGAATACATTACTCAAATTTTTCTGGGGGGCAAGCTTCCCTCATAGTAACCCATTTTCAAACTTTACTTTTTCGGACCTTAAAGATTTGTATGGTCCATTTATCTTATACATTTGGCTTTGTTAAAGCTCTGTTTTTTTTATCTACTTTTTCCAGATCCCCCACTGCATTGTCGGCATAGCCTATTATAAAAATTTTCTTTAGAGTTGTTTACTCTTTGCTAAAATGATAAAAGTGAATTTTTTCCATACTTGAAAGAGTTCGTGCCATAACTTATTGCTTTCCTGTCCTATTTTTAAGCGCCATTGCTAAGCATTTTGGAGGGAGCAAAGTAGTGATCGGAAGCAGTGGCGTAACTACCCATTGGATCTTGTGGATAAATCCAGGGGCGGCACGTTGCTAGAGGCCGGCAAAATGTGATAACATTTTAAAGTTTAAACAAACAAAGACAGTCACATTAATTTATTCTCGGGGAGAGTCAGCAGACTTAACGACCTAAGTTAACACTGATCTAAGTGAAGCCAAAAAATTAAACAAGTTATGCCTCTAAACTAATTTGCAACTTTTTTAGATTGTGCCTCACCATGTGGTATTTGTGACGGTTTAATGATAGGCCTACTCATGCTTTTGAAGTAATGATAGAATGTCGGTTGTAACTTGTAAGCTATAGCATTGTTCAGTCAATTTAGCTTTGGTAGTTAAGTTCAGATTAGTTTTAAGTTTATTTCACTTTCGTGAGGAGACAGGAAAGGACCGTGAGGTCATTGAGTCAACTGCCACCTTCACCATATGTCTGGGGTAGATAGTCGGGATTCCTCCATCTTCCTGTGTGAAGATGGGTTAAGTTAGTGAAAGGTTTAAAGTTTGAGGTCTGAAATAGATTACTTAGCTTAACTCAGCAAATTTGCAATTATGGTTATTGTTTTTAAATAATGTGCTGCAGATTCCAGAACAAGATTTAAGCTGCAATTTTTTT
The DNA here is from genome assembly GCF_918807975.1 of Aplidium turbinatum. Taxonomy (NCBI): domain Eukaryota; kingdom Metazoa; phylum Chordata; class Ascidiacea; order Aplousobranchia; family Polyclinidae; genus Aplidium; species Aplidium turbinatum. Next base: position 34,635,600 of record NC_137472.1, on the reverse strand, counting down.
AAGTTAATTTTTGCCTATGACGAGAGTAAAGGAAAGTGAAGATTTTTTTTAGAAAGAAAAAGAAAGCTGGAGAAGAGAAACTAAAAAGAATGAAAGAGCCATTTTAAAGTTCGTAAAAGTTGCCTTTGCTAAAAAAACAGAAGAGATTAGCAGCCACAGTAAATCGCTACCTCAAGTCGAGACTAAAAAAAAAAAAAAAAAAAAAAAAATTAAGGCCTGGAGAAAAGCTAATTCTAGAAGAACCAAGAAGGAAATTTGATTGTAGTCATATCAACACCAAAACTATCAAAATCAACCAGGAAGTTGCAGAGATAATTAAACTTGAAAAGACCTTCAGTTAGGCTAGCTTACAAGTCAGCAGTCATTGTTTGTTTGTTTTTTTGCATTTACGAAGATAAACCACAGCTGCCAGTAAAATCCTCAAGTTTAGAAGACAAAGTAAGTTAAAAGGACTCATTTTTGACTTTCTTACATTTTCTAAACCAAGCCATTATTTTTCACCCAACCGTTACTAATAACCTTCAACCCAACCAAGACCAATTTCAGCACAAGCTCAACCATCAACACCAAAGAGGTTAATTTATTGGAAACAAATCAAATTTCAGAAGAAAAAAAGATCAAATCTGAACAGTTTATTGTAGGCCACTCCATTTTTTGTTTAATTTTAGTTTGTTATTCTATTAATTTGTAGTTCTACACAATTTTAAAGTACAGTAACTAATCAGATTCAGCTACAGCTAGGTCAAGAGACTCAAGACTAATATTTTTCCCCTAAGTTTCATCCTTTGTGACGTAATAATAATATTTTTGAAATCTTCACCTTCCGAACTCGTATTTTTTTTTCTCGTACTGTATTTTACATTTCGTATTCCGACATTGATCGATATCATAAACCGACTAACTTAGGCTACGTCTACGTAAGTATATCCATTATCCTCGCCAGTCTTAATTCTCTTTTTAAGCTGCATATTTTAATCAGGTCATTTTAACACAATTCATTTGATTCTATATCACTGCTTGACGGAATTTTGCCCTGAGTTACCTCTCATCAACTAAAGTACCGTAATTTAATTTAGTTCCTAGTTTCAAATTAAAATTATTACTTAGTCAATTTCCAAAATCCTTGCTAAATTAAATATTTCATAACGCAATAATAGTGTTTTGTTTATTTTCTAAAGTGTTTCTCACACCACTTAAACCAGACTTGTTATTTGTTCTTTTTCGGTGCTTGTTGGTCACCGTCCTATTTCGTCACACATAAGTGAATTCTTTGATTATCCTGACTACAAGTTATAAATGCAGGTGTTGGTGATTTTGCTTTTAATCTGTTTTGTTGCAAAGTCATTTTGTAATCTTTCGTGTCCTGCGTTATTGGTTTTGTATTCATCTGTTGGTCATACTTTGTTTGTGGCAATGTCTGCGGATTGTAAAAATTTTTATTCAAAAAACTCCTTCTCTTTAACTAACAATATTAATAGGAACCAGCTATCGATTTTACATGTAAACATGAGAAGCCTAGTTGGCAACTTTGAAAAATTAGAATAACTGCTTGTCGAAATGCAAGAAGCACCGGACCTTATTGCTGTGTCAGAAACCTGGCTGAATGAAAATCGATTGCACTTTGTTAGCTTGCAAGGCTATAATTTTGTCCACTTTAATAACAAACAAACTGATGCTAAAATACAAGCAGGTGGTGTCGGGCTATACGTAAGCAGTTCAATAAAGTATAATCAAATTAATAATTTAAGTCTAAACTTACAGGAATGTGAAGATCTCTGGGTGGATATTACTTTATCAAACAATAGACAGTGCACAGTTGGTGTAGTATACAGGCATCCCAAAAATAAGTTAATTGAGTTTCAAACCAAATTCTGTGAGTGCATTGATTCGTTAAATAATTTCAAAAAACAGTATTACATTTGTGGTGATTTTAATATTGATATGTTAGCAAAGACAAAAAATTCTGCTGTAAAAAATTACTGTGATGCGTTTCTCTCTTTAGGCTGCAATCAATTAGTACAATCCCCAACCCGTGTAACTTCCACAAGTTCAACTTTAATCGATCATGTATACAGCAACGACCAATCAAATAAAATTCAATGCCATGTTCTTATTCACGATGTTTCTGACCACTTTCCTATTGTAGTTGTGATAAACTCTGTAAAACCAAAACAAGAAAAATATACACAAAAAGTAAGGAACATGAAAAACTTTGTTGCTGATGAATTCGTTTGTGATCTGGAAAATAGCTTGACCAACCAATACACAGAAAGGAATGATTCAGTTCATAGCAAATTTAATCATTTCATCGACACTTTTAATGACACTTTAAACAAGCATGCACCTTTACGATTGTTGTCTCGAAGAGAAAGAAAACTCAAGACCAAACCATGGCTAACAAAAGGAATTTTGAACTCCATCAAAACTAAAAACAGACTATATCACTTAAAAATAAAAGACCCAACAAACACTTCTGCACAAGCAACATACAAAAAGTACAGAAATGTACTTACTCATACCAAAGAGCAAGCAAAAAAAATGCATTACAGTTTTCTTATTACGCAAAGCAAGCACAACACTGGAAAAATATGGAAAACCATAAATGACATCATCAAGTACAAACATAAGCACACAGCTCACATACCAGAAGAAATAATTAGCACTGACAATGAAAAAATATCTGACCCTGCACAAATAAGTAACTGTTTTAATGATTATTTCACAGAAATTGGTCCTTCCATGGCATCTAAAATCCCTCTACCGTCTCCTGGCTCATTATTGAAATTGCAAAGTGTCCCATTCTCCTTTTTCCTAAAACCTGTCAATCAAGAAGAAGTATTAAAACATCTTAATAATCTTTCTGTCTCTAAAAGTACAGGACATGATGGAATACCTATAAGATTTGTCAAACTATCCTCACCAATAATCGCCCCTTTCCTCACCACCTTATTCAATGAGTGTATCGATAAAGGTGTATATCCTGATGTACTAAAGGTCGCTCAAGTTACCCCAATCTTCAAAAGTGGCTCCAGGAAAAATTGTTCCAACTATAGGCCCATATCACTATTGTCCCCCTTCACCAAAATATTCGAAAAATGCCTGTATGAACAAATGTAGGCCTACAATTATCTAACAAAAAAAGACCTGATCACACCACATCAGTATGGATTTAGACCACAATATTCCACTTCGTTAGCTGTGTCAAACGTTTGTGATAACATCTTAACTAACCTAGATAATAAAGATACAACTTGCTCTGTATTTCTTGATTTAGCTAAAGCCTTCGACACAGTTGATCACACTATTCTCATACAGAAACTGCAAACATATGGTTTTCGGGGCCTTCCATTACAATTGTTAAAAAGCTATATCAGCAATCGTCTACAGCACACGGTCGTCAATGGAATCTCTTCAAACTCAAGACAGGTTACCTGCGGTGTGCCCCAAGGATCGACATTGGGACCCCTTCTTTTCTTACTGTATATAAATGACTTACCAAATTCAACAAACATGAATGTTAAACTATTTGCTGACGACACCAATCTTACGATGAGCGACAAATGTGAAATAAATTTGCAGAACAATGTGAATGCCGAAATGCAAAAAGTTTACAACTGGTTGAAGCTTAATAGATTATCATTAAATTTCTCAAAAACTGAATACATGCTAATAACAAATAAAAAACACATAAAAATTTTTAACATTAACCTTGGTAACACAAGCATTCAACAAAAAGATCAAATAAAATACCTTGGCGTTTACATAGATAACAAATTAACATGGAAATATCACATAGATAAAATTTGCGGAAAAGTAGCAAAAGGTTCATGGGCGTTGCTTAAACTCAGAAATTATGTCAACACAGACACTTTAAAAGATGTGTATCACGCTTTGATTTACTGTCATTTGCAATATTGTATTTCAAGCTGGGGAAAGGCCTGTGACAGTGCACTGGATCCATTAATAAAATTACAAAAAAAGGTTATAAGAATAATTACGAAACAAAATTACTATGCTCACACTAATTTTTTATTTTTTAAAATGAACATCTTGAAACTAAAAGACATACATAACATTGAAATAAAAAAACATATGTACAAAGTTCATATGAATGAGTATCCGTCTACGTATTGTGATTTATTTACAAATGCTTCATCTATTTATCAGCATAATACAAGATATCAAACAAGCAACAATTATTTTATAAACAGATCAAACACAGAATTTGGCAAGAAGTCCATGCAGGTATTGGGACCAATGCTCTGGTCAGAGGTTCCAAGTAGGCTAAAAAACTTATCATTTCATTGTTTCAAAAAAGAGATCAAAACGTTAATTTTACAAAGCTACAGTGCATCGTAAGTGATATGTTATGGAAACCAACTTGTCAGTTGCTTCGGAAACTTTATTATTTTCTGCTTGCTTCATGGAATTTTGTGTTTTGGCCTACGTTATCATCAATATGTTTTTTTTTTGTGCGTATGCTGTTGTTGAAGCGCGGGAACGTTTCAATTATTATTTTTCTCTTGTAAGCTTATTTTAAATGGCAAAATCGTAATTTCCGTAGGGTGGCAATTGACTAGTAGACCGTATGGTCGTCTCGTTGTCTCCCTGTCGGTATGGGAACTTGTGTAACTTTTGTACTGTGTATATTGCATATTTCAAACATGTACCTATGTTCCTGTTACTGACAAATAAAACATTGATTGATTGATTGATTGAGACTGAAGAAGTGTACCTCGAGCAAAACAATAACCAAGTGATCATTAAAAGAAGTCAGCCTATGATTGAAACACTTTCAGATAAAGATAAAACAGATGATATTTATTATTCTCATAATGATGTGGCTACTTGGCCAGAAACATTAACTCATAACATGAGAGTTGAGATGACCAACTAGGGCCCGAAAGGTTTCAGAATAAAGAAGGGCCCTAATTCAAGCCAACGATTAGAGTAAGTAAAGAAGGAGACAAACAATCCTTCAGCTGTCTGAGTAAGAAGTGATTTTATTTTGAACTTTTAATAAAATTGAACAAAACTGTTTTAATTTTTCTGTTGTGTGGAATTTTAATCAGCTTTTACGACGGTGTCCAAAAGGGAAGGGGGCGGCGTTTCGTGCAAAAATCCAAGGGCGGTATATGGCGTTGTTACGCCACTGATCGGAAGGCCCTGCTACCGTGCAGTTGCGTAGGAGCATATGCTGCCGCCCCTGGCTTTCGTTGAAAATGCCGCCTTAAGTAGACTGCAGCAAATTTTGAAATAGTTTCATGTTCAAGCAATCTTTTCAATAAAAACAATTACAAATAAAAAAATGTACCGCGTCTCAGAAATTCTATATTGCTTGAGAAAGAAGCCTCACTGTCTCAGCGTTAAGGCCAAAAATAAAAGACAAAAAATGGACAACAAATGTATAAGGCAAATATAAGATCAATAGCCGCCTCAAAATTGAACTTTTCGAGCTTTCGCCGAAGCAAAATCAGCGATAATATCTTTAAAATTAAGTTTTTGAACGTATAGTCTTTTTCTATAGAAACAATCGATAGAGCTGATAGTCGATCATCATTCATGGTAGAACGTAAATACGACTTTATCATTTTGAGCTTTGAGAAGCTCCTCTCACAGCTCGCAGTTGAAACACCAATGGTAAAATAAAGTTTCAGACACAAGCATAAATATGGTGTCGAATCAAGTAGGTGTGATTTAGCTAACCCCTGTAAAACATCAAACGTGGTTTCACTGCTTCGCACCAGCCTCTTAAATCTGTCAATTTTCCCAGCTAACTCCAAAAAGTCCACCTCGTCGTCATAAGTGCTTTTAAAAGTGTTGGTGAATCCATTGTGACTTTCGCTTTGCAGCAGCGCGTGAGAATTCAAAAATCCAAACATATCATTCAAGTGGTGTATGCCGGTAAACCTGCTAGCTGTCTCTTTGTAAATCATTTTCCTGTTTTACTTTTTATTTATTTTTGCATTACTTCATTTCTCGTGCTGTGTGCAGCCTCATTTTGCCGCCCCTGGCGCAGAGCCAGAACCGCCAAGTGGCTGCTACGCCACTGCTCCCGTGCACTCCAACCCGCCAGGCTCCCTGCGCAGCCGCAAATACGTGCTGTTGCGAAGCACAGACACAACAGTTCAAATATATATTTTTTTATTCCATTCATTTTTACGGCAGGCTTTTTACAGCACTGCAGTCTGTACTAAATATGAAGTCATAAATTCATCCATTGTTCGCCTACAATTGTTATTGCCTTGTGACTTGTCATAATAACTATTTCTCAACATCAACTGTTGGTAAGGTCTTGTGGAAAGGTTTGTTACTGCTATCAGAAAGTCTTTACAAAGCTATGAAGAAGTAAAGCAGTAAGCATATTTTAGAGAATTTAAGAGAATATTGTTGCGAGTATCAGCTACGCAAATCCGTCAGAAACAATTAAAAAGAAATTTAAAACCTTAGGCTATTCTTTCAAAAGGTTGAGGTTATCATCTGAGCATAATTTAGTTCTCATTTTGGATAAATGGATATTGCCTATAATCAGCAGCGTTGACAAGGGAGTCCAAGCGGTGCTTCTGAACGCGGCCCGGCATGATTTTAGGGGCCCGGGAGCTTGAAGAAACCATCTCGTATTTTTTTAGGATACTGTTTTTTGGAAAATGTCTTGATTTGGGACCCTGAGAAGTCATTGGTACCGTACTGCACTTGTTGCTGCGTTGCAACTTATAAAGAAATACAATATATTTCTACATAAATTGTTGTCAAATTTGGTAAGCAATTTAAAAAAATGTGAGAAAGACAGTTAAGCAATTTTTAAGATGATCAGAGAAGTCAAGTCAATTTATAGGGAAGGCTGACGTAATAATCAGACAAAGTTAAACTAAAAAAAATGGAAGCTTATCACTTCAAAAGTGTAGATAATAGTCCATTATTAACTGAGCATAATTTATTTCTCATAAATGAACATTGGACTGTAGTTACTTTCAACTGAAGCAGCTTACCTGACAATTTCTTAATAAAAATGCCGACTCAAATAAGCATTCCCCATTCAGCAGGTGCATAACTGCATATGGTAGCCTATAAGCCTACTGTAGGCAGAGTATGGCATGGAATGGAAGACGTTTTTTTCCATCTTCCACCCTTACATTTTCTTCTATCCCATTTCCATTCCATCTTACAAATCTTCCATTCTATTTCAAAATCATTTTTCCGTCTGCAAAACTTTTTGATTTCTGCATTGTACAGTATATGCCACAAGTAAGGCCACAGACTATAAAAGGCTAAAAATCTGAAGTATTTTCTAAGGATTACGTACCGGTATCGTCTGGTGTTAGAAGTTAGAACTAGAAAAGCTATAACTGTAATCTTGAAAGTGATCTTGTTTCGTTGTAACTTCAGCACTTGATTCACTGCATGGAGCGCAGAGATATGGAATGGGTTGGAATGACCGTTTTCCGTGGTTTGTCATTTTATGTGAAACTTCATGAGTATCTCACCTAGTCTTAGATAACATTTTCTTATGCCTGTAACAGTATCGTTAAAGGGGTATTAAAGGAAAAACCTGACTTGGCGATTTTCCACGTTCTTTGTGTTTAACATGCTACCATAAAACGATTTTCAATAAAATTTTGCCCCATTGCGGTCTGACCACCATTGTGCGCGTGCTTTTGTCAGAGCTTTCAAAACGAGATTGGCCTGAGCAACGAAGCGTGCGACTGTAAAGAACGTCATAAAGTCTACGTCATAAAGTCTAGCAATCAACCGATCACGCAATAATTGTTACTGCGGGCGATTTGACTGTAGGCTATGTATGTATTTACATCAAAACAGCACATTTTAACATCAAAACAGCAGACAGTTTGCTCAAAACATCAGATTGGTAACGTGGTTTTTGTTATTGCTGGACTTTATGACGTATTCTTGAGCTGTGTTTGCACGTTTTGGTCATTTTGAAAAAAATGAAAATAAATGAAACACTGGACTTTGGGCCTTGCCAGCGCCATTGAAAACAATTTTTTTTGGGTAATTGTTTTTGAAATGTATTCTTGAATGTTCAGTTTACTCATTTTAATGCTTAATTCCGGTTTGAAATTTTCCTTTAGTATGCCTTTAATATTCTTTTGTGGATTGGTGGAGCGTACCAGCGGCTGCATTTATGTGTTCTGTCCACTGTGTGTTTCGAGTTTTTAGCCTGACAAACTTAGGCCTACTCTTCCTTTTATCGCCTAGTTTTATTTGTGTTTGTGCGATGGGGACACCGTATCTTAGATAAACAAATGTTTTTTAACGGTGCTTCCAAGGCGCAGCTTCGATATGGATAAAAGTTAGGCTGTATTTGATATACCGTAGCCTACTATTTTTGTCTCAAATTTTTGTCAAATGTACCGTACCCATATGTAAAACTTTATTGAAACAAACTTGATTGATTAAATTATTGTTATTATCGCAGTTAGCGCTTTCGTTTTTGAAACGCTCTGCATGCTGCTACATAATGTTATTGTTTCTCAGACTAGGCTATTTGATAGTTCAAGTTTTCTCACTAATAGAATGATTCAAAAGTGATGTATTGCGTTTAAATGATTGAAGTGAAGCTATGCTCACGAGGATGCTTGTTTCACTCTGAATGTTGTCGACTTTTCATTCTCAAACAACCGTCCGCACAGCACTCGCGTTTGTTCAATATAAATTGAAAATCGAATTAATTCAGTGAAAGAAACGTAATCAAACGGCATCTTTATTCTAGTTATTTTACATTTCTTATACTTAATACCGTGTTAGAAAGTTAATGATGGAATTGGGATGGAGTGATGGAAGACTGTTTTCTATCCCATCATCCAAATCTTCTATCCCTTTCCATTTGATAGTTTCCATCTTCCATCCCCAAATATGCCTTCCCATCCCATTCCCTGTAGGCACCACCCGAACTAATGTGAAAACTAAGAAGACAACTTCTCAGAACACATAGGCTAGCTTGATAGAACTTTGTAAAAAGAGCATTATCAATGTTATTCAAGTCAAATTTAAAGAATACCTATTCAATATTCATCAGGTGGACGTTCAAACCTTTCACTATTCAACTATTCATGTCAAATACAGTGATAGTAATTGACCAACTTTCCACAATACAGCAGTGAACCAATGAACTTGTCGCGTTGATAGGAAAAAATATTTGCGTTGGCACTGCCACGAGTTACGATTTTCACCAAACCCACGATTATTTAAAAATATTCTGATGATGCTGATTGGCGTACCGTAGCATTCATGGTCGAAGAGCTGTATGTGAAAGATTCACTAGATTTGAGTCTTTTTTCCTTTTGAGAAAGTCTACGTTTTCTTTGCCTTTTGTCGCTTCTTTCTTTCCAGACCTCTGTTTTTCGTCTTGTGTTGTATTTCGCTGTGATGGTCAGAAATAAAAACAAACTGAACTGGATTTTCATCGTCTTTCTGTTTCATCACAACATGTAATATTAATCTTATACAATTTATTTTCTTCCCCACAACATGCACATTGCGCACTGCGCAGACCTGCGCCACGTTTATTGCGTGCGAGAGTTTATATTTCTATAGGGTGATTATGACTATTTAACCTAAAATCAACAAAACTCTAAATTATAGACTATAGCCTACTTAGAATGACAGAATAAGTGCGGAGGACTTCAACCTGAACCAGCGATCCCACTTGAAGTGTGAATAAAACCAGAAGAAAAATAAGTTAGGATATTGTAGTGCGTTTCGCTGCTAACAAAGCTATCGTTTTTTTGTACGAAGCGAACAGTATCAAATCCAACGAAATACAAATTCTTGTTATGCAATTAGGCCTTCTGTAATGACTAATGTACACTCAAATAGGCTAATCTTGCGTACTTAAATTTTGTGCAGATTTGTCCGCTGTAGAATAATATATTTGCACACTTGACTAACCATATCTTAAATATTATTTGATAATGATGTATCTTTTGTTGATTTTCACTCACTGCTGTTTGGTTGGGCTTCAATGGGGAACAGGAAATGCTGTGGAAAATCAAAATGAAAACCAAAGCGGTAAGCTGGATATTTTGCAGTTTACGATTTTACTGTCTTAACATAAAGAAATCTTGAAATTCAACTCGATTACGTGGAACTTGGATAGGTTTATATTATTACGATGCAAAAAAATTAATACCGACCATTGGCTATAGCCTACTATAAGTGAGGTCTGCCCTATTTGGACTATTTCGCTTATATTAGAATCGGGCTAATGTTCATAAGAAAATTTTATTTGTTTATTCAGCTTTTGCATTGATTTTAGGTTAAAGTTAAGGTCTGCTACTATTCGTTGAGTTCCTAACCTCTAACCCCTAACCCTAACTCCTAACCCCTAACCCTAAAACGGCAATGATAATTAGGCTACGGTACCCGTTAATTTAAAAAAAAAATTGAAAAAATCACCGAATAGAGATCGGACTCACCGAAACGGGCCATTCCGCAAACTTATTAGCATTACAAATAAACAAACTTGATTTCAAAGCAAGATTCGTTTTAGTTTTTTTTTTTTATGGATTGCTTTAACTTGCACATGACCTACTAGAACACGGCCAAATATGTTGCTATTTGAGGAAATTCCGTAATTATGTAAAAGATCTTCGACCTTCGTACCTTGATGGGTTTTGCTTAGTAGGCCTAACAGTTTTTAAACTGGGAAGAACGCCTCCTTTGAGAGGCGTGAAGATTCTCTAAGGAGGCGCAAAGGCGGTAAGTTGTTGCAATAGTAGGTTATGTTACTGTATTGTACAAGTCGTAAACAGAAATGTTGGTAACACATTGCCTTGTGTTACTATTATTCACTGGTGATGTGATCTAATTGTGATTTCAGCTTCCAGCGCTTAATCTTTCGGTTGTTGTTTAATGCATTGTTCGTTAACAATAGCTGTTTGTGACGTTATTTTGTAAGATACAAGCTCAGAACAAACTTGACTGTGAATCTGACACGCGATGTATGTTGTCTTCAACTAACCCACAAATTAAATTGTTGACTTCGAAAAAGCAGCTACATCCTACAGTGTAGGAGTGTAGTGTACAGTGTAGACTATACATCCTACACCCTTCAAATTACTGTGAGGAGAAGTGGATTGTGGTCCATTCAATATTTTGATTTAAGTACGTATGACGGACAAAATAAAATAAAAATTGTTTTTTACACTAAAATATGTAAAATTTATATAGCCTGAAATTGATTTAGCCTATAACTTTACGAAAAAGGGAGCATAAAATTTTTGCAAGTGATCTCAAGGGAGGCGCAGCCCAAAAAGTTTAAGAACCTCTGGTGTATGTAATTAAACGACACTACGTTAAATCTATGAATATAGGCTACTCGAAACTGCAAAAAAAATTGCTGTATTTCAAAAACTAGAGATAATTCGAAAAAAAACAAGTGCATTTTCGAAATCAGGGCCCTCGAATTACCTTAAAATGACTGTCACATGTCGTGCTTTTAAAAAAAATGTTGGCCTGTGTTAATAGCCTGGTCTTAAAGGCTGGTTTTATAGGCTGAATCACTTGGCCTGTCTTATAGGCTGAATCACTAGAATCAATTACAAAATAGAGTATAAGCTGTAGTCTTGTTAGTCGGGCATTTAACTCGCATTCTGGATTCTATATTTGATCCTTCAGCCATTCTAGAAAGGAATGCATGAACTGGTTAGTCATTTCAGAATGGTGCCAAGAAGAAAAAAACGTTAAGAACGACTGTTCAGAAAGGAAAAAGATCTGTTTTCCAAAATAATGAACGTTTTTTGAGGATTTACTTTGTATAACAACAATTTTTTTCAAGATTTTTTACTATTCTGATAGCTGAACAACTGCAAGTCACACAAACTTTGACGATTTGTTATCGCTTCAGCTTTTCTCTGCAGGCAGGCGCGGATTTATGGGGGGGGCCCAGGGGGCCCGCCCCCCCCGAAATTTTGTGAAAAATTGTAGAAATTGTATATTTCCGCATCAAATGGTTTGACATGCTTCTAAACAGCTGATATTAGTCCCTCGGCATCACAATTGATGAAAATGGTTGTTTTAATGTCTATTTTATAGCATATCGTATATGTCGTAGTATCATTGTTCATATCTGTTTAGCTTTTTCTTTCTTTTTAATGGATTTTCAAATTTTCTGGCCCCCCCCGAAAAAAACTTTTAGATTCGCGCCTGTCTGCAGGTGACCTATATTCACATAATTGCAACATTTCAGCTTCAATTTTGTCATTTTTTGTTTCTAACAAAGTTTGGATTCAGTGTGGAAGATATCTAGAGGTAGAAAAAAAGTATTAATTTGTACTCTGAGCTGCAAAAAGCAAAAAAAATTAAATAACATGAACTAACGAAAGCCTTTCAACTGGTCTCAGAAGATAGGGGAGAGTGGGGTTAGTTGGAAGGCGGGTTAGTTGAAAAATGATCATTTTTTTAACTCTCGATAACTTTTTTAATTTTTTACTGCCACCATGTGATGTAGTTTATAAAAACACATAATCCATGTTAGTTTCGATTTGTTGAGTCAAGGTATACCTGTTTGGCTGACAATTTTCTATTTTCTTACTTTCGAAGTAAAATTTTTGGCGTACTAAAAAACATCTTATGCGTCGATATCGTTAAACATAGGCAGAAGTTTTTTGGTGTGTGTCAGCTGTAGGTGTTCTACAACACTAAGACATAAACAAATAAAAACAGAGAGAGACTGTTCACCAGGCATTTGGTAATAAAATTAATTTGCGTTCTTCTGGTGACTATTTACTAGGTTACCTCGTGATGTTAAAGATGATAACTAGCTTTTGTATTTCCGACGTTTCGTCAGTCAGCACGTACAGAAGAACGCAAATTAATTTTATTACATAAACAAATTTTAGTCCAATGCACCATGCCTGAATGTTTTAGGAAAATAGTTTGTCATATGCTAATGGGGCTAGTTGGAAAATAGTGGGTGGGGTTAGTTGGAAAATGGTTTGATACCAGTATGACTATGTAGTATGATACGAGTATATCGTCGTGGTATGATAATAAGTACCGTAGTATAAGCTCCAATGTACTTGTTTTAAGCAGACATACATTGTAAAATTGTAATTTGAATAACTTGGAAAGTGTTATATATACGGCATCACAAGTTTTAACAATGCTTTTATTAAAAAATGTTTTTACGATGATTAGGTGTAGAATTTATTACATTTTGATTTTAAAGCAGGTAAACATATTTGCTTACAACCCCATGTAAATGTTTGTTGGTTGAAAAAAAGTATCCAGTTCATTAGTGGGCATTAAACTTACGTTTTTCAATTAACCCCAGGCATGGGGTTAGTTGAAAAATCAATTGCATGTTTGTTTATTTTAAATTTCCATTAAAAGCTGAATGGACTCAATACTTATTTTTGGTTGTATGATAGAGTACACCATATATATATCATAATTTAAGCCACTTCAAGTTGTCAGGTTATGCACCAATTGTTTTAAATTTCAATTTAAAAAAAAAACTTTCCGACTAGCCCCACTCTCCCCTAAGTCAAAAGAGGCTGGACACTGGACAGTGGGCACCTAGTCAGCAACCTTTTGCACCAATATGAGGTTCTCGTTGTACCAAGCCATTGGCACTAACGGAAGTAAGGTGGCCAGTTCCATTCTCTCGGCCGCCTTCTTTCTGCAACTATACCCACCGAATTTATTACACCCTGGGTAGAGGTGAACGGTATTTTTCAATTTAACCAGCTGAAGCTGGGAGTCCAACAGGGATTGCATGATTGGAAATCGAACACCTTATCCGATGCGCCATCCCACCACCGCCAAACAAAGATTAATTGCTTATGAATTGTTTATGTTCAGCTTTGCTCAAAATGTACACAAAGGGTGTGTTCTTTTGAGAGATCAGTAACAAATGTTTATCCGTTGTTAGTTGAAGATTCCTGTTTGAAACCACGATGTGGTGCAAACGGCAAAGCTGTTTCGCAGAGTTTTATTCGTTTGTGGGCTCTGATTTGTTGATGCATCAGTAAACACTTCTTTGCCATCAAAGTAGCCTGTGATGCTCCTTCCATGCTATCCCCATTCCTCAATAGGCCTACACTACATATAATTCGTTATATTGTTGTCTTTAATTTTAAACTGCGCACTGCAAGTACGTAGGCATTAATCGACTTAGAAGCCTATTTTTGACTCGACTAAAAATTTACATTGCCAAATTAATCGTACAAAGCCAACGACGAAAAAACTTGGATTGCTGTATTTGGCATGAAGTTCTACAGTAGTAGTGGTGGAGTTACCACGTGCTTCCAACTGAAGATTTTTAACTTGATTTGCATGTTGGAAGAGAATAAACTGCATTTTACTATCTAACATTGGACATGGTAACCTTTAGTGTCAAGGTAACCTTTAGTGTCAAACAAAGTACAAAGAGACTAACTCAATAGAATATAACAAGTTACTTGCAGGCATGAAATGTTTGCATCTTACTATACCATATTGTATTGCTGTCACTTTTTGTTTATGGCTTTTAAAGTTCAAATATTGTTTGTTACTGTACTAAAACACGTTAAAAATGTTGCAAGACTGCCGCAAACAAGAAAATGAAATATCTTCTGACAGATGTCAAACCCACAACAATGCTTGACATGAACGACTCAGTTACATGTCTTATAATACAAACGAATTTATTTACGCCATAACTACTTATGACGTAACAATTGTTTTTTGCCGTTCCCCCATTTGAATATATCTTATAAGTACAGTTGCAGGATGTGTACAATAATATCTATGTTCAAAGAAAATGTATGACAAAGTCCAATTTGAAATTATAGCCTATCGTGTTACAGATCGCGATTTCGGATATTGAACCCGCTTCAATACAACTTTATAAACAGCATATAGCAGGCTACAGTAAAATTTACTGTAGTAGTATTCTACTTTACTGTAATAGTATTCAGATCCCCGTCCGAAAACCAGCTGGGACATGGCCTCTCTAGACTTGCCTCATCAAGGCGTAACCGTTTGCTCACTGGTGTTGGACGCTATGGTGCAGACATGTTGCGCTGGGGCTTGGCAGAGAGTGCTGCTTGTGAGTGTGGCGAAATGCAGACGGCAGCCCACATTATCAAGGATTGCCGGCTATACAGACCACCCCATGGTATGGAAGGCCTAATTTCCATCGATGACAACACCAGGCAGTGGCTAACCAACGGATGCCCTGACATATAGCGACAACACGAGAGAAGAAGAAGAGTAAAATTTACAGCAGTTCACTTTAGAAAATTACTAAAATAATTATGTGGTTGCCAAGAAACAAATTTGTCTGCGGGCAGTATTAATGACAACTTTTATGCAAATTATGAAGGTAATTATGATAATTAAGTCATACATTGTAAAAGCAAAGCGACAAACATTTGGGAGGGGTTCTGGGGACGGCAAGCTATTCTCGCACTAAACTGACTCAAAATTGCCCTATAGGCTAACGTGATCCACAAAAAAATGCAGTCACTATCAGTTCATATGCCAAAAATGGGATAGGCAATTTAACGTATTAGAGAACAACTACACGCCCAGTCAAGCCGGTGCAAGAGAGAAGCCAAATTACAGATCCAAAGGATGCGATGCCTGGAAATTCAATGTTCAACGATAATATCTACTTTATTTCAAGATAATATCTACCCTTACATTTTGCAATTTTAGTCAGTAAAAAAAAATTTGTGCAGGTAGTTGTCAAGTTACCTCATGGATATCCTTTGATGTAGTTAATTCTTTTCTTTGCTATATTTTCTAGAATAGGCGCCTTATTGATTAAAGCGCAGACTTTACCTTTTTGTCAATTGAACCAATAAGAAACAATAACTTACTTTGCGTATTGTTGATGTTTCTTGGTTAAGCTTATGATGGTACAATTGTATACCATACTCTTTCGTGCCATTTTTCATTTATTTTGCTTTTGGTTGTTAGTCTTTTCCATCAATTCTTTAAAAGGATACTAAAGGAAAAACCTGACTTGGCGATTTTCCACGTTCTTTGTGTTTAACATGCTACCATAAAACGATTTTCAATAAAATTTTGCCCCATTGCGGCCTGATCAGCATTCCGCGCGTACTTTTGTCAGAGCTTTCAAAACGGAAATGGGCGTGAGCAGCAAAGCGTGCGACTCTACAGTCTACGTCACCATAGACTAGCAATCAGCTGATCGAGCAATAGTTGTTACTGCGGGCGATTTAACTGTAGGCTATGTATGTATGTACATCAAAACATCAGATTTTGACATGAAAACATCTGACAGTTTGCTCAAAACATCAGATGTGGTAACGTGGCTTTTGTTATTGCTGTCGATAGTGACGTATTCTCGAGCAGTGTTTCCACATTTGGTCATTTTGAAAAAATTAAAAATAAATGAAACATTGAACTTTGGGCCTTGCCAGTGCCATAGAAAATAAATTTTTTTTGATAATTTTTTTGGAAATGTATTCTTAAATGTCCAGTTTACGCATTTTAACGCTTAATTCCCGTTTGAAAATTTCATTTAGTATGCCTTTAAATGTAGCAAGAGTGAAACGTTTTTCATTCTTTCGCACCTTCATTATTTGATGTTTTGTGCTGTTTGCTTTAAGCTTAACTGAATATTATCTAGCTCAGTGGTTCTCAACCTTTTTTCTCTCGTGGCCCATTTTTCATTGCATAAAAATTCTGTGGCCCATTAAGTTTTTATATGATAAAAAAAAACTACAAAATAGGTTTATAAACAAAAATCAGCAGAACATATTTCAAAGCGGATTATTTATTTAACCGATCATTAGTGAGTGGCTTGCTCCTGAACATTGTTAAGCAACATATGAATTTTTGGAGGAGTTGAAAATAGCGCACAATGCACACCATCTTCCACTTCAAGATGGTTCCTAGCCATTCAATTTAGCACTTCATCTGCACCAAAGTAGAAAAACCTGCTTTAAATAAATACGTACTGCACTGCTGAAAGGCAGCAGCATTTTTATACATTCTTTACCGATACGCTGATAAGAAGAACACATCCTTGCCCAAAATTTGCAGATTGATGAGGTCTCAAATATATCTTTACAAGTAGAGTCGTAAATTCATGTTTTTTTTTTCTTCCGGAGACTGACAAGATGCTGCAATATTTCAGACGATAAATTTATCTCCAAGTTATCTTCAATCACAGATGAAATGGTCTCAAACATTGCAAAATCTCCCTTCACAGCTTTTCGTTTCCAGTTTCAAGTTTTTGCACAAACGCATTTAGAAGGTCGATAAAGTCAAGTAGGCTACAGTTGTATTCCTTCTTTATAGCTTGAGGAGATTTAAGCGGTTCAATTGGTCAAAAATATCAACCAGATAAGCAAGTTTAAACATGAAGGTACTATCCCTAAAGAAAAATTCCAATTCGTACTTTCCCTGCATGTTCAGAAATTCTTTTAATTCTTTCCATAGTTCAACAACTCTTGCTAAACATTACCCTTGGTCAGCTAACGAACCAGGGTACAGTGAAGTAAATTTAAGTACGGTATTCAGCATTTATCTCCTAGCATAATTTTTTGAATACCCGTGTGTTTAATGTTCCATTATTGTCAAAGTTTACCGTCTTGATAACTGTGTTCAGAACATTTTGAAGACATTCTGAAAGAGTTTTCGATGCAAGGGCTTGTCTGTGTATCATGCAATGCATTGAGACGGCATGAGGTAAACGACTACCAACTGATGTTTGTAGGCCACTTCTAGCTCCTAACATGGCAGGAGCACCATCAGTGCATATACCGCAAACATTTACCAAACCGAGTCCTTCATGGTCAAAAAACGCTGCCAACCTTTCCCTCACATCAACAGCTCTAACATTGGTCTCTAATGCAGAGCAAAACGGGAAATTGTCATTTAGGTCTTTTTCTGTCATGTATCTGTAAACCACCAAGAGCTGGGAGCAAGATGCAATGTCGGTAGTTTCATAAAGTTAAATTGAAAAGGTTGTAGTAAAAAGAGGTTCTGTAGAAGTTCAAGTAGGCGACCGCTTTCAAAGATGCCTTATTTGTAACCACAAAGTAGACTATTACACCATAAAGTGTTGTAAAAACTGAGTTGATGTAAGACTGTGTGTGGCAATAATTAGAATAATGATTGCCACTTTGTAGCTAAAAACAGCATCATCATTCTTTGCTGCTAAAATCAAAACTACTAAACAAGCACACAAGTGTAAAATTAACTATAGTGAGAAAAATGAAAAAAAATGTTTCAATAAATCTCTCAATTTTTTAAATATGTGTGTGGCCCACTTTAAAATGCTTCTATGGCCCACTGGTTGAGAACCATTGATCTAGCTCCTAGCTGATCGAAATCGATTTTTAACTGTTTATGATTGAACTGACTCGTCTGAAAATACATTCGTTTATGTCATAAGACTGCCGCAAACATTGTTCTGGTCTAGATTTTGCACTAAAATACGACAAAATGTCAATAAGATTTGTGCGCATGACTACGCACTTGCTCAAAAGTATGGCATAAATGCAAATAGTTTGTCTGAAGCTGGTTAGCCTATACTTAAGTCGCCGTAAATTAGCAAGACCTCTCTCCATAAAGTACTTTAAAAAAAAAAATTGCATTGGGCTTGTTTTGTTGTGATAACTGATTTAACCGATGGTGGCTGTCGCTTGTCTTCGAAGATGATGGTCTTCGCATAAAATGCTAACAAATAGTTTTCAAATTACTAATGAGTCCAATCCTGGCTTTAAAAGTTCGGTTGCATTTGGGACATTTAAGATCTTTTGGGACAGCTGGTTGTGGGTGTAATTCACGTTCTTTTCTTTGCAGCCTATTCTTTTAACTTTTGAGATCTGCTCTTCTCAAACGTGGCAGCACCTTCATGAATGACCGATCTCCAATGCGGCCTATCCTCTGTGGATTCCTCACAGATTGTGGAGTCGATATTGCACTTTTTGAGATTACTCTTCGAAGAATCCTTATACCGCTTGTTTTATATACCTACCGAACAGGGGTGTATTCTTAAAATTTTATTTGGGGGGGGGGCCTATTAACACCCAGCTGTGTTGTTATAGACAAAGTATGTATAAGTAATCGATGTAGGTTAGCCAACAATCTTTACCTTAGTTAAAATGAAACACTGTTCAGTTTGTTTTTAATTCTGAACATCATATCGAAAAACAGCCCATGTTAAAACATAGCTTGAAGTACAGAAAAAGGTTGCACTAAAATCTCATTTAGTTACGAACAGTTTAAGCAACTCCAAATACAGTAAAAGCATATTCCAAGTTGGTGCAAACGAGATCATACAAAGCAAATAGCCTGTCTGCCAGGTCTTTGGTTTTACAGGCTAAGTTATAAGCACCACGACAGTCTCTAATTTTTGCCAGCAAACAGTTTTTACACAAGTTTGAGTTCATTCAATGTGGACAGTTTAGAATGCTTAACATGAGTATCCACAGCCGTTCGATGAGTCTGCAACCACTTCTGAGTCGCCGCAGTGCCATTCCATAAATGAGGAGGTGGTCCATTGATGCTGATGAACAACAATGCTGAAACAAGTGATATGGTCAGCCGTGATCGTAACGGTGTGATGACCCAGTTCATTTGCGAAAATCCACGTTGGGCTTCAGCAGAACTTATAGCAATTATGTTTAGGAATGCGTTTTTGAGCAACTTTATCGTATCTGGTAGACTATATGGCAAGGTTTGTCAACGTACAATCGAAAATAGGGGTGATGACATGAAATCTCTCCTCTATTTCTCGTAATCTCTGCTCCCCTTTTTGCCATGGAACTTCGATTGCAGGAGGCCACAACTCTAGTAGGCTACAATAATTTCCAAGCTCTTCACATAATTTTCAGTGTTGGTGTTCACCATCCTGCTTCCAATGTTGTCAACCAAAGCTTGAATAAACCGATTACGATCAAAAGAAGGGTAGTCTCTACGTCGAGCTTTGAACTGGTCCAACGTTATGCCTTTAATGTAGAGTAGTTTTTTGTACTTCCAGGACTCAAGTTAACAACTTCATCAAACGAATACATTCCTTCTTGAACACCTTTTTTTTTTTATTTGAAATAGAGAATTAACAGTCCATTTTACATGACGACTAGCTACTACGAAGTTGATATTCTCAGTCTGGAGAGTTTCTGACAAAAGCGATAATTGTCGAAGACAATCTTTTAAAAGCGCCAGATCTTCTGTAAATTCCTTGGTGGTTATTTTGATGCAGACCTCTGAACATGGTCCGATCTGTTGCTCTAATATTCTTCCTTTCTGAGAGGGTTGTGAAGTAATGCTGGGAAACTATTCCACAGAGCATTGATAGCACGATGTGAGGACGCAACCCAACGTACACTGAAAATTTTACCCACTTTCCTCAACTCGACATCGAACTTTGTTGCAATGGTGCTCAGTTTCTGATGCAACTTCGCAGATCTCAAATAGCTACCGTAAATTTTGTCAAAAAATGCCTGTACGTGATAAAATCAATCTACTGTGTCAATTGTATCAGATACAGCTAATTCTAACCGGTGGTTCAAACAGTGCCACAAAATTATGTTTGGAAAAACTTCTTTCATTCTGGCCCCAACTCCGCTTTTGGTACCCAGCATTACAGACGCAACGTCAGATGTAAAGGAAATCAAATGTTGTTTCAAATAAGCTTCAGTGGAACCATTCTCTCTCAGTACTTTCATAATTGCTTCATAACAGAAACCGAATCTTGACCATCAAGTTTACAAAGATTCAAAAATATTAAAAAAAAAATATTGAATTGATGCTTGATGGAGAATCGCTGGCCTGCTGCTCCTTAGTCAAGAGATCCCCTATCCCTAATGGAACTCAATAAATGTAAGGTTCAAAAATATGTATTCTGCAGATTCATTATCACATATAGGCTACTGCGCACATCTACAATCAAGCATTATTTCTTTGAGAGTGACATTGATTCATCAACAATCAAAGAAATGTTCATGTTGCGACCTATAATTGCATAGGTAACTTGTGTCCGCATCGTGGCAGCAATGCTCTCGATCATCGAGGTGCATGTGAAGCGACTTCGTAACGTTGCACCCATATCAGGGCCATTCATAAATTGGAGTCAGGGAAGTCGGATATAGGTTTATGTTGATGCGCAATGTGGTATGCTGTACGCATACACTTAATCGTTATTACCATCATGTAACTTGTAGCCTACTCCTGTCAATAGCTTTTTCTAGCTTGTTTTCCTTTTCGCTTTTCATAATCTGTGTAGTCTTCTTATGAGTTTCAGAATCTTTATGTTTGTAAATTTTTTTCTCAACAATTTTTGTCTATCGGATTTCGGAACAACTGTAGCCACTACATTAACAGAAGTCCTCTTCATACTTACCCTGATCTCTTTACTTTTATGAATCCTTGCCAATGTCACTTCTTTACATAGGCTACTGTACATTGTGCAACCTATGTCTTTCGTGTCGGAAATAAGCAGCCATAGATTTTTAGAAAGAAAATACTTTTTCTGCTCAGTAGTTCAAATGTCGTCAAGAGAAATACCAGAGGCCGAATCTGCGTTTGCACGTAAATTTGGTGCGTTTGATTCAAGAGATTCGGTTACATCTTGCAAAGTTTTATCATTTTGAGGTTCACTTTCAGCAACATCAAGCTAATTGCTTTCAATAAAACCTAAACTGGTCAGGAATAGGCCAGTTTTGAGTTAGTTGCCAAGTCGAAAAAACTGGTGGCCAACCAGGCTAAAAAATGGCCAGTTTTCAACCTTGATTTACGATCTGCAAAATCCGAAAAACATTTACAAAAGGGGCTATTTTTATGGTGGGCGAAAAGGTACAAGGTCTATTAGGATATAAACATGTTACAGTACCGTCATGGACTTTGACCTAGAGTAAAATTTGAGTCTACACATATTCGTACGTAAACAATTACAGAAATATTTATGCACTTCTCTGCACGAAAGAGCAAAAAGCCTGTGAAAGTTTCGAAATGGATTTGTGGATATGGTTTATCACCATCATCGGCCATGCCGGAATAAGGTGTTGGTTACCGTGATTTTCCCCTACGATTGATCGTCCATTGTTCTTATTAAATTTACGAAATCTTGGTTTTTCCATGTTAAAATATTCTTAAAATTTCCAAACGTGGATGCCCCCGGTGCCTCGTCCCCCCTCCGATAGCTCAGTTGGTTAGCGCGTGACTTCGTATGACCAAGCGACGCTAGTTCGACTCTCGGGGTGTGCGCCTGAGCAACGGATTCTAAGGACTGATTTTCATTCAGCAGCGCCTAATGGATGGAATAACTCCCCGGCAACAAGACTTCATCGATCGGAAATTTCACTCTGTCAATCTCAGTAACCGGCCCTGCGTCCAAAGCCTCTACAAGTATGCGAAATTACCAGAAATAACCCATCAAAGCTTTGTCAGTCCGAAGATAAAACTTCAAAACCAATTTCATTTGCTTTTTTATAACAGTTCTATTGACGCCAGGGGTACACCCAAAGCGTCTCCACACTTCTTCATTGGTGATCTCATCAATCCAGTTAATTCTCAGCATTCTCCGTATAAATCAAATTTCAGCATTGTTAATTTTCGTTTATATATCTGCGGACAGGCGCGAATCTAAGAGTTTTTTTCGGGGGGAGCCAGAAAATTTGAAAGTCAATTAAAAAGAAAGAAAAAGCTAAACAGATATGAACAATGATACTACGACTGTACGACATATACGATATGCTAGAAAATAGACATTAAAACAACCATTTTCATCAATTGTGATGCCGAGGGACTAATATCAGCTGTTTAGAAGCATATCAAACCATTTGATGCGGAAACATACAATTTTTCACAAAATTTCGGGGGGGGGCCCCTGGGCCCCCCCCATAAATCCGCGCCTGTCTGCGGACATATAGTCCAGGTTTTACAGACAATAGTAGAACTGGCCAAACGTACACCTGTAAGATTCTTATTTTTGTGTTTTGAGAGATTGAGTTTGAATTCAGTATTTTGGCCATTTTGATAAAAGCTTGTTTGGATTGTGCAATTCTTGATTTGACATCGCCCCGACATCGACCATTCGAAGTAACTACATAGCCCAGATAGTTGAATTTTTTTACTTGTGAGACTGGTGTATTCTGTATTTTGATTGTGCAATGTGCATAGAGGAATTATATTTCCTTTGCTGATATTGCCATGCAGAAAGTTTTCGTTGCGTTTAGCTAAGTCTAAGGTTCTCGCTTTGCTTAATGATTATGTCAAGTAAATTTTGTAAAGTCGAGTTTGATATGGTGATTAGTACGGTGTCGTCTGCGTATCATGTTATTTAAATGTTTTCCGCATACCGAGATTCCTACATTGCCATCTAGATGTCGCAAGATCCTTTTGCCGTAAAGTAAGAAAACATCAGGTGAGAATTGGATATGGTTATAAATGTATTTTATTAGTTATTTAGCCAGTTCTTCAAAAATAAATTAAAGGTTCGGGAATGAACTTCTCATTAAAAATTTTCTTTTGAATTTACCAATGATTCAAATGGATGCGATAAATAACTAATCAAAGAAACAGACAATAGCTATAGCTACCCCATGCGCTAAATTGATAACTTCAAGTGTATAATTGTAAAGCTTCGTTAGTAATTACAGATTTATCTTATCAAAAAAGAAGGTTTCAAGTTCTACTTTGTAAGAATGATATGCACTGACGGCCATGCTTGTGTGGTAAATCTGTACAATACCTTGGATCAATTTAATGTGGTAGCCCACTCTCTATTTCTTCAATACGGAATATCTGTATTTCCTGTGCATTTTTGCGCACAAATTGAAATGACCACTTTGCAATGTTTTGCAATAAAAGCAAGACCAGAAAATTAAAACTGCTAACAAGCTGTCTTGCAACAGATTTAAAGTGTTTTAATGCAGTAGCAAATAATGTTTGAACTTTAAATTCTATAGACAAAAAGTGACATCAATGCAATATGAGGCAATTTTACGCAAAAAGTAATGTTCCAGGTAGACGTGATTTTGGCGGAAAATTTCAATTTTTTTTTGCCTGAAGTCTTCGAATATATTGTATCCTATATTAAAATCCCCCCCCACACCTATTTACAAATACTAAGTTACAATTGGTTCGAATGTGCTAGATTAAGAAGCAGTTAGCATGCAACAATTGCAGAAATTTGATTTTTGTGACTGTGCTTGCACTCGTAAATGCTAAGCTTACGGTGTGAAGGTGATCACTATTGGTAGCGTGAAGAAAGTTTCTTACGGATATTGCAAGTGAAATAAGTAGCATTATCACATACCGTAGTCTAGGCTATGGTAAATAATTATATTTTTGTTTATTAACGTTTTAGAGTTCATCAACAGAAACCGTCGTGCTGCATCTTTGTTAACTCCCTATATTTACAATACTGTGAAAAAGCAACAAATGCTTGAACGACACAATGAAGTCAGAAGACAAGTTGTTCCCCAAGCCTCCAACATGATTGAACTCACTTGGGATACAGAATTAGAAGATCTGGCTAAAGATTATTCCAGGTAAGTCATAGACTGGTGATACGGTATGCTTTTAAATTTTAACTAAATCGATGTACCGTCGTTGTTCGTATGAAGCAGAAAGTTTGTGATCAGCCGAATGAAGGACTTGAAGGTAATTTTTTGACAGATCATAAAGTTTGCAGAGGTATTCCGTTGGGAGGAGAAGACATGGGATACTTGCCTTGGGGTAGCCAAATATGATGTGGTTGGCTGTTAGTGTTTGCTTGTCACACCACGAAGGACGACCACGACGAGGGTAGGCTACTGCAATAGTTAGATTTGAAATACTTTTTTCGAAATGTACTAGACTACGTATATTTTCATTTAAGTTTCGAAATCTCGGCTGATTCAAGACGTCATATAAACGCATTAGAAACGAATTGGCACAACTTACAGAGACATTGTATCAATTCATACAAATTCAAACGACATCATAGTAGCCTATATAGGCTACTATGCGTTGTCCAGTAGCGGATTTATCTGGTGGCACTTGATTACCTGCTTCCCAAACCTGAGAAAAAACATGGATTTTTCTATTGTTTTAAAAGCTTTCTCGTTATATTGGTTTGGGTTAGTTATGATCCCAAATGCTTAACTGCAAATCGATTTTGCTGTGCATCCATCGTAACCATGGAAACTGTGCAATGGGACACAAATCCCGACTGGTAGGCCTATTATGCGCCTGGCATAATCTAAAGTGCATAGCCTAATGACAAAAACAAAAAGTACATGATATCGAGAGGACAAGAACACACATTCAGAATGTTGTGAATAAGCAAACCACACAGAAATAGACGAACATATCACTGCTGAATACTGTTGGTCCAAATGATGCAGAAACTAAAAAAACAAACGGCAATGGCACACTTTATTAAACTTCATGAAATACCACAAAGCAGTTCTTTTGCTGATTGGAGCACAAAAATACATCACATTAAGAACATTTTGAATGTGGGCGAGGCTTACAATCATTGGTAGAACATACTTCACAACGTCTCCTTTCTTTTACAAACACAGGCCAATGGCAGCCGCGATTTTCCAAACCGCATGGATTTGAACTCTGATAAGTTGGACTTCTTTTGTTGCTTGTGATATTTGGTGATAGAGTCTGCAATGGCCTACCAAACTTGCTGCTTCCAAGGGTTAGCAAAGTTTGTGCCACTTGCCTGCGGAAGTCCAATAAAGAGCAGTTTTGTTCTTCAAGCTTTCTGTAAACAACATAAGCATTGGCGACTGTTCGATCAATCACATCATAGAAAATCCTGTGTCACCATTTTTTTAGACTTGCGCCTTGCGGTTGGTGCCAGAGAGCACAAAACATATCAGCTTTGTCAACTCCACCCATGAATGCATTATATTCTTTGGTGGCCACAGGATATTCGAATTCTTACCTTGAGCCGTCTTTCAATTGCCTTGGCAGGGATGATGGTTCAGTCCCATGGAAGTTGGACAGCATGTGAATTGTGGACTGCTTTCCTGTCCACCCACTTGTAATAAACCAAACCCTCTGCCACTCTGTGGTGAAACTGCCCACGGACCAGTTGCTTAACGGAAGCAAGAGTGTGTACTGGGAGCTCTTTTCTATTGGGTCGAACTGTCCTGCATGCAAGGACTTGATTTTTCTTCAGTGATTCTATCAACTTCACTGAGGTGACGTAGTTGTCAAAATATCATCATCATCATTGTCAGCCATTGTTGTTCCACTGCAGAACGAAGGCCTTCCCCATATCTTTATAATTTTGTCTGTCTTTGCACGTTTGTGTCCAGTGTTTGTCGAATTGGTAGAGTTCGTCTCGACATCTTGTTTTCTGTTTCCCTCTTTTGCGTTTATTGTCAAGCGGTATCCAGTTAGTAGCTCTTCTTGTCCATCTGTTGTCAGTTGTTCGCATGATGTGTCCTGCCCAATTCCACTTTAAACTTTTTATTGCTTGAATGATATCTTTGATTTGCGTTTGTTGTCGTATCCATTTGGCTGGTTTCCTGTCTTTCCATGTAATGCCTAAGAGTACTTTTTCATGTGATCGTTGCGCAGTGCGTAGTTTGAGTGTTAGTGCTTTCGTAAAGTTCCATGTTTCTGCTCCGTATGTCATTGTTGGGAGAATGCATTGATTATATACTTTTCTTTTCATTGAGATCGGTAATTTACTTTTAAATATTGAGCTCGCTCTTCCAAATGCCTGCCAACCAAGTGTAATTCTTCTTTTAATTTCTTCTTCTTTATCAGGTGATGTGGTTACTATTTGGCCAAGGTATGTGTATTTGTTCACGTTTTGGAGATTGGCTCCATCTAATGTAATGTTTTGATTTCCTTTGACATGGTGATTGAACATAACTTGTGTTTTAGTCAAATTCATTTTGAGACCGACCTCTTTGCTTGTCTCGTCGAGTTCAGTCAACATTGTTTGGAGTTCATTGGGTGTTGAAGATATCAAAATGATGTCATCAGCAAACCTGAGATTGGATAGGTATTCGCCATCTACTTTGATACCTTTTTCTTCCCAATTTAAATTTTTGAAAATTTCTTCTAAGCATGCTTTGAAAAGCTTAGAAGAGATGGTGTCTCCTTGCCTAACACCTCGTTTAAGTTGAAATTTGGCTGAGTCTTTGTGTAGTCTGATGAAGGAAAAGCAATTTTGATAGATGTGTTGAAGGATATTGATATATGTCTGGTCAATTGCTTGGTTTCTGATGGCTTGTAGCACTGCAGGGTTCTGTATTAAATCAAACGCTTTACTGTAGTCAACAAAGGCAAGGCAGCGAGGCAAGTTGTATTCATTTGTTTTTTCGATTATTTGGTTGATTGTTTGTAGATGATCTATGGTAGAGTAGCCACTTCTAAATCCAGCTTGTTCTCTTGGTTGGCATTCATCCAGTTGATTAGCTAGCCTATAGGAAAGAATTTTGGTAAAAAGTTTGTAGACAATACCATAGGTGGGCAAAGTTACTTTCAAAAGTAACTGAGTTACAGTTACAGTTACTTGGCCAAAATAGTAACTGAGTTACCGTTACAGTTACCGATTTGAAAAAGTAACTAGTTACCGTTACTAGTTACAGTTACTAGTTACTTTCAGTTGCTCACAAATCTGAACATAAAATTCTGCACCTGGCCAGCTCTGCATGCAAGTCCAGGTTAACCGCAATATTTGATATATATTGTTAGAGCCAACCATGCTAACATAACAGCACAAGTACAAAACCAACAAGGTTTTATTTAAAAAAAATTCTCACTGGCTTATATGTTTATTTCCTTTGAGAAATGCGAGCATTTCAAAGTGCTCGTCACTCAGGCCTGCCCTTTTGGGCTTTAAAATGTCCTTGCCAAATCGTCGTCGTCGTGTGAGCCTCTAGGGCCGAGAGTCTATCCTTTTACCGCCCCAGATTCACGATGTTCCCGGACTACACTGGAAGGCTACTAGAGAGCAGCCAGTCTTTGGTTTCATCATTCATGACACGCAGACCTTCCACTCCGTTAGGTGACTTGAAGATGTTACATTGTTACAGTCATTGATGATGTCCGCCCCGATAGTTCAATTGGTTAGCGCGTCACTTCTGGAACGAAGAAGCTTCAAGATCAAGCGGCACTGGTTCGACTCTCAGGGCATGCGCTTGAGCAACGCACGTTAAGGACTGCTCTCCATTTAGCGACATCTAATAGATGGAATAATTTCCCGGCAACAATACTTCAACAATCGGAAACTTCACTCTGTCAATCTCGGTGACCGGGCCTGCGTCAGTGATTTAAAGCCTTTAGTCTACAAGTATGCGAAACTGCCAGGATTAAGTTATGCAAGAAACTTTCCCAGTCCGAGGATAAAGATTTATTCAATCAATCAATGATGTGGTCTGCGGTCTGTTCCTCGGCACCACATTCACAGGAGGAGGAAGAGGCCATTTTCCATTGGTGCATGGTTGAACGGAAAAGCACGACGCCCGTACGGAGACGGTTGAGGCGCACCCATGCCTGTTTTGGTAGTGTCAGGTCGATGGAGCGTGTGTCGGCGTCGGGGATGAACGAATAAAGTCTGGTGATGAACAAGTGCTGCAATGAAAACAATATTTTTACTGCAGCACTTGACGAAATGGGAGTGTTATGTTTTTAAAACAGTTTTTTCATGGGTCCAATTGTGAATCTGGATCCGCTTAACTTGTCCTCAGGGTCCGCTTCCAAATACTCCTGTAACATATTCAACGCGCATTGCTTTCTTTTCTTGGTTTTTGCTTAAAGTGGTGCAAAAAGTCCTCCGTGGCTCTACCTACCACCATCCACTTCAGTGTCGCTGCTACTCCCCTCTTCAGCAGAGCAGTTTGCTTCTTCAATTGCTTGAAGCATGTTCTGTTTTATTTTGGTCTTCAATTCAGCAGTGTCGCTTAATGATCAGGCATTAAACACAGATAAGTCTAAATTGTGGGTGGAATGCAGTTGCAAGCTGAAAGTTGCTGTCCTCGAACCAATGACCAAATCTGGTTTGCATTGCTTCCACAAGAACGTCCACCAACGGCAAGCAATCAGCAATGCTGTTGCTGGTTTTAATGTCAGACAATCTTTTTAGAGGCATTGCAAGCGTTACACTAAATGCAATAAATTTCAACTTCTTGAAGGTAACTAACTAACTGACTATAAGCATCAACAAATTGCTTTTAATCGCTGCGTGTTTCTTGATGCTTATAGTCAGTTAGTTAGTTACCTTCAAGAAATTGAAATTTACTGCATTTTTATAAATATTTTCAGGTTCCTGATAAGGGCTTAAGTTAAACCGAAAACGTTTGACTGTTTAACTCATTTGTAAATATGTAAAATATATTATTATAATGCTCAACCCTGTTGTAGGCTATTGTTATGTTTTACCTGTCTTTGGTACATATTGATTAATCGCCAAAAACAATTAATTTAGCCAAATCAGTTATCATAAATTGCCAAAAAATAGCCAAATCATAAATATGAAGCTAAACGTCTTAAAAAACCGCCAGATTTCTGGACTTTGGCGATAAATTCGCCAATATGTCAACCCTTCTCCACCAGACCACAAAACAAAAGTAAAACCGCGCATGCGCAGAGCTGCGCCGATACATCTGCGAGAAAAATGCATTATTGCGCAAAACGCAGCAAACACGCACAAAGCAAGACACAAACACGTGCAGAGAAATAAACGGCAATTAAAAACTTAAATTTTAATACAAAAGTAACTTGTAACTGTAACTGTTGAAAAAGTGCTAAAATAGGAACTAGTTACCGCGTTTCGTTACTTTTGGAAAATAGTAACGAAGTTACCGTTACAGTTACTCAAAAAGTAACTAGTTACAGTAACTAGTTACTTTTGTAACTAGTTACTGCCCACCTCTGGACAATACTAAGTAGACTGATTGGTCGGTAATTGTTCAGATCTTTGTGATCTCCTTTTTTGTGAAGCAAGATCATGATAGCAGTATTCCAGGCTTCCGAAGTCTTTCCCTGCTGAAGGCATTCAGTGAAGAGGTTAGCTAGCCTTTTCAATATGGTCTCTCCAGTATCTTTTAGAAGATCATTAGTAATGTTGTCTGGTCCTGGAGCTTTTTGTGTTTTTAGAGCATCAATAGCATGTTTCACTTCAGAAACAGTTATTGGTGGTTCGTGGTTTGCTATTTTTGACTTTGGTGTTTTGGAGAGATTCTGCAGATTGTTGTTACTACTGTAAAGTTTTTCATAGAATTCTTTTGCTCTTTCAACAATTCGATCTTGATTGTTCATGATTTTTCCGTCTTCTTCTTTTATAGCTGTTATTTGGCTTTTCCCTTGACTTAGTTTTTTTTTTGCAAAATTGAATCCTCTGCCTTGTTTAATAGTTTCATCAATTATTGTCATGTTATGGGATCGAATGTCCATTCTTTGGTTCTTTTTGATTAGTTTGTTTAGTTCTATCTCTTCGATTTTGTTTCGATTATTGTCCATTGTTTTCCATGCTTTACGTTTTTTCATTAGCTGCATAGTGTTTTCAGATAACTTACTTTTCTTCATTATTTTTTCTTCTTGGTATGCCGAGGCAGTTTCATGTAAGGGAATAGTTATGTTATTGTAAAGTTCCTCTATGTTGTTGAGTTGA
Organism: Aplidium turbinatum; assembly: GCF_918807975.1. NCBI lineage: Eukaryota > Metazoa > Chordata > Ascidiacea > Aplousobranchia > Polyclinidae > Aplidium > Aplidium turbinatum. The sequence continues at coordinate 34,605,044 of NC_137472.1, read as the reverse complement.
CTGGTGTTTGTTGCTTCTTGTTTTTTAAGAGCTGTTTCTAAGTTTTCCTGGAAGTTATTGACCTGTTCTTGGTTGATTTTGAGTGGTTGAAGTTTGCAGTGGTGAAGTTTTTTCCTTTCTTTTTGCACGTCGATTTTCAGTGTACTTCTTACCATTTGATGATCACTTTCTTTCACATTGTTTAAGACTTCTGTGTTCTGCACTACCTCAGGTTTGTTTATGAGTATATAGTCAATTTCGTTATACGTTTGGTGATTGGGGCTTTTCCATGTCCATTTACGGTTTAACTTTTTCTTGAAGCAAGTGTTGGTTATTTTCAAGTTGTTTGAAGCAAAATTTATCAAATCTTTTCCTCTGTCGTTTCTTGGGCCGGTAAAGAATTTTCCAAAACAGTTTTCATTTCCTTGACCAACTTTTGCATTGAAGTCCCCCATAATAACTAGGTAATGGCTGTTGTTTGAACTGCTTTGTTAATGTCCTCATAGAAATTTATTATTTCGTCTTGTGAGCTTGCGAAAGTAGGTACATAGACTTGGATAATCGTTAGATCATTTCTCTTTGATATTTTAATGGTTATACTGGCAACTCTGTCCGAGATTCCGTTAATTGTTTTAATATTGTCTTTAATCTTTGTGTGAACAAGAAATCTGATACCACTTAGCTTTTGGTTTTCCTTGCCTTTGGGATACAGGAGGTGCTGGTGGTGTTTTAATTGTATGGTTCCTTCGCCAGTTCTTCTCATTTCGCTAAGACCAATTATATGCCAGTTTATGTTTTCGATTTCTTTCAACAGGTTTTCCAAGTGAGCTTCTTCAGATAGTGTTTTGACATTGTATGTAGCGATTTTTAGGCTTTTTCGAGTCTTTTTATCCAGATGATGGGAAGAGTGGGCCTTACCCCGCCGTGTTGGTCCAGTGAAAGTTGGTAGGGGATTCATTTTTCACAGTTAGAGTTACAGCTACATATTACACCAGTAGTAACATCCCTATAACCTTGATTACAAATAGAACTTGTCAAAATGTCAAAATATACTTTGTGGTATTTGTTGTGTAAGTCAACCGTCAACAATAACACAACTTTTTCACCTAATCCAAAATCTGCGTAAAGCTCCTCATTTTGCAGTCCTTGCCTTGTATACATCACATTTGCTGATATATCCATGCATACCCTATCAGCTTGCACCCAGAGTTTGTATCTCTTTTTTGTTGGCTTCATGGGATTGTATTGTTTGATAAAATGTCTGTCCTTGAAGAGAATCATACTTTCATCAATTCTTAGATTCTCTCTGCAACAATACAACTCTTGAATTTTTTTTATTTATTTTTGTTAGAAAAGACCTAGCCTAACTTTAAAATTTATCCTGGCTTGTTTCAGGAATGGAGGCATTGTCATTCATGTGTGAATTCGACAATATTTGGGCAAGTCTATTGCGAGGCATTGTGGATGCAACCAGTGCAACATTCACATCCAAATCTACCCTCCAATAAAGAGGCCATGAAGGCAATCTATGATAGCCAATCAACATATTGATTCCCAAAAGGGCATAGAGTTCTCTTTCTGGCCAGCTGCACACTTTTGCTTCTGTACTCGGTGTATAGGTTGCTTTGTTCTAGAAGCATTTGTCTGATGTCAGCATCAACAAACCGCAGAAAGTAGTCTCCAGGGGTATTTGCAGTGGCAAACATAGCTTCTTGAGTTCTTGCAAAGAAATTTCAAATCATTAGGCCTATAGCTTATTTACAATGCACATAATATGTATCTCAGAGCTTTATTGCATGCAAGATCAAAAATACAAAATGTTAAATTTAGAAGTAATTCAAACAAGTAGGCTACCTGCAAGTAGGCCTACTATTAATTTGATTTTTGATTTGCACTTGGCATAGCCTGGCCTACTGTATAGCCAATGATGTACGCGCATACAAAAAATATTGACGCCGTCAGCGTAAACGCAAACGTTCGAAAAACCATACGCCGTATGCGTCAATGTAACTTGTAAAAAAAGTGGGCGGCATCAGCGTCAGCGCATACACTAGCGTAAACTCATTTTGTTTGCTAGGTGCCAAACATTCACACAGTATAAACCACTCGAAACAAACAAGTTTTATTTTGAATTTCCACGAAGAAACACAAGCAACTGAAAGTGTTCATCTGACATTTTGCTGCGTTTTGGTTTCGATATGTCTTTGCCCATTGAAAACATTCTTTCAACTGCAGCGCTGGAAGGTATTGGCGTGTTGTAGCGAAAAAAAAGACATTAAAAAGTATGCGTTGACGCTATGCGCTAAAAAACCGCGAAAACTTTACGGCGTAGCCTCAAGCGACAACTATCCAAAAAAATGTGGCCGTAAGCGTTAGCGCAAACAAAAAGTCTGTGCCGCAAGTCTACGGCGTAGAATTTGCGGCGTATACGTACATCTCTGTGTAGGTACTACGACAGTTTATCGAACGACAGTTTATCGCACGACAGTTTATCGAAACGACAGTTTATCGAACGACAATTCATCGAACGACAGTTTATCGAAACGACAGTTAATCGAAACGACAGTTTATCGAACGAAAATTTACCAAACGACAGTTAATCGAAAACCTAACCCCAAACCTAAAACCTAACCCCTAACCACTAACCCCTAACCCCTAGCCCCTACCCTTAACCCTAACCCCTAGGGTTATAACCCCTACCCAATAACCCCTAACCCTACCCCTAACCCTACCCCTAACTCTACCCCTTAACCCCCAACCCATAACCCCTAACCCTACCCCTACCCCTAACATTTAACCCCCAACTCCTAGCCTCTAGCCCCTAGCCCAGTGGTTCCCAACCTTTTTGTTGTCACGGACCCCTTTAGACAAATTATTAATTCTGCGGACCCCTACCTCAACTTTGCCTGAAACTCAATTAACATACTATTGCAAAGAAATTTATTTTCACTCGAGTCAGTTCAATCACAGTACTATTGACTATTTTAATAATTATTCTACTCAACTACTGTATGGTGTCATATTGCATTGCCGCTGTGACTTCTGCGGCAAATATCAGGTTAAACAGTTGCTTAAATAAGAAAATGAATGGATTGTTCAAGAAATATCAGCAGTATTTGAACATTAAAGTTATTCCAATGCGATGTCCAACCACACTGTCCCAGTGGTTGATTAAGACGTCTGTTTTCGAATTTCGAAATTGTCTGTCAGCATCGGGTTGCTTATTTTAAGCTTGTAAATGTCATGTAAACACTTTTGTGCGTTTCACCGTTATTGTGTTTCATGGGGAGTGTTCCCTTTATGCAAGTTTTTGTTGGCAAAATAGGTCGGTGTGCCAACTCAATTTATACTAAATTGGCAAAACATTATATATACTGTAAAGTCAAAGACTTTTTCTGGTTGTAAGACGAAAATATTTAGCTTAGTAGGCTACTGCAAAATGTTGTCAATCAACAATTCTTGCCATGCTGATCAGCATCGCGAGTGACAGTTGTCTAATAAATAATCAAAGAAAGACAGTTTTAGAGACTCTCACAAAAAGGATGAAAAACCAACTCATTGCTTTTTTAGAGGGAACACTGTTCATGAGTTACGATAGAAACGTTTTTTCGGTGATTTCCACAAGCGTTTGTTTCATGGTGTTAGGTTTCTTTCTCCTGTTATTGGAGCCTATTTTTCACTGATATGTTTGCAGGTCACTATTGTTGCCTGTATTGCGATGTGTCAAACATTTCCTTGTTTATTGAAACTGTTATTTGCAAGATGTCTTCTGTGAAGCGAAATGACGACACAACCAATCTTGCTTGGCGCTGAATATTCTAATGAAATCGCTCGCTTCGCTACAAGTGCGCAAAACAAGTGGTCTCATTTATTAGGCATTGTCAAAGAAGTCAAAAGTGTTGTTAAAGGAGTTTGGCCTGGTAGTTAGCTTTGTTCGACTAATTTTGTTGCTGCGGTATTCTAAGATAAATATTAACAACATGTAACGCTGGATACTGGGTACGAAATGCGTTCTTTTCTAGCATAAGAGTCAACCTACCTAAAATTTTATTAGTGCTGCCCGCCACAGCTCTCCTTAGTGCTAAAGTGGCCGCATGCAAAAAAGGTTGGTGACCCCTGAGCTATACCATAAGCACTAAAAAACTGAACAAAATCCAACGCTGTTGCTTTTGTACCATGAAACATGAATGAATATTCCTATGAGTTGGTCAAACTGCAACTTAAAACATTTTTTAAAACTGAAACTGTGAAACACATTGCGACCAGGCTAGGGTTATTACTCACATCGCTTGGTGTACTAAACAGAAAAATGTTTCTCAAGTTTTACGGGGATAAAGGGGAGCGTTTTTGCGCAGCGAGACTTCAAATTCCCGACGGTAAACAAAGGGTTGTCGAGACCTCTTTGATGTGCCACTGCGAGTGTTGGGAAGCACTTCACTGAGAATGGCTGCAGAGTTGATTTTTACATCTCGCTAAATTTTATCCAAGAATTGTCTCGCATTTTAATTTAGTTTCTCTTTTCAAAGCACTGTTTCATTATTTGCAATTTGCCGTTACATTTTTTAATGTGAGAAACATATAGGCTATGGAAAAATATGCAACAAGTGAATTATTGCTGTTTTTAAGATATACGACTGATTTGACAGTAGGCTATTGATCGTTATCGGAACGGAGTTAAAGCTGTAGAAAGTTAAGTTACAAATTGCCGGTAGTTCCCAGTCGCAATAGGCTATTACTCTTCTTACATGTCTGCTTGTTGCCATAAGTTATCAACATTATCCTAGTTGCGCTTCCCAATCGCGTGTTTTTGTCTCTAAGGGTTGCATAAAAGTCTTCTGATGAGAAACTTTCTTTTGCAAGGTCTTTCATTTGGTAAGTTACAACAAAAGCTACTTTTGAAGCTCTAAAAGGAAAAGCTTAGTAGCCTGCTCGTCAAGCAGATTTCTTATTTGAAAACCGACCGTTGTGTTACTTGTTTGAAATAAAAAAGTAATATTGCTTGTTTATGGTGATGGTCTAAGGAAATGATATTACAAGTGTTCCATACAATTTTCACCAAATCAAACGTCATATAAAAACCGTTCAAGTCTACTGAATATTACGTCATGGAAATTCCTAAAGCATGTGCCAAAATTGCACCAGCGTTCATAAGAATTAAGTCAAACCTGTTTGGGCCTGTTTGGGCCTGTTTAAACAGGAAATATTACATCAGCTTTAAACACCTGTTGGAATGACTTCATAATTGTCTTTCATTTATTGCGTCACAGTACTGCATACGTGAATTTGAGATATTGCTATCTATTCTGGTCATTCGTAAAATGATTGTTTGAAAGTTGGCCGCACATTTAACTGTTGGCTTAGTGCTTGCTAGCTGGACAAAGGTTCCGTCTTTTATCCAAGTAATCTGTTCTGTAGTGACAGTTTTTAGGTGTACGGCGTTGCACCAGTCATTTCGATAGCCTCGGGCTAATTTTACTGGAATACACTTTTGAATAGACGTTTCGAAAGTGTGTTTATTCTTCGGTCATTACATGCAGACGAACGGATTTGGGAATCTTACGTTACAATTTTCCCACGAAGAGATTATGGTTTACCGCTGTGACCATAAAAAATAAAAGACGAAGTTTGTTAGTTGGTAGGCTAAGAAGCACTTAGAAGCAAAGAAATAATAAAAGAAGATCTTATTGGTTGGTAGTCTAAAGAAGCAAAGAAAATTAAAGACATTTCTTCTCGGTAGGCAACTGAAGAACTTTAAGCTAAAAAGTAAAGACATTTCTTCTCAGTTTGGTACAGAAGAAAAATAACTTTGACATTTATTGGCAAGAAAGAAGATTAAAGGCAATCCATCTGTGCTTGAAGATTCAAGTGGAAGAATCCAAGCAAGTTTTGTGGACGTTTGGACTTCACATACTCGTACAGCTACGGTATCGTGCATTTAAATTCTTTTTTGTATTTTTACGGTCTTTACAGTTAAGTTTTTTATAACTTAAATTTTGTGTGTTTGTGTAACTTAATTTTTTAATTGTTAAATTTAGCCCTAACATTTAATATGTCTACACTCGGTGGTGACAGGGACTCGACCGCCGTCGACTCGACTGAGTTTAAGCCTGATGATGTTCTTTGCGGTCGGGCAGGCCATTCTGGGGAGGGACCCATTAACGATGAGGCTAAGTCAGTTCAAGAGGCCCGACATCTTAGACGGGATATTTTGACTCAAATTGGGAAACTTTCTGTGGCCCTAGGTTCTTTGAGTGATAAGCAGGAACTGTTAATTTTTCGATCTAACTTATCTACTTTAGAAGAGGAATTACGGCATTTCCATGCTCTCTTGAGTAAAATTTTTAACTCTGCAATCTTAGCAGAACTTCGTGATAGGGTAGATCCCGAATTTAACTCGTTAAAAAATAACTTCGAACAAAAAGAAAGTGAGTTCTCAGATAGGTTGGATGCTGACATACATCCTGAGGATAGCGCCTCAAATGTAAGCACTAGGATGTCTGAGAGCTCGTCACGGATAGTTGCACAAATTAATCTACAGTTAAGACGAGAGGAGCTCCAGATACAAGCTGAGGCCGAAGCAAGAGCTGCTGAGGCCATCGCGAGAGCTGAGGCCGTACGAGCTGAGGCTGCCGCGAAAGCTGCTGAGGCTGCCGCGAAAGCTGCTGAGGCCGCCGCGAAAGCTGAAGCTAGAGCTGCTGAGTTCGCACTCAAAGACGCTCAGTTGAGGGCCGAACAACGTAAAGAGGTAGTTTTAGCTGAATATCGTTCTGAGTTGGGCTCCCGGCGTAGCTCTAGGAAGGGCTCTTCTAGGCATTCCAGAAGTGAACATCAATCGCAGTTTAATTTACCTAACCTTTTCCAGACGCCTGTTCAATCTGTAAGTGGACCTGTACAATCCACATGTTTTCCAGCTGTTTCAGGAGGTCTCAGGGCCGCGGCTAAGGGTCTTCCGAAGGCTGTAGAGCCAAGGTCTGCAAATTACAACCGAACTCCTCCCCCAGAGCGTACAGGTCACGGGGCCGCCATTAGCAGTAATGCTTTGCCCCCTTCACAGTTTTCTGCGCCGCTAGTTTTTGATCGCCCAGCTACACGTAATTTGGGTGGTTGTGAGAGGCGTATCGTGTCTCCTGATTTTAACGTGTTTGAGGATCGTGATCGGGCTGTGCATGTGACTGAGCCCACTCAGCCCCTTAAGGGATATAGCTTGTCTTCTCCCGCTAAATCGAGTTCTCAACAGCAGGATTGCTTTTTTGAATACCAAAATAGTAGGACGTTCTTCGATAAGGCGGCCTTGATTGGTTACGATGGTAATAATATGCCATTTGTCTTCTTTAAAAATCGTGTTATGGCCTTGATGGCAGCTTCGCCCTTTAAGGGAACTCGTTTGACTTTGTTGCAAGCAGCTTGTGATAGAACAGCTGCACAAACGATTGCTAATTTGGTTTCTGACACTCCTGGCTTGTCAGAGGAAGACAGGATAGAAATGTCGTTAGCTCGCTTGTCCCAACGTTTTGGAGTTCGTGGAGGTCTTTTCGCAGAACCAGAAATTAGAAAGTATCGCTATGGTAGCAAATTGACTTCTATCTCTTCCAGTGATTTGAAAGAGTTTAAAGATGAATTGTCGCAGTGTTTGCTTTACGCGAAAGCTTATGGTCAGCGTGATAAATTAGAAGGACGTTTTGTTTTGGATTTGGCTAAGCGACTCCCGTTTGACGCTAAGCAGCGTTATCTTGACTTTTTAGGTGATCAGTATGGTAGCACTGAGGAACCTACCTTTCAGAGTTTGTTTGATTTTGTAGTACGGGAGGAAACGCGCAAGTCGACTGATTTTAGCATTATGCTAATGGGCGATTCTGGTGAGTCGCAGCATTTTAAAAAGTTTGGCAAAGGAAAATTGCCTTCATGTCCGGTTAGGCAGACGTCTGTAAAACCCCATGATAATGTGATTTCAGGGAGTTCGCAGTACTCGACTGCTGTTGGCGCACCGCGCGGCGGTGTGGCCAGACGTAGTGACATACCGGCATGTTTTTGTTGTTCGTCACGTGGTCAAGTTGAATATCATTTTTTGTCTAATTGTAAAGAATTTTTGCGCTTGACACCTAAAGGTCGGAGAGATGTCATTGTGAAAGCTGGCAAATGCTTGAACTGTTTGCGCCAGCATATGGTTAAGGACTGTAATCATGCAAACAACTGTCGTCAGTGTGGGCCTAACAACGATAGGAAACACTATTTTCTTCTGCATGATTTTTATGTGACGTCACGTGATTCTCTGGATTCGGTCGGTAAAGATGATGCTGGTGCCAGAGTTCCTGTGCGTAATGTTAAGATTGGAAATGTTAAAGCAGCCTTTAACCGCGTTACTGCTGCTCGTGTTTTGAATCCAATGACTGGCAAATCGAAGTTGGTGTATTGTCAGCATGATCCTGGTTCGCAGTTGACCTTTGTTTCGAGTGACTTGGTGTGCGAACTTGGTCTTAAACCGTATGATAAAGCGTCGTTTAAAATGGATACTCTGGCTGGTCAGAAACCTACTTGTGCTGAACTTGTTAAACTCAACATTCAGTCGTTAGAGACGAATGAACTGTTTTGTGATATAACTTCGGTGGTTAACCCAGCTTGGGCTGACGATGTTAAGACTTTACCACATAAGCAGGATTTAAGTAGTTTCCGTCATTTTCATGACGTGAATATGTTTCATTTGAATGATTGTAGTACTGTAGATGTACTGATTGGAAACGACAACGCTTATTTGATGTGGGCAAAAGAAGAACGTGTTGGTGAAAATCGCAGTGAACCGCATGCTTTACTCACTCCTCTCGGTTGGTTGGCTTGTGGTGGTAAGTCACCCTTAGTTGAAAGCGTTGCTAAAGTGTGCAGAGTGCAGACGTCTTCAGAGTCGGATGTCATCTCTGGCTTTCAGCGTAAAATTGAGTCTCGTGATATGGAAATAGCAGACCTGAATAAAGTCATTCAGGATTTGACTTTGCAAAATGAAACCTGTGAATTGTCTCGCAATGATATTTTGGCTAGAGAACTTGTCGAACCGAATATTGAGTTGAAAGATGGTCGATTTGAGATACCTGTTCCGTTGAAGGAAGATATTGATCTACCTAACAATTTTGTGTTGGCGTCAGATAGAGCTGCTGCTTTAAGAAAGAAAGCTTTAAAACAACCTGAACTTCGTGATTTCCTTACTGACACCATGAAAGATCTTAAATCTAATGGCTATATTGAGCGTGCGGGTGAAGCAGGAAATGTCAAGGGATTTAAATGGTATTTACCATACTTTGTGACGTCACAATTAAAAAAGCGTATTGTTTACGATGGCAAGTCTGAATTTCGAGGAACTTGTGTTAATGATGTAATGTTTTCGGGTCCTGACTTGTTAAACCCTCTGGTAGATGTCTTGGCTAGATTTCGGCTTGGTAGATTTGGTCTCATGGCTGATGTGACTAAATGCTTCTTTCAAATAATGTTACCTGAGTCGCAAAGGGATTTGTTTCGTATATTGTGGTTTGAAGATGATGACCTTGAAAGTGGAAAGATTGTACCATTTCGTTTTTGTGTACACCCTTGGGGAATAAAGAGTAGCCCATATATCGCTTGCTTGGCTATAAAGAAAATGGTCGAGCAGAACCCCAGCGGTGCTGGTGAACTAACTCTCTGCAATATTGCAAATAATATGTACATGGATGATTTTATATTTTCGGCTGATAGCTTAGAGGAAGCTCAGCAAATCACTCATGAATCAATTGCTTTGTTTGATAGCCGTGGGTTTAAACTTGTTAAGTGGAGTGCTAACAAGGAGGCTATGATTGTCTTGTCAAATTTGGATAATGAGATGCTTTCACCTTTGATTCGTGACATTGACTTTCAGACTGAAAATATGACTTTGCCATCAGCGAAGACATTGGGTTGTGTGTGGCAAACCGAGTCTGACGAGATGCGTATCCCATGTTCCTTAAAGCCCTTAGCTAAACACACGCGCCGAAGTATGCTCAGTCAGCTTGGACAAAATTTTGATCCGCTAGGCTTTGGAGCGCCATTTTTTCTAAAAGCACGCCTTATACTTCAGCAATTGGCGATAGACAAGTTTGATTGGGACACCGAGGTCCCTGATAGCTTTGTTAAAGAGTGGGAGTCATGGCTTCGCTCTTTGGACCTGCTTAAGGATTTTTCGTTACCGAGATGGTATTTTGCAAACTCTGGTGTGTGCAGTCCGGATGATATTGTTTCATATCAATTGCATGGGTTTAGTGATGCTTCGAATCAAGCTTTCTCTTCTGTTGTTTACTTACGTAGACTGGTTAACGGAGTTCCGAGTGTGTCTTTCGTTCTGGGTAAATCTACCATTGTTGTAAAAAATCAGTTTTCTTGGCTGATAGCTAGGAAAGAGCTTGTTGCCGCTTTAAATACAGCAAGACTCGTGAAGCAGGCCTACGAGGCATTGAAGATGCCCGACTGCAGTAAGTATTTTTGGTGTGATTCTCGGACTGTGTTGCAGTGGGTTAAGAACCCTGATTTACGTTTGAATAAGTTTATTACGCGTCGAGTTGAGCATATTTTATTGTTGTCTGGAGCCCAGGATTGGCGTTTTTGCCCTACCGATATGAACCCAGCTGATGTTGGCACATGGCCAAATCTTATTACAAAGAAAGAGTTTCGAGAGTTGTGGTTAAATGGTTCTAGTCTTCTCTATCAGTGTGAAGAAATTCCATCTGTAGAAAACCCCACTCCAGTACCTGTCCATAGCCTATATCTTCGTGACGAAGAGGGGTCGCTTGACGTTGGACAGGGTGGCCTTCACAGATTGATCGAGGCCGCACCTTCTTTGTATGTTATGAAAAAGAGAATCGCTTATTTGGTTGCTTTTGTTGAATTTTTGTGCTGTAAAACGAAAAAGCGTAGCTTTATGAAGCCAAAACTGGACGCCTCTTATCTTAATAGAGCCTTAGACTTAACTGTGAAGTTTGTTCAGAAAAGCGTGTATGGCGATGTGTTACATTTAATGACCAAACGATCGCCGGATGCACTTGAGGAAGTGATAAAGCGGGGTAGTGTTGGCGCTTCGCAACGTGAGAAGGAACGCTTGAAAGGATTGCGTTCACTTAAAAAGTACAGACCTTGTGTAGATGATGCTGGTGTAATCCGCATTGAAGGGCGCTTAAGTAATTCTCCCGAGATTTCTCTAGAAGCAAAGCATCCGATTGTTTTGCCTTCGAAGCACCCCTTTACTAGGCTTGTTGTACTGTCGCATCATAATCGAAATGCGCACTGTGGAGTACAGCACACTTTGTTGTCTACGCGACAGAAGTTTTGGATCGCTAATGGTAATGCTTCCGTGAAGAGGTATCTTAATGATTGTGGTGTATGTGCGATTGAGAAAGCTCGGCCTATAAGGCAGCTCATGTCTGATTTACCTTTGTCTCGCACAACTGCCCATAGGAAACCCTTTTTTGATTGCGGCTTGGACTATCTTGGACCATTGACCTTTGTTGAAGGTAGGAGTCACAAAAAAGCTTGGGGACTCTTATTCACATGTATGGCATCTCGCGCTATTCATGTTGAGCTGGTTACGTCATTGTCGCTGAGTGATTTTTTACTTGCCTTTACAAGGTTTACAGATTTACGTGGGCAGGTTAATGCTATCTATTCCGATAATGGAAGTACCTTTCAGGCAGCATCTAAGAAGTTACCCGAGTTGATAGAATCAGCTGAATTTCACAACGCCCTGAGACAGAGAGAGATAAACTGGGTATTTATACCTCCATATGCTCCGGCGCAAGGTGGCGCCTGGGAAGCAATGGTAAAACAATTTAAAATTGCATTTTTTCACATTTTGGACTCTTCAATACGTAAGCCCAGTTTTATTGAACTGCTTACGTACACAGGCTGTGCCGTTCGGATCGTGAACGAACGCCCTTTGGTACCTTTGAGTGACGACCCTAGGGATTTTACTGTCATCACCCCTGCCTCACTTTTGACCCCATACTTAGACCCATACTGTGCTGTTGGGCAACCACATGATCGTGACCAATTAAGAAGGGATTATCGGTTCAATTTGTCACTTTCTCAGCAGTTTTGGAGTAAATGGATCGATTTTTACTTGCCAGGTCTTCAGGGCCGGAAAAAATGGCTAAAAATGGCCGAGAATTTGGAGCCTGGTCAACTTGTAGTGGTAGGTTCTCTCCAAGACATTGGTAAACGTGGGAAGTATCAACTTGGGAGGGTGCATGAGGTAGTTCCACAAATTAGGAAAGGGAAGCCTGTGGTTCGTAGAGCCAAAGTTGCCGTCTGCAACTATGATGAGAGTACGGGGAAAGTAAAAGTAGACTACGTGTTGAGGGATATTTCGTGCCTCGCCCCCGTAAAGAACACCTAAGTGTTAGGGTTTGAGCCTGGTTTTGTCTGCGGTGGCCGACCCTTGTCTGAGCCCAGAACAGTCGGTTATTATCGCAACAATTGTATATAGCGTCATTTTTGCGTGTACCTAATACCTATGGTACCAATTTCATGTATCATCGTGTTTATTCTTATTGCTGTTCATTCTTTGCAAGCCCTTTGTATTTGCGTATTAACTTAAACGTGAGTGATTCAAACAATTTGTGTATCATGTGTTTTTATTCATTGGCTCACAATTGTCGTCAATTCTTTTTTAGTTATGCCATGTCAGACTGTCATAACTAGGGGCCGCTATGTTCCAGACAATTTTCACCAAATCAAACGTCATATAAAAACCGTTCAAGTCTACTGAATATTACGTCATGGAAATTCCTAAAGCATGTGCCAAAATTGCACCAGCGTTCATAAGAATTAAGTCAAACCTGTTTGGGCCTGTTTGGGCCTGTTTAAACAGGAAATATTACATCAGCTTTAAACACCTGTTGGAATGATTTCATAATTGTCTTTCATTTGTTGCGTCACAGTACTGCATACGTGAATTTGAGATATTGCTATCTATTCTGGTCATTCGTAAAATGATTGTTTGAAAGTTGGCCGCACATTTAACTGTTGGCTTAGTGCTTGCTAGCTGGACAAAGGTTCCGTCTTTTATCCAAGTAATCTGTTCTGTAGTGACAGTTTTTAGGTGTACGGCGTTGCACCAGTCATTTCGATAGCCTCGGGCTAATTTTACTGGAATACACTTTTGAATAGACGTTTCGAAAGTGTGTTTATTCTTCGGTCATTACATGCAGACCAACGGATTTGGGAATCTTACGTTACAATTTTCCCACGAAGAGATTATGGTTTACCGCTGTGACCAACAAGCACAACACTGAATTTAACAAATTTATTGAGGATTATATCTAGCTAAATCCACAGAAAACACAATTTTTTTTCTTGGTGACGTTTAGTACCTTTCAGATTGGAAGGTTTCGGTAACTTAAAAACAATGTCACTAAGGTGATGTGTGAAATCAGAATTGTCACTGTTTTCAGAATAAACAAATTTAGGACATTCATCAAACATTTTATATTGCCCACAGTGTCGTAAGAATCAATAGTCACATCACCATTCACCATCATTAAAAACATCAATAATTTTCCCAACAAACTGCCGCAAACGCTTCGAAGTGTTGAATTTGACAAGAACAAATTCTCCTTGTTGAATGTCAGATATTGTTTTTGACACTCGTAGTGTGTTCACGAGGACATTCTTCTTCTGACAGAGAATTTTCTGAAGCATGTTCAGAAACAGGTGTCATAGACAATTGGTTAGCCTACAAGCTTTTGTGACAATTGACTACCTTTCCTTGACTTTTCAGCAGCAAGTTCTTCAGTCAGAGTGTCTGTAAGGATCCTTGTTTTGCCACGCCTTCTTCCACCTGTTGTTTCCAGGAGCATTTTTACATGGCCTAATGCTTTCAGGGGTTACACTGCTTCCCACAAATTTTTGGGCAGGACTTTGCGATGTTGAAGAGCTTGCTTCTTCTTGCTCTTTGACATAATCTTCCACGGAGCCATCAGTGACATCAGAAGGCATAAACTCAGCATTACTAAACACATTGTGATCAAAGGGATAAATTCCTGACACTCGAAAGCCAGATTGAATGTTTCTTAGAGTCATGGCTTGGGATGTCATAAATGGTCATTGTCTTGGCAGGATTTTCTTTGATCCAAGAGTAAGCAGCATCATTATAATAACCTTTAAATGGACCATATAGCCTACAGTACTATCTAGACTCTAGAGGTTGCAGTTTCTGAGAACAGTGTGGTGGAAATGAAAGAAGAACCACACAGTTTTCCTTTGCATAGTTGATAGGCTAACATCTAAACTTATGTAAGTTAGATGATTATCTAAGATCAGCAAGACTTTATTCAAGACAGTTGAACTAACATGAGACACAAAATGTGAAAATTATACAATTTTCTTCTGTCATCCATCCATTTTCTGTCATCCATTGAGATACGCTGATGATACAGTCTTGATAGCAGAATCTGCAAACAATCTACAGGACTTATTGAATTCTGTTGCCAATAAGAGCAAGGCAATGGGTTTAGAGTTAAATTCAAGAAAAACAGAATGCATGACGGCATCAAAAAATAAAAATTTTCCAAATTGCAGCTTTACACACTCAATGGTGTTACAGTGAAATAAGTTGATAAAATTAAATATCTTGGGTACATTATAACTTTCGATGGCAAAAGTGACACTGAAATTAAAAAGAGAATCGCAATAGCAAATGATACCTTCAGCAAAATGAGCACAGTCTTCAGGAATCGCAACATGACAATAAAGACCAAAATTAAAGTTTTAAAAGCATAGGCCTATGTAGAATCAATTCTAACCTACGGATGTGAATGCTTGGAGAATAAGTAAAGATATGAAGAAAAGACTAGAGGCTGCTGAGATGTGGTTTCTCAAAAGAATGTTGAATATATTTTGGACTGAAAATAAAAGTGATGACGAAGTTATGAAACTGGAAAAAGCAGAAAGAAGATTCATAACAACAGTTAGAGGGCGCCATATGCAATTTGTAGGTCATATTCACAGACCTGGAGATTTGGAAAAATTAGCTGGGAAAAAGCAGGGGATGATGCAGGGAAAAAGAACCAGAGGTCGACAAAGATTAACATATTTAAACAGCTTGAATCAGTGAGCCATCAACACAACAGTCAAAACGAACGATTTTATACGAATGGCAAATAACAGAGAAGTTTGGAAGACCGTGATCGCCGACGTCTGTATCAGATCAGGCACATAATCATCATCACAATCCATTCACTGGGATGAGCTAATATCATATCATATTGTTTTGCAACAGTTTGACATGGGGAAAATTAATTCGAGGGGAAAACTTTACTCAAGCTGAAAATTTAAAAATGTTTAAGGAAACTCCGATCAGCGACTTCGGCTTTGTTCTATTTTTTATCTCGATCTTTTCCGGGACGAAATCGGAGGATAAAGTGTTCAAGGTCGTTAAATGTTAATAACACAGTGTGTACACCAAAATGTCACTGGGGAGAGAAGCACCGTTTCTAGCTAATTTGGGGTCGCTGATCACCAATATGGTCATTAAAAGATGTTCCTGTGTACAGTTTTTTCAAAAAATTGAATTTTCGTTTGCACTGCAAACTGTAAATGCGGAAAAGTTTAGGGGGTACCTAAAACTTTAAAGCATCATATTTCCGAAACTATAATAGATATTGAGCTAAAATTTGTAATGCATGCCCATTTCATGCTAAATAACATATTGACCTAGTTTGAGCAAAATCGAAGTGGGTGAAACAGAGAACTTTACGGTTTTCAGGACGTTTGGCATGGAATGACCCAAATACCCCAAAAAATGCATTTTTTGAATTATCTCAAAAACTAATGCATTTAGAGAAAAGGTTCCTTTTATGACATATAGAAATATAGATATTCTGCATCTTTTGACATTAAAACTGACTTTCTACTATGAGTAGTTAGAGAGTTAGAGGATTTTTTAATAAATTTGACCTTTCGTGACCTTTATTGGGGGGGTAGGTGGCTGGGTTTTTGGGGCCTACCAAAAAAAAGTTGTGTAAATGTTATTTTTTAAAGGTTTGCAGAACACCCCATGTTGAAATTGCAAAAAAAATATTTTTCAAACCACCGTAATGTATTGGACATGTACCGGTACCTAAATGCATATGTGTATTGTGTATGTCTACTAGGCCTGCATCATATTACAAATTTACTATGAAACCCTCTACATCTGACTCTCGAAAGTGATCCTGTGTTAACCATCCAGATAAATTCTCTTACATATACGCCTATGCGGCTTATACATTGTAGTGGGCAATAGACGACCATAGTGACGCCACATATTTCCGAATTGTATGCGAAATATTTTGAGATCAAGAACAGAAGCTGGGCTCCTCACATCGTTTGTGCAGATTGTTCATCAAAGCTAGCTGCGTGGAAAGCAGGACAGAAGAGAAGTTTGTTTGCCGTCCCCATGGTGTGGCGTGAACCTTTTAATCATGCATCTGACTGATACATTTTTTTGCCTCACGAAACTGCCCCAAGTATTGAATAACGCAAATCGGGCTGCCATTGAGTATCCTCATGTTCCCACTGCAATACGACTTGTGCAGCATTAATGCATTATGCTGATGACCCTGACTTATCCATTCCTGTATATCCAATGACTGAACAAAGTGATAGTGACTCAAGCACTGTATCAGATTCTCATGCATCCTCATCTGACTGCCATGAACCCAGACCACGATGCAACCACTACGAAATCTTATTACCAGAGTTCAACGATTTGGCCAGAGAACTGGAGTTGTCAATGAGACATACAGAGTTACTTGCTTCACGGTTGCAACAGTGGAAACTTACAGATAAAGCTGTCACTGTTTGGGGTGTTCGTGAACGAGGAAAGGAGTTCATTGACTTTTTCCGAACAAGGTGATTGATGATGGGCCCAGCTGACATTTTGCAATGATGTTGTGGGACTGATGAAGGTCAACATGATCCAGAGGACTGGGGACTCTTCATCAACTCTTCTAAGTCTCAAAGCAGTACCACTGCCCATCAGTAGGCTACCTGTTGCATATTCTAGAACAAACCCCAGTCTCCCCTACTACTAGCTTCTTCTAATGTTTAAACTACGATTTAGAACTTGCAACTATCCTACACATCGACCCCAAGATGAACGAAAAACTTCTGAATTTACCATTGCTGGAGAGAATATGGCACAATCAGGAGACCCTCCAGCGGGTATAGCAAACGCTTCTGTGCAAGCATGGTTTGACGAGGTAATGGTTTGTGAAGTAAGTTTTGGACAGTCATGTCTGCATGTTGATTGATTGATTTGATGTTTATTCTTGGACTGGGATAGCTTTTTTGAGAGCTTAATCTTGGCAGGCAGTTTCGCATATTTGTAAAATCTTTGAACCACTGACGCAGGCCCAGTCACTGAGATTGACAAACTGGAGCTTCCGATTGTTGAAGTGTTGTTGGCGAGGAATTATTCCATTCACTAGGTGCTACTAAATGGAGAGCAGTCCTTGTAATGCGTTGGTTGCTCAAACGCACATCCCGAGAGCCGAACTATAGCGTCAATTTATCTTGAGTCTGACGTGTAACCACTAAGATAAGCAGGTAGAACAATGTGAATAGCTTTTGCAAAATTACCGCTTGCAACAGAAACCGCTTCTTATGCCACTTTTGTTGTGAATGATTTCGTTCGAAATCTGTGGCGGTATTTAAAGTGAACGAAATGCAAACATTTGACCTGTATTGCACCAATGACATGTGAAAGACTGTTTTCATCTTGAACATTTTTTTTAAATTTAATTTAGCAAAATGGTCAGTTGGTCACCCTTATCATTTCTGGATAAGGAAGACTTTCGAAATACTGCCAGGCAGGGGTAACTTAGAACCCGCTGATTCATACATCATTGCGCTCATTGGTTCATACATTTTGGCTTAGAAATCGCAACGTAAAAATATAACTAAGGACAAAAAATTATATTGACATGACAAATAGACAAGTGCTACAAACAAATATCAGTAGTTCACAATGTAGATTTTAGCGACCTGTTTTAGCCTGATGCTGCGAGTTCGCTGTGGTGATAGCGAATTATACACTATCCTAGTCGTGTGCTATGACGAATGGTGTTGAAGTCAGTGAGTTGTTCTTTAATGCGCTCTTTTGTTTGGCTTGAGGTTGCTGGCTGTTGAGTTTCTGTGTTGTTAGGTGTTATTGTTGTGAAATTTTGTTGAATCAGTTGATTAATAGATTAGGTGACGTAGTTCTTCGCTTTCGGCTCGGTTGTTGCTTTTCGGATTCTGTCTACTTATGAAAATGGCCTCTTTGAATCGTAATGGTATAGCGTCGTTTTCTTTGGCAATGATTGGAAATTCAAAGTCAGCGAGGCACTGTTGTTGATGATCAAAAACTGAACTTTTATCTGAGCTAAGGTGTTTTTTTCAGGCGGGAGTGGATTGGGCGGATCGTGCTGCCTATATAGCTTTCCTTGCATTTCTTGCATATGATCTTGTAGACACAGTTCTTGGTGGTACACATGTCTTCTGATTCAACAAAATTTCACAGCAATAACACCTAACATCACAGAAACGCAACAGCCAGCAGCTTCAAGCCAAACAAAAGAGCCGCATTAAAGAACGACTCTATGATTTCAACACCATTCGGCATAGCACATGACTAGGGAACTGTGTTCCGAAAGCTAGTGCAATTCTGTATTACCACAGCGTACTCGCAGCATCAGGCTAAAACAGATTGTTAAAATCTACATTTTGAAGTAAGCAACGATCATGCTGCTAAAAGCAAAACTCGATCAATTGCAGAGGTCAGTAGGTTAAAAGCCAGAAAAAAAAGAAGCAGCGAGGTTATCCAACAATGTGTAGTTATAGGCTATTAGTAGCAGTGGGTCTTATACATAAAAAGAGTCAGGTGTAAATAAATCGCTTCGGAATCCGGTAACTCTAGTGGATCGTAAATTGTTTGCAACACGATAAGGACAGCAGCAGTGTTGGGCACGATAACTCATTTTTCAGTTAAGCGATAACGATATATAGTCGATAAACGAAAAATTCCTAAAGCGATAACGATAAACGATAAAATTATCGCCGATAATGTCCGATAACGATATTTTTTTTTCCTTGAATAGCGCTGCCCAATGCCCATCCCATGCACCACGAACTGTTTTCATCAACATGACGAAAAATCGAACATAATATACTGTAAAGGGAGTAAACTTTTTGTAAGTTATGTATGAATAGAATCGCAACAGCGGCAGTGGGTATCGAATCTTTAACCTCTTGATCCAGAATCAAACCACTGAGGTAACCGCCGTGCTTATAATTATACCTTCAGATACCAGTTGGATGCTTTTATCCATTGAGTTACACTGACGCTTACGTGCAGTAGGCAAAATAATTAAATCAAATGAAAATACCATAAAAAATTCCAAACTTTGTGTTTTGCTTTCTGCTTAAAAGGCTGTTTACAGCAAAGTCAGCAATAATTGAAAAAGTTCCAAAAAACGCAAAATTAAACGAAATTTATATCGGAACAACAATATCGGATTTTTCAATGTTAAAATAAACCACAATGCCAAAACCTCCCTGAGCTTCCGATCCTCGGATTCCACTTCGGAGTGAGTTTGCAGCGCTTCCCCAGTTCTCTGGCTGAATTTTGAATGATTTTTCATTCATGTCTCCGATTCAAATTCACTAGGCTATTATTTGTTACGTTTTTGTCTCTGTGGCCTCTCCTTATAAACCGATTTCTTATTATGTTGATTAGTTATTTGTTAACCCTGATTTGCAAAATTACCATTCAGCATTCATAATATTGTTGCCCCACGAAAACGTATGGCGTTTACTATATGACCAGCTTTTTTATGACTTGTTTATTAGGTTGACATTTTGCTGGTCTCTCACTTTGGGCAGGTGTCCTTGTCCCCCCTCTTCCCTACTCTTTTCGCTCTCGCAGAGCAGTAAACTATAGGCCTACTGTATTGTTCTTGCATTTTTTCTCGACGGTCGTACATAGCCCATCTACTTCATACTTACTGCATAACTAATTTTCTTTAACTTTAAACAGGAACAACTTTTAACTTTCTACGCCCCTAATCTAAGCCTATGCAATAAACCCCCACTCTCTAGAGTCTTGATCTTGAAAAGTGCGGGAAAATGCACGATGCTGCAATCAGAGTTCTCTTTCTGCTGCAATGCTTACCTGAAAGCGGTCTCGTATTGCGACACTTTCACAAACCACTTGCCAATTTCTTTCGGTTCGCTTCAAAGGAAGCTGTGCTGCCTGTGCGCTTACATTTTAATTGTAAAATTCACTCGCGATTGCCGATTGCAGCAAAACAACAAGAGAATTGTTGCATGCATTTCATTGCATTGCAATATACAACTCTAAAAATTATTGTGTTGTCAGGGCCGTCGCTGCAGGGGGCGTGCCCCCTCCCCTGACAACGACCTGTGCACACACACTTCAGGCACTGAAGAAGAACTGGCTTCAATTTTAGTTTCATTAACTAGGTGGCTAGTAAAAATATTACTTTTCATGGTCTTTCCACTTGTGTGTTGATCCGAAATAAAATTTATCGGCGATTATTGGCGATAATCAAATATTGCCTTTGGCGATAACAATAAACGATAACTGATAAAATAATTGAGCGATAACGATAAGCGATAAAGAATTATCGCCGGTAAATTATCGCCGGTAAACTATCGCCGATAATGCCCATCACTGCAGTATGCACCAGCCTTTAAGCTAAAAAATCGAATACGTACTATGTATAGTAAACAAATCAATAGCTTTTTTTCCCCAAAGTCTAAACCTTAAAACATTTGACCATGTTAACACTCACCATAGTATTTAAAAAAAAATTTTTAATATAATTTATGTTGTGGAACCGGTTTTCTTCCAATAGGATTCATCAGCGCAACTGGATCGAAACGAAAAAATTACAGTAGATTACTATTAGCACAACTAGCCCGAAAAAACGCAAATTTACATATTAAATAAATAAATAAAAGTCACTGAATGTTCAAAACCTTGATTTCTTTGCTGTTTTCTTTATCATTTCTTTTTTTTCATAGTTTTGCTAAATAGGCCAAATACAGAAAAAAGATTTGTTCTAGATTTCTAGATTGTTCTAGATTTCACCGTCATAAGCATTTCTTAATCCTACTTGTAAAATTCATCTCAGTTATTCTACTTTTCACTGCTGCGTGTACGGGTAGTTTTAGTAAGTTACCGTATGTGATTGTTGCAATTTTTTTCTGTATTTGGCCTATTTAGCAAAACTATGAAGATAAAAAAAGAAATGAAAAAGAAAAAAGCAAAGAAATCAAGGTTTTGAACATTCAGTGGCTTTTTTTATTTATTTAATATGTAAATTTAAGTTTTTTCACGCTAGTTGTGCTGATAGTTATCTACTGTAATTTTTTCGTTTCGATCCAGTTATGCTGGTGAGTGATGAATCCTATTGGAAAAAAACCGGTTCCACAACATAAATTATATTAAAAAAATTTTTGAAAATACTATTGTGAGTGTTAACCTGGTCAAATGTTTTAAGGTTTAGACTTTGGGGAAAACAAGCTATTGATTTGTTTTCTTACTGATTGCTTTCTGTGTTAGGTAGATCGCCCATTTGGGGAAGTGTCATAGTACCAGATCACCTTTTCCAGTTAGTTTTTCCCACTTTTGATCGTACTATGTATAGCCCACATCAAAAGCATTGAAAAATAATGCTAATGGACGAAATAGATCTGGCATTGCAAAATATATCAGTTAGAAACACATAAAAATTACCATAAAATAAATGTTATTTTTTTTTGTTTTCAGCCAAATCCTTTTGAAAATTAATGTCGCCTTATTAGTTAAAATCCACTGCACAATAAAGTCCACCACCTTGCGAACATTGCAGAAAGAACATAGCATACCTTTAATAACATTTATAGACAGTTAGGTAACATTTAATTTTGAATTTAATTATTTTGATGAAAAATAAGAATAGCTTGTTGCACTGACCAATATTTTTGTTTTTAAAGTCATGGATGTGAGAGTCGTTTCATAGTATTTTGAGGCACTTGATTTGGAAATGAACTTCCCTGACAACCATGTTATCTGGTCCATATCTTTACCAGATCGGGTACGGACCTGACCAGATCTGGACTAGATAAAAGTGGCTGTCAGTTTGTTTTTTTTTGAAGTAGGCTAGCTCTTGTTTTTAGGAAAGATTGAAATTATTCTAACCCCAGTTCTTTTAATCTTCCGCTCATATTGTCATCGAAATTTGAATCAATACGTACTTTTTTGTAAGTTGCCTGTGCAGATGTTTTGCCATGGAATATTTTAAGGACTTTGAAACCAAATTTTGACCATAAATACATCACATTGATTACTTGAAACCTTGCTTCACTATTTCACTTTTCAGTGAGCGCTTTGCCAGAGCGGTGAGAACGTCTGCGCGACGTTCAAAAGGACGTAGGTTCGACACTGCTCTAGAACACGATGCTGTGTCTCGGCAAAGACACTTAATGGCATACCATAATAAGGGGAGCAGCTGACTCAAAGACTCATATGTCCTTTCGCTGCTTTCTGTTGTGTGTGTATTATTGGTATAAGTCTTCATGAAACCAAAACCAGAAAAGCTGTTTACGGTGGTCACAAGAGTTTTAATGTGTTTACTGTTTATAGTGCAGTAGAGGGGGAGAGAGATAATTTTTATTTCAACTTTAGCCTGACTTTAAAATACAACGGTATATTCTAAACTAAGACCTCAGGTATAATTTTTTTTAATTTTGTCCATTTTTTTTATTGTTTATAGAAATATTTAGGGGAAGGCGTAGCAAAACAGACCCTGTAAGGGATAAATCGTTTTTTTTACTGTTGCAAAATATTTTTCAATGGACTAGTTGCCAATTGTAGCGCCTGCGACTTTTTTTATGTTTCCTTGTGTCTCATTGCCGTTGTGAAACCTGTGCTTGTTAGGAATTTTAAACGCTGGCTAGAATTTAGGCGTTTCCTCAGGCTTGCGGCTTCTTATGTTTCCTAAAAGTATCATTCTCAAGATCATCCCCACTATCATGCTGGTACTCGGGATGTTGCTGTAACAGTTACAACTAGGTATGGGCAGATGTTCAGACAATTCGACGTCGGCTACATAAATTGGTTACCCCAATGTGATTTTTTTGCTGTAAATTGTTGGACTAGTACGCCGGATTATATTGGATTTACATTGAATGACATTTTATCGTGGATTTACACTGGATTATTTTACCATGGATTATACCGGATTATTCTCTTCACTGGACGCTACTCTGGCGATAACGACTTGACGACGACAATCTTCACATCAACGTCAGGCCTGTTCGAGCCGTGCGGCCATCATTGGACCCGAGTTAGGTAGTGTGAAGTTAATTGTAGATTCTAATGATTGAATACTATTTTTATATCACTGCAGTGGCGATAAGCCTCCTTGTGTCTCTCGCTGTTGCTGCCCTTGGTTGTCGCCTCATCCGTGGCTAGGGTTGGGATTTTGTGATCAAATTTGAAATTCCAGGATAGGGATTTCCAGGGATTTTTACTTCTTAATCCCGGGATTCTCGGGATTAGCAAAGTAGGAAAATACACATGTATGCAAGCTACACAAACGATATTTGTTTATTGTAATACTGACGCAAAAACATGAGAGCATCAAGAGTGTCATCGTTTAAAGACGATTTCTAATGCACGTTCAGCCTCAACAGGTGTTGGCTTAGTAGGCCTACTTTTCAATGCCTCATTTATGCTGGCTTAGTATGCCTACTTTTCAATGGCATCTTTATGCTGTTCAGTAGAGCCTTGGTCCAATTCAACAAATGGGCTTGGGAACAATCTTTGAAAAACTTTCTTAGCCAGGGCAGCGAGTTTCTGACATTTTATTTTATAACCAAGCTGATCCTGCGGTTGATCAATGTAGAAAGGTTTCTTGAGGTACCGTACCCAAAAAGGAGAACCAGTTCGGCATTCCGACGCTCGTCGATTCGAAACCTAAAGCTTTTCTTCGTCCTTGCTAATTTCTGAATTTAGTTATTAGTTCCCTTGTACTAAACGCTGAAGCTTTCAAAACGGCTTACCGCTTGACTGAAGTTACATTTTGCTTTTTCTATAGATTTACAATACAAAAAGTTTTGCTACATCTCGGATTTTCTCTTTGAACTTACATCTTCAAAATTCGCTAATCTGAGCTAAATTTTAATTTCTTTCTTGCAAAAAGATATGGCAGAATTAGCAGAAACTGTCCTAATAGCACAATGGCACAACCGTCTTTCTAACTTTAAGATACTCAGTTGCACTAATGCTACGATTGAAACGATTGCGTAGTTCATTGTTATGCCATAGTTGGTATTATTATCGCACTAATGTAGAGTGTTGAAGACAACCAGCTGATATTGTAAAGCTGCTTTAAAACCAAAATAATATGAGCGTCAAGCGATATGGCGCTACATCAGCTTTTGTACATGTTTTCTGGAAATCCCGAGATTTTAATAAAATTAATCTCGGGATCGGGATCAGAAAAACGGGTTAAAATCCCTAGATCGGGATTTCCAGGGTTCCCAACCCTACCCGTGGCTCGCGACCGGGCGTCATGACAGCGGTGACGGATCGTGCCTCGTTTTTGTCTGGACGATCCTTTACAAGTGCCGGACTATAGCACCTGTAGGTACTGCAGAGTCTAGAGACCCTGCGGCAAGCCACTGCCGAAGTTCTTCGAGACAGACTTAGCCCTTTTGGTTGAATTAATCTAGAGTTTGTTTAGGAATAGGGCCGTCGATGATTCTGGCGAACGATACGATGTAGTGATACAATCTTTAAACGAGCAGCAGTTACATTGGGTCGCACGATGCCATCGTCGATTGTGATGGTTGCGACGACCCCTACTCCACGCTACGGGCCCTCCTGCGTGAATTCGATCTTACCGAAGGAGACCGGGTGACTGCCCTGTTTCACAAGACTCCTCTTGCGGCCTAAAAGCCTTTTGTCTCTGTTAAATAACATAAGGCGATTATTGGGTAATTCCGCAAGGGAGAATACATCTCTACTGCGTGGGTTATTTTTCAGTAGGTTGCCGACAGATGTCAGGCGCATGTTAGCTGCACATGCCGGCGATAGTTTGGAGACGCTAGCGGGCCGGATAGACGAGATCTTTAACGTCTTAGGCGGCGACCATGCCGTTGTATTGAGTCCTCATAGTCCCTCTTCGCAAATAGATATTAATCAAACTTTAGACAAACGTGCCGCCGCACTGTCTGAGTCTGTGCGATCGCTTGACCGTCGGATGAGTTCTTCGCCCTCACCCCTAGCAGGTAACGAAACTTCTGGTAACTTCGGGATGCTTGGCTTTGGAGGTCTCCTTCCTTCTCCGAGCGGAGGCGTACGCCTTTTTATAACGATCACCAAGACCGCATTCTATTCTGTTACTTCCATAGTAAGTTTGGTTCTAGGGCACGCCGCTGCGTTCCTCCTTGTAGCTGGGACCATCGAGAAGGAGCAAAAAACACGTCATGTCACACTTCAGCAAGAAGTGACGACCATCGCCTTGGATCCCGCCTCTATGCTTAGGATCTACGACTCTCATACAAATTTAACTTTTCTTATTGACACTGACAGTAGTTTAAGCATGATTCCTTGCGGTCATTTTAATCGTGCTAAACCAGGGGTTCCCAACCTTTTTACACCGTGGCCCCCTTTGAAAATTTTGAAAAATCGATGGTCCTCTTAGTTTTTTCAACTATTTGGAAAAATTAAGACACGTCATTTTAATTAAAAAAATTGTTATTTTTAATTTTTTCCATGCCCCCTTGAAAAAGGCTCATGGCCCACTAGGGGGCATGCCCTCCTGGTTGTGAACCCCTGTCTGTGCTAAACCCTCTGGTGTTTAATGAATTGTTCGCCGTGAATTGTTCGCCCATTCACTTGTTTGGTTGCGTGCGCTAGCGCCTTTCACTCGGTCTACTCGTTGCAGCAATGGCCGAGTGGTTAGCGCGTTTGGCTCGCAGTCGACAGCCTGCATGTTCGACTCCAGCCACCCGCACTTGCTGTTGTTTCTCTGGGCAAGAAACTTTACGATAATTGCCTCTACCCAGTGATCGATTTCGAGTAATGGGTAGTACCAAATTTAAGTCATAAATAGAGTAGACAACCGGAAACAGACATTGCCGTCGGCTGCAGCGTGGGTCAGGCGTACGTCGGAAGGCGTACACCGATGCATAGCGCTCAAGTCCGCTTTCCCGCAATGCAGGATAAAGATAATCAAACAAACAAACAAACAATTCGAATGGACTTTTAAGCTCGCTAAAGTACCCATAAAAGATATAAATTTCTTGTTGCGTTTTGGCCTGTCCATTGACATTCCCAATAGGTGTTTGATTATGCCGAAACGTAATAACCATTGGAGCTTGTGTATAACCTTGTTATAACCTTGTAATAACCATGATAATTGTGTACGGACCACCAATGGAGCTTGGAGTGAAGAAGAACTCCTCAAGAGTTCAAAGTTTCATTTCCGACACCAGCCCCCACCCAACCGGAATGCATCTGCCAAGGAAGGCCTGAGTGTGGCTCAACCGCCTGCGTACTGGAGTCGGACTATTCCGCTCCAACATGCACAAATGGGGGATGGCTCCATGCGCGATCTGTGAGTGCAGCAAGGAGAAACAAACCGCAGACCACACCATCTGTAACTGCGCCATCTACCATGCGCCAAATGGTGTGCATGGCCTGCGTGAACTGGATGACGAGACAATTAAATGGTTGCTCGACACCTGCCCAAAGATCTAGACCGCGTCGCCGCTCAAGGGTGATAAAAGGCAGAGCCTCTCGACCCTTGAAGTGGCGAAGAAGGTTCAAACGAAGAAAAAGATCGTGTACGCACGAGACCTTTGCTTCGCTCGATCATTAGAGCGAGCCGACCAGCCGCTCCTCGGGAACAGAGGAACTGTTAACTCTCACGCCGTGCCGAGAGGATCCGAACCGCCGTTCTGTTCACCGTTTCACTCTAGTCACTGCTGTTTCACATAATACTGCGTCTTGTATATTTTTTCCCTTCATGTTTTTCCAGACATCTTCATCAGAAGCCAAACGGCTCACCCCGTTTGCCTTCTTGCGAGGGTGTCTGTAGCGCCCGAGAGCTTTCGCTCTGACGTCACGCGCTTCGCTTCACTGGCGTCGAGTCGGATTCTGGAATATTCTTGCATTTAACAAATGCCGCGAGCTGCTGCTCTCGGAATTCAATCTAACAATCAATTTTGTAAGATGCCTAAACCGCATTCCTACTATACTTCATCGACACGTAGATCTACCGTTGTGTTGCGTTATATGGTCGTGTGTAGAGCTTGCAATGCTTGTGTCGGCGCCTTCACAATCAAACCAGAACTCTTCTTAAGAAACTTTTACCATGATTCCTGACACACACACAGACTCTCAAAAAAACGTATTTCTTAATTTCCGAAGTTAAGTGTGCACAATCTCATAGCAATTCCATTTGAATTCAAGTTAAGTTAATAATGTAGAACGACAGTGTACTGTACTGAGTTCTGGTGGTGGAATTGTTAGTCGTTCGGTTGCTTTCATATTTGGTGTTATTGGATTCTATTCTGTCAAGCGCTATTCAGTTAAAGATCAAGTCAATAAACAAGGCAGCAGTGAAGACGATTTCGTGTCCCGGTCATTCCTCGCCAATTATGCCCAGGAATGTCGCCGTCTTGCTGACGGCTGTATATGAGCGCGCATACTGATTACTGATTAGCAGCGTCCGCTACAGATATCTTTGTTGGGCCCTTTGACGAGGTGAGAACATCGGCCAAATCAACAGACTTTTTAGCTCCGTTTTTGTTTGGTCTTTGAGGGGTCTGTTTCAGGGTTGTCGGTATTTTACCCGACCCAAAAAAACCCGGGTGGGTTTTTTTGAAAAAACCCACTTAAAAAAACCCAAAAAAACCCATAAAAAAAACCAGAGCATCATATTTGTCCAGTTTTTATTAGAAAATTAAAAAAAATGAACAAAAACACTACAAGGCACTTAAAACAAACTTTAAATTAGGACTTAAGGATGTGATTATGAAGTAAATTTCCAAGAATAAACTGAAAACGCAGTGGATATTGTACAGTACACAAAAATCAAGTAATGCCACTTTGTGTA
This sequence comes from Aplidium turbinatum, assembly GCF_918807975.1. Taxonomy (NCBI): domain Eukaryota; kingdom Metazoa; phylum Chordata; class Ascidiacea; order Aplousobranchia; family Polyclinidae; genus Aplidium; species Aplidium turbinatum. The sequence goes on along the minus strand of NC_137472.1, from coordinate 34,576,923 downwards.
TGTATACTACATTGATTGATTGATTGAATTTTTATCCTCGGACTGGGAAAGCTTCAATGCAGAGCTTAATCCTGGCAGTTTTGCAAACTTGTAGAGGCTTTGAATCACTGACGCAGGCCCGGTCACCGAGATTGACAGAGTGAAGTTTCCGACTGTTGAAGTCTTGTTGCCGGGGAACTATTCCATCCATTAGATGTCGCTGAATGGAGAGCAGTCCCTAACGTGCGTTGCTTAAGCGCACACCCCGAGAGTCGAACCAGCGCCGCTTGATCTTGAAGCTTCTTCGTTCCAGAAGTGACGCGCTAACCAATTGAGCTATCGGGGCGGACATTAAAACTCATTCATGCAAGAAGGCCTTATACTGTAGTTAAACTGGTGAAAGTACTACTCTACTGTAGTCTGTATATATGATGTGAAATACAATTTAGGAGGCTATTTACCAATTACAGATTCTGGATTCTAACGCATGGCTGTTTCAGAGCATTTGCCTAAATGGCCAATGGCCACGCAATCGCTCAATTGCTCATCCATTACTATATATAATATATATATAAATGATAAAAAATATTTAAACACGATGGCATAAATGCTCCTTGCCTTCAAATCTAAAGCAAATGATGCAATAATGTGATTTCTACCACGGTAGCATCAACTTGGTATAGAAATCAGTGGATGATGCAACATCCAACTTGATCTTGAAATTAATGGATGATGCAACATTCAAGCAACAACAGCCCTATAGTCCAGTCAAAATAGGGTTTGACCCACCACTAATTGCAAATGTTTCGACCCATACATTTTCTGAAAGCTTACATCATACAGAATAACATACTAAAAATCTGCCACGAAAAATTTAGTGGAACCCCCTTTTTAGGGGTAAAAACAAAATGGCCGCCATGTGTCCTAAAGTTTTTTATTTTTCCATATTTTTCCACCTGAATCCGATGGGTGATTTTCAAATGACCACAAACAGGACAACCACTTGATTCTTCAGTTGAGACATCTAATGAAACGACTACTATTAGGCGCAGTGTCTCCATCAGATTTAGATCAGAATGAAGTGCTTCAGTGCTCAGAACAGAAAGTACAGCAAACTAAAGACACCCTAAAAGAATTTACAACAGCACGACTTTGGTTACAATGCATTTCGATGGTCACAATCCTGTGCAGATTCATTAAAGCAGAGCGACTAGGCTTATGGCCATTGCATCTGCAGTCCATGTATGAAATGCTTCCGTACTTGGAAGCACCAGGTCACAATCACTATGTGAAAAGTATCCACTTGTAGCCTACCTAGCCAAGATGTCCAAACTTCAGAGTGAGATGCCTCTTGTCCACAAGCACTTCATGGAAGGACATCACGTTGTTCGTCGCACAGACAGATGCTGGGCTGGTCTCTGGACTGACCTGACAATCGAACAATGTCTAATGAGGAGCCTGAAGTCAAGGGGTGGACTTACAAGGGGGCGTGGATTGACAGAGACACAACGACTCATCTGGGTTCTATCTGCACCAGCATGCGCCCAAGTAAATGAAACCATGCAAGAGTTCACAGGGGTGAAATTTCTCACCAGTGAGCAACACAAAGAGTGTACCCCAGCGAGGATGAGCAGAGATATGAAAGATCTTCAAGATCTAATTCAGTATTTGACAGTGAGAAATCCATTTCGAAAGGATGGCCCACCAAGCCTGAGAAGCATAGTGACAGGCATTGCAGCTCATGACAGTGTCAACTGTAACTCAGCATGGGATGTAGGTATGAAAATCCTTGCACTAATGCCTGGAGTAAAGGTGACTGAGCATTCCTTCAGAAAGAAACACCAAGCCATCACCATGGGTGCAAAAGAATCGGTCAAAGTCAAGGACAGGGGAGTGAGTGTTGATCCCATCCTCCTAGCACAACAACGAATCAGCTACCAGAGGTATTCCAGTATGAACTTTGTCAATTTCTATCAGCCTTGTTTGAATCAAAGTCCATCATTAGACTAGCCAACAAGGCCTCCTTGGCTGACTTCTTGTGGTCTTCATCAATTGAGTCTGCTCCTAAACCATCTAAGCCCTTAGTCCAGCATGTATTAGATGGAGGTGCCCTGCTCCATAAACTTCCTTGGACAAAAGGAGCTGCATGGGATGAAATCATGCAAATGTACACTGATTATGTGATGTCCAAATATGGAGCATGTATTGTTGTGTTTGATGGTTACACAGATTCGCCTTCCACAAAAGATGGTGCTCACTTCCGAAGAACTGTTGGTAGGATTGGGGCTGAAGTAATTTTCGATCCAACAATGAAGCTCCAAACCAAAAAGGAAGACTTTCTTGCTAATCATAAAAATGAACAGCGACTAATCCATATGATAGGGGACAGACTCGAAAGAGCAGGATGTGTTGTCCACCATGCCAGAGGAGATGCAGATGTCCTGATAGTAGAAACCGCGAAGTGATACTGACATTCTGATTTTGCATACATTACAAGAAGTGTAATACCACACACAACATCTGGTTGCAAACAGCATATAAAAAGGCCACTAAAAAACCATCAAAGTGCTGGAACATTTCAGTCACCAGAAAACTTCTTGGAGACACTGTGTCAAATAATCTTCTCTTTGCCCATGCACTGTTGGGATGTGATACCACTTCAAGGGTATTTGGAATAGGCAAACAGAAAGCTGTTACAAAACTAAGAACTGATGAAAACTTCAAAACAGCTGCAGCAACTTTCATGTTATTCTCTGCAAATGCAAATGATGTTGTAAAAGCAGGGAAGTCGGCTCTAATTGCCATGTACAATGGAAGGCAAGATGACAATCTTGACGATCTAAGATATCAAAGTTTCTGTGGAAAGACAGCAAGAAGTACGACTGCAGTAGACCCATGTTCTCTTCCTCCCACGTCATCAGAGGTGGGCACCCGCTACTTTTAAAGAAGCGCGCTACCCGCTACCGCTACTTGGGCCAAAATAGCGCGCGCTACCGCTACCCGCTACCAATTTACAAAAATAGCGCGCTACCCGCTACCGCTATTCGGGCCAAAGTAGCGTGCGCTACCGCTACTTTTGTCTAAAGTGACACTAGGAAACACTCAAGTCCCTAGTGACGCAAAAATGACCTTGAAAACGAATGTTATCATTCGTTTACGCTGTCATTTTAACGTCGTTATAGAAAACACATTCTATGGGAAATTTACTGTTATGCATCTTTCAAAAACACGAGCATTTCAAAATGAGAGTCACTAAGTCCTGCCAGCTTTCGCTTAAGCACATCTTTTCCAACAGAGAAAGGTCTCTCCACCGCAGCACTGGAAGGAATGGGGGTGTTGTATTTAATGAACAGATATTTTAACTCGGTATTCGAAAAGCTCAAGAACTTGCTCTTGTCCAAAAAAAAGGCGTCCATAATTATTGCTTCCTTATGCACCGACGTTTCACGGGATGGCGTCAATACACCAAAAAATTCTTCCTCGGAGTCATGACTGGTGTTGGTGTCACTCTTCTCGGTATCAACCTGGCTTGATGTCTCCCACAACAGTCGAATTACAACTGTCTTAACTTTTTTTCGCAGTGCGTCAGCATCATCCGTTGAAACATAAAGCAAAAATTGTAGCCACGACGCCTTGAAGCAGGGATGAAGACATGATGCCATAACGCATTTTATGTCGTTGAAGCACTTGTTGAATCCTTTCTTCACCCCTTCAAGGACTTTCACTTTCAACTCCTCACAGGTCATAAGATCACTGATCTCGGTCAACTTCTTCGCGCAAATTGTGATGGTTGGAAGCAAGACTCCGTAATACGCTTTGGACTCGCCCTGGAGAATGTCTAAAGCCTGGCAGATAGGCTTCATCACACGGAGATATTCGCCGAAGAAGTTGACGTCAGCTAGAAAAGACCAAAACTTTGCAACCAAACCGATTATATAGCTGCTTGACCACGCCAGTAGGCTATTGCCAAAAAAACAAGCATTTTTTCAATTTAATTTAAAAAGTAGCGGGTAGCGGAGTACGACTGAAAAAAAGTAGCGCCTCTCCCGCTACCGCTACTTTGGAGAAAAAATAGCGCCGCTACTGCAGCCGCTACTTTTACCAAAAAGTAGCGCGCTACTGCCCACCTCTGCACGTCATCAGCAGCGAGGTTTCACAGTCTCAGGTTATATCATCAAGTGCAGGTGTGGCTGGGTCATGAGACAGATGTGCCACCGGAACAAAGGGGTTGGCGTTTAGTGAAGGCAGTCTGGTGCCTGTGATGACAGACAAACCTCCAGCTTCATCTCAGTTCCTGGAAATGATTGTCTGCAACTGCAAGACCGGCTATTTTACACTTCGATGCACATGCCGGAAATCTGGTTTAGAATGTACAGTTGCATGTGATGAATGTCATGGGTCATGTTCAAATTCGTCATTAGGCCTAATGGAAGACATTGACTCTGATAATGATGCCTTGGTTTGAACTATTAATTGTTTGATAAAATTAGGTTTTTTACAGAACTAAATTGTGCGAATTAGGTTAAACGATAAGGAAAAACGAACATTTTTGAGACTCTTGGCGGCCATATTATTTTTAAATTTTGTTATAAAATGTTATTAAAACAAATTTTTATCTCATTTTTCAACTTTCCAGTGTCTGTTTATAAATTCCTTGCACCAGAAATATAGAACGAGCTCTTTTACAGAACTAAATTGCATGAATTAGGTGAAAAGATACGTTAAAATGAAGATTTTTGGGACACATGGCGGCCATTTTGTTTTTACCCCCAAAAAAGGGTGTTCCACTAAATTTTTCGCAGCAGATTTTTAGTATGTTATTCTGTATGATGTAAGCTTTCAGAAAATGTATGGGTCAAAACATTTGCAATTAGTGGTGGGTCAAGCCCTATTTTGAGCTGGATTGACTGGACTACTAGTGCATTATTTTATTGAGTTATGCAAGCATGTACTGTGAGTGAAAGGCACTTCATTCGTAAAATGTAGTTTTGAGGTGAAATAAGCATGAATCTACCTTTTTTTGCATCTTTTTAAAAAAAAACCAATAAAACCCAAAAAAACCCGGGTTTTTTTAAAAAACCCGGGCGGGTTGGGCTTTTTTAACCCTTTGCTTTTCAACGTTTTTTTGGAAGTTAACTGCTCAAGGGGGGGCCGTTTTTGGATCAAATTCAATCAGCTGTTACGTGTTATCCGCTGATGCTATTTCAACAGAAGTTGCACTGGTGTGAAAGCAAATCATTTGTCTATAAGTTTGAAAACTCATTATTTTAAAATTTTATATGTTAAACTTGATATTTCAATTTTTGCAAAGGTACCCAAAAACGACAATTTTGATTTAACTTGCCGCCTTTAATTAACCGTGCTAATCCGATTTCATGCAAACTTCTAAATAACAAAGAGCTCGATCGAACGCACGAAGTGTGTGTGCGGTGTGCCGAATCATTGCATTGATTAGAATTTACGACTTGCGAGCAAATCTTATTGTAAGCTACTCACTGATTCTAAAATAGTTACAATCAGAGTAATATTGTTACACGAATTTGAAAAAAACAAAACTGCGTTTGTTGTCTTACATTTTTATCCTAAACTAATGCATTCCGAAACTCATGGCTAGCTTCTAGTTTTATGGAACCAAATTTCTCATAAGTAACACCTTAGCCTGCTTGAATAGCTGTTTACATCTTCGTTTGTGTATTTTAGGTCTACAATTGAGTCTGTAGTATGAATATTTTTAGTAGAGAGAAGACAATTGAACAAGTTGTTGAAATAATCTGAAATTTCTAAGTTCAAATTAGGTGCTTTTGAAATTGTGGATTTGTGTCAAGTCGCATCACAAATATCATGCAGGCCACATCATAAGTCATTTCGCTTACGGGTGTTTATAAACATGACTCATAAATTACATCCACAAAAAATACAGCATTTACATCAACAAAGCTAAGTTCGAAGCTCACTTTTTATTGAAGATTGTGTCAATCAATTTGAAAATACATTTTTAGTCAGCCAGCGTCGAAATAATGCAACAGCGAATTGAGGAACATGCGTAAACAAAAGAAATGTGAAACAACCCACAGTCAGCAAACCTACATAAATTTAACGTTTACAAATGTTGAATCAATGTAAAAGGACTGGATTGCTGACTGGGTCCTTATTGTTTGAAGCACTAAAAATACGCGTAAAAGCGACAACGTCAGCAAGGCAGTGATTATGTTTCTGGCCAAAAAAAAATAACGTTTGACTTCAAAGATAAAAATGATTATAACGAAGCTTCAAAGTTTATCGTAAAACATTTTACTGAGATACAATAAACATAATCATTTTGTGCCAGATTGTGAGAAGACTTCCTAGATTCTTTGCAACCATTTGCATGATTGCAAATTATTTTCTATAACTTTACATTGCTAAAAATGGCTTCTTTGTTGAAACAACGTGGCTACAATTCTATAAAAAATTCTTAGGCCTACTACATTGAAGTAATGAATTTTTTTTTTGTGATTTTGCTGATGACGTTTTACAATATCCGAGAAGTAAAAAATAATAATGATGAATTATTTTACAAAACCGTGGTTTGCAAGTGCTTCACAAAAAATTGTTTTACGTCTAAATTTACTATTAGACGTAAAACGTTTGTAAAAGAAAATTGTCGGTTTACGTATTTATAATGTTTATTGCGCTGTTATCGAATTATAAACTGCCTGTAAGCTATTGTCTACCTTTGTGGTTGCCGGCCAGCTTAGAGCAGCATGCAAACTAAGCGTTTATGGTATTTACATCGTGTTATGATTCTCGAAAATTTCCCACAAGGTCTTTATTTTTATCGTGATATTTTGTGCCTCTTCTGTCCTAAACTTAAAGTTATTGTGCAGCACTATCCACATCGGTTTTTAGACTCAGTCTTCATTGAAAATTTTTTGTGTGGTGCATCATTTCAAGTAGTGTCTTCCCCTAAACTGTTACACAAATCGCCCAGAACCAGGTTGATTATTATGTATCTTACAGCAGTTGAGAGCCCGTTATTGTATGTGTGGAATTATTACTGTAGATGTCTGACTAAATTCATGCCAAAGTCGAGCAAATTCTGCTTTCGGGATCCTTGCCGTTATTTACTGTATTTTTTGTTGATAAGTTTAGGCAGCATTTTTCCAAGATAAATGAAGACATCGGTATTGTTCGTCACTTAGATTTAGTTTTCTCAGCATTATTTATTCATTCTTTGATCCACTAGTTTGTCCCACTTTTGGTATAATCGGATCGTTTATAAATGGCGGGTCTTCACAATAGCCGGCCTCTTATACATTGGCGCAACGTATTCAGATGTTGAATCAATGATGAAGAAAGCTGATTTGTTGTTTGTCTTATGTGACGCCTAAATTTATGCCTCGTCTACAGTACAAAATATTTTGTAATGTACATTGTACATTTTGTTTGTAGGCCTACATTACAAAATATTTTGTAATGTAGATGAGGCATTATCATCTTTATTTTGCGCTCTTTGGAACAAAACACAGTGCACTGTGAAACAAAAATACAGGACATAACAACAAGTAGGCGACATAAAGCAGTGAAGGGACGCCATCGAGTTAGCTGCTACGTGTAAATGGAGCCTATCTCATAATTTTGAGTGTATCTCACAATTACTGTTTGCAAAAACGCTATTTCTCAGGCTTCTCCCAAAAGCATTTGCAGTGATACATTTCCTCAATTGCAAGTTTTGTCAATGAGAGCATTTCCATAGAACGTTTATTTCGAAACCAGGTTTTCGTGTCTTTATCCAAGAGAAGATTTCTTATTGTAACGTTTTTTATTCGTCAATGAATATTATCTGCTTGAAACAACTGTTTTGAATAGTTTGTGGCCTCCATAGCCTACTATTTTGATCGTGGATTGCTATTCTTCTTTGTAGAGCTGATAACGCAAAAAAGCTTGCTATTATTGTTTCTAATTAACAGCTTTGCGATCACTGGCTTTTCTTTGTAGCATAAGAAATAACGCGCTTTGTATTATTGAGGTCAAACCAAACAAAAGAAAGCAAGAGGATGCTTCTCTCTGCTCGCGCATATCGATGCACGAAGCAATTATGAGCTTATGGCTTGTCATCGCAATGTAATCCATTTCACGCTTTGCTGGAAGTTAGCTAGAAATAGCAAAAATTCACCAAAATCTTGAATTTACAAGAAAACTACACAACTTTTAGCATCAAATTTAATATCATCAGATCCGCCTGGCAATTTTAGGAAAAGTCAAGAAAAACCAAGTGCATGGCGTTACTGTGCTTCAAATAATTAAAGGAAATATGAGGGGGGGGCCAAATCTGGCCTCCCTTTGAGGAGCAAAGTGTTAAAAAAACCCGGGTTTTTCTCAACCCTGGTCTGTTTTGCCCCGCTATGGGGAAAGTTTTGCCCCAACAGTAGGCCTATGCTTTGCATGCAACACTTTTGAAAACAAATTGCATAACCAAAATACTCCAACTGTTTATGAAAATAATTATTTTCCTACGATTAATTTAGCAAACAAGCAACTTCATCTTCACTTCTAATTTTGCAGCCAACACCGACTTTCACTAGGCTTTTCTTACATCAACAGCCTCTAAAACACATTATATCCTTTCTCATTGCTTTGTTCAGAATAGAATCTGCCTCGTGTTTTCACAGAAACATTTTCTTGACGTTCGTCACGATTTAGTAAAAAATAGTGGTGTCAGCATTTTTTTGTTTTCGAGAAAAATGGAGGGTCTGTTTTTCCCTTCCATTCCCTACCTGGAAGATTTTTTAATAACTACTATCATTTGATCATGTTATATATTGTAGCATAAAATTACTTTTTAGACACTGTGAAAAGTTCAATAACAAAGTCCGATATAGGGCATCATGCCCAGGAATAGACCTGTTGTAATGTATGTAACTTAGTGATGGTTGTAACTATTGTTAGAAAAGTTAGTGATGGCAAACGCCTACTTGTAATTATAAAATAAGTCAGTTGTACATCTTATGGGGTAGTGTGATCTTGAAATATTTTTTAGACATTTGTTACGACCATCTTTCTTTTTTTTTCAATATTTTAAAATGTTATTACGTAAAGTTTTGCAAAGATTGAACAGTGTTTAGAGGTGCCGTATAACCGTTCAAGGTTTCGCTTAAACACAGGCAAAACAATGTAGGCTTTTAGAGTGGGCTTTAAAACACTTTTATTTCGATTTGAAAGGAAATTTTTGAAAAGTTGACACATAGACTTAGAAATTATTCTCCAAAACTGTGGGGGTTCGCTCTCTCCAACGGCCGTGCCACCCAGCGTAAAAGGTTAAATAATGGTCGAAATACCATACTATAAGCTGGAAGGGTCAAACAAAGTTGAAATTTTAGACCGTTTTAGTCCTAAAAAAAAACACTGTACAAAGTGCAGCCCACATACCAAATATTTATAATGTTTTTTTTTCTCCAGATTTGCAACTTCGTGTGGCACCTTCAATTATTACTCAATTTTTCTGAAGCTTTGCTTATTACCTTCCTTTAGCCAATGTAAAAAAATGGTACATCAGTGGTCTGATTTTTTTTGGTAAAAAAGCTTTTTCCCCATACATTTCGAGACCACCCTAATATAGGGTCAAGCCAGTTAATATCTATAGCTGGCTGGACTTTCACAGGTGTAGACCTAAAGGTTAACCAAATATCGTGGAGTCAAAGCTCTCCATATTTGACTTGCGCGTCAAAAAAACAATCGGAGAATACAGTTGGTTTCAAGAAAAACAGTTTGTCCTCTCGTCGACCAACCATTAGCATTCAACAGCTTCACACTAAATATTGCTGTTGAAGCATCTTGAGCAGTTGTCAACCTGACGTTTCTAATTGGTTGTTACAGCAAAAGCATAGTAACCAAAGGCAATTTGATCTTCATGATTAAACTGAAACCCGCAGATAAAATAGACAGCAAGATGAAAAGAAATTGAGCCGAGAATCTCAGAATTTAGGGCTTACTTTGAAAATGCAAGGCAACTTTTGCAGATAACAGCCTAAAACGTTTTATCAGTTATCATTGCAAAGCAAGCTAAACGCGACTTTACTTTTTGAAAACTAGCTTTTGGGGATAGGTTTTGGTCAATTTACGACAACTTAAATATAACTGTAGTGTTTAGCTCTATTCAATAACTCAGATACTAGTAACTAAAAATGGCTGCTGATGGCGAGAGCCGTATATATACGCGAACTGTAGGTCACGTGTTCTACACACAGGGAGGTAATACTACAATAACCAATTTCACCCAAACTGCTTGTATTTATGTCCCGCTTTTGCGTTTGGACGAAAATTTCAATTTTTTTAACCAGTGGCCATCTCAAAATATCCTGTTGTGTCTTAAAATCAGGTGTAAAAATGAATTTGAAAAAAAAAATTCGATTAAGCCATTCACTCCAGAAGCAGAAAATAGTAATTTTAAATGCCATAAACAAAAAGTGACATTATGCTATATGAGGCAGTTTTACGCAAAAAAGTAATCATCAGGATAGAACGGAAATTTCAAACAACTATACCAGAGGTCCTAGAATATGCTGTTGTATCCTAAAATCCTGGGTAAACTTGAAATTATAATTACCTCCCTCTCTTATTGTAATGCTTTATTAGTCTATTTGAAGCGATTGTGTGGTCACGGTGAGAACCAAAATGCAAACGTGTAAACTAAGAAATATGATAGCTTTGTGCCTATTGCATTTATAGATAAGCTATTATAACTACGATGCCAGCACGTGTCAATCAGGGAAAGTGTGTGGACATTACCTTCAATTGACTTGGGCTAAATCTTATAAAGTTGGCTGCGGAATGAGTCTCTGCAAGTAAGAACAGCTTTTTTGGCTTGTTAAATCGTGGACGTCACTGTTAAATACTAGGCTATCACAGGAATTGTAAAATGTTTTCGGTTAAAAGCGTTTACAACGCAGGTTTCTCGGGCTAAAGCAAAACACAAGTGAGTCTTCAGTTCAGAAGGCCATAGCCCGAAGAATGATTTGAGGCATTTCTCTCTAGAACAGCGCATGTTCATAATCATGAAAGAAATCAAGGGCTAGTCGAAGGGACGCCACTCCGCAAACGATGGCATGTCTTGTGTCTTGCCAAAAACAAAGCCATATGCTCTTGAACCGGCGCCTTGTCCAACAAGGGTAGGTATTCCCAATTCGGCTATGCAGCTTACTAGGACTTAAAGTCAGCCTTTGCGAGCCTGTTCTCTATTAATCGTTGTGATAGCAGTCTAGTTGAGCAAAGCAAGCAGTTCCAGAAACTTCATACAATAAAACTTCATTTGATTTGGAATCTAAAACCAACATCGATGTAGGAACAAGCAGCGCTTCTGAATTTGAATCTACAGTTGAAGAAACTCCCCGATTTCACACATTTTATCACAAGTAGATTTGCAAGATTTAGCTCGAGATTTAAATTCGTCCAAAGAAAAATCTGAATTAGTTGATTCACGACTAAAGTAACCGAACTTACTGCAAAAGATGTCAGCGTCACATGCTTACCAAAAAAGTAAGCAGACCTGACTTCCTATTTTCATTCGGAAGAAGATATTTGCTATGGCATGGATATCAATGGTCTTATACAATCCGTGGATCAGCAACATAAAGCCAGTGATTGGAAACTGTTTAAAAGCCGAGTTTAGATTTGGAATTAGCCACAAAACTACATCTAGAATAAATGTTCATATCTGAGTTCCCGACGTCATATTTTTTGTAACACAGTTATAATCAAAATTTCATCACATGTTGTCCAACGCGTCAATGTTTAATCCAGTGGTTCTCAAACTGTGGTACGCGTACCACTAGTGGTACGCGAAGGTCTTTGAGTTGACATGTGGATGTTGACATGTGGATTTAAGTTGACATGTGGATTCCCACGGTTGACAGTAGCCAAAATAAAACGATACATTTTGCGCAAACTTTCAGATTACTCAATGTGCATGATTGTGTCATAACTAATTTTATTCGTAGAAGATTCAAGCGTTTGTGACCCAACATCTAGGTCTGTGGTTTTTAAACTTTTTTGTTGAGTCAATTTTGAAAATTTTTGTTGGACTTGCGACGCACTCAGCAATAGAAATTTCAGTCATTCTTATTTATTTGTGTCTCTGTAGCCTTTATTTGTCTCGCGACGAGATGAAATTAGAATTGCGCTATGTGATGATTAAACCATAAGCAATTGCTACAGTTTCGCAATGATGAGTTCTCATGCACATGTCGCAAGGTATAACAACAATATCTGTTAGCGCTTTATTATGCAATTGAGTTTAGATACGAAGCGGAATCATTGTGTGACGCCCTTGTAAAATTGAAACTACGTGGGCGTGGCGACGCACAGTTTGAGAACCTCTGACCTAGGTTGTTTAACAGAAAAGCCAAAACTTTTCAGTTTTCAACGTTGCTACTGATAGTAGCAGTAGTAGGCCTAGTGCACCCTATTTATTGGTCTTCTACTAATCCGACAGCTCAACAACTTACTGTAATTATATTTAGTCTAATATTAAAATCTTTTTGCCTTGAAGCGCTGTGCTAAAATTCGTTAAACTTTCTTTTATTACATATTTTTGAGACTTTCTCGTTGTAGCGTAGGCGGTATGCGAACACTGTATGAAACTGCTAAATGGTACTCGAATAGAAAAAAGTTTGGGAATCACTGGACCTTAAACAGTATAGTACCTTCTTGGATCAATTACGAGCTGTCGTTAATCACTGTCAGTTTGCTTTACATTTTGCGTGTAATAAAAAGTAGATATTATGAACATTGAACAGAATTTTGTTTCAAATACTCAAGCTTGAATCATTTTTTTAGCAACCTCATTTCTGGCACTTATCGTGGATACATGTATGTGTGCAATTATGGGGTTGTTGGATACATAACGTGAGTTATAATTCTTTTGTACGCTAACAATATTCTAAATCACATATTATGACACTAACTTATGTTCGCAACATTTTTATTGTTTTTTCCTTGTTCACCCGAAACTATTTTTTTGTTTTGTTTCTATTGGTTCTACAAAGATTCTGCTACAACCGCATAGTTGATCGGGGTATTGAAAAAAAGTAAATAGAAGATGTTTGTTGAGTTATTGCTGACAGTTTATTCATCTTTAGCATAAACAGTGGTATCAGGAATTTATCAGACTGGCGCTTTGGCTGTGCAATGTGCATTCTTAGCCTAAGCATAGAGATAACTTAGAGTAGACATACACTTTTTTGTTCTCGCCTATAGCTCTGAATGACCGTGAAGCCTTTTAGTGGTTATTAGCCTACTGTTGGCGCAGGTTTAAAATTGAACCTGCTTTTGTGCAGGTATTATTCTGGAGGATCATCTATAATTGCCAGGCCTTTCAAATCAGGTCCGCCGTGTTCTGAATGTCCCGAAAATTTTCGCAACTGCAGAAAAGGCTTGTGTACAAACGATACAGGTACAGTAGACACCAGACTTTAATTATAGCAACAAAATGTTGACCCATACAATGAACATTTTACATTACCAGTAAATTTTCAATTTACTTTGACGTAGGCCTACCGATCCTTGTGTTTACAACTCAATTGAGAAGCGCAAAGCATATTGGAAATCAATCCGTTAGCTATGAAAGCCTTTTTTTGTAGTCTCCTACAAGTCAGCGGTTGTAAACTGAGAAAATGGCAGTTGAGCAAGGGACAACTGAGCTAACAACTTTTCAGCAAGTGACTGAAATTGGCAAATAATGAAACTGAGAATGTGACAACTGCGCAAGCCGAAACTTGGAATTTCACAAGCCAGAAGATTCAGTTTAGCAAGCGATGATCAAACAAGTCCGAAGGTAGCTGAAATGGACTTGTTGAGTTGAAAAAATTGCTGCGTTGTCGCATGCCGAGTGGTCCTACGACCTTTTGGGTATCGTATCATTCTATATCGGTGCATTAGAAGTATCAAGACACTACACTTAGCGAACACGTAACGAAAGTCCATCGAAAAAATAGCCTACGAGAAAAATATGCCATAAGTTGTAATATTGTGAGTTTTGCTGTTCAACTCAAGAAATCGATGTTATCCAAAGTTCTATTTGTCATTCTGGGTTTATCAACACAGGGCTCCAAAACGTTAATAACAATGCATAGGCTGCACTACTATTTCTACCACTACCGTCATTCTGGCAGAAGAATTTTTCCGCTTTCCGCCTAAAAAAGTTATCCGTGAATAAGTGCGAGGCATAAAATGCGACCAGACATACATTAGAAAAATCTTAAATAAAACTATATTCCGCAATACGTGTCACTTAAATTTTACATGCATCGGATTCAGTACTAAATTACTTTTCCAGGGATGTGCACCAATAGGTGCGCATTTGGAAGGAACTTCCAGCAGAACGCTTCAAAGAGGGAGGATATATTTACGATAAACATTAAATTAATACGATTTTTGCATAATTGACACCACTCAAACATCTTGGAATAAAACTATAATCCGCAATACGTGCCACTTAAATTTTTACATGTATCGGATTGAGTATTAAATTACCTTTCCAGGGATGTGCACCAATAGGTGCGCATTTGGAAGGAACTCCCAGCAGAACGCTTCAAAGATGGAGGATATATTTACGATAAACATTAAAATAATACGATTTTTGCATAATTAACACCTCTTCATACATCTTGGAATAAAACTATAATCCGCAATACGTGCCACTTAAATTTTACATGCATCGGATTGAGTATTAAATTACCTTTCCAGGGATGTGCACCAATAGGTGCGCATTTGGAAGGAACTCACAGCCGAACACTTCAAAGATGGAGGATATATTTACGATAAACATTAAATTAATACGATTTTTGCATAATTAACACCTCTTCAAACATCTTGGAATAAAACTATAATCCGCAATGCGTGCCACTTAAATTTTACATGCATCGGATTCAGTATTAAATTACCTTTCCAGGGATGTGCACCAATAGGTGCGCATTTGGAAGAAACTCCCAGCAGAACGCTTCAAAGATGGAGGATATATTTACGATAAACATTAAATTAATAAGATTTTTGCATAATTGACACCACTCAAACATCTTGGAATAAAACTATAATCCGCAATACGTGCCACTTAAATTTTACATGCATCAGATTCAGTATTAAATTACCTTTCCAGGGATGTGCATCAATAGGTGCGCATTTGGAAGGAACTCCCAGCAGAACGCTTCAAAGATGGAGGATATATTTACGATAAACATTAAAATAATACGATTTTTGCATCATAGACACTACTTCATACATCTTAGAATAAAACTATAATCCGCAATACGTGCCACCTAAATTTTACATGCATCGGATTCAGTATTAAATTACCTTTTCAGGGATGTGCACCAATAGGTGCGCATTTGGAAGGAACTCCCAGCCAAACGCTTCAAAGATGGAGGATATATTTACGATAAACATTAAAATAATACGATTTTTGCAAAATTGACACCACTCAAACATCTTGGAATAAAACTATAATCCGCAATACGTGCCACCTAAATTTTACATGCATCGGATTGAGTATTAAATTACCTTTCCAGGGATGTGCACCAATAGGTGCGCATTTGGAAGGAACTCCCAGCAGAACGCTTCAAAGATGGAGGATATATTTACGATAAACATTAAATTAATACGATTTTTGCATAATTAACACCTCTTCATACATCTTGTAATAAAATTGTAATCCGCAATACGTGCCACTTAAATTTTGCATGCATCGGATTTAGTATTAAATTACCTTTCCAGGGATGTGCACCAATAGGTGCGCATTTGGAAGGAACTCCCAGCAGAACGCTTCAAAGATGGAGGATATATTTACGATAAACATTAAAATAATACGAGTTTGGCATAATTAACACCTCTTCATACATCTTGGAATAAAATTATAATCCGCAATACGTGCCACTTAAATTTTACATGCATCGGATTCAGTATTAAATTACCTTTTCAGGGATGTGCACCAATAGGTGTGCATTTTGAAGGAACTCCCAGCAGAACGCTTCAAAGATGGAGGATATATTTACGATAAACATTAAAATAATACGATTTTTGCATATGAGACACCTCTTCATACATCTTGGAATAAAACTATAATCCGCAATACGTGCCACTTAAATTTTACATGCATCGGTTTTATATACAAGGTTTTCCTACCACGCCATTGAGGCAACCTCATGCGGTCGCTAGGTTTTTTGTTGAGGCAGGACCTATCGCTAGTAGCCATATTCTACCTGCCTGGAGTGAATCTGACAGAACAATGACGAAATCCAAAGATATGTGACAACTAATTGTGTCAGGATTTGCATTAAACTTGATGTTGGCGAGGTTGTATGCAAGTGTACTTTCTACTAATGATCCCACATCGCTCTCATTTGCACAGCATTCACCTGCTAAACTACAATCGACAATTAGGGTAACTAGTACAAACATTGCATGTGACATCACAAAGCCACAACAATACAAGGGAGCCACAGATTTGTGACCACGACAACAATACAAGATTTGTGACCACGAAACATCATACACAGTATGATGAAAAATTGCCCTTGATTAATGATGTAACAAAAGCAAACGTGCTTCCAAATTCTTATCAGCAACAATGATTCTAGCTAATTAATTATGTGAAAACAGATAAAAATGAATTTGAGAAAAAGCTCGCGGCATCCCAGAGTAGGCTGTTGTAAATGGCACCCAGGTTGAGAACCACTAAATTAGACAATGGAGAATTAGTTGGAGCGAAGTTTTTTGATAGATCTGTAGGCTATTCATAACAGTGGGTTATGTTTAGTGCAAAAATAGTAATTCTCGAAATAAGTTAGTTAATCAGCACAATTGCTAAATTGGTGAATAATAACGTATATTACGAGAATTACTATTATTACACCAAACTTAACTCGCTGTTGTTACATGGAACCCTTATTGTTTAAAAGTTGAGTAGGTTAAGATGTTTTTACGTAAACCAGTAGCCTACCTCTAATGGTTGCAAGTTGAAAACGTGGTTTTTGCACACAGAAATTTGTAAGATTTGTTTACGCACCACCACGACTCAAAACCGAGTGAACAATTTATGTAGGCTATGTTGTGCATCAAATTACACCTTGCAAAATCTTTATTATTTGATGCTGTGATCCGTAACTTTGCATGGCAAAAGGTTCGGAATGGATTGAATGCTTTGTTGAGCTATTTTCATTGCCCGCATTGTGTGTTCACAGTTTTTCCTTTATGTAGGCTACTGTAGGTTATACTAAAATTACCACCTATAGCAATTTCGATTCACAACATGACTGGAACCAACGCAGACTTGTCAAGGGAGGAGACGTTATCACTGACCCAAAAGCGGCTCTTGCAGGATTCCACATAACAAACAAACAAGAATTCATCAGCAAACACGCCAGCACTGCCTTAACACTATACAGAGTTTGAACAAACTATACTGCATTCTTTGGATATGGTGCATTTTTCTTGGAAGTGTCTTTATTTCGAGCCGAAAAAAGGTCGTCACTAATTAATTGGATACGTTACTGTATTACATTGTATTATAATCACTGAAATCATATTGAATTGATATTAATAACAATACCGTCTATTAATTTTTATTTCTTATCCAAGTACTGTAAATTAGTATACTTCGGTAGATGTTCATTGTGATGGCTATTTTTGCTTAAACCATTAAGTTTGTTTTAACATCCTCCATCTTTGAAGCGTTTTGCTGGGAGTTTCTTCCAAATGCGCACCTATTGGTGCACATCCCTGGAAAGGTAATTTAATACTGAATCCAATGCATGTAAAATTTAAGTGGCACGTATTGCGGATTATAGTTTTATTCCAAGATGTTTGAGTGGTGTCAATTGTGCAAAAATCGTATTATTTTAATGTTTATCGTAAATATATCCTCCATCTTTGAAGTGTTCGGCTGGGAGTTCCTTTCAAATGCGCACCTATTGGTGCACATCCCTGGAAAGGTAATTTAATACTCAATCCGATGCATGTAAAATTTAAGTGGCACGTATTGCGGATTATAGTTTTATTCCAAGATGTTTGAGTGGTGTCAATTGTGCAAAAATCGTATTATTTTAATGTTTATCGTAAATATATCCTCCATCTTTGAAGTGTTCGGCTGGGAGTTCCTTTCAAATGCGCACCTATTGGTGCACATCCCTGGAAAGGTAATTTAATACTCAATCCGATGCATGTAAAATTTAAGTGGCACGTATTGCGGATTATAGTTTTATTCCAAGATGTTTGAGTGGTGTCAATTATGCAAAAATCGTATTATTTTAATGTTTATCGTAAATATATCCTCCATCTTTGAAGTGTTCGGCTGGGAGTTCCTTCCAAATGCGCACCTATTGGTGCACATCCCTGGAAAGGTAATTTAATACTGAATCCGATACATGTAAAATTTAAGTGGCACGTATTGCGGATTATAGTTTTATTCCAAGATGTATGAAGAGGTGTTAATTATGCAAAAATCGTATTAATTTAATGTTTATCGTAAATATATCCTCCATCTTTGAAGCGTTCTGCTGGGAGTTCCTTCCAAATGCGCATCTATTGGTGCACATCCCTGGAAAGGTAATTTAATACTGAATCCGATGCATGTAAAATTTAGGTGGCACGTATTGCGGATTATAGTTTTATTTAAGATTTTTCTAATGTATGTCTGGTCGCATTTTATGCCTCGCACTTATTCACGGATAACTTTTTTAGGCGGAAAGCGGAAAAATTATTCTGCCAGAATGACGGTGGTATTTCTACCAACGGTAGCAGCATTGAAAACTGAAAAGTTTTGGCGTTTCTTTTTAACAACTTGCTCAGAGTTTTTTTTTACATTTTGCGTCGCGACGCTCTGGTGCGTCAGTTGAATTTTTCAAGGGCGTAGCACAAATGGACAATGATTCCGCTTCGAATCTAAACCCAATTGCGAGTAATGAAACACTTGCAGATATAATATTATTATCTTCTGACATGTGTAGCTAACTGCTCTAGGCTGCTGCTGAGCTGAGTCGGAGTCTGCCTCTCTTTGTGACCTAGTCTTGTTCTGAAACGATCCCTGTTTCATATCTAGGCTTATAAAGGCTTTTATCAGAACTGACGATGCACTAACAAGTGCGAAATATATTTTCTGTTACATCTACTGACTACTGATCCCTGTTACCTTAGCAATTGAGGTTTTAGCTTCTGACATGTGCGTTACAACTCACTTTTAAAGTTTTACCTAACTATAGCAATTGATTATGATCTTACAATTACACAGCGCAATTCTAATTTACTTCGCCACGAGACAAACAAAGTCTGGAAACACAAACAAGTCGTCGTCGTCGTGTGAGCCTCTGGGGCCGAGGGTGTATCCTTTTACCACCCCAGATTCACGATGTTCCCGGACTACACTGGAAGGCTACTAGAGAGCAGCCAGTCTTTGGTTTCATCATCCATGACACGCAGACCTTCCACTCCGTTAGGTGGCTTGAAGATGGAACAGTCATTGATGATATGGTCTGCGGTCTGTTCCTCGGCACCACATTCACAGGAGGAGGAAGAGGCCATTCCCTATTGGTGCATGGTTGAGCGGAAAAGCCCGACGTCCGTACGGAGACGGTTGAGGCGCACCCATGCCTGTCTTGGTAGTGTTAGACCGATGGGGCATGTGTCGGCGTCGGGGATGAACGAATAGAGTCTGGTGGTGCTTGACTTCCATTCAGAACTCCATTTATGGTCCGTCCAAGCAGCCGCAGAGATGTCTTGTACATCAGCTTCATTGATAAGAAGTTGAACGACTGGCACGAATGGGTGTCTTGATTTCAGTCGACGGGGGTGTTCATTTGGGAGAGCAGAGATCTTGTGGTGGAGAAGGTGGTTAGGCTCCAGTGCCCGTCGACCGAGGGACAGAGTGGCTTCTTCGCGACGAAGCTCAGCGGGTTGGATGCCAGCGAGAATGGGGAAATTGTCCAATGGTGTGGGACACAGGCATCCGGTCACTGTGCGCAGGGCGCTGTTTATGGCAGTGTCGATGTTGTGGCAGTGAGCACTGCGACACCAAACAGGCGCGCAGTACTCTGCTGAAGAGTAGACAAGGGCTTCTTCTTCGTCGTATGAGCTGTTCTTCCGGACTATATGTTTGGGCATGATGTCATCAACCACTCGACAGTCTCGTCATCCAGGGCCTTCAGTCCAAGCGTTCCATGTGGTGGTTGATGGATTGGGCAGTCATGGACGACATGATCTACTGTCTGGTCTGTGGCGCCACACTCGCATCCCCGTGAGGGAGCCAGGCCCCATCTGCACATGTCTGAACGAAAGCGACCGACGCCGGTTCGTAGGCGGTTAAGCCGGACTCATGCAAGTCTTGCGAGGGACATTCCCGGAGGGTGGGGATCGACGTCGGGTAGGAAATCACGGAGTCGGGAGGTGTTGTTTTGCCACTCCATGTTCCATGTGTAGTTCGTCCAGTGTGCCGCACTTATTCCAAGATTTTCAACGTTGTTCAGAAGCTGTCGTGCGGCGGGCACAAATGAGCGTCTTGATTTCAGTCGCTGCTGTCCTCCAGGTAGGCGCTGGAGTGTTCTGTGGAGGAGGTGGTCGGGGTCCAGTGCGCGACGAGCAAGGGAAATCATGGCCCCTTTACGGCGAAGCTCAGCAGGTTGGATGCCTGCAAGGATGGGAAGGCAGTCCGTTGGAGTGGGACGCAGGCATCCAGTCACAGTGCGTAGTGCGTCATTGATGGCGGTGTCAATGTGGCGGGTGTGAGAGCTGTGGCACCACACTGGTGCGCAGTACTCAGCGGTAGAATGGACGAGGGCCAAGGTAGCTGTGCGAAGGGTTTTCGCATCAGCTACGCAGCCGGAACCCGCCAGCCGCCTCAAAAGTGCAACGCGCGCAGATAGTTTTTTGTGCAGTGACTCTAGGTGTCGTCGGTACGTGAGTGACTGTCCAGGGTTACGCCGAGGTAGGTGGGTTCGGCGCAGTGGGGGAGGTGTTCGTCATCAGTGGTAATGTTGATCTAACGTTTTGCTTCCTTGTTGTTTAGATGGAAGGCCGCCGACACTGGCTTTGCCTTGCTGAGCTGTAGCTTCCATTTCTGGAGATATGTTGAAATAGTTGACATGTCCTGGCTTAGGTTTCTCTCCATTGACTGCCAATCTCCGGCTGGATGCAGGAGAGCCAGATCGTCTGCGTAAGCATACTTCCTGGAGATGGTGTCAGGCAGGTCATAGATGTAAGTGTTAAAGAGGAGGGGAGCCAGGATAGAGCCCTGTGGGACGCCGTTCCTGAGTCGACGTAGTCTACTTCGTCGGCCGCTACCGGTGGAAAGGGTAAAGCTGCGGTTTTGCACAAGTTTCATAATCATATGGACCATGTGCCTGTCAGGAGGGAGACGGAGTAGTTTGCAGGTAAGGCCGCTGTGCCATACAGTGTCGTAGGCAGCCGTGAGATCGACAAACACGGCGCCAGCCTTCTTTTTTGCCGAGAAGCTGTCCTCGATGTCTTGGGTCATCAGAGTGACCTGGTCTACGGTTGATCTTCCGTGGCGAAAGCCGGCTTGTTCCCGAGGGAGCTGAGGGTTTATTATCGGTTCGACACGGGCGTAGATAAGTCTCTCGAGTATCTTGAAGGGGATACAGAGCAGAGAGATGGGGCGGTAGCTCTTCAGATCCCCTGGGGGCTTCTTCGGCTTTGGGACTGCAACCACTAGGGCTCTTCTCCAGATTCTTGGGATGCGCAGGTGACGCAAGCAGCAGGAAAGGAAGTCTTTTAACCAGGACCTCATAGAGGGGGCAGCTTGGAGTATTAGTTCCGGGCATAGGTGGTCAAGGCCCGGGGATTTTCCTGGCTTTAGGTGCTGGAGGGCGGAGGCAAATTCTTCTGGGGTAAACTCACCAGAAATGTTGCCCTCGACAGGTGTTGGACCTTCCAGAGGTCCGTCATTTCCCTGAGGACGGACTTATCTGATTCACGGTCTCTCGTTCTGTGCACTCCATTTTTCACAAGTTGTGAGGCGATGGCATTTGCTGAAATGGGGCATTGGCGACGAGAGGCACGTGATCTGCCATTGAGGTTGTTGAGTGTACTCCATGCTGTGCGGCTGGAGTGCGTGAAGTCGATTGAGTCTATGGCTTCTGTCCAGCGCTTCTTCCTCTTTGAATCCAATCTTGCCAGCAGGGTTGTTGCTGAGTTGGTGGTGGCGGTGCCCTGGGGGGAACGGAGGAAGTTGCTGTAGAGCCTGTCGCACTCTACATCCCAGCAAGGTATGTAGTTTTTCCGTCGACCTCGCGGGATGGAGTCTTTTGCCGCAGATATGATTGCATCACAGAAGTCCTGGTAGGCTTCATCCACTTTGATGGTGTGTGGGGATGGGAGGTACTGCGTAGCTTCGTTTGTGAGGAGGCTGTAGTATTCCCAATCGGCCTTTCTGAAGTTCCATCGCTTGACAGGCTTGCTCGGAATAGGTGTGGCAAGCAAGGGGATCGTGATTAGCGAGGGTCGGTGTTGAGACCTTGGGAACTTCTCTAGCACACGTCTGTCCGGCTGGCGATCATCGGGGTCATCACTTGCGAAAGCCAAGTCTGGGTTCGTGCCAGTGTTCCAACGACCGGAGTGGAAGCTCGGTGCGCCCTTAGGATTGTATAAGAGGGCGAGGTTGTTGTTGGTTGCCCAAGCAGCCAGACTTTCTCCGTCGTTGTTGATGGAGTTGTAGCCCCCAGTCAGAGTGGTGGCAGTTAAAATCGCCAGCGTAGAGGCTGGGGTGGAGGAACACTGGGATGGCTGTTGATGTTATCCGCGAAGGTGGGGGCTTGTAGACATTGACGATGTTGTAGCCTGCTACATCTACACAAAGCCACTCGATCTCCGATTGAGCTTGAGATTGGTCAACCAAGGACCAGCTCAGCCGGTCATGGATAAACGTGGCGAGGCCGTGTTTCCTGCTGCAGGTTGCGAGTGTGAAGTTGGTTGTGAAGAAGGGAGTTAAACTGACTGGTAAAGCGGTGGTCGAATACCTTTGTGGCATAATTAGTGGTGCGATACTGACGAGCCCAGCCTCATGGGCGAAACACGGTGTCTATCGCTGTCAATTCTTGCTACAAATCGACTGCCGAAAAACATATTGTGAAGTTGGTTATTACCAACTTATCCACAGATGTACAGTGAGTCTCCTGGAGGAGGATGATGAGGGCTTGATGCTTGGTGGCCAGGTGCTCGATGATGTTGAGCTTGCTGGCCGTGATGCCATCGGTGTTCAGCTGCAGTCCGGGGGGTCGTCGGTACTTTTCGACAGTGCGAGCACTGCCGTGCCCTGAAAAGGGCATTTCCCTACCCACCCTGCGCTGAACAGTCTCATTAGCTCTTGTTTGACAAGCTTCCTTTCGCATACGTATTTTGTATAATTTCGTATGTTACTGACGGGGGAAACCACGTGAATGTGCTTGTCTTCCTCCCCGTCTTCCCAGACAAGGGCTAAGGCTGCTATACGCAGAGTGTCAGCCCTCGCCCCCCAGCTAGAACCTGCCAGGCGCTTGAGTAGCGCAGCGCGGGATGTGAGTTTCTTGCGCAGTGACACCAAATGGTGGCGGCATGTGAGCCATCTGTCCAGTGTTACCCCAAGATATCTTGGTTCGGGGCAGAAGGGCAGAAATTTTCCGTTGTTCTGGACGTGTAGCTCACGATCAGCTTCCCGATTGTGGAGGTGGAAAGCTGCTGCCACAGTTTTGGTTTCGCTGAGTTTCAGTCGCCAGTTCTGGAGATACGCTGAGAGAGTTTTTATGTCCTGGCTCAAGGTGTCTTCTAGATTTTCCCACGACTTTGTGGAGTGGAGAATTGCCAGGTCGTCCGCATAAGCGTATTTTGCGGAGACCGTAGTTGGCAGGTCATGGGTGTAGATGTTGAAAAGAAGCGGAGCCAGGACCGATCCCTGTGGGACGCCGTTTTTCAGGCGCCTCAGTCTGCTTCGCCGTGAGCTACCGGTGGTGAGGGTGAAACTTCGGTTTCTGACAAGTTCCATGATCATGTGAACCATATGTCGGTCAGGAAGCAGGCGAAGCAGCTTGCAAGTAAGGCCGCGATGCCATACGGTGTCATAGGCAGTTGTGAGATCTAGAAAGACAGCGCCGGCCTTCTTTTTTGCCTCAAAGCAATCCTCGATGTCTTGGGTTAAGAGTGTGACCTGATCTACGGTGGATTTTCCGCAACAAATAAATAAATAAAGATGACTAAATTCCTATCGCTGAGTGTGTCGCAAGTCCAGAAAACTTTTCCAAACGCCGCAACAAAAAAGTTAGAGAACCATTATGACCTACTGTAGGTGTTGAGTCATAAATGCTTGAATTTCTCCTCATAAAAGTAATAATGACACAATAATGCACATTGTGTAATCTGAAAGTTTGCTCAAATTCTATTCTTTTATTTTACCTCTTGTCAATTTAAGTGAGTTTTTTGCATACCACTACTATGGTAGGCCTACACTACCACTGTTTTAGGTTATTTGTATTTTTTAAGAAAGATTACCAGTTTCCAACGTATTACGAATTTATTAGATTGGAAGTTCTCTGATGTTATACTATTTCATTCTCTCATGTTTTATCGCCAAGCTTCTGCTCCTCATTTTATTTGAAATAATGAAACTTTTTTTCCAGGACATCCCAAGGTTTCTTGGGCTGTTCTGAGGCTGTAGGTACTAATGTGGCTAAATTTCATGTCACCATGTTTTTATAGTGCACTTGATGTCACTTCTTGGCTTTTTTTTTTCTTGAATATACTTTCCATTTTGGTACATTGGACAAAGTTTTGGTAGGTTATTCTTGGCGGTTTCGCATACTGGCAGACGCTTTTGACGCAGGGCCGGTTACAGAGATTGTCAGAGTGAAGTTTTCCGATTCTTGAAATGTTTTTGTAGGGGAATTATTCCATCCACTAGGTGCTGCTGAAAGGAGAGCAGTCCTGAAATGCGTTGCTCAAGTACACACCCCGAGAATCGAACAAGCGTCGCGTGATCTTGAGTTGAGCGCGTAACCATTAAATTAGTAAGATAAAATGCATGCACAAAAATAACGATTCACACTATGTGAGGAACCAAACAACGTTACCAAAGCTTCAGCAAATGTTCGATGTTTTTGTTTTAATGTTTTGTTTTTTGATTCTGAAAGGTGTGCTGATGTTCCACAATACATTCATTGTTGTTGCTGCATATCGCATCATCTTTCATATCACAGTTAGTATGGTGAAACCAGGTTAAACATTAATGTGCTGTAATCAGAGGTATAGGCAGTAACGCGGCTATTTGTGCGCTACTTTTTTGGTAAGAATAGCGGCGCCAAATTTTTGTTAGAGTAGCCGCTGCAGTAGCGACGTTACTTTTTTCAATGTAGCGGAAAGGCGAGACATTTGTTTCAGTCGAACTTCCGCTACTTTCCAATTTAAAGTTGAAACAAAAAGAATCACTTCTTGAGATTTTCAAAGTAGCGGGATTCTCACCTCTGTCTGTAACACTCTAGAAAAAGAAAACTGTTAAAACACACTTGGAGGAGAGTGGGGCATTTTTTATAAAATGGTATTTTGGTTTATAGGTCTACTTTACTTTAAAACGCTAGCAATGTCATTTTTAGGCAACATGAAACCATCAAAGAAAGTTTTCGTTTGATATCAAAATTTTAATTTTGACGATATAGGATTGTAGGCTAATCACGTGTTTTCTGTTAGTGACTCGCTTTACCTCAGCTTTCTTTGCTCAGCGTAGAGTAAGATACTAAAGTTATGAAACCGACTTCATAAAAATTTAAATTTGCAAAAGAACCTGCAAATTTGCTTTGCATATGTGGAAGCTTCTAAGGTTTTATTCATATTTTTAACAAAGCTTTTCATTTGACCAAGCAGCATGTGGCATTGTAAATACAGCATACTTTCAGAAAAGTTTTGCGTTCGATTAGTATACCATAAAAATGAACAACTTACTAGATAATTTGCGATATTACAATACCAAAAACCAACCAGAAATTTTTAAGCAACATTCTCAAATTCTGCAGCCTCGTTTTATGAAAGATCGCTTGTTTTTGTTTCAATAACATTTTTTGGTCTAGTCTAGACAACTGTCTGTGCGTTACAAATGACAACTGTCTGTCCGTTACATATTATTGGAATTGTAGGCTACACGGTGTGTAAATATATACTTTGACTTTGTTTTGAGCTGTGATTACACAGCATTATAAGTAGTCTCTCTGTGTAACTATAGGCTACGTTGCTTACAATGCAACAGTTTGTTTGTAACTTGAAGTTTTCCAGAAGTTAAACTTGTTGAATGAACCGAATTAACGCAAAATGTAAAGCTGGAGGCCTCTGTGAATATCTACGGAATTCAGAACTTAAGGTGAAATATAACGCCAAATATACGACCCCACAAAATATACGGCCCCACTACGAACCTTGTGATAAAGTTTTAGTTGAAAACTCTTTGCGCACCATCAATCGTAGGCGCACCAGATATAAACTACCTGCCATATTTAATTGCTGAATAGTGACGTGCAGCTTGAGAGAGTGAAGTCTCTTTTCAGTTCCAACTACGGCTGCTGCTACTACGACTCCAGAAATTACCACAGTTATTGAAACCACGACAGTTCCGGAAACAACAATCACGACAGTTGCGGATACAACGTCAGTTCCTGAAACAACAACCACCACAGTTCTTGAAACAACAACCACGGCAGTTCCTGAAACAACAACCACGACAGTTCCTGAAACAACAACCACGACAGTTCCTGAAACAACAACCACGACAGTTCCTGAAACAACAACTAAATCTCAAACCGAAATGACAATCGTTTCCAAAGCACAAACCGGTATGTGGGTGGACTATTTCGATCTGTTGTTTTGATACTACTGTATCCTAATACACATTTGCTGTTGCCGCATTGCATTAAAAAAAAACTTTTAATAATATAGCCAAATTCGAAAAGAAACAGCTGATAAAGAATATTTTTTAAAACTAAATGATCTTTTTAAAATACAACACGTACGATAGGCTAAGTATCAACTTCTAGCCCATGCTGGTAGGTCAACTGGATAACAATTTCAATGATCACCAGTAAAATGTTTCATAATTTAGGTAAAGAGAAAATTTTCTTGAACCATACTCAGATACAACCAGTGGCGTATTTAGAAAGATTGTTAGGGTGAGGCCAAGACATGTGTCAGTCAGCCGCGTAGCGGCTCACTCGGTGGCTGGAGGCCAATGGGGGTCTGGAGGTTCTACACACGGAGTAGTCTCAACGATAGTACACAGAAAGCTCAAATTTGGTGAAAGTGGCTGTTAATTGGTTCAAATGTTTTCTACTTGGTTTAAAATTAGACTTGTTTGACCCTTTCAGTAGAGGGGGTATACCAAAATATCATATGCTGCGTCAGAACGGGCGGTGAGGTTAGCTGAAACCGTCAGAATACCATCAAATAGGGGGGGAGGGCAGGCATGGAGGAAGAATTTTAAAAGTAGGTGGGCCCAGAGGCGCAACATCAAAGTCAACCCAACTTCTGGGGGGCTTCGCTCCCCAGACCTCATATTATGTTCATGATTGCCTTTCGTGCCAACAAGGGCTAACTTTTTCATTTGTGATCCCGATTTGGCCAAACAATTTACAAAATTGTTAAATTGCTCTATCGTGCTGTACAAAATGTGGCGATGTACACACAAATAAAAAGGCAACAATACACACTCAGAGATAATACTGCCGGAGAGGGTCGCTAATCCTCACACGCGTTGGTCGACGTTGCCTTACATGCGAGAGTGGGAGTTCCCGATGTTGCGTTTGCTCAGCGAAGGAAAATATAGCTTGGCAAATATAGCCTATCAATGACTGCATCATACTCGAGTACAATATCCTTGTTTAAATACATCTGAGCTAGTAGACCATCCAAACGTCGCTCGGTCATGGTTGTGCGGTAATAGTTTTTCAGGTACTTTAGTGAACTGAAACATCGCTCATTGGAGGCAGTTGTAACTGAAAGCGTAGAAAAGATTCGAAGTAATTTGTGGATAAAATCGGATAAGTGCCGAGTCGTTCAGCAGCTTGACACGCATTCACAAGAAACGCAGGTCGTTTATTCACAGAAACTGCAAGCCAATTCGCTCTCCATCTTCGCAATTCAATAGTAGCTGCAAAGCAATTGCTTAGTTCAACATCCAGCATTTCATGGTAGAAGTCGAAAATCTCGTCGATCGGGCAGTCTTCATCTTTATGAATCAATGAAGGCAGAAATGTGCTGGCTTTAAAAGCTAGCGAGCAGTGCTCATTGAATCTCTCGTGAATTTGTGCCATGCAATATTGTCAAGAAAAGGAAGAAAAACTGTTCGTTTGAAATATATCTCCACAGTTTCAGCTGGAATGTTAGGTCGATGTTGTTGTCTAGGTGCTCTCCAAAGCATTCGGATTTCTTCGAATATTATTGACAGATTACATTGCAAAAAGTATACCCCCCCCCCCCCCCCCCGCGCCAAGATGAATCATTCAAGCAATTATGTCTTGCGTTACAACTTATTTTCTTGCAAAATTTGTGTTTTTTACCTGATCATTAGGGGGGGGCATCGCCCTTTATCCTCCCCCCTAAATTTGCTACTGGATATGCTACTAAATATGCTACTATCCTCCCCCCTAAATATGCTACAACCAATATAAGCAACCACACGGTATTTAACACATTACAATCGTATAGTCGGCTCCAGCTCGTGTCCGAGCATTAGTTTCATCTTCAAATCGAATTTGGCTTTATTGGTGATGTCGTATGTGGCTTTTGACGTCCAGTCTATGATGGAAAAGACATGGACAAAAGTCACATTGTATGGACTATGGAGGGTTGGAGACGTGGTAGATTTAGCTTTTCTTTTCTAGTGTTTCGGTTTTCTTTGAATTTTTATATCCAGTTTTTTTAAACAATTCTATGCCTTCCCCAGTTCTTTTTCTCCAGAGTGATCTGTCACTAGTACGTTGTTCCCATGAATCTAGATCAATGTTTGCATGGTTGAGGAAAACCTTCAGCTGATCTTTGTATCTCACTTTTGGTTTTCCGAGGGATCGTTTCCCTGTCACCAGTTCCCCATTGATCATCAATCGAGGAGGCCTTGTTAGGTCCATCCGCACGATATGTCCTGTCCAGCGGAGGCGGTGTTGCAATATCGAGTAGGCAACCGAGCACTAGCAAGGATTGCATTGTTGATGAGACGATCCTCCCAACGAGTGTCTAGCATTTGACTCAGTTTCTTCTGCTGGAAGTTTTCAAGACGTTTGATGTCACGGCTGTAAAATATTAATATCCAGGTTTCACAAGCATAGATAAGAGTGGATAGAACGACTGCAGGAAGACCATAATTTTTGTGCGGATAGATATAACATGGTTGTTGAACACACGATCGTTAAGTCTTCCATATCTGCAATGTGCTGCTTTTATGCGATGTTCAATATCCTTTGCACATGTTGGTGCTATTGAAAGTATGTTACCAAGGTAGGAGTAGTGTATTTCATCTAGAGGTTTTTAGTTGATATTGATCTTCTTAGAGATATGATCGGATGGTGTTTGGTTGAGTATCGTAGTTTTATCAGAGGTAACTTTGATTCCAAAATTCTCATGAGAGTGGTAGATGGTGGCTATCGTTTGAAGATTATCAGGGGTCCAAGCAGGAATGGCATTGCCATCGGAAAACTGTAACTCATGAATTGTCTGAGCCAGATTGTACGATACCAGAGGAGGTTTATAGGACATCGTTTAGCATTGCAGTCACTTGCAGTGAAAAGATGTAGGTGCAATAGCGCATCCTGATTTGAGACCACCTGTAACAAGGAATGGATCAAAGAGGGTGTTTTGGTTGCCGACTCTGCCAAGCATGCCATCATGGAGAGCACGGATCAGGGTAATAAAGTTGTCAGGGCATATAAATCGAGCAAGAACAGACCACATAGCAGGTCGAGGAACTTTATGAAATGCCTTCTTCAGGTCCCAAAAGATAAGTGAAAAAGGCTATTGTTCTTAACACTTTTCTTGGAGTTGTCGAGCACAAAAAATCATATCTACATTGCCGCGAGAAGGTCTAAAGCCACATTGAGACTCCGGGAGTACATCCTCAGCTAGCATGATAAGACGATGAAGAAGAATGCTAGCAAAGATCTTGCTAGTGATGCTAAGGAGTGAGATACCACGGTAGTTGTTGCAATCTTCTCTGTCTCCTTTCTTAAACACTGTATATATTCTCACATCTTTAAAGATCGCTTGGAAGTATTTTTGTTTCCCATATCATAAGAATTAGCTGCATTAGGCAGTCCTTTACCTGAGGTCCTCCGTAAAGGAAAAACTTTAGCGGAATGTTATCTGGTCCCGGAGCTTTGTGTTTCTTCATGTGTTTGATGGCTGGTGACTTGGTAGGTTCAAAAATGTCGTTCGTTGCAGCGTAAAAGCTTTGCATACCTCGTTGGTCAGCGTATTTTTGCAGATTTTCAGCTTTCTGTAGCCACCACTTGTTTTGGGCCTTACAAATTCCTTTTTGGCATGATTTGGCAGCTTGTCGATGTTTTAGTTTGTTGCTTGGAGAAGGATTATTCTCAAAAGTGAGTCGTGCACAACGTGTACTTTCAATAAAGTTGATGATTTTTGGTCGTTTTCATCAAACCAGTCTGACTTTTTCTTGTGTTAGTAATTAATTGTTGCTTTTGCTGCAGCGGACATTGCGTCTCGGAGTGTAGTCCATTGATCTTCAACTGTGGTGTTATCTGGAAGGTTTAAATCATGCAGGTTTAAATCACACGGCATTTAACGCAATACAATACAGTGAAAGTAAACTAAAAATTACGAACGTCTTCGGCCACACACATGATAGTCCTTATCAGGTTACAAAATGATTGGTCCAATACATAAATTGAAAATACATGACTAGTGTACATACAATATCGCGGTGGGGTGGCGCAACGGATAAGGCGTTGGCTTTCCAATTATGCAAACCTGGTTCGACTCCCGGCTTCAGCTGGTTGTTGAAAACACCGCTCACCTCTACCTAGGGTGTAATAATTTGGCTGGGCTTAATTGCTGCATAGGAAAGGCAGCCGAGAGAAAGGAGCTGGCCACCCTACTCTCCTTAGTGCCGAAGGCTTAGTACAATGAGAGCCTCATATTCTCATACCCAACACTTGAATCAAGTATGGGACCACCTTTTACCTTTTTATGGACTATCATCTGGATGGCCGAAAACGTTCGCAATTTATAGTTTATTTTCACTTTGTTGTATTACGTTAAACGCCGTATGGTTGAAAGGTTGTATGTGTCTATGGTTCAAGTAAAATGTTTCTTTTATGAGGCAGCAATGCAGGCAAACGTTTCCATAATGCTGTAACCAGTGCACTGGTTCAGTGTTGGGTTGTGTGAGGTGCACATGTCCTGTAAGTCAGAAAAGTGCAATTTATGCTCGACGAAATGAGGTCACTGAATTGGTAATGCTGCTAAAATCACGGATTGGTTCTAAATTAAATCTCAAATATATGTCGTAATTTTAAATGTCTAGTCTAATCAAATAGGTTGATAAACGATAAATATTGGTCAGAAAAAAAAAGGGTTCTTCATGGTTTTGGCTTGAAAATCAGTTTATTATAGAGTTAAAAGTGTTCTGAAGGGCCAAGACTATTGTTTCTTGATTTCGTGAAGATACTGAAGCGTTTTTGTCTAAGCTGATTGACTGCGCATTGTAAATTAAAAACAGAAATTGATTGATCTTGCAAAAATGTTACTAGAGTAGAGGGATGGATGATAAATGAGCAGGATGTCTTGTTATAAGTATACAACAGCAGCTTTCAATTATTTTATTCATGCCATAAATGCGTGAAAATAGAAAGTTCTTATTTTGTAAAAAGGAAACGTTTAGAATGTCCTTTTTGCAGCTATCGTAAAAAAAACAGTCGAGCTGTTAAAATTAAAAACATACTTTTCAAACTAGGAATTCTTAAAAGTATTCTCATTTGAATTCAAAGAGGAGCACATTCTGTAAATAATTTGACGACACTAACAAGCCTTTTATCGTCTCACTCTAAGTCTAAGACCATGGTGACTATTTCAAGACGATTTCTGAAAATCATGCTTCAAGGCAATGCTTTGCGTAATTTAGGTTACTTCGTGTTGTATTACCGACGTGATTGCAAAGCTTTTGTAAAACATTATCTAGATAGGCTGTTCCATTTTTCCACTTTTTACGCTTTTGGAACTCGTCATTGAAGTCATTTAAAACCTTAAAAATGCAAAACAATCCCATTTCGATAGCCTAGGATAAAACTTTAAATCAAGAGTTCAAAATCCGCGAGGAAGACTTGTCGTTATCCCTAAAATATGTACCCTTTATGATTTTTTTTTTTTTAAACATTGTAATTCACAATTTTCATCATTTTATACTGGAGATGTATTTTGATGACTTTTTGTCGAGAGCAGTGAGCTTAAACTTAGTGATAGAAATTTTTGGAAGGTCATAAGTGTACAACCTGCAGGATGTTGGGTATTTGGTGCATTGGGAAATGTGAATTTTCCTTTTCAAAACTTACTTGATAAAGTCGCACTGGCCCGGAAAAGTAATATTTGTAAAGACCCCATACTTCTGCATAAAATTTAAGAAAAAGATTATTTTTGTTATGCATAATGCGTAGACATACTGCATAATATCTAATATCCTAAAACAAGGCCCCAGCACTGGGTCAAAATGCTTTTTCGCTTTCGGAAATAGTTTTTGAATCAGATTTTACGAAAAGACAGTTTGATGTAAAACCTGCAACTTAGGGACCTTGCTAGTTTTTGTTGCAGCACGGTAAGACAGGGTAAAATACACCCTGTGCTCAAAGAGTGGGGCCAGGGTTGCGCATAACTTTATTGCTCTGTCTCAAACCCACTTCATGCCTTCAGCCAAAAGTCCCACAGAGCTGAAAAAAGGAATCAAGCCGGGAGGTGAAAGATGTCGCTGGAAGCAGCGGTAGCGATCTTGCCTGCAGTCGGTTCAGAAGACACGCACGTCGGAATTCCTCACCATCATCTAGGGCAGCTTTTAGGCTATTTGTTTAGTTGTGGCTGCTCCTACTAATCATGATTGTCCGGTTGCCCACAGGCAAGCGTGCCAATGACGTGCTGCTGAACTACAAATCTTTGTAATAAAGCATGGTCGACTTGGTTGTATATTTAGAAGAATCACAAACCAGCTCAGTGGCCGAGTGGTTTCGCCTTCGGCTCTGGTGCTGGTAGATCTGAGATCGATTCCAGGTCGGGTCAAACCGAAGACTTTAAAAACGGTACCGATTGTGTTCTATCCTGCATAGCGCAGTGAGAATGAGTCGGGTAATAATGTGATAACATCGTAAACCTGATACAAATTAAAAATGAGCCCTGTCGCTAAAAGACCTTAGCTGTTGTAGAGCGACAATAAATAAAACCATAACATTATTATTATTATTAGAAGAATCACACAACCAGCTCAGTGGCCGAGTGGTTTCGCCTTCGGCTCTGGTGCTGGTAGATCTGAGATCGATTCCAGGTCGGGTCAAACCGAAGACTTTAAAAACGGTACCGATTGTGTTCTTTCTTGCATAGCGCAGTGAGAATGAGTCGGGTAATAATGTGATAACATCGTAAACCTGATACAAATTAAAAATGAGCCCTGTCGCTAAAAGACCTTAGCTGTTGTAGAGCGACAATAAATAAAACCATAACATTATTATTAGAAGAATCACACACCAGCTCAGTGGCCGAGTGGTTTCGCCTTCGGCTCTGGTGCTGGTAGATCTGAGATCGATTCCAGGTCGGGTCAAACCGAAGACTTTAAAAACGGTACCGATTGTGTTCTATCCTGCATGGCGCAGTGAGAATGAGTCGGGTAATAATGTGATAACATCGTAAACCTGATATAAATTAAAAATGAGCCCTGTCGCTAAAAGACCTTAGCTGTTGTAGAGCGACAATAAATAAAACCATAACATTATTATTATTAGAAGAATCACACGTCGTGATAAAGGAAACTCAGAAATATTTGTTGATTTGGAACAATTTTTTGAAGGGTTTTCTTGTTCTTTCTCTTGCGTATGAGCTAGTAGCAGTCACGTTATTTCATCCGGGCACTGCATCCGTTGGGCTGTGTTGTTATCAAGCTCTGTAACGTTGACATTTCCGTTTCAAGGTACTCAAATGGGACAGTTATGAATAGACAGACCAGACAGATTATTGGCTGCTGCGAAAAAGATGTACAATAAATCAAAACACAACGTACAGTAAAAGTGTGGAAAAGATTAAAATTAAAAAAAGAAAATGAAAATAGCATTACAGCAGCGGGAGGCTGCGAAATGACCATTCAAGGTCTTCAAGTCAAGTAGCCACCCCTAAACTCATCAATGATAATTATAATTGGCTAATTGAGACAAATAAAAATAAATAACAGTGAACCTGTCCAAGATGATAAGAAATTAAAAAAATTCAGGTAGGCCAACGTAGCCTATGTTACAATTGCAAGTTTGATTAGTATAATTTACTATTTTCCTAATATGTGTCAATAATTTTCTTTTTGTACATTCTTTTGAAAATTGTAAATGAAGTTTTGTGCGGTTTGGGAGGCTGATTCACACAGTACACACGTGAGGACGATTCGGCGCGCAAAACCGCATTGAAACATATTGCAGTTAAAACCTCCCACTCCAGTGCGAAGACGATTGAGCATAACCTAATTTTTTCAGGATAGCTCTGATCCTGGTGGGAGTGATGTGTTTGGAGGTACCGTGAACTGCTCTAGTCTACTATAGTCTTATCCCAACGTTTACTTCGGACTTTTTGGAAGTTAAAATTGAAATCATAGAGATATGTAGCATGACGAGAGAAAGGACAGCAAGAGTTGATTCTCTCCAACTTGTTCAGTACATCTCGCTGTGTTAGCTGGCGCACCAATTTATGCCTCCGCAAATTGGCTGGGGCAGTCTCTAACAGTACAAGTAGAAAGTCAGAGGGAGTGGGGTGAACGCAACCAGTGATCAATCATCCTTATGGTGTCATTGAGGGTAACATCGACCTTAGTAGCACGTGCACTGCGACACCAGGCCAGAGCAGCATATTTGGCTGTGTTATGGACGATGGAAAGAGCACGAAGTATGGCAGTGATGTTGATCAAACTTTTGCAAACTTTACAGAATTGGAATTTTTTTTTAGACTTGCTCGAAAAAAGTTAGCAAACCTTAATCGTATTCTAGTACTTTAAGTATGTACTGGTAATCCCTAATTGAAAACCAGGTAGCCTACATTTACTTGGTCCTGTTCACCTGTGGGCCAGATACTTATTCTAAAGTATGAATACATTGCGTGTGACTTACAATAATGCATTTCGAACATTGCATGAATTACCGAGGCGTGTTAGCATTAGTAGTATTCAGACGTACCATCATATTCCTACGTTTCATGCCCTATTCCGAAATCGTATATTTAATTTTGTCAACCGCTGTCAGGTCTCATCTAACAAGTGGTTAGTTGCAGTTTTCACCTCAGAGTGTTATGCTTCTTCTGACTATGCGCCTCACTATAACGTGACTATGTACGCATAGGTTTTGCTTATATATGTAACCTTGTGTGTTCTGTGACTTGTGTTGTGTTTATGAATATGGGCCTGTCTCTTTAGTGCTTGATGCAAATAAATAATAATTTAATAATAAATAAGATCGTTTATATTTTACATCATGTGTTTCAAGTAAAATCTGTGGACAATGAAAATGAAGCAACCACTATCATCGATACCATTTCCATCGATACCACTTCCAAGGGAGTTCGCCTTTTCTGCGGTATGTCTTGGATCCTCTTCTCTCTACTTGGCAGTCTGGAGCCATTTCTCGCTGTATAGATTTCTTGCTATACCTACTTGAAAGGTTCAAATCATAGAACTAGTGGCAAGCTTGCTACAACACTTTTCATGTATTGTCAGTTCCAGAGATGGGCATGATCTTGATCTTGAAGATCACAAGTGATCTTGAAGACTTTTACTTCATGATCTTGATTCAGGATCACTTTTTGTGTGATCTTGATTTTGAAGAACAATAAGATCAAGATCACTTTAAAATTGAAAATTACTAACTAAAAGCATGTTTAGAACTCGTAACCTACTGTACAAAAGAATTAGTGGCAGTTCCTTATGTTAAGCTACTGTTAATGATATGTGGCCAGGAAAAGTCGGTTTTGAAATTTTAATCTAATTTATTCCGTGTTGCCATCTTAAAATAAAATAAAAATGTTCTGTGTTGGTCATAATAAATATCCTATTCCTGCTTTACACTCATCAATGGAATGGATTAGGCTCATAATGTACTCAGTTGCGCAATATGGCTATACGGTAGGTATATTTTAAAACCTTCATTTTGTTTTAAGTCTTGAAAAGTACCTCTCTCCTGAGCAGCTGGTGATCATTAAGCCAAGAAATGGCCCAATTATTGATTCTACATTTGAAAAGTCCATTTGCACTGTTTGGTGTGTAGGCTATATAATTTGATAAAGGTCCGTAGCCTATGAGACAAACGTGCTCTTCGATAGGCCTATAGCTTATAGTTTTGTTTCATGTTGTCTACAACGCGCGAATTCCTCCACAACTAGTGGAGGACTAGAGGTGTGCGAAAAATAACTGGTCGTTAAAATATAGCTTTTAAACTGTGTTACATTTCCTTCCCGTCAAAAATAAACACACTAAAAGTTTAATTTGCATTACGATCTGGTTATGAATACTTACGTTATTAGAAGTGGTTTCCACAAAAATTCATATTATTTTCAGATGTACGTTTCTACAAATATATAGATTTGAATGTTTTTAAATATGCGTGCTACATCTTAAAATTTGAGGCCCTTAAATCTTGAGGTCCTAGGCTTCAGGTTCAATGGTAAATTTGGAACTGACAATAATTGACCTCTGAACATTTTTGACAGCAGACATCAGTGCGGTATCAAAGTTGCCAGATAAGTAAATGGTGCAATGGACGTTGAAATAATCCAATGAAAGTTGAAAATACTTAGTAATACGAATAAAAACTTGCTATATGAACCAGACAAAAGTTTGGTGAAAAATGATGCAGTTTAAAGGTGTATTTTTTTTTAATAAACGTGTAAAATGAATTGCCGATTTTGTGGCACCTTAGGCTTTGGGTGTGACGTTGCGATTCTACGCAAACTACGACAATGATTGATAAGCCTAATAGCAACAATCACTAACTGATTACAATTCTTAGGCCAGCAATTGAGTAGTTAAAAGCAACAGTTGGCAATACTAAATACTTTTAACCAGGTTTTTATTAAAATTTGTTTTTTTGCAACATCATTGATCAAAAAGTGTTTTTTTTCTAGTAGGTATACAAAAAGTGATCTTGATCTTCAAATCACTAAAACTGGTGGTCTTACCCATCTCTGGTCGTTTCCATAAAAAAAAATGTAGCCTATCAGAGATTCAAGGTTGAATGAGTAGCGTCTTGCGATGTAAATCCTGTTAATGAAGGAAGTTGGTTAATAATGCTTATTATTTAAAGGTGAGCACAATTCAAATTAGCGCAAAGGAATGAACACACTAAATAACACTTGTGTACTGTGAAGCTTCCAGAGATTCCTAAAAGCTCAGTGTACCGGCTCTGAGGATGATGTGTTAAACCGAAGTGCGTCTATACAGTAGCCTATAGGCCTATATTTCGTCAGTTTAAAACTTCATTTCAGCGTGATGGAGTTCAGCACTAAAGTATGCTTTCCAGTTCGAATTAGTCAAAAATTTGCAAAACTGAGTATTCTGTTAACGTATGATTAAGCAGTTAAACTTATAATTTCTTTTTTGTTGGAAGTTCTCTGAGTAGTTCAGCAATCACTTAAATTTTCAAACACTATTGCATTGATCAGTTGATAAGATGTAGCCTAAATAATGAGCTTCACATGATTCCTTGTGGTTTTGCAACGTTGAACTAATTTTAATTTGAAAGCGTTGAACTAATTTTATGCTGGTAAAAATAGCCTTCCGGGCGAAAATTTAAATAAACATCTAGAAACAATTTTGTTTAACACTTAACTGTACAACAGTAGCCTACTGTTAACAGACAATATCGTGTATTCTGCGTCTATAACTACCGGACATACTGAAAATGAGCATGAAAATACTTTGTAGATTGTCACGTTCAATTTATCTGTGAATCAAACGTAGGCTAGTCAATTCTAGAGAATGGCCTGTATGCAATAATTAGCCTACAGTAGGTTATCACTTTTTTTGTGTGGAATTTTTACCCCTGGCGTTTATTTAAATAAACTTTGATTTTCACACGTCTTTTTTAACATTACTCCCCTAAAGAACACCCATGATGGATGGTCACTGATAACAATTTATTTGAGTCAACTACTTGTTGTATAGGTATTACTACTTTTAATGTCACTGTCAACTAAAATTAAAATATAAACACGTTCTATTTCGAGTTTTAATTTTGTTAAATAAATGAACTACGTTTTGTCATTGTGAATTATTTCTGTCATTAGGCTACAGTCATATTCATGAACATGACGACTGCAGTCAATATTTAGAGCGCGTTTTTTTATTTCTACAGAAAAGTTAGATTTGCGTGATCAAACAAATTATGAAATAAATTGAGTTGGTTTTTCATTGTTCGGCTTGCCGAATGTTTGGACATGAATCACCGATAGACTCATGTGCTGTACCTTCATCGGAAGATTCGTAAACGCTAATCGCCATCTGCAAACACCCTCATCTACGTAGATCAATTATGTTAAAAAGGGCCAATGTAGGCTACTCAATGTACTGTAGATCAAACGACGTCAGATGATTAGAATGGCAATATTATCAGTTACAATTTTTTTGCTTATTTTGCAAAGGTACTGTAGTTACAATCTACTGAAGATTGTGGTTTTGAATTTTTATCCTCGGACTGACAAAGCTTTAATAGGTTGTTCCTGGTAGTTTAGCATACTTGCAAAGGCTGTTGACTCAGGGCCAGCTACCAAGATTGGCAGAGTGAAGTCTTCCGATTGTTGCCGGGGAATTATTCCATTCACTACAGGTGCCGTTGAATATCGAGCAGTCCTTAGAATGCGTTGCTCAAGCGCACACCCCAAGAGTCGAACCAGCGCCGCGTGATCTTGAGTCGGGCACTGAGCTAACGGGGCGGACAAACTAGGATTACTATTTTGCATCTATTTATTAGGCTAAATAGCCTATGATTCTCGTCGAAATTGCAAAACACTTGGTTACAATTGAGATAGAATGGGCTGTAGGCTACATATCTTGCATGTATTTTGAGAGGACAGAAGTTGAGCAACTTTTTCCCAAGCATAACATTGTAGGCTATAAGAAAAACGCATAATTTTTAGGTTTTGAAGGGGGTACGATTTTTACTGCTCAAATAAAACTTTATCAGCTTTGCAACACATTTCAGGCATTAGTGCTCTTCAACCTTTGTTTTGTATTAAATCTTTTATGAGTTTTCAAGACATTTGTAGGCTATGTCTCACGAATGCATGACTTAGAAAAACAGATTCTAAAAATGAAAACTAGCGTTAAGTGGCTTGTTGAGTTAGGCTAGCCCATATAAAATGATTGAATTAGTTTGTGCTAGGCACTGTAGGCTACAACTATCAAACCAAGACGAAAAAACACGTATTAAACGCAATCTCAAATTGACAGTTTCAAAAATAAATTTTGAATCATTTGGATATCAGATTCTACATCTAGTGTTGGTAGCCTATGCGAGCAGTATAAAAAAAAATTGGGTGGCACCAGAGTTTTATTGAGACAAAAATTATACGGTACCCTTACCTAATAAGGCCTGCCTTTTTGATTTTGTCGCAATTTGATCATAAAATGAAAAAGTTGGGTACCAATGTGTGTTTTAGCATCATTAAAGCACTTCTTTAGAATCATTTTAATAACATATTGACCACAGTTTTAAAGTTATAGTTGATTTGCTAATTACTTTTGAGTGGGCCTTGAAAGGGCACCATTGCCTTAATAAGGCCAGCCTTCTAAACTCAATTTTTCGAACCATAAATTGCGGGAAAAAAACAATAGCCTACACAACATCAAAACAGTGAAAAATCCAAAAAACAATTTAGTTACCACAGTTTATCACAGAAAGAAATATTAGACTTCACGTAGTGAGTTCATGTAGGCTAAGTTCTTTTCCAATCAATCGTAAGTTCGCGCAAACAAGTTTTTTTTTCAATCACAAGTTCAAATAAATTTCTTCAAAGAAATTCTTTTTCAACTGTAAAACATTTACATATCACAATCAGGGCATATAAATTCATCATCATCTTTTGTTAAACCAACACAGTCTTCATGGTTGCCTATCATATTTTACAACTCACGTTGCCTCATGTCGGAAAATTATTTTCTAAACATACTGGGCAACACTAATCTGCTACACTTGGACGTCTTTGCATATTTACTGTTTTCCCCTTTCGTTTTGTCTTTTCTCTCCCTTTTCCATACGTGTCAAACAGAGACTTCGATACAGTTGTTGCTCGATAATTAATGCTTCTTTTTCTTTACCCCCGCTTCTTGCTTAGGGTATTTGCTGACGATGTAGCCATAATGCTATGACATGGTGTTGAACTGTTGATATGGGGGGCTGTGTTGAAATCCCATGACTTGTTGATGGTTGAGGAGAGATCCAATGACTTGTTTATATTTGTGGAGACATCTCATGACTTGTTAACGATTGTGGAGACATCCAATAACTTGTTGATACTTGTGGAGACAACTCATGACTTGTTGACGGTTGTGGAAACATCCCACAACTTGTTGGTGGCTGTGAAAACATGTCATGACTCGGTGATGGCAGCTGAGATTGGTCACCGACTGTATGTTCAATGTTGATGACGTCACTTGGAGCAAAGACATGGTCAGCAGTAGTCTTGTTATCAAATGGAAAAATTCCAAATCCTAATAAAAGCGAAACCCAATTTTTGCGAAACAGGTAAGTTATTTTGTGCCCTAACCACGTGGTGGTGTTTTGATCTGAGGTTATGCTTGTTAGCTGCCAGTAAGGGAGTATCAACTGCACTGTCTTTCTCCTAACAGCCCACAATTGAATGCCAAGGGTACCTGCCCTAATAAGGCCCATGGCTGATTTTGATGGGCCTCGTTAGGGAAACTCTTCACAATCAGCTTAACGTAAACTACCTAAATACACTATCCAAGAAAAGTCAATACGTCAATACATGTTGAAACTTTAAACCCTTTTGCATATCCTGAAACTTTAAAACAGTAGAAAACAAACACCACTTATAAAAACACGCCGACAGATTAAGCACTGAACAAAATTTTACTCCTGCAAGATAGCTTTCAGAAATTTACAATTAACTCTGCTGGCATGTGGTTTTTTTTAGGAAACCAAATTACTTTTCTGTTCATTCACATGATTATCGCAGCCAATTAGATTACCACAGCTGTTCCTTGCTTGCTTTGGTTTTCCATATATGAAAGGGTGGACCTTATTTAGGCACGGGCCTTATTTGGGAAGAGTACCTTACGATATTAGACAGGAACACCTCATGAAAGAAGAAAAGAAAGTGGTAGGCCTACGGCTTAATGTAGGCCACCGACAAAAAATAAATCTTGAACCTTAAAGTAAATAGCCTAATATAATGGGCGATGTTTATTATGTTGGCACTACTAAAACAATGTTTTGTTGAATATTTCCAGAATTAGGCGAAGCGAAATAAGATAAAAAAAAAATTCAATCGTGACGGATACAATTTAGTAAGATGACGCAGAACTTCTTGCAATCGTGATATTATGACTTGTGGTCGACAATTAATAATAGCCTACTTTAATCGCTACGGAAAACATTATACTTCAAATCTTTCCTTGCAGCGTGGTTTTTTCTTGGAAACTTGGCCTTTCACTCAATAGTAGAATAGCCCATGTCCTTCACGGATAATCGTTATCAGCTAAAATGTAACATAGGCTATCTAAACATTTTATAGATATGGTCTATAAATTGCACAACAGTAGTCTAGGCCTATATAGCTTAGTTTTGATAACATTCAGTTGGATTACTATATACAGCATGTTCATTTCTTTTATAATGTCGATAACTAAAGATCGATATGTTTTAAGTCACGTTTATTTCGTTATTTGCCTGCAATTTTTAGAGATTATTCTAGCAATTTTTATGCAAAATTATACAAGAATATTAATTATTAAAATTGTCTATCTCGGTATAATTCTCGGTAATATCTCGGTATAAAATTGTCTATCCCCTCGCGCGCATAAATTGGGGGGTTGCCGGCTGGAAAATGGGGACAAACCCCTGAAGTCAATTTTTAATGAAGTTTTAGGTCATTTGTCGGGATTTAAGAACCCCGTTTTTTTCGATTTAAACAAAAAACTTTTTTCACTCCACCCGATGACAACATTCAAGCATGTACCGTACTGTATTTGACGACACTGAGCGAGCTAGTTAAAAAGGATGACTCATGGAAACATATAACTCGTGTTGATGCGCAATCTCCTTCAAGCCGAGATGGCGATTGAATAATGTTTGACCCAACATTTGGCGTTCCAGATTAAACAACCTAATGGGTCGAGTTTTGACCTCGCCGGCCGTAAATAGCTCGTGTCTGGATTAAATCTGAATCTACAATTTTTTCAGCGTCACACGCTACTCATGACAAGAAAATTTGCGTCATATTTTTCGGTTAGCTGGTACGTGACAGAACAAGGAAATAATAGGAAAGCTGTTTTTTAAACTTCGTGGCCATTTTCTAAGTAATGAAAGCTTTAGAACGTTCCAATCATCCAATAACTTATTAAAAGTCAAATATAAAACATTACGACGATGCAGTTTTGAGGCGACTTTACAATTGATATTTGGTTCAGACACGGACAAGTTGCTAACCAAAAAAAGAACTTTTTTAATATTGTAGCAGTTTTCTTAGAACAATCATGCTCTGGTTGTTGA
Organism: Aplidium turbinatum; assembly: GCF_918807975.1. Taxonomy (NCBI): domain Eukaryota; kingdom Metazoa; phylum Chordata; class Ascidiacea; order Aplousobranchia; family Polyclinidae; genus Aplidium; species Aplidium turbinatum. Next base: position 34,533,997 of record NC_137472.1, on the reverse strand, counting down.
ACGAAAATAATGTGAAGTGCAATTTTGCAATTTTTGGCAATTGGTTGGATATAAAAGCTTGCTTTCATTTCAAAAACACATCACTTTCCAACTGAAAGGATATCGTCTTCAGCACAAATCAGAGGTAAGTGAAATACTAGTTGAACCAGACGCTTAGCAGTGAAAATGTTTGCCTATCGGTATTCCATATAAATTAATAGGCATTAATAAAAAAAATGAGGCAACTTAATAACAGAACAATTTTTAATATGTTTTAAAACAAAGTTTTGTTTAATTTGCTCTTGTTTACCGCACTTGGTTTCGTCAAATACGCTGCATATTTGCAAGTAGCCTACGGTTCTTGTTGTTTTGACAAAATGCAGATATGTTTCCGAAACTTTCACAGCATGCTATGCAACACTTGCATGCATATTTTCTGTACAATGGGAAGATGTTAACGTAGCGCAACCTACGACTATTGATCGCTTCTGATGCATGCGCATTTGAAACCTTCAGTCGATAAGATGCAAATGATTTTGGAAAAATACATTTTCTTCAAGTTTTTCATTTGATTAAACATATTTTACAGATGCAACTGTTTGGCATATTGACAATAGCATTTGCAGCCTTTTGTGGTGAGTATTAACTTGATAATATTCATAATAAAATTATAAAGGTGAATGCGAATAACTATGCTCTTTGGCCTTCATGTAGGCCTAATGAAAAATATTGTCTAACTTAGATTTTTCTAAGTTTCTTTAAAGGAAAAGATGCAAAATTATGTAAAGTAAATTACAGTACTTCCGTAGCACCTATTTTCAATGCTTCTTGTTGTTAAATTTTGTATTTTCTTAACAAACTTTTTTGAAAAATATCGGACAAACTTTTTAAAGGCTGTCTGCGCGTTTAGCATTCTTGGTCTTTCAAATTAATGGCAGGAACAATGCCAACAAGAACAAAATAAAATTTGTTTGAAAGTCAAATGTACCACCGATATACGGAGGTCTGCAATGGATTATATCTTACATGACCTAGCCGTCCCGGGACCTAGCCCACTAAACAGTTTTTGTACAAAACCGTCTCAAACAGCCCATCAGAAAATTATACAGTTCAGCAGCTGTTTTCATAGTTTTGTTCATATTTAATGATGGATTTCAATAAGCTTAGCCAAACCCCAGCATTAAACTCACCAAAACTGTGAGTTCTGTCACAGCGCATTGTCGTTGCAGGCCTAGTTCTTGGTCACGATCGAAGATCGCCTTCTAGGCGCTCTTGTGCATCCGATTGTGCAAGCATGGATAGCTTCAGGAAGCACATCTTCAACTTGGCGTCGCCATGCAGACAGTGCATTATGAAGCAATGTGGTAAGTTTTTATAACAGCTACAGCGTCACTGATCAGTCTCATAAAATGTAAGCCTGTGTTTTTAAATTAAAGGCAGTTAGTACAGAAATAATCTGCAGGTATATGGTATGCCACTGTCTGCAGACAAATGGGAAAACGTAACACGGAGGTATATATTCTTTTTTACTTTGGAGAGAACATACATTTTCAATTGCATTTCTTCGACACTGCAGCGCATCAACGATTCTTGATGATCTGAACATAAATTGCCAGACTTTGAGAATACTAACTGTAGCAGTAATGGCTTGAAGTTATCTTGCGACATCCATTTATCTTCCAACTTTTGCTAAAACTTCAATACAAAATTTTATATCATTTACTTCAGGTTCCATAAACCCAAATTCCAATCGAGTTGGTTACGGCAGTTGTGTTGCAAACACTCAACGTTCTTGCTCCCAATGTCCACCAATGTCGAGACAACGTTCTAATCAAGTTACAAAGTGCAGAAATTGCGTAAGGCAGAGTGTGATTGAAGGTAACTGCTAGAAGTGATCGAAACAATTAAAAAAACTTGACATAGTTTGTATGTACAAAAAACTGAAGCCAAATGATTTTCCTTTATTTTCGGCTAAACTTTCTTGTTTTGACTTCGTTTCAACATAAACTTGTTAGAAAAGAAGTAAGTCTATACTGTATTTCATTTCGTTTAACGGTGCACGTCAAATAAAACGAGAAAAATTTTGATAATGTGGAAGAACCGACAATTTATACTTCAAGTCGGGATTGTTTGCTTCACTTTCTCCAAAAGTGTAATATCGTTGCAAGATGAAATAATGGCGATGGATATAAAAGTTTCATATGCTAGTGATAGATTAGTTTAGTAGATCGTGGTTGAGCATTAAAAGTTGCATAACTAAGAAGACGAATGAGACAATATTGGAAGCTTGGAAACGATTTTGAGGAAAACTAAAAAGAAAATGGAGAGACCGTGTTGCAGAAGAGCTTGAAACATTAGGAGTGAAAGAAGAGGATACTGTTGATATAGTCATGCAGAGAATCCGCAGTAGAATGTGGACTGCTCTCCATTCAACGGCGTCTAATGGATGAAATAATTCCTCGGCAATAACACTTCAACAATCAGAAACTTCCCTCTGTCAATTTCGGTGACCGGGCCTACGACAGAGCTTCTTCAAGTAAGAGAAACTGCCAAGATTAAGCTCTCAAAGAAGCTTTTCCATTTCGAGGACAAGGGTTCAATCAATCAGTAAAGCCCCAAAAAGTTCATAGGTGATTCTGACAAACTTCCGATTGCATTAAGATCTTAATTACAATCTCCGCTTGAAGCAGATTGCGCATCAACATGGGTTATCTGTTTCCAGGATTCACGGTTTTAAGCTAGCTCGTCCAGTGTTGTCATCGTCATCAAGATTTAACAATGTGAAATTAACCTGCTACATTTTACAACACTTCAAAACACAAACTGTGGAAAGTCTTTATAAAGGGGATGTAATATATTTAATTGGGAATGTTTCATTTAATTATGAGTAATGCAGGTTTTAAACTGTAAGAAGAAAAAGTGCGCCTGTCTGACATAGATAGTCAAACAAGTCAATTTATTGCAGGGAGAACTTCAGGAAGACAGCCAATTGTCCAACCAAGAAGGAACACAAACGGGCCCAGATGCTCTTGCTTTGCAGACAGGACTTGTCCTACCACCGCAAGAAGTAGAAGACTCTTCGAAAAAGAAGCTACAACTTGCAGATCATGCCTTGAACAAACGTGTGGTAAGTAACTTGAACCGTTGTAAGCAAAATGTTTGTTATTTCACTATTTTCAAAATTTCTTATCTTTTTTAAACCATTTCGTTATTTGTTATCAAATCTAAAATCTACAAAGGTCCTTACAAAATCTGCTTTCTTTATAAAACGTTCTCTATATTTAATTGTGACTCAAGTATTTCGTTATTAATCTTTCTAAAATAATATTAAGCTTATAGAAATAACAGAAATATAGCAAATCAATTACTGCTATTCATAAACTTTTGCGTATATTTTGATAAGTCATTCTATAAAAATTTTAATACTGGCCTAATCTTTTTGACTTGAATGCTACAAATTAAAATATTGTCACGTTGTTGCAAGTATTCCGGGCACTAGGTCGAAATATTTTAATAACAATTTAAATATCGTGACATTTTTCAACAATCTTGAGCAGCAAAATTGTTCTATTGTTGTTGCAAAAATTTGAACGTTATCAGTCGGCCATGCATCACGCTATGACGTATAAAAAAGTTCATGCGTAATACTCCGGTTCACGACTTTAAAAATTACGAGCATAATATTGAGGCAAAACAATGAATTCATTTAGAGTATGACAACGAGTTTGCCTTTCTTGGTTATAATTGAAAAAGTTCAGTCGAACGCCCGACGATTACAATCTACCACGACACAATTTTTCCTACTGATGCATTGCAACAGAGCACCAAGTGTGACGTACCATCATACTTTAAAGTTTAAATTAACATCTTGTGCAACCTTTCAGAAAGATAAAATTTAGTGTAGCTTTAGTACTCACCAACATTGTTTATGTAAGTGTTGAAAAAAAATCCATAGGGTATGCTTTGGCCAAGGGACTTTTTAGAAGCCGAAAAGCATTTGAGAAGCTCAGTATAGAATGACAACGCCAAAAAAATCGCCGCGTTGTTATTCTTAGGTACAGATATGCCCTTTCGTATTAAAGAGACACCGACGTCCGACGCAGAGTGAGATTATTTTCCCTGCAAACTTTGGAAGACCTTACTAATATTTGTAGAAGACAATTGTTGTTTGCGGATGATTTTAGCTCTTCACAAATGTAATCTACTTTCTTTATTTTTCGCATAGAGCACGGATATTTGCTTGGTCTTACTGGGTCCAACTGATTTTTTAATGGCTCTGGTCGTAGGCTAATGTATCCTAGCCAATGACTCTCAATTCCAGTTGAAAATAAATTTATATGCTGGTAAAACAGCTGCAGGCCGAACAATCTTCTGAAGGCTATTTTTTTTGGTTTGTAAAAGGACAACTGTATAAGTGCCCAGGCCTACACTATAAACCTACCAAACACGTCGTGGTACATTGTCTTGAATTGCCAGGTGATTTGAGTAGAAGAGGAGGACCAAAATTTGTACTATGTCTTGCACGTACGTCACAAAGCTGTTCAACATGTTCCAACGCTTTTGTCAATTGCGAAGCCTGCTTTAGAAGATGTCCGATATCAGGTGCCAAAACTAGGCCTACCACAATTAGAATTTGACCACTTTTTTATTTCTTCTAAGTTGTAAGATTTAACAATTGATGATTATTTTGATACTATTTCTATTTTCAAAATTTGAATAATAAACTCACTATTTCTCAGATAAAAGCTGTTCTAATTGAGTCATCGTATGTATTTTGCAATATGTAATTAGACTAATCAGTAAATTCCCAGATATATCAACAGCAGCAAATCTTATTTTTGTAAAATTTAAAGAGTTTGAAAAAACTGATAGACTATATTTTGAAAAATTGGGTGAACTAATTCATGTTTCATATATTTATAGTCTCTATACTTATTTTAGGTAGCTCCGGGTTTAGACCACCAGTTAGACCATCACGGCGTCCGCAACCTCCTGGTTTTCGACCTCCTACCACGACTCTTATTTCAACGACTCTACCTCCTCAAACAAGCCCTCCAGATCAAAGTAGAGAAATGATGTGCAGAAGTTCATGTTTGGGAGATGACAAATGTCCGTCTGAAGACGCGATCATTTCCACCATTCGATGGAAAGTTTCATCAAAGTGTCGCCGTTGTATTATGAGTTCATGTGGTGAGATTAAGTGACCAAAGCAACTACATCTATATAATAATTACCGGCACTCTATGTTGTACCAATGGAAGTGATATCAACCTGTAAACGTGAAACATTAACCTTTTTGTTAGTTTCGTTTTGCTGCATCTGAAGCTTTGTTAGGCTATACTTTTCTGTAGATTACTTTTATACTTTGATATGACACGGTTCTTTTCTTAGATTTTAATAAACAAATTATTTTCCATTTTTGGTGCTTGGTTTTTCAAGGAATGATGAAGAGTAAGATCAGAAAATGATCAAACTTATAACTTTGTGACGTGAGAATGATTTTTGTTTGCGTACTGTAGTCAACTGCAGCTTGACTGTTTTCTTTGATTCAATTGATAGTTTTTTTGAAGAACAAGAGTAAGTAAATGAAGAAAATTTGTAATAACGTTGCAAAAGCATTTAGGAAAATAAATTTAATGTTTTTTGAAGGTGAGTTTGATGGAAAGCGTCGACGTACTTTCGCGGATTGCTTGTATCGAACTAGAGAGAGCTGCGAAGAATGTTCTCTCAGTGACGCAGCCAAAAGACGACGGGCGAGCTGTGCCGAATGTCTGTCAGGTTGTGCAACAAAACCAGGTGTGTTGACTACAACAGTCGTATTTATAAACGCCACAATATAATCTCACAATATTTCTAGATATATTTAAGACGTTGTATGCGAAAAACAACAACAAAAAAACAGAGAAAAAGGAAACTCAGACATTTAGTTGGAATGCAGCCAAGCAAAAACGAAAAAACTTTTCCTATAAATCGTTTGGAGACCTTAACAGGCCAAGTGAACCATAGTCTAAAAAGAAATAGTAAATATTTTATGAGTTTTTATGTAACAGTTAAGAAGTGGCTGCGTTCAACGTGCGGTGACATCATAATCAAAGCTGAAACGTCATTGTATTTCCTGTTTTTTTTTCAGGCCCGATGAACCCGGAACAAACTACTTTACCTCCAATTATTGTTTTGGGGTAATGAGGAAAACAAATCTTCGATTGTATATGTTTGATGGGCACGAAACAGCATCACACCAAAGTTTTGATATATGAAAACAAATATTATTTTTGGTTGTTACTTTTATTTTGTATATAAAAAGTTAAGATTGACCAAGAACAAGACTCTAAACAGCAAAATTGCATTTTTTATTGATTCAACTCTCGCAGACGTTAATTCAATGCAAAATCACCAATTGTGCTGGCTGGGAAAACTTATTTGGAAGAATTAAAACTTCAACGCCAAAGGTATTACCAAGAGTGTAGAAAGTATGGGTGAAAAAGATATGCAACCGTTTTCAAGATAGTTTCAGCTCCCTTTTAATTATCAGGTATTGAAAGCTATGTATTCTATCCCCATATGTTGACACCACCACAGCAACAGAGATTTATCGTCTTGATGGAAAAGAGTCTCTCCCTTTCTTATTATTGTTTTATTGGCGTTTATGCCTGAGATGCTTTTGTTGCATGTTGTTTTTGATTCATGGAAATTTGTGTTTTCAATAAACATACAACGTACTGTATCTTTAAATCGGCTTGCCCTATCAATTCGCATGTCATCAGCTAGTGATGGATGAAGGTATGTTTCCTTGAATGCATGTAAAAAAGAAAGTTCAAGAAATCAGCTGATAGACATCTGAATTTCCTTACTCGATTTTTCTCAAAATATTTGCAAATGGGATTGCTTAAATTCAAATACCAAGTTAAACGCCATCACTATATAGCGTACACTTTCCTTAAAATAGAACATAATGGTATATGCTAATGATAAACTTAACAAGGAACTGTTTTCGCAGTAAAATGAGTCAGCAGAAACAGCAATTCTTGTTTAGCCGTAAAATATTGAATATGAAAGGGAAATGAAGGTCATTCTTAGTTAGCTAATGAACTAAGGCAAATGCAAGGCTGTGATGCAATTGGATTTATGCGTTGAATGTTGTAACATGCAGCTCGAGCTCAAGAAACTTAACTGAAACTTACTTTTTATGCAACGTCTGCATTCGTTGCATAAATGTGGAAATGGACAGATTTGCTGGCTGGGAAGTTTTACACGATAGCACTGATACATACACCTAGCGATGGGTAATTCATTTTTTTACTGCTGACAAGCGGATTGTCACATAATTATGATTGGGAAAGTATTTTTACATTACTTTTTACGTATTAAGGCAAATCATTACATGTCTGCAATAGTCTGAATGATGTATTTTAATCGCATTTAAAACATTTAAGTGTTAACAGCTCCTTGAGAATGCACATGTTTACAATGATTGTGACATGTAATCATAATATGCAGCTAAAAAAAAGAACAAACATCCTTTTTGAATTGCTATTTTACATTCCAAGAGATTGTTAAAGGGCACAACGCAAAATTAAATACAACTACGATGTTATGAAATATTTGACATCTGGTTACACTGTGACAAATCATATCTAAACGTCAAATTGCAACCCAGGATAAAATGCCGACACAAAATGTAACTTTTAAAATCAAATAAACACATTTCTTATGCAATGCAACAGCATCAACAGTTTAACACACATTGTACAACGCGTAATTTACCAAATGCAATAAATTACATTTATACAGGATAAGCAATTACATGTATGAGTCTGTGAATAAACGTTTATTTGTATTTTGCCATCTACTTTCGCAGATTATTGTAACTTAGTTAAAACAACAATTGAGCTCCTATTACTCCTAAAATGATATGCGTAGAGAGCATGACGAAGTGCGCGGTCAGATTAACAGCCCCTCCAGATCCCGAGAATTCTTCTTGAAATTCAACATGAATCGTCATGTTGTTGCATTTATCTGCGCAAATATTAAAAACAGTACATTAAGATAAAAAAAGAATAATTCCGTTGGGATAATAAAGCACATTACAAAAGTTTTAATATAGACGAGAAATGTCTACCAATGTGATGAAATATCGATCTTATTGTCTATCCAACTATTTTACGATGTCAAACCATAGATGGTCAAACTGAGTTAGGATGCAAAAAAAAAAACAACAATAAAAAGTAAATATCAAATTTTAAAATTAAATATATTCATAGTAATCAAATAATACACACTCACAACATTGCTGTAACAATCTGAGCCTATAGAGTTTATTCTAATAATAAAGTTTAAAAGGGCGCCATGACTGCATTCTATTTCGTGATGCAGTCAAACAATTTATGGTGGATAATCTTGTTTAAAGACTAAAGTCACTGGCCACGTGACTAACAAGCAATTCAATGATTCTTTACATTTCTATCGTATCTAGGTTTACCCAGATAGTTGAAGATTTAAACTAAGTGAACATAAAGGGAAAAAACACAATTTTTGTTTTCACCTTCAAACATGCCAATAATAATTGTATCGCCGAAGATATATAGGCTACAGCTACCTTGCTCTTGAGCGTTGTCAAAATGGTACCCTTTCGAGCGTCGTACCAGTCACTATACTCCGTTATGCAGCCAACAAAATCTACATTTATCTGGCATAGTTATATGGGACCTATGCAATACTTTTCTTGGTAATAACTTGAATTGCGTCACCTGTAGAGCATGATCTTCCAGTTGCAAAACCAGGTATGTCTATAACAGGTTCATCGGTGCAAAGTTTGTTGACAGTGACACCAGGTTCTCCTGGAAAGGAAATGCAAAATGTTATATTATAAAACTAATGTAGCTCTTTTTTCTCTTGCATGATGTAGCCTACATCACAAACCGTCTTACATGTAAAATCAATAAACAAAACATTTTGTCTTTTTTTACCTTTTTCAAAGTGACTGGTCTCCGAACTAGAAATACGTCATGAACTTGTACTTATTAAAAATCACCTTTTTTTGGCTAAACTCATGATGAACGACAAAAGAGCTTCTGAATGTAACATTTTGTAAAATCTACTGTTTGTGAGTAAATCTACTGTACTTTTTAAAAGTTGCTATGGTGCAACATCAGTAGCCTACAATTTTTAAGCTGAAGCCGTCAGAAAATCGACAGTCTCTTCGACATTGTTTAAATGGCTTTTCAAGACCCTCTTATCATGAATGCAAATGTTGGTGTTTTACTTTCTGCTGTTTGTGATATATGATTCTATACTCTCCCATATGTTTGTCATTATAGTCTTTACATGATTTAGCTTCGTGAAGAGATCAGTTTTCAGTTCTGTTTGACGATGTACTGCAATTCTAAATGTCAAAATAAATGCAAGTTATATCACCTACAACAGTGCTACTCAAACTGTGGTATCCGTACCGGTGCCGGCAGGGTTAAACTTACATTAAAGTTGACATAAGAATGAAGTTTTCTGCTGTCAACAGAAAAAAAATAGGCATTAAAAAATCTAGGCCCTTTGACCTAATTGATACTTTTCAAAACTTTACTTTCACTGTATAAAGCAATATAACTTATCGTTTCTTACTCAATCTGGGGCCTGAGCACATTTTGTTACTTTGGTACTTTTGAAAAAAAAGCACAGTTGACAAAAATAATTGTCATACAATTCAATGAAAAAATTTTTGTCAAATTTTTACAGGCACTGTTCATGTTGATGTAAAAGATCTGTTATAGACACATCGAATATCACAGCGTCCAGCATAAGAACGTAGGCTATTAGTGCGGTGGTTCTCAACCGGGGTGCTGCGGCACCCAAGGTTGCAATTTACGTTCCGCAAGAGTGCCGCAAGTTATTATTTTCGCTAAAGTATTTGCGCTAAAGCTCAAGCGCAAATTACGCTTTGACTTTGTTTGAAACGAACTTCATTAAATTGTTCATGATATGATAGGGAGGTGTAGTTTTGTTTTTGCGAAAACTCTTTTCAAAATTATTTTTATTTAATACAGAAACTTTTTGGTTTGACTGTGGATACCGCCAAATCTTTTGGTTGTTTGCAGGGTGCCATAAGCCAAAAAAGATTGAGAACCACTGTATTAGTGTTTCAAATGCAGTAGCCTATGCACATGTGCTTGTGCACAAAAGTACTTGTGAAATTAAATTTTTCAAACTTTACGGGAATTTATAAGTGTACTGTATTAGAATTAGTGGTGTGATACTGACGAGCCTAGCCTCATGGGCGAAACACGGTGTCTATCGCTGTCAATTCTTGCTACAAATCGGCTGCCGAGAAACATATTGTTGATTGGATAGTCTGAATGGCTAGCGTGGAAGCTATACACCGTTATGGTTAGCGAATCGCAACTGCCAACTTGGGATGGACGACAAATGGCTCCTCGTGCCCCATCCTGTGAGTACCATCTGCTTTCAACCAGATGAGAAACGAAATTTGTCAACAAAGAGCCTCCACCCGGACGGCACAGCTGCAAGGGGCAATTGATAGCAAGTTCAGACGCCCCACCATTCTGCAGCTCAACATAGAAGGCTACACAACAAGCAAGACCAAAGTTGTGGAGCAGCTTGCCCATACCAACCGGGCACTCGTCATCCTCCTCCAGGAGACCCACTGCATTTCTGCAGATAGGCTAGCCATTCCCAACTACATGCTAGCTGGGTCTACCTTAAGCAGGAAGCACGGCATTGCCACGTTTGTGCATGAGAGCCTGAAGTGGACGTTTGTCGACCAATCTCCAACTGATGCCGAGATTGAGTGGGTGTGCATATGTATCTCAGACTACAACATCGTCAACATCTACAAGCCCCCACCCTCGCGAATGTTGCCATCATTCCTTCCAACGTTCCCCTCCCCCAGTCTCTACGCTGGCGACTTCAACTGCCAGCACATCGACTGGGGCTACAACAACACAAGCAGCGACGGAGAATTGCTGGCTGACTGGGCCTCCACAAACCATCTTGCCCTCCTATTCAATCCAAAGGAACCAGCCAGTTTTCACTCCGGCCGCTGGGGAACAGGGACAAACCCTGACTTGGCCTTCGCGAGTGTCGACAGCTCTCTTCCAGACAGACGTGTGCTTGAGAAGTTCCCGCGGTCCCAACACCGGCCGTCCCTCATCATCGCCCCAAAACTTGTGGCTCCTGTCCCGAGTTCACCGGTGAAGCGATGGAACTTCAAAAAAGCCGATTGGAATCAATACAGCCTCCTGACCAATGAGTCTGCTGCAAAGTTACCACCGACTGAAACATGCAACGCAGACGAGGCATACCAGGACTTCTGCAATGCCATAATAACTGCGGCAAAGGCCACAATACCACGTGGCCATCGAACCAGCTATAAACCATGCTGGGACTCTGAGTGTGAATCTCTCTACCGCTCATACCTAGCCGCCACAAGTGGTGCTGCTTCTAACACCGCCGCCACCAGACTACTTGAGCGGCTGGACACAAAGAAGCTTGAGCGGTGGAACGAAGCTGTCCAAACCATCGACTTCTCACACTCAAGCCGCAAAGCATGGAGCATCATCAACAACCTCACTGGGCGCTCAGCAAACTCCCCTCGTCAGTGCCCCGTTTCTGCTAATGCCATCGCTTCCCAGCTAGTGCAGAACGGGGTGTACAAGACAAAGGACCGTAAGGCATCCCGCCTTGTTGCCAAGGAAGTATCTGCCCTATGGCAAGTGGAAACACCACCAGAAGAAACAATCTCTGGAGACTTCACTCCAGAGGAATTCTCCACCGCCCTCCGCCTAGTGAAACCACACAAGTCTCCAGGGCCCGATAAGATCTGCCCTGAGCTTGTGCTCCATGCTGGCCATGCCCTAAAGTCCTGGTTACGTAGATTCCTCTCTTCCTGCCTGCACCACCACACAATCCCAAAAATCTGGAGAAGAGCTTTAGTAGTTGCGATCCCTAAGCCTCACAAGCCACCAGAGGACCCAAGGAGTTATCGTCCGATATCCCTCCTCTGTGTTCCTTTCAAGATCCTCGAAAGACTGATCTATGCCCGCGTCAACCCAATCATCGACCCGCTCCTTCCAAAAGAGCAAGCTGGGTTTCGGCGCGGAAAATCCACTGTAGATCAGGTCACACTGTTGACCCAAGACATCGAGGACTGCTTTGAGGCAAAAAAGAAGGCCGGCGCTGTCTTTCTAGATCTCACAGCTGCCTATGATACTGTATGGCATCGCGGCCTTACTTACAAGCTGCTTCGCCTGCTTCCTGACCGACATATGGTCCATATGATTATGGAACTCGTCAGGAATCGAAGCTTCACCCTCACCACCGGCAACCCACGGCGAAGCAGACTGAGACGCCTGAAAAACGGCGTCCCACAGGGATCGGTCCTGGCTCCCCTTCTCTTCAACATCTACACCCACGACCTGCCAACCACGGTCTCCGCAAAATACGCTTATACGGACGATCTGGCAATTCTCCACTCCACAAAGTCGTGGGAAAATCTAGAAGACACCTTGAGCCAGGACATGCAAACCATCTCAGCTTATCTCCAGAACTGGCGACTGAAACTCAGCGAAACCAAAACTGTGGCGGCAGCTTTCCACCTACACAATCGGGAAGCTGATCGTGAGCTACATGTCCACAACAACGGAAAACCTCTGTCCTTCTGCCCCGAGCCAAGGTATCTTGGGGTGACACTAGACAGATCGCTCACATACCGCCACCATTTGGTGTCACTGCGCAAGAAACTGACATCCCGCGCTGCATTACTGAAGCGCCTGGCAGGCTCTAGCTGGGGGGCGAGGGCTGACACTTTGCGAATAGCAGCCTTAGCCCTTGTCTACTCTTCAGCAGAGTACTGTGCACCTGTCTGGTGCCGCAGTGCTCACTGCCACAACATCGACACTGCCATAAACAGCGCCCTGCGCACAGTGACCGGATGCCTGCGTCCCACACCATTGGACAATCTCCCCATTCTCGCTGGCATCCAACCTGCTGAGCTTCGTCGCGAAGAAGCCACTCTGTCCCTCGGTCGACGGGCACTGGAGCCTAACCATCTTCTCCACCACAAGATCTCTGCCTTCCCAAACGGGCACCCCCGCCGACTGAAATCAAGACACCCATTCGTACCAGCCGCTCGGCTTCTGATCAACGAAGCTGATGAACAAGACATCTCTGCGGCTACTTGGGCGGACCATAAATGGAATTCTGAATGGAAGTCAAGCACCACCAGACTCCATTCATTCATCCCCGACGCCGACACACGCCCCATCGGCCTGACACTACAGAGACAGGCATGGGTGCGCCTCAACCGTCTCCGTACGGGCGTCCGGCTTTTCCGCTCAACCATGCACCAATGGGGAATGGCTTCTTCCTCCTCCTGTGAATGTGGTGCCGAGGAACAGACCGCAGACCACATCATCAATGACTGTACCATCTTCAAACCACCTAACGGAGTGGAAGGTCTGCGCGTCATGGATGATGAAACTAAAGACTGGCTGCTCTCTAGCAGCCTTCCAGTGTAGTCCGGGAACATCGTGAATCTGGGGTGGTAAAAGGATAGACCCTCGGCCCCAGAAGCTCAGACGACGACGACGACCGTTATGGTTAGCGAATCGCAACTGCTCGCTGTACTAGTGAGTGCTCAGCCTTGTGCTGATAGCCGGGAAGAACGCCTCTTTCTTCACAATGTCCTCTGCCCTGGCGCCTGCTGGTTTTGTTGGCTCTTTTCTTTCCACAAAAATAAGAGTTATTCTGACTGGTAAAGCGGCGGCCGAATACCCTTGTGGCAGAATTAGTGGTGCAATACTGACGAGCCCAGCCTCATGGGCGAAACACGGTGTCTATCGCTGTCAATTCTTGCTACAAATCGGCTGCCGAGAAACAAACTATAAACAAAATTAAAAACAAAGTTACTAAACTGGAAGAATGTTGAAAACTCATTGTAAGAATTGATTTGTTCAAATACCGAGACATTTTTGTCCAAATAGATTATACTGAACAACTAACTAGATTAGTAGGGTATTGAGAAAAAAACGCAAAACATTCCATTAAATTACCAGTACCCAACAGGCTTTTATATCTTACCCGTGAACAAATGTAGCCTTCATGTTAGTGAGTAGGCTATCAGTAATAAGCTCATCTCTGTTCGCCAACTATGCTCGTTAACACTTATTTTTTGCAGTTGTGGAATCGAAACTTATAATTTTGCCCAAATTGCAGTAGCATGCCACATGCAATAGTTTGCAAAATCGATAAAACATTTTACATTCATTGGAAAATATTAATGTATCTCATAAATTATAACAATTATGTAAAGATCCTAAACTTGTAAGATGTCGAAACATGGAAAAAATGATTTGCCCAAATAACTGGACATTTTTGCCCAAATTTGCAACATTTTTTCAGCATGGAGCGGCAGCCCTTCCTGCCCCCCCATCTCCTACGGCTATGGTTGCTGAATATATTTGTCCTGAGAGATACTGCGGTAGGTGCATGCTTAGCGGCGATGACCACTCGCGGAGAACCTATTCATCTGCAATTTATCACAATTCATCACAACTATTTTATGTAGGCTATTGTAGTACGAATGTGAAAAATAATGTTTTATTGAAGAGAACAATTTGTTTCAAAATATAATTTTTGCATGCTCATAAATTAGCAAAAACAAAATTCGAACAAATATAATCGGCGATGAAATGACTAAATGCCAGAAAAATCCGTGATTTTAGGCTTTTTTTGCAACGTATGTAATCGTAATACACAAGCTACACATTTGTCGAGAAAATAAATGGTTACAACAAAAAATAAATACGTGCATATCAATTTTCTCAAATGTGCAATATTAGCGGCTGAGTTATAATTAGAGCCGGTTTAAAATATTCCGCCTCGTACTTTTCGAGCGTCTTTGAAAGGAATACCAGATGGGGTTAAGGGGGGGGGGAAGGCATTGCCCCCCTGTGTAGTCCACTGTAAGAGATTCATTCAAACTCACCTTCTTCAGACCAAATTTCAACAGAACAAAACTTCTCTGATTTCTTGCAATTAACCAGTATTTGTTGGCAATCTAAATTTGTTTCAACTTGATGTGCGATGCACTGGTAGCATTTCAAACCGAGACCTATAAACAGAAAATGTAATGAGTTTACGTTTTGCAGACTTATATTTTCATGTTTAATTAGCCCATGACGGAACAGTAAGGTTTGTAAGAGACAGTTTATTTTGTTTCATAGGCTACTATTATAACTTTTCAACGAGTTTTATTGAAAAATAAAGCAGAAGTTTGTTTTGTGCTCAAAACAGCTATGTTAATTAGAATTCATGCACTTAAGGGTGCTCTCAATGTAGCCAAGATACGGCGTACTTTTCAATTTTCCACACCAAAGTTCATTTTTGCTTGTGTTTTTGAAGATAGTGTGTCAATAATGTTCATCGTCAAGACATGACACCCTCCATAAAGTAAATCCTTCCTTGGCAAAGTTTAATCGATAAATATTATATTCCTATGTATAAAGCGTTGATCACTTTTGTTTGCAACTATACAGCATTGGCGTAAAATGAGCATAAACTTCCTAGGCTACATAGATTTTGCATTTGCTTACTAAAAGTATTTTTCGAATGACCAAGCATACCAAGCTCTGAACATCAAAGCGAAAATCATTGTTTATGTTCTTATGTGGCTGAAGTTTTTCTTGAAAAACTTGTTTATGATTTGATATTTCTATTTGTTTGCTTGATAGAATTTTTAACAACTTTTTTAAACCGTTTTTTTTTCAAACTTTTTTCAAACCGTTAAAGCAACACATAAAATTTCAATAAGCTTACAACATAGCGTACGAAATTGTGCGTATAAAAAGCCTATGACTAACTAGCCTATATTTGATTGATAACAATTAAATAGCAACTAATTCACCATATAGGCTACCATATATATTTGGATCATCTAAATAAAATATTTGTTAAAAGGAGACATGAGAAAACCGTTGTCATCGTTTTTAATTTTATACTTTGTTGATTTGCTTTTCATCTCTATTTAATCCCTTGAACAAAATGTCAGCATGCAATTCTATTTGATGCTTAATAATATGTCTATGTCTTCCAATCCAGGTAGAGAAGGTTTAAAACCATTATTTTACCTCAAACAAAACAAAAGCAATAAGTATTATAAAACTTACTTAAATGTCTACACAGCAGGTATGTGTAGACGTATAAATAGATGGTAAGTGTCAATTTTCTGTTTGAATTAGTCATTCTTTTCTTCGTTAACAAATCTACTGTAGGTGAATTAAAATACTATTTGCATTCAAACATCAGAACCTTACACTTTCCACAACCTGTACCTCAATGCTATTGAAGTAATCAAGCAGGCAACAATTCATTAAATAAGGAGTATTTTCATAACGATTAGCAAATATGAAAGTCGTTATTCCTCTCGAAGCAACAATAACAATACACCTTTGGTGCAAAATGAAACCGAAGACTGGCGTAACACGACACAACATCTTATCAATGGTGATACTTTTTTGAATAACAGGAAGTCTTTAAATAGAAAATTCTTTAATTTAAACATCAAACCACCGTAAACGAGAAGTTAATAACTTCCTGAATAGTTCAGAATGATTTTTCCTGCAATTTTACCAAGAACTTTCGTGGCGGTATTAATCTCTTTTGTTTCATTTCTACATATTTAAATTAGGCAATATTTCCGAAATGGATTGCAGCAATTGCAAACAATAGGGTTCAATACTTTGCAGCAAAGTAAATGCAGAAACACCAGTAGATGTCGTAGAAAAAATATGCTGCTCGTGTATCGGAAACTCGTCAGGTGCGTACCTATTCAAATAGAATGCAAACTACATGGGTTTTCAGAAAACGTTTTCTGTTTGGGTCAGAAACCTAATGCAGGGCTCACATCTTTTTAGATTTATTACAGTTGAATATGTAGTTTACATGAGGTATGTTAATTGTTTATATGCATTCTGTACATCAGTGTGAATAGTGTACAACGATTTAACCCTACAGACTGAAGGTTTATGCTCCACTTTAATATGATGAAACACCAGGCCTAGCCCATAAAAATATTAGCCTATGCCATATTTTGAAGATCTTTTTTGCAAGCTGTAGAATTCAAGGTCAGCTTTTCAATTTATTTTACAAGTACAAAACTAAACGTTATTTTTATTTACTTTCCATAACAAAAAGTTTATCATTTAAAAAGTAAGGACACTTTGTTTTTAGAATACACTTGACCTTTAATTTTCTCGACTAAATGATGCAGGAACCGGTCCGTAACCTGCAATGAAAAGGTCTGGACAACACAAACGTATTTACCTAATGCAAATATAATGGATACTTTCCTGTTATAGCAGACCCCTGACCGCTAACCCGTTTTTTTTTCCGGTGGTTTTAGAGCAAAATTACAATGTGAAGTAAATATGAGCAATTGAGTATATAGGCCTACATGTACCGTAGGTGATATTTGGCGCATACCCCTTGCCCCAGAATCAAGGTAAATATCATCCTCTACGCCAGGTTTTTTTTTAACTTTTTGTAATGCGCCCCTTTGGTGTCACTTGTAAAAGGTTGTACTCCCTTTTCTAGTTTAATTTATAAATCAAAGTATATTTTATATGTTTTAAATTTTACTGTAAAACAAAGTGTATTTGCTATTATTATTATACATAAATCAAAAGATTCGGCTACTATTGGCTAGTACGGATTGTACAATCAATGTATCTGAATGCTAGGAGCTATGTACGTGTTGGGGATGGACACAGTAACACTTTCAAAGTAGGCGTAGGTGTGCATTAGGGTTCTGTATTGAACCCACTGCTCTTCATCATTGTCATGGAGGCCCTGTCACTCAAACTTCGCACAGGCTGCCCTTGGGAGCTGTTGTACGCTGATGACCTTGCCTTTATCGACACCTCATTAGAGTCACTAGTTGACAGAACCGCCGCCTGGAAGAAGGGAATGGAAGCAAAAGGCCTAAGAGTGAATATGGAAAAGACCAAAATAATGATGTCTGGCATCAACCAGAACTCCCTAAGAAGATCAGGAAAGCACCCTTGCTCGGTATGCCTAAGTGGAACCGGTAGATACTCTATCTTTTGCACCAAATGCTCCCACTGGGTCCACAAAAAGTGAAGTGGAATTAAAGGGTCATTCAGACCGGACCCACACTACTCATGCCCACGCTGCCAGGGCACAGCAAGACCAATAGATGGCAGCCCGGTAAGCGAGGTTGAGGTTGAAGGTAGCACACTTGACGTGGTAACTGACTTTTGCTACCTTGGTGATACCATGTCTTCTGGAGGTGCTGTGAGCATGCGGCTATAACGCTGTGCAGGTCAGCCTGGAAAAAATTTAGGGAACTCCTCCCTATCCTCACAAGAAAGAAACTTCCTGCTGCAACCAAAGGTCAAGTTTACTCCAGTTGTGTGAGGAGTGTCATGTTTTATGGCTCTGAAACGTGGGCTACTTTAGCAAGCACCGTCAAGCGCCCACAACGTAATGACAAAGCGATGGTAAGATGGACCTGCCTAGTCAAGCCTGAAGACAACATCCAGTTTGAGACTCTTCTATCAAAGCTCAAATTGAAAGACATCAGTGAAGTCCTCCAATTAAGCAGACTGAGATGGCTTGGTCACGTTGAGCTCAGCCCAAGGTGGATCTCACAGGTCAGATGTGCCAACATCGCAGCACAGCGGGGTCAAGGTACATCAAAACTTTCTTGGGAAGAACTCGTAAAACGTGACCTTGTAGCCCTGAACATGGACTCTGCCAACTCAATAAATCGCGAGGTGTGGAGGGGAAAACTTCGTTCTCGACAGACAGACAGGCAACACCCTCGACATGAGGATTAATTCATGGCCTGTATAATCAAGATTGGTTGATGCTGATGATGATGATTCAGTTTTTCAAAATCTACTTTGTCTCACGTTAATGAAGAGATATAGATGCTTTTTCGAAGCCAGCAGTTTAATTCGTGGCTTTGTTGAATACAATGCACATTCACTGATTCACATCAGGTTCACAGTTAATTTTCTTTCGAGCTTGTGTTTTCACACTTGCAAATGCAGAAAAGCAACCTTCACACAAAAAATGTAGCAAACAGGGTGTCACGATTTTTTTCTATCTCTTACCAGGAAAAAGACTTGGAAAGGTTCAATGACGTAATTTAATGGGTTAAACCGAAAAGCAGTCAATTCAGTGTCGAATGGTTCCACTAGTAAAATGATAATCTAACTTCTTGAAGGACTTTAACGAACGGCTTCTCAAATAACTCTAATTTCGAACACAATTTATATCAGCACCAACTCTCATCTACTTGTATTCGATTACTTCAAGTTTCAATCACCAATAATTTCTGCACCAACTATCAATCCACAACTCATAACACAACACTCATAATCAACTCTCAGAATAATCAACTCATCATAATACAACTCCCATAATAATCATTCGCCCAAATTACACCACTATTTATAGAAGGTTGTTTCGGTCTAGTAACATCGAGAAGGTTACGTAATGTCACATTGTTCTGTCAAGTTGCAATAAATGTCAACAAGCAAAAGCTTAAAGAAGTCTAAAGAATGTCACGTAGGGTATAAGATTCTTACATAATAAATATTTTGCAATCGGACATCTACTGGTAAACATCCTTATGACGTCATGACAAACGACGCTCAGAAATTATGGAAAACAACAGAACATTCCAGATTTGCATGCTTACAGACGATTCTGGAAATACGATACATAATACAAATTTCTCATTCAAAGGTTACTTCAGGTCAATACCCGATAATAACACATCGCTCAAAATTCCATAATGAAAACAGCACATTCTGTCAAGACGCAAAGCAGCCCGACGCGAGGCCTTGCACATTGATTGTGACACAGGGATTGTTGCAGAATATTGGACAAAACAAGAATAAGCGCTGAAAAATATGGTAAAATATAGGCAGTGTTGGGCGCGATAACTCATTTTTCAGTTAAGCGATAACGATAATCGATAAACAAAAAATGCCTAAAGCAATAACGATAAACGATAAATCAAAAAAAAGTTAAGCGATAACGATAAACGATAAATTATCGCCGATAATGTCCGATAACGATATATTTTTTTTTTCTTGATTAGCGCTGCCCCATCCCATGCAGCACGAACTGTTTTCATCAACATAAAGGAACAAAAATTTTTGTAAGTTATGCATGAATAGAATAGCAATAGCGGCAGTGGGTATCGAATCTTCAACCTCTTGATCCAGAATCAAACCACTGAGGTAACCGCCGTGCTTATAATTATACCTTCAGATACCAGTTGGATGCTTTTATCAATAGAGTTACACTGCCGCTTACGTGCAGTAGGCAAAATAATTAAATCAAATGAAAATACCATAAAAAATTCCAAACTTTGTATTTTGCTTTCTGCAGGGCTGTTTACAGCAAAGTCAGCAATAATTAAAAAAATTCCCAAAAACGCAAAATGCTTGAAAATTTATCAGTAATCTTAAAGGCATACTAAAGGAAAATTTCAAACCGGAATTAAGCATTAAAATGAGTAAACTGAACATTCAAGAATACATTTCAAAAACAATTACCCAAAAAAATTTGTTTTCAATGGCGCTGGCAAGGCCCAAAGTCCAGTGTTTCATTTATTTTCATTTTTTTCAAAATGATCAAAACGTGCAAACACAGCTCAAGAATACCTCATAAAGTCCAGCAATAACAAAAGCCACGTTACCAATCTGATGTTTTGAGCAAACTGTCTGCTGTTTTGATGTTAAAATGTGCTGTTTTGATGTAAATACATACATAGCCTACAGTCAAATCGCCCGCAGTAACAATTATTGCGTGATCGGTTGATTGCTAGACTTTATGACGTAGACTTTATGACGTTCTTTACAGTCGCACGCTTCGTTGCTCAGGCCAATCTCGTTTTGAAAGCTCTGACAAAAGCACGCGCACAATGGTGGTCAGACCGCAATGGGGCAAAATTTTATTGAAAATCGTTTTATGGTAGCATGTTAAACACAAAGAACGTGGAAAATCGCCAAGTCAGGTTTTTCCTTTAATACCCCTTTAAGCGTTATTGGTAGTAAAAATGTGCATACTGTAAAATCCATCAAGCTTGTCAAATTTGTCGTATTTGTTTAAGAACAATAACATAATTATCGTTATTTACTGATAATTTCAGATCATTTTTTTTGTTTTCTTTGTGAACACCATCATTAAAGCAATGGCAGAACGCTCAGTTGTTGAGATAAGAATTACAATGTAGGCACTGTATTAGTGGGAATAAAAATATTTGATTGAGGTAGGCTATGTCGCATAGGTAGGCTACAGTAAATGAGAAAGGTTATACTGTATTTAGCATAATTTTACCACGCAACTCGATCCGCCTATTGTCATGCAAAAACTACTACAAGATGCAAAAAATGTGATGTCGGTCTGCATGTTAAATGCTTCAAGCAATATCATATTTCGCAATGACTTGTTTCAGTGATGTTGTGTTACTTTGCTAATTTTCATCTTCATATTTTTTGAACTTTCATTTCAATAAAATGCTCGATGACAGTAATGACATGACAAGACATGAACAAGACATTTCCCATTTATTACTTTGAGCGATAAGTAAAATGTAATAACGCTTACGCATTACGCACAGGAAACTTGTGAAATTTGATAACGGATTTGTTTAGCGTCTTATATATAGAACGGCTTTTTTCTCAAAAAGTACAAACACAATTAGGAAAAAAATAATTGTGATATGTTTTTTAGGTCATAATTATGCAATATTTAAATTTTCCGAATTTT
Organism: Aplidium turbinatum; assembly: GCF_918807975.1. NCBI lineage: Eukaryota > Metazoa > Chordata > Ascidiacea > Aplousobranchia > Polyclinidae > Aplidium > Aplidium turbinatum. Next base: position 34,512,202 of record NC_137472.1, on the reverse strand, counting down.
TTTAAGTACTTTCACTTTCGGCACAAATGGGTTAACTTTTTAAGTTAAATGGCACTTATGCATTCGATTATTATTTTTGGATTAAAGTTATATCGCCAAGCTAGAAAAAAATCGATCTTACAGTCTTTAACCGATCTTGTGTTGTTTTTGTGTGTGAATTTTGTCTTTTAATCTGAGTTTGTGACGTAACCGCACGTCTCAAGGCAAGTTCTTGCAATTTTAGTTAATCTACTCATCTAAAGATTTAATGCGCTTAAAACAGTAAGTTTCATGTTTTGACGAGACAGATTTTATTTTTTTACGACAATTACTAAAAACTAACACTTCCAACGAAAAAAGAAAACAAGAATAAATAGTTGATCGTGAGGTTGCGCGAAAGACCATGTTTCCGATGTAAAAGCGGCCTCGTATTGCGACACTTTCACAAACCACTTGCCAATTTCTTTCGCTTCGCTTCAATGGAAGTTGTGCTGCCTGTGCGCTTACATTTTAATTGTAAAATTCACTCGCAATTGCCCATTGCAGCAAAACAACAAGAGTATTGTTGCATGCATTTCATTGCATTGCAATTGCAACTCTAAAAATTATTGTGTTGTCAGGGCCGTCGCTGCAGGGGGGGCGTGCCCCCTCCCCTGATAACGACGTGTGCACACACATTTCAGGCACTAAAGAAGAACTGGTTTTAATTTTAGTATCATTAACTAGGTGGCTAGTAAAAATATTACTTTTCATGATCTTTCCACTTGTGTGCTCATCCAAAATAAAATTTTTCTCGGCGATTAATAATCGGCGATAATCAAATATTGTCTTTGGCGATAACGATAAACAATAACTGAAAAAATAATTGAGCGATAACGATAAGCGATAAAAATTTATCGCCGATAATTATCGCCGATGAATTATCGCCGATAATGCCCATCACTGAATAGGCAAATAAGGCCATATTTCCTGTCAATAATCATGACACACGTGAGGTGTGTTAACAACATTTCTGTTTAGGCTACCCTGTGTACCTACAATACAGTAGTCAGTAGCATAGCCTACTATAGTGCAACTACCTACCACCTTTACACCCCCTTGGAGAATCTTCACTCCTCCTCCAGGGAAGCGCACTCTCCAATTTAAGAACTGCTGTTCTACGCTATAAGTAAAAAAGTTGTTAATTTTTAAGTCAAATGATTGCTTAAAGGTGTGGAATCTCACTGGAAATTTTGTCAAGCGTAAAGAATTTTCGGCTGTCCGGACTCAAAATCCAAGTAAGTGAGGTTCCAACAAACGAGGGTGGTGTAACCTGAACAAAGGCAATTTCAATCAATCATGATCATTGATCAGCATGACACAGCATCAATGTATAAACTGCTAACTGCTTACATGGATGACTTGTCATCATGGTTTTGGTTGTGATGGTATTTCATTTTTTACTTTTTGGTGGCATGATCCAAAACGTATCAAAATGATGCTTTTTTGGTAGTTTTGTACTACACTCTGTAGCCTTGTTTGGTGGTGATAGGTTTTCGTTATCATTTTTATATTATTCTGCCACTTTTCAATTGACAAAAGTATAGGCTAACACACCAAGAAAAAAAGGAGAAATCCTTGTCGCTGTAATGATAAAGCAATAAACTTTCAAGTATTTACAACGAAGTTTACCTCCATGTGAATATTTAGTCAACATAGAAACGTATTGTTGTGTTTTTCTTTCTATTGTTTGCGCTCTTTATAGTTTACTTTCAAGCGTCGAGTTTACTTTAAACATACTATTTGAACAAAAGAAAGAGTTGATACTTCTTCAATATCATTCGATAAGCCGAAGAGTTTATTTGTAGACTATACTAAGAAGCTGATATGAGACGAAAATGTAAAGATAGAAGCTTGGGACAGCAAACTTTTGTCAGCTCGTATCACTTAAGGATTTATTAAAAAATCTAATCAAAAAATAAATAGCCTAAAATGTAGTTACTAAACTCATGTTCAGCAAACGTTTCGAAAACTATGTTTTCATTTATAGCACTAAAGATGATGACAGTATAGTTTTCGAAACGTTTGCTGAAAATGAGTTTAGTATCTACATTTTGAGCTCTTTATTTTGTAATTTAAGTTGAATATATTCTTAAAATAAATTGATTAAGTAATGCTAGACACAAAACTTTCAACAAGTTTTGAAACGAGTCGTCGTATCCAGACTAAACGCTCGGCAGTTGAAGATTTAAATAAAGTGAACGGAAGGCAAGGAAGCCAATCTTCGTGTTTAGCTTTAGGCATACCAGTAAGTTAGTAGTATCTTGTCAAAGAGCCAGCAGCATGCTGTTGAGCATGGTCGAACCGGTGCTTTTTCGAAAGTTGTACCAGGGCGCTTACCCAGTGGCGTAGCGTGACTCATTTGATTGGGGGGAGCACTTCAGAAACTCAAATATTAAACTCGACATGAAAATTTACCTTTAGGCAATTTACCGTCAGAAATTTTACCCATTATCAAAAACACTCATTGTAGTAAACCCTGACCAGTTTCGCCTTTCTAAGTTTCCTTTTTGCGATATTGATAGGATATGTAATTTACAACACGAAAAAGACTCATCATAACAGATCAAAATGAAAGCATATGTGCACTTCGGCCAGGCATTCTCGATTTTTCTGAGATCGGAAAACGAGTTTTGAAAATCTAGTTGAAATTGGCCTGCTGTGCAGTCACAAAGATGAAGTATCGTAGACTACTGAGCTTTCAACTCATCAGTAACCTTATGTACAAGTCATACCCCTTGGAAAAACACTTTTTTGAATCAGTTGCGTAGGTTACGCAGAAACTTTTTATAGGGAATTAAAAAAATATTTTGATTGAAATTACTGTACGTTAAACAGAACCATAGAACCTTTTACTTCATGGCAAAAATAAAACTTGGCCTACAAAAAGTTACAAAATGTAGGTTTGTAATTATACTTACGATCAGAGTTGCACGATTGTTCGATAAATTAAACCGATGTTACGTTTTTTTAGCTTGAAAATTCGTAAATTTTTTTGGTTTAATGAGCAATGGTTAAGCTGTGAGGGCAATTCGCCGTCCATAAACAAACTATCGCACCGCTTGGTAGGTCTTTCCTATAAAGCCTACAATTTTTTTCCAGAGAGTTACTGTACGTTAAGATTTCATCACAATATGCTACGTGTTGTAGAGATTTACTTTTACTTTACGCCAGGAAAAATAGGTCAACGGTGATAAAAACTTCAACAAATTCTGTTAATATCTTACACTCTTACACCCTTGTTGATACAGCGTTTCAACCGATCCATACATATCATATTAGGCGTAACTAACAATATGAAATAAACCATAGCCGTACGAGCCAGGGGGGCAGGGGGGGCAGCCGCCCCCCCCTGTTGTTTCAAAACATCGCGAATCCGGGCAAAATCTTAAAATTATTAGGGCAAAAATTGCTATATAAAAAGCTACAAAATTGCATGAATTAAGAAAAACTATAAATTAATATCTTTTACCTATCAAACTAAGTACAGCCTCTTATTTGCACAAGAAATGTGCCGCAAAATTTTCATTTGGCACACCCGTACTGATGTATTGTATTGCATGGTGATCAAACTATAGTATGAAATGCATTTAACCAACTGCATCATGCCAATTTGGGCAGCCACCAAAATATGTCTCTAATACTTTTGTGAAACTGCCCAAATCAAAACACAAAATTTGCTATAGCCTATAGCTAATTTTATTAATTTTCACAAATGCATCGTGTTGATTTGGGCAGCTAAAAACATGAAATTATTTGATGAAACTGATTAGTCTGTCTGTGTATGCAACTGCCCAAATTAGCGTGAGGCAGTTTACCCAAAATGAACACATTCATTAATTTTTCCCATTTACATAACTGTATCGTTTAGATTAAGGCAACAAAAAATATGAAATTATCTGATTATAGTCTATTTATAAAACTGCCCAAATTGGCATGATGCAGTTGCCTCGCATCAAAATGTACAAAGTCTTTAATTTTTTTCATAATATCCATAAATGCATCATCTTGATTTGGGCAACTACAAAATATGAATTTATATAAATCTGGTGAATAGCCTACCGGTACTTTTACAAAACAATTCGGGTGGGGAGGTCACAGTACTTTTTCAACCATAAATGGACATAGCTAAGCAACACCACCACAACATTTAACAAAAACATGTTATACCTGTTAAAAGTACTGTAATGTTAAGGTGTTGCTTAGCTTTGTTTGGTTACTTTTATAAAAAGGTTCTGCTACTATTCGGCGAGTTCCCTATTCGGCTAGAGCCTTTTTCGGCGAGTTTCCTATTCGGCGATTTTTTGAAAATCCAACGACGCCTTCTGCAAATCCGATGATTGAATATTATTCAATATTCAGACATTGAATCAATGTAAATACGAACTGTTAGGCTAATTGGGTTCTTTGAATCCTACGTCACCGTCTGTATGCAAACTTAGAATATATTAAACTTAGTTGAGAATAATCGTCTACAGCACACGGTCGTCAATGGAATCTCTTCAAACTCAAGACAGGTTACCTGCGGTGTGCCCCAAGGATCGACATTGGGACCCCTTCTTTTCTTACTGTATATAAATGACTTACCAAATTCAACAAACATGAATGTTAAACTATTTGCTGACGACACCAATCTTACGATGAGCGACAAATGGGAAATCAATTTGCAGAACCATGTGAATGCCGAAATGCAAAAAGTTTACAACTGGTTGAAGCTTAATAGATTATCATTAAATTTCTCAAAAACTGAATACATGCTAATAACAAATAAAAAACACATAACAAATTTTAACATTAACCTTGGTAACACAAGCATTCAACAAAAAGATCAAATAGCCTAAAATACCTTGGCGTTTAGGCCTACATAGATAACAAATTAACATGGTAATATCACATAGATAAAATTTGCGGAAAAGTAGCAAAAGGTTCATGGGCGTTGCTTAAACTCAGAAATTATGTCAACACAGACACTTTAAAAGATGTGTATCACGCTTTGATTTACTGTCATTTGCAATATTGTATTTCAAGCTGGGGAAAGGCCTGTGACAGTGCACTGGATCCATTAATAAAATTACAAAAAAAGGTTATTAAGAATAATTACGAAACAAAATTACTATGCTCACACTAATTTCTTATTTTTCAAAATGAACATCTTGAAACTAAAAGGCATACATAACATTGAAATAAAAAAACATATGTACAAAGTTCATATGAATGAGTATCCTTCTACGTATTGTGATTTATTTACAAATGCTTCATCTATTCATCAGCATAACACAAGATATCAAACAAGCAACAATTATTTTATAAACAGATCAAACACAGAATTTGGCAAGAAGTCCATGCAGGTATTGGGACCAATGCTCTGGTCAGAGGTTCCAAGTAGGCTAAAAAAACTTATCATTTCATTGTTTCAAAAAAGAGATCAAAACATTAATTTTACAAAGCTACAGTGCATCGTAAGTGATATGTTATGGAAACCAACTTGTCAGTTGCTTCGGAAACTTATTATTTTCTGCTTGCTTCATGGAATTTTGTGTTTTGGCCTACGTTATCATCAATATGTTGTTTTTTTTGTGCGTATGCTGTTGTTGAAGCGCGGGAACGTTTCAATTATTATTTTTCTCTTTTAGGCTTATTTTAAATGGCAAAATCGTAATTTCCGTAGGGTGGCAATTGACTAGTAGACCGTATGGTCGTCTCGTTGTCTCCCTGTCGGTATGGGAACTTGTGTAACTTTTCTACTGTGTATATTGCATATTTCAAACATGTACCTATGTTCCTGTTACTGACAAATAAAACATTGATTGATTGACTGATTGATAGTTATTTTTGTCATCAAATTACCTAGCCCATGGCCACCTAAAGATATGGCCTGATTTGTCACATTTTGCAGAAATTTTCAGGTTTTTCTAACTTTGAGCGAACGTTTAAATAAATTTTTCTAAACATTAGATTTTTACGCTTTCTTTTCTCTTTTCCCCAGATGACACAATAGGTTTTAACATCCTCACATGTTGAAAAACAAAGAAAATTTGATTTCAAAGGTTTTAGTCAGACTGTTAATTTTTCAATAACAGTCTGATTTAGCGTTTTTCAACTTACTTTTTCTCATTTGCTACTGCTTCCCCAAGGCAACAAAAAGGTTTTATGTCGTTAGGAAACCACAAAAAGTAAAAACATCTTAAAAAATGTCAGTCAAACACTAGCAGTAGCTGTAATCAAAATCTGCAAAATGTGACAAATCAGGCCAAATCTCCAGGTGGCCATGCCTAGCCTAACTATATTTTTAGAAGTAGTGCTGCCAGACCTTTTTATTTTTGTACTAAAATTCGTATCATCAAAACTACTTTAATTGATTGAACAAAGTTTATTTAAACAGAAGTAGTATGTCTGTGTTTTATTACATTTAATTATAATTTCTCTATTGTTATATACTTTTTTCTGAATCCGCATGGTCACCCTGAGCCGGTTTCCTGCAATGTTTATTTTTTTGAGTCTTTTATGACATCACAACTGAATATTTAAATGGCCTTGTTTATTATTTGTGGTGTGTAAAACAATATTTGTTACTCCTACTTACCATGCTCTTCAAAGATGAATTCATTTGTTCTATCTTGAATACTTTGGTAAGAAGTTCTAGCTAGCTGGTGATCAGTGGCGTAGCCAAGGGGGGGGGGGGTTATTGCAAAGAGCGAGTTTTGCCATTACCAAGCATTCAAATATCTCAGCCAGGAAGTAGAAACAAGAAAACATAGAGAATTGTAGCTTTATTTCTGAAAAATACCGAAGAAAACATGATCTTATCCTTTTGCTATGCCACCGGACAGCATCATTTTACAGGAATATTCATAACCACATTTTTGTTGAAAATGCTCTCAGAATGCACCAAACTCAAAGTAATTTTTCAAAATTTTCTGGGGGAGGCCCCCCAGACCCTCCCACTGCTGGGTGTCGTCATAAGCGAAACACGCCCTCAACCCCCGCCCTTTCAAAATTACTGGCTACGCCACTGCTGGTGATCTTGTTATGTTACTTTTTCACTGTTATCATCAGGGATAGTTATCATGCACCGCATACATTATATTTGGGCAATTTCTATAAAAGCGTGCACATTTGGGCAAATTTACTTTCTGTCCCCCCAAAATGCTTTGGTCTCGTACGGCTATGAAATAAACACATACGGTTTTAGCATTTTTTTGTTGTGTTTGTTTTATTATCTTTATCCTGCATTGCGGACTTGAGCGCTATGCATCGGTGTACGCCTTCCGACGTACACCTTGACTCACGCTGCAGCCGACTGCAATGTCTGTTTCCGGTTGTCTACCAAAAACGTGATCACATCGTTATAAATATTAGAGGTGTTTGAAGGAAATCGGGAAAAGACTTTTTTCGTTTGAAAAGTTTAACTCAAAAAGAATATGAAGACAAAGGAATCATGTTACAAAATTGAAGCAAATTTTTGGAATACCGTACACTGTATTTTGCTGGAAACACCTCAAAGCGAAACTGTAGGCTAGTTAGGCTTACCATACGTCCAGGGGCGCCGGAACGATTTTTGACTGGGGGGGCAAGATTACGAAAAAAGGGCACTTTTTTTTTATTAAAAAGCAAATTTTTTGTCAAGTTTTAAAATAAGATATAGCGATAATGTTAATCTATCAGCTCACTATGTATTGAGTAATGATAGCCCACAAGTGTCCAGTATACAAAGAAGGGCATCATGCTATGTCATAATGATGTAACCTGCTGTCAAGCCTTAAAGCAGCCTGCGGCCATGGCCGCTAAGTAGTGCTTGAATGACCGCCGGTGCTACCTCCTCAATCGGCCAAGTTTGGCAGCCGGTCTCTTCTAACCAATTATTTAATTTCGCAATAGAATGATCGTGGATTAACTGTCGAAAATATGTAGTATAAAAGAGTGACGCAAAATTAGGTCAGCGAGTCATAATCGCCACTGTTGCATTGTGCGGGAATATTTGTTATTGATGGAATATATCCATCTGCGATCACCAGCGCTGTAAGTCTTGTTTGTAATTCTCGACGTTTATTTTAACAAAGTCTTAATCTAAAGTGCTAATTTACATCGGCTGGCAATATTGTCGTTTTTATGTCGATTCGATGTTGTCGGACATTGAATCGTTGTTAAAAAGGAGAACTAGGTTAGTTGACGTTCAAGGGGAAAACATTTTTTGATCATATTTTGCAAAAATTATGCTTCTTTTAGTAATGTCCTTCACATCATTGAAATATTTATTTTATTACCTTGCCGTCATCGTCAACACAATCATGTCGAGCGTTGTTTTTCGTTGCTAAAAAGAATTCTAGGGGAGTGGAGAACTTCTTTAAAATCAGCCACATTGGAGACACTCGTGCGAGTGTCGTTAGATGGTCCCGCAGTACTGGATTACAATCCCGATAAAGCAGTTATTACGTGGTGCAACGATTCTATTGTAGGACGTCGCCCAGGCCCAGACTTCAACAACGCTAAGTGATCATTTTAGCATTGTTGCAAGTTTAATTCTATTTACTTGTGCTATCGTTATTTTTATTTTGGCCTCAAAGCACACAGATTTGGCCGCCGAAAAGGAGCTCCCGAAAAAAAACGAGTTTTAAGGCCTGTAGGCTACTGTGTTGCAAAATTTTATGCCGTAAATATTATTTTGAGGCAAAAATGAAAGATTATTATTAGGCTAAAAGCGAATAGCAGAAATTGTTATATTGCAAAATGTGCAGTTGCTTACATGTTGAGAGTTACTTATCGAGTTGAAAACCGCAGGCTATTTTATTATTCTTTCTTCCTTTTGCTTTACAGAAAAAATCTGAATTCGAATTATTTTGTATCGTTAACGTCAATTCCTTTCCATTTTTCAAACTGAAACCGATATTTAGACCAAGAATGTGCGCATGAACTCTCGGTGACAATACGGTCAATGAAGAAAGCCGGGATGGCTTTAAATGTAGGCCTATGTAATAATATCAGAAAACGTAGAGTTAAAAAATCACAGCTAAGTAGTCTTGGTTTTTGGAAGCGTCCCGTTTTGAAGTCACAAATATATGGTAAGCCTAAGGCTAGTTGATATACAGTATCTTGCTTGACCAAGCACTTTACTGTATATGCAAGCTCACTTGTTTTGCACTTTATGACGTTTTCTGTGTTGTAGCATTCTTCTGCATTTCATATTTTTTTGATTCGCATAACGAAACCAAATTGCTACGATTTCGAAATGGAAGACAAATAATTTTCCATCTCATAAAAAGACGAAAATAGTTCAGATATCCCGATCAATGCATGTAGTTGACCCCAAACCATAACGTGGATAAAGATTTTAGAAATACACTAACTCATAAAATACCTTTATCTTTAAAGCTAATAAGTCTGCGCGTCGCAAAACAACCAACCTTTACTCCATTGATCTTAAACTAGCTGACTTCAGCAGACAGTTAAAATAGAAAAATTATCAAAACTTTGATGTGACTGAAGAACTATGTAGCCTGATGATGTCACAAATACGTTAGTAAATCCTTGGTTGGTAACAATGCATTTAAATAAACTTTATTCATCATCATCATCATCACGTGCCGTCTCCGATCCGGAGGTTGGCTGTCACTTTCTTCCACAAGTCACGTTCTTCCGCTACTCTTTTTGTTTCTCCAATGCTTGACAAATCAGCCCACTGTATCACGTCATCTCCCCATGTTCGTCTCCTTCTTCCCCTGCACCTCTTTCCTTCCACCATACCTTCAATAACCAATTGATGTAGCTGTCCTGCCGATCCTCTTAAAATATGTCCCGCGAATTTCATCTTTTGTTTTGCCAAGTCGTTTGCCCATGTATCTTGCACTCCAATTCTTTTCCTAATTGCTTCGTTTGTAATGTGTTTTTTTATATGATATTTTTAATATTCTTCTGTAGCACCAGAGTTGAATAGCATTAATTTTTTTGTGAATTTCTTTGCTGTAGGTCCAACTTTCACTTCCATATGACATGACTGGTTTGATGTAACAAGATAGAAGTCTCAGTTTTAATTGTAAATTTATTTCTCCTCTTAAAAATTCCTTGCATTTCCAAAATGACGCTTTTGCTTGACCGATTCTTCTTTTTATATCATTGGTGCATCTTCCATCTTGTGTAATGAGGGACCCTAGCTTTGTGTATGTGGTGACCTGATCCAATTGTTCTCCTTCCAGCTTAATGTTTATTTTATTATTTACATTGCTTTTTTTGATGAGCATTGTCTTTGTTTTCTTCAAATTGAGTTTCATTTCGTATTTTTTACTGATTTCATTGATTTTGTCCATGCTTTCTTGTAGTTTTTCTTCTGTGTCGGCGAGTATGACAGTGTCATGTGCGTATCGTATGTTGCTTACTATTTGACCATTGAATTTTACTCCGTTTTTGTTTAGTGTTGTTAATGTTTCCTTGATTATTGCTTCGCTGTACAGATTGAATAATATTGGTGAGAGTATGCATCCCTGCCGAACTCCTTTGAAAATCGGGAAAAATTCTGTGAGACTGCTACCACTTTGAACTGCTGCTGTTTGTGTAAAATATATGTCTTTTATAAATCTTCTTTCTAAGAACGGGACATTAAATTTTTCGAGCAATTGCAGTAATTTAGTATGTTTTATCCTGTCAAATGCTTTGCTGTAATCTATGTATGCAATGTAAGTGTGTTTACCTTTTTCTATTCTCCGTTCGCCAATTGTTCTTAGAAGAAAGATTGCATTTCTTGTTCCGGATCCTTTTTTATATCCCGCTTGATTTTCATCAATTTGTTGTTGTATTATTGGGGTTATCCTTTTTTTGATAAGGTGTAGCAGAATTTTGCTGGCGTGTGAAATCAGACTTATAGTCCTGTGTTCTTCACATTTCATTGTTTTTGTTATTTTTGGTATTGGGATCAAGATGCTCTTAGTGAAGTCATCCGGAATTTCACCACTATTGTATATCTTGTTTATTAGTTTCGTCATGTGCTGCAATCCCGTTTCTCCCAGTTGTTTTAGAACTTCCGCAGGAATTTCATCTATCCCAGTTGATTTTCCATCAGAGTAAACTTTATTAGTGACGTATTATTGGAATGTCACTGCCATTTCTTGTCTTGCTTCCGAAATATCAAAACAGAAAAGTTTGAAATGCATGAATTACGCAATTTAAGTTACCCGGAACCCCTACTTCTCCCCTCCAATGGTTTGATACTTCAAGATTTAGAAAATTTTTAAACCAACCTGATGAAACATTTTTTCTTCAAATATAATATTACAAAAGTAATGGAACTTTTAAAATGATTGGGGAGCACTTAGTCCCTCGTGCCCCTTAGACGCTACGCTACTGCTCTTACCAGTCGGCTACGTAGCTGGGGAAAAAGGAATAGGCTAAAAACATACCATTTTTTCCAAAAACAGATTTGTAGGATGTAAAGCATTTTATAATTTTAAAACAACGATCCGATTTCATAATCTGACCATCAGCTTGACTGCTTACGATAGACTATATTGAGATAGCACCCCAAAGAAAAAGGAAAGTTATTTAGTTAACCTATACAGAAAGACTAGTTGATTGCTAAAGGCGGCATTGATAGCTTACGTATAAAATTAGTAACAAAAATAAGCCAGAAGCTTTTGCCCTGATCTTTCATTGAAATATTCAAATATTATTTTTTACAAATTTACATTGTATCATTCGCAATGCTAGACGTATTCCGGGTTATAATAAGAACAATGCCAAAAATGCTAATCAGTGAGAGACTTGTTTTCATCCTCATCTGAAGAAACTCTTTGTATTTGATTTAGCTTTGGATACACCGAAGAGATTTGTCACTTAAATGTATCATCATATCCATTTCTGGACTTTGTTTTTCGGCAGCTTTATTTGAAACATTTAATTTACAATACTCCGAAGTGGGTCTTCAAAAATTGTATAAGCATCGCAACGACTTCTTGTTGAGGATCGAGTTGCAATCTGCTTCACAGAATAGCCATCTTGCTAAAATTTTTCTGAAAATCTATAATAAAATTGCTCTATCAAATGACAATAGAAAAAGTTAAATCGTGTTAAACTTCACTTTTCCCTTTACCCTAACAAATCGAAAACTTTGTTTTCATTGAAATTCCTAATAGTTTTTAAAATGTAACCCAGGCAAGACAAATTTATTTATCGAAGTATTGAACGAAAAGTGTGGTTTAGATTTATACAACTTATTCTTTTTTTTATAGCGCTCTCTTTATTTATGTGCAGAAGTTAAAAACTTTTTCCTGGAGACAGTTTGTCAATTTTAGACAAGGCTAAGTTGTGTCACTTGAAATCGTTCTTCCTTTTCACATTTCCCCATCACGTAGGCTTTTCTTTGCCATATCCAAAAGATATTTCAAGTTACTGTGAACAGAAAAACAACAAAGCGCTAGATGTCGAATCAATTATTCATAACCGTCAAGTATGGAGGTAAAATTTTTGTTACTTTTTGAAGCTCAATCTAAGCCTTTACTCATCAATAGCTAAATTGTTCTTTTAGTAACCTTTAATGCAGCTTCCAGGGCTTTGTAAGTCGGATTCGGGGAAGAAGAAGGATTGTAACCCCCAACCCCCTCCCCCTTGGCAACGCCACTGATTCAGGGCCGTTGACAAGATTTCTCGGGCCCGGTACTAATTTATTTTCGGGCCCCCTTTATCGACAAAATTATGAATATAAAGGTTGTGTTCAAACTTTTATTGATGTCGTTTAACCGTATCTGTCACTGCTTCCTTTTGGCGTCAAGAGTTACTGGCCGAGACCATCAGGTCTACGTCTCTCTTATTGCTAATTACTCCGTCGGCTTATATCAAAAAACAACGGAAAAAAGTGTGCCGTTGGTCAAAAGCCTTATCTATCACTTCAATCAATTTATTTCGCAAAATATATTCGTGATTGTGTATTTTAGGTAGAAAAGGTGATAAAGACTCGGTTTTTGACCTATTTTCGCCATTTCTTGGTCAAATTTCTCAGTTCATATTTTATTTTGAAAGTCCTCTTGCATAGAACACAGAATTTCATCAATTTTTTTTTCCTTTTCTGTGCAAACAGTATTCCATGCACTTTTTGCACTACAAAGCAATTTGCGCAAATAACAAATTACCTTCCTAATCATTGTCTGCCAGCAAAGAATGACTCATATCGCGTCAAAGATTTGACCAACTCCCTACCCAGACAGCAAAATCGACATTGAATCAATGTAGAAATGACGGATTTTGCTGCCTGGGTAGAGAATGGAATTTGAGCGCTGTCGCGTAGTGAATAACAAACACAAAATGAAACAGCACGCTAATAGTAAACTGTCAATCAAGCTATTGAATATCAGAAAATTTCTTGCATTTTATAACTGGCCGTGACAAAAGGTTTATTGTGAACTTCACAATCATCCGATACCAACATAATCGAGATTAAAAGTTGGGGCAAGAAAAAACAGTAAAAGTCAAGAAATCTCAGGTTTCTAGCGTCACTGCTTCTATGTGAAATTGCTGAATTAGCAGAGGGCGAGACCATAAGGTCTACGCCAGTAACAGATACGGTTAACCGTATCTGTTGCTGCTTCCTTTTGGCGGAAAGAGTTACTGGCCGAGACCATCAGGTCTACGTCTCTCTTACTGCTAATTAATCCGTCGGCTTATATCAAATAACAACAGGAAAAAGTATGCCGTTGGTCAAAAGCCTTATCTATCACTTCAATCAATTTATTTCGCAAAATATATTCGTGATTGTGTATTTTAGGTAGAAAAGGTGATAAAGACTCGGTTTTTGACCTATTTTCACCATTTCTTGGTCAAATTTCTCAGTTTACATTTTATTTTGAAAGTCTTCTTGCGTTGAAAACAGAATTTCATCGATTTTTTTTTTCCGTTTCTGTGCAAACAGTATTCCATGCACTTTTTGCACTACAAAGCAGTTTGCGCAAATAATGTCTGCAATGAAAGAATGACTCATATCGCGTCAGATCGCGACTCCCTACCCAGACAGCATAATCGACATTGAATCAATGTAAAAATGACGGATTTTGTTGCCTGGGTATAGAATGGAATTTTAGCGCCGCCGACAAACACAAAATGAAACCGCACGCTAATAGTAAACTGTCAATCAAGCTATTGAATATCAGAAAATTTCTTGCCATTCATAACTGGCTGTGACAAAAGGTTTATTGTGAACTTCACAATTATCCGATACCAACATAATCGAAATTAAAAGTTGGGGCAAGAAAACAAAGTAAAAGTCAAGAAATCTCAGGTTTCTAGCGTCACTGCTGTAGCGTCACTGCAAGTTCTATGTGAAATTGCTGAATTAGCAGAGGGCGAGACCATAGGATCTACGCCAGTAACAGGTACGGTTAAGCATGGTCATTTAACAAATCTTGCGCAATCTTAAAATTTTTTGAACCACAAAACTTACTATCTCTATCTAGCGGCTGCTTTTTTGAACTTTTTTTGTTACATGGCGCTAGAGTATTACTTCCCGATTCCATTGATGTTTCACTGGTCATTCTAGGCGCACCAGAAGAGAATTTACAGCACTGCAGACAGTAAGAAAGTTTTCAAATATATTTAGGAAAAGTGTTTGGGCTTAGGTCAAACATTTGCTGATTGCTGCAATCTGAAAAGTTGTTTTGGTCTAATTTTTAGTGCAGTAATATGGATAGTAATCTTCTTACCTGTGCTATTTCAGTTTTTGAGTCTGAATAAATATTAACCTGTTTATTTTGAAATTCGTGTTTCGGGTAATATTTGTGGTTAAGGAAATTATTATACGGTACTAGACTAAATTCTTTATTTACTGTTTGATGGCAGAAGTGGCTATTTTACCACCAGAAAGCTGAAGTGGGCCCAGTACCCAGAAGGAGGCCCGGTACTTTAGCATCTGACGACTGAAATGGCTGTTTTAACCTCTGATGGCAATTCCTTTAGATCTGATTATATTAAGATCTTGATTATGTTTGAAGTTGCTGGGTATTTTTTAAATCCGGGCCCCTTAAATATTTCGGGCCCGGGTCGAAAAGTACCACCTAGACACCCCTGTCAACGCCCCTGGCTACATTGTTCGACTTGGTAAACTTATAAACTGTGGAGTCGACGTCTGAAAAGCAACACTGAAGTGGGAAGAATCGGGATAATTTCTGAATAAGTACTTTTAAAATTACGGAGTGGGAATCGAATATTTTTTGTTGGACTCCATAGTCCTAGGGTGGCCAGTAGCCTAGTGGTAATTTCGTATATTTTCGGTTTGTTTTCGTTATAATAATCGCTCGGAGTGAAATCATTTCATACACGAATAAGTAAAATCTAATTGTCATTTTAAATGCCCTGCATATCGACTGAGCCTATATTTTATTGCACTATTTTGATTAGCCTATTTATTGTCGTTGAAATATGTGTTTTCTAGAAAATAAAGAAGAAATATTCAATCCTCATTGTCAAACGTTTTTACTGCTGCAATGTATTCGTGAAAAATGCAAATGCAGTAATGAAAGTAAGACACTTTGATGCAACTTGATTTTTTTAATGTGTTTTTAATCTAAAATTTTTCAGTTTTCTTGACTAGAGTAGCCTATTGACTACGTCAGTTTCTTGAAACGTGAAGTAGGAAATTCTGTACAACAAAATCGTAGTCTACTATAGGTTACACAATTTGCATAACAACACACTGTATTTTTTTTAAGTATCGTATTTCAAAATCTACCTACATGCATAACACAGGCTACTGAGCATTCTTTAACTACTGTACAGTTAAAATTGCAATTACAAAATTGATGACATTTTTGTGTAAACAAAAGATTAAACTAAACCACAAATAAAAATTGCATTCAGATCAAACAAATATTTTAAACTGGTTGTCCTGTTTTGGTATCATGCATGTTATAACGTCTGCGTTTTGTCACTTCTACTTTTTTTACACCTCTGCTGTGTTTGGCATAGGCATTAGGCACATATTGTTTTTCATGATGGTCAGAAATAAAAACGAAATGATCGGAATTGAATTTGGGCGAAAATGTTATGTACAAAATGCAACACTTGGACATTTATCTTTGTCGCCCAGCAGTGGTCTGAGTAGCTGAACGTCTGTTCGGAGGGATCCTGTCACTTTCCTTGGAAGCTTCCAGTGACAATCTTTTGAATGAAAATATAATTTTATTTTATTTTTGAAAATATAACCATGGCCACCTGGAGATGCGGCCTGATTTGTCACATTTTGCAGATTTTGATTACAGCTACTGCTAGTGCTTGACTGACATTTTTTGAGATGTTTTTACTGTTTGCGGTTTCCTAATGACAAAAAACTTTTTTGTTGCCTTGGGGAAGCAGTAGCAAATGAGAAAAAGTAAGTTGAAAAACGCAAAATCAGACTGTTATTGAAAATTAACAGTCTGACTAAAATCTACAAAATCAAATTTTCTTTGTTTTTGAATATGTGAGGATGTTAAAACCTATTGTGTCATGTGGGGAAAAGAATAAAGAAAGCGTAAAAATCTAATTTTTAGAAAAATACATTTAAACGTTTGCCCAAAGTTAGAAAAACCTGGAAATTTCTGCAAAATGTGACAAATCAGGCCGTATCTTTAGGTGGCCATGATATAACTTCTTCTTTGTCGGGTAAACCTTTTGTTGTCCGGTTCAAAACTCTAAAGGACTCTGCATTTTACCACTCTTGAACAGTGGGGGTGACTTGGACTAGATCTTGGGGAAGGTGTTGAGCAACCATTGCATTGATTGGCAGGACAGTTGAAAGAATAACTTGATTCTGACAACAATAAAATCTTAGGGCCTTAAATAGACGCTTTTGAGAAAAGTATCTAAAGAATCCCCAATGGCTTCTTCCAGTTCCCTGGTCTCTTGGAAAGGTTACGGGGTCTAAAGTCATCCCAAGTCTAAGCCCAAAAATACCTTCTGGACCCGCCTGTCAACGCTATTGTTGATTGGTCATGCAGTTAATTAACGCCTGCTGCTTAGCAGAGTGATAGGCTGTTGCACAACACACAACATAGCGCGTTATCTAAAATATGACTTGGGAATTACGGCTCATTTAGTAGCTGTTTTGTGAGAGCTATAAAACTTAGTTAAAACGAAGCCTATAGTAGAAGTCATAGCTACGCAAAATCCTACCGGTAACTGACAAGCTTATATTAAAACTAGCCTAATAGCAGACCAGATTTCTGAATATGTAAATTGCTACCAAATAAATAGGCTATTGAGCTTACCCCAGACAAAAAACTTTTGATAAAATTTCGAGCAGGTACCCAGCAAAGTATTTCTACCATTAAAGTTAAGCAAGTTGGTTTATGACAACGACCGTAGAAACAATGAACTGTTATTTACTTTTTCAGTAACTGTGGATCTTGTAGATGAAGATGGAACAATATCGAATATATCAGATAAAGGCAATCTATCAGAGTACGCAAGCCAGTTCCTGGAAGGCAGAAAGAAATACATTTTAATAAAAATCACAAGTAAGTTAGATATTTAAATAGCACAACAAATATGATGAGCCAAAAATATCATGATAAAAGTGTTAGCTTATTGATAGACCACCGTGTTTATGAAAACAGCAATAGCTATTATATTCTTGGATCTTTTTTTTATTTGGGTTCTTAGTAGGACACACTTATTTTATTATTAATTCATTTGTTTGTAGGGAATCAAGATTTTTTTTATTATTAGCTAAATTTTTTTTAAATTGGCATATGGCAAATGAAATGTTGACTTCTAAAGGTGCTAATATGAATTTCAAAATATAGTACGAAGTTGAGCTGCAGGCTATGTACATTGTACAGTAGTTTGGTTTTTGATTTTAGATGCTGCAAGTTGTAGCTGCAATAAGCTTGGCTGCAATAGTAGCCTCTACTCATGGCAGCTCAATGATACTTTCTTTCATTTTATTTACTAGAATCCACCAGTAATGATTCAGAACCTCAGCGATACGAATCGCTGCTCGGGAATATCGAAAAACATTATCCGGAACTGGCTGAGAGGTTGGAGAGATTGTCAAGGCCTTTGCAAGTCTCGCCCAAAGGAAGAAACTGGCAACAGATGAAAAAACGTTCCACAGTTATTTCTGTTTCAAAAAGCAAATCGCCGAAACGAAATGTGGTGAAAATGTGATGGTCTTTACATCTTTGCTGGAATTGCAAGAGCGTCACAAAGAAAACAGCTTGTATGCTTTGGCTTAATTGTTTGCCTTTTTATTTTTTTATTGTCAGAAGTTACATTTTTTGAACTCTTAAAAGAAAACCGGCCTCACAAGTCACAACTGAGCCAAGAGTTGTACATTAGGACGAGATTTTTACAACGGACAAGTTCCCCTGGGATTTACACTATATTTAACAATATCATCCTAGGTTTGTTATGGTACCGACTTCCGGGTTCACAAATCCAAACATTTTCGTATTGCGCTTGGGTCCACACCTAAAACATATTGCCCGTTTACAAATCTGACTAACTTTACATTTAACCTCAAAACTTTTAACAAATGTTACATCTTTAACTTGTAAAACGTTAATCGTAATCCTTCTCTTGCGGTAGTATTTTAGCGACGTAGCCTAATGATTTTCAAAGAACATTTACGAAATAATATATTGAACTAGTCTATAAGTTCCATATGTCCGTGCATTTATGGTATGGCACAATATTGAGCAGGCAGATATTTTCCTAATTAGCAGGCTGATTAGATTAAAACTGAACCAAACAATAAAGAGCCTAAACTGTAGATACTAGGCTGCACAGTAAACTCTTGTTCAGCAAATACAGTATTTCGAAAACTAGACCGTTTTCTTCTCCAGTGCTGTTGA
Organism: Aplidium turbinatum; assembly: GCF_918807975.1. Lineage (NCBI taxonomy): Eukaryota > Metazoa > Chordata > Ascidiacea > Aplousobranchia > Polyclinidae > Aplidium > Aplidium turbinatum. Next base: position 34,493,381 of record NC_137472.1, on the reverse strand, counting down.
ATCAAAATCGTTTGAATGGTTCAAATCGACTTAAAATTGTTTTTAGTAAATTATCGTCTTGTCGATTGCTCTCAATCTCCTCTATAACAACGTTTGGACAGAAAATACATATAAATGCTTTGTTGCAAAGGAAAGCCACATCGAATTTCAGCTGAAGTTTGGTTCAAATTTTGAAAGAGTGTTAATATTTTATGATGTTATTTTTAAAGCTTAAAACTATTAGGCCTATGTAATTACACGTCTATCTAATTGAGCTAAAACCTGGGTTTTAACAAGAGGTGTACGAAGTCAGACTTTTAGGACTCCTGTTCCACTCCGATGTCATGTCTGTGCATGACTCCAAACTCCACTTCTGCTCCAAATATTTTCTGTGACTCCAAACTTCATTCCGATAACCACAATCCAGGCTTTTAATGCTTTTACTTATACCTTCCTTATACTCGGTCATGAAAAAAGAAACGTATTTTTAAATGAAAAAATTATTGCTTGAAAAAGAAATAGAAGTAGCCTAAGCCCACACAAAATAATAACTGCGCCATACACTTGAAGTTTACACTAACTACAGTAGGCCCTATATATTTGTACGCTAAAACTACCAAGTGGCAAAAAGATCAGAGTACGGCTACTGTTTTTGCAGAAAACATCAGACTCCTACTCCATTCCGATTCTCGTTAAAACCTGAGACTCCGGCTCCCGTAGGCTACACCTCTAGTTTGAACCATAAACTCAGAATACCGGTATTGTAAACTCTTTTATTTTAAACTTGAATCTTTTCAAAACTAATATCTGATTAGTTAGTAGCTATTTCAAAGTATTTTTTGTTTTCTTTTGGTTTTGATAAATCCTTCACTAACGTGGGTTTCAATGTAAGGCCGCATCATGTAGAACTGAAAAATTGCCTGACATACGCCACAAGTTAAATTGCTACCAAACCAATTGTGTAGGCTACCTGTAGCATTTTTGTAGTATATTCTGCGATCAAAAACATTTAAAAAGATTTAAAGGACGTCTACAAGTGGCAATATCATTACACAACCAAGTGGCAATATCATTAGTATTCTAAAACAGTGCGGTTCTTAACCTTTCAACATGGCCGGACCGGTAAAATTATAAAAATCCTTTTGCAAACCAGTAATCAGAGTATCGAAGGCACGGTTATTTTGGGAAAGGTGCGCGAAGAAATTAAAAAAAAACTTACGCAAAACTATTCTCAAATATTCCGAATATGGGACTAAGTTTATTTTAAAGTTGCTTCTATAAAATAATTTTGGGATTGAAACTCTAAGTGCTGGTTTGTACGCAAAAGCGGACCCCTAAAAAAAATAGAGGACACCAGAACATGCATTTTTTAGGGAGCATCAGAATTTAACGGCTACTTATTTAAGAACCAGACCGGCACGAACCACTATTAGAACATACCAAAAATGGTCAACGTTACGCTTCAGATCCTGTAGTGTAGGTTAACTATGAAAATTTATATAGGGTAAGATAAACTGATAAATTATTTTTGAGAGTATATGAGACTTAATAACTAAATGGCTTTTTTACTGATTTAATTGGTCATTGAAAATCTCAATTTAATGTTAAGAGAAAGCTCAATTTTTGCAGACACTTGCTTCAGGTATAACTTGTTAATTGGAGGGAGGTAGGCTATAAGAAAAAAAATCATAATCTAATCTAGACACTGCATATATGTAAAAGATCACATAAGATAAAGTACCGGTACATTGATTTTAGGATGAAGGGTTTATTCGGATTATTTGTGACGTAATACAAGAAGGAATCCTACGTTTTCTTGATCTCAAATTAAAAAATGAACAGAAGCTATCAAAAAGCACATTACTGTTGTTGAGCCTAATAATCTGTGTTTGATTTTAACTGGGGATAAAAGTAAGTTTTTTAAAGTTAATTGATCTTTTGAAAAAAGTTGAAATGCAGTTAATTACGTAACAAATATAAACACTAATACAATAGTTACTGTATCTCTCAAAAGCTTCATTTTGTTTCGCCCTTACTGTAATCTTAAACAAGATTGTTGTTCAAATGCAATCTATTTGAAGATCTGCGGATCTCAACAACAGTGAAACAGGTTGGAGCTTAATAGCTGTAGTCTACTGTCTTGGTAGCGTATCATTCGCCCTGCTTGATATCTTTGCTCGGCATTGAGCACTTTTTTGTAGTGCTGCTTTTGATTACATTTATGTTTTAGTCAACGTAGAGCCATAAGTTACAATAAATAACATGATTCGTTCTTCTGGAACAAACTAAGCTGAAATATCAAAAGATCTAAAAGGTGATAATCCGCTTTTATTTCAATGTTTCGTCAATCATTGTTGTGCAAATGCCAGCATTTGATGAATGCAAAATAGCGGTTCCAGTTTCGCCAAGCAGACATGACTATCTTCTTGATTGTTTTTTTTAACTAAATGCCTTGTGAACAACCTCATTCAACTTTTATTATAATAAATGTTGTTGTTAATTGCCGTGTTGTTGAATATTATTAACACTGGCCTACCTACAACCAAAAAGAGTGTTCAGTGACAAATAAAAGAGCGAATTATTGCAAAACAAATATACCGTAGTTAGCATGAAAATTTCCAAAAAGCTTTAACAGTCCGTTTCACTCTTGGTGTGCTCTTGAAATTGTTTTATCAAGCATAGCAAAATTTCTATTTGAAAAAAATAAAAATGTTTGACATACAGTAGATTTTATTGGAATTAAAATCTTCTGAAAAATCCTACCAAGTTCGTAACAGACTCTTGTAGTTTTTTAGGGATTGGGTTGGTTGGTTTCGAAACTTTATCCTCGGACTGACAAAGCTTTTTATAAGTTATTCCTGGTAGTTTCGCATTCTTGTAGAGGCTTTTGAAGCTGTGCCGAGAGGACGAAACTGAGCTGAAGGGCGGAACTAATTACCGTATTTGCTTCAACATTAAAGAAAGCCTATTTTATGTTTTTTTCATGGAGTTTTTTTCATAGACCAATGACTAAAATTTCATTAGCAAGAAAATGAATTGGGCTACCGTCTTGGAGTAGTATTGCTTTAAGCTAAGCGGAAATCATAAAGCAACAAATATCTGAGTAGGTTACCTTCCATTGAAGTCGTTTTTTAACCTGTTTTTAACATTACTTTGAGATTATGGTGCTACAAAAAGAATATTGTGCAGTTACAGACAAAATCACAAGAGCAGCGAAAATTGCAATGCATTCCAACCAACTTTTCATAGTTATCAAATACGGAGGTAAATTACATTTTTTCTTTGCTTTTTTACATATTCTCTATGTTATTTGTAGCCTATACAAATCAAAAGAGTATCGATAGATTGAAGCAACAGGAGTAAACTTGGATGAATGTACCCAATGACCATGATTTGATTTCCCACTTAAGGCCAAGTATAGGCAGGAAAAACTTTTTTGCATATAACTTTAAAATTCACCCAAGATGGAAAAATGAAACCGTTTTATTTTATCACAAAAAAGCTTCAGGCTTAGCATGTAATGGGGTCTGCAAGCCATCATAACCATCACTATTGTTTACAGACTGTTAAATCAAAACGATTATTTTGTTACAATTGTACTCGTCGTCGTCGTCGTCGTCGTCGTCTGAGCTTCTGGGGCCGAGGGTCTATCCTTTTACCACCCCAGATTCACGATGTTCCCGGACTACACTGGAAGGCTGCTAGAGAGCAGCCAGTCTTTAGTTTCATCATCCATGACACGCAGACCTTCCACTCCGTTAGGTGGCTTGAAGATGGTACAGTCATTGATGATGTGGTCTGCGGTCTGTTCCTCGGCACCACATTCACAGGAGGAGGAAGAAGCCATTCCCCATTGGTGCATGGTTGAGCGGAAAAGCCCGACGCCTGTACGGAGACGGTTGAGGCGCACCCATGCCTGTCTCTGTAGTGTCAGGCCGATGGGGCGTGTGTCGGCGTCGGGGATGAATGAATGGAGTCTGGTGGTGCTTGACCTCCATTCAGAATTCCATTTATGGTCCGCCCAGGTAGCCGCAGAGATGTCTTGTTCATCAGCTTCGTTGATCAGAAGCCGAGCGGCTGGCACGAATGGGTGTCTTGATTTCAGTCGGCGGGGGTGCCCGTTTGGGAAGGCAGAGATCTTGTGGTGGAGAAGATGATTAGGCTCCAGTGCCCGTCGACCGAGGGACAGAGTGGCTTCTTCGCGACGAAGCTCAGCAGGTTGGATGCCAGCGAGAATGGGGAGATTGTCCAATGGTGTGGGACGCAGGCATCCGGTCACTGTGCGCAGGGCACTGTTTATGGCAGTGTCGATGTTGTGGCAGTGAGCACTGCGGCACCAGACAGGTGCGCAGTACTCTGCTGAAGAGTAGACAAGGGCTAAGGCTGCTATTCGCAAAGTGTCAGCCCTCGCCCCCCAGCTAGAGCCTGCCAGGCGCTTCAGTAATGCAGCGCGGGATGTCAGTTTCTTGCGCAGTGACACCAAATGGTGGCGGTATGTGAGCGATCTGTCTAGTGTCACCCCAAGATACCTTGGCTCGGGGCAGAAGGACAGAGGTTTTCCGTTGTTGTGGACATGTAGCTCACGATCAGCTTCCCGATTGTGTAGGTGGAAAGCTGCCGCCACAGTTTTGGTTTTGCTGAGTTTCAGTCGCCAGTTCTGGAGATAAGCTGAGATGGTTTGCATGTCCTGGCTCAAGGTGTCTTCTAGATTTTCCCACGACTTTGTGGAGTGGAGAATTGCCAGGTCGTCCGCCTAAGCGTATTTTGCGGAGACCGTGGTTGGCAGGTCGTGGGTGTAGATGTTGAAAGTTGTACTGAAAACATACCATAGATAGATAGATAGTCATAGCCGTACGAGACCAAACCATTTTGGGGGGGCAAAACGTAAATTTGCCCAAATTTGCACGCTTTTATAGAAATTGCCCAAATGTAATGTATGCGGTGCATGATAACAGTAAAAAACTAACATAACAAGATCCCCAGCAGTGGCGTAGCCAGGAACTGTGAAATGGGGGAGAGTTTTTTGACGCTTATGGCGACACCCAGCGGTGGGAGGTCAGGGTGGCCTCCCCAGAAAATTTTGAAAACTTACTTTGAATTTGGCGCATTCTGAGAGTATTTTCAACAAAAATGTGGGTATGAATATTCCTGTAAAATGGTGCTGTCCGGTGGCATAGCAAAAGAATAAGATCATGTTTTCCTCGGCATTTTTCGGAAATAAAGCTACAAGTCTCTATGTTTTCTTGTTGCTAATTCCTAGCTGAGATATTTGAATGTTTGGTAATGGCAAAACTCGCTCTTTTCATGTTTTATTTAAAATTAGGCAAACTTTGTTTTAGAGGCATAGACTGAAAGCATCATTCTCAATTTCGTGACTTCACACGTGTGCCAAAGGGGGGGTTGCAACCCCCAAAAGCACCCCTTTGGCTACGCCACTGATCACCAGGTAGCTAGAATTTCTTACCAAGTAATCAAGATAGAACAAATGAATTTATCTTTGAAGATACCTTGCTTGTGCATTGCGATGCTTCTGCACTTTGGCATGGTATAGGTAGGTAGGTAGGAGTAACACATATTGTTTTACACACCACAAATAAAAAACAACCCCACTTAAATATTCAGTTGTGATGTCATAAAAGACTCAGAAAAATAAACATTGCAGGAAACCGGCTCTGGGTGACCATGCAGATTTAGAAAAAGTACATAACAATAGAGAAATTATAATTAAATGTAATAAAACACAGACATACTACTTCTGTTCAAATAAACTTTGTTCAATCAAATAAAGTAGTTTTGATGATACAAATTTTAGTGCAAAAAATAAAAAGGTCTGGCAGCACTACTTCTAAAAATATAGTTAGGCTAGGTAATTTGATGACAAAAATAACTAATATATTCTAAGTTTGCATACAGATAGACGGTGACATAGGATTCAAAGAACCCAATTAGCCTAACAGTTTGTATTTACATTGATTCAATGTCTGAATATTGAATAATGTTCAATCGTCGGATTTGCAGAAGGCGTCGTTTTATTTTCAAAAAATCGCCGAATAGGGAACTCGCCGAAAAAGGCTTTCGCCAAATAGTAGCAGAACCTTTTATAAAAGTAACCAAACAAAGCTAAGCAACACCTTAACATTACTTTTAACAGGTATAACATTTTTTGTTAAATGTTGTGGTGTTGCTTAGCTATGTCTGTTTATGGTTGAAAAAGTACTGTAACCTCTCCACCCGAATTGTTTTATAAAAGTACCGGTATTCACCAGATTTATATAAATTCATATTTTGTAGTTGCCCAAATCGAGGTGATGCATTTATGGACATCATGAAAAAAATTAAAGACTTTGTAAATTTTGATGCCGAGGCAACTGCATCATGCCAATTTGGGCAGTTTTATAAATAGACTATGATCAGATAATTTCATATTTTTTGTTGCCCAAATCTAAACGATACAGTTGTGTAAATGGGAAAAATTAATGAATTTGTTCATTTTGGGGAAACTGCCTCACGCTAATTTGGGCAGTTGCATAAACAGACTAGCCTAATCAGTTTCATCAGATAATTTCATGTTTTCAGCAGCCCAAATCAACACGATGCATTTGTGAAAATTAATAAAATTAGCTACGGTATATAGCTAATTTTGTGTTTTGATTTGGGCAGTTTTACAAAAGTATTAGAGACATATTTTGGTGGCTGCCCAAATTGGCATGATGCAGTTGGTTAAATACATTTCGTACTACAGTTTGATCACCATGCAATACAATACATCAATACGGGTGTGCCAAATGAAAACTTTGCGGCACATTTCTTGTGCAAATAAGAGGCTGTATTTAGTTTGATAGGTAAAAGATATTAATTTATAGTTTTTCTTAATTCATGCAATTTTGTCGCTTTTCATATAGCAATTTTTGCCCTAATAATTGCAAGATTTTGCCCGAATTCGCGACGTTTTGAAACAACAGGGGGGGCGGCTGCCCCCCCCTGCCCCCCTGGCTCGTACGGCTATGTAGATAGTTGTTTATTGGCCGCTGCGAAAAAAAGATGTACAATAAATCAAACACAATGTACAGTAAAACTGTTGAAAAGATTACAGTAAAAAAAAAAAAAAAAAAAACGAATAAAAATGATGATAGCATCACAGCAGCGGGAGGCTGCGAAGTGACCGTTCAAGGTCTTCAAGTCAAGCAGCCACCCTTAACTCATCAATGATAATTATAATTGAATAATTGAGACAAAGAAATAATAATACATAAATAACGGTGAAGCTGTCCAAGATGATAAGAAATTAAAAAAACAAAAACAAAACAGTTTAGGTAGGCCAACCTTCCCTATATTACAATTGCAAGTCTGATTAGTAAGTTAATTTAGCATTTGCCTAATATGAGTCAATAATTTTCTTTTTGTACATTCTTTTAAAAGTTGTGAAGAAGGATTTGCGAATTTCAACTGATATATTATTCCAAATTTTTGCACCAGAGTATTTAATAGAGCGTTGTAATTTAGTGGTTGTGTATCGAAAATAATAATAATCTAGGTTGGTGGAGTTCCGAGTAGTAAAGTTGTGAATTTCGTAGCATTTTTTAACGTAGTTTTGAAGCCTACATCCGAATAAGAAGCCATAGCCTACATCAGAATAAAAAAATCTAAGCTTATTTTTCTCAAATCTGCGTTGTTTTTCAGAGAACAAAACAGAATTATTCAACCCGCATTGTAAATGTTTGATTCTTCTTCAATGCCTGAAACGGAAAATCGACTGCCACGACGATGGCAAGTAGATAATGTAGCATGTCGCTCTCCTGAAAGTCAAATTAGTTTCCTTCACATTGTTACTACATTGTGTTTATAGCATTTATTCCGCAAGACAAAAGGGTTGTTTATTAATTGAATATGAGAATTTTTGTTATCAGGTTGAGAAAGCTTTTTCCAAATTTCTGAAAGTTTTATATAACTTAACCAAGTCTACTTTCAGTGTAATTTAGACCATTTTTTTGTATTCACCAAAGATTGCGTCGGTGCATGTTTTAGCCAGGGCATTTAAAATTGCACCGAAGGTAGACTATATGTGACATCGTTTGTAATCGTACGGTACCGTAGTAAAAAAATCTATTTATGCACCAACCTATGTTATTAAAAATGGGAAGAAAAATTAAGATTTAATTGTGACCAAAATTAGTTATACGGCAAGCTACTGTAAAAGCAGATACATAGTTTAAAAATATAACTCATGTAGATCATTGTTTCAGTAGCTTCATCATTAACTACTAGGCCTACACGAAGAACTATTTGCTTTACTAGAAAAAACAAGATTTTTATTTTTTTTACGTTTTCTGTGTTCTAAATTATCCCTATTCCCTGGTCTAAATTACACTCAAGATTGTGTAAGCTAATTTGGACTACTTTTTTAATTTTTGTTTTGTTTTTATTTCATTTGTTTTTGATAATCTTGGTAGCCTATACGACACTTGGTAAATATACCATAGAGCGTAAAAAAAATAAAATTGTCGTTAATTTGCAGAGATACCATATCGTAGTGTGTCAAAATTACGCTACACGATTTTCCCACAATATTGTGGATCACCAACTTCATACAGGCAGCTGTTAAATTCAACTACTTTAATTAGTTTTTCACATTACGGCTACCGGCATAGTAGCCTACGTTATATAGATCTATATCAGTGGTTCTCAACCTTTTTTCTTTTGTGGCCCATTTTTCTCTGCATAAAAATTCTATGGCCCATTAAGTTTTATGTAAGCAAAAACTACAAAATGGGTTTATAAACAAAAAGCAGCAGAACATATTTCAATTTACTCAACCGACCAATAGTGAGATGCTTGCTCCTGAACATTATTAACCAATATATCAATTTTTGGAAGGGTTGAAGATAGCGCACAACGCATACTACCTTCCACTTCAAGTTGGAATGTTGCTGGAATCCCCCTGTTGAATCTAAGCGCTGACGCTTCACACTATCTTTTCGTCTGCACACTTTATCAAATATCGAACTTAAAGCCTCAAGTATTGTCAATTCCTCCCCAAAATAATCCACAAAAAAAATGCTGCACGTACTAAAAAGTGGATCTGCCAACATTCAACTAAGCTACCGCTTTTAAAGAGGGCTTAATGGTAACCACAAACTAGTCTATTACATCAAAAAGTGTTGTAAAAACTAAGTTAATGTAAAACTTTGTGTTGCAATAAAAAAATGATGATTGCCACTTTATAGTTGAAAACAGCAGCATCATTCATTATTACTAAACAAACACACAAGTGTAAAATTAATTATAGCCTACATACTGTCAAAAATGAAACATAATGTTTCAATAAATCTTTCAGTTTTTTAAATAAGTCTGTGGCCCACCTCAAAATGCATATAGCCTATGGCCCACCAGTGAGCCATGGCCCACTGGTTGAGAACCGCTGATCTATATTCAGCAATAGACGATTTAAAATTGGTAGAAGCGTTCTCTTTGCCAGGTATCCAAAAATACATGTTTTGATCAACGCCTACCCAACGCCTACCCTTATGTATTCTTGTGCAGAGTGGCCTGGTGGCCTACAACTTGGACAAAAAAAAAACTCGATAAACTGGCCTTAATATACTGTAGGCCTAAACGCTATGTCCGTCGGAATCATTCAGATATTTATTTTCGCCAATGTTTAAGCTCCTGTGACATTAATAAAGTGCTGGACTACAAACAACACAAATTTTTATTAACTGACAATCTGACATATAGGTGTCCGAATTTCTGACAAATACTGCCCGAAGTCTTTTAGGATTGTCTGGCAACTCTGGTTTTTAACACTGTTCTTTAGCAATTTTTTTTGTTACCAGCTGATGATCGATATCAACTTTTACAGTGAGAATTGACCTCATTGATGAAAATGGTCTTTTAGCAAATATTTCGGAAAAAGAACATCAAGGTGAATACGCTAGCCAATACGTAGAAGGAAGACGGACATATATTCTAATAAAAATTACAAGTGAGTTCTATGAGCCTGTTGCAGAAGTGCACAGGATCCCGACAGGATCTTACTATAGGCTATTTTTAACGAATCCGGATCAGATTTGGATCTTTTTTTTATAGAATTCGGATCGAATCCAGATCATTTGCATGACTCATGATCAAGCTTCGCTGGTTCAGTTCTCAAGGTGTGCGCTTCAACAACGCGTTTCGGGACTGCTCTCCATTCAGCGACACGTAGTGAATGAAATAATTCCTCTGCAACAACACTTCAACAACTATCGGAAACACTACTCTGTCAATCTCGTTGACTGAACCTACGTGAGTGGTTCAAAGCCTCTACAAGAAGGCCTATGAGAAACTGTCAGGAATAAGCTATCAATGAATGCTTTCCCAGTCCGAGGATCAGTGGCGTAGCCAAGGGGGGGTTTTGGGGGTTACAACCCCCCATTTGGCACGCGTGTGACGTCACGATATAGATAATGATGCTTTCAGTCTAAAAAAAATTGCCTAATTTTAAACAATATTGTATTAAAAGAGCGAGTTTTACCAATACCAAACATTCAAACATCTCAGCCAGGAATTAGCAACAAGAAAAGACAGAGACTTAGCTTTATTTCCGAAAAATGCCGAAGAAAATGTGATCTTATCCTTTTTCTATGCTACCGGACCGCACCATTTTACAGGAATATTCGTACCTACATTTTTGTTGAAAATGCTCTCAGAATGCACCAAATTAATTTTCTGGGGGAGGCCCCCCAGACCCCCCGCCGCTGAGTGGTCAACCCCCCCCCCCCCTTTCAAAATTCCTGGCTACGCTACTGCCGAAGATAAAGATCAAAATAATAATCAATCATTTCTGTTTTAAAATTCTAAACAGAATTATTGAAATTTCAAAAAATCTTCTGACAACATGTTCAAATCGTGAAACTAGAAACGACCATGGAATTAAACCCTGCTGAATTTGACGGCAGATACCGAATTTGGATAGCTATTTAGGCGTTAGGACTTGGATTTTACGTTTTGACTGCTGCTCATTTGGATATTACTATTAGAAAACAATCGATAAACTCGTTGTATTTTTAGACCTAATAACTCCCAACCATAGTAGCCTAATTATTCTACTTTGACAATAATTGCCATTGTGCTTGTTTGATTATAACAGTTCGTTTCTTTCCAGTAGCCTACTACCAGGGCCTACGAGAGGGGGGTACGGGGGGTACGGCGTACCCTTGAGGGCCCAGGCCTATGGTTCTTGGGGGCCCGAAATTGTGATTTTATAGTTTGCACAAAAAAATGTTTGGTTAAAACCATCCTAAACGACTAAATTCAAGCATAAATGTTGTTATTCGTTAGTCGATCCTTGGGGGGCCCGTAATGTAGCAAAAGGGCCCAGAAATAAATTAAGTGTCTAAAGTGATGACTTAATGCCTTACGTGCAAACATGTTCTGTTAAAAGCACCCTAAATTAAATCACAAAAGTTGGTTATTCTTCTGTCCTGGGGGGGGAGGGGCATAGTGTAGCAAAAGCAGAGTTGAAAAAACCCGGAATTTTTTTATAAATCCCAAACCGCTAGTTTTTTTTAATGCCCGAGTGTTTTTGGGCTTTTTTGTGTTTTTTAAAAACTATTTGAAAAAGGGGGCAAATTTGGTTTTGACTCTTTATCGTTGGACTGACAAAGCCTTGATAGGTGTCACAATCAATGTGCAAGGCCTCGCGTCGGGCTGCTTTGCGTCTTGACAGAATGTGCTGTTTTCATTATGGAATTCTGGTGCGGTGTGTTATTATCGGTTATGACCTGAAGTAACCTTTGTATGAGAAATCTGTATTATGTAACGTATTTCTAGAATCGTCTGTAAGCATGCAATTCTGGAATCTTCTGTTGTTTTTCGTAATTTCTGAGCGTCGTTTGTCATGACGTCATAAGGTTGTTTATCAGTAAATGTCCGATTGCGAAATATTTATTATGTAAGAGTCCTCTACTCCTACGTGACATTCTTTAGACTTCTTTAAGCTTTTGCTTGTTGACATTTATTGCAACTTGACAGAACAATGTGACATTACGTAACCTTCTCGATGTTACTAGACCGAAACAACTTTCTATAAATAGTGGTGTAGTTTGCGTAATGTATTATTATTGAGTTGATTATGTGATTATGGGAGTTGTATTATGACGAGTTGATTATGAGAGTTGTGTTATGAGTTGTGGATTGGTAGTTGTTGCAGAAATTATTGTTGATTGAGAGTTGAAGAAATCGAATACAAGTAGATGAGAATTGGTGCTGATATAAATTGTGTTTGAAATTAGAGTTATTGAGAAGCCATTCGTTGGAGTCCTTCAAGCGTTTTTATATATCATCTCACCAGTAGAACTATCCGTGAATTTAACTGACTGCTTTTCGGTTATAACCCATTAAACTACGTCATTGAACCTTTCCAAGTCTTTTTCCTGGTAAGAGATAGAAAGAAATCGTGACAGTGACGTGAAATAGAACAAAAGACGTGAAATAGAACTATTTGAAAAAGGGGGCAAACTTGGTTTTGACTCTTTATCGTCGGACTGACAAAGCCTTGATAGGACATTCCTGGTTGTTTCGCATACTTGTATCACTGAATACTTGAATCATTGACGTAGGCCCGGTCACCGAGATTGACAGAGTGAAACTTCCGATTGTTGAAGTCTTGTTACCTGGGAATTATTACATCCATTCGGTGCCACTGAATGGAGAGCAGTCCTTAGAATGCGTTGCTCAAGCGCACACCCCGAAAGTCAAACCAACACCGCTTGATCTTGAAGCTTCTTCGTTCACGAAGTCACGCGCTAACCAACCGAGCTATTGGGGCGACTTAAACCTTCCATAATGTCATTATTCAGATGCATGGCATAGAATTTAATCTAGGGTAGGCCAATGCCATTCTCTGTTGTTACAAACTTGTATTTTATGATGCTCAGTCTTATCTTATCTGGCAGCAGTGCAGGGTAGGCCGGTACCCAGTCATTTGGTCGACAGACATTTGGTCGACAAGACATTTGGTCGACAGGACGTTAGGTCGACAGAACGATTCATTTTAGGGTTAGTTAACTAACCTTAACCCTAACCTAGCCCTAACTCTAATCTAATACTAACCTAACCCAAATGTCCTGTCGACCAAATGTCTGTCGACCAAACGACCGGCTACAGGGTAGGCCTATATCATATGAGGGAAATGACATATTTATCCTCTTTCATATTCAGTATTATTGTGCATAGCCTATTAAAATTAAAGAATAGTTTTATTGCAGCTTGATAGGCTGCTATTATTGCGCACAAAATGTCCAATTCTGCAGTAAAATGTTGTATGGTGTGCAATACGCCTAAGCAAACATCACACGTTTTGCCCAAGAGAAAGGGGGCCCGGAGAGAGACGGGGGCCCGAAATGACTCTTCGTACCCCTAGTGAAAATTTCTCTCAGAGGCCCTGCCTACTACACAGCATTGTTTGGTTTAATTTAACACAAAGGTCGTTTTCAAACGAGCTTCTGTCTACTAGGTACCGCATCATAAGTTTTTTTTCTGTCAAACTTATAGCCTACCGGTAATGTTAGTTTAGGCCAGGGGTCACCAACCTTTTTTGCATGCGGGCCACTTTGGCACTAATGAATTTTTAGGTAGGTTGACTCTTATGCTATTGAAAAGAACGCATTTTGTGACCAGTATCCAGCGTTACATGTTGTTCATATTTATGTTAGAATACCGCAGCAACAAAATTAGTCGAACAACACTACTGCCAGGCCAAGCTTCTTTAACAACACTTTTGACTTTTTTAACAATGCCTAATAAATGAGGCCACTTGTTTTGCGCACTTACAGCGAGGCGAGCGGTTTTATCAGAATATTAATCGCCCATCAAGAGTGGTGTTCTCACTTCGCTTCACAAAAAATTTCTTGCAATTAACAGTTTCAGTTAACAAGTAGGCCTAGGCTAAATGTTTGACACTTCGCAATACAGGCAACAATAATGACCTGCAAACATATCAGCGAAAAATAGGCTCCGATAACAGGGAGAAAGAAACCAGGCAATATGAAATATGCCCTTGTGGAAATCACCGAAAAAAACATTTCTATCGTCACTCATCAACAGTGTTCCCTTTGAAAAAGCAATGAGTTGGTTTTTCATCCTTTTTGTGAGAGTCCATAAAACCGTTTTTCTTGATTATTAGACAACTGTCACTTGCTGTGCTTATTAGCATGGTCAATTGGTCAGAATTGTTGATTAACAACATTTTCCAGTGCTTAGCTAAATGTTTTCATAATACAACCAGAAAAAGTCTTTAAATTTATATATAATATTTTGCCAATTTAGCTATTATATAAATTGAGTTGGCACACCGACCTATTTTGCCAACAAAAACTTGCATAAAAGGAACATTGCTCGTGAAACACAATAACGGTGAAACGCACACTATATTATAGTGTCTACAATCTACATGACATTTTCAACATGAGCAACCCTATGCCCACAGACAATTTCGAAATTCGAATACAGACCTTTTAATCAACCACTGGGACAGTGTGGCTGGACATCGCATTGGAATAACTTTAAGCGACCCCCACCTAGAACTACAATCTGATTGGTCGGTCGGTGGAACCGTATGCAAAGCAAAAATATGCTTCTCGAAAAGTAGTTTTTGCCTTCGTGCTCTTTAACTTCTAAATGAAGTAGTTTGGGTTATCCTTGTACGCTGATACCTTCCGCGGGCCACACATAACAGCGTGGCGGGCCACATGCGGCCGGCGGGCCCCCAGTCGGTGACCCCTGGTTTAGGCTATTGTCGGATTTATTAATCGGATTTAGATTTTACGATGCTTAGCCTATAATTTGGATTAGGACTTAAACTGTAAGTTGAAATCTGGAAGTGGATTTTAAATTCCGAAATCTGTAAGTAGCCTATATGGGAACGTTCAAATATTACGTAACGCCTTTGAGGGGGAGGGGGGTTTATGCAAAGCGTTACGTTAGCGTCACATCGGGGGGAGGGGGTTCAAGCAAAACGTTACGTAACGCTTTCGAGTACGGAATGGTAGTTTTTTGTGCTGAATTCGTAGTGAAAAAGCGTTACATGGGAGAGGGGGGGATTGAAAAAAGCGTTACGTTGGCGTTACATGGGGGAGGGGGGGGGTCAAAAGTTCGGAAAAAAAAGCGTTACGTAATATTTGAACGTTCCCTATCCAAGCCTATTGAGAGGGTAATTTGGGCCCGGTAGCAGTGATATCTTCCGATGTGATATTGGTCTAATAACGGTAGAACCTGCAGTTTACTAAAAACCATTTTTCCACCAATGAACAATGGTTCAGTCAATCGAGCAGGTGACCGCCTAATTCAATATAAATTTAGTTTTAGGCAGTGATGTACGCGCATACAAAAAATATTGACGCCGTCAGCGTAAACGCAAACGTTCGAAAAATCATACGCCGTATGCGTCAACGTAACTTGTACAAAAGTTGGCGGCATCAGCGTCAGCGGATACACTAGCGTAAACTCATTTAGTTTGCAAGGTGCCAAACATTCACACAGTATAAACCACTCGAAACAAACAAGTTTTGTTTTGAATTTCCACGAAGCAACACAAGCATCTGAAAGTGTTCATCTGACATTTTGCTGTGTTT
Organism: Aplidium turbinatum; assembly: GCF_918807975.1. Classification (NCBI taxonomy): domain Eukaryota; kingdom Metazoa; phylum Chordata; class Ascidiacea; order Aplousobranchia; family Polyclinidae; genus Aplidium; species Aplidium turbinatum. Next base: position 34,477,791 of record NC_137472.1, on the reverse strand, counting down.
TGGTTCCAATATGTCTTTGCCCATTGAAAACATTCTTTCAACTGCAGCACTGGAAGGTAATTGGCGTGTTGTAGCGAAAAAAAATACATTAAAAAGTATGCGTTGACGCTATGCGCTAAAAAACCGCGAAAACTTTACGGCGTAGCCTCAAGCACAAACTATCCAAAAAAATGTAGGCGTAAGCGTTAGCGCAAACAAAAAGTCTACGCCGCAAGTATGCGGCGTAGAACTTGCGGCGTATACGTACATCTCTGGTTTTAGGCTACTTCAAACAGCTCAACTACATTGCTGAGCTTGTTAAAATTTGATACAATCACTGTTTCAAATGGAAGGCCACATATGCCTAGTTGCCTACTGTAGCCTATGTTGAACCATAGGATAATTGCAGACTGTTTAATTAGTACGCCTACACTACAGCCGTATTTCTATATCATAGGCTATTAATATCTAGGCCCGTTAATATCTAGCCCAGTGTTTTTCAACCTTTTTTGGCCCAACGCCCCCTTTATAAATTGTTGAAATTTTACCGCCCCCCAACAAAAACGATGAATTCTGAAAAGCTAATATATATTTGCGAGCATGAAGTTTATGTGACAAATCTGACCGTATCTTTAGGCAGTCATGCCCCTATTAATTAAAACGCTTTCCTTAAGCCAAGATAATCATACCACCCTCCTGCAAAATTAAAACGCCCCCCGGGGGGCGGTACTGCCCCCGTTGAGAACCACTGATCTAGCCTATAACTAGGCCCGTAATCATAGGCTATAGCCGTAGCCTTTGATTACAGTATTTCGATGCAATTTGAAAATATTTTTGTAAATTTTCTTAGAGCCAGGACACCCCGATACCGAACCGAACAAATATGAAGCCTTACTTGACAACATCGAGACACTTTACCCTGAAATAGCAGAACGACTGCAGAGGCTCTCTAACCGCCGAAATTCACTAGTTTCTCCAAAAGCTGTTAGAAGTTGGCATATTGCAAAAAAACGTGTTGCCAGTACTATAACACCAAAACACAAGACCTCCAAGAGATTTATGGTGCCACAGTCTTGAAACAAGCAGATGCAATTTTATGATGTAGGCTACTAGCTATAAGTTAATCCTTACCACTTTATTGAATTTACGCTTTTATGAGCTTGTAAGTGTCCCAAAATAAAATTGACTGGCACAAAAACATGACAAGGACTTACCTTCTGACGCGTAGACTATTATCAGTTTGCTTGAGGTAACTTTTAGAGCTATGTTAATAGTTTCTACAGCTCCCTATAAAGAAAACTTAAAATAAGTTAGAAATTCTTTTTTTGCCCATATCTAGATAGGGCAGTTACAGTAGGCTAATTGGCTACGTCCTTAGTGGGAATCTTTATCCAGGAACTGAGATCTTGTTTGAAAGCTTTGCCCGTCGTTTCATCCACTAGGAGCCGCTACGGTAAGAAATTTTTTTCGAATTGCGTAAACCCAGATGCCCTATCCTTTCAAGTTAACGGCCTTTTGTGCCAAAACAGGGTAGCCTACGTAGGTCTAATATTGCGAATGGGGCTCACGTGCTTGAGTAGCCTGTCTGCGATTCTACGCCATGACGTTGCTGTTATTTTAAAGAATCGAAAACGTTTTCGAAGTAAACCAGAACAATTTAAAAACTCAGTCCACCTTTTATTTGTCAAACTTGACCAAACGAGCTAGTAGGCTACTTTTAGGCAACCGTTCTAGTGGCAAAAATGTAGCCTATAGTCGTAGGCTACTGGTACTTTTTACCTGGCTGGTGAACAACATTGTAAAAGCCTACAAGTACAAGGTTATACAAGAACTATCACAGCAATGATCAATTTATTGGCGTTTGTACGCATGAGCAAATTAGCGTTCGTAGGCTATTCAGAACTGGTAGGGTAGGCCTAGATTTTAATCGAACAGTTTGTAGTTTGACATAAAAGAACAATCTTGGAATTTAAAAGATTGCTGTACGAACCTCAAGTTTCTGTGAAACCAATTTGTAAACAGCTGACTTGCAAGGTCTTAAGAATGGTATACTTAAAATTGAATGAGGCTGTTCACCAGGCATTTAATTTAATAATATGAGGTGTTCTACTGGTGCAAATTAATTAAGCTGAATTATCACCAGATGTATAGCCTACAGTTACAATCTGCTTTTATTCCGACGTTTCGTCAATCAGACATTACTGAATTCTTCAGGGGGCTAGACCAGGTAGTGACTACCAATTTTTGCGTCCGGGAGGAATTTTAAAAAATGCTCAAATTCCGGAATTTTATGATGGGCGTTTTGGGGGAATTAAAATTGCGGGAATAATCCTGTAAATTAGGGGTGTCCTAGAAAATTCGCTCAGCCAGCTCATTTTACTGCATCTGCAATCGCACTGTGCAGTGTGCACACTGCCAACCCAGAACATTGTTATTTCGTACCATGTGCATTTTTTTTACTACGAGGTTGTACGGAATTATGATGTAACAGAGCGTTTTCCTTATCAATGATGTTTACCACTTAGAAGTCAGTGTTACCATTTTAGTCTTTTTAAAACCAAAAACCGTTTGGTTTATTTGTTTTATTATTTTTTTATTGGTTTATAATTTGTTTTTTTAACATACTTTACGTCAGGTATTCGGTTCGTTGCAGTGATTATTTCACTCAAACAAATTTTTTAGTTTATTTCTGCTTCAATTTGGCTTATTCTGGTCTTTTTTGTTTAGCTTCATGTGTCGTAATGCGATTCATCAGTCTTGTATGTTGATTTATTTTTTAGTGTATTTCTGCTTCAACTTGGTTTATTCTGGTCTTTTTTTTTAGCTTCATCTAGTTTATTTTTATAAAACCTTGATGGCAACACTGCTTAGAACTTTCTGGAGCTTTGGAACTTTCTTGAACTTATTGACCGTTGTGCTGAATCAGAATTGGTTAGATATAGATCACATGCTGCGAAAATTACTAGAACATTCCAACAGTCTATCAAAGCAGGCGATTTCGCACATATAATCAGAGATTTACGTAAAGGAGTACTAAAGGAAAAACCTAACTTGGCGATTTTCCACGTTCTTTGTGTTTAACATGCTACCATAAAACGATTTTCAATAAAATTTTGCCCCATTGCGGTCTGACCACCATAGTGGGCGTGCTTTTGTCAGAGCTTTCAAAATGAGATTGAGCCTGAGCAACGAAGCGTGCGACTGTGCAGTCTACGTCATAAAGGCTAGCAATCAACCGATCACGCAATAATTGTTACTGCGGGCGATTTGACTGTAGGCTACGTATGTATTTACATCAAAACAGCACATTTTAACATCAAAACAGCAGACAGTTTGCTCAAAACATCAGATGTGGTAACGTGGCTTTTGTTATTGCTGGCCTTTATGACGTATTCTCGAGCAGTGTTTGCACGTTTTGGTCATTTTGAAAAAAATGAAAATAAATGAAACTCTGGACTTTGGGCCTTGCCAGCGCCATTGAAAACAAATTTTTTTCGGTAATTGTTTTTGAAATGTATTCTTGAATGTTCAGTTTACTCATTTTAATGCTTAATTCCGGTTTGAAATTTTCCTTTAGTATGCCTTTAAAATGTCATAGAGGAGGAAACCTAGTGATTTACTTAAAATGTCAGGAACCATTTGGTTCAGTTATTCTGGTGGTTAATTACTTTGTCTTTTAGATTATGCATTTTTAGTTGAGTTGTATTTATTGTTCATAAAAAAAGATATTATTTCAAATAGCTAATTCTAAACGAAAGTGCACATTCACTAACAAGATGCAAAAAAAACATCCATGTTTTAGAAAAGGCAGGAATGATTATGATGCAGAATGCTTGGTTTGCACATCAGGAACATAAAGTAGAACTCGGTTAATCCGGATCTTCGTCTAATCCGGATGAAATTGGAAGTACAAATGATTTGTAATCTTTTTCTTAAGAAACAGCTCCGGATTATCCGGATTATTTAATCCGGATCTTCGCCTATTCCGGACAAAAGTTGCGCTTTCTTTATCGCTTTATCCGGATTTTCCAGACAGTTTTGCCATTTTATGCTAAAACGTAACGTGGCTTATTGCGAGAAACTTGTTATCTATTGTTCCGTTAATGTGACGCAATAAATTATTGCGGATTTCTCCTTTTCATGAACAGTAATCCCTCCTAACGCAAAATTCGTGCGCTAATGCCCAAACTCGTACTGTAACTTGAAAAGATGTCGGTGGAATTTTCGGCGGTATGTCGGTGATGTTTTTCCAATAGAAGACTTTGTTTGATTTTTTGTAAGTTTTCCAAAGAAACTCGTCTTCCGTAACTGTTTTCAAAAGTTTTGAGTGACTACAGATTATTCCGACACGCATGTCTGAAGATATAACTTTTACCAGTGTGTTCTTGCGTTAGACGCAGAGTCTACAAATACAATCGTTTTACATGCATAGGCTACTGCATTTCAGAAGAATTCTATCGCTGATATGGTGATCGCGCGTCTCGGAATTGACAGATGACCACACTAATGCGTTCAATTTCGGTGATTTTTACCGATACCCTTCTATCTAGGTAACGTCAGGCTTGATAAAAACCGTCATCGGTTAATCCGGATCTTCGCCTAATCCAGATGGAATCGCCGGTCAAATCGAATCCGGATTAACCGAGTTTGTTTGTTTGTTTTATCATCTTTATCCTGCATTGCGGGAAAGCGGACTTGAGCGCTATGCATCGGTGTACGCCTTCCGACGTACACCTGACCCACGCTGCAGCCGACTGCAATGTCTGTTTCCGGTTGTCTACTCTATTTATGACTTAAATTTGGTACTACCCATTACTCGAAATCGATCACTGGGTAGAGGCAATTATCGTAAAGTTTCTTGCCCAGAGAAACAACAGCAAGTGCGGGTGGCTGGAGTCGAACATGCAGGCTCTCGACTGCGAGCCCAACGCGCTAACCACTCGGCCAATGCTACTGTAGTAACTTATATCTGGCGTGCACAAAGGTAATGGTGATTTAAACACACATCTGCAATCGGAAAAACATCGCAGAGCAGTAAGAGGGGCTGTTGCATCAACGAAAATGACAAATTATTTTGTTACAGCAGGAAGCAAATGCGAAGATGAAATCACTGCCGCAGAAGGCACTCTTGCATTTCATGCTGTTAAGTATCATCCTTGCTTTTTGTCCATGGACTGTACATCTGCTTTACTTAAAAAGATTTTCCCTGATTCTAATGTAGCGAAGAAGTTTAGTAGCCTAGTGGCCGCACAAAGACAGAAAAAGTTGTTACTAGCGTACTTGCGCAATATTCTATTGGTGCTGTTCTGAAAAGTTTTGAAGAAAACGATATCGCGTATTTTGGCGTTGCAACAGATGGCAGCAATCACAATGAACTGAAAGTATTTCCTATAGTTATTCAATATTTTGACTGGAGAAAAGGTGGTTTGCAATCAAAATTGATTGAGTTTACAAACAAGGCAAACGAGACTGCCGACACAATAGCCACTTATGTAAAAGACACCTTAGAAAAAAGGATGCTTTTGAAAAAATGTGTGGCATTTACAGGAGACAACTGCAATACTATGTTTGGAGGACTTCGGCGTAATGAGCAAGGAAACAATGTGTTTGCAAAGTTGAAGAAAATGTTAAACCCATCATTGATTGAGGTTGGCTGTTCAGCACACGTTTTGAACAATTGTATCCATCATGGGGCTGAAAGAATAAACATCGATATTAAAAATAATATCAATAAGATATATCAATATTTTTCTATTTACACAATTAGAACTGAACAACTGAAAGAATACTGTGAATTTGCAAATTGTGAATACAAGAGACTTCTCTCTAATAACAAGACTCGCTGGCTCTCCTTGTTTCCTGGAATTTCAAGATTGTTAGAAATGTTTTCACCCCTGAAGTCCTACTTTTTGTCACAAGAACATCCACCAATAGTTATTAAACGGTTCTTTGAGAATGAAATGAGCGAGTTATACCTTTGGCATATGCACTCACTAATGTCCGTGTTTCATGGACGTATTCAAGTAGTTGAGAGAGAAAACAATTCCGTTGCAGAAGTGCTAGAAAATTTGGAGCTGGTTCATAAGGTGCTTGTGGAAAGGAAGAATGAAAACTTTATGTCCTTGAAAGTTAAAAGGCTTTTAGTTGAAAAAAGAGAAGAGGGATATGAAGATGAATGTAACAATTTTCTTTCCGAAGTTGCAAACCTCTATGAGGGATGCTTGGAGTACCTGTGCAAATGGATGAAACCAATGGAAGAGTTTGCTTGTTTCAATTGGATGACCTTGAACGAGATACCAAGTTGGAAGGTTGCCTGGAATATCTGATTGGTAAAGGGGTTGATGTGGACGATGCAAAGTGCTTTGACCAAATCTGTAACTTGAAGCAGTTTGTGGAAAGTTACCCACAGGACGAAGAATTTATTAAATTGCCAACGCATAAGAAATGGTGCAAATATTTCGATCAGGCTACGAACATCACATGCCACTCAGAAATGTTAAGAATTGTACAGTTTTGCTTTGCTGTTACATCCCACAATGCCAATGTAGAGAGACTCTTTTCACTGATGCAGTCAGTGGACTAAAGAAAGAAACAAGTTGAGCGTTGCACCTATGAAAGGCATAGCCTATTGACTCTTCAATATAATTTCAAAAATATATATATTTTAAAAAATATATTTTAAAAATATTAATTTCAAAAATATGTGCTGTAGTGAATTTTTCTCATTTTTGAAATCACACAAGGCCCTATTGAAGAGAATTAGATCTTCAGAAAAATATGCATGGTCAGAAGAAAAAAATTGTAGTGACTTGACTTACAAGCGTGTCTTTAATTTGTTTTAAGCATGTAATTGCTGTTCTTCCTTTTTCAGCACAACCTAATTCTCATTATTATTTTTCACTCTGAAGTTGAGATTTTTTTCAGTGACGGTCCGTAGCTATATTTAGAGAGTGCTTACCCTGCCTGGTGTGAGGTTCTGCTCGTGACAGAAGACAATACTTTTCATTTCGGTAGCTGGCGCTTTAGCATGAGTATCGTATAACGTTTGCAGCTTTAGCATTTCGGTAGCGCATATATACTGTATGGTCTCATGAAAATAGTCATGCACTTTCCGGAATTTTGCTTTTTCTAATATGGTAACCCTAGACTACCTGTCTAGCTTGGCAAAACACAGGACCATCAGGGGCGCCGGAACGATTTATGACCGGGGGGGCAGGATTATAAAAAAAGGGCACTTTTGTTGCTGAAAGGCTAATTTTTTTAATAGTTTTAAGATAAGATATAGCGATAATGCTCCTCTATCAGCTCACTATCCAGTAATGATACAAGTGTTCGGTATACAAAGAAAAGCATCACGCTATGTTATAATGATGCAACCTACTGTGTTGCAGAATTTTGTGCCGTGAATATTATTTTAAGGCAAAAATGAAAAATTATAATTAGGCTAAAAGCGATTAGCAGAAATTATTATATTGAAAAATGTGCAGTAGCTTACATAACCTTAAAAGGGCACCATTGCCCCTCCATTAACTAGGGGTAGGCAGTACAGGGTGGATTTTAGGCAATAACTTTGGATTTTGCATAGGGCTCTTTTTTAGACAATAATATGATATGACAATGCTGAATCAGCAAAAAAAATTGAACTTTAGGCGTTTTTGGCGGTTAGCACCACAAAAACCTGAAAAATGCTTTTTTCAGATTTTAAATTTAACAAAAATCACAATTTTCTGAAATGAATGGTTTTCAGATGTAAAACACTGCATGAACTTGTCGTTTTTTTATGCAAATCAGCTCTGTGAAAATAGAACAATAACTCAAGACTAATTTGGAATAATATTAGTCTAAGAAAAGTCCAAAAAATGGTAAAAAAAGCATAGATATTGAGGCAAAAACACCTAAAATTGAGTTTAATTTCCAAAATATGAAGTAATGATATTTGATAGGGGAAGGGAAGGTAATTTGATACACTTTTAACATTTTTGCCTGTTAACTGAAAATTATCTGACACAAACTATTGATTTTAAGCTGAAATGAAAGTCTGATCCCTTACACACTTTTTAAAAACATTTTCACTTTTTTATTTTTGTTACTTTTTTTTAATTAAAATTTTAAAAACGTCACTCAAATGTATCAATTTACCTTCCACGGAAGGTAAATTGATACACCCGAAAGGTAATTTGATACAGTAAAACTAATACAGAAATCCCCTTTGACAGCAAAGCAATAAATGAAAATTTAATATGTGGTTGGCGTGCTTGGGTGCAAAGATGACTGTTGAGGCCCATGTGTGCGGCGAAGCTTCTGCAGCGGGATGGTCATGGGAAGGATCATTGGCTGGAGTTCTTATTCAAGGGGGGTGCTTTGCACTTTTCTCATTTTTTGACAGCAGATAGCGTGTAGGCCTACGAAAGCTTATATAATAGTTGTTTCCCAAAGTAGCAGGTCTTGTTAATAAAGAATAACTTATTTAAATCAAGTAGATCAATGTCAACATTTATTACAGTCACAAAAAAGAATTTAATATACTGTATCAATTTACCTTCTCCACATGTATCAATTTACCTTTTTCAAAAAAAGTTATAAAATACTGAGTTTTGTATGCTTGGATGCACATTGCAGAAAAAACGTGACATGCCCTTGAAGCCTTATTAATGAACTGTCAAATGAGTTTGGTTTCATCTTTCAGAAACTTTTCTTTAATTTTCCAGACGAAGATAATCATGAGTTAAAATTTTTACGAAAATACTCAAAAAACACACTTTCACAATTTTATGCCATAAAAGCACGAGTTAGCTGCATGGTGCAATTTTTGTAGGCATTATTTTCACAGATCTTCCACCTAATGACAATATTTTTGACCAATATTTTTTGTACATTTCTGTAGGGGGGGTGTATCAAATTACCTTCCGTATCAAATTACCTTCCCTTCCCCTACTGCCTGCTATACTTGAGGAATCTTGCAGAAATACTTCTTAATTCCCTTCTTGGGAAACATCCCACTCACCATCAATAACACAGTGTAACAAAACAAGAAAAAAATTTTGTCCTTGAGAAATAATTGCTGTTTTCTGTTTGATTTTGCCAAAAAAATACAAAAAATCTTTATTGTACCACAATAACTTCAGGTTTGTGTTCCTCAGATTAGTTTGAATTTTTCTCATTTCTCATGAAAATAGGCATAGCCTATACATAACGTTGAAAATTTACTGTCAGCTGCTTCCAGCAATAGTTACGTACTAATGTGTATAATTAAGTAACAATTGGATTCTGTTTGCACACAAAGCCTTGCAAGGTTTTACTTTTGTGATGAAACAAAAAGGGCTGAGCATTTTTGCAGTCGCATACCTTACTTGAGCAAGTTATTTAAATTTACTGCTTTGCGAGATGCAACCCCTACACAGTGTGTTTGTCTTGTCTTCAACTCTGAGTTACTGGTGAAAAGCGCCCTTACTATCGCCATTAAAAAGACATAAACGATCATCATCATCAACCAATTTTGATTATACAGGCTATGAATTAATCCTCATGAGGGTGTGGCCTGTCTGTCTGTCTGTCTGTCAAGAACTAAGTCTTCCCCTCCACACCTCGCGATTTATTGGGTTGGCAGAGTCCATTGTTCAGGGCTACAAGGTCACGTTTTACAAGTTCTTCCCAAGAAAGTTTTGGTCTACCTTGTGTCTTGTGATAGTGTCGGAAAATTGTCATTGATAAAGTCCATGCTGAGCTACTCATTTTTACAACAGAGCAATGGGACTTATTGGATGACAGTGTTCAACTTATTTCACAAAGAAGCTTTTTAGTGTTCTACACATTTAAAGACGGTTTATGCTACTGCCATGATATAGAAGTCTTTCAGGTTAAATAGGCATTTCCTGCAATCCTTGACTGGAAGCTTTTCATCGACAGCTCATCTAAAATATCACAGCTGGATTGTTGAGTAACGCAGACAAGTGTCCCTCCATTCTTCCGGCTTACTCAGTTTATATAAAGGAAGAATATTAAAACATCAAAATCGTGATGAGTGCATTGAAGTAGGACCTCTACAATTGGGAGGTCGTTGGTGATTTCAAGATGGTGGCTTTCATAATGGTGCTTCCGGGTGGTTCTATCCAGTGTTTTTTTTAAGGTGTTTTGGGTGACCGAAACGGCCCCCCAAATTTCTCCAGCGGTTTCCCAAAATTTGGACTTGCAACTACAGTGCCTTGTCAGTTGTCACAATCATTCATTTTATGTTGCGTTGATTGTATGTAGTTTAAATGCCTAGGTTTGTACCGCATCTTTAGAGATGATTGTTTGTCCTAAAGTAACCTTTGAAATCAGAAATAACGTAATAATTGCTTTTCTTGCGAAACCTAGATTCGAGGTAATTCTATTCCTTCTGGACTCTTCTCTGACTTAAACTGAATATTATGAAGCTTATGATGTCATAAACGTATTTACTCAACCTGACGTTTAGTTTTAACAATTGTTTGTGACGTAACTTAACCGAAGCTTCTCGTAGGTGGGAGAATATTTTTGGCATTGTGCAAGGCGGCATATTTTGAGTGTAAAAGAGAGGAAGGACAGAAATTAAGAAATACGTTGAAGTGCTGACAGTTGCTATCAAGTTTTAGTGCGTTATTTGCAAGTGCTATTGTAGATTGCATCGCCCTTTTTGCCAGTTCTCTGAAGATGTTGATCAGCGATCTCAGAAGTAGAACTAGGCTATTCAGTCGTTAATTGATTGCTGTGCGTTGATTTTTCTTCCATTAAATTAGTTCACGTTCTTTCAACGTCTCTTTCCTGGTAAAAGAAAAGGAAGACGTGGTGACAGTCGCTATCTTGAGCATTTTTGAAATAGAAAGATTGTTTTTGCAATAAAATTTAGAATAGGCTATTTCTTAAATACTCTTTCTATTTTTTAGCTTAAAAATTTTAAGTTTTTGTGAGTTATTTCAGATGAAAATGTCGCAGCGTAAACGCTTATCCTCTGATAAACCTAACAATCGAAGTATAAAGCAGTTCTTTTCTGGTAAACCGAAAACACGTACTGCTGCTCTAACCCCCGAAACCGCATCTGCCAACAGCACCACAAGTTCTGATTGTGTTTTACTGAATGACCGCAATTCTGCTGAAAATGTTCAAGAGCAGTCGACTCTTCCTGTTGCATCGTTGACGACTGCTCCAGCTGCACCATCCAACAAGATATTTCAATCGTGGATTAAACTGAAAGGTTTTGATGATGCTCTACGAATGAACGTGTTCACCCTCCATGCTGACGGAGGCATAATCTGTTTGCTTTGCTCTAAGCATCCAGTAGCTATCACTGGCCGAGGCAAGTTTGCTGATGTTTACACCAGCGTACCAGCCAGACCTCAGCGCCCCTCTCGTCTGGATATGCATCTGAGCTCGGAGCAACACCAGCAAGCAGTTAAACTGGAACAGAACCAACGTGTCTCGCTATTTCACACACAGTATAAAGATCGTGTATTAAATAAAACCAAAACTGTGGCTGAGAGAGTACACCTAATTTACTGGGTACTGAAAGAGGAAGTAGCAAATCGAAAATTTGCTTCCTTGCAAACACTGCTTGACCTTCAAGCGGCGCTGGTTCGATTCTCGGGGTGTGCGCTTGAGCAACGCACGTTAAGGACTGCTCTCCATTCAGCGGCATCTAATGGATGGAATAGTTCCCCGGCAACAAGACTTCAACAATCGGAAACTTCACTCTGTCAATCTCGGTGACCGGGCCTGCGTCAGTGATTCAAAGCCTCTACAAGTATGCGAAACTGCCAGGATTAAGCTCTTCAATAAGCTTTCCCAGTCCGAGGATAAAGATTCAATCAATCAATCAATCAATGACCGGCTTCGTGACCTGCGACATACCAGTTCAACAGCAGTGACGGAGTTTATTTTGCTCATCTCCGACCATCTGACTGATCGCATCGTTGCTGATGTCAAGCAAAGCCTATGCTGGGCTACCATGGTCGACGAGACAACCGATATTGCTACTTTGCAGCAATATATTACATTTGTTCAGTACGTCAATAAAAAGGGACGCCAGGCAACTGTATTTTTGGATATCCGTCGGATAGACGCTCGCGGGGCAACTGCTGCCAACCTATTCCGACTCTGGAAAGAGGTCGCTGCTGACTACAGTCTTGATGTGGGTAAACATGTCGCTATTGCATGCGATGGAGCTGCTGCAATGATAGGCCGCCGAAATTCCCTCTCACAGAAATTGACTGCACAAAATCCGATTACCTACACAGTGCACTGCCATGCGCATCGCTTAGCCTTGGCATGTACAGACACGGTAAAGGAGCTACAACACATCCAGGATTGCGAACGTGGCTTAGTCCAAACGTGGAAGTACTTTTCAATTTCGCCGCTCAAGACCGCAAAACTACAAGAAATGCAAACTATTGATGTTGATTCGTCTGCGCGAAAATTAGTTAAAGCCTGCCGTACTCGCTGGCTATCTCATGGTCAGGCTGTAATCGCAATGAAAGCAGAACTGCCTGCTGTACACGCTACGCTCCAATATTTTGCTACCGAGAAGAAAGATTGCACAGCAGTTGGTATTCTTCATTTAATTTGCTCCAAACGCTTTCTTTTCGCCCTTTACTTGCTGAATGCTGCTTTGGTCCATCTCAACAAGTTATCATTGTTGTTTCAAAAAGGTAGTTTTCACTTTTCTCACATGCAGTCGGCACTTTCAATATGCAAAAAAGAGATTAGGAGCATTGCCAATTCAGATCAGGTTTTAAACAGCATAAAACTTGACTGGGAGAAGATTTCAAAAATTTTACCAAGATCTCAAAATACACTTCTTGAAGATGATTTTAAACTGCTGCGATTGACCACAGAAACATACTGTGAGACACTGCTCTGTAATCTCAAAGAACGTTTCCCTGAGCCTGAGGTACTCTCTGCTTTTCGAATCTTTGATGCTAATGAGATTCCTCTTGATACCCCTCAGCGCCAGCTTTATGGGAATGATGATCTCTCGCTGCTTATCAGAAGATTTGACATTGTTCCTGCTGAACAAACCTTGAAAGTACTAAATGACTATCAAACGTTGAAAGATAGAATGACAATGCCAGAATTTGAGTTCTGCCAAGATCCCGGTGATGTCTGCAGCAAAATTGCTCGAGACAACGTATTCCAGCAAATGTTTCCAGAGCTGCATCGACTTTGCTGCATTGCATTGTCAATTCCTCTAGCAACCGCCTGGCCAGAGCGAGGATTTTCGACTCTATGTCGTGTTAAAACCAAGCAACGAAATAGGCTACTAGATATCACCCTGAATGCTCTAATCAACATTTCGATGAACGGTCCGGAGCAGCTCACTGACGAGAATGCACAAAAGATAGCTGAGAAGTGGCAAAAAACAAAGGACCGACGAACAGTGACAGTGCGAGCATTGAAGGCGTTGGAATCTGCAAACAACGAAGAAATAGAAGCTGGCGGATGGGAATGGGATTGCGAATCTGTTTTGTTGCATGAGATAGAACCTGAAAAATTTGTTCTGTGATTGTGCACTGCCAGTAGCCTAATAAATAATTCGTTTAAGCAAATATGGCTATTTTTTGGTATTTAAATGAAACACTTGCGGTCTCTTAAAACTACTTAGCGGTCACCCAAACCAAACCTTAAAAAAAACACTGGTTCTATCAAGTTTTGATGCTGTCTTTGTCTCTGGGATAACAGAAACATCGTTTTTCACAAGAGGAATTGGCCTCCAAGAACCACCTATGAGATTGGACCTTATAATGTAAAACAACAACCTCCGGTAGATGCAACAAAAATACTGATGTCTTCTCTGCACATAAAACTAGGTCTTAAACAACTCTACAGAGGGTGGAGCGGAGCATTCAAGCAATTAAAGAGCTGTTTTAAAACTTTGCAAGATGCAAAAACCAAAGCTGGAATATTTACGTGATCTGAAGTGAAGCGACTGATAAACTCCACACTGTTAAAAAATTTTACTGTCCTTTGGACAGGCAGCAAAATAACTTCCTAAGTAGTAATTTTATTTACTGTAATGGAAGTATTTTTACTTCCGTTGACAGTCATATTTTTAATGTTTCTGATCAGTAAAAATACTGCTCTGGATAGTCATTTTTTAAATGTTTCTGATCAGTAAAATTACTGCTCTGGATAGTCATTTTTTAAATGTTTCTGATCAGTAAAATTACTGGTCTGGATAGTCATTTTTTAAATGTTTCTGATCAGTAGAATTACTGCTCCGGATAGTCATTTTTTAAATGTTTCTGATCAGTAAAATTACTGCTCTGGACAGGCAGCAAAATAACTTCCCGAATAGTTTTTGTGACAAACGGCATTATGAGAGTAAAATGACTTTCTCTACAAGTAAATATTACACACGTGCATTTGCAGATATAAATTTATTGTGTACAGCAGACCTCACTGGCGACAATGTTTCACAATATATTTCTCAAGATGTTACAAGTATAGCTATTTGTTTGATGTTTCACGAACACGTGAATTCGCTTTTTTAACTGCAGAGTTCAGCCGAGGCTATATTTCGGCGAAGCATGAAGCAGCAGCGACTGAACAGTGAATTTCTTGACTTGCTTCAATCTTCATAACAAACATCCCTGCCGAAGCATGACCTCGTTGCACTGTCGGAGTACTTTAGGGTGCACATCCCACTTTTTCTTGTCATGACGGATGACCCCAATGCGAGCAAAGTATCTGAGGAAACAACACAAGTTATATCAGTGGATCTTTTCAAATTTGACCGTGATATTTAGCAATGTTTGTAACTACACCACAATACCATCGTGTAGTGAAAGTGTGAAACCTTCAAATTGATCAGAATGCGTTGTCACTTCCACAAACCTTAGAATAATCGTCATCCTCTGGAGTTGTGGCTTGGAACTTGCGTACATAACTAGTATTAACAGTTTAACACCTCTAATAATCAGTCTGGATGGCCGAGTGGTCTAAGACGCAATCCCTCCGGTAATGGGTGCAGTTCTTACTAGCTGCAGTAGAGAGACACTGTCAAGAACTTCGTGGATTTGAATCCCACTCCAGCCAGACCAGCTTGTCACTGGTATGAACGACTTTGTGAAGGAGGGAGTTCCATTATTGTTATTCCTTAGCTCATACATAAACAATTAAACACATTACAGGTTTACATACCTCTGTATAAACTCCAGACTTGCAGCTGCACTATCTGGATATGACATTGCAAAGACGTAATATGAGCAGAAGAAGTAAGCCAGCGCTACAAAAAAACGACTTGGTTTCCATTGCAAGGTTGCCTTCGATGAATACGAGAAACTTCACTGCACTGGCAAGAGTGGGCCCTACAGATGCAATGAGGCACAAATGAAACTACGAAGATTGAAATTAGTGCATATTTACATTTACCAACTTCATATTTAGGTGAGCAATTCAAAAGTTCACTTGTACATCAGTCAAAATTGTACAAACGCTCATTCACAACTTACCAAAACACACAATTATTGGATGCTGGTACACGAGTTTCTTCAAACTGGGAGATAGCTGAATCCTACAAATTGAATTTAACATTTTTAAGATATTGAAAATAATACAAACATTGTCAAACACTCATATAGCCGCACTCTTATCGCTAAGAAGGCAATGAAATAGAATTTATTAGCAGTAGTAGCATGCTGTTCATATCACACAAGTTATATATAAGCTATACATAAATTTGCAAAGTATGTGTCAGATGTTCTTCCGGGAATGGGAAGGTTGGGTATTAAAAAATCTGTGTTTGCAAGTAAATAATAATAAGATGTACGTTATACCTCAAAGCATTGATAAATCGCTGAGCAATCTTCTTTAAAATATGTTGTAATCAGTTCCACTAATCCCACTGAGATGGCAAGTTGTCTCCCATCCGCCAGTTGTCTCCCGGCACATCATAAATGCACAAGGATAATATCCAAGTATCAAGTTATTCAATGAAATGAAATACAACACATGCTCAGGAAAGCATGAAAAAACCTAAATTGGTTTAAAACATGTATTATGAGACGTTGTCACGAATAATACCGGTAATAAGTACTGGTCCTCTTCCTGTAGCCTAATGGGGATTTTTCCTTCTTGATCTTTGGCCAGGGCTGAGGGTCTATCGTTTACCACCCTGGACCTGCTGCTCAAATTATTCATGCTGGTCACACACGAAAGATCAGCCTACCACAAGTTTTATCACCACAGCTGGATAAACCACTCAATTATTTAGTTCTCACTTTTTAACAGTCCTGGGCATTGACTAGGCCTATAAACTGCAACTGACGGCAGATGTTTCACTCTGAGGTAAAATGGAGTTGCATCTCAAATGTCGTTACTCCCTGGCTACTCATGGGCAAGGCGTAGCACCAGATATGGCAGATATACTCTCTAGCTAGGGTCACAGCTTGTTTTTTTAAAACTGTGTAGGCTACCTAATATTTTCTCATTTTGAAGACAGTTGCAGCAGCCATGCCTAGTAATCTTTTGGCAGTGGCTATTTGACCGGCGCCGGTCTTTGAATCTGAAACACTATTTGACCGGTCATGACATCACTATACAGGCACCTTTTTCTTTTTCTCTTACAAAGCAAAAGACGAAAAGCGCGTATATAAGTTCTAAATTCGACAATTTTATTCAACTTGATCCGTGGCGCGTGCGATACTTTGCCGACTCCTATTCTAGAGGGAATGAGTTCGATACTACCCGGAAGCATTCTTTTTTTTTTTAACTAAATTTTGACCCAAAGTGCATTTTGTAGTCAATTTTTAATTTGAGTTGCATTACATTTACATACCATTTTTTTAAAAGAAGCATTGTATATAACTAACTTGTTGAGAGCAAAAGTGTAATGCTTCGTTCGGCACACACGGTCACATCAATCAATCATTTTATTTTTGTCATTAACGCGTCCGGGACGAAAAAGATACTAACTACAAAAATCGATATAGACCTACCAGCACGTTAATGAACGGGAAAAGGTGGCAAAACCTTGAAAGGTTTAAAACGTGCCTGAATGAAAAATTATGTAGTAGGCTATATATCAGTAGTTAGCACGGCCACAAACGGAAAATTACCCAGAGAAATTCTCAAATTCCAGCAAATTAAAAAAACTCTAACTTTATTACTCACATTTGAAAAGACATAAGAAATTGGGCTGTAGGCAACTGAAATTAAAAATTGACTACAAAAATGCACTTCGCGTCAAAATTTAGTTAAAGAAAAAAGAACGCTTCCGGGTAGTATCAAACTCATTCCCTCTAGAATAGAAGCCGGCGAAGTATCGCACGCACCACGTATCGAGTTGAATAAACTTGTCGAATTTAGAACTTATATACGCGCTTCTCGTCTTTTGCTTTGAAAGAGAAAAAGGTGTCTGTATAGTGATGTCATGACCGGTCAAATAGTGTTTCAGATTCAAAGACCGGCGCCGGTCAAATAGCCACTGCCTAATCTTTTTATAGTACGATTCCAACACTGGATCTTCCAATCCAGAGTCCGAATGTTAGAAGCTACTACAACAGAGCTCGACTACTTCAACATTGTGTGTTCAGTAGGCTACAATACTGGTATACCGGGAAGATGTGTTAGGTAGTTCTTCACATTGACTCAGGGGTGCAGTGGTTAGAAAATTGTAGGGAGGGGGCAGAGCCTCACTGCATTGACTGACAGACCGACCTGCCTGATCTAAGTCATTGTCGTTCAGTGCATATTGCTTAACTATGTAATTTCGTAGCAGTTTAATGCAGTTAACTTACTAAAAGCATCGAAATAAATTAATTTCAATGGTACGCTATTGTTCTCATTTGTCCATGGTAAACATAAAAAAAATCAGCAAAGATACCATTTGTAGGATTAAACTTGTTACCTGTTCAGTGATACAGGTTTAACGATGCTACTTTTGCTATTGACACGCTTCCTCTGTCTATCTGAAACTTATGACTGCAACAAAACCAGCTGTAACTAAGTTACTGCACTATTCCTGCAACCACGCTTGATGCTTGCATCCTTGCACATGCTCAGTTGTCAGACTCAGTGTTGCCAGATGCTTAGCACCAAAAAGTAAATAAAATTTCACCAGATTGCATACAACTTCACCAGATATGTAAAACACCCTAAATAAAACAATTTCGCCTAAAAATACAAATACTTTTTAAGACATAAGACACTGCCGTCACGCATGCGCAAACCTCTTGCAAAACGTTTTCTATACGAGCGGGGATTTTTCGCTTAAAAGTTTAAAAAAACTTTCTTGAAAAAAATAGATTGGGGGAAAATTTCACTAAATTTCACCAAAAAGTTTTCTGGTCCCAAAGTCAAAAAATTTGGCATCAAAGGCCTCTAAAATTGAATTTCACCAGAATTTTTTTAAATTTGTTATCCTATTTCCCCATCTGGCAACGCTAATCAGACTCTGCAAATTCTGAGCGGGAAGGCGGGAAATTGAGCGCGGACCAGGATAACATTCGCCAGCCCATTGGCTGACGACTGATAAGTGATAATAATTCTCGGGTTTTAGTCAGAGAGTCGAACCGTTTGACTATAAAACTCGGGTTCGGTTCGACTCTCTAGTACTTTCAGTGCATTTTTAAGGAACCAATATTACAAACAATTAAAACATTTTTGTTGGAAGCCCGTGAGTTCGGATCTCTAGCAAACTTTCCTTCCAGTCATGATTGTTTCAATTAACCCACGAACTCTATATTGCTGGCCAAGGTAGCCTATATCAGATATCAAAACAGAAAGGCATGACATAACGTAGCATCCCACTGTTTCGAGAATGTGCTGGTGTGACCGTAAATATGTTGACCGGAAAAAAGGTTGACGTTTCGTAGAAGTGCTAAATATATTGCTGCACAGGAGTATAGTAGCCTAATCGGACTAAAATATCGGTGTTAATAAAATGTTACTGCCCATGTAGCCTACCGTACCTATAGTACAATTACTGCCAATGCAAGTTAAAAAAAAAAACTATAAAAAGTCAGTAAAATTTTACTATTTTTGTCAGTAAAATTGCAAAACACTTTCACAGACCAGTAAATTCACTTCCAAAAAAGAAGTGAAATCATCTACTACGAAAAGAAGTAAAATTTAAAACTGCTCAATCAGTGATTCTACTATATTTGGAGTAAAAAAACGTCTTTGTCTAGTAAATATACCACAAAATGGCCAGTAATTTCAAGTACTGTAACAAGATAGTAATATTCTACTGCTCTTCTGACAGTAAAATTACGAAAATTTTTAACAGTGCATTTACTTTCATGATCGAGATGCTGTCTAAAGTATAACAGACAGCTTGGACCTGTTTCATGTCTGTAGTTAACAGATTTTGGGGCAATCACAAGACAGACAACTATAGGACAGGGTACTTTTTGATCAACTTAGGGATGCATATTAGAATATGGGATTAATATTATATCATTATTATAATAGGCTATTATATGGGATTATTATTATATGAATTAAGGTATTTACTCGCAGAGTCAGTCATGATGGCGGTCATTTTCTGTCAGTTCAGGTATTTTCCCTCAGCGGCACGACTCTGGAATAAGATACCCAAATCCTTATTTCATCACCCTAACCTCCCCCCTCCCCCTCTGAGATGCCATCGACAGTTCAAGAAGTCCATTAAATGCATTAACCTCGAAAGCTTCCCCATTTTATACCATAATATTCTTTATCTCTTCTAGTGTCCAGGGTTTTGCAATAGGCCTGTCCTTTTCTGAACACTTTACCATAAAAAAATTGATGCTTTTTTACCATTTATTTGTGTTTTTTTGACTTTTCTTTGACTAATAAAATTCCGAATTAGTTTTGAGTTATTATTCCATCTTCACAGAGCTGATTTGCATAAAAAATGACAAGTTCATGCTGTATTTCACATTTGAAAACCATTTATTCCAAAAAATTGTGATTTTTTGTTAAATTTACAACCCGAAAAAGCAATTTTCAGGTTTTTGTGGTGCTAACCGCCAAAAACGCCTAAAGTTCAAATTTTTTTGCTGATTTTGCATTGTCATATCATATTATTGTTTAAAAAAGAGTCCTATGTAAAATCTGAATACCTTCATTTTTACTGCCTACCCCTACATTAACAGAAAAATTGAGGGCAGGGGGAGCATCCGGCGGCTCTGAGGACCATATTGCTGAAATCAACTAAACATTCAAAATTTTGTATGTTTAGTTGATTTCAGCAACATGGTCCTGTGTTTTGCCATGTTAGACAGGTAGTCACTACCTGGTCTAGGCCCCTGAAGAAGTCAGTCGTGTCTGATTGACGAAACGTCGGAATAAAAGCAGACTGTCACTGTATACATCTGGTGATAGTTCAGCTTAATTTGCACCAGTAAAACACCTCATATTATTTAGTGGTGTACTTGTTTACGAATGCAAATCCCTCCATCAAACAGAAACATACAGTAGGCTATCAATCGGCCTACAGCTCAGAGCTTAAGATCTGAGCTGGCCTTTATATTCGAGTGGAAGGCAATTTCAGCTACGGCAGGCCACTGTCACAGTAGCCTACGCATAGCTTGCAAAAAGAATCATTTTGTCGACATGCGCAATATCAACGAGATTAAAGAGCAAACAGAAGCTTGCTTCAACCATAAAAACTGCAGCAACAACCAACACCTCAGACATTTATCTTTGGTTTGTCAGACCCAGCGTAGCTTGAAAGGTGTTTCCGTCTCCTCGAGTAGCTTTTCGATTAATTTCTAGGTGGCGTTCTCGGGAAACAATTTCTTCAAGGATTTCGCCGTCTCCTTTAACCAGTCGACTTCGACCTGTCGCTTCATCGTACACGCGTCGCACAACACTTTGACGAGCCTCCCATTCCGCTTGTGTCATCGGTTTCATTGCTAATGACCGCTGATCAACCTCTGTGTGATAATTCAGAAGTACCTTGAGTTATTAATAAGTAGGCTACGGTAGGTCAAATGTGGAGAAGAGTTTTCAAGCCCATATTTTAATTTTTAAACATCCCTCAAAAGCGATCACATCAACAGCCAACATTTGGACACTGAATGAAAGATTCTTTATTGGTACGAGGTTCAGTCAAAAAGCAATGAGCCGATTTATCTTAGCCTACTTAGTACTTATGGCTGGTATTTTTTCTAGAAATTTAAAGTTCATAGTTTACATTAGGTGATTGTTTTAGGGTTTATTGAATAAAATTGCTTAGACCTACCCAGTGGCGTACGCAGGGGGGGGCCCATTGGGCCATGCCCCCCCTTAAAATTGTTTTAACGACGTGGATTAAGGCATTTAATTTGTTTTGCATTGCTCTGTCAAAGCAATTACTGTAACAATGTTGTTTTATAGACTAAGCCCAAACGAAATGCATGGCCCACTCCACCTACCCCACCCCAGGTATGCCAATGTAGCATAGTGTTCTGTAAGCCTATTACAGTGATTAGTGAGAGAGAAATGGATATAGTCTAAACTAAAACCATACTGGGATATCATGAAGACATCTGGGATATCAATGGCCAGTGGCGTAGCCAAGGGGGGGTGGTTACAACCCCACTTGGCACGCGTGTGACGTCACGATATTGAGAATGATGAGCACTTTCAGTCTCTTTATGCTTGGGAATGATGCTTTCAGTCTAAAAAAACTAGCCTAATTTTAAACAAAACTGCATTAAAAGAGCGAGTTTTGCCAATACCAAACATTCAAACATTTCAGCCAGGAATTAACAAGAAAACATAGAGACTTAGCTTTATTTCCGAAAAATGCCGAAGAAAACATGATCTTATCCTTTTGCTATGCCACCTGACAGCACCATTTTACAGGAATATTCATACCCACATTTTTGTTGAAAATGCTCTCAGAATGCACCAAATTCAAAGTAATTTTTCAAAATTTTCTGGGGGAGCCCCCCAGACCCCCCGCCGCTGGGTGTCGTATTAAGCGAAAACGCCGTCGGGCAATTCCAAAACACCCCTTTCAAAATTCCTGGCTACGCTACTCTCAATCGCTACTACACTCTCAAAAATGAAATATTTTGACAATATCAAGCAAATTATGGGAATAAAAAGCATGCCGGAAGCACTAATAAAAACAAAAGACAGAACAAAATGGAGGCAGTTCATAAGGGAGATCACAGCTGATCAAACATGATCAATCTGTTGAAGAAGAAGACTGACACTGATCGGAGAAACCGTAGGCGTAGAGTCACAATGATCACATCGCTGAATTTCTAGGAATATGCAAAAAGAGCTGCAAACATCGAGTCGTGGTAGGGCTAGGCTTTGCAAAGGTTTGTGCCAAGTTTGTTCCAAAATAACTCACAGTCACAGATGCACACAAACAGACCCGCTTTAAAACTTGTTCGAACTTGTGTAGTGGGTTCTTTTGGCTGGATATAATCAAGCACCTGCCATATTAACCGGAACTAGCACCATTCGATTAATCATCTATTTGAACCTTAAGACATGCCAGTAGACCGCATTTTTGAGGAAGAAATCAAGAAACTGTAAAAAAAACTAATTGAAAGCGCAGCCTGGTAAATTTTACAAGGCCGGCATAGACCTACATGCCTTTATTGATCGTTGGATAGTCAGTGATGAGAAATAAAAATTAGATTGAAAAGTTGGATTAAAATCATTAAATGCATAAGTGCCAGAGTTTTCTTTCGATGCTTAAGTTATAATATGTTTGTATTTGTATTGCAACAAAAAAAGTTACATGAGACATGGGCTCATTACTTTTTGACTGACCCTCGTATGATGTCATGTATCAAGCAGGCCTATGTTAGGGAAAGTACAAATATCGTACGTCACCGTGAGAAGGTTGTCACAAAGTTCTGTTATAAAGGTCGAGGACAAACATCACAGTCAACCTTATGAAGGAAGAAAACAAGATCCTGGGCGTCATTTTAGCCTCTGTAACTTAGAACCTATCTTTTTAACAGTCAACAATCAACACCTAATGTATCAATGCTTTTTTTTCTGAATTATTCGGAATGGCTACTTGGTAGCAGCCAAACGGAAAGATATTTTGAATCAAAGAGCAGAAATAAGCAGGATGATCGAGCAGAATTACCTGAAAATAATTTTTCCTTGGCTTGGTTTGAGCCTAGTTGTAAACTTTTAGATGATTCGGGTTGCGACTTGAAAGTTTTTGGATTGTTTGATAATGCTCGAGCTGTTCCATGTTCACTTTCGGTAGACGACACTTTTTTCCGTTTCCTTTTTTTCTTAGCTTTCTTGTTAGATTTTCGTGCTGGAGAATCAGATGAGGAAGAAGTGGAAACTAACCTTTTCTTTTTGCTAGTTTTAGATCGTGAACGTTTATGGTCTTTGTCGTGTTTTCCCTTCTTAGCACGTGATGGTGATGAACATGACGTCGAGTTAGCTTTTTTCCTGCTTCGATCTGCAGATCGACTATTCCGCCTTCGGTCAGTTGATGAGATGTCGCGTCGTTGCGAATTTGCTTTTTTACGTTTCTTAGACTCTCGACAAAAGAACAAACTCTCTCTGTTCCGAGATCGCGATGAGTTGGAACCGGAAGAACTAGATCTGGATCGCTGCTTGTGCTTCTTTTTTTTCTCTGACTTACCCATGACTTCTCATTTTAAACATGTCAAACAAAGTAGAATTTTTTACATTCATCATTCATCATACATTCATTCAAATTAGCAGTACCATCACTCATAAATTTTTATTATTAAACCTAAAGAATCGCAAACAAAGCCTAATAATCCCAACAGCAAAGAGTAAATTAAAATGACTCAATTCATTTCTGCACCAGGATTAGACACCAGTTTCACGAGTTCACACTATGAATACATGCCGTGAAGTCCAACCTTAATTGAAACAATTTTGTTTCGACACCAACTTCCAACAGTGCTCACTACTCAGTGCACTTGGAATATGCCCACACAAGCCAAGACTAAAAATGAACACAAACCATACAGACCACAGAATAAATATACGAAAAACTCTCAATTATGATCTTTCAATTCATGTTGCTTCATCATCATGCGTAAATTGTTTCTTGACTATGCTTAAACACTAGACGCCACTTTGGTAAGTATATATGCCCAAAGTGAATGCTGCAGCAATAGCCTATTGCATGGTGCTGGTCAAATAGCTTGAAGTCAACCGTTTCGTTTTGTAAAAGGATGGTCGACACTGCCGTGATACGGAGTATTGTGAATACTTGCAACCCTGAATATTGTCGATGAGCGTTCTTTCAACTAACAAACGTAAAGGAAAAACAAGAGCTGAAACAACGATAGCATTCTCAATTACAACACATTAACTTCAAACAAATCATGTTTGAGATTTGTTTAAATATAGTTGATGGAATTCTGAACAATTTTACATAGCCATGTTGTCATTGCTTCAAAAACTGAAAGAAAATTACGGTGCTTTACATCTGTAAGATGAATGATGATGGGGATGGAAATATTGCGGTAGTTCGTTATGTCGTTGAACTGGTGAACTTCACTGTACTAATTTTTATCTCCGGTTAAAAGCCATGCAGCATTGGAATTGCACATAATCAGTAAGATTTTTCAACATTTAAATGGGAAAATAGCAAGTACTCGTGAGTAGGGGGTAAGAAAAATAAAAGTACAGCCGGTTTACAATCTCGCCATTAAAACTTATCACACGAAATTCCTTAAAACCCAGTACAGTGCAAGATCATACAAATACCATATTTAAACTGCTTCAAAACGATTAAGATTACATTATTGAACCTTTATTTCATATCTTTCCTTGTTTGTCTCTAGTAATAGACCAAATTGTGCTAAAATGTTGAAAAACAGTTTACGTTTATCTAATAGGGCCATTGATAAAATTCTTGAACTAAACCAGCTTCTTTGCTTCGAAAAATCCCTTTAAGTGTCGCATTTGCCACACTCCCGCTATCATAAGAACTGCAGTTTGTGCGATGGCCCACCACAGTACTCGAGCGTTTGTGTTCTCGCTGGTTTGCCTGAATCGTTCCTCTCGATATCGCTGATAGTTTTGTTCCTTTTGTATTTGTTGCACTTGATCCAGCAACTGGCGAACTCTCAGCTGCAGTTCGGTCAGTTTTTCTTTTGAAGCAATCTCGCTGTAATCATTGGCGTGTTCCCCTACTTGAATGTCCAGATGCACACGAAGCTTTCCACCAGCGAACAATGACCACTTGGTTGAGTTGGAATGAATACAAATCTGATGCTCTCCGGGTAGATGAGACGTGAATGTAAAAGCTCCTTCAGATCCATAACCTTTCGACAAGAGAACTTTTCCATTAGGTCCTTTCACTTCAACATGCATCCCCATACCCGGAGGAGAGTCCAAGAACTGATTGGATCTCTTATCCCAGAGCTGGGCTTTGTATCGCCCAGTCACCATAGTGTCTTCAGGTAGTTCTTCTATGAAGCATTTTTTTTCTTTTTCTCCTATATGAAAATAGAGAGCACAAGATCTCTGCACCAACAAAGTCAAACTAATTAGAAGAAGAGTTCTCATTGTGTCTAGTGCCTGCACAAAAACAAATTATTATTAGTACCACTGACAAGACACAAATTCAACGTCGACATGACAAAAAGAGGACACAATTTCCTAAAGTATTATTGACATAAAGTTTACAATTAAAAGCTTTAAAACATTATTTTAGATTGAAATTTAGTGGTACACATTTATATTTCCAGAGGATAAGCCAGAAGCCTGACATATAACTATATATTATTGGTAAAACAAAAATAATGTAGCTGCAGTTTAATTTAAAATCCTTGTGACAGTGCTAGTCTGGCCAAAAATCAAAGGCAGGCATTGTAAAAAATTGTCCAAAATGATTAAACCAACATCACATACCATTAGCAATTTGCTAGCCTCCGATTGCAAATTATATATAATCATAAAGTAAGTTGTAAAATTCATCCATACAATTTTTACAACCAAACTTAAGATAAATTTACAGTAAATATTGCTGATACACTGATATTTGGTAACTTTCCCTCAAACGAAATCAATCTGAAGGGAAAAAGTAATGCAAACATATCAAGTATAATAACTCCTACACACATAAAGAGTTGAAACTGGTATTCATCATTCACTTCAACAACAATTCATAGATATTTAAAGAAAGTTCACTAAAATAACCACAAAAGCTTTGTTTTAATTTTTGCATTTCTATATGCTTTTCTTGTTTAGCTTCTTGGGTGTGTATGTGTGATTGGCATTTGTACAAAGAATAAAACCAGATTTGTTAACCAGGAGTGCTTACTGCTTGAAATAAAACACTTTTTCAGCATTTCACTCCATTTTTGTTGAGAATTTTCTATTGTATATAATATTGCAAAACAATAAAAAAAAAAAATTGCTAGTTTACCAATAGCCAGTTTTAAGCAAAGACACAAATCTTGTCATGAAACATACATAGATGAATAAACAATAATCCATACAACCAAAAAGCTGGCAAAAGCAGACATAAAACCTTCCTTGGCGACTTCAAAAAATCCTCCATATTCTTCCAAATCTTCTTTTTGAAACTCAGTGAGATAAAAGTTCATTACAAGGGTGGTTCCTCCACAATAGAGAAGAATTGCAAAGATTCCAGAGAAAGAAAAAATTCCAAAAAGGACGCCTAGAATAACTGCAAGTATTTGACGACTCCAATATACAACATCTAACAGTTCTTCTTTATCAGGCCAAGTTGCATTTTTTGTTAAAGCTCGTTGGACTATAGAATCAGATTTTGCAGACATTTTCTTCCAATTTTTTTAGCAAATAATTGGAAGTCAACACTTTTTTATGTAAAATCCTAAATCCTATATGCAAAAAATATATATATAACAGTAATTTTACAAATGCAAAACGAAAAAACTTTTGCAGTGCAAAACTCTCTCAAAACATTGAAAACCAGTGTTTTCAAGCAAAAATAATCCTATATATAGTGCAGCATCACATTTTTAAAAATACATTTATAGTTATACATTTGCCCTGCCAATAACAACATGTGGATGTTTTTAATTAGAACAGAAAGCCAAAAATGTAACGTTCAGTTGCAATAATTCAAATGAATATTTAAAGTTTACTGTTGAGTGTTGACATGACATCTAGCTATTATCATTGCAGTCCAAGCATACCAATAATAATTCATAACAAAACCAGGCACAGTAAAATGAAGCAACAAAGTTAAAAAGCCCAAACTTTATACATTAGCAAAATGGTATGTTGAAAGAAAATTATTTTGCATTGATTGAAAAAAGTTAGTGAGTGGTTTGAAAAAATCTTTGAAAAAAACGCATAAAAAAACTTTATCAACTGATAACCTACACATGTAGAATAAAAATCAAGTGAAGCAATAAAAAAAAATTTTGCTAGAATTACCATTGAAATGAGGGGGCAAATTTGTTGGTAACTAAACGTCACAAAGCTAGAAATGGAAAGAGGACTTACAGAAGCATGGCAAAACATTCTGCAACACAATTGCCAGAAAAATAAAAACCCTCACAAAACGTTCTTAATGTGAATTGGGAGTCTATGCATAAAACTACTTGAGAAACGGCTTCTGAGGTGTATGTCAATGTATGGAATTGATAGACATACCAATCATTTCGTGCAATGCAACAAGTTGGCAATGTAGTGGAAAAGTATTGCTCCCAATTGCTTTCTTCTACTTTTTGTCTCATCATACTAGATCTTAAGCTTTTCATATTTTGAAACTGAAACGACCACATGCAAGGTGTATTATTGTACTCTGAACATGATTATTAGCTAGTACAAAGAAAAGTTTTACAGTGTACAATAGGCCTAACAAACATGAAAAGTACAAAAATTCAGACTGTGTTAAATAATGCGCATTGCAAATTTTTGTCAAAAATAGCAAACTGATGAAAATTACTTGTTGACACAGAAAAAATAAAACAGTTTATCATACCACTGTTACAATGGCTTGCAGTTGAAATCATTTAAATAAAAATTGATCATCAAAAAACAAAACTTTTCATAAAAAAAAAACAAAGTTAAGATCAACGCAAACTTCAAGTGGCAGAGCATGACTTGTAGGTGCAGACAAGTAGGTGCAATGGTTCATGAGGAAGCCAGCCGGATATAAATAATATTCCGTGGAGTAAAGAGGATTTAATTGGTGCCTGTGATGTATTGTTGCATAAACAATTACGCATTGTGCGTGTGTGTTCTCATGATACAAACAAAGTTAGTTGAGTCTGTATCTGATGGCCTGCTTTAAATTAAATCTACCAAACTTTGCCTTGGTCTAACCATTTCCAAGAAGAAAGCTCAAGTGTCCGATTAGCAAAGACTTGTGTTTTCTATATTGTTTTCTATAGTTATTTATGGCTGATATATACAAACTTTTTATCCTTATTTATCTGTTTAAATAAGAGCTTGTCAGATGGGTTCTTGGCAATATTTGAATAGTCACTAGTCAGGCACTAAAATGTTTTATTCGTCTACAAGGCATTCTTTGGCCTATCAGCCTAAAATCTGTGACAATAGTCTCAAGAAAAAAATTGTTTAAATACCGGTAACATACTGCATATTAGGCCAATAGCATATGCATTAATAAAATAAACCATGTGCTACAACCATCAAAAGCACCAATAAAATACACATCACCCGGAATAGCACCTAAGTCACCATGTGATCCAGTGTGGCATCACCAGAATTACCTAGGGACTGGGGAGACAGTGTGGGGGACAACCTTCCATATCTTTACGAGTCTATACCTAAACGTAACTTGAACCCTAAAATCAGCATACCAAACCAAACAAAAATTTTGATTGCTTCATTATAATACAATTTTATGCAAGAAAACTTTAAAGGTAAAAGTTCTTTTTAATTTTATTACAAATTGTAATATTTTTTAAGTAGGCCTAGGCTATAGATGCTCTTCTTGAAAACCTGCAGTTAACACTGTTTGAAAATGCAAAACATACAACCATGCATCAGAAGTCATACAAATTTGTTATGATATTTAAAACAACGCCAAAAAAGAACCACCAGCTTTAAGCGTAGTTTGACCTGCTGAGATTTACACTACTTTTTGTCATTTTTAGTTTTAATAATATTTTCTAATTTTTCTAACTGTTCTTTTGACACTGCATCCATTTCATCTTCAACTTCTTCTACATTTTGTACTTCAGGAATATAAAACTTGAGCATGTTTTCAATGCCACTCTTTAGTGTGACAGTTGAACTTGGACAGTTGCTGCATGATCCTTGGAGTTTCAGCTTTACTGTTCCACTGTCTACATCAAAACCTTTAAATATTATATCACCACCATCTTCCATCACAGTTGGACGTATTCTAGTATCAAGAAGTTCTTTGATCATTGCTACAATTTCATCATCATCTTCATCTATAACTGTGTCTGGGGAAGGCTCATTATCAGTCAAAACAGGAAGGTTTCCAGCCATAAAAAAATCCATAATGACTTCATAAATTTCCGGCTTCAAAACTTTCCATTGCACATCTTCAGAAGATCTTGTAACTGTCAAAAAATCAGGACCTAAAAACACTGCTTTGACGCCAGTGATACCAAACAACCTTTTAGCTAAAGGTGATTTATGAGCATTTTGCCAGTCTGGAAAGTCATATGTTCCATTTCCCAAAACGTCAACACCAGGAACAAATTTCAGACAATTTGGGTTTGGTGTATCAAAAGTCTGAATAAACATGTTTCGTGATGTTTTTACAATACCAAGTATGGGCCGCAAAAATGTAACATTTCTATTTGCCCAACTTGGGAGCTGAAGAGATGACCACTGTCTTTTTGCAATGTTAGTCAGACACAAAGGCGTTGGATTGTAAGTGCTTGGAAATGCAGCTGAAATACGGTCAAACCTAAAAAACTTTCTCAATTGGGTAGTTCTTAATGATGTCATTATGTCAAATATACTTACACTTAAAAGAAAATTTGATTGATTAATAGTACGGTAACTAATACTGGTGTTAGAATTTACAGTCCTGTTTTATTGATGATAAAAATAAAACAATTTTGATTAGGACTGTATGCCGTATAAAATGGTACCCGGTCATTTGGTCGACAGGACGTTTGGTCGACAGACATTTGGTCGACAGGACGTTTGGTCGACAGGACGTTTGGTCGACAGGACGTTTGGTCGACAGGACGTTAGGTCGACAGAACGATTTATTTTAGGGTTAGGGTTGGTTAACTAACCATAACCCTAATCCAGTGGTTCTCAAACTTTTTCAGCATGTGGCACATTAGAAAAACTATAAAACGCATGCGGCACACTTACAAAAGAAGAAAAGATGCTTTAAAAAAAATTATTTTCACGTGTCAATGCGATGGATGTGCTTGTTTATACCAATATAAGCTTCGACTGAAACGAGGTTGCATTTGTTGACAAACATATACCCGAATTTCATCGTCAATTCCAAGTAGTCTCTCGTTTACAGTATTTAATTTCAGTCAAAACAGAAAAGCCATGTTCATATAGCCATGAAGATGCAAATGGCAATATAATTTTGATTGCTTTTGCACGGATCATGAAATATAATTTGGAAGCAGACAGCCAAAACGCATCCAAGTTTTTTGTGGCAACAACGTTTGTAAAAATGAGTCGTTTCGTAAATCAATGATCTGTTCTTCTTCTGCAGAAAGATTGCTTGATTCATTGCTTCCAAATGGTGGGAAGTAATGTTAGCAATAGCAATAGCTAACGTACCAGCCCAATAGTGACGTGGCAATTACCCTGCTATATCGGCAATGCCATAATTGGTTTCATCGTCACATGTGCTTATTTATCATCTATTGAAGGAGTTAAAGCGCTTTTAAGTCGCATGCTTGTCTGAATGGCTTATTTTAAATATTTATACAGTTCTTTTCCAAAATTTAAAAAAGATTCCCGGCACACTTGAGAATCTGTGGCGGCACACTAGTGTGCCGCGGCACACAGTTTGAGAATCACTGCCCTAATCTAACCCTGACTCTAACCCTAACCCTAACCCAAAAATGAATCGTTCTGTTGACCTAACGTCCTGTCGACCAAACGTCCTGTCGACCAAACGACCGTGCACCGTATAAAATAGTTTTACACTGTAAAGACTACGTCTAACACACAACATTCAGTGATTTTAGAAACCTTATTAAAGAATAGGCAAAATTTAACACAACTTTTTGAATAGCCAGATTTTACAAAGTAGGCAAGCGTTATGGTTAATCAGATTAAAAATACAGAGCCTAAAATGCAGATATATACAGATTCAAAATTTGAACGCTGACAGTATATTATATATATAATGACAAACCTTATAACCAGTAGTATTGCAAAGACAAAAGGGGAACTAGTACTATTGGTTACCATACAAAGCTAAAAAGTGAGCAGTTAACCAGTTTGCTAGGCAAGCATTGATGGACGCTGGCGCTGGGTGTCTGTGTGCCTAGTATCAGCAAGCATAAAGACACAAATTTTTGTTGCTTAACGTCGCAACAGCGTTTATGGTCATATACCGGTACAGTTGTATTGCTTGGATGATTAAACCTTCTGTTATCTATCAGAAATAGTTTGGCTTAAATAAATGATCGCTATGGTCAGGTGCTGTTTTCTCAGCTAAAAGTAGATCTGTTTACAAGCAGTTTTGAGAAAAGTCTGTTCAAACTGGCTATTTGATGAGTCTTTTAACATTGATTTAAGTCTTTTAACTTTAAGTCCCTTGAAGGACTTAAAGGAGTCTCAAAAGCAAGCACAATTTTTTGTCTACAACTAGTTATTAAGTTAACCACTAATAAGTTAAGCTTCATAAGTGAAAAATGTGTCTTATCGCTGGCAATTCTTGCTAAACTCAAATGTTGAGAAACATTTGTTGGTAGGCTAAATGGTAACAAAAGATATTCCAAGACAAGATTTTGTAGACCTACCATATGCATTATCAACTCAACATGGTGAACATTGCCTACTATCTTTAAACTTTTTGCTGATATACGTTTAATCTTTTTTTTTATTTCTGACATTACAACGAAAAACAGTAGCAGAGGCATGTACATGTCTTTGATGTAACAATCAGTGATATTGCTTTTTGCCTCTTAACAAACAACACGGTCTTTTTCTTAAAGTTCAATTTAAAATGCCAAAAATCAACTTTCAAAAAACGCCAAAAATGTCAAAGTACCAAACCAAAAATAACCTGCCAAACGCATAAAAAAACGTCAAACTTCTTGAATAAGTTGAATTTGGTATGAAAACGCAAATATGGTAACCCTGGTGGACACGTCCAAAAACTACCACATCCGTCGCTTTGGGGCGCTAAAGTAAATGGTTTGAAAAACATTGGGGGACTAGGAAAAAAGCAGTCAAATTGTGGAATCCTTTTCTTGAAAAATTTTGTTGTCCCCCCTACGGTAACTGTTACGCCGCTTTGCAGAGAGAGGACGCTCTGTGCTCCCTGACATGCTTCGTCATTTTTCGTAGACATTGGTTTGGTGTTTGAATCTTTATCGTTGGACTGACATAGCCTTCATAGGTTATTCTTGGTAGTTTCGCATACCGTACTTGCAAAGTAGGCCTACCATATTTTCATCGCCTAAAAAGAAGACACGTTTCGCCAGCAAGTAGAATTTTAGGCTTGAAGAATCTTTTACATCTTATTAGATCATTACAGTAGCCTATAGGCCTACGCAGCAAAAGTTACCAAAAAAAAAACAAGTAAACAGATTGACTGAACGTTTAACTTATTTTTTCTCATGTTTAGTGTTTCCTTAAGTTAAGACAACAAATTATTTTATATTATTAAGAGTCAGCAAAAAGTGAAAAAATATCTAATTTCCAGACAGTTTCAGTCAAATAGCAATAATCGCAAAAATCTGAAAAATGTGACAATTAGGCACGTCCTCCAGCTAGCCAAGCCTTAACTTTTTTCAACAAGGAATTGTCAGCCATAACGAAATTGTTAAATTATTTGCAAGAAATATGGTTAAAACAGTAGGCTAAACACAGGACCGGATTAAAGGTACCGTACTGTAGGCCTAAGGCTGTTTACTAGAGAAGGAACTAATTTTGCAAACAAAGACAAACTAATGACACTAAACTCAATTTCGGTAAAAGTGGCATCCCTACGTGGTTTTGGAAATGGGCTCTTCCCTCTTCATAAGTATTGAATTAACTCAGTCATTCGTTTTTAAGCAAAAACTGTAGGCCTACTGTAGGCTACTGGATCTGTATCACTATCAGCCTTACAAAACTTTAACCTTAAAAAATTGAAGCCGAATTTTTCCAAGGCCTAAGTTTCAAAGTTTTCCCGCGCTTTTTCAAAGTGAATAGCAAAGTTTTTGCTCTCCATAGGTCTAAATATACAAGTTGGAATCAAGAAAAATTTAGGCCTGGAGAAAAGCTAAATTTGTACAAACTGAGAAAGGAATTTAATTGTGGTCATTTTAGTCGAAAAATTTTCACAATCGATAAAGAACTCGCGGAGAAGGAACAATTCAAAGAAACCTTGATTTAGCCTAGCTAGTAGCTACAGTATAAAAGCCTACCAGTGAATTCGGCAGCCATTTTGTTATTTGCATATTCTGAGTTGGATCGCTCATAATAGATAGCCACTTTTATTATTGAATTTTAAAGACAAAGTAAAGAGAAGTCACAAGAAATGTTTTTGGTCTTTCTATATTCCACCCAACCGTAGTCAACCTTCATTTTCACTCAACCTAGTTCAAACCCTACCCAATACCCATGCTTGGTGCTGCAATCATCGACTCAAAAGAATGTTGTTTATGGTTATACCAAATCAAATTTTTAAAGAATTGAATCTGGACTGTTCATTGTACTGTATGTTACAACCCCGTTTTTGTTTAATTTGTGTTTGTTGGCCAATAGTTTGTAGATCTGCGCAATTTTGAATTTAGAGGAATGTAATCAGCTCGGTCTGACTGACTTTATAATTTTTGCCTAATTTTCATATTTTATGACACAACAATAATATTTTTGAAAATATGACCTTTCGAGCTGTTCCTTCTCTTGTTTTTTTTCTATTTTTGTTTCCCCATGTTACAGTAGGCCTAATTGGTGTCTTAATTATAGGCTACTTGATTTTTAACTGCAACAGACCACATTTTGTTTTCAAAGCTGCATAGTTTAATTGCGTAGCATTTTAACCTACGTAATTCATTTGTTTTAATAGCCTACCACCGTTTTAAACTGAAATTAAATGATTAAAGTTTGTCTGAATAAAAAGTAGTAGGCCTACTGTATATCAATTACAGATAGGCTAATATTCACTAATCTCCTTAGGCCTATATGTTACTGCGCTCAATTGTATCTTTGTTTTTTTTTTTCTACAAGTCGTGCGGTCACGCTGAACCGATTTCCTTAATTTTTTATCTTGCGGGGTTTTCTGTAACATCACAATTCATTTTTTAACTTGCCTATGAAGACTCAAAGTAAAAAGTTCAGGAAACTTGTAATTTTTTTAATTTTCTTCAATTTTATTTTTAATTGTTGGCGCAAACACGTAGTGAACGGCAAACTAACAAAAGGGAAACTGGAAAAATAACTAAAACGTAATTTACCGACGCTTGACATTTGTCACATTAAGAACAGGGAAGCAGCTTACTCGATGACTGATATAGTCTTTCGCTGCTTCCTGTCTGTTGTGGTACCTAGATGGCTATGGTGCTATTCTATTCATGTTGTGTATAATTGTACCGTGCTATTGTTGCAACAGACGAAATAAAAGTTTTTTCTCTCTCTCACTCTCTAAGGCTATGGCCTTATTAGCCAAATGGCTAATCCTGTCCTGGCTGCACATAACCGTTATGATGCTGAAAACGGCGTGAACTAAAAAGCCTTTCCTTTCCTTGCAAAGCTGTAGGCCTATCCATGCCACGATTTCTTTTGCTGTAGCCTAGGTTAGGTGTTATACACATTACCAGGGGCGCCGGAACGATTTTTGACTGGGGGGGCAAGATTACGAAAAAAGGGCACTTTTGTTTAGTAAAAGGCCAATTTTTTTTCAAGTTTCAAGATAAAATATAGCGATAATGATAATCCGGTATACAAAGAAGGGCACCATCCTATGTTATAATGATGTAACCTACTGTCAAGCCTTAAAGCAGCCTGTGGCCATGGCCGCTAAGTAGTGCTTGAATGAACCGCCGGTGCTACCTCCTCAATCGGCCAAGTTTGGCCGCCGATCTCTTCTAGCCAATTATTTAATTTCTCAATAAAATGATCGTGGATTAACTGTCGAAAATATGCAGTATCAAAGAGTGACGCAAAATTAGGTTAGCGCGTCATAATCGCCACTGTTGCATTGTGCGGGGAATATTTGTTATTGATGGAATATATTGATCTGCGATCGCCAGCGCTGTAAGTCTTGTTTGTAATTCCCAACGTTTATTTTAACAAAGTCTTAATCCGAAGTGCTAATTTACATCGGCTGGCAATATTGTCGTTTTTATGTCGATTCGATGTTGTCGGACATTGAACCGTTGTTAAAAAGGAGAACTAAGCTATTTGACATCAATGGGGAAAACATTTTTTGATCATATTTTGCAAAAATTATATGCTTCCTTTAGTAATGTCTTTTAGTAATGTACATCATTGAAATAGCTAAAACCTCAATTGCTAAGGCAACAGGGATCAGATGTCAGTAGATGAAACAGAAAAAATATTTCGCACTTGCTAGTGCATCGTCAGTTCTGATAAAGGGCAGTTAAAGCCTACAAGTAATGTTTTAATCATTGAAATATTTATTTTATTACCTTGCCGTCATCGTCAACACATGTCGAACGTTGTTTTTCGTTGCTAAAAAGAATTCTAGGGGAGTGGCGAACTTCTATAAAATCAACCACATTGGAGACACTCACGCGAGTGTCGTTTGAATAGTAGCCTACTGGATTACAATCCCGATAAAGCAGTTATTGCGTGGTGCAACGATTCTCTTGTAGGACGTCGCCCAGGCCCAGACTTCAACGACGCTAAGTGATCATTTTAGCATTGTTGCAAGTTTAATTCTATTTACTTGTGTTATCGTTATTTTTATTTTGGCCTCCAAGCACGCAGATTTGGCCGCCGAGAAGGAGCTCCCGGTAGGCCACGATGGCTGCCGAAAAAAAAACGAGTTTTAAGGCTTGTACTGTGTTGCAACATTTTGTGCTGTAAATATTATTTTGAGGCAAAAATGAAAGATTATAATTAGGCTAAAAGCGAATAGCAGAAATTGTTAGCCTATATTGCAAAATGTGCAGTTGC
Source organism: Aplidium turbinatum (assembly GCF_918807975.1). Taxonomy (NCBI): domain Eukaryota; kingdom Metazoa; phylum Chordata; class Ascidiacea; order Aplousobranchia; family Polyclinidae; genus Aplidium; species Aplidium turbinatum. The sequence goes on along the minus strand of NC_137472.1, from coordinate 34,441,638 downwards.
TTACATGACTTTAAACGTCGGCTGCATAGCCGAGTGGTGAGAGCCCTGGAACGGCAATCGAAAGGGCGCCGGTTCGGCACCGCTCAAAAGCATGCGGCTGTGTCTTTGGCAGGACACTTAAAAGCATGCCTGAAGGTGGACACGAAGATTGCCTTTCCGTCCACTTAATATAAATCTCAGGGAATCTTCAACCACCAGGTGTAAACCTGGATACGACAAACAAAAAATATATTTAAAAAAAAGACTTTAAAAGGGCACCATTGCCCCCCCTGCCCCTCCATCTGCAGAAAATTTGAGGGCAGGGGGGGCATTAGCCCCCCCGCTTCCGGCGCCCCTGCACATTACATTGCACTTTTAGACATTCATTTCTATTCGTTTCAAGTAATAAACGAACCAAACTGAATTGATAGGCTAATCAACAACGTCTACAAGCGTTGTATCAATGTAAAATGTATGTAGGTAAAAGAATAACTTTTTGTGAAAGTGTGAGCATGGCCTGTAAAGTGAAGTTTAATATCTTACAGTGAACCAGGCAATGAACGTTCAACAGTTCCATAAAAACAAGTTTGTTGGCAAGGGCAGGGAGCACCTAAACCCAAACTTAACAACCAAAAGTGCAATTAAAGAGGACACCGTCTCTTGTGAAACGTGCACTGACGATGTCTCGATCGATCAATTTAAAATCCTCTCTCGAGGCAGATCTGAATTTCAGACTAAGATCATGGAAGCTTTATTAAGAATCAAACGTAATAATTCGTCTCTCAACCGGCAGTTATTCGCCTGTAGCTCACAGTGGCGTATATTCAGGGTGTTCAAGGTGTGCACTGCACACCTCAAGAAATCCAGAAAAAAAGAAAATTTCCATCGGTTGTCGATGTTCTTTAGTTTCATGATATTCTAACATCTTGTTGCATGCTGATTGCTTTCTTTTCAATTGCAAAACTCGTCCCCTTCTAATTTTAATACGGTACTCCAACGTTTGAGGTCATTGCCTTTAATTTTTTTCGGTCATTACCTTTAAGCTGGGTGTGCGCTGACAGCTTGGCGAGTGCTATTTAAAATAAACAATTAAAAAAAATGACGTCACAAGGCAGCGAAAACAGCAATGGTTTTAGGTCAGCCAGGCTGCACATTCGCTGATCTGCACACCTTGGCGCGTCATTGGGGGAATCCCAGGCAATAGCAAGTTTTAGCTTGTTGGATTAGAGTTTGAGGTGATCAGCGTTGGAAACAACTTTTGCTAGAACTGAAGCAAAAGCAAGCTTTATACGACGATGTAATTTAAAAATTTATTGCACAAACAAGAAGAATCGAATTATGCTATAGATGAATTTTTCTTCTGTAGTCGAGGTGTTAAACATTTTCGTTTTTACTAAGTAGTAGGCTACGGCGGATAAACGTACAGCCGACCAACATAGCAATCGACTTTCTTTTCTTGTTTATTATCGAGTTGCTTTGCTATTGTTTTTTGTTTTAACTTTCACCTGTTTGTTTTTAATTCGCTTGTACATTTCTCAAGGTGTTGCGACCGTGCCTAACCCTTGCATGAAGTAAATCATTTCCATCTCGAGCACGCTTTAACTTTCGCGTTTTTTCAGACTCCTGCTGTGTTATGGCAAGTAATATTGTTCGTTTTGATGGTCGGAAATAAAAAGTGAACTGAAGTATGTGACTTTAGAAATGCAACGTTTGCGTTTACGCTGACGTTCGAAAAAACATACGCCGTATGCGTCAACGCAACTTGTAAAAAAAGTTGGCGGCGTCAACGTCAGCGCATACACTAGCGTAAACTAATTTTGTTTGCTAGGTGCCAAACACTCACACGGTATAAACCACTCGAAACAAACAAGTTTTATTTTGAATTTCCACGAAAAAACACAAGTATCTAAAAGTGTTCATTTGACATTTTGCTGTGTTTTGGTTCCAATTTATCTTTGCCCAGTGAAAACATTCTTTCAACTGCAGTGCTGGAAGGTATTGGCGTGTTGTAGAGAAAAAAATACATTAAAAAGTATGCGTTGACGCATGGACTTCTAAATAGTAGAACCTGGACTGGACACGCAGTGGACAACACTAGGCCAAACAGTTGGTACAACAGTGGGCCAACAGCCAAATAACTAACCCTGTTGGCCAACTGTTGTACCAACTGTTTGGCCTCATGTTGTCCACTGCGTGTCCAGTCCAGGTTCTACTATTTAAAAGTCCATGGTTGACGCTATGCGCTAAAAAACGCGAAAACTTTACGGCGTAGCCTCAAGCGCAAACTATCAAAAAAATGTGGCCGCAAGCGTTAGCGCAAACAAAAAGTCTACGCCGCAAGTATGCGGCGTAGAATTTGCGGCGTATACGTACATCTCTGGTAATACATCATGTTAAAGTTTAACTGCACGATGACTTTGACCGCACTTTATCTGAAAGAGCATGTTTCAATCTATAAATACCAACCTAGCCTTTACTTTGGCTATATTCAATAAAAATTATCAAAACTACCAGAGGACGCGATGGAAAGTTGTCAAATGAGTGAGTTTACTTGAGCTTGTTTACTGTTCAACAGCCTTTCAAGAGCTGGTTGCGTAATTGTTCCATTCATTATTATTAAACGAAGCTGTTATATCTCCCAGGCAATTCAGGCTGGTCGCTTATAGGCATGTGCTGGAGTGGCTGTTGGATGGAGAAGTTCTGGGCAAGTCGAACAGAGTCGTGCTGCCATCCTGCATTGTCTCTTTCATCCCCAGAAAGTACCCCAACGACGATGGAGATTATGCTGGGTTCCGAAGACCAGTGCTACCATTTTAGTCTTTTTAAAATCAAATCTGGTTTATTTGCAACCGTTTGGTTTATTTTTTTTCGATTTGATGTGTTTTTTTGGTTTGGTTTGTTTTCAATTTGTGTGTCGTAATGCGATTTGTCATCAGTAAATCAGCATTGTATGTAGGTTTATTGTTTTAGTTTATTTCTGCTTCAATTTGGCTTATTTTGGTCTTTTTGTTTAGCTTCATGTGTCGCAATGCGATTTTTCATCAGTATTATATGTTGGTTTATTTTGTAGTTCACTTCTGCTTCAATTTGGTTTATTCTGGTCTTTTTTTTAGCTTCATCTAGATTATTTTTAAAAAACCGAGATGTCAACACTGCCGAAGACAGTCCCAATGACTGTTAAAGCGTTATCGCATGATAGTCGACTGTACTATGTCCTACAATACAATACAAAATGTTTTCGATAAAACCGAGTTTGGCTGTTGTAATCTACGAAACTAGCCTTCGACGATGGGCTTCGCAAATCACTCCTGGCACACAGGCATGAACAATTAAATTTGTAGGCCTATAATGCTGGCTGAAAGATGCGTCTTCATTATGGATGCGTTATAAATTTGCGCATTCACTAGCAACCAAGCCTACCTCGGCTAGTTTGGTCTCCACTAAGTTCGACTCCAACTGATCTCATATCACTAAGTGGCGTTAACGAGTGTGCCACTTCCAGGCAGCGTGAGAAAAAAGCGCTAGAAAGCGTGGTTTCTCGGCTGTGGGCCTCAATTGTGAGAAAGTGAGTTTTTCAACAGGTACCGGATGTCTTGGCAATGGATTCTAGCCAATGTTAATTCGATCGTGCAGTTGCACTTTAAACCCGCTGAAGTTACTTTGTTTCATTTCTCTATGGTTCAACAAAGCAAACTCTCTACCAAAGCTTTATAGTTCCATAAAACCCCCTGCATAAAATGTGCCAATTTCTTGTAGAATTTATAAATCAGCATGTTACATTCGTATACAACATGTTTAGAAAACAAATAGCTTAAAAGCCGTCGTTAAAACGTCGTCAAGCAATATAATCGCGTTTAAAATATAAGCATAAAAACCCAAACTGTCAAAAAAGAGGACATTTGAGCATTTTTTAGTGCCCTCGGAGGACAATTCATTTTTCTTGAAAAAAGAGGACAAATCCTCTTAAAAGAGGACGTAGGCTATGGTAGCCCTATTGTAGAGGCTCTTGACGCATGGCCGGTTACCGAGATTGGCAGAGTAAAGTTTTTTTTTTATTGTTGAAGTGTTGTTGCCGGGGAATTATTCCATTCACTAGGTTCCGCTGAATGGAGAGCAGTCCTTTTTCGCATTGAATTAACGTCAACAGATGTTGACTCAATTTAAAAGTAAAACAATTTCCGGTCAGGAATGCATGGTGATTGGTGATACAGTATTACGTGTCGTAACTTATAAATTTATTGGTCAGTAAAGAAGTTAATTGTTTATTCGTTCTTGTAGACTATTGCTGTAGTTTTATAGCCTTGGGGCTACTTTAACTTTTTAGAAAAGTTTACTCGCATTATCTGTTGTAACCAATCGTCTGCTACACATGCTGGAATGCATTGTTTGCTATCTCCGAGCTAGAAAAAAAGTTGTTATGAAATGAGAAGTAAAGTTAAAATACTTGCCTGCTTGACAGTCGGCGTAAGCATAGTTTTATTGTCCATGTGGCATTCAAGGCAAAGCTACACTTTTGTTATAAGCTTGTCAGGTGAAAATAACCCAACTACTGGTACCTCAAAGAATATGGAAGAAGTTATCAAAGAAGATCAAACCAAAAGGCTTCCTTTTATCAATGAAGTAAGCTCTCATGAAAGTATGATATTATCTTGAAGCCACAATACAATGAGTGTAGTAGGCCTAGTGTAGGCCTACCTTGCTTTCGTGCGAATTTATAGGTACGGTAGCCTACCAGTAGATTGAGTAATTGTGGAAATTTTTATTTTTAGAGCCTAATCCTTATACTTGTGTGACATATATTCCAGGTGTTCAAGGTGTTCAATAAATACTCGTTAAAATCAAGGCAACCTTTTTATTTTGACTATTCAGACTTTTTGTGATGATTCAAACAATTTTTTACGATCATTGTGCTTGCTTTTATAAAGACTATCAAAGATTTTTTGCGTTATCGGTTGGCAACCCATACGACTCGATCAGATTCTTGCAATAAAAAAAACACGAACATCTACAAAAGTTAACAATTAACATCATCTTTCTGTTCAATATTATTATTTACCGCAACCAGTGGCTTTGCCAGGGAACTCCAGAGAGTACTTGTTTCTGACCCGGCTTGGGATAATTTTTGGAGCCCGTAACCATTTCAAGGGGACCGGGAACATAAAAACTGCACCTCATATTCGTTGGAAATGGTGCGTTTTTCTTAGAAGTATCTGGATTTGGGGCCTGAGAGTTTCATTAGTAGGCTACCCGGCCAAAGTTATTCTCTCAATTACCCTTGCCACAGCTATTTAAATCTCTTCTAAATAAATAAATCGAGAAGTTAAATGGCATATTAAAAAAGCAAACTATCCCATTGATCAGAGAGTAACAGAAAAATTTTGCACCAACCTAGAACATTCAAATTTTTAAACTACCGTAGTCTAGGTCAGGGCTTCCCAAACTGGGGGTCGCGACCCCTTGCGGGGTCGCAGAGAGTGTGTCAATTTTACTCAAAGTATTGCATATTAACACTTCTGTGCAAGTTATGAACTGTAACCAAACATGTTGAGAATAACGCACTCAGTACGCGTATTTTCGCAAATTGGTGTGGTGAAACGGAATCGGAATTCAAAACCCTTTTATTGCAATGTGAAGTATATGGCTTTCAAAAGTTGGAGCTAAAAAGATTATTAGTGTTGAAAATTGAAGTCGTGATTTTTCTAACGAACGAAAAATGCAGTCTTTGCCATCATTTTCGCAATGACATCTGGTTCTTGAAATTAAGCTATTTATCAGATTTTCTTAAAAAACTGAACGAACTTAATTTGTCCTTCCATAGAGAAAACATCTATGTTTTTACATTTGTTTTACATTGAAATCTAAAATTAAAGCGTTCATCAACATGTAACATGTACCACATAAAACGTCTGGAAACAAGAAAATGAAAATGATTCATTTGAAATGATCTCATTTACTGAAAAGTTTTTGGTTAACAAAGATGTGAAATCAAATGTTACTAAGCCTTTGGTTATTAAACGTTTGTTAAATCTGTTGACAGTTTCAGAAGTATTTTCTTCCAGAATTGGACAATACCAAATTATATTGAATCCAAAACCTATTTGCAACGCAAAAACAAAGTAGCTAACCTACCGAGCACTTCCCTCAGAAAGAAATCACTGATCTATCTTCTGACTTGAAGTTTAAATTTTGTGGAAATTTATAAATTTTAATGCAAAAAACCTTCACACTTTTTGGCTTAACGTTAGAGCGAAATATTTACCATGACCTGATTCAGCAGTAGGCCTAACCGCACTCTTGTCATTTGTTTTGACGTATTTGTCTTGAAAATTTCCAGCAAAGTCATCATCATCATCCGTTCAGTCGTTTACGACTTTCGGTCACTCTATACGTTATCTTTCTCCACATCTCTCGATCCCACGCAGCCTCCTTCAATTCATGCACTCCCATGCCACTGTCATTTACAATCGTGTCAAGCCATCTTGTTTTCGGGGGCCCCCTTCCTCTTCCTCCGCTCACCAAACCAAGCATGATGTCTTTTTCCATTGATTTGCTTCTCATTATGTGGCCAAAATATGAAAGTTTCTGCCTGACGATTCTAGCTTCTAGGGATATGTCCGGTTTAATTTGTTCAAGAATTTTCTCATTTGTTATTTTGGCTGTCCAAGGAACACGCAGTAACCTTCTCCAACACCACAATTCAAATGCGTCAATCTTTCTTCTGTCTGTTTTGTTCATTGTCCATGTTTCGCATCCGTAAGTTGCAATTGGGAATATTATAGTTTTGATCAGCTTCTTTTTTGTTTCTAATTTTATATCCTTGCTCTTCCAAATGCTATTCATTCCAACAAATGCATTTCTTCCCAGCGCTATTCTTCTCCTTATCTCTGGTGAGTTATTAGAATCCCAGCTTATTTTTGAGCCTAAAAATATGAATTCATTCACTGTTTCAATTTCTTGATTTTTGATCTTGATGTTTATGTTATCTGCTTTACCAGTTGTTATAATTTTTGTTTTTTTGATGTTGAGTTTCAATCCAGCCCTTTCACTTTCCTTTTTCACTTTGATGATTAAGTCTTCAAGATCTTGTGCGTTCTCGGCCAAAAGGGTAGTGTCATCTGCATATTTCAAGTTGTTTATAATTCTGCCACCGATTTTCACTCCTATATTGGAATTACTCAACCCTGCTCTCCTCATGACCAGCAAAGTAAACTGGGGCAAATGCTGGGTACTTGTTGAGAGGATCGTCTCACCAATGACGCAATTACAAAGATCCGTTAAAGTCTCCCTCAACCCAGCAAACATTGATCTAGAATAGTGGGAACAACTTGCTAGTGATAAGTCAATCTGGAAGAAGAGAACGAGGGAAGGCACGGTATTTTTCGAATAAAAAAAAAAAGGAGGAAACAAAAGGTTCAGAAAAAACAAAACATTAGCAAAAAAAGCTAATACAACCACGTTCCCAACTCTCCATACAATGTGACCTTTGGCCACGTCTTTTCCACTGCAGAGTAGGCCTCCAAAGCCACATCCGACTTTAAATAAAACCAATGCTTGGACACGAGCTAGAGCTTAATTACGACGACAATTTGTGCGAGTCAGTGTTTTTAACGTTGATGAACAGACACCATCAAAACTAAGCAACATTGAAACCGCCTTGGGACCAGCATTAGCCAATTGAGCCACGGCTGCACTTGTTTTGTAGCAAAAAACGGTTGCATCCATCACACTGATATGCAACCGAATAAATGTGTTTGGTTCTTTGTTTTGTTTCCAGTAGGCTGCGTGTAAACTGTAAAGTAACAGTCATTGAGTACCTTTAGCTTGTTTTAAGTTTTAATTTGAAAACCTTTCCATCAATATCACAAAAGTAGGCTATATTTCGCACTATTTATCATTTTAACCGTGAAGAGTCGCGAAAAGTTTTAGGAAATTAAAAAGGGTCGCGAGCAAAAAAGTTTGGGAAGCCCTGGTCTAGGTGATTCGACATTAAATATGGAAATATAAAATATATGAATACGTATCTAGAAATACACGTGGGCTAGTTGGAATGTTCATCTGAAAAATGAGCAAGTATTTGGAGAAATATACAGGTTGTTTTATTGCTATGTTGCTCATAGCAATAAAACGACTCATGCAGTAGCTTTGACAAAGGAATCCAACATTCGAGAGACAGGAGTCGATTCCATGAGGGAAACTTACAGTAGTTACTTGAAGTAAACATTTTTAGATGATAATTACTGGCAGCCAATGATTTCTAATTAATGTTATTAATAATAAATATTAGTCAACTAAGAATCGATTTCAGTCTATTTATCACATTTTTATTTCAGACTTTATCAGGAAAGTTAAAAGGCGAGCCTAATTGTGACTTCCCAAAAAACTTTGCTTATGTCAAAACTCACAAGACTGGGAGTACCACAGTATATAAAGTCATGGTTAAATACTCACAGGAACACAACCTCAAAACGGTAAGTGGACATACAACTTTTGACAAAGTTGTAGGGAAAATAATCCTCAGCCTTTCCCAGCCAACAGATTAGCCTACTCTGAATTTCTTTGACTTTGATAAAGAAAGTGCCGATTTGCTGCCTGGGACCCTTAAAATGTGGATGATATTACAATGATTAAGTTGTTTGAATACACTGTCAGTTTACTTGTTTGGTTGTTTTTGTGGTCTTAGTTTACTGAGATTGGCTGACAAAAAATAGTTTTCATCTGCAATTAATTTGTAATAATAGTAATAATAATAATGGGATTTGGCATACAAAAGAGGCCATGTGGGACAAAGTGATCACTTGACCTTGTCGTTGTGTGATGCAGTAGGTGAGCGTTGCTTGAAACAATATTTGAATATGCTAGAAATTAAATCAAACAGGAGGTCAAAATGTATAACGATTGAATTATGGGCTAAAGAAAGGCGTAATCATGTAGCCTATCACAAATGTAGATGCAGATGTTTTAATGATGTAACGGATGATTTTTCTCGCAGACACTTAAGACGCCTAACCCATTTTTAGGAGGTTATCCCGGTCGTATTAAACCAAATCTAATCTTTGTACATGGAAATCGGAATTCAGTAAAAACTGTTGAAAAAAATCATAGCTTTGTATTATATGATCACTTCCGTTACAACGGAACAGTCATGCAAAGCGTAATGCCCAAAGACACAATGTAAGTTTGTATTTTTTATTTTGTCGTAGGCTACGCTATCTAGTCTTACGCCCGATGATTGGAAATTTAGATTTTGGGACGGAAGCCAATCTTCGTGTTCACGTTCAGTCTTAAGACACGTAGCCTATGCTCTTTTTAGCGGTGACTATATTTTATTGACTAAAGCATATTAGGCTATAAAACCTTTCATCTGCATTTTTCACTGACCAATCAATCAATCAACAATCGATAGACCTTTTCAATCAACTGATGTTAACAATGTTAATATTTGCAATCATCTCACCATTTAATTTATCATCATCAACACCTTTTATCGACAAAGAAAAATTAAAACATGTTTAATGGCCATTTCTAAAACAACGTTTTTTACAAAGAATGGGAAGATAAGTTTTTTAGCAATGCTTACTGTGAGGAGCTAGATCAGTGGTTCCCAACCTTTTGGTTTTCACGGACCCCTTTAGACAAATTATTAATTCTGCGGACCCCTACCTAAATTTTGCCTGAAACTCAATTAACATACTATTGACTATTGTAATAATTAGGCTACTCAACTACTGTACTGTGTCATATTACATTGCCGCTATGACTCCTGCGGCAAATATCAAGTTAAACAGTTGCTCAAATAAAAAAATGAATGAATTGTTCAAGAAATGTTAGCAGTATTTGAATATTAAGGTGACCCAAAGTGCCATGCCGAAACTTTTTCAACGTCAGCAAATTTAATGAGAGGGCTGTTGTTGCTTTTCCTGAACTGAACGACTGAACTGTAGTTAAGTTTATGACAATGCAACACGCATGTCATCTTCAACGTCCAAGCGATTTCGATGTTTAGTTTTTATTCTAACAAGAGCTGAGAATCCTGCCTCGCAAAGGTAAGTGGTTATGAATGGTAACAAAACAATAATCGCTTGCTTTGCCAAGAATGGGTAGGTTTGCAGTTGTGAGCACCATAATTCTTCCACAGTTTTTGAATGAAATTCAATGCGTAATAACTCTTTTGATCTCAAATCATGAGAATGTAAGAGCTACAGTCAAATCTCACTGCTCTGCATCCCCTTCAAGATCCTTGAGAGACTCATTTACGCCCGTGTCAAACCAAAAGATTGGCAGCTCCCCCGTGAACAAGCTGGTTTTCGACACGGACGATCAACCGTAGATCAGGTCACACTTATGACCCAAGACATTGAGGACAGTTTTTCGGATAAGAAGAAGGTTGGCGCTGTGTTTTTTGATCTCATGGCTGCCTATGATACCGTATGGCATAGCGGCCTTACCTGCAAATTACTCCGTCTGCTCCCTGACAGACACATGGTCCATATGATGATGGAACTTGTGCAAAACCGCAGTTTTACCCTCACAACCGGTAGCAGTCGTCGAAGCAGACTACGCCGACTTATAAACGGCGTCCCACAGGGCTCAGTCTTGGCTCCTCTCCTGTTCAACATAATACACCGATGACTTGCTCCCCCCCACCATCTCCAGGAGCTTACGCAGACGACCTGGCACTCCTGCACTCAGCAGGAAACTGGCAGTCAGTGGAGAGGAACCTCAGCCAAGACATGCAAACACTATCAACATACCTCCAGTAATGGAAGCTACAGCTCAGCAAGTCAAAGACAGTGTCGGCGCCTTCCACCTTAACAACCGGGAGGCACAGCGTGAGATAAACATCAACATTGATGGGGAACGCCTGCCCTAATGTGTCGAACCTACATACCTCGGCATAACTCTGGACAGGTCACTCACGTACCGCCGGCACTAGGAGTCACTGCGCAAAAAAACTATCTGCACGCGTCGCACTTTTAAGGCGCTTGGCGGGTTCTGGCTAGGGAGCTGGTGCTAAAACTCTTCGTACAGCTACCCTAGCCCTTGTTCATTCCACCGCTGAGTACTGCGCTCCGGTCTGGTGTCGTAGTTCTCACACCCACCAGATTGATACCGCCATCAACGACGTACTGTGACTGAATGCCTGCGTCCGTAAAGGAGCCACGATTTTTCTCCCTCGCTGCGCTCTGGACCCCGACCATCTCCATGCAACATTTAGGCGACCGCCACCTATAAGGCAGCGGCTGAAATCAAGACGCCCCTTTGTGCCTGCCGCATAACAACTACTTAAGAACGCAGAAGAACTTGGTTTAAGTGCGGCACACTGGACGAACCACATGTGGAACATGGAGTGTCAAAACCACACCTCCACGCTCCGTGACTTCATACCCGACGCCGATCCCCGTCCACCGGGGATGTCCCTCGCAAGGCTTGCGTGGGTCAGGCTTAACCGCCTGCGAACTGGCGTCGGAGGCTTTCGTTCGGACATGCACAAGTGGGGCCTGGCTCCTTCATCAGAATGCGAGTGTGGTGCCACGGAACAGACTGCGGACCATGTCATCCACCACTGCCTAACCCACCTGCCTCCACACGGTGCGCATGGTCTGAGGGTCATGGATGACGAGACTACTGAGTGGTTGATGATTTCCTGCCCTCCAATCTAGCCTGGAAAAATCGCTCATACGCCATCATCATCTTCATGAGAATGTAATCGACGTGCGTTGTGGTAGATGTAGTTTAAGGTCAATGTACACACTGTAGGCAGCAGCATAGATTTATCTTAATACATACCGGTACTGTGGCGGTACAGTTTATTCTCGCGGGCTTGAGCTTGACACATTTCCATTTAAAGAGAGAAATAAAAGTAAAAAGATCGCTTTTCGTTTTTTTTTCTCCAAAATTCATCAAGGTAATCACGGACCCCCAAATGCTTTCTCACGGACCCCCAGGGGTCCGCGAACCCCAGGTTGGGAACCACTGAGCTAGATTGTATTGTGTATCTGTAAGTTGTTGTATTGTGACGTTAACTCTGGGCTTGAAGTGGCCGAGACACAACGTGCTGAGTAGGCCATTGATGCTGAGTGACTTTCTTTGCTCACCGTGCGTTGTTACTGCTCAGACTTCATACCCTAAAGAGAGAAAGAGAAACTTTTGCGACCGTTTTTTGTGAGAATACAGGAAGCAAAAAAAAAGGAAAAAATTGGGCACACAAAAAAAAAAGTGAATAGTTGCGTTGACTGGAGTCTTGGTGGTAGGCTACTTTCGAACCAAGTCCGAACAAAATTTCGAGAATCAGAAAATGCGCTTGTGATAGGCTACAACTCGTATTTGCAGATGTTAACGTTACCTTCATGCAGTGCCGGTCTTTGGGGTGTGCAAACCGTGCGATCGCACAGGGCCCGCAAATTAGGGGGCTCGCAATTTACTCAGAAAATGCAGTAATTTTGTCATTTTCAGTGGAAAAATTCAACAAAGGAATTAACAACAAGAAAACATAGAGACTCAACGAATTCAACCTATTTCGTCCCCTGAACATTTCGTAACCTGAAAAGATCGAGAAAAAAAACACGACATGGCCGAATTCGCTGATCGGAGTTGCCGCAAACATTTCAAAATTTCTCGATCTTTTCAGGGGACGAAAAAAAAAACATTTGTTACACGATTTCAGGGTACGAAATCGGGGTACGAATTTTTCAGGAGACGAAATAGGTTGCATCCAGACTCAACATAGAGACATAGCTTTATTTCCAAAAAATGCCAAAGAAAGCATGATCTTATCCTTTTGCTATGCCACCGGACAGCACCATTTTACAGTAATATTCATACCTAAATTTTTGTTGAACATGCTCTAAGAATGCCCCAAATTCAAAGTAATTTTTCAACATTTTCTGGGGGAGACCCCCCAGACCTCCTGCCGCTGGTTGTCGCCATCGGCGATCACGCCGCCCCTCCCCTTTCAAAGTACCTAGCTACGCTACTGAATTGGATCATTGGCATTGGGGCCCGCAAAGCATATTCCGCACAGGGCCCGAAATACCCTAAGACCGGCACTGCTTCATGATATAGCATGGTCTACAATAGGCCTACCACTGCTGAAACTTTACACAGCTAAAGAAATGTGCTAAAACAAGTTTTCCACAGATATTTTTCAATTCTTCGTAAGCCTTGGAATAACTTTGAATCTGCTTTCTATTATTACTATCACAAGCCAAGATTGAAAACCCTACTCAGAGCGAACTGTTTTCAGTTTCCATATTTTCATATTGCAAAAGGACAAAGTATCAACGTTGTCGAATACCTGGCACTTGCAAGCAAGCAGTTAAACCGATCCGTGCCTTGGTATTTCAGGTGAGAGTGTAATTAAATCATTGCTTCCTGCAGAAACTACAATCGGTGCTGGAAAGTGGTTTATGCGAACCTGCTTTTAGAAAACTAATGAAATTGTCAGTTTGTAGCTATATCAAAAATGGACGAATCATGTCATTAACAAACTGAAAACTTGCATGATTTCTTTTTGGCTTTGTCGAGAAAGTCATAGCAATTACCGGTAGGCCTACTGTATAATACAAAAAAATCTTTGTTCAGTTTTTGTAAAATGATAAAATTACAATTATCTTCAATAGCATTTATTTGAAGCTACAGCATAGCCTATTAACATACTGTATTTGTTTGTAGGCTATACAAGATTATCGTATAATGATCCATTACATCCAGAGGATTCCATAAGGATGATGACTACCAAACCATTTGCAATCACTTGTTATAGTGACATAAAGATAACCGATCAGTAAAAGTTATGAAAAACCTTGTCAGGTTGAATATTCAATAAGCCGGATTCTTCTTTAAATACAAACTTTGTTTTGTTTTGTAACAAAATACAATAGCCTATAATTCACTTTCTTACAGAAGTAAAAATTATCAAGCTCACGACTTGGGTCTTGATCCGTTACTTGAAGATGATGTTAAAATAAAAAAAGAGTTGCAAAAACTTGGTTCAGAATTTAACCTAATGATGATAACCGAATATATGGATGAGTCTATGATTTTGCTGAAGGTAAACTAACGTTCGGCAATAGCATTACTTTTGTAGGCTACTGACAGTAAAATTGTTAAAACTTGAATTCAACAGCTGATTTCAAATGTTGAACCGCCTCCCTGGCAAATTGAAATTTGAGACCCGTGTTTATTTATATTTTATATTCATAAACTCGTCATTTACATGGCGAAAACTGGTCGGTGATGCCAAGTCAGCTATTTTTTTACCTCTTTGGCGCAAATCTCAAGTTAGGCTACAATTAGCTCGTTAGCTCAATGGTTAAGCGGCCGACTCAAGATCACGCATCGGCCGCTGGTGCGAGTCTCGGAGTGTGTGGTCGAGCAACGCATTTCAGGAATGCTCTCCATTCAGCGGCACTATAGTGAATGGAATAATTCTCTGGCAACAACACTTCAACAACAATCGGAAAACTTCACTCTGTCAATCTCGGTAACCGACCTGCGTCAAAAGCCTGTACAAGTATGCGAAACCACCAAGAATATCCTATCAAGGTTCTGTCAGTCCTAGGATAAAGATTCATCGGCTATAGCAGTCCTATAAAAAATGTAATTACGGTAGAAGTGTAGTCTATAAATTCAACTTGTAAGCTTTCACCTGGCCACGGGTTTATTTATTGTGTGCTTTTTCTTGTCGTCAGTTACGTTGAAAGGTAATTTTATTTTTTCTACTTATTTCAGAAATTGTTTTGCATGAGTTGGACAAGCATTGCATCAACTGATGAAGGAAAAAAACACAATTACAAGCCGTACGATATTGAGATGAACCCAAACGCTTCAAAGATTTTCAAGAAAATGTATAAATTAGTAAGTTTATGCAATAGATTGAGTTTCGCTTTAAGCAGCATGATCGCTGCTTGCTTCACAATGCAGATATTAACGACCTGTTTTAGCCTGATGCCTGAGCCATGACGATTATCGTCATTGCACATGACTAAGGAACTGCATGTTCTGAAAGCTAGTGCAATTCGCTATTACCACAGCGAACTAGCAGCCTTAAGCTGGAACACGTCGTTAACATCTAGCATTCACTGTGAAGTTAGTAAATTTAACTGGAGGTTGAACTAACATGCCCATGGCCATGTAAGTGTAACGCTTAAAATTTTCAATTTTCATTTTCAAATTTTCTTAAAGTTTTCAATAAGTTTTCACTACTTTCTCGAACAAAAATTGTAACTCGGCTAGAAAAATGGTTGATTTTACATCGTTTCAACGCAGCAAGGCATTTTATGGCTGCAACAAAGTTTTATTCAAGGATCTGCTAAGTGATGTATACTTGATTTGAATTATTTCGTTAAAATCTTTCAACCCGAATGTTGGACATTTCATTGAATGACGGAGATTTGTGATTTGAAAGTTTGGATATTTGGACCTTCCGGAGAAGTGATTGCAATTTTGAGAGTATTAAGTCTTGTAAAATCTTCTTACAAATCCCTCACAATTTTTAAATTTCATGTCATTTGAATAATTTTACAATAGTTTAACGAATTGCGTTGCTGTTTAGTCTGTAATGACGCAACATCACAGTTCCCAACAGGGTTAAAAATCAACTTTTTTTGGTCGCAAATAGAGTTGTGAATCCAATAAATCCAAATTCCAAAATCTCGAAAAATTTACATCGATAAACAGACTAAAATTCTCAAAAAACTTGCACAAAAGTCTGAAAATCATCCAACTGTGGCATACATCGAATAAATAACCAAATAGTCAACATGTTTCTTCTATTCTTGAACAATTTTGTCATTGACATCGCTTTAAAAATGACATTGTTGATGCCTCCTGCATAAACGTTTCACACTCATCGTTCTGGCCAATGCATTGTGACAGGAATCACTCTGAAATGAGAGAATCAATTGTCTTAAAATTTTGTGAAAAACTGCATAACCAACGTATTCTTACTGCTACCATTTGCTTTAGGACATTGCACTGTACGATTACTTCAATAAAACATTTTGGAAAAAGGTGGATGAATACGGAAGAGAAAAGATGAAAGGTGATGTAGCGCGACTTCGTCGGATGCGGTTTAAAATTTCTCAAGAAGATGCCGTTTCTCGAAACCAAAGAAGTCTTGCAGATTCGCTACATGAAAAAGTTTTTAAGCATATGCAAACCAACTACAATCGCGGAACAATGATTAGAATTTTGCGAAACAAAATTTCTTTTCAACAGCCTATACTTAACCCTATGCAAGTCAATGATATAGCCGAGTACATGGTGGACAACTCGGGCGGTTGTCCAATGTGATTGTTTTCTTTCCTTTATGCAGTTTAATCTGTAAGACTACTTATGCAATACACACCTTTGTTCTTGAAGATTGAATCTTTATCCTCGAACTGAGAAAGCTTCTTGTAGAGCAGGGCTACTCAACTAATTTTAGCAAAGGTCCATTTTGACAAGTTGAATATTTTTGTGGTCCGGTGAATATTTGATTGATTGATTGAATCTTTATCCTCGGACTGGGAAAGCTTCTTGCGGAGCTTAAAGGGCGGGGAAACCCAAATTAACTTTGCGAGTTTTTTGTTTCAGCGTGATGTCGTTGTGTACAACATGCGTTTTAGCAATAAAAAAATCCAAATTTTGTTGCCCTCTTCTCGCTATGGCCGCTTTTGTTTGATACCCGTTTGCGAGGTCTCGTTGCGCATCAAGCTGTGATGCTGTTCGCTGTGACGTCACAAGGTACATATAGTTGTGGCCAAAAGTTTAAGACCATACTTGATTTAAAAAAACAAATCAATAGCTTTTTTTCCCTAAAAGTCTGAACCTTAAAACATTTGACCAGGCTAATAGTCACAGTAGTATTTCAATAAGTAGGCTATAATTAAAGGTTCAGACTTTTAGGGAAAAAAAGCTATTGATTTGTTTTCTTAGTGATTACTTTCTGTATTAGGTTGATCGCCCATTTGAGGAAGTGTCATAGCACCAGATCGCCTTTTCCGGTTAGTTTTTTCCCACTTTTGATCATACTTAATTTATGACGATTTTTGCATTACTTCAAAATACTGCATCAGATATAAGATGATGCATAAAGATGATGCAACTGAAACAATATATGATGCAGTATTTTGAAGTAATGCAAAAATAGTCATAAATCAAGTCTGGTCTTAAACTTTTGGCCACAACTATATGTACCTTGTGACGTCACAGCGAACAGCATCACAGCTTGATGCGCGCGAGACCTCGCAAACGGGTATCAAACAAAAGCGGCCTTAGCGAGACGAGGGCAACAAAATTTGGATTTTTTTTGCTAAAACGCATGTTGTACACAATGACATCACGCTGAAACAAAAAACTCGCAAAAAGTTAATTTGGGTTTCCCCGCCCTTTAATCCCTGGCAGTTTCGCATAGGCTACTTGTAGAGGCTTTGAATCACTGACGCAGGCCGGGTCACCGAGATTGACAGAGTGAAGTTTCCGTGAAGAGTGAAGACAGAGTGAATTGAAGTCTTGTTGCCGGGGAACTATTCCATCCATTAGATGCCGCTGAATAGAGAGCAGTCCTTAACGTGCGTTGCTCAAGCGCACACCCCGAGAGTCGAACCAGCGCCGCTTGATCTTGAAGCTTCGTTCCAGAAGTGACGCGCTAACCAACTGAGCTATCGGGGCGGACATTTCACATGCAACCACGAAAGTTAAACAACCAGTACGAGCACCGAAACACTTTTCCGGTAGTGTGTAACACGAGCTTGAACTTTTGTCTGACACAAACAAAGAAATAAAAAAGGAAAAAATGTATTGTGTTTCTTTGTAGTGTAGCTGTGTGGATCGCACATCAGAGAAGACAGCAAAGCGTTGGAGGGTCTGGGGGCGAAGCCCTCAGCTCCTTGGATAATCACAAAAAAAATCTTTTCCCTAATGGAAATCTGTTTTAAGAGGCCCTAAAATGTGGCAATAAAGTTATTCTTCCGGAAGCCCGAGGTCCACCTTCAACACTCAGAAGGTCCGGATTCGGACCGCCAGTTGAGTAGCCCTGTTGTAGAGCTTAATCCCAGCAATTTTGCATACTTTTAGGGGCTTCAAACCACTGACGCAGGCCTTGTCACCGAGATTGACAGAGTGAAGTTTCCGATTGTTGAAGTCTTATTGCCGGGGAACTATTCCATCCATTAGATGCCGCTGAATGGAGAGCAGTCCTTTACGTGCGTTGCTCAAGTGTACAACCAAACGAAATTGCAACTAATATCAAAGATAGCCTCCATAAGCCTTAATTTGTTCACTAACATTGGTGTGCGAGTGGAAGACAATGTAGGTTAGCTCAAATCTTGGTGTGTGCAGCGCTTTTCAACAACAGCTACCAACGGCACCTAACGAAGATAGTTTGGTTTGCGACAGCAGGAAGCTTCAAAATTTTTTTTGTAGCAGCGGTTTTCAACATTCTCTGATACTTTTTGTCATCGTGGAACCCCTGATTTACTTTTGCGTTTGTCATGAAACCCTCACTATAAAAAAAATTAGACTATGTTTTGTGATCATTAGTTTGCATAATGTAAATCCATGCGTCTTGAGCGGGAATCTAACGTTTAACTTGATGGGAATTTCGGATTTCCTTGACTTGAATAAGAATACATGGATATTGGGGTGTCCCATTTATAAGTGGGACACCCTTGGATATGCATCACTAATGATTTCAAACAAGGGTGAAATTTGATTATGGCGTCTTCCATTTTTCTTCAATCGGGTCCTTATGACCTTAATGACTTGACAAATTCCTGCATTCCCTTAAGGGAACGTTCAAATATTACGTAACGCCTTCGAGGGGGAGGGGGTGGGGGTTTATGCAAAGCGTTACGTTAGCGTCACATCGGGGGGGAAGGGGATTCATGCAAAACGTTACGCATTCGAGTACGGAATGGAAGTTTTTTGTGCTGAATTCGTAGTGAAAAAGCGTTACATGGGGGAGGGGGGGATTGAAAAAAGCGCTACGTTGGCGTTACATGGGGGGGGGGGTCAAAAATTCGGAAAAAAAGCGTTACGTAATATTTGAACGTTCCCTAATTCAAACATAAGGTGCCGTAACCTATGTTTAGATACTAGCCTACATGACCCTCTTAGGCAGGTCAAAAGCGTCATCTCGGGAAATGAGTAAACAAATGACGCATATGGCATTTGATGTTGCCACTACACGAAAAGGCTAAAAAATATTTTTTGTAAACACTTCGTTCACTCGATGTTCGCTATTACTGTATGCTGTGGTGTTACTGAAGTGTCAATTTTTTTTTGCAACAAAGTTTTCACAGCACGCAAACTCCGCCCCGATAGTTCAGTTCGTTAACGCGTAACTTCTGGAATGAAGAAGCTTCAAGATCAGGCGGCGCTGGTTCGACTCTCGGGATGCGCACTTGAGCAACGCAAGTTAAGGACTGCTTTTCATTCAGCGGCATCTGATGGATGGAACAATTCCTCGGCAATAAGACTTCAACAATCGGAAACTTCACTCTGTCAATCTCGGTGACCGGGCCTGCGTCAGTGATTCAAAGCCTCTACAAGTATGCGAAACTGCCAGGATTAAGCTCCGCAAGAAGCTTTCCAGGTCCGAGGATAAAGATTCAATCAATCAATCAATACATTCATGTTTTGTTACAAGAAAAATCACGAATTTACCGTGAATAATAAAACAAAAAACAACAAAAATTACTAAAAATAGTTTCACGACAAACGATTAAACAGTTATAGCAAGCGGTCCTCAAACTCAAGCACATGATTCTTAAAGAAAAAAGTTCAGACATTTTCTTCTGATACCTTAAAAGACAAATACAGTAAAAAGAAACTCAGTGACTGAAATATAGCGTTAGAACCGTAATTTTGTTTGGCTGGAGTTAGCTTACAAGTTACAATAAAGTCTGGATTCTACAAAACGTATTACAATTATTCATGCAAAAAATTTACAGTAGTTCAAATGATCATTCAAGATGGAGATTAATTTACACAAATCAGCTACGCACCGTCACGAAGCCGGAGTCATCCCGACTAGCAGAATCCATCGTTTTTTTACGTTGATTCAACGTGTAGTACATGTTGTATGAATGCACGACTTGACTTGGTTAAACTTGCACAGTAAAATGCAAGAACGGCGTTTAACCGTAACGAAAAAACATAAATACTGACACACAGCTGTCAAAATAAGCACCAGGCGATTAAAGAGGTTTGAGCATTGAAAAGACAGAACAACCAGATCTTATTATTTTTTTGTGTTTCAAATTACTTTGGAGATCGTCGCTTCGTTACAAGCCAGACGTAAGCTGTGAGGAGTGACGTAGAAGCGTGTAAGTGAGTTTGTGAAAATGTGCTTCAGGTTCCTTGCAAACAATTTATCAGTTAGAATTAGTCCATGTAATTCAACATTATGGTACGTTCCTTGAGCAGTCTGCCGCTGCGACATCGTTATTGGATTGCTTGCACACGATTGCAATGTCACAAAACTTTCTAGAAAACAAAACTACTGCCCAAGATGCACAATCAATAATAATAGAAAATAGCAGAAATACTAAAGAACAGTAATTCAGCGTTTGCGGATGCCGAATCAATGTAGAAAGGACGGAGTTTAAAAGTTGAGTTATAGGCTTCTCACACTGAAGAATACATTGTTTTGTCTTATCAAACAGGATACGCGAATGCGGAACCTGCTCTGTTCCAGGCGCACTTTACAAACGGCACAAATATCACTAAAGGGCCGATAGAAAATCTCTTTAGAGGAAAATCTAAAGTAAGCAAAAAATGAAATGTTACAAATTACTACAAGACATTCATCGGTGGATCGATTCCGCAACAAGCACCAGGCAGTTGAAACGTCTGTAACGGAGAAGTGATCGGAGCGAGAAGACGAGAAATGAGGAGGATTTAAATTGAAGATGGCGCGGAGATCTCTGATTGGAGTTTCGTTGTCAGAGTGACAAGTTCTTTCTCAGCTTTTGCAATCTCGTACGCGTTTTTGATGACTTCCTCAGTAACCTGAAATAGCAGAAACTTTTCGCATTAGAAACCAATCAAAAACAACAACAACAAGACGAATAAGGTAAGCGGCTCATTCTTCTGCAACGTTGTTCTTTAAGGTAAACACCGATGCTTGGAAACAATGTCATTTAAAAATTGTTGCAATACTGCAACAAAACAATGCTGCGTGTGAAATAGGTTTCTACCTTTATACGGTTTAACGTCTCTCGTTCCAGTATCGCGACAGTGACACCATTAAACGACGGATGACGTGTTGTATACCCGACAGGTCGTGCGGTATGCGCATAGTCAGATTAGGTGGACAATGTTACCTGTTTTGAATTCACAGCCAAACCCTGCTCGGTAATTTCCCGACAGCGGTTTCGCAACTTTTCGGCTCCTTCGCCCAGCCTGGCTATTACCGACGACATTTCTTCGCTCTCAGTCTCCTACAAACGTACAAAACGACGCATAGATTTAAAATATTTTCAAAACAAATCAAACTACTTTTAAACTTTAAAGCAGGCTTGGCAGCCAATTTGAAACATTCTATGCACCAACTCATATACGATTTCTCAATCGAAAGGAAAAACGATCCAAACTACGCAAGAATAACAAAATAACTTTGATTTGACGTTTTTTTCACACTTTTGCGAGGATAATTGTAGTGACAAGCAAAAACTAATATTCACCACGAGTCACCAAGTCCTAGTTGTTAGTTTGTTTGATTTTTTCTAAACACAATAAAACATTGCCGCTTGTGATGTATTCACAATACACCTTTCTTAAAATATTATGAAAGGTTTACCACAAAAATACGTTGAAAAGCAGGCTGTAGAGTTGGTTGCACAGAAACAGTGAAAGTGAATTTTTCCCTTCAGCGACATTTTGCTCTTTTTCACAATTACTCCAGGGTAAGGGAATTTTATCAAAACCATGAAGTCTGTCGTGGAGTTCATAAAAATCTCTTTGGATTGGGTCCTTTAAAAATTCCGGAGTCGGAAATTTTGGTCCAACAAATCAGTCAACATGTCCGAAGTGTTGACTTGTAGATTTGTGAGGATGTTCCACTTGTGGAAAAACTTTCTAGACTCGAAAATCAATGACATCGGACCATATTTATGTGGGCCACCATCCACTCAAAGTTTCCAGATATCTACTGTAGGCTTAATTGGAAATTTTTTTCCTTTTTTTTGTAATAATTTGCTTCTTTTTCTTTTGTTTTAGAAACATAAGTCTACAAGTACATCAAATATAGTTACTATTCACTAAAAACTTCTTCAGCCTGTTTCACCCTAAAAGGGGGATCATGAGACGGTCCTTATTCAAATAGAATCAATTTCATTTCATTTCTATTTGAATAAGGACCTTCTGATGATCCCTCTTTTAGGGTGAAACAGGCTGTAGAAGTTTTTAGTGAGTAGTAACTATATTTGATGCAATTCGCTCTACTTGGCTTTTTGCTTGGTTTTGAGCGCTTTTTGCAGTATTAATAGTACCGGTATTTATTGTTTAAGTCTTCAAGTATATACGAATGTACAGTTGTATACTATAGGATTATTATAGATAAAAGTCTACTTCCCAAGTCAGCAACAGCCACTATCATCATTTTGTTTTCGTTCAGTTGTATACATTTTGGAAGAGATGTACCGTAACGTCAATCCGTGAAATCTGAGGCCAGTCACATGGCTTCCACAACACTTCAGACGGAAATAAATGGCCTGGGAAATGCTGTGACAAAGGAGGATGTGACAATTACAGGCAATCGTCTGCTTACTACTCGGCAGGTATTGCGAAGCATCATATTTCATGTTGAAGATGGATTTAGTGAGAATCGCACTAAGTATGATGCAGCAAAAATGGTGTATGTACAAATTGTCTCGTTTTATCAAAAAGATGGAACTCCAATGTTAGCGGAACAGACTTGTTGCCAAAAGATAAACAAACTCTTGGCAGAAAATGAGAAGTTATGGAAAATACCGAAAGCACGTCGAACAAGTGCATCTGCGCATGCAAAACGCAATGACTATAAAGCGTATTTGTCAAAAACGTTCCCTGTAAGGCTGAAAAACTCTGAGGAGCTTATATCAAATCCTGCAGGCATATCTTTCTTGAAATCAATGATGACAGACAGGGCAGCCACAATAGCCGGATGTGACTCTATTTCATTCGCACGAGTCCGAAGGGGAAAAATAGGATTCTGAGTGTACAGAAAAACGACAAAAATACTCTAAAACAGAAACACAAAAACTGTTTCTGCTGTAGCTCTTAAGATAAGGAACGTGCTCTTCTCTGGTCAGGTTGTTTACATCACATCGGTGAAATCGTTGTGTTACCTATCTTTGAAGATTTTAAGCTAGAGGTTTTAAAATCACCAGAAATGAGCATCTTCATGAGACTCCCCAAGAACTGGAATTCTATTCCACACGGCAGTGGCTAACTGCTAAGTACACTGGATAATGGATATCAACAGCTTTCCTGTAACAACACATGATCTCATTCAGAACCTCAAAAGATGACGTTGTTCATAAATAAAGAACTTATAAACTTATGTACCGTATTGCTTATGTCAGTCCTGGTCTACAAAATGTGAAATTCTACCGTCCTGGGGCTACACAAAGGCCAGATGGATTAATTCTTATAAATTGGTGCTCCTGGAAAATCAAATAGCTAAGTTACCTAAGGGAACTATCACATCAGTTACACAAGTGGCTAAACTGAACAGTGAACAATCTCATGAACTTTATTTCACTCGTCTACTGTGCATATTGGTTTTGGTGTAGTGTTGCTGTAGATGCTCCTTGGAACTGTTTGACTATGTACAAGAACATTCTCAGATATGGAGCAGTACATAAGTTGATATCAGATGCTGCTGAACGTAGCTTCAAACTTCACTTTTGGTATCTCTCTGCTGAGATGGTACCACTCGCACTGTTCAGCTCTGAAATTCAGGAAGTGGAAAAACATCAAATGGCTGATGAACTGATACAGGTAAAACCGACAGATCCTGTTTTTACACCAGCAGATCGGTTTGGCACTGGCTAGCTACGGGAAACCACGTTTTCCATCAGAAATAAATCTGGAATCAAAACTGACAGATTTTATCACAAAGGACTCTCGGTTCTTTTTCTCTATTTTAGAGATAAATGATGATTTTCTTCCTTTATCAGTAGAGAAATGGTCTGAATCAGAGTCGTATTAGAAAGCTGTTTACAATGTTGGCCCATCAATGTCACAAATGAAGTGGCTGAACGTGGAGTTAAACTGAGCACCGATTATCTACATAAGTGCCAGAAACGACTGAACACTATCAAAACACTTTACAACTAGTGGAAGCCAACAGAAAAGACGTACCTAATTTGAGAAAGAGAAAAAACAAATATCCTCTTGCACAAATTAGTGCAAGTCCACCACATTGCTTTCTGTGACAAAATGTGTTAGTAAAAGTTTGCAGTTACTGTATATACACAGATTCAATACCAGACTTTCATGTAGCAAAACTTACTAGCCTAGTATTAACTTTCTATATGTACTTGATCAATTTCCAGTACAAAATTAGAATTTTAGACCACTTCCGCTCACTGGAGTTGTATTTTTAGCTTTTGCAACAAGTAAAAAATGCGAATTCATAGAGATCTCGTATAGACAAGCATATTCTTTTAATTCCCTGTACAATAGGTAGTCGCACAGGCATACTTTTTATGAGTTTTATACATATTATTTTGTTGAAACATACAAATTCTGCTAAAAAGCGTGAAAATAATTCAATATTTACTAAATGGCAACCCTGAAAACTTGAATGGGATGGTGGCCCAAATAAACGCGCCCCAATTCTACTGATTTTTTGGCCAGCAAAACATCCTTACAAATCTACAAGTCAACAGTACAAAAAAAGTAAAAAACAGGGGGGTTGTAAGCACCCTAATACAAGCTCAAGTTGATAATTTCTATAACGCATAATCTTGGAAATCTACATCTTCTCAGTGTGAATGTCACAGGTCAGGGATATAAACTTCTTTCGATTGACGAAGAGATCAATTATAGCAACAGAACAAAGAGAAAACAACCGATGCGAACATGACCAAGGCGGCCTAGTTGCGGTCAACTGTAAAAACCCTTCGCAAACATACTCTACAATGGACTTGAATAACAAATACAGTTAAACAATCATCCAAAAGATAAAAAATGCAAACAATAGAAAATCTACGGCATCGGTACCTATTTGAAAGAGGGTAAATAACTAATTATATTACAACTTACAATAGGAAAAAGAGCAACAATGTCTTGCACAGCAGTTAATATGTTTTCCGAGCACTTCAAGTAGCTTTCTATCTTGCTTTTCTGCGCAGCTTGCAACAAATTCTGAATATTTTTCGTGCACTGCAAACAAAAAAGTTTATTAAGACTTCTCCAATTATGAAAAAAGGTACGAATTTGTTCAACTTACAGTTTCGGTTTTCCTGATCACTTCGTCGGAGCTCGGAAGCGTTTTAGGACCACCATCAGCACGCTCTGTGTCTTCTTTCGTTTTGAGAGGAGGAGAAGACATCTCGACGACAGGAGAGGAGTCGGAAGAAGAGAGCTTTTCCATTGCAACGTTGTTGTTTTCATTTGTGTTGGCAATGTCCGTACCGTTCTTGTGCGCACTGTGAAATATTGAGGATGCCGATGAGTTTGAGATCTGCGACTCGCCATATTATTCCATCCTCACCAACGTGTTAATTGAAACACAGTTCGATCAGCATGCAAAAACATGTTCAATATTTGCAACAGAAAAGCAGGTACAACACTACAAACACCAAACAGCCGAAAATAAAACCTACTTGTCGGTTGCGTCTTCACAGGGAGCAGGACTCCCTTTCCTGGATCCGGATGATTCCGTGGACACGTTGTTGTCGTAATCACTGTCGGTCTGGATGCGAGGACTGCCGTTGCGCAGACGCGGTGGTTTCTTAACAGCTTCTTTATTTTCCTAAACATCAGCCAGTGATGATTTAATGTTCATTATTTAAAGACGACAAACTTTTATTCAAAGTTAAAAAGGTGAAACTTTTAACATGGTAAAATACACTGGCAATCACGAATAGTTGATTGTCTGCTGGAGTGCTGTTCAACAAAATGAGACGAGCCAAGATTCATTGTATTTCATGTATTATTCATTGTGACTTCTTTGAGATCAAATTGCCATTTTTATTGCTGGGGGGGGGGGGGGGGGGATTAATCGGCTTTTTTTTAAATCCAACATTAGCCTTGGTTTTGGAATACACTAGTACAATCTAAGACCTCTAGAAAAAATTTAATTTCCGTGCAAACCTACCCCTCTACCTTGATAGTTACTTTTCGCGTTTAATTGCTTAATATAGCATGGACGCCACTTTACATTAAATACGTTACAAGACTGCAGTAAACACTTTTCTGATCCTGGTTTCATCGTAAAACACGGGGAAGTGGTTATTTCGATTTGTGCAAACTACTTTTCAAAAACTAAAGTCGCTTTTAGATTGTTTTGTTATGATAACTGAATTAACTGATAAAACGTCTTTGGCTTCTGTCAGCAAACGCTCACCTTGCACTTTCGATTCAAGCCCTCAATCTGAGATTGTTCGCTCAATCACTTTCCATTTACTTGCTTATTTTATCTGCTGGTTTCGTTTAACCACGTAGATTGACTTGCCTTTGGTATGCTTCAGCTGCCACAACCAATTGAAAACTTCAAGCTGACAACTGCTGCTCAAGGTGCTTTACAACAACAAGTTGTTGTAATGGATGTTTGTCGACGCGACGTGGCTGTTGAGAAAGCTCTATCAAAAGGGCACCAGACAATGCGCTGATCGTGTAAAGTTAACTTTTAGAAGGTCTTTTCTTAAATTCCCTTACAATGCACGGCACTGCTTTTCAGGCAAGAAAAGACAACATTATATTAATAAATAAACTGTTTTTTCTTGAAACCTACCGTGCTCCCACAATTTGTTTTTTGACCCACAAGACAAATATGGAGAGCTTTGGCACCACGGATTTTGGTTAGCCTGTACAGCGGCGGAAACCCAGCCAGCTTAACCCTATCCCTATGACTATAGCTCTGCTATTCTGCTAGTCACAGATATTGACTGCCTTGGCCCTATATCCATAGATGCACATTTGACTTGTTTCATAGTGACAAGTGGCGATTGACATCACTATCTGTTCTAGGGTTATAGGCGAATTCTTCGTAAACAATTCTTCGTAAAGCAATTCTTCGTAAGCAATTCTTCGTAAAACAATTGTTCGTAAACAGTTGTTGGTGAAATGAAATCCGTAAAAGAATTTTTCGTAAAGCATTTCTTCGTATACATCAAATCTCCATTGCATGCACGAATAAATGCTTTGGGAAGAATTGTTTTACAAAGAATTAAGTTTACGAAAAATTGCTTACGAAGAATTGCTTTACGAAGAACTGTTTACAAAGAAAACGTCGGACACCCTGTTCTAGCAATAGTAGCAATCATCAATAATTTACATACCGTACTGTATATTAGGCCTGCTCCTGGACATGACGTAGGCTACAACGGATCTTGTCATTAAACTTTTCACAGTGTTCAAAAACTTATTTTATGATACAACATAAGATGGTTAGACGGCTGTAGTTTTTAAAAGAAACTCCAGTTTGCATCGATAGATTGTTTGGATAGCTTCACTACATAAGTTTGATGTTTCAAAAATTAGTTTCGATGAACGCAATCTGTGCGAATTTACTTGACGCCGTGCCAAAAAACAAGGAGATGTGTCTCACCGTTCCTCCGGGTGCATGAGGATGTTGAGAGGATGGATCGCCAATAACTCCTCCGTGAATCGTCTTCCTGCGCTGACTGTCAGCGGATGCGAGCGATGATTGGCTTCCTCCAACTGAAAATATCCATCAGCACAAAAACATTAAAAAAGAGGATATGAATTGCTGGTGC
This sequence comes from Aplidium turbinatum, assembly GCF_918807975.1. Classification (NCBI taxonomy): domain Eukaryota; kingdom Metazoa; phylum Chordata; class Ascidiacea; order Aplousobranchia; family Polyclinidae; genus Aplidium; species Aplidium turbinatum. Next base: position 34,413,745 of record NC_137472.1, on the reverse strand, counting down.
GCATGAACAATTGGACATTTATTCTTACCAAAATCTTTGTACTGACAAAACCGATGTGATTCTTCGAGATGATTCCTTGTAGTTAGATAATGAGCAAAAGTTAATGTAGAAGAAATGTTTATCGTAAAACTGTGAAAATATCTTCAAGGCAGTTGCTTTTTAAGAGAGGAAGTGTCCTTGATATTTTCAGAAACACAATTAGGGATTTCACAGCAATTGCGGTAAAACACACGTATCACACTAAAACATAAACTCAACGAGCCCAACCAGAAAATAGGTCATTTTTTTTATATCGGCTCAGCGTCTATACGTATTGAATCAATGGAAAAAAAAAGATTTTGCTAGTTGCATTACAGTTTAACTTACATGATTCATTCGGGTTAAAAACAGATGTAGGTCGAGCTAGACTGTTGGTGCTGCCACTACGAGGACTCAGAGAGCTGAGGTTTGCATTCGGAAGCTTCGATGACGCGTTTAGACCAGCAGCAGCAGCAGATTTCTCCGCCGGCTTGAACGCGGATGAATACTGATTAATTTGCTGTCGTTGTTTTAAGAGTTCATGGTTTTGCTTGGCAAGATTGGTAACCTGTAAAAAGGTGACACAATGGAAGGAAGATTAATGAATGATGTGATAAAATAGCGACCCATCGGCCTGACACTACAGAGACAGGCATGGGTGCGCCTCAACCGTCTCCGTACGGGCGTCGGGCTTTTCCGCTCAACCATGCACCAATGGGGAATGGCTTCTTCCTCTTCCTGTGAATGTGGTGCCGAGGAACAGACTGCAGACCACATCATCAATGACTGTACCATCTTTAAGCCACCTAACGGAGTGGAAGATCTGCGCGTCATGGATGATGAAACTAAACACTGGCTGCTCTCTAGCAGACTTCCAGTGTAGTCCGGGAACATCGTGAATCTGGGGTGGTAAAAGGATAGACCCTCGGGCCCCAGAAGCTCAGACGACGACGAATAAAAGGCATAACTTTGGTAGAGAAGTTGTTTTGTGGGCCTCCATCACATGCAGATGATTGACAACACAGTGATTAGATTGAATCGTCCACTTCGAGCTACTATATCGACATCTTCGGTTGAATTACATCAATCAGACAATAAAGACACCAACAAAACGGAACAAATTGTAAAGTTTTTGACGCAGCGCCAAAAAAGTGCATTGTCTAGAATAGATTAAAAAAATACAAAACAATAATTATGCGTCATTGCGTCAGTGAAACCTTTGTTTCATAACTTAAACCGGGCGAGGTTTAAGCAAACGGTACAACTTTTGCTTGCAACAGTTAAAATGGAAGTATTGCAACAAGTGGAGTTAATGTAAAGGACTAAAATTTGAAAACCATAATGCTGTGCTACTTCTTTGCCACCTCGGATATTTAATGGGCAAATTACTTTCAACATCACCAACAAAACTATTTTGCGTAGTCGATAAAATTCATACAACTGACATTGATCAAACAGTCAACTTCAAGTTGGATTATGAACAAGCAAAATCAATTAAAACATTGCAACATCAGACCTTGTTTGAGAGGTCTCTGTTTAATTCTGTCAATTTGCTGAGTTCTTCGTCTTTCTCGATGAGTTTCTGCTTGAGAGCGATGAACTTATGCATGGGAACGAAATTCGGATGAGGCTGGGTCAGTCGTGCTGTGAAGACAATTTAAATGATTTCATTAAACGAAGCCTCACAAAGTAAACGCAGTTTAGAATGGAACGACGTCAAAACAGCAACTTTTTCTAGCAGGGAAGTCTATTCAGTTTTAAAATATGAAAATATTTGCAAGTGTCATTTCGTATCAATAATTTTCGAATAGAAAATACAATAATACATCAACTGAAATTACCGCAGACCATATTACAGGATGACCCATAACAAATGCCACCCATGAAAACATCAACGAAATGCACACTCTTTTTTGTATTTCATCCATATTTGGTACACATAAAGTTCATGCTTTGCCTGACATGTCTACATTGTCTACCCAGTTTCAATGATTTCTGACAAACCATCTTTGTTTTAGTGCCGTTCAAGGATGTGCTCTAAATGTCCACCTTTGCGTTGCAAGCACACCTGGATGCGACGTGCAAAATTGTCAATTACTCTGGCGCATTCCTCTCTAGAAATTGTCCTGATTTTGGCACTGATGGCTGTCTTCAGTCCAGGGATAGTCTGGGGATTGTCCTTGTAGACATTATCTTCGAGATAACCCCACAGATAAAAATCTGGAGGGGATGAGGTCCGGCGAGTGTGAGGTCCATTCAGGATCACACCTCCTACTGATGAGACGATCACCAAAGCGTTCCCGCAGCCATTGCAGTGAGTCATTTGAAGTATGGGGAGTTGCTCCATCTTGTTGTAACCATTGTTCATCCCTCACAACACCTCTACGTCTACCCAAGGCTGTCCAAAACTTCCTAAGAACCCCTAGATAACGCTCCGTATTGATTGTGAGTGAATGTTGGTTCTTGTCTTCAAACCAAAATGGCCCAATTATTCCATGCTTGGAGATTGCAACCCAAGCTGTACACTTGATGGAATGAAGTGGCCTTTGCAGACAGTCCTCTGGAAGTGTTGTTCCCCAGAAGATGTTGTTTTTTGAGTTCACATATCCAGACAATAGAAAGTGAGCCTCATCAGAGAACCAAACATCGTCCATATAGTGTGGGTCCTCGTCGATCTTGTCACAGAACCATCGACACATCACTACACGCATCTCCTTATCCCTTTGAGTAAGTTTATGCTTAATCTGTATTCTATAGGGATACAATTGCAGATCCTGCACTAAGATCCTCCTAATTGACTCCCAAGGAATTGCGAGTTCTTGGCTGCGGCGCCGTATTGACTTGCTTGGACTGTGACCAACCGAATCCCTGACAGCATCAATATTGATCTGGGGTCAAGAACTATTAGGCCGACCAGAATGGGTAGCTCTGCTACTCTTGGCATTTAAGTTTAAGATTGTTCCGTGGGCTCGGAACTTGTGGATCCAGGTGTACACGAGTTTTTTGTCCGGACAATCACGACATCGAAACTTTTTTTTGAATCGGGCTTGCACTGCTACTATCGATTTCGTCTCAAAATACGATTCTACACAAAAGTCTTTTCTTCAACTGTCCAAGGCATTTCTAAAATACTTTATTTTTACAGGCATGATTCTTCTACATAAATCTGAAATATAAAAGCATTTGGTTAATCATTATTGATTTTATTGACATTTTCATGGGTGGCATTTTTTTGGGTCACCCTGTACTACCAATGACTACGGCAGCTATGGTTCCTTGTTAATGGAATAAAGTACGAGATCCAGATAGAAAAAGTTGCCTTTTCACATCATTTCTATGTCAAACTTATGTAAAACGCCAACTTTTTCTGGCTGCAAGCAACCCGCTGTGCGTGAGACACAACGACCAAATGGAACAATGGCCGCCTAATGTTGCTTTTTCTGTTCGAAAGTTCTCTACAGCAAAATGACGAACATGAATCGAAGTGACTTATTGCTCGTCTTTGGACTTTCACAATGATCAAGCACCAGAGCTTATTCAAGAGTATTAAAATAGGCTGGGCAGTAGGAATATCGTAAGAACCTCAAAATAATGCTGGAAAGCTTATGTCTTGGTATTTTCGTCAAAAATTTCTATGGACTGATATACTACTACTACAGTACTACAAAAACCGCTTACTATTTTCCCAGCCTCATTTAATGCATCTCAGCAAGCAAATCAAAGAAACTGAATCAAAATTATGAGTTTCGAGTGATCACAACCTTATAGCAAGAGAACACTTCACATAATAGATTATCTCTTCAGCAGAACGCGGAATAATTGCTCACCGGCTGAATCTTCAATCGACTGGTAATCAAGGTTGCCATCTGGCGGTAGATCGTAAATTGGATCTTCTTTGGCCATGTCAACCGTTTGATTGAAACTCACAAATTCGCTCAAACCTTTAACGAAACAAAAAAAAAACAGTGAGCGACAAAATTCCAATAAGGTAGAGATTAGAGAACCTATTGACAAATAATCACATTAAAACTACTTAAATACAATGTCAACTTGTTCGAGGCGGCACATCAATCGGTCTTCATCGCAGATGTTTAGCAAAGTCCATCCCACTTTTACGATGTACAAATATGAAGCCAACAAGTCAATACTGGACTCACCGCCGTTCAGAGACTGCCTTCTAATGACGTCGTAAAGTAGGTCGGTTATCAGTGTGGAAAACTCTCGCTGCGTGAACCGGGCCAGCTTTTGACGGCCTTGGTTGCTGCAGAAAAATATGTCTATCGTTTTATTTCACATTTTGAAGCTGATAGTCGAAATGATCGTTGTTACAGCCAAGGTTGCATGGTAAAAATGCGTTAAAAATGAACGAAAACATTGAATTAAATGCGGACCTTTTTGCATGATGTGGACCAAACGAAAAAATATCTAAATTTGGAACTGCTTGATACACAACACTGCTACAAGCCTATGTAGTAACTGTAGTATGAATATAACGTGTGTTGTTATTACTGTTATTGACTCAACCACTGCACTGAATACGTTAAATCAATGCAAAAAGATGGATTTTAGAGGTTGGGTGCATACCGGGTGGTGGAGTATTCTGGGTTAACAGTGAGAAAGGGCACAGCGACATGGTCAGCAGTGGGGGGAATCTTCCCTCCACTATGCTTCAATTCTTGCCATATTCGTTCGGTTTCCCGACGATCTATCTCATCGTAGACGTCCATGGCAAGCTCCTCGAATATTTGGTTGCTCAACTGCAAAGGACGGCGGCAATTATCGTGGCGCATGAATAGCGAGCACTTCTACCGAAAGTGTTATCAATTAAGTGGGCGCAGTTGCTGGTAGAAAAAGTAATAGCAACACCCAAAAAACTCATAGTAACCCTACTCTCTGCAACCAAGAGAAACTTATGAAAATCTTGTATATAATTATATTCCCCAAAGGTTCAGTAGCAACAAGGAAAGTTACATTTTCAAGTTTTGAAGTTCCCAAAGTTTTAACTACTGCAATGCAACATAACAATTTGTTTTCGAAACTTAACGTTGTCAGAATCGATCAATACATAGACCTGCCAAATAAACGCGAATGTTATTGGCAAATTGATTTTTCAGTTAAGCAAACAACAAATGCAAACTGCTTCCGAAACAAAAGTAAATAATCTAACAAAGAAAAAACAAGACATTGTAGAATACGCAAGCAAAAGAAAACAATTAGAATTGCAAAAGTTTTTGTTGAGGAAGAAGTATTTACTCTCAACACAAACGATGGAACAACCAAAAGAAGATGCCCTTTCTGCATTGCTCTAACGTTGCTATTTTAACTTTTTACAGCTTGAACTCACAGCTTGTAGTCGTTTCCTTCCATCCATTCCAACTCCATTGTCACGTGACTTGGGAATGGTGTAATGATTTTTGAGCTTGTGATCTGTTGGAAGACGAAAAATGACGTCAGTATCAGTGATGTGGCAAACTGACCAACAACAAGGGAAAAAAAATAAGAACATTTTCCAAGATACAGACAGTACAGTTGGGGTTAGACATTTTTATTTCTTTTGCTTTGTGTATGTTGTTAGAAATAAATTCAAAAAAATGCACTACACAATACACATAACAATCTTTGGCAAAACTTGACTTTTCTTTATTAAACAGTGCATTGTCTTCATAGTTCATAGGCTATTCAGTATTCACCTTAACTATTTACTCAGCGACATATTCATAATTAAATCAATGTTAAAAGCAGAAAACATACACAGTAGCCTATATAATTATTCACGAGATTCATCGTCAACAGTCACCAAAGGTGTGTGATAGGCAGGCTAAGACAAAAATAAAACATACATTTCCATTTCCAGTATAATGTGCACTTGACATAGGAAAGAGTGTACTGATAATAAATAGAAGTACTAACCTGGTTTTAAACCCCAAACAAAATACGAAAGTCTGTCCGACAACTCGTATTGCAGTTCGACCAACCGGTCTGCGAGGTCATGATGGCCTTCTAGTCGAGCAAGAGTTTCCGGGGTTTGCCGGTTGCTGTCAAGGCCAGCAGGATCAGCTCCGTACGTGACAAGAAGTTCAACTTGCAATGCTTGACCAGCTTTGGATGCGACATGAAGTGGGGTGTTTCCTTTTTCCTGGAAAAATAAAATTGCTTACAGCGTCGTATTTCAACATGTTCGGCAGAAGTTTCACTTTATTTTCTACACAAACCGGTTATTACTGGATTTGATCACTAAAATGCAAAAGTTTGGTTAGGTCACCGAACGTCTCATTCTTTTGGCAAAGCATGTTCAAGGAAAAGAGTCAGTAGATCGGCATGAAATTAAGTAAACTCGAAGACGTTGAATCAATATGAAAAAGGAGTAATCTGTCAGTCTGTGTTATATTGATCCACGTCATCTTTTCTTTACCATTAACCGATGACGTAAGACAAAATTGAAAAACTATTGCCAGCATCTGATGTGCCATTTTTGTTGCGTACAATCATGACGCGTGCTGAATAATTTATTGATCTTCGAAATCTACGCCATGTGCTAAAAATAATTGGAAAGCAGCTACAGATCTCAAATGCGCTTGCGGACACATATCTATAAATCAAAGCTTATAGAGCTATTTCCAACTTGTCCAATTTTCTTAAAAGCGTAAACACGTTGCAAGACAGGAAACTAACCAAACAAGTGAAAATCGTGAAATTATCGGAAGTAGAAACAACATGGTGTGTTTTATATTGCATCAACCAGTAATTGAACAGTGCCAACTCGAGATTTAAATTTTAAACAGCCCTTACTGAGTGGAAAAAGTTTGCTCGCGCTCCGAGCGAGAGCAGCCTCAAGCTTGTGTCCAGGTTGGCGGTGCGAACGCTGGAGTGCAACTGCCTCCCGAGGTCATCATCATCCCGACGCGGAGGCCGATGAACAAATGCAAGTTGCTCGTATTTTGCTCGAATAAACTCGTTCTTCGTGGAGCTAAAAATGCTTCGGTGAGTCAAGAGGTCAGCGAACATGACTTAGAACAACAAACATCATTTCAATTCAAAACATCGGCAACCAAAACTTTTGTTATATGGTTGGACAAAGCCCGAATAGCTGCTTGTTAACCTGTAATTACTGATATGGCAATGTGCCGGAAATTATGAACTCAACGCTGCTATGCTCATCAAGCAGAGATGAGCGAGGTTACACGACAAAGTACTTAAACTGCAACGCGTTTCAATACTAAAATAGTCAATCATGTGGTGAATAAGGTGCCAGCCTGAAACGCTAGTTGTGACCTCGATAGACGATTCGTTATCCAGCTTTCCCAAAGTGAGGAATCGCACCGGGAGGGAGATTTTTGAGGAATATTTAGGGAGGTAAAAAGTCGAAAGGGGGCGATTGGGGGGCAAATTTAGACAAAGGGAGAAAAGTACTAAACCATCAACGAAGTGTAATCGTTGCTGGCAAATGTTCACCGTTTGTCCATATAAAGCAGAAAGTTAATCAGCAAGATAACACTATGAACAGAAGCAATTTTCGTGGAGTCATCAAGTTGGTGGAGGCCAGTTATTCCGCTGGGAAGGCAATCGTCGATTCAGCCAATACTTATGTATATAATTTTGGCCACTTGCGCTGTCGCACTACACTGACACAAAATAGAGGTCCCGTGGCCTATCGTATCAAACAAGAGACTAACTTCTGTTTTTGGGTGATTTGTTCTCAATTTTGTCTTAGAAGCTTGCAGCCAAGTGGGAGAGATACCGAATCGACCAAGGAGGGTATTATAATTCCCCAGACCACATCCATCCAAAATATTAAAATCAGCAACTAAGAATATTGCAGCATGTCTTACAAAGGATACTAACTGGCTAAATGCTGTTTAGTTGTGCTATCGAAGACTGATATACGACCTTACAAGGCTTACAGTAAGCAATCATGGGCATTATCTTATTTAGGAAAAAAGTGACAAAAAAAAAATCAAATATTTTGACCAGGCTTCCAGCTCATTTCTTTATCATTCTGCATACCATAGTGTAAACTATTGTATCGTCCATCTCGTCTCACACATTTTTACTCTTACTAAATGTTAGTGGGTTTCAATTTTTTCATAAATTGACGACTGAAGCCACCATTTATATATCATATTCATAACTTTGTAAAAAAGTGTTACTTCACCAAACACAAGCGTTTCATGACAAACAAACTTGTGCCTTAAGCGGTAGAGCAATTTTCAAAATAATTGCCTGTGAAACCTCGCAGGATACAAATAAATCTGTTGTGTTTTGTGATTGTTCTTGCTTCATACGTGTGAATAGTCCGCCCCGATAGCTCAGTTGGTTAGCGCGTGACTTCTGGAACGAAGAAGCATCGACATCGGGCGGCGCTGGTTCGACTCTCGGGGTAAGTTAAGGACTGCTCTCCATTCAGCGGCATCTAATGGATGGAACAATTCCTCGGCAATAAGACTTCAACAATCGAAAACTTCCCTCTGTCAAACTCGGTGACCGGGCATGCGTCAGTGATTCAAAGCCTCTACAAGTAAATGAGAAACTACCAGGATTAAGCTCTGCAAGAAGCTTTCTCAGTCCGAGGATAAAGATTCATCCAATAAATCAATAGAGACAAAAATAGTGTTTCGAAAGTGACAAAGGGGAGACGCAGCAAAAAATTTGGGGACCACTGGATTTTGCCAAGGATTTCATGGCAATGCCACTGTATTGGAGACATAACTTCATCATCATCATCATCTATCGTCGGTTTGTTCCCCATTAGTGGGGGTGGCCGATTGTTTCCGCACAGCAATTGTTTTAATCCCTTTTCTCCATTTCACCCTGTCCCTTGCATCTTCCTCCTTCAGTCCGACTTTTTAAATTCATCTTTCACTTGTTGTTTCCACGTTCTTCTTGGACGACCGTGTTTCCTCTTCCCATCCACCTTTAGATCTAGTGCCTTTCTAAGAAAACTTCCTTCCTCCCTCCTTATCACATGTCCATACCATCTTACTCCATTTGCCCTTGCCAGTTGGTCTATGGTCTCTCTCATCTCTAGCATATCCAACAATTCTTCAGTCCTTTTTTCCCTTCTCGTTTTCACCCCACACATTGCTCTCACCATTGACCTTTCCGTTCTTCTCAGGATTGCCAGTTCACTCTCTCTCAATACCCATGTCTCGCTACCATATAGCATTGCAGGCCGCACACAGCTCCGATATACTTTTCCTTTCATCCTTAGTAAAAATTTTCGAAAAGCAGTTATCATTTGCAGCTAACTAACAAATTGTCCATCTTTGGCAGTGCTGAGATATAATCAGAGTATGCAATGAACGCAGCACGAAACAAAAACAAGCAATCTTAGAACAATAACATAACATACTGGACAGGGTCACCAGGATTTGGCTTCCTTTTTCCTCCTCTCACTTGAGCTGGATCCAACAAGGAGTGCTCCCATATCGAGTTAGCACCAACTGATGAAAGTTGTTGAACCATGTTCAATTGATTTTGATGCCAAACACTCCGTTGAAGATGCTTGACCTGATTTGGTTAAAAAATGTTACGGTGTTTGCTTTTGATAGGAATGTTTGAAACAAGAATCAGTTAAAAATAAAACTATATAATAAAACATAGCAATTTTCTATAACTACTGAACTTTTGATATTCCACAATCTTTCATATTATATGTAAGAGTTACACTTCATGAAAGTCAATAATAAAGCAAAAAGACAGCAAATTTCCAGCATTAGTTGCAACGAGTGCGCAACGATTGCACTCGTTGCAACTAGTGCAAGAAGCGATAATCGTCTTGATGAACAATGAACAGTTGAACAATGAACACCCAAGCTTTTCAGTATTCAAGAAATTGCTTTATCGTTCAATAAGCAACGTTGGAATGAAAATAAGGAAAAGCTACCGTTATTGAGAACACAGGACATAATTTCAACATAGAGGAAGCAGGTGAAACTAAAAACATCTTCAACATAGAATCACTTACGAACTTTAAATTTAAAAAAAGACAAAAAAAATAGCGCAAGCTTCAAGACTTCTTCTGAAGTATATATTATACACTTTATATAGTTATCTGTAAAATATTAAACATTCACTGATTGATGCCATCACCTGTGACACATGCCGACCAAGATTTCTATGAACTCCAGCGCAATCATTGCATATATAAACTCCACGGTTGACTGATGCCCATGAAGGATCTAAAAACAAACAAGCGTGAAAGTAAACCTGAGCAATTTCAACTCATTTCATACAGTTTCTGCAACTGAGAAGCAGATTGATTGGACTATCTGTGCTCGGAATAGCCCGTTTCGGTGAGTCCGATCCCTTAATGGGGGATTTTTTCATTTTTTTTTTAAATTATCGGGTACCATAGCCTAATTGTCATTGCCGTTTTAGGGTTAGGGGTTAGAGGTTAGGAGCTCACCGAATCGGACTCATTGAATAGTAGCAGACCCACTAGGAATAGCACCTAAATGAAAGGGCGCCACAGTGCTCAGCACCTAAATATCCTGACGCCACAGTGTGCTCGCCTAAAAGACTTGCTCCCATATTTTCGGACACAATCATATATAATAATTATATACTGGTAGGGAGTGGTAGCACAGATGGGTCTGAAATAGGCGAGCACACTGTGGCGTCAGGATATTTAGGCGCTGAGCACTGTGGCGCCCTTTCATTTAGGTGCTATTCCTAGTAAAGCTTGCAGATTGTATCAGCTTGGCAGGTAGGGCAATTCTTGCGAGTAAGTGTGAGACAACGCTTTATTACATGAATACATTTTTATAGGGCATATAAACCCTGGCTACAAGTTGCAAGCATAATGGTGCGACTTTGCTCGTTAATAAACCTAGTTGGGGTTTGACAGAAAACTAAGTTACCCTTCACTCAAACCTACCACCCGCTTGAATACAGGCTACGGTATATTTTTTACTGATATTTAGTGTAGTTATTATTCGACTTAACTAAAAGTGAACTCAGTCATATTCGGAAACTTTAATTTATTGATAAAGCTTTCGCCAACGCAAATCTGGACAAACAACAAATAAATGCTCAACACGCGCATTAAAAAAAAATTCTGTTCAATATAACATTTTGTGTGAAAAGCATTGCCGGTTTAAGCAGCTTCATTCAGAAAAGCCATGACATATTTTTTTGTTCAATATAACATTTTGTGTGAAAAGCATTGCCCTACCTGCCCATGCCCAGCTGATACAATCTGCAGACTTTACTAGGAATAGCACCTAAATGGATGGCGCTACAGGGCTCTGCACCTAAATATCCAGACGCCACAGTGTGCGCGCCTATTTGACCGGCGTATTTGAGTTTGAGACTTTGAGAATTTTCAATACTGTTAAAGACTTTTGACTTAAAACACATGGGATGGTAGCCTGATGCTATTAAGTAAATACGATGTTGAGTAACAGTTTCCTATTTTTACTAAAAAAATTGTATAATATATTATATATATGATATATATTGTATGTTTATCAGGATGATGTCCTTTTTAAACAGTGGCAAAGTGTTTATCTAACCAAAAAGCAACATCAGAAAGTTATGAACTGTTTTTAATTACTCAATTTTATCAGATAAACAAGAGCAAAAATTATAGACAAAGTGTTATGTGGCTTAATTATTGAGGTAATCATATCCATTTCAGTTATGCATCCATGTCAATAAGTTAAAGCAACAAGTATACAGAAGAGAACAAATATCAATGGTACCTTGTGAACTGCAATCAGCACAAACTTCAGCCACTGTACGAACGGTATGCTTTGGCATGTTGCAGCTTTATGTAGAAGTTGAACAACTCGTCAATTTGTCATTTGAGACAAATATTAAAAAAACATGAGGCAAAATACATTGGATTTTTTCACTTTTAAATCACTAAATAGAGCTGTAAAGTATTATAGTTGAAAGCACTCATCAAATTGACGTTGCAAAAAGCATACAAAAGACAAAAAATGACCATGCAGGCCAGTAGCTCTGGTCATAATAATCGGAACTCAACCAAAGAGATACATTAACTATAGACAGACACTTGTAGACTAAAATTAAACATAGTTGTATGAGAATGACAGAGTGAGAATCTTACAATATTCATGTTGAAGTTAAGTAATCAAAATGTTAATGTCAAAAAAGTAGGATTCTTCGGTTTTAACATAATTCTTTAAGATGGCAGGTAAATGGAAACAAATTCAAACACATATTCATAAAATTAACAAATTTTATACCAAACATATGTTATGTAAAGTTTTAAACATTATTCATGATAACTTTCATAGAAGTTTAGTCTTAAATAAATGACATGCAACAATCAAGTACCGGTAGCTGTGAAAGTGTTAAAGCTATGTGAGGGAACTGTCATAATTTCTAATTTTCATTGCTTTCTAGCACGAAATCTGTGCAAGTGAGATCTACAGCTTTCAACTGAGCTGAAAGAACATTTTACAAGTGTACTGTAGACACAAGCGTTTGTTTCAATCTATTAGAAAAGATGAACATGTTTGACGAAGAAAAATTCAGGATAGCAGTTCTTGACATTCAAGATAGCAACCATCTGGAAACAATGCATTGTAGCTACCAAGACTCAATGCAAAAACTACTATAAAATTAGTAAATTACACAAGCCAGTATTGAAAAAATCTGTAAAAGTTACGGTAAAATTTTTAGAGTATCTAATTGATGAGCAATGCAACTTTACATCTGCAAAGTGCAAACTGCATGAAAACTAAAATACAAAATTGGTGAATTTGCATCTTGTTGGTTTCAAAATATATATAGAACAAACAAATAAAAAGTCAGTACAGGAGCTTAGAACTTGTCCTTACGAATCGTTTTTGATTAAATGTGAAGCTTCACTTCAAACTGTCAGTAAATAATTACATAGTAATCGTTTTTTAGTTAGTATATACATTATAACAATCACAATTTTTGCATGTGCCTCATTACTATCGGAAGGCCCATACGTTTTGTGCAAGTAGAGATAGTTGCCAAGTCATCCTCTTGACAAACTGTTGTGTTGGGTATTACCAACTTGTCAATGGCACTACAGTAAAGTTTAGCCTTGAGCTCTTTAACTATTGGATTAGTTATCTGGTTTTCCTTCAATATCGTGTTTCAATAAGTCATCTTTAAACTTTTCTTTAAGACCTTGTAACTTTCTTTCTCTCTCTTGCTTGGCAGCAATCAGTCTTCGTGACTCTGCAAATGCCCGAATTCTCATATCCTTAACACTGTTTGCAATTGGCGATGGCCGTATCTGATATTGTGGATTAAATCGGTGCTGAATCTTAAGCACATTAATTGTTTTAGCATATGTCTCAAAATGATTATCTCGCAAGTCATCTAGCATATTCCTTCTCCTTTCTCCTTGTTTAAAAAGAAAATTTCGATAATCTTGATGTCTTTTTCTACTCTCTGCATATTTTTCTTGCATGTATTTTATATTTACTGTTAGCTTCACAATTTCAGAGACAGTTTCAAAACGACAATGATCCTTATCTACAATATTGTTAACGAGATCAAGAATTTTCTTTTCAACAACATCTTTGTGATCTCCATATCCAACGGTAAATATCTTTTTTACTCGCTCATTTGCATTTTGGAGTTCAACAATATCAGCATACTTTGCTTGTAATTCTTCTCTACTGACGTCTTGAAGGAATTCAGTGTGTGGACGAAATGATGAAGCACTGCATGAATTTTGCCACACCAGTGGAAGACAACGAATCAAAGAATTGCATTGCCGTTTCAATGCCACAGAATAAAACATGAACCTGATTATTTCAGCTCACAGCACGTAAAATTCGCATATGTGTCTGTAAAATACAACAGAACAACAAAAACAATCAAACAACGTAAGCATTGTCAGTGTGATAATAATAACGGTTAATTTTTCACCCATTGCTCCAACATACAACATACTGTACTGCAATCAAAAAATATGCAACAAAGGGTCGTACACTCATTGTGTCAGCGATTCATGCTGAGATGCAGTCATGTGTTGTAGAGCAGTGTCAAACCAACTTTCAATCGAACACAACATGAAAGTTCTCACCACTCAACCAACAAATGAGTATCATACAAATGGCTGGTCTAGCAAGCTGACAGATAAAGTTGGTGACAATATTTGTATATATGCCGTCCCATATATATGCCGTCCCACCATATATGCAATCCCACCCCAGACAAAAAAAATCTGTCATTTTTACATTGATTTAACATCTGCAGACGTTGAATCAATGTAAAAATGACTGATTTTGCTGCCATAGACATAGTAAAAATCTACCATTTTGCGTCAATTCAATGTCATCAGATGTTGAATACACCCAAAAACAACATAATTTGCTACGTTGACGCAGCGTGCGTTTAGCTTAATGCGCTTGCAAACAGACTCGATGTCGCTTTCAAAAGTCGAAACCTCTGCAGAGAGTTGTTGCGGCAGTAAATCGGTTGCTGTGAAAATGAACTTGAAGTCTCGGCCCGAGGTAACCACTAACCAACGTAACAAGGGCTGGTACAAACCGCATTGCGCACACTCAATCATTGGCATAATCATCACAACAACGGACTCGCGCAAACTGCATGGCGCCCACACGACCGTTGCCATAGAAACCCGATCAAAGGCGGGGAATACGCGCATCTTTTGTTTCATCTGCAACACGAAAACGGGCGTATCACAGCCATTGAAACTTGAAAGCAGATAAGTTGCGATATTGCAGTGAAAAGGGAGCAATGTCAAGTCGAAAACAAACGTCTTTCCGTAACTATTTTTCAAGGGCTGTTTACGGATGTCAGCAACTTTTAAATTTATTCAAGGTGACGTGCTGTTGAATTGATGTAAACACGAATGATTTTGCTTTCAACAGGTATATTTTCAAGCATATGATCAAGTTAGTATTTTCATTCCATTTACAGTATACCTTTTAGTAAACCTTTTTGTCTCTTGTTTCATGCTAATAAATCTAGTTTGTTGCTAAACTTTATGTTGTGCTTAGCTTAAAGAGTCGCAGTCCATCAACCGCTAGCCAACGCAGACGCATGGCATGTGTTTTAGTCGAGTTTTGTTTATAATAATTAACAGTAGGTCGAACGTAGCGATAACTTCGAGTGTGGCAATAAAAGCAATCCTAGTGTGACGACATAATTACGTCATCCATCTGCGTGACATTTGCTGAATTTACGTTGCTGCTGATGAAACACGCTTTTGCCCACACGGCCAAAAAAATAGTTAGGCGCCTATTAGGATGTTGCAGGCGCCCTGACCCTCTCGGACTTTGCTTACCTTTTTTGTGGTACTGTGTTTAGATCAGTAGACCACAAATATGAAGTTTCATAAATTTTCATCGACGTTTACCTCCACCGCCAAGGCCATTTTGAGGCACACTTTTTGAATTTTTGCATGTTTTTTGCCACTAGAGGGCAGTGTATAAATTTTGAAATATTGGGAATATATTTAAAAGATGCTCTATGATGTTCTGAATTGTTAAAAAAAAATTTGTAGAAATGGGATAAGTATATTCAAAAATATTCAAGTTTTGTTACTAATTTTTTGCACAATACTGCTCCTAGTGGTGAAAACAAAAATTAAAATATCTTAAAAACTACTCATTATATTGTTATGGAACTTGCATGCACCCCCCCATTTTTGTGGGTAAGGAATTTGATTTTAGCAATATTTTTGCATAATATTACCACTAGATGGCGGTAATTCTAATTTTGAACTATTTTTCTGTAAAAAGGCGATATGGTTGCATTTCTTGAGCTGTGCTATCTGAAGAATACAATTTCATGGCTTATGCACAACAAAATTTATTCTATTGTAAAGAAACTGCATGCATGCATGTACTATAATATATCAATAAATCCAAACAGGCAATGTGAGTCTTAGTTAACACAATTTCTGCAAAGGCAGTTGTGCATCTTTATTGTGTTGAAAAACAACGTTTTCTAAGATTTGGTATCTTTCTTTGATCCTCCGCCACCACTTGAATATAGTTTTGCAGATTTTTTTCTTGTTTTGCTAGATGAAGAAAGTCGGATACCAGTTTTACCCTTCTCTCTGCTGAATCATTACAGACTCTGAGTGCACTTACGATATATACCATTTGCAGAAGCATAGCCATCATCTATTTCCCACTCTTTCGGATGTTAGACAAGAAAAGTTGTTGAAATGTGCAAAAGTTTAAAAAGCATTTTGCTGCTGGCATTTGCATAGGAGCACAATAACAATGAGTTATCATTAACAATGTCTGGCAGCTCTGGCTTACTGTACCCATTACCAAACCTGTTTGTAACCTGGCCATGGAAACTTGCATTTAAACCCAGCAGTGTTCCAGCCAAAGCTTCCTTTTCATCCATAGTAACTTGTCTGTCCCATAGAACTAAGGGGATCAGCTCATCAGTTACATACCATGTGTGCCAACCTAAAGCTTTTAAAGCAGCAACACTGATAGTTTTGTCTACTGCATCATAGCTTTTGATGTCACTTACCAGTTGCAAATCTTCTCAGGGTGCTGATGCAGCAATTGGACAGTTGAACCACCATCCATTAAATTAATGCAAAAGTGCAAAACTCAACAAATCGCTCTATTTTTTTGTATTTGTGACTTGGAAATGATTCCTTGTGGTAGAAAGTCTTGCAGCATTACTATCTTGTAGCAAAATAGCTGCTTTCCCATCCACCTTGCTCGATGGACTGCACCATATTCTCCAATATGTTCTCTGCATGCTACGCAGAGAAGTGGTTTGTCTAGCTTTAATTTAAAAGAAATGCATGCAGCAGAGAGATGGCCTAAAAAAAGAGAAAAATTTAAAACAACAACACCCAAAACTTTTTTCAAGCCATCTCTCTGCTGCATGTATATTTCTTCAAATAAAGCTAGACAAACCACTTTTCTGCCTAGCATGCAATAAACATATTGGAGAAGTTATACTTTCTCATGTGTGGGAAGCCCTGAAAGTCAAAACGTCAAGATCTCCAGGCATTGAACTATTCGAAAGATTCTGGAACAAAGGATTTGATGCAACCCCCCATGCTGCAGCTGTACTGCACACCAAAGCTCCTCAAGAGTTGGGAGAATTTGTAACAACTCAAATCAGAAAAGTTGAAGCACTTATAAATTTTGAGAGAGATATTCAAAATTATCAGAGGGGTGATTACAAAGAACTTTTGGAATCAACAGTGAACAGTACAACTTCATGAAATGTGGTGCAGTCCATCGAGCAAGGTGGATGGGAAAGCAGCTCCATTGCTATAAGATAGTAATGCTGCAAGACTTTCTACCACAAGGAATCATTTCCAAGTCACAAATACAAAATTAGAGCGATTTGTTGACTTTTGCACTTTTGTATTTAATGGATGGTGGTTCAACTGTCTAATTGCTGCATCAGCACCCTGAGAAGATTTGTAACTGGTAAGTAATATCAAAAGCTATGATGCAGTAGACAAAACTATCAGTATTGCTGCTTTAAAAGCTTTAGGTTGGCACACATGGTATGTAACCGAGGAGCTGATCCCCTTAGTTCTATGGGACAAACAAGTCACTATGGATGAAAAGGAAGCTTTGGCTGGAACTCTGCTGCGTTTAAATGCAAGTTTTCATGGCCAGGTTACAAACAGGTTTGGTAAGCCAGAGCTGCAAGACATTGTTAATGATAACTCATTGTTATTGTGCTCCTATGCAAATACCAGGAGCAAAATGCTTTTTAAACTTTTGCACATTTTAACAACTTTTCTTGTCTAACATCCGAAAGAGTGGGAAATAGATGATGGCTGCGCTTCTGCTAATGGTATATACATATCATAAGTGCACTCAGAGTCTGCAATGATTCAGCAGAGAGAAGGGTAAAACTGGTATCCGACTTTCTTCATCTAGCAAAACAAGAAAAAAATCTGCAAAACTATATTCGAGCGATAGAAGAGGATCAAAGAAAGATACGAAATCTTTGAAAGCGTCGTTTATCAACACAATGAAGATGCACAACTGCCTTTGCGGAATTGTGTTAACTAAGACTCACATTGCCTGTTTGGATTTATTAATATAATACAATAAATACATGCATGCAGTTTCTTTACGATTGAATAAATTTTGTTGTGCATAAGCAATGAAATTGTATTCTTCAGATAGCACAGCTCAAGAAATGCAACATAATCAAATTCCTTACCCACGAAAATGGGGGGTACATGCAAGTTCCATAACACAAGCCTTAAAGCAGCCGGCGGCCATCGCCGCTAAGTAGTGCTTGAATGACCGCCGGTGCTACCTCCTCCGTCGGCCAAGTTTGGCCGCCGGTTTCTTCTAGCCAATTATTTAATTTCGCATTAGAATGATCGTGGATTAAATGTCGAAAATATGTAGTATCAAAGAGTGACGCAGAATTAGGCCAGCGCATCATAGTCACTACTGTTGTACTTGTATACATTGAATATATCCAGCTGCGATCACCAGCGCTGTAAGTCTTGTTTGCAATTTCCGATGTTTATTTTAACGAAGTGTTAATCCGAAGTGCTAATCTACATCAGCTGGCAATATTGTCGTTTTCATATCGATTCAATGTTGTCGGACATTGAATCGTTGTTATAAAGGAGAACTAGGTTAGTTGACATCCGTGGGTAAAACACATGTCTTCATAGTTGAGAACGCTGTGGGTTAGTGACTTCACACCCTCAATGGTGACATCATAACGGAATAAATGGTCAGGTTTTATGAAAGGCGTATGCAGTTGAAACAATTTACTGAGCTGCGAGCAGTTAAATCAATTTAGGGTCGTTAGATGGTCCGCAATACTGGATTACAATCCCGATAAAGCATTTAATGCGTGGTACAACGATTTTATTGCAGGACGTCGCCCAGACTTTAACAACGCTAAGTGATCATTTTAACATTGTTGCAAGTTTAATGCTATTTACTTGTACTATCGTTATTGTATTTTGGCCTCCAAGCACGCAGATTTGGCCGCCGAGAAGGAGCTCTCGGTAGGCCACGATGGCTGCCGGAAAAAAACACGAGTTTTAAGGCCTGATAACAATATGATGAGTAGTTTTTAAGATATTTTAATTTTTGTTTTCACCACTGGGGACAGTATTGTGCAAAAAATTAGTGACAAAACTTGAAAATTTTTGGATATACTCATCACATTTCTACAATTTTTTTTTTAACAATTCAGAACATCATGGAGCATCTTTTAAATATGCCCTCAATATTTCAAAAATTATATACTGCCCTCTAGTGGCAAAAACATGCAAAAATTCAAAAAGTAGGCCTCAAAATGGCCTTGGCGGTGGAGGTAAACGTCGATGAAAATTTATGAAACTTCATATTTATGGTCTACTGATCTAAACACAGTACCACGAAAAAGGTAAGAATGATGAAACCAAGATTTAAATTTCATGGGGCGCCTGCAACACCCTAGCGCCTATGGCTTAACTACCGTACTGTTGATTGATTGAATCTATCCTCGGACTGGGAAAGCTTCTTGCAGAGCTTAATCCTGGCAGTTTCGCATACTTGTAGAGGCTTTGAATCACTGACGCAAGCCCGGTCACCGAGATTGACAGAGTGAAGTTTCCGATTGTTGAAGTCTTGTTGCCGGGGAACTAATCCATCCATTAGATGCCGCTGAATGGAGAGCAGTCCTTAACGTGCGTTGCTCAAGCGCACACCCCGAGGCCGAGAGTCGAACCAGCGCCGGTTGATCTTGAAGCTTCTTCGTTCCAGAAGTGGACGGCCTAGGGTGTACCTTAAAAAAAAAAAGTTTGATAATTTATGCTCTCACCCCCTACATTTGTGCCATTTGACCTAAAAACAATGTCGGTTAAATTTGAGACAGATCCATTGATATTTAGAGGTCAACCTGGGACTTTGAATTTTTATACTGGGTCATTCCATGCCAAGCGTTCTAGACCTATCAGTTTGACCCTCTTCGATTTTGCTTAAACTTTGTTAAATTGTTATTTGGCATGATTTAGCCATGCATTACAAATTTTAGCTCAGTATCTATTATAGTTTTGAAAATGTGATGCTTTAAAGTTTTAGGTACCCCCTAAACTTTTCCACATTCGGTTTTTGGATCATTTTCAATTAACCATATCTTTTTCTCCGAAGGTTATATAAAGTTTAATTTTTGTAAAATGATTCACTTTTAGCAATATTACATGATGACATTGTCAAAATACAATTAATTTGCAGCATAATGGAGTAATCAAACCTCAAAGTAGCTCTTTTCTTCACCAAAAGCAAATTTTGTGCCATATTTGGAAGTCTGTAACTTTTTTATGAAAAGTAGGATGGTTATTATATTTATCATGTATGCTCTTTCCCTACCAGGCAACAACTTCACCAAGTTTGATAAGTAACATTATATTTGTTAGAAGGTTACAATGCATCAAATTGTGCACCCCAAGCAATAAAGCCAAAATAACGCCATCTTGTGGTATAAAAATACCCCTGTAAAAAGTGTTTACAAAATAAACTTTTTAACCATTTGAAGAACATTAGCTAAGGAACTTGAGTACAAAGTTTTGACTTTGTCACTCAACTATAATATCATTATATATATTTATCAACTGTACTATAATATCATGGATTGTACAAAGTAAATTGTGACAATACAATTAATATGCACATTGCACAAAATTCTTGGCAAAGAATGATTTTTAAAAACTAAATTTAACCTTACGGTGTTTGCCTGTTATCGCCCCACCACATTTGCTTTTTGACTACTCCGGCTCGAACCTCCTACATAGGATTAGGAAGCAGATATGTAAAAAAACGTTAGAACAATCTATTGAGGTAGATGAGCAATGGGTACAGGGTTGTCGGTATTTTACCCGACCCAAAAAAACCCGGGTGGGTTTTTTAAAAAAAAAACACTTAAAAAAACCCAAAAAAACCCAGAACATCATGTTTGTCCAGTTTTTATTAGAAAATTAAAAAAATGAACAAAAACACTACAAAGGCACTTAAAACAAACTTTAAATTAGGACTTAAGGATGTGATTGTGAAGTAAATTTCCAAGAATAAACTGAAAACGCAGTGGATATTGTACAGTACACAAAAATCAAGTAATGCCACTTTGTGTATACTACATTAAAACTCATTTATGAAAGAAGGCCTTATAGTTAAACTGGTGAAAGTACTACTCTACTGTAGTCTGTATAGCCTATATGATGTGAAATGCAATTTAGGAGGCTATTTACCGATTACAGATTCATGATTCTAACGCATGGCTGTTTCAGAGCATTTGCCTAAATGGCGATTGGCCATGCAATCGCTCCATTGCTCATCCATTACTATATGATATATAATATATATATATATAAATGATAAAAAATATTTAAACATGATGGCATAAATGTTCCTTGCCTTCAAATCTAAAGCAAATGATGCAATAATGTGATTTCTACCACGGTAGCATCAACTTGGTATAGAAATCAGTGGATGATGCAACATCCAACTTGATCTTGAAATGAATGGATGATGCAACATTCAAGCAACAACAGCCTTAGTGCATTATTTTATTGAGTTATGCAAGCATGTACTGTGAGTGAAAGGCACTTCATTCGTAAAAAGTAGTTTTTGAGGTAAAATAAGCATGAATCTACCTTTGTTTGCATCCTTTTTAAAAAAACCCAAAAAAGCCCGGGTTTTTTTAAAAAAACCCGGGCGGTTGGGCTTTTTTAAAAAAACCCGGGTTTTTCTCAACCCTGAATGGGTATATAACAGCAAACGAGTATGTTGACCGCCTCCCAGTTCTTGTTTCTGGTAGAAGAAATTTTCACCTCCATTTTCACTTAAGGAGCTGAAAATAAGGCTTTTTTGCTTGGGGTGCACAATTTGATGCATTGTAACCTTCTAACAAATATAATGTTACTTATCAAACTTGGTGAAGTTGTTGCCTGGTAGGGAAAGAGCATACATGATAAATATAATAACCATCCTAGTTTTCATAAAAAAGTTACAGACTTCCAAATATGGCACAAAATTTGCTTTTGGTGAAGAAAAGAGCTACTTTGAGGCTTGATTACTCCATTATGCTGCAAATTAATTGTATTTTGACAATGTCATCATGTAATATTGCTAAAAGTGAATCATTTTACAAAAATTAAACTTTATATAACCTTCGGAGAAAAAGATATGGTTAATTGAAAATGATCCAAAAACCGAATGTGGAAAAGTTTAGGGGGTACCTAAAACTTTAAAGCATCACATTTTCAAAACTATAATAGATACTGAGCTAAAATTTGTAATGCATGGCTAAATCATGCCAAATAACATTTTAACCAAGTTTAAGCAAAATCGAAGAGGGTCAAACTGATAGGTCTAGGACGCTTGGCATGGAATGACCCAGTATAAAAATTCAAAGTCCCAGGTTGACCTCTAAATATCAATGGATCTGTCTCAAATTTAACAGACATTGTTTTTAGGTCAAATGGCACAAATGTAGGGGGTGAGAGCATAAATTATCAAACTTTTTTTTTTTAAGGTACACCCTAGTGGACGCGCTAACCAATTGAGCTATCGGGGCTGCAATCTGTACTGCAATCACTGTACTGCTGCAATACGTGTACTGCAATCGAAAGTATAAATTTTCTTGTAGCCTACCAAATTGTACGAAACTCAGCACATCAAACACTATATGATATGATTGTACCGTATTTATTTTTGCCATACAAGTTATATTTATGGTAAGTTTAAACCGCTTTGCGACCCACTGCGGATGGTCTCGCGGGCCAAATTTGGGTTGCGATCCACTATTTGCGGACCCCTGGTGTAGACAACCAGAAACAGACAATGCCGTCGGCTGCAGCGTGGGTCAGGTGTACGTCGGAAGGCGTACACCGATGCATAGCGCTCAAGTCCGCTTTCCTGCAATGCAGGATAAAAACAAGAAATACAAAACAAACATCTGGATTTATAACATTTTTATTTATTTTGCTTTAGGCATAGGCTAATCTACTTTTCACAGCTGGTTCGAACATTCATTTTTAGCTTTTGCTCTTCTTGTTTCTAAATTGAACTGGTCAGTTGGTCAGTCAAAAAATAGGTCTTCAACGGATCGATTCATTTTTGCATAGGTTCAATGTCTGCGAGTATTGCCCCGTTAGATCAGTGGTTACGTGCCGGCTCAAGATCACGCGGCGCAAGTTCGACTCTCGGAGTGTGCGCTTGAGCAACGCATTTCAGGACTGCTCTCCATTTAGCGGCATCTAATGAATGGAACAATTCCCCGACAACAACACTCAACAATTGGAAAACTTCACTCTGCA